>NC_090440.1:67330987-70087855 GCF_031143425.1 Pleurodeles waltl | reverse complement strand
TCCTCACATTTCGGTGACAGAAAGTTCTGGAATCTGAGAGGAGCCACAAATTTCCTTCCACCCAGCGTTCCTCCAAGTCTCCCGATAAAAATGATACCTCACTTGTGTGGGTAGGCCTAGCGCCCGTGACAGGAAATGCCCCAAAACACAACGTGGACACATCACATTTTTTGAAAGAAAATAGAGGTGTTTTTTGCAAAGTGCCTACCTGTAGATTTTGGCCTCTAGCTCAGCCGGCACCTAGGGAAACCTACCAAACCTGTGCATTTTTGAAAACTAGAGACCTAGGGGAATCCAAGATGGGGTGACTTGTGGGGCTCTGACCAGGTTCTGTTACCCAGAATCCTTTGCAAATTAGAAAATTTGGCTAAAAAAACCACATTTTCCTCACATTTCGGTGACAGAAAGTTCTGGAATCTGAGAGGAGCCACAAATTTCCTTCCATCCAGCGTTCCCCCAAGTCTCCCGATAAAAATGATACCTCACTTGTGTGGGTAGGCCTAGCACCCGCAACAGGAAATGCCCCAAAACACAACGTGGACAGATCACATTTTTTTAAAGAAAACAGAGGTGTTTTTTGCAAAGTGCCTACCTGTAGATTTTGGCCTCTAGCTCAGCCGGCACCTAGCGAAACCTACCAAACCTGTGCATTTTTGAAAACTAGAGACCCCGGGGAATCCAAGATGGGGTGACTTGTGGGGCTCTGACCAGGTTCTGTTACCCAGAATCCTTTGCAAACCTCAAAATTTGGCTAAAAAACACATTTTCCTCACATTTCGGTGACAGAAAGTTCTGGCATCTGAGAGGAGCCACAAATTTCCTTCCACCCAGCGTTCCCCCAAGTCTCCCGATAAAAATGATACCTCACTTGTGTGGGTAGGCCTAGCACCCGCGACAGGAAATGCCCCAAAACACAACGTGGACACATCACAATTTTTGACAGAAAACAGAGGTGTTTTTTGCAAAGTGCCTACCTGCTGATTTTGGCCTCTAGCTCAGCCGGCACCTAGGGAAACCTACCAAACCTGTGCATTTTCGAAAACTAGGGACCTAGGGGAATCCAAGATGGGGTGACTTGTGGGGCTCTGACCAGGTTCTGTTACCCAGAATCCTTTGCAAACCACAAAATTTGGCTAAAAATACACATTTTCCTCACATTTCGGTGACAGGAAGTTCTAGAATCTGAGAGGAGCCACAAATTTCCTTCCACCCAGCGTTCCCCGAAGTCTCCCGATAAAAATGATACCTCACTTGTGTGGGTAGGCCTAGCGCCCGCGACAGGAAATACCCCAAAACACAACGTGGACACATCACAATTTTTTTAAAGAAAACAGAGGTGTTTTTTGCAAAGTGCCTACCTGTAGATTTTGGCCTCTAGCTCAGCCGGCACCTAGCGAAACCTACCAAACCTGTGCACTTTTGAAAACTAGAGACCCAGGGGAATCCAAGATGGGGTAACTTGTGGGGCTCTGACCAGGTTCTGTTACCCAGAATCCTTTGCAAACCTCAAAATTTGGCTAAAAAACACATTTTCCTCACATTTCGGTGACAGAAAGTTCTGGAATCTGAGAGGAGCCACAAATTTCCTTCCACCCAGCGTTCCCCCAAGTCTCCCGATAAAAATGATACCTCACTTGTGTGGGTAGGCCTAGCGCCCGCGACAGGAAATACCCCAAAACACAACGTGGACACATCACAATTTTTTTAAAGAAAACAGAGGTGTTTTTTGCAAAGTGCCTACCTGTAGATTTTGGCCTCTAGCTCAGCCGGCACCTAGCGAAACCTACCAAACCTGTGCATTTTCGAAAACTAGGGACCTAGGGGAATCCAAGATGGGGTGACTTGTGGGGCTCTGACCAGGTTCGGTTACCCAGAATCCTTTGCAAACCACAAAATTTGGCTAAAAATACACATTTTCCTCACATTTCGGTGACAGGAAGTTCTGGAATCTGAGAGGAGCCACAAATTTCCTTCCATCCAGCGTTCCCCCAAGTCTCCCGATAAAAATGATACCTCACTTGTGTGGGTAGGCCTAGCGCCCGTGTCAGGAAATAACCCAAAACACAACATGGACACATCACATTTTTTGAAAGAAAACAGAGGTGTTTTTTGCTAAGTGCCTACCTGTAGATATTGGCCTCTATCTCAGCCGGCACCTAGCGAAACCTACCAAACCTGTGCATTATTGAAAACTAGAGACCCAGGGAAATCCAAGATGGGGTGACTTCTGGGGCTCTGACCAGGTTCTGTTACCCAGAATCCTTTGCAAACCTCAAAATTTGGCTAAAAAAACACATTTTCCTCACATTTCGGTGACAGAAAGTTCTGGAATCTGAGAGGAGCTACAAATTTCCTTCCACCCAGCGTTCCCCCAAGTCTCCCGATAAAAATGATACCTCACTTGTGTGGGTAGGCCTAGCGCCCGCGACAGGAAATGCCCCAAAACACAACGTGGACACATCACAATTTTTGACAGAAAACAGAGGTGTTTCTTGCAAAGTGCCTACCTGCTGATTTTGGCCTTTAGCTCAGCCGGCACCTAGGGAAACCTACCAAACCTGTGCATTTTCGAAAACTAGGGACCCAGGGGAATCCAAGATGGGGTGACTTGTGGGGCTCTGACCAGGTTCTGTTACCCAGAATCCTTTGCAAACTTCAAAATTTGGCTAAAAAAACTCATTTTCCTCACATTTCGGTGACAGAAAGTTCTGGAATCTGAGAGGAGCCACAAATTTCCTTCCACCCAGCGTTCCTCCAAGTCTCCCGATAAAAATGATACCTCACTTGTGTGGGTAGGCCTAGCGCCTGTGACAGGAAATGCCCCAAAACACAACGTGGACACATCACATTTTTGGAAAGAAAATAGAGGTGTTTTTTGCAAAGTGCCTACCTGTAGATTTTGGCCTCTAGCTCAGCCGGCACCTAGGGAAACCTACCAAACCTGTGCATTTTTGAAAACTAGAGACCTAGGGGAATCCAAGATGGGGTGACTTGTGGGGCTCTGACCAGGTTCTGTTACCCAGAATCCTTTGCAAATTAGAAAATTTGGCTAAAAAAACCACATTTTCCTCACATTTCGGTGACAGAAAGTTCTGGAATCTGAGAGGAGCCACAAATTTCCTTCCACCCAGCGTTCCCCCAAGTCTCCCGATAAAAATTATACCTCACTTGTGTGGGTAGGCCTAGCACCCGCAACAGGAAATGCCCCAAAACACAACGTGGACAGATCACATTTTTTTAAAGAAAACAGAGGTGTTTTTTGCAAAGTGCCTACCTGTAGATTTTGGCCTCTAGCTCAGCCGGCACCTAGCGAAACCTACCAAACCTGTGCATTTTTGAAAACTAGAGACCCCGGGGAATCCAAGATGGGGTGACTTGTGGGGCTCTGACCAGGTTCTGTTACCCAGAATCCTTTGCAAACCTCAAAATTTGGCTAAAAAACACATTTTCCTCACATTTCGGTGACAGAAAGTTCTGGAATCTGAGAGGAGCCACAAATTTCCTTCCACCCAGCGTTCCCCCAAGTCT
Source organism: Pleurodeles waltl (assembly GCF_031143425.1). Taxonomy (NCBI): domain Eukaryota; kingdom Metazoa; phylum Chordata; class Amphibia; order Caudata; family Salamandridae; genus Pleurodeles; species Pleurodeles waltl. The sequence continues at coordinate 70,084,327 of NC_090440.1, read as the reverse complement.
CCCGATAAAAATGATACCTCACTTGTGTGGGTAGGCCTAGCACCCGCGACAGGAAATGCCCCAAAACACAACGTGGACACATCACAATTTTTGACAGAAAACAGAGGTGTTTTTTGCAAAGTGCCTACCTGCTGATTTTGGCCTCTAGCTCAGCCGGCACCTAGGGAAACCTACCAAACCTGTGCATTTTCGAAAACTAGGGACCTAGGGGAATCCAAGATGGGGTGACTTGTGGGGCTCTGACCAGGTTCTGTTACCCAGAATCCATTGCAAACCTCAAAATTTGGCTAAAAAAACACATTTTCCTCACATTTCGGTGACAGAAAGTTCTGGAATCTGAGAGGAGCTACAAATTTCCTTCCACCCAGCGTTCCCCCAAGTCTCCCGATAAAAATGATACCTCACTTGTGTGGGTAGGCCTAGCGCCCGCGACAGGAAATGCCCCAAAACACAACGTGGACACATCACAATTTTTGACAGAAAACAGAGGTGTTTCTTGCAAAGTGCCTACCTGCTGATTTTGGCCTTTAGCTCAGCCGGCACCTAGGGAAACCTACCAAACCTGTGCATTTTCGAAAACTAGGGACCCAGGGGAATCCAAGATGGGGTGACTTGTGGGGCTCTGACCAGGTTCTGTTACCCAGAATCCTTTGCAAACTTCAAAATTTGGCTAAAAAAACTCATTTTCCTCACATTTCGGTGACAGAAAGTTCTGGAATCTGAGAGGAGCCACAAATTTCCTTCCACCCAGCGTTCCTCCAAGTCTCCCGATAAAAATGATACCTCACTTGTGTGGGTAGGTCTAGTGCCCGTGACAGGAAATGCCCCAAAACACAACGTGGACACATCACATTTTTTGAAAGAAAATAGAGGTGTTTTTTGCAAAGTGCCTACCTGTAGATTTTGGCCTCTAGCTCAGCCGGCACCTAGGGAAACCTACCAAACCTGTGCATTTTTGAAAACTAGAGACCTAGGGGAATCCAAGATGGGGTGACTTGTGGGGCTCTGACCAGGTTCTGTTACCCAGAATCCTTTGCAAATTAGAAAATTTGGCTAAAAAAACCACATTTTCCTCACATTTCGGTGACAGAAAGTTCTGGAATCTGAGAGGAGCCACAAATTTCCTTCCACCCAGCGTTCCCCCAAGTCTCCCGATAAAAATGATACCTCACTTGTGTGGGTAGGCCTAGCACCCGCAACAGGAAATGCCCCAAAACACAACGTGGACAGATCACATTTTTTTAAAGAAAACAGAGGTGTTTTTTGCAAAGTGCCTACCTGTAGATTTTGGCCTCTAGCTCAGCCGGCACCTAGCGAAACCTACCAAACCTGTGCATTTTTTAAAACTAGAGACCCCGGGGAATCCAAGATGGGGTGACTTGTGGGGCTCTGACCAGGTTCTGTTACCCAGAATCCTTTGCAAACCTCAAAATTTGGCTAAAAAACACATTTTCCTCACATTTCGGTGACAGAAAGTTCTGGAATCTGAGAGGAGCCACAAATTTCCTTCCACCCAGCGTTCCCCCAAGTCTCCCGATAAAAATGATACCTCACTTGTGTGGGTAGGCCTAGCACCCGCGACAGGAAATGCCCCAAAACACAACGTGGACACATCACAATTTTTGACAGAAAACAGAGGTGTTTTTTGCAAAGTGCCTACCTGCTGATTTTGGCCTCTAGCTCAGCCGGCACCTAGGGAAACCTACCAAACCTGTGCATTTTCGAAAACTAGGGACCTAGGGGAATCCAAGATGGGGTGACTTGTGGGGCTCTGACCAGGTTCTGTTACCCAGAATCCTTTGCAAACCACAAAATTTGGCTAAAAATACACATTTTCCTCACATTTCGGTGACAGGAAGTTCTGGAATCTGAGAGGAGCCACAAATTTCCTTCCACCCAGCGTTCCCCCAAGTCTCCCGATAAAAATGATACCTCACTTGTGTGGGTAGGCCTAGCGCCCGTGACAGGAAATAACCCAAAACACAACATGGACACATCACATTTTTTGAAAGAAAACAGAGGTGTTTTTTGCAAAGTGCCTACCTGTAGATATTGGCCTCTAGCTCAGCCGGCACCTAGCGAAACCTACCAAACCTGTGCATTTTTTAAAACTAGAGACCCCGGGGAATCCAAGATGGGGTGACTTGTGGGGCTCTGACAAGGTTCTGTTACCCAGAATCCTTTGCAAACCTCAAAATTTGGCTAAAAAACACATTTTCCTCACATTTCGGTGACAGAAAGTTCTGGAATCTGAGAGGAGCCACAAATGTCCTTCCACCCAGCGTTCCCCCAAGTCTCCCGATAAAAATTATACCTCACTTGTGTGGGTAGGCCTAGCTCCCGCGACAGGAAATGCCCCAAAACACAACGTGGACACATCACAATTTTTGACAGAAAACAGAGGTGTTTTTTGCAAAGTGCCTACCTGCTGATTTTGGCCTCTAGCTCAGCCGGCACCTAGGGAAACCTACCAAACCTGTGCATTTTCGAAAACTAGGGACCTAGGGGAATCCAAGATGGGGTGACTTGTGGGGCTCTGACCAGGTTCTGTTACCCAGAATCCTTTGCAAACCACAAAATTTGGCTAAAAATACACATTTTCCTCACATTTCGGTGACAGGAAGTTCTGGAATCTGAGAGGAGCCACAAATTTCCTTCCACCCAGCGTTCCCCCAAGTCTCCCGATAAAAATGATACCTCACTTGTGTGGGTAGGCCTAGCGCCCGTGACAGGAAATAACCCAAAACACAACATGGACACATCACATTTTTTGAAAGAAAACAGAGGTGTTTTTTGCAAAGTGCCTACCTGTAGATATTGGCCTCTAGCTCAGCCGGCACCTAGCGAAACCTACCAGACCTGTGCATTTTTTTAAACTAGAGACCCAGGGGAATCCAAGATGGGGTGACTTGTGGGGCTCTGACCACGTTCTGTTACCCAGAATCCTTTGCAAATTTCAAAATTTGGCTAAAAAAAACACATTTTCCTCACATTTCGGTGACAGAAAGTTCTGGAATCTGAGAGGAGCCACAAATTTCCTTACACCCAGCGTTCCCCCAAGTCTCCCGATAAAAATGATACCTCACTTGTGTGGGTAGGCCTAGCGCCCGCGACAGGAAATACCCCAAAACACAACGTGGACACATCACAAGTTTTTTAAAGAAAACAGAGGTGGTGACAGAAAGTTCTGGAATCTGAGAGGAGCCACAAATTTCCTTCCACCCAGCGTTCCCCCGAGTCTCCCGATAAAAATGATACCTCACTTGTGTGGGTAGGCCTAGCGCCCGCGACAGGAAATGCCCCAAAACACAACGTGGACACATCACAATTTTTGACAGAAAACAGAGGTGTTTTTTGCAAAGTGCCTACCTGCTGATTTTGGCCTCTAGCTCAGCCGGCACCTAGGGAAACCTACCAAACCTGTGCATTTTCGAAAACTAGGGACCTAGGGGAATCCAAGATGGGGTGACTTGTGGGGCTCTGACCAGGTTCTGTTACCCAGAATCCTTCGCAAATTAGAAAATTTGGCTAAAAAAACCACATTTTCCTCACATTTCGGTGACAGAAAGTTCTGGAATCTGAGAGGAGCCACAAATTTCCTTCCACCCAGCGTTCCCCCAAGTCTCCCGATAAAAATGATACCTCACTTGTGTGGGTAGGCCTAGCACCCGCAACAGGAAATGCCCCAAAACACAACGTGGACAGATCACATTTTTTTAAAGAAAACAGAGGTGTTTTTTGCAAAGTGCCTACCTGTAGATTTTGGCCTCTAGCTCAGCCGGCACCTAGCGAAACCTACCAAACCTGTGTATTTTTTAAAACTAGAGACCCCGGGGAATCCAAGATGGGGTGACTTGTGGGGCTCTGACCAGGTTCTGTTACCCAGAATCCTTTGCAAACCTCAAAATTTGGCTAAAAAACACATTTTCCTCACATTTCGGTGACAGAAAGTTCTGGAATCTGAGAGGAGCCACAAATTTCCTTCCACCCAGCGTTCCCCCAAGTCTCCCGATAAAAATGATACCTCACTTGTGTGGGTAGGCCTAGCACCCGCGACAGGAAATGCCCCAAAACACAACGTGGACACATCACAATTTTTGACAGAAAACAGAGGTGTTTTTTGCAAAGTGCCTACCTGCTGATTTTGGCCTCTAGCTCAGCCGGCACCTAGGGAAACCTACCAAACCTGTGCATTTTCGAAAACTAGGGACCTAGGGGAATCCAAGATGGGGTGACTTGTGGGGCTCTGACCAGGTTCTGTTACCCAGAATCCTTTGCAAACCACAAAATTTGGCTAAAAATACACATTTTCCTCACATTTCGGTGACAGGAAGTTCTGGAATCTGAGAGGAGCCACAAATTTCCTTCCACCCAGCGTTCCCCGAAGTCTCCCGATAAAAATGATACCTCACTTGTGTGGGTAGGCCTAGCGCCCGCGACAGGAAATACCCCAAAACACAACGTGGACACATCACAATTTTTTAAAAGAAAACAGAGGTGTTTTTTGCAAAGTGCCTACCTGTAGATTTTGGCCTCTAGCTCAGCCGGCACCTAGCGAAACCTACCAAACCTGTGCACTTTTGAAAACTAGAGACCCAGGGGAATCCAAGATGGGGTAACTTGTGGGGCTCTGACCAGGTTCTGTTACCCAGAATCCTTTGCAAACCTCAAAATTTGGCTAAAAAACACATTTTCCTCACATTTCGGTGACAGAAAGTTCTGGAATCTGAGAGGAGCCACAAATTTCCTTCCACCCAGCGTTCCCCCAAGTCTCCCGATAAAAATGATACCTCACTTGTGTGGGTAGGCCTAGCGCCCGCGACAGGAAATACCCCAAAACACAACGTGGACACATCACAATTTTTTTAAAGAAAACAGAGGTGTTTTTTGCAAAGTGCCTACCTGTAGATTTTGGCCTCTAGCTCAGCCGGCACCTAGCGAAACCTACCAAACCTGTGCATTTTCGAAAACTAGGGACCTAGGGGAATCCAAGATGGGGTGACTTGTGGGGCTCTGACCAGGTTCGGTTACCCAGAATCCTTTGCAAACCACAAAATTTGGCTAAAAATACACATTTTCCTCACATTTCGGTGACAGGAAGTTCTGGAATCTGAGAGGAGCCACAAATTTCCTTCCATCCAGCGTTCCCCCAAGTCTCCCGATAAAAATGATACCTCACTTGTGTGGGTAGGCCTAGCGCCCGTGACAGGAAATAACCCAAAACACAACATGGACACATCACATTTTTTGAAAGAAAACAGAGGTGTTTTTTGCAAAGTGCCTACCTGTAGATATTGGCCTCTATCTCAGCCGGCACCTAGCGAAACCTACCAAACCTGTGCATTATTGAAAACTAGAGACCCAGGGAAATCCAAGATGGGGTGACTTCTGGGGCTCTGACCAGGTTCTGTTACCCAGAATCCTTTGCAAACCTCAAAATTTGGCTAAAAAACACATTTTCCTCACATTTCGGTGACAGAAAGTTCTGGAATCTGAGAGGAGCTACAAATTTCCTTCCACCCAGCGTTTCCCCAAGTCTCCCGATAAAAATGATACCTCACTTGTGTGGGTAGGCCTAGCGTCCGCGACAGGAAATGCCCCAAAACACAACGTGGACACATCACAATTTTTGACAGAAAACAGAGGTGTTTTTTGCAAAGTGCCTACCTGCTGATTTTGGCCTTTAGCTCAGCCGGCACCTAGGGAAACCTACCAAACCTGTGCATTTTTGAAAACTAGGGACCTAGGGGAATCCAAGATGGGGTGACTTGTGGGGCTCTGACCAGGTTCTGTTACCCAGAATCCGTTGCAAACTTCAAAATTTGGCTAAAAAAACTCATTTTCCTCACATTTCGGTGACAGAAAGTTCTGGAATCTGAGAGGAGCCACAAATTTCCTTCCACCCAGCGTTCCTCCAAGTCTCCCGATAAAAATGATACCTCACTTGTCTGGGTAGGCCTAGCGCCCGTGACAGGAAATGCCCCAAAACACAACGTGGACACATCACATTTTTTGACAGAAAACAGAGGTGTTTTTTGCAAAGTGCCTACCTGCTGATTTTGGCCTTTAGCTCAGCCGGCACCTAGGGAAACCTACCAAACCTGTGCATTTTTTAAAACTAGAGACCTAGGGGAATCCAAGATGGGGTGACTTGTGGGGCTCTGACCAGGTTCTGTTACCCAGAATCCTTTGCAAATTAGAAAATTTGGCTAAAAAAACCACATTTTCCTCACATTTCGGTGACAGAAAGTTCTGGAATCTGAGAGGAGCCACAAATTTCCTTCCACCCAGCGTTCCCCCAAGTCTCCCGATAAAAATGATACCTCACTTGTGTGGGTAGGCCTAGCACCCGCAACAGGAAATGCCCCAAAACACAACGTGGACAGATCACATTTTTTTAAAGAAAACAGAGGTGTTTTTTGCAAAGTGCCTACCTGTAGATTTTGGCCTCTAGCTCAGCCGGCACCTAGCGAAACCTACCAAACCTGTGCATTTTTGAAAACTAGAGACCCCGGGGAATCCAAGATGGGGTGACTTGTGGGGCTCTGACCAGGTTCTGTTACCCAGAATCCTTTGCAAACCTCAAAATTTGGCTAAAAAACACATTTTCCTCACATTTCGGTGACAGAAAGTTCTGGAATCTGAGAGGAGCCACAAATTTCCTTCCACCCAGCGTTCCCCCAAGTCTCCCGATAAAAATGATACCTCACTTGTGTGGGTAGGCCTAGCACCCGCGACAGGAAATGCCCCAAACACAACGTGGACACATCACAATTTTTGACAGAAAACAGAGGTGTTTTTTGCAAAGTGCCTACCTGCTGATTTTGGCCTCTAGCTCAGCCGGCACCTAGGGAAACCTACCAAACCTGTGCATTTTCGAAAACTAGGGACCTAGGGGAATCCAAGATGGGGTGACTTGTGGGGCTCTGACCAGGTTCTGTTACCCAGAATCCTTTGCAAACCACAACATTTGGCTAAAAATACACATTTTCCTCACATTTCGGTGACAGGAAGTTCTGGAATCTGAGAGGAGCCACAAATTTCCTTCCACCCAGCGTTCCCCCAAGTCTCCCGATAAAAATGATACCTCACTTGTGTGGGTAGGCCTAGCGCCCGTGACAGGAAATAACCCAAAACACAACATGGACACATCACATTTTTTGAAAGAAAACAGAGGTGTTTTTTGCAAAGTGCCTACCTGTAGATATTGGCCTCTAGCTCAGCCGGCACCTAGCGAAACCTACCAAACCTGTGCATTTTTTAAAACTAGAGACCCCGGGGAATCCAAGATGGGGTGACATGTGGGGCTCTGACCAGGTTCTGTTACCCAGAATCCTTTGCAAACCTCAAATTTTGGCTAAAAAACACATTTTCCTCACATTTCGGTGACAGAAAGTTCTGGAATCTGAGAGGAGCCACAAATGTCCTTCCACCCAGCGTTCCCCCAAGTCTCCCGATAAAAATGATACCTCACTTGTGTGGGTAGGCCTAGCGCCCGCGACATGAAATGCCCCAAAACACAACGTGGACACATCACAATTTTTGACAGAAAACAGAGGTGTTTTTTGCAAAGTGCCTACCTGCTGATTTTGGCCTCTAGCTCAGCCGGCACCTAGGGAAACCTACCAAACCTGTGCATTTTCGAAAACTAGGGACCTAGGGGAATCCAAGATGGGGTGACTTGTAGGGCTCTGACCAGGTTCTGTTACCCAGAATCCTTTGCAAACCACAAAATTTGGCTAAAAATACACATTTTCCTCACATTTCGGTGACAGGAAGTTCTGGAATCTGAGAGGAGCCACAAATTTCCTTCCACCCAGCGTTCCCCCAAGTCTCCCGATAAAAATGATACCTCACTTGTGTGGGTAGGCCTAGCGCCCGTGACAGGAAATAACCCAAAACACAACATGGACACATCACATTTTTTGAAAGAAAACAGAGGTGTTTTTTGCAAAGTGCCTACCTGTAGATATTGGCCTCTAGCTCAGCCGGCACCTAGCGAAACCTACCAGACCTGTGCATTTTTTTAAACTAGAGACCCAGGGGAATCCAAGATGGGGTGACTTGTGGGGCTCTGACCACGTTCTGTTACCCAGAATCCTTTGCAAATTTCAAAATTTGGCTAAAAAAAACACATTTTCCTCACATTTCGGTGACAGAAAGTTCTGGAATCTGAGAGGAGCCACAAATTTCCTTACACCCAGCGTTCCCCCAAGTCTCCCGATAAAAATGATACCTCACTTGTGTGGGTAGGCCTAGCGCCCGCGACAGGAAATACCCCAAAACACAACGTGGACACATCACAAGTTTTTTAAAGAAAACAGAGGTGTTTTTTGCAAAGTGCCTACCTGTAGATTTTGGCCTCTAGCTCAGCCGGCACCTAGCGAAACCCACCAAACCTGTGCATTTTTGAAAACTAGGGACCTAGGGGAATCCAAGATGGGGTGACTTGTGGGGCTCTGACCAGGTTCTGTTACCCAGAATCCTTTGCAAACCACAAAATTTGGCTAAAAATACACATTTTCCTCACATTTCGGTGACAGGAAGTTCTGGAATCTGAGAGGAGCCACAAATTTCCTTCCACCCAGCGTTCCCCCAAGTCTCCCGATAAAAATGATACCTCACTTGTGTGGGTAGGCCTAGCGCCCGTGACAGGAAATAACCCAAAACACAACATGGACACATCACATTTTTTGAAAGAAAACAGAGGTGTTTTTTGCAAAGTGCCTACCTGTAGATATTGGCCTCTAGCTCAGCCGGCACCTAGCGAAACCTACCAGACCTGTGCATTTTTTTAAACTAGAGACCCAGGGGAATCCAAGATGGGGTGACTTGTGGGGCTCTGACCACGTTCTGTTACCCAGAATCCTTTGCAAATTTCAAAATTTGGCTAAAAAAAACACATTTTCCTCACATTTCGGTGACAGAAAGTTCTGGAATCTGAGAGGAGCCACAAATTTCCTTACACCCAGCGTTCCCCCAAGTCTCCCGATAAAAATGATACCTCACTTGTGTGGGTAGGCCTAGCGCCCGCGACAGGAAATACCCCAAAACACAACGTGGACACATCACAAGTTTTTTAAAGAAAACAGAGGTGTTTTTTGCAAAGTGCCTACCTGTAGATTTTGGCCTCTAGCTCAGCCGGCACCTAGCGAAACCCACCAAACCTGTGCATTTTTGAAAACTAGAGACCCAGGGGAATCCAAGATGGGGTGACATGTGGGGCTCTGACCAGGTTCTGTTACCCAGAATCCTTTGCAAACCTCAAAATTTGGCTAAAAAACACATTTTCCTCACATTTCGGTGACAGAAAGTTCTGGAATCTGAGAGGAGCCACAAATGTCCTTCCACCCAGCGTTCCCCCAAGTCTCCCGATAAAAATGATACCTCACTTGTGTGGGTAGGCCTAGCGCCCGCGACAGGAAATGCCCCAAAACACAACGTGGACACATCACAATTTTTGACAGAAAACAGAGGTGTTTTTTGCAAAGTGCCTACCTGCTGATTTTGGCCTCTAGCTCAGCCGGCACCTAGGGAAACCTACCAAACCTGTGCATTTTCGAAAACTAGGGACCTAGGGGAATCCAAGATGGGGTGACTTGTAGGGCTCTGACCAGGTTCTGTTACCCAGAATCCTTTGCAAACCACAAAATTTGGCTAAAAATACACATTTTCCTCACATTTCGGTGACAGGAAGTTCTGGAATCTGAGAGGAGCCACAAATTTCCTTCCACCCAGCGTTCCCCCAAGTCTCCCGATAAAAATGATACCTCACTTGTGTGGGTAGGCCTAGCGCCCGTGACAGGAAATAACCCAAAACACAACATGGACACATCACATTTTTTGAAAGAAAACAGAGGTGTTTTTTGCAAAGTGCCTACCTGTAGATATTGGCCTCTAGCTCAGCCGGCACCTAGCGAAACCTACCAGACCTGTGCATTTTTTTAAACTAGAGACCCAGGGGAATCCAAGATGGGGTGACTTGTGGGGCTCTGACCACGTTCTGTTACCCAGAATCCTTTGCAAATTTCAAAATTTGGCTAAAAAAAACACATTTTCCTCACATTTCGGTGACAGAAAGTTCTGGAATCTGAGAGGAGCCACAAATTTCCTTACACCCAGCGTTCCCCCAAGTCTCCCGATAAAAATGATACCTCACTTGTGTGGGTAGGCCTAGCGCCCGCGACAGGAAATACCCCAAAACACAACGTGGACACATCACAAGTTTTTTAAAGAAAACAGAGGTGTTTTTTGCAAAGTGCCTACCTGTAGATTTTGGCCTCTAGCTCAGCCGGCACCTAGCGAAACCCACCAAACCTGTGCATTTTTGAAAACTAGGGACCTAGGGGAATCCAAGATGGGGTGACTTGTGGGGCTCTGACCAGGTTCTGTTACCCAGAATCCTTTGCAAACCACAAAATTTGGCTAAAAATACACATTTTCCTCACATTTCGGTGACAGGAAGTTCTGGAATCTGAGAGGAGCCACAAATTTCCTTCCACCCAGCGTTCCCCCAAGTCTCCCGATAAAAATGATACCTCACTTGTGTGGGTAGGCCTAGCGCCCGTGACAGGAAATAACCCAAAACACAACATGGACACATCACATTTTTTGAAAGAAAACAGAGGTGTTTTTTGCAAAGTGCCTACCTGTAGATATTGGCCTCTAGCTCAGCCGGCACCTAGCGAAACCTACCAGACCTGTGCATTTTTTTAAACTAGAGACCCAGGGGAATCCAAGATGGGGTGACTTGTGGGGCTCTGACCACGTTCTGTTACCCAGAATCCTTTGCAAATTTCAAAATTTGGCTAAAAAAAACACATTTTCCTCACATTTCGGTGACAGAAAGTTCTGGAATCTGAGAGGAGCCACAAATTTCCTTACACCCAGCGTTCCCCCAAGTCTCCCGATAAAAATGATACCTCACTTGTGTGGGTAGGCCTAGCGCCCGCGACAGGAAATACCCCAAAACACAACGTGGACACATCACAAGTTTTTTAAAGAAAACAGAGGTGTTTTTTGCAAAGTGCCTACCTGTAGATTTTGGCCTCTAGCTCAGCCGGCACCTAGCGAAACCCACCAAACCTGTGCATTTTTGAAAACTAGAGACCCAGGGGAATCCAAGATGGGGTGACTTGTGGGGCTCTGACCAGGTTCTGTTACCCAGAATCCTTTGCAAACCTCAAAATTTGGCTAAAAAACACATTTTCCTCACATTTCGGTGACAGAAAGTTCTGGAATCTGAGAGGAGCCACAAATTTCCTTCCACCCAGCGTTCCCCCAAGTCTCCCGATAAAAATGATACCTCACTTGTGTGGGTAGGCCTAGCGCCCGCGACAGGAAATGCCCCAAAACACAACGTGGACACATCACAATTTTTGACAGAAAACAGAGGTGTTTTTTGCAAAGTGCCTACCTGCTGATTTTGGCCTCTAGCTCAGCCGGCACCTAGGGAAACCTACCAAACCTGTGCATTTTCGAAAACTAGGGACCTAGGGGAATCCAAGATGGGGTGACTTGTGGGGCTCTGACCAGGTTCGGTTACCCAGAATCCTTTGCAAACCACAAAATTTGGCTAAAAATACACATTTTCCTCACATTTCGGTGACAGGAAGTTCTGGAATCTGAGAGGAGCCACAAATTTCCTTCCATCCAGCGTTCCCCCAAGTCTCCCGATAAAAATGATACCTCACTTGTGTGGGTAGGCCTAGCGCCCGTGACAGGAAATAACCCAAAACACAACATGGACACATCACATTTTTTGAAAGAAAACAGAGGTGTTTTTTGCAAAGTGCCTCCCTGTAGATATTGGCCTCTATCTCAGCCGGCACCTAGCGAAACCTACCAAACCTGTGCATTATTGAAAACTAGAGACCCAGGGAAATCCAAGATGGGGTGACTTCTGGGGCTCTGACCAGGTTCTGTTACCCAGAATCCTTTGCAAACCTCAAAATTTGGCTAAAAAACACATTTTCCTCACATTTCGGTGACAGAAAGTTCTGGAATCTGAGAGGAGCTACAAATTTCCTTCCACCCAGCGTTCCCCCAAGTCTCCCAATAAAAATGATACCTCACTTGTGTGGGTAGGCCTAGCGCCCGCGACAGGAAATGCCCCAAAACACAACGTGGACACATCACAATTTTTGACAGAAAACAGAGGTGTTTTTTGCAAAGTGCCTACCTGCTGATTTTGGCCTCTAGCTCAGCCGGCACCTAGGGAAACCTACCAAACCTGTGCATTTTCGAAAACTAGGGACCTAGGGGAATCCAAGATGGGGTGACTTGTGGGGCTCTGACCAGGTTCTGTTACCCAGAATCCATTGCAAACCTCAAAATTTGGCTAAAAAAACACATTTTCCTCACATTTCGGTGACAGAAAGTTCTGGAATCTGAGAGGAGCTACAAATTTCCTTCCACCCAGCGTTCCCAAAAGTCTCCCGATAAAAATGATACCTCACTTGTGTGGGTAGGCCTAGCGCCCGCGACAGGAAATGCCCCAAAACACAACGTGGACACATCACAATTTTTGACAGAAAACAGAGGTGTTTCTTGCAAAGTGCCTACCTGCTGATTTTGGCCTTTAGCTCAGCCGGCACCTAGGGAAACCTACCAAACCTGTGCATTTTCGAAAACTAGGGACCCAGGGGAATCCAAGATGGGGTGACTTGTGGGGCTCTGACCAGGTTCTGTTACCCAGAATCCTTTGCAAACTTCAAAATTTGGCTAAAAAAACTCATTTTCCTCACATTTCGGTGACAGAAAGTTCTGGAATCTGAGAGGAGCCACAAATTTCCTTCCACCCAGCGTTCCTCCAAGTCTCCCGATAAAAATGATACCTCACTTGTGTGGGTAGGCCTAGCGCCCGTGACAGGAAATGCCCCAAAACACAACGTGGACACATCACATTTTTTGAAAGAAAATAGAGGTGTTTTTTGCAAAGTGCCTACCTGTAGATTTTGGCCTCTAGCTCAGCCGGCACCTAGGGAAACCTACCAAACCTGTGCATTTTTGAAAACTAGAGACCTAGGGGAATCCAAGATGGGGTGACTTGTGGGGCTCTGACCAGGTTCTGTTACCCAGAATCCTTTGCAAATTAGAAAATTTGGCTAAAAAAACCACATTTTCCTCACATTTCGGTGACAGAAAGTTCTGGAATCTGAGAGGAGCCACAAATTTCCTTCCACCCAGCGTTCCCCCAAGTCTCCCGATAAAAATGATACCTCACTTGTGTGGGTAGGCCTAGCACCCGCAACAGGAAATGCCCCAAAACACAACGTGGACAGATCACATTTTTTTAAAGAAAACAGAGGTGTTTTTTGCAAAGTGCCTACCTGTAGATTTTGGCCTCTAGCTCAGCCGGCACCTAGCGAAACCTACCAAACCTGTGCATTTTTTAAAACTAGAGACCCCGGGGAATCCAAGATGGGGTGACTTGTGGGGCTCTGACCAGGTTCTGTTACCCAGAATCCTTTGCAAACCTCAAAATTTGGCTAAAAAACACATTTTCCTCACATTTCGGTGACAGAAAGTTCTGGAATCTGAGAGGAGCCACAAATTTCCTTCCACCCAGCGTTCCCCCAAGTCTCCCGATAAAAATGATACCTCACTTGTGTGGGTAGGCCTAGCACCCGCGACAGGAAATGCCCCAAAACACAACGTGGACACATCACAATTTTTGACAGAAAACAGAGGTGTTTTTTGCAAAGTGCCTACCTGCTGATTTTGGCCTCTAGCTCAGCCGGCACCTAGGGAAACCTACCAAACCTGTGCATTTTCGAAAACTAGGGACCTAGGGGAATCCAAGATGGGGTGACTTGTGGGGCTCTGACCAGGTTCTGTTACCCAGAATCCTTTGCAAACCACAAAATTTGGCTAAAAATACACATTTTCCTCACATTTCGGTGACAGGAAGTTCTGGAATCTGAGAGGAGCCACAAATTTCCTTCCACCCAGCGTTCCCCCAAGTCTCCCGATAAAAATGATACCTCACTTGTGTGGGTAGGCCTAGCGCCCGTGACAGGAAATAACCCAAAACACAACATGGACACATCACATTTTTTGAAAGAAAACAGAGGTGTTTTTTGCAAAGTGCCTACCTGTAGATATTGGCCTCTAGCTCAGCCGGCACCTAGCGAAACCTACCAAACCTGTGCATTTTTTAAAACTAGAGACCCCGGGGAATCCAAGATGGGGTGACTTGTGGGGCTCTGACAAGGTTCTGTTACCCAGAATCCTTTGCAAACCTCAAAATTTGGCTAAAAAACACATTTTCCTCACATTTCGGTGACAGAAAGTTCTGGAATCTGAGAGGAGCCACAAATGTCCTTCCACCCAGCGTTCCCCCAAGTCTCCCGATAAAAATGATACCTCACTTGTGTGGGTAGGCCTAGCGCCCGCGACAGGAAATGCCCCAAAACACAACGTGGACACATCACAATTTTTGACAGAAAACAGAGGTGTTTTTTGCAAAGTGCCTACCTGCTGATTTTGGCCTCTAGCTCAGCCGGCACCTAGGGAAACCTACCAAACCTGTGCATTTTCGAAAACTAGGGACCTAGGGGAATCCAAGATGGGGTGACTTGTGGGGCTCTGACCAGGTTCTGTTACCCAGAATCCTTTGCAAACCACAAAATTTGGCTAAAAATACACATTTTCCTCACATTTCGGTGACAGGAAGTTCTGGAATCTGAGAGGAGCCACAAATTTCCTTCCACCCAGCGTTCCCCCAAGTCTCCCGATAAAAATGATACCTCACTTGTGTGGGTAGGCCTAGCGCCCGTGACAGGAAATAACCCAAAACACAACATGGACACATCACATTTTTTGAAAGAAAACAGAGGTGTTTTTTGCAAAGTGCCTACCTGTAGATATTGGCCTCTAGCTCAGCCGGCACCTAGCGAAACCTACCAGACCTGTGCATTTTTTTAAACTAGAGACCCAGGGGAATCCAAGATGGGGTGACTTGTGGGGCTCTGACCACGTTCTGTTACCCAGAATCCTTTGCAAATTTCAAAATTTGGCTAAAAAAAACACATTTTCCTCACATTTCGGTGACAGAAAGTTCTGGAATCTGAGAGGAGCCACAAATTTCCTTACACCCAGCGTTCCCCCAAGTCTCCCGATAAAAATGATACCTCACTTGTGTGGGTAGGCCTAGCGCCCGCGACAGGAAATACCCCAAAACACAACGTGGACACATCACAAGTTTTTTTAAAGAAAACAGAGGTGATGACAGAAAGTTCTGGAATCTGAGAGGAGCCACAAATTTCCTTCCACCCAGCGTTCCCCCAAGTCTCCCGATAAAAATGATACCTCACTTGTGTGGGTAGGCCTAGCGCCCGCGACAGGAAATGCCCCAAAACACAACGTGGACACATCACAATTTTTGACAGAAAACAGAGGTGTTTTTTGCAAAGTGCCTACCTGCTGATTTTGGCCTCTAGCTCAGCCGGCACCTAGGGAAACCTACCAAACCTGTGCATTTTCGAAAACTAGGGACCTAGGGGAATCCAAGATGGGGTGACTTGTGGGGCTCTGACCAGGTTCTGTTACCCAGAATCCTTCGCAAATTAGAAAATTTGGCTAAAAAAACCACATTTTCCTCACATTTCGGTGACAGAAAGTTCTGGAATCTGAGAGGAGCCACAAATTTCCTTCCACCCAGCGTTCCCCCAAGTCTCCCGATAAAAATGATACCTCACTTGTGTGGGTAGGCCTAGCACCCGCAACAGGAAATGCCCCAAAACACAACGTGGACAGATCACATTTTTTTAAAGAAAACAGAGGTGTTTTTTGCAAAGTGCCTACCTGTAGATTTTGGCCTCTAGCTCAGCCGGCACCTAGCGAAACCTACCAAACCTGTGCATTTTTTAAAACTAGAGACCCCGGGGAATCCAAGATGGGGTGACTTGTGGGGCTCTGACCAGGTTCTGTTACCCAGAATCCTTTGCAAACCTCAAAATTTGGCTAAAAAACACATTTTCCTCACATTTCGGTGACAGAAAGTTCTGGAATCTGAGAGGAGCCACAAATTTCCTTCCACCCAGCGTTCCCCCAAGTCTCCCGATAAAAATGATACCTCACTTGTGTGGGTAGGCCTAGCACCCGCGACAGGAAATGCCCCAAAACACAACGTGGACACATCACAATTTTTGACAGAAAACAGAGGTGTTTTTTGCAAAGTGCCTACCTGCTGATTTTGGCCTCTAGCTCAGCCGGCACCTAGGGAAACCTACCAAACCTGTGCATTTTCGAAAACTAGGGACCTAGGGGAATCCAAGATGGGGTGACTTGTGGGGCTCTGACCAGGTTCTGTTACCCAGAATCCTTTGCAAACCACAAAATTTGGCTAAAAATACACATTTTCCTCACATTTCGGTGACAGGAAGTTCTGGAATCTGAGAGGAGCCACAAATTTCCTTCCACCCAGCGTTCCCCGAAGTCTCCCGATAAAAATGATACCTCACTTGTGTGGGTAGGCCTAGCGCCCGCGACAGGAAATACCCCAAAACACAACGTGGACACATCACAATTTTTTAAAAGAAAACAGAGGTGTTTTTTGCAAAGTGCCTACCTGTAGATTTTGGCCTCTAGCTCAGCCGGCACCTAGCGAAACCTACCAAACCTGTGCACTTTTGAAAACTAGAGACCCAGGGGAATCCAAGATGGGGTAACTTGTGGGGCTCTGACCAGGTTCTGTTACCCAGAATCCTTTGCAAACCTCAAAATTTGGCTAAAAAACACATTTTCCTCACATTTCGGTGACAGAAAGTTCTGGAATCTGAGAGGAGCCACAAATTTCCTTCCACCCAGCGTTCCCCCAAGTCTCCCGATAAAAATGATACCTCACTTGTGTGGGTAGGCCTAGCGCCCGCGACAGGAAATACCCCAAAACACAACGTGGACACATCACAATTTTTTTAAAGAAAACAGAGGTGTTTTTTGCAAAGTGCCTACCTGTAGATTTTGGCCTCTAGCTCAGCCGGCACCTAGCGAAACCTACCAAACCTGTGCATTTTCGAAAACTAGGGACCTAGGGGAATCCAAGATGGGGTGACTTGTGGGGCTCTGACCAGGTTCGGTTACCCAGAATCCTTTGCAAACCACAAAATTTGGCTAAAAATACACATTTTCCTCACATTTCGGTGACAGGAAGTTCTGGAATCTGAGAGGAGCCACAAATTTCCTTCCATCCAGCGTTCCCCCAAGTCTCCCGATAAAAATGATACCTCACTTGTGTGGGTAGGCCTAGCGCCCGTGACAGGAAATAACCCAAAACACAACATGGACACATCACATTTTTTGAAAGAAAACAGAGGTGTTTTTTGCAAAGTGCCTACCTGTAGATATTGGCCTCTATCTCAGCCGGCACCTAGCGAAACCTACCAAACCTGTGCATTATTGAAAACTAGAGACCCAGGGAAATCCAAGATGGGGTGACTTCTGGGGCTCTGACCAGGTTCTGTTACCCAGAATCCTTTGCAAACCTCAAAATTTGGCTAAAAAACACATTTTCCTCACATTTCGGTGACAGAAAGTTCTGGAATCTGAGAGGAGCTACAAATTTCCTTCCACCCAGCGTTCCCCCAAGTCTCCCGATAAAAATGATACCTCACTTGTGTGGGTAGGCCTAGCGTCCGCGACAGGAAATGCCCCAAAACACAACGTGGACACATCACAATTTTTGACAGAAAACAGAGGTGTTTTTTGCAAAGTGCCTACCTGCTGATTTTGGCCTTTAGCTCAGCCGGCACCTAGGGAAACCTACCAAACCTGTGCATTTTTGAAAACTAGGGACCTAGGGGAATCCAAGATGGGGTGACTTGTGGGGCTCTGACCAGGTTCTGTTACCCAGAATCCGTTGCAAACTTCAAAATTTGGCTAAAAAAACTCATTTTCCTCACATTTCGGTGACAGAAAGTTCTGGAATCTGAGAGGAGCCACAAATTTCCTTCCACCCAGCGTTCCTCCAAGTCTCCCGATAAAAATGATACCTCACTTGTCTGGGTAGGCCTAGCGCCCGTGACAGGAAATGCCCCAAAACACAACGTGGACACATCACATTTTTTGACAGAAAACAGAGGTGTTTTTTGCAAAGTGCCTACCTGCTGATTTTGGCCTTTAGCTCAGCCGGCACCTAGGGAAACCTACCAAACCTGTGCATTTTTTAAAACTAGAGACCTAGGGGAATCCAAGATGGGGTGACTTGTGGGGCTCTGACCAGGTTCTGTTACCCAGAATCCTTTGCAAATTAGAAAATTTGGCTAAAAAACAACATTTTCCTCACATTTCGGTGACAGAAAGTTCTGGAATCTGAGAGGAGCCACAAATTTCCTTCCACCCAGCGTTCCCCCAAGTCTCCCGATAAAAATGATACCTCACTTGTGTGGGTAGGCCTAGCACCCGCAACAGGAAATGCCCCAAAACACAACGTGGACAGATCACATTTTTTTAAAGAAAACAGAGGTGTTTTTTGCAAAGTGCCTACCTGTAGATTTTGGCCTCTAGCTCAGCCGGCACCTAGCGAAACCTACCAAACCTGTGCATTTTTGAAAACTAGAGACCCCGGGGAATCCAAGATGGGGTGACTTGTGGGGCTCTGACCAGGTTCTGTTACCCAGAATCCTTTGCAAACCTCAAAATTTGGCTAAAAAACACATTTTCCTCACATTTCGGTGACAGAAAGTTCTGGAATCTGAGAGGAGCCACAAATTTCCTTCCACCCAGCGTTCCCCCAAGTCTCCCGATAAAAATGATACCTCACTTGTGTGGGTAGGCCTAGCACCCGCGACAGGAAATGCCCCAAAACACAACGTGGACACATCACAATTTTTGACAGAAAACAGAGGTGTTTTTTGCAAAGTGCCTACCTGCTGATTTTGGCCTCTAGCTCAGCCGGCACCTAGGGAAACCTACCAAACCTGTGCATTTTCGAAAACTAGGGACCTAGGGGAATCCAAGATGGGGTGACTTGTGGGGCTCTGACCAGGTTCTGTTACCCAGAATCCTTTGCAAACCACAACATTTGGCTAAAAATACACATTTTCCTCACATTTCGGTGACAGGAAGTTCTGGAATCTGAGAGGAGCCACAAATTTCCTTCCACCCAGCGTTCCCCCAAGTCTCCCGATAAAAATGATACCTCACTTGTGTGGGTAGGCCTAGCGCCCGTGACAGGAAATAACCCAAAACACAACATGGACACATCACATTTTTTGAAAGAAAACAGAGGTGTTTTTTGCAAAGTGCCTACCTGTAGATATTGGCCTCTAGCTCAGCCGGCACCTAGCGAAACCTACCAAACCTGTGCATTTTTTAAAACTAGAGACCCCGGGGAATCCAAGATGGGGTGACATGTGGGGCTCTGACCAGGTTCTGTTACCCAGAATCCTTTGCAAACCTCAAATTTTGGCAAAAAAACACATTTTCCTCACATTTCGGTGACAGAAAGTTCTGGAATCTGAGAGGAGCCACAAATGTCCTTCCACCCAGCGTTCCCCCAAGTCTCCCGATAAAAATGATACCTCACTTGTGTGGGTAGGCCTAGCGCCCGCGACAGGAAATGCCCCAAAACACAACGTGGACACATCACAATTTTTGACAGAAAACAGAGGTGTTTTTTGCAAAGTGCCTACCTGCTGATTTTGGCCTCTAGCTCAGCCGGCACCTAGGGAAACCTACCAAACCTGTGCATTTTCGAAAACTAGGGACCTAGGGGAATCCAAGATGGGGTGACTTGTAGGGCTCTGACCAGGTTCTGTTACCCAGAATCCTTTGCAAACCACAAAATTTGGCTAAAAATACACATTTTCCTCACATTTCGGTGACAGGAAGTTCTGGAATCTGAGAGGAGCCACAAATTTCCTTCCACCCAGCGTTCCCCCAAGTCTCCCGATAAAAATGATACCTCACTTGTGTGGGTAGGCCTAGCGCCCGTGACAGGAAATAACCCAAAACACAACATGGACACATCACATTTTTTGAAAGAAAACAGAGGTGTTTTTTGCAAAGTGCCTACCTGTAGATATTGGCCTCTAGCTCAGCCGGCACCTAGCGAAACCTACCAGACCTGTGCATTTTTTTAAACTAGAGACCCAGGGGAATCCAAGATGGGGTGACTTGTGGGGCTCTGACCACGTTCTGTTACCCAGAATCCTTTGCAAATTTCAAAATTTGGCTAAAAAAAACACATTTTCCTCACATTTCGGTGACAGAAAGTTCTGGAATCTGAGAGGAGCCACAAATTTCCTTACACCCAGCGTTCCCCCAAGTCTCCCGATAAAAATGATACCTCACTTGTGTGGGTAGGCCTAGCGCCCGTGACAGGAAATACCCCAAAACACAACGTGGACACATCACAAGTTTTTTAAAGAAAACAGAGGTGTTTTTTGCAAAGTGCCTACCTGTAGATTTTGGCCTCTAGCTCAGCCGGCACCTAGCGAAACCCACCAAACCTGTGCATTTTTGAAAACTAGGGACCTAGGGGAATCCAAGATGGGGTGACTTGTGGGGCTCTGACCAGGTTCTGTTACCCAGAATCCTTTGCAAACCACAAAATTTGGCTAAAAATACACATTTTCCTCACATTTCGGTGACAGGAAGTTCTGGAATCTGAGAGGAGCCACAAATTTCCTTCCACCCAGCGTTCCCCCAAGTCTCCCGATAAAAATGATACCTCACTTGTGTGGGTAGGCCTAGCGCCCGTGACAGGAAATAACCCAAAACACAACATGGACACATCACATTTTTTGAAAGAAAACAGAGGTGTTTTTTGCAAAGTGCCTACCTGTAGATATTGGCCTCTAGCTCAGCCGGCACCTAGCGAAACCTACCAGACCTGTGCATTTTTTTAAACTAGAGACCCAGGGGAATCCAAGATGGGGTGACTTGTGGGGCTCTGACCACGTTCTGTTACCCAGAATCCTTTGCAAATTTCAAAATTTGGCTAAAAAAAACACATTTTCCTCACATTTCGGTGACAGAAAGTTCTGGAATCTGAGAGGAGCCACAAATTTCCTTACACCCAGCGTTCCCCCAAGTCTCCCGATAAAAATGATACCTCACTTGTGTGGGTAGGCCTAGCGCCCGCGACAGGAAATACCCCAAAACACAACGTGGACACATCACAAGTTTTTTAAAGAAAACAGAGGTGTTTTTTGCAAAGTGCCTACCTGTAGATTTTGGCCTCTAGCTCAGCCGGCACCTAGCGAAACCCACCAAACCTGTGCATTTTTGAAAACTAGAGACCCAGGGGAATCCAAGATGGGGTGACTTGTGGGGCTCTGACCAGGTTCTGTTACCCAGAATCCTTTGCAAACCTCAAAATTTGGCTAAAAAACACATTTTCCTCACATTTCGGTGACAGAAAGTTCTGGAATCTGAGAGGAGCCACAAATTTCCTTCCACCCAGCGTTCCCCCAAGTCTCCCGATAAAAATGATACCTCACTTGTGTGGGTAGGCCTAGCGCCCGCGACAGGAAATGCCCCAAAACACAACGTGGACACATCACAATTTTTGACAGAAAACAGAGGTGTTTTTTGCAAAGTGCCTACCTGCTGATTTTGGCCTCTAGCTCAGCCGGCACCTAGGGAAACCTACCAAACCTGTGCATTTTCGAAAACTAGGGACCTAGGGGAATCCAAGATGGGGTGACTTGTGGGGCTCTGACCAGGTTCGGTTACCCAGAATCCTTTGCAAACCACAAAATTTGGCTAAAAATACACATTTTCCTCACATTTCGGTGACAGGAAGTTCTGGAATCTGAGAGGAGCCACAAATTTCCTTCCATCCAGCGTTCCCCCAAGTCTCCCGATAAAAATGATACCTCACTTGTGTGGGTAGGCCTAGCGCCCGTGACAGGAAATAACCCAAAACACAACATGGACACATCACATTTTTTGAAAGAAAACAGAGGTGTTTTTTGCAAAGTGCCTACCTGTAGATATTGGCCTCTATCTCAGCCGGCACCTAGCGAAACCTGCCAAACCTGTGCATTATTGAAAACTAGAGACCCAGGGAAATCCAAGATGGGGTGACTTCTGGGGCTCTGACCAGGTTCTGTTACCCAGAATCCTTTGCAAACCTCAAAATTTGGCTAAAAAACACATTTTCCTCACATTTCGGTGACAGAAAGTTCTGGAATCTGAGAGGAGCTACAAATTTCCTTCCACCCAGCGTTCCCCCAAGTCTCCCGATAAAAATGATACCTCACTTGTGTGGGTAGGCCTAGCGCCCGCGACAGGAAATGCCCCAAAACACAACGTGGACACATCACAATTTTTGACAGAAAACAGAGGTGTTTTTTGCAAAGTGCCTACCTGCTGATTTTGGCCTTTAGCTCAGCCGGCACCTAGGGAAACCTACCAAACCTGTGCATTTTCGAAAACTAGGGACCTAGGGGAATCCAAGATGGGGTGACTTGTGGGGCTCTGACCAGGTTCTGTTACCCAGAATCCTTTGCAAACTTCAAAATTTGGCTAAAAAAACTCATTTTCCTCACATTTCGGTGACAGAAAGTTCTGGAATCTGAGAGGAGCCACAAATTTCCTTCCACCCAGCGTTCCTCCAAGTCTCCCGATAAAAATGATACCTCACTTGTGTGGGTAGGCCTAGCGCCCGTGACAGGAAATGCCCCAAAACACAACGTGGACACATCACATTTTTTGAAAGAAAATAGAGGTGTTTTTTGCAAAGTGCCTACCTGTAGATTTTGGCCTCTAGCTCAGCCGGCACCTAGGGAAACCTACCAAACCTGTGCATTTTTGAAAACTAGAGACCTAGGGGAATCCAAGATGGGGTGACTTGTGGGGCTCTGACCAGGTTCTGTTACCCAGAATCCTTTGCAAATTAGAAAATTTGGCTAAAAAAAACACATTTTCCTCACATTTCGGTGACAGAAAGTTCTGGAATCTGAGAGGAGCCACAAATTTCCTTCCACCCAGCGTTCCCCCAAGTCTCCCGATAAAAATGATACCTCACTTGTGTGGGTAGGCCTAGCACCCGCAACAGGAAATGCCCCAAAACACAACGTGGACAGATCACATTTTTTTAAAGAAAACAGAGGTGTTTTTTGCAAAGTGCCTACCTGTAGATTTTGGCCTCTAGCTCAGCCGGCACCTAGCGAAACCCACCAAACCTGTGCATTTTTGAAAACTAGAGACCCAGGGGAATCCAAGATGGGGTGACTTGTGGGGCTCTGACCAGGTTCTGTTACCCAGAATCCTTTGCAAACCTCAAAATTTGGCTAAAAAACACATTTTCCTCACATTTCGGTGACAGAAAGTTCTGGAATCTGAGAGGAGCCACAAATTTCCTTCCACCCAGCGTTCCCCCAAGTCTCCCGATAAAAATGATACCTCACTTGTGTGGGTAGGCCTAGTGCCCGCGACAGGAAATGCCCCAAAACACAACGTGGACACATCACAATTTTTGACAGAAAACAGAGGTGTTTTTTGCAAAGTGCCTACCTGCTGATTTTGGCCTCTAGCTCAGCCGGCACCTAGGGAAACCTACCAAACCTGTGCATTTTCGAAAACTAGGGACCTAGGGGAATCCAAGATGGGGTGACTTGTGGGGCTCTGACCAGGTTCGGTTACCCAGAATCCTTTGCAAACCACAAAATTTGGCTAAAAATACACATTTTCCTCACATTTCGGTGACAGGAAGTTCTGGAATCTGAGAGGAGCCACAAATTTCCTTCCATCCAGCGTTCCCCCAAGTCTCCCGATAAAAATGATACCTCACTTGTGTGGGTAGGCCTAGCGCCCGTGACAGGAAATAACCCAAAACACAACATGGACACATCACATTTTTTGAAAGAAAACAGAGGTGTTTTTTGCAAAGTGCCTACCTGTAGATATTGGCCTCTATCTCAGCCGGCACCTAGCGAAACCTACCAAACCTGTGCATTATTGAAAACTAGAGACCCAGGGAAATCCAAGATGGGGTGACTTCTGGGGCTCTGACCAGGTTCTGTTACCCAGAATCCTTTGCAAACCTCAAAATTTGGCTAAAAAACACATTTTCCTCACATTTCGGTGACAGAAAGTTCTGGAATCTGAGAGGAGCTACAAATTTCCTTTCACCCAGCGTTCCCCCAAGTCTCCCGATAAAAATGATACCTCACTTGTGTGGGTAGGCCTAGCGCCCGCGACAGGAAATGCCCCAAAACACAACGTGGACACATCACAATTTTTGACAGAAAACAGAGGTGTTTTTTGCAAAGTGCCTACCTGCTGATTTTGGCCTTTAGCTCAGCCGGCACCTAGGGAAACCTACCAAACCTGTGCATTTTCGAAAACTAGGGACCTAGGGGAATCCAAGATGGGGTGACTTGTGGGGCTCTGACCAGGTTCTGTTACCCAGAATCCTTTGCAAACTTCAAAATTTGGCTAAAAAAACTCATTTTCCTCACATTTCGGTGACAGAAAGTTCTGGAATCTGAGAGGAGCCACAAATTTCCTTCCACCCAGCGTTCCTCCAAGTCTCCCGATAAAAATGATACCTCACTTGTGTGGGTAGGCCTAGCGCCCGTGACAGGAAATGCCCCAAAACACAACGTGGACACATCACATTTTTTGAAAGAAAATAGAGGTGTTTTTTGCAAAGTGCCTACCTGTAGATTTTGGCCTCTAGCTCAGCCGGCACCTAGGGAAACCTACCAAACCTGTGCATTTTTGAAAACTAGAGACCTAGGGGAATCCAAGATGGGGTGACTTGTGGGGCTCTGACCAGGTTCTGTTACCCAGAATCCTTTGCAAACCTCAAAATTTGGCTAAAAAACACATTTTCCTTACATTTCGGTGACAGAAAGTTCAGGAATCTGAGAGGAGCCACAAGTTTCCTTCCACCCAGCGTTCCCCCAAGTCTCCCGATAAAAATGATACCTCACTTGTGTGGGTAGGCCTAGCACCCGCGACAGGAAATGCCCCAAAACACAACGTGGACACATCACAATTTTTGACAGAAAACAGAGGTGTTTTTTGCAAAGTGCCTACCTGCTGATTTTGGCCTCTAGCTCAGCCGGCACCTAGCGAAACCTACCAAACCTGTGCATTTTTTAAAACTAGAGACCCCGGGGAATCCAAGATGGGGTGACTTGTGGGGCTCTGACCAGGTTCTGTTACCCAGAATCCTTTGCAAACCTCAAAATTTGGCTAAAAAACACATTTTCCTTACATTTCGGTGACAGAAAGTTCAGGAATCTGAGAGGAGCCACAAATTTCCTTCCACCCAGCGTTCCCCCAAGTCTCCCGAT
This sequence comes from Pleurodeles waltl, assembly GCF_031143425.1. Classification (NCBI taxonomy): domain Eukaryota; kingdom Metazoa; phylum Chordata; class Amphibia; order Caudata; family Salamandridae; genus Pleurodeles; species Pleurodeles waltl. Next base: position 70,059,071 of record NC_090440.1, on the reverse strand, counting down.
AAAAATGATACCTCACTTGTGTGGGTAGGCCTAGCACCCGCGACAGGAAATGCCCCAAAACACAACGTGGACACATCACAATTTTTGACAGAAAACAGAGGTGTTTTTTGCAAAGTGCCTACCTGCTGATTTTGGCCTCTAGCTCAGCCGGCACCTAGGGAAACCTACCAAACCTGTGCATTTTCGAAAACTAGGGACCTAGGGGAATCCAAGATGGGGTGACTTGTGGGGCTCTGACCAGGTTCTGTTACCCAGAATCCTTTGCAAACCACAAAATTTGGCTAAAAATACACATTTTCCTCACATTTCGGTGACAGGAAGTTCTGGAATCTGAGAGGAGCCACAAATTTCCTTCCACCCAGCGTTCCCCGAAGTCTCCCGATAAAAATGATACCTCACTTGTGTGGGTAGGCCTAGCGCCCGCGACAGGAAATACCCCAAAACACAACGTGGACACATCACAATTTTTTTAAAGAAAACAGAGGTGTTTTTTGCAAAGTGCCTACCTGTAGATTTTGGCCTCTAGCTCAGCCGGCACCTAGCGAAACCTACCAAACCTGTGCACTTTTGAAAACTAGAGACCCAGGGGAATCCAAGATGGGGTAACTTGTGGGGCTCTGACCAGGTTCTGTTACCCAGAATCCTTTGCAAACCACAAAATTTGGCTAAAAATACACATTTTCCTCACATTTCGGTGACAGGAAGTTCTGGAATCTGAGAGGAGCCACAAATTTCCTTCCATCCAGCGTTCCCCCAAGTCTCCCGATAAAAATGATACCTCACTTGTGTGGGTAGGCCTAGCGCCCGTGACAGGAAATAACCCAAAACACAACATGGACACATCACATTTTTTGAAAGAAAACAGAGGTGTTTTTTGCAAAGTGCCTACCTGTAGATATTGGCCTCTATCTCAGCCGGCACCTAGCGAAACCTACCAAACCTGTGCATTATTGAAAACTAGAGACCCAGGGAAATCCAAGATGGGGTGACTTCTGGGGCTCTGACCAGGTTCTGTTACCCAGAATCCTTTGCAAACCTCAAAATTTGGCTAAAAAAACACATTTTCCTCACATTTCGGTGACAGAAAGTTCTGGAATCTGAGAGGAGCTACAAATTTCCTTCCACCCAGCGTTCCCCCAAGTCTCCCGATAAAAATGATACCTCACTTGTGTGGGTAGGCCTAGCGCCCGCGACAGGAAATGCCCCAAAACACAACGTGGACACATCACAATTTTTGACAGAAAACAGAGGTGTTTCTTGCAAAGTGCCTACCTGCTGATTTTGGCCTTTAGCTCAGCCGGCACCTAGGGAAACCTACCAAACCTGTGCATTTTCGAAAACTAGGGACCTAGGGGAATCCAAGATGGGGTGACTTGTGGGGCTCTGACCAGGTTCTGTTACCCAGAATCCTTTGCAAACTTCAAAATTTGGCTAAAAAAACTCATTTTCCTCACATTTCGGTGACAGAAAGTTCTGGAATCTGAGAGGAGCCACAAATTTCCTTCCACCCAGCGTTCCTCCAAGTCTCCCGATAAAAATGATACCTCACTTGTGTGGGTAGGCCTAGCGCCCGTGACAGGAAATGCCCCAAAACACAACGTGGACACATCACATTTTTTGAAAGAAAATAGAGTTGTTTTTTGCAAAGTGCCTACCTGTAGATTTTGGCCTCTAGCTCAGCCGGCACCTAGCGAAACCTACCAAACCTGTGCATTTTTGAAAACTAGAGACCTAGGGGAATCCAAGATGGGGTGACTTGTGGGGCTCTGACCAGGTTCTGTTACCCAGAATCCTTTGCAAATTAGAAAATTTGGCTAAAAAAAACACATTTTCCTCACATTTCGGTGACAGAAAGTTCTGGAATCTGAGAGGAGCCACAAATTTCCTTCCACCCAGCGTTCCCCCAAGTCTCCCGATAAAAATGATACCTCACTTGTGTGGGTAGGCGTAGCACCCGCAACAGGAAATGCCCCAAAACACAACGTGGACAGATCACATTTTTTTAAAGAAAACAGAGGTGTTTTTTGCAAAGTGCCTACCTGTAGATTTTGGCCTCTAGCTCAGCCGGCACCTAGCGAAACCTACCAAACCTGTGCATTTTTGAAAACTAGAGACCCCGGGGAATCCAAGATGGGGTGACTTGTGGGGCTCTGACCAGGTTCTGTTACCCAGAATCCTTTGCAAACCTCAAAATGTGGCTAAAAAACACATTTTCCTCACATTTCGGTGACAGAAAGTTCTGGAATCTGAGAGGAGCCACAAATTTCCTTCCACCCAGCGTTCCCCCAAGTCTCCCGATAAAAATGATACCTCACTTGTGTGGGTAGGCCTAGCACCCGCAACAGGAAATGCCCCAAAACACAACGTGGACACATCACAATTTTTGACAGAAAACAGAGGTGTTTTTTGCAAAGTGCCTACCTGCTGATTTTGGCCTCTAGCTCAGCCGGCACCTAGGGAAACCTACCAAACCTGTGCATTTTCGAAAACTAGGGACCTAGGGGAATCCAAGATGGGGTGACTTGTGGGGCTCTGACCAGGTTCTGTTACCCAGAATCCTTTGCAAACCACAAAATTTGGCTAAAAATACACATTTTCCTCACATTTCGGTGACAGGAAGTTCTGGAATCTGAGAGGAGCCACAAATTTCCTTCCACCCAGCGTTCCCCCAAGTCTCCCGATAAAAATGATACCTCACTTGTGTGGGTAGGCCTAGCGCCCGCGACAGGAAATACCCCAAAACACAACGTGGACACATCACAATTTTTTTAAAGAAAACAGAGGTGTTTTTTGCAAAGTGCCTACCTGTAGATTTTGGCCTCTAGCTCAGCCGGCACCTAGCGAAACCTACCAAACCTGTGCATTTTTGAAAACTAGAGACCCAGGGGAATCCAACATGGGGTAACTTGTGGGGCTCTGACCAGGTTCTGTTACCCAGAATCCTTTGCAAACCTCAAAATTTGGCTAAAAACCACATTTTCCTCACATTTCGGTGACAGAAAGTTCTGGAATCTGAGAGGAGCCACAAATTCCCTTCCACCCAGCGTTCCCCCAAGTCTCCCGATAAAAATGATACCTCACTTGTGTGGGTAGGCCTAGCGCCCGCGACAGGAAATGCCCAAAAACACAACGTGGACACATCACAATTTTTGACAGAAAACAGAGGTGTTTTTTGCAAAGTGCCTACCTGCTGATTTTGGCCTCTAGCTCAGCCGGCACCTAGGGAAACCTACCAAACCTGTGCATTTTCGAAAACTAGGGACCTAGGGGAATCCAAGATGGGGTGACTTGTGGGGCTCTGACCAGGTTCGGTTACCCAGAATCCTTTGCAAACCACAAAATTTGGCTAAAAATACACATTTTCCTCACATTTCGGTGACAGGAAGTTCTGGAATCTGAGAGGAGCCACAAATTTCCTTCCATCCAGCGTTCCCCCAAGTCTCCCGATAAAAATGATACCTCACTTGTGTGGGTAGGCCTAGCGCCCGTGACAGGAAATAACCCAAAACACAACATGGACACATCACATTTTTTGAAAGAAAACAGAGGTGTTTTTTGCAAAGTGCCTACCTGGAGATATTGGCCTCTAGCTCAGCCAGCACCTAGCGAAACCTACCAAACCTGTGCATTATTGAAAACTAGAGACCCAGGGAAATCCAAGATGGGGTGACTTCTGGGGCTCTGACCAGGTTCTGTTACCCAGAATCCTTTGCAAACCTCAAAATTTGGCTAAAAAACACATTTTCCTCACATTTCGGTGACAGAAAGTTCTGGAATCTGAGAGGAGCTACAAATTTCCTTCCACCCAGCGTTCCCCCAAGTCTCCCGATAAAAATGATACCTCACTTGTGTGGGTAGGCCTAGCGCCCGCGACAGGAAATGCCCCAAAACACAACGTGGACACATCACAATTTTTGACAGAAAACAGAGGTGTTTTTTGCAAAGTGCCTACCTGCTGATTTTGGCCTTTAGCTCAGCCGGCACCTAGGGAAACCTACCAAACCTGTGCATTTTCGAAAACTAGGGACCTAGGGGAATCCAAGATGGGGTGACTTGTGGGGCTCTGACCAGGTTCTGTTACCCAGAATCCTTTGCAAACTTCAAAATTTGACTAAAAAAACTCATTTTCCTCACATTTCGGTGACAGAAAGTTCTGGAATCTGAGAGGAGCCACAAATTTCCTTCCACCCAGCGTTCCTCCAAGTCTCCCGATAAAAATGATACCTCACTTGTGTGGGTAGGCCTAGCGCCCGTGACAGGAAATGCCCCAAAACACAACGTGGACACATCACATTTTTTTAAAGAAAATAGAGGTGTTTTTTGCAAAGTGCCTACCTGTAGATTTTGGCCTCTAGCTCAGCCGGCACCTAGGGAAACCTACCAAACCTGTGCATTTTTGAAAACTAGAGACCTAGGGGAATCCAAGATGGGGTGACTTGTGGGGCTCTGACCAGGTTCTGTTACCCAGAATCCTTTGCAAATTTGAAAATTTGGCTAAAAAAAACACATTTTCCTCACATTTCGGTGACAGAAAGTTCTGGAATCTGAGAGGAGCCACAAATTTCCTTCCACCCAGCGTTCCCCCAAGTCTCCCGATAAAAATGATACCTCACTTGTGTGGGTAGGCCTAGCACCCGCAACAGGAAATGCCCCAAAACACAACGTGGACAGATCACATTTTTTTAAAGAAAAGAGAGGTGTTTTTTGCAAAGTGCCTACCTGTAGATTTTGGCCTCTAGCTCAGCCGGCACCTAGCGAAACCTACCAAACCTGTGCATTTTTTAAAACTAGAGACCCCGGGGAATCCAAGATGGGGTGACTTGTGGGGCTCTGACCAGGTTCTGTTACCCAGAATCCTTTGCAAACCTCAAAATTTGGCTAAAAAACAAATTTTCCTCACATTTCGGTGACAGAAAGTTCTGGAATCTGAGAGGAGCCACAAATTTCCTTCCACCCAGCGTTCCCCCAAGTCTCCCGATAAAAATGATACCTCACTTGTGTGGGTAGGCCTAGCACCCGCGACAGGAAATGCCCCAAAACACAACGTGGACACATCACAATTTTTGACAGAAAACAGAGGTGTTTTTTGCAAAGTGCCTACCTGCTGATTTTGGCCTCTAGCTCAGCCGGCACCTAGGGAAACCTACCAAACCTGTGCATTTTCGAAAACTAGGGACCTAGGGGAATCCAAGATGGGGTGACTTGTGGGGCTCTGACCAGGTTCTGTTACCCAGAATCCTTTGCAAACCACAAAATTTGGCTAAAAAAACCACATTTTCCTCACATTTCGGTGACAGGAAGTTCTGGAATCTGAGAGGAGCCACAAATTTCCTTCCACCCAGCGTTCCCCGAAGTCTCCCGATAAAAATGATACCTCACTTGTGTGGGTAGGCCTAGCGCCCGCGACAGGAAATACCCCAAAACACAACGTGGACACATCACAATTTTTTTAAAGAATACAGAGGTGTTTTTTGCAAAGTGCCTACCTGTAGATTTTGGCCTCTAGCTCAGCCGGCACCTAGCGAAACCTACCAAACCTGTGCACTTTTGAAAACTAGAGACCCAGGGGAATCCAAGATGGGGTAACTTGTGGGGCTCTGACCAGGTTCTGTTACCCAGAATCCTTTGCAAACCTCAAAATTTGGCTAAAAAACACATTTTCCTCACATTTCGGTGACAGAAAGTTCTGGAATCTGAGAGGAGCCACAAATTTCCTTCCACCCAGCGTTCCCCCAAGTCTCCCGATAAAAATGATACCTCACTTGTGTGGGTAGGCCTAGCGCCCGCGACAGGAAATGCCCCAAAACACAACGTGGACACATCACAATTTTTGACAGAAAACAGAGGTGTTTTTTGCAAAGTGCCTACCTGCTGATTTTGGCCTCTAGCTCAGCCGGCACCTAGGGAAACCTACCAAACCTGTGCATTTTCGAAAACTAGGGACCTAGGGGAATCCAAGATGGGGTGACTTGTGGGGCTCTGACCAGGTTCGGTTACCCAGAATCCTTTGCAAACCACAAAATTTGGATAAAAATACACATTTTCCTCACATTTCGGTGACAGGAAGTTCTGGAATCTGAGAGGAGCCACAAATTTCCTTCCATCCAGCGTTCCCCCAAGTCTCCCGATAAAAATGATACCTCACTTGTGTGGGTAGGCCTAGCGCCCGTGACAGGAAATAACCCAAAACACAACATGGACACATCACATTTTTTGAAAGAAAACAGAGGTGTTTTTTGCAAAGTGCCTACCTGTAGATATTGGCCTCTAGCTCAGCCGGCACCTAGCGAAACCTACCAAACCTGTGCATTATTGAAAACTAGAGACCCAGGGAAATCCAAGATGGGGTGACTTCTGGGGCTCTGACCAGGTTCTGTTACCCAGAATCCTTTGCAAACCTCAAAATTTGGCTAAAAAACACATTTTCCTCACATTTCGGTGACAGAAAGTTCTGGAATCTGAGAGGAGCTACAAATTTCCTTCCACTCAGCGTTCCCCCAAGTCTCCCGATAAAAATGATACCTCACTTGTGTGGGTAGGCCTAGCGACCGCGACAGGAAATGCCCCAAAACACAACGTGGACACATCACAATTTTTGACAGAAAACAGAGGTGTTTTTTGCAAAGTGCCTACCTGCTGATTTTGGCCTTTAGCTCAGCCGGCACCTAGGGAAACCTACCAAACCTGTGCATTTTCGAAAACTAGGGACCTAGGGGAATCCAAGATGGGGTGACTTGTGGGGCTCTGACCAGGTTCTGTTACCCAGAATCCTTTGCAAACTTCAAAATTTGGCTAAAAAAACTCATTTTCCTCACATTTCGGTGACAGAAAGTTCTGGAATCTGAGAGGAGCCACAAATTTCCTTCCACCCAGCGTTCCTCCAAGTCTCCCGATAAAAATGATACCTCACTTGTGTGGGTAGGCCTAGCGCCCGTGACAGGAAATGCCCCAAAACACAACGTGGACACATCACATTTTTTGAAAGAAAATAGAGGTGTTTTTTGCAAAGTGCCTACCTGTAGATTTTGGCCTCTAGCTCAGCCGGCACCTAGGGAAACCTACCAAACCTGTGCATTTTTGAAAACTAGAGACCTAGGGGAATCCAAGATGGGGTGACTTGTGGGGCTCTGACCAGGTTCTGTTACCCAGAATCCTTTGCAAATTTGAAAATTTGGCTAAAAAAAACACATTTTCCTCACATTTCGGTGACAGAAAGTTCTGGAATCTGAGAGGAGCCACGAATTTCCTTCCACCCAGCGTTCCCCCAAGTCTCCCGATAAAAATGATACCTCACTTGTGTGGGTAGGCCTAGCACCCGCAACAGGAAATGCCCCAAAACACAACGTGGACAGATCACATTTTTTTAAAGAAAACAGAGGTGTTTTTTGCAAAGTGCCTACCTGTAGATTTTGGCCTCTAGCTCAGCCGGCACCTAGCGAAACCTACCAAACCTGTGCATTTTTGAAAACTAGAGACCCCGGGGAATCCAAGATGGGGTGACTTGTGGGGCTCTGACCAGGTTCTGTTACCCAGAATCCTTTGCAAACCTCAAAATTTGGCTAAAAAACACATTTTCCTCACATTTCGGTGACAGAAAGTTCTGGAATCTGAGAGGAGCCACAAATTTCCTTCCACCCAGCGTTCCCCCAAGTCTCCCGATAAAAATGATACCTCACTTGTGTGGGTAGGCCTAGCACCCGCGACAGGAAATGCCCCAAAACACAACGTGGACACATCACATTTTTTGAAAGAAAACAGAGGTGTTTTTTGCAAAGTGCCTACCTGTAGATATTGGCCTCTAGCTCAGCCGGCACCTAGCGAAACCTACCAAACCTGTGCATTATTGAAAACTAGAGACCCAGGGAAATCCAAGATGGGGTGACTTCTGGGGCTCTGACCAGGTTCTGTTACCCAGAATCCTTTGCAAACCTCAAAATTTGGCTAAAAAACACATTTTCCTCACATTTCGGTGACAGAAAGTTCTGGAATCTGAGAGGAGCTACAAATTTCCTTCTACCCAGCGTTCCCCCAAGTCTCCCGATAAAAATGATACCTCACTTGTGTGGGTAGGCCTAGCGCCCGCGACAGGAAATGCCCCAAAACACAACGTGGACACATCACAATTTTTAACAGAAAACAGAGGTGTTTTTTGCAAAGTGCCTACCTGCTGATTTTGGCCTTTAGCTCAGCCGGCACCTAGGGAAACCTACCAAACCTGTGCATTTTCGAAAACTAGGGACCTAGGGGAATCCAAGATGGGGTGACTTGTGGGGCTCTGACCAGGTTCTGTTACCCAGAATCCTTTGCAAACTTCAAAATTTGGCTAAAAAAACTCATTTTCCTCACATTTCGGTGACAGAAAGTTCTGGAATCTGAGAGGAGCCACAAATTTCCTTCCACCCAGCGTTCCTCCAAGTCTCCCGATAAAAATGATACCTCACTTGTGTGGGTAGGCCTAGCGCCCGTGACAGGAAATGCCCCAAAACACAACGTGGACATATCACATTTTTTGAAAGAAAATAGAGGTGTTTTTTGCAAAGTGCCTACCTGTAGATTTTGGCCTCTAGCTCAGCCGGCACCTAGGGAAACCTACCAAACCTGTGCATTTTTGAAAACTAGAGACCTAGGGGAATCCAAGATGGGGTGACTTGTGGGGCTCTGACCAGGTTCTGTTACCCAGAATCCTTTGCAAATTTGAAAATTTGGCTAAAAAAAACAACTTTTCCTCACATTTCGGTGACAGAAAGTTCTGGAATCTGAGAGGAGCCACAAATTTCCTTCCACCCAGCGTTCCCCCAAGTCTCCCGATAAAAATTATACCTCACTTGTGTGGGTAGGCCTAGCACCCGCAACAGGAAATGCCCCAAAACACAACGTGGACAGATCACATTTTTTTAAAGAAAACAGAGGTGTTTTTTGCAAAGTGCCTACCTGTAGATTTTGGCCTCTAGCTTAGCCGGCACCTAGCGAAACCTACCAAACCTGTGCATTTTTGAAAACTAGAGACCCCGCGGAATCTAAGATGGGGTGACTTGTGGGGCTCTGACCAGGTTCTGTTACCCAGAATCCTTTGCAAACCTCAAAATTTGGCTAAAAAACACATTTTCCTCACATTTCGGTGACAGAAAGTTCTGGAATCTGAGAGGAGCCACAAATTTCCTTCCACCCAGCGTTCCCCCAAGTCTCCCGATAAAAATGATACCTCACTTGTGTGGGTAGGCCTAGCACCCGCGACAGGAAATGCCCCAAAACACAACGTGGACACATCACAATTTTTGACAGAAAACAGAGGTGTTTTTTGCAAAGTGCCTACCTGCTGATTTTGGCCTCTAGCTCAGCCGGCACCTAGGGAAACCTACCAAACCTGTGCATTTTCGAAAACTAGGGACCTAGGGGAATCCAAGATGGGGTGACTTGTGGGCTCTGACCAGGTTCTGTTACCCAGAATCCTTTGCAAACCACAAAATTTGGCTAAAAATACACATTTTCCTCACATTTCGGTGACAGGAAGTTCTGGAATCTGAGAGGAGCCACAAATTTCCTTCCACCCAGCGTTCCCCCAAGTCTCCCGATAAAAATGATACCTCACTTGTGTGGGTAGGCCTAGCGCCCGCGACAGGAAATACCCCAAAACACAACGTGGACACATCACAATTTTTTTAAAGAAAACAGAGGTGTTTTTTGCACAGTGCCTACCTGTAGATTTTGGCCTCTAGCTCAGCCGGCACCTAGCGAAACCTACCAAACCTGTGCATTTTTGAAAACTAGAGACCCAGGGGAATCCAAGATGGGGTAACTTGTGGGGCTCTGACCAGGTTCTGATAACCCAGAATCCTTTGCAAACCTCAAAATTTGGCTAAAAAACACATTTTCCTCACATTTCGGTGACAGAAAGTTCTGGAATCTGAGAGGAGCCACAAATTTCCTTCCACCCAGCGTTCCCCCAAGTCTCCCGATAAAAATGATACCTCACTTGTGTGGGTAGGCCTAGCGCCCGCGACAGGAAATGCCCCAAAACACAACGTGGACACATCACAATTTTTGACAGAAAACAGAGGTGTTTTTTGCAAAGTGCCTACCTGCTGATTTTGGCCTCTAGCTCAGCCGGCACCTAGGGAAACCTACCAAACCTGTGCATTTTCAAAAACTAGGGACATAGGGGAATCCAAGATGGGGTGACTTGTGGGGCTCTGACCAGGTTCGGTTACCCAGAATCCTTTGCAAACCACAAAATTTGGCTAAAAATACACATTTTCCTCACATTTCGGTGACAGGAAGTTCTGGAATCTGAGAGGAGCCACAAATTTCCTTCCATCCAGCGTTCCCCCAAGTCTCCCGATAAAAATGATACCTCACTTGTGTGGGTAGGCCTAGCGCCCGTGACAGGAAATAACCCAAAACACAACATGGACACATCACATTTTTTGAAAGAAAACAGAGGTGTTTTTTGCAAAGTGCCTACCTGTAGATATTGGCCTCTAGCTCAGCCGGCACCTAGCGAAACCTACCAAACCTGTGCATTATTGAAAACTAGAGACCCAGGGAAATCCAAGATGGGGTGACTTCTGGGGCTCTGACCAGGTTCTGTTACCCAGAATCCTTTGCAAACCTCAAAATTTGGCTAAAAAACACATTATCCTCACATTTCGGTGACAGAAAGTTCTGGAATCTGAGAGGAGCTACAAATTTCCTTCCACCCAGCGTTCCCCCAAGTCTCCCGATAAAAATGATACCTCACTTGTGTGGGTAGGCCTAGCGCCCGCGACAGGAAATGCCCCAAAACACAACGTGGACACATCACAATTTTTGACAGAAAACAGAGGTGTTTTTTGCAAAGTGCCTACCTGCTGATTTTGGCCTTTAGCTCAGCCGGCACCTAGGGAAACCTACCAAACCTGTGCATTTTCGAAAACTAGGGACCTAGGGGAATCCAAGATGGGGTGACTTGTGGGGCTCTGACCAGGTTCTGTTACCCAGAATCCTTTGCAAACTTCAAAATTTGGCTAAAAAAAACTCATTTTCCTCACATTTCGGTGACAGAAAGTTCTGGAATCTGAGAGGAGCCACAAATTTCCTTCCACCCAGCGTTCCTCCAAGTCTCCCGATAAAAATGATACCTCACTTGTGTGGGTAGGCCTAGCGCCTGTGACAGGAAATGCCCCAAAACACAACGTGGACACATCACATTTTTTTAAAGAAAATAGAGGTGTTTTTTGCAAAGTGCCTACCTGTAGATTTTGGCCTCTAGCTCAGCCGGCACCTAGGGAAACCTACCAAACCTGTGCATTTTTGAAAACTAGAGACCTAGGGGAATCCAAGATGGGGTGACTTGTGGGGCTCTGACCAGGTTCTGTTACCCAGAATCCTTTGCAAATTTGAAAATTTGGCTAAAAAAAACACATTTTCCTCACATTTCGGTGACAGAAAGTTCTGGAATCTGAGAGGAGCCACAAATTTCCTTCCACCCAGCGTTCCCCCAAGTCTCCCGATAAAAATGATACCTCACTTGTGTGGGTAGGCCTAGCACCCGCAACAGGAAATGCCCCAAAACACAACGTGGACAGATCACATTTTTTTAAAGAAAACAGAGGTGTTTTTTGCAAAGTGCCTACCTGTAGATTTTGGCCTCTAGCTCAGCCGGCACCTAGCGAAACCTACCAAACCTGTGCATTTTTTAAAACTAGAGACCCCGGGGAATCCAAGATGGGGTGACTTGTGGGGCTCTGACCAGGTTCTGTTACCCAGAATCCTTTGCAAACCTCAAAATTTGGCTAAAAAACACATTTTCCTCACATTTCGGTGACAGAAAGTTCTGGAATCTGAGAGGAGCCACAAATTTCCTTCCACCCAGCGTTCCCCCAAGTCTCCCGATAAAAATGATACCTCACTTGTGTGGGTAGGCCTAGCACCCGCGACAGGAAATGCCCCAAAACACAACGTGGACACATCACATTTTTTGAAAGAAAACAGAGGTGTTTTTTGCAAAGTGCCTACCTGTAGATATTGGCCTCTAGCTCAGCCGGCACCTAGCGAAACCTACCAAACCTGTGCATTATTGAAAACTAGAGACCCAGGGAAATCCAAGATGGGGTGACTTCTGGGGCTCTGACCAGGTTCTGTTACCCAGAATCCTTTGCAAACCTCAAAATTTGGCTAAAAATACACATTTTCCTCACATTTCGGTGACAGGAAGTTCTGGAATCTGAGAGGAGCCACAAATTTCCTTCCATCCAGCGTTCCCCCAAGTCTCCCGATAAAAATGATACCTCACTTGTGTGGGTAGGCCTAGCGCCCGTGACAGGAAATAACCCAAAACACAACATGGACACATCACATTTTTTAAAAGAAAACAGAGGTGTTTTTTGCAAAGTGCCTACCTGTAGATATTGGCCTCTAGCTCAGCCGGCACCTAGCGAAACCTACCAAACCTGTGCATTTTCGAAAACTAGGGACCTAGGGGAATCCAAGATGGGGTGACTTGTGGGGCTCTGACCAGGTTCGGTTACCCAGAATCCTTTGCAAACCACAAAATTTGGCTAAAAATACACATTTTCCTCACATTTCGGTGACAGGAAGTTCTGGAATCTGAGAGGAGCCACAAATTTCCTTCCATCCAGCGTTACCCCAAGTCTCCCGATAAAAATGATACCTCACTCGTGTGGGTAGGCCTAGCGCCCGTGACAGGAAATAACCCAAAACACAACATGGACACATCACATTTTTTGAAAGAAAACAGAGGTGTTTTTTGCAAAGTGCCTACCTGTAGATATTGGCCTCTAGGTCAGCCGGCACCTAGCGAAACCTACCAAACCTGTGCATTATTGAAAACTAGAGACCCAGGGAAATCCAAGATGGGGTGACTTCTGGGGCTCTGACCAGGTTCTGTTACCCAGAATCCTTTGCAAACATCAAAATTTGGCTAAAAAACACATTTTCCTCACATTTCGGTGACAGAAAGTTCTGGAATCTGAGAGGAGCTACAAATTTCCTTCCACCCAGCGTTCCCCCAAGTCTCCCGATAAAAATGATACCTCACTTGTGTGGGTAGGCCTAGCGCCCGCGACAGGAAATGCCCCAAAACACAACGTGGACCCATCACAATTTTTGACAGAAAACAGAGGTGTTTTTTGCAAAGTGCCTACCTGCTGATTTTGGCCTTTAGCTCAGCCGGCACCTAGGGAAACCTACCAAACCTGTGCATTTTCGAAAACTAGGGACCTAGGGGAATCCAAGATGGGGTGACTTGTGGGGCTCTGACCAGGTTCTGTTACCCAGAATCCTTTGCAAACTTCAAAATTTGGCTAAAAAAACTCATTTTCCTCACATTTCGGTGACAGAAAGTTCTGGAATCTGAGAGGAGCCACAAATTTCCTTCCACCCAGCGTTCCTCCAAGTCTCCCGATAAAAATGATACCTCACTTGTGTGGGTAGGCCTAGCGCCCGTGACAGGAAATGCCCCAAAACACAACGTGGACACATCACATTTTTTGAAAGAAAATAGAGGTGTTTTTTGCAAAGTGCCTACCTGTAGATTTTGGCCTCTAGCTCAGCCGGCACCTAGGGAAACCTACCAAACCTGTGCATTTTTGAAAACTAGAGACCTAGGGGAATCCAAGATGGGGTGACTTGTGGGGCTCTGACCAGGTTCTGTTACCCAGAATCCTTTGCAAATTTGAAAATTTGGCTAAAAAAAACACATTTTCCTCACATTTCGGTGACAGAAAGTTCTGGAATCTGAGAGGAGCCACAAATTTCCTTCCACCCAGCGTTCCCCCAAGTCTCCCGATAAAAATGATACCTCACTTGTGTGGGTAGGCCTAGCACCCGCAACAGGAAATGCCCCAAAACACAACGTGGACAGATCACATTTTTTTAAAGAAAACAGAGGTGTTTTTTGCAAAGTGCCTACCTGTAGATTTTGGCCTCTAGCTCAGCCGGCACCTAGCGAAACCTACCAAACCTGTGCATTTTTGAAAACTAGAGACCCCGGGGAATCCAAGATGGGGTGACTTGTGGGGCTCTGACCAGGTTCTGTTACCCAGAATCCTTTGCAAACCTCAAAATTTGGCTAAAAAACACATTTTCCTCACATTTCGGTGACAGAATGTTCTGGAATCTGAGAGGAGCCACAAATTTCCTTCCACCCAGCGTTCCCCCAAGTCTCCCGATAAAAATGATACCTCACTTGTGTGGGTAGGCCTAGCACCCGCGACAGGAAATGCCCCAAAACACAACGTGGACACATCACATTTTTTGAAAGAAAACAGAGGTGTTTTTTGCAAAGTGCCTACCTGTAGATATTGGCCTCTAGCTCAGCCGGCACCTAGCGAAACCTACCAAACCTGTGCATTATTGAAAACTAGAGACCCAGGGAAATCCAAGATGGGGTGACTTCTGGGGCTCTGACCAGGTTCTGTTACCCAGAATCCTTTGCAAACCTCAAAATTTGGCTAAAAAACACATTTTCCTCACATTTCGGTGACAGAAAGTTCTGGAATCTGAGAGGAGCTACAAATTTCCTTCTACCCAGCGTTCCCCCAAGTCTCCCGATAAAAATGATACCTCACTTGTGTGGGTAGGCCTAGCGCCCGCGACAGGAAATGCCCCAAAACACAACGTGGACACATCACAATTTTTGACAGAAAACAGAGGTGTTTTTTGCAAAGTGCCTACCTGCTGATTTTGGCCTTTAGCTCAGCCGGCACCTAGGGAAACCTACCAAACCTGTGCATTTTCGAAAACTAGGGACCTAGGGGAATCCAAGATGGGGTGACTTGTGGGGCTCTGACCAGGTTCTGTTACCCAGAATCCTTTGCAAACTTCAAAATTTGGCTAAAAAAACTCATTTTCCTCACATTTCGGTGACAGAAAGTTCTGGAATCTGAGAGGAGCCACAAATTTCCTTCCACCCAGCGTTCCTCCAAGTCTCCCGATAAAAATGATACCTCACTTGTGTGGGTAGGCCTAGCGCCCGTGACAGGAAATGCCCCAAAACACAACGTGGACACATCACATTTTTTGAAAGAAAATAGAGGTGTTTTTTGCAAAGTGCCTACCTGTAGATTTTGGCCTCTAGCTCAGCCGGCACCTAGGGAAACCTACCAAACCTGTGCATTTTTGAAAACTAGAGACCTAGGGGAATCCAAGATGGGGTGACTTGTGGGGCTCTGACCAGGTTCTGTTACCCAGAATCCTTTGCAAATTTGAAAATTTGGCTAAAAAAAACAACTTTTCCTCACATTTCGGTGACAGAAAGTTCTGGAATCTGAGAGGAGCCACAAATTTCCTTCCACCCAGCGTTCCCCCAAGTCTCCCGATAAAAATGATACCTCACTTGTGTGGGTAGGCCTAGCACCCGCAACAGGAAATGCCCCAAAACACAACGTGGACAGATCACATTTTTTTAAAGAAAACAGAGGTGTTTTTTGCAAAGTGCCTACCTGTAGATTTTGGCCTCTAGCTCAGCCGGCACCTAGCGAAACCTACCAAACCTGTGCATTTTTGAAAACTAGAGACCCCGGGGAATCCAAGATGGGGTGACTTGTGGGGCTCTGACCAGGTTCTGTTACCCAGAATCCTTTGCAAACCTCAAAATTTGGCTAAAAAACACATTTTCCTCACATTTCGGTGACAGAAAGTTCTGGAATCTGAGAGGAGCCACAAATTTCCTTCCACCCAGCGTTCCCCCAAGTCTCCCGATAAAAATGATACCTCACTTGTGTGGGTAGGCCTAGCACCCGCGACAGGAAATGCCCCAAAACACAACGTAGACACATCACAATTTTTGACAGAAAACAGAGGTGTTTTTTGCAAAGTGCCTACCTGCTGATTTTGGCCTCTAGCTCAGCCGGCACCTAGGGAAACCTACCAAACCTGTGCATTTTCGAAAACTAGGGACCTAGGGGAATCCAAGATGGGGTGACTTGTGGGGCTCTGACCAGGTTCTGTTACCCAGAATCCTTTGCAAACCACAAAATTTGGCTAAAAATACACATTTTCCTCACATTTCGGTGACAGGAAGTTCTGGAATCTGAGAGGAGCCACAAATTTCCTTCCACCCAGCGTTCCCCCAAGTCTCCCGATAAAAATGATACCTCACTTGTGTGGGTAGGCCTAGCGCCTGCGACAGGAAATACCCCAAAACACAACGTGGACACATCACAATTTTTTTAAAGAAAACAGAGGTGTTTTTTGCAAAGTGCCTACCTGTAGATTTTGGCCTCTAGCTCAGCCGGCACCTAGCGAAACCTACCAAACCTGTGCATTTTTGAAAACTAGAGACCCAGGGGAATCCAAGATGGGGTAACTTGTGGGGCTCTGACCAGGTTCTGTTACCCAGAATCCTTTGCAAACCTCAAAATTTGGCTAAAAAACACATTTTCCTCACATTTCGGTGACAGAAAGTTCTGGAATCTGAGAGGAGCCACAAATTTCCTTCCACCCAGCGTTCCCCCAAGTCTCCCGATAAAAATGATACCTCACTTGTGTGGGTAGGCCTAGCGCCCGCGACAGGAAATGCCCCAAAACACAACGTGGACACATCACAATTTTTGACAGAAAACAGAGGTGTTTTTTGCAAAGTGCCTACCTGCTGATTTTGGCCTCTAGCTCAGCCGGCACCTAGGGAAACCTACCAAACCTGTGCATTTTCGAAAACTAGGGACCTAGGGGAATCCAAGATGGGGTGACTTGTGGGGCTCTGACCAGGTTCGGTTACCCAGAATCCTTTGCAAACCACAAAATTTGGCTAAAAATACACATTTTCCTCACATTTCGGTGACAGGAAGTTCTGGAATCTGAGAGGAGCCACAAATTTCCTTCCATCCAGCGTTCCCCCAAGTCTCCCGATAAAAATGATACCTCACTTGTGTGGGTAGGCCTAGCGCCCGTGACAGGAAATAACCCAAAACACAACATGGACACATCACATTTTTTGAAAGAAAACAGAGGTGTTTTTTGCAAAGTGCCTACCTGTAGATATTGGCCTCTAGCTCAGCCGGCACCTAGCGAAACCTACCAAACCTGTGCATTATTGAAAACTAGAGACCCAGGGAAATCCAAGATGGGATGACTTCTGGGGCTCTGACCAGGTTCTGTTACCCAGAATCCTTTGCAAACCTCAAAATTTGGCTGTAAAAACACATTTTCCTCACATTTCGGTGACAGAAAGTTCTGGAATCTGAGAGGAGCTACAAATTTCCTTCCACCCAGCGTTCCCCCAAGTCTCCCGATAAAAATGATACCTCACTTGTGTGGGTAGGCCTAGCGCCCGCGACAGGAAATGCCCCAAAACACAACGTGGACACATCACAATTTTTGACAGAAAACAGAGGTGTTTTTTGCAAAGTGCCTACCTGCTGATTTTGGCCTTTAGCTCAGCCGGCACCTAGGGAAACCTACCAAACCTGTGCATTTTCGAAAACTAGGGACCTAGGGGAATCCAAGACGGGGTGACTTGTGGGGCTCTGACCAGGTTCTGTTACCCAGAATCCTTTGCAAACTTCAAAATTTGGCTAAAAAAACTCATTTTCCTCACATTTCGGTGACAGAAAGTTCTGGAATCTGAGAGGAGCCACAAATTTCCTTCCACCCAGCGTTCCTCCAAGTCTCCCGATAAAAATGATACCTCACTTGTGTGGGTAGGCCTAGCGCCCGTGACAGGAAATGCCCCAAAACACAACGTGGACACATCACATTTTTTTAAAGAAAATAGAGGTGTTTTTTGCAAAGTGCCTACCTGTAGATTTTGGCCTCTAGCTCAGCCGGCACCTAGGGAAACCTACCAAACCTGTGCATTTTTGAAAACTAGAGACCTAGGGGAATCCAAGATGGGGTGACTTGTGGGGCTCTGACCAGGTTCTGTTACCCAGAATCCTTTGCAAATTTGAAAATTTGGCTAAAAAAAACACATTTTCCTCACATTTCGGTGACAGAAAGTTCTGGAATCTGAGAGGAGCCACAAATTTCCTTCCACCCAGCGTTCCCCCAAGTCTCCCGATAAAAATGATACCTCACTTGTGTGGGTAGGCCTAGCACCCGCAACAGGAAATGCCCCAAAACACAACGTGGACAGATCACATTTTTTTAAAGAAAACAGAGGTGTTTTTTGCAAAGTGCCTACCTGTAGATTTTGGCCTCTAGCTCAGCCGGCACCTAGCGAAACCTAACGAACCTGTGCATTTTTTAAAACTAGAGACCCCGGGGAATCCAAGATGGGGTGACTTGTGGGGCTCTGACCAGGTTCTGTTACCCAGAATCGTTTGCAAACCTCAAAATTTGGCTAAAAAACACATTTTCCTCACATTTCGGTGACAGAAAGTTCTGGAATCTGAGAGGAGCCACAAATTTCCTTCCACCCAGCGTTCCCCCAAGTCTCCCGATAAAAATGATACCTCACTTGTGTGGGTAGGCCTAGCACCCGCGACAGGAAATGCCCCAAAACACAACGTGGACACATCACATTTTTTGAAAGAAAACAGAGGTGTTTTTTGCAAAGTGCCTACCTGTAGATATTGGCCTCTAGCTCAGCCGGCACCTAGCGAAACCTACCAAACCTGTGCATTATTGAAAACTAGAGACCCAGGGAAATCCAAGATGGGGTGACTTCTGGGGCTCTGACCAGGTTCTGTTACCCAGAATCCTTTGCAAACCTCAAAATTTGGCTAAAAAACAAATTTTCCTCACATTTCGGTGACAGAAAGTTCTGGAATCTGAGAGGAGCTACAAATTTCCTTCTACCCAGCGTTCCCCCAAGTCTCCCGATAAAAATGATACCTCACTTGTGTGGGTAGGCCTAGCGCCCGCGACAGGAAATGCCCCAAAACACAACGTGGACACATCACAATTTTTGACAGAAAACAGAGGTGTTTTTTGCAAAGTGCCTACCTGCTGATTTTGGCCTTTAGCTCAGCCGGCACCTAGGGAAACCTACCAAACCTGTGCATTTTCGAAAACTAGGGACCTAGGGGAATCCAAGATGGGGTGACTTGTGGGGCTCTGACCAGGTTCTGTTACCCAGAATCCTTTGCAAACTTCAAAATTTGGCTAAAAAAACTCATTTTCCTCACATTTCGGTGACAGAAAGTTCTGGAATCTGAGAGGAGCCACAAATTTCCTTCCACCCAGCGTTCCTCCAAGTCTCCCGATAAAAATGATACCTCACTTGTGTGGGTAGGCCTAGCGCCCGTGACAGGAAATGCCCCAAAACACAACGTGGACACATCACATTTTTTGAAAGAAAATAGAGGTGTTTTTTGCAAAGTGCCTACCTGTAGATTTTGGCCTCTAGCTCAGCCGGCACCTAGGGAAACCTACCAAACCTGTGCATTTTTGAAAACTAGAGACCTAGGGGAATCCAAGATGGGGTGACTTGTGGGGCTCTGACCAGGTTCTGTTACCCAGAATCCTTTGCAAATTTGAAAATTTGGCTAAAAAAAACAACTTTTCCTCACATTTCGGTGACAGAAAGTTCTGGAATCTGAGAGGAGCCACAAATTTCCTTCCACCCAGCGTTCCCCCAAGTCTCCCGATAAAAATGATACCTCACTTGTGTGGGTAGGCCTAGCACCCGCAACAGGAAATGCCCCAAAACACAACGTGGACAGATCACATTTTTTTAAAGAAAACAGAGGTGTTTTTTGCAAAGTGCCTACCTGTAGATTTTGGCCTCTAGCTCAGCCGGCACCTAGCGAAACCTACCAAACCTGTGCATTTTTGAAAACTAGAGACCCCGGGGAATCCAAGATGGGGTGACTTGTGGGGCTCTGACCAGGTTCTGTTACCCAGAATCCTTTGCAAACCTCAAAATTTGGCTAAAAAACACATTTTCCTCACATTTCGGTGACAGAAAGTTCTGGAATCTGAGAGGAGCCACAAATTTCCTTCCACCCAGCGTTCCCCCAAGTCTCCCGATAAAAATGATACCTCACTTGTGTGGGTAGGCCTAGCACCCGCGACAGGAAATGCCCCAAAACACAACGTGGACACATCACAATTTTTGACAGAAAACAGAGGTGTTTTTTGCAAAGTGCCTACCTGCTGATTTTGGCCTCTAGCTCAGCCGGCACCTAGGGAAACCTACCAAACCTGTGCATTTTCGAAAACTAGGGACCTAGGGGAATCCAAGATGGGGTGACTTGTGGGGCTCTGACCAGGTTCTGTTACCCAGAATCCTTTGCAAACCACAAAATTTGGCTAAAAATACACATTTTCCTCACATTTCGGTGACAGGAAGTTCTGGAATCTGAGAGGAGCCACAAATTTCCTTCCACCCAGCGTTCCCCCAAGTCTCCCGATAAAAATGATACCTCACTTGTGTGGGTAGGCCTAGCGCCTGCGACAGGAAATACCCCAAAACACAACGTGGACACATCACAATTTTTTTAAAGAAAACAGAGGTGTTTTTTGCAAAGTGCCTACCTGTAGATTTTGGCCTCTAGCTCAGCCGGCACCTAGCGAAACCTACCAAACCTGTGCATTTTTGAAAACTAGAGACCCAGGGGAATCCAAGATGGGGTAACTTGTGGGGCTCTGACCAGGTTCTGTTACCCAGAATCCTTTGCAAACCTCAAAATTTGGCTAAAAAACACATTTTCCTCACATTTCGGTGACAGAAAGTTCTGGAATCTGAGAGGAGCCACAAATTTCCTTCCACCCAGCGTTCCCCCAAGTCTCCCGATAAAAATGATACCTCACTTGTGTGGGTAGGCCTAGCGCCCGCGACAGGAAATGCCCCAAAACACAACGTGGACACATCACAATTTTTGACAGAAAACAGAGGTGTTTTTTGCAAAGTGCCTACCTGCTGATTTTGGCCTCTAGCTCAGCCGGCACCTAGGGAAACCTACCAAACCTGTGCATTTTCGAAAACTAGGGACCTAGGGGAATCCAAGATGGGGTGACTTTTGGGGCTCTGACCAGGTTCGGTTACCCAGAATCCTTTGCAAACCACAAAATTTGGCTAAAAATACACATTTTCCTCACATTTCGGTGACAGGAAGTTCTGGAATCTGAGAGGAGCCACAAATTTCCTTCCATCCAGCGTTCCCCCAAGTCTCCCGATAAAAATGATACCTCACTTGTGTGGGTAGGCCTAGCGCCCGTGACAGGAAATAACCCAAAACACAACATGGACACATCACATTTTTTGAAAGAAAACAGAGGTGTTTTTTGCAAAGTGCCTACCTGTAGATATTGGCCTCTAGCTCAGCCGGCACCTAGCGAAACCTACCAAACCTGTGCATTATTGAAAACTAGAGACCCAGGGAAATCCAAGATGGGGTGACTTCTGGGGCTCTGACCAGGTTCTGTTACCCAGAATCCTTTGCAAACCTCAAAATTTGGCTGTAAAAACACATTTTCCTCACATTTCGGTGACAGAAAGTTCTGGAATCTGAGAGGAGCTACAAATTTCCTTCCACCCAGCGTTCCCCCAAGTCTCCCGATAAAAATGATACCTCACTTGTGTGGGTAGGCCTAGCGCCCGTGACAGGAAATGCCCCAAAACACAACGTGGACACATCAGAATTTTTGACAGAAAACAGAGGTGTTTTTTGCAAAGTGCCTACCTGCTGATTTTGGCCTTTAGCTCAGCCGGCACCTAGGGAAACCTACCAAACCTGTGCATTTTCGAAAACTAGGGACCTAGGGGAATCCAAGACGGGGTGACTTGTGGGGCTCTGACCAGGTTCTGTTACCCAGAATCCTTTGCAAACTTCAAAATTTGGCTAAAAAAACTCATTTTCCTCACATTTCGGTGACAGAAAGTTCTGGAATCTGAGAGGAGCCACAAATTTCCTTCCACCCAGCGTTCCTCCAAGTCTCCCGATAAAAATGATACCTCACTTGTGTGGGTAGGCCTAGCGCCCGTGACAGGAAATGCCCCAAAACACAACGTGGACACATCACATTTTTTTAAAGAAAATAGAGGTGTTTTTTGCAAAGTGCCTACCTGTAGATTTTGGCCTCTAGCTCAGCCGGCACCTAGGGAAACCTACCAAACCTGTGCATTTTTGAAAACTAGAGACCTAGGGGAATCCAAGATGGGGTGACTTGTGGGGCTCTGACCAGGTTCTGTTACCCAGAATCCTTTGCAAATTTGAAAATTTGGCTAAAAAAAACACATTTTCCTCACATTTCGGTGACAGAAAGTTCTGGAATCTGAGAGGAGCCACAAATTTCCTTCCACCCAGCGTTCCCCCAAGTCTCCCGATAAAAATGATACCTCACTTGTGTGGGTAGGCCTAGCACCCGCAACAGGAAATGCCCCAAAACACAACGTGGACAGATCACATTTTTTTAAAGAAAACAGAGGTGTTTTTTGCAAAGTGCCTACCTGTAGATTTTGGCCTCTAGCTCAGCCGGCACCTAGCGAAACCTACCAAACCTGTGCATTTTTGAAAACTAGAGACCCCGGGGAATCCAAGATGGGGTGACTTGTGGGGCTCTGACCAGGTTCTGTTACCCAGAATCGTTTGCAAACCTCAAAATTTGGCTAAAAAACACATTTTCCTCACATTTCGGTGACAGAAAGTTCTGGAATCTGAGAGGAGCCACAAATTTCCTTCCACCCAGCGTTCCCCCAAGTCTCCCGATAAAAATGATACCTCACTTGTGTGGGTAGGCCTAGCACCCGCGACAGGAAATGCCCCAAAACACAACGTGGACACATCACATTTTTTGAAAGAAAACAGAGGTGTTTTTTGCAAAGTGCCTACCTGTAGATATTGGCCTCTAGCTCAGCCGGCACCTAGCGAAACCTACCAAACCTGTGCATTATTGAAAACTAGAGACCCAGGGAAATCCAAGATGGGGTGACTTCTGGGGCTCTGACCAGGTTCTGTTACCCAGAATCCTTTGCAAACCTCAAAATTTGGCTAAAAATACACATTTTCCTCACATTTCGGTGACAGGAAGTTCTGGAATCTGAGAGGAGCCACAAATTTCCTTCCATCCAGCGTTCCCCCAAGTCTCCCGATAAAAATGATACCTCACTTGTGTGGGTAGGCCTAGCGCCCGTGACAGGAAATAACCCAAAACACAACATGGACACATCACATTTTTTAAAAGAAAACAGAGGTGTTTTTTGCAAAGTGCCTACCTGTAGATATTGGCCTCTAGCTCAGCCGGCACCTTGCGAAACCTACCAAACCTGTGCATTTTCGAAAACTAGGGACCTAGGGGAATCCAAGATGGGGTGACTTGTGGGGCTCTGACCAGGTTCGGTTACCCAGAATCCTTTGCAAACCACAAAATTTGGCTAAAAATACACATTTTCCTCACATTTCGGTGACAGGAAGTTCTGGAATCTGAGAGGAGCCACAAATTTCCTTCCATCCAGCGTTCCCCCAAGTCTCCCGATAAAAATGATACCTCACTCGTGTGGGTAGGCCTAGCGCCCGTGACAGGAAATAACCCAAAACACAACATGGACACATCACAATTTTTGACAGAAAACAGAGGTGTTTTTTGCAAAGTGCCTACCTGCTGATTTTGGCCTCTAGCTCAGCCGGCACATAGGGAAACCTACCAAACCTGTGCATTTTCGAAAACTAGGGACCTAGGGGAATCCAAGATGGGGTGACTTGTGGGGCTCTGACCAGGTTCTGTTACCCAGAATCCTTTGCAAACCACAAAATTTGGCTAAAAATACACATTTTCCTCACATTTCGGTGACAGGAAGTTCTGGAATCTGAGAGGAGCCACAAATTTCCTTCCACCCAGCGTTGCCCCAAGTCTCCCGATAAAAATGATACCTCACTTGTGTGGGTAGGCCTAGCGCCCGCGACAGGAAATACCCCAAAACACAACGTGGACACATCACAATTTTTTTAAAGAAAACAGAGGTGTTTTTTGCAAAGTGCCTACCTGTAGATTTTGGCCTCTAGCTCAGCCGGCACCTAGCGAAACCTACCAAACCTGTGCATTTTTTAAAACTAGAGACCCAGGGGAATCCAAGATGGGGTAACTTGTGGGGCTCTGACCAGGTTCTGTTACCCAGAATCCTTTGCAAACCTCAAAATTTGGCTAAAAAACACATTTTCCTCACATTTCGGTGACAGAAAGTTCTGGAATCTGAGAGGAGCCACAAATTTCCTTCCACCCAGCGTTCCCCCAAGTCTCCCGATAAAAATGATACCTCACTTGTGTGGGTAGGCCTAGCGCCCGCGACAGGAAATGCCCCAAAACACAACGTGGACACATCACAATTTTTGACAGAAAACAGAGGTGTTTTTTGCAAAGTGCCTACCTGCTGATTTTGGCCTCTAGCTCAGCCGGCACCTAGGGAAACCTACCAAACCTGTGCATTTTCGAAAACTAGGGACCTATGGGAATCCAAGATGGGGTGACTTGTGGGGCTCTGACCAGGTTCGGTTACCCAGAATCCTTTGCAAACCACAAAATTTGGCTAAAAATACACATTTTCCTCACATTTCGGTGACAGGAAGTTCTGGAATCTGAGAGGAGCCACAAATTTCCTTCCATCCAGCGTTCCCCCAAGTCTCCCGATAAAAATGATACCTCACTTGTGTGGGTAGGCCTAGCGCCCGTGACAGGAAATAACCCAAAACACAACATGGACACATCACATTTTTTGAAAGAAAACAGAGGTGTTTTTTGCAAAGTGCCTACCTGTAGATATTGGCCTCTAGCTCAGCCGGCACCTAGCGAAACCTACCAAACCTGTGCATTATTGAAAACTAGAGACCCAGGGAAATCCAAGATGGGGTGACTTCTGGGGCTCTGACCAGGTTCTGTTACCCAGAATCCTTTGCAAACCTCAAAATTTGGCTAAAAAACACATTTTCCTCACATTTCGGTGACAGAAAGTTCTGGAATCTGAGAGGAGCTACAAATTTCCTTCCACCCAGCGTTCCCCCAAGTCTCCCGATAAAAATGATACCTCACTTGTGTGGGTAGGCCTAGCGCCCGCGACAGGAAATGCCCCAAAACACAACGTGGACACATCACAATTTTTGACAGAAAACAGAGGTGTTTTTTGCAAAGTGCCTACCTGCTGATTTTGGCCTTTAGCTCAGCCGGCACCTAGGGAAACCTACCAAACCTGTGCATTTTCGAAAACTAGGGACCTAGGGGAATCCAAGATGGGGTGACTTGTGGGGCTCTGACCAGGTTCTGTTACCCAGAATCCTTTGCAAACTTCAAAATTTGGCTAAAAAAACTCATTTTCCTCACATTTCGGTGACAGAAAGTTCTGGAATCTGAGAGGAGCCACAAATTTCCTTCCACCCAGCGTTCCTCCAAGTCTCCCGATAAAAATGATACCTCACTTGTGTGGGTAGGCCTAGCGCCCGTGACAGGAAATGCCCCAAAACACAACGTGGACACATCACATTTTTTTAAAGAAAATAGAGGTGTTTTTTGCAAAGTGCCTACCTGTAGATTTTGGCCTCTAGCTCAGCCGGCACCTAGGGAAACCTACCAAACCTGTGCATTTTTGAAAACTAGAGACCTAGGGGAATCCAAGATGGGGTGACTTGTGGGGCTCTGACCAGGTTCTGTTACCCAGAATCCTTTGCAAATTTGAAAATTTGGCTAAAAAAAACACATTTTCCTCACATTTCGGTGACAGAAAGTTCTGGAATCTAAGAGGAGCCACAAATTTCCTTCCACCCAGCGTTCCCCCAAGTCTCCCGATAAAAATGATACCTCACTTGTGTGGGTAGGCCTAGCACCCGCAACAGGAAATGCCCCAAAACACAACGTGGACAGATCACATTTTTTTAAAGAAAACAGAGGTGTTTTTTGCAAAGTGCCTACCTGTAGATTTTGGCCTCTAGCTCAGCCGGCACCTAGCGAAATCTACCAAACCTGTGCATTTTTGAAAACTAGAGACCCCGGGGAATCCAAGATGGGGTGACTTGTGGGGCTCTGACCAGGTTCTGTTACCCAGAATCCTTTGCAAACCTCAAAATTTGGCTAAAAAACACATTTTCCTCACATTTCGGTGACAGAAAGTTCTGGAATCTGAGAGGAGCCACAAATTTCCTTCCACCCAGCGTTCCCCCAAGTCTCCCGATAAAAATGATACCTCACTTGTGTGGGTAGGCCTAGCACCCGCGACAGGAAATGCCCCAAAACACAACGTGGACACATCACATTTTTTGAAAGAAAACAGAGGTGTTTTTTGCAAAGTGCCTACCTGTAGATATTGGCCTCTAGCTCAGCCGGCACCTAGCGAAACCTACCAAACCTGTGCATTATTGAAAACTAGAGACCCAGGGAAATCCAAGATGGGGTGACTTCTGGGGCTCTGACCAGGTTCTGTTACCCAGAATCCTTTGCAAACCTCAAAATTTGGCTAAAAATACACATTTTCCTCACATTTCGGTGACAGGAAGTTCTGGAATCTGAGAGGAGCCACAAATTTCCTTCCATCCAGCGTTCCCCCAAGTCTCCCGATAAAAATGATACCTCACTTGTGTGGGTAGGCCTAGCGCCCGTGACAGGAAATAACCCAAAACACAACATGGACACATCACATTTTTTAAAAGAAAACAGAGGTGTTTTTTGCAAAGTGCCTACCTGTAGATATTGGCCTCTAGCTCAGCCGGCACCTTGCGAAACCTACCAAACCTGTGCATTTTCGAAAACTAGGGACCTAGGGGAATCCAAGATGGGGTGACTTGTGGGGCTCTGACCAGGTTCGGTTACCCAGAATCCTTTGCAAACCACAAAATTTGGCTAAAAATACACATTTTCCTCACATTTCGGTGACAGGAAGTTCTGGAATCTGAGAGGAGCCACAAATTTCCTTCCATCCAGCGTTCCCCCAAGTCTCCCGATAAAAATGATACCTCACTCGTGTGGGTAGGCCTAGCGCCCGTGACAGGAAATAACCCAAAACACAACATGGACACATCACATTTTTTGAAAGAAAACAGAGGTGTTTTTTGCAAAGTGCCTACCTGTAGATATTGGCCTCTAGGTCAGCCGGCACCTAGCGAAACCTACCAAACCTGTGCATTATTGAAAACTAGAGACCCAGGGAAATCCAAGATGGGGTGACTTCTGGGGCTCTGACCAGGTTCTGTTACCCAGAATCCTTTGCAAACATCAAAATTTGGCTAAAAAACACATTTTCCTCACATTTCGGTGACAGAAAGTTCTGGAATCTGAGAGGAGCTACAAATTTCCTTCCACCCAGCGTTCCCCCAAGTCTCCCGATAAAAATGATACCTCACTTGTGTGGGTAGGCCTAGCGCCCGCGACAGGAAATGCCCCAAAACACAACGTGGACCCATCACAATTTTTGACAGAAAACAGAGGTGTTTTTTGCAAAGTGCCTACCTGCTGATTTTGTCCTTTAGCTCAGCCGGCACCTAGGGAAACCTACCAAACCTGTGCATTTTCGAAAACTAGGGACCTAGGGGAATCCAAGATGGGGTGACTTGTGGGGCTCTGACCAGGTTCTGTTACCCAGAATCCTTTGCAAACTTCAAAATTTGGCTACAAAAACTCATTTTCCTCACATTTCGGTGACAGAAAGTTCTGGAATCTGAGAGGAGCCACAAATTTCCTTCCACCCAGCGTTCCTCCAAGTCTCCCGATAAAAATGATACCTCACTTGTGTGGGTAGGCCTAGAGCCCGTGACAGGAAATGCCCCAAAACACAACGTGGACACATCACATTTTTTGAAAGAAAATAGAGGTGTTTTTTGCAAAGTGCCTACCTGTAGATTTTGGCCTCTAGCTCAGCCGGCACCTAGGGAAACCTACCAAACCTGTGCATTTTTGAAAACTAGAGACCTAGGGGAATCCAAGATGGGGTGACTTGTGGGGCTCTAACCAGGTTCTGTTACCCAGAATCCTTTGCAAATTTGAAAATTTGGCTAAAAAAAAAACATTTTCCTCACATTTCGGTGACAGAAAGTTCTGGAATCTGAGAGGAGCCACAAATTTCCTTCCACCCAGCGTTCCCCCAAGTCTCCCGATAAAAATGATACCTCACTTGTGTGGGTAGGCCTAGCACCCGCGACAGGAAATGCCCCAAAACACAACGTGGACACATCACAATTTTTGACAGAAAACAGAGGTGTTTTTTGCAAAGTGCCTACCTGCTGATTTTGGCCTCTAGCTCAGCCGGCACCTAGGGAAACCTACCAAACCTGTGCATTTTCGAAAACTAGGGACCTAGGGGAATCCAAGATGGGGTGACTTGTGGGGCTCTGACCAGGTTCTGTTACCCAGAATCCTTTGCAAACCACAACATTTGGCTAAAAATACACATTTTCCTCACATTTCTGTGACAGAAAGTTCTGGAATCTGAGAGGAGCCACAAATTTCCTTCCACCCAGCGTTCCTCCAAGTCTCCCGATAAAAATGATACCTCACTTGTGTGGGTAGGCCTAGAGCCCGTGACAGGAAATGCCCCAAAACACAACGTGGACACATCACATTTTTTGAAAGAAAATAGAGGTGTTTTTTGCAAAGTGCCTACCTGTAGATTTTGGCCTCTAGCTCAGCCGGCACCTAGGGAAACCTACCAAACCTGTGCATTTTTGAAAACTAGAGACCTAGGGGAATCCAAGATGGGGTGACTTGTGGGGCTCTAACCAGGTTCTGTTACCCAGAATCCTTTGCAAATTTGAAAATTTGGCTAAAAAAAACACATTTTCCTCACATTTCGGTGACAGAAAGTTCTGGAATCTGAGAGGAGCCACAAATTTCCTTCCACCCAGCGTTCCCCCAAGTCTCCCGATAAAAATGATACCTCACTTGTGTGGGTAGGCCTAGCACCCGCGACAGGAAATGCCCCAAAACACAACGTGGACACATCACAATTTTTGACAGAAAACAGAGGTGTTTTTTGCAAAGTGCCTACCTGCTGATTTTGGCCTCTAGCTCAGCCGGCACCTAGGGAAACCTACCAAACCTGTGCATTTTCGAAAACTAGGGACCTAGGGGAATCCAAGATGGGGTGACTTGTGGGGCTCTGACCAGGTTCTGTTACCCAGAATCCTTGGCAAACCACAACATTTGGCTAAAAATACACATTTTCCTCACATTTCTGTGACAGAAAGTTCTGGAATCTGAGAGGAGCCACAAATTTCCTTCCACCCAGCGTTCCCCCAAGTCTCCCGATAAAAATGATACCTCACTTGTGTGGTTAGGCCTAGCGCCCGCGACAGGAAATGCCCCAAAACACAACGTGGACAGATCACATTTTTTTAAAGAAAATAAAGGTGTTTTTTGCAAAGTGCCTACCTGTAGATTTTGGCCTCTAGCTCAGCCGGCACCTAGCGAAACCTACCAAACCTGTCCATTTTCGAAAACTAGGGACCTAGGGGAATCCAAGATGGGGTGACTTATGGGGCTCTGACCAGGTTCTGTTACCCAGAATCCTTTGCAAACCACAAAATTTGGCTAAAAATACACATTTTCCTCACATTTCGGTGACAGGAAGTTCTGGAATCTGAGAGGAGGCACAAATTTCCTTCCACCCAGCGTTCCCCGAAGTCTCCCGATAAAAATGATACCTCACTTGTGTGGGTAGGCCTAGCGCCCGCAACAGGAAATGCCCCAAAACACAACGTGGACAGATCACATTTTTTTAAAGAAAACAGAGGTGTTTTTTGCAAAGTGCCTACCTGTAGATTTTGGCCTCTAGCTCAGCCGGCACCTAGCGAAACCTACCAAACCTGTGCATTTTTGAAAACTAGAGACCCCGGGGAATCCAAGATGGTGTGACTTGTGGGGCTCTGACCAGGTTCTGTTACCCAGAATCGTTTGCAAACCTCAAAATTTGGCTAAAAAACACATTTTCCTCACATTTCGGTGACAGAAAGTTCTGGAATCTGAGAGGAGCCACAAATTTCCTTCCACCCAGCGTTCCCCCAAGTCTCCCGATAAAAATGATACCTCACTGGTGTGGGTAGGCCTAGCGCCCGCGACAGAAAATGCCCCAAAACACAACGTGGACACATCACAATTTTTGACAGAAAACAGAGGTGTTTTTTGCAAAGTGCCTACCTGCTGATTTTGGCCTCTAGCTCAGCCGGCACCTAGGGAAACCTACCAAACCTGTGCATTTTTGAAAACTAGGGACCTAGGGGAATCCAAGATGGGGTGACTTGTGGGGCTCTGACCAGGTTCTGTTACCCAGAATCCTTTGCAAACCACAAAATTTGGCTAAAAATACACATTTTCCTCACATTTCGGTGACAGGAAGTTCTGGAATCTGAGAGGAGCCACAAATTTCCTTCCATCCAGCGTTCCCCCAAGTCTCCCGATAAAAATGATACCTCACTTGTGTGGGTAGGCCTAGCGCCCGTGACAGGAAATAACCCAAAACACAACATGGACACATCACATTTTTTGAAAGAAAACAGAGGTGTTTTTTGCAAAGTGCCTACCTGTAGATATTGGCCTCTAGCTCAGCCGGCACCTAGCGAAACCTACCAAACCTGTGCATTATTGAAAACTAGAGACCCAGGGAAATCCAAGATGGGGTGACTTCTGGGGCTCTGACCAGGTTCTGTTACCCAGAATCCTTTGCAAACCTCAAAATTTGGCTAAAAAACACATTTTCCTCACATTTCGGTGACAGAAAGTTCTGGAATCTGAGAGGAGCTACAAATTTCCTTCCACCCAGCGTTCCCCCAAGTCTCCCGATAAAAATGATACCTCACTTGTGTGGGTAGGCCTAGCGCCCGCGACAGGAAATGCCCCAAAACACAACGTGGACACATCACAATTTTTGACAGAAAACAGAGGTGTTTTTTGCAAAGTGCCTACCTGCTGATTTTGGCCTTTAGCTCAGCCGGCACCTAGGGAAACCTACCAAACCTGTGCATTTTCAAAAACTAGGGACCTAGGGGAATCCAAGATGGGGTGACTTGTGGGGCTCTGACCAGGTTCTGTTACCCAGAATCCTTTGCAAACTTCAAAATTTGGCTAAAAAAACTCATTTTCCTCACATTTCGGTGACAGAAAGTTCTGGAATCTGAGAGGAGCCACAAATTTCCTTCCACCCAGCGTTCCTCCAAGTCTCCCGATAAAAATGATACCTCACTTGTGTGGGTAGGCCTAGCGCCCGTGACAGGAAATGCCCCAAAACACAACGTGGACACATCACATTTTTTGAAAGAAAATAGAGGTGTTTTTTGCAAAGTGCCTACCTGTGGATTTTGGCCTCTAGCTCAGCCGGCACCTAGGGAAACCTACCAAACCTGTGCATTTTTGAAAACTAGAGACCTAGGGGAATCCAAGATGGGGTGACTTGTGGGGCTCTGACCAGGTTCTGTTACCCAGAATCCTTTGCAAATTTGAAAATTTGGCTAAAAAAAACACATTTTCCTCACATTTCGGTGACAGAAAGTTCTGGAATCTGAGAGGAGCCACAAATTTCCTTCCACCCAGCGTTCCCCCAAGTCTCCCGATAAAAATGATACCTCACTTGTGTGGGTAGGCCTAGCACCCGCAACAGGAAATGCCCCAAAACACAACGTGGACAGATCACATTTTTTTAAAGAAAACAGAGGTGTTTTTTGCAAAGTGCCTACCTGTAGATTTTGGCCTCTAGCTCAGCCGGCACCTAGCGAAACCTACCAAACCTGTGCATTTTTGAAAACTAGAGACCCCGGGGAATCCAAGATGGGGTGACTTGTGGGGCTCTGACCAGGTTCTGTTACCCAGAATCCTTTGCAAACCTCAAAATTTGGCTAAAAAACACATTTTCCTCACATTTCGGTGACAAAAAGTTCTGGAATCTGAGAGGAGCCACAAATGTCCTTCCACCCAGCGTTCCCCCAAGTCTCCCGATAAAAATGATACTTCACTTGTGTGGGTAGGCCTAGCACCCGCGACAGGAAATGCCCCAAAACACAACGTGGACACATCACAATTTTTGACAGAAAACAGAGGTGTTTTTTGCAAAGTGCCTACCTGCTGATTTTGGCCTCTAGCTCAGCCGGCACCTAGGGAAACCTACCAAACCTGTGCATTTTCGAAAACTAGGGACCTAGGGGAATCCAAGATGGGGTGACTTGTGGGGCTCTGACCAGGTTCTGTTACCCAGAATCCTTTGCAAACCACAACATTTGGCTAAAAATACACATTTTCCTCACATTTCGGTGACAGGAAGTTCTGGAATCTGAGAGGAGCCACAAATTTCCTTCCACCCAGCGTTCCCCCAAGTCTCCCGATAAAAATGATACCTCACTTGTGTGGGTAGGCCTAGCGCCCGTGACAGGAAATAACCCAAAACACAACATGGACACATCACATTTTTTGAAAGAAAACAGAGGTGTTTTTTGCAAAGTGCCTACCTGTAGATATTGCCCTCTAGCTCAGCCGGCACCTAGCGAAACCTACCAAACCTGTGCATTTTTTAAAACTAGAGACCCAGGGGAATCCAAGATGGGGTGACTTGTGGGGCTCTGACCACGTTCTGTTACCCAGAATCCTTTGCAAATTTCAAAATTTGGCTAAAAAAACCACATTTTCCTCACATTTCTGTGACAGAAAGTTCTGGAATCTGAGAGGAGCCACAAATTTCCTTCCACCCAGCGTTCCCCGAAGTCTCCCGATAAAAATGATACCTCACTTGTGTGGGTAGGCCTAGCGCCCGCGACAGGAAATGCCCCAAAACACAACGTGGACAGATCACATTTTTTTAAAGAAAATAAATGTGTTTTTTGCAAAGTGCCTACCTGTAGATTTTGGCCTCTAGCTCAGCCGGCACCTAGCGAAACCTACCAAACCTGTGCATTTTCGAAAACTAGGGACCTAGGGGAATCCAAGATGGGGTGACTTATGGGGCTCTGACCAGGTTCTGTTACCCAGAATCCTTTGCAAACCACAAAATTTGGCTAAAAATACACATTTTCCTCACATTTCGGTGACAGGAAGTTCTGGAATCTGAGAGGAGCCACAAATTTCCTTCCATCCAGCGTTCCCCCAAGTCTCCCGATAAAAATGATACCTCACTCGTGTGGGTAGGCCTAGCGCCCGTGACAGGAAATAACCCAAAACACAACATGGACACATCACATTTTTTGAAAGAAAACAGAGGTGTTTTTTGCAAAGTGCCTACCTGTAGATATTGGCCTCTAGGTCAGCCGGCACCTAGGGAAACCTACCAAACCTGTGCATTATTGAAAACTAGAGACCCAGGGAAATCCAAGATGGGGTGACTTCTGGGGCTCTGACCAGGTTCTGTTACCCAGAATCCTTTGCAAACCTCAAAATTTGGCTAAAAAACACATTTTCCTCACATTTCGTTGACAGAAAGTTCTGGAATCTGAGAGGAGCTACAAATTTCCTTCCACCCAGCGTTCCCCCAAGTCTCCCGATAAAAATGATACCTCACTTGTGTGGGTAGGCCTAGCGCCCGCGACAGGAAATGCCCCAAAACACAACGTGGACCCATCACAATTTTTGACAGAAAACAGAGGTGTTTTTTGCAAAGTGCCTACCTGCTGATTTTGGCCTTTAGCTCAGCCGGCACCTAGGGAAACCTACCAAACCTGTGCATTTTCGAAAACTAGGGACCTAGGGGAATCCAAGATGGGGTGACTTGTGGGGCTCTGACCAGGTTCTGTTACCCAGAATCCTTTGCAAACTTCAAAATTTGGCTACAAAAACTCATTTTCCTCACATTTCGGTGACAGAAAGTTCTGGAATCTGAGAGGAGCCACAAATTTCCTTCCACCCAGCGTTCCTCCAAGTCTCCCGATAAAAATGATACCTCACTTGTGTGGGTAGGCCTAGCGCCCGTGACAGGAAATGCCCCAAAACACAACGTGGACACATCACATTTTTTGAAAGAAAATAGAGGTGTTTTTTGCAAAGTGCCTACCTGTAGATTTTGGCCTCTAGCTCAGCCGGCACCTAGGGAAACCTACCAAACCTGTGCATTTTTGAAAACTAGAGACCTAGGGGAATCCAAGATGGGGTGACTTGTGGGGCTCTAACCAGGTTCTGTTACCCAGAATCCTTTGCAAATTTGAAAATTTGGCTAAAAAAAACACATTTTCCTCACATTTCGGTGACAGAAAGTTCTGGAATCTGAGAGGAGCCACAAATTTCCTTCCACCCAGCGTTCCCCCAAGTCTCCCGATAAAAATGATACCTCACTTGTGTGGGTAGGCCTAGCACCCGCGACAGGAAATGCCCCAAAACACAACGTGGACACATCACAATTTTTGACAGAAAACAGAGGAGTTTTTTGCAAAGTGCCTACCTGCTGATTTTGGCCTCTAGCTCAGCCGGCACCTAGGGAAACCTACCAAACCTGTGCATTTTCGAAAACTAGGGACCTAGGGGAATCCAAGATGGGGTGACTTGTGGGGCTCTGACCAGGTTCTGTTACCCAGAATCCTTTGCAAACCACAACATTTGGCTAAAAATACACATTTTCCTCACATTTCTGTGACAGAAAGTTCTGGAATCTGAGAGGAGCCACAAATTTCCTTCCACCCAGCGTTCCCCCAAGTCTCCCGATAAAAATGATACCTCACTTGTGTGGGTAGGCCTAGCGCCCGCGACAGGAAATGCCCCAAAACACAACGTGGACAGATCACATTTTTTTAAAGAAAATAAAGGTGTTTTTTGCAAAGTGCCTACCTGTAGATTTTGGCCTCTAGCTCAGCCGGCACCTAGCGAAACCTACCAAACCTGTGCATTTTCGAAAACTAGGGACCTAGGGGAATCCAAGATGGGGTGACTTATGGGGCTCTGACCAGGTTCTGTTACCCAGAATCCTTTGCAAACCACAAAATTTGGCTAAAAATACACATTTTCCTCACATTTCGGTGACAGGAAGTTCTGGAATCTGAGAGGAGCCACACATTTCCTTCCACCCAGCGTTCCCCCAAGTCTCCCGATAAAAATGATACCTCACTTGTGTGGGTAGGCCTAGCGCCCGCAACAGGAAATGCCCCAAAACACAACGTGGACAGATCACGTTTTTTTAAAGAAAACAGAGGTGTTTTTTGCAAAGTGCCTACCTGTAGATTTTGGCCTCTAGCTCAGCCGGCACCTAGCGAAACCTACCAAACCTGTGCATTTTTGAAAACTAGAGACCCCGGGGAATCCAAGATGGGGTGACTTGTGGGGCTCTGACCAGTTTCTGTTACCCAGAATCGTTTGCAAACCTCAAAATTTGGCTAAAAAACACATTTTCCTCACATTTCGGTGACAGAAAGTTCTGGAATCTGAGAGGAGCCACAAATTTCCTTCCACCCAGCGTTCCCCCAAGTCTCCCGATAAAAATGATACCTCACTGGTGTGGGTAGGCCTAGCGCCCGCGACAGAAAATGCCCCAAAACACAACGTGGACACATCACAATTTTTGACAGAAAACAGAGGTGTTTTTTGCAAAGTGCCTACCTGCTGATTTAGGCCTCTAGCTCAGCCGGCACCTAGGGAAACCTACCAAACCTGTGCATTTTTGAAAACTAGGGACCTAGGGGAATCCAAGATGGGGTGACTTGTGGGGCTCTGACCAGGTTCTGTTACCCAGAATCCTTTGCAAACCACAAAATTTGGCTAAAAATACACATTTTCCTCACATTTCGGTGACAGGAAGTTCTGGAATCTGAGAGGAGCCACAAATTTCCTTCCATCCAGCGTTCCCCCAAGTCTCCCGATAAAAATGATACCTCACTTGTGTGGGTACGCCTAGCGCCCGTGACAGGAAATAACCCAAAACACAACATGGACACATCACATTTTTTGAAAGAAAACAGAGGTGTTTTTTGCAAAGTGCCTAACTGTAGATATTGGCCTCTAGCTCAGCCGGCACCTAGCGAAACCTACCAAACCTGTGCATTATTGAAAACTAGAGACCCAGGGAAATCCAAGATGGGGTGACTTCTGGGGCTCTGACCAGGTTCTGTTACCCAGAATCCTTTGCAAACCTCAAAATTTGGCTAAAAAACACATTTTCCTCACATTTCGGTGACAGAAAGTTCTGGAATCTGAGAGGAGCTACAAATTTCCTTCCACCCAGCGTTCCCCCAAGTCTCCCGATAAAAATGATACCTCAGTTGTGTGGGTAGGCCTAGCGCCCGCGACAGGAAGTGCCCCAAAACACAACGTGGACA
The DNA here is from genome assembly GCF_031143425.1 of Pleurodeles waltl. Classification (NCBI taxonomy): domain Eukaryota; kingdom Metazoa; phylum Chordata; class Amphibia; order Caudata; family Salamandridae; genus Pleurodeles; species Pleurodeles waltl. The sequence goes on along the minus strand of NC_090440.1, from coordinate 70,023,003 downwards.
CATCACAATTTTTGACAGAAAACAGAGGTGTTTTTTGCAAAGTGCCTACCTGCTGATTTTGGCCTTTAGCTCAGCCGGCACCTAGGGAAACCTACCAAACCTGTGCATTTTCGAAAACTAGGGACCTAGGGGAATCCAAGATGGGGTGACTTGTGGGGCTCTGACCAGGTTCTGTTACCCAGAATCCTTTGCAAACTTCAAAATTTGGCTAAAAAAACTCATTTTCCTCACATTTCGGTGACAGAAAGTTCTGGAATCTGAGAGGAGCCACAAATTTCCTTCCACCCAGCGTTCCTCCAAGTCTCCCGATAAAAATGATACCTCACTTGTGTGGGTAGGCCTAGCGCCCGTGACAGGAAATGCCCCAAAACACAACGTGGACACATCACATTTTTTGAAAGAAAATAGAGGTGTTTTTTGCAAAGTGCCTACCTGTAGATTTTGGCCTCTAGCTCAGCCGGCACCTAGGGAAACCTACCAAACCTGTGCATTTTTGAAAACTAGAGACCTAGGGGAATCCAAGATGGGGTGACTTGTGGGGCTCTGACCAGGTTCTGTTACCCAGAATCCTTTGCAAATTTGAAAATTTGACTAAAAAAAACACATTTTCCTCACATTTCGGTGACAGAAAGTTCTGGAATCTGAGAGGAGCCACAAATTTCCTTCCACCCAGCGTTCCCCCAAGTCTCCCGATAAAAATGATACCTCACTTGTGTGGGTAGGCCTAGCACCCGCAACAGGAAATGCCCCAAAACACAACGTGGACAGATCACATTTTTTTAAAGAAAACAGAGGTGTTTTTTGCAAAGTGCCTACCTGTAGATTGTGGCCTCTAGCTCAGCCGGCACCTAGCGAAACCTACCTAACCTGTGCATTTTTGAAAACTAGAGACCCCGGGGAATCCAAGATGGGGTGACTTGTGGGGCTCTGACCAGGTTCTGTTACCCAGAATCCTTTGCAAACCTCAAAATTTGGCTAAAAAACACATTTTCCTCACATTTCGGTGACAGAAAGTTCTGGAATCTGAGAGGAGCCACAAATTTCCTTCCACCCAGCGTTCCCCCAAGTCTCCCGATAAAAATGATACCTCACTTGTGTGGGTAGGCCTAGCACCCGCGACAGGAAATGCCCCAAAACACAACGTGGACACATCACAATTTTTGACAGAAAACAGAGGTGTTTTTTGCAAAGTGCCTACCTGCTGATTTTGGCCTCTAGCTCAGCCGGCACCTAGGGAAACCTACCAAACCTGTGCATTTTCGAAAACTAGGGACCTAGGGGAATCCAAGATGGGGTGACTTGTGGGGCTCTGACCAGGTTCTGTTACCCAGAATCCTTTGCAAACCACAACATTTGGCTAAAAATACACATTTTCCTCACATTTCGGTGACAGGAAGTTCTGGAATCTGAGAGGAGCCACAAATTTCCTTCCACCCAGCGTTCCCCCAAGTCTCCCGATAAAAATGATACCTCACTTGTGTGGGTAGGCCTAGCGCCCGTGACAGGAAATAACCCAAAACACAACATGGACACATCACATTTTTTGAAAGAAAACAGAGGTGTTTTTTGCAAAGTGCCTACCTGTAGATATTGGCCTCTAGCTCAGCCGGCACCTAGCGAAACCTACCAAACCTGTGCATTTTTTAAAACTAGAGACCCAGGGGAATCCAAGATGGGGTGACATGTGGGGCTCTGACCACGTTCTGTTACCCAGAATCCTTTGCAAATTTCAAAATTTGGCTAAAAAAACCACATTTTCCTCACATTTCTGTGACAGAAAGTTCTGGAATCTGAGAGGAGCCACAAATTTCCTTCCACCCAGCGTTCCCCGAAGTCTCCCGATAAAAATGATACCTCACTTGTGTGGGTAGGCATAGCGCCCGCGACAGGAAATGCCCCAAAACACAACGTGGACAGATCACATTTTTTTAAAGAAAATAAAGGTGTTTTTTGCAAAGTGCCTACCTGTAGATTTTGGCCTCTAGCTCAGCCGGCACCTAGCGAAACCTACCAAACCTGTGCATTTTCGAAAACTAGGGACCTAGGGGAATCCAAGATGGGGTGACTTATGGGGCTCTGACCAGGTTCTGTTACCCAGAATCCTTTGCAAACCACAAAATTTGGCTAAAAATACACATTTTCCTCACATTTCGGTGACAGGAAGTTCTGGAATCTGAGAGGAGCCACAAATTTCCTTCCACCCAGCATTCCCCCAAGTCTCCCGATAAAAATGATACCTCACTTGTGTGGGTAGGCCTAGCGCCCGCAACAGGAAATGCCCCAAAACACAACGTGGACAGATCACATTTTTTTAAAGAAAAGAGAGGTGTTTTTTGCAAAGTGCCTACCTGTAGATTTTGGCCTCTAGCTCAGCCGGCACCTAGCGAAACCTACCAAACCTGTGCATTTTTTTAAACTAGAGACCCCGGGGAATCCAAGATGGAGTGACTTGTGGGGCTCTGACCAGGTTCTGTTACCCAGAATCCTTTGCAAACCTCAAAATTTGGCTAAAAAATAAATTTTCCTCACATTTCGGTGACAGAAAGTTCTGGAATCTGAGAGGAGCCACAAATGTCCTTCCACCCAGCGTTCCCCCAAGTCTCCCGATAAAAATGATACCTCACTTGTGTGGGTAGGCCTAGCGCCCGCGACAGAAAATGCCCCAATACACAACGTGGACACATCACAATTTTTGACAGAAAACAGAGGTGTTTTTTGCAAAGTGCCTACCTGCTGATTTTGGCCTCTAGCTCAGCCGGCACCTAGGGAAACCTACCAAACCTGTGCATTTTCGAAAACTAGGGACCTAGGGGAATCCAAGATGGGATGACTTGTGGGGCTCTGACCAGGTTCTGTTACCCAGAATCCTTTGCAAACCACAAAATTTGGCTAAAAATACACATTTTCCTCACATTTCGGTGACAGGATGTTCTGGAATCTGAGAGGAGCCACAAATTTCCTTCCACCCAGCGTTCCCCCAAGTCTCCCGATAATAAAAATGATACCTCACTTGTGTGGGTAGGCCTAGCGCCCGTGACAGGAAATAACCCAAAACACAACATGGACACATCACATTTTTTGAAAGAAAACAGAGGTGTTTTTTGCAAAGTGCCTACCTGTAGATATTGGCCTCTAGCTCAGCCGGCACCTAGCGAAACCTACCAGACCAGTGCATTTTTTTAAACTAGAGACCCAGGGGAATCCAAGATGGGGTGACTTGTGGGGCTCTGACCACGTTCTGTTACCCAGAATCCTTTGCAAATTTCAAAATTTGGCTAAAAAAAACACATTTTCCTCACATTTCGGTGACAGAAAGTTCTGGAATCTGAGAGGAGCCACAAATTTCCTTCCACCCAGCGTTCCCCCAAGTCTCCCGATAAAAATGATACCTCACTTGTGTGGGTAGGCCTAGCGCCCGTGACAGGAAATAACCCAAAACACAACATGGACACATCACATTTTTTGAAAGAAAACAGAGGTGTTTTTTGCAAAGTGCCTACCTGTAGATATTGGCCTCTAGCTCAGCCGGCACCTAGCGAAACCTACCAGACCAGTGCATTTTTTTAAACTAGAGACCCAGGGGAATCCAAGATGGGGTGACTTGTGGGGCTCTGACCAGGTTCTGTTACCCAGAATCCTTTGCAAACCACAAAATTTGGCTAAAAATACACATTTTCCTCACATTTCGGTGACAGGAAGTTCTGGAATCTGAGAGGAGCCACAAATTTCCTTCCATCCAGCGTTCCCCCAAGTCTCCCGATAAAAATGATACCTCACTCGTGTGGGTAGGCCTAGCGCCCGTGACAGGAAATAACCCAAAACACAACATGGACACATCACATTTTTTGAAAGAAAACAGAGGTGTTTTTTGCAAAGTGCCTACCTGTAGATATTGGCCTCTAGGTCAGCCGGCACCTAGGGAAACCTACCAAACCTGTGCATTATTGAAAACTAGAGACCCAGGGAAATCCAAGATGGGGTGACTTCTGGGGCTCTGACCAGGTTCTGTTACCCAGAATCCTTTGCAAACCTCAAAATTTGGCTAAAAAACACATTTTCCTCACATTTCGTTGACAGAAAGTTCTGGAATCTGAGAGGAGCTACAAATTTCCTTCCACCCAGCGTTCCCCCAAGTCTCCCGATAAAAATGATACCTCACTTGTGTGGGTAGGCCTAGCGCCCGCGACAGGAAATGCCCCAAAACACAACGTGGACCCATCACAATTTTTGACAGAAAACAGAGGTGTTTTTTGCAAAGTGCCTACCTGCTGATTTTGGCCTTTAGCTCAGCCGGCACCTAGGGAAACCTACCAAACCTGTGCATTTTCGAAAACTAGGGACCTAGGGGAATCCAAGATGGGGTGACTTGTGGGGCTCTGACCAGGTTCTGTTACCCAGAATCCTTTGCAAACTTCAAAATTTGGCTACAAAAACTCATTTTCCTCACATTTCGGTGACAGAAAGTTCTGGAATCTGAGAGGAGCCACAAATTTCCTTCCACCCAGCGTTCCTCCAAGTCTCCCGATAAAAATGATACCTCACTTGTGTGGGTAGGCCTAGCGCCCGTGACAGGAAATGCCCCAAAACACAACGTGGACACATCACATTTTTTGAAAGAAAATAGAGGTGTTTTTTGCAAAGTGCCTACCTGTAGATTTTGGCCTCTAGCTCAGCCGGCACCTAGGGAAACCTACCAAACCTGTGCATTTTTGAAAACTAGAGACCTAGGGGAATCCAAGATGGGGTGACTTGTGGGGCTCTAACCAGGTTCTGTTACCCAGAATCCTTTGCAAATTTGAAAATTTGGCTAAAAAAAACACATTTTCCTCACATTTCGGTGACAGAAAGTTCTGGAATCTGAGAGGAGCCACAAATTTCCTTCCACCCAGCGTTCCCCCAAGTCTCCCGATAAAAATGATACCTCACTTGTGTGGGTAGGCCTAGCACCCGCGACAGGAAATGCCCCAAAACACAACGTGGACACATCACAATTTTTGACAGAAAACAGAGGAGTTTTTTGCAAAGTGCCTACCTGCTGATTTTGGCCTCTAGCTCAGCCGGCACCTAGGGAAACCTACCAAACCTGTGCATTTTCGAAAACTAGGGACCTAGGGGAATCCAAGATGGGGTGACTTGTGGGGCTCTGACCAGGTTCTGTTACCCAGAATCCTTTGCAAACCACAACATTTGGCTAAAAATACACATTTTCCTCACATTTCTGTGACAGAAAGTTCTGGAATCTGAGAGGAGCCACAAATTTCCTTCCACCCAGCGTTCCCCCAAGTCTCCCGATAAAAATGATACCTCACTTGTGTGGGTAGGCCTAGCGCCCGCGACAGGAAATGCCCCAAAACACAACGTGGACAGATCACATTTTTTTAAAGAAAATAAAGGTGTTTTTTGCAAAGTGCCTACCTGTAGATTTTGGCCTCTAGCTCAGCCGGCACCTAGCGAAACCTACCAAACCTGTGCATTTTCGAAAACTAGGGACCTAGGGGAATCCAAGATGGGGTGACTTATGGGGCTCTGACCAGGTTCTGTTACCCAGAATCCTTTGCAAACCACAAAATTTGACTAAAAATACACATTTTCCTCACATTTCGGTGACAGGAAGTTCTGGAATCTGAGAGGAGCCACAAATTTCCTTCCACCCAGCGTTCCCCCAAGTCTCCCGATAAAAATGATACCTCACTTGTGTGGGTAGGCCTAGCGCCCGCAACAGGAAATGCCCCAAAACACAACGTGGACAGATCACGTTTTTTTAAAGAAAACAGAGGTGTTTTTTGCAAAGTGCCTACCTGTAGATTTTGGCCTCTAGCTCAGCCGGCACCTAGCGAAACCTACCAAACCTGTGCATTTTTGAAAACTAGAGACCCCGGGGAATCCAAGATGGGGTGACTTGTGGGGCTCTGACCAGTTTCTGTTACCCAGAATCGTTTGCAAACCTCAAAATTTGGCTAAAAAACACATTTTCCTCACATTTCGGTGACAGAAAGTTCTGGAATCTGAGAGGAGCCACAAATTTCCTTCCACCCAGCGTTCCCCCAAGTCTCCCGATAAAAATGATACCTCACTGGTGTGGGTAGGCCTAGCGCCCGCGACAGAAAATGCCCCAAAACACAACGTGGACACATCACAATTTTTGACAGAAAACAGAGGTGTTTTTTGCAAAGTGCCTACCTGCTGATTTAGGCATCTAGCTCAGCCGGCACCTAGGGAAACCTACCAAACCTGTGCATTTTTGAAAACTAGGGACCTAGGGGAATCCAAGATGGGGTGACTTGTGGGGCTCTGACCAGGTTCTGTTACCCAGAATCCTTTGCAAACCACAAAATTTGGCTAAAAATACACATTTTCCTCACATTTCGGTGACAGGAAGTTCTGGAATCTGAGAGGAGCCACAAATTTCCTTCCATCCAGCGTTCCCCCAAGTCTCCCGATAAAAATGATACCTCACTTGTGTGGGTACGCCTAGCGCCCGTGACAGGAAATAACCCAAAACACAACATGGACACATCACATTTTTTGAAAGAAAACAGAGGTGTTTTTTGCAAAGTGCCTAACTGTAGATATTGGCCTCTAGCTCAGCCGGCACCTAGCGAAACCTACCAAACCTGTGCATTATTGAAAACTAGAGACCCAGGGAAATCCAAGATGGGGTGACTTCTGGGGCTCTGACCAGGTTCTGTTACCCAGAATCCTTTGCAAACCTCAAAATTTGGCTAAAAAACACATTTTCCTCACATTTCGGTGACAGAAAGTTCTGGAATCTGAGAGGAGCTACAAATTTCCTTCCACCCAGCGTTCCCCCAAGTCTCCCGATAAAAATGATACCTCACTTGTGTGGGTAGGCCTAGCGCCCGCGACAGGAAGTGCCCCAAAACACAACGTGGACACATCACAATTTTTGACAGAAAACAGAGGTGTTTTTTGCAAAGTGCCTACCTGCTGATTTTGGCCTTTAGCTCAGCCGGCACCTAGGGAAACCTACCAAACCTGTGCATTTTCGAAAACTAGGGACCTAGGGGAATCCAAGATGGGGTGACTTGTGGGGCTCTGACCAGGTTCTGTTACCCAGAATCCTTTGCAAACTTCAAAATTTGGCTAAAAAAACTCATTTTCCTCACATTTCGGTGACAGAAAGTTCTGGAATCTGAGAGGAGCCACAAATTTCCTTCCACCCAGCGTTCCTCCAAGTCTCCCGATAAAAATGATACCTCACTTGTGTGGGTAGGCCTAGCGCCCGTGACAGGAAATGCCCCAAAACACAACGTGGACACATCACATTTTTTGAAAGAAAATAGAGGTGTTTTTTGCAAAGTGCCTACCTGTAGATTTTGGCCTCTAGCTCAGCCGGCACCTAGGGAAACCTACCAAACCTGTGCATTTTTGAAAACTAGAGACCTAGGGGAATCCAAGATGGGGTGACTTGTGGGGCTCTGACCAGGTTCTGTTACCCAGAATCCTTTGCAAATTTGAAAATTTGACTAAAAAAAACACATTTTCCTCACATTTCGGTGACAGAAAGTTCTGGAATCTGAGAGGAGCCACAAATTTCCTTCCACCCAGCGTTCCCCCAAGTCTCCCGATAAAAATGATACCTCACTTGTGTGGGTAGGCCTAGCACCCGCAACAGGAAATGCCCCAAAACACAACGTGGACAGATCACATTTTTTTAAAGAAAACAGAGGTGTTTTTTGCAAAGTGCCTACCTGTAGATTGTGGCCTCTAGCTCAGCCGGCACCTAGCGAAACCTACCAAACCTGTGCATTTTTGAAAACTAGAGACCCCGGGGAATCCAAGATGGGGTGACTTGTGGGGCTCTGACCAGGTTCTGTTACCCAGAATCCTTTGCAAACCTCAAAATTTGGCTAAAAAACACATTTTCCTCACATTTCGGTGACAGAAAGTTCTGGAATCTGAGAGGAGCCACAAATTTCCTTCCACCCAGCGTTCCCCCAAGTCTCCCGATAAAAATGATACCTCACTTGTGTGGGTAGGCCTAGCACCCGCGACAGGAAATGCCCCAAAACACAACGTGGACACATCACAATTTTTGACAGAAAACAGAGGTGTTTTTTGCAAAGTGCCTACCTGCTGATTTTGGCCTCTAGCTCAGCCGGCACCTAGGGAAACCTACCAAACCTGTGCATTTTCGAAAACTAGGGACCTAGGGGAATCCAAGATGGGGTGACTTGTGGGGCTCTGACCAGGTTCTGTTACCCAGAATCCTTTGCAAACCACAACATTTGGCTAAAAATACACATTTTCCTCACATTTCGGTGACAGGAAGTTCTGGAATCTGAGAGGAGCCACAAATTTCCTTCCACCCAGCGTTCCCCCAAGTCTCCCGATAAAAATGATACCTCACTTGTGTGGGTAGGCCTAGCGCCCGTGACAGGAAATAACCCAAAACACAACATGGACACATCACATTTTTTGAAAGAAAACAGAGGTGTTTTTTGCAAAGTGCCTACCTGTAGATATTGGCCTCTAGCTCAGCCGGCACCTAGCGAAACCTACCAAACCTGTGCATTTTTTAAAACTAGAGACCCAGGGGAATCCAAGATGGGGTGACATGTGGGGCTCTGACCACGTTCTGTTACCCAGAATCCTTTGCAAATTTCAAAATTTGGCTAAAAAAACCACATTTTCCTCACATTTCTGTGACAGAAAGTTCTGGAATCTGAGAGGAGCCACAAATTTCCTTCCACCCAGCGTTCCCCGAAGTCTCCCGATAAAAATGATACCTCACTTGTGTGGGTAGGCATAGCGCCCGCGACAGGAAATGCCCCAAAACACAACGTGGACAGATCACATTTTTTTAAAGAAAATAAAGGTGTTTTTTGCAAAGTGCCTACCTGTAGATTTTGGCCTCTAGCTCAGCCGGCACCTAGCGAAACCTACCAAACCTGTGCATTTTCGAAAACTAGGGACCTAGGGGAATCCAAGATGGGGTGACTTATGGGGCTCTGACCAGGTTCTGTTACCCAGAATCCTTTGCAAACCTCAAAATTTGGCTAAAAAATAAATTTTCCTCACATTTCGGTGACAGAAAGTTCTGGAATCTGAGAGGAGCCACAAATGTCCTTCCACCCAGCGTTCCCCCAAGTCTCCCGATAAAAATGATACCTCACTTGTGTGGGTAGGCCTAGCGCCCGCGACAGAAAATGCCCCAATACACAACGTGGACACATCACAATTTTTGACAGAAAACAGAGGTGTTTTTTGCAAAGTGCCTACCTGCTGATTTTGGCCTCTAGCTCAGCCGGCACCTAGGGAAACCTACCAAACCTGTGCATTTTCGAAAACTAGGGACCTAGGGGAATCCAAGATGGGATGACTTGTGGGGCTCTGACCAGGTTCTGTTACCCAGAATCCTTTGCAAACCACAAAATTTGGCTAAAAATACACATTTTCCTCACATTTCGGTGACAGGATGTTCTGGAATCTGAGAGGAGCCACAAATTTCCTTCCACCCAGCGTTCCCCCAAGTCTCCCGATAATAAAAATGATACCTCACTTGTGTGGGTAGGCCTAGCGCCCGTGACAGGAAATAACCCAAAACACAACATGGACACATCACATTTTTTGAAAGAAAACAGAGGTGTTTTTTGCAAAGTGCCTACCTGTAGATATTGGCCTCTAGCTCAGCCGGCACCTAGCGAAACCTACCAGACCAGTGCATTTTTTTAAACTAGAGACCCAGGGGAATCCAAGATGGGGTGACTTGTGGGGCTCTGACCACGTTCTGTTACCCAGAATCCTTTGCAAATTTCAAAATTTGGCTAAAAAAAACACATTTTCCTCACATTTCGGTGACAGAAAGTTCTGGAATCTGAGAGGAGCCACAAATTTCCTTCCACCCAGCGTTCCCCCAAGTCTCCCGATAAAAATGATACCTCACTTGTGTGGGTAGGCCTAGCGCCCGCGACAGGAAATACCCCAAAACACAACGTGGACACATCACAAGTTTTTTAAAGAAAACAGAGGTGTTTTTTGCAAAGTGCCTACCTGTAGATTTTGGCCTCTAGCTCAGCCGGCACCTAGCGAAACCCACCAAACCTGTGCATTTTTGAAAACTAGAGACCCAGGGGAATCCAAGATGGGGTGACTTGTGGGGCTCTGACCAGGTTCTGTTACCCAGAATCCTTTGCAAACCTCAAAATTTGGCTAAAAAACACATTTTCCTCACATTTCGGTGACAGAAAGTTCTGGAATCTGAGAGGAGCCACAAATTTCCTTCCACCCAGCGTTCCCCCAAGTCTCCCGATAAAAATGATACCTCACTTGTGTGGGTAGGCCTAGCGCCCGCGACAGGAAATGCCCCAAAACACAACGTGGACACATCACAATTTTTGACAGAAAACAGAGGTGTTTTTTGCAAAGTGCCTACCTGCTGATTTTGGCCTCTAGCTCAGCCGGCACCTAGGGAAACCTACCAAACCTGTGCATTTTCGAAAACTAGGGACCTAGGGGAATCCAAGATGGGGTGACTTGTGGGGCTCTGACCAGGTTCGGTTACCCAGAATCCTTTGCAAACCACAAAATTTGGCTAAAAATACACATTTTCCTCACATTAAGGTGACAGGAAGTTCTGGAATCTGAGAGGAGCCACAAATTTCCTTCCATCCAGCGTTCCCCCAAGTCTCCCGATAAAAATGATACCTCACTTGTGTGGGTAGGCCTAGCGCCCGTGACAGGAAATAACCCAAAACACAACATGGACACATCACATTTTTTTAAAGAAAACAGAGGTGTTTTTTGCAAAGTGCCTACCTGTAGATATTGGCCTCTATCTCAGCCGGCACCTAGCGAAACCTACCAAACCTGTGCATTATTGAAAACTAGAGACCCAGGGAAATCCAAGATGGGGTGACTTCTGGGGCTCTGACCAGGTTCTGTTACCCAGAATCCTTTGCAAACCTCAAAATTTGGCTAAAAAACACATTTTCCTCACATTTCGGTGACAGAAAGTTCTGGAATCTGAGAGGAGCTACAAATTTCCTTCCACCCAGCGTTCCCCCAAGTCTCCCGATAAAAATGATACCTCACTTGTGTGGGTAGGCCTAGCGCCCGCGACAGGAAATGCCCCAAAACACAACGTGGACACATCACAATTTTTGACAGAAAACAGAGGTGTTTTTTGCAAAGTGCCTACCTGCTGATTTTGGCCTTTAGCTCAGCCGGCACCTAGGGAAACCTACCAAACCTGTGCATTTTCGAAAACTAGGGACCTAGGGGAATCCAAGATGGGGTGACTTGTGGGGCTCTGACCAGGTTCTGTTACCCAGAATCCTTTGCAAACTTCAAAATTTGGCTAAAAAAAATCATTTTCCTCACATTTCGGTGACAGAAAGTTCTGGAATCTGAGAGGAGCCACAAATTTCCTTCCACCCAGCGTTCCTCCAAGTCTCCCGATAAAAATGATACCTCACTTGTGTGGGTAGGCCTAGCGCCCGTGACAGGAAATGCCCCAAAACACAACGTGGACACATCACATTTTTTTAAAGAAAATAGAGGTGTTTTTTGCAAAGTGCCTACCTGTAGATTTTGGCCTCTAGCTCAGCCGGCACCTAGGGAAACCTACCAAACCTGTGCATTTTTGAAAACTAGAGACCTAGGGGAATCCAAGATGGGGTGACTTGTGGGGCTCGGACCAGGTTCTGTTACCCAGAATCCTTTGCAAATTTGAAAATTTGGCTAAAAAAAACACATTTTCCTCACATTTCGGTGACAGAAAGTTCTGGAATCTGAGAGGAGCCACAAATTTCCTTCCACCCAGCGTTCCCCCAAGTCTCCCGATAAAAATGATACCTCACTTGTGTGGGTAGGCCTAGCACCCGCAACACGAAATGCCCCAAAACACAACGTGGACAGATCACATTTTTTTAAAGAAAACAGAGGTGTTTTTTGCAAAGTGCCTACCTGTAGATTTTGGCCTCTAGCTCAGCCGGCACCTAGCGAAACCTACCAAACCTGTGCATTTTTGAAAACTAGAGACCCCGGGGAATCCAAGATGGGGTGACTTGTGGGGCTCTGACCATGTTCTGTTACCCAGAATCCTTTGCAAACCTCAAAATTTGGCTAAAAAACACATTTTCCTCACATTTCGGTGACAGAAAGTTCTGGAATCTGAGAGGAGCCACAAATTTCCTTCCACCCAGCGTTCCCCCAAGCCTCGCGATAAAAATGATACCTCACTTGTGTGGGTAGGCCTAGCACCCGCGACAGGAAATGCCCCAAAACACAACGTGGACACATCACAATTTTTGACAGAAAACAGAGGTGTTTTTTGCAAAGTGCCTACCTGCTGATTTTGGCCTCTAGCTCAGCCGGCACCTAGGGAAACCTACCAAACCTGTGCATTTTCGAAAACTAGGGACCTAGGGGAATCCAAGATGGGGTGACTTGTGAGCTCTGACCAGGTTCTGTTACCCAGAATCCTTTGCAAACCACAAAATTTGGCTAAAAATACACATTTTCCTCACATTTCGGTGACAGGAAGTTCTGGAATCTGAGAGGAGCCACAAATTTCCTTCCACCCAGCGTTCCGCCAAGTCTCCCGATAAAAATGATACCTCACTTGTGTGGGTAGGCCTAGCGCCCGTGACAGGAAATAACCCAAAACACAACATGGACACATCACATTTTTTGAAAGAAAACAGAGGTGTTTTTTGCAAAGTGCCTACCTGTAGATATTGGCCTCTAGCTCAGCCGGCACCTAGCGAAACCTACCAAACCTGTGCATTTTTTAAAACTAGAGACCCAGGGGAATCCAAGATGGGGTGACTTGTGGGGCTCTGACCACGTTCTGTTACCCAGAATCCTTTGCAAATTTCAAAATTTGGCTAAAAAAAACCAAATTTTCCTCACATTTCTGTGACAGAAAGTTCTGGAATCTGAGAGGAGCCACAAATTTCCTTCCACCCAGCGTTCCCCGAAGTCTCCCGATAAAAATGATACCTCACTTGTGTGGGTAGGCCTAGCGCCCGCGACAGGAAATGCCCCAAAACACAACGTGGACAGATCACATTTTTTTAAAGAAAATAAAGGTGTTTTTTGCAAAGTGCCTACCTGTAGATTTTGGCCTCTAGCTCAGCCGGCACCTAGCGAAACCTACCAAACCTGTGCATTTTTTAAAACTAGAGACCCCGGGGAATCCAAGATGGGGTGACTTGTGGGGCTCTGACCATGTTCTGTTACCCAGAATCCTTTGCAAACCTCAAAATTTGGCTAAAAAACACATTTTCCTCACATTTCGGTGACAGAAAGTTCTGGAATCTGAGAGGAGCCACAAATTTCCTTCCACCCAGCGTTCCCCCAAGTCTCCCGATAAAAATGATACCTCACTTGTGTGGGTAGGCCTAGCACCCGCGACAGGAAATGCCCCAAAACACAACGTAGACACATCACAATTTTTGACAGAAAACAGAGGTGTTTTTTGCAAAGTGCCTACCTGCTGATTTTGGCCTCTAGCTCAGCCGGCACCTAGGGAAACCTACCAAACCTGTGCATTTTCGAAAACTAGGGACCTAGGGGAATCCAAGATGGGGTGACTTGTGGGGCTCTGACCAGGTTCTGTTACCCAGAATCCTTTGCAAACCACAAAATTTGGCTAAAAATACACATTTTCCTCACATTTCGGTGACAGGAAGTTCTGGAATCTGAGAGGAGCCACAAATTTCCTTCCACCCAGCGTTCCGCCAAGTCTCCCGATAAAAATGATACCTCACTTGTGTGGGTAGGCCTAGCGCCCGTGACAGGAAATAACCCAAAACACAACATGGACACATCACATTTTTTGAAAGAAAACAGAGGTGTTTTTTGCAAAGTGCCTACCTGTAGATATTGGCCTCTAGCTCAGCCGGCACCTAGCGAAACCTACCAAACCTGTGCATTTTTTAAAACTAGAGACCCAGGGGAATCCAAGATGGGGTGACTTGTGGGGCTCTGACCACGTTCTGTTACCCAGAATCCTTTGCAAATTTCAAAATTTGGCTAAAAAACCCCACATTTTCCTCACATTTCTGTGACAGAAAGTTCTGGAATCTGAGAGGAGGCACAAATTTCCTTCCACCCAGCGTTCCCCGAAGTCTCCCGATAAAAATGATACCTCACTTGTGTGGGTAGGCCTAGCGCCCGCAACAGGAAATGCCCCAAAACACAACTTGGACAGATCACATTTTTTTAAAGAAAATAAAGGTGTTTTTTGCAAAGTGCCTACCTGTAGATTTTGGCCTCTAGCTCAGCCGGCACCTAGCGAAACCTACCAAACCTGTGCATTTTCGAAAACTAGGGACCTAGGGGAATCCAAGATGGGGTGACTTATGGGGCTCTGACCAGGTTCTGTTACCCAGAATCCTTTGCAAACCACAAAATTTTGCTAAAAATACACATTTTCCTTACATTTCGGTGACAGGAAGTTCTGGAATCTGAGAGGAGCCACAAATTTCCTTCCACCCAGCGTTCCCCCAAGTCTCCCGATAAAAATGATACCTCACTTGTGTGGGTAGGCCTAGCGCCCGCAACAGGAAATGCCCCAAAACACAACGTGGACAGATCACATTTTTTTAAAGAAAACAGAGGTGTTTTTTGCAAAGTGCCTACCTGTAGATTTTGGCCTCTAGCTCAGCCGGCACCTAGCGAAACCTACCAAACCTGTGCATTTCTTTAAACTAGAGACCCCGGGGAATCCAAGATGGGGTGACTTGTGGGGCTCTGACCAGGTTCTGTTACCCAGAATCCTTTGCAAACCTCAAAATTTGGCTAAAAAACACATTTTCCTCACATTTCGGTGACAGAAAGTTGTGGAATCTGAGAGGAGCCACAAATGTCCTTCCACCCAGCGTTCCCCCAAGTCTCCCGATAAAAATGATACCTCACTTGTGTGGGTAGGCCTAGCGCCCGCGACAGGAAATGCCCCAAAACACAACGTGGACACATCACAATTTTTGACAGAAAACAGAGGTGTTTTTTGCAAAGTGCCTACCTGCTGATTTTGGCCTCTAGCTCAGCCGGCACCTAGGGAAACCTACCAAACCTGTGCATTTTCGAAAACTAGGGACCTAGGGGAATCCAAGATGGGATGACTTGTGGGGCTCTGACCAGGTTCTGTTACCCAGAATCCTTTGCAAACCACAAAATTTGGCTAAAAATACACATTTTCCTCACATTTCGGTGACAGGATGTTCTGGAATCTGAGAGGAGCCACAAATTTCCTTCCACCCAGCGTTCCCCCAAGTCTCCCGATAATAAAAATGATACCTCACTTGTGTGGGTAGGCCTAGCGCCCGTGACAGGAAATAACCCAAAACACAACATGGACACATCACATTTTTTGAAAGAAAACAGAGGTGTTTTTTGCAAAGTGCCTACCTGTAGATATTGGCCTCTAGCTCAGCCGGCACCTAGCGAAATCTACCAGACCTGTGCATTTTTTTAAACTAGAGACCCAGGGGAATCCAAGATGGGGTGACTTGTGGGGCTCTGACCACGTTCTGTTACCCAGAATCCTTTGCAAATTTCAAAATTTGGCTAAAAAAAACACATTTTCCTCACATTTCGGTGACAGAAAGTTCTGGAATCTGAGAGGAGCCACAAATTTCCTTCCACCCAGCGTTCCCCCAAGTCTCCCGATAAAAATGATACCTCACTTGTGTGGGTAGGCCTAGCGCCCGCGACAGGAAATACCCCAAAACACAACGTGGACACATCACAAGTTTTTTAAAGAAAACAGAGGTGTTTTTTGCAAAGTGCACCTGTAGATTTTGGCCTCTAGCTCAGCCGGCACCTAGCGAAACCCACCAAACCTGTGCATTTTTGAAAACTAGAGACCCAGGGGAATCCAAGATGGGGTGACTTGTGGGGCTCTGACCAGGTTCTGTTACCCAGAATCCTTTGCAAACCTCAAAATTTGGCTAAAAAACACATTTTCCTCACATTTCGGTGACAGAAGGTTGTGGAATCTGAGAGGAGCCACAAATTTCCTTCCACCCAGCGTTCCTCCAAGTCTCCCGATAAAAATGATACCTCACTTGTGTGGGTAGGCCTAGCGCCCGTGACAGGAAATGCCCCAAAACACAACATGGACACATCACATTTTTTTAAAGAAAACAGAGGTGTTTTTTGCAAAGTGCCTACCTGTAGATATTGGCCTCTATCTCAGCCGGCACCTAGCGAAACCTACCAAACCTGTGCATTATTGAAAACTAGAGACCCAGGGAAATCCAAGATGGGGTGACTTCTGGGGCTCTGACCAGGTTCTGTTACCCAGAATCCTTTGCAAACCTCAAAATTTGGCTAAAAAACACATTTTCCTCACATTTCGGTGACAGAAAGTTCTGGAATCTGAGAGGAGCCACAAATTTCCTTCCACCCAGCGTTCCCCGAAGTCTCCCGATAAAAATGATACCTCACTTGTGTGGGTAGGCCTAGCGCCCGCGACAGGAAATGCCCCAAAACACAACGTGGACAGATCACATTTTTTTAAAGAAAATAAAGGTGTTTTTTGCAAAGTGCCTACCTGTAGATTTTGGCCTCTAGCTCAGCCGGCACCTAGCGAAACCTACCAAACCTGTGCATTTTTTAAAACTAGAGACCCCGGGGAATCCAAGATGGGGTGACTTGTGGGGCTCTGACCATGTTCTGTTACCCAGAATCCTTTGCAAACCTCAAAATTTGGCTAAAAAACACATTTTCCTCACATTTCGGTGACAGAAAGTTCTGGAATCTGAGAGGAGCCACAAATTTCCTTCCACCCAGCGTTCCCCCAAGTCTCCCGATAAAAATGATACCTCACTTGTGTGGGTAGGCCTAGCGCCCGCAACAGGAAATGCCCCAAAACACAACGTGGACAGATCACATTTTTTTAAAGAAAACAGAGGTGTTTTTTGCAAAGTGCCTACCTGTAGATTTTGGCCTCTAGCTCAGCCGGCACCTAGCGAAACCTACCAAACCTGTGCATTTCTTTAAACTAGAGACCCCGGGGAATCCAAGATGGGGTGACTTGTGGGGCTCTGACCAGGTTCTGTTACCCAGAATCCTTTGCAAACCTCAAAATTTGGCAAAAAAACACATTTTCCTCACATTTCGGTGACAGAAAGTTGTGGAATCTGAGAGGAGCCACAAATGTCCTTCCACCCAGCGTTCCCCCAAGTCTCCCGATAAAAATGATACCTCACTTGTGTGGGTAGGCCTAGCGCCCGCGACAGGAAATGCCCCAAAACACAACGTGGACACATCACAATTTTTGACAGAAAACAGAGGTGTTTTTTGCAAAGTGCCTACCTGCTGATTTTGGCCTCTAGCTCAGCCGGCACCTAGGGAAACCTACCAAACCTGTGCATTTTCGAAAACTAGGGACCTAGGGGAATCCAAGATGGGATGACTTGTGGGGCTCTGACCAGGTTCTGTTACCCAGAATCCTTTGCAAACCACAAAATTTGGCTAAAAATACACATTTTCCTCACATTTCGGTGACAGGATGTTCTGGAATCTGAGAGGAGCCACAAATTTCCTTCCACCCAGCGTTCCCCCAAGTCTCCCGATAATAAAAATGATACCTCACTTGTGTGGGTAGGCCTAGCGCCCGTGACAGGAAATAACCCAAAACACAACATGGACACATCACATTTTTTGAAAGAAAACAGAGGTGTTTTTTGCAAAGTGCCTACCTGTAGATATTGGCCTCTAGCTCAGCCGGCACCTAGCGAAATCTACCAGACCTGTGCATTTTTTTAAACTAGAGACCCAGGGGAATCCAAGATGGGGTGACTTGTGGGGCTCTGACCACGTTCTGTTACCCAGAATCCTTTGCAAATTTCAAAATTTGGCTAAAAAAAACACATTTTCCTCACATTTCGGTGACAGAAAGTTCTGGAATCTGAAAGGAGCCACAAATTTCCTTCCACCCAGCGTTCCCCCAAGTCTCCCGATAAAAATGATACCTCACTTGTGTGGGTAGGCCTAGCGCCCGCGACAGGAAATACCCCAAAACACAACGTGGACACATCACAAGTTTTTTAAAGAAAACAGAGGTGTTTTTTGCAAAGTGCACCTGTAGATTTTGGCCTCTAGCTCAGCCGGCACCTAGCGAAACCCACCAAACCTGTGCATTTTTGAAAACTAGAGACCCAGGGGAATCCAAGATGGGGTGACTTGTGGGGCTCTGACCAGGTTCTGTTACCCAGAATCCTTTGCAAACCTCAAAATTTGGCTAAAAAACACATTTTCCTCACATTTCGGTGACAGAAGGTTGTGGAATCTGAGAGGAGCCACAAATTTCCTTCCACCCAGCGTTCCTCCAAGTCTCCCGATAAAAATGATACCTCACTTGTGTGGGTAGGCCTAGCGCCCGTGACAGGAAATGCCCCAAAACACAACATGGACACATCACATTTTTTTAAAGAAAACAGAGGTGTTTTTTGCAAAGTGCCTACCTGTAGATATTGGCCTCTATCTCAGCCGGCACCTAGCGAAACCTACCAAACCTGTCCATTATTGAAAACTAGAGACCCAGGGAAATCCAAGATGGGGTGACTTCTGGGGCTCTGACCAGGTTCTGTTACCCAGAATCCTTTGCAAACCTCAAAATTTGGCTAAAAAACACATTTTCCTCACATTTCGGTGACAGAAAGTTCTGGAATCTGAGAGGAGCCACAAATTTCCTTCCACCCAGCGTTCCCCGAAGTCTCCCGATAAAAATGATACCTCACTTGTGTGGGTAGGCCTAGCGCCCGCGACAGGAAATGCCCCAAAACACAACGTGGACAGATCACATTTTTTTAAAGAAAATAAAGGTGTTTTTTGCAAAGTGCCTACCTGTAGATTTTGGCCTCTAGCTCAGCCGGCACCTAGCGAAACCTACCAAACCTGTGCATTTTTTAAAACTAGAGACCCCGGGGAATCCAAGATGGGGTGACTTGTGGGGCTCTGACCATGTTCTGTTACCCAGAATCCTTTGCAAACCTCAAAATTTGGCTAAAAAACACATTTTCCTCACATTTCGGTGACAGAAAGTTCTGGAATCTGAGAGGAGCCACAAATTTCCTTCCACCCAGCGTTCCCCCAAGTCTCCCGATAAAAATGATACCTCACTTGTGTGGGTAGGCCTAGCACCCGCGACAGGAAATGCCCCAAAACACAACGTGGACACATCACAATTTTTGACAGAAAACAGAGGTGTTTTTTGCAAAGTGCCTACCTGCTGATTTTGGCCTCTAGCTCAGCCGGCACCTAGGGAAACCTACCAAACCTGTGCATTTTCGAAAACTAGGGACCTAGGGGAATCCAAGATGGGGTGACTTGTGGGG
Organism: Pleurodeles waltl; assembly: GCF_031143425.1. Lineage (NCBI taxonomy): Eukaryota > Metazoa > Chordata > Amphibia > Caudata > Salamandridae > Pleurodeles > Pleurodeles waltl. The sequence continues at coordinate 70,003,690 of NC_090440.1, read as the reverse complement.
CTCTGACCAGGTTCTGTTACCCAGAATCCTTTGCAAACCACAACATTTGGCTAAAAATACACATTTTCCTCACATTTCGGTGACAGGAAGTTCTGGAATCTGAGAGGAGCCACAAATTTCCTTCCACCCAGCGTTCCGCCAAGTCTCCCGATAAAAATGATACCTCACTTGTGTGGGTAGGCCTAGCGCCCGTGACAGGAAATAACCCAAAACACAACATGGACACATCACATTTTTTGAAAGAAAACTGAGGTGTTTTTTGCAAAGTGCCTACCTGTAGATATTGGCCTCTAGCTCAGCCGGCACCTAGCGAAACCTACCAAACCTGTGCATTTTTTAAAACTAGAGACCCAGGGGAATCCAAGATGGGGTGACTTGTGGGGCTCTGACCACGTTCTGTTACCCAGAATCCTTTGCAAATTTCAAAATTTGGCTAAAAAAAACCACATTTTCCTCACATTTCTGTGACAGAAAGTTCTGGAATCTGAGAGGAGCCACAAATTTCCTTCCACCCAGCGTTCCCCGAAGTCTCCCGATAAAAATGATACCTCACTTGTGTGGGTAGGCCTAGCGCCCGCGACAGGAAATGCCCCAAAACACAACGTGGACAGATCACATTTTTTTAAAGAAAATAAAGGTGTTTTTTGCAAAGTGCCTACCTGTAGATTTTGGCCTCTAGCTCAGCCGGCACCTAGCGAAACCTACCAAACCTGTGCATTTTCGAAAACTAGGGACCTAGGGGAATCCAAGATGGGGTGACTTATGGGGCTCTGACCAGGTTCTGTTACCCAGAATCCTTTGCAAACCACAAAATTTTGCTAAAAATACACATTTTCCTCACATTTCGGTGACAGGAAGTTCTGGAATCTGAGAGGAGCCACAAATTTCCTTCCACCCAGCGTTCCCCCAAGTCTCCCGATAAAAATGATACCTCACTTGTGTGGGTAGGCCTAGCGCCCGCAACAGGAAATGCCCCAAAACACAACGTGGACAGATCACATTTTTTTAAAGAAAACAGAGGTGTTTTTTGCAAAGTGCCTACCTGTAGATTTTGGCCTCTAGCTCAGCCAGCACCTAGCGAAACCTACCAAACCTGTGCATTTCTTTAAACTAGAGACCCCGGGGAATCCAAGATGGGGTGACTTGTGGGGCTCTGACCAGGTTCTGTTACCCAGAATCCTTTGCAAACCTCAAAATTTGGCAAAAAAACACATTTTCCTCACATTTCGGTGACAGAAAGTTCTGGAATCTGAGAGGAGCCACAAATGTCCTTCCACCCAGCGTTCCCCCAAGTCTCCCGATAAAAATGATACCTCACTTGTGTGGGTAGGCCTAGCGCCCGCGACAGGAAATGCCCCAAAACACAACGTGGACACATCACAATTTTTGACAGAAAACAGAGGTGTTTTTTGCAAAGTGCCTACCTGCTGATTTTGGCCTCTAGCTCAGCCGGCACCTAGGGAAACCTACCAAACCTGTGCATTTTCGAAAACTAGGGACCTAGGGGAATCCAAGATGGGATGACTTGTGGGGCTCTGACCAGGTTCTGTTACCCAGAATCCTTTGCAAACCACAAAATTTGGCTAAAAATACACATTTTCCTCACATTTCGGTGACAGGATGTTCTGGAATCTGAGAGGAGCCACAAATTTCCTTCCACCCAGCGTTCCCCCAAGTCTCCCGATAATAAAAATGATACCTCACTTGTGTGGGTAGGCCTAGCGCCCGTGACAGGAAATAACCCAAAACACAACATGGACACATCACATTTTTTGAAAGAAAACAGAGGTGTTTTTTGCAAAGTGCCTACCTGTAGATATTGGCCTCTAGCTCAGCCGGCACCTAGCGAAACCTACCAGACCTGTGCATTTTTTTAAACTAGAGACCCAGGGGAATCCAAGATGGGGTGACTTGTGGGGCTCTGACCACGTTCTGTTACCCAGAATCCTTTGCAAATTTCAAAATTTGGCTAAAAAAAACACATTTTCCTCACATTTCGGTGACAGAAAGTTCTGGAATCTGAGAGGAGCCACAAATTTCCTTCCACCCAGCGTTCCCCCAAGTCTCCCGATAAAAATGATACCTCACTTGTGTGGGTAGGCCTAGCGCCCGCGACAGGAAATACCCCAAAACACAACGTGGACACATCACAAGTTTTTTAAAGAAAACAGAGGTGTTTTTTGCAAAGTGCACCTGTAGATTTTGGCCTCTAGCTCAGCCGGCACCTAGCGAAACCCACCAAACCTGTGCATTTTTGAAAACTAGAGACCCAGGGGAATCCAAGATGGGGTGACTTGTGGGGCTCTGACCAGGTTCTGTTACCCAGAATCCTTTGCAAACCTCAAAATTTGGCTAAAAAACACATTTTCCTCACATTTCGGTGACAGAAGGTTGTGGAATCTGAGAGGAGCCACAAATTTCCTTCCACCCAGCGTTCCTCCAAGTCTCCCGATAAAAATGATACCTCACTTGTGTGGGTAGGCCTAGCGCCCGTGACCGGAAATGCCCCAAAACACAACATGGACACATCACATTTTTTTAAAGAAAACAGAGGTGTTTTTTGCAAAGTGCCTACCTGTAGATATTGGCCTCTATCTCAGCCGGCACCTAGCGAAACCTACCAAACCTGTGCATTATTGAAAACTAGAGACCCAGGGAAATCCAAGATGGGGTGACTTCTGGGGCTCTGACCAGGTTCTGTTACCCAGAATCCTTTGCAAACCTCAAAATTTGGCTAAAAAACACATTTTCCTCACATTTCGGTGACAGAAAGTCCTGGAATCTGAGAGGAGCTACAAATTTCCTTCCACCCAGCGTTCCCCCAAGTCTCCCGATAAAAATGATACCTCACTTGTGTGGGTAGGCCTAGCGCCCGCGACAGGAAATGCCCCAAAACACAACGTGGACACATCACAATTTTTGACAGAAAACAGAGGTGTTTTTTGAAAAAGTGCCTACCTGCTGATTTTGGCCTTTAGCTCAGCCGGCACCTAGGGAAACCTACCAAACCTGTGCATTTTCGAAAACTAGGGACCTAGGGGAATCCAAGATGGGGTGACTTGTGGGGCTCTGACCAGGTTCTGTTACCCAGAATCCTTTGCAAACTTCAAAATTTGGCTAAAAAAAATCATTTTCCTCACATTTCGGTGACAGAAAGTTCTGGAATCTGAGAGGAGCCACAAATTTCCTTCCACCCAGCGTTCCTCCAAGTCTCCCGATAAAAATGATACCTCACTTGTGTGGGTAGGCCTAGCGCCCGTGACAGGAAATGCCACAAAACACAACGTGGACACATCACATTTTTTTAAAGAAAATAGAGGTGTTTTTTGCAAAGTGCCTACCTGTAGATTTTGGCCTCTAGCTCAGCCGGCACCTAGGGAAACCTACCAAACCTGTGCATTTTTGAAAACTAGAGACCTAGGGGAATCCAAGATGGGGTGACTTGTGGGGCTCTGACCAGGTTCTGTTACCCAGAATCCTTTGCAAATTTGAAAATTTGGCTAAAAAAAACACATTTTCCTCACATTTCGGTGACAGAAAGTTCTGGAATCTGAGAGGAGCCACAAATTTCCTTCCAACCAGCGTTCCCCCAAGTCTCCCGATAAAAATGATACCTCACTTGTGTGGGTAGGCCTAGCACCCGCAACAGGAAATGCCCCAAAACACAACGTGGACAGATAACATTTTTTTAAAGAAAACAGAGGTGTTTTTTGCAAAGTGCCTACCTATAGATTTTGGCCTCTAGCTCAGCCGGCACCTAGCGAAACCTACCAAACCTGTGCATTTTTTAAAACTAGAGACCCAGGGGAATCCAAGATGGGGTGACTTGTGGGGCTCTGACCATGTTCTGTTACCCAGAATCCTTTGCAAACCTCAAAATTTGGCTAAAAAACACATTTTCCTCACATTTCGGTGACAGAAAGTTCTGGAATCTGAGAGGAGCCACAAATTTCCTTCCACCCAGCGTTCCCCCAAGTCTCCCGATAAAAATGATACCTCACTTATGTGGGTAGGCCTAGCACCCGCGACAGGAAATGCCCCAAAACACAACGTGGACACATCACAATTTTTGACAGAAAACAGAGGTGTTTTTTGCAAAGTGCCTACCTGCTGATTTTGGCCTCTAGCTCAGCCGGCACCTAGGGAAACCTACCAAACCTGTGCATTTTCGAAAACTAGGGACCTAGGGGAATCCAAGATGGGGTGACTTGTGGGGCTCTGATCAGGTTCTGTTACCCAGAATCCTTTGCAAACCACAAAATTTGGCTAAAAATACACATTTTCCTCACATTTCGGTGACAGGAAGTTCTGGAATCTGAGAGGAGCCACAAATTTCCTTCCACCCAGCGTTCCCCCAAGTCTCCCGATAATAAAAATGATACCTCACTTGTGTGGGTAGGCCTAGCGCCCGTGACAGGAAATAACCCAAAACACAACATGGACACATCACATTTTATGAAAGAAAACAGAGGTGTTTTTTGCAAAGTGCCTACCTGTAGATATTGGCCTCTAGCTCAGCCGGCACCTAGCGAAACCTACCAGACCTGTGCATTTTTTTAAACTAGAGACCCAGGGGAATCCAAGATGGGGTGACTTGTGGGGCTCTGACCACGTTCTGTTACCCAGAATCCTTTGCAAATTTCAAAATTTGGCTAAAAAAAACACATTTTCCTCACATTTCGGTGACAGAAAGTTCTGGAATCTGAGAGGAGCCACAAATTTCCTTCCACCCAGCGTTCCCCCAAGTCTCCCGATAAAAATGATACCTCACTTGTGTGGGTAGGCCTAGCGCCCGCGACAGGAAATACCCCAAAACACAATGTGGACACATCACAAGTTTTTTAAAGAAAACAGAGGTGTTTTTTGCAAAGTGCCTACCTGTAGATTTTGGCCTCTAGCTCAGCCGGCACCTAGCGAAACCCACCAAACCTGTGCATTTTTGAAAACTAGAGACCCAGGGGAATCCAAGATGGGGTGACTTGTGGGGCTCTGACCAGGTTCTGTTACCCAGAATCCTTTGCAAACCTCAAAATTTGGCTAAAAAACACATTTTCCTCACATTTCGGTGACAGAAAGTTCTGGAATCTGAGAGGAGCCACAAATTTCCTTCCACCCAGCGTTCCCCCAAGTCTCCCGATAAAAATGATACCTCACTTGTGTGGGTAGGCCTAGCGCCCGCGACAGGAAATGCCCCAAAACACAACGTGGACACATCACAATTTTTGACAGAAAACAGAGGTGTTTTTTGCAAAGTGCCTACCTGCTGATTTTGGCCTCTAGCTCAGCCGGCACCTAGGGAAACCTACCAAACCTGTGCATTTTCGAAAACTAGGGACCTAGGGGAATCCAAGATGGGGTGACTTGTGGGGCTCTGACCAGGTTCGGTTACCCAGAATCCTTTGCAAACCACAAAATGTGGCTAAAAATACACATTTTCCTCACATTTCGGTGACAGGAAGTTCTGGAATCTGAGAGGAGCCACAAATTTCCTTCCATCCAGCGTTCCCCCAAGTCTCCCGATAAAAATGATACCTCACTTGTGTGGGTAGGCCTAGCGCCCGTGACAGGAAATAACCCAAAACACAACATGGACACATCACATTTTTTTAAAGAAAACAGAGGTGTTTTTTGCAAAGTGCCTACCTGTAGATATTGGCCTCTATCTCAGCCGGCACCTAGCGAAACCTACCAAACCTGTGCATTATTGAAAACTAGAGACCCAGGGAAATCCAAGATGGGGTGACTTCTGGGGCTCTGACCAGGTTCTGTTACCCAGAATCCTTTGCAAACCTCAAAATTTGGCTAAAAAACAAATTTTCCTCACATTTCGGTGACAGAAAGTTCTGGAATCTGAGAGGAGCTACAAATTTCCTTCCACCCAGCGTTCCCCCAAGTCTCCCGATAAAAATGATACCTCACTTGTGTGGGTAGGCCTAGCGCCCGCGACAGGAAATGCCCCAAAACACAACGTGGACACATCACAATTTTTGACAGAAAACAGAGGTGTTTTTTGCAAAGTGCCTACCTGCTGATTTTGGCCTTTAGCTCAGCCGGCACCTAGGGAAACCTACCAAACCTGTGCATTTTCGAAAACTAGGGACCTAGGGGAATCCAAGATGGGGTGACTTGTGGGGCTCTGACCAGGTTCTGTTACCCAGAATCCTTTGCAGACTTCAAAATTTGGCTAAAAAAAATCATTTTCCTCACATTTCGGTGATAGAAAGTTCTGGAATCTGAGAGGAGCCACAAATTTCCTTCCACCCAGCGTTCCTCCAAGTCTCCCGATAAAAATGATACCTCACTTGTGTGGGTAGGCCTAGCGCCCGTGACAGGAAATGCCCCAAAACACAACGTGGACAGATCACATTTTTTTAAAGAAAATAGAGGTGTTTTTTGCAAAGTGCCTACCTGTAGATTTTGGCCTCTAGCTCAGCCGGCACCTAGGGAAACCTACCAAACCTGTGCATTTTTGAAAACAAGAGACCTAGGGGAATCCAAGATGGGGTGACTTGTGGGGCTCTGACCAGGATCTGTTACCCAGAATCCTTTGCTAATTTTAAAATTTGGCTAAAAAAAACACATTTTCCTCACATTTCGGTGACAGAAAGTTCTGGAATCTGAGAGGAGCCACAAATTTCCTTCCACCCAGCGTTCCCCCAAGTCTCCCGATAAAAATGATACCTCACTTGTGTGGGTAGGCCTAGCACCCGCAACAGGAAATGCCCCAAAACACAACGTGGACAGATCACATTTTTTTAAAGAAAACAGAGGTGTTTTTTGCAAAGTGCCTACCTGTAGATTTTGGCCTCTAGCTCAGCCGGCACCTAGCGAAACCTACCAAACCTGTGCATTTTTTAAAACTAGAGACCCCGGGGAATCCAAGATGGGGTGACTTGTGGGGCTCTGACCATGTTCTGTTACCCAGAATCCTTTGCAAACCTCAAAATTTGGCTAAAAAACACATTTTCCTCACATTTCGGTGACAGAAAGTTCTGGAATCTGAGAGGAGCCACAAATTTCCTTCCACCCAGCGTTCCGCCAAGTCTCCCGATAAAAATGATACCTCACTTGTGTGGGTAGGCCTAGCGCCCGTGACAGGAAATAACCCAAAACACAACATGGACACATCACATTTTTTGAAAGAAAACAGAGGTGTTTTTTGCAAAGTGCCTACCTGTAGATATTGGCCTCTAGCTCAGCCGACACCTAGCGAAACCTACCAAACCTGTGCATTTTTTAAAACTAGAGACCCAGGGGAATCCAAGATGGGGTGACTTGTGGGGCTCTGACCACGTTCTGTTACCCAGAATCCTTTGCAAATTTCAAAATTTGGCTAAAAAAACCACATTTTCCTCACATTTCTGTGACAGAAAGTTCTGGAATCTGAGAGGAGCCACAAATTTCCTTCCACCCAGCGTTCCCCGAAGTCTCCCGATAAAAATGATACCTCACTTGTGTGGGTAGGCCTAGCGCCCGCGACAGGAAATGCCCCAAAACACAACGTGGACAGATCACATTTTTTTAAAGAAAATAAAGGTGTTTTTTGCAAAGTGCCTACCTGTAGATTTTGGCCTCTAGCTCAGCCGGCACCTAGCGAAACCTACCAAACCTGTGCATTTTCGAAAACTAGGGACCTAGGGGAATCCAAGATGGGGTGACTTGTGGGGCTCTGACCAGGTTCTGTTACCCAGAATCCCTTGCAAACCACAAAATTTGGCTAAAAATACACATTTTCCTCACATTTCGGTGACAGGAAGTTCTGGAATCTGAGAGGAGCCACAAATTTCCTTCCACCCAGCGTTCCCCCAAGTCTCCCGATAAAAATGATACCTCACTTGTGTGGGTAGGCCTAGCGCCCGCGACAGGAAATACCCCAAAACACAACATGGACACATCACAATTTTTTTAAAGAAAACAGAGGTGTTTTTTGCAAAGTGCCTACCTGTAGATTTTGGCCTCTAGCTCAGCCGGCACCTAGCGAAACCTACCAAACCTGTGCATTTTTTAAAACTAGAGACCCAGGGGAATCCAAGATGGGGTGACTTGTGGGGCTCTGACCAGGATCTGTTACCCAGAATCCTTTGCAAATTTGAAAATTTGGCTAAAAAAAACACATTTTCCTCACATTTCGGTGACAGAAAGTTCTGGAATCTGAGAGGAGCCACAAATTTCCTTCCACCCAGCGTTCCCCCAAGTCTCCCGATAAAAATGATACCTCACTTGTGTGGGTAGGTCTAGCGCCCGCGACAGGAAATGCCCCAAAACACAACGTGGACACATCACAATTTTTGACAGAAAACAGAGGTGTTTTTTGCAAAGTGCCTACCTGCTGATTTTGGCCTCTAGCTCAGCCGGCACCTAGGGAAACCTACCAAACCTGTGCATTTTCGAAAACTAGGGACCTAGGGGAATCCAAGATGGGGTGACTTGTGGGGCTCTGACCAGGTTCGGTTACCCAGAATCCTTTGCAAACCACAAAATTTGGCTAAAAATACACATTTTCCTCACATTTCGGTGACAGGAAGTTCTGGAATCTGAGAGGAGCCACAAATTTCCTTCCATCCAGCGTTCCCCCAAGTCTCCCGATAAAAATGATACCTCACTTGTGTGGGTAGGCCTAGCGCCCGTGACAGGAAATAACCCAAAACACAACATGGACACATCACATTTTTTGAAAGAAAACAGAGGTGTTTTTTGCAAAGTGCCTACCTGTAGATATTGGCCTCTAGCTCAGCCGGCACCTAGCGAAACCTACCAAACCTGTGCATTATTGAAAACTAGAGACCCAGGGAAATCCAAGATGGGGTGACTTCTGGGGCTCTGACCAGGTTCTGTTACCCAGAATCCTTTGCAAACCTCAAAATTTGGCTAAAAAACACATTTTCCTCACATTTCGGTGACAGAAAGTTCTGGAATCTGAGAGGAGCTACAAATTTCCTTCCACCCAGCGTTCCCCCAAGTCTCCCGATAAAAATGATACCTCACTTGTGTGGGTAGGCCTAGCGCCCGCGACAGGAAATGCCCCAAAACACAACGTGGACACATCACAATTTTTGACAGAAAACAGAGGTGTTTTTTGCAAAGTGCCTACCTGCTGATTTTGGCCTTTAGCTCAGCCGGCACCTAGGGAAACCTACCAAACCTGTGCATTTTCGAAAACTAGGGACCTAGGGGAATCCAAGATGGGGTGACTTGTGGGGCTCTGACCAGGTTCTGTTACCCAGAATCCTTTGCAGACTTCAAAATTTGGCTAAAAAAAATCATTTTCCTCACATTTCGGTGATAGAAAGTTCTGGAATCTGAGAGGAGCCACAAATTTCCTTCCACCCAGCGTTCCTCCAAGTCTCCCGATAAAAATGATACCTCACTTGTGTGGGTAGGCCTAGCGCCCGTGACAGGAAATGCCCCAAAACACAACGTGGACACATCACATTTTTTTAAAGAAAATAGAGGTGTTTTTTGCAAAGTGCCTACCTGTAGATTTTGGCCTCTAGCTCAGCCGGCACCTAGGGAAACCTACCAAACCTGTGCATTTTTGAAAACAAGAGACCTAGGGGAATCCAAGATGGGGTGACTTGTGGGGCTCTGACCAGGATCTGTTACCCAGAATCCTTTGCAAATTTTAAAATTTGGCTAAAAAAAACACATTTTCCTCACATTTCGGTGACAGAAAGTTCTGGAATCTGAGAGGAGCCACAAATTTCCTTCCACCCAGCGTTCCCCCAAGTCTCCCGATAAAAATGATACCTCACTTGTGTGGGTAGGCCTAGCACCCGCAACAGGAAATGCCCCAAAACACAACGTGGACAGATCACATTTTTTTAAAGAAAACAGAGGTGTTTTTTGCAAAGTGCCTACCTGTAGATTTTGGCCTCTAGCTCAGCCGGCACCTAGCGAAACCTACCAAACCTGTGCATTTTTTAAAACTAGAGACCCCGGGGAATCCAAGATGGGGTGACTTGTGGGGCTCTGACCATGTTCTGTTACCCAGAATCCTTTGCAAACCTCAAAATTTGGCTAAAAAACACATTTTCCTCACATTTCGGTGACAGAAAGTTCTGGAATCTGAGAGGAGCCACAAATTTCCTTCCACCCAGCGTTCCGCCAAGTCTCCCGATAAAAATGATACCTCACTTGTGTGGATAGGCCTAGCGCCCGTGACAGGAAATAACCCAAAACACAACATGGACACATCACATTTTTTGAAAGAAAACAGAGGTGTTTTTTGCAAAGTGCCTACCTGTAGATATTGGCCTCTAGCTCAGCCGGCACCTAGCGAAACCTACCAAACCTGTGCATTTTTTAAAACTAGAGACCCAGGGGAATCCAAGATGGGGTGACTTGTGGGGCTCTGACCACGTTCTGTTACCCAGAATCCTTTGCAAATTTCAAAATTTGGCTAAAAAAACCACATTTTCCTCACATTTCTGTGACAGAAAGTTCTGGAATCTGAGAGGAGCCACAAATTTCCTTCCACCCAGCGTTCCCCGAAGTCTCCCGATAAAAATGATACCTCACTTGTGTGGGTAGCCCTAGCGCCCGTGACAGGAAATGCCCCAAAACACAACGTGGACAGATCACATTTTTTTAAAGAAAATAAAGGTGTTTTTTGCAAAGTGCCTACCTGTAGATTTTGGCCTCTAGCTCAGCCGGCACCTAGCGAAACCTACCAAACCTGTGCATTTTCGAAAACTAGGGACCTAGGGGAATCCAAGATGGGGTGACTTGTGGGGCTCTGACCAGGTTCTGTTACCCAGAATCCCTTGCAAACCACAAAATTTGGCTAAAAATACACATTTTCCTCACATTTCGGTGACAGGAAGTTCTGGAATCTGAGAGGAGCCACAAATTTCCTTCCACCCAGCGTTCCCCCAAGTCTCCCGATAAAAATGATACCTCACTTGTGTGGGTAGGCCTAGCGCCCGCGACAGGAAATACCCCAAAACACAACGTGGACACATCACAATTTTTTTAAAGAAAACAGAGGTGTTTTTTGCAAAGTGCCTACCTGTAGATTTTGGCCTCTAGCTCAGCCGGCACCTAGCGAAACCTACCAAACCTGTGCATTTTTTAAAACTAGAGACCCAGGGGAATCCAAGATGGGGTGACTTGTGGGGCTCTGACCAGGATCTGTTACCCAGAATCCTTTGCAAATTTGAAAATTTGGCTAAAAAAAACACATTTTCCTCACATTTCGGTGACAGAAAGTTCTGGAATCTGAGAGGAGCCACAAATTTCCTTCCACCCAGCGTTCCCCCAAGTCTCCCGATAAAAATGATACCTCACTTGTGTGGGTAGGCCTAGCGCCCGCGACAGGAAATGCCCCAAAACACAACGTGGACACATCACAATTTTTGACAGAAAACAGAGGTGTTTTTTGCAAAGTGCCTACCTGCTGATTTTGGCCTCTAGCTCAGCCGGCACCTAGGGAAACCTACCAAACCTGTGCATTTTCGAAAACTAGGGACCTAGGGGAATCCAAGATGGGGTGACTTGTGGGGCTCTGACCAGGTTCGGTTACCCAGAATCCTTTGCAAACCACAAAATTTGGCTAAAAATACACATTTTCCTCACATTTCGGTGACAGGAAGTTCTGGAATCTGAGAGGAGCCACAAATTTCCTTCCATCCAGCGTTCCCCCAAGTCTCCCGATAAAAATGATACCTCACTTGTGTGGGTAGGCCTAGCGCCCGTGACAGGAAATAACCCAAAACACAACATGGACACATCACATTTTTTGAAAGAAAACAGAGGTGTTTTTTGCAAAGTGCCTACCTGTAGATATTGGCCTCTAGCTCAGCCGGCACCTAGCGAAACCTACCAAACCTGTGCATTATTGAAAACTAGAGACCCAGGGAAATCCAAGATGGGGTGACTTCTGGGGCTCTGACCAGGTTCTGTTACCCAGAATCCTTTGCAAACCTCAAAATTTGGCTAAAAAACACATTTTCCTCACATTTCGGTGACAGAAAGTTCTGGAATCTGAGAGGAGCTACAAATTTCCTTCCACCCAGCGTTCCCCCAAGTCTCCCGATAAAAATGATACCTCACTTGTGTGGGAAGGCCTAGCGCCCGCGACAGGAAATGCCCCAAAACACAACGTGGACACATCACAATTTTTGACAGAAAACAGAGGTGTTTTTTGCAAAGTGCCTACCTGCTGATTTTGGCCTTTAGCTCAGCCGGCACCTAGGGAAACCTACCAAACCTGTGCATTTTCGAAAACTAGGGACCTAGGGGAATCCAAGATGGGGTGACTTGTGGGGCTCTGACCAGGTTCTATTACCCAGAATCCTTTGCAAATTTGAAAATTTGGCTAAAAAAAACACATTTTCCTCACATTTCGGTGACAGAAAGTTCTGGAATCTGAGAGGAGCCACAAATTTCCTTCCACCCAGCGTTCCCCCAAGTCTCCCGATAAAAATGATACCTCACTTGTGTGGGTAAGCCTAGCACCCGCAACAGGAAATGCCCCAAAACACAACGTGGACAGATCACATTTTTTTAAAGAAAACAGAGGTGTTTTTTGCAAAGTGCCTACCTGTAGATTTTGTCCTCTAGCTCAGCCGGCACCTAGCGAAACCTACCAAACCTGTGCATTTTTTAAATCTAGAGACCCCGGGGAATCCAAGATGGGGTGACTTGTGGGGCTCTGACCAGGTTCTGTTACCCAGAATCCTTTGCAAACCTCAAAATTTGGCTAAAAAACACATTTTCCTCACATTTCGGTGACAGAAAGTTCTGGAATCTGAGAGGAGCCACAAATTTCCTTCCACCCAGCGTTCCCCCAATTCTCCCGATAAAAATGATACCTCACTTGTGTGGGTAGGCCTAGCACCCGCGACAGGAAATGCCCCAAAACACAACGTGGACACATCACAATTTTTGACAGAAAACAGAGGTGTTTTTTGTAAAGTGCCTACCTGCTGATTTTGGCCTCTAGCTCAGCCGGCACCTAGGGAAACCTACCAAACCTGTGCATTTTCGAAAACTAGGGACCTAGGGGAATCCAAGATGGGGTGACTTGTGGGGCTCTGACCAAGTTCTGTTACCCAGAATCCTTTGCAAACCACAACATTTGGCTAAAAATACACATTTTCCTCACATTTCGGTGACAGGAAGTTCTGGAATCTGAGAGGAGCCACAAATTTCCTTCCACCCAGCGTTCCCCCAAGTCTCCCGATAAAAATGATACCTCACTTGTGTGGGTAGGCCTAGCGCCCGCGACAGGAAATGCCCCAAAACACAACGTGGACACATCACAATTTTTTTAAAGAAAACAGAGGTGTTTTTTGCAAAGTGCCTACCTGTCGATTTTGGCCTCTAGCTCAGCCGGCACCTAGCGAAACCTACCAAACCTGTGCATTTTTGAAAACTAGAGACCCAGGGGAATCCAAGATGGGGTGACTTGTGGGGCTCTGACCACGTTCTGTTACCCAGAATCCTTTGCAAATTTCAAAATTTGGCTAAAAAAACATTTTCCTCACATTTCTGTGACAGAAAGTTCTGGAATCTGAGAGGAGCCACAAATTTCCTTCCACCCAGCGTTCCCCGAAGTCTCCCGATAATAATGATACCTCACTTGTGTGGGTAGGCCTAGCGCCCGCGACAGGAAATACCCCAAAACACAACGTGGACAGATCACATTTTTTTAAAGAAAATAAAGGTGTTTTTTGCAAAGTGCCTACCTGTAGATTTTGGCCTCTAGCTCAGCCGGCACCTAGCGAAACCTACCAAACCTGTGCATTTTCGAAAACTAGGGACCTAGGGGAATCCAAGATGGGGTGACTTGTGGGGCTCTGACCACGTTCTGTTACCCAGAATCCTTTGCAAACCACAAAATTTGGCTAAAAATACACATTTTCCTCACATTTCGGTGACAGGAAGTTCTGGAATCTGAGAGGAGCCACAAATTTCCTTCCACCCAGCGTTCCCCCAAGTCTCCCGATAAAAATGATACCTCACTTGTGTGGGTAGGCCTAGCACCCGTGACAGGAAATAACCCAAAACACAACATGGACACATCACATTTTTTGAAAGAAAACAGAGGTGTTTTTTGCAAAGTGCCTACCTGTAGATATTGGCCTCTAGCTCAGCCGGCACCTAGCGAAACCTACCAAACCTGTGCATTTTTGAAAACTAGAGACCCAGGGGAATCCAAGATGGGGTGACTTGTGGGGCTCTGACCAGGTTCTGTTACCCAGAATCCTTTGCAAACTTCAAAATTTGGCTAAAAAAACACATTTTCCTCACATTTCGGTGACAGAAAGTTCTGGAATCTGAGAGGAGCCACAAATTTCCTTCCACCCAGCGTTCCCCCAAGTCTCCCGATAAAAATGATACCTCACTTGTGTGGGTAGGCCTAGCGCCCGCGACAGGAAATGCCCCAAAACACAACGTGGACACATCACAATTTTTTGAAAGAAAACAGAGGTGTTTTTTGCAAAGTGCCTACCTGTAGATATTGGCCTCTAGCTCAGCCGGCACCTAGCGAAACCTACCAAACCTGTGCATTTTTGAAAACTAGAGACCCAGGGGAATCCAAGATGGGGTGACTTGTGGGGCTCTGACCAGGTTCTGTTACCCAGAATCCTTTGCAAACTTCAAAATTTGGCTAAAAAAACACATTTTCCTCACATTTCGGTGACAGAAAGTTCTGGAATCTGAGAGGAGCCACAAATTTCCTTCCACCCACCGTTCCCCAAAGTCTCCCGATAAAAATGATACCTCACTTGTGTGGGTAGGCCTAGCGCCTGTGACAGGAAATGCCCCAAAACACAACGTGGACACATCACATTTCTTGAAAGAAAACAGATGTTTTTTTTGCAAAGTGCCTACCTGTAGATTTTGGCCTCTAGCTCAGCCGGCACCTAGCGAAACCTACCAAAGCTGTGCATTTTTTAAAACTAGAGACCTCGGGGAATCCAAGATGGGGTGACTTGTGGGGCTCTGACCAGGTTCTGTTACCCAGAATCCTTTGCAAACCTCAAAATTTGGCTAAAAAACACATTTTCCTCACATTTCGGTGACAGAAAAGTTCTGGAATCTGAGAGGAGCCACAAATTTCCTTCCACCCAGCGTTCCCCCAAGTCTCCCGATAAAAATGATACCTCACTTGTGTGGGTAGGCCTAGCGCCCGCGACAGGAAATACCCCAAAACACAACGTGGACACATACATTTTTTTTAAAGAAAACAGAGGTGTTTTTTACAAAGTGCCTACCTGTAGATTTTGGCCTCTAACTCAGCCGGTACCTAGCGAAACCTACCAAACCTGTGCATTTTTGAAAACTAGAGACCCAGGGGAATCCAAGATAGGGTGATTTGTGGGGCTCTGACCAGGTTCTGTTACCCAGAATCCTTTGCAAACTTCAAAATTTGGCTAAAAAACACATTTTCCTCACATTTCGGTGACAGAAAGTTCTGGAATCTGAGAGGAGCCACAAATTTCCTTCCACCCAGCGTTCCCCCAAGTCTCCCGATAAAAATGATACCTCACTTGTGTGGGTAGGCCTAGCGCCCGCGACAGGAAATGCCCCAAAACACAACGTGGACACATCACAATTTTTGACAGAAAACAGAGGTGTTTTTTGCAAAGTGCCTACCTGTAGATTTTGGCCTCTAGCTCAGCCGGCACCTAGCGAAACCTACCAAACCTGTGCATTTTTTAAAACTAGAGACCCAGGGGAATCCAAGATGGGGTGACTTGTGGGGCTCTGACCAGGATCTGTTACCCAGAATCCTTTGCAAATTTGAAAATTTGGCTAAAAAAAACACATTTTCCTCACATTTCGGTGACAGAAAGTTCTGGAATCTGAGAGGAGCCACAAATTTCCTTCCACCCAGCGTTCCCCCAAGTCTCCCGATAAAAATGATACCTCACTTGTGTGGGTAGGCCTAGCGCCCGCGACAGGAAATGCCCCAAAACACAACGTGGACACATCACAATTTTTGACAGAAAACAGAGGTGTTTTTTGCAAAGTGCCTACCTGCTGATTTTGGCCTCTAGCTCAGCCGGCACCTAGGGAAACCTACCAAACCTGTGCATTTTCGAAAACTAGGGACCTAGGGGAATCCAAGATGGGGTGACTTGTGGGGCTCTGACCAGGTTCGGTTACCCAGAATCCTTTGCAAACCACAAAATTTGGCTAAAAATACACATTTTCCTCACATTTCGGTGACAGGAAGTTCTGGAATCTGAGAGGAGCCACAAATTTCCTTCCATCCAGCGTTCCCCCAAGTCTCCCGATAAAAATGATACCTCACTTGTGTGGGTAGGCCTAGCGCCCGTGACAGGAAATAACCCAAAACACAACATGGACACATCACATTTTTTGAAAGAAAACAGAGGTGTTTTTTGCAAAGTGCCTACCTGTAGATATTGGCCTCTAGCTCAGCCGGCACCTAGCGAAACCTACCAAACCTGTGCATTATTGAAAACTAGAGACCCAGGGAAATCCAAGATGGGGTGACTTCTGGGGCTCTGACCAGGTTCTGTTACCCAGAATCCTTTGCAAACCTCAAAATTTGGCTAAAAAACACATTTTCCTCACATTTCGGTGACAGAAAGTTCTGGAATCTGAGAGGAGCTACAAATTTCCTTCCACCCAGCGTTCCCCCAAGTCTCCCGATAAAAATGATACCTCACTTGTGTGGGAAGGCCTAGCGCCCGCGACAGGAAATGCCCCAAAACACAACGTGGACACATCACAATTTTTGACAGAAAACAGAGGTGTTTTTTGCAAAGTGCCTACCTGCTGATTTTGGCCTTTAGCTCAGCCGGCACCTAGGGAAACCTACCAAACCTGTGCATTTTCGAAAACTAGGGACCTAGGGGAATCCAAGATGGGGTGACTTGTGGGGCTCTGACCAGGTTCTATTACCCAGAATCCTTTGCAAATTTGAAAATTTGGCTAAAAAAAACACATTTTCCTCACATTTCGGTGACAGAAAGTTCTGGAATCTGAGAGGAGCCACAAATTTCCTTCCACCCAGCGTTCCCCCAAGTCTCCCGATAAAAATGATACCTCACTTGAGTGGGTAAGCCTAGCACCCGCAACAGGAAATGCCCCAAAACACAACGTGGACAGATCACATTTTTTTAAAGAAAACAGAGGTGTTTTTTGCAAAGTGCCTACCTGTAGATTTTGTCCTCTAGCTCAGCCGGCACCTAGCGAAACCTACCAAACCTGTGCATTTTTTAAATCTAGAGACCCCGGGGAATCCAAGATGGGGTGACTTGTGGGGCTCTGACCAGGTTCTGTTACCCAGAATCCTTTGCAAACCACAAAATTTGGCTAAAAATACACATTTTCCTCACATTTCGGTGACAGGAAGTTCTGGAATCTGAGAGGAGCCACAAATTTCCTTCCACCCAGCGTTCCCCCAAGTCTCCCGATAAAAATGATACCTCACTTGTGTGGGTAGGCCTAGCACCCGTGACAGGAAATAACCCAAAACACAACATGGACACATCACATTTTTTGAAAGAAAACAGAGGTGTTTTTTGCAAAGTGCCTACCTGTAGATATTGGCCTCTAGCTCAGCCGGCACCTAGCGAAACCTACCAAACCTGTGCATTTTTGAAAACTAGAGACCCAGGGGAATCCAAGATGGGGTGACTTGTGGGGCTCTGACCAGGTTCTGTTACCCAGAATCCTTTGCAAACTTCAAAATTTGGCTAAAAAAACACATTTTCCTCACATTTCGGTGACAGAAAGTTCTGGAATCTGAGAGGAGCCACAAATTTCCTTCCACCCAGCGTTCCCCCAAGTCTCCCGATAAAAATGATACCTCACTTGTGTGGGTAGGCCTAGCGCCCGCGACAGGAAATGCCCCAAAACACAACGTGGACACATCACAATTTTTTGAAAGAAAACAGAGGTGTTTTTTGCAAAGTGCCTACCTGTAGATATTGGCCTCTAGCTCAGCCGGCACCTAGCGAAACCTACCAAACCTGTGCATTTTTGAAAACTAGAGACCCAGGGGAATCCAAGATGGGGTGACTTGTGGGGCTCTGACCAGGTTCTGTTACCCAGAATCCTTTGCAAACTTCAAAATTTGGCTAAAAAAACACATTTTCCTCACATTTCGGTGACAGAAAGTTCTGGAATCTGAGAGGAGCCACAAATTTCCTTCCACCCACCGTTCCCCAAAGTCTCCCGATAAAAATGATACCTCACTTGTGTGGGTAGGCCTAGCGCCTGTGACAGGAAATGCCCCAAAACACAACGTGGACACATCACATTTCTTGAAAGAAAACAGATGTTTTTTTTGCAAAGTGCCTACCTGTAGATTTTGGCCTCTAGCTCAGCCGGCACCTAGCGAAACCTACCAAAGCTGTGCATTTTTTAAAACTAGAGACCTCGGGGAATCCAAGATGGGGTGACTTGTGGGGCTCTGACCAGGTTCTGTTACCCAGAATCCTTTGCAAACCTCAAAATTTGGCTAAAAAACACATTTTCCTCACATTTCGGTGACAGAAAAGTTCTGGAATCTGAGAGGAGCCACAAATTTCCTTCCACCCAGCGTTCCCCCAAGTCTCCCGATAAAAATGATACCTCACTTGTGTGGGTAGGCCTAGCGCCCGCGACAGGAAATACCCCAAAACACAACGTGGACACATACATTTTTTTTAAAGAAAACAGAGGTGTTTTTTACAAAGTGCCTACCTGTAGATTTTGGCCTCTAACTCAGCCGGTACCTAGCGAAACCTACCAAACCTGTGCATTTTTGAAAACTAGAGACCCAGGGGAATCCAAGATAGGGTGATTTGTGGGGCTCTGACCAGGTTCTGTTACCCAGAATCCTTTGCAAACTTCAAAATTTGGCTAAAAAACACATTTTCCTCACATTTCGGTGACAGAAAGTTCTGGAATCTGAGAGGAGCCACAAATTTCCTTCCACCCAGCGTTCCCCCAAGTCTCCCAATAAAAATGATACCTCACTTGTGTGGGTAGGCCTAGCGCCCGCGACAGGAAATGCCCCAAAACACAACGTGGACACATCACAATTTTTGACAGAAAACAGAGGTGTTTTTTGCAAAGTGCCTACCTGTAGATTTTGGCCTCTAGCTCAGCCGGCACCTAGCGAAACCTACCAAACCTGTGCATTTTTTAAAACTAGAGACCCAGGGGAATCCAAGATGGGGTGACTTGTGGGGCTCTGACCAGGATCTGTTACCCAGAATCCTTTGCAAATTTGAAAATTTGGCTAAAAAAAACACATTTTCCTCACATTTCGGTGACAGAAAGTTCTGGAATCTGAGAGGAGCCACAAATTTCCTTCCACCCAGCGTTCCCCCAAGTCTCCCGATAAAAATGATACCTCACTTGTGTGGGTAGGCCTAGCGCCCGCGACAGGAAATGCCCCAAAACACAACGTGGACACATCACAATTTTTGACAGAAAACAGAGGTGTTTTTTGCAAAGTGCCTACCTGCTGATTTTGGCCTCTAGCTCAGCCGGCACCTAGGGAAACCTACCAAACCTGTGCATTTTCGAAAACTAGGGACCTAGGGGAATCCAAGATGGGGTGACTTGTGGGGCTCTGACCAGGTTCGGTTACCCAGAATCCTTTGCAAACCACAAAATTTGGCTAAAAATACACATTTTCCTCACATTTCGGTGACAGGAAGTTCTGGAATCTGAGAGGAGCCACAAATTTCCTTCCATCCAGCGTTCCCCCAAGTCTCCCGATAAAAATGATACCTCACTTGTGTGGGTAGGCCTAGCGCCCGTGACAGGAAATAACCCAAAACACAACATGGACACATCACATTTTTTGAAAGAAAACAGAGGTGTTTTTTGCAAAGTGCCTACCTGTAGATATTGGCCTCTAGCTCAGCCGGCACCTAGCGAAACCTACCAAACCTGTGCATTATTGAAAACTAGAGACCCAGGGAAATCCAAGATGGGGTGACTTCTGGGGCTCTGACCAGGTTCTGTTACCCAGAATCCTTTGCAAACCTCAAAATTTGGCTAAAAAACACATTTTCCTCACATTTCGGTGACAGAAAGTTCTGGAATCTGAGAGGAGCTACAAATTTCCTTCCACCCAGCGTTCCCCCAAGTCTCCCGATAAAAATGATACCTCACTTGTGTGGGAAGGCCTAGCGCCCGCGACAGGAAATGCCCCAAAACACAACGTGGACACATCACAATTTTTGACAGAAAACAGAGGTGTTTTTTGCAAAGTGCCTACCTGCTGATTTTGGCCTTTAGCTCAGCCGGCACCTAGGGAAACCTACCAAACCTGTGCATTTTCGAAAACTAGGGACCTAGGGGAATCCAAGATGGGGTGACTTGTGGGGCTCTGACCAGGTTCTATTACCCAGAATCCTTTGCAAATTTGAAAATTTGGCTAAAAAAAACACATTTTCCTCACATTTCGGTGACAGAAAGTTCTGGAATCTGAGAGGAGCCACAAATTTCCTTCCACCCAGCGTTCCCCCAAGTCTCCCGATAAAAATGATACCTCACTTGTGTGGGTAAGCCTAGCACCCGCAACAGGAAATGCCCCAAAACACAACGTGGACAGATCACATTTTTTTAAAGAAAACAGAGGTGTTTTTTGCAAAGTGCCTACCTGTAGATTTTGTCCTCTAGCTCAGCCGGCACCTAGCGAAACCTACCAAACCTGTGCATTTTTTAAATCTAGAGACCCCGGGGAATCCAAGATGGGGTGACTTGTGGGGCTCTGACCAGGTTCTGTTACCCAGAATCCTTTGCAAACCTCAAAATTTGGCTAAAAAACACATTTTCCTCACATTTCGGTGACAGAAAGTTCTGGAATCTGAGAGGAGCCACAAATTTCCTTCCACCCAGCGTTCCCCCAATTCTCCCGATAAAAATGATACCTCACTTGTGTGGGTAGGCCTAGCACCCGCGACAGGAAATGCCCCAAAACACAACGTGGACACATCACAATTTTTGACAGAAAACAGAGGTGTTTTTTGTAAAGTGCCTACCTGCTGATTTTGGCCTCTAGCTCAGCCGGCACCTAGGGAAACCTACCAAACCTGTGCATTTTCGAAAACTAGGGACCTAGGGGAATCCAAGATGGGGTGACTTGTGGGGCTCTGACCAAGTTCTGTTACCCAGAATCCTTTGCAAACCACAACATTTGGCTAAAAATACACATTTTCCTCACATTTCGGTGACAGGAAGTTCTGGAATCTGAGAGGAGCCACAAATTTCCTTCCACCCAGCGTTCCCCCAAGTCTCCCGATAAAAATGATACCTCACTTGTGTGGGTAGGCCTAGCGCCCGCGACAGGAAATGCCCCAAAACACAACGTGGACACATCACAATTTTTTTAAAGAAAACAGAGGTGTTTTTTGCAAAGTGCCTACCTGTCGATTTTGGCCTCTAGCTCAGCCGGCACCTAGCGAAACCTACCAAACCTGTGCATTTTTGAAAACTAGAGACCCAGGGGAATCCAAGATGGGGTGACTTGTGGGGCTCTGACCACGTTCTGTTACCCAGAATCCTTTGCAAATTTCAAAATTTGGCTAAAAAAACCACATTTTCCTCACATTTCTGTGACAGAAAGTTCTGGAATCTGAGAGGAGCCACAAATTTCCTTCCACCCAGCGTTCCCCGAAGTCTCCCGATAATAATGATACCTCACTTGTGTGGGTAGGCCTAGCGCCCGCGACAGGAAATACCCCAAAACACAACGTGGACAGATCACATTTTTTTAAAGAAAATAAAGGTGTTTTTTGCAAAGTGCCTACCTGTAGATTTTGGCCTCTAGCTCAGCCGGCACCTAGCGAAACCTACCAAACCTGTGCATTTTCGAAAACTAGGGACCTAGGGGAATCCAAGATGGGGTGACTTGTGGGGCTCTGACCACGTTCTGTTACCCAGAATCCTTTGCAAACCACAAAATTTGGCTAAAAATACACATTTTCCTCACATTTCGGTGACAGGAAGTTCTGGAATCTGAGAGGAGCCACAAATTTCCTTCCACCCAGCGTTCCCCCAAGTCTCCCGATAAAAATGATACCTCACTTGTGTGGGTAGGCCTAGCACCCGTGACAGGAAATAACCCAAAACACAACATGGACACATCACATTTTTTGAAAGAAAACAGAGGTGTTTTTTGCAAAGTGCCTACCTGTAGATATTGGCCTCTAGCTCAGCCGGCACCTAGCGAAACCTACCAAACCTGTGCATTTTTGAAAACTAGAGACCCAGGGGAATCCAAGATGGGGTGACTTGTGGGGCTCTGACCAGGTTCTGTTACCCAGAATCCTTTGCAAACTTCAAAATTTGGCTAAAAAAACACATTTTCCTCACATTTCGGTGACAGAAAGTTCTGGAATCTGAGAGGAGCCACAAATTTCCTTCCACCCAGCGTTCCCCCAAGTCTCCCGATAAAAATGATACCTCACTTGTGTGGGTAGGCCTAGCGCCCGCGACAGGAAATGCCCCAAAACACAACGTGGACACATCACAATTTTTTGAAAGAAAACAGAGGTGTTTTTTGCAAAGTGCCTACCTGTAGATATTGGCCTCTAGCTCAGCCGGCACCTAGCGAAACCTACCAAACCTGTGCATTTTTGAAAACTAGAGACCCAGGGGAATCCAAGATGGGGTGACTTGTGGGGCTCTGACCAGGTTCTGTTACCCAGAATCCTTTGCAAACTTCAAAATTTGGCTAAAAAAACACATTTTCCTCACATTTCGGTGACAGAAAGTTCTGGAATCTGAGAGGAGCCACAAATTTCCTTCCACCCACCGTTCCCCAAAGTCTCCCGATAAAAATGATACCTCACTTGTGTGGGTAGGCCTAGCGCCTGTGACAGGAAATGCCCCAAAACACAACGTGGACACATCACATTTCTTGAAAGAAAACAGATGTTTTTTTTGCAAAGTGCCTACCTGTAGATTTTGGCCTCTAGCTCAGCCGGCACCTAGCGAAACCTACCAAAGCTGTGCATTTTTTAAAACTAGAGACCTCGGGGAATCCAAGATGGGGTGACTTGTGGGGCTCTGACCAGGTTCTGTTACCCAGAATCCTTTGCAAACCTCAAAATTTGGCTAAAAAACACATTTTCCTCACATTTCGGTGACAGAAAAGTTCTGGAATCTGAGAGGAGCCACAAATTTCCTTCCACCCAGCGTTCCCCCAAGTCTCCCGATAAAAATGATACCTCACTTGTGTGGGTAGGCCTAGCGCCCGCGACAGGAAATACCCCAAAACACAACGTGGACACATACATTTTTTTTAAAGAAAACAGAGGTGTTTTTTACAAAGTGCCTACCTGTAGATTTTGGCCTCTAACTCAGCCGGTACCTAGCGAAACCTACCAAACCTGTGCATTTTTGAAAACTAGAGACCCAGGGGAATCCAAGATAGGGTGATTTGTGGGGCTCTGACCAGGTTCTGTTACCCAGAATCCTTTGCAAACTTCAAAATTTGGCTAAAAAACACATTTTCCTCACATTTCGGTGACAGAAAGTTCTGGAATCTGAGAGGAGCTACAAATTTCCTTCCACCCAGCGTTCCCCCAAGTCTCCCGATAAAAATGATACCTCACTTGTGTGGGAAGGCCTAGCGCCCGCGACAGGAAATGCCCCAAAACACAACGTGGACACATCACAATTTTTGACAGAAAACAGAGGTGTTTTTTGCAAAGTGCCTACCTGCTGATTTTGGCCTTTAGCTCAGCCGGCACCTAGGGAAACCTACCAAACCTGTGCATTTTCGAAAACTAGGGACCTAGGGGAATCCAAGATGGGGTGACTTGTGGGGCTCTGACCAGGTTCTATTACCCAGAATCCTTTGCAAATTTGAAAATTTGGCTAAAAAAAACACATTTTCCTCACATTTCGGTGACAGAAAGTTCTGGAATCTGAGAGGAGCCACAAATTTCCTTCCACCCAGCGTTCCCCCAAGTCTCCCGATAAAAATGATACCTCACTTGTGTGGGTAAGCCTAGCACCCGCAACAGGAAATGCCCCAAAACACAACGTGGACAGATCACATTTTTTTAAAGAAAACAGAGGTGTTTTTTGCAAAGTGCCTACCTGTAGATTTTGTCCTCTAGCTCAGCCGGCACCTAGCGAAACCTACCAAACCTGTGCATTTTTTAAATCTAGAGACCCCGGGGAATCCAAGATGGGGTGACTTGTGGGGCTCTGACCAGGTTCTGTTACCCAGAATCCTTTGCAAACCTCAAAATTTGGCTAAAAAACACATTTTCCTCACATTTCGGTGACAGAAAGTTCTGGAATCTGAGAGGAGCCACAAATTTCCTTCCACCCAGCGTTCCCCGAAGTCTCCCGATAATAATGATACCTCACTTGTGTGGGTAGGCCTAGCGCCCGCGACAGGAAATACCCCAAAACACAACGTGGACAGATCACATTTTTTTAAAGAAAATAAAGGTGTTTTTTGCAAAGTGCCTACCTGTAGATTTTGGCCTCTAGCTCAGCCGGCACCTAGCGAAACCTACCAAACCTGTGCATTTTCGAAAACTAGGGACCTAGGGGAATCCAAGATGGGGTGACTTGTGGGGCTCTGACCACGTTCTGTTACCCAGAATCCTTTGCAAACCACAAAATTTGGCTAAAAATACACATTTTCCTCACATTTCGGTGACAGGAAGTTCTGGAATCTGAGAGGAGCCACAAATTTCCTTCCACCCAGCGTTCCCCCAAGTCTCCCGATAAAAATGATACCTCACTTGTGTGGGTAGGCCTAGCACCCGTGACAGGAAATAACCCAAAACACAACATGGACACATCACATTTTTTGAAAGAAAACAGAGGTGTTTTTTGCAAAGTGCCTACCTGTAGATATTGGCCTCTAGCTCAGCCGGCACCTAGCGAAACCTACCAAACCTGTGCATTTTTGAAAACTAGAGACCCAGGGGAATCCAAGATGGGGTGACTTGTGGGGCTCTGACCAGGTTCTGTTACCCAGAATCCTTTGCAAACTTCAAAATTTGGCTAAAAAAACACATTTTCCTCACATTTCGGTGACAGAAAGTTCTGGAATCTGAGAGGAGCCACAAATTTCCTTCCACCCAGCGTTCCCCCAAGTCTCCCGATAAAAATGATACCTCACTTGTGTGGGTAGGCCTAGCGCCCGCGACAGGAAATGCCCCAAAACACAACGTGGACACATCACAATTTTTTGAAAGAAAACAGAGGTGTTTTTTGCAAAGTGCCTACCTGTAGATATTGGCCTCTAGCTCAGCCGGCACCTAGCGAAACCTACCAAACCTGTGCATTTTTGAAAACTAGAGACCCAGGGGAATCCAAGATGGGGTGACTTGTGGGGCTCTGACCAGGTTCTGTTACCCAGAATCCTTTGCAAACTTCAAAATTTGGCTAAAAAAACACATTTTCCTCACATTTCGGTGACAGAAAGTTCTGGAATCTGAGAGGAGCCACAAATTTCCTTCCACCCACCGTTCCCCAAAGTCTCCCGATAAAAATGATACCTCACTTGTGTGGGTAGGCCTAGCGCCTGTGACAGGAAATGCCCCAAAACACAACGTGGACACATCACATTTCTTGAAAGAAAACAGATGTTTTTTTTGCAAAGTGCCTACCTGTAGATTTTGGCCTCTAGCTCAGCCGGCACCTAGCGAAACCTACCAAAGCTGTGCATTTTTTAAAACTAGAGACCTCGGGGAATCCAAGATGGGGTGACTTGTGGGGCTCTGACCAGGTTCTGTTACCCAGAATCCTTTGCAAACCTCAAAATTTGGCTAAAAAACACATTTTCCTCACATTTCGGTGACAGAAAAGTTCTGGAATCTGAGAGGAGCCACAAATTTCCTTCCACCCAGCGTTCCCCCAAGTCTCCCGATAAAAATGATACCTCACTTGTGTGGGTAGGCCTAGCGCCCGCGACAGGAAATACCCCAAAACACAACGTGGACACATACATTTTTTTTAAAGAAAACAGAGGTGTTTTTTACAAAGTGCCTACCTGTAGATTTTGGCCTCTAACTCAGCCGGTACCTAGCGAAACCTACCAAACCTGTGCATTTTTGAAAACTAGAGACCCAGGGGAATCCAAGATAGGGTGATTTGTGGGGCTCTGACCAGGTTCTGTTACCCAGAATCCTTTGCAAACTTCAAAATTTGGCTAAAAAACACATTTTCCTCACATTTCGGTGACAGAAAGTTCTGGAATCTGAGAGGAGCTACAAATTTCCTTCCACCCAGCGTTCCCCCAAGTCTCCCGATAAAAATGATACCTCACTTGTGTGGGAAGGCCTAGCGCCCGCGACAGGAAATGCCCCAAAACACAACGTGGACACATCACAATTTTTGACAGAAAACAGAGGTGTTTTTTGCAAAGTGCCTACCTGCTGATTTTGGCCTTTAGCTCAGCCGGCACCTAGGGAAACCTACCAAACCTGTGCATTTTCGAAAACTAGGGACCTAGGGGAATCCAAGATGGGGTGACTTGTGGGGCTCTGACCAGGTTCTATTACCCAGAATCCTTTGCAAATTTGAAAATTTGGCTAAAAAAAACACATTTTCCTCACATTTCGGTGACAGAAAGTTCTGGAATCTGAGAGGAGCCACAAATTTCCTTCCACCCAGCGTTCCCCCAAGTCTCCCGATAAAAATGATACCTCACTTGTGTGGGTAAGCCTAGCACCCGCAACAGGAAATGCCCCAAAACACAACGTGGACAGATCACATTTTTTTAAAGAAAACAGAGGTGTTTTTTGCAAAGTGCCTACCTGTAGATTTTGTCCTCTAGCTCAGCCGGCACCTAGCGAAACCTACCAAACCTGTGCATTTTTTAAATCTAGAGACCCCGGGGAATCCAAGATGGGGTGACTTGTGGGGCTCTGACCAGGTTCTGTTACCCAGAATCCTTTGCAAACCTCAAAATTTGGCTAAAAAACACATTTTCCTCACATTTCGGTGACAGAAAGTTCTGGAATCTGAGAGGAGCCACAAATTTCCTTCCACCCAGCGTTCCCCCAATTCTCCCGATAAAAATGATACCTCACTTGTGTGGGTAGGCCTAGCACCCGCGACAGGAAATGCCCCAAAACACAACGTGGACACATCACAATTTTTGACAGAAAACAGAGTTGTTTTTTGTAAAGTGCCTACCTGCTGATTTTGGCCTCTAGCTCAGCCGGCACCTAGGGAAACCTACCAAACCTGTGCATTTTCGAAAACTAGGGACCTAGGGGAATCCAAGATGGGGTGACTTGTGGGGCTCTGACCAAGTTCTGTTACCCAGAATCCTTTGCAAACCACAACATTTGGCTAAAAATACACATTTTCCTCACATTTCGGTGACAGGAAGTTCTGGAATCTGAGAGGAGCCACAAATTTCCTTCCACCCAGCGTTCCCCCAAGTCTCCCGATAAAAATGATACCTCACTTGTGTGGGTAGGCCTAGCGCCCGCGACAGGAAATGCCCCAAAACACAACGTGGACACATCACAATTTTTTTAAAGAAAACAGAGGTGTTTTTTGCAAAGTGCCTACCTGTCGATTTTGGCCTCTAGCTCAGCCGGCACCTAGCGAAACCTACCAAACCTGTGCATTTTTGAAAACTAGAGACCCAGGGGAATCCAAGATGGGGTGACTTGTGGGGCTCTGACCACGTTCTGTTACCCAGAATCCTTTGCAAATTTCAAAATTTGGCTAAAAAAACCACATTTTCCTCACATTTCTGTGACAGAAAGTTCTGGAATCTGAGAGGAGCCACAAATTTCCTTCCACCCAGCGTTCCCCGAAGTCTCCCGATAATAATGATACCTCACTTGTGTGGGTAGGCCTAGCGCCCGCGACAGGAAATACCCCAAAACACAACGTGGACAGATCACATTTTTTTAAAGAAAATAAAGGTGTTTTTTGCAAAGTGCCTACCTGTAGATTTTGGCCTCTAGCTCAGCCGGCACCTAGCGAAACCTACCAAACCTGTGCATTTTCGAAAACTAGGGACCTAGGGGAATCCAAGATGGGGTGACTTGTGGGGCTCTGACCACGTTCTGTTACCCAGAATCCTTTGCAAACCACAAAATTTGGCTAAAAATACACATTTTCCTCACATTTCGGTGACAGGAAGTTCTGGAATCTGAGAGGAGCCACAAATTTCCTTCCACCCAGCGTTCCCCCAAGTCTCCCGATAAAAATGATACCTCACTTGTGTGGGTAGGCCTAGCACCCGTGACAGGAAATAACCCAAAACACAACATGGACACATCACATTTTTTTAAAGAAAACAGAGGTGTTTTTTGCAAAGTGCCTACCTGTAGATATTGGCCTCTAGCTCAGCCGGCACCTAGCGAAACCTACCAAACCTGTGCATTTTTGAAAACTAGAGACCCAGGGGAATCCAAGATGGGGTGACTTGTGGGGCTCTGACCAGGTTCTGTTACCCAGAATCCTTTGCAAACTTCAAAATTTGGCTAAAAAAACACATTTTCCTCACATTTCGGTGACAGAAAGTTCTGGAATCTGAGAGGAGCCACAAATTTCCTTCCACCCAGCGTTCCCCCAAGTCTCCCGATAAAAATGATACCTCACTTGTGTGGGTAGGCCTAGCGCCCGCGACAGGAAATGCCCCAAAACACAACGTGGACACATCACAATTTTTTGAAAGAAAACAGAGGTGTTTTTTGCAAAGTGCCTACCTGTAGATATTGGCCTCTAGCTCAGCCGGCACCTAGCGAAACCTACCAAACCTGTGCATTTTTGAAAACTAGAGACCCAGGGGAATCCAAGATGGGGTGACTTGTGGGGCTCTGACCAGGTTCTGTTACCCAGAATCCTTTGCAAACTTCAAAATTTGGCTAAAAAAACACATTTTCCTCACATTTCGGTGACAGAAAGTTCTGGAATCTGAGAGGAGCCACAAATTTCCTTCCACCCACCGTTCCCCAAAGTCTCCCGATAAAAATGATACCTCACTTGTGTGGGTAGGCCTAGCGCCTGTGACAGGAAATGCCCCAAAACACAACGTGGACACATCACATTTCTTGAAAGAAAACAGATGTTTTTTTTGCAAAGTGCCTACCTGTAGATTTTGGCCTCTAGCTCAGCCGGCACCTAGCGAAACCTACCAAAGCTGTGCATTTTTTAAAACTAGAGACCTCGGGGAATCCAAGATGGGGTGACTTGTGGGGCTCTGACCAGGTTCTGTTACCCAGAATCCTTTGCAAACCTCAAAATTTGGCTAAAAAACACATTTTCCTCACATTTCGGTGACAGAAAAGTTCTGGAATCTGAGAGGAGCCACAAATTTCCTTCCACCCAGCGTTCCCCCAAGTCTCCCGATAAAAATGATACCTCACTTGTGTGGGTAGGCCTAGCGCCCGCGACAGGAAATACCCCAAAACACAACGTGGACACATACATTTTTTTTAAAGAAAACAGAGGTGTTTTTTACAAAGTGCCTACCTGTAGATTTTGGCCTCTAACTCAGCCGGTACCTAGCGAAACCTACCAAACCTGTGCATTTTTGAAAACTAGAGACCCAGGGGAATCCAAGATAGGGTGATTTGTGGGGCTCTGACCAGGTTCTGTTACCCAGAATCCTTTGCAAACTTCAAAATTTGGCTAAAAAACACATTTTCCTCACATTTCGGTGACAGAAAGTTCTGGAATCTGAGAGGAGCCACAAATTTCCTTCCACCCAGCGTTCCCCCAAGTCTCCCGATAAAAATGATACCTCACTTGTGTGGGTAGGCCTAGCGCCCGCGACAGGAAATGCCCCAAAACACAACGTGGACACATCACAATTTTTGACAGAAAACAGAGGTGTTTTTTGCAAAGTGCCTACCTGTAGATTTTGGCCTCTAGCTCAGCCGGCACCTAGGGAAACCTACCAAACCTGTGCATTTTTGAAAACTAGAGACCTAGGGGATTCCAAGATGGGGTGACTTGTGGGGCTCTGACCAGGTTCTGTTACCCAGAATCTTTTGCAAATTTCAAAATTTGGCTAAAAAAAACACATTTTCCTCACATTTCGGTGACAGAAAGTTCTGGAATCTGAGAGGAGCCACAAATTTCCTTCCACCCAGCGTTCCCCCAAGTCTCACGATAAAAATGATACCTCACTTGTGTGGGTAGGCCTAGCGCCTGTGACAGGAAATGCCCCAAAACACAACGTGGACAGATCACATTTTTTTTAAAGAAAACAGAGGTGTTTTTTGCAAAGTGCCTACCTGTAGATTTTGGCCTCTAGCTCAGCCGGCACCTACCGAAACCTACCAAACCTGTGCATTATTGAAAACTAGAGACCCAGGGAAATCCAAGATGGGGTGACTTGTGGGGCTCTGACCAGGTTCTGTTACCCAGAATCCTTTGCAAACCTCAAAATTTGGCTAAAAAACACATTTTCCTCACATTTCGGTGACAGAAAGTTCTGGAATCTGAGAGGAGCCACAAATTTCCTTCCACCCAGCGTTCCCCCAAGTCTCCCGATAAAAATGATACCTCACTTGTGTGGGTAGGCCTAGCGCCCGCGACAGGAAATGCCCCAAAACACAACGTGGACACATCACAATTTTTGACAGAAAACAGAGGTGTTTTTTGCAAAGTGCCTACCTGCTGATTTTGGCCTCTAGCTCAGCCGGCACCTAGGGAAACCTACCAAACCTGTGCATTTTCGAAAACTAGGGACCTAGGGGAATCCAAGATGGGGTGACTTGTGGGGCTCTGACCAGGTTCGGTTACCCAGAATCCTTTGCAAACCACAAAATTTGGCTAAAAATACACATTTTCCTCACATTTCGGTGACAGGAAGTTCTGGAATCTGAGAGGAGCCACAAATTTCCTTCCATCCAGCGTTCCCCCAAGTCTCCCGATAAAAATGATACCTCACTTGTGTGGGTAGGCCTAGCGCCCGTGACAGGAAATAACCCAAAACACAACATGGACACATCACATTTTTTTAAAGAAAACAGAGGTGTTTTTTGCAAAGTGCCTACCTGTAGATATTGGCCTCTATCTCAGCCGGCACCTAGCGAAACCTACCAAACCTGTGCATTATTGAAAACTAGAGACCCAGGGAAATCCAAGATGGGGTGACTTCTGGGGCTCTGACCAGGTTCTGTTACCCAGAATCCTTTGCAAACCTCAAAATTTGGCTAAAAAACACATTTTCCTCACATTTCGGTGACAGAAAGTTCTGGAATCTGAGAGGAGCTACAAATTTCCTTCCACCCAGCGTTCCCCCAAGTCTCCCGATAAAAATGATACCTCACTTGTGTGGGTAGGCCTAGCGCCCGCGACAGGAAATGCCCCAAAACACAACGTGGACACATCACAATTTTTGACAGAAAACAGAGGTGTTTTTTGCAAAGTGCCTACCTGCTGATTTTGGCCTTTAGCTCAGCCGGCACCTAGGGAAACCTACCAAACCTGTGCATTTTCGAAAACTAAGGACTTAGGGGAATCCAAGATGGGGTGACTTGTGGGGCTCTGACCAGGTTCTGTTACCCAGAATCCTTTGCAAACTTCAAAATTTGGCAAAAAAACTCATTTTCCTCACATTTCGGTGACAGAAAGTTCTGGAATCTGAGAGGAGCCACAAATTTCCTTCCACCCAGCGTTCCTCCAAGTCTCCCGATAAAAATGATACCTCACTTGTGTGGGTAGGCCTAGCGCCCGAGACAGGAAATGCCCCAAAACACAACGTGGACACATCACATTTTTTTAAAGATAATAGAGGTGTTTTTTGCAAAGTGCCTACCTGTATATTTTGGCCTCTAGCTCAGCCGGCACCTAGGGAAACCTACCAAACCTGTGCATTTTTGAAAACTAGAGACCTAGGGGAATCCAAGATGGGGTGACTTGTGGGGCTCTGACCAGGTTCTGTTACCCAGAATCCTTTGCAAATTTGAAAATTTGGCTAAAAAAAACACATTTTCCTCACATTTCGGTGACAGAAAGTTCTGGAATCTGAGAGGAGCCACAAATTTCCTTCCACCCAGCGTTCCCCCAAGTCTCCCAATAAAAATGATACCTCACTTTTGTGGGTAGGCCTAGCACCCGCAACAGGAAATGCCCCAAAACACAACGTGGACAGATCACATTTTTTTAAAGAAAACAGAGGTGTTTTTTGCAAAGTGCCTACCTGTAGATTTTGGCCTCTAGCTCAGCCGGCACCTAGCGAAACCTACCAAACCTGTGCATTTTTGAAAACTAGAGACCCCGGGGAATCCAAGATGGGGTGACTTGTGGGGCTCTGACCATGTTCTGTTACCCAGAATCCTTTGCAAACCTCAAAATTTGGCTAAAAAACACATTTTCCTCACATTTCGGTGACAGAAAGTTCTGGAAT
Source organism: Pleurodeles waltl (assembly GCF_031143425.1). Classification (NCBI taxonomy): domain Eukaryota; kingdom Metazoa; phylum Chordata; class Amphibia; order Caudata; family Salamandridae; genus Pleurodeles; species Pleurodeles waltl. Next base: position 69,971,406 of record NC_090440.1, on the reverse strand, counting down.
CTGAGAGGAGCCACAAATTTCCTTCCACCCAGCGTTCCCCCAAGTCTCCCGATAAAAATGATACCTCACTTGTGTGGGTAGGCCTAGCACCCGCGACAGGAAATGACCCAAAACACAACGTGGACACATCACAATTTTTGACAGAAAACAGAGGTGTTTTTTGCAAAGTGCCTACCTGCTGATTTTGGCCTCTAGCTCAGCCGGCACCTATGGAAACCTACCAAACCTGTGCATTTTCGAAAACTAGGGACCTAGGGGAATCCAAGATGGGGTGACTTGTGGGGCTCTGACCAGGTTCTGTTACCCAGAATCCTTTGCAAACCACAAAATTTGGCTAAAAATACACATTTTCCTCACATTTCGGTGACAGGAAGTTCTGGAATCTGAGAGGAGCCACAAATTTCCTTCCACCCAGCGTTCCGCCAAGTCTCCCGATAAAAATGATACCTCACTTGTGTGGGTAGGCCTAGCGCCCGTGACAGGAAATAACCCAAAACACAACATGGACACATCACATTTTTTTAAAGAAAACAGAGGTGTTTTTTGCAAAGTGCCTACCTGTAGATATTGGCCTCTAGCTCAGCCGGCACCTAGCGAAACCTACCAAACCTGTCCATTTTTTAAAACTAGAGACCCAGGGGAATCCAAGATGGGGTGACTTGTGGGGCTCTGACCACGTTCTGTTACCCAGAATCCTTTGCAAATTTCAAAATTTGGCTAAAAAAACCACATTTTCCTCACATTTCTGTGACAGAAAGTTCTGGAATCTGAGAGGAGCCACAAATTTCCTTCCACCCAGCATTCCCCGAAGTCTCCCGATAAAAATGATACCTCACTTGTGTGGGTAGGCCTAGCGCCCGCGACAGGAAATGCCCCAAAACACAACGTGGACAGATCACATTTTTTTAAAGAAAATAAAGGTGTTTTTTGCAAAGTGCCTACCTGTAGATTTTGGCCTCTAGCTCAGCCGGCACCTAGCGAAACCTACCAAACCTGTGCATTTTCGAAAACTAGGGACCTAGGGGAATCCAAGATGGTGTGACTTATGGGGCTCTGACCAGGTTCTGTTACCCAGAATCCTTTGCAAACCACAAAATTTGGCTAAAAATACACATTTTCCTCACATTTCGGTGACAGGAAGTTCTGGAATCTGAGAGGAGCCACAAATTTCCTTCCACCCAGCGTTTCCCCAAGTCTCCCGATAAAAATGATACCTCACTTGTGTGGGTAGGCCTAGCGCCCGCAACAGGAAATGCCCCAAAACACAACGTGGACAGATCACATTTTTTTAAAGAAAACAGAGGTGTTTTTTGCAAAGTGCCTACCTGTAGATTTTGGCCTCTAGCTCAGCCGGCACCTAGCGAAACCTACCAAACCTGTGCATTTTTTTAAACTAGAGACCCCGGGGAATGAAAGATGGGGTGACTTGTGGGGCTCTGACCAGGTTCTGTTACCCAGAATCCTTTGCAAACCTCAAAATTTGGCTAAAAAACACATTTTCCTCACATTTCGGTGACAGAAAGTTCTGGAATCTGAGAGGAGCCACAAATTTCCTTCCACCCAGCGTTCCCCCAAGTCTCCCAATAAAAATGATACCTCACTTGTGTGGGTAGGCCTAGCACCCGCAACAGGAAATGCCCCAAAACACAACGTGGACAGATCACATTTTTTTAAAGAAAACAGAGGTGTTTTTTGCAAAATGCCTACCTGTAGATTTTGGCCTCTAGCTCAGCCGGCACCTAGCGAAACCTACCAAACCTGTGCATTTTTTAAAACTAGAGACCCCGGGGAATCCAAGATGGGGTGACTTGTGGGGCTCTGACCATGTTCTGTTACCCAGAATCCTTTGCAAACCTCAAAATTTGGCTAAAAAACACATTTTCCTCACATTTCGGTGACAGAAAGTTCTGGAATCTGAGAGGAGCCACAAATTTCCTTCCACCCAGCGTTCCCCCAAGTCTCCCGATAAAAATGATACCTCACTTGTGTGGGTAGGCCTAGCACCCGCGACAGGAAATGCCCCAAAACACAACGTGGACACATCACAATTTTTGACAGAAAACAGAGGTGTTTTTTGCAAAGTGCCTACCTGCTGATTTTGGCCTCTAGCTCAGCCGGCACCTAGGGAAACCTACCAAACCTGTGCATTTTCGAAAACTAGGGACCTAGGGGAATCCAAGATGGGGTGACTTGTGGGGCTCTGACCAGGTTCTGTTACCCAGAATCCTTTGCAAACCACAAAATTTGGCTAAAAATACACATTTTCCTCACATTTCGGTGACAGGAAGTTCTGGAATCTGAGAGGAGCCACAAATTTCCTTCCACCCAGCGTTCCGCCAAGTCTCCCGATAAAAATGATACCTCACTTGTGTGGGTAGGCCTAGCGCCCGTGACAGGAAATAACCCAAAACACAACATGGACACATCACATTTTTTGAAAGAAAACAGAGGTGTTTTTTGCAAAGTGCCTACCTGTAGATATTGGCCTCTAGCTCAGCCGGCACCTAGCGAAACCTACCAAACCTGTGCATTTTTTAAAACTAGAGACCCAGGGGAATCCAAGATGGGGTGACTTGTGGGGCTCTGACCACGTTCTGTTACCCAGAATCCTTTGCAAATTTCAAAATTTGGCTAAAAAAACCACATTTTCCTCACATTTCTGTGACAGAAAGTTCTGGAATCTGAGAGGAGCCACAAATTTCCTTCCACCCAGCGTTCCCCGAAGTCTCCCGATAAAAATGATACCTCACTTGTGTGGGTAGGCCTAGCGCCCGCGACAGGAAATGCCCCAAAACACAACGTGGACAGATCACATTTTTTTAAAGAAAATAAAGGTGTTTTTTGCAAAGTGCCTACCTGTAGATTTTGGCCTCTAGCTCAGCCGGCACCTAGCGAAACCTACCAAACCTGTGCATTTTCGAAAACTAGGGACCTAGGGGAATCCAAGATGGTGTGACTTATGGGGCTCTGACCAGGTTCTGTTACCCAGAATCCTTTGCAAACCACAAAATTTGGCTAAAAATACACATTTTCCTCACATTTCGGTGACAGGAAGTTCTGGAATCTGAGAGGAGCCACAAATTTCCTTCCACCCAGCGTTTCCCCAAGTCTCCCGATAAAAATGATACCTCACTTGTGTGGGTAGGCCTAGCGCCCGCAACAGGAAATGCCCCAAAACACAACGTGGACAGATCACATTTTTTTAAAGAAAATAAAGGTGTTTTTTGCAAAGTGCCTACCTGTAGATTTTGGCCTCTAGCTCAGCCGGCACCTAGCGAAACCTACCAAACCTGTGCATTTTTTTAAACTAGAGACCCCGGGGAATCCAAGATGGGGTGACTTGTGGGGCTCTGACCAGGTTCTGTTACCCAGAATCCTTTGCAAACCTCAAAATTTGGCTAAAAAACACATTTTCCTCACATTTCGGTGACAGAAAGTTCTGGAATCTGAGAGGAGCCACAAATGTCCTTCCACCCAGCATTCCCCCAAGTCTCCCGATAAAAATGATACCTCACTTGTGTGGGTAGGCCTAGCGCCCGCGACAGAAAATGCCCCAAAACACAACGTGGACACATCACAATTTTTGACAGAAAACAGAGGTGTTTTTTGCAAAGTGCCTACCTGCTGATTTTGGCCTCTAGCTCAGCCGGCACCTAGGGAAACCTACCAAACCTGTGCATTTTCGAAAACTAGGGACCTAGGGGAATCCAAGATGGGATGACTTGTGGGGCTCTGACCAGGTTCTGTTACCCAGAATCCTTTGCAAACCACAAAATTTGGCTAAAAATACACATTTTCCTCACATTTCGGTGACAGGATGTTCTGGAATCTGAGAGGAGCCACAAATTTCCTTCCACAAAGCGTTCCCCCAAGTCTCCCGATAATAAAAATGATACCTCACTTGTGTGGGTAGGACTAGCGCCCGCAACAGGAAATGCCCCAAAACACAACGTGGACACATCACAATTTTTGACAGAAAACAGAGGTGTTTTTTGCAAAGTGCCTACCTGCTGATTTTGGCCTCTAGCTCAGCCGGCACCTAGGGAAACCTACCAAACCTGTGCAATTCGAAAAATAGGGACCTAGGGGAATCCAAGATGGGGTGACTTGTGGGGCTCTGACCAAGTTCTGTTACCCAGAATCCTTTGCAAACCACAACATTTGGCTAAAAATACACATTTTCCTCACATTTCGGTGACAGGAAGTTCTGGAATCTGAGAGGAGCCACAAATTTCCTTCCACCCAGCGTTTCCCCAAGTCTCCCGATAAAAATGATACCTCACTTGTGTGGGTAGGCCTAGCGCCCGCGACAGGAAATGCCCCAAAACACAACGTGGACACATCACAATTTTTGACAGAAAACAGAGGTGTTTTTTGCAAAGTGCCTACCTGCTGATTTTTGCCTCTAGCTCAGCCGGCACCTAGGGAAACCTACCAAACCTGTGCATTTTCGAAAACTAGGGACCTAGGGGAATCCAAGATGGGGTGACTTGTGGGGCTCTGACCAGGTTTGGTTACCCAGAATCCTTTGCAAACCACAAAATGTGGCTAAAAATACACATTTTCCTCACATTTCGGTGACAGGAAGTTCTGGAATCTGAGAGGAGCCACAAATGTCCTTCCATCCAGCGTTCCCCCAAGTCTCCCGATAAAAATGATACCTCACTTGTGTGGGTAGGCCTAGCGCCCGTGACAGGAAATAACCCAAAACACAACATGGACACATCACATTTTTTGAAAGAAAACAGAGGTGTTTTTTGCAAAGTGCCTACCTGTAGATATTGGCCTCTAGCTCAGCCGGCACCTAGCGAAACCTACCAAACCTGTGCATTATTGAAAACTAGAGACCCAGGGAAATCCAAGATGGGGTGACTTCTGGGGCTCTGACCAGGTTCTGTTACCCAGAATCCTTTGCAAACCTCAAAATTTGGCTAAAAAACACATTTTCCTCACATTTCGGTGACAGAAAGTTCTGGAATCTGAGAGGAGCTACAAATTTCCTTCCACCCAGCGTTCCCCCAAGTCTCCCGATAAAAATGATACCTCACTTGTGTGGGTAGGCCTAGCGCCCGCGACAGGAAATGCCCCAAAACACAACGTGGACACATCACAATTTTTGACAGAAAACAGAGGTGTTTTTTGCAAAGTGCCTACCTGCTGATTTTGGCCTTTAGCTCAGCCGGCACCTAGGGAAACCTACCAAACCTGTGCATTTTCGAAAACTAGGGACCTAGGGGAATCCAAGATGGGGTGACTTGTGGGGCTCTGACCAGGTTCTGTTACCCAGAATCCTTTGCAAACTTCAAAATTTGGCTTAAAAAACTCATTTTCCTCACATTTCGGTGACAGAAAGTTCTGGAATCTGAGAGGAGCCACAAATTTCCTTCCACCCAGCGTTCCTCCAAGTCTCCCGATAAAAATGATACCTCACTTGTGTGGGTAGGCCTAGCGCCCGTGACAGGAAATGCCCCAAAACACAACGTGGACACATCACATTTTTTGAAAGAAAATAGAGGTGTTTTTTGCAAAGTGCCTACCTGTAGATTTTGGCCTCTAGCTCAGCCGGCACCTAGGGAAACCTACCAAACCTGTGCATTTTTGAAAACTAGAGACCTAGGGGAATCCAAGATGGGGTGACTTGTGGGGCTCTGACCAGGTTCTATTACCCAGAATCCTTTGCAAATTTGAAAATTTGGCTAAAAAAAACACATTTTCCTCACATTTCGGTGACAGAAAGTTCTGGAATCTGAGAGGAGCCACAAATTTCCTTCCACCCAGCGTTCCCCCAAGTCTCCCGATAAAAATGATACCTCACTTGTGTGGGTAAGCCTAGCACCCGCAACAGGAAATGCCCCAAAACACAACGTGGACAGATCACATTTTTTTAAAGAAAACAGAGGTGTTTTTTGCAAAGTGCCTACCTGTAGATTTTGTCCTCTAGCTCAGCCGGCACCTAGCGAAACCAACCAAACCTGTGCATTTTTGAAAACTAGAGACCCCGGGGAATCCAAGATGGGGTGACTTGTGGGGCTCTGACCAGGTTCTGTTACCCAGAATCCTTTGCAAACCTCAAAATTTGGCTAAAAAACACATTTTCCTCACATTTCGGTGACAGAAAGTTCTGGAATCTGAGAGGAGCCACAAATTTCCTTCCACCCAGCGTTCCCCCAAGTCTCCCGATAAAAATGATACCTCACTTGTGTGGGTAGGCCTAGCACCGCGACAGGAAATGCCCCAAAACACAACGTGGACACATCACAATTTTTGACAGAAAACAGAGGTGTTTTTTGCAAAGTGCCTACCTGCTGATTTTGGCCTCTAGCTCAGCCGGCACCTAGGGAAACCTACCAAACCTGTGCATTTTCGAAAACTAGGGACCTAGGGGAATCCAAGATGGGGTGACTTGTGGGGCTCTGACCAAGTTCTGTTACCCAGAATCCTTTGCAAACCACAACATTTGGCTAAAAATACACATTTTCCTCACATTTCGGTGACAGGAAGTTCTGGAATCTGAGAGGAGCCACAAATTTCCTTCCACCCAGCGTTTCCCCAAGTCTCCCGATAAAAATGATACCTCACTTGTGTGGGTAGGCCTAGCGCCCGCGACAGGAAATGCCCCAAAACACAACGTGGACACATCACAATTTTTTTAAAGAAAACAGAGGTGTTTTTTGCAAAGTGCCTACCTGTCGATTTTGGCCTCTAGCTCAGCCGGCACCTAGCGAAACCTACCAAACCTGTGCATTTTTGAAAACTAGAGACCCAGGGGAATCCAAGATGGGGTGACTTGTGGGGCTCTGACCACGTTCTGTTACCCAGAATCCTTTGCAAATTTTAAAATTTGGCTAAAAAAACCACATTTTCCTCACATTTCTGTGACAGAAAGTTCTGGAATCTGAGAGGAGCCACAAATTTCCTTCCACCCAGCGTTCCCCGAAGTCTCCCGATAATAATGATACCTCACTTGTGTGGGTAGGCCTAGCGCCCGCGACAGGAAATACCCCAAAACACAACGTGGACAGATCACATTTTTTTAAAGAAAATAAAGGTGTTTTTTGCAAAGTGCCTACCTGTAGATTTTGGCCTCTAGCTCAGCCGGCACCTAGCGAAACCTACCAAACCTGTGCATTTTCGAAAACTAGGGACCTAGGGGAATCCAAGATGGGGTGACTTGTGGGGCTCTGACCACGTTCTGTTACCCAGAATCCTTTGCAAACCACAAAATTTGGCTAAAAATACACATTTTCCTCACATTTCGGTGACAGGAAGTTCTGGAATCTGAGAGGAGCCACAAATTTCCTTCCACCCAGCGTTCCCCCAAGTCTCCCGATAAAAATGATACCTCACTTGTGTGGGTAGGCCTAGCACACGTGACAGGAAATAACCCAAAACACAACATGGACACATCACATTTTTTGAAAGAAAACAGAGGTGTTTTTTGCAAAGTGCCTACCTGTAGATATTGGCCTCTAGCTCAGCCGGCACCTAGCGAAACATACCAAACCTGTGCATTTTTGAAAACAAGAGACCCAGGGGAATCCAAGATGGGGTGACTTGTGGGGCTCTGACCAGGTTCTGTTACCCAGAATCCTTTGCAAACTTCAAAATTTGGCTAAAAAAACACATTTTCCTCACATTTCGGTGACAGAAAGTTCTGGAATCTGAGAGGAGCCACAAATTTCCTTCCACCCAGCGTTCCCCATAGTCTCCCGATAAAAATGATACCTCACTTGTGTGGGTAGGCCTAGCGCCTGTGACAGGAAATGCCCCAAAACACAACGTGGACACATCACATTTCTTGAAAGAAAACAGATGTTTTTTTTGCAAAGTGCCTACCTGTAGATTTTGGCCTCTAGCTCACCCGGCACCTAGCGAAACCTACCAAAGCTGTGCATTTTTTAAAACTAGAGACCTCGGGGAATCCAAGATGGGGTGACTTGTGGGGCTCTGACCAGGTTCTGTTACCCAGAATCCTTTGCAAACCTCAAAATTTGGCTAAAAAACACATTTTCCTCACATTTCGGTGACAGAAAAGTTCTGGAATCTGAGAGGAGCCACAAATTTCCTTCCACCCAGCGTTCCCCCAAGTCTCCCGATAAAAATGATACCTCACTTGTGTGGGTAGGCCTAGCGCCCGCGACAGGAAATACCCCAAAACACAACGTGGACACATAACAATTTTTTAAAGAAAACAGAGGTGTTTTTTACAAAGTGCCTACCTGTAGATTTTGGCCTCTAACTCAGCCGGTACCTAGCGAAACCTACCAAACCTGTGCATTTTTGAAAACTAGAGACCCAGGGGAATCCAAGATGGGGTGATTTGTGGGGCTCTGACCAGGTTCTGTTACCCAGAATCCTTTGCAAACCTCAAAATTTGGCTAAAAAACACATTTTCCTCACATTTCGGTGACAGAAAGTTCTGGAATCTGAGAGGAGCCACAAATTTCCTTCCACCCAGCGTTCCCCCAAGTCTCCCGATAAAAATGATACCTCACTTGTGTGGGTAGGCCTAGCGCCCGCGACAGGAAATGCCCCAAAACACAACGTGGACACATCACAATTTTTGACAGAAAACAGAGGTGTTTTTTGCAAAGTGCCAACCTGTAGATTTTGGCCTCTAGCTCAGCCGGCACCTAGGGAAACCTACCAAACCTGTGCATTTTTGAAAACTAGAGACCTAGGGGATTCCAAGATGGGGTGACTTGTGGGGCTCTGACCAGGTTCTGTTACCCAGAATCCTTTGCAAATTTCAAAATTTGGCTAAAAAAAACACATTTTCCTCACATTTCGGTGACAGAAAGTTCTGGAATCTGAGAGGAGCCACAAATTTCCTTCCACCCAGCGTTCCCCCAAGTCTCACGATAAAAATGATACCTCACTTGTGTGGGTAGGCCTAGCGCCTGTGACAGGAAATGCCCCAAAACACAACGTGGACAGATCACATTTTTTTTAAAGAAAACAGAGGTGTTTTTTGCAAAGTGCCTACCTGTAGATTTTGGCCTCTAGCTCAGCCGGCACCTACCGAAACCTACCAAACCTGTGCATTATTGAAAACTAGAGACCCAGGGAAATCCAAGATGGGGTGACTTGTGGGGCTCTGACCAGGTTCTGTTACCCAGAATCCTTTGCAAACCTCAAAATTTGGCTAAAAAACACATTTTCCTCACATTTCGGTGACAGAAAGGTCTGGAATCTGAGAGGAGCTACAAATTTCCTTCCACCCAGCGTTCCCCCAAGTCTCCCGATAAAAATGATACCTCACTTGTGTGGGTAGGCCTAGCGCCCGCGACAGGAAATGCCCCAAAACACAACGTGGACACATCACAATTTTTGACAGAAAACAGGTGTTTTTTGCAAAGTGTCTACCTGCTGATTTTGGCATTTAGCTCAGCCAGCACCTAGGGAAACCTACCAAACCTGTGCATTTTCGAAAACTAGGGACCTAGGGGAATCCAAGATGGGGTGACTTGTGGGGCTCTGACCAGGTTCTGTTACCCAGAATCCTTTGCAAACTTCATAATGTGGCTAAAAAAACACATTTTCCTCACATTTCGGTGACAGAAAGTTCTGAAATCTGAGAGGAGTCACAAATTTCCTTCCACCTAGCGTTCCCCCAAGTCTCCCGATAACAATGATACCTCACTTGTGTGGGTAGGCCTAGCGCCCGCGACAGGAAATGCCCCAAAACACAACGTGGACAGATCACATTTTTTTAAAGAAAACAGAGGTGTTTTTTGCAAAGTGCCTACCTGTAGATTTTGGCCTCTAGCTCAGCCGGCACCTAGCGAAACCTACCAAACCTGTGCATTATTGAAAACTAGAGACCCAGGGGAATCCAAGATGGGGTGACTTTTGGGGCTCTGACCAGGTTCTGTTACCCAGAATCCTTTGCAAACTTCAAAATTTGGCTAAAAAAACAAATTTTCCTCACATTTCGGTGACAGAAAGTTCTGGAATCTGAGAGGAGCCACAAATTTCCTTCCACCCAGCGTTCCCCAAAGTCTCCCGATAAAAATGATACCTCACTTGTGTGGGTAGGCCTAGCGCCTGTGACAGGAAATGCCCCAAAACACAACGTGGACACATCACATTTCTTGAAAGAAAACAGATTTTTTTTTGCAAAGTGCCTACCTGTAGATTTTGGCCTCTAGCTCAGCCGACACCTAACGAAACCTACCAAAGCTGTGCATTTTTTAAAACAAGAGACCCCGGGGAATCCAAGATGGGGTGACTTGTGGGGCTCTGACCAGGTTCTGTTACCCAGAATCCTTTGCAAACCTCAAAATTTGGCTAAAAAACACATTTTCCTCACATTTCGGTGACAGAAAAGTTCTGGAATCTGAGAGGAGCCACAAATTTCCTTCCACCCAGCGTTCCCCCAAGTCTCCCGATAAAAATGATACCTCACTTGTGTGGGTAGGCCTAGCGCCCGCGACAGGAAATACCCCAAAACACAACGTGGACACATCACAATTTTTTAAAGAAAACAGAGGTGTTTTTTGCAAAGTGCCTACCTGTAGATTTTGGCCTCTAACTCAGCCGGCACCTAGCGAAACCTACCAAACCTGAGCATTTTTTAAAACTAGAGACCCAGGGGAATCCAAGATGGGGTGACTTGTGGGGCTCTGACCAGGTTCTGTTACCCAGAATCCTTTGCAAACCTCAAAATTTGGCTAAAAAACACATTTTCCTCACATTTCGGTGACAGAAAGTTCTGGAATCTGAGAGGAGCTACAAATTTCCTTCCACCCAGCGTTCCCCCAAGTCTCCCGATAAAAATGATACCTCACTTGTGTGGGTAGGCCTAGCGCCCGCGACAGGGAATGCCCCAAAACACAACGTGGACACATCACAATTTTTGACAGAAAACAGAGGTGTTTTTTGCAAAGTGCCTACCTGCTGATTTTGGCCTCTAGCTCAGCCGGCACCTAGGGAAACCTACCAAACCTGTGCATTTTCGAAAACTAGGGACCTAGGGGAATCCAAGATGGGGTGACTTGTGGGGCTCTGACCAGGTTCGGTTACCCAGAATCCTTTGCAAACCACAAAATTTGGCTAAAAATACACATTTTCCTCACATTTCGGTGACAGGAAGTTCTGGAATCTGAGAGGAGCCACAAATTTCTTTCCATCCAGCATTCCCCCAAGTCTCCCGATAAAAATGATACCTCACTTGTGTGGGTAGGCCTAGCGCCCGTGACAGGAAATAACCCAAAACACAACATGGACACATCACATTTTTTTAAAGAAAACAGAGGTGTTTTTTGCAAAGTGCCTACCTGTAGAGATTGGCCTCTAGCTCAGCCGGCACCTAGCGAAACCTACCAAACCTGTGCATTATTGAAAACTAGAGACCCAGGGAAATCCAAGATGGGGTGACTTCTGGGGCTCTGACCAGGTTCTGTTACCCAGAATCCTTTGCAAACCTCAAAATTTGGCTAAAAAACACATTTTCCTCACATTTCGGTGACAGAAAGTTCTGGAATCTGAGAGGAGCTACAAATTTCCTTCCACCCAGCGTTCCCCCAAGTCTCCCGATAAAAATGATACCTCACTTGTGTGGGTAGGCCTAGCGCCCGCGACAGGAAATGCCCCAAAACACAACGTGGACACATCACAATTTTTGACAGAAAACAGAGGTGTTTTTTGCAAAGTGCCTACCTGCTGATTTTGGCCTCTAGCTCAGCCGGCACCTAGGGAAACCTACCAAACCTGTGCATTTTCGAAAACTAGGGACCTAGGGGAATCCAAGATGGGGTGACTTGTGGGGCTCTGACCAGGTTCTGTTACCCAGAATCCTTTGCAAACTTCAAAATTTGGCTAAAAAAACTCATTTTCCTCACATTTCGGTGACAGAAAGTTCTGGAATCTGAGAGGAGCCACAAATTTCCTTCCACCCAGCGTTCCTCCAAGTCTCCCGATAAAAATGATACCTCACTTGTGTGGGTAGGCCTAGCGCCCGTGACAGGAAATGCCCCAAAACACAACGTGGACACATCACATTTTTTGAAAGAAAATAGAGGTGTTTTTTGCAAAGTGCCTACCTGTAGATTTTGGCCTCTAGCTCAGCCGGCACCTAGGGAAACCTACCAAACCTGTGCATTTTTGAAAACTAGAGACCTAGGGGAATCCAAGATGGGGTGACTTGTGGGGCTCTGACCAGGTTCTATTACCCAGAATCCTTTGCAAATTTGAAAATTTGGCTAAAAAAAACACATTTTCCTCACATTTCGGTGACAGAAAGTTCTGGAATCTGAGAGGAGCCACAAATTTCCTTCCACCCAGCGTTCCCCCAAGTCTCCCGATAAAAATGATACCTCACTTGTGTGGGTAAGCCTAGCACCCGCAACAGGAAATGCCCCAAAACACAACGTGGACAGATCACATTTTTTTAAAGAAAACAGAGGTGTTTTTTGCAAAGTGCCTACCTGTAGATTTTGTCCTCTAGCTCAGCCAGCACCTAGCGAAACCTACCAAACCTGTGCATTTTTTAAAACTAGAGACCCCGGGGAATCCAAGATGGGGTGACTTGTGGGGCTCTGACCAGGTTCTGTTACCTAGAATCCTTTGCAAACGTCAAAATTTGGCTAAAAAACACATTTTCCTCACATTTCGGTGACAGAAAGTTCTGGAATCTGAGAGGAGCCACAAATTTCCTTCCACCCAGCGTTCCCCCAAGTCTCCCGATAAAAATGATACCTCACTTGTGTGGGTAGGCCTAGCACCCGCGACAGGAAATGCCCCAAAACACAACGTGGACACATCACAATTTTTGACAGAAAACAGAGGTGTTTTTTGCAAAGTGCCTACCTGCTGATTTTGGCCTCTAGCTCAGCCGGCACCTAGGGAAACCTACCAAACCTGTGCATTTTCGAAAACTAGGGACCTAGGGGAATCCAAGATGGGGTGACTTGTGGGGCTCTGACCAAATTCTGTTACCCAGAATCCTTTGCAAACCACAACATTTGGCTAAAAATACACATTTTCCTCACATTTCGGTGACAGGAAGTTCTGGAATCTGAGAGGAGCCACAAATTTCCTTCCACCCAGCGTTCCCCCAAGTCTCCCGATAAAAATGATACCTCACTTGTGTGGGTAGGCCTAGCGCCCGCGACAGGAAATGCCCCAAAACACAACGTGGACACATCACAATTTTTTTAAAGAAAACAGAGGTGTTTTTTGCAAAGTGCCTACCTGTTGATTTTGGCCTCTAGCTCAGCCGGCACCTAGCGAAACCTACCAAACCTGTGCATTTTTGAAAACTAGAGACCCAGGGGAATCCAAGATGGGGTGACTTGTGGGGCTCTGACCACGTTCTGTTACCCAGAATCCTTTGCAAATTTCAAAATTTGGCTAAAAAAACCACATTTTCCTCACATTTCTGTGACAGAAAGTTCTGGAATCTGAGAGGAGCCACAAATTTCCTTCCACCCAGCGTTCCCCGAAGTCTCCCGATAATAATGATACCTCACTTGTGTGGGTAGGCCTAGCGCCCGAGACAGGAAATACCCCAAAACACAACGTGGACAGATCACATTTTTTTAAAGAAAATAAAGGTGTTTTTTGCAAAGTGCCTACCTGTAGATTTTGGCCTCTAGCTCAGCCGGCACCTAGCGAAACCTACCAAACCTGTGCATTTTCGAAAACTAGGGACCTAGGGGAATCCAAGATGGGGTGACTTGTGGGGCTCTGACCACGTTCTGTTACCCAGAATCCTTTGCAAACCACAAAATTTGGCTAAAAATACACATTTTCCTCACATTTCGGTGACAGGAAGTTCTGGAATCTGAGAGGAGTCACAAATTTCCTTCCACCCAGCGTTCCCCCAAGTCTCCCGATAAAAATGATACCTCACTTGTGTGGGTAGGCCTAGCACCCGTGACAGGAAATAACCCAAAACACAACATGGACACATCACATTTTTTGAAAGAAAACAGAGGTGTTTTTTGCAAAGTGCCTACCTGTAGATATTGGCCTCTAGCTCAGCCGGCACCTAGCGAAACCTACCAAACCTGTGCATTTTTGAAAACTAGAGACCCAGGGGAATCCAAGATGGGGTGACTTGTGGGGCTCTGACCAGGTTCTGTTACCCAGAATCCTTTGCAAACTTCAAAATTTGGCTAAAAAAACACATTTTCCTCACATTTCGGTGACAGAAAGTTCTGGAATCTGAGAGGAGCCACAAATTTCCTTCCACCCAGCGTTCCCCAAAGTCTCCCGATAAAAATGATACCTCACTTGTGTGGGTAGGCCTAGCGCCTGTGACAGGAAATGCCCCAAAACACAACGTGGACACATCACATTTCTTGAAAGAAAACAGATGTTTTTTTTGCAAAGTGCCTACCTGTAGATTTTGGCCTCTAGCTCAGCCGGCACCTAGCGAAACCTACCAAAGCTGTGCATTTTTTAAAACTAGAGACCTCGGGGAATCCAAGATGGGGTGACTTGTGGGGCTCTGACCAGGTTCTGTTACCCAGAATCCTTTGCAAACCTCAAAATTTGGCTAAAAAACACATTTTCCTCACATTTCGGTGACAGAAAAGTTCTGGAATCTGAGAGGAGCCACAAATTTCCTTCCACCCAGCGTTCCCCCAAGTCTCCCGATAAAAATGATACCTCACTTGTGTGGGTAGGCCTAGCGCCCGCGACAGGAAATACCCCAAAACACAACGTGGACACATAACAATTTTTTTAAGAAAACAGAGGTGTTTTTTACAAAGTGCCTACCTGTAGATTTTGGCCTCTAACTCAGCCGGTACCTAGCGAAACCTACCAAACCTGTGCATTTTTGAAAACTAGAGACCCAGGGGAATCCAAGATGGGGTGATTTGTGGGGCTCTGACCAGGTTCTGTTACCCAGAATCCTTTGCAAACCTCAAAATTTGGCTAAAAAACACATTTTCCTCACATTTCGGTGACAGAAAGTTCTGGAATCTGAGAGGAGCCACAAATTTCCTTCCACCCAGCGTTCCCCCAAGTCTCCCGATAAAAATGATACCTCACTTGTGTGGGTAGGCCTAGCACCCGCGACAGGAAATGCCCCAAAACACAACGTGGACACATCACAATTTTTGACAGAAAACAGAGGTGTTTTTTGCAAAGTGCCTACCTGCTGATTTTGGCCTCTAGCTCAGCCGGCACCTAGGGAAACCTACCAAACCTGTGCATTTTCGAAAACTAGGGACCTAGGGGAATCCAAGATGGGGTGACTTGTGGGGCTCTGACCAAGTTCTGTTACCCAGAATCCTTTGCAAACCACAACATTTGGCTAAAAATACACATTTTCCTCACATTTCGGTGACAGGAAGTTCTGGAATCTGAGAGGAGCCACAAATTTCCTTCCACCCAGCGTTCCCCCAAGTCTCCCGATAAAAATGATACCTCACTTGTGTGGGTAGGCCTAGCGCCCGCGACAGGAAATGCCCCAAAACACAACGTGGACACATCACAATTTTTTTAAAGAAAACAGAGGTGTTTTTTGCAAAGTGCCTACCTGTCGATTTTGGCCTCTAGCTCAGCCGGCACCTAGCGAAACCTACCAAACCTGTGCATTATTGAAAACTAGAGACCCAGGGAAATCCAAGATGGGGTGACTTCTGGGGCTCTGACCAGGTTCTGTTACCCAGAATCCTTTGCAAACCTCAAAATTTGGCTAAAAAACACATTTTCCTCACATTTCGGTGACAGAAAGTTCTGGAATCTGAGAGGAGCTACAAATTTCCTTCCACCCAGCGTTCCCCCAAGTCTCCCGATAAAAATGATACCTCACTTGTGTGGGTAGGCCTAGCGCCCGCGACAGGAAATGCCCCAAAACACAACGTGGACACATCACAATTTTTGACAGAAAACAGAGGTGTTTTTTGCAAAGTGCCTACCTGCTGATTTTGGCCTCTAGCTCAGCCGGCACCTAGGGAAACCTACCAAACCTGTGCATTTTCGAAAACTAGGGACCTAGGGGAATCCAAGATGGGGTGACTTGTGGGGCTCTGACCAGGTTCTGTTACCCAGAATCCTTTGCAAACTTTAAAATTTGGCTAAAAAAACTCATTTTCCTCACATTTCGGTGACAGAAAGTTCTGGAATCTGAGAGGAGCCACAAATTTCCTTCCACCCAGCGTTCCTCCAAGTCTCCCGATAAAAATGATACCTCACTTGTGTGGGTAGGCCTAGCGCCCGTGACAGGAAATGCCCCAAAACACAACGTGGACACATCACATTTTTTGAAAGAAAATAGAGGTGTTTTTTGCAAAGTGCCTACCTGTAGATTTTGGCCTCTAGCTCAGCCGGCACCTAGGGAAACCTACCAAACCTGTGCATTTTTGAAAACTAGAGACCTAGGGGAATCCAAGATGGGGTGACTTGTGGGGCTCTGACCAGGTTCTATTACCCAGAATCCTTTGCAAATTTGAAAATTTGGCTAAAAAAAACACATTTTCCTCACATTTCGGTGACAGAAAGTTCTGGAATCTGAGAGGAGCCACAAATTTCCTTCCACCCAGCGTTCCCCCAAGTCTCCCGATAAAAATGATACCTCACTTGTGTGGGTAAGCCTAGCACCCGCAACAGGAAATGCCCCAAAACACAACGTGGACAGATCACATTTTTTTAAAGAAAACAGAGGTGTTTTTTGCAAAGTGCCTACCTGTAGATTTTGTCCTCTAGCTCAGCCAGCACCTAGCGAAACCTACCAAACCTGTGCATTTTTTAAAACTAGAGACCCCGGGGAATCCAAGATGGGGTGACTTGTGGGGCTCTGACCAGGTTCTGTTACCCAGAATCCTTTGCAAACGTCAAAATTTGGCTAAAAAACACATTTTCCTCACATTTCGGTGACAGAAAGTTCTGGAATCTGAGAGGAGCCACAAATTTCCTTCCACCCAGCGTTCCCCCAAGTCTCCCGATAAAAATGATACCTCACTTGTGTGGGTAGGCCTAGCACCCGCGACAGGAAATGCCCCAAAACACAACGTGGACACATCACAATTTTTGACAGAAAACAGAGGTGTTTTTTGCAAAGTGCCTACCTGCTGATTTTGGCCTCTAGCTCAGCCGGCACCTAGGGAAACCTACCAAACCTGTGCATTTTCGAAAACTAGGGACCTAGGGGAATCCAAGATGGGGTGACTTGTGGGGCTCTGACCAAATTCTGTTACCCAGAATCCTTTGCAAACCACAACATTTGGCTAAAAATACACATTTTCCTCACATTTCGGTGACAGGAAGTTCTGGAATCTGAGAGGAGCCACAAATTTCCTTCCACCCAGCGTTCCCCCAAGTCTCCCGATAAAAATGATACCTCACTTGTGTGGGTAGGCCTAGCGCCCGCGACAGGAAATGCCCCAAAACACAACGTGGACACATCACAATTTTTTTAAAGAAAACAGAGGTGTTTTTTGCAAAGTGCCTACCTGTCGATTTTGGCCTCTAGCTCAGCCGGCACCTAGCGAAACCTACCAAACCTGTGCATTTTTGAAAACTAGAGACCCAGGGGAATCCAAGATGGGGTGACTTGTGGGGCTCTGACCACGTTCTGTTACCCAGAATCCTTTGCAAATTTCAAAATTTGGCTAAAAAAACCACATTTTCCTCACATTTCTGTGACAGAAAGTTCTGGAATCTGAGAGGAGCCACACATTTCCTTCCACCCAGCGTTCCCCGAAGTCTCCCGATAATAATGATACCTCACTTGTGTGGGTAGGCCTAGCGCCCGAGACAGGAAATACCCCAAAACACAACGTGGACAGATCACATTTTTTTAAAGAAAATAAAGGTGTTTTTTGCAAAGTGCCTACCTGTAGATTTTGGCCTCTAGCTCAGCCGGCACCTAGCGAAACCTACCAAACCTGTGCATTTTCGAAAACTAGGGACCTAGGGGAATCCAAGATGGGGTGACTTGTGGGGCTCTGACCACGTTCTGTTACCCAGAATCCTTTGCAAACCACAAAATTTGGCTAAAAATACACATTTTCCTCACATTTCGGTGACAGGAAGTTCTGGAATCTGAGAGGAGCCACAAATTTCCTTCCACCCAGCGTTCCCCCAAGTCTCCCGATAAAAATGATACCTCACTTGTGTGGGTAGGCCTAGCACCCGTGACAGGAAATAACCCAAAACACAACATGGACACATCACATTTTTTGAAAGAAAACAGAGGTGTTTTTTGCAAAGTGCCTACCTGTAGATATTGGCCTCTAGCTCAGCCGGCACCTAGCGAAACCTACCAAACCTGTGCATTTTTGAAAACTAGAGACCCAGGGGAATCCAAGATGGGGTGACTTGTGGGGCTCTGACCAGGTTCTGTTACCCAGAATCCTTTGCAAACTTCAAAATTTGGCTAAAAAAACACATTTTCCTCACATTTCGGTGACAGAAAGTTCTGGAATCTGAGAGGAGCCACAAATTTCCTTCCACCCAGCGTTCCCCAAAGTCTCCCGATAAAAATGATACCTCACTTGTGTGGGTAGGCCTAGCGCCTGTGACAGGAAATGCCCCAAAACACAACGTGGACACATCACATTTCTTGAAAGAAAACAGATGTTTTTTTTGCAAAGTGCCTACCTGTAGATTTTGGCCTCTAGCTCAGCCGGCACCTAGCGAAACCTACCAAAGCTGTGCATTTTTTAAAACTAGAGACCTCGGGGAATCCAAGATGGGGTGACTTGTGGGGCTCTGACCAGGTTCTGTTACCCAGAATCCTTTGCAAACCTCAAAATTTGGCTAAAAAACACATTTTCCTCACATTTCGGTGACAGAAAAGTTCTGGAATCTGAGAGGAGCCACAAATTTCCTTCCACCCAGCGTTCCCCCAAGTCTCCCGATAAAAATGATACCTCACTTGTGTGGGTAGGCCTAGCGCCCGCGACAGGAAATACCCCAAAACACAACGTGGACACATAACAATTTTTTAAAGAAAACAGAGGTGTTTTTTACAAAGTGCCTACCTGTAGATTTTGGCCTCTAACTCAGCCGGTACCTAGCGAAACCTACCAAACCTGTGCATTTTTGAAAACTAGAGACCCAGGGGAATCCAAGATGGGGTGATTTGTGGGGCTCTGACCAGGTTCTGTTACCCAGAATCCTTTGCAAACCTCAAAATTTGGCTAAAAAACACATTTTCCTCACATTTCGGTGACAGAAAGTTCTGGAATCTGAGAGGAGCCACAAATTTCCTTCCACCCAGCGTTCCCCCAAGTCTCCCGATAAAAATGATACCTCACTTGTGTGGGTAGGCCTAGCACCCGCGACAGGAAATGCCCCAAAACACAACGTGGACACATCACAATTTTTGACAGAAAACAGAGGTGTTTTTTGCAAAGTGCCTACCTGCTGATTTTGGCCTCTAGCTCAGCCGGCACCTAGGGAAACCTACCAAACCTGTGCATTTTCGAAAACTAGGGACCTAGGGGAATCCAAGATGGGGTGACTTGTGGGGCTCTGACCAAGTTCTGTTACCCAGAATCCTTTGCAAACCACAACATTTGGCTAAAAATACACATTTTCCTCACATTTCGGTGACAGGAAGTTCTGGAATCTGAGAGGAGCCACAAATTTCCTTCCACCCAGCGTTCCCCCAAGTCTCCCGATAAAAATGATACCTCACTTGTGTGGGTAGGCCTAGCGCCCGCGACAGGAAATGCCCCAAAACACAACGTGGACACATCACAAT
Organism: Pleurodeles waltl; assembly: GCF_031143425.1. Classification (NCBI taxonomy): domain Eukaryota; kingdom Metazoa; phylum Chordata; class Amphibia; order Caudata; family Salamandridae; genus Pleurodeles; species Pleurodeles waltl. The sequence continues at coordinate 69,951,740 of NC_090440.1, read as the reverse complement.
TTTTTTAAAGAAAACAGAGGTGTTTTTTGCAAAGTGCCTACCTGTCGATTTTGGCCTCTAGCTCAGCCGGCACCTAGCGAAACCTACCAAACCTGTGCATTTTTGAAAACTAGAGACCCAGGGGAATCCAAGATGGGGTGACTTGTGGGGCTCTGACCACGTTCTGTTACCCAGAATCCTTTGCAAATTTCAAAATTTGGCTAAAAAAACCACATTTTCCTCACATTTCTGTGACAGAAAGTTCTGGAATCTGAGAGGAGCCACAAATTTCCTTCCACCCAGCGTTCCCCGAAGTCTCCCGATAATAATGATACCTCACTTGTGTGGGTAGGCCTAGCGCCCGCGACAGGAAGTACCCTAAAACACAACGTGGACAGATCACATTTTTTTAAAGAAAATAAAGGTGTTTTTTGCAAAGTGCCTACCTGTAGATTTTGGCCTCTAGCTCAGCCGGCACCTAGCGAAACCTACCAAACCTGTGCATTTTCGAAAACTAGGGACCTAGGGGAATCCAAGATGGGGTGACTTGTGGGGCTCTGACCACGTTCTGTTACCCAGAATCCTTTGCAAACCACAAAATTTGGCTAAAAATACACATTTTCCTCACATTTCGGTGACAGGAAGTTCTGGAATCTGAGAGGAGCCACAAATTTCCTTCCACCCAGCGTTCCCCCAAGTCTCCCGATAAAAATGATACCTCACTTGTGTGGGTAGGCCTAGCACCCGTGACAGGAAATAACCCAAAACACAACATGGACACATCACATTTTTTTAAAGAAAACAGAGGTGTTTTTTGCAAAGTGCCTACCTGTAGATATTGGCCTCTAGCTCAGCCGGCACCTAGCGAAACCTACCAAACCTGTGCATTATTGAAAACTAGAGACCCAGGGAATTCCAAGATGGGGTGACTTCTGGGGCTCTGACCAGGTTCTGTTACCCAGAATCCTTTGCAAACCTCAAAATTTGGCTAAAAAACACATTTTCCTCACATTTCGGTGACAGAAAGTTCTGGAATCTGAGAGGAGCTACAAATTTCCTTCCACCCAGCGTTCCCCCAAGTCTCCCGATAAAAATGATACCTCACTTGTGTGGGTAGGCCTAGCGCCCGCGACAGGAAATGCCCCAAAACACAACGTGGACACATCACAATTTTTGACAGAAAACAGAGGTGTTTTTTGCAAAGTGCCTACCTGCTGATTTTGGCCTTTAGCTCAGCCGGCACCTAGGGAAACCTACCAAACCTGTGCATTTTCGAAAACTAGGGACCTAGGGGAATCCAAGATGGGGTGACTTGTGGGGCTCTGACCAGGTTCTGTTACCCAGAATCCTTTGCAAACTTCAAAATTTGGCTAAAAAAACTCATTTTCCTCACATTTCGGTGACAGAAAGTTCTGGAATCTGAGAGGAGCCACAAATTTCCTTCCACCCAGCGTTCCTCCAAGTCTCCCGATAAAAATGATACCTCACTTGTGTGGGTAGGCCTAGCGCCCGTGACAGGAAATGCCCCAAAACACAACGTGGACACATCACATTTTTTGAAAGAAAATAGAGGTGTTTTTTGCAAAGTGCCTACCTGTAGATTTTGGCCTCTAGCTCAGCCGGCACCTAGGGAAACCTACCAAACCTGTGCATTTTTGAAAACTAGAGACCTAGGGGAATCCAAGATGGGGTGACTTGTGGGGCTCTGACCAGGTTCTATTACCCAGAATCCTTTGCAAATTTGAAAATTTGGCTAAAAAAACACATTTTCCTCACATTTCGGTGACAGAAAGTTCTGGAATCTGAGAGGAGCCACAAATTTCCTTCCACCCAGCGTTCCCCCAAGTCTCCCGATAAAAATGATACCTCACTTGTGTGGGTAAGCCTAGCACCCGCAACAGGAAATGCCCCAAAACACAACGTGGACAGATCACATTTTTTTGAAGAAAACAGAGGTGTTTTTTGCAAAGTGCCTACCTGTAGATTTTGTCCTCTAGCTCAGCCGGCACCTAGCGAAACCTACCAAACCTGTGCATTTTTTAAAACTAGAGACCCCGGGGAATCCAAGATGGGGTGACTTGTGGGGCTCTGACCAGGTTCTGTTACCCAGAATCCTTTGCAAACCTCAAAATTTGGCTAAAAAACACATTTTCCTCACATTTCGGTGACAGAAAGTTCTGGAATCTGAGAGGAGCCACAAATTTCCTTCCACCCAGCGTTCCCCCAAGTCTCCCGATAAAAATGATACCTCACTTGTGTGGGTAGGCCTAGCACCCGCGACAGGAAATGCCCCAAAACACAACGTGGACACATCACAATTTTTGACAGAAAACAGAGGTGTTTTTTGCAAAGTGCCTACCTGCTGATTTTGGCCTCTAGCTCAGCCGGCACCTAGGGAAACCTACCAAACCTGTGCATTTTCGAAAACTAGGGACCTAGGGGAATCCAAGATGGGGTGACTTGTGGGGCTCTGACCAAATTCTGTTACCCAGAATCCTTTGCAAACCACAACATTTGGCTAAAAATACCACATTTTCCTCACATTTCTGTGACAGAAAGTTCTGGAATCTGAGAGGAGCCACAAATTTCCTTCCACCCAGCGTTCCCCGAAGTCTCCCGATAATAATGATACCTCACTTGTGTGGGTAGGCCTAGCGCCCGCGACAGGAAATACCCCAAAACACAACGTGGACAGATCACATTTTTTTAAAGAAAATAAAGGTGTTTTTTGCAAAGTGCCTACCTGTAGATTTTGGCCTCTAGCTCAGCCGGCACCTAGCGAAACCTACCAAACCTGTGCATTTTCAAAAACTAGGGACCTAGGGGAATCCAAGATGGGGTGACTTGTGGGGCTCTGACCACGTTCTGTTACCCAGAATCCTTTGCAAACCACAAAATTTGGCTAAAAATACACATTTTCCTCACATTTCGGTGACAGGAAGTTCTGGAATCTGAGAGGAGCCACAAATTTCCTTCCACCCAGCGTTCCCCCAAGTCTCCCGATAAAAATGATACCTCACTTGTGTGGGTAGGCCTAGCACCCGTGACAGGAAATAACCCAAAACACAACATGGACACATCACATTTTTTGAAAGAAAACAGAGGTGTTTTTTGCAAAGTGCCTACCTGTAGATATTGGCCTCTAGCTCAGCCGGCACCTAGCGAAACCTACCAAACCTGTGCATTTTTGAAAACTAGAGACCCAGGGGAATCCAAGATGGGGTGACTTGTGGGGCTCTGACCAGGTTCTGTTACCCAGAATCCTTTGCAAACTTCAAAATTTGGCTAAAAAAACACATTTTCCTCACATTTCGGTGACAGAAAGTTCTGGAATCTGAGAGGAGCCACAAATTTCCTTCCACCCAGCGTTCCCCAAAGTCTCCCGATAAAAATGATACCTCACTTGTGTGGGTAGGCCTAGCGCCTGTGACAGGAAATGCCCCAAAACACAACGTGGACACATCACATTTCTTGAAAGAAAACAGATGTTTTTTTTGCAAAGTGCCTACCTGTAGATTTTGGCCTCTAGCTCAGCCGGCACCTAGCGAAACCTACCAAAGCTGTGCATTTTTTAAAACTAGAGACCTCGGGGAATCCAAGATGGGGTGACTTGTGGGGCTCTGACCAGGTTCTGTTACCCAGAATCCTTTGCAAACCTCAAAATTTGGCTAAAAAACACATTTTCCTCACATTTCGGTGACAGAAAAGTTCTGGAATCTGAGAGGAGCCACAAATTTCCTTCCACCCAGCGTTCCCCCAAGTCTCCCGATAAAAATGATACCTCACTTGTGTGGGTAGGCCTAGCGCCCGCGACAGGAAATACCCCAAAACACAACGTGGACACATAACAATTTTTTAAAGAAAACAGAGGTGTTTTTTACAAAGTGCCTACCTGTAGATTTTGGCCTCTAACTCAGCCGGTACCTAGCGAAACCTACCAAACCTGTGCATTTTTTAAAACTAGAGACCCAGGGGAATCCAAGATGGCGTGATTTGTGGGGCTCTGACCAGGTTCTGTTACCCAGAATCCTTTGCAAACCTCAAAATTTGGCTAAAAAACACATTTTCCTCACATTTCTGTGACAGAAAGTTCTGGAACCTGAGAGGAGCCACAAATTTCCTTCCACCCAGCGTTCCCCCAAGTCTCCCGATAAAAATGATACCTCACTTGTGTGGGTAGGCCTAGCGCCCGCGACAGGAAATACCCCAAAACACAACGTGGACACATAACAATTTTTTAAAGAAAACAGAGGTGTTTTTTACAAAGTGCCTACCTGTAGATTTTGGCCTCTAACTCAGCCGGTACCTAGCGAAACCTACCAAACCTGTGCATTTTTGAAAACTAGAGACCCAGGGGAATCCAAGATGGGGTGATTTGTGGGGCTCTGACCAGGTTCTGTTACCCAGAATCCTTTGCAAACCTCAAAATTTGGCTAAAAAACACATTTTCCTCACATTTCGGTGACAGAAAGTTCTGGAATCTGAGAGGAGCCACAAATTTCCTTCCACCCAGCGTTCCCCCAAGTCTCCCGATAAAAATGATACCTCACTTGTGTGGGTAGGCCTAGCACCCGCGACAGGAAATGCCCCAAAACACAACGTGGACACATCACAATTTTTGACAGAAAACAGAGGTGTTTTTTGCAAAGTGCCTACCTGCTGATTTTGGCCTCTAGCTCAGCCGGCACCTAGGGAAACCTACCAAACCTGTGCATTTTCGAAAACTAGGGACCTAGGGGAATCCAAGATGGGGTGACTTGTGGGGCTCTGACCAAGTTCTGTTACCCAGAATCCTTTGCAAACCACAACATTTGGCTAAAAATACACATTTTCCTCACATTTCGGTGACAGGAAGTTCTGGAATCTGAGAGGAGCCACAAATTTCCTTCCACCCAGCGTTCCCCCAAGTCTCCCGATAAAAATGATACCTCACTTGTGTGGGTAGGCCTAGCGCCCGCGACAGGAAATGCCCCAAAACACAACGTGGACACATCACAATTTTTTTAAAGAAAACAGAGGTGTTTTTTGCAAAGTGCCTACCTGTCGATTTTGGCCTCTAGCTCAGCCGGCACCTAGCGAAACCTACCAAACCTGTGCATTTTTGAAAACTAGAGACCCAGGGGAATCCAAGATGGGGTGACTTGTGGGGCTCTGACCACGTTCTGTTACCCAGAATCCTTTGCAAATTTCAAAATTTGGCTAAAAAAACCACATTTTCCTCACATTTCTGTGACAGAAAGTTCTGGAATCTGAGAGGAGCCACAAATTTCCTTCCACCCAGCGTTCCCCGAAGTCTCCCGATAATAATGATACCTCACTTGTGTGGGTAGGCCTAGCGCCCGCGACAGGAAGTACCCCAAAACACAACGTGGACAGATCACATTTTTTTAAAGAAAATAAAGGTGTTTTTTGCAAAGTGCCTACCTGTAGATTTTGGCCTCTAGCTCAGCCGGCACCTAGCGAAACCTACCAAACCTGTGCATTTTCGAAAACTAGGGACCTAGGGGAATCCAAGATGGGGTGACTTGTGGGGCTCTGACCACGTTCTGTTACCCAGAATCCTTTGCAAACCACAAAATTTGGCTAAAAATACACATTTTCCTCACATTTCGGTGACAGGAAGTTCTGGAATCTGAGAGGAGCCACAAATTTCCTTCCACCCAGCGTTCCCCCAAGTCTCCCGATAAAAATGATACCTCACTTGTGTGGGTAGGCCTAGCACCCGTGACAGGAAATAACCCAAAACACAACATGGACACATCACATTTTTTTAAAGAAAACAGAGGTGTTTTTTGCAAAGTGCCTACCTGTAGATATTGGCCTCTAGCTCAGCCGGCACCTAGCGAAACCTACCAAACCTGTGCATTATTGAAAACTAGAGACCCAGGGAAATCCAAGATGGGGTGACTTCTGGGGCTCTGACCAGGTTCTGTTACCCAGAATCCTTTGCAAACCTCAAAATTTGGCTAAAAAACACATTTTCCTCACATTTCGGTGACAGAAAGTTCTGGAATCTGAGAGGAGCTACAAATTTCCTTCCACCCAGCGTTCCCCCAAGTCTCCCGATAAAAATGATACCTCACTTGTGTGGGTAGGCCTAGCGCCCGCGACAGGAAATGCCCCAAAACACAACGTGGACACATCACAATTTTTGACAGAAAACAGAGGTGTTTTTTGCAAAGTGCCTACCTGCTGATTTTGGCCTTTAGCTCAGCCGGCACCTAGGGAAACCTACCAAACCTGTGCATTTTCGAAAACTAGGGACCTAGGGGAATCCAAGATGGGGTGACTTGTGGGGCTCTGACCAGGTTCTGTTACCCAGAATCCTTTGCAAACTTCAAAATTTGGCTAAAAAAACTCATTTTCCTCACATTTCGGTGACAGAAAGTTCTGGAATCTGAGAGGAGCCACAAATTTCCTTCCACCCAGCGTTCCTCCAAGTCTCCCGATAAAAATGATACCTCACTTGTGTGGGTAGGCCTAGCGCCCGTGACAGGAAATGCCCCAAAACACAACGTGGACACATCACATTTTTTGAAAGAAAATAGAGGTGTTTTTTGCAAAGTGCCTACCTGTAGATTTTGGCCTCTAGCTCAGCCGGCACCTAGGGAAACCTACCAAACCTGTGCATTTTTGAAAACTAGAGACCTAGGGGAATCCAAGATGGGGTGACTTGTGGGGCTCTGACCAGGTTCTATTACCCAGAATCCTTTGCAAATTTGAAAATTTGGCTAAAAAAACACATTTTCCTCACATTTCGGTGACAGAAAGTTCTGGAATCTGAGAGGAGCCACAAATTTCCTTCCACCCAGCGTTCCCCCAAGTCTCCCGATAAAAATGATACCTCACTTGTGTGGGTAAGCCTAGCACCCGCAACAGGAAATGCCCCAAAACACAACGTGGACAGATCACATTTTTTTAAAGAAAACAGAGGTGTTTTTTGCAAAGTGCCTACCTGTAGATTTTGTCCTCTAGCTCAGCCGGCACCTAGCGAAACCTACCAAACCTGTGCATTTTTTAAAACTAGAGACCCCGGGGAATCCAAGATGGGGTGACTTGTGGGGCTCTGACCAGGTTCTGTTACCCAGAATCCTTTGCAAACCTCAAAATTTGGCTAAAAAACACATTTTCCTCACATTTCGGTGACAGAAAGTTCTGGAATCTGAGAGGAGCCACAAATTTCCTTCCACCCAGCATTCCCCCAAGTCTCCCGATAAAAATGATACCTCACTTGTGTGGGTAGGCCTAGCACCCGCGACAGGAAATGCCCCAAAACACAACGTGGACACATCACAATTTTTGACAGAAAACAGAGGTGTTTTTTGCAAAGTGCCTACCTGCTGATTTTGGCCTCTAGCTCAGCCGGCACCTAGGGAAACCTACCAAACCTGTGCATTTTCGAAAACTAGGGACCTAGGGGAATCCAAGATGGGGTGACTTGTGGGGCTCTGACCAAATTCTGTTACCCAGAATCCTTTGCAAACCACAACATTTGGCTAAAAATACCACATTTTCCTCACATTTCTGTGACAGAAAGTTCTGGAATCTGAGAGGAGCCACAAATTTCCTTCCACCCAGCGTTCCCCGAAGTCTCCCGATAATAATGATACCTCACTTGTGTGGGTAGGCCTAGCGCCCGCGACAGGAAATACCCCAAAACACAACGTGGACAGATCACATTTTTTTAAAGAAAATAAAGGTGTTTTTTGCAAAGTGCCTACCTGTAGATTTTGGCCTCTAGCTCAGCCGGCACCTAGCGAAACCTACCAAACCTGTGCATTTTCGAAAACTAGGGACCTAGGGGAATCCAAGATGGGGTGACTTGTGGGGCTCTGACCACGTTCTGTTACCCAGAATCCTTTGCAAACCACAAAATTTGGCTAAAAATACACATTTTCCTCACATTTCGGTGACAGGAAGTTCTGGAATCTGAGAGGAGCCACAAATTTCCTTCCACCCAGCGTTCCCCCAAGTCTCCCGATAAAAATGATACCTCACTTGTGTGGGTAGGCCTAGCACCCGTGACAGGAAATAACCCAAAACACAACATGGACACATCACATTTTTTGAAAGAAAACAGAGGTGTTTTTTGCAAAGTGCCTACCTGTAGATATTGGCCTCTAGCTCAGCCGGCACCTAGCGAAACCTACCAAACCTGTGCATTTTTGAAAACTAGAGACCCAGGGGAATCCAAGATGGGGTGACTTGTGGGGCTCTGACCAGGTTCTGTTACCCAGAATCCTTTGCAAACTTCAAAATTTGGCTAAAAAAACACATTTTCCTCACATTTCGGTGACAGAAAGTTCTGGAATCTGAGAGGAGCCACAAATTTCCTTCCACCCAGCGTTCCCCAAAGTCTCCCGATAAAAATGATACCTCACTTGTGTGGGTAGGCCTAGCGCCTGTGACAGGAAATGCCCCAAAACACAACGTGGACACATCACATTTCTTGAAAGAAAACAGATGTTTTTTTTGCAAAGTGCCTACCTGTAGATTTTGGCCTCTAGCTCAGCCGGCACCTAGCGAAACCTACCAAAGCTGTGCATTTTTTAAAACTAGAGACCTCGGGGAATCCAAGATGGGGTGACTTGTGGGGCTCTGACCAGGTTCTGTTACCCAGAATCCTTTGCAAACCTCAAAATTTGGCTAAAAAACACATTTTCCTCACATTTCGGTGACAGAAAAGTTCTGGAATCTGAGAGGAGCCACAAATTTCCTTCCACCCAGCGTTCCCCCAAGTCTCCCGATAAAAATGATACCTCACTTGTGTGGGTAGGCCTAGCGCCCGCGACAGGAAATACCCCAAAACACAACGTGGACACATAACAATTTTTTAAAGAAAACAGAGGTGTTTTTTACAAAGTGCCTACCTGTAGATTTTGGCCTCTAACTCAGCCGGTACCTAGCGAAACCTACCAAACCTGTGCATTTTTTAAAACTAGAGACCCAGGGGAATCCAAGATGGGGTGATTTGTGGGGCTCTGACCAGGTTCTGTTACCCAGAATCCTTTGCAAACCTCAAAATTTGGCTAAAAAACACATTTTCCTCACATTTCGGTGACAGAAAGTTCTGGAACCTGAGAGGAGCCACAAATTTCCTTCCACCCAGCGTTCCCCCAAGTCTCCCGATAAAAATGATACCTCACTTGTGTGGGTAGGTCTAGCACCCGCGACAGGAAATGCCCCAAAACACAACGTGGACACATCACAATTTTTGACAGAAAACAGAGGTGTTTTTTGCAAAGTGCCTACCTGCTGATTTTGGCCTCTAGCTCAGCCGGCACCTAGGGAAACCTACCAAACCTGTGCATTTTCGAAAACTAGGGACCTAGGGGAATCCAAGATGGGGTGACTTGTGGGGCTCTGACCAAGTTCTGTTACCCAGAATCCTTTGCAAACCACAACATTTGGCTAAAAATACACATTTTCCTCACATTTCGGTGACAGGAAGTTCTGGAATCTGAGAGGAGCCACAAATTTCCTTCCACCCAGCGTTCCCCCAAGTCTCCCGATAAAAATGATACCTCACTTGTGTGGGTAGGCCTAGCGCCCGCGACAGGAAATGCCCCAAAACACAACGTGGACACATCACAATTTTTTTAAAGAAAACAGAGGTGTTTTTTGCAAAGTGCCTACCTGTCGATTTTGGCCTCTAGCTCAGCCGGCACCTAGCGAAACCTACCAAACCTGTGCATTTTTGAAAACTAGAGACCCAGGGGAATCCAAGATGGGGTGACTTGTGGGGCTCTGACCACGTTCTGTTACCCAGAATCCTTTGCAAATTTCAAAATTTGGCTAAAAAAACCACATTTTCCTCACATTTCTGTGACAGAAAGTTCTGGAATCTGAGAGGAGCCACAAATTTCCTTCCACCCAGCGTTCCCCGAAGTCTCCCGATAATAATGATACCTCACTTGTGTGGGTAGGCCTAGCGCCCGCGACAGGAAATACCCCAAAACACAACGTGGACAGATCACATTTTTTTAAAGAAAATAAAGGTGTTTTTTGCAAAGTGCCTACCTGTAGATTTTGGCCTCTAGCTCAGCCGGCACCTAGCGAAACCTACCAAACCTGTGCATTTTCGAAAACTAGGGACCTAGGGGAATCCAAGATGGGGTGACTTGTGGGGCTCTGACCACGTTCTGTTACCCAGAATCCTTTGCAAACCACAAAATCTGGCTAAAAATACACATTTTCCTCACATTTCGGTGACAGGAAGTTCTGGAATCTGAGAGGAGCCACAAATTTCCTTCCACCCAGCGTTCCCCCAAGTCTCCCGATAAAAATGATACCTCACTTGTGTGGGTAGGCCTAGCACCCGTGACAGGAAATAACCCAAAACACAACATGGACACATCACATTTTTTGAAAGAAAACAGAGGTGTTTTTTGCAAAGTGCCTACCTGTAGATATTGGCCTCTAGCTCAGCCGGCACCTAGCGAAACCTACCAAACCTGTGCATTTTTGAAAACTAGAGACCCAGGGGAATCCAAGATGGGGTGACTTGTGGGGCTCTGACCAGGTTCTGTTACCCAGAATCCTTTGCAAACTTCAAAATTTGGCTAAAAAAACACATTTTCCTCACATTTCGGTGACAGAAAGTTCTGGAATCTGAGAGGAGCCACAAATTTCCTTCCACCCAGCGTTCCCCAAAGTCTCCCGATAAAAATGATACCTCACTTGTGTGGGTAGGCCTAGCGCCTGTGACAGGAAATGCCCCAAAACACAACGTGGACACATCACATTTCTTGAAAGAAAACAGATGTTTTTTTTGCAAAGTGCCTACCTGTAGATTTTGGCCTCTAGCTCAGCCGGCACCTAGAGAAACCTACCAAAGCTGTGCATTTTTTAAAACTAGAGACCTCGGGGAATCCAAGATGGGGTGACTTGTGGGGCTCTGACCAGGTTCTGTTACCCAGAATCCTTTGCAAACCTCAAAATTTGGCTAAAAAACACATTTTCCTCACATTTCGGTGACAGAAAAGTTCTGGAATCTGAGAGGAGCCACAAATTTCCTTCCACCCAGCGTTCCCCCAAGTCTCCCGATAAAAATGATACCTCACTTGTGTGGGTAGGCCTAGCGCCCGCGACAGGAAATACCCCAAAACACAACGTGGACACATAACAATTTTTTAAAGAAAACAGAGGTGTTTTTTACAAAGTGCCTTCCTGTAGATTTTGGCCTCTAACTCAGCCGGTACCTAGCGAAACCTACCAAACCTGTGCATTTGTGAAAACTAGAGACCCAGGGGAATCCAAGATGGGGTGATTTGTGGGGCTCTGACCAGGTTCTGTTACCCAGAATCCATTGCAAACCTCAAAATTTGGCTAAAAAACACATTTTCCTCACATTTCGGTGACAGAAAGTTCTGGAATCTGAGAGGAGCCACAAATTTCCTTCCACCCAGCGTTCCCCCAAGTCTCCCGATAAAAATGATACCTCACTTGTGTGGGTAGGCCTAGCGCCCGCGACAGGAAATGCCCCAAAACACAACGTGGACACATCACAATTTTTGACAGAAAACAGAGGTGTTTTTTGCAAAGTGCCTACCTGTAGATTTTGGCCTCTAGCTCAGCCGGCACCTAGGGAAACCTACCAAACCTGTGCATTTTTGAAAACTAGAGACCTAGGGGATTCCAAGATGGGGTGACTTGTGGGGCTCTGACCAGGTTCTGTTACCCAGAATCCTTTGCAAATTTCAAAATTTGGCTAAAAAAAACACATTTTCCTCACATTTCGGTGACAGAAAGTTCTGGAATCTGAGAGGAGCCACAAATTTCCTTCTACCCAGCGTTCCCCCAAGTCTCACGATAAAAATGATACCTCACTTGTGTGGGTAGGCCTAGCGCCTGTGACAGGAAATGCCCCAAAACACAACGTGGACAGATCACATTTTTTTTAAAGAAAACAGAGGTGTTTTTTGCAAAGTGCCTACCTGTAGATTTTGGCCTCTAGCTCAGCCGGCACCTACCGAAACCTACCAAACCTGTGCATTATTGAAAACTAGAGACCCAGTGAAATCCAAGATGGGGTGACTTGTGGGGCTCTGACCAGGTTCTGTTACCCAGAATCCTTTGCAAACCTCAAAATTTGGCTAAAAAACACATTTTCCTCACATTTCGGTGACAGAAAGGTCTGGAATCTGAGAGGAGCTACAAATTTCCTTCCACCCAGCGTTCCCCCAAGTCTCCCGATAAAAATGATACCTCACTTGTGTGGGTAGGCCTAGCGCCCGCGACAGGAAATGCCCCAAAACACAACGTGGACACATCACAATTTTTGACAGAAAACAGAGGTGTTTTTTGCAAAGTGTCTACCTGCTGATTTTGGCATTTAGCTCAGCCAGCACCTAGGGAAACCTACCAAACCTGTGAATTTTCGAAAACTAGGGACCTAGGGGAATCCAAGATGGGGTGACTTGTGGGGCTCTGACCAGGTTCTGTTACCCAGAATCCTTTGCAAACTTCATAATGTGGCTAAAAAAACACATTTTCCTCACATTTCGGTGACAGAAAGTTCTGGAATCTGAGAGGAGTCACAAATTTCCTTCCACCTAGCGTTCCCCCAAGTCTCCCGATAACAATGATACCTCACTTGTGTGGGTAGGCCTAGCGCCCGCGACAGGAAATGCCCCAAAACACAACGTGGACAGATCACATTTTTTTAAAGAAAACAGAGGTGTTTTTTGCAAAGTGCCTACCTGTAGATTTTGGCCTCTAGCTCAGCCGGCACCTAGCGAAACCTACCAAACCTGTGCATTATTGAAAACTAGAGACCCAGGGGAATCCAAGATGGGGTGACTTGTGGGGCTCTGACCAGGTTCTGTTACCCAGAATCCTTTGCAAACTTCAAAATTTGGCTAAAAAAACACATTTTCCTCACATTTCGGTGACAGAAAGTTCTGGAATCTGAGAGGAGCCACAAATTTCCTTCCACCCAGCGTTCCCCAAAGTATCCCGATAAAAATGATACCTCACTTGTGTGGGTAGGCCTAGCGCCTGTGACAGGAAATGCCCCAAAACACAACGTGGACACATCACATTTCTTGAAAGAAACAGATTTTTTTTTGCAAAGTGCCTACCTGTAGATTTTGGCCTCTAGCTCAGCCGACACCTAACGAAACCTACCAAAGCTGTGCATTTTTTAAAACTAGAGACCCCGGGGAATCCAAGATGGGGTGACTTGTGGGGCTCTGACCAGGTTCTGTTACCCAGAATCCTTTGCAAACCTCAAAATTTGGCTAAAAAACACATTTTCCTCACATTTCGGTGACAGAAAAGTTCTGGAATCTGAGAGGAGCCACAAATTTCCTTCCACCCAGCGTTCCCCCAAGTCTCCCGATAAAAATGATACCTCACTTGTGTGGGTAGGCCTAGCGCCCGCGACAGGAAATACCCCAAAACACAACGTGGACACATCACAATTTTTTAAAGAAAACAGAGGTGTTTTTTGCAAAGTGCCTACCTGTAGATTTTGGCCTCTAACTCAGCCGGCACCTAGCGAAACCTACCAAACCTGAGCATTTTTGAAAACTAGAGACCCAGGGGAATCCAAGATAGGGTGACTTGTGGGGCTCTGACCAGGTTCTGTTACCCAGAATCCTTTGCAAACCTCAAAATTTGGCTAAAAAACACATTTTCCTCACATTTCGGTGACAGAAAGTTCTGGAATCTGAGAGGAGCTACAAATTTCCTTCCACCCAGCGTTCCCCCAAGTCTCCCGATAAAAATGATACCTCACTTGTGTGGGTAGGCCTAGCGCCCGCGACAGGAAATGCCCCAAAACACAACGTAGACACATCACAATTTTTGACAGAAAACAGAGGTGTTTTTTGCAAAGTGTCTACCTGCTGATTTTGGCCTTTAGCTCAGCCGGCACCTAGGGAAACCTACCAAACCTGTGCATTTTCGAAAACTAGGGACCTAGGGGAATCCAAGATGGGGTGACTTGTGGGGCTCTGACCAGGTTCTGTTACCCAGAATCTTTTGCAAACTTCATAATGTGGCTAAAAAAACACATTTTCCTCACATTTCGGTGACAGAAAGTTCTGGAATCTGAGAGGAGTCACAAATTTCCTTCCACCTAGCGTTCCCCCAAGTCTCCCGATAACAATGATACCTCACTTGTGTGGGTAGGCCTAGCGCCCGCGACAGGAAATGCCCCAAAAAACAACGTGGACAGATCACATTTTTTTTAAGAAAACAGAGGTGTTTTTTGCAAAGTGCCTACCTGTAGATTTTGGCCTCTAGCTCAGCCGGCACCTAGCGAAACCTACCAAACCTGTGCATTATTGAAAACTACAGATCCAGGGGAATCCAAGATGGGGTGACTTGTGGGGCTCTGACCAGGTTCTGTTACCCAGAATCCTTTGCAAACTTCATAATGTGGCTAAAAAAACACATTTTCCTCACATTTCGGTGACAGAAAGTTCTGGAATCTGAGAGGAGCCACAAATTTCCTTCCACCTAGCGTTCCCCCAAGTCTCCTGATAAAAATGATACCTCACTTGTGTGGGTAGGCCTAGTGCCCGCGACAGGAAATGCCCCAAAACACAACGTGGACAGATCACATTTTTTTTAAGAAAACCGAGGTGTTTTTTGCAAAGTGCCTACCTGTAGATTTTGGCCTCTAGCTCAGCCGGCACCGAGCGAAACCTACCAAACCTGTGCATTATTGAAAACTAGAGACCCAGGGGAATCGAAGATGGGGTGACTTGTGGGGCTCTGACCAGGTTCTGTTACCCAGAATCCTTTGCAAACCTCAAAATTTGGCTAAAAAACACATTTTCCTCACATTTCGGTGACAGAAAGTTCTGGAATCTGAGAGGAGCTACAAATTTCCTTCCACCCAGCGTTCCCCCAAGTCTCCCGATAAAAATGATACCTCACTTCTGTGGGTAGGCCTAGCGCCCGCGACAGGAAATGCCCCAAAACACAACGTGGACACATCACAATTTTTCACAGAAAACAGAGGTGTTTTTTGCAAAGTGCCTACCTGCTGATTTTGGCCTCTAGCTCAGCCGGCAGCTAGGGAAACCTACCAAACCTGTGCATTTTCGAAAACTAGGGACCTTGGGGAATCGAAGATGGGGTGACTTGTGGGGCTCTGACCAGGTTCTGTTACCCAGAATCCTTTGCAAACCACAAAATTTGGCTAAAAATACACATTTTCCTCACATTTCGGTGACAGAAAGTTCTGGAATCTGAGAGGAGCCACAAATTTCCTTCCACCCAGCGTTCCCCCAAGTCTCCCGATAAAAATGATACCTCACTTGTGTGGGTAGGCCTAGCACCCGTGACAGGAAATAACTCAAAACACAACATGGACACATCACATTTTTTTAAAGAAAACAGAGTTGTTTTTTGCAAAGTGCCTACCTGTAGATTTTGGCCTCTAGCTCAGCCGGCACCTAGCGAAACCTACCAAAGCTGTGCATTTTTGAAAACTAGAGACCCAGGGGAATCCAAAATAGGGTGACTTGTGGGGCTCTGACCAGGTTCTGTTACCCAGAATCCTTTGCAAACTTCAAAATTTGGCTAAAAAAACACATTTTCCTCACATTTCGGTGACAGAAAGTTCTGGAATCTGAGAGGAGCCACAAATTTCCTTCCACCCAGCGTTCCTCCAGGTCTCCTGATAAAAATGATACCTCACTTGTGTGGGTAGGCCTAGCGCCCGTGACAAGAAAATGCCCCAAAACACATCGTGGACACATCACATTTTTTGAAAGAAAATAGAGGTGTTTTTTGCAAAGTGCCTACCTGTAGATTTTGGCCTCTAGCTCAGCCGGCACCTAGGGAAACCTACCAAACCTGTGCATTTTTGAAAACTAGAGACCTAGGGGAATCCAAGATGGGGTGACTTGTGGGGCTCTGACCAGGTTCTGTTACCCAGAATCCTTTGCAAACCACAAAATTTGGCTAAAAATACACATTTTCCTCATATTTCGGTGACAGAAAGTTCTGGAATCTGAGAGGAGCCACAAATTTCCTTCCATCCAGCGTTCCCCAAAGTCTCCCGATAAAAATGATACCTCACTTGTGTGGGTAGGCCTAGCGCCTGTGACAGGAAATGCCCCAAAACACAACGTGGACAAATCACATTTCTTGAAAGAAAACAGATGTTTTTTTTGCAAAGTGCCTAACTGTAGATTTTGGCCTCTAGCTCAGCCGGCACCTAGGGAAACCTACCAAACCTGTGCATTTTTGAAAACTAGAGACCTAGGGGAATCCAAGATGGGGTGACTTGTGGGGCTCTGACCAGGTTCTGTTACCCAGAATCCTTTGCAAACTTCATAATGTGGCTAAAAAAACACATTTTCCTCACATTTTGGTGACAGAAAGTTCTGGAATCTGAGAGGAGCCACAAATTTCCTTCCACCTAGCGTTCCCCCAAGTCTCCCGATAAAAATGATACCTCACTTGTGTGGGTAGGCCTAGTGCCCGCGACAGCAAATGCCCCAAAACACAACGTGGACAGATCACATTTTTTTTAAGAAAACAGAGGTGTTTTTTGCAAAGTGCCTACCTGTAGATTTTGGCCTCTAGCTCAGCCGGCACCTAGCGAAACCTACCAAACCTGTGCATTATTGAAAACTAGAGACCCAGGGGAATCGAAGATGGGGTGACTTGTGGGGCTCTGACCAGGTTCTGTTACCCAGAATCCTTTGCAAACCTCAAAATTTGGCTAAAAAACACATTTTCCTCACATTTCGGTGACAGAAAGTTCTGGAATCTGAGAGGAGCTACAAATTTCCTTCCACCCAGCGTTCCCCCAAGTCTCCCGATAAAAATGATACCTCACTTGTGTGGGTAGGCCTAGCGCCCGCGACAGGAAATGCCCCAAAACACAACGTGGACACATCACAATTTTTCACAGAAAACAGAGGTGTTTTTTGCAAAGTGCCTACCTGCTGATTTTGGCCTCTAGCTCAGCCGGCACCTAGCGAAACCTACCAAACCTGTGCATTTTTGAAAACTAGAGACCCAGGGGAATCCAAGATGGGGTGACTTGTGGGGCTCTGACCAGGTTCTGTTACCCAGAATCCTTTGCAAACTTCATAATGTGGCTAAAAAAACACATTTTCCTCACATTTCGGTGACAGAAAGTTATGGAATCTGAGAGGAGCCACAAATTTCCTTGCACCCAGCGTTCCCCCAAGTCTCCCGATAAAAATGATACCTCACTTTTGTGGGTAGGCCTAGCGCCTGTGACAGGAAATGCTCCAAAACACAACGTGGACACATCACATTTCTTGAAAGAAAACAGATGTTTTTTTTGCAAAGTGCCTACCTGTAGATTTTGGCCTCTAGCTCAACCGGCACCTAGCGAAACCTACCAAACCTGTGCATTTTTTAAAACTAGAGACCCCGGGGAATCCAAGATGGGGTGACTTGTGGGACTCTGACCAGGTTCTGTTACCCAGAATCCTTTGCAAACCACAAAATTTGGCTAAAAATACACATTTTCCTCACATTTCGGTGACAGGAAGTTCTGGAATCTGAGAGGAGCCACAAATTTCCTTCCACCCAGCGTTCCCCCAAGTCTCCCGATAAAAATGATACCTCACTTGTGTGGGTAGGCCTAGCGCCTGTGACAGGAAATGCCCCAAAACACAACGTGGACACATCACATTTCTTGAAAGAAAACAGATGTTTTTTTTGCAAAGTGCCTACCTGTAGATTTTGGCCTCTAGCTCACCCGGCACCTAGCGAAACCTACCAAACCTGTGCATTTTTGAAAACTAGAGACACAGGGGAATCCAAGATGGGGTGATTTGTGGGGCTCTGACCAGGTTCTGTTACCCAGAATCCTTTGCAAACCTCAAAATTTGGCTAAAAAACACATTTTCCTCTCATTTCGGTGACAGAATGTTATGGAATCTGAGAGGAGCCACAAATTTCCTTCCACCCAGCGTTCCCCCAAGTCTCCTGATAAAAATGATACCTCACTTGTGTGGGTAGGCCTAGCGCCCGCGACAGGAAATGCCCCAAAACACAACGTGGACACATCACAATTTTTGACAGAAAACAGAGGTGTTTTTTGCAAAGTGCCTACCTGCTGATTTTGGCTTCTAGCTCAGCCGGCACCTAGGGAAACCTACCAAACCTGTGCATTTTCGAAAACTAGGGACCTAGGGGAATCCAAGATGGGGTGACTTGTGGGGCTCTGACCAGGTTCTGTTACCCAGAATCCTTTGCAAACCACAAAATTTGGCTAAAAATACACATTTTCCTCACATTTCGGTGACAGGAAGTTCTGGAATCTGAGAGGAGCCACAAATTTCCTTCCATCCAGCGTTCCCCCAAGTCTCCCGATAAAAATGATACCTCACTTGTGTGGGTAGGCCTAGCGCCTGTGACAGGAAATAACCCAAAACACAACATGGACACATCACATTTTTTTAAAGAAAACAGAGGTGTTTTTTGCAAACTGCCTACCTGTAGATATTGGCCTCTAGCTCAGCCGGCACCTAGCGAAACCTACCAGACCTGTGCATTTGTGAAAACTAGAGACCCAGGGGAATCCAAGATGGGGTGACTTGTGGGGCTCTGACCAGGTTCTGTTACCCAGAATCCTTTGCAAACTTCAAAATTTGGCTAAAAAAACACATTTTCCTCACATTTCGGTGACAGAAAGTTCTGGAATCTGAGAGGAGCCACAAATTTCCTTCCACCCAGCGTTCCCCCAAGTCTTCCGATAAAAATGATACCTCACTTGTGTGGGTAGGCCTAGCGCCTGTGACAGGAAATGCCCCAAAACACAACGTGGACACATCACATTTCTTGAAAGAAAACAGATGTTTTTTTTGCAAAGTGCCTACCTGTAGATTTTGGCCTCTAGCTCAGCCGGCACCTAGGGAAACCTACCAAACCTGTGCATTTTTGAAAACTAGAGACCTAGGGGAATCCAAGATGGGGTGACTTGTGGGGCTCTGACCAGGTTCTGTTACCCAGAATCCTTTGCAAACTTCATAATGTGGCTAAAAAAACACATTTTCCTCACATTTCGGTGACAGAAAGTTCTGGAATCTGAGAGGAGCCACAAATTTCCTTCCACCTAGCGTTCCCCCAAGTCTCCCGATAAAAATGATACCTCACTTGTGTGGGTAGGCCTAGCGCCCGCGACAGGAAATGCCCCAAAACACAACGTGGACACATCACAATTTTTGACAGAAAACAGAGGTGTTTTTTGCAAAGTGCCTACCTGCTGATTTTGGCCTCTAGCTCAGCCGGCACCTAGGGAAACCTACCAAACCTGTGCATTTTCGAAAACTAGGGACCTTGGGGAATCGAAGATGGGGTGACTTGTGGGGCTCTGACCAGGTTCAGTTACACAGAATCCTTTGCAAACCACAAAATTTGGCTAAAAATACACATTTTCCTCACATTTCGGTGACAGAAAGTTCTGGAATCTGAGAGGAGCCACAAATTTCCTGCCGCCCAGCGTTCCCCCAAGTCTCCCGATAAAAATGATACCTCACTTGTGTGGGTAGACCTAGCACCCGTGACAGGAAATAACTCAAAACACAACATGGACACATCACATTTTCTTTAAACAAAACAGAGGTGTTTTTTGCAAAGTGCCTACCTGTAGATTTTGGCCTCTAGCTCAGCCGGCACCTAGTGAAACCTACCAAACCTGTGCATTTTTGAAAAATAGAGACCCAGGGGAATCCAAGATAGGGTGACTTGTGGGGCTCTGACCAGGTTCTGTTACCCAGAATCCTTTGCAAACTTCAAAATTTGGCTAAAAAAACACATTTTCCTCACATTTCGATGACAGAAAGTTCTGGAATCTGAGAGGAGCCACAAATTTCCTTCCACCCAGCGTTCCTCCAAGTCTCCCGATAAAAATGATACCTCACTTGTGTGGGTAGGCCTAGCGCCCGTGACAGGAAATAACCCAAAACACAACGTGGACACATCACAAGTTTTTTAAAGAAAACAGAGGTGTTTTTTGCAAAGTGCCTACCTATAGATATTGGCCTCTAGCTCAGCCGGCACTTAGCGAAACCTACCAGACCTGTGCATTTTTTAAAACTAGAGACCCAGGGGAATCCAAGATGGGGTGACTTGTGGGGCTCTGACCAGGTTCTGTTACCCAGAATCCTTTGCAAATTTCAAAATTTGGCTAAAAAAACACATTTTCCTCACATTTCGGTGACAGAAAGTTCTGGAATCTGAGAGGAGCCACAAACTTCCTTCCACCCAGCGTTCCCCCAAGTCTCCCGATAAAAATGATACCTCACTTGTGTGGGTAGGCCTAGCGCCCGCGACAGGAAATGCCCCAAAACACAACGTGGACAGATCACATTTTTTGACAGAAAACAGAGGTGTTTTTTGCAGAGTGCCTACCTGTAGATTTTGGCCTCTAGCTCAGCCGGCACCTAGCGAAACCTACCAAACCTGTGCATTTTTTAAAACTAGAGACCCCGGGGAATCCAAGATGGGGTGACTTGTGGGGCTCTGACCAGGTTCTGTTACCCAGAATCCTTTGCAAACCTCAAAATGTTGCTAAAAAACACATTTTCCTCACATTTCGGTGACAGAAAGTTCTGGAATCTGAGAGGAGCCACAAATTTCCTTCCACCCAGCGTTCCCCCAAGTCTCCCGATAAAAATGATACCTCACTTGTGTGGGTAGGCCTAGCGCCCGCGACAGGAAATACCCCAAAACACAACGTGGACACATCACAAGTTTTTTAAAGAAAACAGAGGTGTTTTTTGCTAAGTGCCTACCTGTAGATTTTGGCCTCTAGCTCAGCCGGCACCTAGCGAAACCTACCAAACCTGTGCATTTTTGAAAACTAGAGACCCAGGGGAATCCAAGATGGGGTGACTTGTGGGGCTCTGACCAGGTTCTGTTACCCAGAATCCTTTGCAAACTTCATAATGTGGCTAAAAAAACACATTTTCCTCACATTTCGGTGACAGAAAGTTATGGAATCTGAGAGGAGCCAAAATTTCCTTGCACCCAGCGTTCCCCCAAGTCTCCCGATAAAAATGATACCTCACTTTTGTGGGTAGGCCTAGCGCCTGTGACAGGAAATGCTCCAAAACACAACGTGGACACATCACATTTCTTGAAAGAAAACAGATGTTTTTTTTGCAAAGTGCCTACCTGTAGATTTTGGCCTCTAGCTCAGCCGGCACCTAGCGAAACCTACCAAACCTGTGCATTTTTGAAAACTAGAGACCCCGGGGAATCCAAGATGGGGTGACTTGTGGGACTCTGACCAGGTTCTCTTACCCAGAATCCTTTGCAAACCTCAAAATTGGGCTAAAAAACACATTTTCCTCACATTTCGGTGACAGAAAGTTCTGGAATCTGAGAGTAGCCACAAATGTCCTTCCACCCAGCGTTCCCCGAAGTCTCCCGATAAAAATGATACCTCACTTGTGTGGGTAGGCCTAGCGCCCGCGACAGGAAATACCCCAAAACACAACGTGGACACATCACAAGTTTTTTAAAGAAAACAGAGGTGTTTTTTGCTAAGTGCCTACCTGTAGATTTTGGCCTCTAGCTCAGCCGGCACCTAGCGAAACCTACCAAACCTGTGCATTTTTGAAAACTAGAGACCCAGGGGAATCCAAGATGGGGTGACTTGTGGGGCTCTGACCAGGTTCTGTTACCCAGAATCCTTTGCAAACTTCATAATGTGGCTAAAAAAACACATTTTCCTCACATTTCGGTGACAGAAAGTTATGGAATCTGAGAGGAGCCAAAATTTCCTTCCACCCAGCGTTCCCCCAAGTCTCCCGATAAAAATGATACCTCACTTGTGTGGGTAGGCCTAGCGCCCGCGACTGGAAATGCCCCAAAACACAACGTGGACACATCACAATTTTTGACAGAAAACAGAGGTGTTTTTTGCAAAGTGCCTACCTGCTGATTTTGGCCTCTAGCTCAGCCGGCACCTAGGGAAACCTACCAAACCTGTGCATTTTTGAAAACTAGGGACCTAGGGGAATCCAAGATGGGATGACTTGTGGGGCTCTGACCAGGTTCTGTTACCCAGAATCCTTTGCAAACCACAAAATTTGGCTAAAAATACACATTTTCCTCACATTTCGGTGACAGGATGTTCTGGAATCTGAGAGGAGCCACAAATGTCCTTCCATCCAGCGTTCCCCAAAGTCTCCCGATAAAAATGATACCTCACTTGTGTGGGTAGGCCTAGCGCCCGTGACAGGAAATAACCCAAAACACAACATGGACACATCACATTTTTTTAAAGAAAACAGAGGTGTTTTTTGCAAAGTGCCTACCTGTAGATATTGGCCTCTAGTTCAGCCGGCACCTAGCGAAACCTACCAGACCTGTGCATTTTTGAAAACTAGAGACCCAGGGGAATCCAAGATGGGGTCACTTGTGGGGCTCTGACCAGGTTCTGTTACCCAGAATCCTTTGCAAACTTAAAAATTTGGCTAAAAAAACACATTTTCCTCACATTTCGGTGACAGAAAGTTCTGGAATCTGAGAGGAGCCACAAATTTCCTTCCACCCAGCGTTCCCCCAAGTCTCCCGATAAAAATGATACCTCACTTGTGTGGGTAGGCCTAGCGCCTGTGACAGGAAATGCCCCAAAACACAACGTGGACACATCACATTTTTTGAAAGAAAACAGATGTTTTTTTTGCAAAGTGCCTACCTGTAGATTTTGGCATCTAGCTCAGCCGGCACCTGGGGAAACCTACCAAACCTGTGCAATGTTTGAAAACTAGAGACCTAGGGGAATCCAAGATGGGGTGACTTGTGGGGCTCTGACCAGGTTCTGTTACCCAGAATCCTTTGCAAACTTCATAATGTGGCTAAAAAAACACATTTTCCTCACATTTCGGTGACAGAAGGTTCTGGAATCTGAGAGGAGCCACAAATTTCCTTCCACCCAGCGTTCCCCAAAGTCTCCCGATAAAAATGATAGCTCACTTGTGTGGGTAGGCCTAGCGCCCGCGACAGGAAATGCCCCAAAACACAACGTGGACACATCACATTTTTTTAAAGAAAACAGAGGTGTTTTTTGCAAAGTGCCTACCTGTAGATTTTGGCCTCTAGCTCAGCCGGCACCTAGCGCAACCTACCAAACCTGTGCATTTTTGAAAACTAGAGACCCAGGGGAATCCAAGATGGGGTAACTTGTGGGGCTCTGACCAGGTTCTGTTACCCAGAATCCTTTGCAAACCTCAAAATTTGGCTAAAAATACACATTTTCCTCACATTTCGGTGACAGAAAGTTCTGGAATCTGAGAGGAGCCACAAATATCCTTCCACAAAGCGTTCCCCCAAGTCTCCACATAAAAATGATACCTCACTTGTGTGGGTAGGCCTAGCGCCCGTGACAGGAAATAACTCAAAACACAACATGGACACATCACATTTTTTGAAAGAAAACAGAGGTGTTTTTTGCAAAGTGCCTACCTGTAGATTTTGGCCTCTAGCTCAGCCAGCACCTAGGGAAACCTACCAAACCTGTGCATTTTTTAAAACTAGAGACCAAGGGGAATCCAAGATGTGGTGACTTGTGGGGCTCTGACCAGGTTCTGTTACCCAGAATCTTTTGCAAACCTCAAAATGTGGCTAAAAAAACACATTTTCTTCACATTTCGGTGACAGAAAGTTATGGAATCTGAGAGGAGCCACAAATTTCCTTCCACCTAGTGTTCCCCCAAGTCTCCCAATAAAAATGATACCTCACTTGTGTGGGTAGGCCTAGCGCCCGTGACAGGAAATAACCCAAAACACAACATGGACACATCACATTTTTTTAAAGAAAACAGAGGTGTTTTTTGCAAAGTGCCTACCTGTAGATATTGGCCTCTAGCTCAGCCGGCACCTAGCGAAACCTACCAGACCTGTGCATTTTTGAAAACTAGAGACCCAGGGGAATCCAAGATGGGGTCTCTTGTGGGGCTCTGACCAGGTTCTGTTACCCAGAATCCTTTGCAAACTTCAAAATTTGGCTAAAAAAACACATTTTCCTCACATTTCGGTGACAGAAAGTTCTGGAATCTGAGAGGAGCCACAAATTTCCTTCCACCCAGCGTTCCCCCAAGTCTCCCGATAAAAATGATAGCTCACTTGTGTGGGTAGGCCTAGCGCCTGTGACAGGAAATGCCCCAAAACACAACGTGGACACATCACATTTTTTGAAAGAAAACAGATGTTTTTTTTGCAAAGTGCCTACCTGTAGATTTTGGCCTCTAGCTCAGCCGGCACCTAGGGAAACCTACCAAACCTGTGCAATGTTTGAAAACTAGAGACCTAGGGGAATCCAAGATGGGGTGACTTGTGGGGCTCTGACCAGGTTCTGTTACCCAGAATCCTTTGCAAACTTCATAATGTGGCTAAAAAAACACATTTTCCTCACATTTCGGTGACAGAAGGTTCTGGAATCTGAGAGGAGCCACAAATTTCCTTCCACCCAGCGTTCCCCCAAGTCTCCCGATAAAAATGATACCTCACTTGTGTGGGTAGGCCTAGCGCCCGCGACAGGAAATGCCCCAAAACACAACGTGGACACATCACATTTTTTTAAAGAAAACAGAGGTGTTTTTTGCAAAGTGCCTACCTGTAGATTTTGGCCTCTAGCTCAGCCGGCACCTAGCGAAACCTACCAAACCTGTGCATTTTTGAAAACTAGAGACCCAGGGGAATCCAAGATGGGGTGACTTGTGGGGCTCTGACCAGGTTCTGTTACCCAGAATCCTTTGCAAACCTCAAAATTTGGCTAAAAAAACACATTTTCCTCACATTTCGGTGACAGAAAGTTCTGGAATCTGAGAGGAGCACCAAATTTCCTTCCACCCAGCGTTCCCCCAAGTCTCCCGATAAAAATGATACCTCACTTGTGTGGGTAGGCCTAGAGTCCTCGACAGGAAATGCCCCAAAACACAACGTGGACACATCACATTTTTTGAAAGAAAATAGAGGTGTTTTTTGCAAAGTGCCTACCTGTAGATTTTAGCCTCTAGCTCAGCCGGCACCTAGGGAAACCTACCAAACCTGTGCATTTTTGAAAACTAGAGACCTAGGGGAATCCAAGATGGGGTGACTTGTGGGGCTCTGACCAGGTTCTGTTACCCAGAATCCTTTGCAAACTTCATAATGTGGCTAAAAAAACACATTTTCCTCACATTTCGGTGACAGAAAGTTATGGAATCTGAGAGGAGCCACAAATTTCCTTCCACCCAGCGTTCCCCCAAGTCTCCCGATAAAAATGATACCTCACTTGTGTGGGTAGGCCTAGCGCCCGCGACAGGAAATACCCCAAAACACAACGTGGACACATCAAAAGTTTTTTAAAGAAAACAGAGGTGTTTTTTGCAAAGTGCCTACCTGTAGATTTTGGCCTCTAGCTCAGCTGGCACCTAGCGAAACCTACCAGACCTGTGCATTTTTGAAAACTAGAGACCCAGGGGAATCCAAGATGGGGTGACTTGTGGGGCTCTGACCACGTTCTGTTACCCAGAATCCTTTGCAAATTTCAAAATTTGGCTAAAAAAAACACATTTTCCTCACATTTCGGTGACAGAAAGTTCTGGAATCTGAGAGGAGCCACAAATTTCCTTCCACCCAGCGTTCCCCCAAGTCTCCCGATAAAAATGATACCTCACTTGTGTGGGTAGGCCTAGCGCCCACGACAGGAAATGCCCCAAAACACAACGTGGACACAGCACAATTTTTGACAGAAAACAGAGGTGTTTTTTGCAAAGTGCCTACCTGCTGATTTTGGCCTCTAGCTCAGCCGGCACCTAGGGAAACCTACCAAACCTGTGCATTTTCGAAAACTAGGGACCTGGTGGAATCCAAGATAGGGTGACTTGTGGGGCTCTGACCAGGTTCTGTTACCCAGAATCCTTTGCAAACTTCATAATGTGGCTAAAAAAACACATTTTCCTCACATTTCGGTGACAGAAAGTTCTGGAATCTGAGAGGAGCCACAAATTTCCTTCCACCTAGCGTTCCCCCAAGTCTCCCGATAAAAATGATACCTCACTTGTGTGGGTAGGCCTAGCGCCCGCGACAGGAAATGCCCCAAAACACAACGTGGACAGATCAAATTTTTTTAAAGAAAACAGAGGTGTTTTTTGCAAAGTGCCTACCTTTAGATTTTGGCCTCTAGCTCAGCCGGCACCTAGCGAAACCTACCACACCTGTGCATTATTGAAAACTAGAGACCCAGGGGAATTCAAGATGGGGTGACTTGTGGGGCTCTGACCAGGTTCTGTTACCCAGAATCCTTTGCAAACCTCAAAATTTGGCTAAAAAACACACTTTCCTCACATTTCGGTGACAGAAAGTTCTGGAATCTGAGAGGAGCTACAAATTTCCTTCCACCCAGCGTTCCCCCAAGTCTCCCGATAAAAATGATACCTCACTTGTGTGGGTAGGCCTAGCACCCGTGACAGGAAATAACTCAAAACACAACATGGACACATCACATTTTTTTAAAGAAAACAGAGGTGTTTTTTGCAAAGTGCCTACCTGTAGATTTTGGCCTCTAGCTCAGCCGGCACCTAGCGAAACCTACCAAACCTGTGCATTTTTGAAAACTAGAGACCCAGGGGAATCCAAGATAGGGTGACTTGTGGGGCTCTGACCAGGTTCTGTTACCCAGAATCCTTTGCAAACTTCAAAATTTGGCTAAAAAAACACATTTTCCTCACATTTCGGTGACAGAAAGTTCTGGAATCTGAGAGGAGCCGCAAATTTCCTTCCACCCAGCGTTCCTCCAAGTCTCCCGATAAAAATGATACCTCACTTGTGTGGGTAGGCCTAGCGCCCGCGACAGGAAATGCCCCAAAACACAACATGGACACATCACAATTTTTGACAGAAAACAGAGGTGTTTTTTGCAAAGTGCCTACCTGCTGATTTTGGCCTCTAGCTCAGCCGGCACCTAGGGAAACCTACCAAACCTGTGCATTTTCGAAAACTAGGGACCTTGGGGAATCCAAGATGGGGTGACTTGTGGGGCTCTGACCAGGTTCTGTTACCCAGAATCCTTTGCAAACCACAAAATTTGGCTAAAAATACACATTTTCCTCACATTTCGGTGACAGAAAGTTCTGGAATCTGAGAGGAGCCACAAATTTCCTTCCACCCAGCGTTCCCCCAAGTCTCCCGATAAAAATGATACCTCACTTGTGTGGGTAGGCCTAGCACCCGTGACAGGAAATAACTCAAAACACAACATGGACACATCACATTTTTTTAAAGAAAACAGAGGTGTTTTTTGCAAAGTGCCTACCTGTAGATTTTGGCCTCTAGCTCAGCCGGCACCTAGCGAAACCTACCAAACCTGTGCATTTTTGAAAACTAGAGACCCAGGGGAATCCAATATAGGGTGACTTGTGGGGCTCTGACCAGGTTCTGTTACCCAGAATCCTTTGCAAATTTCAAAATTTGGCTAAAAAAAACACATTTTCCTCACATTTCGGTGACAGAAAGTTCTTGAATCTGAGAGGAGCCACAAATTTCCTTCCACCCAGCGTTCCCCCAAGACTCCCGATAAAAATGATACCTCACTTGTGTGGGTAGGCCTAGCGCCCGCGACAGGAAATGCCCCAAAACACAACGTGGACAGATCACATTTTTTTAAAGAAAACAGAGATGTTTTTTGCAAAGTGCCTACCTGTAGATTTTGGCCTCTAGCTCAGCCGGCACCTTGCGAAACCTACCAAACCTGTGCATTTTTGAAAACTAGAGACCCCAGGGAATCCAAGATGGGGTGACTTGTGCGGCTCTGACCAGGTTCTGTTACCCAGAATCCTTTGCAAACCTCAAAATTTGGCTGAAAAACACATTTTCCTCACATTTCGGTGACAGAAAGTTCTGGAATCTGAGAGGAGCCACAAATTTCCTTCTACCTAGCATTCCCCCAAGTCTCCCGATAAAAATGATACCTCACTTGTGTGGGTAGGCCTAGCGCCCGGGACAGGAAATGACCCAAAACACAACGTGGACACATCACAATTTTTGACAGAAAACAGAGGTGTTTTTTGCAAAGTGCCTACCTGCTGATTTTGGCCTCTAGCTCAGCCGGCACCTAGGGAAACCTACCAAACCTGTGCATTTTCGAAAACTAGGGACCTAGGGGAATCCAAGATGGGGTGACTTGTGGGGCTCTGACCAGGTTCTGTTACCCAGAATCCTTTGCAAACTTCATAATGTGGCTAAAAAAACAAATTTTCCTCACATTTCGGTGACAGAAAGTTCTGGAATCTGAGAGGAGCCACAAATTTCCTTCCACCTAGCGTTCCCCCAAGTCTCCCGATAAAAATGATACCTCACTTGTGTGGGTAGGCCTAGCGCCCGCGACAGGAAATGCCCCAAAACACAACGTGGACAGATCACATTTTTTTAAAGAAAACAGAGGTGTTTTTTGCAAAGTGCCTACCTTTAGATTTTGGCCTCTAGCTCAGCCGGCACCTAGCGAAACCTACCACACCTGTGCATTATTGAAAACTAGAGACCCAGGGGAATCCAAGATGGGGTGACTTGTGGGGCTCTGACCAGGTTCTGTTACCCAGATTCCTTTGCAAACCTCAAAATTTGGCTAAAAAACACACTTTCCTCACATTTCGGTGACAGAAAGTTCTGGAATCTGAGAGGAGATACAAATTTCCTTCCACCCAGCGTTCCCCCAAGTCTCCCGATAAAAATGATACCTCACTTGTGTGGGTAGGCCTAGCGCCCGCGACAGGAAATGCCCCAAAACACAACATGGACACATCACAATTTTTGACAGAAAACAGAGGTGTTTTTTGCAAAGTGCCTACCTGCTGATTTTGGCCTCTAGCTCAGCCGGCAGCTAGGGAAACCTACCAAACCTGTGCATTTTCGAAAACTAGGGACCTTGGGGAATCCAAGATGGGGTGACTTGTGGGGCTCTGACCAGGTTCTGCTACCCAGAATCCTTTGCAAACCACAAAATTTGGCTAAAAATACACATTTTCCTCACATTTCGGTGACAGAAAGTTCTGGAATCTGAGAGGAGCCACAAATTTCCTTCCACCCAGCGTTCCCCCAAGTCTCCCGATAAAAATGATACCTCACTTGTGTGGGTAGGCCTAGCACCCGTGACAGGAAATAACTCAAAACACAACATGGACACATCACATTTTTTTAAAGAAAACAGAGGTGTTTTTTGCAAAGTGCCTACCTGTAGATTTTGGCCTCTAGCTCAGCCGGCACCTAGCGAAACCTACCAAACCTGTGCATTTTTGAAAACTAGAGACCCAGGGGAATCCAAGATAGGGTGACTTGTGGGGCTCTGACCAGGTTCTGTTACCCAGAATCCTTTGCAAACTTCAAAATTTGGCTAAAAAAACACATTTTCCTCACATTTCGGTGACAGAAAGTTCTGGAATCTGAGAGGAGCCGCAAATTTCCTTCCACCCAGCGTTCCTCCAAGTCTCCCGATAAAAATGATACCTCACTTGTGTGGGTAGGCCTAGCGCCCGTGACAGGAAATGCCCCAAAACACAACGTGGACACATCACATTTTTTGAAAGAAAATAGAGGTGTTTTTTGCAAAGTGCTTACCTGTAGATTTTGGCCTCTAGCTCAGCCGGCACCTAGGGAAACCTACCAAACCTGTGCATTTTTGAAAACTACAGACCTAGGGGAATCCAAGAGGGGGTGACTTGTGGGGCTCTGACCAGGTTCTGTTACCCAGAATCCTTTGCAAACTTCATAATGTGGCTAAAATTCCTCACATTTCGGTGACAGAAAGTTCTGGAATCTGAGAGGAGCCACAAATTTCCTTCCACCCAGCGTTACCCCAAGTCTCCCGATAAAAATGATACCTCACTTGTGTGGGTAGGCCTAGCACCCGTGACAGGAAATAACTCAAAACACAACATGGACACATCACATTTTTTTAAAGAAAACAGAGGTGTTTTTTGCAAAGTGCCTACCTGTAGATTTTGGCCTCTAGCTCAGCCGGCACCTAGCGAAACCTACCAAACCTGTGCATTTTTTAAAACTAGAGACCCAGGGGAATCCAAGATGGGGTGACTTGTGGGGCTCTGGCCAGGTTCTGTTACCCAGAATCCTTTGCAAACCTCAAAATTTGGCTAAAAATCACATTTTCCTCACATTTCGGTGACAGAAAGTTCTGGAATCTGAGAGGAGCCACAAATTTCCTTCCACCCAGCGTTCCCCCAAGTCTCCCGATAAAAATGATACCTCACTAGTGTGGGTAGGCCGAGCGCCCGCGACAGGAAATGCCCCAAAACACAACGTGGACACATCACAATTTTTGACAGAAAACAGAGGTGTTTTTTGCAAAGTGCCTACCTGCTGATTTTGGCCTCTAGCTCAGCCGGCACCTAGGGAAACCTACCAAACCTGAAAACTAGAGACCCAGGGGAATCCAAGATGGGGTGACTTGTGGGGCTCTGACCAGGTTCTGTTACCCAGAATCATTTGCAAACCTCAAAATTTGGCTAAAAATACACATTTTCCTCACATTTCGGTGACAGAAAGTTCTGGAATCTGAGAGGAGCACCAAATTTCCTTCCACCCAGCGTTCCCCCAAGTCTCCCGATAAAAATGATACCTCACTTGTGTGGGTAGGCCTAGAGTCCGCGACAGGAAATGCCCCAAAACACAACGTGGACACATCACATTTTTTGAAAGAAAATAGAGGTGTTT
This sequence comes from Pleurodeles waltl, assembly GCF_031143425.1. Lineage (NCBI taxonomy): Eukaryota > Metazoa > Chordata > Amphibia > Caudata > Salamandridae > Pleurodeles > Pleurodeles waltl. The sequence goes on along the minus strand of NC_090440.1, from coordinate 69,921,098 downwards.
TTTGCAAAGTGCCTACCTGTAGATTTTAGCCTCTAGCTCAGCCGGCACCTAGGGAAACCTACCAAACCTGTGCATTTTTTAAAACTAGAGACCTAGGGGAATCCAAGATGGGGTGACTTGTGGGGCTCTGACCAGGTTCTGTTACCCAGAATCCTTTGCAAACTTCATAATGTGGCTAAAAAAACACATTTTCCTCACATTTCGGTGACAGAAAGTTATGGAATCTGAGAGGAGCCACAAATTTCCTTCCACCCAGCGTTCCCCCAAGTCTCCCGATAAAAATGATACCTTACTTGTGTGGGTAGGCCTAGCGCCCGCGACAGGAAATACCCAAAAACACAACGTGGACACATCAAAAGTTTTTTAAAGAAAACAGAGGTGTTTTTTGCAAAGTGCCTACCTGTAGATTTTGGCCTCTAGCTCAGCCGGCACCTAGCGAAACCTACCAGACCTGTGCATTTTTGAAAACTAGAGACCCAGGGGAATCCAAGATGGGGTGACTTGTGGGGCTCTGACCACGTTCTGTTACCCAGAATCCTTTGCAAATTTCAAAATTTGGCTAAAAAAAACACATTTTCCTCACATTTTGGTGACAGAAAGTTCTGGAATCTGAGAGGAGCCACAAATTTCCTTCCACCCAGCGTTCCCCCAAGTCTCCCGATAAAAATGATACCTCACTTGTGTGGGTAGGCCTAGCGCCCACGACAGGAAATGCCCCAAAACACAACGTGGACACATCACAATTTTTGACAGAAAACAGAGGTGTTTTTTGCAAAGTGCCTACCTGCTGATTTTGGCCTCTAGCTCAGCCGGCACCTAGGGAAACCTACCAAACCTGTGCATTTTCGAAAACTAGGGACCTGGTGGAATCCAAGATAGGGTGACTTGTGGGGCTCTGACCAGGTTCTGTTACCCAGAATCCTTTGCAAACTTCATAATGTGGCTAAAAAAACACATTTTCCTCACATTTCGGTGACAGAAAGTTCTGGAATCTGAGAGGAGCCACAAATTTCCTTCCACCTAGCGTTCCCCCAAGTCTCCCGATAAAAATGATACCTCACTTGTGTGGGTAGGCCTAGCGCCCGCGACAGGAAATGCCCCAAAACACAACGTGGACAGATCAAATTTTTTTAAAGAAAACAGAGGTGTTTTTTGCAAAGTGCCTACCTGTAGATTTTGGCCTCTAGCTCAGCCGGCACCTAGCGAAACCTACCAGACCTGTGCATTTTTGAAAACTAGAGACCCAGGGGAATCCAAGATGGGGTGACTTGTGGGGCTCTGACCACGTTCTGTTACCCAGAATCCTTTGCAAATTTCAAAATTTGGCTAAAAAAAACACATTTTCCTCACATTTTGGTGACAGAAAGTTCTGGAATCTGAGAGGAGCCACAAATTTCCTTCCACCCAGCGTTCCCCCAAGTCTCCCGATAAAAATGATACCTCACTTGTGTGGGTAGGCCTAGCGCCCACGACAGGAAATGCCCCAAAACACAACGTGGACACATCACAATTTTTGACAGAAAACAGAGGTGTTTTTTGCAAAGTGCCTACCTTTAGATTTTGGCCTCTAGCTCAGCCGGCACCTAGCGAAACCTACCACACCTGTGCATTATTGAAAACTAGAGACCCAGGGGAATTCAAGATGGGGTGACTTGTGGGGCTCTGACCAGGTTCTGTTACCCAGAATCCTTTGCAAACCTCAAAATTTGGCTAAAAAACACACTTTCCTCACATTTCGGTGACAGAAAGTTCTGGAATCTGAGAGGAGCTACAAATTTCCTTCCACCCAGCGTTCCCCCAAGTCTCCCGATAAAAATGATACCTCACTTGTGTGGGTAGGCCTAGCACCCGTGACAGGAAATAACTCAAAACACAACATGGACACATCACATTTTTTTAAAGAAAACAGAGGTGTTTTTTGCAAAGTGCCTACCTGTAGATTTTGGCCTCTAGCTCAGCCGGCACCTAGCGAAACCTACCAAACCTGTGCATTTTTGAAAACTAGAGACCCAGGGGAATCCAAGATAGGGTGACTTGTGGGGCTCTGACCAGGTTCTGTTACCCAGAATCCTTTGCAAACCTCAAAATTTGGCTAAAAAAACACATTTTCCTCACATTTCGGTGACAGAAAGTTCTGGAATCTGAGAGGAGCCGCAAATTTCCTTCCACCTAGCGTTCCCCCAAGTCTCCCAATAAAAATGATACCTCACTTGTGTGGGTAGGCCTAGCGCCCGCGACAGGAAATGCCCCAAAACACAACGTGGACAGATCACATTTTTTTAAAGAAAACAGAGGTGTTTTTTGCAAAGTGCCTACCTTTAGATTTTGGCCTCTAGCTCAGCCGGCACCTAGCGAAACCTACCACACCTGTGCATTATTGAAAACTAGAGACCCAGGGGAATCCAAGATGGGGTGACTTGTGGGGCTCTGACCAGGTTCTGTTACCCAGATTCCTTTGCAAACCTCAAAATTTGGCTAAAAAACACACTTTCCTCACATTTCGGTGACAGAAAGTTCTGGAATCTGAGAGGAGATACAAATTTCCTTCCACCCAGCGTTCCCCCAAGTCTCCCGATAAAAATGATACCTCACTTGTGTGGGTAGGCCTAGCGCCCGCGACAGGAAATGCCCCAAAACACAACATGGACACATCACAATTTTTGACAGAAAACAGAGGTGTTTTTTGCAAAGTGCCTACCTGCTGATTTTGGCCTCTAGCTCAGCCGGCAGCTAGGGAAACCTACCAAACCTGTGCATTTTCGAAAACTAGGGACCTTGGGGAATCCAAGATGGGGTGACTTGTGGGGCTCTGACCAGGTTCTGTTACCCAGAATCCTTTGCAAACCACAAAATTTGGCTAAAAATACACATTTTCCTCACATTTCGGTGACAGAAAGTTCTGGAATCTGAGAGGAGCCACAAATTTCCTTCCACCCAGCGTTCCCCCAAGTCTCCCGATAAAAATGATACCTCACTTGTGTGGGTAGGCCTAGCACCCGTGACAGGAAATAACTCAAAACACAACATGGACACATCACATTTTTTTAAAGAAAACAGAGGTGTTTTTTGCAAAGTGCCTACCTGTAGATTTTGGCCTCTAGCTCAGCCGGCACCTAGCGAAACCTACCAAACCTGTGCATTTTTGAAAACTAGAGACCCAGGGGAATCCAAGATAGGGTGACTTGTGGGGCTCTGACCAGGTTCTGTTACCCAGAATCCTTTGCAAACTTCAAAATTTGGCTAAAAAAACACATTTTCCTCACATTTCGGTGACAGAAAGTTCTGGAATCTGAGAGGAGCCGCAAATTTCCTTCCACCCAGCGTTCCTCCAAGTCTCCCGATAAAAATGATACCTCACTTGTGTGGGTAGGCCTAGCGCCCGTGACAGGAAATGCCCCAAAACACAACGTGGACACATCACATTTTTTGAAAGAAAATAGAGGTGTTTTTTGCAAAGTGCTTACCTGTAGATTTTGGCCTCTAGCTCAGCCGGCACCTAGGGAAACCTACCAAACCTGTGCATTTTTGAAAACTACAGACCTAGGGGAATCCAAGATGGGGTGACTTGTGGGGCTCTGACCAGGTTCTGTTACCCAGAATCCTTTGCAAACTTCATAATGTGGCTAAAATTCCTCACATTTCGGTGACAGAAAGTTATGGAATCTGAGAGGAGCCACAAATTTCCTTCCACCCAGCGTTCCCCCAAGTCTCCCGATAAAAATGATACCTCACTTGTGTGGGTAGGCCTAGCGCCCGCAACAGGAAGTACCCCCAAAACACAACGTGGACACATCACATTTTTTTTAAAGAAAACAGAGGTGTTTTTTGCAAAGTGCCTACCTGTAGATTTTGGCCTCTAGCTCAGCCGGCACCTAGGGAAACCTACCAAACCTGTGCATTTTTTAAAACTAGAGACCCAGGGGAATCCAAGATGGGGTGACTTGTGGGGCTCTGGCCAGGTTCTGTTACCCAGAATCCTTTGCAAACCTCAAAATTTGGCTAAAAAACACATTTTCCTCACATTTCGGTGACAGAAAGTTCTGGAATCTGAGAGGAGCCACAAATTTCCTTCCACCCAGCGTTCCCCCAAGTCTCCCGATAAAAATGATACCTCACTAGTGTGGGTAGGCCGAGCGCCCGCGACAGGAAATGCCCCAAAACACAACGTGGACACATCACAATTTTTGACAGAAAACAGAGGTGTTTTTTGCAAAGTGCCTACCTGCTGATTTTGGCCTCTAGCTCAGCCGGCACCTAGGGAAACCTACCAAACCTGTGCATTTTTGAAAACTAGAGACCCAGGGGAATCCAAGATGGGGTGACTTGTGGGGCTCTGACCAGGTTCTGTTACCCAGAATCCTTTGCAAACCTCAAAATTTGGCTAAAAATACACATTTTCCTCACATTTCGGTGACAGAAAGTTCTGGAATCTGAGAGGAGCACCAAATTTCCTTCCACCCAGCGTTCCCCCAAGTCTCCCGATAAAAATGATACCTCACTTGTGTGGGTAGGCCTAGAGTCCGCGACAGGAAATGCCCCAAAACACAACGTGGACACATCACATTTTTTGAAAGAAAATAGAGGTGTTTTTTGCAAAGTGCCTACCTGTAGATTTTAGCCTCTAGCTCAGCCGGCACCTAGGGAAACCTACCAAACCTGTGCATTTTTTAAAACTAGAGACCTAGGGGAATCCAAGATGGGGTGACTTGTGGGGCTCTGACCAGGTTCTGTTACCCAGAATCCTTTGCAAACTTCATAATGTGGCTAAAAAAACACATTTTCCTCACATTTCGGTGACAGAAAGTTATGGAATCTGAGAGGAGCCACAAATTTCCTTCCACCCAGCGTTCCCCCAAGTCTCCCGATAAAAATGATACCTTACTTGTGTGGGTAGGCCTAGCGCCCGCGACAGGAAATACCCCAAAACACAACGTGGACACATCAAAAGTTTTTTAAAGAAAACAGAGGTGTTTTTTGCAAAGTGCCTACCTGTAGATTTTGGCCTCTAGCTCAGCCGGCACCTAGCGAAACCTACCAGACCTGTGCATTTTTGAAAACTAGAGACCCAGGGGAATCCAAGATGGGGTGACTTGTGGGGCTCTGACCACGTTCTGTTACCCAGAATCCTTTGCAAATTTCAAAATTTGGCTAAAAAAAACACATTTTCCTCACATTTCGGTGACAGAAAGTTCTGGAATCTGAGAGGAGCCACAAATTTCCTTCCACCCAGCGTTCCCCCAAGTCTCCCGATAAAAATGATACCTCACTTGTGTGGGTAGGCCTAGCGCCCGCGACAGGAAATGCCCCAAAACACAACGTGGACAGATCACATTTTTTTAAAGAAAACAGAGATGTTTTTTGCAAAGTGCCTACCTGTAGATTTTGGCCTCTAGCTCAGCCGGCACCTAGCGAAACCTCCCAAACCTGTGCATTTTTGAAAACTAGAGACCCAGGGGAATCCAAGATAGGGTGACTTGTGGGGCTCTGACCAGGTTCTGTTACCCAGAATCCTTTGCAAACCTCAAAATTTGGCTAAAAATACACATTTTCCTCACATTTCGGTGACAGAAAGTTCTGGAATCTGAGAGGAGCACCAAATTTCCTTCCACCCAGCGTTCCCCCAAGTCTCCCGATAAAAATGATACCTCACTTGTGTGGGTAGGCCTAGAGTCCGCGACAGGAAATGCCCCAAAACACAACGTGGACACATCACATTTTTTGAAAGAAAATAGAGGTGTTTTTTGCAAAGTGCCTACCTGTAGATTTTAGCCTCTAGCTCAGCCGGCACCTAGGGAAACCTACCAAACCTGTGCATTTTTTAAAACTAGAGACCTAGGGGAATCCAAGATGGGGTGACTTGTGGGGCTCTGACCAGGTTCTGTTACCCAGAATCCTTTGCAAACTTCATAATGTGGCTAAAAAAACACATTTTCCTCACATTTCGGTGACAGAAAGTTATGGAATCTGAGAGGAGCCACAAATTTCCTTCCACCCAGCGTTCCCCCAAGTCTCCCGATAAAAATGATACCTTACTTGTGTGGGTAGGCCTAGCGCCCGCGACAGGAAATACCCCAAAACACAACGTGGACACATCAAAAGTTTTTTAAAGAAAACAGAGGTGTTTTTTGCAAAGTGCCTACCTGTAGATTTTGGCCTCTAGCTCAGCCGGCACCTAGCGAAACCTACCAGACCTGTGCATTTTTGAAAACTAGAGACCCAGGGGAATCCAAGATGGGGTGACTTGTGGGGCTCTGACCACGTTCTGTTACCCAGAATCCTTTGCAAATTTCAAAATTTGGCTAAAAAAAACACATTTTCCTCACATTTCGGTGACAGAAAGTTCTGGAATCTGAGAGGAGCCACAAATTTCCTTCCACCCAGCGTTCCCCCAAGTCTCCCGATAAAAATGATACCTCACTTGTGTGGGTAGGCCTAGCGCCCGCGACAGGAAATGCCCCAAAACACAACGTGGACAGATCACATTTTTTTAAAGAAAACAGAGATGTTTTTTGCAAAGTGCCTACCTGTAGATTTTGGCCTCTAGCTCAGCCGGCACCTAGCGAAACCTCCCAAACCTGTGCATTTTTGAAAACTAGAGACCCAGGGGAATCCAAGATAGGGTGACTTGTGGGGCTCTGACCAGGTTCTGTTACCCAGAATCCTTTGCAAACTTCAAAATTTGTCTAAAAAAACACATTTTCCTCACATTTCGGTGACAGAAAGTTCTGGAATCTGAGAGGAGCCGCAAATTTCCTTCCACCCAGCGTTCCTCCAAGTCTCCCGATAAAAATGATACCTCACTTGTGTGGGTAGGCCTAGCGCCCGTGACAGGAAATGCCCCAAAACACAACGTGGACACATCACATTTTTTGAAAGAAAATAGAGGTGTTTTTTGCAAAGTGCTTACCTGTAGATTTTGGCCTCTAGCTCAGCCGGCACCTAGGGAAACCTACCAAACCTGTGCATTTTTGAAAACTACAGACCTAGGGGAATCCAAGAGGGGGTGACTTGTGGGGCTCTGACCAGGTTCTGTTACTCAGAATCCTTTGCAAACTTCATAATGTGGCTAAAATTCCTCACATTTCGGTGACAGAAAGTTATGGAATCTGAGAGGAGCCACAAATTTCCTTCCACCCAGCGTTCCCCCAAGTCTCCCGATAAAAATGATACCTCACTTGTGTGGGTAGGCCTAGCGCCCGCGACAGGAAATACCCCCAAAACACAACGTGGACACATCACAAGTTTTTTAAAGGAAACATAGGTGTTTTTTGCAAAGTGCCTACCTGCTGATTTTGGCCTCTAGCTCAGCCGGCACCTAGGGAAACCTACCAAATCTGTGCATTTTTGAAAACTAGGGACCTAGGGGAATCCAAGATGGGGTGACTTGTGGGGCTCTGACCAGGTTCGGTTACCCAGAATCCTTTGCAAACCACAAAATTTGGCTAAAAATACACATTTTCCTCACATTTCGGTGACAGGAAGTTCTGGAATCTGAGAGGAGCCACAAATTTCCTTCCACCCAGCGTTCCCCCAAGTCTCCCGATAAAAAAGATACCTCACTTGTGTGGGTAGGCCTAGCGCCCGTGACAGGAAATAACCCAAAACACAACATGGACACATCACATTTTTTGAAAGAAAACAGAGGTGTTTTTTGCAAAGTGCCTACCTGTAGATATTGGCCTCTAGCTCAGCCGGCACTTAGCGAAACCTACCAGACCTATGCATTTTTGAAAACTAGAGACCCAGGGGAATCCAAGATGGGGTGACTTGTGGGGCTCTGACCAGGTTCTGTTACCCAGAATCCTTTGCAAATTTCAAAATTTGGCTAAAAAAAACCATTTTCCTCACATTTCGGTGACAGAAAGTTCTGGAATCTGAGAGGAGCCACACATTTCCTTCCACCCAGCGTTCCCCTAAGTCTCCCGATAAAAATGATACCTCACTTGTGTGGGTAGGCCTAGCGCCCGCGACAGGAAATGCCCCAAAACACAACGTGGACACATCACATTTTTTGAAAGAAAACAGATGTTTTTTTTGCAAAGTGCCTACCTGTAGATTTTGGCCTCTAGCTCAGCCGGCACCTAGGGAAACCTACCAAACCTGTGCAATGTTTGAAAACTAGAGACCTCGGGGAATCCAAGATGGGGTGACTTGTGGGGCTCTGACCAGGTTCTGTTACCCAGAATCCTTTGCAAACTTCATAATGTGGCTAAAAAAACACATTTTCCTCACATTTCGGTGACAGAAGGTTCTGGAATCTGAGAGGAGCCACAAATTTCCTTCCACCCAGCGTTCCCCCAAGTCTCCCGATAAAAATGATACCTCACTTGTGTGGGTAGGCCTAGCGCCCGCGACAGGAAATGCCCCAAAACACAACGTGGACACATCACATTTTTTTAAAGAAAACAGAGGTGTTTTTTGAAAAGTGCCTACCTGTAGATTTTGGCCTCTAGCTCAGCCGGCACCTAGCGAAACCTACCAAACCTGTGCATTTTTGAAAACTAGAGACCCAGGGGAATCCAAGATGGGGTGACTTGTGGGGCTCTGACCAGGTTCTGTTACCCAGAATCCTTTGCAAACCTCAAAATTTGGCTAAAAATACACATTTTCCTCACATTTCGGTGACAGAAAGTTCTGGAATCTGAGAGGAGCACCAAATTTCCTTCCACCCAGCGTTCCCCCAAGTCTCCCGATAAAAATTATACCTCACTTGTGTGGGTAGGCCTAGAGTCCGCGACAGGAAATGCCCCAAAACACAACGTGGACACATCACATTTTTTGAAAGAAAATAGAGGTGTTTTTTGCAAAGTGCCTACCTGTAGATTTTAGCCTCTAGCTCAGCCGGCACCTAGGGAAACCTACCAAACCTGTGCATTTTTTAAAACTAGAGACCTAGGGGAATCCAAGATGGGGTGACTTGTGGGGCTCTGACCAGGTTCTGTTACCCAGAATCCTTTGCAAACTTCATAATGTGGGTAAAAAAACACATTTTCCTCACATTTCGGTGACAGAAAGTTATGGAATCTGAGAGGAGCCACAAATTTCCTTCCACCCAGCGTTCCCCCAACTCTCCCGATAAAAATGATACTTCACTTGTGTGGGTAGGCCTAGCGCCCGCGACAGGAAATACCCCAAAACACAACGTGGACACATCAAAAGTTTTTTAAAGAAAACAGAGGTGTTTTTTGCAAAGTGCCTACCTGTATATTTTGGCCTCTAGCTCAGCCGGCACCTTGCGAAACCTACCAAACCTGTGCATTTTTGAAAACTAGAGACCCCAGGGAATCCAAGATGGGGTGACTTGTGCGGCTCTGACCAGGTTCTGTTACCCAGAATCCTTTGCAAACCTCAAAATTTGGCTGAAAAACACATTTTCCTCACATTTCGGTGACAGAAAGTTCTGGAATCTGAGAGGAGCCACAAATTTCCTTCCACCCAGCGTTCCCCCAAGTCTCCCGATAAAAATGATACCTCACTTGTGTGGGTAGGCCTAGCACCCGTGACAGGAAATAACTCAAAACACAACATGGACACATCACATTTTTTTAAAGAAAACAGAGGTGTTTTTTGCAAAGTGCCTACCTGTAGATTTTGGCCTCTAGCTCAGCCGGCACCTAGCGAAACCTACCAAACCTGTGCATTTTTGAAAACTAGAGACCCAGGGGAATCCAAGATAGGGTGACTTGTGGGGCTCTGACCAGGTTCTGTTACCCAGAATCCTTTGCAAACTTCAAAATTTGGCTAAAAAAACACATTTTCCTCACATTTCGGTGACAGAAAGTTCTGGAATCTGAGAGGAGCCGCAAATTTCCTTCCACCCAGCGTTCCTCCAAGTCTCCCGATAAAAATGATACCTCACTTGTGTGGGTAGGCCTAGCGCCCGTGACAGGAAATGCCCCAAAACACAACGTGGACACATCACATTTTTTGAAAGAAAATAGAGGTGTTTTTTGCAAAGTGCTTACCTGTAGATTTTGGCCTCTAGCTCAGCCGGCACCTAGGGAAACCTACCAAACCTGTGCATTTTTGAAAACTACAGACCTAGGGGAATCCAAGAGGGGGTGACTTGTGGGGCTCTGACCAGGTTCTGTTACCCAGAATCCTTTGCAAACTTCATAATGTGGCTAAAATTCCTCACATTTCGGTGACAGAAAGTTCTGGAATCTGAGAGGAGCCACAAATTTCCTTCCACCCAGCGTTACCCCAAGTCTCCCGATAAAAATGATACCTCACTTGTGTGGGTAGGCCTAGCACCCGTGACAGGAAATAACTCAAAACACAACATGGACACATCACATTTTTTTAAAGAAAACAGAGGTGTTTTTTGCAAAGTGCCTACCTGTAGATTTTGGCCTCTAGCTCAGCCGGCACCTAGCGAAACCTACCAAACCTGTGCATTTTTTAAAACTAGAGACCCAGGGGAATCCAAGATGGGGTGACTTGTGGGACTCTGGCCAGGTTCTGTTACCCAGAATCCTTTGCAAACCTCAAAATTTGGCTAAAAATCACATTTTCCTCACATTTCGGTGACAGAAAGTTCTGGAATCTGAGAGGAGCCACAAATTTCCTTCCACCCAGCGTTCCCCCAAGTCTCCCGATAAAAATGATACCTCACTAGTGTGGGTAGGCCGAGCGCCCGCGACAGGAAATGCCCCAAAACACAACGTGGACACATCACAATTTTTGACAGAAAACAGAGGTGTTTTTTGCAAAGTGCCTACCTGCTGATTTTGGCCTCTAGCTCAGCCGGCACCTAGGGAAACCTACCAAACCTGTGCATTTTTGAAAACTAGAGACCCAGGGGAATCCAAGATGGGGTGACTTGTGGGGCTCTGACCAGGTTCTGTTACCCAGAATCATTTGCAAACCTCAAAATTTGGCTAAAAATACACATTTTCCTCACATTTCGGTGACAGAAAGTTCTGGAATCTGAGAGGAGCACCAAATTTCCTTCCACCCAGCGTTCCCCCAAGTCTCCCGATAAAAATGATACCTCACTTGTGTGGGTAGGCCTAGAGTCCGCGACAGGAAATGCCCCAAAACACAACGTGGACACATCACATTTTTTGAAAGAAAATAGAGGTGTTTTTTGCAAAGTGCCTACCTGTAGATTTTAGCCTCTAGCTCAGCCGGCACCTAGGGAAACCTACCAAACCTGTGCATTTTTTAAAACTAGAGACCTAGGGGAATCCAAGATGGGGTGACTTGTGGGGCTCTGACCAGGTTCTGTTACCCAGAATCCTTTGCAAACTTCATAATGTGGCTAAAAAAACACATTTTCCTCACATTTCGGTGACAGAAAGTTATGGAATCTGAGAGGAGCCACAAATTTCCTTCCACCCAGCGTTCCCCCAAGTCTCCCGATAAAAATGATACCTTAATTGTGTGGGTAGGCCTAGCGCCCGCGACAGGAAATACCCCAAAACACAACGTGGACACATCAAAAGTTTTTTAAAGAAAACAGAGGTGTTTTTTGCAAAGTGCCTACCTGTAGATTTTGGCCTCTAGCTCAGCCGGCACCTAGCGAAACCTACCAGACCTGTGCATTTTTGAAAACTAGAGACCCAGGGGAATCCAAGATGGGGTGACTTGTGGGGCTCTGACCACGTTCTGTTACCCAGAATCCTTTGCAAATTTCAAAATTTGGCTAAAAAAAACACATTTTCCTCACATTTTGGTGACAGAAAGTTCTGGAATCTGAGAGGAGCCACAAATTTCCTTCCACCCAGCGTTCCCCCAAGTCTCCCGATAAAAATGATACCTCACTTGTGTGGGTAGGCCTAGCGCCCACGACAGGAAATGCCCCAAAACACAACGTGGACACATCACAATTTTTGACAGAAAACAGAGGTGTTTTTTGCAAAGTGCCTACCTGCTGATTTTGGCCTCTAGCTCAGCCGGCACCTAGGGAAACCTACCAAACCTGTGCATTTTCGAAAACTAGGGACCTGGTGGAATCCAAGATAGGGTGACTTGTGGGGCTCTGACCAGGTTCTGTTACCCAGAATCCTTTGCAAACTTCATAATGTGGCTAAAAAAACACATTTTCCTCACATTTCGGTGACAGAAAGTTCTGGAATCTGAGAGGAGCCACAAATTTCCTTCCACCTAGCGTTCCCCCAAGTCTCCCGATAAAAATGATACCTCACTTGTGTGGGTAGGCCTAGCGCCCGCGACAGGAAATGCCCCAAAACACAACGTGGACAGATCAAATTTTTTTAAAGAAAACAGAGGTGTTTTTTGCAAAGTGCCTACCTGTAGATTTTGGCCTCTAGCTCAGCCGGCACCTAGCGAAACCTACCAGACCTGTGCATTTTTGAAAACTAGAGACCCAGGGGAATCCAAGATGGGGTGACTTGTGGGGCTCTGACCACGTTCTGTTACCCAGAATCCTTTGCAAATTTCAAAATTTGGCTAAAAAAAACACATTTTCCTCACATTTTGGTGACAGAAAGTTCTGGAATCTGAGAGGAGCCACAAATTTCCTTCCACCCAGCGTTCCCCCAAGTCTCCCGATAAAAATGATACCTCACTTGTGTGGGTAGGCCTAGCGCCCACGACAGGAAATGCCCCAAAACACAACGTGGACACATCACAATTTTTGACAGAAAACAGAGGTGTTTTTTGCAAAGTGCCTACCTTTAGATTTTGGCCTCTAGCTCAGCCGGCACCTAGCGAAACCTACCACACCTGTGCATTATTGAAAACTAGAGACCCAGGGGAATTCAAGATGGGGTGACTTGTGGGGCTCTGACCAGGTTCTGTTACCCAGAATCCTTTGCAAACCTCAAAATTTGGCTAAAAAACACACTTTCCTCACATTTCGGTGACAGAAAGTTCTGGAATCTGAGAGGAGCTACAAATTTCCTTCCACCCAGCGTTCCCCCAAGTCTCCCGATAAAAATGATACCTCACTTGTGTGGGTAGGCCTAGCACCCGTGACAGGAAATAACTCAAAACACAACATGGACACATCACATTTTTTTAAAGAAAACAGAGGTGTTTTTTGCAAAGTGCCTACCTGTAGATTTTGGCCTTTAGCTCAGCCGGCACCTAGGGAAACCTACCAAACCTGTGCATTTTTGAAAACTAGAGACCCCAGGGAATCCAAGATGGGGTGACTTGTGCGGCTCTGACCAGGTTCTGTTACCCAGAATCCTTTGCAAACCTCAAAATTTGGCTGAAAAACACATTTTCCTCACATTTCGGTGACAGAAAGTTCTGGAATCTGAGAGGAGCCACAAATTTCCTTCCACCCAGCGTTCCCCCAAGTCTCCCGATAAAAATGATACCTCACTTGTGTGGGTAGGCCTAGCACCCGTGACAGGAAATAACTCAAAACACAACATGGACACATCACATTTTTTTAAAGAAAACAGAGGTGTTTTTTGCAAAGTGCCTACCTGTAGATTTTGGCCTCTAGCTCAGCCGGCACCTAGCGAAACCTACCAAACCTGTGCATTTTTGAAAACTAGAGACCCAGGGGAATCCAAGATAGGGTGACTTGTGGGGCTCTGACCAGGTTCTGTTACCCAGAATCCTTTGCAAACTTCAAAATTTGGCTAAAAAAACACATTTTCCTCACATTTCGGTGACAGAAAGTTCTGGAATCTGAGAGGAGCCGCAAATTTCCTTCCACCCAGCGTTCCTCCAAGTCTCCCGATAAAAATGATACCTCACTTGTGTGGGTAGGCCTAGCGCCCGTGACAGGAAATGCCCCAAAACACAACGTGGACACATCACATTTTTTGAAAGAAAATAGAGGTGTTTTTTGCAAAGTGCTTACCTGTAGATTTTGGCCTCTAGCTCAGCCGGCACCTAGGGAAACCTACCAAACCTGTGCATTTTTGAAAACTACAGACCTAGGGGAATCCAAGAGGGGGTGACTTGTGGGGCTCTGACCAGGTTCTGTTACCCAGAATCCTTTGCAAACTTCATAATGTGGCTAAAATTCCTCACATTTCGGTGACAGAAAGTTCTGGAATCTGAGAGGAGCCACAAATTTCCTTCCACCCAGCGTTACCCCAAGTCTCCCGATAAAAATGATACCTCACTTGTGTGGGTAGGCCTAGCACCCGTGACAGGAAATAACTCAAAACACAACATGGACACATCACATTTTTTTAAAGAAAACAGAGGTGTTTTTTGCAAAGTGCCTACCTGTAGATTTTGGCCTCTAGCTCAGCCGGCACCTAGCGAAACCTACCAAACCTGTGCATTTTTTAAAACTAGAGACCCAGGGGAATCCAAGATGGGGTGACTTGTGGGGCTCTGGCCAGGTTCTGTTACCCAGAATCCTTTGCAAACCTCAAAATTTGGCTAAAAATCACATTTTCCTCACATTTCGGTGACAGAAAGTTCTGGAATCTGAGAGGAGCCACAAATTTCCTTCCACCCAGCGTTCCCCCAAGTCTCCCGATAAAAATGATACCTCACTAGTGTGGGTAGGCCGAGCGCCCGCGACAGGAAATGCCCCAAAACACAACGTGGACACATCACAATTTTTGACAGAAAACAGAGGTGTTTTTTGCAAAGTGCCTACCTGCTGATTTTGGCCTCTAGCTCAGCCGGCACCTAGGGAAACCTACCAAACCTGTGCATTTTTGAAAACTAGAGACCCAGGGGAATCCAAGATGGGGTGACTTGTGGGGCTCTGACCAGGTTCTGTTACCCAGAATCATTTGCAAACCTCAAAATTTGGCTAAAAATACACATTTTCCTCACATTTCGGTGACAGAAAGTTCTGGAATCTGAGAGGAGCACCAAATTTCCTTCCACCCAGCGTTCCCCCAAGTCTCCCGATAAAAATGATACCTCACTTGTGTGGGTAGGCCTAGAGTCCGCGACAGGAAATGCCCCAAAACACAACGTGGACACATCACATTTTTTGAAAGAAAATAGAGGTGTTTTTTGCAAAGTGCCTACCTGTAGATTTTAGCCTCTAGCTCAGCCGGCACCTAGGGAAACCTACCAAACCTGTGCATTTTTTAAAACTAGAGACCTAGGGGAATCCAAGATGGGGTGACTTGTGGGGCTCTGACCAGGTTCTGTTACCCAGAATCCTTTGCAAACTTCATAATGTGGCTAAAAAAACACATTTTCCTCACATTTCGGTGACAGAAAGTTATGGAATCTGAGAGGAGCCACAAATTTCCTTCCACCCAGCGTTCCCCCAAGTCTCCCGATAAAAATGATACCTTACTTGTGTGGGTAGGCCTAGCGCCCGCGACAGGAAATACCCCAAAACACAACGTGGACACATCAAAAGTTTTTTAAAGAAAACAGAGGTGTTTTTTGCAAAGTGCCTACCTGTAGATTTTGGCCTCTAGCTCAGCCGGCACCTAGCGAAACCTACCAGACCTGTGCATTTTTGAAAACTAGAGACCCAGGGGAATCCAAGATGGGGTGACTTGTGGGGCTCTGACCACGTTCTGTTACCCAGAATCCTTTGCAAATTTCAAAATTTGGCAAAAAAAAACACATTTTCCTCACATTTTGGTGACAGAAAGTTCTGGAATCTGAGAGGAGCCACAAATTTCCTTCCACCCAGCGTTCCCCCAAGTCTCCCGATAAAAATGATACCTCACTTGTGTGGGTAGGCCTAGCGCCCACGACAGGAAATGCCCCAAAACACAACGTGGACACATCACAATTTTTGACAGAAAACAGAGGTGTTTTTTGCAAAGTGCCTACCTGCTGATTTTGGCCTCTAGCTCAGCCGGCACCTAGGGAAACCTACCAAACCTGTGCATTTTCGAAAACTAGGGACCTGGTGGAATCCAAGATAGGGTGACTTGTGGGGCTCTGACCAGGTTCTGTTACCCAGAATCCTTTGCAAACTTCATAATGTGGCTAAAAAAACACATTTTCCTCACATTTCGGTGACAGAAAGTTCTGGAATCTGAGAGGAGCCACAAATTTCCTTCCACCTAGCGTTCCCCCAAGTCTCCCGATAAAAATGATACCTCACTTGTGTGGGTAGGCCTAGCGCCCGCGACAGGAAATGCCCCAAAACACAACGTGGACAGATCAAATTTTTTTAAAGAAAACAGAGGTGTTTTTTGCAAAGTGCCTACCTGTAGATTTTGGCCTCTAGCTCAGCCGGCACCTAGCGAAACCTACCAGACCTGTGCATTTTTGAAAACTAGAGACCCAGGGGAATCCAAGATGGGGTGACTTGTGGGGCTCTGACCACGTTCTGTTACCCAGAATCCTTTGCAAATTTCAAAATTTGGCTAAAAAAAACACATTTTCCTCACATTTTGGTGACAGAAAGTTCTGGAATCTGAGAGGAGCCACAAATTTCCTTCCACCCAGCGTTCCCCCAAGTCTCCCGATAAAAATGATACCTCACTTGTGTGGGTAGGCCTAGCGCCCACGACAGGAAATGCCCCAAAACACAACGTGGACACATCACAATTTTTGACAGAAAACAGAGGTGTTTTTTGCAAAGTGCCTACCTTTAGATTTTGGCCTCTAGCTCAGCCGGCACCTAGCGAAACCTACCACACCTGTGCATTATTGAAAACTAGAGACCCAGGGGAATTCAAGATGGGGTGACTTGTGGGGCTCTGACCAGGTTCTGTTACCCAGAATCCTTTGCAAACCTCAAAATTTGGCTAAAAAACACACTTTCCTCACATTTCGGTGACAGAAAGTTCTGGAATCTGAGAGGAGCTACAAATTTCCTTCCACCCAGCGTTCCCCCAAGTCTCCCGATAAAAATGATACCTCACTTGTGTGGGTAGGCCTAGCACCCGTGACAGGAAATAACTCAAAACACAACATGGACACATCACATTTTTTTAAAGAAAACAGAGGTGTTTTTTGCAAAGTGCCTACCTGTAGATTTTGGCCTCTAGCTCAGCCGGCACCTAGCGAAACCTACCAAACCTGTGCATTTTTGAAAACTAGAGACCCAGGGGAATCCAAGATAGGGTGACTTGTGGGGCTCTGACCAGGTTCTGTTACCCAGAATCCTTTGCAAACCTCAAAATTTGGCTAAAAAAACACATTTTCCTCACATTTCGGTGACAGAAAGTTCTGGAATCTGAGAGGAGCCGCAAATTTCCTTCCACCTAGCGTTCCCCCAAGTCTCCCGATAAAAATGATACCTCACTTGTGTGGGTAGGCCTAGCGCCCGCGACAGGAAATGCCCCAAAACACAACGTGGACAGATCACATTTTTTTAAAGAAAACAGAGGTGTTTTTTGCAAAGTGCCTACCTTTAGATTTTGGCCTCTAGCTCAGCCGGCACCTAGCGAAACCTACCACACCTGTGCATTATTGAAAACTAGAGACCCAGGGGAATCCAAGATGGGGTGACTTGTGGGGCTCTGACCAGGTTCTGTTACCCAGATTCCTTTGCAAACCTCAAAATTTGGCTAAAAAACACACTTTCCTCACATTTCGGTGACAGAAAGTTCTGGAATCTGAGAGGAGATACAAATTTCCTTCCACCCAGCGTTCCCCCAAGTCTCCCGATAAAAATGATACCTCACTTGTGTGGGTAGGCCTAGCGCCCGCGACAGGAAATGCCCCAAAACACAACATGGACACATCACAATTTTTGACAGAAAACAGAGGTGTTTTTTGCAAAGTGCCTACCTGCTGATTTTGGCCTCTAGCTCAGCCGGCAGCTAGGGAAACCTACCAAACCTGTGCATTTTCGAAAACTAGGGACCTTGGGGAATCCAAGATGGGGTGACTTGTGGGGCTCTGACCAGGTTCTGTTACCCAGAATCCTTTGCAAACCACAAAATTTGGCTAAAAATACACATTTTCCTCACATTTCGGTGACAGAAAGTTCTGGAATCTGAGAGGAGCCACAAATTTCCTTCCACCCAGCGTTCCCCCAAGTCTCCCGATAAAAATGATACCTCACTTGTGTGGGTAGGCCTAGCACCCGTGACAGGAAATAACTCAAAACACAACATGGACACATCACATTTTTTTAAAGAAAACAGAGGTGTTTTTTGCAAAGTGCCTACCTGTAGATTTTGGCCTCTAGCTCAGCCGGCACCTAGCGAAACCTACCAAACCTGTGCATTTTTGAAAACTAGAGACCCAGGGGAATCCAAGATAGGGTGACTTGTGGGGCTCTGACCAGGTTCTGTTACCCAGAATCCTTTGCAAACTTCAAAATTTGGCTAAAAAAACACATTTTCCTCACATTTCGGTGACAGAAAGTTCTGGAATCTGAGAGGAGCCGCAAATTTCCTTCCACCCAGCGTTCCTCCAAGTCTCCCGATAAAAATGATACCTCACTTGTGTGGGTAGGCCTAGCGCCCGTGACAGGAAATGCCCCAAAACACAACGTGGACACATCACATTTTTTGAAAGAAAATAGAGGTGTTTTTTGCAAAGTGCTTACCTGTAGATTTTGGCCTCTAGCTCAGCCGGCACCTAGGGAAACCTACCAAACCTGTGCATTTTTGAAAACTACAGACCTAGGGGAATCCAAGATGGGGTGACTTGTGGGGCTCTGACCAGGTTCTGTTACCCAGAATCCTTTGCAAACTTCATAATGTGGCTAAAATTCCTCACATTTCGGTGACAGAAAGTTATGGAATCTGAGAGGAGCCACAAATTTCCTTCCACCCAGCGTTCCCCCAAGTCTCCCGATAAAAATGATACCTCACTTGTGTGGGTAGGCCTAGCGCCCGCAACAGGAAATACCCCCAAAACACAACGTGGACACATCACATTTTTTTTAAAGAAAACAGAGGTGTTTTTTGCAAAGTGCCTACCTGTAGATTTTGGCCTCTAGCTCAGCCGGCACCTAGGGAAACCTACCAAACCTGTGCATTTTTTAAAACTAGAGACCCAGGGGAATCCAAGATGGGGTGACTTGTGGGGCTCTGGCCAGGTTCTGTTACCCAGAATCCTTTGCAAACCTCAAAATTTGGCTAAAAAACACATTTTCCTCACATTTCGGTGACAGAAAGTTCTGGAATCTGAGAGGAGCCACAAATTTCCTTCCACCCAGCGTTCCCCCAAGTCTCCCGATAAAAATGATACCTCACTAGTGTGGGTAGGCCGAGCGCCCGCGACAGGAAATGCCCCAAAACACAACGTGGACACATCACAATTTTTGACAGAAAACAGAGGTGTTTTTTGCAAAGTGCCTACCTGCTGATTTTGGCCTCTAGCTCAGCCGGCACCTAGGGAAACCTACCAAACCTGTGCATTTTTGAAAACTAGAGACCCAGGGGAATCCAAGATGGGGTGACTTGTGGGGCTCTGACCAGGTTCTGTTACCCAGAATCCTTTGCAAACCTCAAAATTTGGCTAAAAATACACATTTTCCTCACATTTCGGTGACAGAAAGTTCTGGAATCTGAGAGGAGCACCAAATTTCCTTCCACCCAGCGTTCCCCCAAGTCTCCCGATAAAAATGATACCTCACTTGTGTGGGTAGGCCTAGAGTCCGCGACAGGAAATGCCCCAAAACACAACGTGGACACATCACATTTTTTGAAAGAAAATAGAGGTGTTTTTTGCAAAGTGCCTACCTGTAGATTTTAGCCTCTAGCTCAGCCGGCACCTAGGGAAACCTACCAAACCTGTGCATTTTTTAAAACTAGAGACCTAGGGGAATCCAAGATGGGGTGACTTGTGGGGCTCTGACCAGGTTCTGTTACCCAGAATCCTTTGCAAACTTCATAATGTGGCTAAAAAAACACATTTTCCTCACATTTCGGTGACAGAAAGTTATGGAATCTGAGAGGAGCCACAAATTTCCTTCCACCCAGCGTTCCCCCAAGTCTCCCGATAAAAATGATACCTTACTTGTGTGGGTAGGCCTAGCGCCCGCGACAGGAAATACCCCAAAACACAACGTGGACACATCAAAAGTTTTTTAAAGAAAACAGAGGTGTTTTTTGCAAAGTGCCTACCTGTAGATTTTGGCCTCTAGCTCAGCCGGCACCTAGCGAAACCTACCAGACCTGTGCATTTTTGAAAACTAGAGACCCAGGGGAATCCAAGATGGGGTGACTTGTGGGGCTCTGACCACGTTCTGTTACCCAGAATCCTTTGCAAATTTCAAAATTTGGCTAAAAAAAACACATTTTCCTCACATTTCGGTGACAGAAAGTTCTGGAATCTGAGAGGAGCCACAAATTTCCTTCCACCCAGCGTTCCCCCAAGTCTCCCGATAAAAATGATACCTCACTTGTGTGGGTAGGCCTAGCGCCCGCGACAGGAAATGCCCCAAAACACAACGTGGACAGATCACATTTTTTTAAAGAAAACAGAGATGTTTTTTGCAAAGTGCCTACCTGTAGATTTTGGCCTCTAGCTCAGCCGGCACCTAGCGAAACCTCCCAAACCTGTGCATTTTTGAAAACTAGAGACCCAGGGGAATCCAAGATAGGGTGACTTGTGGGGCTCTGACCAGGTTCTGTTACCCAGAATCCTTTGCAAACTTCAAAATTTGTCTAAAAAAACACATTTTCCTCACATTTCGGTGACAGAAAGTTCTGGAATCTGAGAGGAGCCGCAAATTTCCTTCCACCCAGCGTTCCTCCAAGTCTCCCGATAAAAATGATACCTCACTTGTGTGGGTAGGCCTAGCGCCCGTGACAGGAAATGCCCCAAAACACAACGTGGACACATCACATTTTTTGAAAGAAAATAGAGGTGTTTTTTGCAAAGTGCTTACCTGTAGATTTTGGCCTCTAGCTCAGCCAGCACCTAGGGAAACCTACCAAACCTGTGCATTTTTGAAAACTACAGACCTAGGGGAATCCAAGAGGGGGTGACTTGTGGGGCTCTGACCAGGTTCTGTTACTCAGAATCCTTTGCAAACTTCATAATGTGGCTAAAATTCCTCACATTTCGGTGACAGAAAGTTATGGAATCTGAGAGGAGCCACAAATTTCCTTCCACCCAGCGTTCCCCCAAGTCTCCCGATAAAAATGATACCTCACTTGTGTGGGTAGGCCTAGCGCCCGCGACAGGAAATACCCCCAAAACACAACGTGGACACATCACAAGTTTTTTAAAGGAAACATAGGTGTTTTTTGCAAAGTGCCTACCTGCTGATTTTGGCCTCTAGCTCAGCCGGCACCTAGGGAAACCTACCAAATCTGTGCATTTTTGAAAACTAGGGACCTAGGGGAATCCAAGATGGGGTGACTTGTGGGGCTCTGACCAGGTTCGGTTACCCAGAATCCTTTGCAAACCACAAAATTTGGCTAAAAATACACATTTTCCTCACATTTCGGTGACAGGAAGTTCTGGAATCTGAGAGGAGCCACAAATTTCCTTCCACCCAGCGTTCCCCCAAGTCTCCCGATAAAAAAGATACCTCACTTGTGTGGGTAGGCCTAGCGCCCGTGACAGGAAATAACCCAAAACACAACATGGACACATCACATTTTTTGAAAGAAAACAGAGGTGTTTTTTGCAAAGTGCCTACCTGTAGATATTGGCCTCTAGCTCAGCCGGCACTTAGCGAAACCTACCAGACCTATGCATTTTTGAAAACTAGAGACCCAGGGGAATCCAAGATGGGGTGACTTGTGGGGCTCTGACCAGGTTCTGTTACCCAGAATCCTTTGCAAATTTCAAAATTTGGCTAAAAAAAACCATTTTCCTCACATTTCGGTGACAGAAAGTTCTGGAATCTGAGAGGAGCCACACATTTCCTTCCACCCAGCGTTCCCCTAAGTCTCCCGATAAAAATGATACCTCACTTGTGTGGGTAGGCCTAGCGCCCGCGACAGGAAATGCCCCAAAACACAACGTGGACACATCACATTTTTTGAAAGAAAACAGATGTTTTTTTTGCAAAGTGCCTACCTGTAGATTTTGGCCTCTAGCTCAGCCGGCACCTAGGGAAACCTACCAAACCTGTGCAATGTTTGAAAACTAGAGACCTCGGGGAATCCAAGATGGGGTGACTTGTGGGGCTCTGACCAGGTTCTGTTACCCAGAATCCTTTGCAAACTTCATAATGTGGCTAAAAAAACACATTTTCCTCACATTTCGGTGACAGAAGGTTCTGGAATCTGAGAGGAGCCACAAATTTCCTTCCACCCAGCGTTCCCCCAAGTCTCCCGATAAAAATGATACCTCACTTGTGTGGGTAGGCCTAGCGCCCGCGACAGGAAATGCCCCAAAACACAACGTGGACACATCACATTTTTTTAAAGAAAACAGAGGTGTTTTTTGAAAAGTGCCTACCTGTAGATTTTGGCCTCTAGCTCAGCCGGCACCTAGCGAAACCTACCAAACCTGTGCATTTTTGAAAACTAGAGACCCAGGGGAATCCAAGATGGGGTGACTTGTGGGGCTCTGACCAGGTTCTGTTACCCAGAATCCTTTGCAAACCTCAAAATTTGGCTAAAAATACACATTTTCCTCACATTTCGGTGACAGAAAGTTCTGGAATCTGAGAGGAGCACCAAATTTCCTTCCACCCAGCGTTCCCCCAAGTCTCCCGATAAAAATTATACCTCACTTGTGTGGGTAGGCCTAGAGTCCGCGACAGGAAATGCCCCAAAACACAACGTGGACACATCACATTTTTTGAAAGAAAATAGAGGTGTTTTTTGCAAAGTGCCTACCTGTAGATTTTAGCCTCTAGCTCAGCCGGCACCTAGGGAAACCTACCAAACCTGTGCATTTTTTAAAACTAGAGACCTAGGGGAATCCAAGATGGGGTGACTTGTGGGGCTCTGACCAGGTTCTGTTACCCAGAATCCTTTGCAAACTTCATAATGTGGGTAAAAAAACACATTTTCCTCACATTTCGGTGACAGAAAGTTATGGAATCTGAGAGGAGCCACAAATTTCCTTCCACCCAGCGTTCCCCCAACTCTCCCGATAAAAATGATACTTCACTTGTGTGGGTAGGCCTAGCGCCCGCGACAGGAAATACCCCAAAACACAACGTGGACACATCAAAAGTTTTTTAAAGAAAACAGAGGTGTTTTTTGCAAAGTGCCTACCTGTATATTTTGGCCTCTAGCTCAGCCGGCACCTTGCGAAACCTACCAAACCTGTGCATTTTTGAAAACTAGAGACCCCAGGGAATCCAAGATGGGGTGACTTGTGCGGCTCTGACCAGGTTCTGTTACCCAGAATCCTTTGCAAACCTCAAAATTTGGCTGAAAAACACATTTTCCTCACATTTCGGTGACAGAAAGTTCTGGAATCTGAGAGGAGCCACAAATTTCCTTCTACCTAGCATTCCCCCAAGTCTCCCGATAAAAATGATACCTCACTTGTGTGGGTAGGCCTAGCGCCCGGGACAGGAAATGACCCAAAACACAACGTGGACACATCACAATTTTTGACAGAAAACAGAGGTGTTTTTTGCAAAGTGCCTACCTGCTGATTTTGGCCTCTAGCTCAGCCGGCACCTAGGGAAACCTACCAAACCTGTGCATTTTCGAAAACTAGGGACCTAGGGGAATCCAAGATGGGGTGACTTGTGGGGCTCTGACCAGGTTCTGTTACCCAGAATCCTTTGCAAACTTCATAATGTGGCTAAAAAAACACATTTTCCTCACATTTCGGTGACAGAAAGTTCTGGAATCTGAGAGGAGCCACAAATTTCCTTCCACCTAGCGTTCCCCCAAGTCTCCCGATAAAAATGATACCTCACTTGTGTGGGTAGGCCTAGCGCCCGCGACAGGAAATGCCCCAAAACACAACGTGGACAGATCACATTTTTTTAAAGAAAACAGAGGTGTTTTTTGCAAAGTGCCTACCTTTAGATTTTGGCCTCTAGCTCAGCCGGCACCTAGCGAAACCTACCACACCTGTGCATTATTGAAAACTAGAGACCCAGGGGAATCCAAGATGGGGTGACTTGTGGGGCTCTGACCAGGTTCTGTTACCCAGATTCCTTTGCAAACCTCAAAATTTGGCTAAAAAACACACTTTCCTCACATTTCGGTGACAGAAAGTTCTGGAATCTGAGAGGAGATACAAATTTCCTTCCACCCAGCGTTCCCCCAAGTCTCCCGATAAAAATGATACCTCACTTGTGTGGGTAGGCCTAGCGCCCGCGACAGGAAATGCCCCAAAACACAACATGGACACATCACAATTTTTGACAGAAAACAGAGGTGTTTTTTGCAAAGTGCCTACCTGCTGATTTTGGCCTCTAGCTCAGCCGGCAGCTAGGGAAACCTACCAAACCTGTGCAATTTCGAAAACTAGGGACCTTGGGGAATCCAAGATGGGGTGACTTGTGGGGCTCTGACCAGGTTCTGTTACCCAGAATCCTTTGCAAACCACAAAATTTGGCTAAAAATACACATTTTCCTCACATTTCGGTGACAGAAAGTTCTGGAATCTGAGAGGAGCCACAAATTTCCTTCCACCCAGCGTTCCCCCAAGTCTCCCGATAAAAATGATACCTCACTTGTGTGGGTAGGCCTAGCACCCGTGACAGGAAATAACTCAAAACACAACATGGACACATCACATTTTTTTAAAGAAAACAGGTGTTTTTTGCAAAGTGCCTACCTGTAGATTTTGGCCTCTAGCTCAGCCGGCACCTAGCGAAACCTACCAAACCTGTGCATTTTTGAAAACTAGAGTCCCAGGGGAATCCAAGATAGGGTGACTTGTGGGGCTCTGACCAGGTTCTGTTACCCAGAATCCTTTGCAAACTTCAAAATTTGGCTAAAAAAACACATTTTCCTCACATTTCGGTGACAGAAAGTTCTGGAATCTGAGAGGAGCCGCAAATTTCCTTCCACCCAGCGTTCCTCCAAGTCTCCCGATAAAAATGATACCTCACTTGTGTGGGTAGGCCTAGCGCCCGTGACAGGAAATGCCCCAAAACACAACGTGAACACATCACATTTTTTGAAAGAAAATAGAGGTGTTTTTTGCAAAGTGCTTACCTGTAGATTTTGGCCTCTAGCTCAGCCGGCACCTAGGGAAACCTACCAAACCTGTGCATTTTTGAAAACTACAGACCTAGGGGAATCCAAGAGGGGGTGACTTGTGGGGCTCTGACCAGGTTCTGTTACCCAGAATCCTTTGCAAACTTCATAATGTGGCTAAAATTCCTCACATTTCGGTGACAGAAAGTTCTGGAATCTGAGAGGAGCCACAAATTTCCTTCCACCCAGCGTTACCCCAAGTCTCCCGATAAAAATGATACCTCACTTGTGTGGGTAGGCCTAGCACCCGTGACAGGAAATAACTCAAAACACAACATGGACACATCACATTTTTTTAAAGAAAACAGAGGTGTTTTTTGCAAAGTGCCTACCTGTAGATTTTGGCCTCTAGCTCAGCCGGCACCTAGCGAAACCTACCAAACCTGTGCATTTTTTAAAACTAGAGACCCAGGGGAATCCAAGATGGGGTGACTTGTGGGGCTCTGGCCAGGTTCTGTTACCCAGAATCCTTTGCAAACCTCAAAATTTGGCTAAAAATCACATTTTCCTCACATTTCGGTGACAGAAAGTTCTGGAATCTGAGAGGAGCCACAAATTTCCTTCCACCCAGCGTTCCCCCAAGTCTCCCGATAAAAATGATACCTCACTAGTGTGGGTAGGCCGAGCGCCCGCGACAGGAAATGCCCCAAAACACAACGTGGACACATCACAATTTTTGACAGAAAACAGAGGTGTTTTTTGCAAAGTGCCTACCTGCTGATTTTGGCCTCTAGCTCAGCCGGCACCTAGGGAAACCTACCAAACCTGTGCATTTTTGAAAACTAGAGACCCAGGGGAATCCAAGATGGGGTGACTTGTGGGGCTCTGACCAGGTTCTGTTACCCAGAATCATTTGCAAACCTCAAAATTTGGCTAAAAATACACATTTTCCTCACATTTCGGTGACAGAAAGTTCTGGAATCTGAGAGGAGCACCAAATTTCCTTCCACCCAGCGTTCCCCCAAGTCTCCCGATAAAAATGATACCTCACTTGTGTGGGTAGGCCTAGAGTCCGCGACAGGAAATGCCCCAAAACACAACGTGGACACATCACATTTTTTGAAAGAAAATAGAGGTGTTTTTTGCAAAGTGCCTACCTGTAGATTTTAGCCTCTAGCTCAGCCGGCACCTAGGGAAACCTACCAAACCTGTGCATTTTTTAAAACTAGAGACCTAGGGGAATCCAAGATGGGGTGACTTGTGGGGCTCTGACCAGGTTCTGTTACCCAGAATCCTTTGCAAACTTCATAATGTGGCTAAAAAAACACATTTTCCTCACATTTCGGTGACAGAAAGTTATGGAATCTGAGAGGAGCCACAAATTTCCTTCCACCCAGCGTTCCCCCAAGTCTCCCGATAAAAATGATACCTTACTTGTGTGGGTAGGCCTAGCGCCCGCGACAGGAAATACCCCAAAACACAACGTGGACACATCAAAAGTTTTTTAAAGAAAACAGAGGTGTTTTTTGCAAAGTGCCTACCTGTAGATTTTGGCCTCTAGCTCAGCCGGCACCTAGCGAAACCTACCAGACCTGTCCATTTTTGAAAACTAGAGACCCAGGGGAATCCAAGATGGGGTGACTTGTGGGGCTCTGACCACGTTCTGTTACCCAGAATCCTTTGCAAATTTCAAAATTTGGCTAAAAAAAACACATTTTCCTCACATTTTGGTGACAGAAAGTTCTGGAATCTGAGAGGAGCCACAAATTTCCTTCCACCCAGCGTTCCCCCAAGTCTCCCGATAAAAATGATACCTCACTTGTGTGGGTAGGCCTAGCGCCCACGACAGGAAATGCCCCAAAACACAACGTGGACACATCACAATTTTTGACAGAAAACAGAGGTGTTTTTTGCAAAGTGCCTACCTGCTGATTTTGGCCTCTAGCTCAGCCGGCACCTAGGGAAACCTACCAAACCTGTGCATTTTCGAAAACTAGGGACCTGGTGGAATCCAAGATAGGGTGACTTGTGGGACTCTGACCAGGTTCTGTTACCCAGAATCCTTTGCAAACTTCATAATGTGGCTAAAAAAACACATTTTCCTCACATTTCGGTGACAGAAAGTTCTGGAATCTGAGAGGAGCCACAAATTTCCTTCCACCTAGCGTTCCCCCAAGTCTCCCGATAAAAATGATACCTCACTTGTGTGGGTAGGCCTAGCGCCCGCGACAGGAAATGCCCCAAAACACAACGTGGACAGATCAAATTTTTTTAAAGAAAACAGAGGTGTTTTTTGCAAAGTGCCTACCTTTAGATTTTGGCCTCTAGCTCAGCCGGCACCTAGCGAAACCTACCACACCTGTGCATTATTGAAAACTAGAGACCCAGGGGAATTCAAGATGGGGTGACTTGTGGGGCTCTGACCAGGTTCTGTTACCCAGAATCCTTTGCAAACCTCAAAATTTGGCTAAAAAACACACTTTCCTCACATTTCGGTGACAGAAAGTTCTGGAATCTGAGAGGAGCTACAAATTTCCTTCCACCCAGCGTTCCCCCAAGTCTCCCGATAAAAATGATACCTCACTTGTGTGGGTAGGCCTAGCACCCGTGACAGGAAATAACTCAAAACACAACATGGACACATCACATTTTTTTAAAGAAAACAGAGGTGTTTTTTGCAAAGTGCCTACCTGTAGATTTTGGCCTCTAGCT
This sequence comes from Pleurodeles waltl, assembly GCF_031143425.1. Classification (NCBI taxonomy): domain Eukaryota; kingdom Metazoa; phylum Chordata; class Amphibia; order Caudata; family Salamandridae; genus Pleurodeles; species Pleurodeles waltl. The sequence goes on along the minus strand of NC_090440.1, from coordinate 69,893,535 downwards.
CAGCCGGCACCTAGCGAAACCTACCAAACCTGTGCATTTTTGAAAACTAGAGACCCAGGGGAATCCAAGATAGGGTGACTTGTGGGGCTCTGACCAGGTTCTGTTACCCAGAATCCTTTGCAAACCTCAAAATTTGGCTAAAAAAACACATTTTCCTCACATTTCGGTGACAGAAAGTTCTGGAATCTGAGAGGAGCCGCAAATTTCCTTCCACCTAGCGTTCCCCCAAGTCTCCCGATAAAAATGATACCTCACTTGTGTGGGTAGGCCTAGCGCCCGCGACAGGAAATGCCCCAAAACACAACGTGGACAGATCACATTTTTTTAAAGAAAACAGAGGTGTTTTTTGCAAAGTGCCTACCTTTAGATTTTGGCCTCTAGCTCAGCCGGCACCTAGCGAAACCTACCACACCTGTGCATTATTGAAAACTAGAGACCCAGGGGAATCCAAGATGGGGTGACTTGTGGGGCTCTGACCAGGTTCTGTTACCCAGATTCCTTTGCAAACCTCAAAATTTGGCTAAAAAACACACTTTCCTCACATTTCGGTGACAGAAAGTTCTGGAATCTGAGAGGAGATACAAATTTCCTTCCACCCAGCGTTCCCCCAAGTCTCCCGATAAAAATGATACCTCACTTGTGTGGGTAGGCCTAGCGCCCGCGACAGGAAATGCCCCAAAACACAACATGGACACATCACAATTTTTGACAGAAAACAGAGGTGTTTTTTGCAAAGTGCCTACCTGCTGATTTTGGCCTCTAGCTCAGCCGGCAGCTAGGGAAACCTACCAAACCTGTGCATTTTCGAAAACTAGGGACCTTGGGGAATCCAAGATGGGGTGACTTGTGGGGCTCTGACCAGGTTCTGTTACCCAGAATCCTTTGCAAACCACAAAATTTGGCTAAAAATACACATTTTCCTCACATTTCGGTGACAGAAAGTTCTGGAATCTGAGAGGAGCCACAAATTTCCTTCCACCCAGCGTTCCCCCAAGTCTCCCGATAAAAATGATACCTCACTTGTGTGGGTAGGCCTAGCACCCGTGACAGGAAATAACTCAAAACACAACATGGACACATCACATTTTTTTAAAGAAAACAGAGGTGTTTTTTGCAAAGTGCCTACCTGTAGATTTTGGCCTCTAGCTCAGCCGGCACCTAGCGAAACCTACCAAACCTGTGCATTTTTGAAAACTAGAGACCCAGGGGAATCCAAGATAGGGTGACTTGTGGGGCTCTGACCAGGTTCTGTTACCCAGAATCCTTTGCAAACTTCAAAATTTGGCTAAAAAACACATTTTCCTCACATTTCGGTGACAGAAAGTTCTGGAATCTGAGAGGAGCCGCAAATTTCCTTCCACCCAGCGTTCCTCCAAGTCTCCCGATAAAAATGATACCTCACTTGTGTGGGTAGGCCTAGCGCCCGTGACAGGAAATGCCCCAAAACACAACGTGGACACATCACATTTTTTGAAAGAAAATAGAGGTGTTTTTTGCAAAGTGCTTACCTGTAGATTTTGGCCTCTAGCTCAGCCGGCACCTAGGGAAACCTACCAAACCTGTGCATTTTTGAAAACTACAGACCTAGGGGAATCCAAGATGGGGTGACTTGTGGGGCTCTGACCAGGTTCTGTTACCCAGAATCCTTTGCAAACTTCATAATGTGGCTAAAATTCCTCACATTTCGGTGACAGAAAGTTATGGAATCTGAGAGGAGCCACAAATTTCCTTCCACCCAGCGTTCCCCCAAGTCTCCCGATAAAAATGATACCTCACTTGTGTGGGTAGGCCTAGCGCCCGCGACAGGAAATACCCCCAAAACACAACGTGGACACATCACATTTTTTTTAAAGAAAACAGAGGTGTTTTTTGCAAAGTGCCTACCTGTAGATTTTGGCCTCTAGCTCAGCGGGCACCTAGGGAAACCTACCAAACCTGTGCATTTTTTAAAACTAGAGACCCAGGGGAATCCAAGATGGGGTGACTTGTGGGGCTCTGGCCAGGTTCTGTTACCCAGAATCCTTTGCAAACCTCAAAATTTGGCTAAAAAACACATTTTCCTCACATTTCGGTGACAGAAAGTTCTGGAATCTGAGAGGAGCCACAAATTTCCTTCCACCCAGCGTTCCCCCAAGTCTCCCGATAAAAATGATACCTCACTAGTGTGGGTAGGCCGAGCGCCCGCGACAGGAAATGCCCCAAAACACAACGTGGACACATCACAATTTTTGACAGAAAACAGAGGTGTTTTTTGCAAAGTGCCTACCTGCTGATTTTGGCCTCTAGCTCAGCCGGCACCTAGGGAAACCTACCAAACCTGTGCATTTTTGAAAACTAGAGACCCAGGGGAATCCAAGATGGGGTGACTTGTGGGGCTCTGACCAGGTTCTGTTACCCAGAATCCTTTGCAAACCTCAAAATTTGGCTAAAAATACACATTTTCCTCACATTTCGGTGACAGAAAGTTCTGGAATCTGAGAGGAGCACCAAATTTCCTTCCACCCAGCGTTCCCCCAAGTCTCCCGATAAAAATGATACCTCACTTGTGTGGGTAGGCCTAGAGTCCGCGACAGGAAATGCCCCAAAACACAACGTGGACACATCACATTTTTTGAAAGAAAATAGAGGTGTTTTTTGCAAAGTGCCTACCTGTAGATTTTAGCTTCTAGCTCAGCCGGCACCTAGGGAAACCTACCAAACCTGTGCATTTTTTAAAACTAGAGACCTAGGGGAATCCAAGATGGGGTGACTTGTGGGGCTCTGACCAGGTTCTGTTACCCAGAATCCTTTGCAAACTTCATAATGTGGCTAAAAAAACACATTTTCCTCACATTTCGGTGACAGAAAGTTATGGAATCTGAGAGGAGCCACAAATTTCCTTCCACCCAGCGTTCCCCCAAGTCTCCCGATAAAAATGATACCTTACTTGTGTGGGTAGGCCTAGCGCCCGCGACAGGAAATACCCCAAAACACAACGTGGACACATCAAAAGTTTTTTAAAGAAAACAGAGGTGTTTTTTGCAAAGTGCCTACCTGTAGATTTTGGCCTCTAGCTCAGCCGGCACCTAGCGAAACCTACCAGACCTGTGCATTTTTGAAAACTAGAGACCCAGGGGAATCCAAGATGGGGTGACTTGTGGGGCTCTGACCACGTTCTGTTACCCAGAATCCTTTGCAAATTTCAAAATTTGGCTAAAAAAAACACATTTTCCTCACATTTCGGTGACAGAAAGTTCTGGAATCTGAGAGGAGCCACAAATTTCCTTCCACCCAGCGTTCCCCCAAGTCTCCCGATAAAAATGATACCTCACTTGTGTGGGTAGGCCTAGCGCCCGCGACAGGAAATGCCCCAAAACACAACGTGGACAGATCACATTTTTTTAAAGAAAACAGAGATGTTTTTTGCAAAGTGCCTACCTGTAGATTTTGGCCTCTAGCTCAGCCGGCACCTAGCGAAACCTCCCAAACCTGTGCATTTTTGAAAACTAGAGACCCAGGGGAATCCAAGATAGGGTGACTTGTGGGGCTCTGACCAGGTTCTGTTACCCAGAATCCTTTGCAAACTTCAAAATTTGGCTAAAAAAACACATTTTCCTCACATTTCGGTGACAGAAAGTTCTGGAATCTGAGAGGAGCCGCAAATTTCCTTCCACCCAGCGTTCCTCCAAGTCTCCCGATAAAAATGATACCTCACTTGTGTGGGTAGGCCTAGCGCCCGTGACAGGAAATGCCCCAAAACACAACGTGGACACATCACATTTTTTGAAAGAAAATAGAGGTGTTTTTTGCAAAGTGCTTACCTGTAGATTTTGGCCTCTAGCTCAGCCGGCACCTAGGGAAACCTACCAAACCTGTGCATTTTTGAAAACTACAGACCTAGGGGAATCCAAGAGGGGGTGACTTGTGGGGCTCTGACCAGGTTCTGTTACTCAGAATCCTTTGCAAACTTCATAATGTGGCTAAAATTCCTCACATTTCGGTGACAGAAAGTTATGGAATCTGAGAGGAGCCACAAATTTCCTTCCACCCAGCGTTCCCCCAAGTCTCCCGATAAAAATGATACCTCACTTGTGTGGGTAGGCCTAGCGCCCGCGACAGGAAATACCCCCAAAACACAACGTGGACACATCACAAGTTTTTTAAAGGAAACATAGGTGTTTTTTGCAAAGTGCCTACCTGCTGATTTTGGCCTCTAGCTCAGCCGGCACCTAGGGAAACCTACCAAATCTGTGCATTTTCGAAAACTAGGGACCTAGGGGAATCCAAGATGGGGTGACTTGTGGGGCTCTGACCAGGTTCGGTTACCCAGAATCCTTTGCAAACCACAAAATTTGGCTAAAAATACACATTTTCCTCACATTTCGGTGACAGGAAGTTCTGGAATCTGAGAGGAGCCACAAATTTCCTTCCACCCAGCGTTCCCCCAAGTCTCCCGATAAAAAAGATACCTCACTTGTGTGGGTAGGCCTAGCGCCCGTGACAGGAAATAACCCAAAACACAACATGGACACATCACATTTTTTGAAAGAAAACAGAGGTGTTTTTTGCAAAGTGCCTACCTGTAGATATTGGCCTCTAGCTCAGCCGGCACTTAGCGAAACCTACCAGAACTATGCATTTTTGAAAACTAGAGACCCAGGGGAATCCAAGATGGGGTGACTTGTGGGGCTCTGACCAGGTTCTGTTACCCAGAATCCTTTGCAAATTTCAAAATTTGGCTAAAAAAAACCATTTTCCTCACATTTCGGTGACAGAAAGTTCTGGAATCTGAGAGGAGCCACACATTTCCTTCCACCCAGCGTTCCCCTAAGTCTCCCGATAAAAATTATACCTCACTTGTGTGGGTAGGCCTAGCGCCCGCGACAGGAAATGCCCCAAAACACAACGTGGACACATCACATTTTTTGAAAGAAAACAGATGTTTTTTTTGCAAAGTGCCTACCTGTAGATTTTGGCCTCTAGCTCAGCCGGCACCTAGCGAAACCTACCAGACCTGTGCATTTTTGAAAACTAGAGACCCAGGGGAATCCAAGATGGGGTGACTTGTGGGGCTCTGACCACGTTCTGTTACCCAGAATCCTTTGCAAATTTCAAAATTTGGCTAAAAAAAACACATTTTCCTCACATTTCGGTGACAGAAAGTTCTGGAATCTGAGAGGAGCCACAAATTTCCTTCCACCCAGCGTTCCCCCAAGTCTCCCGATAAAAATGATACCTCACTTGTGTGGGTAGGCCTAGCGCCCGCGACAGGAAATGCCCCAAAACACAACGTGGACAGATCACATTTTTTTAAAGAAAACAGAGATGTTTTTTGCAAAGTGCCTACCTGTAGATTTTGGCCTCTAGCTCAGCCGGCACCTAGCGAAACCTCCCAAACCTGTGCATTTTTGAAAACTAGAGACCCAGGGGAATCCAAGATAGGGTGACTTGTGGGGCTCTGACCAGGTTCTGTTACCCAGAATCCTTTGCAAACTTCAAAATTTGGCTAAAAAAACACATTTTCCTCACATTTCGGTGACAGAAAGTTCTGGAATCTGAGAGGAGCCGCAAATTTCCTTCCACCCAGCGTTCCTCCAAGTCTCCCGATAAAAATGATACCTCACTTGTGTGGGTAGGCCTAGCGCCCGTGACAGGAAATGCCCCAAAACACAACGTGGACACATCACATTTTTTGAAAGAAAATAGAGGTGTTTTTTGCAAAGTGCTTACCTGTAGATTTTGGCCTCTAGCTCAGCCGGCACCTAGGGAAACCTACCAAACCTGTGCATTTTTGAAAACTACAGACCTAGGGGAATCCAAGAGGGGGTGACTTGTGGGGCTCTGACCAGGTTCTGTTACTCAGAATCCTTTGCAAACTTCATAATGTGGCTAAAATTCCTCACATTTCGGTGACAGAAAGTTATGGAATCTGAGAGGAGCCACAAATTTCCTTCCACCCAGCGTTCCCCCAAGTCTCCCGATAAAAATGATACCTCACTTGTGTGGGTAGGCCTAGCGCCCGCGACAGGAAATACCCCCAAAACACAACGTGGACACATCACAAGTTTTTTAAAGGAAACATAGGTGTTTTTTGCAAAGTGCCTACCTGCTGATTTTGGCCTCTAGCTCAGCCGGCACCTAGGGAAACCTACCAAATCTGTGCATTTTCGAAAACTAGGGACCTAGGGGAATCCAAGATGGGGTGACTTGTGGGGCTCTGACCAGGTTCGGTTACCCAGAATCCTTTGCAAACCACAAAATTTGGCTAAAAATACACATTTTCCTCACATTTCGGTGACAGGAAGTTCTGGAATCTGAGAGGAGCCACAAATTTCCTTCCACCCAGCGTTCCCCCAAGTCTCCCGATAAAAAAGATACCTCACTTGTGTGGGTAGGCCTAGCGCCCGTGACAGGAAATAACCCAAAACACAACATGGACACATCACATTTTTTGAAAGAAAACAGAGGTGTTTTTTGCAAAGTGCCTACCTGTAGATATTGGCCTCTAGCTCAGCCGGCACTTAGCGAAACCTACCAGAACTATGCATTTTTGAAAACTAGAGACCCAGGGGAATCCAAGATGGGGTGACTTGTGGGGCTCTGACCAGGTTCTGTTACCCAGAATCCTTTGCAAATTTCAAAATTTGGCTAAAAAAAACCATTTTCCTCACATTTCGGTGACAGAAAGTTCTGGAATCTGAGAGGAGCCACACATTTCCTTCCACCCAGCGTTCCCCTAAGTCTCCCGATAAAAATGATACCTCACTTGTGTGGGTAGGCCTAGCGCCCGCGACAGGAAATGCCCCAAAACACAACGTGGACACATCACATTTTTTGAAAGAAAACAGATGTTTTTTTTGCAAAGTGCCTACCTGTAGATTTTGGCCTCTAGCTCAGCCGGCACCTAGGGAAACCTACCAAACCTGTGCAATGTTTGAAAACTAGAGACCTCGGGGAATCCAAGATGGGGTGACTTGTGGGGCTCTGACCAGGTTCTGTTACCCAGAATCCTTTGCAAACTTCATAATGTGGCTAAAAAAACACATTTTCCTCACATTTCGGTGACAGAAGGTTCTGGAATCTGAGAGGAGCCACAAATTTCCTTCCACCCAGCGTTCCCCCAAGTCTCCCGATAAAAATGATACCTCACTTGTGTGGGTAGGCCTAGCGCCCGCGACAGGAAATGCCCCAAAACACAACGTGGACACATCACATTTTTTTAAAGAAAACAGAGGTGTTTTTTGAAAAGTGCCTACCTGTAGATTTTGGCCTCTAGCTCAGCCGGCACCTAGCGAAACCTACCAAACCTGTGCATTTTTGAAAACTAGAGACCCAGGGGAATCCAAGATGGGGTGACTTGTGGGGCTCTGACCAGGTTCTGTTACCCAGAATCCTTTGCAAACCTCAAAATTTGGCTAAAAATACACATTTTCCTCACATTTCGGTGACAGAAAGTTCTGGAATCTGAGAGGAGCACCAAATTTCCTTCCACCCAGCGTTCCCCCAAGTCTCCCGATAAAAATTATACCTCACTTGTGTGGGTAGGCCTAGAGTCCGCGACAGGAAATGCCCCAAAACACAACGTGGACACATCACATTTTTTGAAAGAAAATAGAGGTGTTTTTTGCAAAGTGCCTACCTGTAGATTTTAGCCTCTAGCTCAGCCGGCACCTAGGGAAACCTACCAAACCTGTGCATTTTTTAAAACTAGAGACCTAGGGGAATCCAAGATGGGGTGACTTGTGGGGCTCTGACCAGGTTCTGTTACCCAGAATCCTTTGCAAACTTCATAATGTGGGTAAAAAAACACATTTTCCTCACATTTCGGTGACAGAAAGTTATGGAATCTGAGAGGAGCCACAAATTTCCTTCCACCCAGCGTTCCCCCAACTCTCCCGATAAAAATGATACTTCACTTGTGTGGGTAGGCCTAGCGCCCGCGACAGGAAATACCCCAAAACACAACGTGGACACATCAAAAGTTTTTTAAAGAAAACAGAGGTGTTTTTTGCAAAGTGCCTACCTGTATATTTTGGCCTCTAGCTCAGCCGGCACCTAGCGAAACCTACCAGACCTGTGCATTTTTGAAAACTAGAGACCCAGGGGAATCCAAGATGGGGTGACTTGTGGGGCTCTGACCACGTTCTGTTACCCAGAATCCTTTGCAAATTTCAAAATTTGGCTAAAAAAAACACATTTTCCTCACATTTCGGTGACAGAAAGTTCTGGAATCTGAGAGGAGCCACAAATTTCCTTCCACCCAGCGTTCCCCCAAGTCTCCCGATAAAAATGATACCTCACTTGTGTGGGTAGGCCTAGCGCCCGCGACAGGAAATGCCCCAAAACACAACGTGGACAGATCACATTTTTTTAAAGAAAACAGAGATGTTTTTTGCAAAGTGCCTACCTGTAGATTTTGGCCTCTAGCTCAGCCGGCACCTAGCGAAACCTACCAAACCTGTGCATTTTTGAAAACTAGAGACCCCAGGGAATCCAAGATGGGGTGACTTGTGCGGCTCTGACCAGGTTCTGTTACCCAGAATCCTTTGCAAACCTCAAAATTTGGCTAAAAAACACATTTTCCTCACATTTCGGTGACAGAAAGTTCTGGAATCTGAGAGGAGCCACAAATTTCCTTCCACCTAGCGTTCCCCCAAGTCTCCCGATAAAAATGATACCTCACTTGTGTGGGTAGGCCTAGCGCCCGGGACAGGAAATGCCCCAAAACACAACGTGGACACATCACAATTTTTGACAGAAAACAGAGGTGTTTTTTGCAAAGTGCCTACCTGCTGATTTTGGCCTCTAGCTCAGCCGGCACCTAGGGAAACCTACCAAACCTGTGCATTTTCAAAAACTAGGGACCTAGGGGAATCCAAGATGGGGTGACTTGTGGGGCTCTGACCAGGTTCTGTTACCCAGAATCCTTTGCAAACTTCATAATGTGGCTAAAAAAACACATTTTCCTCACATTTCGGTGACAGAAAGTTCTGGAATCTGAGAGGAGCCACAAATTTCCTTCCACCTTGCGTTCCCCCAAGTCTCCCGATAAAAATGATACCTCACTTGTGTGGGTAGGCCTGGCGCCCGCGACAGGAAATGCCCCAAAACACAACATGGACACATCACAATTTTTGACAGAAAACAGAGGTGTTTTTTGCAAAGTGCCTACCTGCTGATTTTGGCCTCTAGCTCAGCCGGCACCTAGGGAAACCTACCAAACCTGTGCATTTTCGAAAACTAGGGACCTTGGGGAATCCAAGATGGGGTGACTTGTGGGGCTCTGACCAGGTTCTGTTACCCAGAATCCTTTGCAAACCACAAAATTTGGCTAAAAATACACATTTTCCTCACATTTCGGTGACAGAAAGTTCTGGAATCTGAGAGGAGCCACAAATTTCCTTCCACCCAGCGTTCCCCCAAGTCTCCCGATAAAAATGATACCTCACTTGTGTGGGTAGGCCTAGCACCCGTGACAGGAAATAACTCAAAACACAACATGGACACATCACATTTTTTTAAAGAAAACAGAGGTGTTTTTTGCAAAGTGCCTACCTGTAGATTTTGGCCTCTAGCTCAGCCGGCACCTAGCGAAACCTACCAAACCTGTGCATTTTTGAAAACTAGAGACCCAGGGGAATCCAAGATAGGGTGACTTGTGGGGCTCTGACCAGGTTCTGTTACCCAGAATCCTTTGCAAATTTCAAAATTTGGCTAAAAAAAACACATTTTCCTCACATTTCGGTGACAGAAAGTTCTGGAATCTGAGAGGAGCCACAAATTTCCTTCCACCCAGCGTTCCCCCAAGTCTCCCGATAAAAATGATACCTCACTTGTGTGGGTAGGCCTAGCACCCGCGACAGGAAATGCCCCAAAACACAACGTGGACAGATCACATTTTTTTAAAGAAAACAGAGATGTTTTTTGCAAAGTGCCTACCTGTAGATTTTGGCCTCTAGCTCAGCCGGCACCTAGCGAAACCTACCAAACCTGTGCATTTTTGAAAACTAGAGACCCCAGGGAATCCAAGATGGGGTGACGTGTGCGGCTCTGACCAGGTTCTGTTACCCAGAATCCTTTGCAAACCTCAAAATTTGGCTAAAAAACACATTTTCCTCACATTTCGGTGACAGAAAGTTCTGGAATCTGAGAGGAGCCACAAATTTCCTTCTACCTAGCGTTCCCCCAAGTCTCCCGATAAAAATGATACCTCACTTGTGTGGGTAGGCCTAGCGCCCGGGACAGGAAATGCCCCAAAACACAACGTGGACACATCACAATTTTTGACAGAAAACAGAGGTGTTTTTTGCAAAGTGCCTACCTGCTGATTTTGGCCTCTAGCTCAGCCGGCACCTAGGGAAACCTACCAAACCTGTGCATTTTCGAAAACTAGGGACCTAGGGGAATCCAAGATGGGGTGACTTGTGGGGCTCTGACCAGGTTCTGTTACCCAGAATCCTTTGCAAACTTCATAATGTGGCTAAAAAAACACATTTTCCTCACATTTCGGTGACAGAAAGTTCTGGAATCTGAGAGGAGCCACAAATTTCCTTCCACCTAGCGTTCCCCCAAGTCTCCCGATAAAAATGATACCTCACTTGTGTGGGTAGGCCTAGCGCCCGCGACAGGAAATGCCCCCAAAACACAACGTGGACAGATCACATTTTTTTAAAGAAAACAGAGGTGTTTTTTGCAAAGTGCCTACCTTTAGATTCTGGCCTCTAGCTCAGCCGGCACCTAGGGAAACCTACCAAACCTGTGCATTTTTGAAAACTACAGACCTAGGGGAATCCAAGAGGGGGTGACTTGTGGGGCTCTGACCAGGTTCTGTTACCCAGAATCCTTTGCAAACTTCATAATGTGGCTAAAATTCCTCACATTTCGGTGACAGAAAGTTATGGAATCTGAGAGGAGCCACAAATTTCCTTCCACCCAGCGTTCCCCCAAGTCTCCCGATAAAAATGATACCTCACTTGTGTGGGTAGGCCTAGCGCCCGCGACAGGAAATGCCCCCAAAACACAACGTGGACAGATCACATTTTTTTAAAGAAAACAGAGGTGTTTTTTGCAAAGTGCCTACCTTTACATTCTGGCCTCTAGCTCAGCCGGCACCTAGCGAAACCTCCCACACCTGTGCATTATTGAAAACTAGAGACCCAGGGGAATCCAAGATGGGGTGACTTGTGGGGCTCTGACCAGGTTCTGTTACCCAGAATCCTTTGCAAACCTCAAAATTTGGATAAAAAACACACTTTCCTCACATTTCGGTGACAGAAAGTTCTGGAATCTGAGAGGAGCCACAAATTTCCTTCCACCCAGCGTTCCCCCAAGTCTCCCGATAAAAATGATACCTCACTTGTGTGGGTAGGCCTAGCGCCCGCGACAGGAAATGCCCCAAAACACAACATGGACACATCACATTTTTTTAAAGAAAACAGAGGTGTTTTTTGCAAAGTGCCTACCTGTAGATTTTGGCCTCTAGCTCAGCCGGCACCTAGCGAAACCTACCAAACCTGTGCATTTTTGAAAACTAGAGACCCAGGGGAATCCAAGATAGGGTGACTTGTGGGGCTCTGACCAGGTTCTGTTACCCAGAATCCTTTGCAAACTTCAAAATTTGGCTAAAAAAACACATTTTCCTCACATTTCGGTGACAGAAAGTTCTGGAATCTGAGAGGAGCCGCAAATTTCCTTCCACCCAGCGTTCCTCCAAGTCTCCCGATAAAAATGATACCTCACTTGTGTGGGTAGGCCTAGCGCCCGTGACAGGAAATGCCCCAAAACACAACGTGGACACATCACATTTTTTGAAAGAAAATAGAGGTGTTTTTTGCAAAGTGCTTACCTGTAGATTTTGGCCTCTAGCTCAGCCGGCACCTAGGGAAACCTACCAAACCTGTGCATTTTTGAAAACTACAGACCTAGGGGAATCCAAGAGGGGGTGACTTGTGGGGCTCTGACCAGGTTCTGTTACCCAGAATCCTTTGCAAACTTCATAATGTGGCTAAAATTCCTCACATTTCGGTGACAGAAAGTTATGGAATCTGAGAGGAGCCACAAATTTCCTTCCACCCAGCGTTCCCCCAAGTCTCCCGATAAAAATGATACCTCACTTGTGTGGGTAGGCCTAGCGCCCGCGACAGGAAATACCCCCAAAACACAACGTGGACACATCACATTTTTTTTAAAGAAAACAGAGGTGTTTTTTGCAAAGTGCCTACCTGTAGATTTTGGCCTCTAGCTCAGCGGGCACCTAGGGAAACCTACCAAACCTGTGCATTTTTTAAAACTAGAGACCCAGGGGAATCCAAGATGGGGTGACTTGTGGGGCTCTGGCCAGGTTCTGTTACCCAGAATCCTTTGCAAACCTCAAAATTTGGCTAAAAAACACATTTTCCTCACATTTCGGTGACAGAAAGTTCTGGAATCTGAGAGGAGCCACAAATTTCCTTCCACCCAGCGTTCCCCCAAGTCTCCCGATAAAAATGATACCTCACTAGTGTGGGTAGGCCGAGCGCCCGCGACAGGAAATGCCCCAAAACACAACGTGGACACATCACAATTTTTGACAGAAAACAGAGGTGTTTTTTGCAAAGTGCCTACCTGCTGATTTTGGCCTCTAGCTCAGCCGGCACCTAGGGAAACCTACCAAACCTGTGCATTTTCGAAAACTAGGGACCTTGGGGAATCCAAGATGGGGTGACTTGTGGGGCTCTGACCAGGTTCTGTTACCCAGAATCCTTTGCAAACCACAAAATTTGGCTAAAAATACACATTTTCCTCACATTTCGGTGACAGAAAGTTCTGGAATCTGAGAGGAGCCACAAATTTCCTTCCACCCAGCGTTCCCCCAAGTCTCCCGATAAAAATGATACCTCACTTGTGTGGGTAGGCCTAGCACCCGTGACAGGAAATAACTCAAAACACAACATGGACACATCACATTTTTTTAAAGAAAACAGAGGTGTTTTTTGCAAAGTGCCTACCTGTAGATTTTGGCCTCTAGCTCAGCCGGCACCTAGCGAAACCTACCAAACCTGTGCATTTTTGAAAACTAGAGACCCAGGGGAATCCAAGATAGGGTGACTTGTGGGGCTCTGACCAGGTTCTGTTACCCAGAATCCTTTGCAAATTTCAAAATTTGGCTAAAAAAAACACATTTTCCTCACATTTCGGTGACAGAAAGTTCTGGAATCTGAGAGGAGCCACAAATTTCCTTCCACCCAGCGTTCCCCCAAGTCTCCCGATAAAAATGATACCTCACTTGTGTGGGTAGGCCTAGCACCCGCGACAGGAAATGCCCCAAAACACAACGTGGACAGATCACATTTTTTTAAAGAAAACAGAGATGTTTTTTGCAAAGTGCCTACCTGTAGATTTTGGCCTCTAGCTCAGCCGGCACCTAGCGAAACCTACCAAACCTGTGCATTTTTGAAAACTAGAGACCCCAGGGAATCCAAGATGGGGTGACGTGTGCGGCTCTGACCAGGTTCTGTTACCCAGAATCCTTTGCAAACCTCAAAATTTGGCTAAAAAACACATTTTCCTCACATTTCGGTGACAGAAAGTTCTGGAATCTGAGAGGAGCCACAAATTTCCTTCTACCTAGCGTTCCCCCAAGTCTCCCGATAAAAATGATACCTCACTTGTGTGGGTAGGCCTAGCGCCCGGGACAGGAAATGCCCCAAAACACAACGTGGACACATCACAATTTTTGACAGAAAACAGAGGTGTTTTTTGCAAAGTGCCTACCTGCTGATTTTGGCCTCTAGCTCAGCCGGCACCTAGGGAAACCTACCAAACCTGTGCATTTTCGAAAACTAGGGACCTAGGGGAATCCAAGATGGGGTGACTTGTGGGGCTCTGACCAGGTTCTGTTACCCAGAATCCTTTGCAAACTTCATAATGTGGCTAAAAAAACACATTTTCCTCACATTTCGGTGACAGAAAGTTCTGGAATCTGAGAGGAGCCACAAATTTCCTTCCACCTAGCGTTCCCCCAAGTCTCCCGATAAAAATGATACCTCACTTGTGTGGGTAGGCCTAGCGCCCGCGACAGGAAATGCCCCCAAAACACAACGTGGACAGATCACATTTTTTTAAAGAAAACAGAGGTGTTTTTTGCAAAGTGCCTACCTTTAGATTCTGGCCTCTAGCTCAGCCGGCACCTAGGGAAACCTACCAAACCTGTGCATTTTTGAAAACTACAGACCTAGGGGAATCCAAGAGGGGGTGACTTGTGGGGCTCTGACCAGGTTCTGTTACCCAGAATCCTTTGCAAACTTCATAATGTGGCTAAAATTCCTCACATTTCGGTGACAGAAAGTTATGGAATCTGAGAGGAGCCACAAATTTCCTTCCACCCAGCGTTCCCCCAAGTCTCCCGATAAAAATGATACCTCACTTGTGTGGGTAGGCCTAGCGCCCGCGACAGGAAATGCCCCCAAAACACAACGTGGACAGATCACATTTTTTTAAAGAAAACAGAGGTGTTTTTTGCAAAGTGCCTACCTTTACATTCTGGCCTCTAGCTCAGCCGGCACCTAGCGAAACCTCCCACACCTGTGCATTATTGAAAACTAGAGACCCAGGGGAATCCAAGATGGGGTGACTTGTGGGGCTCTGACCAGGTTCTGTTACCCAGAATCCTTTGCAAACCTCAAAATTTGGATAAAAAACACACTTTCCTCACATTTCGGTGACAGAAAGTTCTGGAATCTGAGAGGAGCCACAAATTTCCTTCCACCCAGCGTTCCCCCAAGTCTCCCGATAAAAATGATACCTCACTTGTGTGGGTAGGCCTAGCGCCCGCGACAGGAAATGCCCCAAAACACAACATGGACACATCACATTTTTTTAAAGAAAACAGAGGTGTTTTTTGCAAAGTGCCTACCTGTAGATTTTGGCCTCTAGCTCAGCCGGCACCTAGCGAAACCTACCAAACCTGTGCATTTTTGAAAACTAGAGACCCAGGGGAATCCAAGATAGGGTGACTTGTGGGGCTCTGACCAGGTTCTGTTACCCAGAATCCTTTGCAAACTTCAAAATTTGGCTAAAAAAACACATTTTCCTCACATTTCGGTGACAGAAAGTTCTGGAATCTGAGAGGAGCCGCAAATTTCCTTCCACCCAGCGTTCCTCCAAGTCTCCCGATAAAAATGATACCTCACTTGTGTGGGTAGGCCTAGCGCCCGTGACAGGAAATGCCCCAAAACACAACGTGGACACATCACATTTTTTGAAAGAAAATAGAGGTGTTTTTTGCAAAGTGCTTACCTGTAGATTTTGGCCTCTAGCTCAGCCGGCACCTAGGGAAACCTACCAAACCTGTGCATTTTTGAAAACTACAGACCTAGGGGAATCCAAGAGGGGGTGACTTGTGGGGCTCTGACCAGGTTCTGTTACCCAGAATCCTTTGCAAACTTCATAATGTGGCTAAAATTCCTCACATTTCGGTGACAGAAAGTTATGGAATCTGAGAGGAGCCACAAATTTCCTTCCACCCAGCGTTCCCCCAAGTCTCCCGATAAAAATGATACCTCACTTGTGTGGGTAGGCCTAGCGCCCGCGACAGGAAATACCCCCAAAACACAACGTGGACACATCACAAGTTTTTTAAAGGAAACAGAGGTGTTTTTTGCAAAGTGCCTACCTGTAGATTTTGGCCTCTAGCTCAGCCGGCACCTAGGGAAACCTACCAAACCTGTGCATTTTTTAAAACTAGAGACCCAGAGGAATCCAAGATGGGGTGACTTGTGGGGCTCTGGCCAGGTTCTGTTACCCAGAATCCTTTGCAAACCTCAAAATTTGGCTAAAAAACACATTTTCCTCACATTTCGGTGACAGAAAGTTCTGGAATCTGAGAGGAGCCACAAATTTCCTTCCACCCAGCGTTCCCCCAAGTCTCCCGATAAAAATGATACCTCACTTGTGTGGGTAGGCCTAGCGCCCGCGACAGGAAATGCCCCAAAACACAACGTGGACACATCACAATTTTTGACAGAAAACAGAGGTGTTTTTTGCAAAGTGCCTACCTGCTGATTTTGGCCTCTAGCTCAGCCGGCACCTAGGGAAACCTACCAAACCTGTGCATTTTCGAAAACTAGGGACCTAGGGGAATCCAAGATGGGGTGACTTGTGGGGCTCTGACCAGGTTCTGTTACCCAGAATCCTTTGCAAACCACAAAATTTGGCTAAAAATACACATTTTCCTCACATTTCGGTGACAGGAAGTTCTGGAATCTGAGAGGAGCCACAAATTTCCTTCCACCCAGCGTTCCCCCAAGTCTCCCGATAAAAATGATACCTCACTTGTGTGGGTAGGCCTAGCGCCCGTGACAGGAAATAACCCAAAACACAACATGGACACATCACATTTTTTGAAAGAAAACAGAGGTGTTTTTTGCAAAGTGCCTACCTGTAGATTTTGGCCTCTAGCTCAGCCGGCACCTAGCAAAACCTACCAAACCTGTGCATTTTTGAAAACTAGAGACCCAGGGGAATCCAAGATGGGGTGACTTGTGGGGCTCTGACCAGGTTCTGTTACCCAGAATCCTTTGCAAACCTCAAAATTTGGCTAAAAATACACATTTTCCTCACATTTCGGTGACAGAAAGTTCTGGAATCTGAGAGGAGCACCAAATTTCCTTCCACCCAGCGTTCCCCCAAGTCTCCCGATAAAAGTGATACCTCACTTGTGTGGGTAGGCCTAGAGTCCGCGACAGGAAATGCCCCAAAACACAACGTGGACACATCACATTTTTTGAAAGAAAATAGAGGTGTTTTTTGCAAAGTGCCTACCTGTAGATTTTAGCCTCTAGCTCAGCCGGCACCTAGGGAAACCTACCAAACCTGTGCATTTTTTAAAACTAGAGACCTAGGGGAATCAAAGATGGGGTGACTTGTGGGGCTCTGACCAGGTTCTGTTACCCAGAATCCTTTGCAAACTTCATAATGTGGCTAAAAAAACACATTTTCCTCACATTTCGGTGACAGAAAGTTATGGAATCTGAGAGGAGCCACAAATTTCCTTCCACCCAGCGTTCCCCCAAGTCTCCCGATAAAAATGATACCTCACTTGTGTGGGTAGGCCTAGCGCCCGCGACAGGAAATACCCCAAAACACAACGTGGACACATCAAAAGTTTTTTTAAAGAAAACAGAGGTTTTTTTTGCAAAGTGCCTACCTGTAGATTTTGGCCTCTAGCTCAGCCGGCACCTAGCGAAACCTACCAGACCTGTGCATTTTTGAAAACTAGAGACCCAGGGGAATCCAAGATGGGGTGACTTGTGGGGCTCTGACCACGTTCTGTTACCCAGAATCCTTTGCAAATTTCAAAATTTGGCTAAAAAAAACACATTTTCCTCACATTTCGGTGACAGAAAGTTCTGGAATCTGAGAGGAGCCACAAATTTCCTTCCACCCAGCGTTCCCCCAAGTCTCCCGATAAAAATGATACCTCACTTGTGTGGGTAGGCCTAGCGCCCGCGACAGGAAATGCCCCAAAACACAACGTGGACAGATCACATTTTTTTAAAGAAAACAGAGATGTTTTTTGCAAAGTGCCTACCTGTAGATTTTGGCCTCTAGCTCAGCCGGCACCTAGCGAAACCTCCCAAACCTGTGCATTTTTGAAAACTAGAGACCCCAGGGAATCCAAGATGGGGTGACTTGTGCGGCTCTGACCAGGTTCTGTTACCCAGAATCCTTTGCAAACCTCAAAATTTGGCTAAAAAACACATTTTCCTCACATTTCGGTGACAGAAAGTTCTGGAATCTGAGAGGAGCCACAAATTTCCTTCCACCTAGCGTTCCCCCAAGTCTCCCGATAAAAATGATACCTCACTTGTGTGGGTAGGCCTAGCGCCCGCGACAGGAAATGCCCCAAAACACAACGTGGACACATCACAATTTTTGACAGAAAACAGAGGTGTTTTTTGCAAAGTGCCTACCTGCTGATTTTGGCCTCTAGCTCAGCCGGCACCTAGGGAAACCTACCAAACCTGTGCATTTTCGAAAACTAGGGACCTAGGGGAATCCAAGATGGGGTGACTTGTGGGGCTCTGACCAGGTTCTGTTACCCAGAATCCTTTGCAAACTTCATAATGTGGCTAAAAAAAACACATTTTCCTCACATTTCGGTGACAGAAAGTTCTGGAATCTGAGAGGAGCCACAAATTTCCTTCCACCTAGCGTTCCCCCAAGTCTCCCGATAAAAATGATACCTCACTTGTGTGGGTAGGCCTAGCGCCCGCGACAGGAAATGCCCCAAAACACAACGTGGACAGATCACATTTTTTTAAAGAAAACAGAGGTGTTTTTTGCAAAGTGCCTACCTTTAGATTTTGGCCTCTAGCTCAGCCGGCACCTAGCGAAACCTACCACACCTGTGCATTATTGAAAACTAGAGACCCAGGGGAATCCAAGATGGGGTGACTTGTGGGGCTCTGACCAGGTTCTGTTACCCAGAATCCTTTGCAAACCTCAAAATTTGGATAAAAAACACACTTTCCTCACATTTCGGTGACAGAAAGTTCTGGAATCTGAGAGGAGCCACAAATTTCCTTCCACCCAGCGTTCCCCCAAGTCTCCCGATAAAAATGATACCTCACTTGTGTGGGTAGGCCTAGCGACCGCGACAGGAAATGCCCCAAAACACAACATGGACACATCACATTTTTTTAAAGAAAACAGAGGTGTTTTTTGCAAAGTGCCTACCTGTAGATGTTGGCCTCTAGCTCAGCCGGCACCTAGCGAAACCAACCAAACCTGTGCATTTTTGAAAACTAGAGACCCAGGGGAATCCAAGATAGGGTGACTTGTGGGGCTCTGACCAGGTTCTGTTACCCAGAATCCTTTGCAAACTTCAAAATTTGGCTAAAAAAACACATTTTCCTCACATTTCGGTGACAGAAAGTTCTGGAATCTGAGAGGAGCCGCAAATTTCCTTCCACCCAGCGTTCCTCCAAGTCTCCCGATAAAAATGATACCTCACTTGCGTGGGTAGGCCTAGCGCCCGTGACAGGAAATGCCCCAAAACACAACGTGGACACATCACATTTTTTGAAAGAAAATAGAGGTGTTTTTTGCAAAGTGCTTACCTGTAGATTTTGGCCTCTAGCTCAGCCGGCACCTAGGGAAACCTACCAAACCTGTGCATTTTTGAAAACTACAGACCTAGGGGAATCCAAGAGGGGGTGACTTGTGGGGCTCTGACCAGGTTCTGTTACCCAGAATCCTTTGCAAACTTCATAATGTGGCTAAAATTCCTCACATTTCGGTGACAGAAAGTTATGGAATCTGAGAGGAGCCACAAATTTCCTTCCACCCAGCGTTCCCCCAAGTCTCCCGATAAAAATGATACCTCACTTGTGTGGGTAGGCCTAGCGCCCGCGACAGGAAATACCCCCAAAACACAACGTGGACACATCACAAGTTTTTTAAAGGAAACAGAGGTGTTTTTTGCAAAGTGCCTACCTGTAGATTTTGGCCTCTAGCTCAGCCGGCACCTAGGGAAACCTACCAAACCTGTGCATTTTTTAAAACTAGAGACCCAGGGGAATCCAAGATGGGGTGACTTGTGGGGCTCTGGCCAGTTTCTGTTACCCAGAATCCTTTGCAAACCTCAAAATTTGGCTAAAAAACACATTTTCCTCACATTTCGGTGACAGAAAGTTCTGGAATCTGAGAGGAGCCACAAATTTCCTTCCACCCAGCGTTCCCCCAAGTCTCCCGATAAAAATGATACCTCACTTGTGTGGGTAGGCCTAGCGCCCGCGACAGGAAATGCCCCAAAACACAACGTGGACACATCACAATTTTTGACAGAAAACAGAGGTGTTTTTTGCAAAGTGCCTACCTGCTGATTTTGGCCTCTAGCTCAGCCGGCACCTAGGGAAACCTACCAAACCTGTGCATTTTCGAAAACTAGGGACCTAGGGGAATCCAAGATGGGGTGACTTGTGGGGCTCTGACCAGGTTCTGTTACCCAGAATCCTTTGCAAACCACAAAATTTGGCTAAAAATACACATTTTCCTCACATTTCGGTGACAGGAAGTTCTGGAATCTGAGAGGAGCCACAAATTTCCTTCCACCCAGCGTTCCCCCAAGTCTCCCGATAAAAATGATACCTCACTTGTGTGGGTAGGCCTAGCGCCCGTGACAGGAAATAACCCAAAACACAACATGGACACATCACATTTTTTGAAAGAAAACAGAGGTGTTTTTTGCAAAGTGCCTACCTGTAGATTTTGGCCTCTAGCTCAGCCGGCACCTAGCAAAACCTACCAAACCTGTGCATTTTTGAAAACTAGAGACCCAGGGGAATCCAAGATGGGGTGACTTGTGGGGCTCTGACCAGGTTCTGTTACCCAGAATCCTTTGCAAACCTCAAAATTTGGCTAAAAATACACATTTTCCTCACATTTCGGTGACAGAAAGTTCTGGAATCTGAGAGGAGCACCAAATTTCCTTCCACCCAGCGTTCCCCCAAGTCTCCCGATAAAAGTGATACCTCACTTGTGTGGGTAGGCCTAGAGTCCGCGACAGGAAATGCCCCAAAACACAACGTGGACACATCACATTTTTTTAAAGAAAATAGAGGTGTTTTTTGCAAAGTGCCTACCTGTAGATTTTAGCCTCTAGCTCAGCCGGCACCTAGGGAAACCTACCAAACCTGTGCATTTTTTAAAACTAGAGACCTAGGCGAATCAAAGATGGGGTGACTTGTGCGGCTCTGACCAGGTTCTGTTACCCAGAATCCTTTGCAAACCTCAAAATTTGGCTAAAAAACACATTTTCCTCACATTTCGGTGACAGAAAGTTCTGGAATCTGAGAGGAGCCACAAATTTCCTTCCACCTAGCGTTCCCCCAAGTCTCCCGATAAAAATGATACCTCACTTGTGTGGGTAGGCCTAGCGCCCGGGACAGGAAATGCCCCAAAACACAACGTGGACACATCACAATTTTTGACAGAAAACAGAGGTGTTTTTTGCAAAGTGCCTACCTGCTGATTTTGGCCTCTAGCTCAGCCGGCACCTAGGGAAACCTACCAAACCTGTGCATTTTCAAAAACTAGGGACCTAGGGGAATCCAAGATGGGGTGACTTGTGGGGCTCTGACCAGGTTCTGTTACCCAGAATCCTTTGCAAACTTCATAATGTGGCTAAAAAAACACATTTTCCTCACATTTCGGTGACAGAAAGTTCTGGAATCTGAGAGGAGCCACAAATTTCCTTCCACCTTGCGTTCCCCCAAGTCTCCCGATAAAAATGATACCTCACTTGTGTGGGTAGGCCTGGCGCCCGCGACAGGAAATGCCCCAAAACACAACATGGACACATCACAATTTTTGACAGAAAACAGAGGTGTTTTTTGCAAAGTGCCTACCTGCTGATTTTGGCCTCTAGCTCAGCCGGCACCTAGGGAAACCTACCAAACCTGTGCATTTTCGAAAACTAGGGACCTTGGGGAATCCAAGATGGGGTGACTTGTGGGGCTCTGACCAGGTTCTGTTACCCAGAATCCTTTGCAAACCACAAAATTTGGCTAAAAATACACATTTTCCTCACATTTCGGTGACAGAAAGTTCTGGAATCTGAGAGGAGCCACAAATTTCCTTCCACCCAGCGTTCCCCCAAGTCTCCCGATAAAAATGATACCTCACTTGTGTGGGTAGGCCTAGCACCCGTGACAGGAAATAACTCAAAACACAACATGGACACATCACATTTTTTTAAAGAAAACAGAGGTGTTTTTTGCAAAGTGCCTACCTGTAGATTTTGGCCTCTAGCTCAGCCGGCACCTAGCGAAACCTACCAAACCTGTGCATTTTTGAAAACTAGAGACCCAGGGGAATCCAAGATAGGGTGACTTGTGGGGCTCTGACCAGGTTCTGTTACCCAGAATCCTTTGCAAATTTCAAAATTTGGCTAAAAAAAACACATTTTCCTCACATTTCGGTGACAGAAAGTTCTGGAATCTGAGAGGAGCCACAAATTTCCTTCCACCCAGCGTTCCCCCAAGTCTCCCGATAAAAATGATACCTCACTTGTGTGGGTAGGCCTAGCACCCGCGACAGGAAATGCCCCAAAACACAACGTGGACAGATCACATTTTTTTAAAGAAAACAGAGATGTTTTTTGCAAAGTGCCTACCTGTAGATTTTGGCCTCTAGCTCAGCCGGCACCTAGCGAAACCTACCAAACCTGTGCATTTTTGAAAACTAGAGACCCCAGGGAATCCAAGATGGGGTGACGTGTGCGGCTCTGACCAGGTTCTGTTACCCAGAATCCTTTGCAAACCTCAAAATTTGGCTAAAAAACACATTTTCCTCACATTTCGGTGACAGAAAGTTCTGGAATCTGAGAGGAGCCACAAATTTCCTTCTACCTAGCGTTCCCCCAAGTCTCCCGATAAAAATGATACCTCACTTGTGTGGGTAGGCCTAGCGCCCGGGACAGGAAATGCCCCAAAACACAACGTGGACACATCACAATTTTTGACAGAAAACAGAGGTGTTTTTTGCAAAGTGCCTACCTGCTGATTTTGGCCTCTAGCTCAGCCGGCACCTAGGGAAACCTACCAAACCTGTGCATTTTCGAAAACTAGGGACCTAGGGGAATCCAAGATGGGGTGACTTGTGGGGCTCTGACCAGGTTCTGTTACCCAGAATCCTTTGCAAACTTCATAATGTGGCTAAAAAAACACATTTTCCTCACATTTCGGTGACAGAAAGTTCTGGAATCTGAGAGGAGCCACAAATTTCCTTCCACCTAGCGTTCCCCCAAGTCTCCCGATAAAAATGATACCTCACTTGTGTGGGTAGGCCTAGCGCCCGCGACAGGAAATGCCCCCAAAACACAACGTGGACAGATCACATTTTTTTAAAGAAAACAGAGGTGTTTTTTGCAAAGTGCCTACCTTTAGATTCTGGCCTCTAGCTCAGCCGGCACCTAGGGAAACCTACCAAACCTGTGCATTTTTGAAAACTACAGACCTAGGGGAATCCAAGAGGGGGTGACTTGTGGGGCTCTGACCAGGTTCTGTTACCCAGAATCCTTTGCAAACTTCATAATGTGGCTAAAATTCCTCACATTTCGGTGACAGAAAGTTATGGAATCTGAGAGGAGCCACAAATTTCCTTCCACCCAGCGTTCCCCCAAGTCTCCCGATAAAAATGATACCTCACTTGTGTGGGTAGGCCTAGCGCCCGCGACAGGAAATGCCCCCAAAACACAACGTGGACAGATCACATTTTTTTAAAGAAAACAGAGGTGTTTTTTGCAAAGTGCCTACCTTTACATTCTGGCCTCTAGCTCAGCCGGCACCTAGCGAAACCTCCCACACCTGTGCATTATTGAAAACTAGAGACCCAGGGGAATCCAAGATGGGGTGACTTGTGGGGCTCTGACCAGGTTCTGTTACCCAGAATCCTTTGCAAACCTCAAAATTTGGATAAAAAACACACTTTCCTCACATTTCGGTGACAGAAAGTTCTGGAATCTGAGAGGAGCCACAAATTTCCTTCCACCCAGCGTTCCCCCAAGTCTCCCGATAAAAATGATACCTCACTTGTGTGGGTAGGCCTAGCGCCCGCGACAGGAAATGCCCCAAAACACAACATGGACACATCACATTTTTTTAAAGAAAACAGAGGTGTTTTTTGCAAAGTGCCTACCTGTAGATTTTGGCCTCTAGCTCAGCCGGCACCTAGCGAAACCTACCAAACCTGTGCATTTTTGAAAACTAGAGACCCAGGGGAATCCAAGATAGGGTGACTTGTGGGGCTCTGACCAGGTTCTGTTACCCAGAATCCTTTGCAATCTTCAAAATTTGGCTAAAAAAACACATTTTCCTCACATTTCGGTGACAGAAAGTTCTGGAATCTGAGAGGAGCCGCAAATTTCCTTCCACCCAGCGTTCCTCCAAGTCTCCCGATAAAAATGATACCTCACTTGTGTGGGTAGGCCTAGCGCCCGTGACAGGAAATGCCCCAAAACACAACGTGGACACATCACATTTTTTGAAAGAAAATAGAGGTGTTTTTTGCAAAGTGCTTACCTGTAGATTTTGGCCTCTAGCTCAGCCGGCACCTAGGGAAACCTACCAAACCTGTGCATTTTTGAAAACTACAGACCTAGGGGAATCCAAGAGGGGGTGACTTGTGGGGCTCTGACCAGGTTCTGTTACCCAGAATCCTTTGCAAACTTCATAATGTGGCTAAAATTCCTCACATTTCGGTGACAGAAAGTTATGGAATCTGAGAGGAGCCACAAATTTCCTTCCACCCAGCGTTCCCCCAAGTCTCCCGATAAAAATGATACCTCACTTGTGTGGGTAGGCCTAGCGCCCGCGACAGGAAATACCCCCAAAACACAACGTGGACACATCACAAGTTTTTTAAAGGAAACAGAGGTGTTTTTTGCAAAGTGCCTACCTGTAGATTTTGGCCTCTAGCTCAGCCGGCACCTAGGGAAACCTACCAAACCTGTGCATTTTTTAAAACTAGAGACCCAGAGGAATCCAAGATGGGGTGACTTGTGGGGCTCTGGCCAGGTTCTGTTACCCAGAATCCTTTGCAAACCTCAAAATTTGGCTAAAAAACACATTTTCCTCACATTTCGGTGACAGAAAGTTCTGGAATCTGAGAGGAGCCACAAATTTCCTTCCACCCAGCGTTCCCCCAAGTCTCCCGATAAAAATGATACCTCACTTGTGTGGGTAGGCCTAGCGCCCGCGACAGGAAATGCCCCAAAACACAACGTGGACACATCACAATTTTTGACAGAAAACAGAGGTGTTTTTTGCAAAGTGCCTACCTGCTGATTTTGGCCTCTAGCTCAGCCGGCACCTAGGGAAACCTACCAAACCTGTGCATTTTCGAAAACTAGGGACCTAGGGGAATCCAAGATGGGGTGACTTGTGGGGCTCTGACCAGGTTCTGTTACCCAGAATCCTTTGCAAACCACAAAATTTGGCTAAAAATACACATTTTCCTCACATTTCGGTGACAGGAAGTTCTGGAATCTGAGAGGAGCCACAAATTTCCTTCCACCCAGCGTTCCCCCAAGTCTCCCGATAAAAATGATACCTCACTTGTGTGGGTAGGCCTAGCGCCCGTGACAGGAAATAACCCAAAACACAACATGGACACATCACATTTTTTGAAAGAAAACAGAGGTGTTTTTTGCAAAGTGCCTACCTGTAGATTTTGGCCTCTAGCTCAGCCGGCACCTAGCAAAACCTACCAAACCTGTGCATTTTTGAAAACTAGAGACCCAGGGGAATCCAAGATGGGGTGACTTGTGGGGCTCTGACCAGGTTCTGTTACCCAGAATCCTTTGCAAACCTCAAAATTTGGCTAAAAATACACATTTTCCTCACATTTCGGTGACAGAAAGTTCTGGAATCTGAGAGGAGCACCAAATTTCCTTCCACCCAGCGTTCCCCCAAGTCTCCCGATAAAAGTGATACCTCACTTGTGTGGGTAGGCCTAGAGTCCGCGACAGGAAATGCCCCAAAACACAACGTGGACACATCACATTTTTTGAAAGAAAATAGAGGTGTTTTTTGCAAAGTGCCTACCTGTAGATTTTAGCCTCTAGCTCAGCCGGCACCTAGGGAAACCTACCAAACCTGTGCATTTTTTAAAACTAGAGACCTAGGGGAATCAAAGATGGGGTGACTTGTGGGGCTCTGACCAGGTTCTGTTACCCAGAATCCTTTGCAAACTTCATAATGTGGCTAAAAAAACACATTTTCCTCACATTTCGGTGACAGAAAGTTATGGAATCTGAGAGGAGCCACAAATTTCCTTCCACCCAGCGTTCCCCCAAGTCTCCCGATAAAAATGATACCTCACTTGTGTGGGTAGGCCTAGCGCCCGCGACAGGAAATACCCCAAAACACAACGTGGACACATCAAAAGTTTTTTTAAAGAAAACAGAGGTTTTTTTTGCAAAGTGCCTACCTGTAGATTTTGGCCTCTAGCTCAGCCGGCACCTAGCGAAACCTACCAGACCTGTGCATTTTTGAAAACTAGAGACCCAGGGGAATCCAAGATGGGGTGACTTGTGGGGCTCTGACCACGTTCTGTTACCCAGAATCCTTTGCAAATTTCAAAATTTGGCTAAAAAAAACACATTTTCCTCACATTTCGGTGACAGAAAGTTCTGGAATCTGAGAGGAGCCACAAATTTCCTTCCACCCAGCGTTCCCCCAAGTCTCCCGATAAAAATGATACCTCACTTGTGTGGGTAGGCCTAGCGCCCGCGACAGGAAATGCCCCAAAACACAACGTGGACAGATCACATTTTTTTAAAGAAAACAGAGATGTTTTTTGCAAAGTGCCTACCTGTAGATTTTGGCCTCTAGCTCAGCCGGCACCTAGCGAAACCTCCCAAACCTGTGCATTTTTGAAAACTAGAGACCCCAGGGAATCCAAGATGGGGTGACTTGTGCGGCTCTGACCAGGTTCTGTTACCCAGAATCCTTTGCAAACCTCAAAATTTGGCTAAAAAACACATTTTCCTCACATTTCGGTGACAGAAAGTTCTGGAATCTGAGAGGAGCCACAAATTTCCTTCCACCTAGCGTTCCCCCAAGTCTCCCGATAAAAATGATACCTCACTTGTGTGGGTAGGCCTAGCGCCCGCGACAGGAAATGCCCCAAAACACAACGTGGACACATCACAATTTTTGACAGAAAACAGAGGTGTTTTTTGCAAAGTGCCTACCTGCTGATTTTGGCCTCTAGCTCAGCCGGCACCTAGGGAAACCTACCAAACCTGTGCATTTTCGAAAACTAGGGACCTAGGGGAATCCAAGATGGGGTGACTTGTGGGGCTCTGACCAGGTTCTGTTACCCAGAATCCTTTGCAAACTTCATAATGTGGCTAAAAAAAACAAATTTTCCTCACATTTCGGTGACAGAAAGTTCTGGAATCTGAGAGGAGCCACAAATTTCCTTCCACCTAGCGTTCCCCCAAGTCTCCCGATAAAAATGATACCTCACTTGTGTGGGTAGGCCTAGCGCCCGCGACAGGAAATGCCCCAAAACACAACGTGGACAGATCACATTTTTTTAAAGAAAACAGAGGTGTTTTTTGCAAAGTGCCTACCTTTAGATTTTGGCCTCTAGCTCAGCCGGCACCTAGCGAAACCTACCACACCTGTGCATTATTGAAAACTAGAGACCCAGGGGAATCCAAGATGGGGTGACTTGTGGGGCTCTGACCAGGTTCTGTTACCCAGAATCCTTTGCAAACCTCAAAATTTGGATAAAAAACACACTTTCCTCACATTTCGGTGACAGAAAGTTCTGGAATCTGAGAGGAGCCACAAATTTCCTTCCACCCAGCGTTCCCCCAAGTCTCCCGATAAAAATGATACCTCACTTGTGTGGGTAGGCCTAGCGACCGCGACAGGAAATGCCCCAAAACACAACATGGACACATCACATTTTTTTAAAGAAAACAGAGGTGTTTTTTGCAAAGTGCCTACCTGTAGATGTTGGCCTCTAGCTCAGCCGGCACCTAGCGAAACCTACCAAACCTGTGCATTTTTGAAAAC
Source organism: Pleurodeles waltl (assembly GCF_031143425.1). Taxonomy (NCBI): domain Eukaryota; kingdom Metazoa; phylum Chordata; class Amphibia; order Caudata; family Salamandridae; genus Pleurodeles; species Pleurodeles waltl. The sequence continues at coordinate 69,865,984 of NC_090440.1, read as the reverse complement.
TAGAGACCCAGGGGAATCCAAGATAGGGTGACTTGTGGGGCTCTGACCAGGTTCTGTTACCCAGAATCCTTTGCAAACTTCAAAATTTGGCTAAAAAAACACATTTTCCTCACATTTCGGTGACAGAAAGTTCTGGAATCTGAGAGGAGCCGCAAATTTCCTTCCACCCAGCGTTCCTCCAAGTCTCCCGATAAAAATGATACCTCACTTGCGTGGGTAGGCCTAGCGCCCGTGACAGGAAATGCCCCAAAACACAACGTGGACACATCACATTTTTTGAAAGAAAATAGAGGTGTTTTTTGCAAAGTGCTTACCTGTAGATTTTGGCCTCTAGCTCAGCCGGCACCTAGGGAAACCTACCAAACCTGTGCATTTTTTAAAACTACAGACCTAGGGGAATCCAAGAGGGGGTGACTTGTGGGGCTCTGACCAGGTTCTGTTACCCAGAATCCTTTGCAAACTTCATAATGTGGCTAAAATTCCTCACATTTCGGTGACAGAAAGTTATGGAATCTGAGAGGAGCCACAAATTTCCTTCCACCCAGCGTTCCCCCAAGTCTCCCGATAAAAATGATACCTCACTTGTGTGGGTAGGCCTAGCGCCCGCGACAGGAAATACCCCCAAAACACAACGTGGACACATCACAAGTTTTTTAAAGGAAACAGAGGTGTTTTTTGCAAAGTGCCTACCTGTAGATTTTGGCCTCTAGCTCAGCCGGCACCTAGGGAAACCTACCAAACCTGTGCATTTTTTAAAACTAGAGACCCAGGGGAATCCAAGATGGGGTGACTTGTGGGGCTCTGGCCAGTTTCTGTTACCCAGAATCCTTTGCAAACCTCAAAATTTGGCTAAAAAACACATTTTCCTCACATTTCGGTGACAGAAAGTTCTGGAATCTGAGAGGAGCCACAAATTTCCTTCCACCCAGCGTTCCCCCAAGTCTCCCGATAAAAATGATACCTCACTTGTGTGGGTAGGCCTAGCGCCCGCGACAGGAAATGCCCCAAAACACAACGTGGACACATCACAATTTTTGACAGAAAACAGAGGTGTTTTTTGCAAAGTGCCTACCTGCTGATTTTGGCCTCTAGCTCAGCCGGCACCTAGGGAAACCTACCAAACCTGTGCATTTTCGAAAACTAGGGACCTAGGGGAATCCAAGATGGGGTGACTTGTGGGGCTCTGACCAGGTTCTGTTACCCAGAATCCTTTGCAAACCACAAAATTTGGCTAAAAATACACATTTTCCTCACATTTCGGTGACAGGAAGTTCTGGAATCTGAGAGGAGCCACAAATTTCCTTCCACCCAGCGTTCCCCCAAGTCTCCCGATAAAAATGATACCTCACTTGTGTGGGTAGGCCTAGCGCCCGTGACAGGAAATAACCCAAAACACAACATGGACACATCACATTTTTTGAAAGAAAACAGAGGTGTTTTTTGCAAAGTGCCTACCTGTAGATTTTGGCCTCTAGCTCAGCCGGCACCTAGCAAAACCTACCAAACCTGTGCATTTTTGAAAACTAGAGACCCAGGGGAATCCAAGATGGGGTGACTTGTGGGGCTCTGACCAGGTTCTGTTACCCAGAATCCTTTGCAAACCTCAAAATTTGGCTAAAAATACACATTTTCCTCACATTTCGGTGACAGAAAGTTCTGGAATCTGAGAGGAGCACCAAATTTCCTTCCACCCAGCGTTCCCCCAAGTCTCCCGATAAAAGTGATACCTCACTTGTGTGGGTAGGCCTAGAGTCCGCGACAGGAAATGCCCCAAAACACAACGTGGACACATCACATTTTTTGAAAGAAAATAGAGGTGTTTTTTGCAAAGTGCCTACCTGTAGATTTTAGCCTCTAGCTCAGCCGGCACCTAGGGAAACCTACCAAACCTGTGCATTTTTTAAAACTAGAGACCTAGGGGAATCAAAGATGGGGTGACTTGTGGGGCTCTGACCAGGTTCTGTTACCCAGAATCCTTTGCAAACTTCATAATGTTGCTAAAAAAACACATTTTCCTCACATTTCGGTGACAGAAAGTTATGGAATCTGAGAGGAGCCACAAATTTCCTTCCACCCAGCGTTCCCCCAAGTCTCCCGATAAAAATGATACCTCACTTGTGTGGGTAGGCCTAGCGCCCGCGACAGGAAATACCCCAAAACACAACGTGGACACATCAAACGTTTTTTTAAAGAAAACAGAGGTTTTTTTTGCAAAGTGCCTACCTGTAGATTTTGGCCTCTAGCTCAGCCGGCACCTAGCGAAACCTACCAGACCTGTGCATTTTTGAAAACTAGAGACCCAGGGGAATCCAAGATGGGGTGACTTGTGGGGCTCTGACCACGTTCTGTTACCCAGAATCCTTTGCAAATTTCAAAATTTGGCTAAAAAAAACACATTTTCCTCACATTTCGGTGACAGAAAGTTCTGGAATCTGAGAGGAGCCACAAATTTCCTTCCACCCAGCGTTCCCCCAAGTCTCCCGATAAAAATGATACCTCACTTGTGTGGGTAGGCCTAGCGCCCGCGACAGGAAATGCCCCAAAACACAACGTGGACAGATCACATTTTTTTAAAGAAAACAGAGATGTTTTTTGCAAAGTGCCTACCTGTAGATTTTGGCCTCTAGCTCAGCCGGCACCTAGCGAAACCTCCCAAACCTGTGCATTTTTGAAAACTAGAGACCCCAGGGAATCCAAGATGGGGTGACTTGTGCGGCTCTGACCAGGTTCTGTTACCCAGAATCCTTTGCAAACCTCAAAATTTGGCTAAAAAACACATTTTCCTCACATTTCGGTGACAGAAAGTTCTGGAATCTGAGAGGAGCCACAAATTTCCTTCCACCTAGCGTTCCCCCAAGTCTCCCGATAAAAATGATACCTCACTTGTGTGGGTAGGCCTAGCGCCCGCGACAGGAAATGCCCCAAAACACAACGTGGACACATCACAATTTTTGACAGAAAACAGAGGTGTTTTTTGCAAAGTGCCTACCTGCTGATTTTGGCCTCTAGCTCAGCCGGCACCTAGGGAAACCTACCAAACCTGTGCATTTTCGAAAACTAGGGACCTAGGGGAATCCAAGATGGGGTGACTTGTGGGGCTCTGACCAGGTTCTGTTACCCAGAATCCTTTGCAAACTTCATAATGTGGCTAAAAAAAACACATTTTCCTCACATTTCGGTGACAGAAAGTTCTGGAATCTGAGAGGAGCCACAAATTTCCTTCCACCTAGCGTTCCCCCAAGTCTCCCGATAAAAATGATACCTCACTTGTGTGGGTAGGCGTAGCGCCCGCGACAGGAAATGCCCCAAAACACAACGTGGACAGATCACATTTTTTTAAAGAAAACAGAGGTGTTTTTTGCAAAGTGCCTACCTTTAGATTTTGGCCTCTAGCTCAGCCGGCACCTAGCGAAACCTACCACACCTGTGCATTATTGAAAACTAGAGACCCAGGGGAATCCAAGATGGGGTGACTTGTGGGGCTCTGACCAGGTTCTGTTACCCAGAATCCTTTGCAAACCTCAAAATTTGGATAAAAAACACACTTTCCTCACATTTCGGTGACAGAAAGTTCTGGAATCTGAGAGGAGCCACAAATTTCCTTCCACCCAGCGTTCCCCCAAGTCTCCCGATAAAAATGATACCTCACTTGTGTGGGTAGGCCTAGCGACCGCGACAGGAAATGCCCCAAAACACAACATGGACACATCACATTTTTTTAAAGAAAACAGAGGTGTTTTTTGCAAAGTGCCTACCTGTAGATGTTGGCCTCTAGCTCAGCCGGCACCTAGCGAAACCTACCAAACCTGTGCATTTTTGAAAACTAGAGACCCAGGGGAATCCAAGATAGGGTGACTTGTGGGGCTCTGACCAGGTTCTGTTACCCAGAATCCTTTGCAAACTTCAAAATTTGGCTAAAAAAACACATTTTCCTCACATTTCGGTGACAGAAAGTTCTGGAATCTGAGAGGAGCCGCAAATTTCCTTCCACCCAGCGTTCCTCCAAGTCTCCCGATAAAAATGATACCTCACTTGCGTGGGTAGGCCTAGCGCCCGTGACAGGAAATGCCCCAAAACACAACGTGGACACATCACATTTTTTGAAAGAAAATAGAGGTGTTTTTTGCAAAGTGCTTACCTGTAGATTTTGGCCTCTAGCTCAGCCGGCACCTAGGGAAACCTACCAAACCTGTGCATTTTTGAAAACTACAGACCTAGGGGAATCCAAGAGGGGGTGACTTGTGGGGCTCTGACCAGGTTCTGTTACCCAGAATCCTTTGCAAACTTCATAATGTGGCTAAAATTCCTCACATTTCGGTGACAGAAAGTTATGGAATCTGAGAGGAGCCACAAATTTCCTTCCACCCAGCGTTCCCCCAAGTCTCCCGATAAAAATGATACCTCACTTGTGTGGGTAGGCCTAGCGCCCGCGACAGGAAATACCCCCAAAACACAACGTGGACACATCACAAGTTTTTTAAAGGAAACAGAGGTGTTTTTTGCAAAGTGCCTACCTGTAGATTTTGGCCTCTAGCTCAGCCGGCACCTAGGGAAACCTACCAAACCTGTGCATTTTTTAAAACTAGAGACCCAGGGGAATCCAAGATGGGGTGACTTGTGGGGCTCTGGCCAGTTTCTGTTACCCAGAATCCTTTGCAAACCTCAAAATTTGGCTAAAAAACACATTTTCCTCACATTTCGGTGACAGAAAGTTCTGGAATCTGAGAGGAGCCACAAATTTCCTTCCACCCAGCGTTCCCCCAAGTCTCCCGATAAAAATGATACCTCACTTGTGTGGGTAGGCCTAGCGCCCGCGACAGGAAATGCCCCAAAACACAACGTGGACACATCACAATTTTTGACAGAAAACAGAGGTGTTTTTTGCAAAGTGCCTACCTGCTGATTTTGGCCTCTAGCTCAGCCGGCACCTAGGGAAACCTACCAAACCTGTGCATTTTCGAAAACTAGGGACCTAGGGGAATCCAAGATGGGGTGACTTGTGGGGCTCTGACCAGGTTCTGTTACCCAGAATCCTTTGCAAACCACAAAATTTGGCTAAAAATACACATTTTCCTCACATTTCGGTGACAGGAAGTTCTGGAATCTGAGAGGAGCCACAAATTTCCTTCCACCCAGCGTTCCCCCAAGTCTCCCGATAAAAATGATACCTCACTTGTGTGGGTAGGCCTAGCGCCCGTGACAGGAAATAACCCAAAACACAACATGGACACATCACATTTTTTTAAAGAAAACAGAGGTGTTTTTTGCAAAGTGCCTACCTGTAGATTTTGGCCTCTAGCTCAGCCGGCACCTAGCGAAACCTACCAAACCTGTGCATTTTTGAAAACTAGAGACCCAGGGGAATCCAAGATGGGGTGACTTGTGGGGCTCTGACCAGGTTCTGTTACCCAGAATCCTTTGCAAACCTCAAAATTTGGCTAAAAATACACATTTTCCTCACATTTCGGTGACAGAAAGTTCTGGAATCTGAGAGGAGCACCAAATTTCCTTCCACCCAGCGTTCCCCCAAGTCTCCCGATAAAAGTGATACCTCACTTGTGTGGGTAGGCCTAGAGTCCGCGACAGGAAATGCCCCAAAACACAACGTGGACACATCACATTTTTTGAAAGAAAATAGAGGTGTTTTTTGCAAAGTGCCTACCTGTAGATTTTAGCCTCTAGCTCAGCCGGCACCTAGGGAAACCTACCAAACCTGTGCATTTTTTAAAACTAGAGACCTAGGGGAATCAAAGATGGGGTGACTTGTGGGGCTCTGACCAGGTTCTGTTACCCAGAATCCTTTGCAAACTTCATAATGTGGCTAAAAAAACACATTTTCCTCACATTTCGGTGACAGAAAGTTATGGAATCTGAGAGGAGCCACAAATTTCCTTCCACCCAGCGTTCCCCCAAGTCTCCCGATAAAAATGATACCTCACTTGTGTGGGTAGGCCTAGCGCCCGCGACAGGAAATACCCCAAAACACAACGTGGACACATCAAAAGTTTTTTTAAAGAAAACAGAGGTTTTTTTTGCAAAGTGCCTACCTGTAGATTTTGGCCTCTAGCTCAGCCGGCACCTAGCGAAACCTACCAGACCTGTGCTTTTTTTAAAACTAGAGACCCAGGGGAATCCAAGATGGGGTGACTTGTGGGGCTCTGACCACGTTCTGTTACCCAGAATCCTTTGCAAATTTCAAAATTTGGCTAAAAAAAACACATTTTCCTCACATTTCGGTGACAGAAAGTTCTGGAATCTGAGAGGAGCCACAAATTTCCTTCCACCCAGCGTTCCCCCAAGTCTCCCGATAAAAATGATACCTCACTTGTGTGGGTAGGCCTAGCGCCCGCGACAGGAAATGCCCCAAAACACAACGTGGACAGATCACATTTTTTTAAAGAAAACAGAGATGTTTTTTGCAAAGTGCCTACCTGTAGATTTTGGCCTCTAGCTCAGCCGGCACCTAGCGAAACCTCCCAAACCTGTGCATTTTTGAAAACTAGAGACCCCAGGGAATCCAAGATGGGGTGACTTGTGCGGCTCTGACCAGGTTCTGTTACCCAGAATCCTTTGCAAACCTCAAAATTTGGCTAAAAAACACATTTTCCTCACATTTCGGTGACAGAAAGTTCTGGAATCTGAGAGGAGCCACAAATTTCCTTCCACCTAGCGTTCCCCCAAGTCTCCCGATAAAAATGATACCTCACTTGTGTGGGTAGGCCTAGCGCCCGCGACAGGAAATGCCCCAAAACACAACGTGGACACATCACAATTTTTGACAGAAAACAGAGGTGTTTTTTGCAAAGTGCCTACCTGCTGATTTTGGCCTCTAGCTCAGCCGGCACCTAGGGAAACCTACCAAACCTGTGCATTTTCGAAAACTAGGGACCTTGGGGAATCCAAGATGGGGTGACTTGTGGGGCTCTGACCAGGTTCTGTTACCCAGAATCCTTTGCAAACCTCAAAATTTGGCTAAAAATACACATTTTCCTCACATTTCGGTGACAGAAAGTTCTGGAATCTGAGAGGAGCCACAAATTTCCTTCCACCCAGCGTTCCCCCAAGTCTCCCGATAAAAATGATACCTCACTTGTGTGGGTAGGCCTAGCACCCGTGACAGGAAATAACTCAAAACACAACATGGACACATCACATTTTTTAAAAGAAAACAGAGGTGTTTTTTGCAAAGTGCCTACCTGTAGATTTTGGCCTCTAGCTCAGCCGGCACCTAGCGAAACCTACCAAACCTGTGCATTTTTGAAAACTAGAGACCCAGGGGAATCCAAGATAGGGTGACTTGTGGGGCTCTGACCAGGTTCTGTTACCCAGAATCCTTTGCAAACTTCAAAATTTGGCTAAAAAAACACATTTTCCTCACATTTCGGTGACAGAAAGTTCTGGAATCTGAGAGGAGCCGCAAATTTCCTTCCACCCAGCGTTCCTCCAAGTCTCCCGATAAAAATGATACCTCACTTGTGTGGGTAGGCCTAGCGCCCGTGACAGGAAATGCCCCAAAACACAACGTGGACACATCACATTTTTTGAAAGAAAATAGAGGTGTTTTTTGCAAAGTGCTTACCTGTAGATTTTGGCCTCTAGCTCAGCCGGCACCTAGGGAAACCTACAAAACCTGTGCATTTTTGAAAACTAGGGACCTAGGGGAATCCAAGGTGGGATGACTTGTGGGGCTCTGACCAGGTTCTGTTACCCAGAATCCTTTGCAAACCACAAAATTTGGCTAAAAATACACATTTTCCTCACATTTCGGTGACAGGATGTTCTGGAATCTGAGAGGAGCCACAAATGTCCTTCCATCCAGCGTTCCCCCAAGTCTCCCGATAAAAATGATACCTCACTTGTGTGGGTAGGCCTAGCGCCCGTGACAGGAAATAACCCAAAACACAACATGGACACATCACATTTTTTTAAAGAAAACAGAGGTGTTTTTTGCAAAGTGCCTACCTGTAGATATTGGCCTCTAGTTCAGCCGGCACCTAGCGAAACCTACCAGACCTGTGCATTTTTGAAAACTAGAGACCCAGGGGAATCCAAGATGGGGTCACTTGTGGGGCTCTGACCAGGTTCTGTTACCCAGAATCCTTTGCAAACTTCAAAATTTGGCTAAAAAAACACATTTTCTTCACATTTCGGTGACAGAAAGTTCTGGAATCTGAGAGGAGCCACAAATTTCCTTCCACCCAGCGTTCCCCCAAGTCTCCCGATAAAAATGATACCTCACTTGTGTGGGTAGGCCTAGCGCCTGTGACAGGAAATGCCCCAAAACACAACGTGGACACATCACATTTTTTTAAAGAAAACAGATGTTTTTTTTGCAAAGTGCCTACCTGTAGATTTTGGCCTCTAGCTCAGCCGGCACCTGGGGAAACCTACCAAACCTGTGCAATGTTTGAAAACTAGAGACCTAGGGGAATCCAAGATGGGGTGACTTGTGGGGCTCTGACCAGGTTCTGTTACCCAGAATCCTTTGCAAACTTCATAATGTGGCTAAAAAAACACATTTTCCTCACATTTCGGTGACAGAAGGTTCTGGAATCTGAGAGGAGCCACAAATTTCCTCCCACCCAGCGTTCCCCCAAGTCTCCCGATAAAAATGATAGCTCACTTGTGTGGGTAGGCCTAGCGCCCGCGACAGGAAATGCCCCAAAACACAACGTGGACACATCACATTTTTTTAAAGAAAACAGAGGTGTTTTTTGCAAAGTGCCTACCTGTAGATTTTGGCCTCTAGCTCAGCCGGCACCTAGCGCAACCTACCAAACCTGTGCATTTTTGAAAACTAGAGACCCAGGGGAATCCAAGATGGGGTGACTTGTGGGGCTCTGACCAGGTTCTGTTACCCAGAATCCTTTGCAAACTTCATAATGTGGCTAAAAAAACACATTTTCCTCACATTTCGGTGACAGAAGGTTCTGGAATCTGAGAGGAGCCACAAATTTCCTCCCACCCAGCGTTCCCCCAAGTCTCCCGATAAAAATGATAGCTCACTTGTGTGGGTAGGCCTAGCGCCCGCGACAGGAAATGCCCCAAAACACAACGTGGACACATCACATTTTTTTAAAGAAAACAGAGGTGTTTTTTGCAAAGTGCCTACCTGTAGATTTTGGCCTCTAGCTCAGCCGGCACCTGGGGAAACCTACCAAACCTGTGCAATGTTTGAAAACTAGAGACCTAGGGGAATCCAAGATGGGGTGACTTGTGGGGCTCTGACCAGGTTCTGTTACCCAGAATCCTTTGCAAACTTCATAATGTGGCTAAAAAAACACATTTTCCTCACATTTCGGTGACAGAAGGTTCTGGAATCTGAGAGGAGCCACAAATTTCCTCCCACCCAGCGTTCCCCCAAGTCTCCCGATAAAAATGATAGCTCACTTGTGTGGGTAGGCCTAGCGCCCGCGACAGGAAATGCCCCAAAACACAACGTGGACACATCACATTTTTTTAAAGAAAACAGAGGTGTTTTTTGCAAAGTGCCTACCTGTAGATTTTGGCCTCTAGCTCAGCCGGCACCTAGCGCAACCTAACAAACCTGTGCATTTTTGAAAACTAGAGACCCAGGGGAATCCAAGATGGGGTGACTTGTGGGGCTCTGACCAGGTTCTGTTACCCAGAATCCTTTGCAAACCTCAAAATTTGGCTAAAAATACACATTTTCCTCACATTTCGGTGACAGAAAGTTCTGGAATCTGAGAGGAGCCACAAATATCCTTCCACAAAGCGTTCCCCCAAGTCTCCCGATAAAAATGATACCTCACTTGTGTGGGTAGGCCTAGCGCCCGTGACAGGAAATAACTCAAAACACAACATGGACACATCACATTTTTTGAAAGAAAACAGAGGTGTTTTTTGCAAAGTGCCTACCTGTAGATTTTGGCCTCTAGCTCAGCCAGCACCTAGGGAAACCTACCAAACCTGTGCATTTTTTAAAACTAGAGACCAAGGGGAATCCAAGATGTGGTGACTTGTGGTGCTCTGACCAGGTTCTGTTACCCAGAATCTTTTGCAAACCTCAAAATGTGGCTAAAAAAACACATTTTCTTCACATTTCGGTGACAGAAAGTTATGGAATCTGAGAGGAGCCACAAATTTCCTTCCACCTAGTGTTCCCCCAAGTCTCCCAATAAAAATGATACCTCACTTGTGTGGGTAGGCCTAGCGCCTGTGACAGGAAATAACCCAAAACACAACATGGACACATCACATTTTTTTAAAGAAAACAGAGGTGTTTTTTGCAAAGTGCCTACCTGTAGATATTGGCCTCTAGCTCAGCCGGCACCTAGCGAAACCTACCAGACCTGTGCATTTTTGAAAACTAGAGACCCAGGGGAATCCAAGATGGGGTCTCTTGTGGGGCTCTGACCAGGTTCTGTTACCCAGAATCCTTTGCAAACTTCAAATTTGGCTAAAAAAACACATTTTCCTCACATTTCGGTGACAGAAAGTTCTGGAATCTGAGAGGAGCCACAAATTTCCTTCCACCCAGCGTTCCCCCAAGTCTCCCGATAAAAATGATACCTCACTTGTGTGGGTAGGCCTAGCGCCTGTGACAGGAAATGGCCTAAAACACAACGTGGACACAGCACATTTTTTGAAAGAAAACAGATGTTTTTTTTGCAAAATGCCTACCTGTAGATTTTGGCCTCTAGCTCAGCCGGCACCTAGGGAAACCTACCAAACCTGTGCAATGTTTGAAAACTAGAGACCTAGGGGAATCCAAGATGGGGTGACTTGTGGGGCTCTGACCAGGTTCTGTTACCCAGAATCCTTTGCAAACTTCATAATGTGGCTAAAAAAACACATTTCCCTCACATTTCGGTGACAGAAGGTTCTGGAATCTGAGAGGAGCCACAAATTTCCTTCCACCCAGCGTTCCCCCAAGTCTCCCGATAATAATGATACCTCACTTGTGTGGGTAGGCCTAGCGCCCGCGACAGGAAATGCCCCAAAACACAACGTGGACACATCACATTTTTTTAAAGAAAACAGAGGTGTTTTTTGCAAAGTGCCTACCTGTATATTTTGGCCTCTAGCTCAGCCGGCACCTAGCGAAACCTACCAAACCTGTGCATTTTTGAAAACTAGAGACCCAGGGGAATCCAAGATGGGGTGACTTGTGGGGCTCTGACCAGGTTCTGTTACCCAGAATCCTTTGCAAACCTCAAAATTTGGCTAAAAATACACATTTTCCTCACATTTCGGTGACAGAAAGTTCTGGAATCTGAGAGGAGCCACAAATTTCCTTCCACAAAGCGTTCCCCAAGTCTCCACATAAAAATGATACCTCACTTGTGTGGGTAGGCCTAGCGCCTGTGACAGGAAATAACCCAAAACACAACATGGACACATCACATTTTTTGAAAGAAAACAGAGGTGTTTTTTGCAAAGTGCCTACCTGTAGATTTTGGCCTCTAGCTCAGCCAGCACCTAGGGAAACCTACCAAACCTGTGCATTTTTTAAAACTAGAGACCAAGGGGAATCCAAGATGTGGTGACTTGTGGGGCTCTGACCAGGTTCTGTTACCCAGAATCTTTTGCAAACCTCAAAATGTGGCTAAAAAAACACATTTTCTTCACATTTCGGTGACAGAAAGTTATGGAATCTGAGAGGAGCCACAAATTTCCTTCCACCTAGTGTTCCCCCAAGTCTCCCAATAAAAATGATACCTCACTTGTGTGGGTAGGCCTAGCTCCCGTGACAGGAAATAACCCAAAACACAATATGGACACATCACATTTTTTTAAAGAAAACAGAGGTGTTTTTTGCAAAGTGCCTACCTGTAGATATTGGCCTCTAGCTCAGCCGGCACCTAGCGAAACCTACCAGACCTGTGCATTTTTGAAAACTAGAGACCCAGGGGAATCCAAGATGGGGTCTCTTGTGGGGCTCTGACCAGGTTCTGTTACCCAGAATCCTTTGCAAACTTCAAAATTTGGCTAAAAAAACACATTTTCCTCACATTTCGGTGACAGAAAGTTCTGGAATCTGAGAGGAGCCACAAATTTCCTTCCACCCAGCGTTCCCCCATGTCTCCCGATAAAAATGATACCTCACTTGTGTGGGTAGGCCTAGCGCCTGTGACAGGAAATGGCCTAAAACACAACGTGGACACAGCACATTTTTTGAAAGAAAACAGATGGTTTTTTTGCAAAATGCCTACCTGTAGATTTTGGCCTCTAGCTCAGCCGGCACCTAGAGAAACCTACCAAACCTGTGCAATGTTTGAAAACTAGAGACCTAGGGGAATCCAAGATGGGGTGACTTGTGGGGCTCTGACCAGGTTCTGTTACCCAGAATCCTTTGCAAACTTCATAATGTGGCTAAAAAAAGACATTTTCCTCACATTTCGGTGACAGAAGGTTCTGGAATCTGAGAGGAGCCACAAATTTCCTTCCACCCAGCGTTCCCCCAAGTCTCCCGATAAAAATGATACCTCACTTGTGTGGGTAGGCCTAGCGCCCGCGACAGGAAATGCCCCAAAACACAACGTGGACACATCACATTTTTTTAAAGAAAACAGGGGTGTTTTTTGCAAAGTGACTACCTGTAGATTTTGGCCTCTAGCTCAGCCGGCACCTAGCGAAACCTACCAAACCTGTGCATTTTTGAAAACTAGAGACCCAGGGGAATCCAAGATGGGGTGACTTGTGGGGCTCTGACCAGGTTCTGTTACCCAGAATCCTTTGCAAACCTCAAAATTAGGCTAAAAATACACATTTTCCTCACATTTCGGTGACAGAAAGTTCTGGAATCTGAGAGGAGCCACAAATTTTCTTCCACAAAGCGTTCCCCCAAGTCTCCACATAAAAATGATACCTCACTTGTGTGGGTAGGCCTAGTGCCTGTGACAGGAAATAACCCAAAACACAACATAGACACATCACATTTTTTGAAAGAAAACAGAGGTGTTTTTTGCAAAGTGCCTACCTGTAGATTTTGGCCTCTAGCTCAGCCGGCACCTAGGGAAACCTACCAAACCTGTGCATTTTTGAAAACTAGAGACCTAGGGGAATCCAAGATGGGGTGACTTGTGGGGCTCTGACCAGGTTCTGTTACCCAGAATCCTTTGCAAACCTCAAAATTTGGCTAAAAAAACACATTTTCCTCACATTTCGGTGACAGAAAGTTCTGGAATCTGAGAGGAGCACCAAATTTCCTTCCACCCAGCGTTCCCCCAAGTCTCCCGATAAAAATGATACCTCACTTGTGTGGGTAGGCCTAGAGTCCTCGACAGGAAATGCCCCAAAACACAACGTGGACACATCACATTTTTTGAAAGAAAATAGAGGTGTTTTTTGCAAAGTGCCTACCTGTAGATTTTAGCCTCTAGCTCAGCCGGCACCTAGGGAAACCTACCAAACCTGTGCATTTTTGAAAACTAGAGACCTAGGGAAATCCAAGATGGTGTGACTTGTGGGGCTCTGACCAGGTTCTGTTACCCAGAATCCTTTGCAAACTTCATAATGTGGCTAAAAAAACACATTTTCCTCACATTTCGGTGACAGAAAGTTATGGAATCTGAGAGGAGCCACAAATTTCCTTCCACCCAGCGTTCCCCCAAGTCTCCCGATAAAAATGATACCTCACTTGTGTGGGTAGGCCTAGCGCCCGCGACAGGAAATACCCCAAAACACAACGTGGACACATCAAAAGTTTTTTAAAGAAAACAGAGGTGTTTTTTGCAAAGTGCCTACCTGTAGATTTTGGCCTCTAGCTCAGCCGGCACCTAGCGAAACCTACCAGACCTGTGCATTTTTGAAAACTAGAGACCCAGGGGAATCCAAGATGGGGTGACTTGTGGGGCTCTGACCACGTTCTGTTACCCAGAATCCTTTGCAAATTTCAAAATTTGGCTAAAAAAAACACATTTTCCTCACATTTCGGTGACAGAAAGTTCTGGAATCTGAGAGGAGCCACAAATTTCCTTCCACCCAGCGTTCCCCCAAGTCTCCCGATAAAAATGATACCTCACTTGTGTGGGTAGGCCTAGCGTCTGCGACAGGAAATGCCCCAAAACACAACGTGGACACATCACAATTTTTGACAGAAAACAGAGGTGTTTTTTGCAAAGTGCCTACCTGCTGATTTTGGCCTCTAGCTCAGCCGGCACCTAGGGAAACCTACCAAACCTGTGCATTTTCGAAAACTAGGGACCTAGGGGAATCCAAGATGGGGTGACTTGTGGGGCTCTGACCAGGTTCTGTTACCCAGAATCCTTTGCAAACCACAAAATTTGGCTAAAAATACACATTTTCCTCACATTTCGGTGACAGGATGTTCTGGAATCTGAGAGGAGCCACAAATGTCCTTCCATTCAGCGTTCCCCCAAGTCTCCCGATAAAAATGATACCTCACTTGTGTGGGTAGGCCTAGCGCCCGTGACAGGAAATAACCCAAAACACAACATGGACACATCACATTTTTTTAAAGAAAACAGGGGTGTTTTTTGCAAAGTGCCTACCTGTAGATTTTGGCCTCTAGCTCAGCCGGCACCTAGCGAAACCTACCAAACCTGTGCATTTTTGAAAACTAGAGACCCAGGGGAATCCAAGATGGGGTGACTTGTGGGGCTCTGACCAGGTTCTGTTACCCAGAATCCTTTGCAAACCTCAAAATTAGGCTAAAAATACACATTTTCCTCACATTTCGGTGACAGAAAGTTCTGGAATCTGAGAGGAGCCACAAATTTCCTTCCACCCAGCGTTCCCCCAAGTCTCCCGATAAAAATGATACCTCACTTGTGTGGGTAGGCCTAGCGCCTGTGACAGGAAATGCCCCAAAACACAACGTGGACACATCACATTTTTTGAAAGAAAACAGATGTTTTTTTTGCAAAGTGCCTACCTGTAGATTTTGGCCTCTAGCTCAGCCGGCACCTGGGGAAACCTACCAAACCTGTGCAATGTTTGAAAACTAGAGACCTAGGGGAATCCAAGATGGGGTGACTTGTGGGGCTCTGACCAGGTTCTGTTACCCAGAATCCTTTGCAAACTTCATAATGTGGCTAAAAAAACACATTTTCCTCACATTTCGGTGACAGAAGGTTCTGGAATCTGAGAGGAGCCACAAATTTCCTTCCACCCAGCGTTCCCCCAAGTCTCCCGATAAAAATGATAGCTCACTTGTGTGGGTAGGCCTAGCGCCCGCAACAGGAAATGCCCCAAAACACAACGTGGACACATCACATTTTTTTAAAGAAAACAGAGGTGTTTTTTGCAAAGTGCCTACCTGTAGATTTTGGCCTCTAGCTCAGCCGGCACCTAGCGCAACCTACCAAACCTGTGCATTTTTGAAAACTAGAGACCCAGGGGAATCCAAGATGGGGTGACTTGTGGGGCTCTGACCAGGTTCTGTTACCCAGAATCCTTTGCAAACCTCAAAATTTGGCTAAAAAAACACATTTTCCTCACATTTCGGTGACAGAAAGTTCTGGAATCTGAGAGGAGCCACAAATTTCCTTCCACCCAGCGTTCCCCCAAGTCTCCCGATAAAAATGATACCTCACTTGTGTGGGTAGGCCTAGCGCCTGTGACAGGAAATGCCCCAAAACACAACGTGGACACATCACATTTTTTGAAAGAAAACTGATGTTTTTTTTGCAAAGTGCCTACCTGTAGATTTTGGCCTCTAGCTCAGCCGGCACCTGGGGAAACCTACCAAACCTGTGCAATGTTTGAAAACTAGAGACCTATGGGAATCCAAGATGGGGTGACTTGTGGGGCTCTGACCAGGTTCTGTTACCCAGAATCCTTTGCAAACTTCATAATGTGGCTAAAAAAACACATTTTCCTCACATTTCGGTGACAGAAGGTTCTGGAATCTGAGAGGAGCCACAAATTTCCTTCCACCCAGCGTTCCCCCAAGTCTCCCGATAAAAATGATAGCTCACTTGTGTGGGTAGGCCTAGCGCCCGCGACAGGAAATGCCCCAAAACACAACGTGGACACATCACATTTTTTTAAAGAAAACAGAGGTGTTTTTTGCAAAGTGCCTACCTGTAGATTTTGGCCTCTAGCTCAGCCGGCACCTAGCGCAACCTACCAAACCTGTGCATTTTTGAAAACTAGAGACCCAGGGGAATACAAGATGGGGTAACTTGTGGGGCTCTGACCAGGTTCTGTTACCTAGAATCCTTTGCAAACCTCAAAATTTGGCTAAAAATACACATTTTCCTCACATTTCGGTGACAGAAAGTTCTGGAATCTGAGAGGAGCCACAAATATCCTTCCACAAAGCGTTCCCCCAAGTCTCCACATAAAAATGATACCTCACTTGTGTGGGTAGGCCTAGCGCCCGTGACAGGAAATAACTCAAAACACAACATGGACACATCACATTTTTTGAAAGAAAACAGAGGTGTTTTTTGCAAAGTGCCTACCTGTAGATTTTGGCCTCTAGCTCAGCCAGCACCTAGGGAAACCTACCAAACCTGTGCATTTTTTAAAACTAGAGACCAAGGGGAATCCAAGATGTGGTGACTTGTGGGGCTCTGACCAGGTTCTGTTACCCAGAATCTTTTGCAAACCTCAAAATGTGGCTAAAAAAACACATTTTCTTCACATTTCGGTGACAGAAAGTTATGGAATCTGAGAGGAGCCACAAATTTCCTTCCACCTAGTGTTCCCCCAAGTCTCCCAATAAAAATGATACCTCACTTGTGTGGGTAGGCCTAGCGCCCGTGACAGGAAATAACCCAAAACACAATATGGACACATCACATTTTTTTAAAGAAAACAGAGGTGTTTTTTGCAAAGTGCCTACCTGTAGATATTGGCCTCTAGCTCAGCCGGCACCTAGCGAAACCTACCAGACCTGTGCATTTTTGAAAACTAGAGACCCAGGGGAATCCAAGATGGGGTCTCTTGTGGGGCTCTGACCAGGTTCTGTTACCCAGAATCCTTTGCAAACTTCAAAATTTGGCTAAAAAAACACATTTTCCTCACATTTCGGTGACAGAAAGTTCTGGAATCTGAGAGGAGCCACAAATTTCCTTCCACCCAGCGTTCCCCCAAGTCTCCCGATAAAAATGATACCTCACTTGTGTGGGTAGGCCTAGCGCCTGTGACAGGAAATGCCCCAAAACACAACGTGGACACATCACATTTTTTGAAAGAAAACAGATGTTTTTTTTGCAAAGTGCCTACCTGTAGATTTTGGCCTCTAGCTCAGCCGGCACCTAGGGAAACCTACCAAACCTGTGCAATGTTTGAAAACTAGAGACCTAGGGGAATCCAAGATGGGGTGACTTGTGGGGCTCTGACCAGGTTCTGTTACCCAGAATCCTTTGCAAACTTCATAATGTGGCTAAAAAAACACATTTTCCTCACATTTCGGTGACAGAAGGTTCTGGAATCTGAGAGGAGCCACAAATTTCCTTCCACCCAGCGTTCCCCCAAGTCTCCCGATAAAAATGATAGCTCACTTGTGTGGGTAGGCCTAGCGCCCGCGACAGGAAATGCCCCAAAACACAACGTGGACACATCACATTTTTTTAAAGAAAACAGAGGTGTTTTTTGCAAAGTGCCTACCTGTAGATTTTGGCCTCTAGCTCAGCCGGCACCTAGCGAAACCTACCAAACCTGTGCATTTTTGAAAACTAGAGACCCAGGGGAATCCAAGATTTGGTGACTTGTGGGGCTCTGACCAGGTTCTGTTACCCAGAATCTTTTGCAAACCTCAAAATTTGGCTAAAAATACACATTTTCCTCACATTTCGGTGACAGAAAGTTCTGGAATCTGAGAGGAGCCACAAATTTCCTTCCACAAAGCGTTCCCCCAAGTCTCCACATAAAAATGATACCTCACTTGTGTGGGTAGGCCTAGCGCCCGTGACAGGAAATAACCCAAAACACAACATGGACACATCACATTTTTTGAAAGAAAACAGAGGTGTTTTTTGCAAAGTGCCTACCTGTAGATTTTGGCCTCTAGCTCAGCCGGCACCTAGGGAAACCTACCAAACCTGTGCATTTTTGAAAACTAGAGACCTAGGGGAATCCAAGATGGGGGTGACTTGTGGGGCTCTGACCAGGTTCTGTTACCCAGAATCCTTTGCAAACCTCAAAATTTGGCTAAAAAAACACATTTTCCTCACATTTCGGTGACAGAAAGTTCTGGAATCTGAGAGGAGCACCAAATTTCCTTCCACCCAGCGTTCCCCCAAGTCTCCCGATAAAAATGATACCTCACTGGTGTGGGTAGGCCTAGAGTCCGCGACAGGAAATGCCCCAAAACACAACGTTGGCACATCACATTTTTTGAAAGAAAATAGAGGTGTTTTTTGCAAAGTGCCTACCTGTAGATTTTAGCCTCTAGCTCAGCCGGCACCTAGGGAAACCTACCAAACCTGTGCATTTTTGAAAACTAGAGACCTAGGGGAATCCAAGATGGGGTGACTTGTGGGGCTCTGACCAGGTTCTGTTACCCAGAATCCTTTGCAAACTTCATAATGTGGCTAAAAAAACACATTTTCCTCACATTTCGGTGACAGAAAGTTCTGGAATCTGAGAGGAGCCACAAATTTCCTTCCACCCAGCGTTCCCCCAAGTCTCCCGATAAAAATGATACCTCACTTGTGTGGGTAGGCCTAGCGCCCGCGACAGGAAATACCCCAAAACACAACGTGGACACATCAAAAGTTTTTTAAAGAAAACAGAGGTGTTTTTTGCAAAGTGCCTACCTGTAGATTTTGGCCTCTAGCTCAGCCGGCACCTAGCGAAACCTACCAGACCTGTGCATTTTTTAAAACTAGAGACCCAGGGGAATCCAAGATGGTGTGACTTGTGGGGCTCTGACCACGTTCTGTTACCCAGAATCCTTTGCAAATTTCAAAATTTGGCTAAAAAAAACACATTTTCCTCACATTTCGGTGACAGAAGGTTCTGGAATCTGAGAGGAGCCACAAATTTCCTTCCACCCAGCGTTCCCCCAAGTCTCCCGATAAAAATGATACCTCACTTGTGTGGGTAGGCCTAGTGCCCGCGACAGGAAATACCCCAAAACACAACGTGGACAGATCACATTTTTTTAAAGAAAACAGAGATGTTTTTTGCAAAGTGCCTACCTGTAGATTTTGGCCTCTAGCTCACCCGGCACCTAGCGAAACCTACCAAACCTGTGCATTTTTGAAAACTAGAGACCCCAGGGAATCCAAGATGGGGTGACTTGTGCGGCTCTGACCAGGTTCTGTTACCCAGAATCCTTTGCAAACCTCAAAATTTGGCTAAAAAACACATTTTCCTCACATTTCAGTGACAGAAAGTTCTGGAATCTGAGAGGAGCCACAAATTTCCTTCCACCTAGCGTTCCCCCAAGTCTCCCGATAAAAATGATACCTCACTTGTGTGGGTAGGCCTAGCGCCCGCGACAGGAAATGCCCCAAAACACAACGTGGACACATCACAATTTTTGACAGAAAACAGAGGTGTTTTTTGCAAAGTGCCTACCTGCTGATTTTGGCCTCTAGCTCAGCCGGCACCTAGGGAAACCTACCAAACCTGTGCATTTTTGAAAACTAGGGACCTAGGGGAATCCAAGATGGGGTGACTTGTGGAGCTCTGACCAGGTTCTGTTACCCAGAATCCTTTGCAAACTTCATAATGTGGCTAAAAAAACACATTTTCCTCACATTTCGGTGACAGAAAGTTCTGGAATCTGAGAGGAGCCACAAATTTCCTTCCACCTAGCGTTCCCCCAAGTCTCCCGATAAAAATGATACCTCACTTGTGTGGGTAGGCCTAGCGCCCGCGACAGGAAATGCCCCAAAACACAACGTGGACAGATCACATTTTTTTTAAGAAAACAGAGGTGTTTTTTGCAAAGTGCCTACCTTTAGATTTTGGCCTCTAGCTCAGCCGGCACCTAGCGAAACCTACCACACCTGTGCATTATTGAAAACTAGAGACCCAGGGGAATCGAAGATGGGGTGACTTGTGGGGCTCTGACCAGGTTCTGTTACCCAGAATCCTTTGCAAACCTCAAAATGTGGCTAAAAAACACACTTTCCTCACATTTCGGTGACAGAAAGTTCTGGAATCTGAGAGGAGCTACAAATTTCCTTCCACCCAGCGTTCCCCCAAGTCTCCCGATAAAAATGATACCTCACTTGTGTGGGTAGGCCTAGCGCCCGCGACAGGAAATGCCCCAAAACACAACGTGGACACATCACAATTTTTGACAGAAAAAAGAGGTGTTTTTTGCAAAGTGCCTACCTGCTGATTTTGGCCTCTAGCTCAGCCGGCACCTAGGGAAACCTACCAAACCTGTGCATTTTCGAAAACTAGGGACCTTGGGGAATCCAAGATGGGGTGACTTGTGGGGCTCTGACCAGGTTCTGTTACCCAGAATCCTTTGCAAACCACAAAATTTGGCTAAAAATACACATTTTCCTCACATTTCGGTGACAGAAAGTTCTGGAATCTGAGAGGAGCCACAAATTTCCTTCCACCCAGCGTTCCCCCAAGTCTCCCGATAAAAATGATACCTCACTTGTGTGGGTAGGCCTAGCACCCGTGACAGGAAATAACTCAAAACACAACATGGACACATCACATTTTTTTAAAGAAAACAGAGGTGTTTTTTGCAAAGTGCCTACCTGTAGATTTTGGCCTCTAGCTCAGCCGGCACCTAGCGAAACCTACCAAACCTGTGCATTTTTGAAAACTAGAGACCCAGGGGAATCCAAGATAGGGTGACTTGTGGGGCTCTGACCAGGTTCTGTTACCCAGAATCCTTTGCAAACTTCAAAATTTGGCTAAAAAAACACATTTTCCTCACATTTCGGTGACAGAAAGTTCTGGAATCTGAGAGGAGCCGCAAATTTCCTTCCACCCAGCGTTCCTCCAAGTCTCCCGATAAAAATGATACCTCTCTTGTGTGGGTAGGCCTAGCGCCCGTGACAGGAAATGCCCCAAAACACAACGTGGACACATCACATTTTTTGAAAGAAAATAGAGGTGTTTTTTGCAAAGTGCTTACCTGTAGATTCTGGCCTCTAGCTCAGCCGGCACCTAGGGAAACCTACCAAACCTGTGCATTTTTGAAAACTACAGACCTAGGGGAATCCAAGAGGGGGTGACTTGTGGGGCTCTGACCAGGTTCTGTTACCCAGAATCCTTTGCAAACTTCATAATGTGGCTAAAATTCCTCACATTTCGGTGACAGAAAGTTATGGAATCTGAGAGGAGCCACAAATTTCCTTCCACCCAGCGTTCCCCCAAGTCTCCCGATAAAAATGATACCTCACTTGTGTGGGTAGGCCTAGCGCCCGCGACAGGAAATACCCCAAAACACAACGTGGACACATCACAAGTTTTTTAAAGGAAACAGAGGTGTTTTTTGCAAAGTGCCTACCTGTAGATTTTGGCCTCTAGCTCAGCCGGCACCTAGGGAAACCTACCAAACCTGTGCATTTTTTAAAACTAGAGACCCAGGGGAATCCAAGATGGGGTGACTTGTGGGGCTCTGGCCAGGTTCTGTTACCCAGAATCCTTTGCAAACCTCAAAATTTGGCTAAAAAACACATTTTCCTCACATTTCGGTGACAGAAAGTTCTGGAATCTGAGAGGAGCCACAAATTTCCTTCCACCCAGCGTTCCCCCAAGTCTCCCGATAAAAATGATACCTCACTTGTGTGGGTAGGCCTAGCGCCCGCGACAGGAAATGCCCCAAAACACAACGTGGACACATCACAATTTTTGACAGAAAACAGAGGTGTTTTTTGCAAAGTGCCTACCTGCTGATTTTGGCCTCTAGCTCAGCCGGCACCTAGGGAAACCTACCAAACCTGTGCATTTTCGAAAACTAGGGACCTAGGGGAATCCAAGATGGGGTGACTTGTGGGGCTCTGACCAGGTTCTGTTACCCAGAATCCTTTGCAAACCACAAAATTTGGCTAAAAATACACATTTTCCTCACATTTCGGTGACAGAAAGTTCTGGAATCTGAGAGGAGCCACAAATTTCCTTCCACCCAGCGTTCCCCCAAGTCTCCCGATAAAAATGATACCTCACTTGTGTGGGTAGGCCTAGCACCCGTGACAGGAAATAACTCAAAACACAACATGGACACATCACTTTTTTTTAAAGAAAACAGAGGTGTTTTTTGCAAAGTGCCTACCTGTAGATTTTGGCCTCTAGCTCAGCCGGCACCTAGCGAAACCTACCAAACCTGTGCATTTTTGAAAACTAGAGACCCAGGGGAATCCAAGATAGGGTGACTTGTGGGGCTCTGACCAGGTTCTGTTACCCAGAATCCTTTGCAAACTTCAAAATTTGGCTAAAAAAACACATTTTCCTCACATTTCGGTGACAGAAAGTTCTGGAATCTGAGAGGAGCCGCAAATTTCCTTCCACCCAGCGTTCCTCCAAGTCTCCCGATAAAAATGATACCTCACTTGTGTGGGTAGGCCTAGCGCCCGTGACAGGAAATGCCCCAAAACACAACGTGGACACATCACATTTTTTGAAAGAAAATAGAGGTGTTTTTTGCAAAGTGCTTACCTGTAGATTCTGGCCTCTAGCTCAGCCGGCACCTAGGGAAACCTACCTAACCTGTGCATTTTTGAAAACTACAGACCTAGGGGAATCCAAGAGGGGGTGACTTGTGGGGCTCTGACCACGTTCTGTTACCCAGAATCCTTTGCAAACTTCATAATGTGGCTAAAATTCCTCACATTTCCGTGACAGAAAGTTATGGAATCTGAGAGGAGCCACAAATTTCCTTCCACCCAGCGTTCCCCCAAGTCTCCCGATAAAAATGATACCTCACTTGTGTGGGTAGGCCTAGCGCCCGCGACAGGAAATGCCCCAAAACACAACGTGGACACATCACAATTTTTGACAGAAAACAGAGGTGTTTTTTGCAAAGTGCCTACCTGCTGATTTTGGCCTCTAGCTCAGCCGGCACCTAGGGAAACCTACCAAACCTGTGCATTTTCGAAAACTAGGGACCTAGGGGAATCCAAGATGGGGTGACTTGTGGGGCTCTGACCAGGTTCTGTTACCCAGAATCCTTTGCAAACCACAAAATTTGGCTAAAAATACACATTTTCCTCACATTTCGGTGACAGGAAGTTCTGGAATCTGAGAGGAGCCACAAATTTCCTTCCACCCAGCGTTCCCCCAAGTCTCCCGATAAAAATGATACCTCACTTGTGTGGGTAGGCCTAGCGCCCGTGACAGGAAATAACCCAAAACACAACATGGACACATCACATTTTTTGAAAGAAAACAGAGGTGTTTTTTGCAAAGTGCCAACCTGTAGATATTGGCCTCTAGCTCAGCCGGCACTTAGCGAAACCTACCAGACCTGTGCATTTTTGAAAACTAGAGACCCAGGGGAATCCAAGATGGGGTGACTTGTGGGGCTCTGACCAGGTTCTGTTACCCAGAATCCTTTGCAAACCTCAAAATGTGGCTAAAAAACACATTTTCCTCATATTTCGGTGACAGAAAGTTCTGGAATCTGAGAGGAGCCACAAATTTCCTTCCACCCAGCGTTCCCCCAAGTCTCCCGATAAAAATGATACCTCACTTGTGTGGGTAGGCCTAGCGCCCGCGACAGGAAATGCCCCAAAACACAACGTGGACACATCACAATTTTTGACAGAAAACAGAGGTGTTTTTTGCAAAGTGCCTACCTGCTGATTTTGGCCTCTAGCTCAGCCGGCACCTAGCGAAACCTACCAGACCTGTGCATTTTTTAAAACTAGAGACCCAGGGGAATCCAAGATGGGGTGACTTGTGGGGCTCTGACCACGTTCTGTTACCCAGAATCCTTTGCAAATTTCAAAATTTGGCTAAAAAAAACACATTTTCCTCACATTTCGGTGACAGAAGGTTCTGGAATCTGAGAGGAGCCACAAATTTCCTTCCACCCAGCGTTCCCCCAAGTCTCCCGATAAAAATGATACCTCACTTGTGTGGGTAGGCCTAGTGCCCGCGACAGGAAATGCCCCAAAACACAACGTGGACAGATCACATTTTTTTAAAGAAAACAGAGATGTTTTTTGCAAAGTGCCTACCTGTAGATTTTGGCCTCTAGCTCAGCCGGCACCTAGCGAAACCTACCAAACCTATGCATTTTTGAAAACTAGAGACCCCAGGGGAATCCAAGATGGGGTGACTTGTGGGGCTCTGACCAGGTTCTGTTACCCAGAATCCTTTGCAAACCTCAAAATTTGGCTAAAAAACACATTTTCCTCACATTTCGGTGACAGAAAGTTCTGGAATCTGAGAGGAGCCACAAATTTCCTTCCACCTAGCGTTCCCCCAAGTCTCCCGATAAAAATGATACCTCACTTGTGTGGGTAGGCCTAGCGCCCGCGACAGGAAATGCCCCAAAACACAACGTGGACACATCACAATTTTTGACAGAAAACAGAGGTGTTTTTTGCAAAGTGCCTACCTGCTGATTTTGGCCTCTAGCTCAGCCGGCACCTAGGGAAACCTACCAAACCTGTGCATTTTTGAAAACTAGGGACCTAGGGGAATCCAAGATGGGGTGACTTGTGGGGCTCTGACCAGGTTCTGTTACCCAGAATCCTTTGCAAACTTCATAATGTGGCTAAAAAAACACATTTTCCTCACATTTCGGTGACAGAAAGTTCTGGAATCTGAGAGGAGCCACAAATTTCCTTCCACCTAGCGTTCCCCCAAGTCTCCCGATAAAAATGATACCTCACTTGTGTGGGTAGGCCTAGCGCCCGCGACAGGAAATGCCCCAAAACACAACGTGGACAGATCACATTTTTTTTAAGAAAACAGAGGTGTTTTTTCAAAGTGCCTACCTTTAGATTTTGGCCTCTAGCTCAGCCGGCACCTAGCGAAACCTACCACACCTGTGCATTATTGAAAACTAGAGACCCAGGGGAATCGAAGATGGGGTGACTTGTGGGGCTCTGACCAGGTTCTGTTACCCAGAATCCTTTGCAAACCTCAAAATTTGGCTAAAAAACACACTTTCCTCACATTTCGGTGACAGAAAGTTCTGGAATCTGAGAGGAGCTACAAATTTCCTTCCACCCAGCGTTCCCCCAAGTCTCCCGATAAAAATGATACCTCACTTGTGTGGGTAGGCCTAGCGCCCGCGACAGGAAATGCCCCAAAACACAACGTGGACACATCACAATTTTTGACAGAAAACAGAGGTGTTTTTTGCAAAGTGCCTACCTGCTGATTTTGGCCTCTAGCTCAGCCGGCACCTAGGGAAACCTACCAAACCTGTGCATTTTCGAAAACTAGGGACCTTGGGGAATCCAAGATGGGGTGACTTGTGGGGCTCTGACCAGGTTCTGTTACCCAGAATCCTTTGCAAACCACAAAATTTGGCTAAAAATACACATTTTCCTCACATTTCGGTGACAGAAAGTTCTGGAATCTGAGAGGAGCCACAAATTTCCTTCCACCCAGCGTTCCCCCAAGTCTCCCGATAAAAATGATACCTCACTTGTGTGGGTAGGCCTAGCACCCGTGACAGGAAATAACTCAAAACACAACATGGACACATCACATTTTTTTAAAGAAAACAGAGGTGTTTTTTGCAAAGTGCCTACCTGTAGATTTTGGCCTCTAGCTCAGCCGGCACCTAGCGAAACCTACCAAACCTGTGCATTTTTGAAAACTAGAGACCCAGGGGAATCCAAGATAGGGTGACTTGTGGGGCTCTGACCAGGTTCTGTTACCCAGAATCCTTTGCAAACTTCAAAATTTGGCTAAAAAAACACATTTTCCTCACATTTCAGTGACAGAAAGTTCTGGAATCTGAGAGGAGCCGCAAATTTCCTTCCACCCAGCGTTCCTCCAAGTCTCCCGATAAAAATGATACCTCTCTTGTGTGGGTAGGCCTAGCGCCCGTGACAGGAAATGCCCCAAAACACAACGTGGACACATCACATTTTTTGAAAGAAAACAGAGGTGTTTTTTGCAAAGTGCCAACCTGTAGATATTGGCCTCTAGCTCAGCCGGCACTTAGCGAAACCTACCAGACCTGTGCATTTTTGAAAACTAGAGACCCAGGGGAATCCAAGATGGGGTGACTTGTGGGGCTCTGACCAGGTTCTGTTACCCAGAATCCTTTGCAAACCTCAAAATGTGGCTAAAAAACACATTTTCCTCACATTTCGGTGACAGAAAGTTCTGGAATCTGAGAGGAGCCACAAATTTCCTTCCACCCAGCGTTCCCCCAAGTCTCCCGATAAAAATGATACCTCACTTGTGTGGGTAGGCCTAGCGCCCGCGACAGGAAATGCCCCAAAACACAACGTGGACACATCACAATTTTTGACAGAAAACAGAGGTGTTTTTTGCAAAGTGCCTACCTGCTGATTTTGGCCTCTAGCTCAGCCGGCACCTAGCGAAACCTACCAGACCTGTGCATTTTTGAAAACTAGAGACCCAGGGGAATCCAAGATGGGGTGACTTGTGGGGCTCTGACCACGTTCTGTTACCCAGAATCCTTTGCAAATTTCAAAATTTGGCTAAAAAAAACACATTTTCCTCACATTTCGGTGACAGAAGGTTCTGGAATCTGAGAGGAGCCACAAATTTCCTTCCACCCAGCGTTCCCCCAAGTCTCCCGATAAAAATGATACCTCACTTGTGTGGGTAGGCCTAGTGCCCGCGACAGGAAATGCCCCAAAACACAACGTGGACAGATCACATTTTTTTAAAGAAAACAGAGATGTTTTTTGCAAAGTGCCTACCTGTAGATTTTGGCCTCTAGCTCAGCCGGCACCTAGCGAAACCTACCAAACCTGTACATTTTTGAAAACTAGAGACCCCAGGGAATCCAAGATGGGGTGACTTGTGCGGCTCTGACCAGGTTCTGTTACCCAGAATCCTTTGCAAACCTCAAAATTTGGCTAAAAAACACATTTTCCTCACATTTCGGTGACAGAAAGTTCTGGAATCTGAGAGGAGCCACAAATTTCCTTCCACCTAGCGTTCCCCCAAGTCTCCCGATAAAAATGATACCTCACTTGTGTGGGTAGGCCTAGCGCCCGCGACAGGAAATGCCCCAAAACACAACGTGGACACATCACAATTTTTGACAGAAAACAGAGGTGTTTTTTGCAAAGTGCCTACCTGCTGATTTTGGCCTCTAGCTCAGCCGGCACCTAGCGAAACCTACCACACCTGTGCATTATTGAAAACTAGAGACCCAGGGGAATCCAAGATGGGGTGACTTGTGGGGCTCTGACCAGGTTCTGTTACCCAGAATCCTTTGCAAACCTCAAAATTTGGCTAAAAAACACACTTTCCTCACATTTCGGTGACAGAAAGTTCTGGAATCTGAGAGGAGCCGCAAATTTCCTTCCACCCAGCGTTCCCCAAGTCTCCCGATAAAAATGATACCTCACTTGTGTGGGTAGGCCTAGTGCCCGCGACAGGAAATGCCCCAAAACACAACGTGGACAGATCACATTTTTTTAAAGAAAACAGAGATGTTTTTTGCAAAGTGCCTACCTGTAGATTTTGGCCTCTAGCTCAGCCGGCACCTAACGAAACCTACCAAACCTGTGCATTTTTGAAAACTAGAGACCCCAGGGAATCCAAGATGGGGTGACTTGTGCGGCTCTGACCAGGTTCTGTTACCCAGAATCCTTTGCAAACCTCAAAATTTGGCTAAAAAACACATTTTCCTCACATTTCGGTGACAGAAAGTTCTGGAATCTGAGAGGAGCCACAAATTTCCTTCCACCTAGCGTTCCCCCAAGTCTCCCGATAAAAATGATACCTCACTTGTGTGGGTAGGCCTAGCGCCCGCGACAGGAAATGCCCCAAAACACAACGTGGACACATCACAATTTTTGACAGAAAACAGAGGTGTTTTTTGCAAAGTGCCTACCTGCTGATTTTGGCCTCTAGCTCAGCCGGCACCTAGGGAAACCTACCAAACCTGTGCATTTTCGAAAACTAGGGACCTAGGGGAATCCAAGATGGGGTGACTTGTGGGGCTCTGACCAGGTTCTGTTACCCAGAATCCTTTGCAAACTTCATAATGTGGCTAAAAAAACACATTTTCCTCACATTTCGGTGACAGAAAGTTCTGGAATCTGAGAGGAGCCACAAATTTCCTTCCACCTAGCGTTCCCCCAAGTCTCCCGATAAAAATGATACCTCACTTGTGTGGGTAGGCCTAGCGCCCGCGACAGGAAATGCCCCAAAACACAACGTGGACAGATCACATTTTTTTTAAGAAAACAGAGGTGTTTTTTGCAAAGTGCCTACCTTTAGATTTTGGCCTCTAGCTCAGTCGGCACCTAGCGAAACCTACCACACCTGTGCATTATTGAAAACTAGAGACCCAGGGGAATCCAAGATGGGGTGACTTGTGGGGCTCTGACCAGGTTCTGTTACCCAGAATCCTTTGCAAACCTCAAAATTTGGCTAAAAAACACACTTTCCTCACATTTCGGTGACAGAAAGTTCTGGAATCTGAGAGGAGCTACAAATTTCCTTCCACCCAGCGTTCCCCCAAGTCTCCCGATAAAAATGATACCTCACTTGTGTGGGTAGGCCTAGCGCCCGCGACAGGAAATGCCCCAAAACACAACGTGGACACATCACAATTTTTGACAGAAAACAGAGGTGTTTTTTGCAAAGTGCCTACCTGCTGATTTTGGCCTCTAGCTCAGCCGGCACCTAGGGAATCCTACCAAACCTGTGCATTTTCGAAAACTAGGGACCTTGGGGAATCCAAGATGGGGTGACTTGTGGGGCTCTGACCAGGTTCTGTTACCCAGAATCCTTTGCAAACCACAAAATTTGGCTAAAAATACACATTTTCCTCACATTTCGGTGACAGAAAGTTCTGGAATCTGAGAGGAGCCACAAATTTCCTTCCACCCAGCGTTCCCCCAAGTCTCCCGATAAAAATGATACCTCACTTGTGTGGGTAGGCCTAGCACCCGTGACAGGAAATAACTCAAAACACAACATGGACACATCACATTTTTTTAAAGAAAACAGAGGTGTTTTTTGCAAAGTGCCTACCTGTAGATTTTGGCCTCTAGCTCAGCCGGCACCTAGCGAAACCTACCAAACCTGTGCATTTTTTAAAACTAGAGACCCAGGGGAATCCAAGATAGGGTGACTTGTGGGGCTCTGACCAGGTTCTGTTACCCAGAATCCTTTGCAAACTTCAAAATTTGGCTAAAAAAACACATTTTCCTCACATTTCGGTGACAGAAAGTTCTGGAATCTGAGAGGAGCCGCAAATTTCCTTCCACCCAGCGTTCCTCCAAGTCTCCCGATAAAAATGATACCTCACTTGTGTGGGTAGGCCTAGCGCCCGTGACAGGAAATGCCCCAAAACACAACGTGGACACATCACATTTTTTGAAAGAAAATAGAGGTGCTTTTTGCAAAGTGCTTACCTGTAGATTCTGGCCTCTAGCTCAGCCGGCACCTAGGGAAACCTACCAAACCTGTGCATTTTTGAAAACTACAGACCTAGGGGAATCCAAGAGGGGGTGACTTGTGGGGCTCTGACCAGGTTCTGTTACCCAGAATCCTTTGCAAACTTCATAATGTGGCTAAAATTCCTCACATTTCGGTGACAGAAAGTTATGGAATCTGAGAGGAGCCACAAATTTCCTTCCACCCAGCGTTCCCCCAAGTCTCCCGATAAAAATGATACCTCACTTGTGTGGTTAGGCCTAGCGCCCGCGACAGGAAATACCCCAAAACACAACGTGGACACATCACAAGTTTTTTAAAGGAAACAGAGGTGTTTTTTGCAAAGTGCCTACCTGTAGATTTTGGCCTCTAGCTCAGCCAGCACCTAGGGAAACCTACCAAACCTGTGCATTTTTTAAAACTAGAGACCCAGGGGAATCCAAGATGGGGTGACTTGTGGGGCTCTGGCAAGGTTCTGTTACCCAGAATCCTTTGCAAACCTAAAAATTTGGCTAAAAAACACATTTTCCTCACATTTCGGTGACAGAAAGTTCTGGAATCTGAGAGGAGCCACAAATTTCCTTCCACCCAGCGTTCCCCCAAGTCTCCCGATAAAAATGATACCTCACTTGTGTGGGTAGGCCTAGCGCCCGCGACAGGAAATGCCCCAAAACACAACGTGGACACATCACAATTTTTGACAGAAAACAGAGGTGTTTTTTGCAAAGTGCCTACCTGCTGATTTTGGCCTCTAGCTCAGCCGGCACCTAGGGAAACCTACCAAACCTGTGCATTTTCGAAAACTAGGGACCTTGGGGAATCCAAGATGGGGTGACTTGTGGGGCTCTGACCAGGTTCTGTTACCCAGAATCCTTTGCAAACCACAAAATTTGGCTAAAAATACACATTTTCCTCACATTTCGGTGACAGAAAGTTCTGGAATCTGAGAGGAGCCACAAATTTCCTTCCACCCAGCGTTCCCCCAAGTCTCCCGATAAAAATGATACCTCACTTGTGTGGGTAGGCCTAGCACCCGTGACAGGAAATAACTCAAAACACAACATGGACACATCACATTTTTTTAAAGAAAACAGAGGTGTTTTTTGCAAAGTGCCTACCTGTAGATTTTGGCCTCTAGCTCAGCCGGCACCTAGCGAAACCTACCAAACCTGTATATTTTTGAAAACTAGAGACCCAGGGGAATCCAAGATAGGGTGACTTGTGGGGCTCTGACCAGGTTCTGTTACCCAGAATCCTTTGCAAACTTCATAATGTGGCTAAAAAAACACATTTTCCTCACATTTCGGTGACAGAAAGTTATGGAATCTGAGAGGAGCCACAAATTTCCTTCCACCCAGCGTTCCCCTAAGTCTCCCGATAAAAATGATACCTCACTTGTGTGGGTAGGCCTAGCGCCCGCGACAGGAAATGCCCCAAAACACAACGTGGACACAACACATTTTTTTAAAGAAAACAGAGGTGTTTTTTGCAAAGTGCCTACCTGTAGATTTTGGCCTCTAGCTCAGCCGGCACCTAGCGAAACCTACCAGACCTGTGCATTTTTGAAAACTAGAGACCCAGGGGAATCCAAGATGGGGTGACTTGTGGGGCTCTGACCACGTTCTGTTACCCAGAATCCTTTGCAAATTTCAAAATTTGGCTAAAAAAAACACATTTTCCTCACATTTCGGTGACAGAAGGTTCTGGAATCTGAGAGGAGCCACAAATTTCCTTCCACCCAGCGTTCCCCCAAGTCTCCCGATAAAAATGATACCTCACTTGTGTGGGTAGGCCTAGTGCCCGCGACAGGAAATGCCCCAAAACACAACGTGGACAGATCACATTTTTTTAAAGAAAACAGAGATGTTTTTTGCAAAGTGCCTACCTGTAGATTTTGGCCTCTAGCTCAGCCTGCACCTAGCGAAACCTACCAAACCTGTGCATTTTTGAAAACTAGAGACCCCAGGGAATCCAAGATGGGGTGACTTGTGCGGCTCTGACCAGGTTCTGTTACCCAGAATCCTTTGCAAACCTCAAAATTTGG
The DNA here is from genome assembly GCF_031143425.1 of Pleurodeles waltl. Taxonomy (NCBI): domain Eukaryota; kingdom Metazoa; phylum Chordata; class Amphibia; order Caudata; family Salamandridae; genus Pleurodeles; species Pleurodeles waltl. The sequence goes on along the minus strand of NC_090440.1, from coordinate 69,834,525 downwards.
CTAAAAAACACATTTTCCTCACATTTCGGTGACAGAAAGTTCTGGAATCTGAGAGGAGCCACAAATTTCCTTCCACCTAGCGTTCCCCCAAGTCTCCCGATAAAAATGATACCTCACTTGTGTGGGTAGGCCTAGCGCCCGCGACAGGAAATGCCCCAAAACACAACGTGGACACATCACAATTTTTGACAGAAAACAGAGGTGTTTTTTGCAAAGTGCCTACCTGCTGATTTTGGCCTCTAGCTCAGCCGGCACCTAGGGAAACCTACCAAACCTGTGCATTTTCGAAAACTAGGGACCTAGGGGAATCCAAGATGGGGTGACTTGTGGGGCTCTGACCAGGTTCTGTTACCCAGAATCCTTTGCAAACTTCATAATGTGGCTAAAAATACACATTTTCCTCACATTTCGGTGACAGAAAGTTCTGGAATCTGAGAGGAGCCACAAATTTCCTTCCACCCAGCGTTCCCCCAAGTCTCCCGATAAAAATGATACCTCACTTGTGTGGGTAGGCCTAGCACCCGTGACAGGAAATAACTCAAAACACAACATGGACACATCACATTTTTTTAAAGAAAACAGAGGTGTTTTTTGCAAAGTGCCTACCTGTAGATTTTGGCCTCTAGCTCAGCCGGCACCTAGCGAAACCTACCAAACCTGTATATTTTTGAAAACTAGAGACCCAGGGGAATCCAAGATAGGGTGACTTGTGGGGCTCTGACCAGGTTCTGTTACCCAGAATCCTTTGCAAACTTCATAATGTGGCTAAAAAAACACATTTTCCTCACATTTCGGTGACAGAAAGTTATGGAATCTGAGAGGAGCCACAAATTTCCTTCCACCCAGCGTTCCCCCAAGTCTCCCGATAAAAATGATACCTCACTTGTGTGGGTAGGCCTAGCGCCCGGAACAGGAAATGCCCCAAAACACAACGTGGACACAACACATTTTTTTAAAGAAAACAGAGGTGTTTTTTGCAAAGTGCCTACCTGTAGATTTTGGCCTCTAGCTCAGCCGGCACCTAGCGAAACCTACCAGACCTGTGCATTTTTGAAAACTAGAGACCCAGGGGAATCCAAGATGGGGTGACTTGTGGGGCTCTGACCACGTTCTGTTACCCAGAATCCTTTGCAAATTTCAAAATTTGGCTAAAAAAAACACATTTTCCTCACATTTCGGTGACAGAAGGTTCTGGAATCTGAGAGGAGCCACAAATTTCCTTCCACCCAGCGTTCCCCCAAGTCTCCCGATAAAAATGATACCTCACTTGTGTGGGTAGGCCTAGTGCCCGCGACAGGAAATGCCCCAAAACACAACGTGGACAGATCACATTTTTTTAAAGAAAACAGAGATGTTTTTTGCAAAGTGCCTACCTGTAGATTTTGGCCTCTAGCTCAGCCTGCACCTAGCGAAACCTACCAAACCTGTGCATTTTTGAAAACTAGAGACCCCAGGGAATCCAAGATGGGGTGACTTGTGCGGCTCTGACCAGGTTCTGTTACCCAGAATCCTTTGCAAACCTCAAAATTTGGCTAAAAAACACATTTTCCTCACATTTCGGTGACAGAAAGTTCTGGAATCTGAGAGGAGCCACAAATTTCCTTCCACCTAGCGTTCCCCCAAGTCTCCCGATAAAAATGATACCTCACTTGTGTGGGTAGGCCTAGCGCCCGCGACAGGAAATGCCCCAAAACACAACGTGGACACATCACAATTTTTGACAGAAAACAGAGGTGTTTTTTGCAAAGTGCCTACCTGCTGATTTTGGCCTCTAGCTCAGCCGGCACCTAGGGAAACCTACCAAACCTGTGCATTTTCGAAAACTAGGGACCTAGGGGAATCCAAGATGGGGTGACTTGTGGGGCTCTGACCAGGTTCTGTTACCCAGAATCCTTTGCAAACTTCATAATGTGGCTAAAAAAACACATTTTCCTCACATTTCGGTGACAGAAAGTTCTGGAATCTGAGAGGAGCCACAAATTTCCTTCCACCTAGCGTTCCCCCAAGTCTCCCGATAAAAATGATACCTCACTTGTGTGGGTAGGCCTAGCGCCCGCGACAGGAAATGCCCCAAAACACAACGTGGACAGATCACATTTTTTTTAAGAAAACAGAGGTGTTTTTTGCAAAGTGCCTACCTTTAGATTTTGGCCTCTAGCTCAGCCGGCACCTAGCGAAACCTACCACACCTGTGCATTATTGAAAACTAGAGACCCAGGGGAATCCAAGATGGGGTGACTTGTGGGGCTCTGACCAGGTTCTGTTACCCAGAATCCTTTGCAAACCTCAAAATTTGGCTAAAAAACACACTTTCCTCACATTTCGGTGACAGAAAGTTCTGGAATCTGAGAGGAGCTACAAATTTCCTTCCACCCAGCGTTCCCCCAAGTCTCCCGATAAAAATGATACCTCACTTGTGTGGGTAGGCCTAGCGCCCGCGACAGGAAATGCCCCAAAACACAACGTGGACACATCACAATTTTTGACAGAAAACAGAGGTGTTTTTTGCAAAGTGCCTACCTGCTGATTTTGGCCTCTAGCTCAGCCGGCACCTAGGGAAACCTACCAAACCTGTGCATTTTCGAAAACTAGGGATCTTGGGGAATCAAAGATGGGGTGACTTGTGGGGCTCTGACCAGGTTCTGTTACCCAGAATCCTTTGCAAACCACAAAATTTGGCTAAAAATACACATTTTCCTCACATTTCGGTGACAGAAAGTTCTGGAATCTGAGAGGAGCCACAAATTTCCTTCCACCCAGCGTTCCCCCAAGTCTCCCGATAAAAATGATACCTCACTTGTGTGGGTAGGCCTAGCACCCGTGACAGGAAATAACTCAAAACACAACATGGACACATCACATTTTTTTAAAGAAAACAGAGGTGTTTTTTGCAAAGTGCCTACCTGTAGATTTTGGCCTCTAGCTCAGCCGGCACCTAGCGAAACCTACCAAACCTGTGCATTTTTGAAAACTAGAGACCCAGGGGAATCCAAGATAGGGTGACTTGTGGGGCTCTGACCAGGTTCTGTTACCCAGAATCCTTTGCAAACTTCAAAATTTGGCTAAAAAAACACATTTTCCTCACATTTCGGTGACAGAAAGTTCTGGAATCTGAGAGGAGCCGCAAATTTCCTTCCACCCAGCGTTCCTCCAAGTCTCCCGATAAAAATGATACCTCACTTGTGTGGGTAGGCCTAGCGCCCGTGACAGGAAATGCCCCAAAACACAACGTGGACACATCACATTTTTTGAAAGAAAATAGAGGTGTTTTTTGCAAAGTGCTTACCTGTAGATTCTGGCCTCTAGCTCAGCCGGCACCTAGGGAAACCTACCAAACCTGTGCATTTTTGAAAACTACAGACCTAGGGGAATCCAAGAGGGGGTGACTTGTGGGGCTCTGACCAGGTTCTGTTACCCAGAATCCTTTGCAAACTTCATAATGTGGCTAAAATTCCTCACATTTCGGTGACAGAAAGTTATGGAATCTGAGAGGAGCCACAAATTTCCTTCCACCCAGCGTTCCCCCAAGTCTCCCGATAAAAATGATACCTCACTTGTGTGGGTAGGCCTAGCGCCCGCGACAGGAAATACCCCAAAACACAACGTGGACACATCACAAGTTTTTTAAAGGAAACAGAGGTGTTTTTTGCAAAGTGCCTACCTGTAGATTTTGGCCTCTAGCTCAGCCAGCACCTAGGGAAACCTACCAAACCTGTGCAATGTTTAAAACTAGAGACCCAGGGGAATCCAAGATGGGGTGACTTGTGGGGCTCTGGCAAGGTTCTGTTACCCAGAATCCTTTGCAAACCTCAAAATTTGGCTAAAAAACACATTTTCCTCACATTTCGGTGACAGAAAGTTCTGGAATCTGAGAGGAGCCACAAATTTCCTTCCACCCAGCGTTCCCCCAAGTCTCCCGATAAAAATGATACCTCACTTGTGTGGGTAGGCCTAGCGCCCGCGACAGGAAATGCCCCAAAACACAACGTGGACACATCACAATTTTTGACAGAAAACAGAGGTGTTTTTTGCAAAGTGCCTACCTGCTGATTTTGGCCTCTAGCTCAGCCGGCACCTAGGGAAACCTACCAAACCTGTGCATTTTCGAAAACTAGGGACCTTGGGGAATCCAAGATGGGGTGACTTGTGGGGCTCTGACCAGGTTCTGTTACCCAGAATCCTTTGCAAACCACAAAATTTGGCTAAAAATACACATTTTCCTCACATTTCGGTGACAGAAAGTTCTGGAATCTGAGAGGAGCCACAAATTTCCTTCCACCCAGCGTTCCCCCAAGTCTCCCGATAAAAATGATACCTCACTTGTGTGGGTAGGCCTAGCACCCGTGACAGGAAATAACTCAAAACACAACATGGACACATCACATTTTTTTAAAGAAAACAGAGGTGTTTTTTGCAAAGTGCCTACCTGTAGATTTTGGCCTCTAGCTCAGCCGGCACCTAGCGAAACCTACCAAACCTGTATATTTTTGAAAACTAGAGACCCAGGGGAATCCAAGATAGGGTGACTTGTGGGGCTCTGACCAGGTTCTGTTACCCAGAATCCTTTGCAAACTTCATAATGTGGCTAAAAAAACACATTTTCCTCACATTTCGGTGACAGAAAGTTATGGAATCTGAGAGGAGCCACAAATTTCCTTCCACCCAGCGTTCCCCCAAGTCTCCCGATAAAAATGATACCTCACTTGTGTGGGTAGGCCTAGCGCCCGCGACAGGAAATGCCCCAAAACACAACGTGGACACAACACATTTTTTTAAAGAAAACAGAGGTGTTTTTTGCAAAGTGCCTACCTGTAGATTTTGGCCTCTAGCTCAGCCGGCACCTAGCGAAACCTACCAGACCTGTGCATTTTTGAAAACTAGAGACCCAGGGGAATCCAAGATGGGGTGACTTGTGGGGCTCTGACCACGTTCTGTTACCCAGAATCCTTTGCAAATTTCAAAATTTGGCTAAAAAAAACACATTTTCCTCACATTTCGGTGACAGAAGGTTCTGGAATCTGAGAGGAGCCACAAATTTCCTTCCACCCAGCGTTCCCCCAAGTCTCCCGATAAAAATTATACCTCACTTGTGTGGGTAGGCCTAGTGCCCGCGACAGGAAATGCCCCAAAACACAACGTGGACAGATCACATTTTTTTAAAGAAAACAGAGATGTTTTTTGCAAAGTGCCTACCTGTAGATTTTGGCCTCTAGCTCAGTCTGCACCTAGCGAAACCTACCAAACCTGTGCATTTTTGAAAACTAGAGACCCCAGGGAATCCAAGATGGGGTGACTTGTGCGGCTCTGACCAGGTTCTGTTACCCAGAATCCTTTGCAAACCTCAAAATTTGGCTAAAAAACACATTTTCCTCACATTTCGGTGACAGAAAGTTCTGGAATCTGAGAGGAGCCACAAATTTCCTTCCACCTAGCGTTCCCCCAAGTCTCCCGATAAAAATGATACCTCACTTGTGTGGGTAGGCCTAGCGCCCGCGACAGGAAATGCCCCAAAACACAACGTGGACACATCACAATTTTTGACAGAAAACAGAGGTGTTTTTTGCAAAGTGCCTACCTGCTGATTTTGGCCTCTAGCTCAGCCGGCACCTAGGGAAACCTACCAAACCTGTGCATTTTCGAAAACTAGGGACCTAGGGGAATCCAAGATGGGGTGACTTGTGGGGCTCTGACCAGGTTCTGTTACCCAGAATCCTTTGCAAACTTCATAATGTGGCTAAAAATACACATTTTCCTCACATTTCGGTGACAGAAAGTTCTGGAATCTGAGAGGAGCCACAAATTTCCTTCCACCCAGCGTTCCCCCAAGTCTCCCGATAAAAATGATACCTCACTTGTGTGGGTAGGCCTAGCACCCGTGACAGGAAATAACTCAAAACACAACATGGACACATCACATTTTTTTAAAGAAAACAGAGGTGTTTTTTGCAAAGTGCCTACCTGTAGATTTTGGCCTCTAGCTCAGCCGGCACCTAGCGAAACCTACCAAACCTGTATATTTTTGAAAACTAGAGACCCAGGGGAATCCAAGATAGGGTGACTTGTGGGGCTCTGACCAGGTTCTGTTACCCAGAATCCTTTGCAAACTTCATAATGTGGCTAAAAAAACACATTTTCCTCACATTTCGGTGACAGAAAGTTATGGAATCTGAGAGGAGCCACAAATTTCCTTCCACCCAGCGTTCCCCCAAGTCTCCCGATAAAAATGATACCTCACTTGTGTGGGTAGGCCTAGCGCCCGGAACAGGAAATGCCCCAAAACACAACGTGGACACAACACATTTTTTTAAAGAAAACAGAGGTGTTTTTTGCAAAGTGCCTACCTGTAGATTTTGGCCTCTAGCTCAGCCGGCACCTAGCGAAACCTACCAGACCTGTGCATTTTTGAAAACTAGAGACCCAGGGGAATCCAAGATGGGGTGACTTGTGGGGCTCTGACCACGTTCTGTTACCCAGAATCCTTTGCAAATTTCAAAATTTGGCTAAAAAAAACACATTTTCCTCACATTTCGGTGACAGAAGGTTCTGGAATCTGAGAGGAGCCACAAATTTCCTTCCACCCAGCGTTCCCCCAAGTCTCCCGATAAAAATGATACCTCACTTGTGTGGGTAGGCCTAGTGCCCGCGACAGGAAATGCCCCAAAACACAACGTGGACAGATCACATTTTTTTAAAGAAAACAGAGATGTTTTTTGCAAAGTGCCTACCTGTAGATTTTGGCCTCTAGCTCACCCTGCACCTAGCGAAACCTACCAAACCTGTGCATTTTTGAAAACTAGAGACCCCAGGGAATCCAAGATGGGGTGACTTGTGCGGCTCTGACCAGGTTCTGTTACCCAGAATCCTTTGCAAACCTCAAAATTTGGCTAAAAAACACATTTTCCTCACATTTCGGTGACAGAAAGTTCTGGAATCTGAGAGGAGCCACAAATTTCCTTCCACCTAGCGTTCCCCCAAGTCTCCCGATAAAAATGATACCTCACTTGTGTGGGTAGGCCTAGCGCCCGCGACAGGAAATGCCCCAAAACACAACGTGGACACATCACAATTTTTGACAGAAAACAGAGGTGTTTTTTGCAAAGTGCCTACCTGCTGATTTTGGCCTCTAGCTCAGCCGGCACCTAGGGAAACCTACCAAACCTGTGCATTTTCGAAAACTAGGGACCTAGGGGAATCCAAGATGGGGTGACTTGTGGGGCTCTGACCAGGTTCTGTTACCCAGAATCCTTTGCAAACTTCATAATGTGGCTAAAAAAACACATTTTCCTCACATTTCGGTGACAGAAAGTTCTGGAATCTGAGAGGAGCCACAAATTTCCTTCCACCTAGCGTTCCCCCAAGTCTCCCGATAAAAATGATACCTCACTTGTGTGGGTAGGCCTAGCGCCCGCGACAGGAAATGCCCCAAAACACAACGTGGACAGATCACATTTTTTTTAAGAAAACAGAGGTGTTTTTTGCAAAGTGCCTACCTTTAGATTTTGGCCTCTAGCTCAGCCGGCACCTAGCGAAACCTACCACACCTGTGCATTATTGAAAACTAGAGACCCAGGGGAATCCAAGATGGGGTGACTTGTGGGGCTCTGACCAGGTTCTGTTACCCAGAATCCTTTGCAAACCTCAAAATTTGGCTAAAAAACACACTTTCCTCACATTTCGGTGACAGAAAGTTCTGGAATCTGAGAGGAGCTACAAATTTCCTTCCACCCAGCGTTCCCCCAAGTCTCCCGATAAAAATGATACCTCACTTGTGTGGGTAGGCCTAGCGCCCACGACAGGAAATGCCCCAAAACACAACGTGGACACATCACAATTTTTGACAGAAAACAGAGGTGTTTTTTGCAAAGTGCCTACCTGCTGATTTTGGCCTCTAGCTCAGCCGGCACCTAGGGAAACCTACCAAACCTGTGCATTTTCGAAAACTAGGGATCTTGGGGAATCAAAGATGGGGTGACTTGTGGGGCTCTGACCAGGTTCTGTTACCCAGAATCCTTTGCAAACCACAAAATTTGGCTAAAAATACACATTTTCCTCACATTTCGGTGACAGAAAGTTCTGGAATCTGAGAGGAGCCACAAATTTCCTTCCACCCAGCGTTCCCCCAAGTCTCCCGATAAAAATGATACCTCACTTGTGTGGGTAGGCCTAGCACCCGTGACAGGAAATAACTCAAAACACAACATGGACACATCACATTTTTTTAAAGAAAACAGAGGTGTTTTTTGCAAAGTGCCTACCTGTAGATTTTGGCCTCTAGCTCAGCCGGCACCTAGCGAAACCTACCAAACCTGTGCATTTTTGAAAACTAGAGACCCAGGGGAATCCAAGATAGGGTGACTTGTGGGGCTCTGACCAGGTTCTGTTACCCAGAATCCTTTGCAAACTTCAAAATTTGGCTAAAAAAACACATTTTCCTCACATTTCGGTGACAGAAAGTTCTGGAATCTGAGAGGAGCCGCAAATTTCCTTCCACCCAGCGTTCCTCCAAGTCTCCCGATAAAAATGATACCTCACTTGTGTGGGTAGGCCTAGCGCCCGTGACAGGAAATGCCCCAAAACACAACGTGGACACATCACATTTTTTGAAAGAAAATAGAGGTGTTTTTTGCAAAGTGCTTACCTGTAGATTCTGGCCTGTAGCTCAGCCGGCACCTAGGGAAACCTACCAAACCTGTGCATTTTTGAAAACTACAGACCTAGGGGAATCCAAGAGGGGGTGACTTGTGGGGCTCTGACCAGGTTCTGTTACCCAGAATCCTTTGCAAACTTCATAATGTGGCTAAAATTCCTCACATTTCGGTGACAGAAAGTTATGGAATCTGAGAGGAGCCACAAATTTCCTTCCACCCAGCGTTCCCCCAAGTCTCCCGATAAAAATGATACCTCACTTGTGTGGGTAGGCCTAGCGCCCGGGACAGGAAATACCCCAAAACACAACGTGGACACATCACAAGTTTTTTAAAGGAAACAGAGGTGTTTTTTGCAAAGTGCCTACCTGTAGATTTTGGCCTCTAGCTCAGCCAGCACCTAGGGAAACCTACCAAACCTGTGCATTTTTTAAAACTAGAGACCCAGGGGAATCCAAGATGGGGTGACTTGTGGGGCTCTGGCAAGGTTCTGTTACCCAGAATCCTTTGCAAACCTCAAAATTTGGCTAAAAAACACATTTTCCTCACATTTCGGTGACAGAAAGTTCTGGAATCTGAGAGGAGCCACAAATTTCCTTCCACCCAGCGTTCCCCCAAGTCTCCCGATAAAAATGATACCTCACTTGTGTGGGTAGGCCTAGCGCCCGCGACAGGAAATGCCCCAAAACACAACGTGGACACATCACAATTTTTGACAGAAAACAGAGGTGTTTTTTGCAAAGTGCCTACCTGCTGATTTTGGCCTCTAGCTCAGCCGGCACCTAGGGAAACCTACCAAACCTGTGCATTTTCGAAAACTAGGGACCTAGGGGAATCCAAGATGGGGTGACTTGTGGGGCTCTGACCAGGTTCTGTTACCCAGAATCCTTTGCAAACCACAAAATTTGGCTAAAAATACACATTTTCCTCACATTTCGGTGACAGGAAGTTCTGGAATCTGAGAGGAGCCACAAATTTCCTTCCACCCAGCGTTCCCCCAAGTCTCCCGATAAAAATGATACCTCACTTGTGTGGGTAGGCCTAGCGCCCGTGACAGGAAATAACCCAAAACACAACATGGACACATCACATTTTTTGAAAGAAAACAGAGGTGTTTTTTGCAAAGTGCCAACCTGTAGATATTGGCCTCTAGCTCAGCCGGCACTTAGCGAAACCTACCAGACCTGTGCATTTTTGAAAACTAGAGACCCAGGGGAATCCAAGATGGGGTGACTTGTGGGGCTCTGACCAGGTTCTGTTACCCAGAATCCTTTGCAAACCTCAAAATTTGGCTAAAAAACACATTTTCCTCACATTTCGGTGACAGAAAGTTCTGGAATCTGAGAGGAGCCACAAATTTCCTTCCACCCAGCGTTCCCCCAAGTCTCCCGATAAAAATGATACCTCACTTGTGTGGGTAGGCCTAGCGCCCGCGACAGGAAATGCCCCAAAACACAACGTGGACACATCACAATTTTTGACAGAAAACAGAGGTGTTTTTTGCAAAGTGCCTACCTGCTGATTTTGGCCTCTAGCTCAGCCGGCACCTAGGGAAACCTACCAAACCTGTGCATTATTGAAAACTAGGGACCTAGGGGAATCCAAGGTGGGATGACTTGTGGGGCTCTGACCAGGTTCTGTTACCCAGAATCCTTTGCAAACCACAAAATTTGGCTAAAAATACACATTTTCCTCACATTTCGGTGACAGGATGTTCTGGAATCTGAGAGGAGCCACAAATGTCCTTCCATCCAGCGTTCCCCCAAGTCTCCCGATAAAAATGATACCTCACTTGTGTGGGTAGGTCTAGCGCCCGTGACAGGAAATAACCCAAAACACAACATGGACACATCACATTTTTTTAAAGAAAACAGAGGTGTTTTTTGCAAAGTGCCTACCTGTAGATATTGGCCTCTAGTTCAGCCGGCACCTAGCGAAACCTACCAGACCTGTGCATTTTTGAAAACTAGAGACCCAGGGGAATCCAAGATGGGGTCACTTGTGGGGCTCTGACCAGGTTCTGTTACCCAGAATCCTTTGCAAACTTCAAAATTTGGCTAAAAAAACACATTTTCCTCACATTTCGGTGACAGAAAGTTCTGGAATCTGAGAGGAGCCACAAATTTCCTTCCACCCAGCGTTCCCCCAAGTCTCCCGATAAAAATGATACCTCACTTGTGTGGGTAGGCCTAGCGCCTGTGACAGGAAATGCCCCAAAACACAACGTGGACACATCACATTTTTTTAAAGAAAACAGATGTTTTTTTTGCAAAGTGCCTACCTGTAGATTTTGGCCTCTAGCTCAGCCGGCACCTGGGGAAACCTACCAAACCTGTGCAATGTTTGAAAACTAGAGACCTAGGGGAATCCAAGATGGGGTGACTTGTGGGGCTCTGACCAGGTTCTGTTACCCAGAATCCTTTGCAAACTTCATAATGTGGCTAAAAAAACACATTTTCCTCACATTTCGGTGACAGAAGGTTCTGGAATCTGAGAGGAGCCACAAATTTCCTTCCACCCAGCGTTCCCCCAAGTCTCCCTATAAAAATGATAGCTCACTTGTGTGGGTAGGCCTAGCGCCCGCGACAGGAAATGCCCCAAAACACAACGTGGACACATCACATTTTTTTCAAGAAAACAGAGGTGTTTTTTGCAAAGTGCCTACCTGTAGATTTTGGCCTCTAGCTCAGCCGGCACCTAGCGCAACCTACCAAACCTGTGCATTTTTGAAAACTAGAGACCCAGGGGAATCCAAGATGGGGTGACTTGTGGGGCTCTGACCAGGTTCTGTTACCCAGAATCCTTTGCAAACCTCAAAATTTGGCTAAAAATACACATTTTCCTCACATTTCGGTGACAGAAAGTTCTGGAATCTGAGAGGAGCCACAAATATCCTTCCACAAAGCGTTCCCCCAAGTCTCCACATAAAAATGATACCTCACTTGTGTGGGTAGGCCTAGCGCCCGTGACAGGAAATAACTCAAAACACAACATGGACACATCACATTTTTTGAAAGAAAACAGAGGTGTTTTTTGCAAAGTGCCTACCTGTAGATTTTGGCCTCTAGCTCAGCCAGCACCTAGGGAAACCTACCAAACCTGTGCATTTTTTAAAACTAGAGACCAAGGGGAATCCAAGATGTGGTGACTTGTGGGGCTCTGAGCAGGTTCTGTTACCCAGAATCTTTTGCAAACCTCAAAATGTGGCTAAAAAAACACATTTTCTTCACATTTCGGTGACAGAAAGTTATGGAATCTGAGAGGAGCCACAAATTTCCTTCCACCTAGTGTTCCCCCAAGTCTCCCAATAAAAATGATACCTCACTTGTGTGGGTAGGCCTAGCGCCCGTGACAGGAAATAACCCAAAACACAACATGCACATATCACATTTTTTTAAAGAAAACAGAGGTGTTTTTTGCAAAGTGCCTACCTGTAGATATTGGCCTCTAGCTCAGCCGGCACCTAGCGAAACCTACCAGACCTGTGCATTTTTGAAAACTAGAGACCCAGGGGAATCCAAGATGGGGTCTCTTGTGGGGCTCTGACCAGGTTCTGTTACCCAGAATCCTTTGCAAACTTCAAAATTTGGCTAAAAAAACACATTTTCCTCACATTTCGGTGACAGAAAGTTCTGGAATCTGAGAGGAGCCACAAATTTCCTTCCACCCAGCGTTCCCCCAAGTCTCCCGATAAAAATGATACCTCACTTGTGTGGGTAGGCCTAGCGCCTGTGACAGGAAATGCCCCAAAACACAACGTGGACACATCACATTTTTTGAAAGAAAACAGATGTTTTTTTTGCAAAGTGCCTACCTGTAGATTTTGGCCTCTAGCTCAGCCGGCACCTAGGGAAACCTACCAAACCTGTGCAATGTTTGAAAACTAGAGACCTAGGGGAATCCAAGATGGGGTGACTTGTGGGGCTCTGACCAGGTTCTGTTACCCAGAATCCTTTGCAAACTTCATAATGTGGCTAAAAAAACACATTTTCCTCACATTTCGGTGACAGAAAGTTCTGGAATCTGAGAGGAGCCACAAATGTCCTTCCATCCAGCGTTCCCCCAAGTCTCCCGATAAAAATGATACCTCACTTGTGTGGGTAGGCCTAGCGCCCGTGACAGGAAATAACCCAAAACACAACATGGACACATCACATTTTTTTAAAGAAAACAGAGGTGTTTTTTGCAAAGTGCCTACCTGTAGATATTGGCCTCTAGTTCAGCCGGCACCTAGGGAAACCTACCAAACCTTTGCATTTTTGAAAACTAGAGACCCAGGGGAATCCAAGATGGGGTCACTTGTGGGGCTCTGACCAGGTTCTGTTACCCAGAATCCTTTGCAAACTTCAAAATTTGGCTAAAAAAACACATTTTCCTCACATTTCGGTGACAGAAAGTTCTGGAATCTGAGAGGAGCCACAAATTTCCTTCCACCCAGCGTTCCCCCAAGTCTCCCGATAAAAATGATACCTCACTTGTGTGGGTAGGCCTAGCGCCTGTGACAGGAAATGCCCCAAAACACAACGTGGACACATCACATTTTTTTAAAGAAAACAGATGTTTTTTTTGCAAAGTGCCTACCTGTAGATTTTGGCCTCTAGCTCAGCCGGCACCTGGGGAAACCTACCAAACCTGTGCAATGTTTGAAAACTAGAGACCTAGGGGAATCCAAGATGGGGTGACTTGTGGGGCTCTGACCAGGTTCTGTTACCCAGAATCCTTTGCAAACTTCATAATGTGGCTAAAAAAACACATTTTCCTCACATTTCGGTGACAGAAGGTTCTGGAATCTGAGAGGAGCCACAAATTTCCTTCCACCCAGCGTTCCCCCAAGTCTCCTGATAAAAATGATAGCTCACTTGTGTGGGTAGGCCTAGCGCCCGCGACAGGAAATGCCCCAAAACACAACGTGGACACATCACATTTTTTTAAAGAAAACAGAGGTGTTTTTTGCAAAGTGCCTACCTGTAGATTTTGGCCTCTAGCTCAGCCGGCACCTAGCGCAACCTACCAAACCTGTGCATTTTTGAAAACTAGAGACCCAGGGGAATCCAAGATGGGGTGACTTGTGGGGCTCTGACCAGGTTCTGTTACCCAGAATCCTTTGCAAACCTCAAAATTTGGCTAAAAATACACATTTTCCTCACATTTCGGTGACAGAAAGTTCTGGAATCTGAGAGGAGCCACAAATATCCTTCCACAAAGCGTTCCCCCAAGTCTCCACATAAAAATGATACCTCACTTGTGTGGGTAGGCCTAGCGCCTGTGACAGGAAATAACCCAAAACACAACATGGACACATCACATTTTTTTAAAGAAAACAGAGGTGTTTTTTGCAAAGTGCCTACCTGTAGATTTTGGCCTCTAGCTCAGCCGGCACCTAGGGAAACCTACCTAACCTGTGCATTTTTGAAAACTAGAGACCTAGGGGAATCCAAGATGGGGTGACTTGTGGGGCTCTGACCAGGTTCTGTTACCCAGAATCCTTTGCAAACCTCACAATTTGGCTAAAAAAACACATTTTCCTCACATTTCGGTGACAGAAAGTTCTGGAATCTGAGAGGAGCACCAAATTTCCTTCCACCCAGCGTTCCCCCAAGTCTCCCGATAAAAATGATACCTCACTTGTGTGGGTAGGCCTAGAGTCCGCGACAGGAAATGCCCCAAAACACAACGTGGACACATCACATTTTTTGAAAGAAAATAGAGGTGTTTTTTGCAAAGTGCCTACCTGTAGATTTTAGCCTCTAGCTCAGCCGGCACCTAGGGAAACCTACCAAACCTGTGCATTTTTGAAAACTAGAGACCTAGGGGAATCCAAGATGGGGTGACTTGTGGGGCTCTGACCAGGTTCTGTTACCCAGAATCCTTTGCAAACTTCATAATGTGGCTAAAAAAACACATTTTCCTCACATTTCGGTGACAGAAAGTTATGGAATCTGAGAGGAGCCACAAATTTCCTTCCACCCAGCGTTCCCCCAAGTCTCCTGATAAAAATGATACCTCACTTGTGTGGGTAGGCCTAGCGCCTGTGACAGGAAATGCCCCAAAACACAACGTGGACACATCACATTTTTTTAAAGAAAACAGATGTTTTTTTTGCAAAGTGCCTACCTGTAGATTTTGGCCTCTAGCTCAGCCGGCACCTGGGGAAACCTACCAAACCTGTGCAATGTTTGAAAACTAGAGACCTAGGGGAATCCAAGATGGGGTGACTTGTGGGGCTCTGACCAGGTTCTGTTACCCAGAATCCTTTGCAAACTTCATAATCTGGCTAAAAAAACACATTTTCCTCACATTTCGGTGACAGAAGGTTCTGGAATCTGAGAGGAGCCACAAATTTCCTTCCACCCAGCGTTCCCCCAAGTCTCCCGATAAAAATGATAGCTCACTTGTGTGGGTAGGCCTAGCGCCCGCGACAGGAAATGCCCCAAAACACAACGTGGACACATCACATTTTTTTAAAGAAAACAGAGGTGTTTTTTGCAAAGTGCCTACCTGTAGATTTTGGCCTCTAGCTCAGCCGGCACCTAGCGCAACCTACCAAACCTGTGCATTTTTGAAAACTAGAGACCCAGGGGAATCCAAGATGGGGTGACTTGTGGGGCTCTGACCAGGTTCTGTTACCCAGAATCCTTTGCAAACCTCAAAATTTGGCTAAAAATACACATTTTCCTCACATTTCGGTGACAGAAAGTTCTGGAATCTGAGAGGAGCCACAAATATCCTTCCACAAAGCGTTCCCCCAAGTCTCCACATAAAAATGATACCTCACTTGTGTGGGTAGGCCTAGCGCCCGTGACAGGAAATAACTCAAAACACAACATGGACACATCACATTTTTTGAATGAAAACAGAGGTGTTTTTTGCAAAGTGCCTACCTGTAGATTTTGGCCTCTAGCTCAGCCAGCACCTAGGGAAACCTACCAAACCTGTGCATTTTTTAAAACTAGAGACCAAGGGGAATCCAAGATGTGGTGACTTGTGGGGCTCTGAGCAGGTTCTGTTACCCAGAATCTTTTGCAAACCTCAAAATGTGGCTAAAAAAACACATTTTCTTCACATTTCGGTGACAGAAAGTTATGGAATCTGAGAGGAGCCACAAATTTCCTTCCACCTAGTGTTCCCCCAAGTCTCCCAATAAAAATGATACCTCACTTGTGTGGGTAGGCCTAGCGCCCGTGACAGGAAATAACCCAAAACACAACATGGACACATCACATTTTTTTAAAGAAAACAGAGGTGTTTTTTGCAAAGTGCCTACCTGTAGATATTGGCCTCTAGCTCAGCCGGCACCTAGCGAAACCTACCAGACCTGTGCATTTTTGAAAACTAGAGACCCAGGGGAATCCAAGATGGGGTCTCTTGTGGGGCTCTGACCAGGTTCTGTTACCCAGAATCCTTTGCAAACTTCAAAATTTGGCTAAAAAAACACATTTTCCTCACATTTCGGTGACAGAAAGTTCTGGAATCTGAGAGGAGCCACAAATTTCCTTCCACCCAGCGTTCCCCCAAGTCTCCCGGTAAAAATGATACCTCACTTGTGTGGGTAGGTCTAGCGCCTGTGACAGGAAATGCCCCAAAACACAACGTGGACACATCACATTTTTTGAAAGAAAACAGATGTTTTTTTTGCAAAGTGCCTACCTGTAGATTTTGGCCTCTAGCTCAGCCGGCACCTAGGGAAACCTACCAAACCTGTGCAATGTTTGAAAACTAGAGACCTAGGGGAATCCAAGATGGGGTGACTTGTGGGGCTCTGACCAGGTTCTGTTACCCAGAATCCTTTGCAAACTTCATAATGTGGCTAAAAAAACACATTTTCCTCACATTTCGGTGACAGAAGGTTCTGGAATCTGAGAGGAGCCACAAATTTCCTTCCACCCAGCGTTCCCCCAAGTCTCCCGATAAAAATGATACCTCACTTGTGTGGGTAGGCCTAGCGCCCGCGACAGGAAATGCCCCAAAACACAACGTGGACACAACACATTTTTTTAATGAAAACAGAGGTGTTTTTTGCAAAGTGCCTACCTGTAGATTTTGGCCTCTAGCTCAGCCGGCACCTAGCGAAACCTACCAAACCTGTGCATTTTTGAAAACTAGAGACCCAGGGGAATCCAAGATGGGGTGACTTGTGGGGCTCTGACCAGGTTCTGTTACCCAGAATCCTTTGCAAACCTCAAAATTTGGCTAAAAATACTCATTTTCCTCACATTTCGGTGACAGAAAGTTCTGGAATCTGAGAGGAGCCACAAATTTCCTTCCACAAAGCGTTCCCCCAAGTCTCCACATAAAAATGATACCTCACTTGTGTGGGTAGGCCTAGCACCTGTTACAGGAAATAACCCAAAACACAACATGGACACATCACATTTTTTTAAAGAAAACAGAGGTGTTTTTTGCAAAGTTCCTACCTGTAGATTTTGGCCTCTAGCTCAGCCGGCACCTAGGGAAACCTACCTAACCTGTGCATTTTTGAAAACTAGAGACCTAGGGGAATCCAAGATGGGGTGACTTGTGGGGCTCTGACCAGGTTCTGTTACCCAGAATCCTTTGCAAACCTCAAAATTTGGCTAAAAAAACACATTTTCTTCACATTTCGGTGACAGAAAGTTCTGGAATCTGAGAGGAGCACCAAATTTCCTTCCACCCAGCGTTCCCCCAAGTCTCCCGATAAAAATGATTCCTCACTTGTGTGGGTAGGCCTAGAGTCCGCGACAGGAAATGCCCCAAAACACAACGTGGACACATCACATTTTTTTAAAGAAAATAGAGGTGTTTTTTGCAAAGTGCCTACCTGTAGATTTTAGCCTCTAGCTCAGCCGGCACCTAGGGAAACCTACCAAACCTGTGCATTTTTGAAAACTAGAGACCTAGGGGAATCCAAGATGGGGTGACTTGTGGGGCTCTGACCAGGTTCTGTTACCCAGAATCCTTTGCAAACTTCATAATGTGGCTAAAAAAACACATTTTCCTCACATTTCGGTGACAGAAAGTTATGGAATCTAAGAGGAGCCACAAATTTCCTTCCACCCAGCGTTCCCCCAAGTCTCCCGATAAAAATGATACCTCACTTGTGTGGGTAGGCCTAGCGCCCGCGACAGGAAATACCCCAAAACACAACGTGGACGCATCAAAAGTTTTTTAAAGAAAACAGAGGTGTTTTTTGCAAAGTGCCTACCTGTAGATTTTGGCCTCTAGCTCAGCCGGCACCTAGCGAAACCTACCAGACCTGTGCATTTTTGAAAACTAGAGACCCAGGGGAATCCAAGATGGGGTGACTTGTGGGGCTCTGACCACGTTCTGTTACCCAGAATCCTTTGCAAATTTCAAAATTTGGCTAAAAAAAACACATTTTCCTCACATTTCGGTGACAGAAAGTTCTGGAATCTGAGAGGAGCCACAAATTTCCTTCCACCCAGCGTTCCCCCAAGTCTCCCGATAAAAATGATACCTCACTTGTGTGGGTAGGCCTAGCGCCCGCGACAGGAAATGCCCCAAAACACAACGTGGACAGATCACATTTTTTTAAAGAAAACAGAGATGTTTTTTGCAAAGTGCCTACCTGTAGATTTTGGCCTCTAGCTCAGCCGGCACCTAGCGAAACCTACCAAACCTGTGCATTTTTGAAAACTAGAGACCCCAGGGAATCCAAGATGGGGTGACTTGTGCGGCTCTGACCAGGTTCTGTTACCCAGAATCCTTTGCAAACCTCAAAATTTGGCTAAAAAACACATTTTCCTCACATTTCGGTGACAGAAAGTTCTGGAATCTGAGAGGAGCCACAAATTTCCTTCCACCTAGCGTTCCCCCAAGTCTCCCGATAAAAATGATACCTCACTTGTGTGGGTAGGCCTAGCGCCCGCGACAGGAAATGCCCCAAAACACAACGTGGACACATCACAATTTTTGACAGAAAACAGAGGTGTTTTTTGCAAAGTGCCTACCTGCTGATTTTGGCCTCTAGCTCAGCCGGCACCTAGGGAAACCTACCAAACCTGTGCATTTTCGAAAACTAGGGACCTAGGGGAATCCAAGATGGGGTGACCTGTGGGGCTCTGACCAGGTTCTGTTACCCAGAATCCTTTGCAAACCTCAAAATTTGGCTAAAAAACACATTTTCCTCACATTTCGGTGACAGAAAGTTCTGGAATCTGAGAGGAGCCACAAATTTCCTTCCACCCAGCGTTCCCCCAAGTCTCCCGATAAAAATGATACCTCACTTGTGTGGGTAGGCCTAGCGCCCGCAACAGGAAATGCCCCAAAACACAACGTGGACACATCACAATTTTTGACAGAAAACAGAGGTGTTTTTTGCAAAGTGCCTACCTGCTGATTTTGGCCTCTAGCTCAGCCGGCACCTAGGGAAACCTACCAAACCTGTGCATTTTTGAAAACTAGGGACCTAGGGGAATCCAAGATGGGATGACTTGTGGGGCTCTGACCAGGTTCTGTTACCCAGAATCCTTTGCAAACCACAAAATTTGGCTAAAAATACACATTTTCCTCACATTTCGGTGACAGGATGTTCTGGAATCTGAGAGGAGCCACAAATGTCCTTCCATCCAGCGTTCCCCCAAGTCTCCCGATAAAAATGATACCTCACTTGTGTGGGTAGGCCTAGCGCCCGTGACAGGAAATAACCCAAAACACAACATGGACACATCACATTTTTTTAAAGAAAACAGATGTGTTTTTTGCAAAGTGCCTACCTGTAGATATTGGCCTCTAGTTCAGCCGGCACCTAGCGAAACCTACCAGACCTGTGCATTTTTGAAAACTAGAGACCCAGGGGAATCCAAGATGGGGTCACTTGTGGGGCTCTGACCAGGTTCTGTTACCCAGAATCCTTTGCAAACTTCAAAATTTGGCTAAAAAAACACATTTTCCTCACATTTCGGTGACAGAAAGTTCTGGAATCTGAGAGAAGCCACAAATTTCCTTCCACCCAGCGTTCCCCCAAGTCTCCCGATAAAAATGATACCTCACTTGTGTGGGTAGGCCTAGCGCCTGTGACAGGAAATGCCCCAAAACACAACGTGGACACATCACATTTTTTTAAAGAAAACAGATGTTTTTTTTGCAAAGTGCCTACCTGTAGATTTTGGCCTCTAGCTCAGCCGGCACCTGGGGAAACCTACCAAACCTGTGCAATGTTTGAAAACTAGAGACCTAGGGGAATCCAAGATGGGGTGACTTGTGGGGCTCTGACCAGGTTCTGTTACCCAGAATCCTTTGCAAACTTCATAATGTGGCTAAAAAAACACATTTTCCTCACATTTCGGTGACTGAAGGTTCTGGAATCTGAGAGGAGCCACAAATTTCCTTCCACCCAGCGTTCCCCCAAGTCTCCCGATAAAAATGATAGCTCACTTGTGTGGGTAGGCCTAGCGCCCGCAACAGGAAATGCCCCAAAACACAACGTGGACACATCACATTTTTTTAAAGAAAACAGAGGTGTTTTTTGCAAAGTCCCTACCTGTAGATTTTGGCCTCTAGCTCAGCCGGCACCTAGCGCAACCTACCAAACCTGTGCATTTTTGAAAACTAGAGACCCAGGGGAATCCAAGATGGGGTGACTTGTGGGGCCCTGACCAGGTTCTGTTACCCAGAATCCTTTGCAAACCTCAAAATTTGGCTAAAAATACACATTTTCCTCACATTTCGGTGACAGAAAGTTCTGGAATCTGAGAGGAGCCACAAATTTCCTTCCACAAAGCGTTCCCCCAAGTCTCCACATAAAAATGATGCCTCACTTGTGTGGGTAGGCCTAGCGCCCGTGACAGGAAATAACTCAAAACACAACATGGACACATCACATTTTTTGAAAGAAAACAGAGGTGTTTTTTGCAAAGTGCCTACCTGTAGATTTTGGCCTCTAGCTCAGCCAGCACCTAGGGAAACCTACCAAACCTGTGCATTTTTTAAAACTAGAGACCAAGGGGAATCCAAGATGTGGTGACTTGTGGGGCTCTGACCAGGTTCTGTTACCCAGAATCTTTTGCAAACCTCAAAATGTGGCTAAAAAAACACATTTTCTTCACATTTCGGTGACAGAAAGTTATGGAATCTGAGAGGAGCCACAAATTTCCTTCCACCTAGTGTTCCCCCAAGTCTCCCAATAAAAATGATACCTCACTTGTGTGGGTAGGCCTAGCGCCCGGGACAGGAAATAACCCAAAACACAACATGGACACATCACATTTTTTTAAAGAAAACAGAGGTGTTTTTTGCAAAGTGCCTACCTGTAGATATTGACCTCTAGCTCAGCCGGCACCTAGCGAAACCTACCAAACCTGTGCATTTTTGAAAACTAAAGACCCAGGGGAATCCAAGATGGGGTGACTTGTGGGGCTCTGACCAGGTTCTGTTACCCAGAATCCTTTGCAAACTTCAAAATTTGGCTAAAAAAACACATTTTCCTCACATTTCGGTGACAGAAAGTTCTGGAATCTGAGAGGAGCCACAAATTTCCTTCCACTCAGCGTTCCTCCAAGTCTCCCGATAAAAATGATACCTCACTTGTGTGGGTAGGCCTAGCGCCCGTGACAGGAAATGCCCCAAAACACAACGTGGACACATCACATTTTTTGAAAGAAAATAGAGGTGTTTTTTGCAAAGTGCCTACCTGTAGATTTTGGCCTCTAGCTCAGCCGGCACCTAGGGAAACCTACCAAACCTGTGCATTTTTGAAAACTAGAGACCTAGGGGAATCCAAGATGGGGTGACTTGTGGGGCTCTGACCAGGTTCTGTTACCCAGAATCCTTTGCAAACCTCAAAATTTGGCTAAAAAAACACATTTTCCTCACATTTCGGTGACAGAAAGTTCTGGAATCTGAGAGGAGCCACAAATTTCCTTCCACCCAGCGTTCCCCCAAGTCTCCCGATAAAAATGATACCTCACTTGTGTTGGTAGGCCTAGAGCCCGCGACAGGAAATGCCCCAAAACACAACGTGGACACATCACATTTTTTGAAAGAAAATAGAGGTGTTTTTTGCAAAGTGCCTACCTGTAGATTTTGGCATCTAGCTCAGCCGGCACCTACGGAAACCTACCAAACCTGTGCATTTTTGAAAACTAGAGACCTAGGGAAATCCAAGATGGGGTGACTTGTGGGGCTCTGACCAGGTTCTGTTACCCAGAATCCTTTGCAAACTTCATAATGTGGCTAAAAAAAACACATTTTCCTCACATTTCGGTGAGAGAAAGTTATGGAATCTGAGAGGAGCCACAAATTTCCTTCCACCCAGCGTTCCCCCAAGTCTCCCGATAAAAATGATACCTCACTTGTGAGGGTAGGCCTAGCGCCCGCGACAGGAAATACCCCAAAACACAACGTGGACACATCACAAGTTTTTTAAAGAAAACAGAGGTGTTTTTTGCAAAGTGCCTACCTGTAGATTTTGGCCTCTAGCTCAGCCGGCACCTAGCGAAACCTACCAGACCTGTGCATTTTTGAAAACTAGAGACCCAGGGGAATCCAAGGTGGGGTGACTTGTGGGGCTCTGACCACGTTCTGTTACCCAGAATCCTTTGCAAATTTCAAAATTTGGCTAAAAAAAACACATTTTCCTCACATTTCGGTGACAGAAAGTTCTGGAATCTGAGAGGAGCCACAAATTTCCTTCCACCCAGCGTTCCCCCAAGTCTCCCGATAAAAATGATACCTCACTTGTGTGGGTAGGCCTAGCGCCCGCGACAGGAAATGCCCCAAAACACAACGTGGACAGATCACATTTTTTTAAAGAAAACAGAGATGTTTTTTGCAAAGTGCCTACCTGTAGATTTTGGCCTCTAGCTCAGCCGGCACCTAGCGAAACCTACCAAACCTGTGCATTTTTTAAAACTAGAGACCCCGGGGAATCCAAGATGGGGTGACTTGTGGGGCTCTGACCAGGTTCTGTTACCCAGAATCCTTTGCAAACTTCAAAATTTGGCTAAAAAAACACATTTTCCTCACATTTCGGTGACAGAAAGTTCTGGAATCTGAGAGGAGCCACAAATTTCCTTCCACCCAGCGTTCCTCCAAGTCTCCCGATAAAAATGATACCTCACTTGTGTGGGTAGGCCTAGCGCCCGTGACAGGAAATGCCCCAAAACACAACGTGGACACATCACATTTTTTGAAAGAAAATAGAGGTGTTTTTTGCAAAGTGCCTACCTGTAGATTTTGGCCTCTAGCTCAGCCGGCACCTAGGGAAACCTACCAAACCTGTGCATTTTTGAAAACTAGAGACCTAGGGGAATCCAAGATGGGGTGACTTGTGGGGCTCTGACCAGGTTCTGTTACCCAGAATCCTTTGCAAACCTCAAAATTTGGCTAAAAAAACACATTTTCCTCACATTTCGGTGACAGAAAGTTCTGGAATCTGAGAGGAGCCACAAATTTCCTTCCACCCAGCGTTCCCCCAAGTCTCCCGATAAAAATGATACCTCACTTGTGTTGGTAGGCCTAGAGCCCGCGACAGGAAATGCCCCAAAACACAACGTGGACACATCACATTTTTTGAAAGAAAATAGAGGTGTTTTTTGCAAAGTGCCTACCTGTAGATTTTGGCATCTAGCTCAGCCGGCACCTAGGGAAACCTACCAAACCTGTGCATTTTTGAAAACTAGAGACCTAGGGAAATCCAAGATGGGGTGACTTGTGGGGCTCTGACCAGGTTCTGTTACCCAGAATCCTTTGCAAACTTCATAATGTGGCTAAAAAAAACACATTTTCCTCACATTTCGGTGACAGAAAGTTATGGAATCTGAGAGGAGCCACAAATGTCCTTCCACCCAGCGTTCCCCCAAGTCTCCCGATAAAAATGATACCTCACTTGTGAGGGTAGGCCTAGCGCCCGCGACAGGAAATACCCCAAAACACAACGTGGACACATCACAAGTTTTTTAAAGAAAACAGAGGTGTTTTTTGCAAAGTGCCTACCTGTAGATTTTGGCCTCTAGCTCAGCCGGCACCTAGCGAAACCTACCAGACCTGTGCATTTTTGTAAACTAGAGACCCAGGGGAATCCAAGGTGGGGTGACTTGTGGGGCTCTGACCACGTTCTGTTACCCAGAATCCTTTGCAAATTTCAAAATTTGGCTAAAAAAAACACATTTTCCTCACATTTCTGTGACAGAAAGTTCTGGAATCTGAGAGGAGCCACAAATTTCCTTCCACCCAGCGTTCCCCCAAGTCTCCCGATAAAAATGATACCTCACTTGTGTGGGTAGGCCTAGCGCCCGCGACAGGAAATGCCCCAAAACACAACGTGGACAGATCACATTTTTTTAAAGAAAACAGAGGTGTTTTTTGCAAAGTGCCTACCTGTTGATTTTGGCCTCTAGCTCAGCCGGCACCTAGCGAAACCTACCAAACCTGTGCATTTTTTAAAACTAGAGACCCCGGGGAATCCAAGATGGGGTGACTTGTGGGGCTCTGACCAGGTTCTGTTACCCAGAATCCTTTGCAAACCTCAAAATTTGGCTAAAAAACACATTTTCCTCACATTTCGGTGACAGAAAGTTCTGGAATCTGAGAGGAGCCACAAATTTCCTTCCACCTAGTGTTCCCCCAAGTCTCCCGATAAAAATGATACCTCACTTGTGTGGGTAGGCCTAGCGCCCGCGACAGGAAATGCCCCAAAACACAACGTGGACACATCACAATTTTTGACAGAAAACAGAGGTGTTTTTTGCAAAGTGCCTACCTGCTGATTTTGGCCTCTAGCTCAGCCGGCACCTAGGGAAACCTACCAAACCTGTGCATTTTCGAAAACTAGGGACCTAGGGGAATCCAAGATGGGGTGACTTGTGGGGCTCTGACCAGGTTCTGTTACCCAGAATCCTTTGCAAACCTCAAAATTTGGCTAAAAAAACACATTTTCCTCACATTTCGGTGACAGAAAGTTCTGGAATCTGAGAGGAGCCACAAATTTCCTTCCACCCAGTGTTCCCCCAAGTCTCCCGATAAAAATGATACCTCACTTGTGTGGGTAGGCCTAGCGCCCGCGACAGGAAATGCCCCAAAACACAACGTGTACACATCACAATTTTTGACAGAAAACAGAGGTGTTTTTTGCAAAGTGCCTACCTGCTGATTTTGGCCTCTAGCTCAGCCGGCACCTAGCGAAACCTACCAAACCTGTGCATTTTTTAAAACTAGAGACCCCGGGGAATCCAAGATGGGGTGACTTGTGGGGCTCTGACCAGGTTCTGTTACCCAGAATCCTTTGCAAACTTCAAAATTTGGCTAAAAAAACACATTTTCCTCACATTTCGGTGACAGAAAGTTCTGGAATCTGAGAGGAGCCACAAATTTCCTTCCACCCAGCGTTCCTCCAAGTCTCCCGATAAAAATGATACCTCACTTGTGTGGGTAGGCCTAGCGCCCGTGACAGGAAATGCCCCAAAACACAACGTGGACACATCACATTTTTTGAAAGAAAATAGAGGTGTTTTTTGCAAAGTGCCTACCTGTAGATTTTGGCCTCTAGCTCAGCCGGCACCTAGGGAAACCTACCAAACCTGTGCATTTTTGAAAACTAGAGACCTAGGGGAATCCAAGATGGGGTGACTTGTGGGGCTCTGACCAGGTTCTGTTACCCAGAATCCTTTGCAAACCTCAAAATTTGGCTAAAAAAACACATTTTCCTCACATTTCGGTGACAGAAAGTTCTGGAATCTGAGAGGAGCCACAAATTTCCTTCCACCCAGCGTTCCCCCAAGTCTCCCGATAAAAATGATACCTCACTTGTGTTGGTAGGCCTAGAGCCCGCGACAGGAAATGCCC
Source organism: Pleurodeles waltl (assembly GCF_031143425.1). Taxonomy (NCBI): domain Eukaryota; kingdom Metazoa; phylum Chordata; class Amphibia; order Caudata; family Salamandridae; genus Pleurodeles; species Pleurodeles waltl. Next base: position 69,809,101 of record NC_090440.1, on the reverse strand, counting down.
CAAAACACAACGTGGACACATCACATTTTTTGAAAGAAAATAGAGGTGTTTTTTGCAAAGTGCCTACCTGTAGATTTTGGCATCTAGCTCAGCCGGCACCTAGGGAAACCTACCAAACCTGTGCATTTTTGAAAACTAGAGACCTAGGGAAATCCAAGATGGGGTGACTTGTGGGGCTCTGACCAGGTTCTGTTACCCAGAATCCTTTGCAAACTTCATAATGTGGCTAAAAAAAACACATTTTCCTCACATTTCGGTGACAGAAAGTTATGGAATCTGAGAGGAGCCACAAATTTCCTTCCACCCAGCGTTCCCCCAAGTCTCCCGATAAAAATGATACCTCACTTGTGAGGGTAGGCCTAGCGCCCGCGACAGGAAATACCCCAAAACACAACGTGGACACATCACAAGTTTTTTAAAGAAAACAGAGGTGTTTTTTGCAAAGTGCCTACCTGTAGATTTTGGCCTCTAGCTCAGCCGGCACCTAGCGAAACCTACCAGACCTGTGCATTTTTGTAAACTAGAGACCCAGGGGAATCCAAGGTGGGGTGACTTGTGGGGCTCTGACCACGTTCTGTTACCCAGAATCCTTTGCAAATTTCAAAATTTGGCTAAAAAAAACACATTTTCCTCACATTTCTGTGACAGAAAGTTCTGGAATCTGAGAGGAGCCACAAATTTCCTTCCACCCAGCGTTCCCCCAAGTCTCCCGATAAAAATGATACCTCACTTGTGTGGGTAGGCCTAGCGCCCGCGACAGGAAATGCCCCAAAACACAACGTGGACAGATCACATTTTTTTAAAGAAAACAGAGGTGTTTTTTGCAAAGTGCCTACCTGTTGATTTTGGCCTCTAGCTCAGCCGGCACCTAGCGAAACCTACCAAACCTGTGCATTTTTTAAAACTAGAGACCCCGGGGAATCCAAGATGGGGTGACTTGTGGGGCTCTGACCAGGTTCTGTTACCCAGAATCCTTTGCAAACCTCAAAATTTGGCTAAAAAACACATTTTCCTCACATTTCGGTGACAGAAAGTTCTGGAATCTGAGAGGAGCCACAAATTTCCTTCCACCTAGTGTTCCCCCAAGTCTCCCGATAAAAATGATACCTCACTTGTGTGGGTAGGCCTAGCGCCCGCGACAGGAAATGCCCCAAAACACAACGTGGACACATCACAATTTTTGACAGAAAACAGAGGTGTTTTTTGCAAAGTGCCTACCTGCTGATTTTGGCCTCTAGCTCAGCCGGCACCTAGGGAAACCTACCAAACCTGTGCATTTTCGAAAACTAGGGACCTAGGGGAATCCAAGATGGGGTGACTTGTGGGGCTCTGACCAGGTTCTGTTACCCAGAATCCTTTGCAAACCTCAAAATTTGGCTAAAAAAACACATTTTCCTCACATTTCGGTGACAGAAAGTTCTGGAATCTGAGAGGAGCCACAAATTTCCTTCCACCCAGTGTTCCCCCAAGTCTCCCGATAAAAATGATACCTCACTTGTGTGGGTAGGCCTAGCGCCCGCGACAGGAAATGCCCCAAAACACAACGTGTACACATCACAATTTTTGACAGAAAACAGAGGTGTTTTTTGCAAAGTGCCTACCTGCTGATTTTGGCCTCTAGCTCAGCCGGCACCTAGGGAAACCTACCAAACCTGTGCATTTTTGAAAACTAGGGATCTAGGGGAATCCAAGATGGGATGACTTGTGGGGCTCTGACCAGGTTCTGTTACCCAGAATCCTTTGCAAACCACAAAATTTGGCTAAAAATACACATTTTCCTCACATTTCGGTGACAGGATGTTCTGGAATCTGAGAGGAGCCACAAATGTCCTTCCATCCAGCGTTCCCCCAAGTCTCCCGATAAAAATGATACCTCACTTGTGTGGGTAGGCCTAGCGCCTGTGACAGGAAATGCCCCAAAACACAACGTGGACACATCACATTTTTTTAAAGAAAACAGAGGTGTTTTTTGCAAAGTGCCTACCTGTAGATTTTGGCCTCTAGCTCAGCCGGCACCTAGCGCAACCTACCAAACCTGTGCATTTTTGAAAACTAGAGACCCAGGGGAATCCAAGATGGGGTGACTTGTGGGGCTCTGACCAGGTTCTGTTACCCAGAATCCTTTGCAAACCTTAAAATTTGGCTAAAAATACACATTTTCCTTACATTTCGGTGACAGAAAGTTCTGGAATCTGAGAGGAGCCACAAATTTCCTTCCACAAAGCGTTCCCCCAAGTCTCCACATAAAAATGATACCTCACTTGTGTGGGTAGGCCTAGCGCCCGTGACAGGAAATAACTCAAAACACATCATGGACACATCACATTTTTTGAAAGAAAACAGAGGTGTTTTTTGCAAAGTGCCTACCTGTAGATTTTGGCCTCTAGCTCAGCCAGCACCTAGGGAAACCTACCAAACCTGTGCATTTTTTTAAACTAGAGACCAAGGGGAATCCAAGATGTGGTGACTTGTGGGGCTCTGACCAGGTTCTGTTACCCAGAATCCTTTGCAAACCTCACAATTTGGCTAAAAAAACACATTTTCCTCACATTTCGGTGACAGAAAGTTCTGGAATCTGAGAGGAGCCACAAATTTCCTTCCACCCAGCGTTCCCCCAAGTCTCCCGATAAAAATGATACCTCACTTGTGTGGGTAGGCCTAGCGCCTGTGACAGGAAATGCCCCAAAACACAACGTGGACACATCACATTTTTTTAAAGAAAACAGATGTTTTTTTTGCAAAGTGCCTACCTGTAGATTTTGGCCTCTAGCTCAGCCGGCACCTGGGGAAACCTACCAAACCTGTGCAATGTTTGAAAACTAGAGACCTAGGGGAATCCAAGATGGGGTGACTTGTGGGGCTCTGACCAGGTTCTGTTACCCAGAATCCTTTGCAAACTTCATAATGTGGCTAAAAAAACACATTTTCCTCACATTTCGGTGACAGAAGGTTCTGGAATCTGAGAGGAGCCACAAATTTCCTTCCACCCAGCGTTCCCCCAAGTCTCCCGATAAAAATGATAGCTCACTTGTGTGGGTAGGCCTAGCGCCCGCAACAGGAAATGCCCCAAAACACAACGTGGACACATCACATTTTTTTAAAGAAAACAGAGGTGTTTTTTGCAAAGTCCCTACCTGTAGATTTTGGCCTCTAGCTCAGCCGGCACCTAGCGCAACCTACCAAACCTGTGCATTTTTGAAAACTAGAGACCCAGGGGAATCCAAGATGGGGTGACTTGTAGGGCCCTGACCAGGTTCTGTTACCCAGAATCCTTTGCAAACCTCAAAATTTGGCTATAAATACACATTTTCCTCACATTTCGGTGACAGAAAGTTCTGGAATCTGAGAGGAGCCACAAATTTCCTTCCACAAAGCGTTCCCCCAAGTCTCCACATAAAAATGATACCTCACTTGTGTGGGTAGGCCTAGCGCCCGTGACAGGAAATAACTCAAAACACAACATGGACACATCACATTTTTTGAAAGAAAACAGAGGTGTTTTTTGCAAAGTGCCTACCTGTAGATTTTGGCCTCTAGCTCAGCCAGCACCTAGGGAAACCTACCAAACCTGTGCATTTTTTAAAACTAGAGACCAAGGGGAATCCAAGATGTGGTGACTTGTGGGGCTCTGACCAGGTTCTGTTACCCAGAATCTTTTGCAAACCTCAAAATGTGGCTAAAAAAACTCATTTTCTTCACATTTCGGTGACAGAAAGTTATGGAATCTGAGAGGAGCCACAAATTTCCTTCCACCTAGTGTTCCCCCAAGTCTCCCAATAAAAATGATACCTCACTTGTGTGGGTAGGCCTAGCGCCCGGGACAGGAAATAACCCAAAACACAACATGGACACATCACATTTTTTTAAAGAAAACAGAGGTGTTTTTTGCAAAGTGCCTACCTGTAGATATTGACCTCTAGCTCAGCCGGCACCTAGCGAAACCTACCAGACCTGTGCATTTTTGAAAACTAGAGACCCAGGGGAATCCAAGATGGGGTCACTTGTGGGGCTCTGACCAGGTTCTGTTACCCAGAATCCTTTGCAAACTTCAAAATTTTGCTAAAAAAACACATTTTCCTCATATTTCGGTGACAGAAAGTTCTGGAATCTGAGAGGAGCCACAAATTTCCTTCCACCCAGCGTTCCCCCAAGTCTCCCGATAAAAATGATACCTCACTTGTGTGGGTAGGCATAGCGCCTGTGACAGGAAATGCCCCAAAACACAACGTGGACACATCACATTTTTTGAAAGAAAACAGATGTTTTTTTTGCAAAGTGCCTACCTGTAGATTTTGGCCTCTAGCTCAGCCGGCACCTAGCGAAACCTACCAAACCTGTGCATTTTTTAAAACTAGAGACCAAGGGGAATCCAAGATGGGGTGACTTGTGGGGCTCTGACCAGGTTCTGTTACCCAGAATCCTTTGCAAACCTCAAAATTTGGCTAAAAATACACATTTTCCTCACATTTCGGTGACAGAAAGTTCTGGAATCTGAGAGGAGCCACAAATTTCCTTCCACAAAGCGTTCCCCCAAGTCTCCACATAAAAATGATACCTCACTTGTGTGGGTAAGCCTAGCGCCCGTGACAGGAAATAACCCAAAACACAACATGGACACATCACATTTTTTTCAAGAAAACAGAGGTGTTTTTTGCAAAGTGCCTACCTGTAGATATTGGCCTCTAGCTCAGCCGGCACCTAGCGAAACCTACCAAACCTGTGCATTTTTGAAAACTAAAGACCCAGGGGAATCCAAGATGGGGTGACTTGTGGGGCTCTGACCAGGTTCTGTTACCCAGAATCCTTTGCAAACTTCAAAATTTGGCTAAAAAAACACATTTTCCTCACATTTCGGTGACAGAAAGTTCTGGAATCTGAGAGGAGCCACAAATTTCCTTCCACCCAGCGTTCCTCCAAGTCTCCCGATAAAAATGATACCTCACTTGTGTGGGTAGGCCTAGCGCCCGTGACAGGAAATGCCCCAAAACACAACGTGGACACATCACATTTTTTGAAAGAAAATAGAGGTGTTTTTTGCAAAGTGCCTACCTGTAGATTTTGGCCTCTAGCTCAGCCGGCACCTAGGGAAACCTACCAAACCTGTGCATTTTTGAAAACTAGAGACCTAGGGGAATCCAAGATGGGGTGACTTGTGGGGCTCTGACCAGGTTCTGTTACCCAGAATCCTTTGCAAACCTCAACATTTGGCTAAAAAAACACATTTTCCTCACATTTCGGTGACAGAAAGTTCTGGAATCTGAGAGGAGCCACAAATTTCCTTCCACCCAGCGTTCCCCCAAGTCTCCCGATAAAAATGATACCTCACTTGTGTTGGTAGGCCTAGAGCCCGCGACAGGAAATGCCCCAAAACACAACGTGGACACATCACATTTTTTGAAAGAAAATAGAGGTGTTTTTTGCAAAGTGCCTACCTGTAGATTTTGGCATCTAGCTCAGCCGGCACCTAGGGAAACCTACCAAACCTGTGCATTTTTGAAAACTAGAGACCTAGGGAAATCCAAGATGGGGTGACTTGTGGGGCTCTGACCAGGTTCTGTTACCCAGAATCCTTTGCAAACTTCATAATGTGGCTAAAAAAAACACATTTTCCTCACATTTCGGTGACAGAAAGTTATGGAATCTGAGAGGAGCCACAAATTTCCTTCCACCCAGCGTTCCCCCAAGTCTCCCGATAAAAATGATACCTCACTTGTGAGGGTAGGCCTAGCGCCCGCGACAGGAAATACCCCAAAACACAACGTGGACACATCACAAGTTTTTTAAAGAAAACAGAGGTGTTTTTTGCAAAGTGCCTACCTGTAGATTTTGGCCTCTAGCTCAGCCGGCACCTAGCGAAACCTACCAGACCTGTGCATTTTTGAAAACTAGAGACCCAGGGGAATCCAAGGTGGGGTGACTTGTGGGGCTCTGACCACGTTCTGTTACCCAGAATCCTTTGCAAATTTCAAAATTTGGCTAAAAAAAACACATTTTCCTCACATTTCGGTGACAGAAAGTTCTGGAATCTGAGAGGAGCCACAAATTTCCTTCCACCCAGCGTTCCCCCAAGTCTCCCGATAAAAATGATACCTCACTTGTGTGGGTAGGCCTAGCGCCCGCGACAGGAAATGCCCCAAAACACAACGTGGACAGATCACATTTTTTTAAAGAAAACAGAGGTGTTTTTTGCAAAGTGCCTACCTGTAGATTTTGGCCTCTAGCTCAGCCGGCACCTAGCGAAACCTACCAAACCTGTGCATTTTTTTAAAACTAGAGACCCCGGGGAATCCAAGATGGGGTGACTTGTGGGGCTCTGACCAGGTTCTGTTACCCAGAATCCTTTGCAAACTTCAAAATTTGGCTAAAAAAACACATTTTCCTCACATTTCGGTGACAGAAAGTTCTGGAATCTGAGAGGAGCCACAAATTTCCTTCCACCCAGCGTTCCTCCAAGTCTCCCGATAAAAATGATACCTCACTTGTGTGGGTAGGCCTAGCGCCCGTGACAGGAAATGCCCCAAAACACAACGTGGACACATCACATTTTTTGAAAGAAAATAGAGGTGTTTTTTGCAAAGTGCCTACCTGTAGATTTTGGCCTCTAGCTCAGCCGGCACCTAGGGAAACCTACCAAACCTGTGCATTTTTGAAAACTAGAGACCTAGGGGAATCCAAGATGGGGTGACTTGTGGGGCTCTGACCAGGTTCTGTTACCCAGAATCCTTTGCAAACCTCAAAATTTGGCTAAAAAAAACACATTTTCCTCACATTTCGGTGACAGAAAGTTCTGGAATCTGAGAGGAGCCACAAATTTCCTTCCACCCAGCGTTCCCCCAAGTCTCCCGATAAAAATGATACCTCACTTGTGTTGGTAGGCCTAGAGCCCGCGACAGGAAATGCCCCAAAACACAACGTGGACACATCACATTTTTTGAAAGAAAATAGAGGTGTTTTTTGCAAAGTGCCTACCTGTAGATTTTGGCATCTAGCTCAGCCGGCACCTAGGGAAACCTACCAAACCTGTGCATTTTTGAAAACTAGAGACCTAGGGAAATCCAAGATGGGGTGACTTGTGGGGCTCTGACCAGGTTCTGTTACCCAGAATCCTTTGCAAACTTCATAATGTGGCTAAAAAAAACACATTTTCCTCACATTTCGGTGACAGAAAGTTATGGAATCTGAGAGGAGCCACAAATTTCCTTCCACCCAGCGTTCCCCCAAGTCTCCCGATAAAAATGATACCTCACTTGTGAGGGTAGGCCTAGCGCCCGCGACAGGAAATACCCCAAAACACAACGTGGACACATCACAAGTTTTTTAAAGAAAACAGAGGTGTTTTTTGCAAAGTGCCTACCTGTAGATTTTGGCCTCTAGCTCAGCCGGCACCTAGCGAAACCTACCAGACCTGTGCATTTTTGAAAACTAGAGACCCAGGGGAATCCAAGGTGGGGTGACTTGTGGGGCTCTGACCACGTTCTGTTACCCAGAATCCTTTGCAAATTTCAAAATTTGGCTAAAAAAAACACATTTTCCTCACATTTCGGTGACAGAAAGTTCTGGAATCTGAGAGGAGCCACAAATTTCCTTCCACCCAGCGTTCCCCCAAGTCTCCCGATAAAAATGATACCTCACTTGTGTGGGTAGGCCTAGCGCCCGCGACAGGAAATGCCCCAAAACACAACGTGGACAGATCACATTTTTTTAAAGAAAACAGAGGTGTTTTTTGCAAAGTGCCTACCTGTAGATTTTGGCCTCTAGCTCAGCCGGCACCTAGCGAAACCTACCAAACCTGTGCATTTTTTAAAACTAGAGACCCCGGGGAATCCAAGATGGGGTGACTTGTGGGGCTCTGACCAGGTTCTGTTACCCAGAATCCTTTGCAAACCTCAAAATTTGGCTAAAAAACACATTTTCCTCACATTTCGGTGACAGAAAGTTCTGGAATCTGAGAGGAGCCACAAATTTCCTTCCACCTAGTGTTCCCCCAAGTCTCCCGATAAAAATGATACCTCACTTGTGTGGGTAGGCCTAGCGCCCGCGACAGGAAATGCCCCAAAACACAACGTGGACACATCACAATTTTTGACAGAAAACAGAGGTGTTTTTTGCAAAGTGCCTACCTGCTGATTTTGGCCTCTAGCTCAGCCGGCACCTAGGGAAACCTACCAAACCTGTGCATTTTCGAAAACTAGGGACCTAGGGGAATCCAAGATGGGGTGACTTGTGGGGCTCTGACCAGGTTCTGTTACCCAGAATCCTTTGCAAACCTCAAAATTTGGCTAAAAAAACACATTTTCCTCACATTTCGGTGACAGAAAGTTCTGGAATCTGAGAGGAGCCACAAATTTCCTTCCACCCAGTGTTCCCCCAAGTCTCCCGATAAAAATGATACCTCACTTGTGTGGGTAGGCCTAGCGCCCGCGACAGGAAATGCCCCAAAACACAACGTGTACACATCACAATTTTTGACAGAAAACAGAGGTGTTTTTTTGCAAAGTGCCTACCTGCTGATTTTGGCCTCTAGCTCAGCCGGCACCTAGGGAAACCTACCAAACCTGTGCATTTTTGAAAACTAGGGATCTAGGGGAATCCAAGATGGGATGACTTGTGGGGCTCTGACCAGGTTCTGTTACCCAGAATCCTTTGCAAACCACAAAATTTGGCTAAAAATACACATTTTCCTCACATTTCGGTGACAGGATGTTCTGGAATCTGAGAGGAGCCACAAATGTCCTTCCATCCAGCGTTCCCCCAAGTCTCCCGATAAAAATGATACCTCACTTGTGTGGGTAGGCCTAGCGCCTGTGACAGGAAATGCCCCAAAACACAACGTGGACACATCACATTTTTTTAAAGAAAACAGAGGTGTTTTTTGCAAAGTGCCTACCTGTAGATTTTGGCCTCTAGCTCAGCCGGCACCTAGCGCAACCTACCAAACCTGTGCATTTTTGAAAACTAGAGACCCAGGGGAATCCAAGATGGGGTGACTTGTGGGGCTCTGACCAGGTTCTGTTACCCAGAATCCTTTGCAAACCTCAAAATTTGGCTAAAAATACACATTTTCCTTACATTTCGGTGACAGAAAGTTCTGGAATCTGAGAGGAGCCACAAACTTCCTTCCACAAAGCGTTCCCCCAAGTCTCCACATAAAAATGATACCTCACTTGTGTGGGTAGGCCTAGCACCCGTGACAGGAAATAACTCAAAACACATCATGGACACATCACATTTTTTGAAAGAAAACAGAGGTGTTTTTTGCAAAGTGCCTATCTGTAGATTTTGGCCTCTAGCTCAGCCAGCACCTAGGGAAACCTACCAAACCTGTGCATTTTATTAAACTAGAGACCAAGGGGAATCCAAGATGTGGTGACTTGTGGGGCTCTGACCAGGTTCTGTTACCCAGAATCCTTTGCAAACCTCACAATTTGGCTAAAAAAACACATTTTCCTCACATTTCGGTGACAGAAAGTTCTGGAATCTGAGAGGAGCCACAAATTTCCTTCCACTCAGCGTTCCTCCAAGTCTCCCGATAAAAATGATACCTCACTTGTGTGGGTAGGCCTAGCGCCCGTGACAGGAAATGCCCCAAAACACAACGTGGACACATCACATTTTTTGAAAGAAAATAGAGGTGTTTTTTGCAAAGTGCCTACCTGTAGATTTTGGCCTCTAGCTCAGCCGGCACCTAGGGAAACCTACCAAACCTGTGCATTTCTGAAAACTAGAGACCTAGGGGAATCCAAGATGGGGTGACTTGTGGGGCTCTGACTAGGTTCTGTTACCCAGAATCCTTTGCAAACTTCATAATGTGGCTAAAAAAACACATTTTCCTCACATTTCGGTGACAGAAAGTTATGGAATCTGAGAGGAGCCACAAATTTCCTTCCACCCAGCGTTCCCCCAAGTCTCCCGATAAAAATGATACCTCACTTGTGTGGGTAGGCCTAGCGCCTGCGACAGGAAATACCCCAAAACACAACGTGGACACATCACAAGTTTTTTAAAGAAAACAGAGGTGTTTTTTGCAAAGTGCCTACCTGTAGATTTTGGCCACTAGCTCAGCCGGCACCTAGCGAAACCTACCAAACCTGTGCATTTTTTAAAACTAGAGACCCAGGGTAATCCAAGTTGGGGTGACTTGTGGGGCTCTGACCAGGTTCTGTTACCCAGAATCCTTTGCAAACCTCAAAATTTGGCTAAAAAACACATTTTCCTCACATTTCGGTGACAGAAAGTTCTGGAATCTGAGAGGAGCCACAAATTTCCTTCCACCCAGCGTTCCCCCAAGTCTCCCGATAAAAATGATACCTCACTTGTGTGGGTAGGCCTAGCGCCCGCGACAGGAAATGCCCCAAAACACAACGTGGACACATCACAATTTTTGACAGAAAACAGAGGTGTTTTTCGCAAAGTGCCTACCTGCTGATTTTGGCCTCTAGCTCAGCCGGCACCTAGGGAAACCTACCAAACCTGTGCATTTTCGAAAACTAGGGACCTAGCGGAATCCAAGATGGGGTGACTTGTGGGGCTCTGACCAGGTTCTGTTACCCAGAATCCTTTGCAAACCACAACATTTGGCTAAAAAGACACATTTTCCTCACATTTCGGTGACAGGAAGTTCTGGAATCTGAGAGGAGCCACAAATTTCCTTCCACCCAGCGTTCCCCCAAGTCTCCCGATAAAAATGATACCTCACTTGTGTGGGTAGGCCTAGCGCCCGTGACAGGAAATAACCCAAAACACAACATGGACACATCACATTTTTTGAAAGAAAACAGAGGTGTTTTTTGCAAAGTGCCTACCTGTAGATATTGGCCTCTAGCTCAGCCGGCACTTAGCGAAACCTACCAGACCTGTGCATTTTTGAAAACTAGAGACCCAGGGGAATCCAAGATGGGGTGACTTGTGGGGCTCTGACCAGGTTCTGTTACCCAGAATCCTTTGCAAATTTCAAAATTTGGCTAAAAAAACACATTTTCCTCACATTTCGGTGACAGAAAGTTCTGGAATCTGAGAGGAGCCACAAATTTCCTATCACCCAGCGTTCCCCCAAGTCTCCCGATAAAAATGATACCTCACTTGTGTGGGTAGGCCTAGCTCCCGCGACAGGAAATGCCCCAAAACGCAACGTGGACAGATCACATTTTTTTAAAGAAAACAGAGGTGTTTTTTGCAAAGTGCCTACTTGTAGATTTTGGCCTCTAGCTCAGCCGGCACCTAGCGAAACCTACCAAACCTGTGCATTTTTGAAAACTAGAGACCCCGGGGAATCCAAGATGGGGTGACTTGTGGGGCTCTACCAGGTTCTGTTACCCAGAATCCTTTGCAAACCTCAAAATTTGGCTAAAAAACACATTTTCCTCACATTTCGGTGACAGAAAGTTCTGGAATCTGAGAGGAGCCACAAATTTCCTTCCACCCAGCGTTCCCCCAAGTCTCCCGATAAAAATGATACCTCACTTGTGTGGGTAGGCCTAGCGCCCGCGACAGGAAATGCCCCAAAACACAACGTGGACACATCACAATTTTTGACAGAAAACAGAGGTGTTTTTTGCAAAGTGCCTACCTGCTGATTTTGGCCTCTAGCTCAGGCACCTAGGGAAACCTACCAAACCTGTGCATTTTTTAAAACTAGGGACCTAGGGGAATCCAAGATGGGGTGACTTGTGGGGCTCTGACCAGGTTCTGTTACCCAGAATCCTTTGCAAACCACAAAATTTGTCTAAAAATACACATTTTCCTCACATTTCGGTGACAGGAAGTTCTGGAATCTGAGAGGAGCCACAAATGTCATTCCATCCAGCGTTCCCCCAAGTCTCCCGATAAAAATGATACCTCACTTGTGTGGGTAGGCCTAGCGCCCGTGACAGGAAATAACCCAAAACACAACATGGACACATCACATTTTTTTAAAGAAAACAGAGGTGTTTTTTGCAAAGTGCCTACCTGTAGATATTGGCCTCTAGCTCAGCCGGCACCTAGCGAAACCTACCAGACCTGTGCATTTTTGAAAACTAGAGACCCAGGGGAATCCAAGATGGGGTCACTTGTGGGGCTCTGACCAGGTTCTGTTACCCAGAATCCTTTGCAAACTTCACAATTTGGCTAAAAAACACATTTTCCTCACATTTCGGTGACAGAAAGTTCTGGAATCTGAGAGGAGCCACAAATTTCCTTCCACCCAGCGTTCCCCCAAGTCTCCTGATAAAAATGATACCTCACTTGTGTGGGTAGGCCTAGCGCCTGTGACAGGAAATGCCCCAAAACACAACGTGGACACATCACATTTTTTGAAAGAAAACAGATGTTTTTTTTGCAAAGTGCCTACCTGTAGATTTTGGCCTCTAGCTCAGCCGGCACCAAGGGAAACCTACCAAACCTGTGCAATGTTTGAAAACTAGAGACCCAGGGGAATCCAAGATGGGGTGACTTGTGGGGCTCTGACCAGGTTCTGTTACCCAGAATCCTTTGCAAACCTCAAAATTTGGCTAAAAATACACATTTTCCTCACATTTCGGTGACAGAAAGTTCTGGAATCTGAGAGGAGCCACAAATTTCCTTACACAAAGCGTTCCCCCAAGTCTCCACATAAAAATGATACCTCACTTGTGTGGGTAGGCCTAGCGCCCGCGACAGGAAATGCCCCAAAACACAACGAGGACACATCACATTTTTTTAAAGAAAACAGAGGTGTTTTTTGCAAAGTGCCTACCTGTAGATTTTGGCCTCTAGCTCAGCCGGCACCTATCGAAACCTACCAAACCTGTGAATTTTTGAAAACTAGAGACCCAGGGGAATCCAAGATGGGGTGACATGTGGGGCTCTGACCAGGTTCTGTTACCCAGAATCCTTTGCAAACCTCAAAATTTGGCTAAAAATACACATTTTCCTCACATTTCGGTGACAGAAAGTTCTGGAATCTGAGAGGAGCCACAAATTTCCTTACACAAAGCGTTCCCCCAAGTCTCCACATAAAAATGATACCTCACTTGTGTGGGTAGGCCTAGCGCCCGTGACAGGAAATAACCCAAAACACAACATGGACACATCACATTTTTTGAAAGAAAACAGAGGTGTTTTTTGCAAAGTGACTACCTGTAGATTTTGGCCTCTAGCTCAGCCAGCACCTAGGGAAACCTACCAAACCTGTGCATTTTTTTAAACTAGAGACCTAGGGGAATCCAAGATGTGGTGACTTGTGGGGCTCTGACCAGGTTCTGTTACCCAGAATCTTTTGCAAACCTCAAAATGTGGCTAAAAAAACACATTTTCTTCACATTTCGGTGATAGAAAGTTATGGAATCTGAGAGGAGCCACAAATTTCCTTCCACCTAGTGTTCCCCCAAGTCTCCCAATAAAAATTATACCTCACTTGTGTGGGTAGGCCTAGCGCCCGCGACAGGAAATGCCCCAAAACACAACGTGGACACATCACATTTTTTGAAAGAAAACAGAGGTCTTTTTTGCAAAGTGCCTACCTGTAGATTTTGGCCTCTAGCTCAGCCGGCACCTAGCGAAACCTACCAAACCTGTGCATTTTTGAAAACTAGAGACCTAGAGGAATCCAAGATGGGGTGACTTGTGGGGCTCTGACCAGGTTCTGTTACCCAGAATCCTTTGCAAACCTCACAATTTGGCTAAAAAAACACATTTTCCTCACATTTCGGTGACAGAAAGTTCTGGAATCTGAGAGGAGCCACAAATTTCCTTCCACCCAGCGTTCCTCCAAGTCTCCCGATAAAAATGATACCTCACTTGTGTGGGTAGGCCTAGCGCCCGTCACAGGAAATGCCCCAAAACACAACGTGGACACATAACATTTTTTGAAAGAAAATAGAGGTGTTTTTTGCAAAGTGCCTACCTGTAGATTTTGGCCTCTAGCTCAGCTGGCACCTAGCGAAACCTACCAGACCTGTGCATTTTTTAAAACTAGAGACCCAGGGGAATCCAAGATGGGGTCACTTGTGGGGCTCTGACCAGGTTCTGTTACCCAGAATCCTTTGCAAACTTCACAATTTGGCTAAAAAAACACATTTTCCTCACATTTCGGTGACAGAAAGTTCTGGAATCTGAGAGGAGCCACAAATTTCCTTCCACCCAGCGTTCCCCCAAGTCTCCCGATAAAAATGATACCTCACTTGTGTGGGTAGGCCTAGCGCCCGCGACAGGAAATGCCCCAAAACACAACGAGGACACATCACATTTTTTTAAAGAAAACAGAGGTGTTTTTTGCAAAGTGCCTACCTGTAGATTTTGGCCTCTAGCTCAGCCGGCACCTAGCGAAACCTACCAAACCTGTGAATTTTTGAAAACTAGAGACCCAGGGGAATCCAAGATGGGGTGACTTGTGGGGCTCTGACCAGGTTCTGTTACCCAGAATCCTTTGCAAACCTCAAAATTTGGCTAAAAATACACATTTTCCTCACATTTCGGTGACAGAAAGTTCTGGAATCTGAGAGGAGCCACAAATTTCCTTACACAAAGCGTTCCCCCAAGTCTCCACATAAAAATGATACCTCACTTGTGTGGGTAGGCCTAGCGCCCGTGACAGGAAATAACCCAAAACACAACATGGACACATCACATTTTTTTAAAGAAAACAGAGGTGTTTTTTGCAAAGTGCCTACCTGTAGATTTTGGCCTCTAGCTCAGCCAGCACCTAGGGAAACCTACCAAACCTGTGCATTTTTTTAAACTAGAGACCTAGGGGAATCCAAGATGTGGTGACTTGTGGGGCTCTGACCAGGTTCTGTTACCCAGAATCTTTTGCAAACCTCAAAATGTGGCTAAAAAAACACATTTTCTTCACATTTCGGTGATAGAAAGTTATGGAATCTGAGAGGAGCCACAAATTTCCTTCCACCTAGTGTTCCCCCAAGTCTCCCAATAAAAATTATACCTCACTTGTGTGGGTAGGCCTAGCGCCCGCGACAGGAAATGCCCCAAAACACAACGTGGACACATCACATTTTTTGAAAGAAAACAGAGGTCTTTTTTGCAAAGTGCCTACCTGTAGATTTTGGCCTCTAGCTCAGCCGGCACCTAGGGAAACCTACCAAACCTGTGCATTTATGAAAACTAGAGACCTAGAGGAATCTAAGATGGGGTGACTTGTGGGGCTCTGACCAGGTTCTGTTACCCAGAATCCTTTGCAAACCTCACAATTTGGCTAAAAAAACAAATTTTCCTCACATTTCGGTGACAGAAAGTTCTGGAATCTGAGAGGAGCCACAAATTTCCTTCCACCCAGCGTTCCTCCAAGTCTCCCGATAAAAATGATACCTCACTTGTGTGGGTAGGCCTAGCGCCCGTGACAGGAAATGCCCCAAAACACAACGTGGACACATAACATTTTTTGAAAGAAAATAGAGGTGTTTTTTGCAAAGTGCCTACCTGTAGATTTTGGCCTCTAGCTCAGCCGGCACCTAGGGAAACCTACCAAACCTGTGCATTTCTGAAAACTAGAGACCTAGGGGAATCCAAGATGGGGTGACTTGTGGGGCTCTGACCAGGTTCTGTTACCCAGAATCCTTTGCAAACTTCATAATGTGGCTAAAAAAACACATTTTCCTCACATTTCGGTGACAGAAAGTTATGGAATCTGAGAGGAGCCACAAATTTCCTTCCACCCAGCGTTCCCCCAAGTCTCCCGATAAAAATGATACCTCACTTGTGTGGGTAGGCCTAGCGCCTGCGACAGGAAATACACCAAAACACAACGTGGACACATCACAAGTTTTTTAAAGAAAACAGAGGTGTTTTTTGCAAAGTGCCTACCTGTAGATTTTGGCCACTAGCTCAGCCGGCACCTAGCGAAACCTACCAAACCTGTGCATTTTTTAAAACTAGAGACCCAGGGTAATCCAAGATGGGGTGACTTGTGGGGCTCTGACCAGGTTCTGTTACCCAGAATCCTTTGCAAACCTCAAAATTTGGCTAAAAAACACATTTTCCTCACATTTCGGTGACAGAAAGTTCTGGAATCTGAGAGGAGCCACAAATTTCCTTCCACCCAGCGTTCCCCCAAGTCTCCCGATAAAAATGATACCTCACTTGTGTGGGTAGCACTAGCGCCCGCGACAGGAAATGCCCCAAAACACAACGTGGACACATCACAATTTTTGACAGAAAACAGAGGTGTTTTTCGCAAAGTGCCTACATGCTGATTTTGGCCTCTAGCTCAGCCGGCACCTAGGGAAACCTACCAAACCTGTGCATTTTCGAAAACTAGGGACCTAGCGGAATCCAAGATGGGGTGACTTGTGGGGCTCTGACCAGGTTCTGTTACCCAGAATCCTTTGCAAACCACAACATTTGGCTAAAAAGACACATTTTCCTCACATTTCGGTGACAGGAAGTTCTGGAATCTGAGAGGAGCCACAAATTTCCTTCCACCCAGCGTTCCCCCAAGTCTCCCGATAAAAATGATACCTCACTTGTGTGGGTAGGCCTAGCGCCCGTGACAGGAAATAACCCAAAACACAACATGGACACATCACATTTTTTGAAAGAAAACAGAGGTGTTTTTTGCAAAGTGCCTACCTGTAGATATTGGCCTCTAGCTCAGCCGGCACTTAGCGAAACCTACCAGACCTGTGCATTTTTGAAAACTAGAGACCCAGGGGAATCCAAGATGGGGTGACTTGTGGGGCTCTGACCAGGTTCTGTTACCCAGAATCCTTTGCAAATTTCAAAATTTGGCTAAAAAAACACATTTTCCTCACATTTCGGTGACAGAAAGTTCTGGAATCTGAGAGGAGCCACAAATTTCCTTCCACCCAGCGTTCCCCCAAGTCTCCCGATAAAAATGATACCTCACTTGTGTGGGTAGGCCTAGCGCCCGTGACAGGAAATGCCCCAAAACACAACGTGGACAGATCACATTTTTTTAAAGAAAACAGAGGTGTTTTTTGCAAAGTGCCTACCTGTAGATTTTGGCCTCTAGCTCAGCCGGCACCTAGCGAAACCTACCAAACCTGTGCATTTTTGAAAACTAGAGACCCCGGGGAATCCAAGATGGGGTGACTTGTGGGGCTCTACCAGGTTCTGTTACCCAGAATCCTTTGCAAACCTCAAAATTTGGCTAAAAAACACATTTTCCTCACATTTCGGTGACAGAAAGTTCTGGCATCTGAGAGGACCCACAAATTTCCTTCCACCCAGCGTTCCCCCAAGTCTCCCGATAAAAATGATACCTCACTTGTGTGGGTAGGCCTAGCGCCCGCGACAGGAAATACCCCAAAACACAACGTGGACACATCACAAGTTTTTTAAAGAAAACAGAGGTGTTTTTTGCAAAGTGCCTACCTGTATATTTTGGCCTCTAGCTCAGCCGGCACCTAGCGAAACCTACCAAACCTGTGCATTTTTGAAAACTAGAGACCCAGGGGAATCCAAGATGGGGTGACTTGTGGGGCTCTGACCAGGTTCTGTTACCCAGAATCCTTTGCAAACCTCAAAATTTGGCTAAAAAACACATTTTCCTCACATTTCGGTGACAGAAAGTTCTGGAATCTGAGAGGAGCCACAAATTTCCTTCCACCCAGCGTTCCCCCAAGTCTCCCGATAAAAATGATACCTCACTTGTGTGGGTAGGCCTAGCGCCCGCGACAGGAAATGCCCCAAAACACAACGTGGACACATCACAATTTTTGACAGAAAACAGAGGTGTTTTTTGCAAAGTGCCTACCTGCTGATTTTGGCCTCTAGCTCAGGCACCTAGGGAAACCTACCAAACCTGTGCATTTTTGAA
The DNA here is from genome assembly GCF_031143425.1 of Pleurodeles waltl. Lineage (NCBI taxonomy): Eukaryota > Metazoa > Chordata > Amphibia > Caudata > Salamandridae > Pleurodeles > Pleurodeles waltl. The sequence continues at coordinate 69,791,349 of NC_090440.1, read as the reverse complement.
AACTAGGGACCTAGGGGAATCCAAGATGGGGTGACTTGTGGGGCTCTGACCAGGTTCTGTTACCCAGAATCCTTTGCAAACCACAAAATTTGGCTAAAAATACACATTTTCCTCACATTTCGGTGACAGGAAGTTCTGGAATCTGAGAGGAGCCACAAATGTCATTCCATCCAGCGTTCCCCCAAGTCTCCCGATAAAAATGATACCTCACTTGTGTGGGTAGGCCTAGCGCCCGTGACAGGAAATAACCCAAAACACAACATGGACACATCACATTTTTTTAAAGAAAACAGAGGTGTTTTTTGCAAAGTGCCTACCTGTAGATATTGGCCTCTAGCTCAGCCGGCACCTAGCGAAACCTACCAGACCTGTGCATTATTGAAAACTAGAGCCCCAGGGGAATCCAAGATGGGGTCACTTGTGGGGCTCTGACCAGGTTCTGTTACCCAGAATCCTTTGCAAATTTCAAAATTTGGCTAAAAAAACACATTTTCCTCACATTTCGGTGACAGAAAGTTCTGGAATCTGAGAGGAGCCACAAATTTCCTTCCACCCAGCGTTCCCCCAAGTCTCCCGATAAAAATGATACCTCACTTGTGTGGGTAGGCCTAGCGCCCGTGACAGGAAATGCCCCAAAACACAACGTGGACAGATCACATTTTTTTAAAGAAAACAGAGGTGTTTTTTGCAAAGTGCCTACCTGTAGATTTTGGCCTCTAGCTCAGCCGGCACCTAGCGAAACCTACCAAACCTGTGCATTTTTGAAAACTAGAGACCCCGGGGAATCCAAGATGGGGTGACTTGTGGGGCTCTACCAGGTTCTGTTACCCAGAATCCTTTGCAAACCTCAAAATTTGGCTAAAAAACACATTTTCCTCACATTTCGGTGACAGAAAGTTCTGGCATCTGAGAGGACCCACAAATTTCCTTCCACCCAGCGTTCCCCCAAGTCTCCCGATAAAAATGATACCTCACTTGTGTGGGTAGGCCTAGCGCCCGCGACAGGAAATACCCCAAAACACAACGTGGACACATCACAAGTTTTTTAAAGAAAACAGAGGTGTTTTTTGCAAAGTGCCTACCTGTATATTTTGGCCTCTAGCTCAGCCGGCACCTAGCGAAACCTACCAAACCTGTGCATTTTTGAAAACTAGAGACCCAGGGGAATCCAAGATGGGGTGACTTGTGGGGCTCTGACCAGGTTCTGTTACCCAGAATCCTTTGCAAACCTCAAAATTTGGCTAAAAAACACATTTTCCTCACATTTCGGTGACAGAAAGTTCTGGAATCTGAGAGGAGCCACAAATTTCCTTCCACCCAGCGTTCCCCCAAGTCTCCCGATAAAAATGATACCTCACTTGTGTGGGTAGGCCTAGCGCCCGCGACAGGAAATGCCCCAAAACACAACGTGGACACATCACAATTTTTGACAGAAAACAGAGGTGTTTTTTGCAAAGTGCCTACCTGCTGATTTTGGCCTCTAGCTCAGGCACCTAGGGAAACCTACCAAACCTGTGCATTTTTGAAAACTAGGGACCTAGGGGAATCCAAGATGGGGTGACTTGTGGGGCTCTGACCAGGTTCTGTTACCCAGAATCCTTTGCAAACCACAAAATTTGGCTAAAAATACACATTTTCCTCACATTTCGGTGACAGGAAGTTCTGGAATCTGAGAGGAGCCACAAATGTCATTCCATCCAGCGTTCCCCCAAGTCTCCCGATAAAAATGATACCTCACTTGTGTGGGTAGGCCTAGCGCCCGTGACAGGAAATAACCCAAAACACAACATGGACACATCACATTTTTTTAAAGAAAACAGAGGTGTTTTTTGCAAAGTGCCTACCTGTAGATATTGGCCTCTAGCTCAGCCGGCACCTAGCGAAACCTACCAGACCTGTGCATTATTGAAAACTAGAGACCCAGGGGAATCCAAGATGGGGTCACTTGTGGGGCTCTGACCAGGTTCTGTTACCCAGAATCCTTTGCAAACTTCACAATTTGGCTAAAAAAACACATTTTCCTCACATTTCGGTGACAGAAAGTTCTGGAATCTGAGAGGAGCCACAAATTTCCTTCCACCCAGCGTTCCCCCAAGTCTCCCGATAAAAATGATACCTCACTTGTGTGGGTAGGCCTAGCGCCTGTGACAGGAAATGCCCCAAAACACAACATGGACACATCACATTTTTTAAAAGAAAACAGATGGTTTTTTTGCAAAGTGCCTACCTGTAGATTTTGGCCTCTAGCTCAGCCGGCACCAAGGGAAACCTACCAAACCTGTGCAATGTTTGAAAACTAGAGACCTAGGGGAATCCAAGATGGGGTGACTTGTGGGGCTCTGACCAGGTTCTGTTACCCAGAATCCTTTGCAAACTTCATAATGTGGCTAAAAAAACACATTTTCCTCACATTTCGGTGACAGAAAGTTCTGGAATCTGAGAGGAGCCACAAATTTCCTTCCACCCAGCGTTCCCCAAGTCTCCCGATAAAAATGATACCTCACTTGTGTGGGTAGGCCTAGCGCCCGCGACAGGAAATGCCCCAAAACACAACGAGGACACATCACATTTTTTTAAAGAAAACAGAGGTGTTTTTTGCAAAGTGCCTACCTGTAGATTTTGGCCTCTAGCTCAGCCGGCACCTAGCGAAACCTACCAAACCTGTGAATTTTTGAAAACTAGAGACCCAGGGGAATCCAAGATGGGGTGACTTGTGGGGCTCTGACCAGGTTCTGTTACCCAGAATCCTTTGCAAACCTCAAAATTTGGCTAAAAATACACATTTTCCTCACATTTCGGTGACAGAAAGTTCTGGAATCTGAGAGGAGCCACAAATTTCCTTACACAAAGCGTTCCCCCAAGTCTCCACATAAAAATGATACCTCACTTGTGTGGGTAGGCCTAGCGCCCGTGACAGGAAATAACCCAAAACACAACATGGACACATCACATTTTTTGAAAGAAAACAGAGGTGTTTTTTGCAAAGTGCCTACCTGTAGATTTTGGCCTCTAGCTCAGCCAGCACCTAGGGAAACCTACCAAACCTATGCATTTTTTTAAACTAGAGACCTAGGGGAATCCAAGATGTGGTGACTTGTGGGGCTCTGACCAGGTTCTGTTACCCAGAATCTTTTGCAAACCTCAAAATGTGGCTAAAAAAACACATTTTCTTCACATTTTGGTGACAGAAAGTTATGGAATCTGAGAGGAGCCACAAATTTCCTTCCACCTAGTGTTCCCCCAAGTCTCCCAATAAAAATTATACCTCACTTGTGTGGGTAGGCCTAGCGCCCGCGACAGGAAATGCCCCAAAACACAACGTGGACACATCACATTTTTTAAAAGAAAACAGAGGTGTTTTTTGCAAAGTGCCTACCTGTAGATTTTGGCCTCTAGCTCAGCCGGCACCTAGCGAAACCTACCAAACCTGTGCATTTTTGAAAACTAGAGACCCAGGGGAATCCAAGATGGGGTGACTTGTGGGGCTCTGACCAGGTTCTGTTACCCAGAATCCTTTGCAAACCTCAAAATTTGGCTAAAAAACACATTTTCCTCACATTTCGGTGACAGAAAGTTCTGGAATCTGAGAGGAGCCACAAATTTCCTTCCACACAGCGTTCCCCCAAGTCTCCCGATAAAAATGATACCTCACTTGTGTGGGTAGGCCTAGCGCCCGCGACAGGAAATGCCCCAAAACACAACGTGGACACATCACAATTTTTGACAGAAAACAGAGATGTTTTTCGCAAAGTGCCTACCTGCTGATTTTGGCCTCTAGCTCAGCCGGCACCTAGGGAAACCTACCAAACCTGTGCATTTTCGAAAACTAGGGACCTAGGGGAATCCAAGATGGGGTGACTTGTGGGGCTCTGACCAGGTTCTGTTACCCAGAATCCTTTGCAAACCACAAAATTTGGCTAAAAATACACATTTTCCTCACATTTCGGTGACAGGAAGTTCTGGAATCTGAGAGGAGCCACAAATTTCCTTACACCCAGCGTTCCCCCAAGTCTCCCGATAAAAATGATACCTCACTTGTGTGGGTAGGCCTAGCGCCCGTGACAGGAAATAACCCAAAACACAACATGGACACATCACAATTTTTGAAAGAAAACAGAGGTGTTTTTTGCAAAGTGCCTACCTGTAGATATTGGCCTCTAGCTCAGCCGGCACTTAGCGAAACCTACCAGACCTGTGCATTTTTGAAAACTAGAGACCCAGGGGAATCCAAGATGGGGTGACTTGTGGGGCTCTGACCAGGTTCTGTTACCCAGAATCCTTTGCAAACCACAAAATTTGGCTAAAAATACACATTTTCCTCACATTTCGGTGACAGGAAGTTCTGGAATCTGAGAGGAGCCACAAATTTCCTTACACAAAGCGTTCCCCCAAGTCTCCACATAAAAATGATACCTCACTTGTGTGGGTAGGCCTAGCGCCCGTGACAGGAAATAACCCAAAACACAACATGGACACATCACATTTTTTTAAAGAAAACAGAGGTGTTTTTTGCAAAGTGCCTACCTGTAGATTTTGGCCTCTAGCTCAGCCAGCACCTAGGGAAACCTACCAAACCTGTGCATTTTTTAAAACTAGAGACCTAGGGGAATCCAAGATGTGGTGACTTGTGTGGATCTGACTAGGTTCTGTTACCCAGAATCTTTTGCAAACCTCAAAATGTGGCTAAAAAAACACATTTTCTTCACATTTCGGTGACTGAAAGTTATGGAATCTGAGAGGAGCCACAAATTTCCTTCCACCTAGTGTTCCCCCAAGTCTCCCAATAAAAATTATACCTCACTTGTGTGGGTAGGCCTAGCGCCCGCGACAGGAAATGCCCCAAAACACAACGTGGACACATCACATTTTTTTAAAGAAAACAGAGGTCTTTTTTGCAAAGTGCCTACCTGTAGATTTTGGCCTCTAGCTCAGCCGGCACCTAGGGAAACCTACCAAACCTGTGCATTTTTTAAAACTAGAGACCCCGGGAATCCAAGATGGGGTGACTTGTGGGGCTCTGACCAGGTTCTGTTACCCAGAATCCTTTGCAAACCTCAAAATTTGGCTAAAAAACACATTTTCCTCACATTTCGGTGACAGAAAAGTTCTGGAATCTGAGAGGAGCCACAAATTTCCTTCCACCCAGCGTTCCCCCAAGTCTCCCGATAAAAATGATACCTCACTTGTGTGGGTAGGCCTAGCGCCCGCGACAGGAAATGCCCCAAAACACAACGAGGACACATCACATTTTTTAAAAGAAAACAGAGGTGTTTTTTGCAAAGTGCCTACCTGTAGATTTTGGCCTCTAGCTCAGCCGGCACCTAGCGAAACCTACCAAACCTGTGCATTTTTGAAAACTAGAGACCCAGGGGAATCCAAGATGGGGTGACTTGTGGGGCTCTGACCAGGTTCTGTTACCCAGAATCCTTTGCAAACCTCAAAATTTGGCTACAAAACACATTTTCCTCACATTTCGGTGACAGAAAGTTCTGGAATCTGAGAGGAGCCACAAATTTCCTTCCACCCAGCGTTCCCCCAAGTCTCCCGATAAAAATGATACCTCACTTGTGTGGGTAGGCCTAGCGCCCGCGACAGGAAATGCCCCAAAACACAACGTGGACACATCACAATTTTTGACAGAAAACAGAGGTGTTTTTCGCAAAGTGCCTACCTGCTGATTTTGGCCTCTAGCTCAGCCGGCACCTAGGGAAACCTACCAAACCTGTGCATTTTAGAAAACTAGAGACCCAGGGGAATCCAAGATGGGGTGACTTGTGGGGCTCTGACCAGGTTCTGTTACCCAGAATCCTTTGCAAACCACAAAATTTGGCTAAAAATACACATTTTCCTCACATTTCGGTGACAGGAAGTTCTGGAATCTGAGAGGAGCCACAAATTTCCTTACACCCAGCGTTCCCCCAAGTCTCCCGATAAAAAAGATACCTCACTTGTGTGGGTAGGCCTAGCGCCCGTGACAGGAAATAACCCAAAACACAACATGGACACATCACATTTTTTGAAAGAAAACAGAGGTGTTTTTTGCAAAGTGCCTACCTGTAGATATTGGCCTCTAGCTCAGCCGGCACTTAGCGAAACCTACCAGACCTGTGCATTTTTGAAAACTAGAGACCCAGGGGAATCCAAGATGGGGTGACTTGTGGGGCTCTGACCAGGTTCTGTTACCCAGAATCCTTTGCAAACCTCAAAATTTGGCTAAAAAACACATTTTCCTCACATTTTGGAGACAGAAAGTTCTGGAATCTGAGAGGAGCCACAAACTTCCTTCCACCCAGCGTTCCCCCAAGTCTCCCGATAAAAATGACCTCACTTGTGTGGGTAGGACTAGCGCCCGCGACAGCAAATGCCCCAAAACACAACGAGGACACATCACATTTTTTTAAAGAAAACAGAGGTGTTTTTTGCAAAGTGCCTACCTGTGGATTTTGGCATCTAGCTCAGCCGGCACCTAGCGAAACCTACCAAACCTGTGCATTTTTGAAAACTAGAGACCCAGGGGAATCCAAGATGGGGTGACTTGTGGGGCTCTGACCAGGTTCTGTTACCCAGAATCCTTTGCAAACCTCAAAATTTGGCTAAAAAACACATTTTCCTCACATTTCGGAGACAGAAAGTTCTGGAATCTGAGAGGAGCCACAAATTTCCTTCCACCCAGCGTTCCCCCAAGTCTCCCGATAAAAATGATACCTCACTTGTGTGGGTAGGCCTAGCGCCCGCGACAGGAAATGCCCCAAAACACAACGAGGACACATCACATTTTTTTAAAGAAAACAGAGGTGTTTTTTGCAAAGTGCCTACCTGTAGATTTTGGCATCTAGCTCAGCCGGCACCTAGCGAAACCTACCAAACCTGTGCATTTTTGAAAACTAGAGACCCAGGGGAATCCAAGATGGGGTGACTTGTGGGGCTCTGACCAGGTTCTGTTACCCAGAATCCTTTGCAAACCTCAAAATTTGGCTAAAAATACACATTTTCCTCACATTTCGGTGACAGAAAGTTCTGGAATCTGAGAGGAGCCACAAATTTCCTTACACAAAGCGTTCCCCCAAGTCTCCACATAAAAATGATACCTCACTTGTGTGGGTAGGCCTAGCGCCCGTGACAGGAAATAACCCAAAACACAACATGGACACATCACATTTTTTGAAAGAAAACAGAGGTGTTTTTTGCAAAGTGCCTACCTGTAGATTTTGGCCTCTAGCTCAGCCAGCACCTAGGGAAACCTACCAAACCTGTGCATTTTTTAAAACTAGAGAACTAGGGGAATCCAAGATGTGGTGACTTGTGGGGCTCTGAGCAGGTTCTGTTACCCAGAATCTTTTGCAAACCTCAAAATGTGGCTAAAAAAACACATTTTCTTCACATTTCGGTGACAGAAAGTTATGGAATCTGAGAGGAGCCACAAATTTCCTTCCACCTAGTGTTCCCCCAAGTCTCCCAATAAATATTATACCTCACTTGTGTGGGTAGGCATAGCGCCCGCGACAGGAAATGCCCCCAAAACAGAACGAGGACACATCACATTTTTTTAAAGAAAACAGAGGTGTTTTTTGCAAAGTGCCTACCTGTAGATTTTGGCATCTAGCTCAGCCGGCACCTAGCGAAACCTACCAAACCTGTGCATTTTTGAAAACTAGAGACCCAGGGGAATCCAAGATGGGGTGACTTGTGGGGCTCTGACCAGGTTCTGTTACCCAGAATCCTTTGCAAACCTCAAAATTTGGCTAAAAATACACATTTTCCTAACATTTCGGTGACAGAAAGTTCTGGAATCTGAGAGGAGCCACAAATTTCCTTACACAAAGCGTTCCCCCAAGTCTCCACATAAAAATGATACTCACTTGTGTGGGTAGGCCTAGCGCCCGTGACAGGAAATAACCCAAAACACAACATGGACACATCACATTTTTTGAAAGAAAACAGAGGTGTTTTTTGCAAAGTGCCTACCTGTAGATTTTGGCCTCTAGCTCAGCCAGCACCTAGGGAAACCTACCAAACCTGTGCATTTTTTAAAACTAGAGACCTAGGGGAATCCAAGATGTGGTGACTTGTGGGGCTCTGACCAGGTTCTGTTACCCAGAATCTTTTGCAAACCTCAAAATGTGGCTAAAAAAACACATTTTCTTCACATTTTGGTGACAGAAAGTTATGGAATCTGAGAGGAGCCACAAATTTCCTTCCACCTAGTGTTCCCCCAAGTCTCCCAATAAAAATTATAACTCACTTGTGTGGGTAGGCATAGCGCCCGCGACAGGAAATGCCCCCAAAACACAACGTGGACACATCACAAGTTTTTTAAAGAAAACAGAGGTGTTTTTTGCAAAGTGCCTACCTGTATATTTTGGCCTCTAGCTCAGCCGGCAACTAGCGAAACCTACCAAACCTGTGCATTTTTGAAAACTAGAGACCCAGGGGAATCCAAGATGGGGTGACTTGTGGGGCTCTGACCAGGTTCTGTTACCCAGAATCCTTTGCAAACCTCAAAATTTGGCTAAAAAACACATTTTCCTCACATTTCGGTGACAGAAAGTTCTGGAATCTGAGAGGAGCCACAAATTTCCTTCTACCCCGCGTTCCCCCAAGTCTCCCGATAAAAATGATACCTCACTTGTGTGGGTAGGCCTAGCGCCCGCGACAGGAAATGCCCCAAAACACAACGTGGACAGATCACATTTTTTTAAAGAAAACAGAGGTGTTTTTTGCAAAGTGCCTACCTGTAGATTTTGGCCTCTAACTCAGCCGGCACCAAGGGAAACCTACCAAACCTGTGCATTTTTTAAAACTAGAGACCCCGGAGAATCCAAGATGGGGTGACTTGTGGGGCTCTGACCAGGTTCTGTTACCCAGAATCCTTTGCAAACCTCAAAATTTGGCTAAAAAACACATTTTCCTCACATTTCGGTGACAGAAAGTTCTGGAATCTGAGAGGAGCCACAAATTTCCTTCCACCCAGCGTTCCCCCAAGTCTCCCGATAAAAATGATACCTCACTTGTGTGGGTAGGCCTAGCGCCCGCGACAGGAAATGCCCCAAAACACAACGAGGACACATCACATTTTTTGAAAGAAAACAGAGGTGTTTTTTGCAAAGTGCCTACCTGTAGATTTTGGCATCTAGCTCAGCCGGCACCTAACGAAACCTACCAAACCTGTGCATTTTTTAAAACTAGAGACCCAGGGGAATCCAAGATGGGGTGACTTGTGGGGCTCTGACCAGGTTCTGTTACCCAGAATCCTTTGCAAACCTCAAAATTTGGCTAAAAATACACATTTTCCTCACATTTCGGTGACAGAAAGTTCTGGAATCTGAGAGGAGCCACAAATTTCCTTACACAAAGCGTTCCCCCAAGTCTCCACATAAAAATGATACCTCACTTGTTTGGGTAGGCCTAGCGCCCGTGACAGGAAATAACCCAAAACACAACATGGACACATCACATTTTTTGAAAGAAAACAGAGGTGTTTTTTGCAAAGTGCCTACCTGTAGATTTTGGCCTCTAGCTCAGCCAGCACCTAGGGAAACCTACCAAACCTGTGCATTTTTTAAAACTAGAGACCTAGGGGAATCCAAGATGTGGTGACTTGTGGGGCTCTGACCAGGTTCTGTTACCCAGAATCTTTTGCAAACCTCAAAATGTGTCTAAAAAAACACATTTTCTTCACATTTCGGTGACAGAAAGTTATGGAATCTGAGAGGAGCCACAAATTTCCTTCCACCTAGTGTTCCCCCAAGTCTCCCAATAAAAATTATACCTCACTTGTGTGGGTAGGCATAGCGCCCGCAACAGGAAATGCCCCCAAAACACAACGTGGACACATCACAAGTTTTTTAAAGAAAACAGAGGTGTTTTTTGCAAAGTGCCTACCTGTATATTTTGGCCTCTAGCTCAGCCGGCACCTAGCGAAACCTACCAAACCTGTGCATTTTTGAAAACTAGAGACCCAGGGGAATCCAAGATGGGGTGACTTGTGGGGCTCTGACCAGGTTCTGTTACCCAGAATCCTTTGCAAACCTCAAAATTTGGCTAAAAAACACATTTTCCTCACATTTCGGTGACAGAAAGTTCTGGAATCTGAGAGGAGCCACAAATTTCCTTCCACCCAGCGTTCCCCCAAGTTTCCCGATAAAAATGATACCTCACTTGTGTGGGTAGGCCTAGCGCCCGCTACAGGAAATGCCCCAAAACACAACGTGGACACATCACAATTTTTGACAGAAAAAAGAGGTGTTTTTTGCAAAGTGCCTACCTGCTGATTTTGGCCTCTAGCTCAGGCACCTAGGGAAACCTACCAAACCTGTGCATTTTTGAAAACTAGGGACCTAGGGAATTCCAAGATGGGGTGACTTGTGGGGCTCTGACCAGGTTCTGTTACCCAGAATCCTTTGCAAACCACAAAATTTGGCTAAAAATACACATTTTCCTCACATTTCGGTGACAGGAAGTTCTGGAATCTGAGAGGAGCCACAAATGTCATTCCATCCAGCGTTCCCCCAAGTCTCCCGATAAAAATGATACCTCACTTGTGTGGGTAGGCCTAGCGCCCGTGACAGGAAATAACCCAAAACACAACATGGACACATCACATTTTTTTAAAGAAAACAGAGGTGTTTTTTGCAAAGTGCCTACCTGTAGATATTGGCCTCTAGCTCAGCCGGCACCTAGCGAAACCTACCAGACCTGTGCATTTTTGAAAACTAGAGACCCAGGGGAATCCAAGATGGGGTCACTTGTGGGGCTCTGACCAGGTTCTGTTACCCAGAATCCTTTGCAAACTTCAAAATTTGGCTAAAAAAACACATTTTCCTCACATTTCGGTGACAGAAAGTTCTGGAATCTGAGAGGAGCCACAAATTTCCTTCCACCCAGCGTTCCCCCAAGTCTCCCGATAAAAATGATACCTCACTTGTGTGGGTAGGCCTAGCGCCTGTGACAGGAAATGCCCCAAAACACAACGTGGACACATCACATTTTTTGAAAGAAAACAGGTGTTTTTTTTGCAAAGTGCCTACCTGTAGATTTTGGCCTCTAGCTCAGCCGGCACCAAGGGAAACCTACCAAACCTGTGCAATGTTTGAAAACTAGAGACCTAGGGGAATCCAAGATGGGGTGACTTGTGGGGCTCTGACCAGGTTCTGTTACCCAGAATCCTTTGCAAACTTCATAATGTGGCTAAAAAAACACATTTTCCTCACATTTCGGTGACAGAAAGTTCTGGAATCTGAGAGGAGCCACAAATTTCCTTCCACCCAGCGTTCCCCCAAGTCTCCCGATAAAAATGATACCTCACTTGTGTGGGTAGTCCTAGCGCCCGCGACAGGAAATGCCCCAAAACACAACGAGGACACATCACATTTTTTTAAAGAAAACAGAGGTGTTTTTTGCAAAGTGCCTACCTGTAGATTTTGGCCTCTAGCTCAGCCGGCACCTAGCGAAACCTACCAAACCTGTGAATTTGTGAAAACTAGAGACCCAGGGGAATCCAAGATGGGGTGACTTGTGGGGCTCTGACCAGGTTCTGTTACCCAGAATCCTTTGCAAACCTCAAAATTTGGCTAAAAATACACATTTTCCTCACATTTCGGTGACAGAAAGTTCTGGAATCTGAGAGGAGCCACAAATTTCCTTACACAAAGCGTTCCCCCAAGTCTCCACATAAAAATGATACCTCACTTGTGTGGGTAGGCCTAGCGCCCGTGACTGGAAATAACCCAAAACACAACATGGACACATCACATTTTTTGAAAGAAAACAGAGGTGTTTTTTGCAAAGTGCCTACCTGTAGATTTTGGCCTCTAGCTCAGCCAGCACCTAGGGAAACCTACCAAACCTGTGCATTTTTTAAAACTAGAGACCTAGGGGAATCCAAGATGTGGTGACTTGTGGGGCTCTGAGCAGGTTCTGTTACCCAGAATCTTTTGCAAACCTCAAAATGTGGCTAAAAAAACACATTTTCTTCACATTTTGGTGACAGAAAGTTATGGAATCTGAGAGGAGCCACAAATTTCCTTCCACCTAGTGTTCCCCCAAGTCTCCCAATAAAAATTATACCTCACTTGTGTGGGTAGGCCTAGCGCCCGCGACAGGAAATGCCCCAAAACACAACGTGGACACATCACATTTGTTTAAAGAAAACAGAGGTCTTTTTTGCAAAGTGCCTACCTGTAGATTTTGGCCTCTAGCTCAGCCGGCACCTAGGGAAACCTACCAAACCTGTGCATTTTTTAAAACTAGAGACCCCGGGAATCCAAGATGGGGTGACTTGTGGGGCTCTGACCAGGTTCTGTTACCCAGAATCCTTTGCAAACCTCAAAATTTGGCTAAAAAACACATTTTCCTCACATTTCGGTGACAGAAAAGTGCTGGAATCTGAGAGGAGCCACAAATTTCCTTCCACCCAGCGTTCCCCCAAGTCTCCCGATAAAAATGATACCTCACTTGTGTGGGTAGATCTAGCGCCCGCGACAGGAAATGCCCCAAAACACAACGAGGACACATCACATTTTTTAAAAGAAAACAGAGGTGTTTTTTGCAAAGTGCCTACCTGTAGATTTTGGCCTCTAGCTCAGCCGGCACCTAGCGAAACCTACCAAACCTGTGCATTTTTGAAAACTAGAGACCCAGGGGAATCCAAGATGGGGTGACTTGTGGGGCTCTGACCAGGTTCTGTTACCCAGAATCCTTTGCAAACCTCAAAATTTGGCTAAAAAACACATTTTCCTCACATTTCGGTGACAGAAAGTTCTGGAATCTGAGAGGAGCCACAAATTTCCTTCCACCCAGCGTTCCCCCAAGTCTCCCGATAAAAATGATACCTCACTTGTGTGGGTAGGCCTAGCGCCCGCGACAGGAAATGCCCCAAAACACAACGTGGACACATCACAATTTTTGACTGAAAACAGAGGTGTTTTTCGCAAAGTGCCTACCTGCTGATTTTGGCCTCTAGCTCAGCCGGCACCTAGGGAAACCTACCAAACCTGTGCATTTTCGAAAACTAGGGACCTAGGGGAATCCAAGATGGGGTGACTTGTGGGGCTCTGACCAGGTTCTGTTACCCAGAATCCTTTGCAAACCCCAAAATTTGGCTAAAAATACACATTTTCCTCACATTTCGGTGACAGGAAGTTCTGGAATCTGAGAGGAGCCACAAATTTCCTTCCACCCAGCGTTCCCCCAAGTCTCCCGATAAAAATGATACCTCACTTGTGTGGGTAGGCCTAGCGCCCGTGACAGGAAATAACCCAAAACACAACATGGACACATCACATTTTTTGAAAGAAAACAGAGGTGTTTTTTGCAAAGTGCCTACCTGTAGATATTGGCCTCTAGCTCAGCCGGCACTTAGCGAAACCTACCAGACCTGAGCGTTTTTGAAAACTAGAGACCCAGGGGAATCCAAGATGGGGTGACTTGTGGGGCTCTGACCAGGTTCTGTTACCCAGAATCCTTTGCAAATTTCAAAATTTGGCTAAAAGAACACATTTTCCTCACATTTCGGTGACAGAAAGTTCTGGAATCTGAGAGGAGCCACAAATTTCCTTCCACCCAGCGTTCCCCCAAGTCTCCCGATAAAAATGATACCTCACTTGTGTGGGTAGGCCTAGCGCCCGCGACAGGAAATGCCCCAAAACACAACGTGGACAGATCACATTTTTTTAAAGAAAACAGAGGTGTTTTTTGCAAAGTGCCTACCTGTAGATTTTGGCCTCTAGCTCAGCCGGCACCAAGGGAAACCTACCAAACCTGTGCATTTTTTAAAACTAGAGACCCCGGGGAATCCAAGATGGGGTGACTTGTGGGGCTCTGACCAGGTTCTGTTACCCAGAATCCTTTGCAAACCTCAAAATTTGGCTAAAAAACACGTTTTCCTCACATTTCGGTGACAGAAAGTTCTGGAATCTGAGAGGAGCCACAAATTTCCTTCCACCCAGCGTTCCCCCAAGTCTCCCGATAAAAATGATACCTCACTTGTGTGGGTAGGCCTAGCGCCCGCGACAGGAAATGCCCCAAAACACAACGAGGACACATCACATTTTTTTAAAGAAAACAGAGGTGTTTTTTGCAAAGTGCCTACCTGTAGATTTTGGCATCTAGCTCAGCCGGCACCTAGCGAAACCTACCAAACCTGTGCATTTTTGAAAACTAGAGACCCAGGGGAATCCAAGATGGGGTGACTTGTGGGGCTCTGACCAGGTTCTGTTACCCAGAATCCTTTGCAAACCTCAAAATTTGGCTAAAAATACACATTTTCCTCACATTTCGGTGACAGAAAGTTCTGGAATCTGAGAGGAGCCACAAATTTCCTTACACAAAGCGTTCCCCCAAGTCTCCACATAAAAATGATACCTCACTTGTGTGGGTAGGCCTAGCGCCCGTGACAGGAAATAACCCAAAACACAACATGGACACATCACATTTTTTTAAAGAAAACAGAGGTGTTTTTTGCAAAGTGCCTACCTGTAGATTTTGGCCTCTAGCTCAGCCAGCACCTAGGGAAACCTACCAAACCTGTGCATTTTTTAAAACTAGAGACCTAGGGGAATCCAAGATGTGGTGACTTGTGGGGCTCTGACCAGGTACTGTTACCCAGAATCTTTTGTAAACCTCAAAATGTGGCTAAAAAAACACATTTTCTTCACATTTCTGTGACAGAAAGTTATGGAATCTGAGAGGAGCCACAAATTTCCTTCCACCTAGTGTTACCCCAAGTCTCCCAATAAAAATTATACCTCACTTGTGTGGTTAGGCATAGCCCCCGCGACAGGAAATGCCCCCAAAACACAACATGGACACATCACATTTTTTGAAAGAAAACAGAGGTCTTTTTTGCAAAGTGCCTACCTGTAGATTTTGGCCTCTAGCTCAGCCGGCACCTAGGGAAACCTACCAAACCTGTGCATTTTTGAAAACTAGAGACCTAGGGGAATCCAAGATGGGGTGACCTGTGGGGCTCTGACCAGGTTCTGTTACCCAGAATCCTTTGCAAACTTCATAATGTGGCTAAAAAAACACATTTTCCTCACATTTCGGTGACAGAAAGTTATGGAATCTGAGAGGAGCCACAAATTTCCTTCCACCCAGCGTTCCCCCAAGTCTCCCGATAAAAATGATACCTCACTTGTGTGGGTAGGCCTAGCGCCTGTGACAGGAAATGCCCCAAAACACAACGTGGACACATCACATTTCTTGAAAGAAAACAGATGGTTTTTTTGCAAAGTGCCTACCTGTAGATTTTGGCCTCTAGCTCAGCCGGCACCTAGCGAAACCTACCAAAGCTGTGCATTTTTTAAAACTAGAGACCCCGCGGAATCCAAGATGGGGTGACTTGTGGGGCTCTGACCAGGTTCTGTTACCCAGAATCCTTTGCAAACCTCAAAATTTGGCTAAAAAACACATTTTCCTCACATTTCGGTGACAGAAAAGTTCTGGAATCTGAGAGGAGCCACAAATTTCCTTCCACCCAGCGTTCCCCCAAGTCTCCCGATAAAAAAGATACCTCACTTGTGTGGGTAGCCCTAGCGCCTGCGACAGGAAATACCCCAAAACACAACGTGAACACATCACAAGTTTTTTTAAGAAAACAGAGGTGTTTTTTGCAAAGTGCCTACCTGTAGATTTTGGCCACTAGCTCAGCCGGCACCTAGCGAAACCTACCAAACCTGTGCATTTTTTAAAACTAGAGACCCAGGGGAATCCAAGATGGGGTGACTTGTGGGGCTCTGACCAGGTTCTGTTACCCAGAATCCTTTGCAAACCTCAAAATTTGGCTAAAAAACACATTTTCCTCACATTTCGGTGACAGAAAGTTCTGGAATCTGAGAGGAGCCACAAATTTCCTTCCACCCAGCGTTCCCCCAAGTCTCCCGATAAAAATGATACCTCACTTGTGTGGGTAGGCCTAGCGCCCGCGACAGGAAATGCCCCAAAACACAACGAGGACACATCACATTTTTTTAAAGAAAACAGAGGTGTTTTTTGCAAAGTGCCTACCTGTAGATTTTGGCATCTAGCTCAGCCGGCACCTAGCGAAACCTACCAAACCTGTGCATTTTTGAAAACTAGAGACCCAGGGGAATCCAAGATGGGGTGACTTGTGGGGCTCTGACCAGGTTCTGTTACCCAGAATCCTTTGCAAACCTCAAAATTTGGCTAAAAATACACATTTTCCTCACATTTCGGTGACAGAAAGTTCTGGAATCTGAGAGGAGCCACAAATTTCCTTACACAAAGCGTTCCCCCAAGTCTCCACATAAAAATGATACCTCACTTGTGTGGGTAGGCCTAGCGCCCGTGACAGGAAATAACCCAAAACACAACATGGACACATCACATTTTTTTAAAGAAAACAGAGGTGTTTTTTGCAAAGTGCCTACCTGTAGATTTTGGCCTCTAGCTCAGCCAGCACCTAGGGAAACCTACCAAACCTGTGCATTTTTTAAAACTAGAGACCTAGGGGAATCCAAGATGTGGTGACTTGTGGGGCTCTGACCAGGTACTGTTACCCAGAATCTTTTGTAAACCTCAAAATGTGGCTAAAAAAACACATTTTCTTCACATTTCTGTGACAGAAAGTTATGGAATCTGAGAGGAGCCACAAATTTCCTTCCACCTAGTGTTACCCCAAGTCTCCCAATAAAAATTATACCTCACTTGTGTGGTTAGGCATAGCCCCCGCGACAGGAAATGCCCCCAAAACACAACATGGACACATCACATTTTTTGAAAGAAAACAGAGGTCTTTTTTGCAAAGTGCCTACCTGTAGATTTTGGCCTCTAGCTCAGCCGGCACCTAGGGAAACCTACCAAACCTGTGCATTTTTGAAAACTAGAGACCTAGGGGAATCCAAGATGGGGTGACCTGTGGGGCTCTGACCAGGTTCTGTTACCCAGAATCCTTTGCAAACTTCATAATGTGGCTAAAAAAACACATTTTCCTCACATTTCGGTGACAGAAAGTTATGGAATCTGAGAGGAGCCACAAATTTCCTTCCACCCAGCGTTCCCCCAAGTCTCCCGATAAAAATGATACCTCACTTGTGTGGGTAGGCCTAGCGCCTGTGACAGGAAATGCCCCAAAACACAACGTGGACACATCACATTTCTTGAAAGAAAACAGATGGTTTTTTTGCAAAGTGCCTACCTGTAGATTTTGGCCTCTAGCTCAGCCGGCACCTAGCGAAACCTACCAAAGCTGTGCATTTTTTAAAACTAGAGACCCCGCGGAATCCAAGATGGGGTGACTTGTGGGGCTCTGACCAGGTTCTGTTACCCAGAATCCTTTGCAAACCTCAAAATTTGGCTAAAAAACACATTTTCCTCACATTTCGGTGACAGAAAAGTTCTGGAATCTGAGAGGAGCCACAAATTTCCTTCCACCCAGCGTTCCCCCAAGTCTCCCGATAAAAAAGATACCTCACTTGTGTGGGTAGCCCTAGCGCCTGCGACAGGAAATACCCCAAAACACAACGTGAACACATCACAAGTTTTTTTAAGAAAACAGAGGTGTTTTTTGCAAAGTGCCTACCTGTAGATTTTGGCCACTAGCTCAGCCGGCACCTAGCGAAACCTACCAAACCTGTGCATTTTTTAAAACTAGAGACCCAGGGGAATCCAAGATGGGGTGACTTGTGGGGCTCTGACCAGGTTCTGTTACCCAGAATCCTTTGCAAACCTCAAAATTTGGCTAAAAAACACATTTTCCTCACATTTCGGTGACAGAAAGTTCTGGAATCTGAGAGGAGCCACAAATTTCCTTCCACCCAGCGTTCCCCCAAGTCTCCCGATAAAAATGATACCTCACTTGTGTGGGTAGGCCTAGCGCCCGCGACAGGAAATGCCCCAAAACACAACGTGGACACATCACAATTTTTGACAGAAAACAGAGGTGTTTTTCGCAAAGTGCCTACCTGCTGATTTTGGCCTCTAGCTCAGCCGGCACCTAGGGAAACCTACCAAACCTGTGCATTTTCGAAAACTAGGGACCTAGGGGAATCCAAGATGGGGTGACTTGTGGGGCTCTGACCAGGTTCTGTTACCCAGAATCCTTTGCAAACCTCAACATTTGGCTAAAAATACACATTTTCCTCACATTTCGGTGACAGGAAGTTCTGGAATCTGAGAGGAGCCACAAATTTCCTTCCACCCAGCGTTCCCCCAAGTCTCCCGATAAAAATGATACCTCACTTGTGTGGGTAGGCCTAGCGCCCGTGACAGGAAATAACCCAAAACACAACATGGACACATCACATTTTTTTAAAGAAAACAGAGGTGTTTTTTGCAAAGTGCCTACCTGTAGATATTGGCCTCTAGCTCAGCCGGCACTAAGCGAAACCTACCAGACCTGTGCATTTTTGAAAACTAGAGACCCAGGGGAATCCAAGATGGGGTGACTTGTGGGGCTCTGACCAGGTTCTGTTACCCAGAATCCTTTGCAAATTTCAAAATTTGGCTAAAAAAACACATTTTCCTCACATTTCGGTGACAGAAAGTTCTGGAATCCGAGAGGAGCCACAAATTTCCTTCCACCCAGCGTTC
Organism: Pleurodeles waltl; assembly: GCF_031143425.1. Taxonomy (NCBI): domain Eukaryota; kingdom Metazoa; phylum Chordata; class Amphibia; order Caudata; family Salamandridae; genus Pleurodeles; species Pleurodeles waltl. Next base: position 69,772,800 of record NC_090440.1, on the reverse strand, counting down.
CCCCAAGTCTCCCGATAAAAATGATACCTCACTTGTGTGGGTAGGCCTAGCGCCCGCGACAGGAAATGCCCCAAAACACAACGTGGACAGATCACATTTTTTTAAAGAAAACAGAGGTGTTTTTTGCAAAGTGCCTACCTGTAGATTTTGGCCTCTAGCTCAGCCGGCACCTAGCGAAACCTACCAAACCTGTGCATTTTTGAAAACTAGAGACCCCGGGGAATCCAAGATGGGGTGACTTGTGGGGATCTGACCAGATTCTGTTACCCAGAATCCTTTGCAAACCTCAAAATTTGGCTAAAAAACACATTTTCCTCACATTTCGGTGACAGAAAGTTCTGGCATCTGAGAGGAGCCACAAATTTCCTTCCACCCAGCGTTCCCCCAAGTCTCCCGATAAAAATGATACCTCACTTGTGTGGGTAGGCCTAGCGCCCGCGACAGGAAATACCCCAAAACACAACGTGGACACATCACAAGTTTTTTAAAGAAAACAGAGGTGTTTTTTGCAAAGTGCCTACCTGTATATTTTGGCCTCTAGCTCAGCCGGCACCTAGCGAAACCTACCAAACCTGTGCATTTTTGAAAACTAGAGACCCAGGGGAATCCAAGATGGGGTGATTTGTGGGGCTCTGACCAGGTTCTGTTACCCAGAATCCTTTGCAAACCTCAAAATTTGGCTAAAAAACACATTTTCCTCACATTTCGGTGACAGAAAGTTCTGGAATCTGAGAGGAGCCACAAATTTCCTTCCACCCAGCGTTCCCCCAAGTCTCCCGATAAAAATGATACTTCACTTGTGTGGGTAGGCCTAGCGCCCGCGACAGGAAATGCCCCAAAACACAACGTGGACACATCACAATTTTTGACAGAAAACAGAGGTGTTTTTTGCAAAGTGCCTACCTGCTGATTTTGGCCTCTAGCTCAGGCGGCACCTAGCGAAACCTACCAGACCTGTGCATTATTGAAAACTAGAGACCCAGGGGAATCCAAGATGGGGTCACTTGTGGGGCTCTGACCAGGTTCTGTTACCCAGAATCCTTTGCAAACTTCACAATTTGGCTAAAAAAACACATTTTCCTCACATTTCGGTGACAGAAAGTTCTGGAATCTGAGAGGAGCCACAAATTTCCTTCCACCCAGCGTTCCCCCAAGTCTCCCGATAAAAATGATACCTCACTTGTGTGGGTAGGCCTAGCGCCTGTGACAGGAAATGCCCCAAAACACAACATGGACACATCACATTTTTTAAAAGAAAACAGATGGTTTTTTTGCAAAGTGCCTACCTGTAGATTTTGGCCTCTAGCTCAGCCGGCACCAAGGGAAACCTACCAAACCTGTGCAATGTTTGAAAACTAGAGACCTAGGGGAATCCAAGATGGGGTGACTTGTGGGGCTCTGACCAGGTTCTGTTACCCAGAATCCTTTGCAAACTTCATAATGTGGCTAAAAAAACACATTTTCCTCACATTTCGGTGACAGAAAGTTCTGGAATCTGAGAGGAGCCACAAATTTCCTTCCACCCAGCGTTCCCCAAGTCTCCCGATAAAAATTATACCTCACTTGTGTGGGTAGGCCTAGCGCCCGCGACAGGAAATGCCCCAAAACACAACGAGGACACATCACATTTTTTTAAAGAAAACAGAGGTGTTTTTTGCAAAGTGCCTACCTGTAGATTTTGGCCTCTAGCTCAGCCGGCACCTAGCGAAACCTACCAAACCTGTGAATTTTTGAAAACTAGAGACCCAGGGGAATCCAAGATGGGGTGACTTGTGGGGCTCTGACCAGGTTCTGTTACCCAGAATCCTTTGCAAACCTCAAAATTTGGCTAAAAATACACATTTTCCTCACATTTCGGTGACAGAAAGTTCTGGAATCTGAGAGGAGCCACAAATTTCCTTACACAAAGCGTTCCCCCAAGTCTCCACATAAAAATGATACCTCACTTGTGTGGGTAGGCCTAGCGCCCGTGACAGGAAATAACCCAAAACACAACATGGACACATCACATTTTTTGAAAGAAAACAGAGGTGTTTTTTGCAAAGTGCCTACCTGTAGATTTTGGCCTCTAGCTCAGCCAGCACCTAGGGAAACCTACCAAACCTATGCATTTTTTTAAACTAGAGACCTAGGGGAATCCAAGATGTGGTGACTTGTGGGGCTCTGACCAGGTTCTGTTACCCAGAATCTTTTGCAAACCTCAAAATGTGGCTAAAAAAACACATTTTCTTCACATTTTGGTGACAGAAAGTTATGGAATCTGAGAGGAGCCACAAATTTCCTTCCACCTAGTGTTCCCCCAAGTCTCCCAATAAAAATTATACCTCACTTGTGTGGGTAGGCCTAGCGCCCGCGACAGGAAATGCCCCAAAACACAACGTGGACACATCACATTTTTTAAAAGAAAACAGAGGTGTTTTTTGCAAAGTGCCTACCTGTAGATTTTGGCCTCTAGCTCAGCCGGCACCTAGCGAAACCTACCAAACCTGTGCATTTTTGAAAACTAGAGACCCAGGGGAATCCAAGATGGGGTGACTTGTGGGGCTCTGACCAGGTTCTGTTACCCAGAATCCTTTGCAAACCTCAAAATTTGGCTAAAAAACACATTTTCCTCACATTTCGGTGACAGAAAGTTCTGGAATCTGAGAGGAGCCACAAATTTCCTTCCACACAGCGTTCCCCCAAGTCTCCCGATAAAAATGATACCTCACTTGTGTGGGTAGGCCTAGCGCCCGCGACAGGAAATGCCCCAAAACACAACGTGGACACATCACAATTTTTGACAGAAAACAGAGATGTTTTTCGCAAAGTGCCTACCTGCTGATTTTGGCCTGTAGCTCAGCCGGCACCTAGGGAAACCTACCAAACCTGTGCATTTTCGAAAACTAGGGACCTAGGGGAATCCAAGATGGGGTGACTTGTGGGGCTCTGACCAGGTTCTGTTACCCAGAATCCTTTGCAAACCACAAAATTTGGCTAAAAATACACATTTTCCTCACATTTCGGTGACAGGAAGTTCTGGAATCTGAGAGGAGCCACAAATTTCCTTACACCCAGCGTTCCCCCAAGTCTCCCGATAAAAATGATACCTCACTTGTGTGGGTAGGCCTAGCGCCCGTGACAGGAAATAACCCAAAACACAACATGGACACATCACAATTTTTGAAAGAAAACAGAGGTGTTTTTTGCAAAGTGCCTACCTGTAGATATTGGCCTCTAGCTCAGCCGGCACTTAGCGAAACCTACCAGACCTGTGCATTTTTGAAAACTAGAGACCCAGGGGAATCCAAGATGGGGTGACTTGTGGGGCTCTGACCAGGTTCTGTTACCCAGAATCCTTTGCAAACCACAAAATTTGGCTAAAAATACACATTTTCCTCACATTTCGGTGACAGGAAGTTCTGGAATCTGAGAGGAGCCACAAATTTCCTTACACAAAGCGTTCCCCCAAGTCTCCACATAAAAATGATACCTCACTTGTGTGGGTAGGCCTAGCGCCCGTGACAGGAAATAACCCAAAACACAACATGGACACATCACATTTTTTTAAAGAAAACAGAGGTGTTTTTTGCAAAGTGCCTACCTGTAGATTTTGGCCTCTAGCTCAGCCAGCACCTAGGGAAACCTACCAAACCTGTGCATTTTTTAAAACTAGAGACCTAGGGGAATCCAAGATGTGGTGACTTGTGTGGCTCTGACTAGGTTCTGTTACCCAGAATCTTTTGCAAACCTCAAAATGTGGCTAAAAAAACACATTTTCTTCACATTTCGGTGACTGAAAGTTATGGAATCTGAGAGGAGCCACAAATTTCCTTCCACCTAGTGTTCCCCCAAGTCTCCCAATAAAAATTATACCTCACTTGTGTGGGTAGGCCTAGCGCCCGCGACAGGAAATGCCCCAAAACACAACGTGGACACATCACATTTTTTTAAAGAAAACAGAGGTCTTTTTTGCAAAGTGCCTACCTGTAGATTTTGGCCTCTAGCTCAGCCGGCACCTAGGGAAACCTACCAAACCTGTGCATTTTTTAAAACTAGAGACCCCGGGAATCCAAGATGGGGTGACTTGTGGGGCTCTGACCAGGTTCTGTTACCCAGAATCCTTTGCAAACCTCAAAATTTGGCTAAAAAACACATTTTCCTCACATTTCGGTGACAGAAAAGTTCTGGAATCTGAGAGGAGCCACAAATTTCCTTCCACCCAGCGTTCCCCCAAGTCTCCCGATAAAAATGATACCTCACTTGTGTGGGTAGGCCTAGCGCCCGCGACAGGAAATGCCCCAAAACTCAACGAGGACACATCACATTTTTTAAAAGAAAACAGAGGTGTTTTTTGCAAAGTGCCTACCTGTAGATTTTGGCCTCTAGCTCAGCCGGCACCTAGCGAAACCTACCAAACCTGTGCATTTTTGAAAACTAGAGACCCAGGGGAATCCAAGATGGGGTGACTTGTGGGGCTCTGACCAGGTTCTGTTACCCAGAATCCTTTGCAAACCTCAAAATTTGGCTACAAAACACATTTTCCTCACATTTCGGTGACAGAAAGTTCTGGAATCTGAGAGGAGCCACAAATTTCCTTCCACCCAGCGTTCCCCCAAGTCTCCCGATAAAAATGATACCTCACTTGTGTGGGTAGGCCTAGCGCCCGCGACAGGAAATGCCCCAAAACACAACGTGGACACATCACAATTTTTGACAGAAAACAGAGGTGTTTTTCGCAAAGTGCCTACCTGCTGATTTTGGCCTCTAGCTCAGCCGGCACCTAGGGAAACCTACCAAACCTGTGCATTTTTGAAAACTAGAGACCCAGGGGAATCCAAGATGGGGTGACTTGTGGGGCTCTGACCAGGTTCTGTTACCCAGAATCCTTTGCAAACCACAAAATTTGGCTAAAAATACACATTTTCCTCACATTTCGGTGACAGGAAGTTCTGGAATCTGAGAGGAGCCACAAATTTCCTTACACCCAGCGTTCCCCCAAGTCTCCCGATAAAAATGATACCTCACTTGTGTGGGTAGGCCTAGCGCCCGTGACAGGAAATAACCCAAAACACAACATGGACACATCACATTTTTTGAAAGAAAACAGAGGTGTTTTTTGCAAAGTGCCTACCTGTAGATATTGGCCTCTAGCTCAGCCGGCACTTAGCGAAACCTACCAGACCTGTGCATTTTTGAAAACTAGAGACCCAGGGGAATCCAAGATGGGGTGACTTGTGGGGCTCTGACCAGGTTCTGTTACCCAGAATCCTTTGCAAACCTCAAAATTTGGCTAAAAAACACATTTTCCTCACATTTTGGAGACAGAAAGTTCTGGAATCTGAGAGGAGCCACAAACTTCCTTCCACCCAGCGTTCCCCCAAGTCTCCCGATAAAAATGACCTCACTTGTGTGGGTAGGACTAGCGCCCGCCACAGCAAATGCCCCAAAACACAACGTGGACAGATCACATTTTTTTAAAGAAAACAGAGGTGTTTTTTGCAAAGTGCCTACCTGTAGATTTTGGCCTCTAGCTCAGCCGGCACCAAGGGAAACCTACCAAACCTGTGCATTTTTTAAAACTAGAGACCCCGGGGAATCCAAGATGGGGTGACTTGTGGGGCTCTGACCAGGTTCTGTTACCCAGAATCCTTTGCAAACCTCAAAATTTGGCTAAAAAACACATTTTCCTCACATTTTGGAGACAGAAAGTTCTGGAATCTGAGAGGAGCCACAAATTTCCTTCCACCCAGCGTTCCCCCAAGTCTCCCGATAAAAATTATACCTCACTTGTGTGGGTAGGCCTAGCGCCCGCGACAGGAAATGCCCCAAAACACAACGAGGACACATCACATTTTTTTAAAGAAAACAGAGGTGTTTTTTGCAAAGTGCCTACCTGTGGATTTTGGCATCTAGCTCAGCCGGCACCTAGCGAAACCTACCAAACCTGTGCATTTTTGAAAACTAGAGACCCAGGGGAATCCAAGATGGGGTGACTTGTGGGGCTCTGACCAGGTTCTGTTACCCAGAATCCTTTGCAAACCTCAAAATTTGGCTAAAAAACACATTTTCCTCACATTTCGGAGACAGAAAGTTCTGGAATCTGAGAGGAGCCACAAATTTCCTTCCACCCAGCGTTCCCCCAAGTCTCCCGATAAAAATGATACCTCACTTGTGTGGGTAGGCCTAGCGCCCGCGACAGGAAATGCCCCAAAACACAACGAGGACACATCACATTTTTTTAAAGAAAACAGAGGTGTTTTTTGCAAAGTGCCTACCTGTAGATTTTGGCATCTAGCTCAGCCGGCACCTAGCGAAACCTACCAAACCTGTGCATTTTTGAAAACTAGAGACCCAGGGGAATCCAAGATGGGGTGACTTGTGGGGCTCTGACCAGGTTCTGTTACCCAGAATCCTTTGCAAACCTCAAAATTTGGCTAAAAATACACATTTTCCTCACATTTCGGTGACAGAAAGTTCTGGAATCTGAGAGGAGCCACAAATTTCCTTACACAAAGCGTTCCCCCAAGTCTCCACATAAAAATGATACCTCACTTGTGTGGGTAGGCCTAGCGCCCGTGACAGGAAATAACCCAAAACACAACATGGACACATCACATTTTTTGAAAGAAAACAGAGGTGTTTTTTGCAAAGTGCCTACCTGTAGATTTTGGCCTCTAGCTCAGCCAGCACCTAGGGAAACCTACCAAACCTGTGCATTTTTTAAAACTAGAGAACTAGGGGAATCCAAGATGTGGTGACTTGTGGGGCTCTGAGCAGGTTCTGTTACCCAGAATCTTTTGCAAACCTCAAAATGTGGCTAAAAAAACACATTTTCTTCACATTTCGGTGACAGAAAGTTATGGAATCTGAGAGGAGCCACAAATTTCCTTCCACCTAGTGTTCCCCCAAGTCTCCCAATAAATATTATACCTCACTTGTGTGGGTAGGCATAGCGCCCGCGACAGGAAATGCCCCCAAAACAGAACGAGGACACATCACATTTTTTTAAAGAAAACAGAGGTGTTTTTTGCAAAGTGCCTACCTGTAGATTTTGGCATCTAGCTCAGCCGGCACCTAGCGAAACCTACCAAACCTGTGCATTTTTGAAAACTAGAGACCCAGGGGAATCCAAGATGGGGTGACTTGTGGGGCTCTGACCAGGTTCTGTTACCCAGAATCCTTTGCAAACCTCAAAATTTGGCTAAAAATACACATTTTCCTAACATTTCGGTGACAGAAAGTTCTGGAATCTGAGAGGAGCCACAAATTTCCTTACACAAAGCGTTCCCCCAAGTCTCCACATAAAAATGATACTCACTTGTGTGGGTAGGCCTAGCGCCCGTGACAGGAAATAACCCAAAACACAACATGGACACATCACATTTTTTGAAAGAAAACAGAGGTGTTTTTTGCAAAGTGCCTACCTGTAGATTTTGGCCTCTAGCTCAGCCAGCACCTAGGGAAACCTACCAAACCTGTGCATTTTTTAAAACTAGAGACCTAGGGGAATCCAAGATGTGGTGACTTGTGGGGCTCTGACCAGGTTCTGTTACCCAGAATCTTTTGCAAACCTCAAAATGTGGCTAAAAAAACACATTTTCTTCACATTTTGGTGACAGAAAGTTATGGAATCTGAGAGGAGCCACAAATTTCCTTCCACCTAGTGTTCCCCCAAGTCTCCCAATAAAAATTATAACTCACTTGTGTGGGTAGGCATAGCGCCCGCGACAGGAAATGCCCCCAAAACACAACGTGGACACATCACAAGTTTTTTAAAGAAAACAGAGGTGTTTTTTGCAAAGTGCCTACCTGTATATTTTGGCCCCTAGCTCAGCCGGCAACTAGCGAAACCTACCAAACCTGTGCATTTTTGAAAACTAGAGACCCAGGGGAATCCAAGATGGGGTGACTTGTGGGGCTCTGACCAGGTTCTGTTACCCAGAATCCTTTGCAAACCTCAAAATTTGGCTAAAAAACACATTTTCCTCACATTTCGGTGACAGAAAGTTCTGGAATCTGAGAGGAGCCACAAATTTCCTTCCACCCAGCGTTCCCCCAAGTCTCCCGATAAAAATGATACCTCACTTGTGTGGGTAGGCCTAGCGCCCGCGACAGGAAATGCCCCAAAACACAACGAGGACACATCACATTTTTTGAAAGAAAACAGAGGTGTTTTTTGCAAAGTGCCTACCTGTAGATTTTGGCATCTAGCTCAGCCGGCACCTAACGAAACCTACCAAACCTGTGCATTTTTTAAAACTAGAGACCCAGGGGAATCCAAGATGGGGTGACTTGTGGGGCTCTGACCAGGTTCTGTTACCCAGAATCCTTTGCAAACCTCAAAATTTGGCTAAAAATACACATTTTCCTCACATTTCGGTGACAGAAAGTTCTGGAATCTGAGAGGAGCCACAAATTTCCTTACACAAAGCGTTCCCCCAAGTCTCCACATAAAAATGATACCTCACTTGTGTGGGTAGGCCTAGCGCCCGTGACAGGAAATAACCCAAAACACAACATGGACACATCACATTTTTTGAAAGAAAACAGAGGTGTTTTTTGCAAAGTGCCTACCTGTAGATTTTGGCCTCTAGCTCAGCCAGCACCTAGGGAAACCTACCAAACCTGTGCATTTTTTAAAACTAGAGAACTAGGGGAATCCAAGATGTGGTGACTTGTGGGGCTCTGAGCAGGTTCTGTTACCCAGAATCTTTTGCAAACCTCAAAATGTGGCTAAAAAAACACATTTTCTTCACATTTCGGTGACAGAAAGTTATGGAATCTGAGAGGAGCCACAAATTTCCTTCCACCTAGTGTTCCCCCAAGTCTCCCAATAAATATTATACCTCACTTGTGTGGGTAGGCATAGCGCCCGCGACAGGAAATGCCCCCAAAACAGAACGAGGACACATCACATTTTTTTAAAGAAAACAGAGGTGTTTTTTGCAAAGTGCCTACCTGTAGATTTTGGCATCTAGCTCAGCCGGCACCTAGCGAAACCTACCAAACCTGTGCATTTTTGAAAACTAGAGACCCAGGGGAATCCAAGATGGGGTGACTTGTGGGGCTCTGACCAGGTTCTGTTACCCAGAATCCTTTGCAAACCTCAAAATTTGGCTAAAAATACACATTTTCCTAACATTTCGGTGACAGAAAGTTCTGGAATCTGAGAGGAGCCACAAATTTCCTTACACAAAGCGTTCCCCCAAGTCTCCACATAAAAATGATACTCACTTGTGTGGGTAGGCCTAGCGCCCGTGACAGGAAATAACCCAAAACACAACATGGACACATCACATTTTTTGAAAGAAAACAGAGGTGTTTTTTGCAAAGTGCCTACCTGTAGATTTTGGCCTCTAGCTCAGCCAGCACCTAGGGAAACCTACCAAACCTGTGCATTTTTTAAAACTAGAGACCTAGGGGAATCCAAGATGTGGTGACTTGTGGGGCTCTGACCAGGTTCTGTTACCCAGAATCTTTTGCAAACCTCAAAATGTGGCTAAAAAAACACATTTTCTTCACATTTTGGTGACAGAAAGTTATGGAATCTGAGAGGAGCCACAAATTTCCTTCCACCTAGTGTTCCCCCAAGTCTCCCAATAAAAATTATAACTCACTTGTGTGGGTAGGCATAGCGCCCGCGACAGGAAATGCCCCCAAAACACAACGTGGACACATCACAAGTTTTTTAAAGAAAACAGAGGTGTTTTTTGCAAAGTGCCTACCTGTATATTTTGGCCCCTAGCTCAGCCGGCAACTAGCGAAACCTACCAAACCTGTGCATTTTTGAAAACTAGAGACCCAGGGGAATCCAAGATGGGGTGACTTGTGGGGCTCTGACCAGGTTCTGTTACCCAGAATCCTTTGCAAACCTCAAAATTTGGCTAAAAAACACATTTTCCTCACATTTCGGTGACAGAAAGTTCTGGAATCTGAGAGGAGCCACAAATTTCCATCTACCCCGCGTTCCCCCAAGTCTCCCGATAAAAATGATACCTCACTTGTGTGGGTAGGCCTAGCGCCCGCGACAGGAAATGCCCCAAAACACAACGTGGACAGATCACATTTTTTTAAAGAAAACAGAGGTGTTTTTTGCAAAGTGCCTACCTGTAGATTTTGGCCTCTAACTCAGCCGGCACCAAGGGAAACCTACCAAACCTGTGCATTTTTTAAAACTAGAGACCCCGGAGAATCCAAGATGGGGTGACTTGTGGGGCTCTGACCAGGTTCTGTTACCCAGAATCCTTTGCAAACCTCAAAATTTGGCTAAAAAACACATTTTCCTCACATTTCGGTGACAGAAAGTTCTGGAATCTGAGAGGAGCCACAAATTTCCTTCCACCCAGCGTTCCCCCAAGTCTCCCGATAAAAATGATACCTCACTTGTGTGGGTAGGCCTAGCGCCCGCGACAGGAAATGCCCCAAAACACAACGAGGACACATCACATTTTTTGAAAGAAAACAGAGGTGTTTTTTGCAAAGTGCCTACCTGTAGATTTTGGCATCTAGCTCAGCCGGCACCTAACGAAACCTACCAAACCTGTGCATTTTTTAAAACTAGAGACCCAGGGGAATCCAAGATGGGGTGACTTGTGGGGCTCTGACCAGGTTCTGTTACCCAGAATCCTTTGCAAACCTCAAAATTTGGCTAAAAATACACATTTTCCTCACATTTCGGTGACAGAAAGTTCTGGAATCTGAGAGGAGCCACAAATTTCCTTACACAAAGCGTTCCCCCAAGTCTCCACATAAAAATGATACCTCACTTGTGTGGGTAGGCCTAGCGCCCGTGACAGGAAATAACCCAAAACACAACATGGACACATCACATTTTTTGAAAGAAAACAGAGGTGTTTTTTGCAAAGTGCCTACCTGTAGATTTTGGCCTCTAGCTCAGCCAGCACCTAGGGAAACCTACCAAACCTGTGCATTTTTTAAAACTAGAGACCTAGGGGAATCCAAGATGTGGTGACTTGTGGGGCTCTGACCAGGTTCTGTTACCCAGAATCTTTTGCAAACCTCAAAATGTGTCTAAAAAAACACATTTTCTTCACATTTCGGTGACAGAAAGTTATGGAATCTGAGAGGAGCCACAAATTTCCTTCCACCTAGTGTTCCCCCAAGTCTCCCAATAAAAATTATACCTCACTTGTGTGGGTAGGCATAGCGCCCGCAACAGGAAATGCCCCCAAAACACAACGTGGACACATCACAAGTTTTTTAAAGAAAACAGAGGTGTTTTTTGCAAAGTGCCTACCTGTATATTTTGGCCTCTAGCTCAGCCGGCACCTAGCGAAACCTACCAAACCTGTGCATTTTTGAAAACTAGAGACCCAGGGGAATCCAAGATGGGGTGACTTGTGGGGCTCTGACCAGGTTCTGTTACCCAGAATCCTTTGCAAACCTCAAAATTTGGCTAAAAAACACATTTTCCTCACATTTCGGTGACAGAAAGTTCTGGAATCTGAGAGGAGCCACAAATTTCCTTCCACCCAGCGTTCCCCCAAGTTTCCCGATAAAAATGATACCTCACTTGTGTGGGTAGGCCTAGCGCCCGCTACAGGAAATGCCCCAAAACACAACGTGGACACATCACAATTTTTGACAGAAAAAAGAGGTGTTTTTTGCAAAGTGCCTACCTGCTGATTTTGGCCTCTAGCTCAGGCACCTAGGGAAACCTACCAAACCTGTGCATTTTTTAAAACTAGGGACCTAGGGAATTCCAAGATGGGGTGACTTGTGGGGCTCTGACCAGGTTCTGTTACCCAGAATCCTTTGCAAACCACAAAATTTGGCTAAAAATACACATTTTCCTCACATTTCGGTGACAGGAAGTTCTGGAATCTGAGAGGAGCCACAAATGTCATTCCATCCAGCGTTCCCCCAAGTCTCCCGATAAAAATGATACCTCACTTGTGTGGGTAGGCCTAGCGCCCGTGACAGGAAATAACCCAAAACACAACATGGACACATCACATTTTTTTAAAGAAAACAGAGGTGTTTTTTGCAAAGTGCCTACCTGTAGATATTGGCCTCTAGCTCAGCCGGCACCTAGCGAAACCTACCAGACCTGTGCATTTTTGAAAACTAGAGACCCAGGGGAATCCAAGATGGGGTCACTTGTGGGGCTCTGACCAGGTTCTGTTACCCAGAATCCTTTGCAAACTTCAAAATTTGGCTAAAAAAACACATTTTCCTCACATTTCGGTGACAGAAAGTTCTGGAATCTGAGAGGAGCCACAAATTTCCTTCCACCCAGCGTTCCCCCAAGTCTCCCGATAAAAATGATACCTCACTTGTGTGGGTAGGCCTAGCGCCTGTGACAGGAAATGCCCCAAAACACAACGTGGACACATCACATTTTTTGAAAGAAAACAGGTGTTTTTTTTGCAAAGTGCCTACCTGTAGATTTTGGCCTCTAGCTCAGCCGGCACCAAGGGAAACCTACCAAACCTGTGCAATGTTTGAAAACTAGAGACCTAGGGGAATCCAAGATGGGGTGACTTGTGGGGCTCTGACCAGGTTCTGTTACCCAGAATCCTTTGCAAACTTCATAATGTGGCTAAAAAAACACATTTTCCTCACATTTCGGTGACAGAAAGTTCTGGAATCTGAGAGGAGCCACAAATTTCCTTCCACCCAGCGTTCCCCCAAGTCTCCCGATAAAAATGATACCTCACTTGTGTGGGTAGGCCTAGCGCCCGCGACAGGAAATGCCCCAAAACACAACGAGGACACATCACATTTTTTTAAAGAAAACAGAGGTGTTTTTTGCAAAGTGCCTACCTGTAGATTTTGGCCTCTAGCTCAGCCGGCACCTAGCGAAACCTACCAAACCTGTGAATTTTTGAAAACTAGAGACCCAGGGGAATCCAAGATGGGGTGACTTGTGGGGCTCTGACCAGGTTCTGTTACCCAGAATCCTTTGCAAACCTCAAAATTTGGCTAAAAATACACATTTTCCTCACATTTCGGTGACAGAAAGTTCTGGAATCTGAGAGGAGCCACAAATTTCCTTACACAAAGCGTTCCCCCAAGTCTCCACATAAAAATGATACCTCACTTGTGTGGGTAGGCCTAGCGCCCGTGACTGGAAATAACCCAAAACACAACATGGACACATCACATTTTTTGAAAGAAAACAGAGGTGTTTTTTGCAAAGTGCCTACCTGTAGATTTTGGCCTCTAGCTCAGCCAGCACCTAGGGAAACCTACCAAACCTGTGCATTTTTTAAAACTAGAGACCTAGGGGAATCCAAGATGTGGTGACTTGTGGGGCTCTGAGCAGGTTCTGTTACCCAGAATCTTTTGCAAACCTCAAAATGTGGCTAAAAAAACACATTTTCTTCACATTTCGGTGACAGAAAGTTATGGAATCTGAGAGGAGCCACAAATTTCCTTCCACCTAGTGTTCCCCCAAGTCTCCCAATAAAAATTATACCTCACTTGTGTGGGTAGGCCTAGCGCCCGCGACAGGAAATGCCCCAAAACACAACGTGGACACATCACATTTGTTTAAAGAAAACAGAGGTCTTTTTTGCAAAGTGCCTACCTGTAGATTTTGGCCTCTAGCTCAGCCGGCACCTAGGGAAACCTACCAAACCTGTGCATTTTTTAAAACTAGAGACCCCGGGAATCCAAGATGGGGTGACTTGTGGGGCTCTGACCAGGTTCTGTTACCCAGAATCCTTTGCAAACCTCAAAATTTGGCTAAAAAACACATTTTCCTCACATTTCGGTGACAGAAAAGTGCTGGAATCTGAGAGGAGCCACAAATTTCCTTCCACCCAGCGTTCCCCCAAGTCTCCCGATAAAAATGATACCTCACTTGTGTGGGTAGATCTAGCGCCCGCGACAGGAAATGCCCCAAAACACAACGAGGACACATCACATTTTTTAAAAGAAAACAGAGGTGTTTTTTGCAAAGTGCCTACCTGTAGATTTTGGCCTCTAGCTCAGCCGGCACCTAGCGAAACCTACCAAACCTGTGCATTTTTGAAAACTAGAGACCCAGGGGAATCCAAGATGGGGTGACTTGTGGGGCTCTGACCAGGTTCTGTTACCCAGAATCCTTTGCAAACCTCAAAATTTGGCTAAAAAACACATTTTCCTCACATTTCGGTGACAGAAAGTTCTGGAATCTGAGAGGAGCCACAAATTTCCTTCCACCCAGCGTTCCCCCAAGTCTCCCGATAAAAATGATACCTCACTTGTGTGGGTAGGCCTAGCGCCCGCGACAGGAAATGCCCCAAAACACAACGTGGACACATCACAATTTTTGACTGAAAACAGAGGTGTTTTTCGCAAAGTGCCTACCTGCTGATTTTGGCCTCTAGCTCAGCCGGCACCTAGGGAAACCTACCAAACCTGTGCATTTTCGAAAACTAGGGACCTAGGGGAATCCAAGATGGGGTGACTTGTGGGGCTCTGACCAGGTTCTGTTACCCAGAATCCTTTGCAAACCCCAAAATTTGGCTAAAAATACACATTTTCCTCACATTTCGGTGACAGGAAGTTCTGGAATCTGAGAGGAGCCACAAATTTCCTTCCACCCAGCGTTCCCCCAAGTCTCCCGATAAAAATGATACCTCACTTGTGTGGGTAGGCCTAGCGCCCGTGACAGGAAATAACCCAAAACACAACATGGACACATCACATTTTTTGAAAGAAAACAGAGGTGTTTTTTGCAAAGTGCCTACCTGTAGATATTGGCCTCTAGCTCAGCCGGCACTTAGCGAAACCTACCAGACCTGTGCGTTTTTGAAAACTAGAGACCCAGGGGAATCCAAGATGGGGTGACTTGTGGGGCTCTGACCAGGTTCTGTTACCCAGAATCCTTTGCAAATTTCAAAATTTGGCTAAAAGAACACATTTTCCTCACATTTCGGTGACAGAAAGTTCTGGAATCTGAGAGGAGCCACAAATTTCCTTCCACCCAGCGTTCCCCCAAGTCTCCCGATAAAAATGATACCTCACTTGTGTGGGTAGGCCTAGCGCCCGCGACAGGAAATGCCCCAAAACACAACGTGGACAGATCACATTTTTTTAAAGAAAACAGAGGTGTTTTTTGCAAAGTGCCTACCTGTAGATTTTGGCCTCTAGCTCAGCCGGCACCAAGGGAAACCTACCAAACCTGTGCATTTTTTAAAACTAGAGACCCCGGGGAATCCAAGATGGGGTGACTTGTGGGGCTCTGACCAGGTTCTGTTACCCAGAATCCTTTGCAAACCTCAAAATTTGGCTAAAAAACACGTTTTCCTCACATTTCGGTGACAGAAAGTTCTGGAATCTGAGAGGAGCCACAAATTTCCTTCCACCCAGCGTTCCCCCAAGTCTCCCGATAAAAATGATACCTCACTTGTGTGGGTAGGCCTAGCGCCCGCGACAGGAAATGCCCCAAAACACAACGAGGACACATCACATTTTTTTAAAGAAAACAGAGGTGTTTTTTGCAAAGTGCCTACCTGTAGATTTTGGCATCTAGCTCAGCCGGCACCTAGCGAAACCTACCAAACCTGTGCATTTTTGAAAACTAGAGACCCAGGGGAATCCAAGATGGGGTGACTTGTGGGGCTCTGACCAGGTTCTGTTACCCAGAATCCTTTGCAAACCTCAAAATTTGGCTAAAAATACACATTTTCCTCACATTTCGGTGACAGAAAGTTCTGGAATCTGAGAGGAGCCACAAATTTCCTTACACAAAGCGTTCCCCCAAGTCTCCACATAAAAATGATACCTCACTTGTGTGGGTAGGCCTAGCGCCCGTGACAGGAAATAACCCAAAACACAACATGGACACATCACATTTTTTTAAAGAAAACAGAGGTGTTTTTTGCAAAGTGCCTACCTGTAGATTTTGGCCTCTAGCTCAGCCAGCATCTAGGGAAACCTACCAAACCTGTGCATTTTTTAAAACTAGAGACCTAGGGGAATCCAAGATGTGGTGACTTGTGGGGCTCTGACCAGGTACTGTTACCCAGAATCTTTTGTAAACCTCAAAATGTGGCTAAAAAAACACATTTTCTTCACATTTCTGTGACAGAAAGTTATGGAATCTGAGAGGAGCCACAAATTTCCTTCCACCTAGTGTTACCCCAAGTCTCCCAATAAAAATTATATCTCACTTGTGTGGTTAGGCATAGCCCCCGCGACAGGAAATGCCCCCAAAACACAACATGGACACATCACATTTTTTGAAAGAAAACAGAGGTCTTTTTTGCAAAGTGCCTACCTGTAGATTTTGGCCTCTAGCTCAGCCGGCACCTAGGGAAACCTACCAAACCTGTGCATTTTTGAAAACTAGAGACCTAGGGGAATCCAAGATGGGGTGACCTGTGGGGCTCTGACCAGGTTCTGTTACCCAGAATCCTTTGCAAACTTCATAATGTGGCTAAAAAAACACATTTTCCTCACATTTCGGTGACAGAAAGTTATGGAATCTGAGAGGAGCCACAAATTTCCTTCCACCCAGCGTTCCCCCAAGTCTCCCGATAAAAATGATACCTCACTTGTGTGGGTAGGCCTAGCGCCTGTGACAGGAAATGCCCCAAAACACAACGTGGACACATCACATTTCTTGAAAGAAAACAGATGGTTTTTTTGCAAAGTGCCTACCTGTAGATTTTGGCCTCTAGCTCAGCCGGCACCTAGCGAAACCTACCAAAGCTGTGCATTTTTTAAAACTAGAGACCCCGCGGAATCCAAGATGGGGTGACTTGTGGGGCTCTGACCAGGTTCTGTTACCCAGAATCCTTTGCAAACCTCAAAATTTGGCTAAAAAACACATTTTCCTCACATTTCGGTGACAGAAAAGTTCTGGAATCTGAGAGGAGCCACAAATTTCCTTCCACCCAGCGTTCCCCCAAGTCTCCCGATAAAAAAGATACCTCACTTGTGTGGGTAGCCCTAGCGCCTGCGACAGGAAATACCCCAAAACACAACGTGAACACATCACAAGTTTTTTTAAGAAAACAGAGGTGTTTTTTGCAAAGTGCCTACCTGTAGATTTTGGCCACTAGCTCAGCCGGCACCTAGCGAAACCTACCAAACCTGTGCATTTTTTAAAACTAGAGACCCAGGGGAATCCAAGATGGGGTGACTTGTGGGGCTCTGACCAGGTTCTGTTACCCAGAATCCTTTGCAAACCTCAAAATTTGGCTAAAAAACACATTTTCCTCACATTTCGGTGACAGAAAAGTTCTGGAATCTGAGAGGAGCCACAAATTTCCTTCCACCCAGCGTTCCCCCAAGTCTCCCGATAAAAAAGATACCTCACTTGTGTGGGTAGCCCTAGCGCCTGCGACAGGAAACACCCCAAAACACAACGTGAACACATCACAAGTTTTTTTAAGAAAACAGAGGTGTTTTTTGCAAAGTGCCTACCTGTAGATTTTGGCCACTAGCTCAGCCGGCACCTAGCGAAACCTACCAAACCTGTGCATTTTTTAAAACTAGAGACCCAGGGGAATCCAAGATGGGGTGACTTGTGGGGCTCTGACCAGGTTCTGTTACCCAGAATCCTTTGCAAACCTCAAAATTTGGCTAAAAAACACATTTTCCTCACATTTCGGTGACAGAAAGTTCTGGAATCTGAGAGGAGCCACAAATTTCCTTCCACCCAGCGTTCCCCCAAGTCTCCCGATAAAAATGATACCTCACTTGTGTGGGTAGGCCTAGCGCCCGCGACAGGAAATGCCCCAAAACACAACGTGGACACATCACAATTTTTGACAGAAAACAGAGGTGTTTTTCGCAAAGTGCCTACCTGCTGATTTTGGCCTCTAGCTCAGCCGGCACCTAGGGAAACCTACCAAACCTGTGCATTTTCGAAAACTAGGGACCTAGGGGAATCCAAGATGGGGTGACTTGTGGGGCTCTGACCAGGTTCTGTTACCCAGAATCCTTTGCAAACCTCAACATTTGGCTAAAAATACACATTTTCCTCACATTTCGGTGACAGGAAGTTCTGGAATCTGAGAGGAGCCACAAATTTCCTTCCACCCAGCGTTCCCCCAAGTCTCCCGATAAAAATGATACCTCACTTGTGTGGGTAGGCCTAGCGCCCGTGACAGGAAATAACCCAAAACACAACATGGACACATCACATTTTTTTAAAGAAAACAGAGGTGTTTTTTGCAAAGTGCCTACCTGTAGATATTGGCCTCTAGCTCAGCCGGCACTAAGCGAAACCTACCAGACCTGTGCATTTTTGAAAACTAGAGACCCAGGGGAATCCAAGATGGGGTGACTTGTGGGGCTCTGACCAGGTTCTGTTACCCAGAATCCTTTGCAAATTTCAAAATTTGGCTAAAAAAACACATTTTCCTCACATTTCGGTGACAGAAAGTTCTGGAATCCGAGAGGAGCCACAAATTTCCTTCCACCCAGCGTTCCCCCAAGTCTCCCGATAAAAATGATACCTCACTTGTGTGGGTAGGCCTAGCGCCCGCGACAGGAAATGCCCCAAAACACAACGTGGACAGATCACATTTTTTTAAAGAAAACAGAGGTGTTTTTTGCAAAGTGCCTACCTGTAGATTTTGGCCTCTAGCTCAGCCGGCACCTAGCGAAACCTACCAAACCTGTGCATTTTTGAAAACTAGAGACCCCGGGGAATCCAAGATGGGGTGACTTGTGGGGATCTGACCAGATTCTGTTACCCAGAATCCTTTGCAAACCTCAAAATTTGGCTAAAAAACACATTTTCCTCACATTTCGGTGACAGAAAGTTCTGGCATCTGAGAGGAGCCACAAATTTCCTTCCACCCAGCGTTCCCCCAAGTCTCCCGATAAAAATGATACCTCACTTGTGTGGGTAGGCCTAGCGCCCGCGACAGGAAATACCCCAAAACACAACGTGGACACATCACAAGTTTTTTAAAGAAAACAGAGGTGTTTTTTGCAAAGTGCCTACCTGTATATTTTGGCCTCTAGCTCAGCCGGCACCTAGCGAAACCTACCAAACCTGTGCATTTTTTAAAACTAGAGACCCAGGGGAATCCAAGATGGGGTGATTTGTGGGGCTCTGACCAGGTTCTGTTACCCAGAATCCTTTGCAAACCTCAAAATTTGGCTAAAAAACACATTTTCCTCACATTTCGGTGACAGAAAGTTCTGGAATCTGAGAGGAGCCACAAATTTCCTTCCACCCAGCGTTCCCCCAAGTCTCCCGATAAAAATGATACTTCACTTGTGTGGGTAGGCCTAGCGCCCGCGACAGGAAATGCCCCAAAACACAACGTGGACACATCACAATTTTTGACAGAAAACAGAGGTGTTTTTTGCAAAGTGCCTACCTGCTGATTTTGGCCTCTAGCTCAGGCACCTAGGGAAACCTACCAAACCTGTGCATTTTTGAAAACTAGGGACCTAGGGTAATCCAAGATGGGGTGACTTGTGGGGCTCTGACCAGGTTCTGTTACCCAGAATCCTTTGCAAACCACAAAATTTGGCTAAAAAACACATTTTCCTCACATTTCGGTGACAGAAAGTTCTGGCATCTGAGAGGAGCCACAAATTTCCTTCCACCCAGCGTTCCCCCAAGTCTCCCGATAAAAATGATACCTCACTTGTGTGGGTAGGCCTAGCGCCTGTGACAGGAAATGCCCCAAAACACAACGTGGACACATCACATTTCTTGAAAGAAAACAGATGGTTTTTTTGCAAAGTGCCTACCTGTAGATTTTGGCCTCTAGCTCAGCCGGCACCTAGCGAAACCTACCAAAGCTGTGCATTTTTTAAAACTAGAGACCCCGCGGAATCCAAGATGGGGTGACTTGTGGGGCTCTGACCAGGTTCTGTTACCCAGAATCCTTTGCAAACCTCAAAATTTGGCTAAAAAACACATTTTCCTCACATTTCGGTGACAGAAAAGTTCTGGAAACTGAGAGGAGCCACAAATTTTCTTCCACCCAGCGTTCCCCCAAGTCTCCCGATAAAAATGATACCTCACTTGTGTGGGTAGCCCTAGCGCCTGCGACAGGAAATACCCCAAAACACAACGTGAACACATCACAAGTTTTTTTAAGAAAACAGAGGTGTTTTTTGCAAAGTGCCTACCTGTAGATTTTGGCCACTAGCTCAGCCGGCACCTAGCGAAACCTACCAAACCTGTGCATTTTTTAAAACTAGAGACCCAGGGGAATCCAAGATGGGGTGACTTGTGGGGCTCTGACCAGGTTCTGTTACCCAGAATCCTTTGCAAACCTCAAAATTTGGCTAAAAAACACATTTTCCTCACATTTCGGTGACAGAAAGTTCTGGAATCTGAGAGGAGCCACAAATTTCCTTCCACCCAGCGTTCCCCCAAGTCTCCCGATAAAAATGATACCTCACTTGTGTGGGTAGGCCTAGCGCCCGCGACAGGAAATGCCCCAAAACACAACGTGGACACATCACAATTTTTGACAGAAAACAGAGGTGTTTTTCGCAAAGTGCCTACCTGCTGATTTTGGCCTCTAGCTCAGCCGGCACCTAGGGAAACCTACCAAACCTGTGCATTTTCGAAAACTAGGGACCTAGGGGAATCCAAGATGGGGTGACTTGTGGGGCTCTGACCAGGTTCTGTTACCCAGAATCCTTTGCAAACCTCAACATTTGGCTAAAAATACACATTTTCCTCACATTTCGGTGACAGGAAGTTCTGGAATCTGAGAGGAGCCACAAATTTCCTTCCACCCAGCGTTCCCCCAAGTCTCCCGATAAAAATGATACCTCACTTGTGTGGGTAGGCCTAGCGCCCGTGACAGGAAATAACCCAAAACACAACATGGACACATCACATTTTTTTAAAGAAAACAGAGGTGTTTTTTGCAAAGTGCCTACCTGTAGATATTGGCCTCTAGCTCAGCCGGCACTAAGCGAAACCTACCAGACCTGTGCATTTTTGAAAACTAGAGACCCAGGGGAATCCAAGATGGGGTGACTTGTGGGGCTCTGACCAGGTTCTGTTACCCAGAATCCTTTGCAAACCTCAAAATTTGGCTAAAAAAACACATTTTCCTCACATTTCGGTGACAGAAAGTTCTGGAATCCGAGAGGAGCCACAAATTTCCTTCCACCCAGCGTTCCCCCAAGTCTCCCGATAAAAATGATACCTCACTTGTGTGGGTAGGCCTAGCGCCCGCGACAGGAAATGCCCCAAAACACAACGTGGACACATCACAAGTTTTTTAAAGAAAACAGAGGTGTTTTTTGCAAAGTGCCTACCTGCTGATTTTGGCCTCTAGCTCAGGCACCTAGGGAAACCTCCCAAACCTGTGCATTTTTTAAAACTAGGGACCTAGGGGAATCCAAGATGGGGTGACTTGTAGGGCTCTGACCAGGTTCTGTTACCCAGAATCCTTTGCAAACCACAAAATTTGGCTAAAAATACACATTTTCCTCACATTTCGGTGACAGGAAGTTCTGGAATCTGAGAGGAGCCACAAATGTCATTCCATCCAGCGTTCCCCCAAGTCTCCCGATAAAAATGATACCTCACTTGTGTGGGTAGGCCTAGCGCCCGTGACAGGAAATAACCCAAAACACAACATGGACACATCACATTTTTTTAAAGAAAACAGAGGTGTTTTTTGCAAAGTGCCTACCTGTAGATTTTGGCCTCTAGCTCAGCCGGCACCTAGCGAAACCTACCAAACCTGTGAATTTTTGAAAACTAGAGACCCAGGGGAATCCAAGATGGGGTGACTTGTGGGGCTCTGACCAGGTTATGTTACCCAGAATCCTTTGCAAACCTCAAAATTTGGCTAAAAATACACATTTTCCTCACATTTCGGTGACAGAAAGTTCTGGAATCTGAGAGGAGCCACAAATTTCCTTACACAAAGCGTTCCCCCAAGTCTCCACATTAAAATGATACCTCACTTGTGTGGGTAGGCCTAGCGCCCGTGACAGGAAATAACCCAAAACACAACATGGACACATCACATTTTTTTAAAGAAAACAGAGGTGTTTTTTGCAAAGTGCCTACCTGTAGATTTTGGCCTCTAGCTCAGCCAGCACCTAGGGAAACCTACCAAACCTGTGCATTTTTTAAAACTAGAGACCTAGGGGAATCCAAGATGTGGTGACTTGTGGGGCTCTGACCAGGTTCTGTTACCCAGAATCTTTTGCAAACCTCAAAATGTGGCTAAAAAAACACATTTTCTTCACATTTCGGTGACAGAAAGTTATGGAATCTGAGAGGAGCCACAAATTTCCTTCCACCTAGTGTTCCCCCAAGTCTCCCAATAAAAATTATACCTCACTTGTGTGGGTAGGCCTAGCGCCCGCGACAGGAAATGCCCCAAAACACAACGTGGACACATCACATTTTTTGAAAGAAAACAGAGGTCTTTTTTGCAAAGTGCCTACCTGTAGATTTTGGCCTCTAGCTCAGCCGGCACCTAGGGAAACCTACCAAACCTGTGCATTTTTGAAAACTAGAGACCTAGGGGAATCCAAGATGGGGTGACTTGTGGCGCTCTGACCAGGTTCTGTTACCCAGAATCCTTTGCAAACTTCATAATGTGGCTAAAAAAACACATTTTCCTCACATTTCGGTGACAGAAAGTTATGGAATCTGAGAGGAGCCACAAATTTCCTTCCACCTAGCGTTCCTCCAAGTCTCCCGATAAAAATGATACCTCACTTGTGTGGGTAGGCCTAGCGCCCGTGACAGGAAATGCCCCAAAACACAACGTGGACACATCACATTTTTTGAAAGAAAATAGAGGTGTTTTTTGCAAAGTGCCTACCTGTAGATTTTGGCCTCTAGCTCAGCCGGCACCTAGCGAAACGTACCAAACCTGTGCATTTTTGAAAACTAGAGACCTAGGGGAATCCAAGATGGGGTGACTTGTGGGGCTCTGACCAGGTTCTGTTACCCAGAATCCTTTGCAAACCTCAAAATTTGGCTAAAAAACACATTTTCCTCACTTTTCGGTGACAGAAAAGTTCTGGAATCTGAGAGGAGCCACAAATTTCCTTCCACCCAGCGTCCCCCCAAGTCTCCCGATAAAAATGATACCTCACTTGTGTGGGTAGGCCTAGCGCCTGCGACAGGAAATACCCCAAAACACAACGTGGACACATCACAAGTTTTTTAAAGAAAACAGAGGTGTTTTTTGCAAAGTGCCTACCTGTAGATTTTGGCCACTAGCTCAGCCGGCACCTAGCGAAACCTACCAAACCTGTGCATTTTTTAAAACTAGAGACCCAGGGGAATCCAAGATGGGGTGACTTTTGGGGCTCTGACCAGGTTCTGTTACCCAGAATCCTTTGCAAACCTCAAAATTTGGCTAAAAAACACATTTTCCTCACATTTCGGTGACAGAAAGTTCTGGAATCTGAGAGGAGCCACAAATTTCCTTCCACCCAGCGTTCCCCCAAGTCTCCCGATAAAAATGATACCTCACTTGTGTGGTTAGGCATAGCCCCCGCGACAGGAAATGCCCCCAAAACACAACATGGACACATCACATTTTTTGAAAGAAAACAGAGGTCTTTTTTGCAAAGTGCCTACCTGTAGATTTTGGCCTCTAGCTCAGCCGGCACCTAGGGAAACCTACCAAACCTGTGCATTTTCGAAAACTAGGGACCTAGGGGAATCCAAGATGGGGTGACTTGTGGGGCTCTGACCAGGTTCTGTTACCCAGAATCCTTTGCAAACCTCAAAATTTGGCTAAAAAAACACATTTTCCTCACATTTCGGTGACAGAAAGTTCTGGAATCTGAGAGGAGCCACAAATTTCCTTCCACCAAGCGTTCCTCCAAGTCTCCCGATAAAAATGATACCTCACTTGTGTGGGTAGGCCTAGCGCCCGTGACAGGAAATGCCCCAAAACACAATGTGGACACATCACATTTTTTTAAAGAAAATAGAGGTGTTTTTTGCAAAGTGCCTACCTGTAGATTTTGGCCTCTAGCTCAGCCGGCACCTAGGGAAACCTACCAAACCTGTGCATTTTTGAAAACTAGAGACCTAGGGGAATCCAATATGGGGTGACTTGTGGGGCTCTGACCAGGTTCTGTTACCCAGAATCCTTTGCAAACCTCAAAATGTGGCTAAAAAAACACATTTTCCTCACATTTCGGTGACAGAAAGTTATGGAATCTGAGAGGAGCCACAAATTTCCTTCCACCCAGCGTTCCCCCAAGTCTCCCGATAAAAATGATACCTCACTTGTGTGGGTAGGCCTAGCGCCTGTGACAGGAAATGCCCCAAAACACAACGTGGACACATCACATTTCTTGAAAGAAAACAGATGGTTTTTTTGCAAAGTGCCTACCTGTAGATTTTGGCCTCTAGCTCAGCCGGCACCTAGCGAAACCTACCAAAGCTGTGCATTTTTTAAAACTAGAGACCCCGCGGAATCCAAGATGGGGTGACTTGTGGGGCTCTGACCAGGTTCTGTTACCCAGAATCCTTTGCAAACCTCAAAATTTGGCTAAAAAACACATTTTCCTCACATTTCGGTGACAGAAAAGTTCTGGAATCTGAGAGGAGCCACAAATTTCCTTCCACCCAGCGTTCCCCCAAGTCTCCCGATAAAAATGATACCTCACTTGTGTGGGTAGCCCTAGCGCCTGCGACAGGAAATACCCCAAAACACAACGTGAACACATCACAAGTTTTTTTAAGAAAACAGAGGTGTTTTTTGCAAAGTGCCTACCTGTAGATTTTGGCCACTAGCTCAGCCGGCACCTAGCGAAACCTACCAAACCTGTGCATTTTTTAAAACTAGAGACCCAGGGGAATCCAAGATGGGGTGACTTGTGGGGCTCTGACCAGGTTCTGTTACCCAGAATCCTTTGCAAACCTCAAAATTTGGCTAAAAAACACATTTTCCTCACATTTCGGTGACAGAAAGTTCTGGAATCTGAGAGGAGCCACAAATTTCCTTCCACCCAGCGTTCCCCCAAGTCTCCCGATAAAAATGATACCTCACTTGTGTGGGTAGGCCTAGCGCCCGCGACAGGAAATGCCCCAAAACACAACGTGGACACATCACAATTTTTGACAGAAAACAGAGGTGTTTTTCGCAAAGTGCCTACCTGCTGATTTTGGCCTCTAGCTCAGCCGGCACCTAGGGAAACCTACCAAACCTGTGCATTTTCGAAAACTAGGGACCTAGGGGAATCCAAGATGGGGTGACTTGTGGGGCTCTGACCAGGTTCTGTTACCCAGAATCCTTTGAAAACCTCAACATTTGGCTAAAAATACACATTTTCCTCACATTTCGGTGACAGGAAGTTCTGGAATCTGAGAGGAGCCACAAATTTCCTTCCACCCAGCGTTCCCCCAAGTCTCCCGATAAAAATGATACCTCACTTGTGTGGGTAGGCCTAGCGCCCGTGACAGGAAATAACCCAAAACACAACATGGACACATCACATTTTTTTAAAGAAAACAGAGGTGTTTTTTGCAAAGTGCCTACCTGTAGATATTGGCCTCTAGCTCAGCCGGCACTAAGCGAAACCTACCAGACCTGTGCATTTTTGAAAACTAGAGACCCAGGGGAATCCAAGATGGGGTGACTTGTGGGGCTCTGACCAGGTTCTGTTACCCAGAATCCTTTGCAAATTTCAAAATTTGGCTAAAAAAACACATTTTCCTCACATTTCGGTGACAGAAAGTTCTGGAATCCGAGAGGAGCCACAAATTTCCTTCCACCCAGCGTTCCCCCAAGTCTCCCGATAAAAATGATACCTCACTTGTGTGGGTAGGCCTAGCGCCCGCGACAGGAAATGCCCCAAAACACAACGTGGACAGATCACATTTTTTTAAAGAAAACAGAGGTGTTTTTTGCAAAGTGCCTACCTGTAGATTTTGGCCTCTAGCTCAGCCGGCACCTAGCGAAACCTACCAAACCTGTGCATTTTTGAAAACTAGAGACCCCGGGGAATCCAAGATGGGGTGACTTGTGGGGATCTGACCAGATTCTGTTACCCAGAATCCTTTGCAAACCTCAACATTTGGCTAAAAATACACATTTTCCTCACATTTCGGTGACAGGAAGTTCTGGAATCTGAGAGGAGCCACAAATTTCCTTCCACCCAGCGTTCCCCCAAGTCTCCCGATAAAAATGATACCTCACTTGTGTGGGTAGGCCTAGCGCCCGTGACAGGAAATAACCCAAAACACAACATGGACACATCACATTTTTTTAAAGAAAACAGAGGTGTTTTTTGCAAAGTGCCTACCTGTAGATATTGGCCTCTAGCTCAGCCGGCACTAAGCGAAACCTACCAGACCTGTGCATTTTTGAAAACTAGAGACCCAGGGGAATCCAAGATGGGGTGACTTGTGGGGCTCTGACCAGGTTCTGTTACCCAGAATCCTTTGCAAATTTCAAAATTTGGCTAAAAAAACACATTTTCCTCACATTTCGGTGACAGAAAGTTCTGGAATCCGAGAGGAGCCACAAATTTCCTTCCACCCAGCGTTCCCCCAAGTCTCCCGATAAAAATGATACCTCACTTGTGTGGGTAGGCCTAGCGCCCGCGACAGGAAATGCCCCAAAACACAACGTGGACAGATCACATTTTTTTAAAGAAAACAGAGGTGTTTTTTGCAAAGTGCCTACCTGTAGATTTTGGCCTCTAGCTCAGCCGGCACCTAGCGAAACCTACCAAACCTGTGCATTTTTGAAAACTAGAGACCCCGGGGAATCCAAGATGGGGTGACTTGTGGGGATCTGACCAGATTCTGTTACCCAGAATCCTTTGCAAACCTCAAAATTTGGCTAAAAAAACACATTTTCCTCACATTTCGGTGACAGAAAGTTCTGGAATCCGATAGGAGCCACAAATTTCCTTCCACCCAGCGTTCCCCCAAGTCTCCCGATAAAAATGATACCTCACTTGTGTGGGTAGGCCTAGCGCCCGCGACAGGAAATGCCCCAAAACACAACGTGGACACATCACAAGTTTTTTAAAGAAAACAGAGGTGTTTTTTGCAAAGTGCCTACCTGCTGATTTTGGCCTCTAGCTCAGGCACCTAGGGAAACCTCCCAAACCTGTGCATTTTTTAAAACTAGGGACCTAGGGGAATCCAAGATGGGGTGACTTGTAGGGCTCTGACCAGGTTCTGTTACCCAGAATCCTTTGCAAACCACAAAATTTGGCTAAAAATACACATTTTCCTCACATTTCGGTGACAGGAAGTTCTGGAATCTGAGAGGAGCCACAAATGTCATTCCATCCAGCGTTCCCCCAAGTCTCCCGATAAAAATGATACCTCACTTGTGTGGGTAGGCCTAGCGCCCGTGACAGGAAATAACCCAAAACACAACATGGACACATCACATTTTTTTAAAGAAAACAGAGGTGTTTTTTGCAAAGTGCCTACCTGTAGATTTTGGCCTCTAGCTCAGCCGGCACCTAGCGAAACCTACCAAACCTGTGAATTTTTGAAAACTAGAGACCCAGGGGAATCCAAGATGGGGTGACTTGTGGGGCTCTGACCAGGTTATGTTACCCAGAATCCTTTGCAAACCTCAAAATTTGGCTAAAAATACACATTTTCCTCACATTTCGGTGACAGAAAGTTCTGGAATCTGAGAGGAGCCACAAATTTCCTTACACAAAGCGTTCCCCCAAGTCTCCACATTAAAATGATACCTCACTTGTGTGGGTAGGCCTAGCGCCCGTGACAGGAAATAACCCAAAACACAACATGGACACATCACATTTTTTTAAAGAAAACAGAGGTGTTTTTTGCAAAGTGCCTACCTGTAGATTTTGGCCTCTAGCTCAGCCAGCACCTAGGGAAACCTACCAAACCTGTGCATTTTTTAAAACTAGAGACCTAGGGGAATCCAAGATGTGGTGACTTGTGGGGCTCTGACCAGGTTCTGTTACCCAGAATCTTTTGCAAACCTCAAAATGTGGCTAAAAAAACACATTTTCTTCACATTTCGGTGACAGAAAGTTATGGAATCTGAGAGGAGCCACAAATTTCCTTCCACCTAGTGTTCCCCCAAGTCTCCCAATAAAAATTATACCTCACTTGTGTGGGTAGGCCTAGCGCCCGCGACAGGAAATGCCCCAAAACACAACGTGGACACATCACATTTTTTGAAAGAAAACAGAGGTCTTTTTTGCAAAGTGCCTACCTGTAGATTTTGGCCTCTAGCTCAGCCGGCACCTAGGGAAACCTACCAAACCTGTGCATTTTTGAAAACTAGAGACCTAGGGGAATCCAAGATGGGGTGACTTGTGGGGCTCTGACCAGGTTCTGTTACCCAGAATCCTTTGCGAACTTCATAATGTGGCTAAAAAAACACATTTTCCTCACATTTCGGTGACAGAAAGTTATGGAATCTGAGAGGAGCCACAAATTTCCTTCCACCCAGCGTTCCTCCAAGTCTCCCGATAAAAATGATACCTCACTTGTGTGGGTAGGCCTAGCGCCCGTAACAGGAAATGCCCCAAAACACAACGTGGACACATCACATTTTTTGAAAGAAAATAGAGGTGTTTTTTGCAAAGTGCCTACCTGTAGATTTTGGCCTCTAGCTCAGCCGGCACCTAGCGAAACGTACCAAACCTGTGCATTTTTGAAAACTAGAGACCTAGGGGAATCCAAGATGGGGTGACTTGTGGGGCTCTGACCAGGTTCTGTTACCCAGAATCCTTTGCAAACCTCAAAATTTGGCTAAAAAACACATTTTCCTCAGTTTTCGGTGACAGAAAAGTTCTGGAATCTGAGAGGAGCCACAAATTTCCTTCCACCCAGCGTCCCCCCAAGTCTCCCGATAAAAATGATACCTCACTTGTGTGGGTAGGCCTAGCGCCTGCGACAGGAAATACCCCAAAACACAACGTGGACACATCACAAGTTTTTTAAAGAAAACAGAGGTGTTTTTTGCAAAGTGCCTACCTGTAGATATTGGCCTCTAGCTCAGCCGGCACTTAGCGAAACCTACCAGACCTGTGTATTTTTGAAAACTAGAGACCCAGGGGAATCCAAGATGGGGTGACTTGTGGGGCTCTGACCAGGTTCTGTTACCCAGAATCCTTTGCAAATTTCAAAATTTGGCTAAAAAAACACATTTTCCTCACATTTCGGTGACAGAAAGTTCTGGAATCTGAGAGGAGCCACAAATTTCCTTCCACCCAGCGTTCCACCAAGTCTCCCGATAAAAATGATACCTCACTTGTGTGGGTAGGCCTAGCGCCCGCGACAGGAAATGCCCCAAAACACAACGTGGACAGATCACATTTTTTTAAAGAAAACAGGTGTTTTTTGCAAAGTGCCTACCTGTAGATTTTGGCCTCTAGCTCAGCCGGCACCTAGCGAAACCTACCAAACCTGTGCATTTTTGAAAACTAGAGACCCCGGGGAATCCAAGATGGGGTGACTTGTGGGGCTCTGACCAGGTTCTGTTACCCAGAATCCTTTGCAAACCTCAAAATTTGGCTAAAAAACACATTTTCCTCACATTTCGGTGACAGAAAGTTCTGGCATCTGAGAGGAGCCACAAATTTCCTTCCACCCAGCGTTCCCCCAAGTCTCCCGATAAAAATGATACCTCACTTGTGAGGGTAGGCCTAGAGCCCGCGACAGGAAATACCCCAAAACACAACGTGGACATATCACAAGTTTTTTAAAGAAAACAGAGGTGTTTCTTGCAAAGTGCCTACCTGTAGATTTTGGCCTCTAGCTCAGCCGGCACCTAGCGAAACCTACCAAACCTGTGCATTTTTTAAAACTAGAGACCCCGGGGAATCCAAGATGGGGTGACTTGTGGGGCTCTGACCAGGTTCTGTTACCCAGAATCCTTTGCAAACCTCAAAATTTGGCTAAAAAACACATTTTCCTCACATTTCGGTGACAGAAAGTTCTGGAATCTGAGAGGAGCCACAAACTTCCTTCCACCCAGCGTTCCCCCAAGTCTACCGATAAAAATGATACCTCACTTGTGTGGGTAGCCCTAGCGCCCGCGACAGGAAATGCCCCAAAACACAACGTGGACACATCACAATTTTTGACAGAAAACAGAGGTGTTTTTTGCAAAGTGCCTACCTGCTGATTTTGGCCTCTAGCTCAGGCACCTAGGGAAACCTACCAAACCTGTGCATTTTTGAAAACTAGGGACCTAGAGGAATCCAAGATGGGGTGACTTGTGGGGCTCTGACCAGGTTCTGTTACCCAGAATCCTTTGCAAACCACAAAATGTGGCTAAAAATACACATTTTCCTCACATTTCGGTGACAGGAAGTTCTGGAATCTGAGAGGAGCCACAAATGTCATTCCATCCAGCGTTCCCCCAAGTCTCCCGATAAAAATGATACCTCACTTGTGTGGGTAGGCCTAGTGCCCGTGACAGGAAATAACCCAAAACACAACATGGACACATCACATTTTTTTAAAGAAAACAGAGGTGTTTTTTGCAAAGTGCCTACCTGTAGATATTGGCCTCTAGCTCAGCCGGCACCTAGCGAAACCTACCAGACCTGTGCATTTTTGAAAACTAGAGACCCAGGGGAATCCAAGATGGGGTCACTTGTGGGGCTCTGACCAGGTTCTGTTACCCAGAATCCTTTGCAAACTTCAAAATTTGGCTAAAAAAACACATTTTCCTCACATTTCGGTGACAGAAAGTTCTGGAATCTGAGAGGAGCCACAAATTTCCTTCCACCCAGCGTTCCCCCAAGTCTCCCGATAAAAATGATACCTCACTTGTGTGGGTAGGCCTAGCGCCCGCGACAGGAAATGCCCCAAAACACAACGTGGACACATCACATTTTTTTAAAGAAAACAGAGGTCTTTTTTGCAAAGTGCCTACCTGTAGATTTTGGCCTCTAGCTCAGCCGGCACCTAGGGAAACCTACCAAACCTGTGCATTTTTTAAAACTAGAGACCCCGGGAATCCAAGATGGGGTGACTTGTGGGGCTCTGACCAGGTTCTGTTACCCAGAATCCTTTGCAAACCTCAAAATTTGTCTAAAAAACACATTTTCCTCACATTTCGGTGACAGAAAAGTTCTGGAATCTGAGAGGAGCCACAAATTTCCTTCCACCCAGCGTTCCCCCAAGTCTCCCGATAAAAATGATACCTCACTTGTGTGGGTAGGCCTAGCGCCCGCGACAGAAAATACCCCAAAACACAACGAGGACACATCACATTTTTTTAAAGAAAACAGAGGTGTTTTTTGCAAAGTGCCTACCTGTAGATTTTGGCCTCTAGCTCAGCCGGCACCTAGCGAAACCTACCAAACCTGTGCATTTTTGAAAACTAGAGACCCAGGGGAAGACAAGATGGGGTGACTAGTGGGGCTCTGACCAGGTTCTGTTACCCAGAATCCTTTGCAAACCTCAAAATTTGGCTAAAAAACACATTTTCCTCACATTTCGGTGACTGAAAGTTCTGGAATCTGAGAGGAGCCACAAATTTCCTTCCACCCAGTGTTCCCCCAAGTCTCCCGATAAAAATGATACCTCACTTGTGTGGGTAGGCCTAGCGCCCGCGACAGGAAATGCCCCAAAACACAACGTGGACACATCACAATTTTTGACAGAAAACAGAGGTGTTTTTCGCAAAGTGCCTACCTGCTGATTTTGGCCTCTAGCTCAGCCGGCACCTAGGGAAACCTACCAAACCTGTGCATTTTCGAAAACTAGGGACCTAGGGGAATCCAAGATGGGGTGACTTGTGGGGCTCTGACCAGGTTCTGTTACCCAGAATCCTTTGCAAACCACAAAATTTGGCTAAAAATACACATTTTCTTCACATTTCGGTGACAGGAAGTTCTGGAATCTGAGAGGAGCCACAAATTTCCTTCCACCTAGCGTTCCCCCAAGTCTCCCGATAAAAATGATACCTCACTTGTGTGGGTAGGCCTAGCGCCCGTGACAGGAAATAACCCAAAACACAACATGGACACATCACATTTTTTGAAAGAAAACAGAGGTGTTTTTTGCAAAGTGCCTACCTGTAGATATTGGCCTCTAGCTCAGCCGGCACTTAGCGAAACCTACCAGACCTGTGCATTTTTGAAAACTAGAGACCCAGGGGAATCCAAGATGGGGTGACTTGTGGGGCTCTGACCAGGTTCTGTTACCCAGAATCCTTTGCAAATTTCAAAATTTGGCTAAAAAAACACATTTTCCTCACATTTCGGTGACAGAAAGTTCTGGAATCTGAGAGGAGCCACAAATTTCCTTCCACCCAGCGTTCCCCCAAGTCTCCCGATAAAAATGATACCTCACTTGTGTGGGTAGGCCTAGCGCCCGCGACAGGAAATGCCCCAAAACACAACGTGGACAGATCACATTTTTTTTAAGAAAACAAAGGTGTTTTTTGCAATGTGCCTACCTGTAGATTTTGGCCTCTAGCTCAGACGGCACCTAGCGAAACCTACCAAACCTGTGCATTTTTGAAAACTAGAGACCCCGGGGAATCCAAGATGGGGTGACTTGTGGGGCTCTGACCAGGTTCTGTTACCCAGAATCCTTTGCAAACCTCAAAATTTGGCTAAAAAACATATTTTCCACACATTTCGGTGACAGAAAGTTCTGGAATCTGAGAGGAGCCACAAATTTCCTTCCACCCAGCGTTCCCCCAAGTCTCCCGATAAAAATGATACCTCACTTGTGTGGGTAGGCCTAGCGCCCGCGACAGGAAATACCCCAAAACACAACGTGGACACATCACAAGTTTTTTAAAGAAAACAGAGGTGTTTTTTGCCAAGTGCCTACCTGTAGATTTTGGCCTCTAGCTCAGCCGGCACCTAGCGAAACCTACCAAACCTGTGCATTTTTTAAAACTAGAAACCCAGGGGAATCCAAGATGGGGTGACTTGTGGGGCTCTGACCAGGTTCTGTTACCCAGAATCCTTTGCAAACCTCAAAATTTGGCTAAAAAACACATTTTCCTCACATTTCGGTGACAGAAAGTTCTGGAATCTGAGAGGAGCCACAAATTTCCTTCCACCCAGCGTTCCCCCAAGTCTCCCGATAAAAATGATACCTCACTTGTGTGGGTAGGCCTAGCGCCCGCGACAGGAAATGCCCCAAAACACAACGTGGACACATCACAATTTTTGACAGAAAACAGAGGTGTTTTTTGCAAAGTGCCTACCTGCTGATTTTGGCCTCTAGCTCAGGCACCTAGGGAAACCTACCAAACCTGTGCATTTTTGAAAACTAGGGACCTAGGGGAATCCAAGATGGGGTGACTTGTGGGGCTCTGACCAGGTTCTGTTACCCAGAATCCTTTGCAAACCACAAAATTTGGCTAAAAATACACATTTTCCTCACATTTCGGTGACAGGAAGTTCTGGAATCTGAGAGGAGCCACAAATGTCATTCCATCCAGCGTTCCCCCAAGTCTCCCGATAAAAATGATACCTCACTTGTGTGGGTAGGCCTAGCGCCCGTGACAGGAAATAACCCAAAACACAACATGGACACATCACATTTTTTTAAAGAAAACAGAGGTGTTTTTTGCAAAGTGCCTACCTGTAGATATTGGCCTCTAGCTCGGCCGGCACCTAGCGAAACCTACCAGATCTGTGCATTTTTTAAAACTAGAGACCCAGGGGAATCCAAGATGGGGTCACTTGTGGGGCTCTGACCAGGTTCTGTTACTCAGAATCCTTTGCAAACTTAAAAATTTGTCTAAAAAAACACATTTTCCTCAAATTTCGGTGACAGAAAGTTCTGGAATCTGAGAGGAGCCACAAATTTCCATCCACCCAGCGTTCCCCCAAGTCTCCCGATAAAAATGATACCTCACTTGTGTGGGTAGGCCTAGCGCCTGTGACAGGAAATGCCCCAAAACAAAACGTGGACACATCACATTTTTTGAAAGAAAACAGATGTTTTTTTTGCAAAGTGCCTACCTGTAGATCTTGGCCTCTAGCTCAGCCGGCACCTAGGGAAACCTACCAAACCTGTGCAATGTTTGAAAACTAGAGACCTAGGGGAATCCAAGATGGGGTGACTTGTGGGGCTCTGACCAGGTTCTGTTACCCAGAATCCTTTGCAAATTTCAAAATTTGGCTAAAAAAACACATTTTCCTAACATTTCGGTGACAGAAGGTTCTGGAATCTGAGAGGAGCCACAAATTTCCTTCCACCCAGCGTTCCCCCAAGTCTCCCGATAAAAATGATACCTCACTTGTGTGGGTAGGCCTAGCGCCCGCGACAGGAAATGCCCCAAAACACAACGAGGACACATCACATTTTTTTAAAGAAAACAGAGGTGTTTTTTGCAAAGTGCCTACCTGTAGATTTTGGCCTCTAGCTCAGCCGGCACCTAGCGAAACCTACCAAACCTGTGCATTTTTTAAAACTAGAGACTCAGGGGAATCCAAGATGGGGTGACTTGTGGGGCTCTGACCAGGTTCTGTTACCCAGAATCCTTTGCAAACCTCAAAATTTGGCTAAAAATACACATTTTCCTCACATTTCGGTGACAGAAAGTTCTGGAATCTGAGAGGAGCCACAAATTTCCTTACACAAAGCGTTCCCCCAAGTCTCCACATAAAAATGATACCTCACTTGTGTGGGTAGGCCTAGCGCCCGTGACAGGAAATAACCCAAAACACAACATGGACACATCACATTTTTTGAAAGAAAACAGAGGTGTTTTTTGCAAAGTGCCTACCTGTAGATTTTGGCCTCTAGCTCAGCCAGCACCTAGGGAAACCTACCAGACCTGTGCATTTTTTAAAACTAGAGACCTAGGGGAATCCAAGATGTGGTGACTTGTGGGGCTCTGACCAGGTTCTGTTACCCAGAATCTTTTGCAAACCTCAAAATGTGGCTAAAAAAACACATTTTCTTCACATTTCGGTGACAGAAAGTTATGGAATCTGAGAGGAGCCACACATTTCCTTCCACCTAGTGTTCCCCCAAGTCTCCCAATAAAAATTATACCTCACTTGTGTGGGTAGGCCTAGCGCCCGCGACAGGAAATGCCCCAAAACACAACGTGGACACATCACATTTTTTGAAAGAAAACAGAGGTCTTCTTTGCAAAGTGCCTACCTGTAGATTTTGGCCTCTAGCTCAGCCGGCACCTAGGGAAACCTACCAAACCTGTGCATTTGTGAAAACTAGAGACCTAGGGGAATCCAAGATGGGGTGACTTGTGGGGCTCTGACCAGGTTCTGTTACCCGGAATCCTTTGCAAACCTCAAAATTTGGCTAAAAAAACACATTTTCCTCACATTTCGGTGACAGAAAGTTCTGGAATCTGAGAGGAGCCACAAATTTCCTTCCAACCAGCGTTCCCCCAAGTCTCCCGATAAAAATTATACCTCACTTGTGTGGGTAGGCCTAGAGCCCGCGACAGGAAATGCCCCAAAACACAACGTGGACACATCACATTTTTTGAAAGAAAATAGAGGTGTTTTTTGCAAAGTGCCTACCTGTAGATTTTGGCCTCTAGCTCAGCCGGCACCTAGGGAAACCTACCAAACCTGTGCATTTTTGAAAACTAGAGACCTAGGGGAATCCAAGATGGGGTGACTTGTGGGGCTCTGACCAGGTTCTGTTACCCAGAATCCTTTGCAAACTTCATAATGTGGCTAAAAAAACACATTTTCCTCACATTTCGGTGACAGAAAGTTATGGAATCTGAGAGGAGCCACAAATTTCCTTCCACCCAGCGTTCCCCCAAGTCTCCCGATAAAAATGATACCTCACTTGTGTGGGTAGGCCTAGCGCCCGCGACAGGAAATGCCCCAAAACACAACGAGGACACATCACATTTTTTTAAAGAAAACAGAGGTGTTTTTTGCAAAGTGCCTACCTGTAGATTTTGGCCTCTAGCTCAGCCGGCACCTAGCGAAACCTACCAAACCTGTGCATTTTTTAAAACTAGAGACTCAGGGGAATCCAAGATGGGGTGACTTGTGGGGCTCTGACCAGGTTCTGTTACCCAGAATCCTTTGCAAACCTCAAAATTTGGCTAAAAATACACATTTTCCTCACATTTCGGTGACAGAAAGTTCTGGAATCTGAGAGGAGCCACAAATTTCCTTACACAAAGCGTTCCCCCAAGTCTCCACATAAAAATGATACCTCACTTGTGTGGGTAGGCCTAGCGCCCGTGACAGGAAATAACCCAAAACACAACATGGACACATCACATTTTTTGAAAGAAAACAGAGGTGTTTTTTGCAAAGTGCCTACCTGTAGATTTTGGCCTCTAGCTCAGCCAGCACCTAGGGAAACCTACCAGACCTGTGCATTTTTTAAAACTAGAGACCTAGGGGAATCCAAGATGTGGTGACTTGTGGGGCTCTGACCAGGTTCTGTTACCCAGAATCTTTTGCAAACCTCAAAATGTGGCTAAAAAAACACATTTTCTTCACATTTCGGTGACAGAAAGTTATGGAATCTGAGAGGAGCCACACATTTCCTTCCACCTAGTGTTCCCCCAAGTCTCCCAATAAAAATTATACCTCACTTGTGTGGGTAGGCCTAGCGCCCGCGACAGGAAATGCCCCAAAACACAACGTGGACACATCACATTTTTTGAAAGAAAACAGAGGTCTTCTTTGCAAAGTGCCTACCTGTAGATTTTGGCCTCTAGCTCAGCCGGCACCTAGGGAAACCTACCAAACCTGTGCATTTGTGAAAACTAGAGACCTAGGGGAATCCAAGATGGGGTGACTTGTGGGGCTCTGACCAGGTTCTGTTACCCGGAATCCTTTGCAAACCTCAAAATTTGGCTAAAAAAACACATTTTCCTCACATTTCGGTGACAGAAAGTTCTGGAATCTGAGAGGAGCCACAAATTTCCTTCCAACCAGCGTTCCCCCAAGTCTCCCGATAAAAATTATACCTCACTTGTGTGGGTAGGCCTAGAGCCCGCGACAGGAAATGCCCCAAAACACAACGTGGACACATCACATTTTTTGAAAGAAAATAGAGGTGTTTTTTGCAAAGTGCCTACCTGTAGATTTTGGCCTCTAGCTCAGCCGGCACCTAGGGAAACCTACCAAACCTGTGCATTTTTGAAAACTAGAGACCTAGGGGAATCCAAGATGGGGTGACTTGTGGGGCTCTGACCAGGTTCTGTTACCCAGAATCCTTTGCAAACTTCATAATGTGGCTAAAAAAACACATTTTCCTCACATTTCGGTGACAGAAAGTTATGGAATCTGAGAGGAGCCACAAATTTCCTTCCACCCAGCGTTCCCCCAAGTCTCCCGATAAAAATGATACCTCACTTGTGTGGGTAGGCCTAGCGCCCGCGACAGGAAATATCCCAAAACACAACGTGGACACATCACAATTTTTTAAAGAAAACAGAGGTGTTTTTTGCAAAGTGCCTACCTGCTGATTTTGGCCTCTAGCTCAGCCGGCACCTAGGGAAACCTACCAAACCTGTGCATTTTCGAAAACTAGGGACCTAGGGGAATCCAAGATGGGGTGACTTGTGGGGCTCTGACCAGGTTCTGTTACCCAGAATCCTTTGCAAACCACAAAATTTGGCTAAAAATACACATTTTCCTCACATTTCGGTGAAAGGAAGTTCTGGAATTTGAGAGGAGCCACAAATTTCCTTCCACCCAGCGTTCCCCCAAGTCTCCCGATAAAAATGATACCTCACTTGTGTGGGTAGGCCTAGCGCCCGTGACAGGAAATAACCCAAAACACAACATGGCCACATCACATTTTTTGAAAGAAAACAGAGGTGTTTTTTGCAAAGTGTCTACCTGTAGATATTGGCCTCTAGCTCAGCCGGCACCTAGCGAAACCTACCAAACCTGTGCATTTTTTAAAACTAGAGACCCAGGGGAATCCAAGATGGGGTGACTTGTGGGGCTCTGACCAGGTTCTGTTACCCAGAATCCTTTGCAAACTTCAAAATTTGGCTAAAAAAACACATTTTCCTCACATTTCGGTGACAGAAAGTTCTGGAATCTGAGAGGAGCCACAAATTTCCTTCCACCCAGCGTTCCTCCAAGTCTCCCGATAAAAATGATACCTCACTTGTGTGGGTAGGCCTAGCGCCCGTGACAGGAAATGCCCCAAAACACAACGTGGACACATCACATTTTTTGAAAGAAAATAGAGGTGTTTTTTGCAAAGTGCCTAGCTGTAGATATTGGCCTCTAGCTCAGCCGGCACCTAGGGAAACCTACCAAACCTGTGCATTTTTGAAAACTAGAGACCTAGGGGAATCCAAGATGGGGTGACTTGTGCGGCTCTGACCAGGTTCTGTTACCCAGAATCCTTTGCAAACTTCATAATGTGGCTAAAAAAACACATTTTCCTCACATTTCGGTGACAGAAAGTTATGGAATCTGAGAGGAGCCACAAATTTCCTTCCACCCAGCGTTCCCCCAAGTCTCCCGATAAAAATGATACCTCACTTGTGTGGGTAGGCCTAGCGCCTGTGACAGGAAATGCCCCAAAACACAACGTGGACACATCACATTTCTTGAAAGAAAACAGATGGTTTTTTTGCAAAGTGCCTACCTGTAGATTTTGGCCTCTAGCTCAGCCGGCACCTAGGGAAACCTACCAAAGCTGTGCATTTTTTAAAACTAGAGACCCAGGGGAATCCAAGATGGGGTGACTTGTGGGGCTCTGACCAGGTTCTGTTACCCAGAATCCTTTGCAAACCTCAAAATTTGTCTAAAAAACACATTTTCCTCACATTTCGGTGACAGAAAAGTTCTGGAATCTGAGAGGAGCCACAAATTTCCTTCCAACCAGCGTTCCCCCAAGTTTCCCGATAAAAATGATACCTCACTTGTGTGGGTAGGCCTAGAGCCCGCGACAGGAAATGCCCCAAAACACAACGTGGACACATCACATTTTTTGAAAGAAAATAGAGGGGTTTTTTGCAAAGTGCCTACCTGTAGATTTTGGCCTCTAGCTCAGCCGGCACCTAGGGAAACCTACCAAACCTGTGCATTTTTGAAAACTAGAGACCTAGGGGAATCCAAGATGGGGTGACTTGTGGGGCTCTGACCAGGTTCTGTTACCCAGAATCCTTTGCAAACTTCATAATGTGGCTAAAAAAACACATTTTCCTCACATTTCGGTGACAGAAAGTTATGGAATCTGAGAGGAGCCACAAATTTCCTTCCACCCAGCGTTCCCACAAGTCTCCCGATAAAAATGATACCTCACTTGTGTGGGTAGGCCTAGCGCCCGCGACAGGAAATATCCCAAAACACAACGTGGACACATCACAAGTTTTTTAAAGAAAACAGAGGTGTTTTTTGCAAAGTGCCTACCTGTAGATTTTGGCCTCTAGCTCAGCCGGCACCTAGCGAAACCTACCAGACCTGTGCATTTTTTAAAACTAGAGACCCCGGGGAATCCAAGATGGGGTGACTTGTGGGGCTCTGACCAGGTTCTGTTACCCAGAATCCTTTGCAATCCTCAAAATTTGGCTAAAAAACACATTTTCCTCACATTTCGGTGACAGAAAGTTCTGGAATCTGAGAGGAGCCACAAATTTCCTTCCACCTAGCGTTCCCCCAAGTCTCCCGATAAAAATGATACCTCACTTGTGTGGGTAGGCCTAGCGCCCGCGACAGGAGATGCCCCAAAACACA
The DNA here is from genome assembly GCF_031143425.1 of Pleurodeles waltl. NCBI lineage: Eukaryota > Metazoa > Chordata > Amphibia > Caudata > Salamandridae > Pleurodeles > Pleurodeles waltl. Next base: position 69,733,299 of record NC_090440.1, on the reverse strand, counting down.
ACGTGGACACATCACAATTCTTGAAAGAAAACAGATGTTTTTTTTGCAAAGTGCCTACCTGTAGATTTTGGCCTCTAGCTCAGCCGGCACCTAGCGAAACCTACCAAAGCTGTGCATTTTTTAAAACTAGAGACCTAGGGGAATCCAAGATGGGGTGACTTGTGCGGCTCTGACCAGGTTCTGTTACCCAGAATCCTTTGCAAACTTCATAATGTGGCTAAAAAAACACATTTTCCTCACATTTCGGTGACAGAAAGTTATGGAATCTGAGAGGAGCCACAAATTTCTTTCCACTCAGCGTTCCCCCAAGTCTCCCGATGAAAATGATACCTCACTTGTGTGGGTAGGCCTAGCGCCTGTGACAGGAAATGCCCCAAAACACAACGTGGACACATCACATTTCTTGAAAGAAAACAGATGTTTTTTTTGCAAAGTGCCTACCTGTAGATTTTGGCCTCTAGCTCAGCCGGCACCTAGCGAAACCTACCAAAGCTGTGCATTTTTTAAAACTAGAGACCCCGGGGAATCCAAGATGGGGTGACTTGTGGGGCTCTGACCAGGTTCTGTTACCCAGAATCCTTTGCAAACCTCAAAATTTGGCTAAAAAACACATTTTCCTCACATTTCGGTGACAGAAAAGTTCTGGAATCTGAGAGGAGCCACAAATTTCCTTCCACCTAGCGTTCCCCCAAGTCTCCCGATAAAAATGATACCTCACTTGTGTGGGTAGGCCTAGCGCCCGCGACAGGAAATACCACAAAACACAACGTGGACACATCACAAGTTTTTTAAAGAAAACAGAGGTGTTTTTTGCAAAGTGCCTACCTGTAGATTTTGGCCACTAGCTCAGCCGGCACCTAGCGAAACCTACCAAACCTGTGCATTTTTGAAAACTAGAGACCCAGGGGAATCCAAGATGGGGTGACTTGTGGGGCTCTGACCAGGTTCTGTTACCCAGAATCCTTTGCAAACCTCAAAATTTGGCTAAAAAACACATTTTCCTCACATTTCGTTGACAGAAAGTTCTGGAATCTGAGAGGAGCCACAAATTTCCTTCCACCCAGCGTTCCCCCAAGTCTCCCGATAAAAATGATACCTCACTTGTGTGGGTAGGCCTAGCGCCCGCGACAGGAAATGCCCCAAAACACAACGTGCACACATCACAATTTTTGACAGAAAACAGAGGTGTTTTTTGCAAAGTGCCTACCTGCTGATTTTGGCCTCTAGCTCAGCCGGCACCTAGGGAAACCCACCAAACCTGTGCATTTTCGAAAACTAGGGACCTAGGTGAATCCAAGATGGGGTGACTTGTGGGGCTCTGACCAGGTTCTGTTACCCAGAATCCTTTGCAAACCACAAAATTTGACTAAAAATACACATTTTCCTCACATTTCGGTGACAGGAAGTTCTGGAATCTGAGAGGAGCCACAAATTTCCTTTCACCCAGCATTTCCCCAAGTCTCCCGATAAAAATGATACCTCACTTGTGTGGGTAGGCCTAGCGCCCGTGACAGGAAATAACCCAAAACACAACATGGACACATCTCATTTTTTTAAAGAAAACAGAGGTGTTTTTTGCAAAGTGCCTACCTGTAGATATTGGCCTCTAGCTCGGCCGGCACCTAGCGAAACCTACCAGATCTGTGCATTTTTGAAAACTAGAGACCCAGGGGAATCCAAGATGGGGTCACTTGTGGGGCTCTGACCAGGTTCTGTTACTCAGAATCCTTTGCAAACTTAAAAATTTGGCTAAAAAAACACATTTTCCTCACATTTCGGTGACAGAAAGTTCTGGAATCTGAGAGGAGCCACAAATTTCCATCCACCCAGCGTTCCCCCAAGTCTCCCGATAAAAATGATACCTCACTTGTGTGGGTAGGCCTAGCGCCTGTGACAGGAAATGCCCCAAAACAAAACGTGGACACATCACATTTTTTGAAAGAAAACAGATGTTTTTTTTGCAAAGTGCCTACCTGTAGATCTTGGCCTCTAGCTCAGCCGGCACCTAGGGAAACCTACCAAACCTGTGCAATGTTTGAAAACTAGAGACCTAGGGGAATCCAAGATGGGGTGACTTGTGGGGCTCTGACCAGGTTCTGTTACCCAGAATCCTTTGCAAACTTCATAATGTGGCTAAAAAAACACATTTTCCTCACATTTCGGTGACAGAAGGTTCTGGAATCTGAGAGGAGCCACAAATTTCCTTCCACCCAGCGTTCCCCCAAGTCTCCCGATAAAAATGATACCTCACTTGTGTGGGTAGGCCTAGCGCCCGCGACAGGAAATGGCCCAAAACACAACGAGGACACATCACATTTTTTTAAAGAAAACAGAGGTGTTTTTTGCAAAGTGCCTACCTGTAGATTTTGGCCTCTAGCTCAGCCGGCACCTAGCGAAACCTACCAAACCTGTGCATTTTTTTAAACTAGAGACTCAGGGGAATCCAAGATGGGGTGACTTGTGGGGCTCTGACCAGGTTCTGTTACCCAGAATCCTTTGCAAACCTCAAAATTTGGCTAAAAATACACATTTTCCTCACATTTCGGTGACAGAAAGTTCTGGAATCTGAGAGGAGCCACAAATTTCCTTACACAAAGCGTTCCCCCAAGTCTCCACATAAAAATGATACCTCACTTGTGTTGGTAGGCCTAGCGCCCGTGACAGGAAATAACCCAGAACACAACATGGACACATCACATTTTTTTAAAGAAAACAGAGGTGTTTTTTGCAAAGTGCCTACCTGTAGATTTTGGCCTCTAGCTCAGCCAGCACCTAGGGAAACCTACCAAACCTGTGCATTTTTTAAAACTAGAGACCTAGGGGAATCCAAGATGTGGTGACTTGTGGGGCTCTGACCAGGTTCTGTTACCCAGAATCTTTTGCAAACCTCAAAATGTGGCTAAAAAAACAAATTTTCTTCACATTTCGGTGACAGAAAGTTCTGGAATCTGAGAGGAGCCACACATTTCCTTCCACCTAGTGTTCCCCCAAGTCTCCCAATAAAAATTATACCTCACTTGTGTGGGTAGGCTAGCGCCAGCGACAGGAAATGCCCCAAAACACAACGTGGACACATCACATTTTTTGAAAGAAAACAGAGGTCTTCTTTGCAAAGTGCCTACCTGTAGATTTTGGCCTCTAGCTCAGCCGGCACCTAGGGAAACCTACCAAACCTGTGCATTTTTGAAAACTAGAGACCTAGTGGAATCCAAGATGGGGTGACTTGTGGGGCTCTGACCAGGTTCTGTTACCCAGAATCCTTTGCAAACCTCAAAATTTGGCTAAAAAAACACATTTTCCTCACATTTCGGTGACAGAAAGTTCTGGAATCTGAGAGGAGCCACAAATTTCCTTCCAACCAGCGTTCCCCCAAGTCTCCCGATAAAAATGATACCTCACTTGTGTGGGTAGGCCTAGAGCCCGCGACAGGAAATGCCCCAAAACACAACGTGGACACATCACAATTTTTGACAGAAAACAGAGGTGTTTTTTGCAAAGTGCCTACCTGCTGATTTTGGCCTCTAGCTCAGCCGGCACCTAGGGAAACCTACCAAACCTGTGCATTTTCGAAAACTAGGGACCTAGGTGAATCCAAGATGGGGTGACTTGTGGGGCTCTGACCAGGTTCTGTTACCCAGAATCCTTTGCAAACTTCATAATGTGGCTAAAAATACACATTTTCCTCACATTTCGGTGACAGGAAGTTCTGGAATCTGAGAGGAGCCACAAATTTCCTTTCACCCAGCATTCCGCCAAGTCTCCCGATAAAAATGATACCTCACTTGTGTGGGTAGGCCTAGCGCCCGCGACAAGAAATATCCCAAAACACAACGTGGACACATCACAAGTTTTTTAAAGAAAACAGAGGTGTTTTTTGCAAAGTGCCTACCTGTAGATTTTGGCCTCTAGCTCAGCCGGCACCTAGCGAAACCTACCAGACCTGTGCATTTTTTAAAACTAGAGACCCCGGGGAATCCAAGATGGGGTGACATGTGGGGCTCTGACCAGGTTCTGTTACCCAGAATCCTTTGCAAACCTCAAAATTTGGCTAAAAAACACATTTTCCTCACATTTCGGTGACAGAAAGTTCTGGAATCTGAGAGGAGCCACAAATTTCCTTCCACCCAGCGTTCCCCCAAGTCTCCCGATAAAAATGATACCTCACTTGTGTGGGTAGGCCTAGCGCCCGCGACAGGAAATGGCCCAAAACACAACGAGGACACATCACATTTTTTTAAAGAAAACAGAGGTGTTTTTTGCAAAGTGCCTACCTGTAGATTTTGGCCTCTAGCTCAGCCGGCACCTAGCGAAACCTACCAAACCTGTGCATTTTTTTAAACTAGAGACTCAGGGGAATCCAAGATGGGGTGACTTGTGGGGCTCTGACCAGGTTCTGTTACCCAGAATCCTTTGCAAACCTCAAAATTTGGCTAAAAATACACATTTTCCTCACATTTCGGTGACAGAAAGTTCTGGAATCTGAGAGGAGCCACAAATTTCCTTACACAAAGCGTTCCCCCAAGTCTCCACATAAAAATGATACCTCACTTGTGTTGGTAGGCCTAGCGCCCGTGACAGGAAATAACCCAGAACACAACATGGACACATCACATTTTTTTAAAGAAAACAGAGGTGTTTTTTGCAAAGTGCCTACCTGTAGATTTTGGCCTCTAGCTCAGCCAGCACCTAGGGAAACCTACCAAACCTGTGCATTTTTTAAAACTAGAGACCTAGGGGAATCCAAGATGTGGTGACTTGTGGGGCTCTGACCAGGTTCTGTTACCCAGAATCTTTTGCAAACCTCAAAATGTGGCTAAAAAAACACATTTTCTTCACATTTCGGTGACAGAAAGTTATGGAATCTGAGAGGAGCCACACATTTCCTTCCACCTAGTGTTCCCCCAAGTCTCCCAATAAAAATTATACCTCACTTGTGTGGGTAGGCTAGCGCCAGCGACAGGAAATGCCCCAAAACACAACGTGGACACATCACATTTTTTGAAAGAAAACAGAGGTCTTCTTTGCAAAGTGCCTACCTGTAGATTTTGGCCTCTAGCTCAGCCGGCACCTATGGAAACCTACCAAACCTGTGCATTTTTGAAAACTAGAGACCTAGGGGAATCCAAGATGGGGTGACTTGTGGGGCTCTGACCAGGTTCTGTTACCCAGAATCCTTTGCAAACCTCAAAATTTGGCTAAAAAAACACATTTTCCTCACATTTCGGTGACAGAAAGTTCTGGAATCTGAGAGGAGCCACAAATTTCCTTCCAACCAGCGTTCCCCCAAGTCTCCCGATAAAAATGATACCTCACTTGTGTGGGTAGGCCTAGAGCCCGCGACAGGAAATGCCCCAAAACACAACGTGGACACATCACATTTTTTTAAAGAAAATAGAGGTGTTTTTTGCAAAGTGCCTACCTGTAGATTTTGGCCTCTAGCTCAGCCGGCACCTAGGGAAACCTACCAAACCTGTGCATTTTTGAAAACTAGAGACCTAGGGGAATCCAAGATGGGGTGACTTGTGGGGCTCTGACCAGGTTCTGTTACCCAGAATCCTTTGCAAACTTCATAATGTGGCTAAAAAAACACATTTTCCTCACATTTCGGTGACAGAAAGTTATGGAATCTGAGAGGAGCCACAAATTTCCTTCCACCCAGCGTTCCCCCAAGTCTCCCGATAAAAATGATACCTCACTTGTGTGGGTAGGCCTAGCGCCCGCGACAAGAAATATCCCAAAACACAACGTGGACACATCACAAGTTTTTTAAAGAAAACAGAGGTGTTTTTTGCAAAGTGCCTACCTGTAGATTTTGGCCTCTAGCTCAGCCGGCACCTAGCGAAACCTACCAGACCTGTGCATTTTTTAAAACTAGAGACCCCGGGGAATCCAAGATGGGGTGACATGTGGGGCTCTGACCAGGTTCTGTTACCCAGAATCCTTTGCAAACCTCAAAATTTGGCTAAAAAACACATTTTCCTCACATTTCGGTGACAGAAAGTTCTGGAATCTGAGAGGAGCCACAAATTTCCTTCCACCCAGCGTTCCCCCAAGTCTCCCGATAAAAATGATACCTCACTTGTGTGGGTAGGCCTAGCGCCCGTGACAGGAAATAACCCAAAACACAACATGGCCACATCACATTTTTTGAAAGAAAACAGAGGTGTTTTTTGCAAAGTGCCTACCTGTAGATATTGGCCTCTAGCTCAGCCGGCACCTAGGGAAACCTACCAAACCTGTGCATTTTCGAAAACTAGGGACCTAGGGGAATCCAAGATGGGGTGACTTGTGGGGCTCTGACCAGGTTCTGTTACCCAGAATCCTTTGCAAACCACAAAATTTGGCTAAAAATACACATTTTCCTCACATTTCGGTGAAAGGAAGTTCTGGAATCTGAGAGGAGCCACAAATTTCCTTCCACCCAGCGTTCCCCCAAGTCTCCCGATAAAAATGATACCTCACTTGTGTGGGTAGGCCTAGCGCCCGTGACAGGAAATAACCCAAAACACAACATGGCAACATCACATTTTTTGAAAGAAAACAGAGGTGTTTTTTGCAAAGTGCCTACCTGTAGATATTGGCCTCTAGCTCAGCCGGCACCTAGCGAAACCTACCAAACCTGTGCATTTTTTAAAACTAGAGACCCAGGGGAATCCAAGATGGGGTGACTTTTGGGGCTCTGACCAGGTTCTGTTACCCAGAATCCTTTGCAAACTTCAAAATTTGGCTAAAAAAACACATTTTCCTCACATTTCGGTGACAGAAAGTTCTGGAATCTGAGAGGAGCCACAAATTTCCTTCCACCCAGCGTTCCTCCAAGTCTCCCGATAAAAATGATACCTCACTTGTGTGGGTAGGCCTAGCGCCCGTGACAGGAAATGCCCCAAAACACAACGTGGACACATCACATTTTTTGAAAGAAAATAGAGGTGTTTTTTGCAACGTGCCTACCTGTAGATATTGGCCTCTAGCTCAGCCGTCACCTAGGGAAACCTACCAAACCTGTGCATTTTTGAAAACTAGAGACCTAGGGGAATCCAAGATGGGGTGACTTGTGCGGCTCTGACCAGGTTCTGTTACCCAGAATCCTTTGCAAACTTCATAATGTGGCTAAAAAAACACATTTTCCTCACATTTCGGTGACAGAAAGTTATGGAATCTGAGAGGAGCCACAAATTTCCTTCCACCCAGCGTTCCCCCAAGTCTCCCGATAAAAATGATACCTCACTTGTGTGGGTAGGCCTAGCGCCTGTGACAGGAAATGCCCCAAAACACAACTTGGACACATCACATTTCTTGAAAGAAAACAGATGGTTTTTTTGCAAAGTGCCTACCTGTAGATTTTGGCCTCTAGCTCAGCCGGCACCTAGGGAAACCTACCAAAGCTGTGCATTTTTTAAAACTAGAGACCCCGGGGAATCCAAGATGGGATGACTTGTGGGGCTCTGACCAGGTTCTGTTACCCAGAATCCTTTGCAAACCTCAAAATTTGTCTAAAAAACACATTTTCCTCACATTTCGGTGACAGAAAAGTTCTGGAATCTGAGAGGAGCCACAAATTTCCTTCCACCCAGCGTTCCCCCAAGTCTCCCGATAAAAATGATACCTCACTTGTGTGGGTAGGCCTAGCGCCCGCGACAGGAAATACCCCAAAACACAACGTGGACACATCACAATTTTTGACAGAAAACAGAGGTGTTTTTCGCAAAGTGCCTACCTGCTGATTTTGGCCTCTAGCTCAGCCGGCACCTAGGGAAACTTACCAAACCTGTGCATTTTCGAAAACTAGGGACCTAGGGGAATCCAAGATGGGGTGACTTGTGGGGCTCTGACCAGGTTCTGTTACCCAGAATCCTTTGCAAACCACAAAATTTGGCTAAAAATACACATTTTCCTCACATTTCGGTGACAGGAAGTTCTGGAATCTGAGAGGAGCCACAAATTTGCTTCCACCCAGCATTCCGCCAAGTCTCCCGATAAAAATGATACCTCACTTGTGTGGGTAGGCCTAGCGCCCGTGACAGGAAATAACCCAAAACACAACATGGACACATCACATTTTTTGAAAGAAAACAGAGGTGTTTTTTGCAAAGTGCCTACCTGTAGATATAGGCCTCTAGCTCAGCCGGCACTTAGCGAAACCTACCAGACCTGTGCATTTTTGAAAACTAGAGACCCAGGGGAATCCAAGATGGGGTGACTTGTGGGGCTCTGACCAGGTTCTGTTACCCAGAATCCTTTGCAAACCTCAAAATTTGGCTAAAAAACACATTTTCCTCACATTTCGGTGACAGAAAGTTCTGGAATCTGAGAGGAGCCACAAATTTCCTTCCACCCAGCGTTCCCCCAAGTCTCCCGATAAAAATGATACCTCACTTGTGTGGGTAGGCCTAGCGCCCGCGACAGGAAATGCCCCAAAACACAACGTGGACACATCACAATTTTTGACAGAAAACAGAGGTGTTTTTTGCAAAGTGCCTACCTGCTGATTTTGGCCTCTAGCTCAGCCGGCACCTAGGGAAACCTACCAAACCTGTGCATTTTTGAAAACTAGGGACCTAGGGGAATCCAAGATGGGGTGACTTGTGGGCCTCTGACCAGGTTCTGTTACCCAGAATCCTTTGCAAACCACAAAATTTGGCTAAAAATACACATTTTCCTCACATTTCGGTGACAGGAAGTTCTGGAATCTGAGAGGAGCCACAAATGTCATTCCATCCAGCGTTCCCCCAAGTCTCCCAATAAAAATGATACCTCACTTGTGTGGGTAGGCCTAGCGCCCGTGACAGGAAATAACCCAAAACACAACATGGACACATCACATTTTTTGAAAGAAAACAGAGGTGTTTTTTGCAAAGTGCCTACCTGTAGATTTTGGCCTCTAGCTCAGCCAGCACCTAGGGAAACCTACCAAACCTGTGCATTTTTTAAAACTAGAGACCTAGGGGAATCCAAGATGTGGTGACTTGTGGGGCTCTGACCAGGTTCTGTTACCCAGAATCTTTTGCAAACCTCAAAATGTGGCTAAAAAAACACATTTTCTTCACATTTCGGTGACAGAAAGTTATGGAATCATAGAGGAGCCACAAATTTCCTTCCACCTAGTGTTCCCCCAAGTCTCCCAATAAAAATGATACCTCACTTGTGTGGGTAGGCCTAGCGCCCGCGACAGGAAATGCCCCAAAACACAACGTGGACACATCACATTTTTTGAAAGAAAACAGAGGTCTTTTTTGCAAAGTGCCTACCTGTAGATTTTGGCCTCTAGCTCAGCCGGCACCTAGGGAAACCTACCAAACCTGTGCATTTTTGAAAACTAGAGACCTAGGGGAATCCAAGATGGGGTGACTTGTGGGGCTCTGACCAGGTTCTGTTACCCAGAATCCTTTGCAAACCTCAAAATTTGGCTAAAAAAACACATTTTCCTCACATTTCGGTGACAGAAAGTTCTGGAATCTGAGAGGAGCCACAAATTTCCTTCCAACCAGCGTTCCCCCAAGTCTCCCGATAAAAATGATACCTCACTTGTGTGGGTAGGCCTAGAGCCCGCGACAGGAAATGCCCCAAAACACAACGTGGACACATCACATTTTTTGAAAGAAAATAGAGGTGTTTTTTGCAAAGTGCCTACCTGTAGATTTTGGCCTCTAGCTCAGCCGGCACCTAGCGAAACCTACCAAATCTGTGCATTTTTGAAAACTAGAGACCCAGGGGAATCCAAGATGGGGTGACTTGTGGGGCTCTGACCAGGTTCTGTTACCCAGAATCCTTTGCAAACCTCAAAATTTGGCTAAAAATACACATTTTCCTCACATTTCGGTGACAGAAAGTTCTGGAATCTGAGAGGAGCCACAAATTTCCTTCCACCCAGCGTTCCCCCAAGTCTCCCGATAAAAATGATACCTCACTTGTGTGGGTAGGCCTAGCGCCCGCGACAGGAAATGCCCCAAAACACAACGTGGACACATCACAATTTTTGACAGAAAACAGAGGTGTTTTTTGCAAAGTGCCTACCTGCTGATTTTGGCCTCTAGCTCAGCCGGCACCTAGGGAAACCTACCAAACCTGTGCATTTTTGAAAACTAGGGACCTAGGGGAATCCAAGATGGGGTGACTTGTGGGCCTCTGACCAGGTTCTGTTACCCAGAATCCTTTGCAAACCACAAAATTTGGCTAAAAATACACATTTTCCTCACATTTCGGTGACAGGAAGTTCTGGAATCTGAGAGGAGCCACAAATGTCATTCCATCCAGCGTTCCCCCAAGTCTCCCAATAAAAATGATACCTCACTTGTGTGGGTAGGCCTAGCGCCCGTGACAGGAAATAACCCAAAACACAACATGGACACATCACATTTTTTGAAAGAAAACAGAGGTGTTTTTTGCAAAGTGCCTACCTGTAGATTTTGGCCTCTAGCTCAGCCAGCACCTAGGGAAACCTACCAAACCTGTGCATTTTTTAAAACTAGAGACCTAGGGGAATCCAAGATGTGGTGACTTGTGGGGCTCTGACCAGGTTCTGTTACCCAGAATCTTTTGCAAACCTCAAAATGTGGCTAAAAAAACACATTTTCTTCACATTTCGGTGACAGAAAGTTATGGAATCATAGAGGAGCCACAAATTTCCTTCCACCTAGTGTTCCCCCAAGTCTCCCAATAAAAATGATACCTCACTTGTGTGGGTAGGCCTAGCGCCCGCGACAGGAAATGCCCCAAAACACAACGTGGACACATCACATTTTTTGAAAGAAAACAGAGGTCTTTTTTGCAAAGTGCCTACCTGTAGATTTTGGCCTCTAGCTCAGCCGGCACCTAGGGAAACCTACCAAACCTGTGCATTTTTGAAAACTAGAGACCTAGGGGAATCCAAGATGGGGTGACTTGTGGGGCTCTGACCAGGTTCTGTTACCCAGAATCCTTTGCAAACCTCAAAATTTGGCTAAAAAAACACATTTTCCTCACATTTCGGTGACAGAAAGTTCTGGAATCTGAGAGGAGCCACAAATTTCCTTCCAACCAGCGTTCCCCCAAGTCTCCCGATAAAAATGATACCTCACTTGTGTGGGTAGGCCTAGAGCCCGCGACAGGAAATGCCCCAAAACACAACGTGGACACATCACATTTTTTGAAAGAAAATAGAGGTGTTTTTTGCAAAGTGCCTACCTGTAGATTTTGGCCTCTAGCTCAGCCGGCACCTAGCGAAACCTACCAAATCTGTGCATTTTTGAAAACTAGAGACCCAGGGGAATCCAAGATGGGGTGACTTGTGGGGCTCTGACCAGGTTCTGTTACCCAGAATCCTTTGCAAACCTCAAAATTTGGCTAAAAATACACATTTTCCTCACATTTCGGTGACAGAAAGTTCTGGAATCTGAGAGGAGCCACAAATTTCCTTACACAAAGCGTTCCCCCAAGTCTCCACATAAAAATGATACCTCACTTGTGTGGGTAGGCCTAGCGCCCGTGACAGGAAATAACCCAAAACACAACATGGACACATCACATTTTTTGAAAGAAAACAGAGGTGTTTTTTGCAAAGTGCTTACCTGTAGATTTTGGCCTCTAGCTCAGCCAGCACCTAGGGAAACCTACCAAACCTGTGCATTTTTGAAAACTAGAGACCTAGGGGAATCCAAGATGGGGTGACTTGTGGGGCTCTGACCAGGTTCTGTTACCCAGAATCTTTTGCAAACCTCAAAATGTGGCTAAAAAAACACATTTTCTTCACATTTCGGTGACAGAAAGTTATGGAATCATAGAGGAGCCACAAATTTCCTTCCACCTAGTGTTCCCCCAAGTCTCCCAATAAAAATTATACCTCACTTGTGTGGGTAGGCCTAGCGCCCGCGACAGGAAATGCCCCAAAACACAACGTGGACACATCACATTTTTTGAAAGAAAACAGAGGTCTTTTTTGCAAAGTGCCTACCTGTAGATTTTGGCCTCTAGCTCAGCCGGCACCTAGGGAAACCTACCAAACCTGTGCATTTTTGAAAACTAGAGACCTAGGGGAATCCAAGATGGGGTGACTTGTGGGGCTCTGACCAGGTTCTGTTACCCAGAATCCTTTGCAAATCTCAAAATTTGGCTTAAAAAACACATTTTCCTCACATTTCGGTGACAGAAAGTTCTGGAATCTGAGAGGAGCCACAAATTTCCTTCCAACCAGCGTTCCCCCAAGTTTCCCGATAAAAATGATACCTCACTTTTGTGGGTAGGCCTAGAGCCCGCGACAGGAAATGCCCCAAAACACAACGTGGACACATCACATTTTTTGAAAGAAAATAGAGGTGTTTTTTGCAAAGTGCCTACCTGTAGATTTTGGCCTCTAGCTCAGCCGGCACCTAGGGAAACCTACCAAACCTGTGCATTTTTGAAAACTAGAGACCTAGGGGAATCCAAGATGGGGTGACTTGTGGGGCTCTGACCAGGTTCTGTTACCCAGAATCCTTTGCAAACTTCATAATGTGGCTAAAAAAACACATTTTCCTCACATTTCGGTGACAGAAAGTTATGGAATCTGAGAGGAGCCACAAATTTCCTTCCACCCAGCGTTCCCCCAAGTCTCCCGATAAAAATAATACCTCACTTGTGTGGGTAGGCCTAGCGCCCGCGACAGGAAATATCCCAAAACACAACGTGGACACATCACAAGTTTTTTAAAGAAAACAGAGGTGTTTTTTGCAAAGTGCCTACCTGTAGATTTTGGCCTCTAGCTCAGCCGGCACCTAGCGAAACCTACCAGACCTGTGCATTTTTGAAAACTAGAGACCCCGGGGAATCCAAGATGGGGTGACTTGTGGGGCTCTGACCAGGTTCTGTTACCCAGAATCCTTTGCAATCCTCAAAATTTGGCTAAAAAACACATTTTCCTCACATTTCGGTGACAGAAAGTTCTGGAATCTGAGAGGAGCCACAAATTTCCTTCCACCTAGCGTTCCCCCAAGTCTCCCGATAAAAATGATACCTCACTTGTGTGGGTAGGCCTAGCGCCCGCGACAGGAGATGCCCCAAAACACAACGTGGACACATCACAATTTTTGACAGAAAACAGAGGTGTTTTTTGCAAAGTGCCTACCTGCTGATTTTGGCCTCTAGCTCAGCCGGCACCTAGGGAAACCTACCAAACCTGTGCATTTTCGAAAACTAGGGACCTAGGGGAATCCAAGATGGGGTGACTTGTGCGGCTCTGACCAGGTTCTGTTACCCAGAATCCTTTGCAAACTTCATAATGTGGCTAAAAAAACACATTTTCCTCACATTTCGGTGACAGAAAGTTATGGAATCTGAGAGGAGCCACAAATTTCTTTCCACCCAGCGTTCCCCCAAGTCTCCCGATAAAAATGATACCTCACTTGTGTGGGTAGGCCTAGCGCCTGTGACAGGAAATGCCCCAAAACACAACGTGGACACATCACATTTCTTGAAAGAAAACAGATGTTTTTTTTGCAAAGTGCCTACCTGTAGATTTTGGCCTGTAGCTCAGCCGGCACCTAGCGAAACCTACCAAAGCTGTGCATTTTTTAAAACTAGAGACCCCGGGGAATCCAAGATGGGGTGACTTGTGGGGCTCTGACCAGGTTCTGTTACCCAGAATACTTTGCAAACCTCAAAATTTGGCTAAAAAACACATTTTCCTCACATTTCGGTGACAGAAAAGTTCTGGAATCTGAGAGGAGCCACAAATTTCCTTCCACCCAGCGTTCCCACAAGCCTCCCGATAAAAATGATACCTCACTTGTGTGGGTAGGCCTAGCGCCCGCGACAGGAAATACCACAAAACACAACGTGGACACATCACAAGTTTTTTAAAGAAAACAGAGGTGTTTTTTGCAAAGTGCCTACCTGTAGATTTTGGCCACTAGCTCAGCCGGCACCTAGCGAAACCTACCAAACCTGTGCATTTTTGAAAACTAGAGACCCAGGGGAATCCAAGATGGGGTGACTTGTGGGGCTCTGACCAGGTTCTGTTACCCAGAATCCTTTGCAAACCTCAAAATTTGGCTAAAAAACAAATTTTCCTCACATTTCGTTGGCAGAAAGTTCTGGAATCTGAGAGGAGCCACAAATTTCCTTCCACCCAGCGTTCCCCCAAGTCTCCCGATAAAAATGATACCTCACTTGTGTGGGTAGGCCTAGCGCCCGCGACAGGAAATGCCCCAAAACACAACGTGGACACATCACAATTTTTGACAGAAAACAGAGGTGTTTTTTGCAAAGTGCCTACCTGCTGATTTTGGCCTCTAGCTCAGCCGGCACCTAGGGAAACCCACCAAACCTGTGCATTTTCGAAAACTAGGGACCTAGGTGAATCCAAGATGGGGTGACTTGTGGGGCTCTGACCAGGTTCTGTTACCCAGAATCCTTTGCAAACCACAAAATTTGGCTAAAAATACACATTTTCCTCACATTTCGGTGACAGGAAGTTCTGGAATCTGAGAGGAGCCACAAATTTCCTTTCACCCAGCGTTTCCCCAAGTCTCCCGATAAAAATGATACCTCACTTGTGTGGGTAGGCCTAGCGCCCGTGACAGGAAATAACCCAAAACACAACATGGACACATCACATTTTTTTAAAGAAAAAAGAGGTGTTTTTTGCAAAGTGCCTACCTGTAGATATTGGCCTCTAGCTCAGCCGGCACCTAGCGAAACCTACCAGACCTGTGCATTTTTGAAAACTAGAGACCCAGGGGAATCCAAGATGGGGTGACTTGTGGGGCTCTGACCAGGTTCTGTTACCCAGAATCCTTTGCAAATTTCAAAATTTGGCTAAAAAAACACATTTTCCTCACATTTCGGTGACAGAAAGTTCTGGAATCTGAGAGGAGCCACAAATTTCCTTCCACAAAGCGTTCCCCCAAGTCTCCACATAAAAATGATACCTCACTTGTGTGGGTAGGCCTAGCGCCCGTGACAGGAAATAACCCAAAACACAACATGGACACATCACATTTTTTTAAAGAAAACAGAGGTGTTTTTTGCAAAGTGCCTACCTGTAGATTTTGGCCTCTAGCTCAGCCGGCACCTAGCGAAACCTACCAAACCTGTGCATTATTGAAAACTAAAGACCCAGGGGAATCCAAGATGGGGTGACTTGTGGGGCTCTGACCAGGTTCTGTTACCCAGAATCCTTTGCAAACCTCAAAATTTGGCTAAAAATACATATTTTCCTCACATTTCGGTGACAGAAAGTTCTGGAATCTGAGAGGAGCCAAAAATTTCCTTCCACAAAGCGTTCCCCCAAGTCTCCACATAAAAATGATACCTCACTTGTGTGGGTATGCCTAGCGCCCGTGACAGGAAATAACCCAAAACACAACATGGACACATCACATTTTTTTAAAGAAAACAGAGGTGTTTTTTACAAAGTGCCTACCTGTAGATTTTGGCCTCTAGCTCAGCCAGCACATAGGGAAACCTACCAAACCTGTGCATTTTTGAAAACTAGAGACCTAGGGGAATCCAAGATGGGGTGACTTGTGGGGCTCTGACCAGGTTCTGTTACCCAGAATCCTTTGCAAACTTCATAATGTGGCTAAAAAAACACATTTTCCTCACATTTCGGTGACAGAAAGTTATGGAATCATAGAGGAGCCACAAATTTCCTTCCACCTAGTGTTCCCCCAAGTCTCCCAATAAAAATGATACCTCACTTGTGTGGGTAGGCCTAGCGCCCGCGACAGGAAATGCCCCAAAACACAACGTGGACACATCACATTTTTTGAAAGAAAACAGAGGTCTTTTTTGCAAAGTGCCTACCTGTAGATTTTGGCCTCTAGCTCAGCCGGCACCTAGGGAAACCTACCAAACCTGTGCATTTTTGAAAACTAGAGACCTAGGGGAATCCAAGATGGGGTGACTTGTGGGGCTCTGACCAGGTTCTGTTACCCAGAATCCTTTGCAAACCTCAAAATTTGGCTAAAAAAACACATTTTCCTCACATTTCGGTGACAGAAAGTTCTGGAATCTGAGAGGAGCCACAAATTTCCTTCCAACCAGCGTTCCCCCAAGTCTCCCGATAAAAATGATACCTCACTTGTGTGGGTAGGCCTAGAGCCCGCGACAGGAAATGCCCCAAAACACAACGTGGACACATCACATTTTTTGAAAGAAAATAGAGGTGTTTTTTGCAAAGTGCCTACCTGTAGATTTTGGCCTCTAGCTCAGCCGGCACCTAGGGAAACCTACCAAACCTGTGCATTTTTGAAAACTAGAGACCTAGGGGAATCCAAGATGGGGTGACTTGTGGGGCTCTGACCAGGTTCTGTTACCCAGAATCCTTTGCAAACTTCATAATGTGGCTAAAAAAACACATTTTCCTCACATTTCGGTGACAGAAAGTTATGGAATCTGAGAGGAGCCACAAATTTCCTTCCACCCAGCGTTCCCCCAAGTCTCCCGATAAAAATGATACCTCACTTGTGTGGGTAGGCCTAGCGCCCGCGACAAGAAATATCCCAAAACACAACGTGGACACATCACAAGTTTTTTAAAGAAAACAGAGGTGTTTTTTGCAAAGTGCCTACCTGTAGATTTTGGCCTCTAGCTCAGCCGGCACCTAGCGAAACCTACCAGACCTGTGCATTTTTTAAAACTAGAGACCCCGGGGAATCCAAGATGGGGTGACATGTGGGGCTCTGACCAGGTTCTGTTACCCAGAATCCTTTGCAAACCTCAAAATTTGGCTAAAAAACACATTTTCCTCACATTTCGGTGACAGAAAGTTCTGGAATCTGAGAGGAGCCACGAATTTCCTTCCACCCAGCGTTCCCCCAAGTCTCCCGATAAAAATGATACCTCACTTGTGTGGGTAGGCCTAGCGCCCGCGACAGGAAATGGCCCAAAACACAACGAGGACACATCACATTTTTTTAAAGAAAACAGAGGTGTTTTTTGCAAAGTGCCTACCTGTAGATTTTGGCCTCTAGCTCAGCCGGCACCTAGCGAAACCTACCAAACCTGTGCATTTTTTAAAACTAGAGACTCAGGGGAATCCAAGATGGGGTGACTTGTGGGGCTCTGACCAGGTTCTGTTACCCAGAATCCTTTGCAAACCTCAAAATTTGGCTAAAAATACACATTTTCCTCACATTTCGGTGACAGAAAGTTCTGGAATCTGAGAGGAGCCACAAATTTCCTTACACAAAGCGTTCCCCCAAGTCTCCACATAAAAATGATACCTCACTTGTGTTGGTAGGCCTAGCGCCCGTGACAGGAAATAACCCAGAACACAACATGGACACATCACTTTTTTTTTAAAGAAAACAGAGGTGTTTTTTGCAAAGTGCCTACCTGTAGATTTTGGCCTCTAGCTCAGCCAGCACCTAGGGAAACCTACCAAACCTGTGCATTTTTTAAAACTAGAGACCTAGGGGAATCCAAGATGTGGTGACTTGTGGGGCTCTGACCAGGTTCTGTTACCCAGAATCTTTTGCAAACCTCAAAATGTGGCTAAAAAAACACATTTTCTTCACATTTCGGTGACAGAAAGTTATGGAATCTGAGAGGAGCCACACATTTCCTTCCACCTAGTGTTCCCCCAAGTCTCCCAATAAAAATTATACCTCACTTGTGTGGGTAGGCTAGCGCCAGCGACAGGAAATGCCCCAAAACACAACGTGGACACATCACATTTTTTTAAAGAAAACAGAGGTCTTCTTTGCAAAGTGCCTACCTGTAGATTTTGGCCTCTAGCTCAGCCGGCACCTAGGGAAACCTACCAAACCTGTGCATTTTTGAAAACTAGAGACCTAGGGGAATCCAAGATGGGGTGACTTGTGGGGCTCTGACCAGGTTCTGTTACCCAGAATCCTTTGCAAACCTCAAAATTTGGCTAAAAAAACACATTTTCCTCACATTTCGGTGACAGAAAGTTCTGGAATCTGAGAGGAGCCACAAATTTCCTTCCAACCAGCGTTCCCCCAAGTCTCCCGATAAAAATGATACCTCACTTGTGTGGGTAGGCCTAGCGCCCGCGACAAGAAATATCCCAAAACACAACGTGGACACATCACAAGTTTTTTAAAGAAAACAGAGGTGTTTTTTGCAAAGTGCCTACCTGTAGATTTTGGCCTCTAGCTCAGCCGGCACCTAGCGAAACCTACCAGACCTGTGCATTTTTTAAAACTAGAGACCCCGGGGAATCCAAGATGGGGTGACATGTGGGGCTCTGACCAGGTTCTGTTACCCAGAATCCTTTGCAAACCTCAAAATTTGGCTAAAAAACACATTTTCCTCACATTTCGGTGACAGAAAGTTATGGAATCTGAGAGGAGCCACAAATTTCCTTCCACCCAGCGTTCCCCCAAGTCTCCCGATAAAAATGATACCTCACTTGTGTGGGTAGGCCTAGCGCCCGTGACAGGAAATAACCCAAAACACAACATGGCCACATCACATTTTTTGAAAGAAAACAGAGGTGTTTTTTGCAAAGTGCCTACCTGTAGATATTGGCCTCTAGCTCAGCCGGCACCTAGGGAAACCTACCAAACCTGTGCATTTTCGAAAACTAGGGACCTAGGGGAATACAAGATGGGGTGACTTGTGGGGCTCTGACCAGGTTCTGTTACCCAGAATCCTTTGCAAACCACAAAATTTGGCTAAAAATACACATTTTCCTCACATTTCGGTGAAAGGAAGTTCTGGAATCTGAGAGGAGCCACAAATTTCCTTCCACCCAGCGTTCCCCCAAGTCTCCCGATAAAAATGATACCTCACTTGTGTGGGTAGGCCTAGCGCCCGTGACAGGAAATAACCCAAAACACAACATGGCCACATCACATTTTTTGAAAGAAAACAGAGGTGTTTTTTGCAAAGTGCCTACCTGTAGATATTGGCCTCTAGCTCAGCCGGCACCTAGCGAAACCTACCAAACCTGTGCATTTTTTAAAACTAGAGACACAGGGGAATCCAAGATGGGGTGACTTGTGGGGCTCTGACGAGGTTCTGTTACCCAGAATCCTTTGCAAACTTCAAAATTTGGCTAAAAAAACACATTTTCCTAACATTTCGGTGACAGAAAGTTCTGGAATCTGAGAGGAGCCACAAATTTCCTTCCACCCAGCGTTCCTCCAAGTCTCCTGATAAAAATGATACCTCACTTGTGTGGGTAGGCCTAGCGCCCGTGACAGGAAATGCCCCAAAACACAACGTGGACACATCACATTTTTTGAAAGAAAATAGAGGTGTTTTTTGCAACGTGCCTACCTGTAGATATTGGCCTCTAGCTCAGCCGTCACCTAGGGAAACCTACCAAACCTGTGCATTTTTGAAAACTAGAGACCTAGGGGAATCCAAGATGGGGTGACTTGTGCGGCTCTGACCAGGTTCTGTTACCCAGAATCCTTTGCAAACTTCATAATGTGGCTAAAAAAACACATTTTCCTCACATTTCGGTGACAGAAAGTTATGGAATCTGAGAGGAGCCACAAATTTCCTTCCACCCAGCGTTCCCCCAAGTCTCCCGATAAAAATGATACCTCACTTGTGTGGGTAGGCCTAGCGCCTGTGACAGGAAATGCCCCAAAACACAACGTGGACACATCACATTTCTTGAAAGAAAACAGATGGTTTTTTTGCAAAGTGCCTACCTGTAGATTTTGGCCTCTAGCTCAGCCGGCACCTAGGGAAACCTACCAAAGCTGTGCATTTTTTAAAACTAGAGACCCCGGGGAATCCAAGATGGGATGACTTGTGGGGCTCTGACCAGGTTCTGTTACCCAGAATCCTTTGCAAACCTCAAAATTTGTCTAAAAAACACATTTTCCTCACATTTCGGTGACAGAAAAGTTCTGGAATCTGAGAGGAGCCACAAATTTCCTTCCACCCAGCGTTCCCCCAAGTCTCCCGATAAAAATGATACCTCACTTGTGTGGGTAGGCCTAGCGCCCGCGACAGGAAATCCCCCAAAACACAACGTGGACACATCACAATTTTTGACAGAAAACAGAGGTGTTTTTCGCAAAGTGCCTACCTGCTGATTTTGGCCTCTAGCTCAGCCGGCACCTAGGGAAACTTACCAAACCTGTGCATTTTCGAAAACTAGGGACCTAGGGGAATCCAAGATGGGGTGACTTGTGGGGCTCTGACCAGGTTCTGTTACCCAGAATCCTTTGCAAACCACAAAATTTGGCTAAAAATACACATTTTCCTCACATTTCGGTGACAGGAAGTTCTGGAATCTGAGAGGAGCCACAAATTTGCTTCCACCCAGCATTCCGCCAAGTCTCCCGATAAAAATGATACCTCACTTGTGTGGGTAGGCCTAGCGCCCGTGACAGGAAATAACCCAAAACACAACATGGACACATCACATTTTTTGAAAGAAAACAGAGGTGTTTTTTGCAAAGTGCCTACCTGTAGATATAGGCCTCTAGCTCAGCCGGCACTTAGCGAAACCTACCAGACCTGTGCATTTTTGAAAACTAGAGACCCAGGGGAATCCAAGATGGGGTGACTTGTGGGGCTCTGACCAGGTTCTGTTACCCAGAATCCTTTGCAAACCTCAAAATTTGGCTAAAAAACACATTTTCCTCACATTTCGGTGACAGAAAGTTCTGGAATCTGAGAGGAGCCACAAATTTCCTTCCACCCAGCGTTCCCCCAAGTCTCCCGATAAAAATGATACCTCACTTGTGTGGGTAGGCCTAGCGCCCGCGACAGGAAATGCCCCAAAACACAACGTGGACACATCACAATTTTTGACAGAAAACAGAGGTGTTTTTTGCAAAGTGCCTACCTGCTGATTTTGGCCTCTAGCTCAGTCGGCACCCAGGGAAACCTACCAAACCTGTGCATTTTTGAAAACTAGGGACCTAGGGGAATCCAAGATGGGGTGACTTGTGGGCCTCTGACCAGGTTCTGTTACCCAGAATCCTTTGCAAACCACAAAATTTGGCTAAAAATACACATTTTCCTCACATTTCGGTGACAGGAAGTTCTGGAATCTGAGAGGAGCCACAAATGTCATTCCATCCAGCGTTCCCCCAAGTCTCCCAATAAAAATGATACCTCACTTGTGTGGGTAGGCCTAGCGCCCGTGACAGGAAATAACCCAAAACACAACATGGACACATCACATTTTTTGAAAGAAAACAGAGGTGTTTTTTGCAAAGTGCCTACCTGTAGATTTTGGCCTCTAGCTCAGCCAGCACCTAGGGAAACCTACCAAACCTGTGCATTTTTTAAAACTAGAGACCCAGGGGAATCCAAGATGGGGTGACTTGTGGGGCTCTGACCAGGTTCTGTTACCCAGAATCCTTTGCAAACCTCAAAATTTGGCTAAAAATACATATTTTCCTCACATTTCGGTGACAGAAAGTTCTGGAATCTGAGAGGAGCCAAAAATTTCCTTCCACAAAGCGTTCCCCCAAGTCTCCACATAAAAATGATACCTCACTTGTGTGGGTATGCCTAGCGCCCGTGACAGGAAATAACCCAAAACACAACATGGACACATCACATTTTTTTAAAGAAAACAGAGGTGTTTTTTACAAAGTGCCTACCTGTAGATTTTGGCCTCTAGCTCAGCCAGCACATAGGGAAACCTACCAAACCTGTGCATTTTTGAAAACTAGAGACCTAGGGGAATCCAAGATGGGGTGACTTGTGGGGCTCTGACCAGGTTCTGTTACCCAGAATCCTTTGCAAACTTCATAATGTGGCTAAAAAAACACATTTTCCTCACATTTCGGTGACAGAAAGTTATGGAATCATAGAGGAGCCACAAATTTCCTTCCACCTAGTGTTCCCCCAAGTCTCCCAATAAAAATGATACCTCACTTGTGTGGGTAGGCCTAGCGCCCGCGACAGGAAATGCCCCAAAACACAACGTGGACACATCACATTTTTTGAAAGAAAATAGAGGTGTTTTTTGCATGGTGCCTACCTGTAGATTTTGGCCTCTAGCTCAGCCGGCACCTAGGGAAACCTACCAAACCTGTGCATTTTTGAAAACTAGAGACCTAGGGGAATCCAAGATGGGGTGACTTGTGGGGCTCTGACCAGGTTCTGTTACCCAGAATCCTTTGCAAACCTCAAAATTTGGCTAAAAAACACATTTTCCTCACATTTCGGTGACAGAAAAGTTCTGGAATCTGAGAGGAGCCACAAATTTCCTTCCACCCAGCGTTCCCCCAAGTCTCCCGATAAAAATGATACCTCACTTGTGTGGGTAGGCCTAGCGCCCGCGACAGGAAATATCCCAAAACACAACGTGGACACATCACAAGTTTTTTAAAGAAAACAGAGGTGTTTTTTGCAAAGTGCCTACCTGTAGATTTTGGCCTCTAGCTCAGCCGGCACCTAGCGAAACCTACCAGACCTGTGCATTTTTGAAAACTAGAGACCCCGGGGAATCCAAGATGGGGTGACTTGTGGGGCTCTGACCAGGTTCTGTTACCCAGAATCCTTTGCAATCCTCAAAATTTGGCTAAAAAACACATTTTCCTCACATTTCGGTGACAGAAAGTTCTGGAATCTGAGAGGAGCCACAAATTTCCTTCCACCTAGCGTTCCCCCAAGTCTCCCGATAAAAATGATACCTCACTTGTGTGGGTAGGCCTAGCGCCCGAGACAGGAGATGCCCCAAAACACAACGTGGACACATCACAATTTTTGACAGAAAACAGAGGTGTTTTTTGCAAAGTGCCTACCTGCTGATTTTGGCCTCTAGCTCAGCCGGCACCTAGAGAAACCTACCAAACCTGTGCATTTTCGAAAACTAGGGACCTAGGGGAATCCAAGATGGGGTGACTTGTGCGGCTCTGACCAGGTTCTGTTACCCAGAATCCTTTGCAAACTTCATAATGTGGCTAAAAAAACACATTTTCCTCACATTTCGGTGACAGAAAGTTATGGAATCTGAGAGGAGCCACAAATTTCTTTCCACCCAGCGTTCCCCCAAGTCTCCCGATAAAAATGATACCTCACTTGTGTGGGTAGGCCTAGCGCCTGTGACAGGAAATGCCCCAAAACACAACGTGGACACATCACATTTCTTGAAAGAAAACAGATGGTTTTTTTGCAAAGTGCCTACCTGTAGATTTTGGCCTCTAGCTCAGCCAGCACCTAGCGAAACCTACCAAAGCTGTGCATTTTTTAAAACTAGAGACCCCAGGGAATCCAAGATGGGGTGACTTGTGGGGCTCTGACCAGGTTCTGTTACCCAGAATCCTTTGCAAACTTCAAAATTTGGCTAAAAAACACATTTTCCTCACATTTTGGTGACAGAAAAGTTCTGGAATCTGAGAGGAGCCACAAATTTCCTTCCACCCAGCGTTCCCCCAAGTCTCCCGATAAAAATGATACCTCACTTGTGTGGGTAGGCCTAGCGCCCGCGACAGGAAATACCACAAAACACAACGTGGACACATCACAAGTTTTTTAAAGAAAACAGAGGTGTTTTTTGCAAAGTGCCTACCTGTAGATTTTGGCCACTAGCTCAGCCGGCACCTAGCGAAACCTACCAAACCTGTGCATTTTTGAAAACTAGAGACCCAGGGGAATCCAAGATGGGGTGACTTGTGGGGCTCTGACCAGGTTCTGTTACCCAGAATCCTTTGCAAACCTCAAAATTTGGCTAAAAAACACATTTTCCTCACATTTCGTTGACAGAAAGTTCTGGAATCTGAGAGGAGCCACAAATTTCCTTCCACCCAGCGTTCCCCCAAGTCTCCCGATAAAAATGATACCTCACTTGTGTGGGTAGGCCTAGCGCCCGCGACAGGAAATGCCCCAAAACACAACGTGGACACATCACAATTTTTGACAGAAAACAGAGGTGTTTTTTGCAAAGTGCCTACCTGCTGATTTTGGCCTCTAGCTCAGCCGGCACCTAGGGAAACCCTCCAAACCTGTGCATTTTCGAAAACTAGGGACCTAGGTGAATCCAAGATGGGGTGACTTGTGGGGCTCTGACCAGGTTCTGTTACCCAGAATCCTTTGCAAACCACAAAATTTGGCTAAAAATACACATTTTCCTCACATTTCGGTGACAGGAAGTTCTGGAATCTGAGAGGAGCCACAAATTTCCTTTCACCCAGCGTTTCCCCAAGTCTCCCGATAAAAATGATACCTCACTTGTGTGGGTAGGCCTAGCGCCCGTGACAGGAAATAACCCAAAACACAACATGGACACATCACATTTTTTTAAAGAAAAAAGAGGTGTTTTTTGCAAAGTGCCTACCTGTAGATATTGGCCTCTAGCTCAGCCGGCACCTAGCGAAACCTACCAGACCTGTGCATTTTTGAAAACTAGAGACCCAGGGGAATCCAAGATGGGGTGACTTGTGGGGCTCTGACCAGGTTCTGTTACCCAGAATCCTTTGCAAATTTCAAAATTTGGCTAAAAAAACACATTTTCTTCACATTTCGGTGACAGAAAGTTCTAGAATCTGAGAGGAGCCACAAATTTCCTTCCACAAAGCGTTCCCCCAAGTCTCCACATAAAAATGATACCTCACTTGTGTGGGTAGGCCTAGCGCCCGTGACAGGAAATAACCCAAAACACAACATGGACACATCACATTTTTTTAAAGAAAACAGAGGTGTTTTTTGCAAAGTGCCTACCTGTAGATTTTGGCCTCTAGCTCAGCCGGCACCTAGCGAAACCTACCAAACCTGTGCATTATTGAAAACTAAAGACCCAGGGGAATCCAAGATGGGGTGACTTGTGGGGCTCTGACCAGGTTCTGTTACCCAGAATCCTTTGCAAACCTCAAAATTTGGCTAAAAATACATATTTTCCTCACATTTCGGTGACAGAAAGTTCTGGAATCTGAGAGGAGCCAAAAATTTCCTTCCACAAAGCGTTCCCCCAAGTCTCCACATAAAAATGATACCTCACTTGTGTGGGTATGCCTAGCGCCCGTGACAGGAAATAACCCAAAACACAACATGGACACATCACATTTTTTTAAAGAAAACAGAGGTGTTTTTTGCAAAGTGCCTACCTGTAGATTTTGGCCTCTAGCTCAGCCGGCACCTAGGGAAACCTACCAAACCTGTGCATTTTTGAAAACTAGAGACCTAGGGGAATCCAAGATGGGGTGACTTGTGGGGCTCTGACCAGGTTCTGTTACCCAGAATCCTTTGCAAACTTCATAATGTGGCTAAAAAAACACATTTTCCTCACATTTCGGTGACAGAAAGTTATGGAATCTGAGAGGAGCCACAAATTTCCTTCCACCCAGCGTTCCCCCAAGTCTCCCAAAAAAAATGATACCTCACTTGTGTGGATAGGCCTAGCGCCCGCGACAGGAAATACCCCAAAACACAACGTGGACACATCACAAGTTTTTTAAAGAAAACAGAGGTGTTTTTTGCAAAGTGCCTACCTGTAGATTTTGGCCACTAGCTCAGCCGGCACCTAGCGAAACCTACCAGACCTGTGCATTTTTGAAAACTAGAGACCCAGGGGAATCCAAGATGGGGTGACTTGTGGGGCTCTGACCAGGTTCTGTTACCCAGAATCCTTTGCAAACTTCATAATGTGGCTAAAAAAACACATTTTCCTCACATTTCGGTGACAGAAAGTTCTGGAATCTGAGAGGAGCCACAAATTTCCTTCCACCTAGCGTTCCCCCAAGTCTCCGATAAAAATGATACCTCACTTGTGTGGGTAGGCCTAGCGCCCGCGACAGGAAATGCCCCAAAACGCAACGTGGACACATCACAATTTTTGACAGAAAACAGAGGTGTTTTTTGCAAAGTGCCTACCTGCTGATTTTGGCCTCTAGCTCAGCCGGCACCTAGGGAAACCTACCAAACCTGTGCATTTTTGAAAACTAGAGACCTAGGGGAATCCAAGATGGGGTGACTTGTGGGGCTCTGACCAGGTTCTGTTACCCAGAATCCTTTGCAAACCTCAAAAGTTGGCTAAAAAACACATTTTCCTCACATTTCGGTGACAGAAAAGTTCTGGAATCTGAGAGGAGCCACAAATTTCCTTCCACCCAGCGTTCCCCCAAGTCTCCCGATAAAAATGATACCTCACTTGTGTGGGTAGGCCTAGCGCCCGCGACAGGAAATATCCCAAAACACAACGTGGACACATCACAAGTTTTTTTAAAGAAAACAGAGGTGTTTTTTGCAAAGTGCCTACCTGTAGATTTTGGCCTCTAGCTCAGCCGGCACCTAGCGAAACCTACCAGACCTGTGCATTTTTGAAAACTAGAGACCCCGGGGAATCCAAGATGGGGTGACTTGTGGGGCTCTGACCAGGTTCTGTTACCCAGAATCCTTTGCAATCCTCAAAATTTGGCTAAAAAACACATTTTCCTCACATTTCGGTGACAGAAAGTTCTGGAATCTGAGAGGAGCCACAAATTTCCTTCCACCTAGCGTTCCCCCAAGTCTCCCGATAAAAATGATACCTCACTTGTGTGGGTAGGCCTAGCGCCCACGACAGGAGATGCCCCAAAACACAACGTGGACACATCACAATTTTTGACAGAGAACAGAGGTGTTTTTTGCAAAGTGCCTACCTGCTGATTTTGGCCTCTAGCTCAGCCGGCACCTAGGGAAACCTACCAAACCTGTGCATTTTCGAAAACTAGGGACCTAGGGGAATCCAAGATGGGGTGACTTGTGCGGCTCTGACCAGGTTCTGTTACCCAGAATCCTTTGCAAACTTCATAATGTGGCTAAAAAAACACATTTTCCTCACATTTCGGTGACAGAAAGTTATGGAATCTGAGAGGAGCCACAAATTTCTTTCCACCCAGCGTTCCCCCAAGTCTCCCGATAAAAATGATACCTCACTTGTGTGGGTAGGCCTAGCGCCTGTGACAGGAAATGCCCCAAAACACAACGTGGACACATCACATTTCTTGAAAGAAAACAGATGTTTTTTTTGCAAAGTGCCTACCTGTAGATTTTGGCCTCTAGCTCAGCCGGCACCTAGCGAAACCTACCAAAGCTGTGCATTTTTTAAAACTAGAGACCCCGGGGAATCCAAGATGGGGTGACTTGTGGGGCTCTGACCAGGTTCTGTTACCCAGAATCCTTTGCTAACTTCAAAATTTGGCTAAAAAACACATTTTCCTCACATTTCGGTGACAGAAAAGTTCTGGAATCTGAGAGGAGCCACAAATTTCCTTCCACCCAGCGTTCCCCCAAGTCTCCCGATAAAAATGATACCTCACTTGTGTGGGTAGGCCTAGCGCCTGCGACAGGAAATACCACAAAACACAACGTGGACACATCACAAGTTTTTTAAAGAAAACAGAGGTGTTTTTTGCAAAGTGCCTACCTGTAGATTTTGGCCACTAGCTCAGCCGGCACCTAGCGAAACCTACCAAACCTGTGCATTTTTGAAAACTAGAGACCCAGGGGAATCCAAGATGGGGTGACTTGTGGGGCTCTGACCAGGTTCTGTTACCCAGAATCCTTTGCAAACCTCAAAATTTGGCTAAAAAACACATTTTCCTCACATTTCGTTGACAGAAAGTTCTGGAATCTGAGAGGAGCCACAAATTTCCTTCCACCCAGCGTTCCCCCAAGTCTCCCGATAAAAATGATACCTCACTTGTGTGGGTAGGCCTAGCGCCCGCGACAGGAAATGCCCCAAAACACAACGTGGACACATCACAATTTTTGACAGAAAACAGAGGTGTTTTTTGCAAAGTGCCTACCTGCTGATTTTGGCCTCTAGCTCAGCCGGCACCTAGGGAAACCCACCAAACCTGTGCATTTTCGAAAACTAGGGACCTAGGTGAATCCATGATGGGGTGACTTGTGGGGCTCTGACCAGGTTCTGTTACCCAGAATCCTTTGCAAACCACAAAATTTGGCTAAAAATACACATTTTCCTCACATTTCGGACACAGGAAGTTCTGGAATCTGAGAGGAGCCACAAATTTCCTTTCACCCAGCGTTTCCCCAAGTCTCCCGATAAAAATGATACCTCACTTGTGTGGGTAGGCCTAGCGCCCGTGACAGGAAATAACCCAAAACACAACATGGACACATCACATTTTTTTAAAGAAAAAAGAGGTGTTTTTTGCAAAGTGCCTACCTGTAGATATTGGCCTCTAGCTCAGCCGGCACCTAGCGAAACCTACCAGACCTGTGCATTTTTTAAAACTAGAGACCCAGGGGAATCCAAGATGGGGTGACTTGTGGGGCTCTGACCAGGTTCTGTTACCCAGAATCCTTTGCAAATTTCAAAATTTGGCTAAAAAAACACATTTTCTTCACATTTCGGTGACAGAAAGTTCTGGAATCTGAGAGGAGCCACAAATTTCCTTCCACAAAGCGTTCCCCCAAGTCTCCACATAAAAATGATACCTCACTTGTGTGGGTAGGCCTAGCGCCCGTGACAGGAAATAACCCAAAACACAACATGGACACATCACATTTTTTTAAAGAAAACAGAGGTGTTTTTTGCAAAGTGCCTACCTGTAGATTTTGGCCTCTAGCTCAGCCGGCACCTAGCGAAACCTACCAAACCTGTGCATTATTGAAAACTAAAGACCCAGGGGAATCCAAGATGGGGTGACTTGTGGGGCTCTGACCAGGTTCTGTTACCCAGAATCCTTTGCAAACCTCAAAATTTGGCTAAAAATACATATTTTCCTCACATTTCGGTGACAGAATGTTCTGGAATCTGAGAGGAGCCAAAAATTTCCTTCCACAAAGCGTTCCCCCAAGTCTCCACATAAAAATGATACCTCACTTGTGTGGGTATGCCTAGCGCCCGTGACAGGAAATAACCCAAAACACAACATGGACACATCACATTTTTTTAAAGAAAACAGAGGTGTTTTTTGCAAAGTGCCTACCTGTAGATTTTGGCCTCTAGCTCAGCCGGCACCTAGAGAAACCTACCAAACCTGTGCATTTTTGAAAACTAGAGACCTAGGGGAATCCAAGATGGGGTGACTTGTGGGGCTCTGACCAGGTTCTGTTACCCAGAATCCTTTGCAAACTTCATAATGTGGCTAAAAAAACACATTTTCCTCACATTTCGGTGACAGAAAGTTATGGAATCTGAGAGGAGCCACAAATTTCCTTCCACCCAGCGTTCCCCCAAGTCTCCCGAAAAAAATGATACCTCACTTGTGTGGGTAGGCCTAGCGCCCGCGACAGGAAATACCCCAAAACACAACGTGGACACATCACAAGTTTTTTAAAGAAAACAGATGTGTTTTTTGCAAAGTGCCTACCTGTAGATTTTGGCCACTAGCTCAGCCGGCACCTTGCGAAACCTACCAGACCTGTGCATTTTTGAAAACTAGAGACACAGGGGAATCCAAGATGGGGTGACTTGTGGGGCTCTGACCAGGTTCTGTTACCCAGAATCCTTTGCAAACCTCAAAATTTGGCTAAAAAACACATTTTCCTCACATTTCGGTGACAGAAAGTTCTGGAATCTGAGAGGAGCCACAAATTTCCTTCCACCCAGCGTTCCCCCAAGTCTCCGATAAAAATGATACCTCACTTGTGTGGGTAGGCCTAGCGCCCGCGACAGGAAATGCCCCAAAACGCAACGTGGACACATCACAATTTTTGACAGAAAACAGAGGTGTTTTTTGCAAAGTGCCTACCTGCTGATTTTGGCCTCTAGGTCATCCGGCACCTAGGGAAACCTACCAAACCTGTGCATTTTTGAAAACTAGGGACCTAGGGGAATCCAAGATGGGGTGACTTGTGGGGCTCTGACCAGGTTCTGTTACCCAGAATCCTTTGCAAACCACAAAATTTGGCTAAAAATACACATTTTCCTCACATTTCGGTGACAGGAAGTTCTGGAATCTGAGAGGAGCCACAAATTTCCTTCCATCCAGCGTTCCCCCAAGTCTCCCGATAAAAATGATACCTCACTTGTGTGGGTAGGCCTAGCGCCCGCGACAGGAAATGCCCCAAAACACAACGTGGACACATCACAATTTTTGACAGAAAACAGAGGTGTTTTTTGCAAAGTGCCTACCTGCTGATTTTGGCCTCTAGCTCAGCCGGCACCTAGCGAAACCTACCAAACCTGTGCATTCTTTAAAACTAGAGACCCAGGGGAATCCAAGATGGGGTGACTTGTGGGGCTCTGACCAGGTTCTGTTACCCAGAATCCTTTGCAAACTTCAAAATTTGGCTAAAAAAACACATTTTCCTCACATTTCGGTGACAGAAAGTTCTGGAATCTGAGAGGAGCCACAAATTTCCTTCCACCCAGCGTTCCCCCAAGTCTCCCGATAAAAATTATACCTCACTTGTGTGGGTAGGCCTAGCGCCTGTGACAGGAAATTCCCCAAAACACAACGTGGACACATCACATTTCTTGAAAGAAAACAGATGTTTTTTTTGCAAAGTGCCTACCTGTAGATTTTGGCCTCTAGCTCAGCCGGCACCTAGGGAAACCTACCAAACCTGTGCATTTTTAAAAACTAGAGACCTAGGGGAATCCAAGATGGGGTGACTTGTGGGGCTCTGACCAGGTTCTGTTACCCAGAATCCTTTGCAAACTTCATAATGTGGCTAAAAAAACACATTTTCCTCACATTTCGGTGACAGAAAGTTCTGGAATCTGAGAGGAGCCACAAATTTCCTTCCACCTAGCGTTCCCCCAAGTCTCCGATAAAAATGATACCTCACTTGTGTGGGTAGGCCTAGCGCCCGCGACAGGAAATGCCCCATAACACAACGTGGACAGATCACATTTTTTTTAAGAAAACAGAGGTGTTTTTTGCAAAGTGCCTACCTGCTGATTTTGGCCTCTAGCTCAGCCGGCACCTAGGGAAACCTACCAAACCTGTGCATTTTCGAAAACTAGGGACCTTGGGGAAATCAAGATGGGGTGACTTGTGGGGCTCTGACCAGGTTCTGTTACCCAGAATCCTTTGCAAACCACAAAATTTGGCTAAAAATACACATTTTCCTCATATTTCGGTGACAGAAAGTTCTGGAATCTGAGAGGAGCCACAAATTTCCTTCCAGCCAGCGTTCCCCCAAGTCTCCCGATAAAAATGATACCTCACTTGTGTGGGTAGGCCTAGCGCCCGCGACAGGAAATACCCCAAAACACAACGTGGACACATCACAAGTTTTTTAAAGAAAACAGAGGTGTTTTTTGCAAAGTGCCTACCTGTAGATTTTGGCCTCTAGCTCAGCCGGCACCTAGCGAAACCTACCAAACCTGTGCATTATTGAAAACTAGAGACCCAGGGGAATCCAAGATGGGGTGACTTGTGGGGCTCTGACCAGGTTCTGTTACCCAGAATCCTTTGCAAACCTCAAAATTTGGCTAAAAAACACATTTTCCTCACATTTCGGTGACAGAAAGTTCTGGAATCTGAGAGGAGCCACAAATTTCCTTCCACCCAGCGTTCCCCCAAGTCTCTCGCAAAAATGATACCTCACTTGTGTGGGAAGGCCTAGCGCCCGCGACAGGAAATGCCCCAAAACGCAACGTGGACACATCACAATTTTTGACAGAAAACAGAGGTGTTTTTTGCAAAGTGCCTACCTGCTGATTTTGGCCTCTAGGTCAGCCGGCACCTAGGGAAACCTACCAAACCTGTGCATTTTTTAAAACTAGGGACCTAGGGGAATCCAAGATGGGGTGACTTGTGGGGCTCTGACCAGGTTCTGTTACCCAGAATCCTTTGCAAACCACAAAATTTGGCTAAAAATACACATTTTCCTCACATTTCGGTGACAGGAAGTTCTGGAATCTGAGAGGAGCCACAAATTTCCTTCCACAAAGCGTTCCCCCAAGTCTCCACATAAAAATGATACCTCACTTGTGTGGGTAGGCCTAGTGCCCGTGACAGGAAATAACCCAAAACACAACATGGACACATCACATTTTTTTAAAGAAAACAGAGGTGTTTTTTGCAAAGTGCCTACCTGTAGATGTTGGCCTCTAGCTCAGCCAGCACCTAGGGAAACCTACCAAACCTGTGCATTTTTGAAAACTAGAGACCTAGGGGAATCCAAGATGTGGTGACTTGTGGGGCTCTGACCAGGTTCTGTTACCCAGAATCTTTTGCAAACCTCAAAATGTGGCTAAAAAAACAAATTTTCTTCACATTTCGGTGACAGAAAGTTATGGAATCTGAGAGGAGCCACAAATTTCCTTCCACCTAGTGTTCCCCCAAGTCTCCCAATAAAAATGATACCTCACTTGTGTGGGTAGGCCTAGCGCCCGCGACAGGAACTGCCCCAAAACACAACGTGGACACATCACATTTTTTGAAAGAAAACAGAGGTGTTTTTTGCAAAGTGCCTACCTGTAGATTTTGGCCTCTAGCTCAGCCGGCACCTAGCGAAACCTACCAAACCTGTGCATTCTTTAAAACTAGAGACCCAGGGGAATCCAAGATGGGGTGACTTGTGGGGCTCTGACCAGGTTCTGTTACCCAGAATCCTTTGCAAACTTCAAAATTTGGCTAAAAAAACACATTTTCCTCACATTTCGGTGACAGAAAGTTCTGGAATCTGAGAGGAGCCACAAATGTCCTTCCACCCAGCGTTCCCCCAAGTCTCCCGATAAAAATTATACCTCACTTGTGTGGGTAGGCCTAGCGCCTGTGACAGGAAATTCCCCAAAACACAACGTGGACACATCACATTTCTTGAAAGAAAACAGATGTTTTTTTTGCAAAGTGCCTACCTGTAGATTTTGGCCTCTAGCTCAGCCGGCACCTAGGGAAACCTACCAAACCTGTGCATTTTTAAAAACTAGAGACCTAGGGGAATCCAAGATGGGGTGACTTGTGGGGCTCTGACCAGGTTCTGTTACCCAGAATCCTTTGCAAACTTCATAATGTGGCTAAAAAAACACATTTTCCTCACATTTCGGTGACAGAAAGTTCTGGAATCTGAGAGGAGCCACAAATTTCCTTCCACCTAGCGTTCCCCCAAGTCTCCGATAAAAATGATACCTCACTTGTGTGGGTAGGCCTAGCGCCCGCGACAGGAAATGCCCCATAACACAACGTGGACAGATCACATTTTTTTTAAGAAAACAGAGGTGTTTTTTGCAAAGTGCCTACCTGCTGATTTTGGCCTCTAGCTCAGCCGGCACCTAGGGAAACCTACCAAACCTGTGCATTTTCGAAAACTAGGGACCTTGGGGAAATCAAGATGGGGTGACTTGTGGGGCTCTGACCAGGTTCTGTTACCCAGAATCCTTTGCAAACCACAAAATTTGGCTAAAAATACACATTTTCCTCATATTTCGGTGACAGAAAGTTCTGGAATCTGAGAGGAGCCACAAATTTCCTTCCACCCAGCGTTCCCCCAAGTCTCCCGATAAAAATGATACCTCACTTGTGTGGGTAGGCCTAGCGCCCGCGACAGGAAATGCCCCATAACACAACGTGGACAGATCACATTTTTTTTAAGAAAACAGAGGTGTTTTTTGCAAAGTGCCTACCTGGTGATTTTGGCCTCTAGCTCAGCCGGCACCTAGGGAAACCTACCAAACCTGTGCATTTTCGAAAACTAGGGACCTTGGGGAAATCAAGATGGGGTGACTTGTGGGGCTCTGACCAGGTTCTGTTACCCAGAATCCTTTGCAAACCACAAAATTTGGCTAAAAATACACATTTTCCTCATATTTCGGTGACAGAAAGTTCTGGAATCTGAGAGGAGCCACAAATTTCCTTCCACCCAGCGTTCCCCCAAGTCTCCCGATAAAAATGATACCTCACTTGTGTGGGTAGGCCTAGCGCCCGCGACAGGAAATACCCCAAAACACAACGTGGACACATCACAAGTTTTTTAAAGAAAACAGAGGTGTTTTTTGCAAAGTGCCTACCTGTAGATTTTGGCCTCTAGCTCAGCCGGCACCTAGCGAAACCTACCAAACCTGTGCATTATTGAAAACTAGAGACCCAGGGGAATCCAAGATGGGGTGACTTGTGGGGCTCTGACCAGGTTCTGTTACCCAGAATCCTTTGCAAACCTCAAAATTTGGCTAAAAAACACATTTTCCTCACATTTCGGTGACAGAAAGTTCTGGAATCTGAGAGGAGCCACAAATTTCCTTCCACCCAGCGTTCCCCCAAGTCTCTCGCAAAAATGATACCTCACTTGTGTGGGTAGGCCTAGCGCCCGCGACAGGAAATGCCCCAAAACGCAACGTGGACACATCACAATTTTTGACAGAAAACAGAGGTGTTTTTTGCAAAGTGCCTACCTGCTGATTTTGGCCTCTAGGTCAGCCGGCACCTAGGGAAACCTACCAAACCTGTGCATTTTTTAAAACTAGGGACCTAGGGGAATCCAAGATGGGGTGACTTGTGGGGCTCTGACCAGGTTCTGTTACCCAGAATCCTTTGCAAACCACAAAATTTGGCTAAAAATACACATTTTCCTCACATTTCGGTGACAGGAAGTTCTGGAACCTGAGAGGAGCCACAAATTTCCTTCCACAAAGCGTTCCCCCAAGTCTCCACATAAAAATGATACCTCACTTGTGTGGGTAGGCCTAGTGCCCGTGACAGGAAATAACCCAAAACACAACATGGACACATCACATTTTTTGAAAGAAAACAGAGGTGTTTTTTGCAAAGTGCCTACCTGTAGATGTTGGCCTCTAGCTCAGCCAGCACCTAGGGAAACCTACCAAACCTGTGCATTTTTGAAAACTAGAGACCTAGGGGAATCCAAGATGTGGTGACTTGTGGGGCTCTGACCAGGTTCTGTTACCCAGAATCTTTTGCAAACCTCAAAATGTGGCTAAAAAAACAAATTTTCTTCACATTTCGGTGACAGAAAGTTATGGAATCTGAGAGGAGCCACAAATTTCCTTCCACCTAGTGTTCCCCCAAGTCTCCCAATAAAAATGATACCTCAATTGTGTGGGTAGGCCTAGCGCCCGCGACAGGAACTGCCCCAAAACACAACGTGGACACATCACATTTTTTGAAAGAAAACAGAGGTGTTTTTTGCAAAGTGCCTACCTGTAGATTTTGGCCTCTAGCTCAGCCGGCACCTAGGGAAACCTACCAAACCTGTGCATTTTTAAAAACTAGAGACCTAGGGGAATCCAAGATGGGGTGACTTGTGGGGCTCTGACCAGGTTCTGTTACCCAGAATCCTTTGCAAACTTCATAATGTGGCTAAAAAAACACATTTTCCTCACATTTCGGTGACAGAAAGTTCTGGAATCTGAGAGGAGCCACAAATTTCCTTCCACCTAGCGTTCCCCCAAGTCTCCGATAAAAATGATACCTCACTTGTGTGGGTAGGCCTAGCGCCCGCGACAGGAAATGCCCCATAACACAACGTGGACAGATCACATTTTTTTTAAGAAAACAGAGGTGTTTTTTGCAAAGTGCCTACCTGCTGATTTTGGCCTCTAGCTCAGCCGGCACCTAGGGAAACCTACCAAACCTGTGCATTTTCGAAAACTAGGGACCTTGGGGAAATCAAGATGGGGTGACTTGTGGGGCTCTGACCAGGTTCTGTTACCCAGAATCCTTTGCAAACCACAAAATTTGGCTAAAAATACACATTTTCCTCATATTTCGGTGACAGAAAGTTCTGGAATCTGAGAGGAGCCACAAATTTCCTTCCACCCAGCGTTCCCCCAAGTCTCCCGATAAAAATGATACCTCACTTGTGTGGGTAGGCCTAGCGCCCGCGACAGGAAATGCCCCATAACACAACGTGGACAGATCACATTTTTTTTAAGAAAACAGAGGTGTTTTTTGCAAAGTGCCTACCTGCTGATTTTGGCCTCTAGCTCAGCCGGCACCTAGGGAAACCTACCAAACCTGTGCATTTTCGAAAACTAGGGACCTTGGGGAAATCAAGATGGGGTGACTTGTGGGGCTCTGACCAGGTTCTGTTACCCAGAATCCTTTGCAAACCACAAAATTTGGCTAAAAATACACATTTTCCTCATATTTCGGTGACAGAAAGTTCTGGAATCTGAGAGGAGCCACAAATTTCCTTCCACCCAGCGTTCCCCCAAGTCTCCCGATAAAAATGATACCTCACTTGTGTGGGTAGGCCTAGCGCCCGCGACAGGAAATACCCCAAAACACAACGTGGACACATCACAAGTTTTTTAAAGAAAACAGAGGTGTTTTTTGCAAAGTGCCTACCTGTAGATTTTGGCCTCTAGCTCAGCCGGCACCTAGCGAAACCTACCAAACCTGTGCATTATTGAAAACTAGAGACCCAGGGGAATCCAAGATGGGGTGACTTGTGGGGCTCTGACCAGGTTCTGTTACCCAGAATCCTTTGCAAACCTCAAAATTTGGCTAAAAAACACATTTTCCTCACATTTCGGTGACAGAAAGTTCTGGAATCTGAGAGGAGCCACAAATTTCCTTCCACTCAGCGTTCCCCCAAGTCTCTCGCAAAAATGATACCTCACTTGTGTGGGTAGGCCTAGCGCCCGCGACAGGAATTGCCCCAAAACGCAACGTGGACACATCACAATTTTTGACAGAAAACAGAGGTGTTTTTTGCAAAGTGCCTACCTGCTGATTGTGGCCTCTAGGTCAGCCGGCACCTAGGGAAACCTACCAAACCTGTGCATTTTTTAAAACTAGGGACCTAGGGGAATCCAAGATGGGGTGACTTGTGTGGCTCTGACCAGGTTCTGTTACCCAGAATCCTTTGCAAACCACAAAATTTGGCTAAAAATACACATTTTCCTCACATTTCGGTGACAGGAAGTTCTGGAATCTGAGAGGAGCCACAAATTTCCTTCCATCCAGCGTTCCCCCAAGTCTCCCGATAAAAATGATACCTCACTTGTGTGGGTAGGCCTAGTGCCCGTGACAGGAAATAACCCAAAACACAACATGGACACATCACATTTTTTGAAAGAAAACAGAGGTGTTTTTTGCAAAGTGCCTACCTGTAGATGTTGGCCTCTAGCTCAGCCAGCACCTAGGGAAACCTACCAAACCTGTGCATTTTTGAAAACTAGAGACCTAGGGGAATCCAAGATGTGGTGACTTGTGGGGCTCTGACCAGGTTCTGTTACCCAGAATCTTTTGCAAACCTTAAAATGTGGCTAAAAAAACAAATTTTCTTCACATTTCGGTGACAGAAAGTTATGGAATCTGAGAGGAGCCACAAATTTCCTTCCACCTAGTGTTCCCCCAAGTCTCCCAATAAAAATGATACCTCACTTGTGTGGGTAGGCCTAGCGCCCGCGACAGGAACTGCCCCAAAACACAACGTGGACACATCACATTTTTTGAAAGAAAACAGAGGTGTTTTTTGCAAAGTGCCTACCTGTAGATTTTGGCCTCTAGCTCAGCCGGCACCTAGGGAAACCTACCAAACCTGTGCATTTTTGAAAACTAGAGACCTAGGGGAATCCAAGATGGGGTGACTTGTGAGGCTCTGACCAGGTTCTGTTACCCAGAATCCTTTGCAAACTTCAAAATTTGGCTAAAGAAACACATTTTCATCACATTTCGGTGACAGAAAGTTCTGGAATCTGAGAGGAGCCACAAATTTCCTTCCACCCAGCGTTCCTCCAAGTCTCCCGATAAAAATGATACCTCACTTGTGTGGTAGGCCTAGCGCCCGTGACAGGAAATGCCCCAAAACACAACGTGGACACATCACATTTTTTTAAAGAAAATAGAGGTGTTTTTTGCAAAGTGCCTACCTGTAGATTTTGGCCTCTAGCTCAGCCGGCACTTAGGGAAACCTACCAAACCTGTGCAATGTTTGAAAACTAGAGACCTAGGGGAATCCAAGATGGGGTGACTTGTGGGGCTCTGACCAGGTTCTGTTACCCAGAATCCTTTGCAAACTTCATAATGTGGCAAAAAAAACACATTTTCCTCACATTTCGGTGACAGAAAGTTATGGAATCTGAGAGGAGCCACAAATTTCCTTCCACCCAGCGTTCCCCCAAGTCTCCCGATAAAAATGATACCTCACTTGTGTGGGTAGACCTAGCGCCCGTGACAGGAAATACCCCAAAACACAACGTGGACACATCACAAGTTTTTTAAAGAAAACAGAGCTGTTTTTTGCAAAGTGCCTACCTGTAGATTTTGGCCTCTAGCTCAGCCGGCACCTAGCGAAACCTACCAAACCTGTGCATTTTTGAAAACTAGAGACCCAGGGGAATCCAAGATGGGGTGACTTGTGGGGCTCTGACCAGGTTCTGTTACCCAGAATCCTTTGCAAACCTCAAAATTTGGCTAAAAAACACATTTTCCTCACATTTCGGTGACAGAAAGTTCTGGAATCTGAGAGGAGCCACAAATTTCCTTCCACCCAGCGTTCCCCCAAGTCTCCCGATAAAAATGATACCTCACTAGTGTGGGTAGGCCTAGCGCCCGCGACAGGAAATGCCCCAAAACACAACGTGGACACATCACAATTTTTGACAGAAAACAGAGGTGTTTTTTGCAAAGTGCCTACCTGCTGATTTTGGCCTCTAGCTCAGCCGGCACCTAGGGAAACCTACCAAACCTGTGCATTTTCGAAAACTAGGGACCTAGGGGAATCCAAGATGGGGTGACTTGTGGGGCTCTGACCAGGTTCTGTTACCCAGAATCCTTTGCAAATTTCAAAATTTGGCTAAAAAAACACATTTTCCTCACATTTCGGTGACAGAAAGTTCTGGAATCTGAGAGGAGCCACAAATTTCCTTCCACCCAGCGTTCCCCCAAGTCTCCCGATAAAAATGATACCTCACTTGTGGGGATAGGCCTAGCGCCCGTGACAGGAAATAACCCAAAACACAACATGGACATATCACATTTTTTGAAAGAAAACAGAGGTGTTTTTTGCAAAGTGCCTACCTGTAGATATTGGCCTCTAGCTCAGCCGGCACCTAGCGAAACCTACCAAACCTGTGCATTCTTTAAAACTAGAGACCCAGGGGAATCCAAGATGGGGTGACTTGTGGGGCTCTGACCAGGTTCTGTTACCCAGAATCCTTTGCAAACTTCATAATGTGGCTAAAAAAACACATTTTCCTCACATTTCGGTGACAGAAAGTTCTGGAATCTGAGAGGAGCCACAAATTTCCTTCCACCTAGCGTTCCCCCAAGTCTCCGATAAAAATGATACCTCACTTGTGTGGGTAGGCCTAGCGCCCGCGACAGGAAATGCCCCATAACACAACGTGGACAGATCACATTTTTTTTAAGAAAACAGAGGTGTTTTTTGCAAAGTGCCTACCTGCTGATTTTGGCCTCTAGCTCAGCCGGCACCTAGGGAAACCTACCAAACCTGTGCATTTTCGAAAACTAGGGACCTTGGGGAAATCAAGATGGGGTGACTTGTGGGGCTCTGACCAGGTTCTGTTACCCAGAATCCTTTGCAAACCACAAAATTTGGCTAAAAATACACATTTTCCTCATATTTCGGTGACAGAAAGTTCTGGAATCTGAGAGGAGCCACAAATTTCCTTCCACCCAGCGTTCCCCCAAGTCTCCCGATAAAAATGATACCTCACTTGTGTGGGTAGGCCTAGCGCCCGCGACAGGAAATGCCCCAAAACACAATGTGGACAGATCACATTTTTTTAAAGAAAACAGAGGTGTTTTTTGCAAAGTGCCTACCTGTAGATTTTGGCCTCTAGCTCAGCCGGCACCTAGCGAAACCTACCAAACCTGTGCATTTTTGAAAACTAGAGAACCCGGGGAATCCAAGATGGGGTGACTTGTGGGGCTCTGACCAGGTTCTGTTACCCAGAATCCTTTGCAAACCTCAAAATTTGGCTAAAAAACACATTTACCTCACATTTCGGTGACAGAAAGTTCTGGAATCTGAGAGGAGCCACAAATTTCCTTCCACCCAGCGTTCCCCCAAGTCTCCCGATAAAAATGATACCTCACTTGTGTGGGTAGGCCTAGCGCCCGCTACAGGAAATGCCCCAAAACACAACGTGGACACATCACAATTTTTGACAGAAAAAAGAGGTGTTTTTTGCAAAGTGCCTACCTGCTGATTTTGGCCTCTAGCTCAGGCACCTAGGGAAACCTACCAAACCTGTGCATTTTTGAAAACTAGGGACCTAGGGAATTCCAAGATGGGGTGACTTGTGGGGCTCTGACCAGGTTCTGTTACCCAGAATCCTTTGCAAACCACAAAATTTGGCTAAAAATACACATTTTCCTCACATTTCGGTGACAGGAAGTTCTGGAATCTGAGAGGAGCCACAAATGTCATTCCATCCAGCGTTCCCCCAAGTCTCCCGATAAAAATGATACCTCACTTGTGTGGGTAGGCCTAGCGCCCGTGACAGGAAATAACCCAAAACACAACATGGACACATCACATTTTTTTAAAGAAAACAGAGGTGTTTTTTGCAAAGTGCCTACCTGTAGATATTGGCCTCTAGCTCAGCCGGCACCTAGCGAAACCTACCAGACCTGTGCATTTTTGAAAACTAGAGACCCAGGGGAATCCAAGATGGGGTCACTTGTGGGGCTCTGACCAGGTTCTGTTACCCAGAATCCTTTGCAAACTTCAAAATTTGGCTAAAAAAACACATTTTCCTCACATTTCGGTGACAGAAAGTTCTGGAATCTGAGAGGAGCCACAAATTTCCTTCCACCCAGCGTTCCCCCAAGTCTCCCGATAAAAATGATACCTCACTTGTGTGGGTAGGCCTAGCGCCTGTGACAGGAAATGCCCCAAAACACAACGTGGACACATCACATTTTTTGAAAGAAAACAGATGTTTTTTTTGCAAAGTGCCTACCTGTAGATTTTGGCCTCTAGCTCAGCCGGCACCTAGCGAAACCTACCAAACCTGTGCATTTTTGAAAACTAGAGACCCAGGGGAATCCAAGATGGGGTGACTTGTGGGGCTCTGACCAGGTTCTGTTACCCAGAATCCTTTGCAAACCTCAAAATTTGGCTAAAAAACACATTTTCCTCACATTTCGGTGACAGAAAGTTCTGGAATCTGAGAGGAGCCACAAATTTCCTTCCACCCAGCGTTCCCCCAAGTCTCCCGATAAAAATGATACCTCACTAGTGTGGGTAGGCCTAGCGCCCGCGACAGGAAATGCCCCAAAACACAACGTGGACACATCACAATTTTTGACAGAAAACAGAGGTGTTTTTTGCAAAGTGCCTACCTGCTGATTTTGGCCTCTAGCTCAGCCGGCACCTAGGGAAACCTACCAAACCTGTGCATTTTCGAAAACTAGGGACCTAGGGGAATCCACGATGGGGTGACTTGTGGGGCTCTGACCAGGTTCTGTTACCCAGAATCCTTTGCAAATTTCAAAATTTGGCTAAAAAAACACATTTTCCTCACATTTCGGTGACAGAAAGTTCTGGAATCTGAGAGGAGCCACAAATTTCCTTCCA
This sequence comes from Pleurodeles waltl, assembly GCF_031143425.1. Taxonomy (NCBI): domain Eukaryota; kingdom Metazoa; phylum Chordata; class Amphibia; order Caudata; family Salamandridae; genus Pleurodeles; species Pleurodeles waltl. The sequence goes on along the minus strand of NC_090440.1, from coordinate 69,692,040 downwards.
CCCAGCGTTCCCCCAAGTCTCCCGATAAAAATGATACCTCACTTGTGGGGATAGGCCTAGCGCCCGTGACAGGAAATAACCCAAAACACAACATGGACATATCACATTTTTTGAAAGAAAACAGAGGTGTTTTTTGCAAAGTGCCTACCTGTAGATATTGGCCTCTAGCTCAGCCGGCACCTAGCGAAACCTACCAAACCTGTGCATTCTTTAAAACTAGAGACCCAGGGGAATCCAAGATGGGGTGACTTGTGGGGCTCTGACCAGGTTCTGTTACCCAGAATCCTTTGCAAACTTCAAAATTTGGCTAAAAAAACACATTTTCCTCACATTTCGGTGACAGAAAGTTCTGGAATCTGAGAGGAGCCACAAATTTCCTTCCACCCAGCGTTCCCCCAAGTCTCCCGATTAAAATTGTACCTCACTTGTGTGGGTAGGCCTAGCGCCTGTGACAGGAAATTCCCCAAAACACAACGTGGACACATCACATTTCTTGAAAGAAAACAGATGTTTTTTTTGCAAAGTGCCTACCTGTAGATTTTGGCCTCTAGCTCAGCCGGCACCTAGGGAAACCTACCAAACCTGTGCATTTTTAAAAACTAGAGACCTAGGGGAATCCAAGATGGGGTGACTTGTGGGGCTCTGACCAGGTTCTGTTACCCAGAATCCTTTGCAAACTTCATAATGTGGCTAAAAAAACACATTTTCCTCACATTTCGGTGACAGAAAGTTCTGGAATCTGAGAGGAGCCACAAATTTCCTTCCACCTAGCGTTCCCCCAAGTCTCCGATAAAAATGATACCTCACTTGTGTGGGTAGGCCTAGCGCCCGCGACAGGAAATGCCCCATAACACAACGTGGACAGATCACATTTTTTTTAAGAAAACAGAGGTGTTTTTTGCAAAGTGCCTACCTGCTGATTTTGGCCTCTAGCTCAGCCGGCACCTAGGGAAACCTACCAAACCTGTGCATTTTCGAAAACTAGGGACCTTGGGGAAATCAAGATGGGGTGACTTGTGTGGCTCTGACCAGGTTCTGTTACCCAGAATTCTTTGCAAACCACAAAATTTGGCTAAAAATACACATTTTCCTCATATTTCGGTGACAGAAAGTTCTGGAATCTGAGAGGAGCCACAAATTTCCTTCCACCCAGCGTTCCCCCAAGTCTCCCGATAAAAATGATACCTCACTTGTGTGGGTAGGCCTAGCGCCCGCGACAGGAAATACCCCAAAACACAACGTGGACACATCACAAGTTTTTTAAAGAAAACAGAGGTGTTTTTTGCAAAGTACCTACCTGTAGATTTTGGCCTCTAGCTCAGCCGGCACCTAGCGAAACCTACCAAACCTGTGCATTATTGAAAACTAGAGACCCAGGGGAAACCAAGATGGGGTGGCTTGTGGGGCTCTGACCAGGTTCTGTTACCCAGAATCCTTTGCAAACCTCAAAATGTGGCTAAAAAACACATTTTCCTCACATTTCGGTGACAGAAAGTTCTGGAATCTGAGAGGAGCCACAAATTTCCTTCCACCCAGCGTTCCCCCAAGTCTCCCGCAAAAATGATACCTCACTTGTGTGGGTAGGCCTGGCGCCCGCGACAGGAAATGCCCCTAAACAGAACGTGGACACATATCAATTTTTTAAAGAAAACAGAGGTGTTTTTTGCAAAGTGCCTACCTGTTGATTTTGGCCTCTAGCTCAGCCGGCACCTAGGGAAACCTACCAAACCTGTGCATTTTCGAAAACTAGGGACCTAGGGGAATCCAAGATGGGGTGACTTGTGGGGCTCTGACGAGGTTCTGTTACCCAGAATCCTTTGCAAACTTCAAAATTTGGCTTAAAAAACACATTTTCCTCACATTTCGGTGACAGGAAGTTCTGGAATCTGAGAGGAGCCACAAATTTCCTTCCACCCAGCGTTCCCCCAAGTCTCCCGATAAAAATGATACCTCACTTGTGTGGGTAGGCCTAGCGCCCGTGACAGGAAATAACCCAAAACACAACATGGACACATCACATTTTTTGAAAGAAAACAGAGGTGTTTTTTGCAAAGTGCCTACCTGTAGATATTGGCCTCTAGCTCAGCCGGCACCTAGCGAAACCTACCAGACCTGTGCATTTTTGAAAACTAGAGACCCAGGGGAATCCAAGATGGGGTGACTTGTGGGGCTCTGACCAGGTTCTGTTACCCAGAATCCTTTGCAAATTTCAAAATTTGGCTAAAAAAACACATTTTCCTCACATTTCGGTGACAGAAAGTTCTGGAATCTGAGAGGAGCCACAAATTTCCTTCCACCCAGCATTCCCCCAAGTCTCCCGATAAAAATGATACCTCACTTGTGTGGGTAGGCCTAGCGCCCGCGACAGGAAATGCCCCAAAACACAATGTGGACAGATCACATTTTTTTAAAGAAAACAGAGGTGTTTTTTGCAAAGTGCCTACCTGTAGATTTTGGCCTCTAGCTCAGCCGGCACCTAGCGAAACCTACCAAACCTGTGCATTTTTTAAAACTAGAGAACCCGGGGAATCCAAGATGGGGTGACTTGTGGGGCTCTGACCAGGTTCTGTTACCCAGAATCCTTTGCAAACCTCAACATTTGGCTAAAAAACACATTTACCTCACATTTCGGTGACAGAAAGTTCTGGAATCTGAGAGGAGCCACAAATTTCCTTCCACCCAGCGTTCCCCCAAGTCTCCCGATAAAAATGATACCTCACTTGTGTGGGTAGGCCTAGCGCCCGCTACAGGAAATGCCCCAAAACACAACGTGGACACATCACAATTTTTGACAGAAAAAAGAGGTGTTTTTTGCAAAGTGCCTACCTGCTGATTTTGGCCTCTAGCTCAGGCACCTAGGGAAACCTACCAAACCTGTGCATTTTTGAAAACTAGGGACCTAGGGAATTCCAAGATGGGGTGACTTGTGGGGCTCTGACCAGGTTCTGTTACCCAGAATCCTTTGCAAACCACAAAATTTGGCTAAAAATACACATTTTCCTCACATTTCGGTGACAGGAAGTTCTGGAATCTGAGAGGAGCCACAAATGTCATTCCATCCAGCGTTCCCCCAAGTCTCCCGATAAAAATGATACCTCACTTGTGTGGGTAGGCCTAGCGCCCGTGACAGGAAATAACCCAAAACACAACATGGACACATCACATTTTTTTAAAGAAAACAGAGGTGTTTTTTGCAAAGTGCCTACCTGTAGATATTGGCCTCTAGCTCAGCCGGCACCTAGCGAAACCTACCAGACCTGTGCATTTTTGAAAACTAGAGACCCAGGGGAATCCAAGATGGGGTCACTTGTGGGGCTCTGACCAGGTTCTGTTACCCAGAATGCTTTGCAAACTTCAAAATTTGGCTAAAAAAACACATTTTCCTCACATTTCGGTGACAGAAAGTTCTGGAATCTGAGAGGAGCCACAAATTTCCTTCCACCCAGCGTTCCCCCAAGTCTCCCGATAAAAATGATACCTCACTTGTGTGGGTAGGCCTAGCGCCTGTGACAGGAAATGCCCCAAAACACAACGTGGACACATCACATTTTTTGAAAGAAAACAGATGTTTTTTTTGCAAAGTGCCTACCTGTAGATTTTGGCCTCTAGCTCAGCCGGCACCTAGCGAAACCTACCAAACCTGTGCATTTTTGAAAACTAGAGACCCAGGGGAATCCAAGATGGGGTGACTTGTGGGGCTCTGACCAGGTTCTGTTACCCAGAATCCTTTGCAAACCTCAAAATTTGGCTAAAAAACACATTTTCCTCACATTTCGGTGACAGAAAGTTCTGGAATCTGAGAGGAGCCACAAATTTCCTTCCACCCAGCGTTCCCCCAAGTCTCCCGATAAAAATTATACCTCACTAGTGTGGGTAGGCCTAGCGCCCGCGACAGGAAATGCCCCAAAACACAACGTGGACACATCACAATTTTTGACAGAAAACAGAGGTGTTTTTTGCAAAGTGCCTACCTGCTGATTTTGGCCTCTAGCTCAGCCGGCACCTAGGGAAACCTACCAAACCTGTGCATTTTCGAAAACTAGGGACCTAGGGGAATCCAAGATGGGGTGACTTGTGGGGCTCTGACCAGGTTCTGTTACCCAGAATCCTTTGCAAATTTCAAAATTTGGCTAAAAAAACACATTTTCCTCACATTTCGGTGACAGAAAGTTCTGGAATCTGAGAGGAGCCACAAATTTCCTTCCACCCAGCGTTCCCCCAAGTCTCCCGATAAAAATGATACCTCACTTGTGGGGATAGGCCTAGCGCCCGTGACAGGAAATAACCCAAAACACAACATGGACATATCACATTTTTTGAAAGAAAACAGAGGTGTTTTTTGCAAAGTGCCTACCTGTAGATATTGGCCTCTAGCTCAGCCGGCACCTAGCGAAACCTACCAAACCTGTGCATTCTTTAAAACTAGAGACCCAGGGGAATCCAAGATGGGGTGACTTGTGGGGCTCTGACCAGGTTCTGTTACCCAGAATCCTTTGCAAACTTCAAAATTTGGCTAAAAAAACACATTTTCCTCACATTTCGGTGACAGAAAGTTCTGGAATCTGAGAGGAGCCACAAATTTCCTTCCACCCAGCGTTCCCCCAAGTCTCCCGATAAAAATTATACCTCACTTGTGTGGGTAGGCCTAGCGCCTGTGACAGGAAATTCCCCAAAACACAACGTGGACACATCACATTTCTTGAAAGAAAACAGATGTTTTTTTTGCAAAGTGCCTACCTGTAGATTTTGGCCTCTAGCTCAGCCGGCACCTAGGGAAACCTACCAAACCTGTGCATTTTTAAAAACTAGAGACCTAGGGGAATCCAAGATGGGGTGACTTGTGGGGCTCTGACCAGGTTCTGTTACCCAGAATCCTTTGCAAACTTCATAATGTGGCTAAAAAAACACATTTTCCTCACATTTCGGTGACAGAAAGTTCTGGAATCTGAGAGGAGCCACAAATTTCCTTCCACCTAGCGTTCCCCCAAGTCTCCGATAAAAATGATACCTCACTTGTGTGGGTAGGCCTAGCGCCCGCGACAGGAAATGCCCCATAACACAACGTGGACAGATCACATTTTTTTTAAGAAAACAGAGGTGTTTTTTGCAAAGTGCCTACCTGCTGATTTTGGCCTCTAGCTCAGCCGGCACCTAGGGAAACCTACCAAACCTGTGCATTTTCGAAAACTAGGGACCTTGGGGAAATCAAGATGGGGTGACTTGTGGGGCTCTGACCAGGTTCTGTTACCCAGAATTCTTTGCAAACCACAAAATTTGGCTAAAAATACACATTTTCCTCATATTTCGGTGACAGAAAGTTCTGGAATCTGAGAGGAGCCACAAATTTCCTTCCACCCAGCGTTCCCCCAAGTCTCCCGATAAAAATGATACCTCACTTGTGTGGGTAGGCCTAGCGCCCGCGACAGGAAATACCCCAAAACACAACGTGGACACATCACAAGTTTTTTAAAGAAAACAGAGGTGTTTTTTGCAAAGTACCTACCTGTAGATTTTGGCCTCTAGCTCAGCCGGCACCTAGCGAAACCTACCAAACCTGTGCATTATTGAAAACTAGAGACCCAGGGGAAACCAAGATGGGGTGACTTGTGGGGCTCTGACCAGGTTCTGTTACCCAGAATCCTTTGCAAACCTCAAAATGTGGCTAAAAAACACATTTTCCTCACATTTCGGTGACAGAAAGTTCTGGAACCCGAGAGGAGCCACAAATTTCCTTCCACCCAGCGTTCCCCCAAGTCTCCCGCAAAAATGATACCTCACTTGTGTGGGTAGGCCTGGCGCCCGCGACAGGAAATGCCCCAAAACACAACGTGGACACATATCAATTTTTTAAAGAAAACAGAGGTGTTTTTTGCAAAGTGCCTACCTGTAGATTTTGGCCTCTAGCTCAGCCGGCACCTAGGGAAACCTACCAAACCTGTGCATTTTCGAAAACTAGGGACCTAGGGGAATCCAAGATGGGGTGACTTGTGGGGCTCTGACGAGGTTCTGTTACCCAGAATCCTTTGCAAACTTCAAAATTTGGCTTAAAAAACACATTTTCCTCACATTTCGGTGACAGGAAGTTCTGGAATCTGAGAGGAGCCACAAATTTCCTTCCACCCAGCGTTCCCCCAAGTCTCCCGATAAAAATGATACCTCACTTGTGTGGGTAGGCCTAGCGCCCGTGACAGGAAATAACCCAAAACACAACATGGACACATCACATTTTTTGAAAGAAAACAGAGGTGTTTTTTGCAAAGTGCCTACCTGTAGATATTGGCCTCTAGCTCAGCCGGCACCTAGCGAAACCTACCAGACCTGTGCATTTTTGAAAACTAGAGACCCAGGGGAATCCAAGATGGGGTGACTTGTGGGGCTCTGACCAGGTTCTGTTACCCAGAATCCTTTGCAAATTTCAAAATTTGGCTAAAAAAACACATTTTCCTCACATTTCGGTGACAGAAAGTTCTGGAATCTGAGAGGAGCCACAAATTTCCTTCCACCCAGCATTCCAACAAGTCTCCCGATAAAAATGATACCTCACTTGTGTGGGTAGGCCTAGCGCCCGCGACAGGAAATGCCCCAAAACACAATGTGGACAGATCACATTTTTTTAAAGAAAACAGAGGTGTTTTTTGCAAAGTGCCTACCTGTAGATTTTGGCCTCTAGCTCAGCCGGCACCTAGCGAAACCTACCAAACCTGTGCATTTTTGAAAACTAGAGAACCCGGGGAATCCAAGATGGGGTGACTTGTGGGGCTCTGACCAGGTTCTGTTACCCAGAATCCTTTGCAAACCTCAAAATTTGGCTAAAAAACACATTTACCTCACATTTCGGTGACAGAAAGTTCTGGAATCTGAGAGGAGCCACAAATTTCCTTCCACCCAGCGTTCCCGCAAGTCTCCCGATAAAAATGATACCTCACTTGTGTGGGTAGGCCTAGCGCCCGCGACAGGAAATACCCCAAAACACAACGTGGACACATCACAAGTTTTTTAAAGAGAACAGAGGTGTTTTTTGCAAAGTGCCTACCTGTAGATTTTGGCCTCAAACTCAGCCGGCACCTAGCAAAACCTACCAAACCTGTGCATTTTTGAAAACTAGAGACCCAGGGGAATCCAAGATGGGGTGACTTGTGGGGCTCTGACCAGGTTCTGTTACCCAGAATCCTTTGCAAACCTCAAAATTTGGCTAAAAAACACATTTTCCTCACATTTCAGTGACAGAAAGTTCTGGAATCTGAGAGGAGCCACAAATTTCCTTCCACCCAGCGTTCCCCCAAGTCTCCCGCAAAAATGATACCTCACTTGTATGGGTAGGCCTAGCGCCCGCGACAGGAAATGCCCCAAAACGCAACGTGGATACATCACAATTTTTGACAGAAAACAGAGGTGTTTTTTGCAAAGTGCCTACCTGCTGATTTTGGCCTCTAGGTCAGCCGGCACCTAGGGAAACCTACCAAACCTGTGCATTTTTTAAAACTAGGGACCTAGGGGAATCCAAGATGGGGTGACTTGTGGGGTTCTGACCAGGTTCTGTTACCCAGAATCTTTTGCAAACCTCAAAATGTGGCTAAAAAAACAAATTTTCTTCACATTTCGGTGACAGAAAGTTATGGAATCTGAGAGGAGCCACAAATTTCCTTCCACCCAGCATTCCAACAAGTCTCCCGATAAAAATGATACCTCACTTGTGTGGGTAGGCCTAGCGCCCGCGACAGGAAATGCCCCAAAACACAATGTGGACAGATCACATTTTTTTAAAGAAAACAGAGGTGTTTTTTGCAAAGTGCCTACCTGTAGATTTTGGCCTCTAGCTCAGCCGGCACCTAGCGAAACCTACCAAACCTGTGCATTTTTGAAAACTAGAGAACCCGGGGAATCCAAGATGGGGTGACTTGTGGGGCTCTGACCAGGTTCTGTTACCCAGAATCCTTTGCAAACCTCAAAATTTGGCTAAAAAACACATTTACCTCACATTTCGGTGACAGAAAGTTCTGGAATCTAAGAGGAGCCACAAATTTCCTTCCACCCAGCGTTCCCGCAAGTCTCCCGATAAAAATGATACCTCACTTGTGTGGGTAGGCCTAGCGCCCGCGACAGGAAATACCCCAAAACACAACGTGGACACATCACAAGTTTTTTAAAGAGAACAGAGGTGTTTTTTGCAAAGTGCCTACCTGTAGATTTTGGCCTCAAACTCAGCCGGCACCTAGCAAAACCTACCAAACCTGTGCATTTTTGAAAACTAGAGACCCAGGGGAATCCAAGATGGGGTGACTTGTGGGGCTCTGACCAGGTTCTGTTACCCAGAATCCTTTGCAAACCTCAAAATTTGGCTAAAAAACACATTTTCCTCACATTTCAGTGACAGAAAGTTCTGGAATCTGAGAGGAGCCACAAATTTCCTTCCACCCAGCGTTCCCCCAAGTCTCCCGCAAAAATGATACCTCACTTGTATGGGTAGGCCTAGCGCCCGCGACAGGAAATGCCCCAAAACGCAACGTGGATACATCACAATTTTTGACAGAAAACAGAGGTGTTTTTTGCAAAGTGCCTACCTGCTGATTTTGGCCTCTAGGTCAGCCGGCACCTAGGGAAACCTACCAAACCTGTGCATTTTTTAAAACTAGGGACCTAGGGGAATCCAAGATGGGGTGACTTGTGGGGTTCTGACCAGGTTCTGTTACCCAGAATCTTTTGCAAACCTCAAAATGTGGCTAAAAAAACAAATTTTCTTCACATTTCGGTGACAGAAAGTTATGGAATCTGAGAGGAGCCACAAATTTCCTTCCACCTAGTGTTCCCCCAAGTCTCCCAATAAAAATGATACCTCACTTGTGTGGGTAGGCCTAGCGCCCGCGACAGGAAATGCCCCAAAACACAACGTGGACACATCACATTTTTTGAAAGAAAACAGAGGTGTTTTTTGCAAAGTGCCTACCTGTAGATTTTGGCCTCTAGCTCAGCCGGCACCTAGGGAAACCTACCAAACCTGTGCATTTTTTAAAACTAGAGACCTAGGGGAATCCAAGATGGGGTGACTTGTGGGGCTCTGACCAGGTTCTGTTACCCAGAATCCTTTGCAAACTTCATAATGTGGCTAAAAAAACACATTTTCCTCACATTTCGGTGACAGAAAGTTCTGGAATCTGAGAGGAGCCACAAATTTCCTTCCACCTAGCGTTCCCCCAAGTCTCCGATAAAAATGATACCTCACTTGTGTGGGTAGGCCTAGCGCCCGCGACAGGAAATGCCCCATAACACAACGTGGACAGATCACATTTTTTTTAAGAAAACAGAGGTGTTTTTTGCAAAGTGCCTACCTGCTGATTTTGGCCTCTAGCTCAGCCGGCACCTAGGGAAACCTACCAAACCTGTGCATTTTTGAAAACTAGGGACCTTGGGGAAATCAAGATGGGGTGACTTGTGGGGCTCTGACCAGGTTCTGTTACCCAGAATCCTTTGCAAACCACAAAATTTGGCTAAAAATACACATTTTCCTCATATTTCGGTGACAGAAAGTTCTGGAATCTGAGAGGAGCCACAAATTTCCTTCCACCCAGCGTTCCCCCAAGTCTCCCGATAAAAATGATACCTCACTTGTGTGGGTAGGACAAGCGCCCGCAACAGGAAATACCCCAAAACACAACGTGGACACATCACAAGTTTTTTAAAGAAAACAGAGGTGTTTTTTGCAAAGTGCCTACCTGTAGATTTTGGCCTCTAGCTCAGCCGGCACCTAGCGAAACCTACCAAACCTGTGCATTATTGAAAACTAGAGACCCAGGGGAATCCAAGATGGGGTGACTTGTGGGGCTCTGACCAGGTTCTGTTACCCAGAATCCTTTGCAAACCTCAAAATGTGGCTAAAAAACACATTTTCCTCACATTTCGGTGACAGAAAGTTCTGGAATCTGAGAGGAGCCACAAATTTCCTTCCACCCAGCGTTCCCCCAAGTCTCCCGCAAAAATGATACCTCACTTGTGTGGGTAGGCCTGGCGCCCGCGACAGGAAATGCCCCAAAACACAACGTGGACACATATCAATTTTTTAAAGAAAACAGAGGTGTTTTTTGCAAAGTGCCTACCTGTAGATTTTGGCCTCTAGCTCAGCCGGCACCTAGGGAAACCTACCAAACCTGTGCATTTTCGAAAACTAGGGACCTAGGGGAATCCAAGATGGGGTGACTTGTGGGGCTCTGACGAGGTTCTGTTACCCAGAATCCTTTGCAAACTTCAAAATTTGGCTTAAAAAACACATTTTCCTCACATTTCGGTGACAGGAAGTTCTGGAATCTGAGAGGAGCCACAAATTTCCTTCCACCCAGCGTTCCCCCAAGTCTCCCGATAAAAATGATACCTCACTTGTGTGGGTAGGCCTAGCGCCCGTGACAGGAAATGCCCCAAAACGCAACGTGGATACATCACAATTTTTGACAGAAAACAGAGGTGTTTTTTGCAAAGTGCCTACCTGCTGATTTTGGCCTCTAGGTCAGCCGGCACCTAGGGAAACCTACCAAACCTGTGCATTTTTTAAAACTAGGGACCTAGGGGAATCCAAGATGGGGTGACTTGTGGGGTTCTGACCAGGTTCTGTTACCCAGAATCTTTTGCAAACCTCAAAATGTGGCTAAAAAAACAAATTTTCTTCACATTTCGGTGACAGAAAGTTATGGAATCTGAGAGGAGCCACAAATTTCCTTCCACCTAGTGTTCCCCCAAGTCTCCCAATAAAAATGATACCTCACTTGTGTGGGTAGGCCTAGCGCCCGCGACAGGAAATGCCCCAAAACACAACGTGGACACATCACATTTTTTGAAAGAAAACAGAGGTGTTTTTTGCAAAGTGCCTACCTGTAGATTTTGGCCTCTAGCTCAGCCGGCACCTAGGGAAACCTACCAAACCTGTGCATTTTTGAAAACTAGAGACCTAGGGGAATCCAAGATGGGGTGACTTGTGGGGCTCTGACCAGGTTCTGTTACCCAGAATCCTTTGCAAACTTCATAATGTGGCTAAAAAAACACATTTTCCTCACATTTCGGTGACAGAAAGTTCTGGAATCTGAGAGGAGCCACAAATTTCCTTCCACCTAGCGTTCCCCCAAGTCTCCGATAAAAATGATAGCTCACTTGTGTGGGTAGGCCTAGCGCCCGCGACAGGAAATGCCCCATAACACAACGTGGACAGATCACATTTTTTTTAAGAAAACAGAGGTGTTTTTTGCAAAGTGCCTACCTGCTGATTTTGGCCTCTAGCTCAGCCGGCACCTAGGGAAACCTACCAAACCTGTGCATTTTTGAAAACTAGGGACCTTGGGGAAATCAAGATGGGGTGACTTGTGGGGCTCTGACCAGGTTCTGTTACCCAGAATCCTTTGCAAACCACAAAATTTGGCTAAAAATACACATTTTCCTCATATTTCGGTGACAGAAAGTTCTGGAATCTGAGAGGAGCCACAAATTTCCTTCCACCCAGCGTTCCCCCAAGTCTCCCGCAAAAATGATACCTCACTTGTGTGGGTAGGCCTGGCGCCCGCGACAGGAAATGCCCCAAAACACAACGTGGACACATATCAATTTTTTAAAGAAAACAGAGGTGTTTTTTGCAAAGTGCCTACCTGTAGATTTTGGCCTCTAGCTCAGCCGGCACCTAGGGAAACCTACCAAACCTGTGCATTTTCGAAAACTAGGGACCTAGGGGAATCCAAGATGGGGTGACTTGTGGGGCTCTGACGAGGTTCTGTTACCCAGAATCCTTTGCAAACTTCAAAATTTGGCTTAAAAAACACATTTTCCTCACATTTCGGTGACAGGAAGTTCTGGAATCTGAGAGGAGCCACAAATTTCCTTCCACCCAGCGTTCCCCCAAGTCTCCCGATAAAAATGATACCTCACTTGTGTGGGTAGGCCTAGCGCCCGTGACAGGAAATAACCCAAAACACAACATGGACACATCACATTTTTTGAAAGAAAACAGAGGTGTTTTTTGCAAAGTGCCTACCTGTAGATATTGGCCTCTAGCTCAGCCGGCACCTAGCGAAACCTACCAGACCTGTGCATTTTTGAAAACTAGAGACCCAGGGGAATCCAAGATGGGGTGACTTGTGGGGCTCTGACCAGGTTCTGTTACCCAGAATCCTTTGCAAATTTCAAAATTTGGCTAAAAAAACACATTTTCCTCACATTTCGGTGACAGAAAGTTCTGGAATCTGAGAGGAGCCACAAATTTCCTTCCACCCAGCATTCCAACAAGTCTCCCGATAAAAATGATACCTCACTTGTGTGGGTAGGCCTAGCGCCCGCGACAGGAAATGCCCCAAAACACAATGTGGACAGATCACATTTTTTTAAAGAAAACAGAGGTGTTTTTTGCAAAGTGCCTACCTGTAGATTTTGGCCTCTAGCTCAGCCGGCACCTAGCGAAACCTACCAAACCTGTGCATTTTTGAAAACTAGAGAACCCGGGGAATCCAAGATGGGGTGACTTGTGGGGCTCTGACCAGGTTCTGTTACCCAGAATCCTTTGCAAACCTCAAAATTTGGCTAAAAAACACATTTACCTCACATTTCGGTGACAGAAAGTTCTGGAATCTGAGAGGAGCCACAAATTTCCTTCCACCCAGCGTTCCCGCAAGTCTCCCGATAAAAATGATACCTCACTTGTGTGGGTAGGCCTAGCGCCCGCGACAGGAAATACCCCAAAACACAACGTGGACACATCACAAGTTTTTTAAAGAGAACAGAGGTGTTTTTTGCAAAGTGCCTACCTGTAGATTTTGGCCTCAAACTCAGCCGGCACCTAGCAAAACCTACCAAACCTGTGCATTTTTGAAAACTAGAGACCCAGGGGAATCCAAGATGGGGTGACTTGTGGGGCTCTGACCAGGTTCTGTTACCCAGAATCCTTTGCAAACCTCAAAATTTGGCTAACAAACACATTTTCCTCACATTTCAGTGACAGAAAGTTCTGGAATCTGAGAGGAGCCACAAATTTCCTTCCACCCAGCGTTCCCCCAAGTCTCCCGCAAAAATGATACCTCACTTGTATGGGTAGGCCTAGCGCCCGCGACAGGAAATGCCCCAAAACGCAACGTGGATACATCACAATTTTTGACAGAAAACAGAGGTGTTTTTTGCAAAGTGCCTACCTGCTGATTTTGGCCTCTAGGTCAGCCGGCACCTAGGGAAACCTACCAAACCTGTGCATTTTTTAAAACTAGGGACCTAGGGGAATCCAAGATGGGGTGACTTGTGGGGTTCTGACCAGGTTCTGTTACCCAGAATCTTTTGCAAACCTCAAAATGTGGCTAAAAAAACAAATTTTCTTCACATTTCGGTGACAGAAAGTTATGGAATCTGAGAGGAGCCACAAATTTCCTTCCACCTAGTGTTCCCCCAAGTCTCCCAATAAAAATGATACCTCACTTGTGTGGGTAGGCCTAGCGCCCGCGACAGGAAATGCCCCAAAACACAACGTGGACACATCACATTTTTTGAAAGAAAACAGAGGTGTTTTTTGCAAAGTGCCTACCTGTAGATTTTGGCCTCTAGCTCAGCCGGCACCTAGGGAAACCTACCAAACCTGTGCATTTTTGAAAACTAGAGACCTAGGGGAATCCAAGATGGGGTGACTTGTGGGGCTCTGACCAGGTTCTGTTACCCAGAATCCTTTGCAAACTTCATAATGTGGCTAAAAAAACACATTTTCCTCACATTTCGGTGACAGAAAGTTCTGGAATCTGAGAGGAGCCACAAATTTCCTTCCACCTAGCGTTCCCCCAAGTCTCCGATAAAAATGATACCTCACTTGTGTGGGTAGGCCTAGCGCCCGCGACAGGAAATGCCCCATAACACAACGTGGACAGATCACATTTTTTTTAAGAAAACAGAGGTGTTTTTTGCAAAGTGCCTACCTGCTGATTTTGGCCTCTAGCTCAGCCGGCACCTAGGGAAACCTACCAAACCTGTGCATTTTTGAAAACTAGGGACCTTGGGGAAATCAAGATGGGGTGACTTGTGGGGCTCTGACCAGGTTCTGTTACCCAGAATCCTTTGCAAACCACAAAATTTGGCTAAAAATACACATTTTCCTCATATTTCGGTGACAGAAAGTTCTGGAATCTGAGAGGAGCCACAAATTTCCTTCCACCCAGCGTTCCCCCAAGTCTCCCGCAAAAATGATACCTCACTTGTGTGGGTAGGCCTGGCGCCCGCGACAGGAAATGCCCCAAAACACAACGTGGACACATATCAATTTTTTAAAGAAAACAGAGGTGTTTTTTGCAAAGTGCCTACCTGTAGATTTTGGCCTCTAGCTCAGCCGGCACCTAGGGAAACCTACCAAACCTGTGCATTTTCGAAAACTAGGGACCTAGGGGAATCCAAGATGGGGTGACTTGTGGGGCTCTGACGAGGTTCTGTTACCCAGAATCCTTTGCAAACTTCAAAATTTGGCTTAAAAAACACATTTTCCTCACATTTCGGTGACAGGAAGTTCTGGAATCTGAGAGGAGCCACAAATTTCCTTCCACCCAGCGTTCCCCCAAGTCTCCCGATAAAAATGATACCTCACTTGTGTGGGTAGGCCTAGCGCCCGTGACAGGAAATAACCCAAAACACAACATGGACACATCACATTTTTTGAAAGAAAACAGAGGTGTTTTTTGCAAAGTGCCTACCTGTAGATATTGGCCTCTAGCTCAGCCGGCACCTAGCGAAACCTACCAAACCTGTGCATTTTTGAAAACTAGAGACCCAGGGGAATCCAAGATGGGGTGACTTGTGGGGCTCTGACCAGGTTCTGTTACCCAGAATCCTTTGCAAACCTCAAAATTTGGCTAAAAAACACATTTTCCTCACATTTCGGTGACAGAAAGTTCTGGAATCTGAGAGGAGCCACAAATTTCCTTCCACCCAGCGTTCCCCCAAGTCTCCCGATAAAAATGATACCTCACTTGTGTGGGTAGGCCTAGCGCCCGCGAAAGGAAATGCCCCAAAACACAATGTGGACAGATCACATTTTTTTAAAGAAAACAGAGGTGTTTTTTGCAAAGTGCCTACCTGTAGATTTTGGCCTCTAGCTCAGCCGGCACCTAGCGAAACCTACCAAACCTGTGCATTTTTTAAAACTAGAGAACCCGGGGAATCCAAGATGGGGTGACTTGTGGGGCTCTGACCAGGTTCTGTTACCCAGAATCCTTTGCAAACCTCAAAATTTGGCTAAAAAACACATTTACCTCACATTTCGGTGACAGAAAGTTCTGGAATCTGAGAGGAGCCACAAATTTCCTTCCACCCAGCGTTCCCCCAAGTCTCCCGATAAAAATGATACCTCACTTGTGTGGGTAGGCCTAGCGCCCGCGACAGGAAATACCCCAAAACACAACGTGGACACATCACAAGTTTTTTAAAGAGAACAGAGGTGTTTTTTGCAAAGTGCCTACCTGTAGATTTTGGCCTCTAGCTCAGCCGGCACCTAGCGAAACCTACCAAAGCTGTGCATTTTTGAAAACTAGAGACCCAGGGGAATCCAAGATGGGGTGACTTGTGGGGCTCTGACCAGGTTCTGTTACCCAGAATCCTTTGCAAACCTCAAAATTTGGCTAAAAAACACATTTTCCTCACATTTCGGTGACAGAAAGTTCTGGAATCTGAGAGGAGCCACAAATTTCCTTCCACCCAGCGTTCCCCCAAGTCTCCCGCAAAAATGATACCTCACTTGTGTGGGTAGGCCTGGCGCCCGCGACAGGAAATGCCCCAAAACACAACGTGGACACATATCAATTTTTTAAAGAAAACAGAGGTGTTTTTTGCAAAGTGCCTACCTGTAGATTTTGGCCTCTAGCTCAGCCGGCACCTAGGGAAACCTACCAAACCTGTGCATTTTCGAAAACTAGGGACCTAGGGGAATCCAAGATGGGGTGACTTGTGGGGCTCTGACGAGGTTCTGTTACCCAGAATCCTTTGCAAACTTCAAAATTTGGCTTAAAAAACACATTTTCCTCACATTTCGGTGACAGGAAGTTCTGGAATCTGAGAGGAGCCACAAATTTCCTTCCACCCAGCGTTCCCCCAAGTCTCCCGATAAAAATGATACCTCACTTGTGTGGGTAGGCCTAGCGCCCGTGACAGGAAATAACCCAAAACACAACATGGACACATCACATTTTTTGAAAGAAAACAGAGGTGTTTTTTGCAAAGTGCCTACCTGTAGATATTGGCCTCTAGCTCAGCCGGCACCTAGCGAAACGTACCAGACCTGTGCATTTTTGAAAACTAGAGACCCAGGGGAATCCAAGATGGGGTGACTTGTGGGGCTCTGACCAGGTTCTGTTACCCAGAATCCTTTGCAAATTTCAAAATTTGGCTAAAAAAACACATTTTCCTCACATTTCGGTGACAGAAAGTTCTGGAATCTGAGAGGAGCCACAAATTTTCTTCCACCCAGCGTTCCCCCAAGTCTCCCGATAAAAATGATACCTCACTTGTGTGGGTAGGCCTAGCGCCCGCGACAGGAAATGCCCCAAAACACAATGTGGACAGATCACATTTTTTTAAAGAAAACAGAGGTGTTTTTTGCAAAGTGCCTACCTGTAGATTTTGGCCTCTAGCTCAGCCGGCACCTAGCGAAACCTACCAAACCTGTGCATTTTTTAAAACTAGAGAACCCGGGGAATCCAAGATGGGGTGACATGTGGGGCTCTGACCAGGTTCTGTTACCCAGAATCCTTTGCAAACCTCAAAATTTGGCTAAAAAACACATTTACCTCACATTTCGGTGACAGAAAGTTCTGGAATCTGAGAGGAGCCACAAATTTCCTTCCACCCAGCGTTCCCCCAAGTCTCCCGATAAAAATGATACCTCACTTGTGTGGGTAGGCCTAGCGCCCGCGACAGGAAATACCCCAAAACACAACGTGGACACATCACAAGTTTTTTAAAGAGAACAGAGGTGTTTTTTGCAAAGTGCCTACCTGTAGATTTTGGCCTCTAGCTCAGCCGGCACCTAGCGAAACCTACCAAACCTGTGCATTTTTGAAAACTAGAGACCCAGGGGAATCCAAGATGGGGTGACTTGTGGGGCTCTGACCAGGTTCTGTTACCCAGAATCCTTTGCAAACCTCAAAATTTGGCTAAAAAACACATTTTCCTCACATTTCGGTGACAGAAAGTTCTGGAATCTGAGAGGAGCCACAAATTTCCTTCCACCCAGCGTTCCCCCAAGTCTCCCGCAAAAATGATACCTCACTTGTTTGGGTAGGCCTAGCGCCCGCGACAGGAAATGCCCCAAAACGCAACGTGGACACATCACAATTTTTGACAGAAAACAGAGGTGTTTTTTGCAAAGTGCCTACCTGCTGATTTTGGCCTCTAGGTCAGCCGGCACCTAGGGAAACCTACCAAACCTGTGCATTTTTTAAAACTAGGGACCTAGGGGAATCCAAGATGGGGTGACTTGTGGGGTTCTGACCAGGTTCTGTTACCCAGAATCTTTTGCAAACCTCAAAATGTGGCTAAAAAAACAAATTTTCTTCACATTTCGGTGACAGAAAGTTATGGAATCTGAGAGGAGCCACAAATTTCCTTCCACCTAGTGTTCCCCCAAGTCTCCCAATAAAAATGATACCTCACTTGTGTGGGTAGGCCTAGCGCCCGCGACAGGAAATGCCCAAAAACACAACGTGGACACATCACATTTTTTGAAAGAAAACAGAGGTGTTTTTTGCAAAGTGCCTACCTGTAGATTTTGGCCTCTAGCTCAGCCGGCACCTAGGGAAACCTACCAAACCTGTGCATTTTTGAAAACTAGGGACCTAGGGGAATCCAAGATGGGGTGACTTGTGGGGTTCTGACCAGGTTCTGTTACCCAGAATCTTTTGCAAACCTCAAAATGTGGCTAAAAAAACAAATTTTCTTCACATTTCGGTGACAGAAAGTTATGGAATCTGAGAGGAGCCACAAATTTCCTTCCACCTAGTGTTCCCCCAAGTCTCCCAATAAAAATGATACCTCACTTGTGTGGGTAGGCCTAGCGCCCGCGACAGGAAATGCCCCAAAACACAACGTGGACACATCACATTTTTTGAAAGAAAACAGAGGTGTTTTTTGCAAAGTGCCTACCTGTAGATTTTGGCCTCTAGCTCAGCCGGCACCTAGGGAAACCTACCAAACCTGTGCAATGTTTGAAAACTAGAGACCTAGGGGAATCCAAGATGGGGTGACTTGTGCGGCTCTGACCAGGTTCTGTTACCCAGAATCCTTTGCAAACTTCATAATGTGGCTAAAAAAACACATTTTCCTCACATTTCGGTGACAGAAAGTTATGGAATCTGAGAGGAGCCACAAATTTCCTTCCACCCAGCGTTCCCCCAAGTCTCCCGATAAAAATAATACCTCACTTGTGTGGGTAGACCTAGCGCCCGCGACAGGAAATACCCCAAAACACAACGTGGACACATCACAAGTTTTTTAAAGAAAACAGAGCTGTTTTTTGCAAAGTGCCTACCTGTAGATTTTGGCCTCTAGCTCAGCCGGCACCTAGCGAAACCTACCAAACCTGTGCATTTTTGAAAACTAGAGACCCAGGGGAATCCAAGATGGGGTGACTTGTGGGGCTCTGACCAGGTTCTGTTACCCAGAATCCTTTGCAAACCTCAAAATTTGGCTAAAAAACACATTTTCCTCACATTTCGGTGACAGAAAGTTCTGGAATCTGAGAGGAGCCACAAATTTCCTTCCACCCAGCGTTCCCCCAAGACTCCCGATAAAAATGATACCTCACTAGTGTGGGTAGGCCTAGCGCCCGCGACAGGAAATGCCCCAAAACACAACGTGGACACATCACAATTTTTGACAGAAAACAGAGGTGTTTTTTGCAAAGTGCCTACCTGCTGATTTTGGCCTCTAGCTCAGCCAGCACCTAGGGAAACCTACCAAACCTGTGCATTTTCAAAACTAGGGACCTAGGGGAATCCAAGATGGGGTGACTTGTGGGGCTCTGACCAGGTTCTGTTACCCAGAATCCTTTGCAAACCACAAAATTTGGCTAAAAATACACATTTTCCTCATATTTCGGTGACAGGAAGTTCTGGAATCTGAGAGGAGCCACAAATTTCCTTCCACCCAGCGTTCCCCCAAGTCTCCCGCAAAAATGATACCTCACTTGTGTGGGTAGGCCTGGCGCCCGCGACAGGAAATGCCCCAAAACACAACGTGGACACATATCAATTTTTTAAAGAAAACAGAGGTGTTTTTTGCAAAGTGCCTACCTGTAGATTTTGGCCTCTAGCTCAGCCGGCACCTAGGGAAACCTACCAAACCTGTGCATTTTCGAAAACTAGGGACCTAGGGGAATCCAAGATGGGGTGACTTGTGGGGCTCTGACGAGGTTCTGTTACCCAGAATCCTTTGCAAACTTCAAAATTTGGCTTAAAAAACACATTTTCCTCACATTTCGGTGACAGGAAGTTCTGGAATCTGAGAGGAGCCACAAATTTCCTTCCACCCAGCGTTCCCCCAAGTCTCCCGATAAAAATGATACCTCACTTGTGTGGGTAGGCCTAGCGCCCGTGACAGGAAATAACCCAAAACACAACATGGACACATCACATTTTTTGAAAGAAAACAGAGGTGTTTTTTGCAAAGTGCCTACCTGTAGATATTGGCCTCTAGCTCAGCCGGCACCTAGCGAAACCTACCAAACCTGTGCATTTTTGAAAACTAGAGACCCAGGGGAATCCAAGATGGGGTGACTTGTGGGGCTCTGACCAGGTTCTGTTACCCAGAATCCTTTGCAAACCTCAAAATTTGGCTAAAAAACACATTTTCCTCACATTTCGGTGACAGAAAGTTCTGGAATCTGAGAGGAGCCACAAATTTCCTTCCACCCAGCGTTCCCCCAAGTCTCCCGATAAAAATGATACCTCACTTGTGTGGGTAGGCCTAGCGCCCGCGAAAGGAAATGCCCCAAAACACAATGTGGACAGATCACATTTTTTTAAAGAAAACAGAGGTGTTTTTTGCAAAGTGCCTACCTGTAGATTTTGGCCTCTAGCTCAGCCGGCACCTAGCGAAACCTACCAAACCTGTGCATTTTTTAAAACTAGAGAACCCGGGGAATCCAAGATGGGGTGACTTGTGGGGCTCTGACCAGGTTCTGTTACCCAGAATCCTTTGCAAACCTCAAAATTTGGCTAAAAAACACATTTACCTCACATTTCGGTGACAGAAAGTTCTGGAATCTGAGAGGAGCCACAAATTTCCTTCCACCCAGCGTTCCCCCAAGTCTCCCGATAAAAATGATACCTCACTTGTGTGGGTAGGCCTAGCGCCCGCGACAGGAAATACCCCAAAACACAACGTGGACACATCACAAGTTTTTTAAAGAGAACAGAGGTGTTTTTTGCAAAGTGCCTACCTGTAGATTTTGGCCTCTAGCTCAGCCGGCACCTAGCGAAACCTACCAAAGCTGTGCATTTTTGAAAACTAGAGACCCAGGGGAATCCAAGATGGGGTGACTTGTGGGGCTCTGACCAGGTTCTGTTACCCAGAATCCTTTGCAAACCTCAAAATTTGGCTAAAAAACACATTTTCCTCACATTTCGGTGACAGAAAGTTCTGGAATCTGAGAGGAGCCACAAATTTCCTTCCACCCAGCGTTCCCCCAAGTCTCCCGCAAAAATGATACCTCACTTGTGTGGGTAGGCCTGGCGCCCGCGACAGGAAATGCCCCAAAACACAACGTGGACACATATCAATTTTTTAAAGAAAACAGAGGTGTTTTTTGCAAAGTGCCTACCTGTAGATTTTGGCCTCTAGCTCAGCCGGCACCTAGGGAAACCTACCAAACCTGTGCATTTTCGAAAACTAGGGACCTAGGGGAATCCAAGATGGGGTGACTTGTGGGGCTCTGACGAGGTTCTGTTACCCAGAATCCTTTGCAAACTTCAAAATTTGGCTTAAAAAACACATTTTCCTCACATTTCGGTGACAGGAAGTTCTGGAATCTGAGAGGAGCCACAAATTTCCTTCCACCCAGCGTTCCCCCAAGTCTCCCGATAAAAATGATACCTCACTTGTGTGGGTAGGCCTAGCGCCCGTGACAGGAAATAACCCAAAACACAACATGGACACATCACATTTTTTGAAAGAAAACAGAGGTGTTTTTTGCAAAGTGCCTACCTGTAGATATTGGCCTCTAGCTCAGCCGGCACCTAGCGAAACGTACCAGACCTGTGCATTTTTGAAAACTAGAGACCCAGGGGAATCCAAGATGGGGTGACTTGTGGGGCTCTGACCAGGTTCTGTTACCCAGAATCCTTTGCAAATTTCAAAATTTGGCTAAAAAAACACATTTTCCTCACATTTCGGTGACAGAAAGTTCTGGAATCTGAGAGGAGCCACAAATTTTCTTCCACCCAGCGTTCCCCCAAGTCTCCCGATAAAAATGATACCTCACTTGTGTGGGTAGGCCTAGCGCCCGCGACAGGAAATGCCCCAAAACACAATGTGGACAGATCACATTTTTTTAAAGAAAACAGAGGTGTTTTTTGCAAAGTGCCTACCTGTAGATTTTGGCCTCTAGCTCAGCCGGCACCTAGCGAAACCTACCAAACCTGTGCATTTTTTAAAACTAGAGAACCCGGGGAATCCAAGATGGGGTGACATGTGGGGCTCTGACCAGGTTCTGTTACCCAGAATCCTTTGCAAACCTCAAAATTTGGCTAAAAAACACATTTACCTCACATTTCGGTGACAGAAAGTTCTGGAATCTGAGAGGAGCCACAAATTTCCTTCCACCCAGCGTTCCCCCAAGTCTCCCGATAAAAATGATACCTCACTTGTGTGGGTAGGCCTAGCGCCCGCGACAGGAAATACCCCAAAACACAACGTGGACACATCACAAGTTTTTTAAAGAGAACAGAGGTGTTTTTTGCAAAGTGCCTACCTGTAGATTTTGGCCTCTAGCTCAGCCGGCACCTAGCGAAACCTACCAAACCTGTGCATTTTTGAAAACTAGAGACCCAGGGGAATCCAAGATGGGGTGACTTGTGGGGCTCTGACCAGGTTCTGTTACCCAGAATCCTTTGCAAACCTCAAAATTTGGCTAAAAAACACATTTTCCTCACATTTCGGTGACAGAAAGTTCTGGAATCTGAGAGGAGCCACAAATTTCCTTCCACCCAGCGTTCCCCCAAGTCTCCCGCAAAAATGATACCTCACTTGTTTGGGTAGGCCTAGCGCCCGCGACAGGAAATGCCCCAAAACGCAACGTGGACACATCACAATTTTTGACAGAAAACAGAGGTGTTTTTTGCAAAGTGCCTACCTGCTGATTTTGGCCTCTAGGTCAGCCGGCACCTAGGGAAACCTACCAAACCTGTGCATTTTTTAAAACTAGGGACCTAGGGGAATCCAAGATGGGGTGACTTGTGGGGTTCTGACCAGGTTCTGTTACCCAGAATCTTTTGCAAACCTCAAAATGTGGCTAAAAAAACAAATTTTCTTCACATTTCGGTGACAGAAAGTTATGGAATCTGAGAGGAGCCACAAATTTCCTTCCACCTAGTGTTCCCCCAAGTCTCCCAATAAAAATGATACCTCACTTGTGTGGGTAGGCCTAGCGCCCGCGACAGGAAATGCCCAAAAACACAACGTGGACACATCACATTTTTTGAAAGAAAACAGAGGTGTTTTTTGCAAAGTGCCTACCTGTAGATTTTGGCCTCTAGCTCAGCCGGCACCTAGGGAAACCTACCAAACCTGTGCATTTTTGAAAACTAGGGACCTAGGGGAATCCAAGATGGGGTGACTTGTGGGGTTCTGACCAGGTTCTGTTACCCAGAATCTTTTGCAAACCTCAAAATGTGGCTAAAAAAACAAATTTTCTTCACATTTCGGTGACAGAAAGTTATGGAATCTGAGAGGAGCCACAAATTTCCTTCCACCTAGTGTTCCCCCAAGTCTCCCAATAAAAATGATACCTCACTTGTGTGGGTAGGCCTAGCGCCCGCGACAGGAAATGCCCCAAAACACAACGTGGACACATCACATTTTTTGAAAGAAAACAGAGGTGTTTTTTGCAAAGTGCCTACCTGTAGATTTTGGCCTCTAGCTCAGCCGGCACCTAGGGAAACCTACCAAACCTGTGCAATGTTTGAAAACTAGAGACCTAGGGGAATCCAAGATGGGGTGACTTGTGCGGCTCTGACCAGGTTCTGTTACCCAGAATCCTTTGCAAACTTCATAATGTGGCTAAAAAAACACATTTTCCTCACATTTCGGTGACAGAAAGTTATGGAATCTGAGAGGAGCCACAAATTTCCTTCCACCCAGCGTTCCCCCAAGTCTCCCGATAAAAATAATACCTCACTTGTGTGGGTAGACCTAGCGCCCGCGACAGGAAATACCCCAAAACACAACGTGGACACATCACAAGTTTTTTAAAGAAAACAGAGCTGTTTTTTGCAAAGTGCCTACCTGTAGATTTTGGCCTCTAGCTCAGCCGGCACCTAGCGAAACCTACCAAACCTGTGCATTTTTTAAAACTAGAGAACCCGGGGAATCCAAGATGGGGTGACATGTGGGGCTCTGACCAGGTTCTGTTACCCAGAATCCTTTGCAAACCTCAAAATTTGGCTAAAAAACACATTTACCTCACATTTCGGTGACAGAAAGTTCTGGAATCTGAGAGGAGCCACAAATTTCCTTCCACCCAGCGTTCCCCCAAGTCTCCCGATAAAAATGATACCTCACTTGTGTGGGTAGGCCTAGCGCCCGCGACAGGAAATACCCCAAAACACAACGTGGACACATCACAAGTTTTTTAAAGAGAACAGAGGTGTTTTTTGCAAAGTGCCTACCTGTAGATTTTGGCCTCTAGCTCAGCCGGCACCTAGCGAAACCTACCAAACCTGTGCATTTTTGAAAACTAGAGACCCAGGGGAATCCAAGATGGGGTGACTTGTGGGGCTCTGACCAGGTTCTGTTACCCAGAATCCTTTGCAAACCTCAAAATTTGGCTAAAAAACACATTTTCCTCACATTTCGGTGACAGAAAGTTCTGGAATCTGAGAGGAGCCACAAATTTCCTTCCACCCAGCGTTCCCCCAAGTCTCCCGCAAAAATGATACCTCACTTGTTTGGGTAGGCCTAGCGCCCGCGACAGGAAATGCCCCAAAACGCAACGTGGACACATCACAATTTTTGACAGAAAACAGAGGTGTTTTTTGCAAAGTGCCTACCTGCTGATTTTGGCCTCTAGGTCAGCCGGCACCTAGGGAAACCTACCAAACCTGTGCATTTTTTAAAACTAGGGACCTAGGGGAATCCAAGATGGGGTGACTTGTGGGGTTCTGACCAGGTTCTGTTACCCAGAATCTTTTGCAAACCTCAAAATGTGGCTAAAAAAACAAATTTTCTTCACATTTCGGTGACAGAAAGTTATGGAATCTGAGAGGAGCCACAAATTTCCTTCCACCTAGTGTTCCCCCAAGTCTCCCAATAAAAATGATACCTCACTTGTGTGGGTAGGCCTAGCGCCCGCGACAGGAAATGCCCAAAAACACAACGTGGACACATCACATTTTTTGAAAGAAAACAGAGGTGTTTTTTGCAAAGTGCCTACCTGTAGATTTTGGCCTCTAGCTCAGCCGGCACCTAGGGAAACCTACCAAACCTGTGCATTTTTGAAAACTAGGGACCTAGGGGAATCCAAGATGGGGTGACTTGTGGGGTTCTGACCAGGTTCTGTTACCCAGAATCTTTTGCAAACCTCAAAATGTGGCTAAAAAAACAAATTTTCTTCACATTTCGGTGACAGAAAGTTATGGAATCTGAGAGGAGCCACAAATTTCCTTCCACCTAGTGTTCCCCCAAGTCTCCCAATAAAAATGATACCTCACTTGTGTGGGTAGGCCTAGCGCCCGCGACAGGAAATGCCCCAAAACACAACGTGGACACATCACATTTTTTGAAAGAAAACAGAGGTGTTTTTTGCAAAGTGCCTACCTGTAGATTTTGGCCTCTAGCTCAGCCGGCACCTAGGGAAACCTACCAAACCTGTGCAATGTTTGAAAACTAGAGACCTAGGGGAATCCAAGATGGGGTGACTTGTGCGGCTCTGACCAGGTTCTGTTACCCAGAATCCTTTGCAAACTTCATAATGTGGCTAAAAAAACACATTTTCCTCACATTTCGGTGACAGAAAGTTATGGAATCTGAGAGGAGCCACAAATTTCCTTCCACCCAGCGTTCCCCCAAGTCTCCCGATAAAAATAATACCTCACTTGTGTGGGTAGACCTAGCGCCCGCGACAGGAAATACCCCAAAACACAACGTGGACACATCACAAGTTTTTTAAAGAAAACAGAGCTGTTTTTTGCAAAGTGCCTACCTGTAGATTTTGGCCTCTAGCTCAGCCGGCACCTAGCGAAACCTACCAAACCTGTGCATTTTTGAAAACTAGAGACCCAGGGGAATCCAAGATGGGGTGACTTGTGGGGCTCTGACCAGGTTCTGTTACCCAGAATCCTTTGCAAACCTCAAAATTTGGCTAAAAAACACATTTTCCTCACATTTCGGTGACAGAAAGTTCTGGAATCTGAGAGGAGCCACAAATTTCCTTCCACCCAGCGTTCCCCCAAGACTCCCGATAAAAATGATACCTCACTAGTGTGGGTAGGCCTAGCGCCCGCGACAGGAAATGCCCCAAAACACAACGTGGACACATCACAATTTTTGACAGAAAACAGAGGTGTTTTTTGCAAAGTGCCTACCTGCTGATTTTGGCCTCTAGCTCAGCCAGCACCTAGGGAAACCTACCAAACCTGTGCATTTTCAAAACTAGGGACCTAGGGGAATCCAAGATGGGGTGACTTGTGGGGCTCTGACCAGGTTCTGTTACCCAGAATCCTTTGCAAACCACAAAATTTGGCTAAAAATACACATTTTCCTCACATTTCGGTGACAGGAAGTTCTGGAATCTGAGAGGAGCCACAAATTTCCTTCCACCCAGCGTTCCCCCAAGTCTCCCGATAAAAATGATACCTCACTTGTGTGGGTAGGCCTAGCGCCCGTGACAGGAAATAACCCAAAACACA
The DNA here is from genome assembly GCF_031143425.1 of Pleurodeles waltl. NCBI lineage: Eukaryota > Metazoa > Chordata > Amphibia > Caudata > Salamandridae > Pleurodeles > Pleurodeles waltl. Next base: position 69,665,938 of record NC_090440.1, on the reverse strand, counting down.
ACATGGACACATCAAATTTTTTTAAAGAAAACAGAGGTGTTTTTTGCAAAGTGCCTACCTGTAGATATTGGCCTCTAGCTCAGCCGGCACCTAGCGAAACCTACCAGACCTGTGCATTTTTGAAAACTAGAGACCCAGGGGAATCCAAGATGGGGTGACTTGTGGGGCTCTGACCAGGTTCTGTTACCCAGAATCCTTTGCAAACCTCAAAATTTAGCTAAAAAACACATTTTCCTCACATTTCGGTGACAGAAAGTTCTGGAATCTGAGAGGAGCCACAAATTTCCTTCCACCCAGCGTTCCCCCAAGTCTCCTGATAAAAATGATACCTCACTTGTGTGGGTAGGCCTAGCGCCCGCGACAGGAAATACCCCAAAACACAACGTAGACACATCACAAGTTTTTTAAAGAGAACAGAGGTGTTTTTTGCAAAGTGCCTACCTGTAGATTTTGGCCTCTAGCTCAGCCGGCACCTAGCAAAACCTACCAAACCTGTGCATTTTTTAAAACTAGAGACCCAGGGGAATCCAAGATGGGGTGACTTGTGGGGCTCTGACCAGGTTCTGTTACCCAGAATCCTTTGCAAACCTCAAAATTTGGCTAAAAAACACATTTTCCTCACATTTCGGTGACAGAAAGTTTTGGAATCTGAGAGGAGCCACAAATTTCCTTCCACCCAGCGTTCCCCCAAGTCTCCCGCAAAAATGATACCTCACTTGTGTGGGTAGGCCTAGCGCCCGCGGCAGGAAATGCCCCAAAACGCAACGTGGACACATCACAATTTTTGACAGAAAACAGAGGTGTTTTTTGCAAAGTGCCTACCTGCTGATTTTGGCCTCTAGGTCAGCCGGCACCTAGGGAAACCTACCAAACCTGTGCATTTTTTAAAACTAGGGACCTAGGGGAATCCAAGATGGGGTGACTTGTGGGGCTCTGACCAGGTTCTGTTACCCATAATCCTTTGCAAACCACAAAATTTGGCTAAAAATACACATTTTCCTCACATTTCGGTGACAGGAAGTTCTGGAATCTGAGAGGAGCCACAAATTTCCTTCCATCCAGCGTTCCCCCAAGTCTCCCGATAAAAATGATACCTCACTTGTGTGGGTAGGCCTAGCGCCCGCGACAGGAAATGCCCCAAAACACAACGTAGACACATCACATTTTTTTAAAGAAAACAGAGGTGTTTTTTGCAAAGTGCCTACCTGTAGATTTTGGCCTCTAGCTCAGCCGGCACCTAGCGAAACCTACCAAACCTGTGCATTTTTGAAAACTAGAGACCCAGGGGAATCCAAGATGGGGTGACTTGTGGGGCTCTGACCAGGTTTCTGTTACCCAGAATCCTTTGCAAACCTCAAAATTTGGCTAAAAATACACATTTTCCTCACATTTCGGTGACAGAAAGTTCTGGAATCTGAGAGGAGCCACAAATTTCCTTCCACAAAGCGTTCCCCCAAGTCTCCACATAAAAATGATACCTCACTTGTGTGGGTAGGCCTAGCGCCCGTGACAGGAAATAACCCAAAACACAACATGGACACATCACATTTTTTTAAAGAAAACAGAGGTGTTTTTTGCAAAGTGCCTACCTGTAGATGTTGGCCTCTAGCTCAGCCAGCACCTAGGGAAACCTACCAAACCTGTGCATTTTTGAAAACTAGAGACCTAGGGGAATCCAAGATGTGGTGACTTGTGGGGCTCTGACCAGGTTCTGTTACCCAGAATCTTTTGCAAACCTCAAAATGTGGCTAAAAAAACAAATTTTCTTCACATTTCGGTGACAGAAAGTTATGGAATCTGAGAGGAGCCACAAATTTCCTTCCACCTAGTGTTCCCCCAAGTCTCCCAATAAAAATGATACCTCACTTGTGTGGGTAGGCCTAGCGCCCGCGACAGGAAATGCCCCAAAACACAACGTGGACACATCACATTTTTTGAAAGAAAACAGAGGTGTTTTTTGCAAAGTGCCTACCTGTAGATTTTGGCCTCTAGCTCAGCCGGCACCTAGGGAAACCTACCAAACCTGTGCATTTTTGAAAACTAGAGACCTAGGGGAATCCAAGATGGGGTGACTTGTGGGGCTCTGACCAGGTTCTGTTACCCAGAATCCTTTGCAAACTTCAAAATTTGGCTAAAAAAACACATTTTCATCACATTTCGGTGACAGAAAGTTCTGGAATCTGAGAGGAGCCACAAATTTCCTTCCACCCAGCGTTCCTCCAAGTCTCCCGATAAAAATGATACCTCACTTGTGTGGGTAGGCCTAGCGCCCGTGACAGGAAATGCCCCAAAACACAACGTGGACACATCACATTTTTTTAAAGAAAATAGAGGTGTTTTTTGCAAAGTGCCTACCTGTAGATTTTGGCCTCTAGCTCAGCCGGCACCTAGGGAAACCTACCAAACCTGTGCAATGTTTGAAAACTAGAGACCTAGGGGAATCCAAGATGGGGTGACTTGTGGGGCTCTGACCAGGTTCTGTTACCCAGAATCCTTTGCAAACTTCATAATGTGGCTAAAAAAACACATTTTCCTCACATTTCGGTGACAGAAAGTTATGGAATCTGAGAGGAGCCACAAATTTCCTTCCACCCAGCGTTCCCCCAAGTCTCCCGATAAAAATGATACCTCACTTGTGTGGGTAGACCTAGCGCCCGTGACAGGAAATACCCCAAAACACAACGTGGACACATCACAAGTTTTTTAAAGAAAACAGAGCTGTTTTTTGCAAAGTGCCTACCTGTAGATTTTGGCCTCTAGCTCAGCCGGCACCTAGCGAAACCTACTAAACCTGTGCATTTTTGAAAACTAGAGACCCAGGGGAATCCAAGATGGGGTGACTTGTGGGGCTCTGACCAGGTTCTGTTACCCAGAATCCTTTGCAAACCTCAAAATTTGGCTAAAAAACACATTTTCCTCACATTTCGGTGACAGAAAGTTCTGGAATCTGAGAGGAGCCACAAATTTCCTTCCACCCAGCGTTCCCCCAAGTCTCCCGATAAAAATGATACCTCACTTGTGGGGATAGGCCTAGCGCCCGTGACAGGAAATAACCCAAAACACAACATGGACATATCACATTTTTTGAAAGAAAACAGAGGTGTTTTTTGCAAAGTGCCTACCTGTAGATATTGGCCTCTAGCTCAGCCGGCACCTAGGGAAACCTACCAAACCTGTGCATTTTCGAAAACTAGGGACCTAGGGGAATCCAAGATGGGGTGACTTGTGGGGCTCTGACCAGGTTCTGTTACCCAGAATCCTTTGCAAATTTCAAAATTTGGCTAAAAAAACACATTTTCCTCACATTTCGGTGACAGAAAGTTCTGGAATCTGAGAGGAGCCACAAATTTCCTTCCACCCAGCGTTCCCCCAAGTCTCCCGATAAAAATGATACCTCACTTGTGGGGATAGGCCTAGCGCCCGTGACAGGAAATAACCCAAAACACAACATGGACATATCACATTTTTTGAAAGAAAACAGAGGTGTTTTTTGCAAAGTGCCTACCTGTAGATATTGGCCTCTAGCTCAGCCGGCACCTAGCGAAACCTACCAAACCTGTGCATTCTTTAAAACTAGAGACCCAGGGGAATCCAAGATGGGGTGACTTGTGGGGCTCTGACCAGGTTCTGTTACCCAGAATCCTTTGCAAACTTCAAAATTTGGCTAAAAAAACACATTTTCCTCACATTTCGGTGACAGAAAGTTCTGGAATCTGAGAGGAGCCACAAATTTCCTTCCACCCAGCGTTCCCCCAAGTCTCCCGATAAAAATTATACCTCACTTGTGTGGGTAGGCCTAGCGCCTGTGACAGGAAATTCCCCAAAACACAACGTGGACACATCACATTTCTTGAAAGAAAACAGATGTTTTTTTTGCAAAGTGCCTACCTGTAAATTTTGGCCTCTAGCTCAGCCGGCACCTAGGGAAACCTACCAAACCTGTGCATTTTTAAAAACTAGAGACCTAGGGGAATCCAAGATGGGGTGACTTGTGGGGCTCTGACCAGGTTCTGTTACCCAGAATCCTTTGCAAACTTCATAATGTGGCTAAAAAAACACATTTTCCTCACATTTCGGTGACAGAAAGTTCTGGAATCTGAGAGGAGCCACAAATTTCCTTCCACCTAGCGTTCCCCCAAGTCTCCGATAAAAATGATACCTCACTTGTGTGGGTAGGCCTAGCGCCCGCGACAGGAAATGCCCCAAAACACAACGTGGACAGATCACATTTTTTTTAAGAAAACAGAGGTGTTTTTTGCAAAGTGCCTACCTGCTGATTTTGGCCTCTAGCTCAGCCGGCACCTAGGGAAACCTACCAAATCTGTGCACTTTCGAAAACTAGGGACCTTGGGGAAATCAAGATGGGGTGACTTGTGGGGCTCTGACCAGGTTCTGTTACCCAGAATCCTTTGCAAACCACAAAATTTGGCTAAAAATACACATTTTCCTCATATTTCGGTGACAGAAAGTTCTGGAATCTGAGAGGAGCCACAAATTTCCTTCCACCCAGCGTTCCCCCAAGTCTCCCGATAAAAATGATACCTCACTTGTGTGGGTAGGCCTAGCGCCCGCGACAGGAAATACCCCAAAACACAACGTGGACACATCACAAGTTTTTTAAAGAAAACAGAGGTGTTTTTTGCAAAGTGCCTACCTGTAGATTTTGGCCTCTAGCTCAGCCGGCACCTAGCGAAACCTACCAAACCTGTGCATTTTTTAAAACTAGAGACCCAGGGGAATCCAAGATGGGGTGACTTCTGTTACCCAGATTCCTTTGCAAACCTCAAAATGTGGCTAAAAAACACATTTTCCTCACATTTCGGTGACAGAAAGTTCTGGAATCTGAGAGGAGCCACAAATTTCCTTCCACCCAGCGTTCCCCCAAGTCTCCCGCAAAAATGATACCTCACTTGTGTGGGTAGGCCTGGCGCCCGCGACAGGAAATGCCCCAAAACACAACGTGGACACATCACAATTTTTGACAGAAAACAGAGGGGTTTTTTGCAAAGTGCCTACCTGTAGATTTTGGCCTCTAGCTCAGCCGGCACCTAGGGAAACCTACCAAACCTGTGCATTTTCGAAAACTAGGGACCTAGGGGAATCCAAGATGGGGTGACTTGTGGGGCTCCGACGAGGTTCTGTTACCCAGAATCCTTTGCAAACTTCAAAATTTGGCTAAAAAAACACATTTTCCTCACATTTCGGTGACAGGAAGTTCTGGAATCTGAGAGGAGCCACAAATTTCCTTCCACCCAGCGTTCCCCCAAGTCTCCCGATAAAAATGATACCTCACTTGTGTGGGTAGGCCTAGCGCCCGTGACAGGAAATAACCCAAAACACAACATGGACACATCACATTTTTTGAAAGAAAACAGAGGTGTTTTTTGCAAAGTGCCTACCTATAGATATTGGCCTCTAGCTCAGCCGGCACCTAGCGAAACCTACCAGACCTGTGCATTTTTGAAAACTAGAGACCCAGGGGAATCCAAGATGGGGTGACTTGTGGGGCTCTGACCAGGTTCTGTTACCCAGAATCCTTTGCAAATTTCAAAATTTGGCTAAAAAAACAAATTTTCCTCACATTTCGGTGACAGAAAGTTCTGGAATCTGAGAGGAGCCACAAATTTCCTTCCACCCAGCGTTCCCCCAAGTCTCCCGATAAAAATGATACCTCACTTGTGTGGGTAGGCCTAGCGCCCGCGACAGGAAATGCCCCAAAACACAATGTGGACAGATCACATTTTTTTAAAGAAAACAGAGGTGTTTTTTGCAAAGTGCCTACCTGTAGATTTTGGCCTCTAGCTCAGCCGGCACCTAGCGAAACCTACCAAACCGGTGCATTTTTGAAAACTAGAGAACCCGGGGAATCCAAGATGGGGTGACTTGTGGGGCTCTGACCAGGTTCTGTTACCCAGAATCCTTTGCAAACCTCAAAATTTGGCTAAAAAACACATTTACCTCACATTTCGGTGACAGAAAGTTCTGGAATCTGAGAGGAGCCACAAATTTCCTTCCACCCAGCGTTCCCCCAAGTCTCCCGATAAAAATGATACCTCACTTGTGTGGGTAGGCCTAGCGCCCGCGACAGGAAATACCCCAAAACACAACGTGGACACATCACAAGTTTTTTAAAGAGAACAGAGGTGTTTTTTGCAAAGTGCCTACCTGTAGATTTTGGCCTCTAGCTCAGCCGGCACCTAGCGAAACCTACCAAACCTGTGCATTTTTGAAAACTAGAGACCCAGGGGAATCCAAGATGGGGTGACTTGTGGGGCTCTGACCAGGTTCTGTTACCCAGAATCCTTTGCAAACCTCAACATTTGGCTAAAAAACACATTTTCCTCACATTTCGGTGACAGAAAGTTCTGGAATCTGAGAGGAGCCACAAATTTCCTTCCACCCAGCGTTCCCCCAAGTCTCCCGCAAAAATGATACCTCACTTGTGTGGGTAGGCCTAGCGCCCGCGACAGGAAATGCCCCAAAACGCAACGTGGACACATCACAATTTTTGACAGAAAACAGAGGTGTTTTTTGCAAAGTGCCTACCTGCTGATTTTGGCCTCTAGGTCAGCCGGCACCTAGGGAAACCTACCAAACCTGTGCATTTTTTAAAACTAGGGACCTAGGGGAATCCAAGATGGGGTGACTTGTGGGGTTCTGACCAGGTTCTGTTACCCAGAATCTTTTGCAAACCTCAAAATGTGGCTAAAAAAACAAATTTTCTTCACATTTCGGTGACAGAAAGTTATGGAATCTGAGAGGAGCCACAAATTTCCTTCCACCTAGTGTTCCCCCAAGTCTCCCAATAAAAATGATACCTCACTTGTGTGGGTAGGCCTAGCGCCCGCGACAGGAAATGCCCCAAAACACAACGTGGACACATCACATTTTTTGAAAGAAAACAGAGGTGTTTTTTGCAAAGTGCCTACCTGTAGATTTTGGCCTCTAGCTCAGCCGGCACCTAGGGAAACCTACCAAACCTGTGCATTTTTGAAAACTAGAGACCTAGGGGAATCCAAGATGGGGTGACTTGTGGGGCTCTGACCAGGTTCTGTTACCCAGAATCCTTTGCAAACTTCAAAATTTGGCAAAAAAAACACATTTTCATCACATTTCGGTGACAGAAAGTTCTGGAATCTGAGAGGAGCCACAAATTTCCTTCCACCCAGCGTTCCTCCAAGTCTCCCGATAAAAATGATACCTCACTTGTGTGGGTAGGCCTAGCGCCCGTTAGAGGAAATGCCCCAAAACACAACGTGGACACATCACATTTTTTTAAAGAAAATAGAGGTGTTTTTTGCAAAGTGCCTACCTGTAGATTTTGGCCTCTAGCTCAGCCGGCACCTAGGGAAACCTACCAAACCTGTGCAATGTTTGAAAACTAGAGACCTAGGGGAATCCAAGATGGGGTGACTTGTGGGGCTCTGACCAGGTTCTGTTACCCAGAATCCTTTGCAAACTTCATAATGTGGCTAAAAAAACACATTTTCCTCACATTTCGGTGACAGAAAGTTATGGAATCTGAGAGGAGCCACAAATTTCCTTCCACCCAGCGTTCCCCCAAGTCTCCCGATAAAAATGATACCTCACTTGTGTGGGTAGACCTAGCGCCCGCGACAGGAAATACCCCAAAACACAACGTGGACACATCACAAGTTTTTTAAAGAAAACAGAGCTGTTTTTTGCAAAGTGCCTACCTGTAGATTTTGGCCTCTAGCTCAGCCGGCACCTAGCGAAACCTACCAAACCTGTGCATTTTTGAAAACTAGAGACCCAGGGGAATCCAAGATGGGGTGACTTGTGGGGCTCTGACCAGGTTCTGTTACCCAGAATCCTTTGCAAACCTCAACATTTGGCTAAAAAACACATTTTCCTCACATTTCGGTGACAGAAAGTTCTGGAATCTGAGAGGAGCCACAAATTTCCTTCCACCCAGCGTTCCCCCAAGTCTCCCGCAAAAATGATACCTCACTGGTGTGGGTAGGCCTAGCGCCCGCGGCAGGAAATGCCCCAAAACGCAACGTGGACACATCACAATTTTTGACAGAAAACAGAGGTGTTTTTTGCAAAGTGCCTACCTGCTGATTTTGGCCTCTAGGTCAGCCGGCACCTAGGGAAACCTACCAAACCTGTGCATTTTTTAAAACTAGGGACCTAGGGGAATCCAAGATGGGGTGACTTGTGGGGCTCTGACCAGGTTCTGTTACCCAGAATCCTTTGCAAACCACAAAATTTGGCTAAAAATACACATTTTCCTCACATTTCGGTGACAGGAAGTTCTGGAATCTGAGAGGAGCCACAAATTTCCTTCCATCCAGCGTTCCCCCAAGTCTCCCGATAAAAATGATACCTCACTTGTGTGGGTAGGCCTAGCGCCCGCGACAGGAAATGCCCCAAAACACAACGTAGACACATCACATTTTTTTAAAGAAAACAGAGGTGTTTTTTGCAAAGTGCCTACCTGTAGATTTTGGCCTCTAGCTCAGCCGGCACCTAGCGAAACCTACCAAACCTGTGCATTTTTGAAAACTAGAGACCCAGGGGAATCCAAGATGGGGTGACTTGTGGGGCTCTGACCAGGTTTCTGTTACCCAGAATCCTTTGCAAACCTCAAAATTTGGCTAAAAATACACATTTTCCTCACATTTCGGTGACAGAAAGTTCTGGAATCTGAGAGGAGCCACAAATTTCCTTCCACAAAGCGTTCCCCCAAGTCTCCACATAAAAATGATACCTCACTTGTGTGGGTAGGCCTAGCGCCCGTGACAGGAAATAACCCAAAACACAACATGGACACATCACATTTTTTGAAAGAAAACAGAGGTGTTTTTTGCAAAGTGCCTACCTGTAGATGTTGGCCTCTAGCTCAGCCAGCACCTAGGGAAACCTACCAAACCTGTGCATTTTTGAAAACTAGAGACCTAGGGGAATCCAAGATGTGGTGACTTGTGGGGCTCTGACCAGGTTCTGTTACCCAGAATCTTTTGCAAACCTCAAAATGTGGCTAAAAAAACAAATTTTGTTCACATTTCGGTGACAGAAAGTTATGGAATCTGAGAGGAGCCACAAATTTCCTTCCACCTAGTGTTCCCCCAAGTCTCCCAATAAAAATGATACCTCACTTGTGTGGGTAGGCCTAGCGCCCGCGACAGGAAATGCCCCAAAACACAACGTGGACACATCACATTTTTTGAAAGAAAACAGAGGTGTTTTTTGCAAAGTGCCTACCTGTAGATTTTGGCCTCTAGCTCAGCCGGCACCTAGGGAAACCTACCAAACCTGTGCATTTTTGAAAACTAGAGACCTAGGGGAATCCAAGATGGGGTGACTTGTGGGGCTCTGACCAGGTTCTGTTACCCAGAATCCTTTGCAAACTTCAAAATTTGGCTAAAAAAACACATTTTCATCACATTTCGGTGACAGAAAGTTCTGGAATCTGAGAGGAGCCACAAATTTCCTTCCACCCAGCGTTCCTCCAAGTCTCCCGATAAAAATGATACCTCACTTGTGTGGGTAGGCCTAGCGCCCGTGACAGGAAATGCCCCAAAACACAACGTGGACACATCACATTTTTTTAAAGAAAATAGAGGTGTTTTTTGCAAAGTGCCTACCTGTAGATTTTGGCCTCTAGCTCAGCCGGCACCTAGGGAAACCTACCAAACCTGTGCAATGTTTGAAAACTAGAGACCTAGGGGAATCCAAGATGGGGTGACTTGTGGGGCTCTGACCAGGTTCTGTTACCCAGAATCCTTTGCAAACTTCATAATGTGGCTAAAAAAACACATTTTCCTCACATTTCGGTGACAGAAAGTTATGGAATCTGAGAGGAGCCACAAATTTCCTTCCACCCAGCGTTCCCCCAAGTCTCCCGATAAAAATGATACCTCACTTGTGTGGGTAGACCTAGCGCCCGTGACAGGAAATACCCCAAAACACAACGTGGACACATCACAAGTTTTTTAAAGAAAACAGAGCTGTTTTTTGCAAAGTGCCTACCTGTAGATTTTGGCCTCTAGCTCAGCCGGCACCTAGCGAAACCTACTAAACCTGTGCATTTTTGAAAACTAGAGACCCAGGGGAATCCAAGATGGGGTGACTTGTGGGGCTCTGACCAGGTTCTGTTACCCAGAATCCTTTGCAAACCTCAAAATTTGGCTAAAAAACACATTTTCCTCACATTTCGGTGACAGAAAGTTCTGGAATCTGAGAGGAGCCACAAATTTCCTTCCACCCAGCGTTCCCCCAAGTCTCCCGATAAAAATGATACCTCACTTGTGGGGATAGGCCTAGCGCCCGTGACAGGAAATAACCCAAAACACAACATGGACATATCACATTTTTTGAAAGAAAACAGAGGTGTTTTTTGCAAAGTGCCTACCTGTAGATATTGGCCTCTAGCTCAGCCGGCACCTAGGGAAACCTACCAAACCTGTGCATTTTCGAAAACTAGGGACCTAGGGGAATCCAAGATGGGGTGACTTGTGGGGCTCTGACCAGGTTCTGTTACCCAGAATCCTTTGCAAATTTCAAAATTTGGCTAAAAAAACACATTTTCCTCACATTTCGGTGACAGAAAGTTCTGGAATCTGAGAGGAGCCACAAATTTCCTTCCACCCAGCGTTCCCCCAAGTCTCCCGATAAAAATGATACCTCACTTGTGGGGATAGGCCTAGCGCCCGTGACAGGAAATAACCCAAAACACAACATGGACATATCACATTTTTTGAAAGAAAACAGAGGTGTTTTTTGCAAAGTGCCTACCTGTAGATATTGGCCTCTAGCTCAGCCGGCACCTAGCGAAACCTACCAAACCTGTGCATTCTTTAAAACTAGAGACCCAGGGGAATCCAAGATGGGGTGACTTGTGGGGCTCTGACCAGGTTCTGTTACCCAGAATCCTTTGCAAACTTCAAAATTTGGCTAAAAAAACACATTTTCCTCACATTTCGGTGACAGAAAGTTCTGGAATCTGAGAGGAGCCACAAATTTCCTTCCACCCAGCGTTCCCCCAAGTCTCCCGATAAAAATTATACCTCACTTGTGTGGGTAGGCCTAGCGCCTGTGACAGGAAATTCCCCAAAACACAACGTGGACACATCACATTTCTTGAAAGAAAACAGATGTTTTTTTTGCAAAGTGCCTACCTGTAAATTTTGGCCTCTAGCTCAGCCGGCACCTAGGGAAACCTACCAAACCTGTGCATTTTTAAAAACTAGAGACCTAGGGGAATCCAAGATGGGGTGACTTGTGGGGCTCTGACCAGGTTCTGTTACCCAGAATCCTTTGCAAACTTCATAATGTGGCTAAAAAAACACATTTTCCTCACATTTCGGTGACAGAAAGTTCTGGAATCTGAGAGGAGCCACAAATTTCCTTCCACCTAGCGTTCCCCCAAGTCTCCGATAAAAATGATACCTCACTTGTGTGGGTAGGCCTAGCGCCCGCGACAGGAAATGCCCCAAAACACAACGTGGACAGATCACATTTTTTTTAAGAAAACAGAGGTGTTTTTTGCAAAGTGCCTACCTGCTGATTTTGGCCTCTAGCTCAGCCGGCACCTAGGGAAACCTACCAAATCTGTGCACTTTCGAAAACTAGGGACCTTGGGGAAATCAAGATGGGGTGACTTGTGGGGCTCTGACCAGGTTCTGTTACCCAGAATCCTTTGCAAACCACAAAATTTGGCTAAAAATACACATTTTCCTCATATTTCGGTGACAGAAAGTTCTGGAATCTGAGAGGAGCCACAAATTTCCTTCCACCCAGCGTTCCCCCAAGTCTCCCGATAAAAATGATACCTCACTTGTGTGGGTAGGCCTAGCGCCCGCGACAGGAAATACCCCAAAACACAACGTGGACACATCACAAGTTTTTTAAAGAAAACAGAGGTGTTTTTTGCAAAGTGCCTACCTGTAGATTTTGGCCTCTAGCTCAGCCGGCACCTAGCGAAACCTACCAAACCTGTGCATTTTTTAAAACTAGAGACCCAGGGGAATCCAAGATGGGGTGACTTCTGTTACCCAGATTCCTTTGCAAACCTCAAAATGTGGCTAAAAAACACATTTTCCTCACATTTCGGTGACAGAAAGTTCTGGAATCTGAGAGGAGCCACAAATTTCCTTCCACCCAGCGTTCCCCCAAGTCTCCCGCAAAAATGATACCTCACTTGTGTGGGTAGGCCTGGCGCCCGCGACAGGAAATGCCCCAAAACACAACGTGGACACATCACAATTTTTGACAGAAAACAGAGGGGTTTTTTGCAAAGTGCCTACCTGTAGATTTTGGCCTCTAGCTCAGCCGGCACCTAGGGAAACCTACCAAACCTGTGCATTTTCGAAAACTAGGGACCTAGGGGAATCCAAGATGGGGTGACTTGTGGGGCTCTGACGAGGTTCTGTTACCCAGAATCCTTTGCAAACTTCAAAATTTGGCTAAAAAAACACATTTTCCTCACATTTCGGTGACAGGAAGTTCTGGAATCTGAGAGGAGCCACAAATTTCCTTCCACCCAGCGTTCCCCCAAGTCTCCCGATAAAAATGATACCTCACTTGTGTGGGTAGGCCTAGCGCCCGTGACAGGAAATAACCCAAAACACAACATGGACACATCACATTTTTTGAAAGAAAACAGAGGTGTTTTTTGCAAAGTGCCTACCTGTAGATATTGGCCTCTAGCTCAGCCGGCACCTAGCGAAACCTACCAGACCTGTGCATTTTTGAAAACTAGAGACCCAGGGGAATCCAAGATGGGGTGACTTGTGGGGCTCTGACCAGGTTCTGTTACCCAGAATCCTTTGCAAATTTCAAAATTTGGCTAAAAAAACAAATTTTCCTCACATTTCGGTGACAGAAAGTTCTGGAATCTGAGAGGAGCCACAAATTTCCTTCCACCCAGCGTTCCCCCAAGTCTCCCGATAAAAATGATACCTCACTTGTGTGGGTAGGCCTAGCGCCCGCGACAGGAAATGCCCCAAAACACAATGTGGACAGATCACATTTTTTTAAAGAAAACAGAGGTGTTTTTTGCAAAGTGCCTACCTGTAGATTTTGGCCTCTTGGTCAGCCGGCACCTAGCGAAACCTACCAAACCTGTGCATTTTTGAAAACTAGAGAACCCGGGGAATCCAAGATGGGGTGACTTGTGGGGCTCTGACCAGGTTCTGTTACCCAGAATCCTTTGCAAACCTCAAAATTTGGCTAAAAAACACATTTACCTCACATTTCGGTGACAGAAAGTTCTGGAATCTGAGAGGAGCCACAAATTTCCTTCCACCCAGCGTTCCCCCAAGTCTCCCGATAAAAATGATACCTCACTTGTGTGGGTAGGCCTAGCGCCCGCGACAGGAAATACCCCAAAACACAACGTGGACACATCACAAGTTTTTTAAAGAGAACAGAGGTGTTTTTTGCAAAGTGCCTACCTGTAGATTTTGGCCTCTAGCTCAGCCGGCACCTAGCGAAACCTACCAAACCTGTGCATTTTTGAAAACTAGAGACCCAGGGGAATCCAAGATGGGGTGACTTGTGGGGCTCTGACCAGGTTCTGTTACCCAGAATCCTTTGCAAACCTCAAAATTTGGCTAAAAAACACATTTTCCTCACATTTCGGTGACAGAAAGTTCTGGAATCTGAGAGGAGCCACAAATTTCCTTCCACCCAGCGTTCCCCCAAGTCTCCCGCAAAAATGATACCTCACTTGTGTGGGTAGGCCTAGCGCCCGCGACAGGAAATGCCCCAAAACGCAACGTGGACACATCACAATTTTTGACAGAAAACAGAGGTGTTTTTTGCAAAGTGCCTACCTGCTGATTTTGGCCTCTAGGTCAGCCGGCACCTAGGGAAACCTACCAAACCTGTGCATTTTTTAAAACTAGGGACCTAGGGGAATCCAAGATGGGGTGACTTGTGGGGTTCTGACCAGGTTCTGTTACCCAGAATCTTTTGCAAACCTCAAAATGTGGCTAAAAAAACAAATTTTCTTCACATTTCGGTGACAGAAAGTTATGGAATCTGAGAGGAGCCACAAATTTCCTTCCACCTAGTGTTCCCCCAAGTCTCCCAATAAAAATGATACCTCACTTGTGTGGGTAGGCCTAGCGCCCGCGACAGGAAATGCCCCAAAACACAACGTGGACACATCACATTTTTTGAAAGAAAACAGAGGTGTTTTTTGCAAAGTGCCTACCTGTAGATTTTGGCCTCTAGCTCAGCCGGCACCTAGGGAAACCTACCAAACCTGTGCATTTTTGAAAACTAGAGACCTAGGGGAATCCAAGATGGGGTGACTTGTGGGGCTCTGACCAGGTTCTGTTACCCAGAATCCTTTGCAAACTTCAAAATTTGGCAAAAAAAACACATTTTCATCACATTTCGGTGACAGAAAGTTCTGGAATCTGAGAGGAGCCACAAATTTCCTTCCACCCAGCGTTCCTCCAAGTCTCCCGATAAAAATGATACCTCACTTGTGTGGGTAGGCCTAGCGCCCGTGAGAGGAAATGCCCCAAAACACAACGTGGACACATCACATTTTTTTAAAGAAAATAGAGGTGTTTTTTGCAAAGTGCCTACCTGTAGATTTTGGCCTCTAGCTCAGCCGGCACCTAGGGAAACCTACCAAACCTGTGCAATGTTTGAAAACTAGAGACCTAGGGGAATCCAAGATGGGGTGACTTGTGGGGCTCTGACCAGGTTCTGTTACCCAGAATCCTTTGCAAACTTCATAATGTGGCTAAAAAAACACATTTTCCTCACATTTCGGTGACAGAAAGTTATGGAATCTGAGAGGAGCCACAAATTTCCTTCCACCCAGCGTTCCCCCAAGTCTCCCGATAAAAATGATACCTCACTTGTGTGGGTAGGCCTAGCGCCCGTGACAGGAAATAACCCAAAACACAACATGGACACATCACATTTTTTGAAAGAAAACAGAGGTGTTTTTTGCAAAGTGCCTACCTGCTGATTTTGGCCTCTAGCTCAGCCGGCACCTAGGGAAACCTACCAAATCTGTGCACTTTCGAAAACTAGGGACCTTGGGGAAATCAAGATGGGGTGACTTGTGGGGCTCTGACCAGGTTCTGTTACCCAGAATCCTTTGCAAACCACAAAATTTGGCTAAAAATACACATTTTCCTCATATTTCGGTGACAGAAAGTTCTGGAATCTGAGAGGAGCCACAAATTTCCTTCCACCCAGCGTTCCCCCAAGTCTCCCGATAAAAATGATACCTCACTTGTGTGGGTAGGCCTAGCGCCCGCGACAGGAAATACCCCAAAACACAACGTGGACACATCACAAGTTTTTTAAAGAGAACAGAGGTGTTTTTTGCAAAGTGCCTACCTGTAGATTTTGGCCTCTAGCTCAGCCGGCACCTAGCGAAACCTACCAAACCTGTGCATTTTTGAAAACTAGAGAACCCGGGGAATCCAAGATGGGGTGACTTGTGGGGCTCTGACCAGGTTCTGTTACCCAGAATCCTTTGCAAACCTCAAAATTTGGCTAAAAAACACATTTACCTCACATTTCGGTGACAGAAAGTTCTGGAATCTGAGAGGAGCCACAAATTTCCTTCCACCCAGCGTTCCCCCAAGTCTCCCGATAAAAATGATACCTCACTTGTGTGGGTAGGCCTAGCGCCCGCGACAGGAAATACCCCAAAACACAACGTGGACACATCACAAGTTTTTTAAAGAGAACAGAGGTGTTTTTTGCAAAGTGCCTACCTGTAGATTTTGGCCTCTAGCTCAGCCGGCACCTAGCGAAACCTACCAAACCTGTGCATTTTTGAAAACTAGAGACCCAGGGGAATCCAAGATGGGGTGACTTGTGGGGCTCTGACCAGGTTCTGTTACCCAGAATCCTTTGCAAACCTCAAAATTTGGCTAAAAAACACATTTTCCTCACATTTCGGTGACAGAAAGTTCTGGAATCTGAGAGGAGCCACAAATTTCCTTCCACCCAGCGTTCCCCCAAGTCTCCCGCAAAAATGATACCTCACTTGTGTGGGTAGGCCTAGCGCCCGCGACAGGAAATGCCCCAAAACGCAACGTGGACACATCACAATTTTTGACAGAAAACAGAGGTGTTTTTTGCAAAGTGCCTACCTGCTGATTTTGGCCTCTAGGTCAGCCGGCACCTAGGGAAACCTACCAAACCTGTGCATTTTTTAAAACTAGGGACCTAGGGGAATCCAAGATGGGGTGACTTGTGGGGTTCTGACCAGGTTCTGTTACCCAGAATCTTTTGCAAACCTCAAAATGTGGCTAAAAAAACAAATTTTCTTCACATTTCGGTGACAGAAAGTTATGGAATCTGAGAGGAGCCACAAATTTCCTTCCACCTAGTGTTCCCCCAAGTCTCCCAATAAAAATGATACCTCACTTGTGTGGGTAGGCCTAGCGCCCGCGACAGGAAATGCCCCAAAACACAACGTGGACACATCACATTTTTTGAAAGAAAACAGAGGTGTTTTTTGCAAAGTGCCTACCTGTAGATTTTGGCCTCTAGCTCAGCCGGCACCTAGGGAAACCTACCAAACCTGTGCATTTTTGAAAACTAGAGACCTAGGGGAATCCAAGATGGGGTGACTTGTGGGGCTCTGACCAGGTTCTGTTACCCAGAATCCTTTGCAAACTTCAAAATTTGGCAAAAAAAACACATTTTCATCACATTTCGGTGACAGAAAGTTCTGGAATCTGAGAGGAGCCACAAATTTCCTTCCACCCAGCGTTCCTCCAAGTCTCCCGATAAAAATGATACCTCACTTGTGTGGGTAGGCCTAGCGCCCGTGAGAGGAAATGCCCCAAAACACAACGTGGACACATCACATTTTTTTAAAGAAAATAGAGGTGTTTTTTGCAAAGTGCCTACCTGTAGATTTTGGCCTCTAGCTCAGCCGGCACCTAGGGAAACCTACCAAACCTGTGCAATGTTTGAAAACTAGAGACCTAGGGGAATCCAAGATGGGGTGACTTGTGGGGCTCTGACCAGGTTCTGTTACCCAGAATCCTTTGCAAACTTCATAATGTGGCTAAAAAAACACATTTTCCTCACATTTCGGTGACAGAAAGTTATGGAATCTGAGAGGAGCCACAAATTTCCTTCCACCCAGCGTTCCCCCAAGTCTCCCGATAAAAATGATACCTCACTTGTGTGGGTAGACCTAGCGCCCGCGACAGGAAATACCCCAAAACACAACGTGGACACATCACAAGTTTTTTAAAGAAAACAGAGCTGTTTTTTGCAAAGTGCCTACCTGTAGATTTTGGCCTCTAGCTCAGCCGGCACCTAGCGAAACCTACCAAACCTGTGCATTTTTTAAAACTAGAGACCCAGGGGAATCCAAGATGGGGTGACTTGTGGGGCTCTGACCAGGTTCTGTTACCCAGAATCCTTTGCAAACCTCAACATTTGGCTAAAAAACACATTTTCCTCACATTTCGGTGACAGAAAGTTCTGGAATCTGAGAGGAGCCACAAATTTCCTTCCACCCAGCGTTCCCCCAAGTCTCCCGATAAAAATGATACCTCACTAGTGTGGGTAGGCCTAGCGCCCGCGACAGGAAATGCCCCAAAACACAACGTGGACACATCACAATTTTTGACAGAAAACAGAGGTGTTTTTTGCAAAGTGCCTACCTGCTGATTTTGGCCTCTAGCTCAGCCGGCACCTAGGGAAACCTACCAAACCTGTGCATTTTCGAAAACTAGGGACCTAGGGGAATCCAAGATGGGGTGACTTGTGGGGCTCTGACCAGGTTCTGTTACCCAGAATCCTTTGCAAACCACAAAATTTGGCTAAAAATACACATTTTCCTCACATTTCGGTGACAGGAAGTTCTGGAATCTGAGAGGAGCCACAAATTTCCTTCCACCCAGCGTTCCCCAAAGTCTCCCGATAAAAATGATACCTCACTTGTGTGGGTAGGCCTAGCGCCCGTGACAGGAAATAACCCAAAACACAACATGGACACATCACATTTTTTGAAAGAAAACAGAGGTGTTTTTTGCAAAGTGCCTACCTGTAGATATTGGCCTCTAGCTCAGCCGGCACCTAGCGAAACCTACCAGACCTGTGCATTTTTGAAAACTAGAGACCCAGGGGAATCCAAGATGGGGTGACTTGTGGGGCTCTGACCAGGTTCTGTTACCCAGAATCCTTTGCAAACCTCAAAATGTGGCTAAAAAACACATTTTCCTCACATTTCGGTGACAGAAAGTTCTGGAATCTGAGAGGAGCCACAAATTTCCTTCCACCCAGCGTTCCCCCAAGTCTCCTGAT
This sequence comes from Pleurodeles waltl, assembly GCF_031143425.1. Classification (NCBI taxonomy): domain Eukaryota; kingdom Metazoa; phylum Chordata; class Amphibia; order Caudata; family Salamandridae; genus Pleurodeles; species Pleurodeles waltl. Next base: position 69,647,662 of record NC_090440.1, on the reverse strand, counting down.
AAAAATGATACCTCACTTGTGTGGGTAGGCCTAGCGCCCGCGACAGGAAATACCCCAAAACACAACGTGGACACATCACAAGTTTTTTAAAGAGAACAGAGGTGTTTTTTGCAAAGTGCCTACCTGTAGATTTTGGCCTCTAGCTCAGCCGGCACCTAGCAAAACCTACCAAACCTGTGCATTTTTGAAAACTAGAGACCCAAGGGAATCCAAGATGGGGTGACTTGTGGGGCTCTGACCAGGTTCTGTTACCCAGAATCCTTTGCAAACCTCAAAATTTGGCTAAAAAACACATTTTCCTCACATTTCGGTGACAGAAAGTTCTGGAATCTGAGAGGAGCCACAAATTTCCTTCCACCCAGCGTTCCCCCAAGTCTCCCGCAAAAATGATACCTCACTTGTGTGGGTAGGCCTAGCGCCCGCGACAGGAAATGCCCCAAAACGCAACGTGGACACATCACAATTTTTGACAGAAAACAGAGGTGTTTTTTGCAAAGTGCCTACCTGCTGATTGTGGCCTCTAGGTCAGCCGGCACCTAGGGAAACCTACCAAACCTGTGCATTTTTTAAAACTAGGGACCTAGGGGAATCCAAGATGGGGTGACTTGTGGGGCTCTGACCAGGTTCTGTTACCCAGAATCCTTTGCAAACCACAAAATTTGGCTAAAAATACACATTTTCCTCACATTTCGGTGACAGGAAGTTCTGGAATCTGAGAGGAGCCACAAATTTCCTTCCATCCAGCGTTCCCCCAAGTCTCCCGATAAAAATGATACCTCACTTGTGTGGGTAGGCCTAGCGCCCGCGACAGGAAATGCCCCAAAACACAACGTGGACACATCACATTTTTTTAAAGAAAACAGAGGTGTTTTTTGCAAAGTGCCTACCTGTAGATTTTGGCCTCTAGCTCAGCCGGCACCTAGCGAAACCTACCAAACCTGTGCATTTTTTAAAACTAGAGACCCAGGGGAATCCAAGATGGGGTGACTTGTGGGGCTCTGACCAGGTTCTGTTACCCAGAATCCTTTGCAAACCTCAAAATTTTGCTAAAAATACACATTTTCCTCACATTTCGGTGACAGAAAGTTCTGGAATCTGAGAGGAGCCACAAATTTCCTTCCACCCAGCGTTCCCCCAAGTCTCCACATAAAAATGATACCTCACTTGTGTGGGTAGGCCTAGCGCCCGTGACAGGAAATAACCCAAAACACAACATGGACACATCACATTTTTTGAAAGAAAACAGAGGTGTTTTTTGCAAAGTGCCTACCTGTAGATGTTGGCCTCTAGCTCAGCCAGCACCTAGGGAAACCTACCAAACCTGTGCATTTTTGAAAACTAGAGACCTAGGGGAATCCAAGATGTGGTGACTTGTGGGGCTCTGACCAGGTTCTGTTACCCAGAATCTTTTGCAAACCTCAAAATGTGGCTAAAAAAACAAATTTTCTTCACATTTCGGTGACAGAAAGTTATGGAATCTGAGAGGAGCCACAAATTTCCTTCCACCTAGTGTTCCCCCAAGTCTCCCAATAAAAATGATACCTCACTTGTGTGGGTAGGCCTAGCGCCCGCGACAGGAAATGCCCCAAAACACAACGTGGACACATCACATTTTTTGAAAGAAAACAGAGGTGTTTTTTGCAAAGTGCCTACCTGTAGATTTTGGCCTCTAGCTCAGCCGGCAACTAGGGAAACCTACCAAACCTGTGCATTTTTGAAAACTAGAGACCTAGGGGAATCCAAGATGGGGTGACTTGTGGGGCTCTGACCAGGTTCTGTTACCCAGAATCCTTTGCAAACTTCAAAATTTGGCTAAAAAAACACATTTTCATCACATTTCGGTGACAGAAAGTTCTGGAATCTGAGAGGAGCCACAAATTTCCTTCCACCCAGCGTTCCTCCAAGTCTCCCGATAAAAATGATACCTCACTTGTGTGGGTAGGCCTAGCGCCCGTGACAGGAAATGCCCCAAAACACAACGTGGACACATCACATTTTTTTAAAGAAAATAGAGGTGTTTTTTGCAAAGTGCCTACCTGTAGATTTTGGCCTCTAGCTCAGCCGGCACCTAGGGAAACCTACCAAACCTGTGCAATGTTTGAAAACTAGAGACCTAGGGGAATCCAAGATGGGGTGACTTGTGGGGCTCTGGCCAGGTTCTGTTACCCAGAATCCTTTGCAAACTTCATAATGTGGCTAAAAAAACACATTTTCCTCACATTTCGGTGACAGAAAGTTATGGAATCTGAGAGGAGCCACAAATTTCCTTCCACCCAGCGTTCCCCCAAGTCTCCCGATAAAAATGATACCTCACTTGTGTGGGTAGACCTAGCGCCCGTGACAGGAAATACCCCAAAACACAATGTGGACACATCACAAGTTTTTTAAAGAAAACAGAGCTGTTTTTTGCAAAGTGCCTACCTGTAGATTTTGGCCTCTAGCTCAGACGGCACCTAGCGAAACCTACCAAACCTGTGCATTTCTGAAAACTAGAGACCCAGGGGAATCCAAGATGGGGTGACTTGTGGGGCTCTGACCAGGTTCTGTTACCCAGAATCCTTTGCAAACCTCAAAATTTGGCTAAAAAACACATTTTCCTCACATTTCGGTGACAGAAAGTTCTGGAATCTGAGAGGAGCCACAAATTTCCTTCCACCCAGCGTTCCCCCAAGTCTCCCGGTAAAAATGATACCTCACTAGTGTGGGTAGGCCTAGCGCCCGCGACAGGAAATGCCCCAAAACACAACGTGGACACATCACAATTTTTGACAGAAAACAGAGGTGTTTTTTGCAAAGTGCCTACCTGCTGATTTTGGCCTCTAGCTCAGCCGGCACCTAGGGAAACCTACCAAACCTGTGCATTTTCGAAAACTAGGGACCTAGGGGAATCCAAGATGGGGTGACTTGTGGGGCTCTGACCAGGTTCTGTTACCCAGAATCCTTTGCAAATTTCAAAATTTGGCTAAAAAAACACATTTTCCTCACATTTCGGTGACAGAAAGTTCTGGAATCTGAGAGGAGCCACAAATTTCCTTCCACCCAGCGTTCCCCCAAGTCTCCCGATAAAAATGATACCTCACTTCTGGGGATAGGCCTAGCGCCCGTGACAGGAAATAACCCAAAACACAACATGGACATATCACATTTTTTGAAAGAAAACAGAGGTGTTTTTTGCAAAGTGCCTACCTGTAGATATTGGCCTCTAGCTCAGCCGGCACCTAGCGAAACCTACCAAACCTGTGCATTCTTTAAAACTAGAGACCCAGAGGAATCCAAGATGGGGTGACTTGTGGGGCTCTGACCAGGTTCTGTTACCCAGAATCCTTTGCAAACTTCAAAATTTGGCTAAAAAAACACATTTTCCTCACATTTCGGTGACAGAAAGTTCTGGAATCTGAGAGGAGCCACAAATTTCCTTCCACCCAGCGTTCCCCCAAGTCTCCCGATAAAAATTATACCTCACTTGTGTGGGTAGGCCTAGCGCCTGTGACAGGAAATTCCCCAAAACACAACGTGGACACATCACATTTCTTGAAAGAAAACAGATGTTTTTTTTGCAAAGTGCCTACCTGTAAATTTTGGCCTCTAGCTCAGCCGGCACCTAGGGAAACCTACCAAACCTGTGCATTTTTAAAAACTAGAGACCTAGGGGAATCCAAGATGGGGTGACTTGTGGGGCTCTGACCAGGTTCTGTTACGCAGAATCCTTTGCAAACTTCATAATGTGGCTAAAAAAACACATTTTCCTCACATTTCGGTGACAGAAAGTTCTGGAATCTGAGAGGAGCCACAAATTTCCTTCCACCTAGCGTTCCCCCAAGTCTCCGATAAAAATGAAACCTCACTTGTGTGGGTAGGCCTAGCGCCCGCGACAGGAAATGCCCCAAAACACAACGTGGACAGATCACATTTTTTTTAAGAAAACAGAGGTGTTTTTTGCAAAGTGCCTACCTGCTGATTTTGGCCTCTAGCTCAGCCGGCACCTAGGGAAACCTACCAAACCTGTGCATTTTCGAAAACTAGGGACCTTGGGGAAATCAAGATGGGGTGACTTGTGGGGCTCTGACCAGGTTCTGTTACCCAGAATCCTTTGCAAACCACAAAATTTGGCTAAAAATACACATTTTCCTCATATTTCGGTGACAGAAAGTTCTGGAATCTGAGAGGAGCCACAAATTTTCTTCCACCCAGCGTTCCCCCAAGTCTCCCGATAAAAATGATACCTCACTTGTGTGGGTAGGCCTAGCGCCCGCGACAGGAAATACCCCAAAACACAACGTGGACACATCACAAGTTTTTTAAAGAAAACAGAGGTGTTTTTTGCAAAGTGCCTACCTGTAGATTTTGGCCTCTAGCTCAGCCGGCACCTAGCGAAACCTACCAAACCTGTGCATTTTTGAAAACTAGAGACCCAGGGGAATCCAAGATGGGGTGACTTGTGGGGCTCTGACCAGGTTCTGTTACCCAGAATCCTTTGCAAACCTCAAAATGTGGCTAAAAAACACATTTTCCTCACATTTCGGTGACAGAAAGTTCTGGAATCTGAGAGGAGCCACAAATTTCCTTCCACCCAGCGTTCCCCCAAGTCTCCCGCAAAAATGATACCTCACTTGTGTGGGTAGGCCTGGCGCCCGCGACAGGAAATGCCCCAAAACACAACGTGGACACATCACAATTTTTGACAGAAAACAGAGGTGTTTTTTGCAAAGTGCCTACCTATAGATTTTGGCCTCTAACTCAGCCGGCACCTAGGGAAACCTACCAAACCTGTGCATTTTCGAAAACTAGGGACCTAGGGGAATCCAAGATGGGGTGACTTGTGGGGCTCTGACGAGGTTCTGTTACCCAGAATCCTTTGCAAACTTCAAAATTTGGCTAAAAAAACACATTTTCCTCACATTTCGGTGACAGGAAGTTCTGGAATCTGAGAGGAGCCACAAATTTCCTTCCACCCAGCGTTCCCCCAAGTCTCCCGATAAAAATGATACCTCACTTGTGTGGGTAGGCCTAGCGCCCGCGACAGGAAATGCCCCAAAACACAATGTGGACAGATCACATTTTTTTAAAGAAAACAGAGGTGTTTTTTGCAAAGTGCCTACCTGTAGATTTTGGCCTCTAGCTCAGCCGGCACCTAGCGAAACCTACCAAACCTGTGCATTTTTTAAAACTAGAGAACCCGGGGAATCCAAGATGGGGTGACTTGTGGGGCTCTGACCAGGTTCTGTTACCCAGAATCCTTTGCAAACCTCAAAATTTGGCTAAAAAACACATTTACCTCACATTTCGGTGACAGAAAGTTCTGGAATCTGAGAGGAGCCACAAATTTCCTTCCACCCAGCGTTCCCCCAAGTCTCCCGATAGAAATGATACCTCACTTGTGTGGGTAGGCCTAGCGCCCGCGACAGGAAATACCCCAAAACACAACGTGGACACATCACAAGTTTTTTAAAGAGAACAGAGGTGTTTTTTGCAAAGTGCCTACCTGTAGATTTTGGCCTCTAGCTCAGCCGGCACCTAGCGAAACCTACCAAACCTGTGCATTTTTGAAAACTAGAGACCCAGGGGAATCCAAGATGGGGTGACTTGTGGGGCTCTGACCAGGTTCTGTTACCCAGAATCCTTTGCAAACCTCAAAATTTGGCTAAAAAACACATTTTCCTCACATTTCGGTGACAGAAAGTTCTGGAATCTGAGAGGAGCCACAAATTTCCTTCCACCCAGCGTTCCCCCAAGTCTCCCGCAAAAATGATACCTCACTTGTGTGGGTAGGCCTAGCGCCCGCAACAGGAAATGCCCCAAAACGCAACGTGGACACATCACAATTTTTGACAGAAAACAGAGGTGTTTTTTGCAAAGTGCCTACCTGCTGATTTTGGCCTCTAGGTCAGCCGGCACCTAGGGAAACCTACCAAACCTGTGCATTTTTTAAAACTAGGGACCTAGGGGAATCCAAGATGGGGTGACTTGTGGGGTTCTGACCAGGTTCTGTTACCCAGAATCTTTTGCAAACCTCAAAATGTGGCTAAAAAAACAAATTTTCTTCACATTTCGGTGACAGAAAGTTATGGAATCTGAGAGGAGCCACAAATTTCCTTCCACCTAGTGTTCCCCCAAGTCTCCCAATAAAAATGATACCTCACTTGTGTGGGTAGGCCTAGCGCCCGCGACAGGAAATGCCCCAAAACACAACGTGGACACATCACATTTTTTGAAAGAAAACAGAGGTGTTTTTTGCAAAGTGCCTACCTGTAGATTTTGGCCTCTAGCTCAGCCGGCACCTAGGGAAACCTACCAAACCTGTGCAATGTTTGAAAACTAGAGACCTAGGGGAATCCAAGATGGGGTGACTTGTGGGGCTCTGACCAGGTTCTGTTACCCAGAATCCTTTGCAAACTTCATAATGTGGCTAAAAAAACACATTTTCCTCACATTTCGGTGACAGAAAGTTATGGAATCTGAGAGGAGCCACAAATTTCCTTCCACCCAGCGTTCCCCCAAGTCTCCCGATAAAAATGATACCTCACTTGTGTGGGTAGAACTAGCGCCCGCGACAGGAAATACCCCAAAACACAACGTGGACACATCACAAGTTTTTTAAAGAAAACAGAGGTGTTTTTTGCAAAGTGCCTACCTGTAGATTTTGGCCTCTAGCTCAGCCGGCACCTAGCGAAACCTACCAAACCTGTGCATTTTCGAAAACTAGAGACCCAGGGGAATCCAAGATGGGGTGACTTGTGGGGCTCTGACCAGGTTCTGTTACCAAGAATCCTTTGCAAACCTCAAAATTTGGCTAAAAAACACATTTTCCTCACATTTCGGTGACAGAAAGTTCTGGAATCTGAGAGGAGCCACAAAGTTCCTACCACCCAGCGTTCCCCCAAGTCTCCCGATAAAAATGATACCTCACTAGTGTGGGTAGGCCTAGCGCCCGCGACAGGAAATGCCCCAAAACACAACGTGGACACATCACAATTTTTGACAGAAAACAGAGGTGTTTTTTGCAAAGTGCCTACCTGCTGATTTTGGCCTCTAGCTCAGCCGGCACCTAGGGAAACCTACCAAACCTGTGCATTTTCGAAAACTAGGGACCTAGGGGAATCCAAGATGGGGTGACTTGTGGGGCTCTGACCAGGTTCTGTTACCCAGAATCCTTTGCAAACCACAAAATTTGGCTAAAAATACACATTTTCCTCACATTTCGGTGACAGGAAGTTCTGGAATCTGAGAGGAGCCACAAATTTCCTTCCACCCAGCGTTCCCCCAAGTCTCCCGATAAAAATGATACCTCACTTGTGTGGGTAGGCCTAGCGCCCGTGACAGGAAATAACCCAAAACACAACATGGACACATCACATTTTTTGAAAGAAAACAGAGGTGTTTTTTGCAAAGTGCCTACCTGTAGATATTGGCCTCTAGCTCAGCCGGCACCTAGCGAAACCTACCAGACCTGTGCATTTTTGAAAACTAGAGACCCAGGGGAATCCAAGATGGGGTGACTTGTGGGGCTCTGACCAGGTTCTGTTACCCAGAATCCTTTGCAAATTTAAAAATTTGGCTAAAAAAACACATTTTCCTCACATTTCGGTGACAGAAAGTTCTGGAATCTGAGAGGAGCCACAAATTTCCTACCACCCAGCGTTCCCCCAAGTCTCCCGATAAAAATGATACCTCACTTGTGTGGGTAGGTCTAGCGCCCGCGACAGGAAATGCCCCAAAACACAACGTGGACAGATCACATTTTTTAAAAGAAAACAGAGGTGTTTTTTGCAAAGTGCCTACCTGTAGATTTTGGCCTCTAGCTCAGCCGGCACCTAGCGAAACCTACCAAACCTGTGCATTTTTGAAAACTAGAGACCCAGGGGAATCCAAGATGGGGTGACTTGTGAGGCTCTGACCAGGTTCTGTTACCCAGAATCCTTTGCAAACCTCAAAATTTGGCTAAAAAACACATTTTCCTCACATTTCGGTGACAGAAAGTTCTGGAATCTGAGAGGAGCCACAAATTTCCTTCCACCTAGCGTTCCCCCAAGTCTCCCGATAAAAATGATACCTCACTTGTGTGGGTAGGCCTAGCGCCCGCGATAGGAAATGCCCCAAAACACAACGTGGACAGATCACATTTTTTAAAAGAAAACAGAGGTGTTTTTTGCAAAGTGCCTACCTGTAGATTTTGGCCTCTAGCTCAGCCGGCACCTAGCGAAACCTACCAAACCTGTGCATTTTTGAAAACTAGAGACCCCGGGAAATCCAAGATGGAGTGAGTTGTGGGGCTCTGACGAGGTTCTGTTACCCAGAATCCTTTGCAAACCTCAAAATTTGGCTAAAAAACACATTTTCCTCACATTTCGGTGACAGAAAGTTCTGGAATCTGAGAGGAGCCACAAATTTCCTTCCACCCAGCGTTCCCCCAAGTCTCCCGATAAAAATGATACCTCACTTGTGTGGGTAGGCCTAGCGCCCGCGACAGGGAATACCCCAAAACACAACGTGGACACATCACAAGTTTTTTAAAGAGAACAGAGGTGTTTTTTGCAAAGTGCCTACCTGTAGATTTTGGCCTCTAGCTCAGCCGGCACCTAGCAAAACCTACCAAACCTGTGCATTTTTGAAAACTAGAGACCCAAGGGAATCCAAGATGGGGTGACTTGTGGGGCTCTGACCAGGTTCTGTTACCCAGAATCCTTTGCAAACCTCAAAATTTGGCTAAAAAACACATTTTCCTCACATTTCGGTGACAGAAAGTTCTGGAATCTGAGAGGAGCCACAAATTTCCTTCCACCCAGCGTTCCCCCAAGTCTCCCGCAAAAATGATACCTCACTTGTGTGGGTAGGCCTAGCGCCCGCGACAGGAAATGCCCCAAAACGCAACGTGGACACATCACAATTTTTGACAGAAAACAGAGGTGTTTTTTGCAAAGTGCCTACCTGCTGATTGTGGCCTCTAGGTCAGCCGGCACCTAGGGAAACCTACCAAACCTGTGCATTTTTTAAAACTAGGGACCTAGGGGAATCCAAGATGGGGTGACTTGTGTGGCTCTGACCAGGTTCTGTTACCCAGAATCCTTTGCAAACCACAAAATTTGGCTAAAAATACACATTTTCCTCACATTTCGGTGACAGGAAGTTCTGGAATCTGAGAGGAGCCACAAATTTCCTTCCATCCAGCGTTCCCCCAAGTCTCCCGATAAAAATTATACCTCACTTGTGTGGGTAGGCCTAGCGCCCGCGACAGGAAATGCCCCAAAACACAACGTGGACACATCACATTTTTTTTAAAGAAAACAGAGGTGTTTTTTGCAAAGTGCCTACCTGTAGATTTTGGCCTCTAGCTCAGCCGGCACCTAGCGAAACCTACCAAACCTGTGCATTTTTTAAAACTAGAGACCCAGGGGAATCCAAGATGGGGTGACTTGTGGGGCTCTGACCAGGTTCTGTTACCCAGAATCCTTTGCAAACCTCAAAATTTGGCTAAAAATACACATTTTCCTCACATTTCGGTGACAGAAAGTTCTGGAATCTGAGAGGAGCCACAAATTTCCTTCCACAAAGCGTTCCCCCAAGTCTCCACATAAAAATGATACCTCACTTGTGTGGGTAGGCCTAGCGCCCGTGACAGGAAATAACCCAAAACACAACATGGACACATCACATTTTTTGAAAGAAAACAGAGGTGTTTTTTGCAAAGTGCCTACCTGTAGATGTTGGCCTCTAGCTCAGCCAGCACCTAGGGAAACCTACCAAACCTGTGCATTTTTGAAAACTAGAGACCTAGGGGAATCCAAGATGTGGTGACTTGTGGGGCTCTGACCAGGTTCTGTTACCCAGAATCTTTTGCAAACCTCAAAATGTGGCTAAAAAAACAAATTTTCTTCACATTTCGGTGACAGAAAGTTATGGAATCTGAGAGGAGCCACAAATTTCCTTCCACCTAGTGTTCCCCCAAGTCTCCCAATAAAAATGATACCTCACTTGTGTGGGTAGGCCTAGCGCCCGCGACAGGAAATGCCCCAAAACACAACGTGGACACATCACATTTTTTGAAAGAAAACAGAGGTGTTTTTTGCAAAGTGCCTACCTGTAGATTTTGGCCTCTAGCTCAGCCGGCAACTAGGGAAACCTACCAAACCTGTGCATTTGTGAAAACTAGAGACCTAGGGGAATCCAAGATGGGGTGACTTGTGGGGCTCTGACCAGGTTCTGTTACCCAGAATCCTTTGCAAACTTCAAAATTTGGCTAAAAAAACACATTTTCATCACATTTCGGTGACAGATAGTTCTGGAATCTGAGAGGAGCCACAAATTTCCTTCCACCCAGCGTTCCTCCAAGTCTCCCGATAAAAATGATACCTCACTTGTGTGGGTAGGCCTAGCGCCCGTGACAGGAAATGCCCCAAAACACAACGTGGACACATCACATTTTTTTAAAGAAAATAGAGGTGTTTTTTGCAAAGTGCCTACCTGTAGATTTTGGCCTCTAGCTCAGCCAGCACCTAGGGAAACCTACCAAACCTGTGCAATGTTTGAAAACTAGAGACCTAGGGGAATCCAAGATGGGGTGACTTGTGGGGCTCTGACCAGGTTCTGTTTCCCAGAATCCTTTGCAAACTTCATAATGTGGCTAAAAAAACACATTTTCCTCACATTTCGGTGACAGAAAGTTATGGAATCTGAGAGGAGCCACAAATTTCCTTCCACCCAGCGTTCCCCCAAGTCTCCCGATAAAAATGATACCTCACTTGTGTGGGTAGACCTAGCGCCCGTGACAGGAAATACCCCAAAACACAATGTGGACACATCACAAGTTTTTTAAAGAAAACAGAGCTGTTTTTTACAAAGTGCCTACCTGTAGATTTTGACCTCTAGCTCAGACGGCACCTAGCGAAACCTACCAAACCTGTGCATTTTTGAAAACTAGAGACCCAGGGGAATCCAAGATGGGGTGACTTGTGGGGCTCTGACCAGGTTCTGTTACCCAGAATCCTTTGCAAACCTCAAAATTTGGCTAAAAAACACATTTTCCTCACATTTCGGTGACAGAAAGTTCTGGAATCTGAGAGGAGCCACAAATTTCCTTCCACCCAGCGTTCCCCCAAGTCTCCCGATAAAAATGATACCTCACTAGTGTGGGTAGGCCTAGCGCCCGCGACAGGAAATGCCCCAAAACACAACGTGGACACATCACAATTTTTGACAGAAAACAGAGGTGTTTTTTGCAAAGTGCCTACCTGCTGATTTTGGCCTCTAGCTCAGCCGGCACCTAGGGAAACCTACCAAACCTGTGCATTTTCGAAAACTAGGGACCTAGGGGAATCCAAGATGGGGTGACTTGTGGGGCTCTGACCAGGTTCTGTTACCCAGAATCCTTTGCAAATTTCAAAATTTGGCTAAAAAAACACATTTTCCTCACATTTCGGTGACAGAAAGTTCTGGAATCTGAGAGGAGCCACAAATTTCCTTCCACCCAGCGTTCCCCCAAGTCTCCCGATAAAAATGATACCTCACTTGTGGGGATAGGCCTAGCGCCCGTGACAGGAAATAACCCAAAACACAACATGGACATATCACATTTTTTGAAAGAAAACAGAGGTGTTTTTTGCAAAGTGCCTACCTGTAGATATTGGCCTCTAGCTCAGCCGGCACCTAGCGAAACCTACCAAACCTGTGCATTCTTTAAAACTAGAGACCCAGGGGAATCCAAGATGGGGTGAATTGTGGGGCTCTGACCAGGTTCTGTTACCCAGAATCCTTTGCAAACTTCAAAATTTGGCTAAAAAAACACATTTTCCTCACATTTCGGTGACAGAAAGTTCTGGAATCTGAGAGGAGCCACAAATTTCCTTCCACCCAGCGTTCCCCCAAGTCTCCCGATAAAAATTATACCTCACTTGTGTGGGTAGGCCTAGCGCCTGTGACAGGAAATTCCCCAAAACACAACGTGGACACATCACATTTCTTGAAAGAAAACAGATGTTTTTTTTGCAAAGTGCCTACCTGTAAATTTTGGCCTCTAGCTCAGCCGGCACCTAGGGAAACCTACCAAACCTGTGCATTTTTAAAAACTAGAGACCTAGGGGAATCCAAGATGGGGTGACTTGTGGGGCTCTGACCAGGTTCTGTTACCCAGAATCCTTTGCAAACTTCATAATGTGGCTAAAAAAACACATTTTCCTCACATTTCGGTGACAGAAAGTTCTGGAATCTGAGAGGAGCCACAAATTTCCTTCCACCTAGCGTTCCCCCAAGTCTCCGATAAAAATGAAACCTCACTTGTGTGGGTAGGCCTAGCGCCCGCGACAGGAAATGCCCCAAAACACAACGTGGACAGATCACATTTTTTTTAAGAAAACAGAGGTGTTTTTTGCAAAGTGCCTATCTGCTGATTTTGGCCTCTAGCTCAGCCGGCACCTAGGGAAACCTACCAAACCTGTGCATTTTCGAAAACTAGGGACCTTGGGGAAATCAAGATGGGGTGACTTGTGGGGCTCTGACCAGGTTCTGTTACCCAGAATCCTTTGCAAACCACAAAATTTGGCTAAAAATACACATTTTCCTCACATTTCGGTGACAGAAAGTTCTGGAATCTGAGAGGAGCCACAAATTTTCTTCCACCCAGCGTTCCCCCAAGTCTCACGATAAAAATGATACCTCACTTGTGTGGGTAGGCCTAGCGCCCGCGACGGGAAATACCCCAAAACACAACGTGGACACATCACAAGTTTTTTAAAGAAAACAGAGGTGTTTTTTGCAAAGTGCCTACCTGTAGATTTTGGCCTCTAGCTCAGCCGGCACCTAGCGAAACCTACCAAACCTGTGCATTTTTGAAAACTAGAGACCCAGGGGAATCCAAGATGGGGTGACTTGTGGGGCTCTGACCAGGTTCTGTTACCCAGAATCCTTTGCAAACCTCAAAATGTGGCTAAAAAACACATTTTCCTCACATTTCGGTGACAGAAAGTTCTGGAATCTGAGAGGAGCCACAAATTTCCTTCCACCCAGCGTTTCCCCAAGTCTCCCGCAAAAATGATACCTCACTTGTGTGGGTAGGCCTGGCGCCCGCGACAGGAAATGCCCCAAAACACAACGTGGACACATCACAATTTTTGACAGAAAACAGAGGTGTTTTTTGCAAAGTGCCTACCTGTAGATTTTGGCCTCTAACTCAGCCGGCACCTAGGGAAACCTACCAAACCTGTGCATTTTCGAAAACTAGGGACCTAGGGGAATCCAAGATGGGGTGACTTGTGGGGCTCTGACGAGGTTCTGTTACCCAGAATCCTTTGCAAACTTCAAAATTTGGCTAAAAAAACACATTTTCCTCACATTTCGGTGACAGGAAGTTCTGGAATCTGAGAGGAGCCACAAATTTCCTTCCACCCAGCGTTCCCCCAAGTCTCCCGATAAAAATGATACCTCACTTGTGTGGGTAGGCCTAGCGCCCGCGACAGGAAATGCCCCAAAACACAATGTGGACAGATCACATTTTTTTAAAGAAAACAGAGGTGTTTTTTGCAAAGTGCCTACCTGTAGATTTTGGCCTCTAGCTCAGCCGGCACCTAGCGAAACCTACCAAACCTGTGCATTTTTTAAAACTAGAGAACCCGGGGAATCCAAGATGGGGTGACTTGTGGGGCTCTGACCAGGTTCTGTTACCCAGAATCCTTTGCAAACCTCAAAATTTGGCTAAAAAACACATTTACCTCACATTTCGGTGACAGAAAGTTCTGGAATCTGAGAGGAGCCACAAATTTCCTTCCACCCAGCGTTCCCCCAAGTCTCCCGATAAAAATGATACCTCACTTGTGTGGGTAGGCCTAGCGCCCGCGACAGGAAATACCCCAAAACACAACGTGGACACATCACAAGTTTTTTAAAGAGAACAGAGGTGTTTTTTGCAAAGTGCCTACCTGTAGATTTTGGCCTCTAGCTCAGCCGGCACCTAGCGAAACCTACCAAACCTGTGCATTTTTGAAAACTAGAGACCCAGGGGAATCCAAGATGGGGTGACTTGTGGGGCTCTGACCAGGTTCTGTTACCCAGAATCCTTTGCAAACCTAAAAATTTGGCTAAAAAACACATTTTCCTCACATTTCGGTGACAGAAAGTTCTGGAATCTGAGAGGAGCCACAAATTTCCTTCCACCCAGCGTTCCCCCAAGTCTCCCGCAAAAATGATACCTCACTTGTGTGGGTAGGCCTAGCGCCCGCAACAGGAAATGCCCCAAAACGCAACGTGGACACATCACAATTTTTGACAGAAAACAGAGGTGTTTTTTGCAAAGTGCCTACCTGCTGATTTTGGCCTCTAGGTCAGCCGGCACCTAGGGAAACCTACCAAACCTGTGCATTTTTTAAAACTAGGGACCTAGGGGAATCCAAGATGGGGTGACATGTGGGGTTCTGACCAGGTTCTGTTACCCAGAATCTTTTGCAAACCTCAAAATGTGGCTAAAAAAACAAATTTTCTTCACATTTCGGTGACAGAAAGTTATGGAATCTGAGAGGAGCCACAAATTTCCTTCCACCTAGTGTTCCCCCAAGTCTCCCAATAAAAATGATACCTCACTTGTGTGGGTAGGCCTAGCGCCCGCGACAGGAAATGCCCCAAAACACAACGTGGACACATCACATTTTTTGAAAGAAAACAGAGGTGTTTTTTGCAAAGTGCCTACCTGTAGATATTGGCCTCTAGCTCAGCCGGCACCTAGCGAAACCTACCAAACCTGTGCATTTTTGAAAACTAGAGACCCAAGGGAATCCAAGATGGGGTGACTTGTGTGGCTCTGACCAGGTTCTGTTACCCAGAATCCTTTGCAAACCTCAAAATTTGGCTAAAAAACACATTTTCCTCACATTTCGGTGACAGAAAGTTCTGGAATCTGAGAGGAGCCACAAATTTCCTTCCACCCAGCGTTCCCCCAAGTCTCCCGCAAAAATGATACCTCACTTGTGTGGGTAGGCCTAGCGCCCGCGACAGGAAATGCCCCAAAACGCAACGTGGACACATCACAATTTTTGACAGAAAACAGAGGTGTTTTTTGCAAAGTGCCTACCTGCTGATTGTGGCCTCTAGGTCAGCCGGCACCTAGGGAAACCTACCAAACCTGTGCATTTTTTAAAACTAGGGACCTAGGGGAATCCAAGATGGGGTGACTTGTGTGGCTCTGACCAGGTTCTGTTACCCAGAATCCTTTGCAAACCACAAAATTTGGCTAAAAATACACATTTTCCTCACATTTCGGTGACAGGAAGTTCTGGAATCTGAGAGGAGCCACAAATTTCCTTCCATCCAGCGTTCCCCCAAGTCTCCCGATAAAAATGATACCTCACTTGTGTGGGTAGGCCTAGCGCCCGCGACAGGAAATGCCCCAAAACACAACGTGGACACATCACATTTTTTTTAAAGAAAACAGAGGTGTTTTTTGCAAAGTGCCTACCTGTAGATTTTGGCCTCTAGCTCAGCCGGCACCTAGCGAAACCTACCAAACCTGTGCATTTTTTAAAACTAGAGACCCAGGGGAATCCAAGATGGGGTGACTTGTGGGGCTCTGACCAGGTTCTGTTACCCAGAATCCTTTGCAAACCTCAAAATTTGGCTAAAAATACACATTTTCCTCACATTTCGGTGACAGAAAGTTCTGGAATCTGAGAGGAGCCACAAATTTCCTTCCACAAAGCGTTCCCCCAAGTCTCCACATAAAAATGATACCTCACTTGTGTGGGTAGGCCTAGCGCCCGTGACAGGAAATAACCCAAAACACAACATGGACACATCACATTTTTTGAAAGAAAACAGAGGTGTTTTTTGCAAAGTGCCTACCTGTAGATGTTGGCCTCTAGCTCAGCCAGCACCTAGGGAAACCTACCAAACCTGTGCATTTTTGAAAACTAGAGACCTAGGGGAATCCAAGATGTGGTGACTTGTGGGGCTCTGACCAGGTTCTGTTACCCAGAATCTTTTGCAAACCTCAAAATGTGGCTAAAAAAACAAATTTTCTTCACATTTCGGTGACAGAAAGTTATGGAATCTGAGAGGAGCCACAAATTTCCTTCCACCTAGTGTTCCCCCAAGTCTCCCAATAAAAATGATACCTCACTTGTGTGGGTAGGCCTAGCGCCCGCGACAGGAAATGCCCCAAAACACAACGTGGACACATCACATTTTTTGAAAGAAAACAGAGGTGTTTTTTGCAAAGTGCCTACCTGTAGATTTTGGCCTCTAGCTCAGCCGGCAACTAGGGAAACCTACCAAACCTGTGCATTTGTGAAAACTAGAGACCTAGGGGAATCCAAGATGGGGTGACTTGTGGGGCTCTGACCAGGTTCTGTTACCCAGAATCCTTTGCAAACTTCAAAATTTGGCTAAAAAAACACATTTTCATCACATTTCGGTGACAGATAGTTCTGGAATCTGAGAGGAGCCACAAATTTCCTTCCACCCAGCGTTCCTCCAAGTCTCCCGATAAAAATGATACCTCACTTGTGTGGGTAGGCCTAGCGCCCGTGACAGGAAATGCCCCAAAACACAACGTGGACACATCACATTTTTTTAAAGAAAATAGAGGTGTTTTTTGCAAAGTGCCTACCTGTAGATTTTGGCCTCTAGCTCAGCCGGCACCTAGGGAAACCTACCAAACCTGTGCAATGTTTGAAAACTAGAGACCTAGGGGAATCCAAGATGGGGTGACTTGTGGGGCTCTGACCAGGTTCTGTTTCCCAGAATCCTTTGCAAACTTCATAATGTGGCTAAAAAAACACATTTTCCTCACATTTCGGTGACAGAAAGTTATGGAATCTGAGAGGAGCCACAAATTTCCTTCCACCCAGCGTTCCCCCAAGTCTCCCGATAAAAATGATACCTCACTTGTGTGGGTAGACCTAGCGCCCGTGACAGGAAATACCCCAAAACACAATGTGGACACATCACAAGTTTTTTAAAGAAAACAGAGCTGTTTTTTACAAAGTGCCTACCTGTAGATTTTGACCTCTAGCTCAGACGGCACCTAGCGAAACCTACCAAACCTGTGCATTTTTGAAAACTAGAGACCCAGGGGAATCCAAGATGGGGTGACTTGTGGGGCTCTGACCAGGTTCTGTTACCCAGAATCCTTTGCAAACCTCAAAATTTGGCTAAAAAACACATTTTCCTCACATTTCGGTGACAGAAAGTTCTGGAATCTGAGAGGAGCCACAAATTTCCTTCCACCCAGCGTTCCCCCAAGTCTCCCGATAAAAATGATACCTCACTAGTGTGGGTAGGCCTAGCGCCCGCGACAGGAAATGCCCCAAAACACAACGTGGACACATCACAATTTTTGACAGAAAACAGAGGTGTTTTTTGCAAAGTGCCTACCTGCTGATTTTGGCCTCTAGCTCAGCCGGCACCTAGGGAAACCTACCAAACCTGTGCATTTTCGAAAACTAGGGACCTAGGGGAATCCAAGATGGGGTGACTTGTGGGGCTCTGACCAGGTTCTGTTACCCAGAATCCTTTGCAAATTTCAAAATTTGGCTAAAAAAACACATTTTCCTCACATTTCGGTGACAGAAAGTTCTGGAATCTGAGAGGAGCCACAAATTTCCTTCCACCCAGCGTTCCCCCAAGTCTCCCGATAAAAATGATACCTCACTTGTGGGGATAGGCCTAGCGCCCGTGACAGGAAATAACCCAAAACACAACATGGACATATCACATTTTTTGAAAGAAAACAGAGGTGTTTTTTGCAAAGTGCCTACCTGTAGATATTGGCCTCTAGCTCAGCCGGCACCTAGCGAAACCTACCAAACCTGTGCATTCTTTAAAACTAGAGACCCAGGGGAATCCAAGATGGGGTGAATTGTGGGGCTCTGACCAGGTTCTGTTACCCAGAATCCTTTGCAAACTTCAAAATTTGGCTAAAAAAACACATTTTCCTCACATTTCGGTGACAGAAAGTTCTGGAATCTGAGAGGAGCCACAAATTTCCTTCCACCCAGCGTTCCCCCAAGTCTCCCGATAAAAATTATACCTCACTTGTGTGGGTAGGCCTAGCGCCTGTGACAGGAAATTCCCCAAAACACAACGTGGACACATCACATTTCTTGAAAGAAAACAGATGTTTTTTTTGCAAAGTGCCTACCTGTAAATTTTGGCCTCTAGCTCAGCCGGCACCTAGGGAAACCTACCAAACCTGTGCATTTTTAAAAACTAGAGACCTAGGGGAATCCAAGATGGGGTGACTTGTGGGGCTCTGACCAGGTTCTGTTACCCAGAATCCTTTGCAAACTTCATAATGTGGCTAAAAAAACACATTTTCCTCACATTTCGGTGACAGAAAGTTCTGGAATCTGAGAGGAGCCACAAATTTCCTTCCACCTAGCGTTCCCCCAAGTCTCCGATAAAAATGAAACCTCACTTGTGTGGGTAGGCCTAGCGCCCGCGACAGGAAATGCCCCAAAACACAACGTGGACAGATCACATTTTTTTTAAGAAAACAGAGGTGTTTTTTGCAAAGTGCCTATCTGCTGATTTTGGCCTCTAGCTCAGCCGGCACCTAGGGAAACCTACCAAACCTGTGCATTTTCGAAAACTAGGGACCTTGGGGAAATCAAGATGGGGTGACTTGTGGGGCTCTGACCAGGTTCTGTTACCCAGAATCCTTTGCAAACCACAAAATTTGGCTAAAAATACACATTTTCCTCACATTTCGGTGACAGAAAGTTCTGGAATCTGAGAGGAGCCACAAATTTTCTTCCACCCAGCGTTCCCCCAAGTCTCACGATAAAAATGATACCTCACTTGTGTGGGTAGGCCTAGCGCCCGCGACGGGAAATACCCCAAAACACAACGTGGACACATCACAAGTTTTTTAAAGAAAACAGAGGTGTTTTTTGCAAAGTGCCTACCTGTAGATTTTGGCCTCTAGCTCAGCCGGCACCTAGCGAAACCTACCAAACCTGTGCATTTTTGAAAACTAGAGACCCAGGGGAATCCAAGATGGGGTGACTTGTGGGGCTCTGACCAGGTTCTGTTACCCAGAATCCTTTGCAAACCTCAAAATGTGGCTAAAAAACACATTTTCCTCACATTTCGGTGACAGAAAGTTCTGGAATCTGAGAGGAGCCACAAATTTCCTTCCACCCAGCGTTCCCCCAAGTCTCCCGCAAAAATGATACCTCACTTGTGTGGGTAGGCCTGGCGCCCGCGACAGGAAATGCCCCAAAACACAACGTGGACACATCACAATTTTTGACAGAAAACAGAGGTGTTTTTTGCAAAGTGCCTACCTGTAGATTTTGGCCTCTAACTCAGCCGGCACCTAGGGAAACCTACCAAACCTGTGCATTTTCGAAAACTAGGGACCTAGGGGAATCCAAGATGGGGTGACTTGTGGGGCTCTGACGAGGTTCTGTTACCCAGAATCCTTTGCAAACTTCAAAATTTGGCTAAAAAAACACATTTTCCTCACATTTCGGTGACAGGAAGTTCTGGAATCTGAGAGGAGCCACAAATTTCCTTCCACCCAGCGTTCCCCCAAGTCTCCCGATAAAAATGATACCTCACTTGTGTGGGTAGGCCTAGCGCCCGCGACAGGAAATGCCCCAAAACACAATGTGGACAGATCACATTTTTTTAAAGAAAACAGAGGTGTTTTTTGCAAAGTGCCTACCTGTAGATTTTGGCATCTAGCTCAGCCGGCACCTAGCGAAACCTACCAAACCTGTGCATTTTTTAAAACTAGAGAACCCGGGGAATCCAAGATGGGGTGACTTGTGGGGCTCTGACCAGGTTCTGTTACCCAGAATCCTTTGCAAACCTCAAAATTTGGCTAAAAAACACATTTACCTCACATTTCGGTGACAGAAAGTTCTGGAATCTGAGAGGAGCCACAAATTTCCTTCCACCCAGCGTTCCCCCAAGTCTCCCGATAAAAATGATACCTCACTTGTGTGGGTAGGCCTAGCGCCCGCGACAGGAAATACCCCAAAACACAACGTGGACACATCACAAGTTTTTTAAAGAGAACAGAGGTGTTTTTTGCAAAGTGCCTACCTGTAGATTTTGGCCTCTAGCTCAGCCGGCACCTAGCGAAACCTACCAAACCTGTGCATTTTTGAAAACTAGAGACCCAGGGGAATCCAAGATGGGGTGACTTGTGGGGCTCTGACCAGGTTCTGTTACCCAGAATCCTTTGCAAACCTAAAAATTTGGCTAAAAAACACATTTTCCTCACATTTCGGTGACAGAAAGTTCTGGAATCTGAGAGGAGCCACAAATTTCCTTCCACCCAGCGTTCCCCCAAGTCTCCCGCAAAAATGATACCTCACTTGTGTGGGTAGGCCTAGCGCCCGCAACAGGAAATGCCCCAAAACGCAACGTGGACACATCACAATTTTTGACAGAAAACAGAGGTGTTTTTTGCAAAGTGCCTACCTGCTGATTTTGGCCTCTAGGTCAGCCGGCACCTAGGGAAACCTACCAAACCTGTGCATTTTTTAAAACTAGGGACCTAGGGGAATCCAAGATGGGGTGACATGTGGGGTTCTGACCAGGTTCTGTTACCCAGAATCTTTTGCAAACCTCAAAATGTGGCTAAAAAAACAAATTTTCTTCACATTTCGGTGACAGAAAGTTATGGAATCTGAGAGGAGCCACAAATTTCCTTCCACCTAGTGTTCCCCCAAGTCTCCCAATAAAAATGATACCTCACTTGTGTGGGTAGGCCTAGCGCCCGCGACAGGAAATGCCCCAAAACACAACGTGGACACATCACATTTTTTGAAAGAAAACAGAGGTGTTTTTTGCAAAGTGCCTACCTGTAGATTTTGGCCTCTAGCTCAGCCGGCACCTAGGGAAACCTACCAAACCTGTGCAATGTTTGAAAACTAGAGACCTAGGGGAATCCAAGATGGGGTGACTTGTGGGGCTCTGACCAGGTTCTGTTACCCAGAATCCTTTGCAAACTTCATAATGTGGCTAAAAAAACACATTTTCCTCACATTTCGGTGACAGAAAGTTATGGAATCTGAGAGGAGCCACAAATTTCCTTCCACCCAGCGTTCCTCCAAGTCTCCCGATAAAAATGATACCTCACTAGTGTGGGTAGGCCTAGCGCCTGCGACAGGAAATGCCCCAAAACACAACGTGGACACATCACAATTTTTGACAGAAAACAGAGGTGTTTTTTGCAAAGTGCCTACCTGCTGATTTTGGCCTCTAGCTCAGCCGGCACCTAGGGAAACCTACCAAACCTGTGCATTTTCGAAAACTAGGGACCTAGGGGAATCCAAGATGGGGTGACTTGTGGGGCTCTGACCAGGTTCTGTTACCCAGAATCCTTTGCAAATTTCAAAATTTGGCTAAAAAAAACACATTTTCCTCACATTTCGGTGACAGAAAGTTCTGGAATCTGAGAGGAGCCACAAATTTCCTTCCACCCAGCGTTCCCCCAAGTCTCCCGATAAAAATGATACCTCACTTGTGGGGATAGGCCTAGCGCCCGTGACAGGAAATAACCCAAAACACAACATGGACATATCACATTTTTTGAAAGAAAACAGAGGTGTTTTTTGCAAAGTGCCTACCTGTAGATATTGGCCTCTAGCTCAGCCGGCACCTAGCGAAACCTACCAAACCTGTGCATTCTTTAAAACTAGAGACCCAGGGGAATCCAAGATGGGGTGGCTTGTGGGGCTCTGACCAGGTTCTGTTACCCAGAATCCTTTGCAAACCTCAAAATTTGGCTAAAAAACACATTTACCTCACATTTCGGTGACAGGAAGTTCTGGAATCTGAGAGGAGCCACAAATTTCCTTCCACCCAGCGTTCCCCCAAGTCTCCCGATAAAAATGATACCTCACTTGTGTGGGTAGGCCTAGCGCCCGCGACAGGAAATGCCCCAAAACACAATGTGGACAGATCACATTTTTTTAAAGAAAACAGAGGTGTTTTTTGCAAAGTGCCTACCTGTAGATTTTGGCCTCTAGCTCAGCCGGCACCTAGCGAAACCTACCAAACCTGTGCATTTTTTAAAACTAGAGAACCCGGGGAATCCAAGATGGGGTGACTTGTGGGGCTCTGACCAGGTTCTGTTACCCAGAATCCTTTGCAAACCTCAAAATTTGGCTAAAAAACACATTTACCTCACATTTCGGTGACAGAAAGTTCTGGAATCTGAGAGGAGCCACAAATTTCCTTCCACCCAGCGTTCCCCCAAGTCTCCCGATAAAAATGATACCTCACTTGTGTGGGTAGGCCTAGCGCCCGCGACAGGAAATACCCCAAAACACAACGTGGACACATCACAAGTTTTTTAAAGAGAACAGAGGTGTTTTTTGCAAAGTGCCTACCTGTAGATTTTGGCCTCTAGCTCAGCCGGCACCTAGCGAAACCTACCAAACCTGTGCATTTTTTAAAACTAGAGAACCCGGGGAATCCAAGATGGGGTGACTTGTGGGGCTCTGACCAGGTTCTGTTACCCAGAATCCTTTGCAAACCTCAAAATTTGGCTAAAAAACACATTTACCTCACATTTCGGTGACAGAAAGTTCTGGAATCTGAGAGGAGCCACAAATTTCCTTCCACCCAGCGTTCCCCCAAGTCTCCCGATAAAAATGATACCTCACTTGTGTGGGTAGGCCTAGCGCCCGCGACAGGAAATGCCCCAAAACACAATGTGGACAGATCACATTTTTTTAAAGAAAACAGAGGTGTTTTTTGCAAAGTGCCTACCTGTAGATTTTGGCCTCTAGCTCAGCCGGCACCTAGCGAAACCTACCAAACCTGTGCATTTTTTAAAACTAGAGAACCCGGGGAATCCAAGATGGGGTGACTTGTGGGGCTCTGACCAGGTTCTGTTACCCAGAATCCTTTGCAAACCTCAAAATTTGGCTAAAAAACACATTTACCTCACATTTCGGTGACAGAAAGTTCTGGAATCTGAGAGGAGCCACAAATTTCCTTCCACCCAGCGTTCCCCCAAGTCTCCCGATAAAAATGATACCTCACTTGTGTGGGTAGGCCTAGCGCCCGCGACAGGAAATACCCCAAAACACAACGTGGACACATCACAAGTTTTTTAAAGAGAACAGAGGTGTTTTTTGCAAAGTGCCTACCTGTAGATTTTGGCCTCTAGCTCAGCCGGCACCTAGCGAAACCTACCAAACCTGTGCATTTTTGAAAACTAGAGACCCAGGGGAATCCAAGATGGGGTGACTTGTGGGGCTCTGACCAGGTTCTGTTACCCAGAATCCTTTGCAAACCTAAAAATTTGGCTAAAAAACACATTTTCCTCACATTTCGGTGACAGAAAGTTCTGGAATCTGAGAGGAGCCACAAATTTCCTTCCACCCAGCGTTCCCCCAAGTCTCCCGCAAAAATGATACCTCACTTGTGTGGGTAGGCCTAGCGCCCGCAACAGGAAATGCCCCAAAACGCAACGTGGACACATCACAATTTTTGACAGAAAACAGAGGTGTTTTTTGCAAAGTGCCTACCTGCTGATTTTGGCCTCTAGGTCAGCCGGCACCTAGGGAAACCTACCAAACCTGTGCATTTTTTAAAACTAGGGACCTAGGGGAATCCAAGATGGGGTGACATGTGGGGTTCTGACCAGGTTCTGTTACCCAGAATCTTTTGCAAACCTCAAAATGTGGCTAAAAAAACAAATTTTCTTCACATTTCGGTGACAGAAAGTTATGGAATCTGAGAGGAGCCACAAATTTCCTTCCACCTAGTGTTCCCCCAAGTCTCCCAATAAAAATGATACCTCACTTGTGTGGGTAGGCCTAGCGCCCGCGACAGGAAATGCCCCAAAACACAACGTGGACACATCACATTTTTTGAAAGAAAACAGAGGTGTTTTTTGCAAAGTGCCTACCTGTAGATTTTGGCCTCTAGCTCAGCCGGCACCTAGGGAAACCTACCAAACCTGTGCAATGTTTGAAAACTAGAGACCTAGGGGAATCCAAGATGGGGTGACTTGTGGGGCTCTGACCAGGTTCTGTTACCCAGAATCCTTTGCAAACTTCATAATGTGGCTAAAAAAACACATTTTCCTCACATTTCGGTGACAGAAAGTTATGGAATCTGAGAGGAGCCACAAATTTCCTTCCACCCAGCGTTCCTCCAAGTCTCCCGATAAAAATGATACCTCACTAGTGTGGGTAGGCCTAGCGCCTGCGACAGGAAATGCCCCAAAACACAACGTGGACACATCACAATTTTTGACAGAAAACAGAGGTGTTTTTTGCAAAGTGCCTACCTGCTGATTTTGGCCTCTAGCTCAGCCGGCACCTAGGGAAACCTACCAAACCTGTGCATTTTCGAAAACTAGGGACCTAGGGGAATCCAAGATGGGGTGACTTGTGGGGCTCTGACCAGGTTCTGTTACCCAGAATCCTTTGCAAATTTCAAAATTTGGCTAAAAAAACACATTTTCCTCACATTTCGGTGACAGAAAGTTCTGGAATCTGAGAGGAGCCACAAATTTCCTTCCACCCAGCGTTCCCCCAAGTCTCCCGATAAAAATGATACCTCACTTGTGGGGATAGGCCTAGCGCCCGTGACAGGAAATAACCCAAAACACAACATGGACATATCACATTTTTTTAAAGAAAACAGAGGTGTTTTTTGCAAAGTGCCTACCTGTAGATATTGGCCTCTAGCTCAGCCGGCACCTAGCGAAACCTACCAAACCTGTGCATTCTTTAAAACTAGAGACCCAGGGGAATCCAAGATGGGGTGACTTGTGGGGCTCTGACCAGGTTCTGTTACCCAGAATCCTTTGCAAACCTCAAAATTTGGCTAAAAAACACATTTACCTCACATTTCGGTGACAGGAAGTTCTGGAATCTGAGAGGAGCCACAAATTTCCTTCCACCCAGCGTTCCCCCAAGTCTCCCGATAAAAATGATACCTCACTTGTGTGGGTAGGCCTAGCGCCCGCGACAGGAAATGCCCCAAAACACAATGTGGACAGATCACATTTTTTTAAAGAAAACAGAGGTGTTTTTTGCAAAGTGCCTACCTGTAGATTTTGGCCTCTAGCTCAGCCGGCACCTAGCGAAACCTACCAAACCTGTGCATTTTTAAAAACTAGAGACCTAGGGGAATCCAAGATGGGGTGACTTGTGGGGCTCTGACCAGGTTCTGTTACCCAGAATCCTTTGCAAACTTCATAATGTGGCTAAAAAAACACATTTTCCTCACATTTCGGTGACAGAAAGTTCTGGAATCTGAGAGGAGCCACAAATTTCCTTCCACCTAGCGTTCCCCCAAGTCTCCGATAAAAATGAAACCTCACTTGTGTGGGTAGGCCTAGCGCCCGCGACAGGAAATGCCCCAAAACACAACGTGGACAGATCACATTTTTTTTAAGAAAACAGAGGTGTTTTTTGCAAAGTGCCTATCTGCTGATTTTGGCCTCTAGCTCAGCCGGCACCTAGGGAAACCTACCAAACCTGTGCATTTTCGAAAACTAGGGACCTTGGGGAAATCAAGATGGGGTGACTTGTGGGGCTCTGACCAGGTTCTGTTACCCAGAATCCTTTGCAAACCACAAAATTTGGCTAAAAATACACATTTTCCTCACATTTCGGTGACAGAAAGTTCTGGAATCTGAGAGGAGCCACAAATTTTCTTCCACCCAGCGTTCCCCCAAGTCTCACGATAAAAATGATACCTCACTTGTGTGGGTAGGCCTAGCGCCCGCGACGGGAAATACCCCAAAACACAACGTGGACACATCACAAGTTTTTTAAAGAAAACAGAGGTGTTTTTTGCAAAGTGCCTACCTGTAGATTTTGGCCTCTAGCTCAGCCGGCACCTAGCGAAACCTACCAAACCTGTGCATTTTTGAAAACTAGAGACCCAGGGGAATCCAAGATGGGGTGACTTGTGGGGCTCTGACCAGGTTCTGTTACCCAGAATCCTTTGCAAACCTCAAAATGTGGCTAAAAAACACATTTTCCTCACATTTCGGTGACAGAAAGTTCTGGAATCTGAGAGGAGCCACAAATTTCCTTCCACCCAGCGTTCCCCCAAGTCTCCCGCAAAAATGATACCTCACTTGTGTGGGTAGGCCTGGCGCCCGCGACAGGAAATGCCCCAAAACACAACGTGGACACATCACAATTTTTGACAGAAAACAGAGGTGTTTTTTGCAAAGTGCCTACCTGTAGATTTTGGCCTCTAACTCAGCCGGCACCTAGGGAAACCTACCAAACCTGTGCATTTTCGAAAACTAGGGACCTAGGGGAATCCAAGATGGGGTGACTTGTGGGGCTCTGACGAGGTTCTGTTACCCAGAATCCTTTGCAAACTTCAAAATTTGGCTAAAAAAACACATTTTCCTCACATTTCGGTGACAGGAAGTTCTGGAATCTGAGAGGAGCCACAAATTTCCTTCCACCCAGCGTTCCCCCAAGTCTCCCGATAAAAATGATACCTCACTTGTGTGGGTAGGCCTAGCGCCCGCGACAGAAAATGCCCCAAAACACAATGTGGACAGATCACATTTTTTTAAAGAAAACAGAGGTTTTTTTTGCAAAGTGCCTACCTGTAGATTTTGGCCTCTAGCTCAGCCGGCACCTAGCGAAACCTACCAAACCTGTGCATTTTTTAAAACTAGAGAACCCGGGGAATCCAAGATGGGGTGACTTGTGGGGCTCTGACCAGGTTCTGTTACCCAGAATCCTTTGCAAACCTCAAAATTTGGCTAAAAAACACATTTACCTCACATTTCGGTGACAGAAAGTTCTGGAATCTGAGAGGAGCCACAAATTTCCTTCCACCCAGCGTTCCCCCAAGTCTCCCGATAAAAATGATACCTCACTTGTGTGGGTAGGCCTAGCGCCCGCGACAGGAAATACCCCAAAACACAACGTGGACACATCACAAGTTTTTTAAAGAGAACAGAGGTGTTTTTTGCAAAGTGCCTACCTGTAGATTTTGGCCTCTAGCTCAGCCGGCACCTAGCGAAACCTACCAAACCTGTGCATTTTTGAAAACTAGAGACCCAGGGGAATCCAAGATGGGGTGACTTGTGGGGCTCTGACCAGGTTCTGTTACCCAGAATCCTTTGCAAACCTAAAAATTTGGCTAAAAAACACATTTTCCTCACATTTCGGTGACAGAAAGTTCTGGAATCTGAGAGGAGCCACAAATTTCCTTCCACCCAGCGTTCCCCCAAGTCTCCCGCAAAAATGATACCTCACTTGTGTGGGTAGGCCTAGCGCCCGCAACAGGAAATGCCCCAAAACGCAACGTGGACACATCACAATTTTTGACAGAAAACAGAGGTGTTTTTTGCAAAGTGCCTACCTGCTGATTTTGGCCTCTAGGTCAGCCGGCACCTAGGGAAACCTACCAAACCTGTGCATTTTTTAAAACTAGGGACCTAGGGGAATCCAAGATGGGGTGACATGTGGGGTTCTGACCAGGTTCTGTTACCCAGAATCTTTTGCAAACCTCAAAATGTGGCTAAAAAAACAAATTTTCTTCACATTTCGGTGACAGAAAGTTATGGAATCTGAGAGGAGCCACAAATTTCCTTCCACCTAGTGTTCCCCCAAGTCTCCCAATAAAAATGATACCTCACTTGTGTGGGTAGGCCTAGCGCCCGCGACAGGAAATGCCCCAAAACACAACGTGGACACATCACATTTTTTGAAAGAAAACAGAGGTGTTTTTTGCAAAGTGCCTACCTGTAGATTTTGGCCTCTAGCTCAGCCGGCACCTAGGGAAACCTACCAAACCTGTGCAATGTTTGAAAACTAGAGACCTAGGGGAATCCAAGATGGGGTGACTTGTGGGGCTCTGACCAGGTTCTGTTACCCAGAATCCTTTGCAAACTTCATAATGTGGCTAAAAAAACACATTTTCCTCACATTTCGGTGACAGAAAGTTATGGAATCTGAGAGGAGCCACAAATTTCCTTCCACCCAGCGTTCCCCCAAGTCTCCCGATAAAAATGATACCTCACTTGTGTGGGTAGACCTAGCGCCCGCGACAGGAAATACCCCAAAACACAACGTGGACACATCACAAGTTTTTTAAAGAAAACAGAGGTGTTTTTTGCAAAGTGCCTACCTGTAGATTTTGGCCTCTAGCTCAGCCGGCACCTAGCGAAACCTACCAAACCTGTGCATTTTTGAAAACTAGAGACCCAGGGGAATCCAAGATGGGGTGACTTGTGGGGCTCTGACCAGGTTCTGTTACCCAGAATCCTTTGCAAACCTCAAAATTTGGCTAAAAAACACATTTTCCTCACATTTCGGTGACAGAAAGTTCTGGAATCTGAGAGGAGCCACAAATTTCCTTCCACCCAGCGTTCCCCCAAGTCTCCCGATAAAAATGATACCTCACTAGTGTGGGTAGGCCTAGCGCCCGCGACAGGAAATGCCCCAAAACAAAACGTGGACACATCACAATTTTTGACAGAAAACAGAGGTGTTTTTTGCAAAGTGCCTACCTGCTGATTTTGGCCTCTAGCTCAGCCGGCACCTAGGGAAACCTATCAAACCTGTGCATTTTCGAAAACTAGGGACCTAGGGGAATCCAAGATGGGGTGACTTGTGGGGCTCTGACCAGGTTCTGTTACCCAGAATCCTTTGCAAACCACAAAATTTGGCTAAAAATACACATTTTCCTCACATTTCGGTGACAGGAAGTTCTGGAATCTGAGAGGAGCCACAAATTTCCTTCCACCCAGCGTTCCCCCAAGTCTCCCGATAAAAATGATACCTCACTTGTGTGGGTAGGCCTAGCGCCCGTGACAGGAAATAACCCAAAACACAACATGGACACATCACATTTTTTGAAAGAAAACAGAGGTGTTTTTTGCAAAGTGCCTACCTGTAGATATTGGCCTCTAGCTCAGCCGGCACCTAGCGAAACCTAC
This sequence comes from Pleurodeles waltl, assembly GCF_031143425.1. Taxonomy (NCBI): domain Eukaryota; kingdom Metazoa; phylum Chordata; class Amphibia; order Caudata; family Salamandridae; genus Pleurodeles; species Pleurodeles waltl. The sequence goes on along the minus strand of NC_090440.1, from coordinate 69,618,786 downwards.
CAGACCTGTGCATTTTTGAAAACTAGAGACCCAGGGGAATCCAAGATGGGGTGACTTGTGGGGCTCTGACCAGGTTCTGTTACCCAGAATCCTTTGCAAATTTCAAAATTTGGCTAAAAAAACACATTTTCCTCACATTTCGGTGACAGAAAGTTCTGGAATCTGAGAGGAGCCACAAATTTCCTACCACCCAGCGTTCCCCCAAGTCTCCCGATAAAAATGATACCTCACTTGTGTGGGTAGGTCTAGCGCCCGCGACAGGAAATGCCCCAAAACACAACGTGGACAGATCACATTTTTTAAAAGAAAACAGAGGTGTTTTTTGCAAAGTGCCTACCTGTAGATTTTGGCCTCTAGCTCAGCCGGCACCTAGCGAAACCTACCAAACCTGTGCATTTTTGAAAACTAGAGACCCAGGGGAATCCAAGATGGGGTGACTTGTGAGGCTCTGACCAGGTTCTGTTACCCAGAATCCTTTGCAAACCTCAAAATTTGGCTAAAAAACACATTTTCCTCACATTTCGGTGACAGAAAGTTCTGGAATCTGAGAGGAGCCACAAATTTCCTTCCACCCAGCATTCCCCCAAGTCTCCCGATAAAAATGATACCTCACTTGTGTGGGTAGGCCTAGCGCCCGCGACAGGAAATGCCCCAAAACACAACGTGGACAGATCACATTTTTTAAAAGAAAACAGAGGTGTTTTTTGCAAAGTGCCTACCTGTAGATTTTGGCCTCTAGCTCAGCCGGCACCTAGCGAAACCTACCAAACCTGTGCATTTTTTAAAACTAGAGACCCCGGGAAATCCAAGATGGAGTGACTTGTGGGGCTCTGACCAGGTTCTGTTACCCAGAATCCTTTGCAAACCTCAAAATTTGGCTAAAAAACACATTTTCCTGACATTTCGGTGACAGAAAGTTCTGGAATCTGAGAGGAGCCACAAATTTCCTTCCACCCAGCGTTCCCCCAAGTCTCCCGATAAAAATGATACCTCACTTGTGTGGGTAGGCCTAGCGCCCGCTACAGGAAATACCCCAAAACACAACGTGGACACATCACAAGTTTTTTAAAGAAAACAGAGGTGGATTTTGGCCTCTAGCTCAGCCGGCACCTAGCGAAACCTACCAAGCCTGTGCATTTTTGAAAACTAGAGACCCAGGGGAATCCAAGATGGGGTGACTTGTGGGGCTCTGACCAGGTTCTGTTACCCAGAATCCTTTGCAAACCTCAAAATTTGGCTAAAAATACACATTTTCCTCACATTTCGGTGACAGAAAGTTCTGGAATCTGAGAGGAGCCACAAATTTCCTTCCACAAAGCGTTCCCCCAAGTCTCCACATAAAAATGATACCTCACTTGTGTGGGTACGCCTAGCGCCCGTGACGGGAAATAACCCAAAACACAACATGGACACATCACATTTTTTGAAAGAAAACAGAGGTGTTTTTTGCAAAGTGCCTACCTGTAGATTTTGGCCTCTAGCTCAGCCAGCACCTAGGGAAACCTACCAAACCTGTGCATTTTTGAAAACTAGAGACCTAGGGGAATCCAAGATGTGGTGACTTGTGGGGCTCTGACCAGGTTCTGTTACCCAGAATCTTTTGCAAACCTCAAAATGTGGCTAAAAAACCAAATTTTCTTCACATTTCGGTGACAGAAAGTTATGGAATCTGAGAGGAGCCACAAATTTCCTTCCACCTAGTGTTCCCCCAAGTCTCCCAATAAAAATGATACCTCACTTGTGTGGGTAGGCCTAGAGCCCGCGACAGGAAATGCCCCAAAACACAACGTGGACACATCCCATTTTTTGAAAGAAAACAGAGGTGTTTTTTGCAAAGTGCCTACCTGTAGATTTTGGCCTCTAGCTCAGCCGGCACCTAGGGAAACCTACCAAACCTGTGCATTTTTGAAAACTAGAGACCTAGGGGAATCCAAGATGGGGTGACTTGTGGGGCTCTGACCAGGTTCTGTTACCCAGAATCCTTTGCAAACTTCAAAATTTGGCTAAAAAAACAAATTTTCATCACATTTCGGTGACAGAAAGTTCTGGAATCTGAGAGGAGCCACAAATTTCCTTCCACCCAGCGTTCCTCCAAGTCTCCCGATAAAAATGATACCTCACTTGTGTGGGTAGGCCTAGCGCCCGTGACAGGAAATAACCCAAAACACAACATGGACACATCACATTTTTTGAAAGAAAACAGAGATGTTTTTTGCAAAGTGCCTACCTGTAGATATTGGCCTCTAGCTCAGCCGGCACCTAGCGAAACCTACCAGACCTGTGCATTTTTGAAAACTAGAGACCCAGGGGAATCCAAGATGGGGTGACTTGTGGGGCTCTGACCAGGTTCTGTTACCCAGAATCCTTTGCAAATTTCAAAATTTGGCTAAAAAAACACATTTTCCTCACATTTCGGTGACAGAAAGTTCTGGAATCTGAGAGGAGCCACAAATTTCCTACCACCCAGCGTTCCCCCAAGTCTCCCGATAAAAATGATACCTCACTTGTGTGGGTAGGCCTAGCGCCCGCGACAGGAAATGCCCCAAAACACAACGTGGACAGATCACATTTTTTAAAAGAAAACAGAGGTGTTTTTTGCAAAGTGCCTACCTGTAGATTTTGGCCTCTAGCTCAGCCGGCACCTAGCGAAACCTACCAAACCTGTGCATTTTTGAAAACTAGAGACCCAGGGGAATCCAAGATGGGGTGACTTGTGAGGCTCTGACCAGGTTCTGTTACCCAGAATCCTTTGCAAACCTCAAAATTTGGCTAAAAAACACATTTTCCTCACATTTCGGTGACAGAAAGTTCTGGAATCTGAGAGGAGCCACAAATTTCCTTCCACCCAGCGTTCCCCCAAGTCTCCCGATAAAAATGATACCTCACTTGTGTGGGTAGGCCTAGCGCCCGCGACAGGAAATGCCCCAAAACACAACGTGGACAGATCACATTTTTTAAAAGAAAACAGAGGTGTTTTTTGCAAAGTGCCTACCTGTAGATTTTGGCCTCTAGCTCAGCCGGCACCTAGCGAAACCTCCCAAACCTGTGCATTTTTGAAAACTAGAGACCCCGGGAAATCCAAGATGGAGTGACTTGTGGGGCTCTGACCAGGTTCTGTTACCCAGAATCCTTTGCAAACCTCAAAATTTGGCTAAAAAACACATTTTCCTCACATTTCGGTGACAGAAAGTTCTGGAATCTGAGAGGAGCCACAAATTTCCTTCCACCCAGCGTTCCCCCAAGTCTCCCGATAAAAATGATACCTCACTTGTGTGGGTAGGCCTAGCGCCCGCGACAGGAAATACCCCAAAACACAACGTGGACACACCACAAGTTTTTTAAAGAAAACAGAGGTGGATTTTGGCCTCTAGCTCAGCCGGCACCTAGCGAAACCTACCAAGCCTGTGCATTTTTGAAAACTAGAGACCCAGGGGAATCCAAGATGGGGTGACTTGTGGGGCTCTGACCAGGTTCTGTTACCCAGACTCCTTTGCAAACCTCAACATTTGGCTAAAAAACACATTTTCCTCACATTTCGGTGACAGAAAGTTCTGGAATCTGAGAGGAGCCACAAATTTCCTTCCACCCAGCGTTCCCCCAAGTCTCCCGATAAAAATGATACCTCACTTGTGTGGGTAGGCCTAGCGCCTGCGACAGGAAATGCCCCAAAACACAACGTGGACACATCACAATTTTTGACAGAAAACAGAGGTGTTTTTTGCAAAGTGCCTACCTGCTGATTTTGGCCTCTAGCTCAGCCGGCACCTAGGGAAACCTACCAAACCTGTGCATTTTTTAAAACTAGGGACCTAGGGGAATACAAGATGGGGTGACTTGTGGGGCTCTGATCAGGTTCTGTTACCCAGAATCCTTTGCAAACCACAAAATTTGGCTAAAAATACACATTTTCCTCACATTTCGGTGACAGGAAGTTCTGGAATCTGAGAGGAGCCACAAATTTCCTTCCATCCAGCTTTCCCCCAAGTCTCCCGATAAAAATGATACCTCACTTGTGTGGGTAGGCCTAGCGCCCGCGACAGGAAATGCCCCAAAACACAACGTGGACACATCACATTTTTTTAAAGAGAACAGAGGTGTTTTTTGCAAAGTGCCTACCTGTATATTTTGGCCTCTAGCTCAGCCGGCACCTAGCGAAACCTACCAAACCTGTGCATTTTTGAAAACTAGAGACCCAGGGGAATCCAAGATGGGGTGACTTGTGGGGCTCTGACCAGGTTCTGTTACCCAGAATCCTTTGCAAACCTCAAAATTTGGCTAAAAATACACATTTTCCTCACATTTCGGTGACAGAAAGTTCTGGAATCTGAGAGGAGCCACAAATTTCCTTCCACCCAGCGTTCCTCCAAGTCTCCCGATAAAAATGATACCTCACTTGTGTGGGTAGGCCTAGCGCCCGTGACAGGAAATGCCCCAAAACACAACGTGGACACATCAAATTTTTTAAAAGAAAATAGAGGTGTTTTTTGCAAAGTGCCTACCTGTAGATTTTGGCCTCTAGCTCAGCCGGCACCTAGGGAAACCTACCAAACCTGTGCATTTTTTAAAACTAGAGACCTAGGGGAATCCAAGATGGGGTGACTTGTGGGGCTCTGACCAGGTTCTGTTACCCAGAATCCTTTGCAAACCTCAAAATTTGGCTAAAAAAACACATGTTCCTCACATTTCTGTGGCAGAAAGTTCTAGAATCTGAGAGGAGCCATAAATTTCCTTCCACCCAGCGTTCCCCCACGTCTCCCGATAAAAATGATACCTCACTTGTGTGGGTAGGCCTAGCGCCCGCGACAGGAAACGCCCCAAAGCGCAACGTGGACACATCACAGAAAACAGACCTGTTTTTAGCAAAGTGCCTACCTGTTGATTTTGGCCTCTAGCTCAGCCGCCACCTAGGGAAACCTACCAAACCTTTGCATTTCTGAAAACTAGAGACCTAGGGGAATCCAAGATGGGGTGATTTGTGTGGCTCGGACCAGGTTCTGTTACCCAGAATCCTTTGCAAACCTCAAAATTTGGCTAAAAAAACACATGTTCCTCACATTTCTGTGGCAGAAAGTTCTGGAATCTGAGAGGAGCCACAAATTTCCTTCCACCCAGCGTTCCTCCAAGTCTCCCGATAAAAATGATACCTCACTTGTGTGGGTAGGCCTAGCGCCCGTGACAGGAAATGCCCCAAAACACAACGTGGACACATCACATTTTTTTAAAGAAAATAGAGGTGTTTTTTGCAAAGTGCCTACCTGTAGATTTTGGCCTCTAGCTCAGCCGGCACCTAGGGAAACCTACCAAACCTGTGCATTTTTTAAAACTAGAGACCTAGGGGAATCCAAGATGGGGTGACTTGTGGGGCTCTGACCAGGTTCTGTTACCCAGAATCCTTTGCAAACCTCAAAATTTGGCTAAAAAACACATTTTCCTCACATTTCGGTGACAGAAAGTTATGGAATCTGAGAGGAGCCACAAATTTCCTTCCACCCAGCGTTCCCCCAAGTCTCCCGATAAAAATGATACCTCACTTGTGTGGGTAGACCTAGCGCCCGCGACAGGAAATACCCCAAAACACAACGTGGACACATCACAAGTTTTTTAAAGAAAACAGAGCTGTTTTTTGCAAAGTGCCTACCTGTAGATTTTGGCCTCTAGCTCAGCCGGCACCTAGCGAAACCTACCAAACCTGTGCATTTTTGAAAACTAGAGACCCAGGGGAATCCAAGATGGGGTGACTTGTGGGGCTCTGACCAGGTTCTGTTACCCAGAATCCTTTGCAAACCTCAAAATTTGGCTAAAAAACACATTTTCCTCACATTTCGGTGACAGAAAGTTATGGAATCTGAGAGGAGCCACAAATTTCCTTCCACCCAGCATTCCCCCAAGTCTCCCGATAAAAATGATACCTCACTTGTGTGGGTAGACCTAGCGCCCGTGACAGGAAATACCCCAAAACACAACGTGGACACATCACAAGTTTTTTAAAGAAAACAGAGCTGTTTTTTGCAAAGTGCCTACCTGTAGATTTTGGCCTCTAGCTCAGCCGGCACCTAGCGAAACCTACCAAACCTGTGCATTTTTGAAAACTAGAGACCCAGGGGAATCCAAGATGGGGTGACTTGTGAGCTCTGACCAGGTTCTGTTACCCAGAATCCTTTGCAAACCTCAACATTTGGCTAAAAAACACATTTTCCTCACATTTCGGTGACAGAAAGTTCTGGAATCTGAGAGGAGCCACAAATTTCCTTCCACCCAGCGTTCCCCCAAGTCTCCCAATAAAAATGATACCTCACTTGTGTGGGTAGGCCTAGCGCCCGCGACAGGAAATGCCCCAAAACACAACGTGGACACATCACAATTTTTGACAGAAAACAGAGGTGTTTTTTGCAAAGTGCCTACCTGCTGATTTTGGCCTCTAGCTCAGCCGGCACCTAGGGAAACCTACCAAACCTGTGCATTTTTTAAAACTAGGGACCTAGGGGAATCCAAGATGGGGTGACTTGTGGGGCACTGACCAGGTTCTGTTACCCAGAATCCTTTGCAAACCACAAAATTTGGCTAAAAATACACATTTTCCTCACATTTCGGTGACAGGAAGTTCTGGAATCTGAGAGGAGCCACAAATTTCCTTCCATCCAGCTTTCCCCCAAGTCTCCCGATAAAAATGATACCTCACTTGTGTGGGTAGGCCTAGCGCCCGCGACAGGAAATGCCCCAAAACACAACGTGGACACATCACATTTTTTTAAAGAGAACAGAGGTGTTTTTTGCAAAGTGCCTACCTGTAGATTTTGGCCTCTAGCTCAGCCGGCACCTAGCGAAACCTACCAAACCTGTGCATTTTTGAAAACTAGAGACCCAGGGGAATCCAAGATGGGGTGACTTGTGGGGCTCTGACCAGGTTCTGTTACCCAGAATCCTTTGCAAACCTCAAAATTTGGCTAAAAATACACATTTTCCTCACATTTCGGTGACAGAAAGTTCTGGAATCTGAGAGGAGCCACAAATTTCCTTCCACAAAGCGTTCCCCCAAGTCTCCACATAAAAATGATACCTCACTTGTGTGGGTACGCCTAGCGCCCGTGACGGGAAATAACCCAAAACACAACATGGACACATCACATTTTTTGAAAGAAAACAGAGGTGTTTTTTGCAAAGTGCCTACCTGTAGATTTTGGCCTCTAGCTCAGCCAGCACCTAGGGAAACCTACCAAACCTGTGCATTTTTTAAAACTAGAGACCTAGGGGAATCCAAGATGTGGTGACTTGTGGGGCTCTGACCAGGTTCTGTTACCCAGAATCTTTTGCAAACCTCAAAATGTGGCTAAAAAAACAAATTTTCTTCACATTTCGGTGACAGAAAGTTATGGAATCTGAGAGGAGCCACAAATTTCCTTCCACCTAGTGTTCCCCCAAGTCTCCCAATAAAAATGATACCTCACTTGTGTGGGTAGGCCTAGAGCCCGCGACAGGAAATGCCCCAAAACACAACGTGGACACATCCCATTTTTTGAAAGAAAACAGAGGTGTTTTTTGCAAAGTGCCAACCTGTAGATTTTGGCCTCTAGCTCAGCCGGCACCTAGGGAAACCTACCAAACCTGTGCATTTTTGAAAACTAGAGACCTAGGGGAATCCAAGATGGGGTGACTTGTGGGGCTCTGACCAGGTTCTGTTACCCAGAATCCTTTGCAAACTTCAAAATTTGGCTAAAAAAACAAATTTTCATCACATTTCGGTGACAGAAAGTTCTGGAATCTGAGAGGAGCCACAAATTTCCTTCCACCCAGCGTTCCTCCAAGTCTCCCGATAAAAATGATACCTCACTTGTGTGGGTAGGCCTAGCGCCCGTGACAGGAAATAACCCAAAACACAACATGGACACATCACATTTTTTGAAAGAAAACAGAGGTGTTTTTTGCAAAGTGCCTACCTGTAGATATTGGCCTCTAGCTCAGCCGGCACCTAGCGAAACCTACCAGACCTGTGCATTTTTGAAAACTAGAGACCCAGGGGAATCCAAGATGGAGTGACTTGTGGGGCTCTGACCAGGTTCTGTTACCCAGAATCCTTTGCAAATTTCAAAATTTGGCTAAAAAAACACATTTTCCTCACATTTCGGTGACAGAAAGTTCTGGAATCTGAGAGGAGCCACAAATTTCCTACCACCCAGCGTTCCCCCAAGTCTCCCGATAAAAATGATACCTCACTTGTGTGGGTAGGCCTAGTGCCCGCGAAAGGAAATGCCCCAAAACACAACGTGGACAGATCACATTTTTTAAAAGAAAACAGAGGTGTTTTTTGCAAAGTGCCTACCTGTAGATTTTGGCCTCTAGCTCAGCCGGCACCTAGCGAAACCTACCAAACCTGTGCATTTTTTAAAACTAGAGACCCAGGGGAATCCAAGATGGGGTGACTTGTGAGGCTCTGACCAGGTTCTGTTACCCAGAATCCTTTGCAAACCTCAAAATTTGGCTAAAAAACACATTTTCCTCACATTTCGGTGACAGAAAGTTCTGGAATCTGAGAGGAGCCACAAATTTCCTTCCACCCAGCGTTCCCCCAAGTCTCCCGATAAAAATGATACCTCACTTGTGTGGGTAGGCCTAGCGCCCGCGACAGGAAATGCCCCAAAACACAACGTGAACAGATCACATTTTTTAAAAGAAAACAGAGGTGTTTTTTGCAAAGTGCCAACCTGTAGATTTTGGCCTCTAGCTCAGCCGGCACCTAGGGAAACCTACCAAACCTGTGCATTTTTGAAAACTAGAGACCTAGGGGAATCCAAGATGGGGTGACTTGTGGGGCTCTGACCAGGTTCTGTTACCCAGAATCCTTTGCAAACTTCAAAATTTGGCTAAAAAAACAAATTTTCATCACATTTCGGTGACAGAAAGTTCTGGAATCTGAGAGGAGCCACAAATTTCCTTCCACCCAGCGTTCCTCCAAGTCTCCCGATAAAAATGATACCTCACTTGTGTGGGTAGGCCTAGCGCCCGTGACAGGAAATAACCCAAAACACAACATGGACACATCACATTTTTTGAAAGAAAACAGAGGTGTTTTTTGCAAAGTGCCTACCTGTAGATATTGGCCTCTAGCTCAGCCGGCACCTAGCGAAACCTACCAGACCTGTGCATTTTTGAAAACTAGAGACCCAGGGGAATGCAAGATGGAGTGACTTGTGGGGCTCTGACCAGGTTCTGTTACCCAGAATCCTTTGCAAATTTCAAAATTTGGCTAAAAAAACACATTTTCCTCACATTTCGGTGACAGAAAGTTCTGGAATCTGAGAGGAGCCACAAATTTCCTACCACCCAGCGTTCCCCCAAGTCTCCCGATAAAAATGATACCTCACTTGTGTGGGTAGGCCTAGCGCCCGCGACAGGAAATGCCCCAAAACACAACGTGGACAGATCACATTTTTTAAAAGAAAACAGAGGTGTTTTTTGCAAAGTGCCTACCTGTAGATTTTGGCCTCTAGCTCAGCCGGCACCTAGCGAAACCTACCAAACTTGTGCATTTTTGAAAACTAGAGACCCAGGGTAATCCAAGATGGGGTGACTTGTGAGGCTCTGACCAGGTTCTGTTACCCAGAATCCTTTGCAAACCTCAAAATTTGGCTAAAAAACACATTTTCCTCACATTTCGGTGACAGAAAGTTCTGGAATCTGAGAGGAGCCACAAATTTCCTTCCACCCAGCGTTCCCCCAAGTCTCCCGATAAAAATGATACCTCACTTGTGTGGGTAGGCCTAGCGCCCGCGACAGGAAATGCCCCAAAACACAACGTGGACAGATCACATTTTTTAAAAGAAAACAGAGGTGTTTTTTGCAAAGTGCCTACCTGTAGATTTTGGCCTCTAGCTCAGCCGGCACCTAGCGAAACCTACCAAACCTGTGCATTTTTTAAAACTAGAGACCCCGGGAAATCCAAGATGGAGTGACTTGTGGGGCTCTGACCAGGTTCTGTTACCCAGAATCCTTTGCAAACCTCAAAATTTGGCTAAAAAACACATTTTCCTCACATTTCGGTGACAGAAAGTTCTGGAATCTGAGAGCAGCCACAAATTTCCTTCCACCCAGCGTTCCCCCAAGTCTCCCGATAAAAATGATACCTCACTTGTGTGGGTAGGCCTAGCGCCCGCGACAGGAAATACCCCAAAACACAACGTGGACACATCACAAGTTTTTTAAAGAAAACAGAGGTGGATTTTGGCCTCTAGCTCAGCCGGCACCTAGCGAAACCTACCAAGCCTGTGCATTTTTAAAAACTAGAGACCCAGGGGAATCCAAGATGGGGTGACTTGTGAGGCTCTGACCAGGTTCTGTTACCCAGAATCCTTTGCAAACCACAAAATTTGGCTAAAAATACACATTTTCCTCACATTTCGGTGACAGGAAGTTCTGGAATCTGAGAGGAGCCACAAATTTCCTTCCATCCAGCTTTCCCCCAAGTCTCCCGATAAAAATGATACCTCACTTGTGTGGGTAGGCCTAGCGCCCGCGACTGGAAATGCCCCAAAACACAACGTGGACACATCACATTTTTTTAAAGAGAACAGAGGTGTTTTTTGCAAAGTGCCTACCTGTAGATTTTGGCCTCTAGCTCAGCCGGCACCTAGCGAAACCTACCAAACCTGTGCATTTTTGAAAACTAGAGACCCAGGGGAATCCAAGATGGGGTGACTTGTGGGGCTCTGACCAGGTTCTGTTACCCAGAATCCTTTGCAAACCTCAAAATTTGGCTAAAAATACACATTTTCCTCACATTTCGGTGACAGAAAGTTCTGGAATCTGAGAGGAGCCACAAATTTCCTTCCACAAAGCGTTCCCCCAAGTCTCCACATAAAAATGATACCTCACTTGTGTGGGTACGCCTAGCGCCCGTGACGGGAAATAACCCAAAACACAACATGGACACATCACATTTTTTGAAAGAAAACAGAGGTGTTTTTTGCAAAGTGCCTACCTGTAGATTTTGGCCTCTAGCTCAGCCAGCACCTAGGGAAACCTACCAAACCTGTGCATTTTTGAAAACTAGAGACCTAGGGGAATCCAAGATGTGGTGACTTGTGGGGCTCTGACCAGGTTCTGTTACCCAGAATCTTTTGCAAACCTCAAAATGTGGCTAAAAAAACAAATTTTCTTCACATTTCGGTGACAGAAAGTTATGGAATCTGAGAGGAGCCACAAATTTCCTTCCACCTAGTGTTCCCCCAAGTCTCCCAATAAAAATGATACCTCACTTGTGTGGGTAGGCCTAGAGCCCGCGACAGGAAATGCCCCAAAACACAACGTGGACACATCCCATTTTTTGAAAGAAAACAGAGGTGTTTTTTGCAAAGTGCCTACCTGTAGATTTTGGCCTCTAGCTCAGCCGGCACCTAGGGAAACCTACCAAACCTGTGCATTTTTGAAAACTAGAGACCTAGGGGAATCCAAGATGGGGTGACTTGTGGGGCTCTGACCAGGTTCTGTTACCCAGAATCCTTTGCAAACTTCAAAATTTGGCTAAAAAAACAAATTTTCATCACATTTCGGTGACAGAAAGTTCTGGAATCTGAGAGGAGCCACAAATTTCCTTCCACCCAGCGTTCCTCCAAGTCTCCCGATAAAAATGATACCTCACTTGTGTGGGTAGGCCTAGCGCCCGTGACAGGAAATGCCCCAAAACACAACGTGGACACATCACATTTTTTTAAAGAAAATAGAGGTGTTTTTTGCAAAGTGCCTACCTGTAGATTTTGGCCTCTAGCTCAGCCGGCACCTAGGGAAACCTACCAAACCTGTGCAATGTTTGAAAACTAGAGACCTAGGGGAATCCAAGATGGGGTGACTTGTGGGGCTCTGACCAGGTTCTGTTACCCAGAATCCTTTGCAAAATTCATAATGTGGCTAAAAAAACACATTTTCCTCACATTTCGGTGACAGAAAGTTATGGAATCTGAGAGGAGCCACAAATTTCCTTCCACCCAGCGTTCCCCCAAGTCTCCCGATAAAAATGATACCTCACTTGTGTGGGTAGACCTAGCGCCCGTGACAGGAAATACCCCAAAACACAACGTGGACACATCACAAGTTTTTTAAAGAAAACAGAGCTGTTTTTTGCAAAGTGCCTACCTGTAGATTTTGGCCTCTAGCTCAGCCGGCACCTAGCGAAACCTACCAAACCTGTGCATTTTTGAAAACTAGAGACCCAGGGGAATCCAAGATGGGGTGACTTGTGGGGCTCTGACCAGGTTCTGTTACCCAGAATCCTTTGCAAACCTCAAAATTTGGCTAAAAAACACATTTTCCTCACATTTCGGTGACAGAAAGTTCTGGAATCTGAGAGGAGCCACAAATTTCCTTCCACCCAGCGTTCCCCCAAGTCTCCCGATAAAAATGATACCTCACTTGTGTGGGTAGGCCTAGCGCCTGCGACAGGAAATACCCCAAAACACAACGTGGACACATCACAAGTTTTTTAAAGAAAACAGAGGTGGATTTTGGCCTCTAGCTCAGCCGGCACCTAGCGAAACCTACCAAGCCTGTGCATTTTTGAAAACTAGAGACCCAGGGGAATCCAAGATGGGGTGACTTGTGGGGCTCTGACCAGGTTCTGTTACCCAGAATCCTTTGCAAACCTCAAAATTTGGCTAAAAAACACATTTTCCTCACATTTCGGTGACAGAAAGTTCTGGAATCTGAGAGGAGCCACAAATTTCCTTCCACCCAGCGTTCCCCCAAGTCTCCCGATAAAAATGATACCTCACTTGTGTGGGTAGGCCTAGCGCCCGCGACAGGAAATGCCCCAAAACACAACGTGGACACATCACAATTTTTGACAGAAAACAGAGGTGTTTTTTGCAAAGTGCCTACCTGCTGATTTTGGCCTCTAGCTCAGCCGGCACCTAGGGAAACCTACCAAACCTGTGCATTTTTTAAAACTAGGGACCTAGGGGAATCCAAGATGGGGTGACTTGTGGGGCTCTGACCAGGTTCTGTTACCCAGAATCCTTTGCAAACCACAAAATTTGGCTAAAAATACACATTTTCCTCACATTTCGGTGACAGGAAGTTCTGGAATCTGAGAGGAGCCACAAATTTCCTTCCATCCAGCGTTCCCCCAAGTCTCCCGATAAAAATGATACCTCACTTGTGTGGGTAGGCCTAGCGCCCGCGACAGGAAATGCCCCAAAACACAACGTGGACACATCACATTTTTTTAAAGAAAACAGAGGTGTTATTTGCAAAGTGCCTACCTGTAGATTTTGGCCTCTAGCTCAGCCAGCACCTAGGGAAACCTACCAAACCTGTGCATTTTTTAAAACTAGAGACCTAGGGGAATCCAAGATGTGGTGACTTGTGGGGCTCTGACCAGGTTCTGTTACCCAGAATCTTTTGCAAACCTCAAAATGTGGCTAAAAAAACACATTTTCTTCACATTTCGGTGACAGAAAGTTATGGAATCTGAGAGGAACCACAAATTTCCTTCCACCTAGTGTTCCCCCAAGTCTCCCAATAAAAATGATACCTCACTTGTGTGGGTAGGACTAGCGCCCGCGACAGGAAATGCCCCAAAACACAACGTGGACACATCACATTTTTTTAAAGAAAATAGAGGTGTTTTTTGCAAAGTGCCTACCTGTAGATTTTGGCCTCTAGCTCAGTCGGCACCTAGGGAAACCTACCAAACCTGTGCATTTTTTAAAACTAGAGACCTAGGGGAATCCAAGATGGGGTGACTTGTGGGGCTCTGACCAGGTTTTGTTACCCAGAATCCTTTGCAAACTTCAAAATTTGGCAAAAAAAACACATTTTCATCACATTTCGGTGACAGAAAGTTCTGGAATCTGAGAGGAGCCACAAATTTCCTTCCACCCAGCGTTCCTCCAAGTCTCCCGATAAAAATGATACCTCACTTGTGTGGGTAGGCCTAGCGCCCGTGACAGGAAATGCCCCAAAACACAACGTGGACACATCACATTTTTTTAAAGAAAATAGAGGTGTTTTTTGCAAAGTGCCTACCTGTAGATTTTGGCCTCTAGCTCAGTCGGCACCTAGGGAAACCTACCAAACCTGTGCATTTTTGAAAACTAGAGACCTAGGGGAATCCAAGATGGGGTGACTTGTGGGGCTCTGACCAGGTTCTGTTACCCAGAATCCTTTGCAAACTTCATAATGTGGCTAAAAAAACACATTTTCCTCACATTTCGGTGACAGAAAGTTATGGAATCTGAGAGGAGCCACAAATTTCCTTCCACCCAGCGTTCCCCCAAGTCTCCCGATAAAAATGATACCTCACTTGTGTGGGTAGACCTAGCGCCCGCGACAGGAAATACCCCAAAACACAACGTGGACACATCACAAGTTTTTTAAAGAAAACAGAGCTGTTTTTTGCAAAGTGCCTACCTGTAGATTTTGGCCTCTAGCTCAGCCGGCACCTAGCGAAACCTACCAAACCTGTGCATTTTTGAAAACTAGAGACCCAGGGGAATCCAAGATGGGGTGACTTGTGGGCCTCTGACCAGGTTCTGTTACCCAGAATCCTTTGCAAACCTCAAAATTTGGCTAAAAAACACATTTTCCTCACATTTCGGTGACAGAATGTTCTGGAATCTGAGAGGAGCCACAAATTTCCTTCCACCCAGCGTTCCCCCAAGTCTCCCGATAAAAATGATACCTCACTTGTGTGGGTAGGCCTAGCGCCCGTGACAGGAAATGCCCCAAAACACAACGTGGACACATCACATTTTTTTAAAGAAAATAGAGGTGTTTTTTGCAAAGTGCCTACCTGTAGATTTTGGCCTCTAGCTCAGTCGGCACCTAGGGAAACCTACCAAACCTGTGCATTTTTGAAAACTAGAGACCTAGGGGAATCCAAGATGGGGTGACTTGTGGGGCTCTGACCAGGTTCTGTTAACCAGAATCCTTTGCAAACTTCATAATGTGGCTAAAAAAACACATTTTCCTCACATTTCGGTGACAGAAAGTTAGGGAATCTGAGAGGAGCCACAAATTTCCTTCCACCCAGCGTTCCCCCAAGTCTCCCGATAAAAATGATACCTCACTTGTGTGGGTAGACCTAGCGCCCGCGACAGGAAATACCCCAAAACACAACGTGGACACATCACAAGTTTTTTAAAGAAAACAGAGCTGTTTTTTGCAAAGTGCCTACCTGTAGATTTTGGCCTCTAGCTCAGCCGGCACCTAGCGAAACCTACCAAACCTGTGCATTTTTGAAAACTAGAGACCCAGGGGAATCCAAGATGGGGTGACTCGTGGGGCTCTGACCAGGTTCTGTTACCCAGAATCCTTTGCAAACCTCAAAATTTGGCTAAAAAACACATTTTCCTCACATTTCGGTGACAGAATGTTCTGGAATCTGAGAGGAGCCACAAATTTCCTTCCACCCAGCGTTCCCCCAAGTCTCCCGATAAAAATGATACCTCACTTGTGTGGGTAGGCCTAGCGCCCGCGACAGGAAATGCCCCAAAACACAACGTGGACATATCACAATTTTTGACAGAAAACAGAGGTGTTTTTTGCAAAGTGCCTACCTGCTGATTTTGGCCTCTAGCTCAGCCGGCACCTAGGGAAACATACCAAACCTGTGCATTTTCGAAAACTAGGGACCTAGGGGAATCCAAGATGGGTTGACTTGTGGAGCTCTGACCAGGTTCTGTTACCCAGAATCCTTTGCAAACCACAAAATTTGGCTAAAAATACACATTTTCCTCACATTTCGGTGAAAGAAGGTTCTGGAATCTGAGAGAAGCCACAAATTTCCTTCCACCCAGCGTTCCCCCAAATCTCCCGATAAAAATGATACCTCACTTGTGTGGGTAGGCCTAGCGCCCGTGACAGGAAATAACCCAAAACACAACATGGACACATCACATTTTTTGAAAGAAAACAGAGGTGTTTTTTGCAAAGTGCCTACCTGTAGATATTGGCCTCTAGCTCAGCCGGCACCTAGGGAAACCTACCAAACCTGTGCATTTTCAAAAACTAGGGACCTAGGGGAATCCAAGATGGGTTGACTTGTGGGGCTCTGACCAGGTTCTGTTACCCAGAATCCTTTGCAAACCACAAAATTTGGCTAAAAATACACATTTTCCTCACATTTTGGTGAAAGAAGGTTCTGGAATCTGAGAGGAGCCACAAATTTCCTTCCACCCAGCGTTCCCCCAAGTCTCCCGATAAAAATGATACCTCACTTGTGTGGGTAGGCCTAGCGCCCGTGACAGGAAATGCCCCAAAACACAACGTGGACACATCACATTTTTTTAAAGAAAATAGAGGTGTTTTTTGCAAAGTGCCTACCTGTAGATTTTGGCCTCTAGCTCAGCCGGCACCTAGGGAAACCTACCAAACTTGTGCATTTTTGAAAACTAGAGACCTAGGGGAATCCAAGATGGGTTGACTTGTGGAGCTCTGACCAGGTTCTGTTACCCAGAATCCTTTGCAAACCACAAAATTTGGCTAAAAATACACATTTTCCTCACATTTCGGTGAAAGAAGGTTCTGGAATCTGAGAGAAGCCACAAATTTCCTTCCACCCAGCGTTCCCCCAAATCTCCCGATAAAAATGATACCTCACTTGTGTGGGTAGGCCTAGCGCCCGTGACAGGAAATAACCCAAAACACAACATGAACACATCACATTTTTTGAAAGAAAACAGAGGTGTTTTTTGCAAAGTGCCTACCTGTAGATATTGGCCTCTAGCTCAGCCGGCACCTAGGGAAACCTACCAAACCTGTGCATTTTCAAAAACTAGGGACCTAGGGGAATCCAAGATGGGTTGACTTGTGGGGCTCTGACCAGGTTCTGTTACCCAGAATCCTTTGCAAACCACAAAATTTGGCTAAAAATACACATTTTCCTCACATTTTGGTGAAAGAAGGTTCTGGAATCTGAGAGGAGCCACAAATTTCCTTCCACCCAGCGTTCCCCCAAGTCTCCCGATAAAAATGATACCTCACTTGTGTGGGTAGGCCTAGCGCCCGTGACAGGAAATGCCCCAAAACACAACGTGGACACATCACATTTTTTTAAAGAAAATAGAGGTGTTTTTTGCAAAGTGCCTACCTGTAGATTTTGGCCTCTAGCTCAGCCGGCACCTAGGGAAACCTACCAAACTTGTGCATTTTTGAAAACTAGAGACCTAGGGGAATCCAAGATGGGGTGACTTGTGGGGCTCTGACCAGGTTCTGTTACCCAGAATCCTTTGCAAACTTCATAATGTGGCTAAAAAAACACATTTTCCTCACATTTCGGTGACAGAAAGTTAGGGAATCTGAGAGGAGCCACAAATTTCCTTCCACCCAGCGTTCCCCCAAGTCTCCCGATAAAAATGATACCTCACTTGTGTGGGTAGACCTAGCGCCCGCGACAGGAAATACCCGAAAACACAACGTGGACACATCACAAGTTTTTTAAAGAAAACAGAGCTGTTTTTTGCAAAGTGCCTACCTGTAGATTTTGGCCTCTAGCTCAGCCGGCACCTAGCGAAACCTACCCAACCTGTGCATTTTTGAAAACTAGAGACCCAGGGGAATCCAAGATGGGGTGACTTGTGGGGCTCTGACCAGGTTCTGTTACCCAGAATCCTTTGCAAACCTCAAAATTTGGCTAAAAAACACATTTTCCTCACATTTCGGTGACAGAATGTTCTGGAATCTGAGAGGAGCCACAAATTTCCTTCCACCCAGCGTTCCCCCAAGTCTCCCGATAAAAATGATACCTCACTTGTGTGGGTAGGCCTAGCGCCCGTGACAGGAAATAACCCAAAACACAACATGGACACATCACATTTTTTTAAAGAAAACAGAGGTGTTTTTTGCAAAGTGCCTACCTGTAGATATTGGCCTCTAGCTCAGCCGGCACCTAGCGAAACCTACCAGACCTGTGCATTTTTGAAAACTAGAGACCCAGGGGAATCCAAGATGGGGTGACTTGTGGGGCTCTGACCAGGTTCTGTTACCCAGAATCCTTTGCAAATTTCAAAATTTGGCTAATAAAACACATTTTCCTCACATTTCGGTGACAGAAAGTTCTGGAATCTGAGAGGAGCCACAAATTTCCTTCCACCCAGCGTTCCCGCAAGTCTCCCAATAAAAATGATACCTCACTTGTGTGGGTAGGCCTAGCGCCCGTGACAGGAAATAACCCAAAACACAACATGGACACATCACATTTTTTGAAAGAAAACAGAGGTGTTTTTTGCAAAGTGCCTACCTGCTGATTTTGGCCTCTAGCTCAGCCGGCACCTAGGGAAACCTACCAAACCTGTGCATTTTCGAAAACTAGGGACCTAGGGGAATCCAAGATGGGTTGACTTGTGGGGCTCTGACCAGGTTCTGTTACCCAGAATCCTTTGCAAACCACAAAATTTGGCTAAAAATACACATTTTCCTCACATTTCGGTGAAAGAAGGTTCTGGAATCTGAGAGGAGCCACAAATTTCCTTCCACCCAGCGTTCCCCCAAGTCTCCCGATAAAAATGATACCTCACTTGTGTGGGTAGGCCTAGCGCCCGTGACAGGAAATAACCCAAAACACAACATGGACACATCACATTTTTTGAAAGAAAACAGAGGTGTTTTTTGCAAAGTGCCTACCTGTAGATATTGGCCTCTAGCTCAGCCGGCACCTAGCGAAACCTACCAGACCTGTGCATTTTTGAAAACTAGAGACCCAGGGGAATCCAAGATGGGGTGCTGACCAGGTTCTGTTACCCAGAATCCTTTGCAAATTTCAAAATTTGGCTAATAAAACACATTTTCCTCACATTTCGGTGACAGAAAGTTCTGGAATCTGAGAGGAGCCACAAATTTCCTTCCACCCAGCGTTCCCCCAAGTCTCCCGATAAAAATGATACCTCACTTGTGTGGGTAGGCCTAGCGCCCGTGACAGGAAATGCCCCAAAACACAACGTGGACACATCACATTTTTTTAAAGAAAATAGAGGTGTTTTTTGCAAAGTGCCTACCTGTAGATTTTGGCCTCTAGCTCAGCCGGCACCTAGGGAAACCTACCAAACTTGTGCATTTTTGAAAACTAGAGACCTAGGGGAATCCAAGATGGGTTGACTTGTGGAGCTCTGACCAGGTTCTGTTACCCAGAATCCTTTGCAAACCACAAAATTTGGCTAAAAATACACATTTTCCTCACATTTCGGTGAAAGAAGGTTCTGGAATCTGAGAGAAGCCACAAATTTCCTTCCACCCAGCGTTCCCCCAAATCTCCCGATAAAAATGATACCTCACTTGTGTGGGTAGGCCTAGCGCCCGTGACAGGAAATAACCCAAAACACAACATGAACACATCACATTTTTTGAAAGAAAACAGAGGTGTTTTTTGCAAAGTGCCTACCTGTAGATATTGGCCTCTAGCTCAGCCGGCACCTAGGGAAACCTACCAAACCTGTGCATTTTCAAAAACTAGGGACCTAGGGGAATCCAAGATGGGTTGACTTGTGGGGCTCTGACCAGGTTCTGTTACCCAGAATCCTTTGCAAACCACAAAATTTGGCTAAAAATACACATTTTCCTCACATTTTGGTGAAAGAAGGTTCTGGAATCTGAGAGGAGCCACAAATTTCCTTCCACCCAGCGTTCCCCCAAGTCTCCCGATAAAAATGATACCTCACTTGTGTGGGTAGGCCTAGCGCCCGTGACAGGAAATGCCCCAAAACACAACGTGGACACATCACATTTTTTTAAAGAAAATAGAGGTGTTTTTTGCAAAGTGCCTACCTGTAGATTTTGGCCTCTAGCTCAGCCGGCACCTAGGGAAACCTACCAAACTTGTGCATTTTTGAAAACTAGAGACCTAGGGGAATCCAAGATGGGGTGACTTGTGGGGCTCTGACCAGGTTCTGTTACCCAGAATCCTTTGCAAACTTCATAATGTGGCTAAAAAAACACATTTTCCTCACATTTCGGTGACAGAAAGTTAGGGAATCTGAGAGGAGCCACAAATTTCCTTCCACCCAGCGTTCCCCCAAGTCTCCCGATAAAAATGATACCTCACTTGTGTGGGTAGACCTAGCGCCCGCGACAGGAAATACCCGAAAACACAACGTGGACACATCACAAGTTTTTTAAAGAAAACAGAGCTGTTTTTTGCAAAGTGCCTACCTGTAGATTTTGGCCTCTAGCTCAGCCGGCACCTAGCGAAACCTACCCAACCTGTGCATTTTTGAAAACTAGAGACCCAGGGGAATCCAAGATGGGGTGACTTGTGGGGCTCTGACCAGGTTCTGTTACCCAGAATCCTTTGCAAACCTCAAAATTTGGCTAAAAAACACATTTTCCTCACATTTCGGTGACAGAATGTTCTGGAATCTGAGAGGAGCCACAAATTTCCTTCCACCCAGCGTTCCCCCAAGTCTCCCGATAAAAATGATACCTCACTTGTGTGGGTAGGCCTAGCGCCCGTGACAGGAAATAACCCAAAACACAACATGGACACATCACATTTTTTTAAAGAAAACAGAGGTGTTTTTTGCAAAGTGCCTACCTGTAGATATTGGCCTCTAGCTCAGCCGGCACCTAGCGAAACCTACCAGACCTGTGCATTTTTGAAAACTAGAGACCCAGGGGAATCCAAGATGGGGTGACTTGTGGGGCTCTGACCAGGTTCTGTTACCCAGAATCCTTTGCAAATTTCAAAATTTGGCTAATAAAACACATTTTCCTCACATTTCGGTGACAGAAAGTTCTGGAATCTGAGAGGAGCCACAAATTTCCTTCCACCCAGCGTTCCCGCAAGTCTCCCAATAAAAATGATACCTCACTTGTGTGGGTAGGCCTAGCGCCCGTGACAGGAAATAACCCAAAACACAACATGGACACATCACATTTTTTGAAAGAAAACAGAGGTGTTTTTTGCAAAGTGCCTACCTGCTGATTTTGGCCTCTAGCTCAGCCGGCACCTAGGGAAACCTACCAAACCTGTGCATTTTCGAAAACTAGGGACCTAGGGGAATCCAAGATGGGTTGACTTGTGGGGCTCTGACCAGGTTCTGTTACCCAGAATCCTTTGCAAACCACAAAATTTGGCTAAAAATACACATTTTCCTCACATTTCGGTGAAAGAAGGTTCTGGAATCTGAGAGGAGCCACAAATTTCCTTCCACCCAGCGTTCCCCCAAGTCTCCCGATAAAAATGATACCTCACTTGTGTGGGTAGGCCTAGCGCCCGTGACAGGAAATAACCCAAAACACAACATGGACACATCACATTTTTTGAAAGAAAACAGAGGTGTTTTTTGCAAAGTGCCTACCTGTAGATATTGGCCTCTAGCTCAGCCGGCACCTAGCGAAACCTACCAGACCTGTGCATTTTTGAAAACTAGAGACCCAGGGGAATCCAAGATGGGGTGCTGACCAGGTTCTGTTACCCAGAATCCTTTGCAAATTTCAAAATTTGGCTAATAAAACACATTTTCCTCACATTTCGGTGACAGAAAGTTCTGGAATCTGAGAGGAGCCACAAATTTCCTTCCACCCAGCGTTCCCCCAAGTCTCCCGATAAAAATGATACCTCACTTGTGTGGGTAGGCCTAGCGCCCGTGACAGGAAATAACCCAAAACACAACATGGACACATCACATTTTTTGAAAGAAAACAGAGGTGTTTTTTGCAAAGTGCCTACCTGTAGATATTGGCCTCTAGCTCAGCCGGCACCTAGCGAAACCTACCAAACCTGTGCATTTTTTAAAACTAGAGACCCAGGGGAATCCAAGATGGGGTGACTTGTGGGGCTCTGACCAGGTTCTGTTACCCAGAATCCTTTGCAAACTTCAAAATTTGGCTAAAAAAACACATTTTCCTCACATTTCGGTGACAGAAAGTTCTGGAATCTGAGAGGAGCCACACATTTCCTTCCACCCAGCGTTCCCCCAAGTCTCCTGATAAAAATGATACCTCACTTGTGTGGGTAGGCCTAGCGCCTGTGACAGTAAATTCCCCAAAACACAACGTGGACACATCACATTTCTTGAAAGAAAACAAATGTTTTTTTTGCAAAGTGCCTACCTGTAGATTTTGGCCTCTAGCTCAGCCGGCACCTAGGGAAACCTACCAAACCTGTGCATTTTTAAAAACTAGAGACCTAGGGGAATCCAAGATGGGGTGACTTGTGGGGCTCTGACCAGGTTCTGTTACCCAGAATCCTTTGCATACTTCATAATGTGGCTAAAAAAACACATTTTCCTCACATTTCGGTGACAGAAAGTTCTGGAATCTGAGAGGAGCCACAAATTTCCTTCCACCTAGCGTTCCCCCAAGTCTCCCGATAAAAATGATACCTCACTTGTGTGGGTAGGCCTAGCGCCCGCGACAGGAAATGCCCCAAAACACAACGTGGACAGATCACATTTTTTTTACGAAAACAGAGGTGTTTTTAGCAAAGTGCCTACCTTTAGATTTTGGCCTCTAGCTCAGCCGGCACCTAGCGAAACCTACCAAACCTGTGCATTATTGAAAACTAGAGACCCAGGGGAATCCAAGAAGGGGGTGACTTGTGGGGCTCTGACCAGGTTCTGTTACCCAGAATCCTTTGCAAACCTCAAAATTTGGCTAAAAAACACATTTTCCTCACATTTCGGTGACAGAAAGTTCTGGAATCTTAGTGGAGCTACAAATTTCCTTCCACCCAGCGTTCCCCCAAGTCTCCCGATAAAAATGATACCTCACTTGTGTGGGTAGGCCTAGCGCCCGCGACAGGAAATGCTCCAAAACACAACGTGGACACATCACAATTTTTGACAGAAAACAGAGGTGTTTTTTGCAAAGTGCCTACCTGCTGATTTTGGCCTCTAGCTCAGCCGGCACCTAGGGAAACCTACCAAACCTGTGCATTTTCGAAAACTAGGGACCTTGGGGAAATCAAGATGGGGTGACTTGTGGGGCTCTGACCAGGTTCTGTTACCCAGAATCCTTTGCAAACCACAAAATTTGGCAAAAAATACACATTTTCCTCATATTTCGGTGACAGAAAGTTCTGGAATCTGAGAGGAGCCACAAATTTCCTTCCACCCAGCGTTCCCCCAAGTCTCCCGATAAAAATGATACCTCACTTGTGTGGGTAGGCCTAGCATCCGTGACAGGAAATAACTCAAAACACAACATGGACACATCACATTTTTTTAAAGAAAACAGAGGTGTTTTTTGCAAAGTGCCTACCTGTAGATTTTGGCCTCTAGCTCAGCCGGCACCTAGCGAAACCTACCAGACCTTTGCATTTTTGAAAACTAGAGACCCAGGGGAATCCAAGATGGGGTGACTTGTGGGGCTCTGACCAGGTTCTGTTACCCAGAATCCTTTGCAAATTTCAAAATTTGGCTAAAAAAACACATTTTCCTCACATTTCGGTGACAGAAAGTTCTGGAATCTGAGAGGAGCCACAAATTTCCTTCCACCCAGCGTTCCCCCAAGTCTCCCGATAAAAATTATACCTCACTTGTGTGGGTAGGCCTAGCGCCCGCGACAGGAAATGCCCCAAAACACAACGTGGACAGATCACATTTTTTTAAAGAAAACAGAGGTGTTTTTTGCAAAATGCCTACCTGTAGATTTTAGCCTCTAGCTCAGCCGGCACCTAGTGATAGAGCGGTCTGTAGTAATAATTTACCTGTGTTCGGACGCTCTTTAGGCCGATGAATTTTTTGACTAAGTGGGAACTCTCCGTACTCTTATATCGATCAGTCGCATCAAATCAATAATCAATAACGAACTTAAGCAATACCTTGATCAACATAACACTTAACAATTAATCCAGAATACATTTCGGCGAACCCTGACCTTTCAGTCAGGAATAACCACACCAGTTTATTGCAAAGTTAGTGAATTTATTTCCCTATATTAACAAAGCTAGCACAATATATATGTGTCTCAACACCAAATGATAAACATATATGAACATTAATAGCTGTCCATAACGGCGAAACAAATGTAATCTAGGTAGCATTTGAATCACAAGGCATTCGATAATGGCAATGCAAAGCACTAATACGATAATCTGTAATGAGCTAATTGCATACATTTAGTCAGCATAACAAGATCTCAAATTGCATCGTGCGACATAAGGAATCCTCGTCTAACCTCAAATTAGCATCAGCATGTGGGACTTCATGCAAAAACAATTTAGCAACATAAATTTAGAAAAACTCCTAGCTAGGGCTCTTATCAAAATCAGCAGTTGGTTACCTAAAAGAAACACAATGCAATTTTACAATTTCCTTTCATATTTACCAATTACGATCAGCATACAAGGAAGTCTTCGTCTCGCAGGTACCGTTTCTCGATCAGCATGGGACGGGACAAAGGGGCAGGGGTGGACGGGGCAATTGCCTCACGGCGGCAAGGTAAGACTATTATTTCATGCAAAGGGCATTTCAAAGTTAAAGTCTCTAGGGCAAGAATCATTAAAGTCTCTTTCTCTCGATTAGAGAAAGCATCAAAGTCTCTCAAAATGGCGTCGCAGCAAAGTGGGCCATAATAGCTACGAAGTCTACAAAATGGCGTAGTGTCCGGGTAATGGCCGCTAAATAGCGCAATGGCTACCTTCTTCTCGTGCACCTGGTTTTTATAGACAACAGTTCGAATCCAGTAGGGTCTCCATTGGAGGGTTCATAGGTTAGCTTCAAATTGTCCAATCAAAAACGACAGTTCTCAAGCTTTTACTTAAGCATACATTATCCTTGGAGATGGGTACGCAAGTTGCAACATTGTCTACCAATTAGCTCACTTTCAGAGCCTCCATTGTCCGCACCTGCAAGTCGACCTTGAAGTAAAGAGAAAATATGCCAGGCTGGCACGAAACTTTAAGATAAGCATGTGAACGGTTTCTGTGGAAAAGTACAGCTTCAAGCAGAAATACACGTTTAATAGCACATTGGAAAAATACGAGCATCTAAACCGTGAGACCAGGCCACTAGGCCAAAGCCTCCGCTAAAGTAATGCTAAGCTAACGCATTTCAAACAAGCAAATCGTAGCACACGTTTATGGTTATGTCGGATTAGTGCAATTCTAATACACCACGTTATATAAAGCGCCCTTATAAACGTTGGCAAACTACTCTAAGGGCACATTTTGTCCCCGTACAATCTTTATTAGTTCGGTTAAAGTCACACATGATTATTTCACACTACGTTTATGCGTTAATAAATCAAAACCTTCATTTTCTGCTTCATCAATCCCTCCTCTGATGACTACTTGTCATCACACAAATTAAGCCCACAAATTTTATTCCATTAAAATTCTGTCAGTTCTCTTTTAGTTCCCCTAGTTTGCGCTTTGTATTCTTCTGCCATTCTTTTCATAATTTTCTCCTCCTTTCTTCTTTTCATTCTTTCCATAATCATTATTATTCCCCTTTTTATTCCCCAAATTCCAAATACAAAAATTATCACTATTAAAATTCCCTCTATTATTTTTAACAATATTCCATTCCAAATTCCCCCAATCCAATGTCCCACTGAAGCAAGTCCCTTTCCAACCTTCTCCCACACTCCTGGTTCTTTCAGTTCCTTCAAATCTGCACTTTCTTTTGTTAGATTAGCAAGCATAGTTTTAATTTTCACACTATTGTCAGGTATATAGGTACAACAGTGTCGTGCACCAAGCATTTTGCAAACGCCACCATCCTTTGCTAAAAGAATGTATAAAGCAAGCCTATTTTGAAGAGTCATAGCTCTTTCCGCTGCAAGTTCAGCATCTATCAGGATTATAGCACCTGAAAACTTTGTCAACATGTTATCCACTATAGTAGACAACTTTCGTATCTTGATGGAATTTAACACAACTCCCAATGAAGGAATCATGGCTCCAAATATATCTCCTACCACAGCAGCTGCGGTCTCTCTTTTCTGGATACGATGGGATCCAGATGTCTTTTGAATCATCGATAGGTCATCCAGTTGATAAACCTTTGGGAACACTATACCCAAATAACATCTTCCCCACCATCCCTTTGGAAGACGATAATAGGCATTATACCCACAAATGTAATATACACCTGGAATGACAGGGTCAAGTCTGTCCATCATGAATGTCCATTTGGCCTTAAAGATAAACGTGTGTTTACACTCACTCGCTCCTACAAAAATGTTGTCATAATAAGATTCACCTCGATATATACAAAACTTCCCTACATGCCAAGCATCTAAAGCAATTTTCCCTTGTGTCTTTATTGCAGCAAAATCATAATTATCTACTGAAGTCCTCTTATGTAACTCCTTTTCTAATTTCGCCTTCATTTGAGCCCTTCTATCATCTGTGCGATCTAAAAAGCTTATTTCTACTGCAGAGAGCGAGCAGGTAAGATTTTCCCTATGAGTGTGAGCCGTTTCAAAAGGTTGCATTGGCTCGAAAAATTCCCTCATAATTTTAGCATCCCAATCTTTAGCAGTCTGGCTTAGCTGCGCTATTATAGGAACATATGCAAAGGTAACATCATAATTTGAGTAAAAATACTGTATGTTAGTTTGACCATAAAATCTAGACATTACTATACTACATGTAATCCCGTATGTAAGAGGCATGTGGTGATATGTCACCCCTTCCTTCACTGATGTCGGTATCTGGGTACACACATAACAATCTTTCGCATCCATTGTCTCAACATATTCTGTTAGTAAGCGATAGAAAACATTATACGAAAGCTCTTTCCTATCATGAAAGAGTCTCTCATCCAGTGCTAGCCTTTTCAATGCGGTTAGTTCAGTGACAGTAACAGGAGCAAAAGTAGAAGCCTCAATATTCTCATTCTCACCCTTTCCATGCATTCCAAGCACAATTGCCATTATTATTAGTACACATGTAATTACCAAGCCTATACACACATATTTACAATATTTCTTTCTATTGTTTTGCGTCATGATCTGTATAGAATCAGAGAGCTAGAAGCACTTATAAATGAAACTTATTTAGCAATTTCAGTTACAAAGCTGAGCGAGCGCAATGTTCACACCGTCTTCTCCAAAGGCCAAGTCACTTATCGGTTAGCAGCATTTGTCTCAATTCGGCAATGACTCAGTCTTTATCTGTTTAGCAAATGTCTCATCCAGTTTTAGCAATGTCTCAGCTGATTTTATCGCTTTAGATTGTAGCAGGTAATGTCATTTATCACCCTTTCAAT
The DNA here is from genome assembly GCF_031143425.1 of Pleurodeles waltl. Classification (NCBI taxonomy): domain Eukaryota; kingdom Metazoa; phylum Chordata; class Amphibia; order Caudata; family Salamandridae; genus Pleurodeles; species Pleurodeles waltl. The sequence goes on along the minus strand of NC_090440.1, from coordinate 69,591,649 downwards.
CAACACTGTCCATAAAACTTTTCTTTTCTATTGGTATCTCTTCCTCTTCTTCGTTCTCGATGCTTAGAGATACAAACTCGTCAGTCCAATCGTCATTGACTGTATACGCCCATTCAGGACCGGAATATCTCCTGTTCGGTATCCTTTTCCTTTTCAATTTTGCTTCTCTTTTCGATTCTGCCTCGCTGGTACTTTCCTCTTTTGTCAAGTCTTTTTCTTCACTTGAGGTTGGTACCACGACAGACACTTCTTTTCTTTTCTCTTTCACTTTTGGCCTTTCTCCGTCGTTCAAACCTTCTCCAGACCTTTGTTTTACTGGTGATATACTTAGTCTCCTCTTTGCACCATGTCCATTTGATGGACCTGCAACCTTTTCTGTAGAGGTTTGAACTTTTTCGTTCTGCTCTGCCTTGTCCCCTCCTTCAGGGGAATCGATCACGTTCTCTTTTTCTTTTTCTGTATCGTCTGTTTCTGGGAAAGCCCTCTTCTGATCAGGCTCTCCTGCTTTTTCACCTTTTTCGAGCCCTTCTTCACCGTTACTTTCGTCAGGCTCTGTATCACTTTCAGCTGCTTCAGGTTCTTTGTCACCTTCGGCTGCTTCAGGCTTTTCGCTACCCTCAGCTGCTTCAGGCTCTTTGTCACCTTCAGCTTCTCCGTCGCTGTCTGAACTTTCTCCTTGGTCTTCCCCAAGTGAGTCGGACTCTTCGTTCTCCAATAATATCTCTCTCTCTCCTGCTTCTGCCTGTCCGTTTTCAGTTCGCTTTTGTTCTGTCTCAGCACTCAGCACTATTTTATCAGGCACTGGCAATTTCAGCGCTTCAACTTCCTCATCTGTGGGACACAACACCTTCTTTGTGTGACTGGCGTGAATCCAGTTGGGAACCCCCGCACACTTCACAGCGGTAGTTGTCGTCAGGATCACTTGGAAAGGGCCTTTCCAACGGGGTTCCAGGCACGACTTCCTCACGTGCTTCTTCACCACGACCCAGTCACCTGCTTTCAGTGCGTGTCCTGGACCTTGGATCGGTGGCAAGGTGGTCGCTTCCACCTGGTGAGAGAAAGAGCGAACCACGTCAGCCAGTCCTTTGCAGTAGTCTAACACCATATCATCTGTAATATTCAAAAGCGCGTTTGCGGGAACTGCAGGAAGTCTCATAGCCCTGCCCATGAGAATTTCGTGCGGAGACAATCCAGTCTTTCTATCAGGGGTGTTTCTCATTGACATTAGCACTAAGGGTAATGCGTCAGGCCATTTCAAATTCGTTGATGCACATATTTTCGCCATTCTTGATTTCAGTGTACCATTCATCTGCTCCACCAGTCCTGATGCTTCAGGGCGATAGCTACAATGCAGTTTCTGCTCAATGTTCAGCGCTTCGCAAAGTAACTTTATCACCTCGTTATTGAAGTGACTTCCCCTATCTGATTCTAAAGAGATCGGGAATCCGAAACGTGGTATTAATTCTCTCAACAATAGCTTTGCAACTGTAAGGCTGTCATTTCTACGTGTGGGGTATGCCTCGATCCAGTGACTAAAAATGCACACAATCACCAACACATATTTCAGACCTCCATGCACAGGCATCTCAATGAAGTCCATCTGCATACGACTAAAAGGCCCGCTTGCCCTAGCAATGTGACTCGCGTTCACAACCGTTCCCTTTCCTGGGTTCATCTGCTGGCAAGTGACACATCGATGGCAAACTGCTTCTGCAGCTTGACGAAATCTGGGGTTAAACCAATCAGTTTTGAACAATCTTATCATGGCATCTCTCCTTAGGTGAGCTTGTCCATGATAGAACCGCGCAAGCTGTGATAAGAGACTATTCGGCAAAACAAATTTTCCCTCATGTGAAACCCATAACTCGTCTTGTCTCTTTATACATTGTGATTTAATCCAGGAATCTCTTTCATCCTCCCTGACATTATTTTGTAATGCTTTTAATTCATCTATTGTATCTACGACCTTCAAGGCAAATGCTTCAGCTGGTTCGAGTTCTGGCTCACTTATTGAATTCCATTCATCTCTGAGTAATATACAGTTCAGGGCACAAAATCTTGCGACCTGATCCGCATATGCATTTCCCAGAGAAACATAGTCCTGTCCTTTCGCGTGAGCACTACACTTTACCACTGCAACTTCGGCTGGCACTTGAATGGCGTGTAACAATTCCCTTATCCTCTCCCCGTTCTTCACTGGGGATCCTGAAGAAGTCAGGAAACCTCTCTGTGACCATAGTTGTCCAAAGTCATGCACAATCCCAAACCCGTATTGACTATCAGTGTAAATGGTGACTTTCATCAATACAGACAGTTGACATGCTCTGGTAAGGGCTACAAGTTCTGCTACTTGTGCAGAATAGACTCCTTGAAGCCATCCCGCTTCCAAGACACCTGTTACAGTACATACAGCGTATCCTGCTTTCAAAATCCCCATCCCATCTCTTAGACATGAACCATCAACAAAAAGAATTTGGTCATTTTCATCAAGCTTAGTATCCTTGATGTCCGGTCGAGGTTTTGTGCAAAATTCAGTCACCTGAAGGCAGTCATGCTCGACGTCTTCAGCGTTCTCAATTTCAGCATTTTCTCCAGGAAGCAAGGTTGCTGGATTCAACGTAGTGCACCTTTTCAGCTGCACATTCGGTGAGCCCAAAATAATCGTTTCATACCTTGTGAGTCTTGCTCCGGTCATGTGTTGCGTTCGGGAGCGGGTCAAAAGTATCTCAACTGAGTGAGGGACCATGACTGTTACTGGGTGTCCCATCACTATTCCTTCACTCTGAGTGAGGCTGATACCAACTGCTGCTACGGCGCGCAAACACCCTGGGAGTGCTGCTGCGACCGGATCCAAAGTAGCTGAAAAATACGCTACTGGTCTGTTTACGCCACCATGGGCTTGAGTCAAGACAGACAAAGAACATGCATCACGTTCATGGCAAAACAATGTGAAAGGCTTTGTGTAATCAGGCATACCTAAAGCTGGAGCCCTGCACATGCATTCTTTCAGTTCAACAAAAGCATCCATCTCATCTCCTTTCAGCTCAATTTGATCCAAGGCATCCTTCTGGGTCAGTTTCAGTAAAGGCTTCGCTAGAGTCGAGAAGTTGGGAATCCACTGGCGACAGTAGCCCACCATTCCCAAAAACTTCCTCACCTCCTTTCTCGTCTTGGGCGGACTCATTTGAAGTACACTTGTTATTCTCTCCTTCATTATTCTCCGTGATCCCTTCTCTATCTGGTGACCCAAGTATTTCACTTTCTTCTGACAGAACTGCAATTTGGAAGGAGACACCTTGTGTCCATTCCTTCCCAAATGGTTCAACAGAGCAATGGTATCGGCCGTGCAGTCGCTTTCTGTCTTTGATGCAACCAGTAAGTCGTCAATGTACTGTACTAGGGTTGACTCGAATGGCAATTCTAACTCTTCCAAGTCTTTCTTTAGAATCTGATTGAATATTGACGGTGACTCAGAAAACCCTTGAGGAATTCGACACCAACTGTACACTCTGTCTAGGAATTTGAAACAAAAGAGAAATTGGCTGTCCTCATGAAGAGGCACAGAAAAGAATGCTTGTGACAAATCGATGACTGAGAACCATTCGGCATCGCAAGGAATTTGAAACATTATCACAGCTGGATTCGGTACTACTGGGCAGCATTTGACTATGATGTCATTTATTTTCCTCAAGTCCTGCACTAGTCGGACCTTTCCACTCGGCTTTATTAGTCCCATGATTGGTGAATTACATGGACTGCTTAACACTTCTTTTAGTACCCCCTGTTTTACAAATTCATCAATAAGTTGGGCAACTTTCATGAGGGTATCTTGTGCCATGTGGTATTGTGGGGTCTGGGGAAAGGTTGCAATGGACTTTACAGTCACTTTCACTGGTTCCACTACTTTCATCAATCCCACCTCTTTCCCTGTCATGTCCCACACCTCCTTTCCGACTATTTCCCGTAATTCAGCTGGAATATCTTCTTCAGTTATCATTGGGAAAAGACAAATCAGAGGATATTCTTCATCTACCGTTTCCATCTCATCCCCCTCTACACTATCCTCTTCTTCCCCATCACTGCTCGTCTGTATCGTTATTCCTTCGTTCGAACACATGATCGAACAACCCAATTTGCACAATAGGTCTCTCCCTAACAGTGCTATCGGGCTTGAGTCACATACCACAAACTGATGCACCCCTTGATAGTTACCGATGCTGACTGGTACCGGGTCTGTAATTGGGTTCGTCAGGTGTCTGTTTGCTACTCCCACCACTTGAACTGTCCTCCCTGAGAGTGGCAAATTTGGTACTTCACTACTCTTAACAGTTGAACGTGTGGCTCCTGTGTCCACCAAGAATGAAACACGATGACCCATTACTCTTCCCTCTACGTACAGACCCTTTTGATCAACTTCCAATGATGCTGCAAGCACACAATCTCCTTCTTCTTCTGAGCTCTCACTCTCCCATACATTGTTTATTCCACTCTCACTGTGTAATGGGATCTGTTGTACGGTGCCATTTGTACTCATTACCTGACCCGAGACCTGTGGAGGAACCATCACTTGCTGCTGACTCATTGGTGCCAAAGGTATTTGCATTTGCTGATTAGGTACCATGGGTAACTGCTGTTGCATCGGCTGCATTTGCGTCATCTGCATACGAGGCATCTGCATCTGCTGCGGCTGCATAGGTTGTAATCCCTGCAATTGATTTACGGTCTGAAAATTTGGGTTTGGACCTCTCATTTTCGGTCCCCTCATTGTCTGAAATGCATTGACATCATTGTTTTGCTGACCAACACCTACACCTGCACCTGCACCTTCCTGCACCACCATCGGGCACTCGCGTTTCCAATGACCGACAATTCCGCACACGTGACACGGCATCACCTTCTTCATTGCCTGCACACCCGTCACAACAGTGTTTAAATCCGGACCATTATTCACAAAACCTCCTCTGCCTCTGCCTCTGGCCTGTGGCTGAAACGACATGTTTCCCTGCAACTGCGGCTGCGGTTGCGGTACCTGCTGTTGGAACCCTTGCATCCCTTGCAAACCTTGCAGACCTGTCTGAGCTGCTTTAAGTTGCATCATCATCACCTTCTCTTTCAGCTTTTTCTGTTTCACTTCAATTTCGTCGCTACAGTATTTCGCATAAGTCAAGACCTCGTCAATCGGTTTAGACTGCCAACAAATCAAATGCGACTTTATCATTTGACTTATTTCTGGTCTCAGCCCTTCCACAAATCTGAACACAAAATGAAGCATATCCTTCGCCTCTATTGTTTCTGTGCCACTGTAGTTCTTAAACGCCTTCAACAACCTCTCATAGTAACTATGAATCGATTCTTTAGCCTCTTGGGCAGTTCGATCAATCTTCTGCCAATCCACATTTTTCGCGGCAACCTTCGTCTTCAAATGCTCAATCACCTTATAGTACAAGCTCATAACCATAGGTGATGGTGCACCCGTCTCCCTGTCTCTCTCTGGTTCACTTGTCGGCCAACCTACAGCTCTTTTGCAATCCTCCCACAAATCTGCCGGAACCACGATCTCAAAGAGGGTGTTCAGGTCTTCCCAGAGGCATTTCGCAAGCTTCACAAACCTATCAGTCTGTTGATACCATTCAATCGGCTTCTCTCTCAGTTTGGGAAAATCATCCGTAAATGACTGAATGTCGCTTCTGTGCCATGGTACATGTATTAATTTTCCCCCTGCTGTCTCCCTCATTGGTAACATGGTTACTGTCTCGCTACTTTGTGGTCTTTTCTCATTATGCTCTGTAGCACTGTCCCTCCTCTTTTCCTTCCTCTTTACCCATCTGCTTTCCCACTTGTCTAAGCACCTCCACACTTGTGCACTCTGTAGCAATTCTCTAAGGTGTGTCTTCATGCCTGCTGACCTCATGTGTTCAAAATCTGTGGTCCCAAAATCCAACCTGTAGCTTCTGCTCAAGTGTTTCATCTTGTCTATGTCAACCCCGTTTCTGTCAGCTGCTTCCTGCAAGCTCTTATGTACCTTGTTCACTTCCTTCGTAATCCTGGGACATAGATACCTCAGCTCTTCTTCCGTGTAGGACTCTAACCTATTCACACCCATAGTCCCTTCCACCAATTCTTGTGCTTCCATGTTCAACCTGACCCTATTCATATAGTCTTCTCCTTTCCCACTGGCTGAACTTTGTGTGGAATTTAAACTGTTGAACCACTGTGTCAGCTGTTGCGCATTTACCCCCATCAGTGTAGCATTCACATCGACTGCCATTGATGGTTGCGGCAACTTTTCAGTATTCGATGTTAGAGGTATTATCAGTGGGGGAGTCGACCTCACCAGTGTAGACTGAGCACATATGGGACTAAACTCCATCAAGGATCCAGATCCATTTGGCTGAGCCGCTATAGGAGTTATCCCTGGAGTGTTTTCTATGCACCTCCTCTCTGTCCCATTCTGCAGCATCGATCCCTGGCTGCTCATACCTAAGTTAGGCTGACTATACAAAGGTACCGGTGGACCTACAGTAATGGGTAGTGATATCGCATCTGGGTTCTGTCCATTTCCCATGTTCTGAGGCATGTTCATCCCCATACTATGGGTCATCATTGCCGGCATGCCCATCTGACTCCCTGTCATCTGATCATATGCGTTTCCCCCCTGCATCTGCTTCTGAGGCATCATAAACTGAGTTGATTCAGCCTGTGTCATTGTTGGATTGTGACCATTCTGTACTCCCCTTACGGTTTGTTCTAGAACCATTCCTCCACTATTGTCACTGCTGTAGTACCCTGGCATCTGCGACTGATAATTTTCTGCTGGTTTCAACATGGGCACATCTGGATATATTCTCCTAACCTGCGGTATCTGCGGAGTAAACAGTAGACTCGGGTCCTTAGATCCCGATGATGCTCCTGAACTCTGGGTTTCACTGTTCTGTACCGGTGCCAGAGGGGCAGAACTGGTACTCGGACCTTGTCCATTCTCTGCATAAGGCAGTGGACGGTCGTTCAGCAATTGCATTATTAACTCCTCATCCTCTAACTCCTCTTCTCTTCTCAACTTTTCCTCGTCCTCTCTATCCTTGGAACACTTCCTGTCTGTCTTGCAGGTAGCTTTCTTACCTGTCTCCTCTTCTTCCTTAGTAATTGCGGGAAACAATTTTATCCCCTGCAATACATCTGACCTCCACACCTTCTGTGCATTATCCCACCTAGCATCCGCTAGTGTCTTTTCTACCTTTCTCATTCTGGTCTCAAACTTCTTCTGCTGTTGCTGTCTGGCCATTAGTTCCCAAATCGCTAGAGCCACAAACTGGGCTGGCCTTGGAGGCACCTTCATGTCATACATCGTGAATCACAAATTCTCTAGGATCCTTATATTGAATGTCCCATGTATCGGGAACGCTACGCTCCCATGTTTCTCTGTCAGTTTGTGCCATTGTTTTAGCCATAGACACGGAGCTACCCCCTTCTCTTCCATTACAATGTAAGCTGGTGTGCCCTCGGGCGGCATCTCCTCTCCTACGCTCGCTTTGATGTAAGACTCCCCCTTCATCGCACTCCTAAATGCTTTAAGGAATTTCATTTTCTCGTCTTTTATTTCACAAAGTTTATGATCAATAGGTCACTTTTATTCCACAAAATTTGTAATCAATAGGTGACTTTAATTCCCGGAATACTCTTCGCCTGCCTTTCCCCTTACAATCGAGCCCCACTATCCCAGCGCGGCTCCTAGTGACGTCACACTCACACACACTGCGGCTGACAAAGCCTCGCGGCTAGTCCTCCTTCACTCAGCTCCTTTCGTAACAACTTCTTGCTTATATTGCGAGCTACCAAAAAATAAAACAGATCTGTCGGTTTACTACAGGAAGGGTAACACAGTCGCTTCAGGACCTTAGGGACCTTTCACTAGCCTCGGCCGCTATTCCGTTTTTCTCGGTCCCCACGTTCGCAAGCAAATCTGACCCGCAGACCTACTCTCAACTTGTCAATGATCTATTCTAGTGCACTTAGAATCTTGTCAAAGCCCGAAGTCGAAGTTTCTTTCACTCCCTAACACACGTACCGACTCGTTGACCACGCCCGATCAACCTACTAAACCGCCCAGACCACAACATGGATCAACATACTCCGGAGTCTCTTGACCTCGCAGGGCCCGTCTCAACAACAACAACCACGTGGACCTTTTTATGCACAAAGCGCCACACGCACATGAAGTTCGACGACTTCCCTACTCTCACCCTCGGAGCCGCACCTCCGCTATTTCTATGAAGTTCGACGACTTCTCTACTTCTACACTCGGAGTCGCACCTCCGCTATCCTTTAAAAGAAAAAAATCCTCGCAACCTTTTCACACACCCTGCGGCAATAAGCTGTGCAAGCGCAAAACCCTAACTTCACTCATACCATCACTAGTACCGCCAACGCTGTTTCCACACCTCCGTTCTCTCCATTCGCAAGCTCCGAGATCCCGGGAAAGTCGCGGTGGACCTAGCCCATCATCATTCTGTCAATCTATTTTACCCAAAAAATCTAATTCAACTTCTCGAGTGGAGTCTCAAAATGCGTAACCGTTAATTCAACACCATGTACTTTACGAGTACAGGGTCCCAAAAGACGAAACCGTCCTCTGCTACCATCTACTGATAGAGCGGTCCGTAGTAATAATTTACCTGTGTTCGGACGCTCTTTAGGCCGATGAATCTTTTGACTAAGTGGGAACTCTCCGTACTCTTATATCGATCAGTCGCATCAAATCAATAATCAATAACGAACATAAGCAATACCTTGATCAACATAACACTTAACAATTAATCCAGAATACATTTCGGCGAACCCTGACCTTTCAGTCAGGAATAACCACACCAGTTTATTGCAAAGTTAGTGAATTTATTTCCCTATATTAACAAAGCTAGCACAATATATATGTGTCTCAACACCAAATGATAAACATATATGAACATTAATAGCTGTCCATAACGGCGAAACAAATGTAATCTATATAGCATTTGAATCACAAGGCATTCGATAATGGCAATGCAAAGCACTAATACGATAATCTGTAATGAGCTAATTGCATACATTTAGTCAGCATAACAAGATCTCAAATTGCATCGTGCGACATAAGGAATCCTCGTCTAACCTCAAATTAGCATCAGCATGTGGGACTTCATGCAAAAACAATTTAGCAACATAAATTTAGAAAAACTCCTAGCTAGGGCTCTTATCAAAATCAGCAGTTGGTTACCTAAAAGAAACACAATGCAATTTTACAATTTCCTTTCATATTTACCAATTACGATCAGCATACAAGGAAGTCTTCGTCTCGCAGGTACCGTTTCTCGATCAGCATGGGACGGGACAAAGGGGCAGGGGTGGACGGGGCAATTGCCTCACGGCGGCAAGGTAAGACTATTACTTCATGCAAAGGGCATTTCAAAGTTAAAGTCTCTAGGGCAAGAATCATTAAAGTCTCTTTCTCTCGATTAGAGAAAGCATCAAAGTCTCTCAAAATGGCGTCGCAGCAAAGTGGGCCATAATAGCTACGAAGTCTACAAAATGGCGTAGTGTCCGGGTAATGGCCGCTAAATAGCGCAATGGCTACCTTCTTCTCGTGCACCTGGTTTTTATAGACAACAGTTCGAATCCAGTAGGGTCTCCATTGGAGGGTTCATAGGTTAGCTTCAAATTGTCCAATCAAAAACGACAGTTCTCAAGCTTTTACTTAAGCATACATTATCCTTGGAGATGGGTACGCAAGTTGCAACATTGTCTACCAATTAGCTCACTTTCAGAGCCTCCATTGTCCGCACCTGCAAGTCGACCTTGAAGTAAAGAGAAAATATGCCAGGCTGGCACGAAACTTTAAGATAAGCATGTGAACGGTTTCTGTGGAAAAGTACAGCTTCAAGCAGAAATACACGTTTAATAGCACATTGGAAAAATACGAGCATCTAAACCGTGAGACCAGGCCACTAGGCCAAAGCCTCCGCTAAAGTAATGCTAAGCTAACGCATTTCAAACAAGCAAATCGTAGCACACGTTTATGGTTATGTCGGATTAGTGCAATTCTAATACACCACGTTATATAAAGCGCCCTTATAAACGTTGGCAAACTACTCTAAGGGCACATTTTGTCCCCGTACAATCTTTATTAGTTCGGTTAAAGTCACACATGATTATTTCACACTACGTTTATGCGTTAATAAATCAAAACCTTCATTTTCTGCTTCATCAATAGCGAAACCTACCAAACCTGTGCATTTTTTAAAACTAGAGACCCCGGGGAATCCAAGATGGGGTGACTTGTGGGGCTCTGACCAGGTTCTGTTACCCAGAATCCTTTGCAAACCACAAAATTTGGCTAAAAAACAAATTTTCCTCACATTTCGGTGACAGAAAGTTCTGGAATCTGAGAGGAGCCACAAATTTCCTTCCACCCAGCATTCCCCCAAGTCTCCCGATAAAAATGATACCTCACTTGTGTGGGTAGGCCTAGCGCCCGCGACAGGAAATACCCCAAAACACAACGTGGACACATCACAAGTTTTTTAAAGAAAACAGAGGTGTTTTTTGCAAAGTGCCTACCTGTAGATTTTGGCCTCTAGCTCAGCCGGCACCTAGCGAAACCTACCAAACCTGTGCATTTTTGAAAACTAGGGACCTAGGGGAATCCAAGATGGGGTGACTTGTGGGGCTCTGACCAGGTTCTGTTACCGAGAATCCTTTGCAAACCACAAAATTTGGCTAAAAATACACATTTTCCTTACATTTCGGTGACAGGAAGTTCTGGAATCTGAGAGGAGCCACAAATTTCCTTCCATCCAGCGTTCCCCCAAGTCTCCCGATAAAAATGATACCTCACTTGTGTGGGTAGGCCTAGCGCCCGCGACAGGAAATGCCCCAAAACACAACGTGGACACATCACATTTTTTTAAAGAAAACAGAGGTGTTTTTTGCAAAGTGCCTACCTGTAGATTTTGGCCTCTAGCTCAGCCGGCACCTAGCGAAACCTACCAAACCTGTGCATTTTTGAAAACTAGAGACCCAGGGGAATCCAAGATGGGGTGACTTGTGGGGCTCTGACCAGGTTCTGTTACCCAGAATCCTTTGCAAACCTCAAAATTTGGCTAAAAATACACATTTTCCTCACATTTCGGTGACAGAAAGTTCTGGAATCTGAGAGGAGCCACAAATTTCCTTCCACAAAGCGTTCCCCCAAGTCTCCACATAAAAATGATACCTCACTTGTGTGGGTAGGCCTAGCGCCCGTGACAGGAAATAACCCAAAACACAACATGGACACATCACATTTTTTGAAAGAAAACAGAGGTGTTTTTTGCAAAGTGCCTACCTGTAGATTTTGGCCTCTAGCTCAGCCAGCACCTAGGGAAACCTACGAAACCTGTGCATTTTTTGAAACTACAGACCTAGGGGAATCCAAGATGTGGTGACTTGTCGGGCTCTGACCAGGTTCTGTTACCCAGAATCTTTTGCAAACCTCAAAATGTGGCTAAAAAAACACATTTTCTTCACATTTCGGTGACAGAAAGTTATGGAATCTGAGAGGAGCCACAAATTTCCTTCCACCTAGTGTTCCCCCAAGTCTCCCAATAAAAATGATACCTCACTTGTGTGGGTAGGCCTAGCGCCCGCGACAGGAAATGCCCCTAAACACAAAGTGGACACATCACATTTTTTTAAAGAAAACAGAGGTGTTTTTTGCAAAGTGCCTACCTGTAGATTTTGGCCTCTAGCTCAGCCGGCACCTAGGGAAACCTACCAAACCTTTGCATTTTTGAAAACTAGAGACCTAGGGGAATCCAAGATGGGGTGACTTGTGGGCCTCTGACCAGGTTCTGTTACCCAGAATCCTTTGCAAACTTCAAAATTTGGCTAAAAAAACACATTTTCATCACATTTCGGTGATAGAAAGTTCTGGAATCTCAGAGGAGCCACAAATTTCCTTCCACCCAGCGTTCCTCCAAGTCTCCCGATAAAAATGATACCTCACTTGTGTGGGTAGGCCTAGCGCCCGTGACAGGAAATGCCCCAAAACACAACGTGGACACATCACATTTTTTTAAAGAAAATAGAGGTGTTTTTTGCAAAGTGCCTACCTGTAGATTTTGGCCTCTAGCTCAGCCGGCACCTAGGGAAACCTACCAAACCTGTGCATTTTTCAAAACTAGAGACCTAGGGGAATCCAAGATGGGGTGACTTGTGGGGCTCTGACCAGGTTCTGTTACCGAGAATCCTTTGCAAACCACAAAATTTGGCTAAAAATACACATTTTCCTTACATTTCGGTGACAGGAAGTTCTGGAATCTGAGAGGAGCCACAAATTTCCTTCCATCCAGCGTTCCCCCAAGTCTCCCGATAAAAATGATACCTCACTTGTGTGGGTAGGCCTAGCGCCCGCGACAGGAAATGCCCCAAAACACAACGTGGACACATCACATTTTTTTAAAGAAAACAGAGGTGTTTTTTGCAAAGTGCCTACCTGTAGATTTTGGCCTCTAGCTCAGCCGGCACCTAGCGAAACCTACCAAACCTGTGCATTTTTGAAAACTAGAGACCCAGGGGAATCCAAGATGGGGTGACTTGTGGGGCTCTGACCAGGTTCTGTTACCCAGAATCCTTTGCAAACCTCAAAATTTGGCTAAAAATACACATTTTCCTCACATTTCGGTGACAGAAAGTTCTGGAATCTGAGAGGAGCCACAAATTTCCTTCCACAAAGCGTTCCCCCAAGTCTCCACATAAAAATGATACCTCACTTGTGTGGGTAGGCCTAGCGCCCGTGACAGGAAATAACCCAAAACACAACATGGACACATCACATTTTTTGAAAGAAAACAGAGGTGTTTTTTGCAAAGTGCCTACCTGTAGATTTTGGCCTCTAGCTCAGCCAGCACCTAGGGAAACCTACCAAACCTGTGCATTTTTTGAAACTAGAGACCTAGGGGAATCCAAGATGTGGTGACTTGTCGGGCTCTGACCAGGTTCTGTTACCCAGAATCTTTTGCAAACCTCAAAATGTGGCTAAAAAAACACATTTTCTTCACATTTCGGTGACAGAAAGTTATGGAATCTGAGAGGAGCCACAAATTTCCTTCCACCTAGTGTTCCCCCAAGTCTCCCAATAAAAATGATACCTCACTTGTGTGGGTAGGCCTAGCGCCCGCGACAGGAAATGCCCCTAAACACAAAGTGGACACATCACATTTTTTTAAAGAAAACAGAGGTGTTTTTTGCAAAGTGCCTACCTGTAGATTTTGGCCTCTAGCTCAGCCGGCACCTAGGGAAACCTACCAAACCTGTGCATTTTTGAAAACTAGAGACCTAGGGGAATCCAAGATGGGGTGACTTGTGGGCCTCTGACCAGGTTCTGTTACCCAGAATCCTTTGCAAACTTCAAAATTTGGCTAAAAAAACACATTTTCATCACATTTCGGTGATAGAAAGTTCTGGAATCTCAGAGGAGCCACAAATTTCCTTCCACCCAGCGTTCCTCCAAGTCTCCCGATAAAAATGATACCTCACTTGTGTGGGTAGGCCTAGCGCCCGTGACAGGAAATGCCCCAAAACACAACGTGGACACATCACATTTTTTTAAAGAAAATAGAGGTGTTTTTTGCAAAGTGCCTACCTGTAGATTTTGGCCTCTAGCTCAGCCGGCACCTGGGGAAACCTACCAAACCTGTGCATTTTTCAAAACTAGAGAACTAGGGGAATCCAAGATGGGGTGACTTGTGGGGCTCTGACTAGGTTCTGTTACCCAGAATCCTTTGCAAACCTCAAAATTTGGCTAAAAAACACATTTTCCTCACATTTCGGTGACAGAAAGTTCTGGAATCTGAGAGGAGCCACAAATTTCCTTCCACCCAGCGTTCCCCCAAGTCTCCCGATAAAAATGATACCTCACTTGTGTGGGTAGGCCTAGCGCCCGCGACAGGAAATGCCCCAAAACACAACGTGGACACATCAAAATTTTTGACAGAAAACAGAGGTGTTTTTTGCAAAGTGCCTACCTGCTGATTTTGGCCTCTAGCTCAGCCGGCACCTAGGGAAATCTACCAAACCTGTGCATTTTCGAAAACTAGGGACCTAGGGGAATCCAAGATGGGGTGACTTGTGGGGCTCTGACCAGGTTCTGTTACCCAGAATCCTTTGCAAACCACAAAATTTGGCTAAAAATACACATTTTCCTCACATTTCGGTGACAGGAAGTTCTGGAATCTGAGAGGAGCCACAAATTTCCTTCCACCCAGCGTTCCCCCAAGTCTCCCGATAAAAATGATACCTCACTTGTGTGGGTAGGCATAGCGCCCGTGACAGGAAATAACCCAAAACACAACATGGACACATCACATTTTTTGAAAGAAAACAGAGGTGTTTTTTGCAAAGTGCCTACCTGTAGATATTGGCCTCTAGCTCAGCCGGCACCTAGCGAAACCTACCAGACCTGTGTATTTTTAAAAACTAGAGACCCAGGGGAATCCAAGATGGGGTGACTTGTGGGGCTCTGACCAGGTTCTGTTACCCAGAATCCTTTGCAAATTTCAAAATTTGGCTAAAAAAACACATTTTCCTCACATTTCGGTGACAGAAAGTTCTGGAATCTGAGAGGAGCCACAAATTTCCTTCCACCCAGCGTTCCCCCAAGTCTCCCGATAAAAATGATACCTCACTTGTGTGGGTGGGCCTAGCGCCCGCGACAGGAAATGCCCCAAAACACAACGTGGACACATCACATTTTTTGAAAGAAAACAGAGGTGTTTTTTGCAAAGTGCCTACCTGTGGATTTTGGCCTCTAGCTCAGCCAGCACCTAGGGCAACCTACCAAACCTGTGCATTTTTTAAAACTAGAGACCTAGGGGAATCCAAGATGTGGTGACTTGTGGGGCTCTGACCAGGTTCTGTTACCCAGAATCTTTTGCAAACCTCAAAATGTGTCTAAAAAAACACATTTTCTTCACATTTCGGTGACAGAAAGTTCTGGAATCTGAGAGGAGCCACAAATTTCCTTCCACCCAGCGTTCCCCCAAGTCTCCCGATAAAAATGATACCTCACTTGTGTGGGTAGACCTAGCGCCCGTGACAGGAAATACCCCAAAACACAACGTGGACACATCACAAGTTTTTTAAAGAAAACAGAGCTGTTTTTTGCAAAGTGCCTACCTGTAGATTTTGGCCTCTAGCTCAGCCGGCACCTAGCGAAACCTACCAAACCTGTGCATTTTTGAAAACTAGAGACCCAGGGGAATCCAAGATGGGGTGACTTGTGGGGCTCTGACCAGGTTCTGTTACCCAGAATCCTTTGCAAACCTCAAAATTTGGCTAAAAAACACATTTTCCTCACATTTCGGTGACAGAAAGTTCTGGAATCTGAGAGGAGCCACAAATTTTCTTCCACCCAGCGTTCCCCCAAGTCTCCCAATAAAAATGATACCTCACTTGTGTGGGTAGGCCTAGCGCCCGCAACAGGAAATGCCCCAAAACACAACGTGGACACATCACAATTTTTGACAGAAAACAGAGGTGTTTTTTGCAAAGTGCCTACCTGCTGATTTTGGCCTCTAGCTCAGCCGGCACCTAGGGAAACCTACCAAACCTGTGCATTTTCGAAAACTAGGGACCTAGGGGAATCCAAGATGGGGTGACTTGTGGGGCTCTGACCAGGTTCTGTTACCCAGAATCCTTTGCAAACCACAAAATTTGGCTAAAAATACACATTTTCCTCACATTTCGGTGACAGGAAGTTCTGGAATCTGAGAGGAGCCACAAATTTCCTTCCACCCAGCGTTCCCCCAAGTCTCCCGATAAAAATGATACCTCACTTGTGTGGGTAGGCCTAGCGCCCGTGACAGGAAATAACCCAAAACACAACATGGACACATCACATTTTTTGAAAGAAAACAGAGGTGTTTTTTGCAAAGTGCCTACCTGTAGATATTGGCCTCTAGCTCAGCCGGCACCTAGCGAAACCTACCAGACATGTGCATTTTTGAAAACTAGAGACCCAGGGGAATCCAAGATGGGGTGACTTGTGGGGCTCTGACCAGGTTCTGTTACCCAGAATCCTTTGCAAATTTCAAAATTTGGCTAAAAAAACACATTTTCCTCACATTTCGGTGACAGAAAGTTCTGGAATCTGAGAGGAGCCACAAATTTCCTTCCACCCAGCGTTCCCCCAAGTCTCCCGATAAAAATGATACCTCACTTGTGTGGGTAGGCCTAGCGCCCGCGACAGGAAATGCCCCAAAACACAACGTGGACACATCACATTTTTTGAAAGAAAACAGAGGTGGTTTTTGCAAAGTGCCTACCTGTGGATTTTGGCCTCTAGCTCAGCCAGCACCTAGGGAAACCTACCAAACCTGTGCATTTTTTAAAACTAGAGACCTAGGGGAATCCAAGATGTGGTGACTTGTGGGGCTCTGACCAGGTTCTGTTACCCAGAATCTTTTTTAAACCTCAAAATGTGGCTAAAAAAACACATTTTCTTCACATTTCGGTGACAGAAAGTTATGGAATCTGAGAGGAGCCACAAATTTCCTTCCACCTAGTGTTCCCCCAAGTCTCCCAATAAAAATGATACCTCACTTGTGTGGGTAGGCCTAGCGCCCGCGACAGGAAATGCCCCAAAACACAACGTGGACACATCACATTTTTGGAAAGAAAACAGAGGTATTTTTTGCAAAGTGCCTACCTGTAGATTTTGGCCTCTAGCTCAGCCGACACCTAGGGAAACCTACCAAACCTGTGCATTTTTGAAAACTAGAGACCTAGGGGAATCCAAGATGGGGTGACTTGTGGGGCTCTGACCAGGTTCTGTTTCCCAGAATCCTTTGCAAACTTCAAAATTTGGCTAAAAAAACACATTTTCATCACATTTCGGTGACAGAAAGTTCTGGAATCTGAGAGGAGCCACAAATTTCCTTCCACCCAGCGTTCCCCAAAGTCTCCCGATAAAAATGATACCTCACTTGTGTGGGTAGGCCTAGCGCCCGCAACAGGAAATGCCCCAAAACACAACGTGGACACATCACAATTTTTGACAGAAAACAGAGGTGTTTTTTGCAAAGTGCCTACCTGCTGATTTTGGCCTCTAGCTTAGCCAGCACCTAGGGAAACCTACCAAACCTGTGCATTTTCGAAAACTAGGGACCTAGGGGAATCCAAGATGGGGTGACTTGTGGGGCTCTGACCAGGTTCTGTTACCCAGAATCCTTTGCAAACCACAAAATTTGGCTAAAAATACACATTTTCCTCACATTTCGGTGACAGGAAGTTCTGGAATCTGAGAGGAGCCACAAATTTCCTTCCACCCAGCGTTCCCCCAAGTCTCCCGATAAAAATGATACCTCACTTGTGTGGGTAGGCCTAGCGCCCGTGACAGGAAATAACCCAAAACACAACATGGACACATCACATTTTTTGAAAGAAAACAGAGGTGTTTTTTGCAAAGTGCCTACATGTAGATATTGGCCTCTAGCTCAGCCGGCACCTAGCGAAACCTACCAGACCTGTGCATTTTTGAAAACTAGAGACCCAGGGGAATCCAAGATGGGGTGACTTGTGGGGCTCTGACCAGGTTCTGTTACCCAGAATCCTTTGCAAACCTCAAAATTTGGCTAAAAATACACATTTTCCTCACATTTCGGTGACAGAAAGTTCTGGAATCTGAGAGGAGCCACAAATTTCCTTCCACAAAGCGTTCCCCCAAGTCTCCACATAAAAATGATACCTCACTTGTGTGGGTAGGCCTAGCGCCCGTGACAGGAAATAACCCAAAACACAACATGGACACATCACATTTTTTGAAAGAAAACAGAGGTGTTTTTTGCAAAGTGCCTACCTGTAGATTTTGGCCTCTAGCTCAGCCAGCACCTAGGGAAACCTACCAAACCTGTGCATTTTTTGAAACTAGAGACCTAGGGGAATCCAAGATGTGGTGACTTGTCGGACTCTGACCAGGTTCTGTTACCCAGAATCTTTTGCAAACCTCAAAATGTGGCTAAAAAAACACATTTTCTTCACATTTCGGTGACAGAAAGTTATGGAATCTGAGAGGAGCCACAAATTTCCTTCCACCTAGTGTTCCCCCAAGTCTCCCAATAAAAATGATACCTCACTTGTGTGGGTAGGCCTAGCGCCCGCGACAGGAAATGCCCCTAAACACAAAGTGGACACATCACATTTTTTTAAAGAAAACAGAGGTGTTTTTTGCAAAGTGCCTACCTGTAGATTTTGGCCTCTAGCTCAGCCGGCACCTAGGGAAACCTACCAAACCTGTGCATTTTTGAAAACTAGAGACCTAGGGGAATCCAAGATGGGGTGACTTGTGGGCCTCTGACCAGGTTCTGTTACCCAGAATCCTTTGCAAACTTCAAAATTTGGCTAAAAAAACACATTTTCATCACATTTCGGTGATAGAAAGTTCTGGAATCTCAGAGGAGCCCCAAATTTCCTTCCACCCAGCGTTCCTCCAAGTCTCCCGATAAAAATGATACCTCACTTGTGTGGGTAGGCCTAGCGCCCGTGACAGGAAATGCCCCAAAACACAACGTGGACACATCACATTTTTTTAAAGAAAATAGAGGTGTTTTTTGCAAAGTGCCTACCTGTAGATTTTGGCCTCTAGCTCAGCCGGCACCTGGGGAAACCTACCAAACCTGTGCATTTTTCAAAACTAGAGAACTAGGGGAATCCAAGATGGGGTGACTTGTGGGGCTCTGACCAGGTTCTGTTACCCAGAATCCTCTGCAAACTTCATAATGTGGCTAAAAAAACACATTTTCCTCACATTTCGGTGACAGAAAGTTATGGAATCTGAGAGGAGCCACAAATTTCCTTCCACCCAGCGTTCCCCCAAGTCTCCCGATAAAAATGATACCTCACTTGTGTGGGTAGACCTAGCGCCCGCGACAGGAAATACCCCAAAACACAACGTGGACACATCACAAGTTTTTTAAAGAAAACAGAGCTGTTTTTTGCAAAGTGCCTACCTGTAGATATTGGCCTCTAGCTCAGCCGGCACCTAGCGAAACCTACCAAACCTGTGCATTTTTGAAAACTAGAGACCCAGGGGAATCCAAGATGGGGTGACTTGTGGGGCTCTGACTAGGTTCTGTTACCCAGAATCCTTTGCAAACCTCAAAATTTGGCTAAAAAACACATTTTCCTCACATTTCGGTGACAGAAAGTTCTGGAATCTGAGAGGAGCCACAAATTTCCTTCCACCCAGCGTTCCCCCAAGTCTCCCGATAAAAATGATACCTCACTTGTGTGGGTAGGCCTAGCGCCCGCGACAGGAAATGCCCCAAAACACAACGTGGACACATCAAAATTTTTGACAGAAAACAGAGGTGTTTTTTGCAAAGTGCCTACCTGCTGATTTTGGCCTCTAGCTCAGCCGGCACCTAGGGAAATCTACCAAACCTGTGCATTTTCGAAAACTAGGGACCTAGGGGAATCCAAGATGGGGTGACTTGTGGGGCTCTGACCAGGTTCTGTTACCCAGAATCCTTTGCAAACCACAAAATTTGGCTAAAAATACACATTTTCCTCACATTTCGGTGACAGGAAGTTCTGGAATCTGAGAGGAGCCACAAATTTCCTTCCACCCAGCGTTCCCCCAAGTCTCCCGATAAAAATGATACCTCACTTGTGTGGGTAGGCATAGCGCCCGTGACAGGAAATAACCCAAAACACAACATGGACACATCACATTTTTTGAAAGAAAACAGAGGTGTTTTTTGCAAAGTGCCTACCTGTAGATATTGGCCTCTAGCTCAGCCGGCACCTAGCGAAACCTACCAGACCTGTGTATTTTTAAAAACTAGAGACCCAGGGGAATCCAAGATGGGGTGACTTGTGGGGCTCTGACCAGGTTCTGTTACCCAGAATCCTTTGCAAATTTCAAAATTTGGCTAAAAAAACACATTTTCCTCACATTTCGGTGACAGAAAGTTCTGGAATCTGAGAGGAGCCACAAATTTCCTTCCACCCAGCGTTCCGCCAAGTCTCCCGATAAAAATGATACCTCACTTGTGTGGGTGGGCCTAGCGCCCGCGACAGGAAATGCCCCAAAACACAACGTGGACACATCACATTTTTTGAAAGAAAACAGAGGTGTTTTTTGCAAAGTGCCTACCTGTGGATTTTGGCCTCTAGCTCAGCCAGCACCTAGGGCAACCTACCAAACCTGTGCATTTTTTAAAACTAGAGACCTAGGGGAATCCAAGATGTGGTGACTTGTGGGGCTCTGACCAGGTTCTGTTACCCAGAATCTTTTGCAAACCTCAAAATGTGTCTAAAAAAACACATTTTCTTCACATTTCGGTGACAGAAAGTTCTGGAATCTGAGAGGAGCCACAAATTTCCTTCCACCCAGCGTTCCCCCAAGTCTCCCGATAAAAATGATACCTCACTTGTGTGGGTAGACCTAGCGCCCGTGACAGGAAATACCCCAAAACACAACGTGGACACATCACAAGTTTTTTAAAGAAAACAGAGCTGTTTTTTGCAAAGTGCCTACCTGTAGATATTGGCCTCTAGCTCAGCCGGCACCTAGCGAAACCTACCAAACCTGTGCATTTTTGAAAACTAGAGACCCAGGGGAATCCAAGATGGGGTGACTTGTGGGGCTCTGACTAGGTTCTGTTACCCAGAATCCTTTGCAAACCTCAAAATTTGGCTAAAAAACACATTTTCCTCACATTTCGGTGACAGAAAGTTCTGGAATCTGAGAGGAGCCACAAATTTCCTTCCACCCAGCGTTCCCCCAAGTCTCCCGATAAAAATGATACCTCACTTGTGTGGGTAGGCCTAGCGCCCGCGACAGGAAATGCCCCAAAACACAACGTGGACACATCACATTTTTTGAAAGAAAACAGAGGTGTTTTTTGCAAAGTGCCTACCTGTGGATTTTGGCCTCTAGCTCAGCCAGCACCTAGGGAAACCTACCAAACCTGTGCATTTTTTAAAACTAGAGACCTAGGGGAATCCAAGATGTGGTGACTTGTGGGGCTCTGACCAGGTTCTGTTACCCAGAATCTTTTTTAAACCTCAAAATGTGGCTAAAAAAACACATTTTCTTCACATTTCGGTGACAGAAAGTTATGGAATCTGAGAGGAGCCACAAATTTCCTTCCACCTAGTGTTCCCCCAAGTCTCCCAATAAAAATGATACCTCACTTGTGTGGGTAGGCCTAGCGCCCGCGACAGGAAATGCCCCAAAACACAACGTGGACACATCACATTTTTGGAAAGAAAACAGAGGTTTTTTTTGCAAAGTGCCTACCTGTAGATTTTGGCCTCTAGCTCAGCCGGCACCTAGGGAAACCTACCAAACCTGTGCATTTTTGAAAACTAGAGACCTAGGGGAATCCAAGATGGGGTGACTTGTGGGGCTCTGACCAGGTTCTGTTACCCAGAATCCTTTGCAAACTTCAAAATTTGGCTAAAAAAACACATTTTCATCACATTTCGGTGACAGAAAGTTCTGGAATCTGAGAGGAGCCACAAATTTCCTTCCACCCAGCGTTCCCCAAAGTCTCCCGATAAAAATGATACCTCACTTGTGTGGGTAGGCCTAGCGCCCGCAACAGGAAATGCCCCAAAACACAACGTGGACACATCACAATTTTTGACAGAAAACAGAGGTGTTTTTTGCAAAGTGCCTACCTGCTGATTTTGGCCTCTAGCTCAGCCGGCACCTAGGGAAACCTACCAAACCTGTGCATTTTCGAAAACTAGGGACCTAGGGGAATCCAAGATGGGGTGACTTGTGGGGCTCTGACCAGGTTCTGTTACCCAGAATCCTTTGCAAACCACAAAATTTGGCTAAAAATACACATTTTCCTCACATTTCGGTGACAGGAAGTTCTGGAATCTGAGAGGAGCCACAAATTTCCTTCCACCCAGCGTTCCCCCAAGTCTCCCGATAAAAATGATACCTCACTTGTGTGGGTAGGCCTAGCGCCCGTGACAGGAAATAACCCAAAACACAACATGGACACATCACATTTTTTGAAAGAAAACAGAGGTGTTTTTTGCAAAGTGCCTACATGTAGATATTGGCCTCTAGCTCAGCCGGCACCTAGCGAAACCTACCAGACCTGTGCATTTTTGAAAACTAGAGACCCAGGGGAATCCAAGATGGGGTGACTTGTGGGGCTCTGACCAGGTTCTGTTACCCAGAATCCTTTGCAAACCTCAAAATTTGGCTAAAAATACACATTTTCCTCACATTTCGGTGACAGAAAGTTCTGGAATCTGAGAGGAGCCACAAATTTCCTTCCACAAAGCGTTCCCCCAAGTCTCCACATAAAAATGATACCTCACTTGTGTGGGTAGGCCTAGCGCCCGCGACAGGAAATGCCCCAAAACACAACGTGGACACATCACATTTTTTGAAAGAAAACAGAGGTGTTTTTTGCAAAGTGCCTACCTGTGGATTTTGGCCTCTAGCTCAGCCAGCACCTAGGGCAACCTACCAAACCTGTGCATTTTTTAAAACTAGAGACCTAGGGGAATCCAAGATGTGGTGACTTGTGGGGCTCTGACCAGGTTCTGTTACCCAGAATCTTTTGCAAACCTCAAAATGTGTCTAAAAAAACACATTTTCTTCACATTTCGGTGACAGAAAGTTCTGGAATCTGAGAGGAGCCACAAATTTCCTTCCACCCAGCGTTCCCCCAAGTCTCCCGATAAAAATGATACCTCACTTGTGTGGGTAGACCTAGCGCCCGTGACAGGAAATACCCCAAAACACAACGTGGACACATCACAAGTTTTTTAAAGAAAACAGAGCTGTTTTTTGCAAAGTGCCTACCTGTAGATTTTGGCCTCTAGCTCAGCCGGCACCTAGCGAAACCTACCAAACCTGTGCATTTTTGAAAACTAGAGACCCAGGGGAATCCAAGATGGGGTGACTTGTGGGGCTCTGACCAGGTTCTGTTACCCAGAATCCTTTGCAAACCTCAAAATTTGGCTAAAAAACACATTTTCCTCACATTTCGGTGACAGAAAGTTCTGGAATCTGAGAGGAGCCACAAATTTTCTTCCACCCAGCGTTCCCCCAAGTCTCCCAATAAAAATGATACCTCACTTGTGTGGGTAGGCCTAGCGCCCGCAACAGGAAATGCCCCAAAACACAACGTGGACACATCACAATTTTTGACAGAAAACAGAGGTGTTTTTTGCAAAGTGCCTACCTGCTGATTTTGGCCTCTAGCTCAGCCGGCACCTAGGGAAACCTACCAAACCTGTGCATTTTCGAAAACTAGGGACCTAGGGGAATCCAAGATGGGGTGACTTGTGGGGCTCTGACCAGGTTCTGTTACCCAGAATCCTTTGCAAACCACAAAATTTGGCTAAAAATACACATTTTCCTCACATTTCGGTGACAGGAAGTTCTGGAATCTGAGAGGAGCCACAAATTTCCTTCCACCCAGCGTTCCCCCAAGTCTCCCGATAAAAATGATACCTCACTTGTGTGGGTAGGCCTAGCGCCCGTGACAGGAAATAACCCAAAACACAACATGGACACATCACATTTTTTGAAAGAAAACAGAGGTGTTTTTTGCAAAGTGCCTACCTGTAGATATTGGCCTCTAGCTCAGCCGGCACCTAGCGAAACCTACCAGACATGTGCATTTTTGAAAACTAGAGACCCAGGGGAATCCAAGATGGGGTGACTTGTGGGGCTCTGACCAGGTTCTGTTACCCAGAATCCTTTGCAAATTTCAAAATTTGGCTAAAAAAACACATTTTCCTCACATTTCGGTGACAGAAAGTTCTGGAATCTGAGAGGAGCCACAAATTTCCTTCCACCCAGCGTTCCCCCAAGTCTCCCGATAAAAATGATACCTCACTTGTGTGGGTAGGCCTAGCGCCCGCGACAGGAAATGCCCCAAAACACAACGTGGACACATCACATTTTTTGAAAGAAAACAGAGGTGTTTTTTGCAAAGTGCCTACCTGTGGATTTTGGCCTCTAGCTCAGCCAGCACCTAGGGAAACCTACCAAACCTGTGCATTTTTTAAAACTAGAGACCTAGGGGAATCCAAGATGTGGTGACTTGTGGGGCTCTGACCAGGTTCTGTTACCCAGAATCTTTTTTAAACCTCAAAATGTGGCTAAAAAAACACATTTTCTTCACATTTCGGTGACAGAAAGTTATGGAATCTGAGAGGAGCCACAAATTTCCTTCCACCTAGTGTTCCCCCAAGTCTCCCAATAAAAATGATACCTCACTTGTGTGGGTAGGCCTAGCGCCCGCGACAGGAAATGCCCCAAAACACAACGTGGACACATCACATTTTTGGAAAGAAAACAGAGGTATTTTTTGCAAAGTGCCTACCTGTAGATTTTGGCCTCTAGCTCAGCCGACACCTAGGGAAACCTACCAAACCTGTGCATTTTTGAAAACTAGAGACCTAGGGGAATCCAAGATGGGGTGACTTGTGGGGCTCTGACCAGGTTCTGTTTCCCAGAATCCTTTGCAAACTTCAAAATTTGGCTAAAAAAACACATTTTCATCACATTTCGGTGACAGAAAGTTCTGGAATCTGAGAGGAGCCACAAATTTCCTTCCACCCAGCGTTCCCCAAAGTCTCCCGATAAAAATGATACCTCACTTGTGTGGGTAGGCCTAGCGCCCGCAACAGGAAATGCCCCAAAACACAACGTGGACACATCACAATTTTTGACAGAAAACAGAGGTGTTTTTTGCAAAGTGCCTACCTGCTGATTTTGGCCTCTAGCTCAGCCAGCACCTAGGGAAACCTACCAAACCTGTGCATTTTCGAAAACTAGGGACCTAGGGGAATCCAAGATGGGGTGACTTGTGGGGCTCTGACCAGGTTCTGTTACCCAGAATCCTTTGCAAACCACAAAATTTGGCTAAAAATACACATTTTCCTCACATTTCGGTGACAGGAAGTTCTGGAATCTGAGAGGAGCCACAAATTTCCTTCCACCCAGCGTTCCCCCAAGTCTCCCGATAAAAATGATACCTCACTTGTGTGGGTAGGCCTAGCGCCCGTGACAGGAAATAACCCAAAACACAACATGGACACATCACATTTTTTGAAAGAAAACAGAGGTGTTTTTTGCAAAGTGCCTACATGTAGATATTGGCCTCTAGCTCAGCCGGCACCTAGCGAAACCTACCAGACCTGTGCATTTTTGAAAACTAGAGACCCAGGGGAATCCAAGATGGGGTGACTTGTGGGGCTCTGACCAGGTTCTGTTACCCAGAATCCTTTGCAAACCTCAAAATTTGGCTAAAAATACACATTTTCCTCACATTTCGGTGACAGAAAGTTCTGGAATCTGAGAGGAGCCACAAATTTCCTTCCACAAAGCGTTCCCCCAAGTCTCCACATAAAAATGATACCTCACTTGTGTGGGTAGGCCTAGCGCCCGTGACAGGAAATAACCCAAAACACAACATGGACACATCACATTTTTTGAAAGAAAACAGAGGTGTTTTTTGCAAAGTGCCTACCTGTAGATTTTGGCCTCTAGCTCAGCCAGCACCTAGGGAAACCTACCAAACCTGTGCATTTTTTTAAACTAGAGACCTAGGGGAATCCAAGATGTGGTGACTTGTCGGACTCTGACCAGGTTCTGTTACCCAGAATCTTTTGCAAACCTCAAAATGTGGCTAAAAAAACACATTTTCTTCACATTTCGGTGACAGAAAGTTATGGAATCTGAGAGGAGCCACAAATTTCCTTCCACCTAGTGTTCCCCCAAGTCTCCCAATAAAAATGATACCTCACTTGTGTGGGTAGGCCTAGCGCCCGCGACAGGAAATGCCCCTAAACACAAAGTGGACACATCACATTTTTTTAAAGAAAACAGAGGTGTTTTTTGCAAAGTGCCTACCTGTAGATTTTGGCCTCTAGCTCAGCCGGCACCTAGGGAAACCTACCAAACCTGTGCATTTTTGAAAACTAGAGACCTAGGGGAATCCAAGATGGGGTGACTTGTGGGCCTCTGACCAGGTTCTGTTACCCAGAATCCTTTGCAAACTTCAAAATTTGGCTAAAAAAACACATTTTCATCACATTTCGGTGATAGAAAGTTCTGGAATCTCAGAGGAGCCCCAAATTTCCTTCCACCCAGCGTTCCTCCAAGTCTCCCGATAAAAATGATACCTCACTTGTGTGGGTAGGCCTAGCGCCCGTGACAGGAAATGCCCCAAAACACAACGTGGACACATCACATTTTTTTAAAGAAAATAGAGGTGTTTTTTGCAAAGTGCCTACCTGTAGATTTTGGCCTCTAGCTCAGCCGGCACCTGGGGAAACCTACCAAACCTGTGCATTTTTCAAAACTAGAGAACTAGGGGAATCCAAGATGGGGTGACTTGTGGGGCTCTGACCAGGTTCTGTTACCCAGAATCCTCTGCAAACTTCATAATGTGGCTAAAAAAACACATTTTCCTCACATTTCGGTGACAGAAAGTTATGGAATCTGAGAGGAGCCACAAATTTCCTTCCACCCAGCGTTCCCCCAAGTCTCCCGATAAAAATGATACCTCACTTGTGTGGGTAGACCTAGCGCCCGCGACAGGAAATACCCCAAAACACAACGTGGACACATCACAAGTTTTTTAAAGAAAACAGAGCTGTTTTTTGCAAAGTGCCTACCTGTAGATATTGGCCTCTAGCTCAGCCGGCACCTAGCGAAACCTACCAAACCTGTGCATTTTTGAAAACTAGAGACCCAGGGGAATCCAAGATGGGGTGACTTGTGGGGCTCTGACTAGGTTCTGTTACCCAGAATCCTTTGCAAACCTCAAAATTTGGCTAAAAAACACATTTTCCTCACATTTCGGTGACAGAAAGTTCTGGAATCTGAGAGGAGCAACAAATTTCCTTCCACCCAGCGTTCCCCCAAGTCTCCCGATAAAAATGATACCTCACTTGTGTGGGTAGGCCTAGCGCCCGCGACAGGAAATGCCCCAAAACACAACGTGGACACATCAAAATTTTTGACAGAAAACAGAGGTGTTTTTTGCAAAGTGCCTACCTGCTGATTTTGGCCTCTAGCTCAGCCGGCACCTAGGGAAATCTACCAAACCTGTGCATTTTCGAAAACTAGGGACCTAGGGGAATCCAAGATGGGGTGACTTGTGGGGCTCTGACCAGGTTCTGTTACCCAGAATCCTTTGCAAACCACAAAATTTGGCTAAAAATACACATTTTCCTCACATTTCGGTGACAGGAAGTTCTGGAATCTGAGAGGAGCCACAAATTTCCTTCCACCCAGCGTTCCCCCAAGTCTCCCGATAAAAATGATACCTCACTTGTGTGGGTAGGCATAGCGCCCGTGACAGGAAATAACCCAAAACACAACATGGACACATCACATTTTTTGAAAGAAAACAGAGGTGTTTTTTGCAAAGTGCCTACCTGTAGATATTGGCCTCTAGCTCAGCCAGCACCTAGCGAAACCTACCAGACCTGTGTATTTTTAAAAACTAGAGACCCAGGGGAATCCAAGATGGGGTGACTTGTGGGGCTCTGACCAGGTTCTGTTACCCAGAATCCTTTGCAAATTTCAAAATTTGGCTAAAAAAACACATTTTCCTCACATTTCGGTGACAGAAAGTTCTGGAATCTGAGAGGAGCCACAAATTTCCTTCCACCCAGCGTTCCGCCAAGTCTCCCGATAAAAATGATACCTCACTTGTGTGGGTGGGCCTAGCGCCCGCGACAGGAAATGCCCCAAAACACAACGTGGACACATCACATTTTTTGAAAGAAAACAGAGGTGTTTTTTGCAAAGTGCCTACCTGTGGATTTTGGCCTCTAGCTCAGCCAGCACCTAGGGCAACCTACCAAACCTGTGCATTTTTTAAAACTAGAGACCTAGGGGAATCCAAGATGTGGTGACTTGTGGGGCTCTGACCAGGTTCTGTTACCCAGAATCTTTTGCAAACCTCAAAATGTGTCTAAAAAAACACATTTTCTTCACATTTCGGTGACAGAAAGTTCTGGAATCTGAGAGGAGCCACAAATTTCCTTCCACCCAGCGTTCCCCCAAGTCTCCCGATAAAAATGATACCTCACTTGTGTGGGTAGACCTAGCGCCCGTGACAGGAAATACCCCAAAACACAACGTGGACACATCACAAGTTTTTTAAAGAAAACAGAGCTGTTTTTTGCAAAGTGCCTACCTGTAGATTTTGGCCTCTAGCTCAGCCGGCACCTAGCGAAACCTACCAAACCTGTGCATTTTTGAAAACTAGAGACCCAGGGGAATCCAAGATGGGGTGACTTGTGGGGCTCTGACCAGGTTCTGTTACCCAGAATCCTTTGCAAACCTCAAAATTTGGCTAAAAAACACATTTTCCTCACATTTCGGTGACAGAAAGTTCTGGAATCTGAGAGGAGCCACAAATTTTCTTCCACCCAGCGTTCCCCCAAGTCTCCCAATAAAAATGATACCTCACTTGTGTGGGTAGGCCTAGCGCCCGTGACAGGAAATAACCCAAAACACAACATGGACACATCACATTTTTTGAAAGAAAACAGAGGTGTTTTTTGCAAAGTGCCTACCTGTAGATATTGGCCTCTAGCTCAGCCGGCACCTAGCGAAACCTACCAGACATGTGCATTTTTGAAAACTAGAGACCCAGGGGAATCCAAGATGGGGTGACTTGTGGGGCTCTGACCAGGTTCTGTTACCCAGAATCCTTTGCAAATTTCAAAATTTGGCTAAAAAAACACATTTTCCTCACATTTCGGTGACAGAAAGTTCTGGAATCTGAGAGGAGCCACAAATTTCCTTCCACCCAGCGTTCCCCCAAGTCTCCCGATAAAAATGATACCTCACTTGTGTGGGTAGGCCTAGCGCCCGCGACAGGAAATGCCCCAAAACACAACGTGGACACATCACATTTTTTGAAAGAAAACAGAGGTGTTTTTTGCAAAGTGCCTACCTGTGGATTTTGGCCTCTAGCTCAGCCAGCACCTAGGGAAACCTACCAAACCTGTGCATTTTTTAAAACTAGAGACCTAGGGGAATCCAAGATGTGGTGACTTGTGGGGCTCTGACCAGGTTCTGTTACCCAGAATCTTTTTTAAACCTCAAAATGTGGCTAAAAAAACACATTTTCTTCACATTTCGGTGACAGAAAGTTATGGAATCTGAGAGGAGCCACAAATTTCCTTCCACCTAGTGTTCCCCCAAGTCTCCCAATAAAAATGATACCTCACTTGTGTGGGTAGGCCTAGCGCCCGCGACAGGAAATGCCCCAAAACACAACGTGGACACATCACATTTTTGGAAAGAAAACAGAGGTTTTTTTTGCAAAGTGCCTACCTGTAGATTTTGGCCTCTAGCTCAGCCGGCACCTAGGGAAACCTACCAAACCTGTGCATTTTTGAAAACTAGAGACCTAGGGGAATCCAAGATGGGGTGACTTGTGGGGCTCTGACCAGGTTCTGTTACCCAGAATCCTTTGCAAACTTCAAAATTTGGCTATAAAAACACATTTTCATCACATTTCGGTGACAGAAAGTTCTGGAATCTGAGAGGAGCCACAAATTTCCTTCCACCCAGCGTTCCCCAAAGTCTCCCGATAAAAATGATACCT
The DNA here is from genome assembly GCF_031143425.1 of Pleurodeles waltl. Classification (NCBI taxonomy): domain Eukaryota; kingdom Metazoa; phylum Chordata; class Amphibia; order Caudata; family Salamandridae; genus Pleurodeles; species Pleurodeles waltl. Next base: position 69,562,022 of record NC_090440.1, on the reverse strand, counting down.
CACTTGTGTGGGTAGGCCTAGCGCCCGCAACAGGAAATGCCCCAAAACACAACGTGGACACATCACAATTTTTGACAGAAAACAGAGGTGTTTTTTGCAAAGTGCCTACCTGCTGATTTTGGCCTCTAGCTCAGCCGGCACCTAGGGAAACCTACCAAACCTGTGCATTTTCGAAAACTAGGGACCTAGGGGAATCCAAGATGGGGTGACTTGTGGGGCTCTGACCAGGTTCTGTTACCCAGAATCCTTTGCAAACCACAAAATTTGGCTAAAAATACACATTTTCCTCACATTTCGGTGACAGGAAGTTCTGGAATCTGAGAGGAGCCACAAATTTCCTTCCACCCAGCGTTCCCCCAAGTCTCCCGATAAAAATGATACCTCACTTGTGTGGGTAGGCCTAGCGCCCGTGACAGGAAATAACCCAAAACACAACATGGACACATCACATTTTTTGAAAGAAAACAGAGGTGTTTTTTGCAAAGTGCCTACATGTAGATATTGGCCTCTAGCTCAGCCGGCACCTAGCGAAACCTACCAGACCTGTGCATTTTTGAAAACTAGAGACCCAGGGGAATCCAAGATGGGGTGACTTGTGGGGCTCTGACCAGGTTCTGTTACCCAGAATCCTTTGCAAACCTCAAAATTTGGCTAAAAATACACATTTTCCTCACATTTCGGTGACAGAAAGTTCTGGAATCTGAGAGGAGCCACAAATTTCCTTCCACAAAGCGTTCCCCCAAGTCTCCACATAAAAATGATACCTCACTTGTGTGGGTAGGCCTAGCGCCCGTGACAGGAAATAACCCAAAACACAACATGGACACATCACATTTTTTGAAAGAAAACAGAGGTGTTTTTTGCAAAGTGCCTACCTGTAGATTTTGGCCTCTAGCTCAGCCAGCACCTAGGGAAACCTACCAAACCTGTGCATTTTTTGAAACTAGAGACCTAGGGGAATCCAAGATGTGGTGACTTGTCGGGCTCTGACCAGGTTCTGTTACCCAGAATCTTTTGCAAACCTCAAAATGTGGCTAAAAAAACACATTTTCTTCACATTTCGGTGACAGAAAGTTATGGAATCTGAGAGGAGCCACAAATTTCCTTCCACCTAGTGTTCCCCCAAGTCTCCCAATAAAAATGATACCTCACTTGTGTGGGTAGGCCTAGCGCCCGCGAAAGGAAATGCCCCTAAACACAAAGTGGACACATCACATTTTTTTAAAGAAAACAGAGGTGTTTTTTGCAAAGTGCCTACCTGTAGATTTTGGCCTCTAGCTCAGCCGGCACCTAGGGAAACCTACCAAACCTGTGCATTTTTGAAAACTAGAGACCTAGGGGAATCCAAGATGGGGTGACTTGTGGGCCTCTGACCAGGTTCTGTTACCCAGAATCCTTTGCAAACTTCAAAATTTGGCTAAAAAAACACATTTTCATCACATTTCGGTGATAGAAAGTTCTGGAATCTCAGAGGAGCCACAAATTTCCTTCCACCCAGCGTTCCTCCAAGTCTCCCGATAAAAATGATACCTCACTTGTGTGGGTAGGCCTAGCGCCCGTGACAGGAAATGCCCCAAAACACAACGTGGACACATCACATTTTTTTAAAGAAAATAGAGGTGTTTTTTGCAAAGTGCCTACCTGTAGATTTTGGCCTCTAGCTCAGCCGGCACCTGGGGAAACCTACCAAACCTGTGCATTTTTCAAAACTAGAGAACTAGGGGAATCCAAGATGGGGTGACTTGTGGGCCTCTGACCAGGTTCTGTTACCCAGAATCCTCTGCAAACTTCATAATGTGGCTAAAAAAACACATTTTCCTCACATTTCGGTGACAGAAAGTTATGGAATCTGAGAGGAGCCACAAATTTCCTTCCACCCAGTGTTCCCCCAAGTCTCCCGATAAAAATGATACCTCACTTGTGTGGGTAGACCTAGCGCCCGCGACAGGAAATACCCCAAAACACAACGTGGACACATCACAAGTTTTTTAAAGAAAACAGAGCTGTTTTTTGCAAAGTGCCTACCTGTAGATATTGGCCTCTAGCTCAGCCGGCACCTAGCGAAACCTACCAAACCTGTGCATTTTTGAAAACTAGAGACCCAGGGGAATCCAAGATGGGGTGACTTGTGGGGCTCTGACTAGGTTCTGTTACCCAGAATCCTTTGCAAACCTCAAAATTTGGCTAAAAAACACATTTTCCTCACATTTCGGTGACAGAAAGTTCTGGAATCTGAGAGGAGCCACAAATTTCCTTCCACCCAGCGTTCCCCCAAGTCTCCCGATAAAAATGATACCTCACTTGTGTGGGTAGGCCTAGCGCCCGCGACAGGAAATGCCCCAAAACACAACGTGGACACATCAAAATTTTTGACAGAAAACAGAGGTGTTTTTTGCAAAGTGCCTACCTGCTGATTTTGGCCTCTAGCTCAGCCGGCACCTAGGGAAATCTACCAAACCTGTGCATTTTCGAAAACTAGGGACCTAGGGGAATCCAAGATGGGGTGACTTGTGGGGCTCTGACCAGGTTCTGTTACCCAGAATCCTTTGCAAACCACAAAATTTGGCTAAAAATACACATTTTCCTCACATTTCGGTGACAGGAAGTTCTGGAATCTGAGAGGAGCCACAAATTTCCTTCCACCCAGCGTTCCCCCAAGTCTCCCGATAAAAATGATACCTCACTTGTGTGGGTAGGCATAGCGCCCGTGACAGGAAATAACCCAAAACACAACATGGACACATCACATTTTTTGAAAGAAAACAGAGGTGTTTTTTGCAAAGTGCCTACCTGTAGATATTGGCCTCAAGCTCAGCCGGCACCTAGCGAAACCTACCAGACCTGTGTATTTTTAAAAACTAGAGACCCAGGGGAATCCAAGATGGGGTGACTTGTGGGGCTCTGACCAGGTTCTGTTACCCAGAATCCTTTGCAAATTTCAAAATTTGGCTAAAAAAACACATTTTCCTCACATTTCGGTGACAGAAAGTTCTGGAATCTGAGAGGAGCCACAAATTTCCTTCCACCCAGCGTTCCGCCAAGTCTCCCGATAAAAATGATACCTCACTTGTGTGGGTGGGCCTAGCGCCCGCGACAGGAAATGCCCCAAAACACAACGTGGACACATCACATTTTTTGAAAGAAAACAGAGGTGTTTTTTGCAAAGTGCCTACCTGTGGATTTTGGCCTCTAGCTCAGCCAGCACCTAGGGCAACCTACCAAACCTGTGCATTTTTTAAAACTAGAGACCTAGGGGAATCCAAGATGTGGTGACTTGTGGGGCTCTGACCAGGTTCTGTTACCCAGAATCTTTTGCAAACCTCAAAATGTGTCTAAAAAAACACATTTTCTTCACATTTCTGTGACAGAAAGTTCTGGAATCTGAGAGGAGCCACAAATTTCCTTCCACCCAGCGTTCCCCCAAGTCTCCCGATAAAAATGATACCTCACTTGTGTGGGTAGACCTAGCGCCCGTGACAGGAAATACCCCAAAACACAACGTGGACACATCACAAGTTTTTTAAAGAAAACAGAGCTGTTTTTTGCAAAGTGCCTACCTGTAGATTTTGGCCTCTAGCTCAGCCGGCACCTAGCGAAACCTACCAAACCTGTGCATTTTTGAAAACTAGAGACCCAGGGGAATCCAAGATGGGGTGACTTGTGGGGCTCTGACCAGGTTCTGTTACCCAGAATCCTTTGCAAACCTCAAAATTTGGCTAAAAAACACATTTTCCTCACATTTCGGTGACAGAAAGTTCTGGAATCTGAGAGGAGCCACAAATTTTCTTCCACCCAGCGTTCCCCCAAGTCTCCCAATAAAAATGATACCTCACTTGTGTGGGTAGGCCTAGCGCCCGCAACAGGAAATGCCCCAAAACACAACGTGGACACATCACAATTTTTGACAGAAAACAGAGGTGTTTTTTGCAAAGTGCCTACCTGCTGATTTTGGCCTCTAGCTCAGCCGGCACCTAGGGAAACCTACCAAACCTGTGCATTTTCGAAAACTAGGGACCTAGGGGAATCCAAGATGGGGTGACTTGTGGGGCTCTGACCAGGTTCTGTTACCCAGAATCCTTTGCAAACCACAAAATTTGGCTAAAAATACACATTTTCCTCACATTTCGGTGACAGGAAGTTCTGGAATCTGAGAGGAGCCACAAATTTCCTTCCACCCAGCGTTCCCCCAAGTCTCCCGATAAAAATGATACCTCACTTGTGTGGGTAGGCCTAGCGCCCGTGACAGGAAATAACCCAAAACACAACATGGACACATCACATTTTTTGAAAGAAAACAGAGGTGTTTTTTGCAAAGTGCCTACCTGTAGATATTGGCCTCTAGCTCAGCCGGCACCTAGCGAAACCTACCAGACATGTGCATTTTTGAAAACTAGAGACCCAGGGGAATCCAAGATGGGGTGACTTGTGGGGCTCTGACCAGGTTCTGTTACCCAGAATCCTTTGCAAATTTCAAAATTTGGCTAAAAAAACACATTTTCCTCACATTTCGGTGACAGAAAGTTCTGGAATCTGAGAGGAGCCACAAATTTCCTTCCACCCAGCGTTCCCCCAAGTCTCCCGATAAAAATGATACCTCACTTGTGTGGGTAGGCCTAGCGCCCGCGACAGGAAATGCCCCAAAACACAACGTGGACACATCACATTTTTTGAAAGAAAACAGAGGTGTTTTTTGCAAAGTGCCTACCTGTGGATTTTGGCCTCTAGCTCAGCCAGCACCTAGGGAAACCTACCAAACCTGTGCATTTTTTAAAACTAGAGACCTAGGGGAATCCAAGATGTGGTGACTTGTGGGGCTCTGACCAGGTTCTGTTACCCAGAATCTTTTTTAAACCTCAAAATGTGGCTAAAAAAACACATTTTCTTCACATTTCGGTGACAGAAAGTTATGGAATCTGAGAGGAGCCACAAATTTCCTTCCACCTAGTGTTCCCCCAAGTCTCCCAATAAAAATGATACCTCACTTGTGTGGGTAGGCCTAGCGCCCGCGACAGGAAATGCCCCAAAACACAACGTGGACACATCACATTTTTGGAAAGAAAACAGAGGTATTTTTTGCAAAGTGCCTACCTGTAGATTTTGGCCTCTAGCTCAGCCGGCACCTAGGGAAACCTACCAAACCTGTGCATTTTTGAAAACTAGAGACCTAGGGGAATCCAAGATGGGGTGACTTGTGGGGCTCTGACCAGGTTCTGTTACCCAGAATCCTTTGCAAACTTCAAAATTTGGCTAAAAAAACACATTTTCATCACATTTCGGTGACAGAAAGTTCTGGAATCTGAGAGGAGCCACAAATTTCTTCCACCCAGCGTTCCCCCAAGTCTCCCGATAAAAATGATACCTCACTTGTGTGGGTAGGCCTAGCGCCCGCAACAGGAAATGCCCCAAAACACAACGTGGACACATCACAATTTTTGACAGAAAACAGAGGTGTTTTTTGCAAAGTGCCTACCTGCTGATTTTGGCCTCTAGCTCAGCCGGCACCTAGGGAAACCTACCAAACCTGTGCATTTTCGAAAACTAGGGACCTAGGGGAATCCAAGATGGGGTGACTTGTGGGGCTCTGACCAGGTTCTGTTACCCAGAATCCTTTGCAAACCACAAAATTTGGCTAAAAATACACATTTTCCTCACATTTCGGTGACAGGAAGTTCTGGAATCTGAGAGGAGCCACAAATTTCCTTCCACCCAGCGTTCCCCCAAGTCTCCCGATAAAAATGATACCTCACTTGTGTGGGTAGGCCTAGCGCCCGTGACAGGAAATAACCCAAAACACAACATGGACACATCACATTTTTTGAAAGAAAACAGAGGTGTTTTTTGCAAAGTGCCTACATGTAGATATTGGCCTCTAGCTCAGCCGGCACCTAGCGAAACCTACCAGACCTGTGCATTTTTGAAAACTAGAGACCCAGGGGAATCCAAGATGGGGTGACTTGTGGGGCTCTGACCAGGTTCTGTTACCCAGAATCCTTTGCAAATTTCAAAATTTGGCTAAAAAAACACATTTTCCTCACATTTCGGTGACAGAAAGTTCTGGAATCTGAGAGGAGCCACAAATTTCCTTCCACCCAGCGTTCCCCCAAGTCTCCCGATAAAAATGATACCTCACTTGTGTGGGTAGGCCTAGCGCCCGCGACAGGAAATGCCCCAAAACACAACGTGGACACATCACATTTTTTGAAAGAAAACAGAGGTGTTTTTTGCAAAGTGCCTACCTGTGGATTTTGGCCTCTAGCTCAGCCAGCACCTAGGGAAACCTACCAAACCTGTGCATTTTTTAAAACTAGAGACCTAGGGGAATCCAAGATGTGGTGACTTGTGGGGCTCTGACCAGGTTCTGTTACCCAGAATCTTTTTTAAACCTCAAAATGTGGCTAAAAAAACACATTTTCTTCACATTTCGGTGACAGAAAGTTATGGAATCTGAGAGGAGCCACAAATTTCCTTCCACCTAGTGTTCCCCCAAGTCTCCCAATAAAAATGATACCTCACTTGTGTGGGTAGGCCTAGCGCCCGCGACAGGAAATGCCCCAAAACACAACGTGGACACATCACATTTTTTTGAAAGAAAACAGAGGTATTTTTTGCAAAGTGCCTACCTGTAGATTTTGGCCTCTAGCTCAGCCGGCACCTAGGGAAACCTACCAAACCTGTGCATTTTTTAAAACTAGAGACCTAGGGGAATCCAAGATGGCATGACTTGTGGGGCTCTGACCAGGTTCTGTTACCCAGAATCCTTTGCAAACTTCATAATGTGGCTAAAAAAACACATTTTCCTCACATTTCGGTGACAGAAAGTTATGGAATCTGAGAGGAGCCACAAATTTCCTTCCACCCAGCGTTCCCCCAAGTCTCCCGATAAAAATGATACCTCACTTGTGTGGGTAGACCTAGCGCTCGCGACAGGAAATAACCCAAAACACAACGTGGACACATCACAAGTTTTTTAAAGAAAACAGATCTGTTTTTTGCAAAGTGCCTACCTGTAGATTTTGGCCTCTAGCTCAGCCGGCACCTAGCGAAACCTACCAAACCTGTGCATTTTTGAGAACTAGAGACCCAGGGGAATCCAAGATGGGGTGACTTGTGGGGCTCTGACCAGGTTCTGTTACCCAGAATCCTTTGCAAACCTCAAAATTTGACTAAAAAACACATTTTCCTCACATTTCGGTGACAGAAAGTTCTGGAATCTGAGAGGAGCCACAGATTTCCTTCCACCCAGCGTTCCCCCAAGTCTCCCGATAAAAATGATACCTCACTTGTGTGGGTAGGCCTAGCGCCCGCGACAGGAAATGCCCCAAAACACAACGTGGACACATCACAATTTTTGACAGAAAACAGAGGTGTTTTTTGCAAAGTGCCTACCTGCTGATTTTGGCCTCTAGCTCAGCCGGCACCTAGGGAAACCTACCAAACCTGTGCATTTTCGAAAACTAGGGACCTAGGGGAATCCAAGATGGGGTGACTTGTGGGGCTCTGACCAGGTTCTGTTACCCAGAATCCTTTGCAAACCTCAAAATTTGGCTAAAAAACACATTTTCCTCACATTTCGGTGACAGAAAGTTCTGGAATCTGAGAGGAGCCACAAATTTCCTTCCACCCAGCGTTCCCCCAAGTCTCCCGATAAAAATGATACCTCACTTGTGTGGGTAGGCCTAGCGCCCGCTACAGGAAATACCCCAAAACACAACGTGGACACATCACAAGTTTTTTAAAGAAAACAGAGGTGTTTTTTGCAAAGTGCCTACCTGTAGATTTTGGCCTCTAGCTCAGCCGGCACCTAGCGAAACCTACCAAACCTGTGCATTTTTGAAAACTAGAGACCCAGGGGAATCCAAGATGGGGTGACTTGTGGGGCTCTGACCAGGTTCTGTTACCCAGAATCCTTTGCAAACCTCAAAATTTGGCTAAAAAACACATTTTCCTCACATTTCAGTGACAGAAAGTTCTGGAATCTGAGAGGAGCCACAAATTTCCTTCCACCCAGCGTTCCCCCAAGTCTCCCGATAAAAATGATACCTCACTTGTGTGGGTAGGCCTAGCGCCCGCGACAGGAAATACCCCAAAACACAACGTGGACACATCACAAGTTTTTTAAAGAAAACAGAGGTGTTTTTTGCAGAGTGCCTACCTGTAGATTTTGGCCTCTAGCTCAGCCGGCACCTAGCGAAACCCACCAAACCTGTGCATTTTTGAAAACTAGAGACCCAGGGGAATCCAAGATGGGGTGACTTGTGGGGCTCTGACCAGGTTCTGTTACCCAGAATCCTTTGCAAACCTCAAAATTTGGCTAAAAAACACATTTTCCTCACATTTCGGTGACAGAAAGTTCTGGAATCTGAGAGGAGCCACAAATTTCCTTCCACCCACCGTTCCCCCAAGTCTCCCGATAAAAATGATACCTCACTTGTGTGGGTAGGCCTAGCGCCCGCGACAGGAGATGCCCCAAAACACAACGTGGACACATCACAATTTTTGACAGAAAACAGAGGTGTTTTTTGCAAAGTGCCTACCTGCTGATTTTGGCCTCTAGCTCAGCTGGCACCTAGGGAAACCTACCAAACCTGTGCATTTTTGAAAACTAGGGACCTAGGGGAATCCAAGATGGGGTGACTTGTGGGGCTCTGACCAGGTTCTGTTACCCAGAATCCTTTGCAAACCACAAAATTTGGCTAAAAATACACATTTTCCTCACATTTCGGTGACAGGAAGTTCTGGAATCTGAGAGGAGCCACAAATCTCCTTCCATCCAGCGTTCCCCCAAGTCTCCCGAAAAAAATGATACCTCACTTGTGTGGGTAGGCCTAGCGCCCGCGACAGGAAATGCCCCAAAACACAACGTGGACACATCACATTGTTTTAAAGAAAACAGAGGTGTTTTTTGCAAAGTGCCTACCTGTAGATTTTGGCCTCTAGCTCAGCCGGCACCTAGCCAAACCTACCAAACCTGTGCATTTTTTAAAACTAGAGACCCAGGGGAATCCAAGATGGGGTGACTTGTGGGGCTCTGACCAGGTTCTGTTACCCAGAATCCTTTGCAAACCTCAAAATTTGACTAAAATACACATTTTCCTCACATTTCGGTGACAGAAAGTTCTGGAATCTGAGAGGAGCCACAAATTTCCTTCCACCCAGCGTTCCCCCAAGTCTCCCGATAAAAATGATACCTCACTTGTGTGGGTAGGCCTAGCGCCCGCGACAGGAAATGCCCCAAAACACAACGTGGACACATCACATTGTTTTAAAGAAAACAGAGGTGTTTTTTGCAAAGTGCCTACCTGTAGATTTTGGCCTCTAGCTCAGCCGGCACCTAGCCAAACCTACCAAACCTGTGCATTTTTGAAAACTAGAGACCCAGGGGAATCCAAGATGGGGTGACTTGTGGGGCTCTGACCAGGTTCTGTTACCCAGAATCCTTTGCAAACCTCAAAATTTGGCTAAAAATACACATTTTCCTCACATTTCGGTGACAGAAAGTTCTGGAATCTGAGAGGAGCCACAAATTTCCTTCCACAAAGCGTTCCCCCAAGTCTCCACATAAAAATGATACCTATCTTGTGTGGGTAGGCCTAGCGCCCGTGACAGGAAATAACCCAAAACACAACATGGACACATCACATTTTTTGAAAGAAAACAGAGGTGTTTTTTGCAAAGTGCCTACCTGTAGATTTTGGCCTCTAGCTCAGCCAGCACCTAGGGAAACCTACCAAACCTGTGCATTTTTTAAAACTAGAGACCTAGGGGAATCCAAGATGTGGTGACTTGTGGGGCTCTGACCAGGTTCTGTTACCTAGAATCTTTTGCAAACCTCAAAATGTGGCTAAAAAAACACATTTTCTTCACATTTCGGTGACAGAAAGTTATGTAATCTGAGAGGAGCCACAAATTTCCTTCCACCTAGTGTTCCCCCAAGTCTCCCAATAAAAATGATACCTCACTTGTGTGGGTAGGCCTAGCGCCCGCGACAGGAAATGCCCCAAAACACAACGTGGACACATCACAATTTTTGACAGAAAACAGAGGTGTTTTTTGCAAAGTGCCTACCTGCTGATTTTGGCCTCTAGCTCAGCCGGCACCTAGGGAAACCTACCAAACCTGTGCATTTTCGAAAACTAGGGACCTAAGGGAATCCAAGATGGGGTGACTTGTGGGGCTCTGACGAGGTTCTGTTACCTAGAATCCTTTGCAAACCACAACATTTGGCTAAAAATACACATTTTCCTCACATTTCGGTGACAGGAAGTTCTGGAATCTGAGAGGAGCCACAAATTTCCTTCCACCCAGCGTTCCCCCAAGTCTCCCGATAAAAATGATACCTCACTTGTGTGGGTAGGCCTAGCGCCCGTGACAGGAAATAACCCAAAACACAACATGGACACATCACATTTTTTGAAAGAAAACAGAGGTGTTTTTTGCAAAGTGCCTACCTGTAGATATTGGCCTCTAGCTCAGCCGGCACCTAGCGAAACCTACCAGACATGTGCATTTTTGAAAACTAGAGACCCAGGGGAATCCAAGATGGGGTGACTTGTGGGGCTCTGACCAGGTTCTGTTACCCAGAATCCTTTGCAAATTTCAAAATTTGGCTAAAAAAACACATTTTCCTCACATTTCGGTGACAGAAAGTTCTGGAATCTGAGAGGAGCCACAAATTTCCTTCCACCCAGCGTTCCCCCAAGTCTCCCGATAAAAATGATACCTCACTTGTGTGGGTAGGCATAGCGCCCGCGACAGGAAATGCCCCAAAACACAACGTGGACACATCACATTTTTTTAAAGAAAACAGAGGTGTTTTTTGCAAAGTGCCTACCTGTGGATTTTGGCCTCTAGCTCAGCCAGCACCTAGGGAAACCTACCAAACCTGTGCATTTTTTAAAACTAGAGACCTAGGGGAATCCAAGATGTGGTGACTTGTGGGGCTCTGACCAGGTTCTGTTACCCAGAATCTTTTTTAAACCTCAAAATGTGGCTAAAAAAACACATTTTCTTCACATTTCGGTGACAGAAAGTTATGGAATCTGAGAGGAGCCACAAATTTCCTTCCACCTAGTGTTCCCCCAAGTCTCCCAATAAAAATGATACCTCACTTGTGTGGGTAGGCCTAGCGCCCGCGACAGGAAATGCCCCAAAACACAACGTGGACACATCACATTTTTTGAAAGAAAACAGAGGTATTTTTTGCAAAGTGCCTACCTGTAGATTTTGGCCTCTAGCTCAGCCGGCACCTAGGGAAACCTACCAAACCTGTGCATTTTTGAAAACTAGAGACCTAGGGGAATCCAAGATGGGGTGACTTGTGGGGCTCTGACCAGGTTCTGTTACCCAGAATCCTTTGCAAACTTCAAAATTTGGCTAAAAAAACACATTTTCATCACATTTCGGTGACAGAAAGTTCTGGAATCTGAGAGGAGCCACAAATTTCCTTCCACCCAGCGTTCCCCCAAGTCTCCCGATAAAAATGATACCTCACTTGTGTGGGTAGGCCTAGCGCCCGCAACAGGAAATGCCCCAAAACACAACGTGGACACATCACAATTTTTGACAGAAAACAGAGGTGTTTTTTGCAAAGTGCCTACCTGCTGATTTTGGCCTCTAGCTCAGCCGGCACCTAGGGAAACCTACCAAACCTGTGCATTTTCGAAAACTAGGGACCTAGGGAATCCAAGATGGGGTGACTTGTGGGGCTCTGACCAGGTTCTGTTACCCAGAATCCTTTGCAAACCGCAAAATTTGGCTAAAAATACACATTTTCCTCACATTTCGGTGACAGGAAGTTCTGGAATCTGAGAGGAGCCACAAATTTCCTTCCACCCAGCGTTCCCCCAAGTCTCCCGATAAAAATGATACCTCACTTGTGTGGGTAGGCCTAGCGCCCGTGACAGGAAATAACCCAAAACACAACATGGACACATCACATTTTTTGAAAGAAAACAGAGGTGTTTTTTGCAAAGTGCCTACCTGTAGATATTGGCCTCTAGCTCAGCCGGCACCTAGCGAAACCTACCAGACCTGTGCATTTTTGAAAACTAGAGACCCAGGGGAATCCAAGATGGGGTGACTTGTGGGGCTCTGACCAGGTTCTGTTACCCAGAATCCTTTGCAAATTTCAAAATTTGGCTAAAAAAACACATTTTCCTCACATTTCGGTGACAGAAAGTTCTGGAATCTGAGAGGAGCCACAAATTTCCTTCCACCCAGCGTTCCCCCAAGTCTCCCGATAAAAATGATACCTCACTTGTGTGGGTAGGCCTAGCGCCCGCGACAGGAAATGCCCCAAAACACAACGTGGACACATCACATTTTTTGAAAGAAAACAGAGGTGTTTTTTGCAAAGTGCCTACCTGTGGATTTTGGCCTCTAGCTCAGCCAGCACCTAGGGAAACCTACCAAACCTGTGCATTTTTTAAAACTAGAGACCTAGGGGAATCCAAGATGTGGTGACTTGTGGGGCTCTGACCAGGTTCTGTTACCCAGAATCTTTTTTAAACCTCAAAATGTGGCTAAAAAAACACATTTTCTTCACATTTCGGTGACAGAAAGTTATGGAATCTGAGAGGAGCCACAAATTTCCTTCCACCTAGTGTTCCCCCAAGTCTCCCAATAAAAATGATACCTCACTTGTGTGGGTAGGCCTAGCGCCCGCGACAGGAAATGCCCCAAAACACAACGTGGACACATCACATTTTTTTTAAAGAAAACAGAGGTATTTTTTGCAAAGTGCCTACCTGTAGATTTTGGCCTCTAGCTCAGCCGGCACCTAGGGAAACCTACCAAAGCTGTGCATTTTTGAAAACTAGAGACCTAGGGGAATCCAAGATGGGGTGACTTGTGGGGCTCTGACCAGGTTCTGTTACCCAGAATCCTTTGCAAACTTCAAAATTTGGCTAAAAAAACACATTTTCATCACATTTCGGTGACAGAAAGTTCTGGAATCTGAGAGGAGCCACAAATTTCCTTCCACCCAGCGTTCCCCCAAGTCTCCCGATAAAAATGATACCTCACTTGTGTGGGTAGGCCTAGCGCCCGTGACAGGAAATAACCCAAAACACAACATGGACACATCACATTTTTTGAAAGAAAACAGAGGTGTTTTTTGCAAAGTGCCTACCTGTAGATATTGGCCTCTAGCTCAGCCGGCACCTAGCGAAACCTACCAGACCTGTGCATTTTTGAAAACTAGAGACCCAGGGGAATCCAAGATGGGGTGACTTGTGGGGCTCTGACCAGGTTCTGTTACCCAGAATCCTTTGCAAATTTCAAAATTTGGCTAAAAAAACACATTTTCCTCACATTTCGGTGACAGAAAGTTCTGGAATCTGAGAGGAGCCACAAATTTCCTTCCACCCAGCGTTCCCCCAAGTCTCCCGATAAAAATGATACCTCACTTGTGTGGGTAGGCCTAGCGCCCGCGACAGGAAATGCCCCAAAACACAACGTGGACACATCACATTTTTTGAAAGAAAACAGAGGTGTTTTTTGCAAAGTGCCTACCTGTGGATTTTGGCCTCTAGCTCAGCCAGCACCTAGGGAAACCTACCAAACCTGTGCATTTTTTAAAACTAGAGACCTAGGGGAATCCAAGATGTGGTGACTTGTGGGGCTCTGACCAGGTTCTGTTACCCAGAATCTTTTTTAAACCTCAAAATGTGGCTAAAAAAACACATTTTCTTCACATTTCGGTGACAGAAAGTTATGGAATCTGAGAGGAGCCACAAATTTCCTTCCACCTAGTGTTCCCCCAAGTCTCCCAATAAAAATGATACCTCACTTGTGTGGGTAGGCCTAGCGCCCGCGACAGGAAATGCCCCAAAACACAACGTGGACACATCACATTTTTTTTAAAGAAAACAGAGGTATTTTTTGCAAAGTGCCTACCTGTAGATTTTGGCCTCTAGCTCAGCCGGCACCTAGGGAAACCTACCAAAGCTGTGCATTTTTGAAAACTAGAGACCTAGGGGAATCCAAGATGGGGTGACTTGTGGGGCTCTGACCAGGTTCTGTTACCCAGAATCCTTTGCAAACTTCAAAATTTGGCTAAAAAAACACATTTTCATCACATTTCGGTGACAGAAAGTTCTGGAATCTGAGAGGAGCCACAAATTTCCTTCCACCCAGCGTTCCTCCAAGTCTCCCGATAAAAATGATACCTCACTTGTGTGGGTAGGCCTAGCGCCCGTGAGAGGAAATGCCCCAAAACACAACGTGGACACATCACATTTTTTTAAAGAAAATAGAGGTGTTTTTTGCAAAGTGCCTACCTGTAGATTTTGGCCTCTAGCTCAGCCGGCACCTAGGGAAACCTACCAAACCTGTGCATTTTTTAAAACTAGAGACCTAGGGGAATCCAAGATGGCGTGACTTGTGGGGCTCTGACCAGGTTCTGTTACCCAGAATCCTTTGCAAACTTCATAATGTGGCTAAAAAAACACATTTTCCTCACATTTCGGTGACAGAAAGTTATGGAATCTGAGAGGAGCCACAAATTTCCTTCCACCCAGCGTTCCCCCAAGTCTCCCGATAAAAATGATACCTCACTTATGTGGGTAGACCTAGCGCTCGCGACAGGAAATAACCCAAAACACAACGTGGACACATCACAAGTTTTTTAAAGAAAACAGATCTGTTTTTTGCAAAGTGCCTACCTGTAGATTTTGGCCTCTAGCTCAGCCGGCACCTAGCGAAACCTACCAAACCTGTGCATTTTTGAAAACTAGAGACCCAGGGGAATCCAAGATGGGGTGACTTGTGGGGCTCTGACCAGGTTCTGTTACCCAGAATCCTTTGCAAACCTCAAAATTTGACTAAAAAACACATTTTCCTCACATTTCGGTGACAGAAAGTTCTGGAATCTGAGAGGAGCCACAGATTTCCTTCCACCCAGCGTTCCCCCAAGTCTCCCGATAAAAATGATACCTCACTTGTATGGGTAGGCCTAGCGCCCGCGACAGGAAATGCCCCAAAACACAACGTGGACACATCACAATTTTTGACAGAAAACAGAGGTGTTTTTTGCAAAGTGCCTACCTGTGGATTTTGGCCTCTAGCTCAGCCAGCACCTAGGGAAACCTACCAAACCTGTGCATTTTTTAAAACTAGAGACCTAGGGGAATCCAAGATGTGGTGACTTGTGGGGCTCTGACCAGGTTCTGTTACCCAGAATCTTTTTTAAACCTCAAAATGTGGCTAAAAAAACACATTTTCTTCACATTTCGGTGACAGAAAGTTATGGAATCTGAGAGGAGCCACAAATTTCCTTCCACCCAGCGTTCCCCCAAGTCTCCCGATAAAAATGATACCTCACTTGTGTGGGTAGGCCTAGCGCCCGCGACAGGAAATGCCCCAAAACACAACGTGGACACATCACATTTTTTGAAAGAAAACAAAGGTGTTTTTTGCAAAGTGCCTACCTGTGGATTTTGGCCTCTAGCTCAGCCAGCACCTAGGGAAACCTACCAAACCTGTGCATTTTTTAAAACTAGAGACCTAGGGGAATCCAAGATGTGGTGACTTGTGGGGCTCTGACCTGGTTCTGTTACCCAGAATCTTTTTTAAACCTCAAAATGTGGCTAAAAAAACACATTTTCTTCACATTTCGGTGACAGAAAGTTATGGAATCTGAGAGGAGCCACAAATTTCCTTCCACCCAGCGTTCCCCCAAGTCTCCCGATAAAAATGATACCTCACTTGTGTGGGTAGGCCTAGCGCCCGCGACAGGAAATGCCCCAAAACACAACGTGGACACATCACATTTTTTGAAAGAAAACAAAGGTGTTTTTTGCAAAGTGCCTACCTGTGGATTTTGGCCTCTAGCTCAGCCAGCACCTAGGGAAACCTACCAAACCTGTGCATTTTTTAAAACTAGAGACCTAGGGGAATCCAAGATGTGGTGACTTGTGGGGCTCTGACCTGGTTCTGTTACCCAGAATCTTTTTTAAACCTCAAAATGTGGCTAAAAAAACACATTTTCTTCACATTTCGGTGACAGAAAGTTATGGAATCTGAGAGGAGCCACAAATTTCCTTCCACCTAGTGTTCCCCCAAGTCTCCCAATAAAAATGATACCTCACTTGTGTGGGTAGGCCTAGCGCCCGCGACAGGAAATTCCCCAAAACACAACGTGGACACATCACATTTTTTGAAAGAAAACAGAGGTATTTTTTGCAAAGTGCCTACCTGTAGATTTTGGCCTCTAGCTCAGCCGGCACCTAGGGAAACCTACCAAACCTGTGCATTTTTGAAAACTAGAGACCTAGGGGAATCCAAGATGGGGTGACTTGTGGGGCTCTGACCAGGTTCTGTTACCCAGAATCCTTTGCAAACTTCAAAATTTGGCTAAAAAAACACATTTTCATCACATTTCGGTGACAGAAAGTTCTGGAATCTGAGAGGAGCCACAAATTTCCTTCCACCCAGCGTTCCCCCAAGTCTCCCGATAAAAATGATACCTCACTTGTGTGGGTAGGCCTAGCGCCCGCAACAGGAAATGCCCCAAAACACAACGTGGACACATCACAATTTTTGACACAAAACAGAGGTGTTTTTTGCAAAGTGCCTACCTGCTGATTTTGGCCTCTAGCTCAGCCGGCACCTAGGGAAACCTACCAAACCTGTGCATTTTCGAAAACTAGGGACCTAGGGAATCCAAGATGGGGTGACTTGTGGGGCTCTGACCAGGTTCTGTTACCCAGAATCCTTTGCAAACCGCAAAATTTGGCTAAAAATACACATTTTCCTCACATTTCGGTGACAGGAAGTTCTGGAATCTGAGAGGAGCCACAAATTTCCTTCCACCCAGCGTTCCCCCAAGTCTCCCGATAAAAATGATACCTCACTTGTGTGGGTAGGCCTAGCGCCCGTGACAGGAAATAACCCAAAACACAACATGGACACATCACATTTTTTGAAAGAAAACAGAGGTGTTTTTTGCAAAGTGCCTACCTGTAGATATTGGCCTCTAGCTCAGCCGGCACCTAGCGAAACCTACCAGACCTGTGCATTTTTGAAAACTAGAGACCCAGGGGAATCCAAGATGGGGTGACTTGTGGGGCTCTGACCAGGTTCTGTTACCCAGAATCCTTTGCAAATTTCAAAATTTGGCTAAAAAAACATATTTTCCTCACATTTCGGTGACAGAAAGTTCTGGAATCTGAGAGGAGCCACAAATTTCCTTCCACCCAGCGTTCCCCCAAGTCTCCCGATAAAAATGATACCTCACTTGTGTGGGTAGGCCTAGCGCCCGCGACAGGAAATGCCCCAAAACACAACGTGGACACATCACATTTTTTGAAAGAAAACAGAGGTGTTTTTTGCAAAGTGCCTACCTGTGGATTTTGGCCTCTAGCTCAGCCAGCACCTAGGGAAACCTACCAAACCTGTGCATTTTTTAAAACTAGAGACCTAGGGGAATCCAAGATGTGGTGACTTGTGGGGCTTTGACCAGGTTCTGTTACCCAGAATCTTTTTTAAACCTCAAAATGTGGCTAAAAAAACACATTTTCTTCACATTTCGGTGACAGAAAGTTATGGAATCTGAGAGGAGCCACAAATTTCCTTCCACCTAGTGTTCCCCCAAGTCTCCCAATAAAAATGATACCTCACTTGTGTGGGTAGGCCTAGCGCCCGCGACAGGAAATGCCCCAAAACACAACGTGGACACATCACATTTTTTTAAAAGAAAACAGAGGTATTTTTTGCAAAGTGCCTACCTGTAGATTTTGGCCTCTAGCTCAGCCGGCACCTAGGGAAACCTACCAAACCTGTGCATTTTTGAAAACTAGAGACCTAGGGGAATCCAAGATGGGGTGACTTGTGGGGCTCTGACCAGGTTCTGTTACCCAGAATCCTTTGCAAACTTCAAAATTTGGCTAAAAAAACACATTTTCATCACATTTCGGTGACAGAAAGTTCTGGAATCTGAGAGGAGCCACAAATTTCCTTCCACCCAGCGTTCCTCCAAGTCTCCCGATAAAAATGATACCTCACTTGTGTGGGTAGGCCTAGCGCCCGTGAGAGGAAATGCCCCAAAACACAACGTGGACACATCACATTTTTTTAAAGAAAATAGAGGTGTTTTTTGCAAAGCGCCTACCTGTAGATTTTGGCCTCTAGCTCAGCCGGCACCTAGGGAAACCTACCAAACCTGTGCATTTTTTAAAACTAGAGACCTAGGGGAATCCAAGATGGCGTGACTTGTGGGGCTCTGACCAGGTTCTGTTACCCAGAATCCTTTGCAAACTTCATAATGTGGCTAAAAAAACACATTTTCCTCACATTTCGGTGACAGAAAGTTATGGAATCTGAGAGGAGCCACAAATTTCCTTCCACCCAGCGTTCCCCCAAGTCTCCCGATAAAAATGATACCTCACTTATGTGGGTAGACCTAGCGCTCGCGACAGGAAATAACCCAAAACACAACGTGGACACATCACAAGTTTTTTAAAGAAAACAGATCTGTTTTTTGCAAAGTGCCTACCTGTAGATTTTGGCCTCTAGCTCAGCCGGCACCTAGCGAAACCTACCAAACCTGTGCATTTTTGAAAACTAGAGACCCAGGGGAATCCAAGATGGGGTGACTTGTGGGGCTCTGACCAGGTTCTGTTACCCAGAATCCTTTGCAAACCTCAAAATTTGACTAAAAAACACATTTTCCTCACATTTCGGTGACAGAAAGTTCTGGAATCTGAGAGGAGCCACAGATTTCCTTCCACCCAGCGTTCCCCCAAGTCTCCCGATAAAAATGATACCTCACTTGTGTGGGTAGGCCTAGCGCCCGCGACAGGAAATGCCCCAAAACACAACGTGGACACATCACAATTTTTGACAGAAAACAGAGGTGTTTTTTGCAAAGTGCCTACCTGCTGATTTTGGCCTCTAGCTCAGCCGGCACCTAGGGAAACCTACCAAACCTGTGCATTTTCGAAAACTAGGGACCTAGGGGAATCCAAGATGGGGTGACTTGTGGGGCTCTGACCAGGTTCTGTTACCCAGAATCCTTTGCAAACCTCAAAATTTGGCTAAAAAACACATTTTCCTCACATTTCGGTGACAGAAAGTTCTGGAATCTGAGAGGAGCCACAAATTTCCTTCCACCCAGCGTTCCCCCAAGTCTCCCGATAAAAATGATACCTCACTTGTGTGGGTAGGCCTAGCGCCCGCTACAGGAAATACCCCAAAACACAACGTGGACACATCACAAGTTTTTTAAAGAAAACAGAGGTGTTTTTTGCAAAGTGCCTACCTGTAGATTTTGGCCTCTAGCTCAGCCGGCACCTAGCGAAACCTACCAAACCTGTGCATTTTTGAAAACTAGAGACCCAGGGGAATCCAAGATGGGGTGACTTGTGGGGCTCTGACCAGGTTCTGTTACCCAGAATCCTTTGCAAACCTCAAAATTTGGCTAAAAAACACATTTTCCTCACATTTCAGTGACAGAAAGTTCTGGAATCTGAGAGGAGCCACAAATTTCCTTCCACCCAGCGTTCCCCCAAGTCTCCCGATAAAAATGATACCTCACTTGTGTGGGTAGGCCTAGCGCCCGCGACAGGAAATACCCCAAAACACAACGTGGACACATCACAAGTTTTTTAAAGAAAACAGAGGTGTTTTTTGCAAAGTGCCTACCTGTAGATTTTGGCCTCTAGCTCAGCCGGCACCTAGCGAAACCCACCAAACCTGTGCATTTTTGAAAACTAGAGACCCAGGGGAATCCAAGATGGGGTGACTTGTGGGGCTCTGACCAGGTTCTGTTACCCAGAATCCTTTGCAAACCTCAACATTTGGCTAAAAAACACATTTTCCTCACATTTCGGTGACAGAAAGTTCTGGAATCTGGGAGGAGCCACAAATTTCCTTCCACCCACCGTTCCCCCAAGTCTCCCGATAAAAATGATACCTCACTTGTGTGGGTAGGCCTAGCGCCCGCGACAGGAAATGCCCCAAAACACAACGTGGACACATCACAATTTTTGACAGAAAACAGAGGTGTTTTTTGCAAAGTGCCTACCTGCTGATTTTGGCCTCTAGCTCAGCCGGCACCTAGGGAAACCTACCAAACCTGTGCATTTTTGAAAACTAGGGACCTAGGGGAATCCAAGATGGGGTGACTTGTGGGGCTCTGACCAGGTTCTGTTACCCAGAATCCTTTGCAAACCACAAAATTTGGCTAAAAATACACATTTTCCTCACATTTCGGTGACAGGAAGTTCTGGAATCTGAGAGGAGCCACAAATTTCCTTCCATCCAGCGTTCCCCCAAGTCTCCCGATAAAAATGATACCTCACTTGTGTGGGTAGGCCTAGCGCCCGCGACAGGAAATGCCCCAAAACACAACGTGGACACATCACATTGTTTTAAAGAAAACAGAGGTGTTTTTTGCAAAGTGCCTACCTGTAGATTTTGGCCTCTAGCTCAGCCGGCACCTAGCCAAACCTACCAAACCTGTGCATTTTTGAAAACTAGAGACCCAGGGGAATCCAAGATGGGGTGACTTGTGGGGCTCTGACCAGGTTCTGTTACCCAGAATCCTTTGCAAATTTCAAAATTTGGCAAAAAAAACACATTTTCCTCACATTTCGGTGACAGAAAGTTCTGGAATCTGAGAGGAGCCACAAATTTCCTTCCACCCAGCGTTCCCCCAAGTCTCCCGATAAAAATGATACCTCACTTGTGTGGGTAGGCCTAGCGCCCGCGACAGGAAATACCCCAAAACACAACGTGGACACATCACAAGTTTGTTAAAGAAAACAGAGGTGTTTTTTGCAAAGTGCCTACCTGTAGATTTTGGCCTCTAGCTCAGCCGGCACCTAGCGAAACCTACCAAACCTGTGCATTTTTTAAAACTAGAGACCCCGGGGAATCCAAGATGGGGTGACTTGTGGGGCTCTGACCAGGTTCTGTTACCCAGAATCCTTTGCAAACCTCAAAATTTGGCTAAAAAACACATTTTCCTCACATTTCGGTGACAGAAAGTTCTGGAATCTGAGAGGAGCCACAAATTTCCTTCCACCCAGCGTTCCCCCAAGTCTCCCGATAAAAATGATACCTCACTGGTGTGGGTAGGCCTAGCGCCCGTGACAGGAAATGCCCCAAAACACAACGTGGACACATCACAATTTTTGACAGAAAACAGAGGTGTTTTTTGCAAAGTGCCTACCTGCTGATTTTGGCCTCTAGCTCAGCCGGCACCTAGGGAAACCTACCAAACCTGTGCATTTTTGAAAACTAGGGACCTAGGGGAATCCAAGATGGTGTGACTTGTGGGGCTCTGACCAGGTTCTGTTACCCAGAATCCTTTTCAAACCACAAAATTTGGCTAAAAATACACATTTTCCTCACATTTCGGTGACAGGAAGTTCTGGAATCTGAGAGGAGCCACAAATTTCCTTCCACAAAGCGTTCCCCCAAGTCTCCACATACAAATGATTCCTCACTTGTGTGGGTAGGCCTTGCGCCCGTGACAGGAAATAACCCAAAACACAACATGGACACATCACATTTTTTTAAAGAAAACAGAGGTGTTTTTTGCAAAGTGCCTACCTGTAGATTTTGGCCTCTAGCTCAGCCGGCACCTAGCCAAACCTACCAAACCTGTGCATTTTTGAAAACTAGAGACCCAGGGGAATCCAAGATGGGGTGACTTGTGGGGCTCTGACCAGGTTCTGTTACCCAGAATCCTTTGCAAACCTCAAAATTTGGCTAAAAATACACATTTTCCTCACATTTCGGTGACAGAAAGTTCTGGAATCTGAGAGGAGCCACAAATTTCCTTCCACAAAGCGTTCCTCCAAGTCTCCACATAAAAATGATACCTCACTTGTGTGGGTAGGCCTAGCGCCCGTGACAGGAAATAACCCAAAACACAACATGGACACATCACATTTTTTGAAAGAAAACAGAGGTGTTTTTTGCAAAGTGCCTACCTGTAGATTTTGGCCTCTAGCTCAGCCAGCACCTAGGGAAACCTACCAAACCTGTGCATTTTTTAAAACTAGAGACCTAGGGGAATCCAAGATGTGGTGACTTGTGGGGCTCTGACCAGGTTCTGTTACCCAGAATCTTTTGCAAACCTCAAAATGTGGCTAAAAAAACACATTTTCTTCACATTTCGGTGACAGAAAGTTATGGAATCTGAGAGGAGCCACAAATTTCCTTCCACCTAGTGTTCCCCCAAGTCTCCCAATAAAAATGATACCTCACTTGTGTGGGTAGGCCTAGCGCCCGCGACAGGAAATGCCCCAAAACACAACGTGGACACATCACAATTTTTGACAGAAAACAGAGGTGTTTTTTGCAAAGTGCCTACCTGCTGATTTTGGCCTCTAGCTCAGCCGGCACCTAGGGAAACCTACCAAACCTGTGCATTTTTGAAAACTAGGGACCTAGGGGAATCCAAGATGGGGTGACTTGTGGGGCTCTGACCAGGTTCTGTTACCCAGAATCCTTTGCAAACCACAACATTTGGCTAAAAATACACATTTTCCTCACATTTCGGTGACAGGAAGTTCTGGAATCTGAGAGGAGCCACAAATTTCCTTCCACCCAGGGTTCCCCCAAATCTCCTGATAAAAATGATACCTCACTTGTGTGGGTAGGCCTAGCGCCCGTGACAGGAAATAACCCAAAACACAACATGGACACATCACATTTTTTGAAAGAAAACAGAGGTGTTTTTTGCAAAGTGCCTACCTGTAGATATTGGCCTCTAGCTCAGCCGGCACCTAGCGAAACCTACCAGACCTGTGCATTTTTGAAAACTAGAGACCCAGGGGAATCCAAGATGGGGTGACTTGTGGGGCTCTGACCAGGTTCTGTTACCCAGAATCCTTTGCAAATTTCAAAATTTGGCTAAAAAAACACATTTTCCTCACATTTCGGTGACAGAAAGTTCTGGAATCTGAGAGGAGCCACAAATTTCCTTCCACCCAGCGTTCCCCCAAGTCTCCCGATAAAAATGATACCTCACTTGTGTGGGTAGGCCTAGCGCCCGCGACAGGAAATACCCCAAAACACAACGTGGACACATCACAAGTTTGTTAAAGAAAACAGAGGTGTTTTTTGCAAAGTGCCTACCTGTAGATTTTGGCCTCTAGCTCAGCCGGCACCTAGCGAAACCTACCAAACCTGTGCATTTTTTAAAACTAGAGACCCCGGGGAATCCAAGATGGGGTGACTTGTGGGGCTCTGACCAGGTTCTGTTACCCAGAATCCTTTGCAAACCTCAAAATTTGGCTAAAAAACACATTTTCATCACATTTCGGTGACAGAAAGTTCTGGAATCTGAGAGGAGCCACAAATTTCCTTCCACCCAGCGTTCCCCCAAGTCTCCCGATAAAAATGATACCTCACTGGTGTGGGTAGGCCTAGCGCCCGTGACAGGAAATGCCCCAAAACACAACGTGGACACATCACAATTTTTGACAGAAAACAGAGGTGTTTTTTGCAAAGTGCCTACCTGCTGATTTTGGCCTCTAGCTCAGCCGGCACCTAGGGAAACCTACCAAACCTGTGCATTTTTGAAAACTAGGGACCTAGGGGAATCCAAGATGGGGTGACTTGTGGGGCTCTGACCAGGTTCTGTTACCCAGAATCCTTTTCAAACCACAAAATTTGGCTAAAAATACACATTTTCCTCACATTTCGGTGACAGGAAGTTCTGGAATCTGAGAGGAGCCACAAATTTCCTTCCACAAAGCGTTCCCCCAAGTCTCCACATACAAATGATTCCTCACTTGTGTGGGTAGGCCTTGCGCCCGTGACAGGAAATAACCCAAAACACAACATGGACACATCACATTTTTTTAAAGAAAACAGAGGTGTTTTTTGCAAAGTGCCTACCTGTAGATTTTGGCCTCTAGCTCAGCCGGCACCTAGCCAAACCTACCAAACCTGTGCATTTTTGAAAACTAGAGACCCAGGGGAATCCAAGATGGGGTGACTTGTGGGGCTCTGACCAGGTTCTGTTACCCAGAATCCTTTGCAAACCTCAAAATTTGGCTAAAAATACACATTTTCCTCACATTTCGGTGACAGAAAGTTCTGGAATCTGAGAGGAGCCACAAATTTCCTTCCACAAAGCGTTCCTCCAAGTCTCCACATAAAAATGATACCTCACTTGTGTGGGTAGGCCTAGCGCCCGTGACAGGAAATAACCCAAAACACAACATGGACACATCACATTTTTTGAAAGAAAACAGAGGTGTTTTTTGCAAAGTGCCTACCTGTAGATTTTGGCCTCTAGCTCAGCCAGCACCTAGGGAAACCTACCAAACCTGTGCATTTTTTAAAACTAGAGACCTAGGGGAATCCAAGATGTGGTGACTTGTGGGGCTCTGACCAGGTTCTGTTACCCAGAATCTTTTGCAAACCTCAAAATGTGGCTGAAAAAACACATTTTCTTCACATTTCGGTGACAGAAAGTTATGGAATCTGAGAGGAGCCACAAATTTCCTTCCACCTAGTGTTCCCCCAAGTCTCCCAATAAAAATGATACCTCACTTGTGTGGGTAGGCCTAGCGCCCGCGACAGGAAATGCCCCAAAACACAACGTGGACACATCACAATTTTTGACAGAAAACAGAGGTGTTTTTTGCAAAGTGCCTACCTGCTGATTTTGGCCTCTAGCTCAGCCGGCACCTAGGGAAACCTACCAAACCTGTGCATTTTTGAAAACTAGGGACCTAGGGGAATCCAAGATGGGGTGACTTGTGGGGCTCTGACCAGGTTCTGTTACCCAGAATCCTTTGCAAACCACAACATTTGGCTAAAAATACACATTTTCCTCACATTTCGGTGACAGGAAGTTCTGGAATCTGAGAGGAGCCACAAATTTCCTTCCACCCAGGGTTCCCCCAAATCTCCTGATAAAAATGATACCTCACTTGTGTGGGTAGGCCTAGCGCCCGTGACAGGAAATAACCCAAAACACAACATGGACACATCACATTTTTTGAAAGAAAACAGAGGTGTTTTTTGCAAAGTGCCTACCTGTAGATATTGGCCTCTAGCTCAGCCGGCACCTAGCGAAACCTACCAGACCTGTACATTTTTGAAAACTAGAGACCCAGGGGAATCCAAGATGGGGTGACTTGTGGGGCTCTGACCAGGTTCTGTTACCCAGAATCCTTTGCAAATTTCAAAATTTGGCTAAAAAAACACATTTTCCTCACATTTCGGTGACAGAAAGTTCTGGAATCTGAGAGGAGCCACAAATTTCCTTCCACCCAGCGTTCCCCCAAGTCTCCCGATAAAAATGATACCTCACTTGTGTGGGTAGGCCTAGCGCCCGCGACAGGAAATACCCCAAAACACAACGTGGACACATCACAAGTTTTTTAAAGAAAACAGAGGTGTTTTTTGCAAAGTGCCTACCTGTAGATTTTGGCCTCTAGCTCAGCCGGCACCTAGCGAAACCTACCAAACCTGTGCATTTTTTAAAACTAGAGACCCCGGGGAATCCAAGATGGGGTGACTTGTGGGGCTCTGACCAGGTTCTGTTACCCAGAATCCTTTGCAAACCTCAAAATTTGGCTAAAAAACACATTTTCCTCACATTTCGGTGACAGAAAGTTCTGGAATCTGAGAGGAGCCACAAATTTCCTTCCACCCAGCGTTCCCCCAAGTCACCCGATAAAAATGATACCTCACTGGTGTGGGTAGGCCTAGCGCCCGCGACAGGAAATGCCCCAAAACACAACGTGGACACATCACAATTTTTGACAGAAAACAGAGGTGTTTTTTGCAAAGTGCCTACCTGCTGATTTTGGCCTCTAGCTCAGCCGGCACCTAGGGAAACCTACCAAACCTGTGCATTTTTGAAAACTAGGGACCTAGGGGAATCCAAGATGGGGTGACTTGTGGGGCTCTGAACAGGTTCTGTTACCCAGAATCCTTTGCAAACCACAAAATTTGGCTAAAAATACACATTTTCCTCACATTTCGGTGACAGGAAGTTCTGGAATCTGAGAGGAGCCACAAATTTCCTTCCACAAAGCGTTCCCCCAAGTCTCCACATAAAAATGATACCTCACTTGTGTGGGTAGGCCTAGCGCCCGTGACAGGAAATAACCCAAAACACAACATGGACACATCACATTTTTTGAAAGAAAACAGAGGTGTTTTTTGCAAAGTGCCTACCTGTAGATTTTGGCCTCTAGCTCAGCCAGCACCTAGGGAAACCTACCAAACCTGTGCATTTTTTAAAACTAGAGACCTAGGGGAATCCAAGATGTGGTGACTTGTGGGGCTCTGACCAGGTTCTGTTACCCAGAATCTTTTGCAAACCTCAAAATGTGGCTAAAAAAACACATTTTCTTCACATTTCGGTGACAGAAAGTTATGGAATCTGAGAGGAGCCACAAATTTCCTTCCACCTAGTGTTCCCCCAAGTCTCCCAATAAAAATGATACCTCACTTGTGTGGGTAGGCCTAGCGCCCGCGACAGGAAATGCCCCAAAACACAACGTGGACACATCACATTTTTTTAAAGAAAACAGAGGTGTTTTTTGCAAAGTGCCTACCTGTAGATTTTGGCCTCTAGCTCAGCCGGCACCTAGGGAAACCTACCAAACCTGTGCATTTTTGAAAACTAGAGACCTAGGGGAATCCAAGATGGGGTGACTTTTGGGGCTCTGACCAGGTTCTGTTACCCAGAATCCTTTGCAAACCTCAAAATTTGGCTAAAAAAACACATTTTCCTCACATTTCGGTGACAGAAAGTTCTGGAATCTGAGAGGAGCCACAAATTTCCTTCCACCCAGCGTTCCCCCAAGTCTCCCGATAAAAATGATACCTCACTTGTGTGGGTAGGCCTAGAGCCCGCGACAGGAAATGCCCCAAAACACAACGTGGACACATCACATTTTTTGAACGAAAATAGAGGTGTTTTTTGCAAAGTGCCTACCTGTAGATTTTGGCCTCTAGCTCAGCCGGCACCTAGGGAAAACTACCAAACCTGTGCATTTTTGAAAACTAGAGACCTAGGGGAATCCAAGATGGGGTGACTTGTGGGGCTCTGACCAGGTTCTGTTACCCAGAATCCTTTGCAAACTTCATAATGTGGCTAAAAAAACACATTTTCCTCACATTTCGGTGACAGAAAGTTATGGAATCTGAGAGGAGCCACAAATTTCCTTCCACCCAGCGTTCCCCCAAGTCTCCCAATAAAAATGATACCTCACTTGTGTGGGTAGGCCTAGCGCCCGCGACAGGAAATGCCCCAAAACACAACGTGGACAGATCACATTTTTTTAAAGAAAACAGAGGTGTTTTTTGCAAAGTGCCTACCTGTAGATTTTGGCCTCTAGCTCAGCCGGCACCTAGCGAAACCTACCAAACCTGTGCATTTTTGAAAACTAAAGACCCCGGGGAATCCAAGATGGGGTGACTTGTGGGGCTCTGACCAGGTTCTGTTACCCAGAATCCTTTGCAAACCTCAAAATTTGGCTAAAAAAACACATTTTCCTCACATTTCGGTGACAGAAAGTTCTGGAATCTGAGAGGAGCCACAAATTTCCTTCCACCCAGCGTTCCCCCAAGTCTCCCGATAAAAATGATACCTCACTTGTGTGGGTAGGCCTAGAGCCCGCGACAGGAAATGCCCCAAAACACAACGTGGACACATCACATTTTTTGAACGAAAATAGAGGTGTTTTTTGCAAAGTGCCTACCTGTAGATTTTGGCCTCTAGCTCAGCCGGCACCTAGGGAAAACTACCAAACCTGTGCATTTTTGAAAACTAGAGACCTAGGGGAATCCAAGATGGGGTGACTTGTGGGGCTCTGACCAGGTTCTGTTACCCAGAATCCTTTGCAAACTTCATAATGTGGCTAAAAAAACACATTTTCCTCACATTTCGGTGACAGAAAGTTATGGAATCTGAGAGGAGCCACAAATTTCCTTCCACCCAGCGTTCCCCCAAGTCTCCCAATAAAAATGATACCTCACTTGTGTGGGTAGGCCTAGCGCCCGCGACAGGAAATGCCCCAAAACACAACGTGGACAGATCACATTTTTTTAAAGAAAACAGAGGTGTTTTTTGCAAAGTGCCTACCTGTAGATTTTGGCCTCTAGCTCAGCCGGCACCTAGCGAAACCTACCAAACCTGTGCATTTTTGAAAACTAAAGACCCCGGGGAATCCAAGATGGGGTGACTTGTGGGGCTCTGACCAGGTTCTGTTACCCAGAATCCTTTGCAAACCTCAAAATTTGGCTAAAAAACACATTTTCCTCACATTTCGGTGACAGAAAGTTCTGGAATCTGAGAGGAGCCACAAATTTCCTTCCACCCAGCGTTCCCCCAAGTCTCCCGATAAAAATGATACCTCACTTGTGTGGGTAGGCCTAGCGCCCGCGACAGGAAATACCCCAAAACACAACGTGGACACATCACAAGTTTTTTAAAGAAAACAGAGGTGTTTTTTGCAAAGTGCCTACCTGTAGATTTTGGCCTCTAGCTCAGCCGGCACCTAGTGAAACCTACCAAACCTGTGCATTTTTTAAAACTAGAGACCCAGGGGAATCCAAGATGGGGTGACTTGTGGGGCTCTGATCAGGTTCTGTTACCGAGAATCCTTTGCAAACCTCAAAATTTGGCTAAAAAACACATTTTCCTCACATTTCGGTGACAGAAAGTTCTGGAATCTGGGAGGAGCCACAAATTTCCTTCCACCCAGCGTTCCCCCAAGCATCCCGATAAAAATGATACCTCACTTGTGTGGGTAGGCCTAGCGCCCGCGACAGGAAATGCCCCAAAACACAACGTGGACACATCACAATTTTTGACAGAAAACAGAGGTGTTTTTTGCAAAGTGCCTACCTGCTGATTTTGGCCTCTAGCTCAGCCGGCACCTAGGGAAACCTACCAAACCTGTGCATTTTTGAAAACTAGGGACCTAGGGGAATCCAAGATGGGGTGACTTGTGGGGCTCTGACCAGGTTCTGTTACCCAGAATCCTTTGCAAACCACAAAATTTGGCTAAAAATACACATTTTCCTCACATTTCGGTGACAGGAAGTTCTGGAATCTGAGAGGAGCCACAAATTTCCTTCCATCCAGCGTTCCCCCAAGTCTCCCGATAAAAATGATACCTCACTTGTGTGGGTAGGCCTAGCGCCCATGACAGGAAATAACCCAAAACACAACATGGACACATCACATTTTTTGAAAGAAAACAGAGGTGTTTTTTGCAAAGTAGGCACCTGTACCTGTAGATATTGGCCTCTAGCTCAGCCGGCACCTAGCGAAACCTACCAGACCTGTGCATTTTTGAAAACTAGAGACCCAGGGGAATCCAAGATGGGGTGACTTGTGGGGCTCTGACCAGGTTCTGTTACCCAGAATCCTTTGCAAATTTCAAAATTTGGCTAAAAAAACACATTTTCCTCACATTTCGGTGACAGAAAGTTCTGGAATCTGAGAGGAGCCACAAATTTCCTTCCACCCAGCGTTCCCCCAAGTCTCCCGATAAAAATGATACCTCACTTGTGTGGGTAGGCCTAGCGCCCGCGACAGGAAATGCCCCAAAACACAACGTGGACACATCACATTTTTTGAAAGAAAACAGAGGTGTTTTTTGCAAAGTGCCTACCTGTGGATTTTGGCCTCTAGCTCAGCCAGCACCTAGGGAAACATACCAAACCTGTGCATTTTTTAAAACTAGAGACCTAGGGGCATCCAAGATGTGGTGACTTGTGGGGCTCTGACCAGGTTCTGTTACCCAGAATCTTTTTTAAACCTCAAAATGTGGCTAAAAAAACACATTTTCTTCACATTTCGGTGACAGAAAGTTATGGAATCTGAGAGGAGCCACAAATTTCCTTCCACCTAGTGTTCCCCCAAGTCTCCCAATAAAAATGATACCTCACTTGTGTGGGTAGGCCTAGCGCCCGCGACAGGAAATGCCCCAAAACACAACGTGGACACATCACATTTTTTGAAAGAAAACAGAGGTATTTTTTGCAAAGTGCCTACCTGTAGATTTTGGCCTCTAGCTCAGCCGGCACCTAGGGAAACCTACCAAACCTGTGCATTTTTGAAAACTAGAGACCTAGGGGAATCCAAGATGGGGTGACTTGTGGGGCTCTGACCAGGTTCTGTTACCCAGAATCCTTTGCAAACTTCAAAATTTGGCTAAAAAAACACATTTTCATCACATTTCGGTGACAGAAAGTTCTGGAATCTGAGAGGAGCCACAAATTTCCTTCCACCCAGCGTTCCCCCAAGTCTCCCGATAAAAATGATACCTCACTTGTGTGGGTAGGCCTAGCGCCCGCAACAGGAAATGCCCCAAAACACAACGTGGACACATCACAATTTTTGACAGAAAACAGAGGTGTTTTTTGCAAAGTGCCTACCTGCTGATTTTGGCCTCTAGCTCAGCCGGCACCTAGGGAAACCTACCAAACCTGTGCATTTTCGAAAACTAGGGACCTAGGGGAATCCAAGATGGGGTGACTTGTGGGGCTCTGACCAGGTTCTGTTACCCAGAATCCTTTGCAAACCACAAAATTTGGCTAAAAATACAAATTTTCCTCACATTTCGGTGACAGGAAGTTCTGGAATCTGAGAGGAGCCACAGATTTCCTTCCACCCAGCGTTCCCCCAAGTCTCCCGATAAAAATGATACCTCACTTGTGTGGGTAGGCCTAGCGCCCGCGACAGGAAATGCCCCAAAACACAACGTGGACACATCACAATTTTTGACAGAAAACAGAGGTGTTTTTTGCAAAGTGCCTACCTGCTGATTTTGGCCTCTAGCTCAGCCGGCACCTAGGGAAACCTACCAAACCTGTGCATTTTCGAAAACTAGGGACCTAGGGGAATCCAAGATGGGGTGACTTGTGGGGCTCTGACCAGGTTCTGTTACCCAGAATCCTTTGCAAACCTCAAAATTTGGCTAAAAAAACTCATTTTCCTCACATTTCGGTGACAGAAAGTTCTGGAATCTGAGAGGAGCCACAAATTTCCTTCCACCCAGCGTTCCCCCAAGTCTCCCGATAAAAATTATACCTCACTTGTGTGGGTAGGCCTAGAGCCCGCGACAGGAAATGCCCCAAAACACAACGTGGACACATCACATTTTTTGAACGAAAATAGAGGTGTTTTTTGCAAAGTGCCTACCTGTAGATTTTGGCCTCTAGCTCAGCCGGCACCTAGGGAAAACTACCAAACCTGTGCATTTTTGAAAACTAGAGACCTAGGGGAATCCAAGATGGGGTGACTTGTGGGGCTCTGACCAGGTTCTGTTACCCAGAATCCTTTGCAAACTTCATAATGTGGCTAAAAAAACACATTTTCCTCACATTTCGGTGACAGAAAGTTATGGAATCTGAGAGGAGCCATAAATTTCCTTCCACCCAGCGTTCCCCCAAGTCTCCCAATAAAAATGATACCTCACTTGTGTGGGTAGGCCTAGCGCCCGCGACAGGAAATGCCCCAAAACACAACGTGGACAGATCACATTTTTTTAAAGAAAACAGAGGTGTTTTTTGCAAAGTGCCTACCTGTAGATTTTGGCCTCTAGCTCAGCCGGCACCTAGCGAAACCTACCAAACCTGTGCATTTTTGAAAACTAAAGACCCCGGGGAATCCAAGATGGGGTGACTTGTGGGGCTCTGACCAGGTTCTGTTACCCAGAATCCTTTGCAAACCTCAAAATTTGGCTAAAAAAACACATTTTCCTCACATTTCGGTGACAGAAAGTTCTGGAATCTGAGAGGAGCCACAAATTTCCTTCCACCCAGCGTTCCCCCAAGTCTCCCGATAAAAATGATACCTCACTTGTGTGGGTAGGCCTAGAGCCCGCGACAGGAAATGCCCCAAAACACAACGTGGACACATCACATTTTTTGAACGAAAATAGAGGTGTTTTTTGCAAAGTGCCTACCTGTAGATTTTGGCCTCTAGCTCAGCCGGCACCTAGGGAAAACTACCAAACCTGTGCATTTTTGAAAACTAGAGACCTAGGGGAATCCAAGATGGGGTGACTTGTGGGGCTCTGACCAGGTTCTGTTACCCAGAATCCTTTGCAAACTTCATAATGTGGCTAAAAAAACACATTTTCCTCACATTTCGGTGACAGAAAGTTCTGGAATCTGAGAGGAGCCACAAATTTCCTTCCACCCAGCGTTCCCCCAAGTCTCCCGATAAAAATGATACCTCACTTGTGTGGGTAGGCCTAGAGCCCGCGACAGGAAATGCCCCAAAACACAACGTGGACACATCACATTTTTTGAACGAAAATAGAGGTGTTTTTTGCAAAGTGCCTACCTGTAGATTTTGGCCTCTAGCTCAGCCGGCACCTAGGGAAAACTACCAAACCTGTGCATTTTTGAAAACTAGAGACCTAGGGGAATCCAAGATGGGGTGACTTGTGGGGCTCTGACCAGGTTCTGTTACCCAGAATCCTTTGCAAACTTCATAATGTGGCTAAAAAAACACATTTTCCTCACATTTCGGTGACAGAAAGTTATGGAATCTGAGAGGAGCCACAAATTTCCTTCCACCCAGCGTTCCCCCAAGTCTCCCGATAAAAATTATACCTCACTTGTGTGGGTAGGCCTAGAGCCCGCGACAGGAAATGCCCCAAAACACAACGTGGACACATCACATTTTTTGAACGAAAATAGAGGTGTTTTTTGCAAAGTGCCTACCTGTAGATTTTGGCCTCTAGCTCAGCCGGCACCTAGGGAAAACTACCAAACCTGTGCATTTTTGAAAACTAGAGAC
This sequence comes from Pleurodeles waltl, assembly GCF_031143425.1. Classification (NCBI taxonomy): domain Eukaryota; kingdom Metazoa; phylum Chordata; class Amphibia; order Caudata; family Salamandridae; genus Pleurodeles; species Pleurodeles waltl. Next base: position 69,529,279 of record NC_090440.1, on the reverse strand, counting down.
CTAGGGGAATCCAAGATGGGGTGACTTGTGGGGCTCTGACCAGGTTCTGTTACCCACAATCCTTTGCAAACTTCATAATGTGGCTAAAAAAACACATTTTCCTCACATTTCGGTGACAGAAAGTTATGGAATCTGAGAGGAGCCATAAATTTCCTTCCACCCAGCGTTCCCCCAAGTCTCCCAATAAAAATGATACCTCACTTGTGTGGGTAGGCCTAGCGCCCGCGACAGGAAATGCCCCAAAACACAACGTGGACAGATCACATTTTTTTAAAGAAAACAGAGGTGTTTTTTGCAAAGTGCCTACCTGTAGATTTTGGCCTCTAGCTCAGCCGGCACCTAGCGAAACCTACCAAACCTGTGCATTTTTGAAAACTAAAGACCCCGGGGAATCCAAGATGGGGTGACTTGTGGGGCTCTGACCAGGTTCTGTTACCCAGAATCCTTTGCAAACCTCAAAATTTGGCTAAAAAAACACATTTTCCTCACATTTCGGTGACAGAAAGTTCTGGAATCTGAGAGGAGCCACAAATTTCCTTCCACCCAGCGTTCCCCCAAGTCTCCCGATAAAAATGATACCTCACTTGTGTGGGTAGGCCTAGAGCCCGCGACAGGAAATGCCCCAAAACACAACGTGGACACATCACATTTTTTGAACGAAAATAGAGGTATTTTTTGCAAAGTGCCTACCTGTAGATTTTGGCCTCTAGCTCAGCCGGCACCTAGGGAAAACTACCAAACCTGTGCATTTTTGAAAACTAGAGACCTAGGGGAATCCAAGATGGGGTGACTTGTGGGGCTCTGACCAGGTTCTGTTACCCAGAATCCTTTGCAAACTTCATAATGTGGCTAAAAAAACACATTTTCCTCACATTTCGGTGACAGAAAGTTCTGGAATCTGAGAGGAGCCACAAATTTCCTTCCACCCAGCGTTCCCCCAAGTCTCCCGATAAAAATGATACCTCACTTGTGTGGGTAGGCCTAGAGCCCGCGACAGGAAATGCCCCAAAACACAACGTGGACACATCACATTTTTTGAACGAAAATAGAGGTGTTTTTTGCAAAGTGCCTACCTGTAGATTTTGGCCTCTAGCTCAGCGGGCACCTAGGGAAAACTACCAAACCTGTGCATTTTTGAAAACTAGAGACCTAGGGGAATCCAAGATGGGGTGACTTGTGGGGCTCTGACCAGGTTCTGTTACCCAGAATCCTTTGCAAACTTCATAATGTGGCTAAAAAAACACATTTTCCTCACATTTCGGTGACAGAAAGTTCTGGAATCTGAGAGGAGCCACAAATTTCCTTCCACCCAGCGTTCCCCCAAGTCTCCCGATAAAAATGATACCTCACTTGTGTGGGTAGGCCTAGAGCCCGCGACAGGAAATGCCCCAAAACACAACGTGGACACATCACATTTTTTGAACGAAAATAGAGGTGTTTTTTGCAAAGTGCCTACCTGTAGATTTTGGCCTCTAGCTCAGCCGGCACCTAGGGAAAACTACCAAACCTGTGCATTTTTGAAAACTAGAGACCTAGGGGAATCCAAGATGGGGTGACTTGTGGGGCTCTGACCAGGTTCTGTTACCCAGAATCCTTTGCAAACTTCATAATGTGGCTAAAAAAACACATTTTCCTCACATTTCGGTGACAGAAAGTTATGGAATCTGAGAGGAGCCACAAATTTCCTTCCACCCAGCGTTCCCCCAAGTCTCCCGATAAAAATTATACCTCACTTGTGTGGGTAGGCCTAGAGCCCGCGACAGGAAATGCCCCAAAACACAACGTGGACACATCACATTTTTTGAACGAAAATAGAGGTGTTTTTTGCAAAGTGCCTACCTGTAGATTTTGGCCTCTAGCTCAGCCGGCACCTAGGGAAAACTACCAAACCTGTGCATTTTTGAAAACTAGAGACCTAGGGGAATCCAAGATGGGGTGACTTGTGGGGCTCTGACCAGGTTCTGTTACCCAGAATCCTTTGCAAACTTCATAATGTGGCTAAAAAAACACATTTTCCTCACATTTCGGTGACAGAAAGTTATGGAATCTGAGAGGAGCCATAAATTTCCTTCCACCCAGCGTTCCCCCAAGTCTCCCAATAAAAATGATACCTCACTTGTGTGGGTAGGCCTAGCGCCCGCGACAGGAAATGCCCCAAAACACAACGTGGACAGATCACATTTTTTTAAAGAAAACAGAGGTGTTTTTTGCAAAGTGCCTACCTGTAGATTTTGGCCTCTAGCTCAGCCGGCACCTAGCGAAACCTACCAAACCTGTGCATTTTTGAAAACTAAAGACCCCGGGGAATCCAAGATGGGGTGACTTGTGGGGCTCTGACCAGGTTCTGTTACCCAGAATCCTTTGCAAACCTCAAAATTTGGCTAAAAAAACACATTTTCCTCACATTTCGGTGACAGAAAGTTCTGGAATCTGAGAGGAGCCACAAATTTCCTTCCACCCAGCGTTCCCCCAAGTCTCCCGATAAAAATGATACCTCACTTGTGTGGGTAGGCCTAGAGCCCGCGACAGGAAATGCCCCAAAACACAACGTGGACACATCACATTTTTTGAACGAAAATAGAGGTGTTTTTTGCAAAGTGCCTACCTGTAGATTTTGGCCTCTAGCTCAGCCGGCACCTAGGGAAAACTACCAAACCTGTGCATTTTTGAAAACTAGAGACCTAGGGGAATCCAAGATGGGGTGACTTGTGGGGCTCTGACCAGGTTCTGTTACCCAGAATCCTTTGCAAACTTCATAATGTGGCTAAAAAAACACATTTTCCTCACATTTCGGTGACAGAAAGTTCTGGAATCTGAGAGGAGCCACAAATTTCCTTCCACCCAGCGTTCCCCCAAGTCTCCCGATAAAAATGATACCTCACTTGTGTGGGTAGGCCTAGAGCCCGCGACAGGAAATGCCCCAAAACACAACGTGGACACATCACATTTTTTGAACGAAAATAGAGGTGTTTTTTGCAAAGTGCCTACCTGTAGATTTTGGCCTCTAGCTCAGCCGGCACCTAGGGAAAACTACCAAACCTGTGCATTTTTGAAAACTAGAGACCTAGGGGAATCCAAGATGGGGTGACTTGTGGGGCTCTGACCAGGTTCTGTTACCCAGAATCCTTTGCAAACTTCATAATGTGGCTAAAAAAACACATTTTCCTCACATTTCGGTGACAGAAAGTTATGGAATCTGAGAGGAGCCACAAATTTCCTTCCACCCAGCGTTCCCCCAAGTCTCCCAATAAAAATGATACCTCACTTGTGTGGGTAGGCCTAGCGCCCGCGACAGGAAATGCCCCAAAACACAACGTGGACAGATCACATTTTTTTAAAGAAAACAGAGGTGTTTTTTGCAAAGTGCCTACCTGTAGATTTTGGCCTCTAGCTCAGCCGGCACCTAGCGAAACCTACCAAACCTGTGCATTTTTGAAAACTAAAGACCCCGGGGAATCCAAGATGGGGTGACTTGTGGGGCTCTGACCAGGTTCTGTTACCCAGAATCCTTTGCAAACCTCAAAATTTGGCTAAAAAAACACATTTTCCTCACATTTCGGTGACAGAAAGTTCTGGAATCTGAGAGGAGCCACAAATTTCCTTCCACCCAGCGTTCCCCCAAGTCTCCCGATAAAAATGATACCTCACTTGTGTGGGTAGGCCTAGAGCCCGCGACAGGAAATGCCCCAAAACACAACGTGGACACATCACATTTTTTGAACGAAAATAGAGGTGTTTTTTGCAAAGTGCCTACCTGTAGATTTTGGCCTCTAGCTCAGCCGGCACCTAGGGAAAACTACCAAACCTGTGCATTTTTGAAAACTAGAGACCTAGGGGAATCCAAGATGGGGTGACTTGTGGGGCTCTGACCAGGTTCTGTTACCCAGAATCCTTTGCAAACTTCATAATGTGGCTAAAAAAACACATTTTCCTCACATTTCGGTGACAGAAAGTTATGGAATCTGAGAGGAGCCACAAATTTCCTTCCACCCAGCGTTCCCCCAAGTCTCCCAATAAAAATGATACCTCACTTGTGTGGGTAGGCCTAGCGCCCGCGACAGGAAATGCCCCAAAACACAACGTGGACAGATCACATTTTTTTAAAGAAAACAGAGGTGTTTTTTGCAAAGTGCCTACCTGTAGATTTTGGCCTCTAGCTCAGCCGGCACCTAGCGAAACCTACCAAACCTGTGCATTTTTTAAAACTAAAGACCCTGGGGAATCCAAGATGGGGTGACTTGTGGGGCTCTGACCAGGTTCTGTTACCCAGAATCCTTTGCAAACCTCAAAATTTGGCTAAAAAACACATTTTCCTCACATTTCGGTGACAGAAAGTTCTGGAATCTGAGAGGAGCCACAAATTTCCTTCCACCCAGCGTTCCCCCAAGTCTCCCGATAAAAATGATACCTCACTTGTGTGGGTAGGCCTAGCGCCCGCGACAGGAAATACCCCAAAACACAACGTGGACACATCACAAGTTTTTTAAAGAAAACAGAGGTGTTTTTTGCAAAGTGCCTACCTGTAGATTTTGGCCTCTAGCTCAGCCGGCACCTAGTGAAACCTACCAAACCTGTGCATTTTTTAAAACTAGAGACCCAGGGGAATCCAAGATGGGGTGACTTGTGGGGCTCTGATCAGGTTCTGTTACCCAGAATCCTTTGCAAACCTCAAAATTTGGCTAAAAAACACATTTTCCTCACATTTCGGTGACAGAAAGTTCTGGAATCTGGGAGGAGCCACAAATTTCCTTCCACCCAGCGTTCCCCCAAGCATCCCGATAAAAATGATACCTCACTTGTGTGGGTAGGCCTAGCGCCCGCGACAGGAAATGCCCCAAAACACAACGTGGACACATCACAATTTTTGACAGAAAACAGAGGTGTTTTTTGCAAAGTGCCTACCTGCTGATTTTGGCCTCTAGCTCAGCCGGCACCTAGGGAAACCTACCAAACCTGTGCATTTTTGAAAACTAGGGACCTAGGGGAATCCAAGATGGGGTGACTTGTGGGGCTCTGACCAGGTTCTGTTACCCAGAATCCTTTGCAAACCACAAAATTTGGCTAAAAATACACATTTTCCTCACATTTCGGTGACAGGAAGTTCTGGAATCTGAGAGGAGCCACAAATTTCCTTCCATCCAGCGTTCCCCGAAGTCTCCCGATAAAAATGATACCTCACTTGTGTGGGTAGGCCTAGCGCCCATGACAGGAAATAACCCAAAACACAACATGGACACATCACATTTTTTGAAAGAAAACAGAGGTGTTTTTTGCAAAGTAGGCACCTGTACCTGTAGATATTGGCCTCTAGCTCAGCCGGCACCTAGCGAAACCTACCAGACCTGTGCATTTTTGAAAACTAGAGACCCAGGGGAATCCAAGATGGGGTGACTTGTGGGGCTCTGACCAGGTTCTGTTACCCAGAATCCTTTGCAAATTTCAAAATTTGGCTAAAAAAACACATTTTCCTCACATTTCGGTGACAGAAAGTTCTGGAATCTGAGAGGAGCCACAAATTTCCTTCCACCCAGCGTTCCCCCAAGTCTCCCGATAAAAATGATACCTCACTTGTGTGGGTAGGCCTAGCGCCCGCGACAGGAAATGCCCCAAAACACAACGTGGACACATCACATTTTTTGAAAGAAAACAGAGGTGTTTTTTGCAAAGTGCCTACCTGTGGATTTTGGCCTCTAGCTCAGCCAGCACCTAGGGAAACATACCAAACCTGTGCATTTTTTAAAACTAGAGACCTAGGGGCATCCAAGATGTGGTGACTTGTGGGGCTCTGACCAGGTTCTGTTACCCAGAATCTTTTTTAAACCTCAAAATGTGGCTAAAAAAACACATTTTCTTCACATTTCGGTGACAGAAAGTTATGGAATCTGAGAGGAGCCACAAATTTCCTTCCACCTAGTGTTCCCCCAAGTCTCCCAATAAAAATGATACCTCACTTGTGTGGGTAGGCCTAGCGCCCGCGACAGGAAATGCCCCAAAACACAACGTGGACACATCACATTTTTTGAAAGAAAACAGAGGTATTTTTTGCAAAGTGCCTACCTGTAGATTTTGGCCTCTAGCTCAGCCGGCACCTAGCGAAACCTACCAAACCTGTGCATTTTTGAAAACTAAAGACCCCGGGGAATCCAAGATGGGGTGACTTGTGGGGCTCTGACCAGGTTCTGTTACCCAGAATCCTTTGCAAACCTCAAAATTTGGCTAAAAAAACACATTTTCCTCACATTTCGGTGACAGAAAGTTCTGGAATCTGAGAGGAGCCACAAATTTCCTTCCACCCAGCGTTCCCCCAAGTCTCCCGATAAAAATGATACCTCACTTGTGTGGGTAGGCCTAGAGCCCGCGACAGGAAATGCCCCAAAACACAACGTGGACACATCACATTTTTTGAACGAAAATAGAGGTGTTTTTTGCAAAGTGCCTACCTGTAGATTTTGGCCTCTAGCTCAGCCGGCACCTAGGGAAAACTACCAAACCTGTGCATTTTTGAAAACTAGAGACCTAGGGGAATCCAAGATGGGGTGACTTGTGGGGCTCTGACCAGGTTCTGTTACCCAGAATCCTTTGCAAACTTCATAATGTGGCTAAAAAAACACATTTTCCTCACATTTCGGTGACAGAAAGTTATGGAATCTGAGAGGAGCCACAAATTTCCTTCCACCCAGCGTTCCCCCAAGTCTCCCAATAAAAATGATACCTCACTTGTGTGGGTAGGCCTAGCGCCCGCGACAGGAAATGCCCCAAAACACAACGTGGACAGATCACATTTTTTTAAAGAAAACAGAGGTGTTTTTTGCAAAGTGCCTACCTGTAGATTTTGGCCTCTAGCTCAGCCGGCACCTAGCGAAACCTACCAAACCTGTGCATTTTTGAAAACTAAAGACCCTGGGGAATCCAAGATGGGGTGACTTGTGGGGCTCTGACCAGGTTCTGTTACCCAGAATCCTTTGCAAACCTCAAAATTTGGCTAAAAAACACATTTTCCTCACATTTCGGTGACAGAAAGTTCTGGAATCTGAGAGGAGCCACAAATTTCCTTCCACCCAGCGTTCCCCCAAGTCTCCCGATAAAAATGATACCTCACTTGTGTGGGTAGGCCTAGCGCCCGCGACAGGAAATACCCCAAAACACAACGTGGACACATCACAAGTTTTTTAAAGAAAACAGAGGTGTTTTTTGCAAAGTGCCTACCTGTAGATTTTGGCCTCTAGCTCAGCCGGCACCTAGTGAAACCTACCAAACCTGTGCATTTTTTAAAACTAGAGACCCAGGGGAATCCAAGATGGGGTGACTTGTGGGGCTCTGATCAGGTTCTGTTACCCAGAATCCTTTGCAAACCTCAAAATTTGGCTAAAAAACACATTTTCCTCACATTTCGGTGACAGAAAGTTCTGGAATCTGGGAGGAGCCACAAATTTCCTTCCACCCAGCGTTCCCCCAAGCATCCCGATAAAAATGATACCTCACTTGTGTGGGTAGGCCTAGCGCCCGCGACAGGAAATGCCCCAAAACACAACGTGGACACATCACAATTTTTGACAGAAAACAGAGGTGTTTTTTGCAAAGTGCCTACCTGCTGATTTTGGCCTCTAGCTCAGCCGGCACCTAGGGAAACCTACCAAACCTGTGCATTTTTGAAAACTAGGGACCTAGGGGAATCCAAGATGGGGTGACTTGTGGGGCTCTGACCAGGTTCTGTTACCCAGAATCCTTTGCAAACCACAAAATTTGGCTAAAAATACACATTTTCCTCACATTTCGGTGACAGGAAGTTCTGGAATCTGAGAGGAGCCACAAATTTCCTTCCATCCAGCGTTCCCCGAAGTCTCCCGATAAAAATGATACCTCACTTGTGTGGGTAGGCCTAGCGCCCATGACAGGAAATAACCCAAAACACAACATGGACACATCACATTTTTTGAAAGAAAACAGAGGTGTTTTTTGCAAAGTAGGCACCTGTACCTGTAGATATTGGCCTCTAGCTCAGCCGGCACCTAGCGAAACCTACCAGACCTGTGCATTTTTGAAAACTAGAGACCCAGGGGAATCCAAGATGGGGTGACTTGTGGGGCTCTGACCAGGTTCTGTTACCCAGAATCCTTTGCAAATTTCAAAATTTGGCTAAAAAAACACATTTTCCTCACATTTCGGTGACAGAAAGTTCTGGAATCTGAGAGGAGCCACAAATTTCCTTCCACCCAGCGTTCCCCCAAGTCTCCCGATAAAAATGATACCTCACTTGTGTGGGTAGGCCTAGCGCCCGCGACAGGAAATGCCCCAAAACACAACGTGGACACATCACATTTTTTGAAAGAAAACAGAGGTGTTTTTTGCAAAGTGCCTACCTGTGGATTTTGGCCTCTAGCTCAGCCAGCACCTAGGGAAACATACCAAACCTGTGCATTTTTTAAAACTAGAGACCTAGGGGCATCCAAGATGTGGTGACTTGTGGGGCTCTGACCAGGTTCTGTTACCCAGAATCTTTTTTAAACCTCAAAATGTGGCTAAAAAAACACATTTTCTTCACATTTCGGTGACAGAAAGTTATGGAATCTGAGAGGAGCCACAAATTTCCTTCCACCTAGTGTTCCCCCAAGTCTCCCAATAAAAATGATACCTCACTTGTGTGGGTAGGCCTAGCGCCCGCGACAGGAAATGCCCCAAAACACAACGTGGACACATCACATTTTTTGAAAGAAAACAGAGGTATTTTTTGCAAAGTGCCTACCTGTAGATTTTGGCCTCTAGCTCAGCCGGCACCTAGGGAAACCTACCAAACCTGTGCATTTTTGAAAACTAGAGACCTAGGGGAATCCAAGATGGGGTGACTTGTGGGGCTCTGACCAGGTTCTGTTACCCAGAATCCTTTGCAAACTTCAAAATTTGGCTAAAAAAACACATTTTCATCACATTTCGGTGACAGAAAGTTCTGGAATCTGAGAGGAGCCACAAATTTCCTTCCACCCAGCGTTCCCCCAAGTCTCCCGATAAAAATGATACCTCACTTGTGTGGGTAGGCCTAGCGCCCGCAACAGGAAATGCCCCAAAACACAACGTGGACACATCACAATTTTTGACAGAAAACAGAGGTGTTTTTTGCAAAGTGCCTACCTGCTGATTTTGGCCTCTAGCTCAGCCGGCACCTAGGGAAACCTACCAAACCTGTGCATTTTCGAAAACTAGGGACCTAGGGGAATCCAAGATGGGGTGACTTGTGGGGCTCTGACCAGGTTCTGTTACCCAGAATCCTTTGCAAACCACAAAATTTGGCTAAAAATACACATTTTCCTCACATTTCGGTGACAGGAAGTTCTGGAATCTGAGAGGAGCCACAGATTTCCTTCCACCCAGCGTTCCCCCAAGTCTCCCGATAAAAATGATACCTCACTTGTGTGGGTAGGCCTAGCGCCCGCGACAGGAAATGCCCCAAAACACAACGTGGACACATCACAATTTTTGACAGAAAACAGAGGTGTTTTTTGCAAAGTGCCTACCTGCTGATTTTGGCCTCTAGCTCAGCCGGCACCTAGGGAAACCTACCAAACCTGTGCATTTTCGAAAACTAGGGACCTAGGGGAATCCAAGATGGGGTGACTTGTGGGGCTCTGACCAGGTTCTGTTACCCAGAATCTTTTGCAAACCTCAAAATGTGGCTAAAAAAACACATTTTCTTCACATTTCGGTGACAGAAAGTTATGGAATCTGAGAGGAGCCACAAATTTCCTTCCACCTAGTGTTCCCCCAAGTCTCCCAATAAAAATGATACCTCACTTGTGTGGGTAGGCCTAGCGCCCGCGACAGGAAATGCCCCAAAACACAACGTGGACACAACACATTTTTTTAAAGAAAACAGAGGTGTTTTTTGCAAAGTGCCTACCTGTAGATTTTGGCCTCTAGCTCAGCCGGCACCTAGGGAAACCTACCAAACCTGTGCATTTTTGAAAACTAGAGACCTAGGGGAATCCAAGATGGGGTGACTTGTGGGGCTCTGACCAGGTTCTGTTACCCAGAATCCTTTGCAAACCTCAAAATTTGGCTAAAAAAACACATTTTCCTCACATTTCGGTGACAGAAAGTTCTGGAATCTGAGAGGAGCCACAAATTTCCTTCCACCCAGCGTTCCCCCAAGTCTCCCGATAAAAATGATACCTCACTTGTGTGGGTAGGCCTAGAGCCCGCGACAGGAAATGCCCCAAAACACAACGTGGACACATCACATTTTTTGAACGAAAATAGAGGTGTTTTTTGCAAAGTGCCTACCTGTAGATTTTGGCCTCTAGCTCAGCCGGCACCTAGGGAAAACTACCAAACCTGTGCATTTTTGAAAACTAGAGACCTAGGGGAATCCAAGATGGGGTGACTTGTGGGGCTCTGACCAGGTTCTGTTACCCAGAATCCTTTGCAAACTTCATAATGTGGCTAAAAAAACACATTTTCCTCACATTTCGGTGACAGAAAGTTATGGAATCTGAGAGGAGCCATAAATTTCCTTCCACCCAGCGTTCCCCCAAGTCTCCCAATAAAAATGATACCTCACTTGTGTGGGTAGGCCTAGCGCCCGCGACAGGAAATGCCCCAAAACACAACGTGGACAGATCACATTTTTTTAAAGAAAACAGAGGTGTTTTTTGCAAAGTGCCTACCTGTAGATTTTGGCCTCTAGCTCAGCCGGCACCTAGCGAAACCTACTAAACCTGTGCATTTTTGAAAACTAAAGACCCCGGGGAATCCAAGATGGGGTGACTTGTGGGGCTCTGACCAGGTTCTGTTACCCAGAATCCTTTGCAAACCTCAAAATTTGGCTAAAAAAACACATTTTCCTCACATTTCGGTGACAGAAAGTTCTGGAATCTGAGAGGAGCCACAAATTTCCTTCCACACAGCGTTCCCCCAAGTCTCCCGATAAAAATGATACCTCACTTGTGTGGGTAGGCCTAGAGCCCGCGACAGGAAATGCCCCAAAACACAACGTGGACACATCACATTTTTTGAACGAAAATAGAGGTGTTTTTTGCAAAGTGCCTACCTGTAGATTTTGGCCTCTAGCTCAGCCGGCACCTAGGGAAAACTACCAAACCTGTGCATTTTTGAAAACTAGAGACCTAGGGGAATCCAAGATGGGGTGACTTGTGGGGCTCTGACCAGGTTCTGTTACCCAGAATCCTTTGCAAACTTCATAATGTGGCTAAAAAAACACATTTTCCTCACATTTCGGTGACAGAAAGTTATGGAATCTGAGAGGAGCCACAAATTTCCTTCCACCCAGCGTTCCCCCAAGTCTCCCAATAAAAATGATACCTCACTTGTGTGGGTAGGCCTAGCGCCCGCGACAGGAAATGCCCCAAAACACAACGTGGACAGATCACATTTTTTTAAAGAAAACAGAGGTGTTTTTTGCAAAGTGCCTACCTGTAGATTTTGGCCTCTAGCTCAGCCGGCACCTAGCGAAACCTACCAAACCTGTGCATTTTTGAAAACTAAAGACCCCGGGGAATCCAAGATGGGGTGACTTGTGGGGCTCTGACCAGGTTCTGTTACCCAGAATCCTTTGCAAACCTCAAAATTTGGCTAAAAAACACATTTTCCTCACATTTCGGTGACAGAAAGTTCTGGAATCTGAGAGGAGCCACAAATTTCCTTCCACCCAGCGTTCCCCCAAGTCTCCCGATAAAAATGATACCTCACTTGTGTGGGTAGGCCTAGCGCCCGCGACAGGAAATACCCCAAAACACAACGTGGACACATCACAAGTTTTTTAAAGAAAACAGAGGTGTTTTTTGCAAAGTGCCTACCTGTAGATTTTGGCCTCTAGCTCAGCCGGCACCTAGTGAAACCTACCAAACCTGTGCATTTTTTAAAACTAGAGACCCAGGGGAATCCAAGATGGGGTGACTTGTGGGGCTCTGATCAGGTTCTGTTACCCAGAATCCTTTGCAAACCTCAAAATTTGGCTAAAAAACACATTTTCCTCACATTTCGGTGACAGAAAGTTCTGGAATCTGGGAGGAGCCACAAATTTCCTTCCACCCAGCGTTCCCCCAAGTCTCCCGATAAAAATGATACCTCACTTGTGTGGGTAGGCCTAGCGCCCGCGACAGGAAATGCCCCAAAACACAACGTGGACACATCACAATTTTTGACAGAAAACAGAGGTGTTTTTTGCAAAGTGCCTACCTGCTGATTTTGGCCTCTAGCTCAGCCGGCACCTAGGGAAACCTACCAAACCTGTGCATTTTTGAAAACTAGGGACCTAGGGGAATCCAAGATGGGGTGACTTGTGGGGCTCTGACCAGGTTCTGTTACCCAGAATCCTTTGCAAACCACAAAATTTGGCTAAAAATACACATTTTCCTCACATTTCGGTGACAGGAAGTTTTGGAATCTGAGAGGAGCCACAAATTTCCTTCCATCCAGCGTTCCCCCAAGTCTCCCGATAAAAATGATACCTCACTTGTGTGGGTAGGCCTAGCGCCCATGACAGGAAATAACCCAAAACACAACATGGACACATCACATTTTTTGAAAGAAAACAGAGGTGTTTTTTGCAAAGTAGGCACCTGTACCTGTAGATATTGGCCTCTAGCTCAGCCGGCACCTAGCGAAACCTACCAGACCTGTGCATTTTTGAAAACTAGAGACCCAGGGGAATCCAAGATGGGGTGACTTGTGGGGCTCTGACCAGGTTCTGTTACCCAGAATCCTTTGCAAATTTCAAAATTTGGCTAAAAAAACACATTTTCCTCACATTTCGGTGACAGAAAGTTCTGGAATCTGAGAGGAGCCACAAATTTCCTTCCACCCAGCGTTCCCCCAAGTCTCCCGATAAAAATGATACCTCACTTGTGTGGGTAGGCCTAGCGCCCGCGACAGGAAATGCCCCAAAACACAACGTGGACACATCACATTTTTTGAAAGAAAACAGAGGTGTTTTTTGCAAAGTGCCTACCTGTGGATTTTGGCCTCTAGCTCAGCCAGCACCTAGGGAAACATACCAAACCTGTGCATTTTTTAAAACTAGAGACCTAGGGGCATCCAAGATGTGGTGACTTGTGGGGCTCTGACCAGGTTCTGTTACCCAGAATCTTTTTTAAACCTCAAAATGTGGCTAAAAAAACACATTTTCTTCACATTTCGGTGACAGAAAGTTATGGAATCTGAGAGGAGCCACAAATTTCCTTCCACCTAGTGTTCCCCCAAGTCTCCCAATAAAAATGATACCTCACTTGTGTGGGTAGGCCTAGCGCCCGCGACAGGAAATGCCCCAAAACACAACGTGGACACATCACATTTTTTGAAAGAAAACAGAGGTATTTTTTGCAAAGTGCCTACCTGTAGATTTTGGCCTCTAGCTCAGCCGGCACCTAGGGAAACCTACCAAACCTGTGCATTTTTGAAAACTAGAGACCTAGGGGAATCCAAGATGGGGTGACTTGTGGGGCTCTGACCAGGTTCTGTTACCCAGAATCCTTTGCAAACTTCAAAATTTGGCTAAAAAAACACATTTTCATCACATTTCGGTGACAGAAAGTTCTGGAATCTGAGAGGAGCCACAAATTTCCTTCCACCCAGCGTTCCCCCAAGTCTCCCGATAAAAATGATACCTCACTTGTGTGGGTAGGCCTAGCGCCCGCAACAGGAAATGCCCCAAAACACAACGTGGACACATCACAATTTTTGACAGAAAACAGAGGTGTTTTTTGCAAAGTGCCTACCTGCTGATTTTGGCCTCTAGCTCAGCCGGCACCTAGGGAAACCTACCAAACCTGTGCATTTTCGAAAACTAGGGACCTAGGGGAATCCAAGATGGGGTGACTTGTGGGGCTCTGACCAGGTTCTGTTACCCAGAATCCTTTGCAAACCACAAAATTTGGCTAAAAATACACATTTTCCTCACATTTCGGTGACAGGAAGTTCTGGAATCTGAGAGGAGCCACAGATTTCCTTCCACCCAGCGTTCCCCCAAGTCTCCCGATAAAAATGATACCTCACTTGTGTGGGTAGGCCTAGCGCCCGCGACAGGAAATGCCCCAAAACACAACGTGGACACATCACAATTTTTGACAGAAAACAGAGGTGTTTTTTGCAAAGTGCCTACCTGCTGATTTTGGCCTCTAGCTCAGCCGGCACCTAGGGAAACCTACCAAACCTGTGCATTTTCGAAAATTAGGGACCTAGGGGAATCCAAGATGGGGTGACTTGTGGGGCTCTGACCAGGTTCTGTTACCCAGAATCCTTTGCAAACCTCAAAATTTGGCTAAAAAACACATTTTCCTCACATTTCGGTGACAGAAAGTTCTGGAATCTGAGAGGAGCCACAAATTTCCTTCCACCCAGCGTTCCCCCAAGTCTCCCGATAAAAATGATACCTCACTTGTGTGGGTAGGCCTAGCGCCCGCGACAGGAAATACCCCAAAACACAACGTGGACACATCACAAGTTTTTTAAAGAAAACAGAGGTGTTTTTTGCAAAGTGCCTACCTGTAGATTTTGGCCTCTAGCTCAGCCGGCACCTAGCGAAACCTACCAAACCTGTGCATTTTTGAAAACTAGAGACCCAGGGGAATCCAAGATGGGGTGACTTGTGGGGCTCTGACCAGGTTCTGTTACCCAGAATCCTTTGCAAACCTCAAAATTTGGCTAAAAAACACATTTTCCTCACATTTCGGTGACAGAAAGTTCTGGAATCTGAGAGGAGCCACAAATTTCCTTCCACCCAGCGTTCCCCCAAGTCTCCCGATAAAAATGATACCTCACTTGTGTGGGTAGGCCTAGCGCCCGTGACAGGAAATACCCCAAAACACAACGTGGACACATCACAAGTTTTTTAAAGAAAACAGAGGTGTTTTTTGCAAAGTTCCTACCTGTAGATTTTGGCCTCTAGCTCAGCCGGCACCTAGCGAAACCTACCAGACCTGTGCATTTTTGAAAACTAGAGACCCAGGGGAATCCAAGATGGGGTGACTTGTGGGGCTCTGACCACGTTCTGTTACCCAGAAT
Source organism: Pleurodeles waltl (assembly GCF_031143425.1). Classification (NCBI taxonomy): domain Eukaryota; kingdom Metazoa; phylum Chordata; class Amphibia; order Caudata; family Salamandridae; genus Pleurodeles; species Pleurodeles waltl. The sequence goes on along the minus strand of NC_090440.1, from coordinate 69,514,267 downwards.
CCTTTGCAAACCACAAAATTTGGCTAAAAATACACATTTTCCTCACATTTCGGTGACAGGAAGTTCTGGAATCTGAGAGGAGCCACAAATTTCCTTCCATCCAGCGTTCCCCCAAGTCTCCCGATAAAAATGATACCTCACTTGTGTGGGTAGGCCTAGCGCCCGCGACAGGAAATGCCCCAAAACACAACGTGGACACATCACATTGTTTTAAAGAAAACAGAGGTGTTTTTTGCAAAGTGCCTACCTGTAGATTTTGGCCTCTAGCTCAGCCGGCACCTAGCCAAACCTACCAAACCTGTGCATTTTTGAAAACTAGAGACCCAGGGGAATCCAAGATGGGGTGACTTGTGGGGCTCTGACCAGGTTCTGTTACCCAGAATCCTTTGCAAACCTCAAAATTTGGCTAAAAATACACATTTTCCTCACATTTCGGTGACAGAAAGTTCTGGAATCTGAGAGGAGCCACAAATTTCCTTCCACAAAGCGTTCCCCCAAGTCTCCACATAAAAATGATACCTCACTTGTGTGGGTAGGCCTAGCGCCCGTGACAGGAAATAACCCAAAACACAACATGGACACATCACATTTTTTTAAAGAAAACAGAGGTGTTTTTTGCAGAGTGCCTACCTGTAGATTTTGGCCTCTAGCTCAGCCAGCACCTAGGGAAACCTACCAAACCTGTGCATTTTTTAAAACTAGAGACCTAGGGGAATCCAAGATGTGGTGACTTGTGGGATCTGACCAGGTTCTGTTACCCAGAATCTTTTGCAAACCTCAAAATGTGGCTAAAAAAACACATTTTCTTCACATTTCGGTGACAGAAAGTTATGAAATCTGAGAGGAGCCACAAATTTCCTTCCACCTAGTGTTCCCCCAAGTCTCCCAATAAAAATGATACCTCACTTGTGTGGGTAGGCCTAGCGCCCGCGACAGGAAATGCCCCAAAACACAACGTGGACACATCACAATTTTTGACAGAAAACAGAGGTGTTTTTTGCAAAGTGCCTACCTGCTGATTTTTGCCTCTAGCTCAGCCGGCACCTAGGGAAACCTACCAAACCTGTGCATTTTCGAAAACTAGGGACCTAGGGGAATCCAAGATGGGGTGAGTTGTGGGGCTCTGACGAGGTTCTGTTACCCAGAATCCTTTGCAAACCACAACATTTGGCTAAAAATACACATTTTCCTCACATTTCGGTGACAGGAAGTTCTGGAATCTGAGAGGAGCCACAAATTTCCTTCCACCCAGGGTTCCCCCAAGTCTCCTGATAAAAATGATACCTCACTTGTGTGGGTAGGCCTAGCGCCCGTGACAGGAAATAACCCAAAACACAACATGGACACATCACATTTTTTGAAAGAAAACAGAGGTGTTTTTTGCAAAGTGCCTACCTGTAGATATTGGCCTCTAGCTCAGCCGGCACCTAGCGAAACCTACCAGACCTGTGCATTTTTGAAAACTAGAGACCCAGGGGAATCCAAGATGGGGTGACTTGTGGGGCTCTGACCAGGTTCTGTTACCCAGAATCCTTTGCAAACTTCAAAATTTGGCTAAAAAAACACATTTTCCTCACATTTCGGTGACAGAAAGTTCTGGAATCTGAGAGGAGCCACAAATTTCCTTCCACCCAGCGTTCCCCCAAGTCTCCCGATAAAAATGATACCTCACTTGTGTGGGTAGACCTAGCGCCCGCGACAGGAAATACCCCAAAACACAACGTGGACACATCACAAGTTTTTTAAAGAAAACAGAGCTGTTTTTTGCAAAGTGCCTACCTGTAGATTTTGGCCTCTAGCTCAGCCGGCACCTAGCGAAACCTACCAAACCTGTGCATTTTTGAAAACTAGAGACCCAGGGGAATCCAAGATGGGGTGACTTGTGGGGCTCTGACCAGGTTCTGTTACCCAGAATCCTTTGCAAACCTCAAAATTTGGCTAAAAATACACATTTTCCTAATATTTCGGTGACAGGAAGTTCTGGAATCTGAGAGGAGCCACAAATTTCCTTCCACAAAGCGTTCCCCCAAGTCTCCACATAAAAATGATACCTCACTTGTGTGGGTAGGCCTAGCGCCCGCGACAGGAAATACCCCAAAACACAACGTGGACACATCACAAGTTTTTTAAAGAAAACAGAGGTGTTTTTTGCAAAGTGCCTACCTGTAGATTTTGGCCTCTAGCTCAGCCGGCACCTAGCGAAACCTACCAAACCTGTGCATTTTTTAAAACTAGAGACCCCGGGGAATCCAAGATGGGGTGACTTGTGGGGCTCTGACCAGGTTCTGTTACCCAGAATCGTTTGCAAACCTCAAAATTTGGCTAAAAAACACATTTTCCTCACATTTCGGTGACAGAAAGTTCTGGAATCTGAGAGGAGCCACAAATTTCCTTCCACCCAGCGTTCCCCCAAGTCTCCCGATAAAAATGATACCTCACTGGTGTGGGTAGCCCTAGCGCCCGCGACAGAAAATGCCCCAAAACACAACGTGGACACATCACAATTTTTGACAGAAAACAGAGGTGTTTTTTGCAAAGTGCCTACCTGCTGATTTTGGCCTCTAGCTCAGCCGGCACCTAGGGAAACCTACCAAACCTGTGCATTTTTGAAAACTAGGGACCTAGGGGAATCCAAGATGGGGTGACTTGTGGGGCTCTGACCAGGTTCTGTTACCCAGAATACTTTGCAAACCACAAAATTTGGCTAAAAATACACATTTTCCTCACATTTCGGTGACAGGAAGTTCTGGAATCTGAGAGGAGCCACAAATTTCCTTCCACAAAGCGTTCCCCCAAGTCTCCACATAAAAATGATACCTCACTTGTGTGGGTAGGCCTAGCGCCCGCGACAGGAAATGCCCCAAAACACAACGTGGACACATCACATTTTTTTAAAGAAAACAGGTGTTTTTTGCAAAGTGCCTACCTGTAGATTTTGGCCTCTAGCTCAGCCGGCACCTAGAGAAACCTACCAAACCTGTGCATTTTTTAAAACTAGAGACCCAGGGGAATCCAAGATGGGGTGACTTGTGGGGCTCTGACCAGGTTCTGTTACCCAGAATCCTTTGCAAACCTCAAAATTTGGCTAAAAATACACATTTTCCTAATATTTCGGTGACAGAAAGTTCTGGAATCTGAGAGGAGCCACAAATTTCCTTCCACAAAGCCTTCCCCCAAGTCTCCACATAAAAATGATACCTCACTTGTGTGGGTAGGCCTAGCGCCCGTGACAGGAAATAACCCAAAACACAACATGGACACATCACATTTTTTGAAAGAAAACAGAGGTGTTTTTTGCAAAGTGCCTACCTGTAGATTTTGGCCTCTAGCTCAGCCAGCACCTAGGGAAACCTACCAAACCTGTGCATTTTTTAAAACTAGAGACCTAGGGGAATCCAAGATGTGGTGACTTGTGGGGCTCTGACCAGGTTCTGTTACCCAGAATCTTTTGCAAACCTCAAAATGTGGCTAAAAAAACACATTTTCTTCACATTTCGGTGACAGAAAGTTATGGAATCTGAGAGGAGCCACAAATTTCCTTCCACCTAGTGTTCCCCCAAGTCTCCCAATAAAAATGATACCTCACTTGTGTGGGTAGGCCTAGCGCCCGCGACAGGAAATGCCCCAAAACACAACGTGGACACATCACAATTTTTGACAGAAAACAGAGGTGTTTTTTGCAAAGTGCCTACCTGCTGATTTTGGCCTCTAGCTCAGCCGGCACCTAGCGAAACCTACCAGACCTGTGCATTTTTGAAAACTAGAGACCCAGGGGAATCCAAGATGGGGTGACTTGTGGGGCTCTGACCAGGTTCTGTTACCCAGAATCCTTTGCAAATTTCAAAATTTGGCTAAAAAAACACATTTTCCTCACATTTCGGTGACAGAAAGTTCTGGAATCTGAGAGGAGCCACAAATTTCCTTCCACCCAGCGTTCCCCCAAGTCTCCCGATAAAAATGATACCTCACTTGTGTGGGTAGGCCTAGCGCCCGCGACAGGAAATACCCCAAAACACAACGTGGACACATCACAAGTTTTTTAAAGAAAACAGAGGTGTTTTTTGCAAAGTGCCTACCTGTAGATTTTGGCCTCTAGCTCAGCCGGCACCTAGCGAAACCTACCAAACCTGTGCATTTTTGAAAACTAGAGACCCCGGGGAATCCAAGATGGGGTGACTTGTGGGGCTCTGACCAGGTTCTGTTACCCAGAATCCTTTGCAAACCTCAAAATTTGGCTAAAAAACACATTTTCCTCACATTTCGGTGACAGAAAGTTCTGGAATCTGAGAGGAGCCACAAATTTCCTTCCACCCAGCGTTCCCCCAGGTCACCCGATAAAAATGATACCTCACTGGTGTGGGTAGGCCTAGCGCCCGCGACAGGAAATGCCCCAAAACACAACGTGGACACATCACAATTTTTGACAGAAAACAGAGGTGTTTTTTGCAAAGTGCCTACCTGCTGATTTTGGCCTCTAGCTCAGCCGGCACCTAGGGAAACCTACCAAACCTGTGCATTTTTTAAAACTAGGGACCTAGGGGAATCCAAGATGGGGTGACTTGTGGGACTCTGACCAGGTTCTGTTACCCAGAATCCTTTGCAAACCACAAAATTTGGCTAAAAATACACATTTTCCTCACATTTCGGTGACAGGAAGTTCTGGAATCTGAGAGGAGCCACAAATTTCCTTCCACAAAGCGTTCCCCCAAGTCTCCACATAAAAATGATACCTGACTTGTGTGGGTAGGCCTAGCGCCCGTGACAGGAAATAACCCAAAACACAACATGGACACATCACATTTTTTTAAAGAAAACAGAGGTGTTTTTTGCAAAGTGCCTACCTGTAGATTTTGGCCTCTAGCTCAGCCAGCACCTAGGGAAACCTACCAAACCTGTGCATTTTTTAAAACTAGAGACCTAGGGGAATCCAAGATGTGGTGACTTGTGGGGCTCTGACCAGGTTCTGTTACCCAGAATCTTTTGCAAACCTCAAAATGTGGCTAAAAAAACACATTTTCTTCACATTTCGGTGACAGAAAGTTATGGAATCTGAGAGGAGCCACAAATTTTCTTCCACCTAGTGTTCCCCCAAGTCTCCCAATAAAAATGATACCTCACTTGTGTGGGTAGGCCTAGCGCCCGCGACAGGAAATGTCCCAAAACACAACGTGGACACATCACATTTTTTGAAAGAAAACAGAGGTGTTTTTTGCAAAGTGCCTACCTGTAGATTTTGGCCTCTAGCTCAGCCGGCACCTAGGGAAACCTACCAAACCTGTGCATTTTTTAATACTAGAGACCTAGGGGAATCCAAGATGGGGTGACTTGTGGGGCTCTGACCAGGTTCTGTTACCCAGAATCCTTTGCAAACCTCAAAATTTGGCTAAAAAAACACATTTTCCTCACATTTCGGTGACAGAAAGTTCTGGAATCTGAGAGGAGCCACAAATTTCCTTCCACCCAGCGTTCCCCCAAGTCTCCCGATAAAAATGATACCTCACTTGTGTGGGTAGGCCTAGAGCCCGCGACAGGAAATGCCCCAAAACACAACGTGGACACATCACATTTTTTGAACGAAAATAGAGGTGTTTTTTGCAAAGTGCCTACCTGTAGATTTTGGCCTCTAGCTCAGCCGGCACCTAGGGAAAACTACCAAACCTGTGCATTTTTGAAAACTAGAGACCTAGGGGAATCCAAGATGGGGTGACTTGTGGGGCTCTGACCAGGTTCTGTTACCCAGAATCCTTTGCAAACTTCATAATGTGGCTAAAAAAACACATTTTCCTCACATTTCGGTGACAGAAAGTTATGGAATCTGAGAGGAGCCACAAATTTCCTTCCACCCAGCGTTCCCCCAAGTCTCCCGATAAAAATGATACCTCACTTGTGTGGGTAGACCTAGCGCCCGCGACAGGAAATGCCCCAAAACACAACGTGGACACATCACATTTTTTGAACGAAAATAGAGGTGTTTTTTGCAAAGTGCCTACCTGTAGATTTTGGCCTCTAGCTCAGCCGGCACCTAGCGAAACCTACCAAACCTGTGCATTTTTGAAAACTAGAGACCCAGGGGAATCCAAGATGGGGTGACTTGTGGGGCTCTGACCAGGTTCTGTTACCCAGAATCCTTTGCAAACCTCAAAATTTGGCTAAAAAACACATTTTCCTCACATTTCGGTGACAGAAAGTTCTGGAATCTGAGAGGAGCCACAGATTTCCTTCCACCCAGCGTTCCTCCAAGTCTCCCGATAAAAATGATACCTCACTTGTGTGGGTAGGCCTAGCGCCCGTGACAGGAAATGCCCCAAAACACAACGTGGACACATCACATTTTTTTAAAGAAAATAGAGGTGTTTTTTGCAAAGTGCCTACCTGTAGATTTTGGCCTCTAGCTCAGCCGGCACCTAGGGAAACCTACCAAACCTGTGCATTTTTTAAAACTAGAGACCTAGGGGAATCCAAGATGGGGTGACTTGTGGGGCTCTGACCAGGTTCTGTTACCCAGAATCCTTTGCAAACTTCATAATGTGGCTAAAAAAACACATTTTCCTCACATTTCGGTGACAGAAAGTTATGGAATCTGAGAGGAGCCACAAATTTCCTTCCACCCAGCGTTCCCCCAAGTCTCCCGATAAAAATGATACCTCACTTGTGTGGGTAGACCTAGCGCCCGCGACAGGAAATACCCCAAAACACAACGTGGACACATCACAAGTTTTTTAAAGAAAACAGAGCTGTTTTTTGCAAAGTGCCTAGCTGTAGATTTTGGCCTCTAGCTCAGCCGGCACCTAGCGAAACCTACCAAACCTGTGCATTTTTGAAAACTAGAGACCCAGGGGAATCCAAGATGGGGTGACTTGTGGGGCTCTGACCAGGTTCTGTTACCCAGAATCCTTTGCAAACCTCAAAATTTGACTAAAAAACACATTTTCCTCACATTTCGGTGACAGAAAGTTCTGGAATCTGAGAGGAGCCACAAATTTCCTTCCACAAAGCGTTCCCCCAAGTCTCCACATAAAAATGATACCTCACTTGTGTGGGTAGGCCTAGCGCCCGTGACAGGAAATAACCCAAAACACAACATGGACACATCACATTTTTTGAAAGAAAACAGAGGTGTTTTTTGCAAAGTGCCGACCTGTAGATTTTGGCCTCTAGCTCAGCCAGCACCTAGGGAAACCTACCAAACCTGTGTATTTTTTAAAACTAGAGACCTAGGGGAATCCAAGAAGTGGTGACTTGTGGGGCTCTGACCAGGTTCTGTTACCCAGAATATTTTGCAAACCTCAAAATGTGGCTAAAAAAACACATTTTCTTTACATTTCGGTGACAGAAAGTTATGGAATCTGAGAGGAGCCACAAATTTCCTTCCACCTAGTGTTCCCCCAAGTCTCCCAATAAAAATGATACCTCACTTGTGTGGGTAGGCCTAGCGCCCGCGACAGGAAATGCCCCAAAACACAACGTGGACACATCACATTTTTTGAAAGAAAACAGAGGTGTTTTTTGCAAAGTGCCTACCTGTAGATTTTGGCCTCTAGCTCAGCCGGCACCTAGGGAAACCTACCAAACCTGTGCATTTTTGAAAACTAGAGACCTAGGGGAATCCAAGATGGGGTGACTTGTGGGGCTCTGACCAGGTTCTGTTACCCAGAATCCTTTGCAAACCTCAAAATTTGGCTAAAAAAACACATTTTCCTCACATTTCGGTGACAGAAAGTTCTGGAATCTGAGAGGAGCCACAAATTTCCTTCCACCCAGCGTTCCCCCAAGTCTCCCGATAAAAATGATACCTCACTTGTGTGGGTAGGCCTAGAGCCCGCGACAGGAAATGCCCCAAAACACAACGTGGACACATCACATTTTTTGAACGAAAATAGAGGTGTTTTTTGCAAAGTGCCTACCTGTAGATTTTGGCCTCTAGCTCAGCCGGCACCTAGGGAAAACTACCAAACCTGTGCATTTTTGAAAACTAGAGACCTAGGGGAATCCAAGATGGGGTGACTTGTGGGGCTCTGACCAGGTTCTGTTACCCAGAATCCTTTGCAAACTTCATAATGTGGCTAAAAAAACACATTTTCCTCACATTTCGGTGACAGAAAGTTATGGAATCTGAGAGGAGCCACAAATTTCCTTCCACCCAGCGTTCCCCCAAGTCTCCCGATAAAAATGATACCTCACTTGTGAGGGTAGACCTAGCGCCCGCGACAAGAAATACCCCAAAACACAACGTGGACACATCACAAGTTTTTTAAAGAAAACAGAGCTGTTTTTTGCAAAGTGCCTACCTGTAGATTTTGGCCTCTAGCTCAGCCGGCACCTAGCGAAACCTACCAAACCTGTGCATTTTTGAAAACTAGAGACCCAGGGGAATCCAAGATGGGGTGACTTGTGGGGCTCTGACCAGGTTCTGTTACCCAGAATCCTTTGCAAACCTCAAAATTTGGCTAAAAAACACATTTTCCTCACATTTCGGTGACAGAAAGTTCTGGAATCTGAGAGGAGCCACAAATTTTCTTCCACCCACCGTTCCCCCAAGTCTCCCGATAAAAATGATACCTCACTTGTGTGGGTAGGCCTAGCGCCCGCGACAGGAAATGCCCCAAAACACAACGTGGACACATCACAATTTTTGACAGAAAACAGAGGTGTTTTTTGCAAAGTGCCTACCTGCTGATTTTGGCCTCTAGCTCAGCCGGCACCTAGGGAAACCTACCAAACCTGTGCATTTTCGAAAACTAGGGACCTAGGGGAATCCAAGATGGGGTGACTTGTGGGGCTCTGACCAGGTTCTGTTACCCAGAATCCTTTGCAAACCACACAATTTGGCTAAAAATACACATTTTCCTCACATTTCGGTGACAGGAAGTTCTGGAATCTGAGAGGAGCCACAAATTTCCTTCCACCCAGCGTTCCCCCAAGTCTCCCGATAAAAATGATACCTCACTTGTGTGGGTAGGCCTAGCGCCCGTGACAGGAAATAACCCAAAACACAACATGGACACATCACATTTTTTGAAAGAAAACAGAGGTGTTTTTTGCAAAGTGCCTACCTGTAGATATTGGCCTCTAGCTCAGCCGGCACCTAGCGAAACCTACCAGACCTGTGCATTTTTGAAAACTAGAGACCCAGGGGAATCCAAGATGGGGTGACTTGTGGGGCTCTGACCAGGTTCTGTTACCCAGAATCCTTTGCAAATTTCAAAATTTGGCTAAAAAAACACATTTTCCTCACATTTCGGTGACAGAAAGTTCTGGAATCTGAGAGGAGCCACAAATTTCCTTCCACCCAGCGTTCCCCCAAGTCTCCCGATAAAAATGATACCTCACTTGTGTGGGTAGGCCTAGCGCCCGCGACAGGAAATGCCCCAAAACACAACGTGGACACATCACATTTTTTGAACGAAAATAGAGGTGTTTTTTGCAAAGTGCCTACCTGTAGATTTTGGCCTCTAGCTCAGCCGGCACCTAGCGAAACCTACCAAACCTGTGCATTTTTGAAAACTAGAGACCCAGGGGAATCCAAGATGGGGTGACTTGTGGGGCTCTGACCAGGTTCTGTTACCCAGAATCCTTTGCAAACCTCAAAATTTGGCTAAAAAACACATTTTCCTCACATTTCGGTGACAGAAAGTTCTGGAATCTGAGAGGAGCCACAAATTTCCTTCCACCCAGCGTTCCTCCAAGTCTCCCGATAAAAATGATACCTCACTTGTGTGGGTAGGCCTAGCGCCCGCGACAGGAAATGCCCCAAAACACAACGTGGACACATCACAATTTTTGACAGAAAACAGAGGTGTTTTTTGCAAAGTGCCTACCTGCTGATTTTGGCCTCTAGCTCAGCCGGCACCTAGGGAAACCTACCAAACCTGTGCATTTTCGAAAACTAGGGACCTAGGGGAATCCAAGATGGGGTGACTTGTGGGGCTCTGACCAGGTTCTGTTACCCAGAATCCTTTGCAAACCACACAATTTGGCTAAAAATACACATTTTCCTCACATTTCGGTGACAGGAAGTTCTGGAATCTGAGAGGAGCCACAAATTTCCTTCCACCCAGCGTTCCCCCAAGTCTCCCGATAAAAATGATACCTCACTTGTGTGGGTAGGCCTAGCGCCCGTGACAGGAAATAACCCAAAACACAACATGGACACATCACATTTTTTGAAAGAAAACAGAGGTGTTTTTTGCAAAGTGCCTACCTGTAGATATTGGCCTCTAGCTCAGCCGGCACCTAGCGAAACCTACCAGACCTGTGCATTTTTGAAAACTAGAGACCCAGGGGAATCCAAGATGGGGTGACTTGTGGGGCTCTGACCAGGTTCTGTTACCCAGAATCCTTTGCAAATTTCAAAATTTGGCTAAAAAAACACATTTTCCTCACATTTCGGTGACAGAAAGTTCTGGAATCTGAGAGGAGCCACAAATTTCCTTCCACCCAGCGTTCCCCCAAGTCTCCCGATAAAAATGATACCTCACTTGTGTGGGTAGGCCTAGCGCCCGCGACAGGAAATGCCCCAAAACACAACGTGGACACATCACATTTTTTGAAAGAAAACAGAGGTGTTTTTTGCAAAGTGCCTACCTGTGGATTTTGGCCTCTAGCTCACCCAGCACCTAGGGAAACCTACCAAACCTGTGCATTTTTTAAAACTAGAGACCTAGGGGAATCCAAGATGTGGTGACTTGTGGGGCTCTGACCAGGTTCTGTTACCCAGAATCTTTTGCAAACCTCAAAATGTGGCTAAAAAAACACATTTTCTTCACATTTCGGTGACAGAAAGTTATGGAATCTGAGAGGAGCCACAAATTTCCTTCCACCTAGTGTTCCCCCAAGTCTCCCAATAAAAATGATACCTCACTTGTGTGGGTAGGCCTAGCGCCCGCGACAGGAAATGCCCCAAAACACAACGTGGACACATCACATTTTTTGAAAGAAAACAGAGGTATTTTTTGCAAAGTGCCTACCTGTAGATTTTGGCCTCTAGCTCAGCCGGCACCTAGGGAAACCTACCAAACCTGTGCATTTTTGAAAACTAGAGACCTAGGGGAATCCAAGATGGGGTGACTTGTGGGGCTCTGACCAGTTTCTGTTACCCAGAATCCTTTGCAAACCTCAAAATTTGACTAAAAAACACATTTTCCTCACATTTCGGTGACAGAAAGTTCTGGAATCTGAGAGGAGCCACAAATTTCCTTCCACCCAGCGTTCCCCCAAGTCTCCCGATAAAAATGATACCTCACTTGTGTGGGTAGGCCTAGCGCCCGTGACAGGAAATAACCCAAAACACAAAATGGACACATCACATTTTTTGAAAGAAAACAGAGGTGTTTTTTGCAAAGTGCCTACCTGTAGATATTGGCCTCTAGCTCAGCCGGCACCTAGCGAAACCTACCAGACCTGTGCATTTTTGAAAACTAGAGACCCAGGGGAATCCAAGATGGGGTGACTTGTGGGGCTCTGACCAGGTTCTGTTACCCAGAATCCTTTGCAAATTTCAAAATTTGGCTAAAAAAACACATTTTCCTCACATTTCGGTGACAGAAAGTTCTGGAATCTGAGAGGAGCCACAAATTTCCTTCCACCCAGCGTTCCCCCAAGTCTCCCGATAAAAATGATACCTCACTTGTGTGGGTAGGCCTAGCGCCCGCGACAGGAAATGCCCCAAAACACAACGTGGACACATCACATTTTTTGAAAGAAAACAGAGGTGTTTTTTGCAAAGTGCCTACCTGTGGATTTTGGCCTCTAGCTCACCCAGCACCTAGGGAAACCTACCAAACCTGTGCATTTTTTAAAACTAGAGACCTAGGGGAATCCAAGATGTGGTGACTTGTGGGGCTCTGACCAGGTTCTGTTACCCAGAATCTTTTGCAAACCTCAAAATGTGGCTAAAAAAACACATTTTCTTCACATTTCGGTGACAGAAAGTTATGGAATCTGAGAGGAGCCACAAATTTCCTTCCACCTAGTGTTCCCCCAAGTCTCCCAATAAAAATGATACCTCACTTGTGTGGGTAGGCCTAGCGCCCGCGACAGGAAATGCCCCAAAACACAACGTGGACACATCACATTTTTTTAAAGAAAACAGAGGTATTTTTTGCAAAGTGCCTACCTGTAGATTTTGGCCTCTAGCTCAGCCGGCACCTAGGGAAACCTACCAAACCTGTGCATTTTTGAAAACTAGAGACCTAGGGGAATCCAAGATGGGGTGACTTGTGGGGCTCTGACCAGGTTCTGTTACCCAGAATCCTTTGCAAACTTCATAATGTGGCTAAAAAAACACATTTTCCTCACATTTCGGTGACAGAAAGTTATGGAATCTGAGAGGAGCCACAAATTTCCTTCCACCCAGCGTTCCCCCAAGTCTCCCGATAAAAATGATACCTCACTTGTGTGGGTAGACCTAGCGCCCGCGACAGGAAATACCCCAAAACACAACGTGGACACATCACAAGTTTTTTAAAGAAAACAGAGCTGTTTTTTGCAAAGTGCCTAGCTGTAGATTTTGGCCTCTAGCTCAGCCGGCACCTAGCGAAACCTACCAAACCTGTGCATTTTTGAAAACTAGAGACCCAGGGGAATCCAAGATGGGGTGACTTGTGGGGCTCTGACCAGTTTCTGTTACCCAGAATCCTTTGCAAACCTCAAAATTTGACTAAAAAACACATTTTCCTCACATTTCGGTGACAGAAAGTTCTGGAATCTGAGAGGAGCCACAGATTTCCTTCCACCCAGCGTTCCCCCAAGTCTCCCGATAAAAATGATACCTCACTTGTGTGGGTAGGCCTAGCGCCCGCGACAGGAAATGCCCCAAAACACAACGTGGACACATCACAATTTTTGACAGAAAACAGAGGTGTTTTTTGCAAAGTGCCTACCTACTGATTTTGGCCTCTAGCTCAGCCGGAACCTAGGGAAACCTACCAAACCTGTGCATTTTCGAAAACTAGGGACCTAGGGGAATCCAAGATGGGGTGACTTGTGGGGCTCTGACCAGGTTCTGTTAACCAGAATCCTTTGCAAACCACAAAATTTGGCTAAAAATACACATTTTCCTCACATTTCGGTGACAGAAAGTTCTGGAATCTGAGAGGAGCCACAGATTTCCTTCCACCCAGCGTTCCCCCAAGTCTCCCGATAAAAATGATACCTCACTTGTGTGGGTAGGCCTAGCGCCCGCGACAGGAAATGCCCCAAAACACAACGTGGACAGATCACATTTTTTTAAAGAAAACAGAGGTGTTTTTTGCAAAGTGCCTACCTGTAGATTTTGGCCTCTAGCTCAGCCGGCACCTAGCGAAACCTACCAAACCTGTGCATTTTTGAAAACTAGAGACCCAGGGGAATCCAAGATGGGGTGACTTGTGGGGCTCTGACCAGGTTCTGTTACCCAGAATCCTTTGCAAACCTCAAAATTTGGCTAAAAAACACATTTTCCTCACATTTCGGTGACAGAAAGTTCTGGAATCTGAGAGGAGCCACAAATTTCCTTCCACCCAGCGTTCCCCCAAGTCTCCCGATAAAAATTATACCTCACTTGTGTGGGTAGGCCTAGCGCCCGCGACAGGAAATGCCCCAAAACACAACGTGGACACATCACAATTTTTGACAGAAAACAGAGGTGTTTTTTGCAAAGTGCCTACCTGCTGATTTTGGCCTCTAGCTCAGCCGGCACCTAGGGAAACCTACCAAACCTGTGCATTTTCGAAAACTAGGGACCTAGGGGAATCCAAGATGGGGTGACTTGTGGGGCTCTGACCAGGTTCTGTTACCCAGAATCCTTTGCAAACCACAAAATTTGGCTAAAAATACACATTTTCCTCACATTTCGGTGACAGGAAGTTCTGGAATCTGAGAGGAGCCACAAATTTCCTTCCATCCAGCGTTCCCCCAAGTCTCCCGATAAAAATGATACCTCACTTGTGTGGGTAGGCCTAGCGCCCGCGACAGGAAATGCCCCAAAACACAACGTGGACACATCACATTGTTTTAAAGAAAACAGAGGTGTTTTTTGCAAAGTGCCTACCTGTAGATTTTGGCCTCTAGCTCAGCCGGCACCTAGCCAAACCTACCAAACCTGTGCATTTTTGAAAACTAGAGACCCAGGGGAATCCAAGATGGGGTGACTTGTGGGGCTCTGACCAGGTTCTGTTACCCAGAATCCTTTGCAAACCTCAAAATTTGGCTAAAAATACACATTTTCCTCACATTTCGGTGACAGAAAGTTCTGGAATCTGAGAGGAGCCACCAATTTCCTTCCACAAAGCGTTCCCCCAAGTCTCCACATAAAAATGATACCTCACTTGTGTGGGTAGGCCTAGCGCCCGTGACAGGAAATAACCCAAAACACAACATGGACACATCACATTTTTTGAAAGAAAACAGAGGTGTTTTTTGCAAAGTGCCTACCTGTAGATTTTGGCCTCTAGCTCAGCCAGCACCTAGGGAAACCTACCAAACCTGTGCATTTTTTAAAACTAGAGACCTAGGGGAATCCAAGATGTGGTGACTTGTGGGGCTCTGACCAGGTTCTGTTACCCAGAATCTTTTGCAAACCTCAAAATATGGCTAAAAAAACACATTTTCTTCACATTTCGGTGACAGAAAGTTATGGAATCTGAGAGGAGCCACAAATTTCCTTCCACCTAGTGTTCCCCCAAGTCTCCCAATAAAAATGATACCTCACTTGTGTGGGTAGGCCTAGCGCCTGCGACAGGAAATGCCCCAAAACACAACGTGGACACATCACAATTTTTGACAGAAAACAGAGGTGTTTTTTGCAAAGTGCCTACCTGCTGATTTTGGCCTCTAGCTCAGCCGGCACCTAGGGAAACCTACCAAACCTGTGCATTTTCGAAAACTAGGGACCTAGGGGAATCCAAGATGGGGTGACTTGTGGGGCTCTGACCAGGTTCTGTTACCCAGAATCCTTTGCAAACCACAACATTTGGCTACAAATACACATTTTCCTCACATTTCGGTGACAGGAAGTTCTGGAATCTGAGAGGAGCCACAAATTTCCTTCCACCCAGGGTTCCCCCAAGTCTCCTGATAAAAATGATACCTCACTTGTGTGGGTAGGCCTAGCGCCCGTGACAGGAAATAACCCAAAATACAACATGGACACATCACATTTTTTGAAAGAAAACAGAGGTGTTTTTTGCAAAGTGCCTACCTGTAGATATTGGCCTCTAGCTCAACCTGCACCTAGCGAAACCTACCAGACCTGTGCATTTTTGAAAACTAGAGACCCAGGGGAATCCAAGATGGGGTGACTTGTGGGGCTCTGACCAGGTTCTGTTACCCAGTATCCTTTGCAAATTTCAAAATTTGGCTAAAAAAACACATTTTCCTCACATTTCGGTGACAAAAAGTTCTGGAATCTGAGAGGAGCCACAAATTTCCTTCCACCCAGCATTCCCCCAAGTCTCCCGATAAAAATGATACCTCACTTGTGTGGGTAGGCCTAGCGCCCGCGACAGGAAATACCCCAAAACACAACGTGGACACATCACAAGTTTTTTAAAGAAAACAGAGGTGTTTTTTGCAAAGTGCCTACCTGTAGATTTTGGCCTCTAGCTAATCCGGCACCTAGCGAAACCTACCAAACCTGTGCATTTTTTAAAACTAGAGACCACGGGGAATCCAAGATGGGGTGACTTGTGAGGCTCTGACCAGGTTCTGTTACCCAGAATCCTTTGCAAACCTCAAAATTTGGCTAAAAAACAAATTTTCCTCACATTTCGGTGACAGAAAGTTCTGGAATCTGAGAGGAGCCACAGATTTCCTTCCACCCAGCGTTCCCCCAAGTCTCCCGATAAAAATGATACATCACTTGTGTGGGTAGGCCTAGCGCCCGCGACAGGAAATGCCCCAAAACACAACGTGGACACATCACAATTTTTGACAGAAAACAGAGGTGTTTTTTGCAAAGTGCCTACCTGCTGATTTTGGCCTCTAGCTCAGCCGGAACCTAGGGAAACCTACCAAACCTGTGCATTTTCGAAAACTAGGGACCTAGGGGAATCCAAGATGGGGTGACTTGTGGGGCTCTGACCAGGTTCTGTTACCCAGAATGCTTTGCAAACCACAAAATTTGGCTAAAAATACACATTTTCCTCACATTTCGGTGACAGAAAGTTCTGGAATCTGAGAGGAGCCACAGATTTCCTTCCACCCAGCGTTCCCCCAAGTCTCCCGATAAAAATGATACCTCACTTGTGTGGGTAGGCCTAGCGCCCGCGACAGGAAATGCCCCAAAACACAACGTGGACACATCACAATTTTTGACAGAAAACAGAGGTGTTTTTTGCAAAGTGCCTACCTGCTGATTTTGGCCTCTAGCTCAGCCGGCACCTAGGGAAACCTACCAAACCTGTGCATTTTTGAAAACAAGGGACCTAGGGGAATCCAAGATGGGGTGACTTGTGGGGCTCTGACCAGGTTCTGTTACCCAGAATCCTTTGCAAACCACAAAATTTGGCTAAAAATACACATTTTCCTCACATTTCGGTGACAGGAAGTTCTGGAATCTGAGAGGAGCCACAAATTTCCTTCCATCCAGCGTTCCCCCAAGTCTCCCGATAAAAATGATACCTCACTTGTGTGGGTAGGCCTAGCGCCCGCGACAGGAAATGCCCCAAAACACAACGTGGACACATCACATTGTTTTAAAGAAAACAGAGGTGTTTTTTGCAAAGTGCCTACCTGTAGATTTTGGCCTCTAGCTCAGCCGGCACCTAGCCAAACCTACCAAACCTGTGCATTTTTGAAAACTAGAGACCCAGGGGAATTTAAGATGGGGTGACTTGTGGGGCTCTGACCAGGTTCTGTTACCCAGAATCCTTTGCAAACCTCAAAATTTGGCTAAAAATACACATTTTCCTCACATTTCGGTGACAGAAAGTTCTGGAATCTGAGAGGAGCCACCAATTTCCTTCCACAAAGCGTTCCCCCAAGTCTCCACATAAAAATGATACCTCACTTGTGTGGGTAGGCCTAGCGCCCGTGACAGGAAATAACCCAAAACACAACATGGACACATCACATTTTTTGAAAGAAAACCGAGGTGTTTTTTGCAAAGTGCCTACCTGTAGATTTTGGCCTCTAGCTCAGCCAGCACCTAGGGAAACCTACCAAACCTGTGCATTTTTTAAAACTAGAGACCTAGGGGAATCCAAGATGTGGTGACTTGTGGGGCTCTGACCAGGTTCTGTTACCCAGAATCTTTTGCAAACCTCAAAATATGGCTAAAAAAACACATTTTCTTCACATTTCGGTGACAGAAAGTTATGGAATCTGAGAGGAGCCACAAATTTCCTTCCACCTAGTGTTCCCCCAAGTCTCCCAATAAAAATGATACCTCACTTGTGTGGGTAGGCCTAGCGCCCGCGACAGGAAATGCCCCAAAACACAACGTGGACACATCACAATTTTTGACAGAAAACAGAGGTGTTTTTTGCAAAGTGCCTACCTGCTGATTTTGGCCTCTAGCTCAGCCGGCACCTAGGGAAACCTACCAAACCTGTGCATTTTCGAAAACTAGGGACCTAGGGGAATCCAAGATGGGGTGACTTGTGGGGCTCTGACCAGGTTCTGTTACCCAGAATCCTTTGCAAACCACAACATTTGGCTACAAATACACATTTTCCTCACATTTCGGTGACAGGAAGTTCTGGAATCTGAGAGGAGCCACAAATTTCCTTCCACCCAGGGTTCCCCCAAGTCTCCTGATAAAAATGATACCTCACTTGTGTGGGTAGGCCTAGCGCCCGTGACAGGAAATAACCCAAAACACAACATGGACACATCACATTTTTTGAAAGAAAACAGAGGTGTTTTTTGCAAAGTGCCTACCTGTAGATATTGGCCTCTAGCTCAGCCGGCACCTAGCGAAACCTACCAGACCTGTGCATTTTTGAAAACTAGAGACCCAGGGGAATCCAAGATGGGGTGACTTGTGGGGCTCTGACCAGGTTCTGTTACCCAGTATCCTTTGCAAATTTCAAAATTTGGCTAAAAAAACACATTTTCCTCACATTTCGGTGACAGAAAGTTCTGGAATCTGAGAGGAGCCACAAATTTCCTTCCACCCAGCGTTCCCCCAAGTCTCCCGATAAAAATGATACCTCACTTGTGTGGGTAGGCCTAGCGCCCGCGACAGGAAATACCCCAAAACACAACGTGGACACATCACAAGTTTTTTAAAGAAAACAGAGGTGTTTTTTGCAAAGTGCCTACCTGTAGATTTTGGCCTCTAGCTCAGCCGGCACCTAGCGAAACCTACCAAACCTGTGCATTTTTTAAAACTAGAGACCCCGGGGAATCCAAGATGGGGTGACTTGTGGGGCTCTGACCAGGTTCTGTTACCCAGAATCCTTTGCAAACCTCAAAATTTGGCTAAAAAACACATTTTCCTCACATTTCGGTGACAGAAAGTTCTGGAATCTGAGAGGAGCCACAAATTTCCTTCCACCCAGCGTTCCCCCAAGTCTCCCGATAAAAATGATACCTCCCTGGTGTGGGTAGGCCTAGCGCCCGCGACAGGAAATGCCCCAAAACACAACGTGGACACATCACAATTTTTGACAGAAAACAGAGGTGTTTTTTGCATAGTGCCTACCTGCTGATTTTGGCCTCTAGCTCAGCCGGCACCTAGGGAAACCTACCAAACCTGTGCATTTTTGAAAACTAGGGACCTAGGGGAATCCAAGATGGGGTGACTTGTGGGGCTCTGACCAGGTTCTGTTACCCAGAATCCTTTGCAAACCACAAAATTTGGCTAAAAATACACATTTTCCTCACATTTCGGTGACAGGAAGTTCTGGAATCTGAGAGGAGCCACAAATTTCCTTCCACAAAGCGTTCCCCCAAGTCTCCACATAAAAATGATACCTCACTTGTGTGGGTAGGCCTAGCGCCCGCGACAGGAAATGCCCCAAAACACAACGTGGACACATCACATTTTTTTAAAGAAAACAGGTGTTTTTTGCAAAGTGCCTACCTGTAGATTTTGGCCTCTAGCTCAGCCGGCACCTAGCGAAACCTACCAAACCTGTGCATTTTTTAAAACTAGAGACCCAGGGGAATCCAAGATGGGGTGACTTGTGGGGCTCTGACCAGGTTCTGTTACCCAGAATCCTTTGCAAACCTCAAAATTTGGCTAAAAAACACATTTTCCTCACATTTCGGTGACAGAAAGTTCTGGAATCTGAGAGGAGCCACAGATTTCCTTCCACCCAGCGTTCCCCCAAGTCTCCCGATAAAAATGATACCTCACTTGTGTGGGTAGGCCTAGCGCCCGCGACAGGAAATGCCCCAAAACACAACGTGGACACATCACAATTTTTGACAGAAAACAGAGGTGTTTTTTGCAAAGTGCCTACCTGCTGATTTTGGCCTCTAGCTCAGCCGGAACCTAGGGAAACCTACCAAACCTGTGCATTTTCGAAAACTAGGGACCTAGGGGAATCCAAGATGGGGTGACTTGTGGGGCTCTGACCAGGTTCTGTTACCCAGAATGCTTTGCAAACCACAAAATTTGGCTAAAAATACACATTTTCCTCACATTTCGGTGACAGAAAGTTCTGGAATCTGAGAGGAGCCACAGATTTCCTTCCACCCAGCGTTCCCCCAAGTCTCCCGATAAAAATGATACCTCACTTGTGTGGGTAGGCCTAGCGCCCGCGACAGGAAATGCCCCAAAACACAACGTGGACACATCACATTGTTTTAAAGAAAACAGAGGTGTTTTTTGCAAAGTGCCTACCTGTAGATTTTGGCCTCTAGCTCAGCCGGCACCTAGCCAAACCTACCAAACCTGTGCATTTTTGAAAACTAGAGACCCAGGGGAATTTAAGATGGGGTGACTTGTGGGGCTCTGACCAGGTTCTGTTACCCAGAATCCTTTGCAAACCTCAAAATTTGGCTAAAAATACACATTTTCCTCACATTTCGGTGACAGAAAGTTCTGGAATCTGAGAGGAGCCACCAATTTCCTTCCACAAAGCGTTCCCCCAAGTCTCCACATAAAAATGATACCTCACTTGTGTGGGTAGGCCTAGCGCCCGTGACAGGAAATAACCCAAAACACAACATGGACACATCACATTTTTTGAAAGAAAACCGAGGTGTTTTTTGCAAAGTGCCTACCTGTAGATTTTGGCCTCTAGCTCAGCCAGCACCTAGGGAAACCTACCAAACCTGTGCATTTTTTAAAACTAGAGACCTAGGGGAATCCAAGATGTGGTGACTTGTGGGGCTCTGACCAGGTTCTGTTACCCAGAATCTTTTGCAAACCTCAAAATATGGCTAAAAAAACACATTTTCTTCACATTTCGGTGACAGAAAGTTATGGAATCTGAGAGGAGACACAAATTTCCTTCCACCTAGTGTTCCCCCAAGTCTCCCAATAAAAATGATACCTCACTTGTGTGGGTAGGCCTAGCGCCCGCGACAGGAAATGCCCCAAAACACAACGTGGACACATCACAATTTTTGACAGAAAACAGAGGTGTTTTTTGCAAAGTGCCTACCTGCTGATTTTGGCCTCTAGCTCAGCCGGCACCTAGGGAAACCTACCAAACCTGTGCATTTTCGAAAACTAGGGACCTAGGGGAATCCAAGATGGGGTGACTTGTGGGGCTCTGACCAGGTTCTGTTACCCAGAATCCTTTGCAAACCACAACATTTGGCTACAAATACACATTTTCCTCACATTTCGGTGACAGGAAGTTCTGGAATCTGAGAGGAGCCACAAATTTCCTTCCACCCAGGGTTCCCCCAAGTCTCCTGATAAAAATGATACCTCACTTGTGTGGGTAGGCCTAGCGCCCGTGACAGGAAATAACCCAAAACACAACATGGACACATCACATTTTTTGAAAGAAAACAGAGGTGTTTTTTGCAAAGTGCCTACCTGTAGATATTGGCCTCTAGCTCAGCCGGCACCTATCGAAACCTACCAGACCTGTGCATTTCTGAAAACTAGAGACCCAGGGGAATCCAAGATGGGGTGACTTGTGGGGCTCTGACCAGGTTCTGTTACCCAGTATCCTTTGCAAATTTCAAAATTTGGCTAAAAAAACACATTTTCCTCACATTTCGGTGACAGAAAGTTCTGGAATCTGAGAGGAGCCACAAATTTCCTTCCACCCAGCGTTCCCCCAAGTCTCCCGATAAAAATGATACCTCACTTGTGTGGGTAGGCCTAGCGCCCGCGACAGGAAATACCCCAAAACACAACGTGGACACATCACAAGTTTTTTAAAGAAAACAGAGGTGTTTTTTGAAAGTGCCTACCTGTAGATTTTGGCCTCTAGCTCAGCCGGCACCTAGCGAAACCTACCAAACCTGTGCATTTTTTAAAACTAGAGACCCCGGGGAATCCAAGATGGGGTGACTTGTGGGGCTCTGACCAGGTTCTGTTACCCAGAATCCTTTGCAAACCTCAAAATTTGGCTAAAAAACACATTTTCCTCACATTTCGGTGACAGAAAGTTCTGGAATCTGAGAGGAGCCACAAATTTCCTTCCACCCAGCGTTCCCCCAAGTCTCCCGATAAAAATGATACCTCCCTGGTGTGGGTAGGCCTAGCGCCCGCGACAGGAAATGCCCCAAAACACAACGTGGACACATCACAATTTTTGACAGAAAACAGAGGTGTTTTTTGCAAAGTGCCTACCTGCTGATTTTGGCCTCTAGCTCAGCCGGCACCTAGGGAAACCTACCAAACCTGTGCATTTTTGAAAACTAGGGACCTAGGGGAATCCAAGATGGGGTGACTTGTGGGGCTCTGACCAGGTTCTGTTACCCAGAATCCTTTGCAAACCACAAAATTAGGCTAAAAATACACATTTTCCTCACATTTCGGTGACAGGAAGTTCTGGAATCTGAGAGGAGCCACAAATTTCCTTCCACAAAGCGTTCCCCCAAGTCTCCACATAAAAATGATACCTCACTTGTGTGGGTAGGCCTAGCGCCCGCGACAGGAAATGCCCCAAAACACAACGTGGACACATCACATTTTTTTAAAGAAAACAGGTGTTTTTTGCAAAGTGCCTACCTGTAGATTTTGGCCTCTAGCTCAGCCGGCACCTAGCGAAACCTACCAAACCTGTGCATTTTTTAAAACTAGAGACCCAGGGGAATCCAAGATGGGGTGACTTGTGGGGCTCTGACCAGGTTCTGTTACCCAGAATCCTTTGCAAACCTCAAAATTTGGCTAAAAATACACATTTTCCTAATATTTCGGTGACAGAAAGTTCTGGAATCTGAGAGGAGCCACAAATTTCCTTCCACAAAGCGTTCCCCCAAGTCTCCACATAAAAATGATACCTCACTTGTGTGGGTAGGCCTAGCGCCCGTGACAGGAAATAACCCAAAACACAACATGGACACATCACATTTTTTGAAAGAAAACAGAGGTGTTTTTTGCAAAGTGCCTACCTGTAGATTTTGGCCTCTAGCTCAGCCAGCACCTAGGGAAACCTACCAAACCTGTGCATTTTTTAAAACTAGAGACCTAGGGGAATCCAAGATGTGGTGACTTGTGGGGCTCTGACCAGGTTCTGTTACCCAGAATCTTTTGCAAACCTCAAAATGTGGCTAAAAAAACACATTTTCTTCACATTTCGGTGACAGAAAGTTATGGAATCTGAGAGGAGCCACAAATTTCCTTCCACCTAGTGTTCCCCCAAGTCTCCCAATAAAAATGATACCTCACTTGTGTGGGTAGGCCTAGCGCCCGCGACAGGAAATGCCCCAAAACACAACGTGGACACATCACAATTTTTGACAGAAAACAGAGGTGTTTTTTGCAAAGTGCCTACCTGCTGATTTTGGCCTCTAGCTCAGCCGGCACCTAGGGAAACCTACCAAACCTGTGCATTTTCGAAGACTAGGGACCTAGGGGAATCCAAGATGGGGTGACTTGTGGGGCTCTGACCAGGTTCTGTTACCCAGAATCCTTTGCAAACCACAACATTTGGCTAAAAATACACATTTTCCTCACATTTCGGTGACAGGAAGTTCTGGAATCTGAGAGGAGCCACAAATTTCCTTCCACCCAGGGTTCCCCCAAGTCTCCTGATAAAAATGATACCTCACTTGTGTGGGTAGGCCTAGCGCCCGTGACAGGAAATAACCCAAAACACAACATGGACACATCACATTTTTTGAAAGAAAACAGAGGTGTTTTTTGCAAAGTGCCTACCTGTAGATATTGGCCTCTAGCTCAGCCGGCACCTAGCGAAACCTACCAGACCTGTGCATTTTTGAAAACTAGAGACCCAGGGGAATCCAAGATGGGGTGACTTGTGGGGCTCTGACCAGGTTCTGTTACCCAGAATCCTTTGCAAATTTCAAAATTTGGCTAAAAAAACACATTTTCCTCATATTTCGGTGACAGAAAGTTCTGGAATCTGAGAGGAGCCACAAATTTCCTTCCACCCAGCGTTCCCCCAAGTCTCCCGATAAAAATGATACCTCACTTGTGTGGGTAGGCCTAGCGCCCGCGACAGGAAATACCCCAAAACACAACGTGGACACATCACAAGTTTTTTAAAGAAAACAGAGGTGTTTTTTGCAAAGTGCCTACCTGTAGATTTTGGCCTCTAGCTCAGCCGGCACCTAGCGAAACCTACCAAACCTGTGCATTTTTGAAAACTAGAGACCCCGGGGAATCCAAGATGGGGTGACTTGTGGGGCTCTGACCAGGTTCTGTTACCCAGAATCCTTGGCAAACCTCAAAATTTGGCTAAAAAACACATTTTCCTCACATTTAGGTGACAGAAAGTTCTGGAATCTGAGAGGAGCCACAAATTTCCTTCCACCCAGCGTTCCCCCAAGTCACCCGATAAAAATGATACCTCACTGGTGTGGGTAGGCCTAGCGCCCGCGACAGGAAATGCCCCAAAACACAACGTGGACACATCACAATTTTTGACAGAAAACAGAGGTGTTTTTTGCAAAGTGCCTACCTGCTGATTTTGGCGTCTAGCTCAGCCGGCACCTAGGGAAACCTACCAAACCTGTGCATTTTTGAAAACTAGGGACCTAGGGGAATCCAAGATGGGGTGACTTGTGGGGCTCTGACCAGGTTCTGTTACCCAGAATCCTTTGCAAACCACAAAATTTGGCTAAAAATACACATTTTCCTCACATTTCGGTGACAGGAAGTTCTGGAATCTGAGAGGAGCCACAAATTTCCTTCCACAAAGCGTTCCCCCAAGTCTCCACATAAAAATGATACCTCACTTGTGTGGGTAGGCCTAGCGCCCGTGACAGGAAATAACCCAAAACACAACATGGACACATCACATTTTTTGAAAGAAAACAGAGGTGTTTTTTGCAAAGTGCCTACCTGTAGATTTTGGCCTCTAGCTCAGCCAGCACCTAGGGAAACCTACCAAACCTGTGCATTTTTTTAAACTAGAGACCTAGGGGAATCCAAGATGTGGTGACTTGTGGGGCTCTGACCAGGTTCTGTTACCCAGAATCTTTTGCAAACCTCAAAATGTGGCTAAAAAAACACATTTTCTTCACATTTCGGTGACAGAAAGTTATGGAATCTGAGAGGAGCCACAAATTTTCTTACACCTAGTGTTCCCCCAAGTCTCCCAATAAAAATGATACCTCACTTGTGTGGGTAGGCCTAGAGCCCGCGACAGGAAATGCCCCAAAACACAACGTGGACACATCACATTTTTTGAACGAAAATAGAGGTGTTTTTTGCAAAGTGCCTACCTGTAGATTTTGGCCTCTAGCTCAGCCGGCACCTAGGGAAAACTACCAAACCTGTGCATTTTTTAAAACTAGAGACCTAGGGGAATCCAAGATGGGGTGACTTGTGGGGCTCTGACCAGGTTCTGTTACCCAGAATCCTTTGCAAACTTCATAATGTGGCTAAAAAAACACATTTTCCTCACATTTCGGTGACAGAAAGTTATGGAATCTGAGAGGAGCCACAAATTTCCTTCCACCCAGCATTCCCCCAAGTCTCCCGATAAAAATGATACCTCACTTGTGTGGGTAGGCCTAGAGCCCGCGACAGGAAATGCCCCAAAACACAACGTGGACACATCACACTTTTTGAACGAAAATAGAGGTGTTTTTTGCAAAGTGCCTACCTGTAGATTTTGGCCTCTAGCTCAGCCGGCACCTAGGGAAAACTACCAAACCTGTGCATTTTTGAAAACTAGAGACCTAGGGGAATCCAAGATGTGGTGACTTGTGGGGCTCTGACCAGGTTCTGTTACCCAGAATCCTTTGCAAACTTCATAATGTGGCTAAAAAAACACATTTTCCTCACATTTCGGTGACAGAAAGTTCTGGAATCTGAGAGGAGCCACAAATTTCCTTCCACCTAGTGTTCCCCCAAGTCTCCCAATAAAAATGATACCTCACTTGTGTGGGTAGGCCTAGCGCCCGCGACAGGAAATGCCCCAAAACACAACGTGGACACATCACATTTTTTGAAAGAAAACAGAGGTGTTTTTTGCAAAGTGCCTACCTGTAGATTTTGGCCTCTAGCTCAGCCGGTACCTAGGGAAACCTACCAAACCTGTGCATTTTTGAAAACTAGAGACCTAGGGGAATCCAAGATGGGGTGACTTGTGGGGCTCTGACCAGGTTCTGTTACCCAGAATCCTTTGCAAACCTCAAAATTTGGCTAAAAAAACACATTTTCCTCACATTTCGGTGACAGAAAGTTCTGGAATCTGAGAAGAGCCACAAATTTCCTTCCACGCAGCGTTCCCCCAAGTCTCCCGATAAAAATGATAACTCACTTGTGTGGGTAGGCCTAGAGCCCGCGACAGGAAATGCCCCAAAACACAACGTGGACACATCACATTTTTTGAACGAAAATAGAGGTGTTTTTTGCAAAGTGCCTACCTGTAGATTTTGGCCTCTAGCTCAGCCGGCACCTAGGGAAAACTACCAAACCTGTGCATTTTTTAAAACTAGAGACCTAGGGAATCCAAGATGGGGTGACTTGTGGGGCTCTGACCAGGTTCTGTTACCCAGAATCCTTTGCAAACTTCATAATGTGGCTAAAAAAACACATTTTCCTCACATTTCGGTGACAGAAAGTTATGGAATCTGAGAGGAGCCACAAATTTCCTTCCACCCAGCGTTCCCCCAAGTCTCCCGATAAAAATGATACCTCACTTGTGTGGGTAGACCTAGCGCCCGCGACAAGAAATACCCCAAAACACAACGTGGACACATCACAAGGTTTTTAAAGAAAACAGAGCTGTTTTTTGCAAAGTGCCTACCTGTAGATTTTGACCTCTAGCTCAGCCGGCACCTAGCGAAACCTACCAAAGCTGTGCATTTTTTAAAACTAGAGACCCCGGGGAATCCAAGATGGGGTGACTTGTGGGGCTCTGACCAGGTTCTGTTACCCAGAATCCTTTGCAAACCTCAAAATTTGGCTAAAAAACACATTTTCCTCACATTTCGGTGACAGAAAAGTTCTGGAATCTGAGAGGAGCCACAAATTTCCTTCCACCCAGCGTTCCCCCAAGTCTCCCGATAAAAATGATACCTCACTTGTGTGGGTAGACCTAGCGCCCGCGACAAGAAATACCCCAAAACACAACGTGGACACATCACAAGTTTTTTAAAGAAAACAGAGCTGTTTTTTGCAAAGTGCCTACCTGTAGATTTTGGCCTCTAGCTCAGCCGGCACCTAGCGAAACCTACCAAACCTGTGCATTTTTTAAAACTAGAGACCCAGGGGAATCCAAGATGGGGTGACTTGTGGGGCTCTGACCAGGTTCTGTTACCCAGAATCCTTTGCAAACCTCAAAATTTGGCTAAAAAACACATTTTCCTCACATTTCGGTGACAGAAAGTTCTGGAATCTGAGAGGAGCCACAAATTTTCTTCCACCCAGCGTTCCCCCAAGTCTCCCGATAAAAATGATACCTCACTTGTGTGGGTAGGCCTAGCGCCCGCGACAGGAAATGCCCCAAAACACAACGTGGACACATCACAATTTTTGACAGAAAACAGAGGTGTTTTTTGCAAAGTGCCTACCTGCTGATTTTGGCCTCTAGCTCAGCCGGCACCTAGGGAAACCTACCAAACCTGTGCATTTTCGAAAACTAGGGACCTAGGGGAATCCAAGATGGGGTGACTTGTGGGGCTCTGACCAGGTTCTGTTACCCAGAATCCTTTGCAAACCACACAATTTGGCTAAAAATACACATTTTCCTCACATTTCGGTGACAGGAAGTTCTGGAATCTGAGAGGAGCCACAAATTTCCTTCCACCCAGCGTTCCCCCAAGTCTCCCGATAAAAATTATACCTCACTTGTGTGGGTAGGCCTAGCGCCCGTGACAGGAAATAACCCAAAACACCATGGACACATCACATTTTTTGAAAGAAAACAGAGGTGTTTTTTGCAAAGTGCCTACCTGTAGATATTGGCCTCTAGCTCAGCCGGCACCTAGCGAAACCTACCAGACCTGTGCATTTTTTTAAACTAGAGACCCAGGGGAATCCAAGATGGGGTGACTTGTGGGGCTCTGACCAGGTTCTGTTACCCAGAATCCTTTGCAAATTTCAAAATTTGGCTAAAAAAACACATTTTCCTCACATTTCGGTGACAGAAAGTTCTGGAATCTGAGAGGAGCCACAAATTTCCTTCCACCCAGCGTTCCCCCAAATCTCCCGATAAAAATGATACCTCACTTGTGTGGGTAGGCCTAGCGCCCGCGACAGGAAATGCCCCAAAACACAACGTGGACACATCACATTTTTTGAAAGAAAACAGAGGTGTTTTTTGCAAAGTGCCTACCTGTGGATTTTGGCCTCTAGCTCAGCCAGCACCTAGGGAAACCTACCAAACCTGTGCATTTTTTAAAACTAGAGACCTAGGGGAATACAAGATGTGGTGACTTGTGGGGCTCTGACCAGGTTCTGTTACCCAGAATCTTTTGCAAACCTCAAAATGTGGCTAAAAAAACACATTTTCTTCACATTTCGGTGACAGAAAGTTATGGAATCTGAGAGGAGCCACAAATTTCCTTCCACCTAGTGTTCCCCCAAGTCTCCCAATAAAAATGATACCTCACTTGTGTGGGTAGGCCTAGCGCCCGCGACAGGAAATGCCCCAAAACACAACGTGGACACATCACATTTTTTTAAAGAAAACAGAGGTATTTTTTGCAAAGTGCCTACCTGTAGATTTTGGCCTCTAGCTCAGCCGGCACCTAGGGAAACCTACCAAACCTGTGCATTTTTGAAAACTAGAGACCTAGGGGAATCCAAGATGGGGTGACTTGTGGGGCTCTGACCAGGTTCTGTTACCCAGAATCCTTTGCAAACTTCATAATGTGGCTAAAAAAACACATTTTCCTCACATTTCGGTGACAGAAAGTTATGGAATCTGAGAGGAGCCACAAATTTCCTTCCACCCAGCATTCCCCCAAGTCTCCCGATAAAAATGATACCTCACTTGTGTGGGTAGACCTAGCGCCCGCGACAGGAAATACCCCAAAACACAACGTGGACACATCACAAGTTTTTTAAAGAAAACAGAGCTGTTTTTTGCAAAGTGCCTAGCTGTAGATTTTGGCCTCTAGCTCAACCGGCACCTAGCGAAACCTACCAAACCTGTGCATTTTTGAAAACTAGAGACCCAGGGGAATCCAAGATGGGGTGACTTGTGGGGCTCTGACCAGTTTCTGTTACCCAGAATCCTTTGCAAACCTCAAAATTTGACTAAAAAACACATTTTCCTCACATTTCGGTGACAGAAAGTTCTGGAATCTGAGAGGAGCCACAGATTTCCTTCCACCCAGCGTTCCCCCAAGTCTCCCGATAAAAATGATACCTCACTTGTGTGGGTAGGCCTAGCGCCCGCGACAGGAAATGCCCCAAAACACAACGTGGACACATCACAATTTTTGACAGAAAACAGAGGTGTTTTTTGCAAAGTGCCTACCTGCTGATTTTGGCCTCTAGCTCAGCCGGAACCTAGGGAAACCTACCAAACCTGTGCATTTTCGAAAACTAGGGACCTAGGGGAATCCAAGATGGGGTGACTTGTGGGGCTCTGACCAGGTTCTGTTACCCAGAATCCTTTGCAAACCACAAAATTTGGCTAAAAATACACATTTTCCTCACATTTCGGTGACAGAAAGTTCTGGAATCTGAGAGGAGCCACAGATTTCCTTCCACCCAGCGTTCCCCCTAGTCTCCCGATAAAAATGATACCTCACTTGTGTGGGTAGGCCTAGCGCCCGCGACAGGAAATGCCCCAAAACACAACGTGGACAGATCACATTTTTTTAAAGAAAACAGAGGTGTTTTTTGCAAAGTGCCTACCTGTAGATTTTGGCCTCTAGCTCAGTCGGCACCTAGCGAAACCTACCAAACCTGTGCATTTTTGAAAACCAGAGACCCAGGGGAATCCAAGATGGGGTGACTTGTGGGACTCTGACCAGGTTCTGTTACCCAGAATCCTTTGCAAACCTCAAAATTTGGCTAAAAAACACATTTTCCTCACATTTCGGTGACAGAAAGTTCTGGAATCTGAGAGGAGCCACAAATTTCCTTCCACCCAGCGTTCCCCCAAGTCTCCCGATAAAAATGATACCTCACTTGTGTGGGTAGGCCTAGCGCCCGCGACAGGAAATGCCCCAAAACACAACGTGGACACATCACAATTTTTGATAGAAAACAGAGGTGTTTTTTGCAAAGTGCCTACCTGCTGATTTTGGCCTCTAGCTCAGCCGGCACCTAGGGAAACCTACCAAACCTGTGCATTTTTGAAAACTAGGGACCTAGGGGAATCCAAGATGGGGTGACTTGTGGGGCTCTGACCAGGTTCTGTTACCCAGAATCCTTTGCAAACCACAAAATTTGGCTAAAAATACACATTTTCCTCACATTTCGGTGACAGGAAGTTCTGGAATCTGAGAGGAGCCACATATTTCCTTCCATCCAGCGTTCCCCCAAGTCTCCCGATAAAAATGATACCTCACTTGTGTGGGTAGGCCTAGCGCCCGCGACAGGAAATGCCCCAAAACACAACGTGGACACATCACATTGTTTTAAAGAAAACAGAGGAGTTTTTTGCAAAGTGCCTACCTGTAGATTTTGGCCTCTAGCTCAGCCGGCACCTAGCCAAACCTACCAAACCTGTGCATTTTTAAAAACTAGAGACCCAGGGGAATCCAAGATGGGGTGACTTGTGGGGCTCTGACCAGGTTCTGTTACCCAGAATCCTTTGCAAACCTCAAAATTTGGCTAAAAATACACATTTTCCTCACATTTCGGTGACAGAAAGTTCTGGAATCTGAGAGGAGCCACCAATTTCCTTCCACAAAGCGTTCCCCCAAGTCTCCACATAAAAATGATACCTCACATGTGTGGGTAGGCCTAGCGCCCGTGACAGGAAATAACCCAAAACACAACATGGACACATCACATTTTTTGAAAGAAAACAGAGGTGTTTTTTGCAAAGTGCCTACCTGTAGATTTTGGCCTCTAGCTCAGCCAGCACCTAGGGAAACCTACCAAACCTGTGCATTTTTTAAAACTAGAGACCTAGGGGAATCCAAGATGTGGTGACTTGTGGGGCTCTGACCAGGTTCTGTTACCCAGAATCTTTTGCAAACCTCAAAATATGGCTAAAAAAACACATTTTCTTCACATTTCGGTGACAGAAAGTTATGGAATCTGAGAGGAGCCACAAATTTCCTTCCACCTAGTGTTCCCCCAAGTCTCCCAATAAAAATGATACCTCACTTGTGTGGGTAGGCCTAGCGCCCGCGACAGGAAATGCCCCAAAACACAACGTGGACACATCACAATTTTTGACAGAAAACAGAGGTGTTTTTTGCAAAGTGCCTACCTGCTGATTTTGGCCTCTAGCTCAGCCGGCACCTAGGGAAACCTACCAAACCTGTGCATTTTCGAAAACTAGGGACCTAGGGGAATCCAAGATGGGGTGACTTGTGGGGCTCTGACCAGGTTCTGTTACCCAGAATCCTTAGCAAACCACAACATTTGGCTACAAATACACATTTTCCTCACATTTCGGTGACAGGAAGTTCTGGAATCTGAGAGGAGCCACAAATTTCCTTCCACCCAGGGTTCCCCCAAGTCTCCTGATAAAAATGATACCTCACTTGTGTGGGTAGGCCTAGTGCCCGGGACAGGAAATAACCCAAAACACAACATGGACACATCACATTTTTTGAAAGAAAACAGAGGTGTTTTTTGCAAAGTGCCTACCTGTAGATATTGGCCTCTAGCTCAGCCGGCACCTAGCGAAACCTACCAGACCTGTGCATTTTTGAAAACTAGAGACCCAGGGGAATCCAAGATGGGGTGACTTGTGGGGCTCTGACCAGGTTCTGTTACCCAGAATCCTTTGCAAATTTCAAAATTTGGCTAAAAAAAACACATTTTCCTCACATTTCGGTGACAGAAAGTTCTGGAATCTGAGAGGAGCCACAAATTTCCTTCCACCCAGCGTTCCCCCAAGTCTCCCGATAAAAATGATACCTCACTTGTGTGGGTAGGCCTAGCGCCCGCGACAGGAAATACCCCAAAACACAACGTGGACACATCACAAGTTTTTTAAAGAAAACAGAGGTGTTTTTTGCAAAGTGCCTACCTGTAGATTTTGGCCTCTAGCTCAGCCGGCACCTAGCGAAACCTACCAAACCTGTGCATTTTTTAAAACTAGAGACCCCGGGGAATCCAAGATGGGGTGACTTGTGGGGCTCTGACCAGGTTCTGTTACCCAGAATCCTTTGCAAACCTCAAAATTTGGCTAAAAAACACATTTTCCTCACATTTCGGTGACAGAAAGTTCTGGAATCTGAGAGGAGCCACAAATTTACTTCCACCCAGCGTTCCCCCAAGTCTCCCGATAAAAATGATACCTCACTGGTGTGGGTAGGCCTAGCGCCCGTGACAGGAAATGCCCCAAAACACAACGTGGACACATCACAATTTTTGACAGAAAACAGAGGTGTTTTTTGCAAAGTGCCTACCTGCTGATTTTGGCCTCTAGCTCAGCCGGCACCTAGGGAAACCTACCAAACCTGTGCATTTTTGAAAACTAGGGACCTAGGGGAATCCAAGATGGGGTGACTTGTGGGGCTCTGACCAGGTTCTGTTACCCAGAATCCTTTGCAAACCACAAAATTTGGCTAAAAATACACATTTTCCTCACATTTCGGTGACAGGAAGTTCTGGAATCTGAGAGGAGCCACAAATTTCCTTCCACAAAGCGTTCCCCCAAGTCTCCACATAAAAATGATACCTCACTTGTGTGGGTAAGCCTAGCGCCCGTGACAGGAAATAACCCAAAACACAACATGGACACATCGCATTTTTTGAAAGAAAACAGAGGTGTTTTTTGCAAAGTGCCTACCTGTAGATTTTGGCCTCTAGCTCAGCCAGCACCTAGGGAAACCTACCAAACCTGTGCATTTTTTAAAACTAGAGACCTAGGGGAATCCAAGATGTGGTGACTTGTGGGGCTCTGACCAGGTTCTGTTACCCAGAATCCTTTGCAAACTTCATAATGTGGCTAAAAAAACACATTTTCTTCACATTTCGGTGACAGAAAGTTATGGAATCTGAGAGGAGCCACAAATTTCCTTCCACCTAGTGTTCCCCCAAGTCTCCCAATAAAAATGATACCTCACTTGTGTGGGTAGGCCTAGCGCCCGCGACAGGAAATGCCCCAAAACACAACGTGGACACATCACATTTTTTTAAAGAAAACAGAGGTGTTTTTTGCAAAGTGCCTACCTGTAGATTTTGGCCTCTAGCTCAGCCGGCACCTAGGGAAACCTACCAAACCTGTGCATTTTTGAAAACTAGAGACCTAGGGGAATCCAAGATGGGGTGACTTGTGGGGCTCTGACCAGGTTCTGTTACCCAGAATCCTTTGCAAACCTCAAAATTTGGCTAAAAAAACACATTTTCCTCACATTTCGGTGACAGAAAGTTCTGGAATCTGAGAGGAGCCACAAATTTCCTTCCACCCAGCGTTCCCCCAAGTCTCCCGATAAAAATGATACCTCACTTGTGTGGGTAGGCCTAGAGCCCGCGACAGGAAATGCCCCAAAACACAACGTGGACACATCACATTTTTTGAACGAAAATAGAGGTGTTTTTTGCAAAGTGCCTACCTGTAGATTTTGGCCTCTAGCTCAGCCGGCACCTAGGGAAACCTACCAAACCTGTGCATTTTTTAAAACTAGAGACCCAGGGGAATCCAAGATGGGGTGACTTGTGGGGCTCTGACCAGTTTCTGTTACCCAGAATCCTTTGCAAACCTCAAAATTTGACTAAAAAACACATTTTCCTCACATTTCGGTGACAGAAAGTTCTGGAATCTGAGAGGAGCCACAGATTTCCTTCCACCCAGCGTTCCGCCAAGTCTCCCGATAAAAATGATACCTCACTTGTGTGGGTAGGCCTAGCGCCCGCGACAGGAAATGCCCCAAAACACAACGTGGACACATCACAATTTTTGACAGAAAACAGAGGTGTTTTTTGCAAAGTGCCTACCTGCTGATTTTGGCCTCTAGCTCAGCCGGAACCTAGGGAAACCTACCAAACCTGTGCATTTTCGAAAAAATGGGACCTAGGGGAATCCAAGATGGGGTGACTTGTGGGGCTCTGACCAGGTTCTGTTACCCAGAATCCTTTGCAAACCACAAAATTTGGCTAAAAATACACATTTTCCTCACATTTCGGTGACAGAAAGTTCTGGAATCTGAGAGGAGCCACAGATTTCCTTCCACCCAGCGTTCCCTCAAGTCTCCCGATAAAAATGATACCTCACTTGTGTGGGTAGGCCTAGCGCCCGCGACAGGAAATGCCCCAAAACACAACGTGGACAGATCACATTTTTTTAAAGAAAACAGAGGTGTTTTTTGCAAAGTGCCTACCTGTAGATTTTGGCCTCTAGCTCAGTCGGCACCTAGCGAAACCTACCAAACCTGTGCATTTTTGAAAACTAGAGACCCAGGGGAATCCAAGATGGGGCGACTTGTGGGACTCTGACCAGGTTCTGTTACCCAGAATCCTTTGCAAACCTCAAAATTTGGCTAAAAAACACATTTTCCTCACATTTCGGTGACAGAAAGTTCTGGAATCTGAGAGGAGCCACAAATTTCCTTCCACCCAGCGTTCCCCCAAGTCTCCCGATAAAAATGATACCTCACTTGTGTGGGTAGGCCTAGCGCCCGCGACAGGAAATGCCCCAAAACACAACGTGGACACATCACAATTTTTGACAGAAAACAGAGGTGTTTTTTGCAAAGTGCCTACCTGCTGATTTTGGCCTCTAGCTCAGCCGGCACCTAGGGAAACCTACCAAACCTGTGCATTTTTGAAAACTAGGGACCTAGGGGAATCCAAGATGGGGTGACTTGTGGGGCTCTGACCAGGTTCTGTTACCCAGAATCCTTTGCAAACCACAAAATTTGGCTAAAAATACACATTTTCCTCACATTTCGGTGACAGGAAGTTCTGGAATCTGAGAGGAGCCACATATTTCCTTCCATCCAGCGTTCCCCCAAGTCTCCCGATAAAAATGATACCTCACTTGTGTGGGTAGGCCTAGCGCCCGCGACAGGAAATGCCCCAAAACACAACGTGGACACATCACATTGTTTTAAAGAAAACAGAGGAGTTTTTTGCAAAGTGCCTACCTGTAGATTTTGGCCTCTAGCTCAGCCGGCACCTAGCCAAACCTACCAAACCTGTGCATTTCTGAAAACTAGAGACCCAGGGGAATCCAAGATGGGGTGACTTGTGGGGCTCTGACCAGGTTCTGTTACCCAGAATCCTTTGCAAACCTCAAAATTTGGCTAAAAATACACATTTTCCTCACATTTCGGTGACAGAAAGTTCTGGAATCTGAGAGGAGCCACCAATTTCCTTCCACAAAGCGTTCCCCCAAGTCTCCACATAAAAATGATACCTCACATGTGTGGGTAGGCCTAGCGCCCGTGACAGGAAATAACCCAAAACACAACATGGACACATCACATTTTTTGAAAGAAAACAGAGGTGTTTTTTGCAAAGTGCCTACCTGTAGATTTTGGCCTCTAGCTCAGCCAGCACCTAGGGAAACCTACCAAACCTGTGCATTTTTTAAAACTAGAGACCTAGGGGAATCCAAGATGTGGTGACTTGTGGGGCTCTGACCAGGTTCTGTTACCCAGAATCTTTTGCAAACCTCAAAATATGGCTAAAAAAACACATTTTCTTCACATTTCGGTGACAGAAAGTTATGGAATCTGAGAGGAGCCACAAATTTCCTTCCACCTAGTGTTCCCCCAAGTCTCCCAATAAAAATGATACCTCACTTGTGTGGGTAGGCCTAGCGCCCGCGACAGGAAATGCCCCAAAACACAACGTGGACACATCACAATTTTTGACAGAAAACAGAGGTGTTTTTTGCAAAGTGCCTACCTGCTGATTTTGGCCTCTAGCTCAGCCGGCACCTAGGGAAACCTACCAAACCTGTGCATTTTCGAAAACTAGGGACCTAGGGGAATCCAACATGGGGTGACTTGTGGGGCTCTGACCAGGTTCTGTTACCCAGAATCCTTTGCAAACCACAACATTTGGCTACAAATACACATTTTCCTCACATTTCGGTGACAGGAAGTTCTGGAATCTGAGAGGAGCCACAAATTTC
Source organism: Pleurodeles waltl (assembly GCF_031143425.1). Classification (NCBI taxonomy): domain Eukaryota; kingdom Metazoa; phylum Chordata; class Amphibia; order Caudata; family Salamandridae; genus Pleurodeles; species Pleurodeles waltl. Next base: position 69,478,571 of record NC_090440.1, on the reverse strand, counting down.
CTTCCACCCAGGGTTCCCCCAAGTCTCCTGATAAAAATGATACCTCACTTGTGTGGGTAGGCCTAGCGCCCGTGACAGGAAATAACCCAAAACACAACATGGACACATCACATTTTTTGAAAGAAAACAGAGGTGTTTTTTGCAAAGTGCCTACCTGTAGATATTGGCCTCTAGCTCAGCCGGCACCTAGCGAAACCTACCAGACCTGTGCATTTTTGAAAACTAGAGACCCAGGGGAATCCAAGATGGGGTGACTTGTGGGGCTCTGACCAGGTTCTGTTACCCAGAATCCTTTGCAAATTTCAAAATTTGGCTAAAAAAAACACATTTTCCTCACATTTCGGTGACAGAAAGTTCTGGAATCTGAGAGGAGCCACAAATTTCCTTCCACCCAGCGTTCCCCCAAGTCTCCCGATAAAAATGATACCTCACTTGTGTGGGTAGGCCTAGCGCCCGCGACAGGAAATACCCCAAAACACAACGTGGACACATCACAAGTTTTTTAAAGAAAACAGAGGTGTTTTTTGCAAAGTGCCTACCTGTAGATTTTGGCCTCTAGCTCAGCCGGCACCTAGCGAAACCTACCAAACCTGTGCATTTTTTAAAACTAGAGACCCCGGGGAATCCAAGATGGGGTGACTTGTGGGGCTCTGACCAGGTTCTGTTACCCAGAATCCTTTGCAAACCTCAAAATTTGGCTAAAAAACACATTTTCCTCACATTTCGGTGACAGAAAGTTCTGGAATCTGAGAGGAGCCACAAATTTCCTTCCACCCAGCGTTCCCCCAAGTCTCCCGATAAAAATGATACCTCACTGGTGTGGGTAGGCCTAGCGCCCGTGACAGGAAATGCCCCAAAACACAACGTGGACACATCACAATTTTTGACAGAAAACAGAGGTGTTTTTTGCAAAGTGCCTACCTGCTGATTTTGGCCTCTAGCTCAGCCGGCACCTAGGGAAACCTACCAAACCTGTGCATTTTTGAAAACTAGGGACCTAGGGGAATCCAAGATGGGGTGACTTGTGGGGCTCTGACCAGGTTCTGTTACCCAGAATCCTTTGCAAACCACAAAATTTGGCTAAAAATACACATTTTCCTCACATTTCGGTGACAGAAAGTTATGGAATCTGAGAGGAGCCACAGATTTCCTTCCACCCAGCGTTCCCCCAAGTCTCCCGATAAAAATGATACCTCACTTGTGTGGGTAGGCCTAGCGCCCGCGACAGGAAATGCCCCAAAACACAACGTGGACAGATCACATTTTTTTAAAGAAAACAGAGGTGTTTTTTGCAAAGTGCCTACCTGTAGATTTTGGCCTCTAGCTCAGTCGGCACCTAGCGAAACCTACCAAACCTGTGCATTTTTGAAAACTAGAGACCCAGGGGAATCCAAGATGGGGCGACTTGTGGGACTCTGACCAGGTTCTGTTACCCAGAATCCTTTGCAAACCTCAAAATTTGGCTAAAAAACACATTTTCCTCACATTTCGGTGACAGAAAGTTCTGGAATCTGAGAGGAGCCACAAATTTCCTTCCACCCAGCGTTCCCCCAAGTCTCCCGATAAAAATGATACCTCACTTGTGTGGGTAGGCCTAGCGCCCGCGACAGGAAATGCCCCAAAACACAACGTGGACACATCACAATTTTTGACAGAAAACAGAGGTGTTTTTTGCAAAGTGCCTACCTGCTGATTTTGGCCTCTAGCTCAGCCGGCACCTAGGGAAACCTACCAAACCTGTGCATTTTTGAAAACTAGGGACCTAGGGGAATCCAAGATGGGGTGACTTGTGGGGCTCTGACCAGGTTCTGTTACCCAGAATCCTTTGCAAACCACAAAATTTGGCTAAAAATACACATTTTCCTCACATTTCGGTGACAGGAAGTTCTGGAATCTGAGAGGAGCCACATATTTCCTTCCATCCAGCGTTCCCCCAAGTCTCCCGATAAAAATGATACCTCACTTGTGTGGGTAGGCCTAGCGCCCGCGACAGGAAATGCCCCAAAACACAACGTGGACACATCACATTGTTTTAAAGAAAACAGAGGAGTTTTTTGCAAAGTGCCTACCTGTAGATTTTGGCCTCTAGCTCAGCCGGCACCTAGCCAAACCTACCAAACCTGTGCATTTCTGAAAACTAGAGACCCAGGGGAATCCAAGATGGGGTGACTTGTGGGGCTCTGACCAGGTTCTGTTACCCAGAATCCTTTGCAAACCTCAAAATTTGGCTAAAAATACACATTTTCCTCACATTTCGGTGACAGAAAGTTCTGGAATCTGAGAGGAGCCACCAATTTCCTTCCACAAAGCGTTCCCCCAAGTCTCCACATAAAAATGATACCTCACATGTGTGGGTAGGCCTAGCGCCCGTGACAGGAAATAACCCAAAACACAACATGGACACATCACATTTTTTGAAAGAAAACAGAGGTGTTTTTTGCAAAGTGCCTACCTGTAGATTTTGGCCTCTAGCTCAGCCAGCACCTAGGGAAACCTACCAAACCTGTGCATTTTTTAAAACTAGAGACCTAGGGGAATCCAAGATGTGGTGACTTGTGGGGCTCTGACCAGGTTCTGTTACCCAGAATCTTTTGCAAACCTCAAAATATGGCTAAAAAAACACATTTTCTTCACATTTCGGTGACAGAAAGTTATGGAATCTGAGAGGAGCCACAAATTTCCTTCCACCTAGTGTTCCCCCAAGTCTCCCAATAAAAATGATACCTCACTTGTGTGGGTAGGCCTAGCGCCCGTGACAGGAAATAACCCAAAACACAACATGGACACATCACATTTTTTGAAAGAAAACAGAGGTGTTTTTTGCAAAGTGCCTACCTGTAGATATTGGCCTCTAGCTCAGCCGGCACCTAGCGAAACCTACCAGACCTGTGCATTTTTGAAAACTAGAGACCCAGGGGAATCCAAGATGGGGTGACTTGTGGGGCTCTGACCAGGTTCTGTTACCCAGAATCCTTTGCAAATTTCAAAATTTGGCTAAAAAAAACACATTTTCCTCACATTTCGGTGACAGAAAGTTCTGGAATCTGAGAGGAGCCACAAATTTCCTTCCACCCAGCGTTCCCCCAAGTCTCCCGATAAAAATGATACCTCACTTGTGTGGGTAGGCCTAGCGCCCGCGACAGGAAATACCCCAAAACACAACGTGGACACATCACAAGTTTTTTAAAGAAAACAGAGGTGTTTTTTGCAAAGTGCCTACCTGTAGATTTTGGCCTCTAGCTCAGCCGGCACCTAGCGAAACCTACCAAACCTGTGCATTTTTTAAAACTAGAGACCCCGGGGAATCCAAGATGGGGTGACTTGTGGGGCTCTGACCAGGTTCTGTTACCCAGAATCCTTTGCAAACCTCAAAATTTGGCTAAAAAACACATTTTCCTCACATTTCGGTGACAGAAAGTTCTGGAATCTGAGAGGAGCCACAAATTTCCTTCCACCCAGCGTTCCCCCAAGTCTCCCGATAAAAATGATACCTCACTGGTGTGGGTAGGCCTAGCGCCCGTGACAGGAAATGCCCCAAAACACAACGTGGACACATCACAATTTTTGACAGAAAACAGAGGTGTTTTTTGCAAAGTGCCTACCTGCTGATTTTGGCCTCTAGCTCAGCCGGCACCTAGGGAAACCTACCAAACCTGTGCATTTTTGAAAACTAGGGACCTAGGGGAATCCAAGATGGGGTGACTTGTGGGGCTCTGACCAGGTTCTGTTACCCAGAATCCTTTGCAAACCACAAAATTTGGCTAAAAATACACATTTTCCTCACATTTCGGTGACAGGAAGTTCTGGAATCTGAGAGGAGCCACAAATTTCCTTCCACAAAGCGTTCCCCCAAGTCTCCACATAAAAATGATACCTCACTTGTGTGGGTAAGCCTAGCGCCCGTGACAGGAAATAACCCAAAACACAACATGGACACATCGCATTTTTTGAAAGAAAACAGAGGTGTTTTTTGCAAAGTGCCTACCTGTAGATTTTGGCCTCTAGCTCAGCCAGCACCTAGGGAAACCTACCAAACCTGTGCATTTTCTAAAACTAGAGACCTAGGGGAATCCAAGATGTGGTGACTTGTGGGGCTCTGACCAGGTTCTGTTACCCAGAATCTTTTGCAAACTTCAAAATGTGGCTAAAAAAACACATTTTCTTCACATTTCGGTGACAGAAAGTTATGGAATCTGAGAGGAGCCACAAATTTCCTTCCACCTAGTGTTCCCCCAAGTCTCCCAATAAAAATGATACCTCACTTGTGTGGGTAGGCCTAGCGCCCGCGACAGGAAATGCCCCAAAACACAACGTGGACACATCACATTTTTTGAAAGAAAACAGAGGTGTTTTTTGCAAAGTGCCTACCTGTAGATTTTGGCCTCTAGCTCAGCCGGCACCTAGGGAAACCTACCAAACCTGTGCATTTTTGAAAACTAGAGACCTAGGGGAATCCAAGATGGGGTGACTTGTGGGGCTCTGACCAGGTTCTGTTACCCAGAATCCTTTGCAAACCTCAAAATTTGGCTAAAAAAACACATTTTCCTCACATTTCGGTGACAGAAAGTTCTGGAATCTGAGAGGAGCCACAAATTTCCTTCCACCCAGCGTTCCCCCAAGTCTCCCGATAAAAATGATACCTCACTTGTGTGGGTAGGCCTAGAGCCCGCGACAGGAAATGCCCCAAAACACAACGTGGACACATCACATTTTTTAAACGAAAATAGAGGTGTTTTTTGCAAAGTGCCTACCTGTAGATTTTGGCCTCTCGCTCAGCCGGCACCTAGGGAAACCTACCAAACCTGTGCATTTTTGAAAACTAGAGACCTAGGGGAATCCAAGATGGGGTGACTTGTGGGGCTCTGACCAGGTTCTGTTACCCAGAATCCTTTGCAAACTTCATAATGTGGCTAAAAAAACACATTTTCCTCACATTTCGGTGACAGAAAGTTATGGAATCTGAGAGGAGCCACAAATTTCCTTCCACCCAGCGTTCCCCCAAGTCTCCCGATAAAAATGGTACCTCACTTGTGTGGGTAGGCCTAGCGCCCACGACAGGAAATGCCCCAAAACACAACGTGGACACATAACAATTTTTGACAGAAAACAGAGGTGTTGTTTGCAAAGTGCCTACCTGCTGATTTTGGCCTCTAGCTCAGCCGGCACCAGGGAAACCTACCAAACCTGTGCATTTTTGAAAACTAGGGACCTAGGGGAATCTAAGATGGGGTGACTTGTGGGGCTCTGACCAGGTTCTGTTACCCAGAATCCTTTGCAAACCACAAAATTTGGCTAAAAATACACATTTTCCTCACATTTCGGTGACAGGAAGTTCTGGAATCTGAGAGGAGCCACAAATTTCCTTCCATCCAGCGTTCCCCCAAGTCTCCCGATAAAAATGATACCTCACTTGTGTGGGTAGGCCTAGCGCCCGCGACAGGAAATGCCCCAAAACACAACGTGGACACATCACAATTTTTGACAGAAAATAGAGGTGTTTTTTGCAAAGTGCCTACCTGCTGATTTTGGCCTCTAGCTCAGCCGGCACCTAGGGAAACCTACTAAACCTGTGCATTTTCGAAAACTAGGGACCTAGGGGAATCCAAGATGGGGTGACTTGTGGGGCTCTGACCAGGTTCTGTTACCCAGAATCCTTTGCAAACCTCAAAATTTGGCTAAAAAACACATTTTCCTCACATTTCGGTGACAGAAAGTTCTGGAATCTGAGAGGAGCCACAAATTTCCTTCCACCCAGCGTTCCCCCAAGTCTCCCGATAAAAATGATACCTCACTTATGCGGGTAGGCCTACCGCCCGCGACAGGAAATACCCCAAAACACAACGTGGACACATCACAATTTTTTAAAGAAAACAGAGGTGTTTTTTGCAAAGTGCCTACCTGTAGATTTTGGCCTCTAGCTCAGCCGGCACCTAGCGAAACCTACCAAACCTGTGCATTTTTGAAAACTAGAGACCCAGGGGAATCCAAGATGGGGTGACTTGTGGGGCTCTGACCAGGTTCTGTTACCCAGAATCCTTTGCAAACTTCAAAATTTGGCTAAAAAACACATTTTCCTCACATTTCGGTGACAGAAAGTTCTGGAATCTGAGAGGAGCCACAAATTTCCTTCCACCCAGCGTTCCCCCAAGTCTCCCGATAAAAATGATACCTCACTTGTGTGGGTAGGCCTAGCGCCCGCGACAGGAAATGCCCCAAAACACAACGTGGACACATCACAATTTTTGACAGAAAACAGAGGTGTTTTTTGCAAAGTGCCTACCTGCTGATTTTGGCCTCTAGCTCAGCCGGCACCTAGGGAAACCTACCAAACCTGTGCATTTTCGAAAACTAGGGACCTAGGGGAATCCAAGATGGGGTGACTTGTGGGGCTCTGACCAGGTTCTGTTACCCAGAATCCTTTGCAAACCACAAAATTTGGCTAAAAATACACATTTTCCTCACATTTCGGTGACAGGAAGTTCTGGAATCTGAGAGGAGCCACAAATTTCCTTCCATCCAGCGTTCCCCCAAGTCTCCCGATAAGAATGATACCTCACTTGTGTGGGTAGGCCTAGCGCCCGTGACAGGAAATAACCCAAAACACAACATGGACACATCACATTTTTTTTAAAGAAAACAGAGGTGTTTTTTGCAAAGTGCCTACCTGTAGATATTGGCCTCTAGCTCAGCCGGCACCTAGCGAAACCTAACAGACCTGTGCATTTTTGAAAACTAGAGACCCAGGGGAATCCAAGATATGGTGACTTGTGGGGCTCTGACCAGGTTCTGTTGCCCAGAATCCTTTGCAAACTTCAAAATGTGGCTAAAAAAACACATTTTCCTCACATTTCGGTGACAGAAAGTTCTGGAATCTGAGAGGAGCCACAAATTTCCTTCCACCCAGCGTTCCCCCAAGTCTCCCGATAAAAATGATACCTCACTTGTTGTTAGGGTTTGTACACAGCAAAGAGCATGTCCCCTCTCACTGCACTAGTGGATTCTGTAATAGCTCCCTTTTAAACTTACTATTGAAAGCCTTTCTTGTTATCTCACCTTCCCCCCCCCCTAGGCTTCTGTGTATGTTGTTTAATGTGCTGTTTTGTTTACACATTGGGCCTTGCTTTTACCAAGGCTTCTTTAAAACAATCCTCCCTAGGCCATGTGCTAATCCAACTCATTTGCATAATAACTGAAACTCTGCACACCTTTCAAGAACATGTGCAGCATGTGAGGACCACACCCAGCTCTTCAAACCACACCCAGCTCTGCACACCTTCCAAGAACATGTGCAGCATGTGAGGACCACACCCATCCCTTCAAACCACACCCAGCCCTGTCTATAAAAGGCATCCCCCGAGCCTCACCCAGTGCTTGTGCTCGTCTACCTCCCGCTTACCTGAGAACAGATCCCTCGGCGCTGGCACTCCTGCTCTTTACAGACTTTCATTGACTTCAATGGGCGCAGCTTCTGGCTCTTCCTTCTTCCGGTTCCTCCTTGCTTCAGCCTCTCTCCTATGAGTAACCTGCAAAAGAGAAAGAAGACAAGGTTAGACTGATCAGTATCTCTTTCCAGCAACAAGTAAGTGCAAAACCTTTTATTACCTGAAAGAACTTTGACAACAATTTCTGGATTCATGTATAGACAATTTGAAACGAAATACCTAACACGAACATTGTGATTCAAACTCTTTGTTACAAGAATATTTTGCAGAACTTTGTGAAGCAAACATTGTTTTTTCTCATGGAACTTTTAAGAATCGAACAGTGGAAACCATTAACAGCAAGGCAAACAGTAAATCAAGGACTTGCACAAATTACATGCTGTATTTTGATGTAAAAGTACAGTATTTGTTTTATAAAAGATTCTGGAAATATGGGAAAAAAGTTTTACAGTAATAGAAAACACATCCCAGAGCAGTAACACATTCCAAACCTGGAAACTAGAGACCAGGATCCAAGAGGTACTTTTAGAAGAGAATTTCTAATAAATAAAGGGATAGTCAGGAACCCATTTAGGAATAGGTTGCACTTATCTGTTCTTTGTTTATGTTTCATTAGGCACCAGTTTCTACAGAAGTCAGAAAGGGCCGCAGATTTGTGCAGCACTTCAACAGTGGAAACGCAAGAACGGTGTTGTCTCTCTTTTTTTTATTTTATCCACTTCCCCCCTTCCCTTGAGCTTCTGTTCTTAGTGCACTGTTTTAAAAACTAGTGTGCTGGAACAAGCAGTTTCAGGGTGGGGTCGGATTGTCTTCAACCTCCATCAGAACTGAACAAGAACTCAGGTGAGCTGGGCTTTGACACTTGTGTGGGTAGGCCTAGTGCCTGTGACAGGAAATGCCCCAAAACACAACGTGGACACATCACATTTTTTGAAAGAAAACAGATGTTTTTTTTGCAAAGTGCCTACCTGTAGATTTTGGCCTCTAGCTCAGCCGGCACCTAGGGAAACCTACCAAACCTGTGCAATGTTTGAAAACTAGAGACCTAGGGGAATCCAAGATGGGGTGACTTGTGGGGCTCTGACCAGGTTCTGTTACCCAGAATCCTTTGCAAACTTCATAATGTGGCTAAAAAAACACATTTTCCTCACATTTCGGTGACAGAAGGTTCTGGAATCTGAGAGGAGCCACAAATTTCCTTCCACCCAGCGTTCCCCCAAGTCTCCAGATAAAAATGATACCTCACTTGTGTGGGTAGGCCTAGCGCCCGCGACAAGAAATGCCCCAAAACACAACGTGGACACATCACATTTTTTTAAAGAAAACAGAGGTGTTTTTTGCAAAGTGCCTACCTGTAGATTTTGGCCTCTAGCTCAGCCGGCACCTAGGGAAACCTACCAAACCTGTGCATTTTTGAAAACTAGAGACCCAGGGGAATCCAAGATGGGGTGACTTGTGGGGCTCTGACCAGGTTCTGTTACCCAGAATCCTTTGCAAACCTCAAAATTTGGCTAAAAATACACATTTTCCTCAAATTTCGGTGACAGAAAGTTCTGGAATCTGAGAGGAGCCACAAATTTCCTTCCGCAAAACGTTCCCCCAGGTCTCCAGATAAAAATGATACCTCACTTGTGTGGGTAGGCCTAGCGCCCGTGACAGGAAATAACCAAAAACACAACATGGACACATCGCATTTTTTGAAAGAAAACAGAGGTGTTTTTTGCAAAGTGCCTACCTGTAGATTTTGGCCTCTAGCTCAGCCACCACCTAGGGAAACCTACCAAACCTGTGCATTTTTTAAAACTAGAGACCTAGGGGAATCCAAGATGTGGTGACTTGTGGGGCTCTGACCAGGTTCTGTTACCCAGAATCTTTTGCAAACCTCAAAATGTGGCTAAAAAAACACATTTTCTTCACATTTCGGTGACAGAAAGTTATGGAATCTGAGAGGAGCCACAAATTTCCTTCCACCTAGTGTTCCCCCAAGTCTCCCAATAAAAATGATACCTCACTTGTGTGGGTAGGCCTAGCGCCTGTGACAGGAAATGCCCCAAAACACAACGTGGACACATCAATTTTTTTTATTAAAGAAAACGGATGGTTTTTTTGCAAAGTGCCTACCTGTAGATTTTGGCCTCTAGCTCAGCCGGCACCTAGGGAAACCTACCAAACCTGTGCAATGTTTGAAAACTAGAGACCTAGGGGAATCCAAGATGGGGTGACTTGTGGGGCTCTGACCAGGTTCTGTTACCCAGAATCCTTTGCAAACTTCATAATGTGGCTAAAAAAACACATTTTCCTCACATTTCGGTGACAGAAGGTTCTGGAATCTGAGAGGAGCCACAAATTTCCTTCCACCCAGCGTTCCCCCAAGTCTCCCGATAAAAATGATACCTCACTTGTGTGGGTAGGCCTAGCGCCCGCGGCAGGAAATGCCCCAAAACACAACGTGGACACATCACATTTTTTTAAAGAAAACAGGTGTTTTTTGCAAAGTGCCTACCTGTAGATTTTGGCCTCTAGCTCAGCCGGCACCTAGCGAAACCTACCAAACCTGTGCATTTTTGAAAACTAGAGACCCAGGGGAATCCAAGATGGGGTGACTTGTGGGGCTCTGACCAGGTTCTGTTACCCAGAATCCTTTGCAAACCTCAAAATTTGGCTAAAAATACACATTTTCCTCACATTTCGGTGACAGAAAGTTCTGGAATCTGAGAGGAGCCACAAATTTCCTTCCACAAAGCGTTCCCACAAGTCTCCAGATAAAAAGGATACCTCACTTATGTGGGTAGGCCTAGCGCCCGTGACAGGAAATAACCCAAAACACAACATGGACACATCGCATTTTTTTAAAGAAAACAGAGGTGTTTTTTGCAAAGTGCCTACCTGTAGATTTTGGCCTCTAGCTCAGCCGGCACCTAGGGAAACCTACCAAACCTGTGCATTTCTGAAAACTAGAGACCTAGGGGAATCCAAGATGGGGTGACTTGTGGGGCTCTGACCAGGTTCTGTTACCCAGAATCATTTCCAAACTTAAAAATTTGGCTAAAAAAACAAATTTTCCTCACATTTCGGTGACAGAAGGTTCTGGAATCTGAGAGGAGCCACAAATTTCCTTCCAACCAGCATTCCCCCAAGCCTCCCGATAAAAATGATACCTCACTTGTGTGGGTAGGCCTAGCGCCCGCGACAGGAAATGCCCCAAAACACAACGTGGACAGATCAAATTTTTTTAAAGAAAACAGAGGTATTTTTTGCAAAGTGCCTACCTGTAGATTTTGGCTTCTAGCTCAGCCGGCACCTAGCGCAACCTACCAAACCTGTGCATTTTTTAAAACTAGAGACCCAGGGGAATCCAAGATGGGGTGACTTGTGGGGCTCTGACCAGGTTCTGTTACCCAGAATCCTTTGCAAACCTCAAAATTTGGCTAAAAAACACATTTTCCTCACATTTCGGTGACAGAAGGTTCTGGAATCTGAGAGGAGCCACAAATTTCCTTCCACCCAGCGTTCCCCCAAGTCTCCCGATAAAAATCATACCTCACTTGTGTGGGTAGGCCTAGCGCCCGCGACAGGAAATGCCCCAAAACACAACGTGGACACATCACAATTTTTGACAGAAAACAGAGGTGTTTTTTGCAAAGTGCCTACCTGCTGATTTTGGCCTCTAGCTCAGCCGGCACCTAGGGAAACCTACCAAACCTGTGCAGTTTCGAAAACTAGGGACCTAGGGGAATCCAAGATGGGGTGACATGTGGGGCTCTGACCAGGTTCTGTTACCCAGAATCATTTGCAAACCACAAAATTTGGCTAAAAATACACATTTTCCTCACATTTCGGTGACAGAAAGTTCTGGAATCTGAGAGGAGCCACAAATTTCCTTCCATCCAGCGTTCCCCCAAGTCTCCAGATAAAAATGATACCTCACTTGTGTGGGTAGGCCTAGCGCCCGTGACAGGAAATAACCCAAAACACAACATGGACACATCACATTTTTTGAAAGAAAACAGAGGTGTCTTTTGCAAAGTGCCTACCTGTAGATATTGGCCTCTAGCTCAGCCGGCACCTAGCGAAACCTACCAGAACTGTGCATTTTTGAAAACTAGAGACCCAGGGGAATCCAAGATGGGGTGACTTGTGGGGCTCTGACCAGGTTCTGTTACCCAGAATCCTTTGCAAACTTCAAAATTTGGCTAAAAAAACACATTTTCCTCACATTTCGGTGACAGAAAGTTCTGGAATCTGAGAGGAGCCACAAATTTCCTTCCACCCAGCGTTCCCCCAAGTCTCCCGATAAAAATGATACCTCACTTGTGTGGGTAGGCCTAGCGCCTGTGACAGGAAATGCCCCAAAACACAACGTGGACACATCACATTTTTTGAAAGAAAACAGATGTTTTTTTTGCAAAGTGCCTACCTGTAGATTTTGGCCTCTAGCTCAGCCGGCACCTAGGGAAACCTACCAAACCTGTGCAATGTTTGAAAACTAGAGACCTAGGGGAATCCAAGATGGGGTGACTTGTGGGGCTCTGACCAGGTTCTGTTACCCAGAATCCTTTGCAAACTTCATAATGTGGCTAAAAAAACAAATTTTCCTCACATTTCGGTGACAGAAGGTTCTGGAATCTGAGAGGAGCCACACATTTCCTTCCACCCAGCGTTCCCCCAAGTCTCCAGATAAAAATGATACCTCACTTGTGTGGGTAGGCCTAGCGCCCGTGACAGGAAATGCCCCAAAACACAACGTGGACAGATCAAATTTTTTTAAAGAAAACAGAGGTGTTTTTTGCAAAGTGCCTACCTGTAGATTTTGGCTTCTAGCTCAGCCGGCACCTAGCGAAACCTACCAAACCTGTGCATTTTTGAAAACTAGAGACCCAGGGGAATCCAAGATGCGGTGACTTGTGGGGCTCTGACCAGGTTCTGTTACCCAGAATCCTTTGCAAACCTCAAAATTTGGCTAAAAATACACATTTTCCTCACATTTCGGTGACAGAAAGTTCTGGAATCTGAGAGGAACCACAAATTTCCTTCCACAAAGTGTTCCCCCAAGTCTCCAGATAAAAATGATACCTCACTTGTGTGGGTAGGCCTAGCGCCCGCGACAGGAAATGCCCCAAAACACAACGTGGACACATCACATTTTTTGAAAGAAAACAGAGGTGTTTTTTGCAAAGTGCCTACCTGTAGATTTTGGCCTCTAGCTCAGCCGGCACCTATTGAAACCTACCAAACCTGTGCATTTTTGAAAACTAGAGACCCAGGGGAATCCAAGATGGGGTGACTTGTGGGGCTCTGACCAGGTTCTGTTACCCAGAATCCTTTGCAAACCTCCAAATTTGGCTAAAAATACACATTTTCCTCAAATTTCGGTGACAGAAAGTTCTGGAATCTGAGAGGAGCCACAAATTTCCTTCCACAAAACGTTCCCCCAGGTCTCCAGATAAAAATGATACCTCACTTGTGTGGGTAGGCCTAGCGCCCGTGACAGGAAATAACCAAAAACACAACATGGACACATAGCATTTTTTGACAGAAAACAGAGGTGTTTTTTGCAAAGTGCCTACCTGCTGATTTTGGCCTCTAGCTCAGCCGGCACCTAGGGAAACCTACCAAACCTGTGCAGTTTCGAAAACTAGGGACCTAGGGGAATCCAAGATGGGGTGACATGTGGGGCTCTGACCAGGTTCTGTTACCCAGAATCATTTGCAAACCACAAAATTTGGCTAAAAATACACATTTTCCTCACATTTCGGTGACAGAAAGTTCTGGAATCTGAGAGGAGTCACAAATTTCCTTCCACCCAGCGTTCCCCCAAGTCTCCAGATAAAAATGATACCTCACTTGTGTGGGTAGGCCTAGCGCCCGTGACAGGAAATAACCCAAAACACAACATGGACACATCACATTTTTTGAAAGAAAACAGAGGTGTCTTTTGCAAAGTGCCTACCTGTAGATATTGGCCTCTAGCTCAGCCGGCACCTAGCGAAACCTACCAGAACTGTGCATTTTTGAAAACTAGAGACCCAGGGGAATCCAAGATGGGGTGACTTGTGGGGCTCTGACCAGGTTCTGTTACCCAGAATCCTTTGCAAACTTCAAAATTTGGCTAAAAAAACACATTTTCCTCACATTTCGTTGACAGAAAGTTCTGGAATCTGAGAGGAGCCACAAATTTCCTTCCACCCAGCGTTCCCCCAAGTCTCCCGATAAAAATGATACCTCACTTGTGTGGGTAGGCCTAGCGCCTGTGACAGGAAATGCCCCAAAACACAACGTGGACACATCACATTTTTTGAAAGAAAACAGATGTTTTTTTTGCAAAGTGCCTACCTGTAGATTTTGGCCTCTAGCTCAGCCGGCACCTAGGGAAACCTACCAAACCTGTGCAATGTTTGAAAACTAGAGACCTAGGGGAATCCAAGATGGGGTGACTTGTGGGGCTCTGACCAGGTTCTGTTACCCAGAATCCTTTGCAAACTTCATAATGTGGCTAAAAAAACAAATTTTCCTAACATTTCGGTGACAGAAGGTTCTGGAATCTGAGAGGAGCCACAAATTTCCTTCCACCCAGCGTTCCCCCAAGTCTCCAGATAAAAATGATACCTCACTTGTGTGGGTAGGCCTAGCGCCCGCGACAGGAAATGCCCCAAAACACAACGTGGACAGATCAATTTTTTTTAAAGAAAACAGAGGTGTTTTTTGCAAAGTGCCTACCTGTAGATTTTGGCTTCTAGCTCAGCCGGCACCTAGCGAAACCTACCAAACCTGTGCATTTTTGAAAACTAGAGACCCAGGGGAATCCAAGATGCGGTGACTTGTGGGGCTCTGACCAGGTTCTGTTACCCAGAATCCTTTGCAAACCTCAAAATTTGGCTAAAAATACACATTTTCCTCACATTTCGGTGACAGAAAGTTCTGGAATCTGAGAGGAGCCACAAATTTCCTTCCACAAAGTGTTCCCCCAAGTCTCCAGATAAAAATGATACCTCACTTGTGTGGGTAGGCCTAGCGCCCGCGACAGGAAATGCCCCAAAACACAACGTGGACACATCACATTTTTTGAAAGAAAACAGAGGTGTTTTTTGCAAAGTGCCTACCTGTAGATTTTGGCCTCTAGCTCAGCCGGCACCTAGGGAAACCTACCAAACCTGTGCATTTTTGAAAACTAGAGACCTAGGGGAATCCAAGATGGGGTGACTTGTGGGGCTCTGACCAGGTTCTGTTACCCAGAATCATTTCCAAACTTCAAAATTTGGCTAAAAAAACACATTTTCCTCACATTTCGGTGACAGAAGGTTCTGGAATCTGAGAGGAGCCACAAATTTCCTTCCACCCAGCGTTCCCCCAAGTCTCCCGATAAAAATGATACCTCACTTGTGTGGGTAGGCCTAGCGCCCGCAACAGGAAATGCCCCAAAACACAACGTGGACAGATCAAATTTTTTTAAAGAAAACAGAGGTGTTTTTTGCAAAGTGCCTACCTGTAGATTTTGGCCTCTAGCTCAGCCGGCACCTAGCAAAACCTACCAAACCTGTGCATTTTTGAAAACTAGAGACCCAGGGGAATCCAAGATGGGGTGACTTGTGGGGCTCTGACCAGGTTCTGTTACCCAGAATCCTTTGCAAACCTCAAAATTTGGCTAAAAATACACATTTTCCTCACATTTCGGTGACAGAAAGTTCTGGAATCTGAGAGGAGCCACAAATTTCCTTCCACAAAGTGTTCCCCCAAGTCTCCAGATAAAAATGATACCTCACTTGTGTGGGTAGGCCTAGCGCCCGCGACAGGAAATGCCCCAAAACACAACGTGGACACATCACATTTTTTGAAAGAAAACAGAGGTGTTTTTTGCAAAGTGCCTACCTGTAGATTTTGACCTCTAGCTCAGCCGGCACCTAGGGAAACCTACCAAACCTGTGCATTTTTTAAAACTAGAGACCTAGGGGAATCCAAGATGGGGTGACTTGTGGGGCTCTGACCAGGTTCTGTTACCCAGAATCATTTCCAAACTTCAAAATTTGGCTAAAAAAACACTTTTTCCTCACATTTCGGTGACAGAAGGTTCTGGAATCTGAGAGGAGCCACAAATTTCCTTCCACCCAGCGTTCCCCCAAGTCTCCCGACAAAAATGATACCTCACTTGTGTGGGTAGGCCTAGCGCCCGCGGCAGGAAATGCCCCAAAACACAATGTGGACACATCACATTTTTTTAAAGAAAGGTGTTTTTTGCAAAGTGCCTACCTGTAGATTTTGGCCTCTAGCTCAGCCGGCACCTAGCGAAACCTACCAAACCTGTGCATTTTTGAAAACTAGAGACCCAGGGGAATCCAAGATGGGGTGACTTGTGGGGCTCTGACCAGGTTCTGTTACCCAGAATCCTTTGCAAACCTCAAAATTTGGCTAAAAATACACATTTTCCTCACATTTCGGTGACAGAAAGTTCTGGAATCTGAGAGGAGCCACAAATTTCCTTCCACAAAGCGTTCCCCCAAGTCTCCAGATAAAAATGATACCTCACTTGTGTGGGTAGGCCTAGCGCCCGTGACAGGAAATAACCCAAAACACAACATGGACACATCGCATTTTTTGAAAGAAAACAGAGTTGTTTTTTGCAAAGTGCCTACCTGTAGATTTTGGCCTCTAGCTCAGCCGGCACCTAGGGAAACCTACCAAACCTGTGCATTTCTGAAAACTAGAGACCTAGGGGAATCCAAGATGGGGTGACTTGTGGGGCTCTGACCAGGTTCTGTTACCCAGAATCATTTCCAAACTTAAAAATTTGGCTAAAAAAACAAATTTTCCTCACATTTCGGTGACAGAAGGTTCTGGAATCTGAGAGGAGCCACAAATTTCCTTCCAACCAGCATTCCCCCAAGCCTCCCGATAAAAATGATACCTCACTTGTGTGGGTAGGCCTAGCGCCCGCGACATGAAATGCCCCAAAACACAACGTGGACAGATCAAATTTTTTTAAAGAAAACAGAGGTATTTTTTGCAAAGTGCCTACCTGTAGATTTTGGCTTCTAGCTCAGCCGGCACCTAGCGCAACCTACCAAACCTGTGCATTTTTTAAAACTAGAGACCCAGGGGAATCCAAGATGGGGTGACTTGTGGGGCTCTGATCAGGTTCTGTTACCCAGAATCCTTTGCAAACCTCAAAATTTGGCTAAAAAACACATTTTCCTCACATTTCGGTGACAGAAGGTTCTGGAATCTGAGAGGAGCCACAAATTTCCTTCCACCCAGCGTTCCCCCAAGTCTCCCGATAAAAATCATACCTCACTTGTGTGGGTAGGCCTAGCGCCCGCGACAGGAAATGCCCCAAAACACAACGTGGACACATCACAATTTTTGACAGAAAACAGAGGTGTTTTTTGCAAAGTGCCTACCTGCTGATTTTGGCCTCTAGCTCAGCCAGCACCTAGGGAAACCTACCAAACCTGAGCAGTTTCGAAAAATAGGGACCTAGGGGAATCCAAGATGGGGTGACATGTGGGGCTCTGACCAGGTTCTGTTACCCAGAATCATTTGCAAACCACAAAATTTGGCTAAAAATACACATTTTCCTCACATTTCGGTGACAGAAAGTTCTGGAATCTGAGAGGAGCCACAAATTTCCTTCCACCCAGCGTTCCCCCAAGTCTCCAGATAAAAATGATACCTCACTTGTGTGGGTAGGCCTAGCGCCCGTGACAGGAAATAACCCAAAACACAACATGGACACATCACATTTTTTGAAAGAAAACAGAGGTGTTTTTTGCAAAGTGTCTACCTCTAGATATTGGCCTCTAGCTCAGCCGGCACCTAGCGAAACCTACCAGACCTGTGCATTTTTGAAAACTAGAGACCCAGGGGAATCCAAGATGGGGTGACTTGTGGGGCTCTGACCAGGTTCTGTTACCCAGAATCCTTTGCAAACTTCAAAATTTGGCTAAAAAAACACATTTTCCTCACATTTCGGTGACAGAAAGTTCTGGAATCTGAGAGGAGCCACAAATTTCCTTCCACCCAGCGTTCCCCCAAGTCTCCCGATAAAAATGATACCTCACTTGTTTGGGTAGGCCTAGCGCCTGTGACAGGAAATAACCCAAAACACAACATGGACACATCGCATTTTTTGAAAGAAAACAGAGTTGTTTTTTGCAAAGTGCCTACCTGTAGATTTTGGCCTCTAGCTCAGCCGGCACCTAGGGAAACCTACCAAACCTGTGCATTTCTGAAAACTAGAGACCTAGGGGAATCCAAGATGGGGTGACTTGTGGGGCTCTGACCAGGTTCTGTTACCCAGAATCATTTCCAAACTTAAAAATTTGGCTAAAAAAACAAATTTTCCTCACATTTCGGTGACAGAAGGTTCTGGAATCTGAGAGGAGCCACAAATTTCCTTCCAACCAGCATTCCCCCAAGCCTCCCGATAAAAATGATACCTCACTTGTGTGGGTAGGCCTAGCGCCCGCGACATGAAATGCCCCAAAACACAACGTGGACAGATCAAATTTTTTTAAAGAAAACAGAGGTATTTTTTGCAAAGTGCCTACCTGTAGATTTTGGCTTCTAGCTCAGCCGGCACCTAGCGCAACCTACCAAACCTGTGCATTTTTTAAAACTAGAGACCCAGGGGAATCCAAGATGGGGTGACTTGTGGGGCTCTGATCAGGTTCTGTTACCCAGAATCCTTTGCAAACCTCAAAATTTGGCTAAAAAACACATTTTCCTCACATTTCGGTGACAGAAGGTTCTGGAATCTGAGAGGAGCCACAAATTTCCTTCCACCCAGCGTTCCACCAAGTCTCCCGATAAAAATCATACCTCACTTGTGTGGGTAGGCCTAGCGCCCGCGACAGGAAATGCCCCAAAACACAACGTGGACACATCACAATTTTTGACAGAAAACAGAGGTGTTTTTTGCAAAGTGCCTACCTGCTGATTTTGGCCTCTAGCTCAGCCAGCACCTAGGGAAACCTACCAAACCTGTGCAGTTTCGAAAACTAGGGACCTAGGGGAATCCAAGATGGGGTGACATGTGGGGCTCTGACCAGGTTCTGTTACCCAGAATCATTTGCAAACCACAAAATTTGGCTAAAAATACACATTTTCCTCACATTTCGGTGACAGAAAGTTCTGGAATCTGAGAGGAGCCACAAATTTCCTTCCACCCAGCGTTCCCCCAAGTCTCCAGATAAAAATGATACCTCACTTGTGTGGGTAGGCCTAGCGCCCGTGACAGGAAATAACCCAAAACACAACATGGACACATCACATTTTTTGAAAGAAAACAGAGGTGTTTTTTGCAAAGTGCCTACCTCTAGATATTGGCCTCTAGCTCAGCCGGCACCTAGCGAAACCTACCAGACCTGTGCATTTTTGAAAACTAGAGACCCAGGGGAATCCAAGATGGGGTGACTTGTGGGGCTCTGACCAGGTTCTGTTACCCAGAATCCTTTGCAAACTTCAAAATTTGGCTAAAAAAACACATTTTCCTCACATTTCGGTGACAGAAAGTTCTGGAATCTGAGAGGAGCCACAAATTTCCTTCCACCCAGCGTTCCCCCAAGTCTCCCGATAAAAATGATACCTCACTTGTTTGGGTAGGCCTAGCGCCTGTGACAGGAAATGCCCCAAAACACAACGTGGACACATCACATTTTTTGAAAGAAAACAGATGTTTTTTTTGCAAAGTGCCTACCTGTAGATTTTGGCCTCTAGCTCAGCCGGCACCTAGGGAAACCTACCAAACCTGTGCAATGTTTGAAAACTAGAGACCTAGGGGAATCCAAGATGGGGTGACTTGTGGGGCTCTGACCAGGTTCTGTTACCCAGAATCCTTTGCAAACTTCATAATGTGGCTAAAAAAACAAATTTTCCTCACATTTCGGTGACAGAAGGTTCTGGAATCTGAGAGGAGCCACACATTTCCTTCCACCCAGCGTTCCCCCAAGTCTCCAGATAAAAATGATACCTCACTTGTGTGGGTAGGCCTAGCGCCCGCGACAGGAAATGCCCCAAAACACAACGTGGACAGATCAAATTTTTTTAAAGAAAACAGAGGTGTTTTTTGCAAAGTGCCTACCTGTAGATTTTGGCTTCTAGCTCAGCCGGCACCTAGCGAAACCTACCAAACCTGTGCATTTTTGAAAACTAGAGACCCAGGGGAATCCAAGATGCGGTGACTTGTGGGGCTCTGACCAGGTTCTGTTACCCAGAATCCTTTGCAAACCTCAGAATTTGGCTAAAAATACACATTTTCCTCACATTTCGGTGACAGAAAGTTCTGGAATCTGAGAGGAACCACAAATTTCCTTCCACAAAGTGTTCCCCCAAGTCTCCAGATAAAAATGATACCTCACTTGTGTGGGTAGGCCTAGCGCCCGCGACAGGAAATGCCCCAAAACACAACGTGGACACATCACATTTTTTGAAAGAAAACAGAGGTGTTTTTTGCAAAGTGCCTACCTGTAGATTTTGGCCTCTAGCTCAGCCGGCACCTATTGAAACCTACCAAACCTGTGCATTTTTGAAAACTAGAGACCCAGGGGAATCCAAGATGGGGTGACTTGTGGGGCTCTGACCAGGTTCTGTTACCCAGAATCCTTTGCAAACCTCAAAATTTGGCTAAAAATACACATTTTCCTCAAATTTCGGTGACAGAAAGTTCTGGAATCTGAGAGGAGCCACAAATTTCCTTCCACAAAACGTTCCCCCAGGTCTCCAGATAAAAATGATACCTCACTTGTGTGGGTAGGCCTAGCGCCCGTGACAGGAAATAACCAAAAACACAAAATGGACACATCGCATTTTTTGACAGAAAACAGAGGTGTTTTTTGCAAAGTGCCTACCTGCTGATTTTGGCCTCTAGCTCAGCCGGCACCTAGGGAAACCTACCAAACCTGTGCAGTTTCGAAAACTAGGGACCTAGGGGAATCCAAGATGGGGTGACATGTGGGGCTCTGACCAGGTTCTGTTACCCAGAATCATTTGCAAACCACAAAATTTGGCTAAAAATACACATTTTCCTCACATTTCGGTGACAGAAAGTTCTGGAATCTGAGAGGAGCCACAAATTTCCTTCCACCCAGCGTTCCCCCAAGTCTCCCGATAAAAATGATACCTCACTTGTGTGGGTAGGCCTAGCGCCCGTGACAGGAAATAACCCAAAACACAACATGGACACATCACATTTTTTGAAAGAAAACAGAGGTGTCTTTTGCAAAGCGCCTACCTGTAGATATTGGCCTCTAGCTCAGCCGGCACCTAGCGAAACCTACCAGAACTGTGCATTTTTGAAAACTAGAGACCCAGGGGAATCCAAGATGGGGTGACTTGTGGGGCTCTGACCAGGTTCTGTTATCCAGAATCCTTTGCAAACTTCAAAATTTGGCTAAAAAAACACATTTTCCTCACATTTCGGTGACAGAAAGTTCTGGAATCTGAGAGGAGCCACAAATTTCCTTCCACCCAGCGTTCCCCCAAGTCTCCCGATAAAAATGATACCTCACTTGTGTGGGTAGGCCTAGCGCCTGTGACAGGAAATGCCCCAAAACACAACGTGGACACATCACATTTTTTGAAAGAAAACAGATGTTTTTTTTGCAAAGTGCCTACCTGTAGATTTTGGCCTCTAGCTCAGCCGGCACCTAGGGAAACCTACCAAACCTGTGCAATGTTTGAAAACTAGAGACCTAGGGGAATCCAAGATGGGGTGACTTGTGGGGCTCTGACCAGGTTCTGTTACCCAGAATCCTTTGCAAACTTCATAATGTGGCTAAAAAAACAAATTTTCCTCACATTTCGGTGACAGAAGGTTCTGGAATCTGAGAGGAGCCACAAATTTCCTTCCACCCAGCGTTCCCCCAAGTCTCCAGATAAAAATGATACCTCACTTGTATGGGTAGGCCTAGCGCCCGCGACAGGAAATGCCCCAAAACACAACGTGGACAGATCAATTTTTTTTAAAGAAAACAGAGGTGTTTTTTGCAAAGTGCCTACCTGTAGATTTTGGCTTCTAGCTCAGCCGGCACCTAGCGAAACCTACCAAACCTGTGCATTTTTGAAAACTAGAGACCCAGGGGAATCCAAGATGCGGTGACTTGTGGGGCTCTGACCAGGTTCTGTTACCCAGAATCCTTTGCAAACCTCAAAATTTGGCTAAAAATACACATTTTCCTCACATTTCGGTGACAGAAAGTTCTGGAATCTGAGAGGAGCCACAAATTTCCTTCCACAAAGTGTTCCCCCAAGTCTCCAGATAAAAATGATACCTCACTTGTGTGGGTAGGCCTAGCGCCCGCGACAGGAAATGCCCCAAAACACAACGTGGACACATCACATTTTTTGAAAGAAAACAGAGGTGTTTTTTGCAAAGTGCCTACCTGTAGATTTTGGCCTCTAGCTCAGCCGGCACCTAGGGAAACCTACCAAACCTGTGCATTTTTGAAAACTAGAGACCTAGGGGAATCCAAGATGGGGTGACTTGTGGGGCTCTGACCAGGTTCTGTTACCTAGAATCATTTCCAAACTTCAAAATTTGGCTAAAAAAACACATTTTCCTCACATTTCGGTGACAGAAGGTTCTGGAATCTGAGAGGAGCCACAAATTTCCTTCCACCCAGCGTTCCCCCAAGTCTCCCGATAAAAATGATACCTCACTTGTGTGGGTAGGCCTAGCGCCCGCGACAGGAAATGCCCCAAAACACAACGTGGACAGATCAAATTTTTTTAAAGAAAACAGAGGTGTTTTTTGCAAAGTGCCTACCTGTAGATTTTGGCCTCTAGCTCAGCCGGCACCTAGCAAAACCTACCAAACCTGTGCATTTTTGAAAACTAGAGACCCAGGGGAATCCAAGATGGGGTGACTTGTGGGTCTCTGACCAGGTTCTGTTACCCAGAATCCTTTGCAAACCTCAAAATTTGGCTAAAAATACACATTTTCCTCACATTTCGGTGACAGAAAGTTCTGGAATCTGAGAGGAGCCACAAATTTCCTTCCACAAAGTGTTCCCCCAAGTCTCCAGATAAAAATGATACCTCACTTGTGTGGGTAGGCCTAGCGCCCGCGACAGGAAATGCCCCAAAACACAACGTGGACACATCACATTTTTTGAAAGAAAACAGAGGTGTTTTTTGCAAAGTGCCTACCTGTAGATTTTGGCCTCTAGCTCAGCCGGCACCTAGGGAAACCTACCAAACCTGTGCATTTTTGAAAACTAGAGACCTAGGGGAATCCAAGATGGGGTGACTTGTGGGGCTCTGACCAGGTTCTGTTACCCAGAATCATTTCCAAACTTCAAAATTTGGCTAAAAAAACACTTTTTCCTCACATTTCGGTGACAGAAGGTTCTGGAATCTGAGAGGAGCCACAAATTTCCTTCCACCCAGCGTTCCCCCAAGTCTCCAGATAAAAATGATACCTCACTTGTGTGGGTAGGCCTAGCGCCCGCGACAGGAAATGCCCCAAAACACAACGTGGACAGATCAAATTTTTTTAAAGAAAACAGAGGTGTTTTTTGCAAAGTGCCTACCTGTAGATTTTGGCTTCTAGCTCAGCCGGCACCTAGCGAAACCTACCAAACCTGTGCATTTTTTAAAACTAGAGACCCAGGGGAATCCAAGATGGGGTGACTTGTGGGGCTCTGACCAGGTTCTGTTACCCAGAATCCTTTGCAAACTTCATAATGTGGCTAAAAAAACACATTTTCCTCACATTTCGGTGACAGAAGGTTCTGGAATCTGAGAGGAGCCACAAATTTCCTTCCACCCAGCGTTCCCCCAAGTCTCCCGATAAAAATGATACCTCACTTGTGTGGGTAGGCCTAGCGCCCGCGACAGGAAATGCCCCAAAACACAACGTGGGCAGATCAAATTTTTTTAAAGAAAACAGAGGTGTTTTTTGCAAAGTGCCTACCTGTAGATTTTGGCTTCTAGCTCAGTTGGCACCTAGCGAAACCTACCAAACCTGTGCATTTTTTAAAACTAGAGACCCAGGGGAATCCAAGATGGGGTGACTTGTGGGGCTCTGACCAGGTTCTGTTACCCAGAATCCTTTGCAAACTTCATAATGTGGCTAAAAAAACACATTTTCCTCACATTTCGGTGACAGAAGGTTCTGGAATCTGAGAGGAGCCACAAATTTCCTTCCACCCAGCGTTCCCCCAAGTCTCCCGATAAAAATGATACCTCACTTGTGTGGGTAGGCCTACTGCCCGCGACAGGAAATGCCCCAAAACACAACGTGGACACATCACCCTTTTTTAAAGAAAACAGAGGTGTTTTTTGCAAAGTGCCTACCTGTAGATTTTGGCCTCTAGCTCAGCCGGCACCTAGCGAAACCTACCAAACCTGTGCATTTTTGAAAACTAGAGACCCAGGGGAATCCAAGATGGGGTGACTTGTGGGGCTCTGACCAGGTTCTGTTACCCAGAATCCTTTGCAAACCTCAAAATTTGGCTAAAAATACACATTTTCCTCACATTTCGGTGACAGAAAGTTCTGGAATCTGAGAGGAGCCACAAATTTCCTTCCACAAAGTGTTCCCCCAAGTCTCCAGATAAAAATGATACCTCACTTGTGTGGGTAGGCCTAGCGCCCGTGACAGGAAATGCCCCAAAACACAACGTGGACACATCACATTTTTTTAAAGAAAACAGAGCTGTTTTTTGCAAAGTGCCTACCTGTAGATTTTGGCCTCTAGCTCAGCCGGCACCTAGCGAAACATACCAAACCTGTGCATTTTTGAAAACTAGAGACCCAGGGGAATCCAAGATGGGGTGACTTGTGGGGCCCTGACCAGGTTCTGTTACCCAGAATCCTTTGCAAACCTCAAAATGTGGCTAAAAATACACATTTTCCTCACATTTCGGTGACAGAAAGTTCTGGAATCTGAGAGGAGCCACAAATTTCCTTCCACAAAGTGTTCCCCCAAGTCTCCAGATAAAAATGATACCTCACTTGTGTGGGTAGGCCTAGCGCCCGTGACAGGAAATAACCCAAAACACAACATGGACACATCACATTTTTTGAAAGAAAACAGAGGTGTTTTTTGCAAAGTGCCTACCTCTAGATATTGGCCTCTAGCTCAGCCGGCACCTAGCAAAACCTACCAGACCTGTGCATTTTTGAAAACTAGAGACCCAGGGGAATCCAAGATGGGGTGACTTGTGGGGCTCTGACCAGGTTCTGTTACCCAGAATCCTTTGCAAACTTCAAAATTTGGCTAAAAAAACACATTTTCCTCACATTTCGGTGACAGAAAGTTCTGGAATCTGAGAGGAGCCACAAATTTCCTTCCACCCAGCGTTCCCCCAAGTCTCCCGATAAAAATGATACCTCACTTGTTTGGGTAGGCCTAGCGCCTGTGACAGGAAATGCCCCAAAACACAACGTGGACACATCACATTTTTTGAAAGAAAACAGATGTTTTTTTTGCAAAGTGCCTACCTGTAGATTTTGGCCTCTAGCTCAGCCGGCACCTAGGGAAACCTACCAAACCTGTGCAATGTTTGAAAACTAGAGACCTAGGGGAATCCAAGATGGGGTGACTTGTGGGGCTCTGACCAGGTTCTGTTACCCAGAATCCTTTGCAAACTTCATAATGTGGCTAAAAAAACACATTTTCCTCACATTTCGGTGACAGAAGGTTCTGGAATCTGAGAGGAGCCACAAATTTCCTTCCACCCAGCGTTCCCCCAAGTCTCCAGATAAAAATGATACCTCACTTGTGTGGGTAGGCCTAGCGCCCGTGACAGGAAATGCCCCAAAACACAACGTGGACACATCACATTTTTTTAAAGAAAACAGAGCTGTTTTTTGCAAAGTGCCTACCTGTAGATTTTGGCCTCTAGCTCAGCCGGCACCTAGCGAAACATACCAAACCTGTGCATTTTTGAAAACTAGAGACCCAGGGGAATCCAAGATGGGGTGACTTGTGGGGCCCTGACCAGGTTCTGTTACCCAGAATCCTTTGCAAACCTCAAAATGTGGCTAAAAATACACATTTTCCTCACATTTCGGTGACAGAAAGTTCTGGAATCTGAGAGGAGCCACAAATTTCCTTCCACAAAGTGTTCCCCCAAGTCTCCAGATAAAAATGATACCTCACTTGTGTGGGTAGGCCTAGCGCCCGTGACAGGAAATAACCCAAAACACAACATGGACACATCACATTTTTTGAAAGAAAACAGAGGTGTTTTTTGCAAAGTGCCTACCTCTAGATATTGGCCTCTAGCTCAGCCGGCACCTAGCGAAACCTACCAGACCTGTGCATTTTTGAAAACTAGAGACCCAGGGGAATCCAAGATGGGGTGACTTGTGGGGCTCTGACCAGGTTCTGTTACCCAGAATCCTTTGCAAACTTCAAAATTTGGCTAAAAAAACACATTTTCCTCACATTTCGGTGACAGAAAGTTCTGGAATCTGAGAGGAGCCACAAATTTCCTTCCACCCAGCGTTCCCCCAAGTCTCCCGATAAAAATGATACCTCACTTGTTTGGGTAGGCCTAGCGCCTGTGACAGGAAATGCCCCAAAACACAACGTGGACACATCACATTTTTTGAAAGAAAACAGATGTTTTTTTTGCAAAGTGCCTACCTGTAGATTTTGGCCTCTAGCTCAGCCGGCACCTAGGGAAACCTACCAAACCTGTGCAATGTTTGAAAACTAGAGACCTAGGGGAATCCAAGATGGGGTGACTTGTGGGGCTCTGACCAGGTTCTGTTACCCAGAATCCTTTGCAAACTTCATAATGTGGCTAAAAAAACACATTTTCCTCACATTTCGGTGACAGAAGGTTCTGGTATCTGAGAGGAGCCACAAATTTCCTTCCACCCAGCGTTCCCCCAAGTCTCCAGATAAAAATGATACCTCACTTGTGTGGGTAGGCCTAGCGCCCGCGACAGGAAATGCCCCAAAACACAACGTGGACACATCACATTTTTTTAAAGAAAACAGAGGTGTTTTTTGCAAAGTGCCTACCTGTAGATTTTGGCTTCTAGCTCAGTCGGCACCTAGCGAAACCTACAAACCTGTCCATTTTTGAAAACTAGAGACCCAGGGGAATCCAAGATGGGGTGACTTGTGGGGCTCTGACCAGGTTCTGTTACCCAGAATCCTTTGCAAACCTCAAAATTTGGCTAAAAAAACACATTTTCCTCACATTTCGGTGACAGAAAGTTCTGGAATCTGAGAGGAGCCACAAATTTCCTTCCACCCAGCGTTCCCCCAAGTCTCCAGATAAAAATGATACCTCACTTGTGTGGGTAGGCCTAGCGCCCGTGACAGGAAATAACCCAAAACACAACATGGACACATCACATTTTTTGAAAGAAAACAGAGGTGTTTTTTGCAAAGTGCCTACCTGTAGATATTGGCCTCTAGCTCAGCCGGCACCTAGCGAAACCTATCAGACCTGTGCATTTTTGAAAACTAGAGACCCAGGGGAATCCAAGATGGGGTGACTTGTGGGGCTCTGACCAGGTTCTGTTACCCAGAATCCTTTGCAAACTTCAAAATTTGGCTAAAAAAACACATTTTCCTCACATTTCGGTGACAGAAAGTTCTGGAATCTGAGAGGAGCCACAAATTTCCTTCCACCCAGCGTTCCCCCAAGTCTCCCGATAAAAATGATACCTCACTTGTTTGGGTAGGCCTAGCGCCTGTGACAGGAAATGCCCCAAAACACAACGTGGACACATCACATTTTTTGAAAGAAAACAGATGTTTTTTTTGCAAAGTGCCTACCTGTAGATTTTGGCCTCTAGCTCAGCCGGCACCTAGGGAAACCTACCAAACCTGTGCAATGTTTGAAAACTAGAGACCTAGGGGAATCCAAGATGGGGTGACTTGTGGGGCTCTGACCAGGTTCTGTTACCCAGAATCCTTTGCAAACTTCATAATGTGGCTAAAAAAACACATTTTCCTCACATTTCGGTGACAGAAGGTTCTGGAATCTGAGAGGAGCCACAAATTTCCTTCCACCCAGCGTTCCCCCAAGTCTCCAGATAAAAATGATACCTCACTTGTGTGGGTAGGCCTAGCGCCCGCGACAGGAAATGCCCCAAAACACAACGTGGACACATCACATTTTTTTAAAGAAAACAGAGGTGTTTTTTGCAAAGTGCCTACCTGTAGATTTTGGCTTCTAGCTCAGTCGGCACCTAGCGAAACCTACAAACCTGTCCATTTTTGAAAACTAGAGACCCAGGGGAATCCAAGATGGGGTGACTTGTGGGGCTCTGACCAGGTTCTGTTACCCAGAATCCTTTGCAAACCTCAAAATTTGGCTAAAAAAACACATTTTCCTCACATTTCGGTGACAGAAAGTTCTGGAATCTGAGAGGAGCCACAAATTTCCTTCCACCCAGCGTTCCCCCAAGTCTCCAGATAAAAATGATACCTCACTTGTGTGGGTAGGCCTAGCGCCCGTGACAGGAAATAACCCAAAACACAACATGGACACATCACATTTTTTGAAAGAAAACAGAGGTGTTTTTTGCAAAGTGCCTACCTGTAGATATTGGCCTCTAGCTCAGCCGGCACCTAGCGAAACCTACCAGACCTGTGCATTTTTGAAAACTAGAGACCCAGGGGAATCCAAGATGGGGTGACTTGTGGGGCTCTGACCAGGTTCTGTTACCCAGAATCCTTTGCAAACTTCAAAATTTGGCTAAAAAAACACATTTTCCTCACATTTCGGTGACAGAAAGTTCTGGAATCTGAGAGGAGCCACAAATTTCCTTCCACCCAGCGTTCCCCCAAGTCTCCCGATAAAAATGATACCTCACTTGTGTGGGTAGGCCTAGCGCCTGTGACAGGAAATGCCCCAAAACACAACATGGACACATCACATTTTTTGAAAGAAAACAGATGTTTTTTTTGCAAAGTGCCTACCTGTAGATTTTGGCCTCTAGCTCAGCCGGCACCTAGGGAAACCTACCAAACCTGTGCAATGTTTGAAAACTAGAGACCTAGGGGAATCCAACATGGGGTGACTTGTGGGGCTCTGACCAGGTTCTGTTACCCAGAATCCTTTGCAAACTTCATAATGTGGCTAAAAAAACACATTTTCCTCACATTTCGGTGACAGAAGATTCTGGAATCTGAGAGGAGCCACAAATTTCCTTCCACCCAGCGTTCCCCCAAGTCTCCAGATAAAAATGATACCTCACTTGTGTGGGTAGGCCTAGCGCCCGCGACAGGAAATGCCCCAAAACACAACGTGGACAGATCAAATTTTTTTAAAGAAAACAGAGGTGTTTTTTGCAAAGTGCCTACCTGTAGATTTTGGCTTCTAGCTCAGCCGGCACCTAGCGAAACCTACCAAACCTGTGCATTTTTGAAAACTAGAGACCCAGGGGAATCCAAGATGGGGTGACTTGTGGGGCTCTGACCAGGTTCTGTTACCCAGAATCCTTTGCAAACCTCAAAATTTGGCTAAAAAAACACATTTTCCTCACATTTCGGTGACAGAAAGTAATGGAATCTGAGAGGAGCCACAAATTTCCTTCCACCCAGCGTTCCCCCAAGTCTCCCGATAAAAATGATACCTCACTTGTGTGGGTAGGCCTAGCGCCTGTGACAGGAAATGCCCCAAAACACAACGTGGACACATCACATTTTTTGAAAGAAAACAGATGTTTTTTTTGCAAAGTGCCTACCTGTAGATTTTGGCCTCTAGCTCAGCCGGCACCTAGGGAAACCTACCAAACCTGTGCAATGTTTGAAAACTAGAGACCTAGGGGAATCCAAGATGGGGTGACTTGTGGGGCTCTGACCAGGTTCTGTTACCCAGAATCCTTTGCAAACTTCATAATGTGGCTAAAAAAACACATTTTCCTCACATTTCGGTGACAGAAGGTTCTGGAATCTGAGAGGAGCCACAAATTTCCTTCCACCCAGCGTTCCCCCAAGTCTCCAGATAAAAATGATACCTCACTTGTGTGGGTAGGCCTAGCGCCCGCGACAGGAAATGCCCCAAAACACAACGTGGACACATCACATTTTTTTAAAGAAAACAGAGGTGTTTTTTGCAAAGTGCCTACCTGTAGATTTTGGCTTCTAGCTCAGCCGGCACCTAGCGAAACCTACAAACCTGTCCATTTTTGAAAACTAGAGACCCAGGGGAATCCAAGATGGGGTGACTTGTGGGGCTCTGACCAGGTTCTGTTACCCAGAATCCTTTGCAAACCTCAAAATTTGGCTAAAAAAACACATTTTCCTCACATTTCGGTGACAGAAAGTTCTGGAATCTGAGAGGAGCCACAAATTTCCTTCCACCCAGCGTTCCCCCAAGTCTCCAGATAAAAATGATACCTCACTTGTGTGGGTAGGCCTAGCGCCCGTGACAGGAAATAACCCAAAACACAACATGGACACATCACATTTTTTTAAAGAAAACAGAGGTGTTTTTTGCAAAGTGCCTACCTGTAGATATTGGCCTCTAGCTCAGCCGGCACCTAGCGAAACCTACCAGACCTGTGCATTTTTGAAAACTAGAGACCCAGGGGAATCCAAGATGGGGTGACTTGTGGGGCTCTGACCAGGTTCTGTTACCCAGAATCCTTTGCAAACTTCAAAATTTGGCTAAAAAAACACATTTTCCTCACATTTCGGTGACCGAAAGTTCTGGAATCTGAGAGGAGCCACAAATTTCCTTCCACCCAGCGTTCCCCCAAGTCTCCCGATAAAAATGATACCTCACTTGTGTGGGTAGGCCTAGCGCCTGTGACAGGAAATGCCCCAAAACACAACATGGACACATCACATTTTTTTAAAGAAAACAGATGTTTTTTTTGCAAAGTGCCTACCTGTAGATTTTGGCCTCTAGCTCAGCCGGCACCTAGGGAAACCTACCAAACCTGTGCAATGTTTGAAAACTAGAGACCTAGGGGAATCCAACATGGGGTGACTTGTGGGGCTCTGACCAGGTTCTGTTACCCAGAATCCTTTGCAAACTTCATAATGTGGCTAAAAAAACACATTTTCCTCACATTTCGGTGACAGAAGATTCTGGAATCTGAGAGGAGCCACAAATTTCCTTCCACCCAGCGTTCCCCCAAGTCTCCAGATAAAAATGATACCTCACTTGTGTGGGTAGGCCTAGCGCCCGCGACAGGAAATGCCCCAAAACACAACGTGGACAGATCAAATTTTTTTAAAGAAAACAGAGGTGTTTTTTGCAAAGTGCCTACCTGTAGATTTTGGCTTCTAGCTCAGCCGGCACCTAGCGAAACCTACCAAACCTGTGCATTTTTGAAAACTAGAGACCCAGGGGAATCCAAGATGGGGTGACTTGTGGGGCTCTGACCAGGTTCTGTTACCCAGAATCCTTTGCAAACCTCAAAATTTGGCTAAAAAACACATTTTCCTCACATTTCGGTGACAGAAGGTTCTGGAATCTGAGAGGAGCCACAAATTTCCTTTCACCCAGCGTTCCCCCAAGTCTCCCGATAAAAATGATACCTCACTTGTGTGGGTAGGCCTAGCGCCGGCGACAGGAAATGCCCCAAAACACAACGTGGACACATCACAATTTTTGACAGAAAACAGAGGTGTTTTTTGCAAAGTGCCTACCTGCTGATTTTGGCCTCTAGCTCAGCCGGCACCTAGGGAAACCTACCAAACCTGTGCAGTTTCGAAAACTAGGGACCTAGGGGAATCCAAGATGGGGTGACTTGTGGGGCTCTGACCAGGTTCTGTTACCCAGAATCCTTTGCAAACCTCACAATTTGGCTAAAAAAACACATTTTCCTCACATTTCGGTGACAGAAAGTTCTGGAATCTGAGAGGAGCCACAAATTGTCTTCCACCCAGCGTTCCCCCAAGTCTCCCGATAAAAATGATACCTCACTTGTGTGGGTAGGCCTAGCGCCTGTGACAGGAAATGCCCCAAAACACAACGTGGACACATCACATTTTTTTAAAGAAAACAGATGTTTTTTTTGCAAAGTGCCTACCTGTAGATTTTGGCCTCTAGCTCAGCCGGCACCTAGGGAAACCTACCAAACCTGTGCAATGTTTGAAAACTAGAGACCTAGGGGAATCCAAGATGGGGTGACTTGTGGGGCTCTGACCAGGTTCTGTTACCCAGAATCCTTTGCAAACTTCATAATGTGGCTAAAAAAACATATTTTCCTCACATTTCGGTGACAGAAGGTTCTGGAATCTGAGAGGAGCCACAAATTTCCTTCCACCCAGCGTTCCCCCAAGTCTCCAGATAAAAATGATACCTCACTTGTGTGGGTAGGCCTAGCGCCCGCGACAGGAAATGCCCCAAAACACAACGTGGACACATCACAATTTTTGACAGAAAACAGAGGTGTTTTTTGCAAAGTGCCTACCTGCTGATTTTGGCCTCTAGCTCAGCCGGCACCTAGGGAAACCTACCAAACCTGTGCAGTTTCGAAAACTAGGGACCTACGGGAATCCAAGATGGGGTGACTTGTGGGGCTCTGACCAGGTTCTGTTACCCAGAATCCTTTGCAAACTTCAAAATTTGGCTAAAAAAACACATTTTCCTCACATTTCGGTGACAGAAAGTTCTGGAATCTGAGAGGAGCCACAAATTTCCTTCCACCCAGCGTTCCCCCAAGTCTCCCGATAAAAATGATACCTCACTTGTGTGGGTAGGCCTAGCGCCTGTGACAGGAAATGCCCCAAAACACAACATGGACACATCACATTTTTTTAAAGAAAACAGATGGTTTTTTTGCAAAGTGCCTACCTGTAGATTTTGGCCTCTAGCTCAGCCGGCACCTAGGGAAACCTACCAAACCTGTGCAATGTTTGAAAACTAGAGACCTAGGGGAATCCAACATGGGGTGACTTGTGGGGCTCTGACCAGGTTCTGTTACCCAGAATCCTTTGCAAACTTCATAATGTGGCTAAAAAAACACATTTTCCTCACATTTCGGTGACAGAAGATTCTGGAATCTGAGAGGAGCCACAAATTTCCTTCCACCCAGCGTTCCCCCAAGTCTCCAGATAAAAATGATACCTCACTTGTGTGGGTAGGCCTAGCGCCCGCGACAGGAAATGCCCCAAAACACAACGTGGACAGATCAAATTTTTTTAAAGAAAACAGAGGTGTTTTTTTCAAAGTGCCTACCTGTAGATTTTGGCTTCTAGCTCAGCCGGCACCTAGCGAAACCTACCAAACCTGTGCATTTTTGAAAACTAGAGACCCAGGGGAATCCAAGATGGGGTGACTTGTGGGGCTCTGACCAGGTTATGTTACCCAGAATCCTTTGCAAACCTCAAAATTTGGCTAAAAAACACATTTTCCTCACATTTCGGTGACAGAAGGTTCTGGAATCTGAGAGGAGCCACAAATTTCCTTTCACCCAGCGTTCCCCCAAGTCTCCCGATAAAAATGATACCTCACTTGTGTGGGTAGGCCTAGCGCCGGCGACAGGAAATGCCCCAAAACACAACGTGGACACATCACAATTTTTGACAGAAAACAGAGGTGTTTTTTGCAAAGTGCCTACCTGCTGATTTTGGCCTCTAGCTCAGCCGGCACCTAGGGAAACCTACCAAACCTGTGCAGTTTCGAAAACTAGGGACCTAGGGGAATCCAAGATGGGGTGACTTGTGGGGCTCTGACCAGGTTCTGTTACCCAGAATCCTTTGCAAACCTCACAATTTGGCTAAAAAAACACATTTTCCTCACATTTCGGTGACAGAAAGTTCTGGAATCTGAGAGGAGCCACAAATTGTCTTCCACCCAGCGTTCCCCCAAGTCTCCCGATAAAAATGATACCTCACTTGTGTGGGTAGGCCTAGCGCCTGTGACAGGAAATGCCCCAAAACACAACGTGGACACATCACATTTTTTTTAAGAAAACAGATGTTTTTTTTGCAAAGTGCCTACCTGTAGATTTTGGCCTCTAGCTCAGCCGGCACCTAGGGAAACCTACCAAACCTGTGCAATGTTTGAAAACTAGAGACCTAGGGGAATCCAAGATGGGGTGACTTGTCGGGCTCTGACCAGGTTCTGTTACCCAGAATCCTTTGCAAACTTCATAATGTGGCTAAAAAAACATATTTTCCTCACATTTCGGTGACAGAAGGTTCTGGAATCTGAGAGGAGCCACAAATTTCCTTCCACCCAGCGTTCCCCCAAGTCTCCAGATAAAAATGATACCTCACTTGTGTGGGTAGGCCTAGCGCCCGCGACAGGAAATGCCCCAAAACACAACGTGGACACATCACATTTTTTTAAAGAAAACAGAGGTGTTTTTTGCAAAGTGCCTACCTGTAGATTTTGGCTTCTAGCTCAGCCGGCACCTAGCGAAACCTACCAAACCTGTGCATTTTTGAAAACTAGAGACCCAGGGGAATCCAAGATGGGGTGACTTGTGGGGCTCTGACCAGGTTCTGTTACCCAGAATCCTTTGCAAACCTCAAAATTTGGCTAAAAAAACACATTTTCCTCACATTTCGGTGACAGAAAGTTCTGGAATCTGAGAGGAGCCACAAATTTCCTTCCACCCAGCGTTCCCCCAAGTCTCCAGATAAAAATGATACCTCACTTGTGTGGGTAGGCCTAGCGCCCGTGACAGGAAATAACCCAAAACACAACATGGACACATCACATTTTTTGAAAGAAAACAGAGGTGTTTTTTGCAAAGTGCCTACCTGTAGATATTGGCCTCTAGCTCAGCCGGCACCTAGCGAAACCTACCAGACCTGTGCATTTTTGAAAACTAGAGACCCAGGGGAATCCAAGATGGGGTGACTTGTGGGGCTCTGACCAGGTTCTGTTACCCAGAATCTTTTGCAAACTTCAAAATTTGGCTAAAAAAACACATTTTCCTCACATTTCGGTGACAGAAAGTTCTGGAATCTGAGAAGAGCCACAAATTTCCTTCCACCCAGCGTTCCCCCAAGTCTCCCGATAAAAATGATACCTCACTTGTGTGGGTAGGCCTAGCGCCTGTGACAGGAAATGCCCCAAAACACAACGTGGACACATCACATTTTTTGAAAGAAAACAGATGTTTTTTTTGCAAAGTGCCTACCTGTAGATTTTGGCCTCTAGCTCAGCCGGCACCTAGGGAAACCTACCAAACCTGTGCAGTTTCGAAAACTAGGGACCTAGGGGAATCCAAGATGGGGTGACTTGTGGGGCTCTGACCAGGTTCTGTTACCCAGAATCATTTGCAAACCACAAAATTTGGCTAAAAATACACATTTTCCTCACATTTCGGTGACAGAAAGTTCTGGAATCTGAGAGGAGCCACAAATTTCCTTCCACCCAGCGTTCCCCCAAGTCTCCCGATAAAAATGATACCTCACTTGTTTGGGTAGGCCTAGCACCTGTGACAGGAAATGCCCCAAAACACAACGTGGACACATCACATTTTTTGAAAGAAAACAGATGTTTTTTTTGCAAAGTGCCTACCTGTAGATTTTGGCCTCTAGCTCAGCCGTCACCTAGGGAAACCTACCAGACCTGTGCATTTTTGAAAACTAGAGACCCAGGGGAATCCAAGATGGGGTGACTTGTGGGGCTCTGACCAGGTTCTGTTACCCAGAATCCTTTGCAAACTTCAAAATTTGGCTGAAAAAACACATTTTCCTCACATTTCGGTGACAGAAAGTTCTGGAATCTGAGAGGAGCCACAAATTTCCTTCCACCCAGCGTTCCCCCAAGTCTCCCGATAAAAATGATACCTCACTTGTGTGGGTTGGCCTAGCGCCTGTGACAGGAAATGCCCCAAAACACAACGTGGACACATCACATTTTTTTAAAGAAAACAGATGTTTTTTTTGCAAAGTGCCTACCTGTAGATTTTGGCCTCTAGCTCAGCCGGCACCTAGCGAAATCTACCAAACCTGTGCATTTTTTAAAACTAGAGACCCAGGGGAATCCAAGATGGGGTGACTTGTGGGGCTCTGACCAGGTTCTGTTACCCAGAATCATTTGCAAACCACAAAATTTGGCTAAAAATACACATTTTCCTCACATTTCGGTGACAGAAAGTTCTGGAATCTGAGAGGAGCGACAAATTTCCTTCCACCCAGCGTTCCCCCAAGTCTCCCGATAAAAATGATACCTCACTTGTTTGGGTAGGCCTAGCGCCTGTGACAGGAAATGCCCCAAAACACAACGTGGACACATCACATTTTTTGAAAGAAAACAGATGTTTTTTTTGCAAAGTGCCTACCTGTAGATTTTGGCCTCTAGCTCAGCCGGCACCTAGGGAAACCTACCAGACCTGTGCATTTTTGAAAACTAGAGACCCAGGGGAATCCAAGATGGGGTGACTTGTGGGGCTCTGACCAGGTTCTGTTACCCAGAATCC
The DNA here is from genome assembly GCF_031143425.1 of Pleurodeles waltl. Classification (NCBI taxonomy): domain Eukaryota; kingdom Metazoa; phylum Chordata; class Amphibia; order Caudata; family Salamandridae; genus Pleurodeles; species Pleurodeles waltl. The sequence goes on along the minus strand of NC_090440.1, from coordinate 69,442,827 downwards.
TTTGCAAACTTCATAATGTGGCTAAAAAAATACATTTTCCTCACATTTCGGTGACAGAAGGTTCTGGAATCTGAGAGGAGCCACAAATTTCCTTCCACCCAGCGTTCCCCCAAGTCTCCAGATAAAAATGATACCTCACTTGTGTGGGTAGGCCTAGCGCCCGCGACAGGAAATGCCCCAAAACACAACGTGGACACATCACATTTTTTTAAAGAAAACAGAGGTGTTTTTTGCAAAGTGCCTACCTGTAGATTTTGGCTTCTAGCTCAGCCGGCACCTAGCGAAACCTACCAAACCTGTGCATTTTTGAAAACTAGAGACCCAGGGGAATCCAAGATGGGGTGACTTGTGGGGCTCTGACCAGGTTCTGTTACCCAGAATCCTTTGCAAACCTCAAAATTTGGCTAAAAAAACACATTTTCCTCACATTTCGGTGACAGAAAGTTCTGGAATCTGAGAGGAGCCACAAATTTCCTTCCACCCAGCGTTCCCCCAAGTCTCCAGATAAAAATGATACCTCACTTGTGTGGGTAGGCCTAGCGCCCGTGACAGGAAATAACCCAAAACACAACATGGACACATCACATTTTTTGAAAGAAAACAGAGGTGTTTTTTGCAAAGTGCCTACCTGTAGATATTGGCCTCTAGCTCAGCCGGCACCTAGCGAAACCTACCAGACCTGTGCATTTTTGAAAACTAGAGACCCAGGGGAATCCAAGATGGGGTGACTTGTGGGGCTCTGACCAGGTTCTGTTACCCAGAATCCTTTGCAAACTTCAAAATTTGGCTAAAAAAACACATTTTCCTCACATTTCGGTGACAGAAAGTTCTGGAATCTGAGAGGAGCCACAAATTTCCTTCCACCCAGCGTTCCCCCAAGTCTCCCGATAAAAATGATACCTCACTTGTGTGGGTAGGCCTAGCGCCTGTGACAGGAAATGCCCCAAAACACAACGTGGACACATCACATTTTTTGAAAGAAAACAGATGTTTTTTTTGCAAAGTGCCTACCTGTAGATTTTGGCCTCTAGCTCAGCCGGCACCTAGGGAAACCTACCAAACCTGTGCAATGTTTGAAAACTAGAGACCTAGGGGAATCCAGGATGGGGTGACTTGTGGGGCTCTGACCAGGTTCTGTTACCCAGAATCCTTTGCAAACTTCATAATGTGGCTAAAAAAACACATTTTCCTCACATTTCGGTGACAGAAGGTTCTGGAATCTGAGAGGAGCCACAAATTTCCTTCCCTCCAGCGTTCCCCCAAGTCTCCAGATAAAAATGATACTTCACTTGTGTGGGTAGGCCTAGCGCCCGCGACAGGAAATGCCCCAAAACACAACGTGGACAGATCAAATTTTTTTAAAGAAAACAGAGGTGTTTTTTGCAAAGTGCCTACCTGTAGATTTTGGCTTCTAGCTCAGCCGGCACCTAGCGAAACCTACCAAACCTGTGCATTTTTGTAAACTAGAGACCCAGGGGAATCCAAGATGGGGTGACTTGTGGGGCTCTGACCAGGTTCTGTTACCCAGAATCCTTTGCAAACTTCAAAATTTGGCTAAAAAAACACATTTTCCTCACATTTCGGTGACAGAAAGTTCTGGAATCTGAGAGTAGCCACAAATTTCCTTCCACCCAGCGTTCCCCCAAGTCTCCCGATAAAAATGATACCTCACTTGTGTGGGTAGGCCTAGCGCCTGTGACAGGAAATGCCCCAAAACACAACATGGACACATCACATTTTTTGAAAGAAAACAGATGTTTTTTTTGCAAAGTGCCTACCTGTAGATTTTGGCCTCTAGCTCAGCCGGCACCTAGGGAAACCTACCAAACCTGTGCAATGTTTGAAAACTAGAGACCTAGGGGAATCCAACATGGGGTGACTTGTGGGGCTCTGACCAGGTTCTGTTACCCAGAATCCTTTGCAAACTTCATAATGTGGCTAAAAAAACACATTTTCCTCACATTTCGGTGACAGAAGATTCTGGAATCTGAGAGGAGCCACAAATTTCCTTCCACCCAGCGTTCCCCCAAGTCTCCAGATAAAAATGATACCTCACTTGTGTGGGTAGGCCTAGCGCCCGCGACAGGAAATGCCCCAAAACACAACGTGGACAGATCAATTTTTTTTAAAGAAAACAGAGGTGTTTTTTGCAAAGTGCCTACCTGTAGATTTTGTCTTCTAGCTCAGCCGGCACCTAGCGAAACCTACCAAACCTGTGCATTTTTGAAAACTAGAGACCCAGGGGAATCCAAGATGGGGTGACTTGTGGGGCTCTGACCAGGTTCTGTTACCCAGAATCCTTTGCAAACCTCAAAATTTGGCTAAAAAACACATTTTCCTCACATTTCGGTGACAGAAGGTTCTGGAATCTGAGAGGAGCCACAAATTTCCTTTCACCCAGCGTTCCCCCAAGTCTCCCGATAAAAATGATACCTCACTTGTGTGGGTAGGCCTAGCGCCGGCGACAGGAAATGCCCCAAAACACAACGTGGACACATCACAATTTTTGACAGAAAACAGAGGTGTTTTTTGCAAAGTGCCTACCTGCTGATTTTGGCCTCTAGCTCAGCCGGCACCTAGGGAAACCTACCAAACCTGTACAGTTTCGAAAACTAGGGACCTAGGGGAATCCAAGATGGGGTGACTTGTGGGGCTCTGACCAGGTTCTGTTACCCAGAATCCTTAGCAAACCTCACAATTTGGCTAAAAAAACACATTTTCCTCACATTTCGGTGACAGAAGGTTTTGGAATCTGAGAGGAGCCACAAATTTCCTTCCACCCAGCGTTCCCCCAAGTCTCCAGATAAAAATGATACCTCACTTGTGTGGGTAGGCCTAGCGCCCGCGACAGGAAATGCCCCAAAACACAATGTGGACACATCACATTTTTTTAAAGAAAACAGAGGTGTTTTTTGCAAAGTGCCTACCTGTAGATTTTGGCTTCTAGCTCAGCCGGCACCTAGCGAAACCTACCAAACCTGTGCATTTTTGAAAACTAGAGACCCAGGGGAATCCAAGATGCGGTGACTTGTGGGGCTCTGACCAGGTTCTGTTACCCAGAATCCTTTGCAAACCTCAAAATTTGGCTAAAAATACACATTTTCCTCACATTTCGGTGACAGAAAGTTCTGGAATCTGAGAGGAACCACAAATTTCCTTCCACCCAGCGTTCCCCCAAGTCTCCAGATAAAAATGATACCTCACTTGTGTGGGTAGGCCTAGCGCCCGTGACAGGAAATAACCCAAAACACAACATGGACACATCACATTTTTTGAAAGAAAACAGAGGTGTTTTTTGCAAAGTGCCTACCTGTAGATATTGGCCTCTAGCTCAGCCGGCACCTAGCGAAACCTACCAGACCTGTGCATTTTTAAAAACTAGAGACCCAGGGGAATCCAAGATGGGGTGACTTGTGGGGCTCTGACCAGGTTCTGTTACCCAGAATCCTTTGCAAACTTCAAAATTTGGCTAAAAAAACACATTTTCCTCACATTTCGGTGACAGAAAGTTCTAAAATCTGAGAGGAGCCACAAATTTCCTTCCACCCAGCGTTCCCCCAAGTCTCCCGATAAAAATGATACCTCACTTGTGTGGGTAGGCCTAGCGCCTGTGACAGGAAATGCCCCAAAACACAACGTGGACACATCACATTTTTTGAAAGAAAACAGATGTTTTTTTTGCAAAGTGCCTACCTGTAGATTTTGGCCTCTAGCTCAGCCGGCACCTAGCGAAACCTACCAGACCTGTGCATTTTTGAAAACTAGAGACCCAGGGGAATCCAAGATGGGGTGACTTGTGGGGCTCTGACCAGGTTCTGTTACCCAGAATCCTTTGCAAACTTCAAAATTTGGCTAAAAAAACACATTTTCCTCACATTTCGGTGACAGAAAGTTCTGGAATCTGAGAGGAGCCACAAATTTCCTTCCACCCAGCGTTCCCCCAAGTCTCCCGATAAAAATGATACCTCACTTGTGTGGGTTGGCCTAGCGCCTGTGACAGGAAATGCCCCAAAACACAACGTGGACACATCACATTTTTTTAAAGAAAACAGATGTTTTTTTTGCAAAGTGCCTACCTGTAGATTTTGGCCTCTAGCTCAGCCGGCACCTAGCGAAATCTACCAAACCTGTGCATTTTTTAAAACTAGAGACCCAGGGGAATCCAAGATGGGGTGACTTGTGGGGCTCTGACCAGGTTCTGTTACCCAGAATCATTTGCAAACCACAAAATTTGGCTAAAAATACACATTTTCCTCACATTTCGGTGACAGAAAGTTCTGGAATCTGAGAGGAGCGACAAATTTCCTTCCACCCAGCGTTCCCCCAAGTCTCCCGATAAAAATGATACCTCACTTGTTTGGGTAGGCCTAGCGCCTGTGACAGGAAATGCCCCAAAACACAACGTGGACACATCACATTTTTTGAAAGAAAACAGATGTTTTTTTTGCAAAGTGCCTACCTGTAGATTTTGGCCTCTAGCTCAGCCGGCACCTAGGGAAACCTACCAGACCTGTGCATTTTTGAAAACTAGAGACCCAGGGGAATCCAAGATGGGGTGACTTGTGGGGCTCTGACCAGGTTCTGTTACCCAGAATCCTTTGCAAACTTCATAATGTGGCTAAAAAAACACATTTTCCTCACATTTCGGTGACAGAAGGTTCTGGAATCTGAGAGGAGCCACAAATTTCCTTCCACCCAGCGTTCCCCCAAGTCTCCAGATAAAAATGATACCTCACTTGTGTGGGTAGGCCTAGCGCCCGCGACAGGAAATGCCCCAAAACACAACGTGGACACATCACATTTTTTTAAAGAAAACAGAGGTGTTTTTTGCAAAGTGCCTACCTGTAGATTTTGGCTTCTAGCTCAGCCGGCACCTAGCGAAACCTACCCAACCTGTGCATTTTTGAAAACTAGAGACCCAGGGGAATCCAAGATGGGGTGACTTGTGGGGCTCTGACCAGGTTCTGTTACCCAGAATCCTTTGCAAACCTCAAAATTTGGCTAAAAAAACACATTTTCCTCACATTTCGGTGACAGAAAGTTCTGGAATCTGAGAGGAGCCACAAATTTCCTTCCACCCAGCGTTCCCCCAAGTCTCCAGATAAAAATGATACCTCACTTGTGTGGGTAGGCCTAGCGCCCGTGACAGGAAATAACCCAAAACACAACATGGACACATCACATTTTTTGAAAGAAAACAGAGGTGTTTTTTGCAAAGTGCCTACCTGTAGATATTGGCCTCTAGCTCAGCCGGCACCTAGCGAAACCTACCAGACCTGTGCATTTTTGAAAACTAGAGACCCAGGGGAATCCAAGATGGGGTGACTTGTGGGGCTCTGACCAGGTTCTGTTACCCAGAATCCTTTGCAAACTTCAAAATTTGGCTAAAAAAACACATTTTCCTCACATTTCGGTGACAGAAAGTTCTGGAATCTGAGAGGAGCCACAAATTTCCTTCCACCCAGCGTTCCCCCAAGTCTCCTGATAAAAATGATACCTCACTTGTGTGGGTAGGCCTAGCGCCTGTGACAGGAAATGCCCCAAAACACAACGTGGACACATCACATTTTTTGAAAGAAAACAGATGTTTTTTTTGCAAAGTGCCTACCTGTAGATTTTGGCCTCTAGCTCAGCCGGCACCTAGGGAAACCTACCAAACCTGTGCAATGTTTGAAAACTAGAGACCTAGGGGAATCCAGGATGGGGTGACTTGTGGGGCTCTGACCAGGTTCTGTTACCCAGAATCCTTTGCAAACTTCATAATGTGGCTAAAAAAACACATTTTCCTCACATTTCGGTGACAGAAGGTTCTGGAATCTGAGAGGAGCCACAAATTTCCTTCCCTCCAGCGTTCCCCCAAGTCTCCAGATAAAAATGATACCTCACTTGTGTGGGTAGGCCTAGCGCCCGCGACAGGAAATGCCCCAAAACACAACGTGGACAGATCAAATTTTTTTAAAGAAAACAGAGGTGTTTTTTGCAAAGTGCCTACCTGTAGATTTTGGCTTCTAGCTCAGCCGGCACCTAGCGAAACCTACCAAACCTGTGCATTTTTGAAAACTAGAGACCCAGGGGAATCCAAGATGGGGTGACTTGTGGGGCTCTGACCAGGTTCTGTTACCCAGAATCCTTTGCAAACTTCAAAATTTGGCTAAAAAAACACATTTTCCTCACATTTCGGTGACAGAAAGTTCTGGAATCTGAGAGTAGCCACAAATTTCCTTCCACCCAGCGTTCCCCCAAGTCTCCCGATAAAAATGATACCTCACTTGTGTGGGTAGGCCTAGCGCCTGTGACAGGAAATGCCCCAAAACACAACATGGACACATCACATTTTTTTAAAGAAAACAGATGTTTTTTTTGCAAAGTGCCTACCTGTAGATTTTGGCCTCTAGCTCAGCCGGCACCTAGGGAAACCTACCAAACCTGTGCAATGTTTGAAAACTAGAGACCTAGGGGAATCCAACATGGGGTGACTTGTGGGGCTCTGACCAGGTTCTGTTACCCAGAATCCTTTGCAAACTTCATAATGTGGCTAAAAAAACACATTTTCCTCACATTTCGGTGACAGAAGATTCTGGAATCTGAGAGGAGCCACAAATTTCCTTCCACCCAGCGTTCCCCCAAGTCTCCAGATAAAAATGATACCTCACTTGTGTGGGTAGGCCTAGCGCCCGCGACAGGAAATGCCCCAAAACACAACGTGGACAGATCAAATTTTTTTAAAGAAAACAGAGGTGTTTTTTGCAAAGTGCCTACCTGTAGATTTTGGCTTCTAGCTCAGCCGGCACCTAGCGAAACCTACCAAACCTGTGCATTTTTGAAAACTAGAGACCCAGGGGAATCCAAGATGGGGTGACTTGTGGGGCTCTGACCAGGTTCTGTTACCCAGAATCCTTTGCAAACCTCAAAATTTGGCTAAAAAACACATTTTCCTCACATTTCGGTGACAGAAGGTTCTGGAATCTGAGAGGAGCCACAAATTTCCTTTCACCCAGCGTTCCCCCAAGTCTCCCGATAAAAATGATACCTCACTTGTGTGGGTAGGCCTAGCGCCGGCGACAGGAAATGCCCCAAAACACAACGTGGACACATCACAATTTTTGACAGAAAACAGAGGTGTTTTTTGCAAAGTGCCTACCTGCTGATTTTGGCCTCTAGCTCAGCCGGCACCTTGGGAAACCTACCAAACCTGTGCAGTTTCGAAAACTAGGGACCTAGGGGAATCCAAGATGGGGTGACTTGTGGGGCTCTGACCAGGTTCTGTTACCCAGAATCCTTTGCAAACCTCACAATTTGGCTAAAAAAACACATTTTCCTCACATTTCGGTGACAGAAAGTTCTGGAATCTGAGAGGAGCCACAAATTGTCTTCCACCCAGCGTTCCCCCAAGTCTCCCGATAAAAATGATACCTCACTTGTGTGGGTAGGCCTAGCGCCTGTGACAGGAAATGCCCCAAAACACAACGTGGACACATCACATTTTTTTAAAGAAAACAGATGTTTTTTTTGCAAAGTGCCTACCTGTAGATTTTGGCCTCTAGCTCAGCCGGCACCTAGGGAAACCTACCAAACCTGTGCAATGTTTGAAAACTAGAGACCTAGGGGAATCCAAGATGGGGTGACTTGTGGGGCTCTGACCAGGTTCTGTTACCCAGAATCCTTTGCAAACTTCATAATGTGGCTAAAAAAACATATTTTCCTCACATTTCGGTGACAGAAGGTTCTGGAATCTGAGAGGAGCCACAAATTTCCTTCCACCCAGCGTTCCCCCAAGTCTCCAGATAAAAATGATACCTCACTTGTGTGGGTAGGCCTAGCGCCCGCGACAGGAAATGCCCCAAAACACAACGTGGACACATCACAATTTTTGACAGAAAACAGAGGTGTTTTTTGCAAAGTGCCTACCTGCTGATTTTGGCCTCTAGCTCAGCCGGCACCTAGGGAAACCTACCAAACCTGTGCAGTTTCAAAACTAGGGACCTACGGGAATCCAAGATGGGGTGACTTGTGGGGCTCTGACCAGGTTCTGTTACCCAGAATCCTTTGCAAACTTCAAAATTTGGCTAAAAAAACACATTTTCCTCACATTTCGGTGACAGAAAGTTCTGGAATCTGAGAGGAGCCACAAATTTCCTTCCACCCAGCGTTCCCCCAAGTCTCCCGATAAAAATGATACCTCACTTGTGTGGGTAGGCCTAGCGCCTGTGACAGGAAATGCCCCAAAACACAACATGGACACATCACATTTTTTGAAAGAAAACAGATGGTTTTTTTGCAAAGTGCCTACCTGTAGATTTTGGCCTCTAGCTCAGCCGGCACCTAGGGAAACCTACCAAACCTGTGCAATGTTTGAAAACTAGAGACCTAGGGGAATCCAAGATGGGGTGACTTGTGGGGCTCTGACCAGGTTCTGTTACCCAGAATCCTTTGCAAACTTCATAATGTGGCTAAAAAAACTCATTTTCCTCACATTTCGGTGACAGAAGGTTCTGGAATCTGAGAGGAGCCACAAATTTCCTTCCACCCAGCGTTCCCCCAAGTCTCCAGATAAAAATGATACCTCACTTGTGTGGGTAGGCCTAGCGCCCGCGACAGGAAATGCCCCAAAACACAACGTGGACAGATCACATTTTTTTAAAGAAAACAGAGGTGTTTTTTGCAAAGTGCCTACCTGTAGATTTTGGCTTCTAGCTCAGCCGGCACCTAGCGAAACCTACCAAACCTGTGCATTTTTGAAAACTAGAGACCCAGGGGAATCCAAGATGGGGTGACTTGTGGGGCTCTGACCAGGTTCTGTTACCCAGAATCCTTTGCAAACCTCACAATTTGGCTAAAAAACACATTTTCCTCACATTTCGGTGACAGAAGGTTCTGGAATCTGAGAGGAGCCACAAATTTCCTTTCACCCAGCGTTCCCCCAAGTCTCCCAATAAAAATGATACCTCACTTGTGTGGGTAGGCCTAGCGCCCGCGACAGGAAATGCCCCAAAACACAACGTGGACACATCACAATTTTTGACAGAAAACAGAGGTGTTTTTTGCAAAGTGCCTACCTGCTGATTTTGGCCTCTAGCTCAGCCGGCACCTAGGGAAACCTACCAAACCTGTGCAGTTTCGAAAACTAGGGACCTAGGGGAATCCAAGATGGGGTGACTTGTGGGGCTCTGACCAGGTTCTGTTACCCAGAATCATTTGCAAACCACAAAATTTGGCTAAAAATACACATTTTCCTCACATTTCGGTGACAGAAAGTTCTGGAATCTGAGAGGAGCCACAAATTTCCTTCCACCCAGCGTTCCCCCAAGTCTCCCGATAAAAATGATACCTCACTTGTTTGGGTAGGCCTAGCGCCTGTGACAGGAAATGCCCCAAAACACAACGTGGACACATCACATTTTTTGAAAGAAAACAGATGTTTTTTTTGCAAAGTGCCTACCTGTAGATTTTGGCCTCTAGCTCAGCCGGCACCTAGGGAAACCTACCAGACCTGTGCATTTTTGAAAACTAGAGACCCAGGGGAATCCAAGATGGGGTGACTTGTGGGGCTCTGACCAGGTTCTGTTACCCAGAATCCTTTGCAAACTTCATAATGTGGCTAAAAAAACACATTTTCCTCACATTTCGGTGACAGAAGGTTCTGGAATCTGAGAGGAGCCACAAATTTCCTTCCACCCAGCGTTCCCCCAAGTCTCCAGATAAAAATGATACCTCACTTGTGTGGGTAGGCCTAGCGCCCGCGACAGGAAATGCCCCAAAACACAACGTGGACAGATCAATTTTTTTTAAAGAAAACAGAGGTGTTTTTTGCAAAGTGCCTACCTGTAGATTTTGGCTTCTAGCTCAGCCGGCACCTAGCGAAACCTACCAAACCTGTGCATTTTTGAAAACTAGAGACCCAGGGGAATCCAAGATGGGGTGACTTGTGGGGCTCTGACCAGGTTCTGTTACCCAGAATCCTTTGCAAACTTCAAAATTTGGCTAAAAAAACACATTTTCCTCACATTTCGGTGACAGAAAGTTCTGGAATCTGAGAGGAGCCACAAATTTCCTTCCACCCAGCGTTCCCCCAAGTCTCCCGATAAAAATGATACCTCACTTGTGTGGGTAGGCCTAGCGCCTGTGACAGGAAATGCCCCAAAACACAACGTCGACACATCACATTTTTTTAAAGAAAACAGATGTTTTTTTTGCAAAGTGCCTACCTGTAGATTTTGGCCTCTAGCTCAGCCGGCACCTAGCGAAATCTACCAAACCTGTGCATTTTTGAAAACTAGAGACCCAGGGGAATCCAAGATGGGGTGACTTGTGGGGCTCTGACCAGGTTCTGTTACCCAGAATCATTTGCAAACCACAAAATTTGGCTAAAAATACACATTTTCCTCACATTTCGGTGACAGAAAGTTCTGGAATCTGAGAGGAGCCACAAATTTCCTTCCACCCAGCGTTCCCCCAAGTCTCCCGATAAAAATGATACCTCACTTGTGTGGGTTGGCCTAGCGCCTGTGACAGGAAATGCCCCAAAACACAACGTGGACACATCACATTTTTTTAAAGAAAACAGATGTTTTTTTTGCAAAGTGCCTACCTGTAGATTTTGGCCTCTAGCTCAGCCGGCACCTAGCGAAATCTACCAAACCTGTGCATTTTTGAAAACTAGAGACCCAGGGGAATCCAAGATGGGGTGACTTGTGGGGCTCTGACCAGGTTCTGTTACCCAGAATCATTTGCAAACCACAAAATTTGGCTAAAAATACACATTTTCCTCACATTTCGGTGACAGAAAGTTCTGGAATCTGAGAGGAGCGACAAATTTCCTTCCACCCAGCGTTCCCCCAAGTCTCCCGATAAAAATGATACCTCACTTGTTTGGGTAGGCCTAGCGCCTGTGACAGGAAATGCCCCAAAACACAACGTGGACACATCACATTTTTTGAAAGAAAACAGATGTTTTTTTTGCAAAGTGCCTACCTGTAGATTTTGGCCTCTAGCTCAGCCGGCACCTAGGGAAACCTACCAGACCTGTGCATTTTTGAAAACTAGAGACCCAGGGGAATCCAAGATGGGGTGACTTGTGGGGCTCTGACCAGGTTCTGTTACCCAGAATCCTTTGCAAACTTCATAATGTGGCTAAAAAAACACATTTTCCTCACATTTCGGTGACAGAAGGTTCTGGAATCTGAGAGGAGCCACAAATTTCCTTCCACCCAGCGTTCCCCCAAGTCTCCAGATAAAAATGATACCTCACTTGTGTGGGTAGGCCTAGCGCCCGCGACAGGAAATGCCCCAAAACACAACGTGGACAGATCAATTTTTTTTAAAGAAAACAGAGGTGTTTTTTGCAAAGTGCCTACCTGTAGATTTTGGCTTCTAGCTCAGCCGGCACCTAGCGAAACCTACCAAACCTGTGCATTTTTGAAAACTAGAGACCCAGGGGAATCCAAGATGGGGTGACTTGTGGGGCTCTGACCAGGTTCTGTTACCCAGAATCCTTTGCAAACTTCAAAATTTGGCTAAAAAAACACATTTTCCTCACATTTCGGTGACAGAAAGTTCTGGAATCTGAGAGGAGCCACAAATTTCCTTCCACCCAGCGTTCCCCCAAGTCTCCCGATAAAAATGATACCTCACTTGTGTGGGTAGGCCTAGCGCCTGTGACAGGAAATGCCCCAAAACACAACGTCGACACATCACATTTTTTTAAAGAAAACAGATGTTTTTTTTGCAAAGTGCCTACCTGTAGATTTTGGCCTCTAGCTCAGCCGGCACCTAGCGAAATCTACCAAACCTGTGCATTTTTGAAAACTAGAGACCCAGGGGAATCCAAGATGGGGTGACTTGTGGGGCTCTGACCAGGTTCTGTTACCCAGAATCATTTGCAAACCACAAAATTTGGCTAAAAATACACATTTTCCTCACATTTCGGTGACAGAAAGTTCTGGAATCTGAGAGGAGCCACAAATTTCCTTCGACCCAGCGTTCCCCCAAGTCTCCCGATAAAAATGATACCTCACTTGTTTGGGTAGGCCTAGCGCCTGTGACAGGAAATGCCCCAAAACACAACGTGGACACATCACATTTTTTGAAAGAAAACAGATGTTTTTTTTGCAAAGTGCCTACCTGTAGATTTTGGCCTCTAGCTCAGCCGGCACCTAGGGAAACCTACCAGACCTGTGCATTTTTGAAAACTAGAGACCCAGGGGAATCCAAGATGGGGTGACTTGTGGGGCTCTGACCAGGTTCTGTTACCCAGAATCATTTGCAAACCACAAAATTTGGCTAAAAAAACACATTTTCCTCACATTTCGGTGACAGAAAGTTCTGGAATCTGAGAGGAGCCACAAATTTCCTTCCACCCAGCGTTCCCCCAAGTCTCCCGATAAAAATGATACCTCACTTGTGTGGGTAGGCCTAGCGCCTGTGACAGGAAATGCCCCAAAACACAACGTGGACACATCACATTTTTTTAAAGAAAACAGAGGTGTTTTTTGCAAAGTGCCTACCTGTAGATTTTGGCTTCTAGCTCAGCCGGCACCTAGCGAAACCTACCAAACCTGTGCATTTTTGAAAACTAGAGACCCAGGGGAATCCAAGATGGGGTGACTTGTGGGGCTCTGACCAGGTTCTGTTACCCAGAATCCTTTGCAAACCTCAAAATTTGGCTAAAAAAACACATTTTCCTCACATTTCGGTGACAGAAAGTTCTGGAATCTGAGAGGAGCCACAAATTTCCTTCCACCCAGCGTTCCCCCAAGTCTCCAGATAAAAATGATACCTCACTTGTGTGGGTAGGCCTAGCGCCCGTGACAGGAAATAACCCAAAACACAACATGGACAGATCAATTTTTTGAAAGAAAACAGAGGTGTTTTTTGCAAAGTGCCTACCTGTAGATATTGGCCTCTAGCTCAGCCGGCACCTAGCGAAACCTACCAGACCTGTGCATTTTTGAAAACTAGAGACCCAGGGGAATCCAAGATGGGGTGACTTGTGGGGCTCTGACCAGGTTCTGTTACCCAGAATCCTTTGCAAACTTCAAAATTTGGCTAAAAAAACACATTTTCCTCACATTTCGGTGACAGAAAGTTCTGGAATCTGAGAGGAGCCACAAATTTCCTTCCACCCAGCGTTCCCCCAAGTCTCCCGATAAAAATGATACCTCACTTGTGTGGGTAGGCCTAGCGCCTGTGACAGGAAATGCCCCAAAACACAACGTCGACACATCACATTTTTTGAAAGAAAACAGATGTTTTTTTTGCAAAGTGCCTACCTGTAGATTTTGGCCTCTAGCTCAGCCGGCACCTAGCGAAATCTACCAAACCTGTGCATTTTTGAAAACTAGAGACCCAGGGGAATCCAAGATGGGGTGACTTGTGGGGCTCTGACCAGGTTCTGTTACCCAGAATCATTTGCAAACCACAAAATTTGGCTAAAAATACACATTTTCCTCACATTTCGGTGACAGAAAGTTCTGGAATCTGAGAGGAGCCACAAATTTCCTTCCACCCAGCGTTCCCCCAAGTCTCCCGATAAAAATGATACCTCACTTGTGTGGGTTGGCCTAGCGCCTGTGACAGGAAATGCCCCAAAACACAACGTGGACACATCACATTTTTTTAAAGAAAACAGATGTTTTTTTTGCAAAGTGCCTACCTGTAGATTTTGGCCTCTAGCTCAGCCGGCACCTAGCGAAATCTACCAAACCTGTGCATTTTTGAAAACTAGAGACCCAGGGGAATCCAAGATGGGGTGACTTGTGGGGCTCTGACCAGGTTCTGTTACCCAGAATCATTTGCAAACCACAAAATTTGGCTAAAAATACACATTTTCCTCACATTTCGGTGACAGAAAGTTCTGGAATCTGAGAGGAGCGACAAATTTCCTTCCACCCAGCGTTCCCCCAAGTCTCCCGATAAAAATGATACCTCACTTGTTTGGGTAGGCCTAGCGCCTGTGACAGGAAATGCCCCAAAACACAACGTGGACACATCACATTTTTTGAAAGAAAACAGATGTTTTTTTTGCAAAGTGCCTACCTGTAGATTTTGGCCTCTAGCTCAGCCGGCACCTAGGGAAACCTACCAGACCTGTGCATTTTTGAAAACTAGAGACCCAGGGGAATCCAAGATGGGGTGACTTGTGGGGCTCTGACCAGGTTCTGTTACCCAGAATCCTTTGCAAACTTCATAATGTGGCTAAAAAAACACATTTTCCTCACATTTCGGTGACAGAAGGTTCTGGAATCTGAGAGGAGCCACAAATTTCCTTCCACCCAGCGTTCCCCCAAGTCTCCAGATAAAAATGATACCTCACTTGTGTGGGTAGGCCTAGCGCCCGCGACAGGAAATGCCCCAAAACACAACGTGGACAGATCAATTTTTTTTAAAGAAAACAGAGGTGTTTTTTGCAAAGTGCCTACCTGTAGATTTTGGCTTCTAGCTCAGCCGGCACCTAGCGAAACCTACCAAACCTGTGCATTTTTGAAAACTAGAGACCCAGGGGAATCCAAGATGGGGTGACTTGTGGGGCTCTGACCAGGTTCTGTTACCCAGAATCCTTTGCAAACTTCATAATGTGGCTAAAAAAACACATTTTCCTCACATTTCGGTGACAGAAGGTTCTGGAATCTGAGAGGAGCCACAAATTTCCTTCCACCCAGCGTTCCCCCAAGTCTCCAGATAAAAATGATACCTCACTTGTGTGGGTAGGCCTAGCGCCCGCGACAGGAAATGCCCCAAAACACAACGTGGACAGATCAATTTTTTTTAAAGAAAACAGAGGTGTTTTTTGCAAAGTGCCTACCTGTAGATTTTGGCTTCTAGCTCAGCCGGCACCTAGCGAAACCTACCAAACCTGTGCATTTTTGAAAACTAGAGACCCAGGGGAATCCAAGATGGGGTGACTTGTGGGGCTCTGACCAGGTTCTGTTACCCAGAATCCTTTGCAAACTTCAAAATTTGGCTAAAAAAACACATTTTCCTCACATTTCGGTGACAGAAAGTTCTGGAATCTGAGAGGAGCCACAAATTTCCTTCCACCCAGCGTTCCCCCAAGTCTCCCGATAAAAATGATACCTCACTTGTGTGGGTAGGCCTAGCGCCTGTGACAGGAAATGCCCCAAAACACAACGTCGACACATCACATTTTTTTAAAGAAAACAGATGTTTTTTTTGCAAAGTGCCTACCTGTAGATTTTGGCCTCTAGCTCAGCCGGCACCTAGCGAAATCTACCAAACCTGTGCATTTTTGAAAACTAGAGACCCAGGGGAATCCAAGATGGGGTGACTTGTGGGGCTCTGACCAGGTTCTGTTACCCAGAATCATTTGCAAACCACAAAATTTGGCTAAAAATACACATTTTCCTCACATTTCGGTGACAGAAAGTTCTGGAATCTGAGAGGAGCCACAAATTTCCTTCGACCCAGCGTTCCCCCAAGTCTCCCGATAAAAATGATACCTCACTTGTTTGGGTAGGCCTAGCGCCTGTGACAGGAAATGCCCCAAAACACAACGTGGACACATCACATTTTTTGAAAGAAAACAGATGTTTTTTTTGCAAAGTGCCTACCTGTAGATTTTGGCCTCTAGCTCAGCCGGCACCTAGGGAAACCTACCAGACCTGTGCATTTTTGAAAACTAGAGACCCAGGGGAATCCAACATGGGGTGACTTGTGGGGCTCTGACCAGGTTCTGTTACCCAGAATCCTTTGCAAACTTCAAAATTTGGCTAAAAAAACACATTTTCCTCACATTTCGGTGACAGAAAGTTCTGGAATCTGAGAGGAGCCACAAATTTCCTTCCACCCAGCGTTCCCCCAAGTCTCCCGATAAAAATGATACCTCACTTGTGTGGGTAGGCCTAGCGCCTGTGACAGGAAATGCCCCAAAACACAACGTGGACACATCACATTTTTTGAAAGAAAACAGAGGTGTTTTTTGCAAAGTGCCTACCTGTAGATTTTGGCTTCTAGCTCAGCCGGCACCTAGCAAAACCTACCAAACCTGTGCATTTTTGAAAACTAGAGACCCAGGGGAATCCAAGATGGGGTGACTTGTGGGGCTCTGACCAGGTTCTGTTACCCAGAATCCTTTGCAAACCTCAAAATTTGGCTAAAAAAACACATTTTCCTCACATTTCGGTGACAGAAAGTTCTGGAATCTGAGAGGAGCCACAAATTTCCTTCCACCCAGCGTTCCCCCAAGTCTCCAGATAAAAATGATACCTCACTTGTGTGGGTAGGCCTAGCGCCCGTGACAGGAAATAACCCAAAACACAACATGGACAGATCAATTTTTTGAAAGAAAACAGAGGTGTTTTTTGCAAAGTGCCTACCTGTAGATATTGGCCTCTAGCTCAGCCGGCACCTAGCGAAACCTACCAGACCTGTGCATTTTTGAAAACTAGAGACCCAGGGGAATCCAAGATGGGGTGACTTGTGGGGCTCTGACCAGGTTCTGTTACCCAGAATCCTTTGCAAACTTCAAAATTTGGCTAAAAAAACACATTTTCCTCACATTTCGGTGACAGAAAGTTCTGGAATCTGAGAGGAGCCACAAATTTCCTTCCACCCAGCGTTCCCCCAAGTCTCCCGATAAAAATGATACCTCACTTGTGTGGGTAGGCCTAGCGCCTGTGACAGGAAATGCCCCAAAACACAACGTCGACACATCACATTTTTTGAAAGAAAACAGATGTTTTTTTTGCAAAGTGCCTACCTGTAGATTTTGGCCTCTAGCTCAGCCGGCACCTAGCGAAATCTACCAAACCTGTGCATTTTTGAAAACTAGAGACCCAGGGGAATCCAAGATGGGGTGACTTGTGGGGCTCTGACCAGGTTCTGTTACCCAGAATCATTTGCAAACCACAAAATTTGGCTAAAAATACACATTTTCCTCACATTTCGGTGACAGAAAGTTCTGGAATCTGAGAGGAGCCACAAATTTCCTTCCACCCAGCGTTCCCCCAAGTCTCCCGATAAAAATGATACCTCACTTGTGTGGGTTGGCCTAGCGCCTGTGACAGGAAATGCCCCAAAACACAACGTGGACACATCACATTTTTTTAAAGAAAACAGATGTTTTTTTTGCAAAGTGCCTACCTGTAGATTTTGGCCTCTAGCTCAGCCGGCACCTAGCGAAATCTACCAAACCTGTGCATTTTTGAAAACTAGAGACCCAGGGGAATCCAAGATGGGGTGACTTGTGGGGCTCTGACCAGGTTCTGTTACCCAGAATCATTTGCAAACCACAAAATTTGGCTAAAAATACACATTTTCCTCACATTTCGGTGACAGAAAGTTCTGGAATCTGAGAGGAGCGACAAATTTCCTTCCACCCAGCGTTCCCCCAAGTCTCCCGATAAAAATGATACCTCACTTGTTTGGGTAGGCCTAGCGCCTGTGACAGGAAATGCCCCAAAACACAACGTGGACACATCACATTTTTTGAAAGAAAACAGATGTTTTTTTTGCAAAGTGCCTACCTGTAGATTTTGGCCTCTAGCTCAGCCGGCACCTAGGGAAACCTACCAGACCTGTGCATTTTTGAAAACTAGAGACCCAGGGGAATCCAAGATGGGGTGACTTGTGGGGCTCTGACCAGGTTCTGTTACCCAGAATCCTTTGCAAACTTCATAATGTGGCTAAAAAAACACATTTTCCTCACATTTCGGTGACAGAAGGTTCTGGAATCTGAGAGGAGCCACAAATTTCCTTCCACCCAGCGTTCCCCCAAGTCTCCAGATAAAAATGATACCTCACTTGTGTGGGTAGGCCTAGCGCCCGCGACAGGAAATGCCCCAAAACACAACGTGGACAGATCAATTTTTTTTAAAGAAAACAGAGGTGTTTTTTGCAAAGTGCCTACCTGTAGATTTTGGCTTCTAGCTCAGCCGGCACCTAGCGAAACCTACCAAACCTGTGCATTTTTGAAAACTAGAGACCCAGGGGAATCCAAGATGGGGTGACTTGTGGGGCTCTGACCAGGTTCTGTTACCCAGAATCCTTTGCAAACTTCAAAATTTGGCTAAAAAAACACATTTTCCTCACATTTCGGTGACAGAAAGTTCTGGAATCTGAGAGGAGCCACAAATTTCCTTCCACCCAGCGTTCCCCCAAGTCTCCCGATAAAAATGATACCTCACTTGTGTGGGTAGGCCTAGCGCCTGTGACAGGAAATGCCCCAAAACACAACGTCGACACATCACATTTTTTTAAAGAAAACAGATGTTTTTTTTGCAAAGTGCCTACCTGTAGATTTTGGCCTCTAGCTCAGCCGGCACCTAGCGAAATCTACCAAACCTGTGCATTTTTGAAAACTAGAGACCCAGGGGAATCCAAGATGGGGTGACTTGTGGGGCTCTGACCAGGTTCTGTTACCCAGAATCATTTGCAAACCACAAAATTTGGCTAAAAATACACATTTTCCTCACATTTCGGTGACAGAAAGTTCTGGAATCTGAGAGGAGCCACAAATTTCCTTCGACCCAGCGTTCCCCCAAGTCTCCCGATAAATATGATACCTCACTTGTTTGGGTAGGCCTAGCGCCTGTGACAGGAAATGCCCCAAAACACAACGTGGACACATCACATTTTTTGAAAGAAAACAGATGTTTTTTTTGCAAAGTGCCTACCTGTAGATTTTGGCCTCTAGCTCAGCCGGCACCTAGGGAAACCTACCAGACCTGTGCATTTTTGAAAACTAGAGACCCAGGGGAATCCAAGATGGGGTGACTTGTGGGGCTCTGACCAGGTTCTGTTACCCAGAATCCTTTGCAAACTTCAAAATTTGGCTAAAAAAACACATTTTCCTCACATTTCGGTGACAGAAAGTTCTGGAATCTGAGAGGAGCCACAAATTTCCTTCCACCCAGCGTTCCCCCAAGTCTCCCGATAAAAATGATACCTCACTTGTGTGGGTAGGCCTAGCGCCTGTGACAGGAAATGCCCCAAAACACAACGTGGACACATCACATTTTTTTAAAGAAAACAGAGGTGTTTTTTGCAAAGTGCCTACCTGTAGATTTTGGCTTCTAGCTCAGCCGGCACCTAGCGAAACCTACCAAACCTGTGCATTTTTGAAAACTAGAGACCCAGGGGAATCCAAGATGGGGTGACTTGTGGGGCTCTGACCAGGTTCTGTTACCCAGAATCCTTTGCAAACCTCAAAATTTGGCTAAAAAAACACATTTTCCTCACATTTCGGTGACAGAAAGTTCTGGAATCTGAGAGGAGCCACAAATTTCCTTCCACCCAGCGTTCCCCCAAGTCTCCAGATAAAAATGATACCTCACTTGTGTGGGTAGGCCTAGCGCCCGTGACAGGAAATAACCCAAAACACAACATGGACACATCACATTTTTTGAAAGAAAACAGAGGTGTTTTTTGCAAAGTGCCTACCTGTAGATATTGGCCTCTAGCTCAGCCGGCACCTAGCGAAACCTACCAGACCTGTGCATTTTTGAAAACTAGAGACCCAGGGGAATCCAAGATGGGGTGACTTGTGGGGCTCTGACCAGGTTCTGTTACCCAGAATCCTTTGCAAACTTCAAAATTTGGCTAAAAAAACACCTTTTCCTCACATTTCGGTGACAGAAAGTTCTGGAATCTGAGAGGAGCCACAAATTTCCTTCAACCCAGCGTTCCCCCAAGTCTCCCGATAAAAATGATACCTCACTTGTGTGGGTAGGCCTAGCGTCTGTGACAGGAAATGCCCCAAAACACAACATGGACACATCACATTTTTTGAAAGAAAACAGATGTTTTTTTTGCAAAGTGCCTACCTGTAGATTTTGGCCTCTAGCTCAGCCGGCACCTAGGGAAACCTACCAAACCTGTGCAATGTTTGAAAACTAGAGACCTAGGGGAATCCAAGATGGGGTGACTTGTGGGGCTCTGACCAGGTTCTGTTACCCAGAATCCTTTGCAAACTTCATAATGTGGCTAAAAAAACACATTTTCCCACATTTCGGTGACAGAAGGTTCTGGAATCTGAGAGGAGCCACAAATTTCCTTCCACCCAGCGTTCCCCTAAGTCTCCAGATAAAAATGATACCTCACTTGTGTGGGTAGGCCTAGCGCCCGCGACAGGAAATGCCCCAAAACACAACGTGGACAGATCAAATTTTTTTAAAGAAAACAGAGGTGTTTTTTGCAAAGTGCCTACCTGTAGATTTTGGCTTCTAGCTCAGCCGGCACCTAGCGAAACCTACCAAACCTGTGCATTTTTGAAAACTAGAGACCCAGGGGAATCCAAGATGGGGTGACTTGTGGGGCTCTGACCAGGTTCTGTTACCCAGAATCCTTTGCAAACCTCAAAATTTGGCTAAAAAACACATTTTCCTCACATTTCGGTGACAGAAGGTTCTGGAATCTGAGAGGAGCCACAAATTTCCTTTCACCCAGCGTTCCCCCAAGTCTCCCGATAAAAATGATACCTCACTTGTGTGGGTAGGCCTAGCGCCCGCGACAGGAAATGCCCCAAAACACAACGTGGACACATCACAATTTTTGACAGAAAACAGAGGTGTTTTTTGCAAAGTGCCTACCTGCTGATTTTGGCCTCTAGCTCAGCCGGCACCTAGGGAAACCTACCAAACCTGTGCAGTTTTGAAAACTAGGGACCTAGGGGAATCCAAGATGGGGTGACTTGTGGGGCTCTGACCAGGTTCTGTTACCCAGAATCATTTGCAAACCACAAAATTTGGCTAAAAATACACATTTTCCTCACATTTCGGTGACAGAAAGTTCTGGAATCTGAGAGGAGCCACAAATTTCCTTCCACCCAGCGTTCCCCCAAGTCTCCAGATAAAAATTATACCTCACTTGTGTGGGTAGGCCTAGCGCCCGTGACAGGAAATAACCCAAAACACAACATGGACACATGACATTTTTTGAAAGAAAACAGAGGTGTTTTTTGCAAAGTGCCTACCTGTAGATTTTGGCCTCTAGCTCAGCCGGCACTTAGGGAAACCTACCAAACCTGTGCAGTTTTTAAAACTAGAGACCTAGGGGAATCCAAGATGGGGTGACTTGTGGGGCTCTGACCAGGTTCTGTTACCCAGAATCCTTTGCAAACCTCACAATTTGGCTAAAAAAACACATTTTCCTCACATTTCGGTGACAGAAAGTTCTGGAATCTGAGAGGAGCCACAAATTGTCTTCCACCCAGCGTTCCCCCAAGTCTCCCGATAAAAATGATACCTCACTTGTGTGGGTAGGCCTAGCGCCTGCGACAGGAAATGCCCCAAAACACAACGTGGACACATCACAATTTTTGACAGAAAACAGAGGTGTTTTTTGCAAAGTGCCTACCTGTGGATTTTGTCCTCTACCTCAGCCGGCTCCAGGGGGGGCAGAAATGGCCTAAAATAAATTTGCCCCCCCAACCCCCACCGGGAGTGACCCTTGCCTACAGGGTCGCTCCCCCTGCGTGACACTGGCGCAAAAAAAAAATCCCCGGTTCCTAGTAGTTTCTGCCCCCTTGGGGGCAGATTGACCTAAAATCGGCCGATCTGAATGGTCTAAATACAATTTGCCCCCCAGGGGAGCGACCCTTGCCTAATGGGTCCCTCCCCATCTCTAAAAAAAAAAAAAAATGCCCTGGCGCCTAGAGGTTTCTGCCCCCCCGGGGGCAAGACCGGCCTAATAACAATAGGCCGATCTGCCCCCAGGGGGGGCAGAAATGGCCTAAAATAAATTTGCCACCCCACCCCCCAAACCCTCCCGGGGAGCGACCTTTGCCTACGGGGTCGCTCCTCCTGCGTGACATTGGCGCAAAAAAAAAAAATCCCTGGTGCCTAGTGGTTTCTGCCCCCTTGGGGGCAGATTGACCTAAAATCGGCCGATCTGAATGGTCTAAATACAATTTGCCCCCCAGGGGAGCGACCCTTGCCTAATGGGTCGCTCCCCATCTCTAAAAAAAATAAAATAAAAAAAAAAACACAAAAGAAAATTTGCCCTGGCGCTAGGGGTTTCTGCCCCCCCCCGGGGGCAGATCGGCCTAATAACAATAGGCCGATCAGCTCCCATAGGGGGCAGAAATGGCCTAAAATAAATTTGCCCCCCAATTCCCCCCCGGGAGCGACCCTTGCCTACAGGGTCGGTCCCCCTGCGTGACATTGGGCAAAAAAATAAACCCTGGTGCCTAGTGGTTTCTGCCCCCCTTGGGGGCAGATTGGCGTAGCAAAAATCAGCCGATCTGCCACCAAAGGGGGCAGAAATGGCCTAAATACAATTTTCCCCTCCAGGGGAGCGACCCTTGCCCAAGGGGTCACTCCCCATCTGTAAAACAAAGACAAAACAAAAAATCCCCGGTGCCTAGTGGTTTCAGCCCCCCTTGGGGGCAGATCGGCCTAATCAAAATAGGCTGATCTGCCCCCCAGGGTGGCAGAAATGGCCTAAAATAATTTTTACCCCCAGGGGAGCGACCCTTGCCTAAGGGGTCGCTCCCCACCTGCAAAAAAACAAAAAGAAAAACCAAAAAATGATCCTTGGTGCCTAGAGGTTTCCGCCGCCACTGGGGGCAGATCGGCCTAATAATAGGCCAATCTGCCCCCAGGGGGGGCAGAAAAGGCCTTCCAAAAAAATGCCCCCTCTGGGAGCGACCCTTGTCCAAGGGGTCGCTCCCTTATGCCAATTTCAGGAAAAAACAAAAAAATCCCTGGTGTCTAGTGGGTTTCAAAAGCCGGATTGCAAGCAATCGGGCTTTTGAAACGCTCAGAGAGACTTCAAAGGGAAGGAAATTCCATTCCTTCCCTTTGAAGCCTCTCCGGGCCTCCCCCACGTGATGGAAAGAGAAATGCTAAGCATTTCTCTTTCGATCACGCTGGAAGCTGAGCTTCCAGCGCAATGGGGAGAGGCCCTCTGTGTTTGTCAGCGTGCGATGCACGCTGACATCATGGGGGTGGTGGGGTCGGGGGTGGAAGGGGAAGGGCTTCCCCTTCCATCCCTGCCTTGGAGGGGTGGGTGTGGTGCACATGGGGGGAGCGCTAGCGCTCCCCCCGGTTCCCGGGTGTAGGATGAGGTGACCTCGTCCAAGGCACCCGGGAACCGGGTACATATATAGTGCACATTACTAGGGACTTATAAGTAAATTAAATAGTCCAATCAGGTATGATCCAAGGTTACCATGTTTAAAGGGAGAGAGCATATGCACTTTAACACTGGTTAGCAGTGATAAAGTGCGCAGAGTCTAAAAGCCAGCAAAAACAGTGTCCAAAAAGTGGAGGGAGGCAGGCAAAATGTTAGGGGTGACCACCCTAAGGCTGTCAGGCCTAACAGCATGCCAACAACCTGCTGAGTGGTCACTCTGCAGCTAGCCATGATACGCACTCACAACAAATGGATTGCCAACAACCACCATCACTAAAATAAGTAATAAACAAAGTGTAACTTTATCACAAAGAGTTATGTACTAAAAAACTATACCAGTCACTTGCCTAAAAAAGCTACTCACCAGCAACTACTCTGCACAGACACAGCAAACACCAATGATATCCCACTAAAAAGAAAAAAGCAATATTAGACATATGACAACACAAATATCATTGTGCCCAAATCTAAGGACAATTTCACACACAATACTACATTTAGTACCCCAACCGACCTATACCAACACGGCACACAATGACGTCAACTCCCTCCTTTCAGCAACACATACGCTTTGCAATTGTCTCTCACACAATTGCTCATACACACCTAATGCAAAAATATTACGAGCAAAAACCAACAACTTGTCTGCACACTGCAGTATAGGATAACCCAAACACTTCATAGCAGCACAGAGAGATGCTTTCTGACTATAAACTTCACAGCTCCACAACGAATGACACTTATGAGCAAACCTCACTGCGGTTGATACTGATCCTCCAATTCCACTCAGGACTCACTTAATACCAACCAAACCCACACCCATTCAAGGAAACAACATATCATGACAAGTACCTCAATGTAGATAATAAACTATCCAAGTGTCTTCTACACTTGTGAGCTTTCTGGGGATCTTAGGCCACAACGGATCTGTCAACAACAGCAGCAATAACCACTGACATTTTTTAGCAAGAAGCTCTACAGTAACACAAGTATGATGACTCTGCAAAATACTTTACAACATAACACTTGGCCACAATCTTCAGGCCAAAAGCATTGGAAGTGCAAAACCCTGTTAATACTCACACATCCGTCTCTTGCAGGAACGATGCTGGAACTTCATCAGTCTTCAGAATAAACCATGGGACAGAATTCAGGATGGTCAACATTTGGAGTGGGCAATCACATGGGATCAATCATACTTCCGTAATACTAAGCCTAAATAGTCCCCCCCCCCACAGGGGTGAACCAGTCCTCTGATTAAAGATTTGTTGGTCCATTCCTTTCTTTGCATGAATCAATACCCGACAAGGTAATGAATCTTTTGACCCAACATAAGGGTGTTAAGAACAAATAATTACATTTCAATACAAACCAATTCAATTACACAGTGCGACCAATGTGGCCACACAAGAAAAACTCCTTTCGGGAACAAAGTTAGGAGGTTTTATTACAAGCTCAAACTCAAACTCATGTAGACAATTCTCAAGACAAAGTTATAAAGATACAGTATCAACAAAGGTTACCCACGGCGACAAAATAAGTTCCGGTGAACTAACACTTAAAGAACTAAACACTCGACAAATACAATACAGAACATCAGGAGAACTACCCGATTACAGAAAACAAGCATTGCTCAGTTTTAATGAGCATTAAGACAATTTAAATCATCCGAGTTCAATTAGTTTGGGCAGGGGAAACCCTAAAGATTAGCCAAGCAGGGACTAATAGATGCTGGACGGAACACATGCTGACAAAATACAAAAAATAATACAAAAGAGAAAAAAGAATTTGGAAAAAGGAAATCTGGAGCAACAGATCACTGACTAAAGTGGCTAAAAATAAATAAAAAGGGAAGGTGCCAGCATTTCAGAAGCTCGGTCAAGAGTCTTCCTCTCCAGGTCAGGGAAGACTTTCTAAGTCTCAGCAAGGCATTAAAAAAGGGGCATAGGTAGAGAGGACAATACCTCTCAGAGTCCAGTGGGTTCAATAAGCAGACTAGGATGGGGCAGACAGATGCAATAGGGTCTGGAAATGACATCTCATCTTCTGAATGAAGTCTAATTGGGAAACTGTAGGCTAAAGTTCATAGGGCAAGATTATTCGTCAGTCCATCATTCCACATGGCATTGAAGGTGTAACATCCAATAGTAAATGATCACATGACTCAAACTGAAACATTGTAAGGATTTTCACATTTGTCGGGAGAAGAGAGTCCATCTCTAGAGGATTGCAACAATTGTATATGTTACCAGTCGACTGTCCTGAATGTTCTGTCCTCAAGGGCAACTTTCCAGGCTCACTATGGGGGTCAATATGACCCCGACGGACGGTGTTAATATGGAGGAAAGTACTGCCAACCAGTACTTTTCTACATATTAAGACACTGACGGTTTGGCATGTACCACACCGACCGCCACGGCGGTAACGACTGCCGGGCTGGTGACTTCACTCTCCAGCCCGGCGGCCGGCACTTGCCCGTCTGCGGGAATATGACCCCGCCTACCGCCATGGATTTCGTGGCAAACTTACCGCCACGAAACCCATGGCAGTAGGCACAATCAGTGACACGGAATCCCTTCCCTGTCACTGATAGGGGTCTTCCCCTCCCCCACCCTCCACAGATTCCTCCCACCCCCTCCTTCCTCTTCACCACCCCCTTCATACATGCACCTTCATTCACGCATGCACCCACGCATTCACACACTCATTCCCACATTCATCCACGCATTCATTTATCCATTCACACACACATCCACACACACTCACATACATACAAGCACACACGCATTCACACAACACAACATACATGCACTCACACATCCATACATGCACACACATACAACATGCAACAAACCCACGCATACACGCATGCACAGACACCCCCCCACCCCCCCCACACACACACAACACTCCCCACCCCCTCCCCTGTCGGAGCACCGGACTTACCTGTTGTCAGGATGTCCTCTGGCAGGAGACGGGACGGGGCGCTGCTGCCAGCAGCAGAATCCACCAGCACACACCGCCAGGCCGTATCATGTGTCATGATACGTCGGCAGTGGTCTACTGGCGTGGCACTGCTGCTGGCAGCAGCGCCATCTTACCGCCATCCGCCGGCATGGCCACAGCCGGATTTCCACCATCCTTCTGGAGGAAATCCAGCTGTGGTCATAATTCGGCGGACGGCTGGTAGCCGCGGCAACGGTCTTTTGACGGCCGTCGCCGCAGGGGTGGCCAGTTTTTACCGCCGGTGTCAAAATGACCCCCTATGTGTAGGACAATAGCCATCTATTATCAAGCTGTCATTCTCATGCGAACAAAATCTCGAAAAAAAGTTCATCTTAGCAATGTGACTAGACATTTTCTGCACATTCACCAATACAGGGCCTAACAGGTCTCACTTGGGCTAATGCATGTGAATTTAACAGCACATCAAATCATACACATAAAACACATTTTATCACTCAAATTATAAATTCAGTATTAATAAACGTCCATTAGCATTCATGTTACAATAACCTTTAAATGAAATAACTCATTTATACATTTCTATTAATATGGCGCAGAACTACATTTCTCTACTTTTGAATTTAATTTTGAAACATTTTCCATTAGAAATCTAATATCATTTTAATGAAGACAATTAGTTTATACTCTAAAATATAACATGATGACAAATTAATTCTTCAAACATGAAATTTAATTTCTCTACCACATGGGTTTCGTTGGTTAATCTAGAGTTAATGCACACTAATATGGCTTCTCAGTGCATCACTTTTCAACTAAACTATTAGTACTTTGCTTAACATAATGCATAAAATGTTGCGTGTAGATGATCACTGTGACATGAGGGTCGATACTAAAATTTCTGCTACATCAGTTCCAACAATGCCACTAGCAGGACCTCCAAAACCAGCCAGTATGCAAACTGTGCCCACTTTTTTATTTTGCATTGTATAGATTACTATTGCAAGAAATCTGGGTCCGATGGTTTCTAGCCAGACAGGGGGTACTAGGGCTCAATTGTTACAATGGGGTCTTTCACCACTGGTGTCCTGGGTCCCCCATAGGTTAATGCCAACTGGGACCAAGTTTCCATTTTTAGCATTTGGTCTCAGGGTAGGAGACAGAGCACAACATTTAATAAATTGCTGTCAAGTCAGTTCTTTATTTTAAAACATGGAAAAGTACGTTATTATACACACTGTTAAATACTATGCACAAATGAACCAATATATACAAAGTCTAGGAACACTCTACTCACTTCTATTCTTAACACAACATGTTGTGTGCATATATCAGTAGTTAGGCCTTCTGACTTTATGAGGGTGTTGCCACTATAGTTAAAAAGTAGGATATAGTGACAAAGACAATACAACTTAATATTGAATAAATATATTTATATAATTATTTTTTCTCAACAATGATTAATAAAATATGGTGTATGACTTTCTCTTCAACATTCAAACTGGCTAAAAAACAATCACAGGACATAGTAACTATAGTTCATACATCCAAAGCTACAAAACGAATGACTAAACTCTAAAGACACCAGGGGCCTGATTTATGGAAAGTTAGCGCTACCTTTGCATACTTTTTTGACGCAAAAGCGATGTAAACTTTCAAAATATAATTATATATATTATATTCTGTAAGTTTGCGCTGCTTTTGCGTCAAAAAATTACACAAAGGCAGTGCTAACTTTCCATAAATCAGGCCCTCGATACCTTCGAAAGGTCATAAATTGTTATGCCTGGGAGCCTGAGGCCCATATTTATACTTTTTTGCACAGCATTTGTGTAATTTTTTGATGCAAAAGTGGCGCAAACTTACAAAAGTTGCGTTGCAAAAAAGGTATAAATATGGGCCTTAGTGTGGCAAACAAATATTAAATGAAGAGCTCTTGAGGAGGTCAGCCACTGGTATGACAGACCTCAGAGCCAGGTAAAATTGTTGGTGATGCCTCTGTCCATCCTAGGCACCACTTTCCTCAGTATGCATGTTTTTTCACGTGGCTCACTGCCTTTTGGTGTATGCTGTATGTATCCTGTAGTATGTCCTTTTCTCTCAGGCACAAAGATTTTTGTTTTGTAGTGGCATCCACACTCTTTGTTTATGGGTCGCACAGCAGTCAAGCCTCATGTGACCAGCCCAGCTGGTTCCTCTCTTCACATCTCTGGCTGCCACTACTGTAGATGAGCTAAACTTTTTCTTTTTCATTGCATGTGCTCTGGAGGTTGGCAAGCGTGCTCTGCTTTGTGCGCCACGCTCTCCTTGGACATGGACATGGGGAAGGCTCAGAGCAATGCTGCAAAGGCTTTGGTCCTACCTAGGAAACTTACAGATTGAAGCATAGCTCAATACAGCTTGCTCCCCCTGGGAACTGGCCCTTACCCTGTGGTAAAAAGTGATAAAAGGAGAGTGACAGCAGGCAATCCTCCATGGTACAGCTCTCCCTGGGGTTACACGGAAAAAGTTTGGGAGCACCCCACAGTGCGTTTATGGCCTGGTTCACCAGTGTTCTGGCCCTCCCAGGGGATAACTAATAAACCGCAGACTGCAGTGAAGATTTTCCCAGCCTGCAGACTTTGGTTACTTATACTGCACTCCAGTAGCTAACTCCAAAGATGTTATATCAGACCACATTGGGCCATTTTTGATGGAAGAAGCTACATCTTGTTCCTGGTGTCATTTTCCAACTGACAGGTAAGTTGATTTTAGGCCTCCTGGTAGCTACATTTTTACTTGTTGTATGGAGTAGGTTTGAGACCGCTCTTCCTCTGATGAAGGAGAGCTCAGGGAGCTGCTCACTTGCCCTTTTAGCTCTTCAAAAACTTCCTCGGCCCACGATCCCCCAGCAACAGCACCCTGCGGCTCTAAAGATAGACCACACTGCCTTTAACCCTATCCAGATCCACTTGCATGGCACCTTTGTGTCTTGCAGCAGTCTGGGGTGCCCTTCCTAGGGCACCCCTAGCCAGAACTAGTACACTGAAGTTCTGGGGGAGCCCTAACTTCTAGGCCCACAGCAAATCCATCATCTGCTACTCATCCAGAGGGAACTAGAAGATCAGTGCTAATGGCTTTGAATACATAGCTCTAAAAGAGTCTAAATCAGACCAGAGTGACCCTTCACTCCAGATGGCCGTTCATCGATGCATTTTCCTGCCATCTTTCTCTTATGCAGGTTCCAGTGGTTCTCAGAGTTCTTACCTTGTGTAGCGGTTTGTAAGTGGCGGTGGCACTTTCTAGAAGGTGGGCATTTCGGCCCAAGCCAAAAACACCATATCATCCCTCCACAGTGATCCATCCATTCTGCACAGCATGATGATTTTTTAGTATCTCAGATTCAGCACTTGGCGAGCCACAGCTCCTCTTGAGCCTTTAGCTTTGCTCCTAACTGACACAGCAAGCTAATTCCATTCCTTCAACGCTTCAAAGAAGTGTCCCATTGTCAGTAGTGCAAAGACTTGGTTACCCCTCTTTGTTTCTCTGGGGCAGGGCATGTCCAGGTTTACCAGTATGTATGGGTTAATTACCCCATGTAGATTTCTCCCACCCTCTCTCTCTCCTGGGAGCAGGCTTAAAATGGGCCTATTGTGTGGGAGAGTCTTTGATCCACCTGCTGGCCGGATGAGTAATTACCTTGGCCCAGCAGGGTAGTTCAACGCCCAAATCTAATTAGGGGCTGACTCAGGAAAGTACTGAAGACATGAAGATGTGCAAATATGCAATAATGAATATTTTATTTTATATTAATATTTAATATTTTATTTGTGCTTTGAGGCTTTTGTTAATCTCTTTTGTGATTGAGCCTTAGCAAAGTTGAGATTTTGATGCAGTGTTTGCCCATGGAGTGTGTATAGTAAAGCATTAATTTATCCAAATAGCGATTACCTAATTGCGATTATCTGCGAATCACAATTATGTAATTGCTATTTGAATGTGTGAAACTCCAGGAGTTTCATTTAGCAATTCCCAAGGGCTCGTAAATCGGCCTACCTCATTAATATTCATTAGGTAGGTCGCAATTTACAACCCATTGTGAATGGCTAAAATCACAGGGATGGGTTCATCCCTATGATTGCTGTTGAATAAAGCAATCTTTTCTTGAAAAATGATTTTCCTTAAAGGAAAACAGGATGCCTTTTAAAAAAGAAAAATGAAATGTTTTCTTTTTATTTTTTAAGAGTAGGCAGTGGTCCATAGGACTACTACCTGCTCTTAAAAAAATTATTTGCATGCATTCACAAACGGGAAGGGGTTCCTTGTGGACCCCTTTAAGTAGGTGGTAAAATGAAAATGTTTTGCGACTGTATTTCGTCCACAAAACATTCGTACATACCTCTGCGATTCGGTATTAGGCCTCTTCCTAATACCGAATCGTTATATAGTCGCAATTCCAATTTGCGATTCGGTAACAAGTTACCAAATCACAAATTGGAATTCATATATAACAAAATGGATATTTGCGATCGCAAACGGCCCGATTGGGCCATTTGCGATCGCAAAAATGCATGATACATCTGGGCCTAAATTCTTACAGAGAATCACTACACATTCACAGTAAAGCACTGTAGACTCACACCATAATCAAAAGAAAATTTGGATATTTCTTTTTTGGATGTTCATTTCAATTTTAAGGCCAGTAGAAGCCATAATTAATTTAGTAAAGGTCCAATCTGCGGCAGGACAGGTGTGCAGATATCAGGCTGAGTTAGACAGTAATTCCACCTGCTCAGCCTGCACATGGGAAAGTATACAAAGTGATAGATGGAATACTTGAATTAATGTCAGCCACCATTAGTTACTCGGGCCGCACCCCAGTCTCTCGTTATTTTGCATATCATGCCACCACAGTTTGCACCTAGGTATAGGTAAATCAATCTTGACCCTGCTCCAGTGGGAGCAGTCCAGCCCAAACTGCCAAGCCAGGTTCTCCCCCAACTGGAACACAAGCAACCCAGGGCCAGTTTTGCCCTTGCTACGGGCTCATCAGCCAGGTCTGACTTGAATCCAATGACACAGAGTGCACAGGACTCATGTCTGGGCATACTCGTCTCACTTAGGGCAACATACTGAAGTATACAAAAATTGATGCATGAAATACTTGAATTCACCTCAGCCAGTGGTCAATACTTGGTGGCCGCATTGCAGTCCATCATTATTTTGCAAACCATGCTACCTCAGGTTTGACTTAGCTATCTGGAAATCAGTCTTGACCCTGCTGCAGTGGGAACAGCCAAGCCAGGTCCTACCTGAACTGGAACTCAAGCGACCCAGAACAGGGTTCACCTTTGTTATGGGCTCTTCGGCCAGGTATAGCTTGGTTCCAGTGTCACCATGTGCATGGTACCTGTATCCGGGCATACCTATTTCACTTAGGGCGACATACTAAAGTATATAAAAAGTGATGGATGGAATACTTGAATTAATCTCAGCACTGCTAATTACTTGGGGCCGCATCTCAGTCTACCATTATTTTGCACACCATACACCTCAATTTGGACCCAGCTATGTGCAAATCAGTCTTGGCCCTGAATGGGAACAGTCCAGCCCAAACTGCCACCCTAGCTTGTCCCTGAAGCGGAACACAGGCAACCCAGGACCAGCTAATCAGCCCATTACAAGGGAAAACAAATTCCTTAGTTGCTTGTCTTCCGGTTCGGGATCTGGCAGTTCAGGATGGACTGTTTCCATTGGAGCAGGGGCAAGACTGATTTGTGGAATCAAGCTCATTACAACACACCACAGGCACACCACAGACATCTATCACTCATCTCCAAACCAAGTCTTGCCCTAACTCTCATGATTGAGGCCCACAATCAGTGTTCACAATAATTTTTATTATGAATGGGATGTGTGTAGTCTTTGTGTGCATTGGAGGCAAGCCCTATGGAATGTAAGTGGGGCAGGGAACAGTTCCACACCACACCATCCTGGCAGAGTGGATCATCCTGCCCACTGCTAGTCCTCTATTTTTCAGTGCCTGGGCCTAATACGCGTTCTCAGTGGGAGAGCCATAAAGAGGCCCAGGTTTCTGGAAACTCCTAGAAGGCTCTAGAAGCTGTTGGGCAGGTTAAATACATGTTTCTAAACGTGCCATTTTCAATATTGTAAAGCTAATATCCAACATTACTATTCAGAGGGCTTAAATTGCAATTCATTTGAGTTAGACAGGCTATTTCTACCTGCTTACAATCAAAGGTTAGCAAATGTAAAAAATGTAACCCTATGTTATCCAATGGGAAAGACGGGTCTTACAGAAGCGAAAAATGAACTTAGGACATGTAAAACTTGTCCTACTTTTTAAATGCAAGGCACCTTGCCCTATGAGCCTTTAGGGCCTACCTAACGGCTGGATTATATAAATTAAAAAGGAAGGTTTAGGCTTGGCAAAAGGTTTATTTTGCCTTATCAAAAAGGCAGTATAAAACTTCACAATAGCTGCAGTAGCAGACCTGAGACATGTTTTAAAAAGATACTTTAATGTTGCACAATGAGTGCTGCAGGCTACCTGGTAACATTTTATTTATGAGATCTGGGTACATGTAGAATCACCTTACTAGGGACTTATAAGTAAATTAAATTAAAAGTAAGTAGAAGTGAGCCAGTTGTACCATGTTTTAGTGAGAGAGCACAAGCACTTTAGAACTGGTTAGCCATTGTGAAGTGCACAGAGTCCTAAAAGCCAACAAAAACAGGTTCAGCAAAGGAAGGGGGTGAAGGCAAAAGGTTTGGAGTGACCCTGCAAAGAAGGCCCTGCCCAACAATCAGGAAGTGTACATTTTCAGACACTGGAAGTTTCTGGATTGAGAAAGTTAAAAACCGAGAGCCAGATTTAAAAGGCCCTATCACCACCGGAGTGTCACTTTTAGTAACGCTCCAGTGGCGCTATGCACTGCGCTGTATTTACAAGGTGTCATTAAGCCACTTTCTGTGGCTTAACGCCACTTTGTAAATACGGCCCCTTCACATGCAGCACTTTGCGTGGAAGGGGCATGTAATGGGTGTTGCTGTGGGTGTGCCATAGCAACACCCATTGCATTTTGATGCTGCCCCAGATTTATGCATTTTCGTAAACCTGGGGTGTGCCAAAACCTAATGCCACCCTAGGGGTGGCAGTAGCGTGGTGCAACGAGGAGAAATGCTTTCATTTCTCCTTGTTTTTTGTTCTTTCTATGTGTGCACACATAGAAAGAGCAAATCACCATTGAAAATTGTTTTTGTGCAGGAAGGTGTCCCTCCATGTGCAAAAACAATCTCCCCTGCAGCCATCAGTGACTGCGTTGGCGCTCAGCAGCAAATTTAGCGGGCAACATAGGGGTGCGCCGTATTCTATTAAATACAGCGCATCCCTGCATTGTGAAAATTACGGAGAGTGGCGTTGCCAAACGCGGCACAGCATCGTGCTTCATTATTTTCATTTAAATGTAGGCCCTAGAGAGCAGAGACAGCTGGAATAACACACTGGAGAACGTCAGGATACCCCATGCCACATCAAGAACTATTTCCTGTGTAGAAGTGTGCAGGCAAAAATAATCCATTCCCATCCTCCAGGATCCCTCATTTATCACAAGCAGAAATCTGCCTAACTCTTGCAACATGGACTGCAGAAGGGTAACGAAGTGCAAGATTACTGATCCTGAGCTGGAGGTGTTGGTGTTGGTCAAGGGCGTGGTAAGATATCATTATCCTCTAATGTGCCAGCTCATTCTGAAATGCCAGTTAAAAAACAAAAAAGAACATGCCTGTGGAAGGAAAAAACGGTCAAAACCAATAACATCTACATATCCATATGATGTTGAGAACATTAAAAACAGTTTCCAAACCTTAAAGTACTAGTGTCCAGATTTTAGAGGGCCTAGCGCCTCCTTCTGCCACATTAGAGTAATTTTTATGACACTAATGTGGTCCACCGAGGCCAACTTCACTGCGCCATATTAACAAAGTGGTGCAATGCATGCATTTGTAATGCTATCTGTTTTTAACCTCCGATTTCATCTTAACCACTGACTCCATTTTGTGCTGAACTTAGCTTTAAATGCCATCACATTGGTGGTACAGGTATTTTTCCACGCACAGCTTGTTAATGTGTTTTCACTTTTCTCACCAGGGAAGGGAAAATACCATGGAGTATGCAATGTTTATAAGAGTGTACAAGGATGAGAATGTTTATAGCAGAGAAGGGTATGGCTCTGTCTTGGAAATACACCCTGGGTTCTGGCCAATCCTTGGTGTTTTTTTCAACAATGATCAAGTACAGCCAGCCCTTGAATTTCACAACTTACTGGAAGGGAGGGGCGTTACCAGAACCTTCCTCTTAAGTTTGCGTAAAGTATATAAGGTGGGGAAGCTTGGCGCTGAGGCAGAAGGAATTAATTTCTGAGGGTGGATGCATTGCTCAGAACAATCCCATTGGGGAGAATTTCTCCTGTCTCAGCTGTCCAGGGTTCAATAGCTTGACGTTGGCAAAGAGTAGGATGATGTTGGATTCGATCCCCATAGTAATGCATTTCTTAATTCTTAATTATCTAGCTTTACTGTGTGGATGCACAAATATATATATGTACATATATATGTGTATATATATATACATATATATATATATATATATATTCACTGCATACATATTCATTGTGGATATATTTCATTATCTCTGATTATTATAATTTGCTTGCTGCATTCAATTTTAAGTGCTGATGTTAATATTTTTGTATACTTATGTTTGAACCCTGGGAAGTGTCTTAATAAATTCAACACTCAGACTAAGGCCCTGATTTATACTTTTTGACTCAAACCTGCGGTAACGCAGGTTTGCATCAAAAAGTAAACCGCAGGCTACCGCCATTCCTAGATGCCAGCCGGGCGTCATATTTAAGGAATTACGTTAGCCGTTACTAAGGCCCGGTTAGCGTAAAAATAAATGATGCTAATCGGGTAGGGGAGGCGTAGGGGAGACTGGAGGTTGTGCGTCAAAGAATGGCGCTAGTCAGGATAGCGTCAAAAAAATTGACTCTAATCTGACTAGTGTCATTTTCTGACACACAGCTCCCATGGACATGACTCCTATCTTAGCAAAGACATGAGTCATGCCCCCCAGCCCAATGGCCATGCCCAGGGGACTTATGTCCCCTGGGCATGCCCACTGGGCACAGTGCCATGTAGGGGGGCCCAAGTTAGGCCTCCCATGGCACTTTGAAAAAAAAAAAAAAAGTAATTGGACTTACTGGGTCACCCCATCCTTAGGTGTCCTCCAGGTGTGGGTGTGGGTGGCTGGGGGTGTCCATGGGGGCAGGGAAGGGCACTGTGGAATGCTTCCATGGTCTCCGACCATAGAAATGAGCCCACAGGTCCCCTAACACCTGCCCTGACCCTGGTGTTAAATAATGGCGCTAAACAGGCTTAGCGCCATTATATAAGGCCCTCCACCTCCCGTGGGTGATTTTTGCACGGAAGGAGAAATAAGGCGCCAAGGCCTTAGAGTCATTTTTTGCCCAGGAATGCCTACCTTGTATCTCATTGACGCAAGGTAGGTTTCCAAGGTAAAACAATTACGTTAACTCCAATATTGTGATGCTAGACGGGTCTAGCGTCAAAATATAAATATGGAGTTAAGTTTACGCTGGATTTGCGTAAAAAAAAATGACGCAAATCCAGGGCAAGGCAGAGTATAAATATGCCCTTAAGAGTGCTGCCTTCTTTGCATTCTTTAGCCTTGTTACCTCTTATATTGAAGCAAAGCAGAACAGCATTGGGCCACTTTGCCACCCCTTGCGCCACATTATGCCGGAGCCAGGCATACTGTATGCAAGAGTGGCGTTCCCCCATTAGGGGGACTGGAAAAATGGTGCAGTGGAATCTAAGAGATTCCACTGCGCCATTTTTAGCGTCTATTTTTAACGCCTGAACAGAGCAGGCATTAAAAGGGGGCTGTAGGAAAGCACCATCTTTCTTGGCATGTTACCCCTAATTTCTGCCTGTTTGTCAGTGTGTTTTGCCTGTCTCACTGAGATCCTACTAGCCAGGACCCTAGTGCTCATAGTTTGTGCCCTATGTCTGTTGTCAGTATGCATGACTGTGCCACTGAAGTTCTGATACCAGAACTCCAGTGCTTATGCTCTCTCTACTTACCAAATTTGTCACTACACTTTAGTGACTCCATATTCCAATTCTGATTGGCACACTGGACCCCCCTTATAAGTCCCCAGTATATGGTACCTAGGTTCCAGGAGATCTTTATGGGCTGCAGCATTTCTTTTGCAACCAATAAGGAGCTCATACAAACCTTTCATCAGGACTGCCACTGCAGCCTGAGTGAAATAGTGCACACACTATTTCACAGCCATTTTACACTGCACTATGTAACTTAAAAGTCACCTATATGTCTAACCTTCATTTACTGAAGGCTAGGTGCAAAGTTACTGTGGGTGAGGGCACCCTAGCACTAGCAAAGGTGCCCCCACATTGTCCAGGGCCAATTCCCCGGACTTCGTGAGTGCGGGGACACCATTATAGGCGTGCACTACATATATGTCAATGCATATATGTAGCTTCACAATGGTAACTCCGAATATGGCCATGTGAGGTGTCTAAGATCATGGAATGACCCCCCAATCCGAATCTGGGATTGGGGGGGCAATCCCATGCACCCTGGGGGCTCCACCATGGACCCCCAGTACTGCCAAATCAGCTCTCTTAGGTTTCCACTGCAGCCCCAGCTGCTGCCACCTCACAGACAGGTTTCCGCCCTCCTGGTGATTGAGCAGCTCATTCCCAGGAAGGCAGAACAATGCATTTCCTTTAGAAGAAGGGTGTTACACCCTCTTCCACTGGAAATAGGTTTTACAGACATGGGAGGGGTAGCCTTCCAGAGCCTCTGGAAATGCTTTGAAGGGCACAAATGGTGCCCTCCTTTCATAATCCAGTCTATACCTGTTCAGGGACCCCCAGTCCCTGCTGTGGCATGAAATTGGACAAAGGAAAGGGGAGTGACCACTCCCCTGTCCATCACCCCCCCAGGGGTGGTGCCCAGAGCTCTTCCAGAGTGTCCCTGGCATTAGCCATCTTGGATTCCAAGGTGTGGAGACCCTCTGGAGACCTTTGAGTGGCCAGTGCCAGTAGGTGACATCAGAGACCCCTCCTGATAGATACATACCTGAGTAGGTAGCCAATCCCTCTCTCAGGGCTATTTAGGGTCTCTCCTCTTGGTGTTTTCTCAGATTCGGTATTCCTCCATGACTCCGCTGCATCCTCTGCTTCAGCTTCTGACTGTCAGATCAACCGCAGACTGCTCCAGGAACAGCTGTAACTGCAACAAAGTATCCAGGACGACTCTTGTGACCTGCAACTTTAGCTCCAGACAGCATTTGCAACAGTTTCCAAGGTGTGCATAGTCTAAGGACTCTGTCTTCACCCTGCACCAGAAGAACCAAAGAAATCTCCTGTGGAGTGACTTCTAAGTTTTCTTCTGCACGCACCCTTTTGCGACTACAACCGGTACTTTGGGACTCCTCTCCTGATGAAGGGTATGCTCCCTGGAACACAGGTGGGGGACTGATGTGACCCAGACTGTCCAAAGGTCCAGCTGTCCAAATTTGGCGGAGGTAAGAGCTTGCCTCCCCATGCTGCAACAGTACCCCTGTGCACCACGTCTTCTGCAGCTCCTTGGGCTTCTGTGCACTTCTTCCAAAAGTTCTTTGTGCACAGTGTAGCCCAGGTCCCCTGCATTCCATCCTGCGATGCACAGCTCTCTGAATTGTTCTCCGGCGGCATGGGACCTCCCAGTGCAGTGCTGCGACGACCACACATTGCATCTTCTTTGTCCCCGTGTTCTGGGACTCCTGTGGGTGCTGCCTAGTCTTCCGAGGGCTCTCTGAAGTGCTGAGAGCCTCCTCTGTCTCCTCAGTCCGAGTTGAGACCCCCAGGTCCCTCCTGGGTCCAGGCAGCTCCTTTTTTGACGTAAACTGCGTACTTACTTGAACCAAGCCTCATTGGCGGAATCCAGCGACGCAAGCAGCCTGCTTCCAACAAACTCGACGTAGGACATCCCCTACACCAGGCAGGCACCCGCAGCCATCTTCTTTGGTGCACTTCTGTATTTTTCTTCTGACCGGAGAATCCACTTTTGCACCTTCTTCTAGTTTAGCAGGGGCTCCTGTCCTTCCTGGTCTCTTCTTCGACTTCTGGACTTGGTCTCCTCTCTCCACAGGTCTTCAGGTCCAGGTATCCAATGTTTGTTGCTTGCAGTCTTGCGTGGTTCTTGCATAATCCTTTATCACAACTTGTAGTGTATCCAGAGGAAACTTGCTGTACTTTACTCCTGCTTTCCTTGGCTCTGGGGTTGGGTACTTTACTTACCTTTGGTGTTCTCTTACACTCCCAGTGCCCCTCTACACACTACACTTGCCCAGGGGGGAATTTGACATTCACATTCCACTATTTTCGTATCTGGTTTGTGCTGCCCCTAGGCTCATTGCAATCTATTGTATTTTCTACTGTTTGCACTATTCTATGACTGTTTACTTACCTGATTTTGGTTACTAGTGTGTATAATACTTACCTCCAGAAGGAGTAATTGCCTCTAAGAAATTTTTGGCTTTGTGTCACTAAAATAAATTGCCTTTATTTTTGGTAACACTGAGTATTATCTTTTATTGTGTACTGTGTAACTATAGTAGTATTGCAGGAGCTTTGCATGTCTCCTGGTTCAGCCTAAACTGCTCTGCTACAGCTACCTCTAGACAGCCTAAGCTGCTAGAACACTGCCTACATTTCACTAATAAGGGATAAGTGAACCTGGTATAAGATATACGTAACTTAGGTACCCACTACAAACAAGGCCAGCCTCATAAAGGGGAATACCATAGTTTTCAATGAGTAACTATGTACTGTGCAGGATGCACTGTACATCAACAGCATCAAAAATGTTGATGTTATTGCCCCTACCCTGTGCCATGGTGCGCAATACATTCAATACGGCGCACCCATGGTGGCAGTAGGGGGGGCACTAAGGGGTGCAAGAGAAGTGGTGCTGCATCAGAAGCAGCCCCACTTTTCTTAAATTCGGGCCTAGGGACTTAAGTGTGATGTCAAGGACAAGCAAGCAAATGTGTGTAGAAACTGATCTGGGTGGGGAGCAAATCTTCGGCATGACTGAGGAGGTTTGAATCCCTCTACACACAGCGTGCAAATAATTGAATCATGCTGTGTGAGGCACGTAATTTGGGAAAGTGGACCAATGGAGGACTAAGGCAAGGTAAATTAAAGTTGTTAAAGTTGTTCAGAAGACCCTAAGGCAACAATAAAGCAGACAAGAATTACAAGGTGCTGTTTTTTTCTATCATATGAAGGCATGACTTTACTGGGGCCCCTCAACTCTTTATTCAGCCACATATTTTTAAACAAAAAGAATAGAATTGAGTGTCCCACAACAAAACTCTTTTCCCTGAGGAAGGTATTCATCAAAAATGTGGTCCCCCTGGAAGATTGAACAGCGTCGGTGTACACAAGTGGGTTGAGAGAGATCGGCCCATTTGTAGATGGCTCATCCAGAGAAGTACCTTTGATCACCAAGAACTAAGACGGCTAACGTCCTAATCCCCCCCCTGGAAGGCCTAATGACTTTTGGCTTCGAGAAAATGGAATTGAAGATTGATAAAAAGGACTGATGTGTTTTGGACACTTTTTTATGTATGTACAATGTTCTTGCTGTCAGCCAGGTGGGAACATGGTAATACGCTCGGGGGGGATGTCACCGCCATAGCTAAGGTGTCCTCCCTGTGAGTTTGGTGGTCCCACAGTGGGACCACCAAACTCATAATGAGGTTTGTCTTCATTTTGTTGGTAAAAAGAGCTTGTATAATAGTAAGTTATAGTGGTTTACTACCTTTGTGACAGGATCGTAAGCTAGTGCTATTAGTTTATTTGTTTTAAAGGCAAATTGACTGGTGGTAGAATAATCTACACTTAGGGGCCGAGTAGGAGTTTGGTGGACGGAAACAACCTTCTGCTAAACTCCCAACGGGGTGGTCACCACTGTACTGGCAACCTCCCTGCTGGCCCCATTACAACTTTCCCACTGGGCTGACCCAGTGGGAAAGGTGTGGCAGCATTGACGCAGGCTCATAATAGAGCCGGTGGCAATGCTGCTGCAAGGAGGGGGCACTAGCACCCTCGAAATGCGCACTATAATTGCCATATAGTCTGGTTAAAGTGGTATAACAGTCTTGTATGGCTGTGTGGGGTTATAATTTTCATATTTTTTATATTGTTGGAATCATAGCTTGTTCAAAGTGTATGATTATTTTTGGGAGTAGTAGTTATTTGTTTGTTATTCTATATAATCTAGAAGTTCTGAATAGGGACTGCTTTGTTTATTTGTGAGTAAGAGTAGACAGAAGGGATGTTGGTATGTTGGTATTCACCATGTAAAGTGTATATTTGAATAAATGATTTAAGACACATTATAAATGTTTCATCCATCATCCAGGTATGACATTGGATACGTTTTGTTAAATTGTTTGCAGCAGAAAAGATTAGGATTATTTTTTTCTTCATTTAAATATCAAGTAAAAGGAAGGGTTCCTCATTATGGGCCCTATTTCAAGTTTGGTGGATGTGAAAGCCTGTCTGTCAAACTCCCGACAGGGTGGCTGCCGCCTATGCGGCGACCTCCCCGCTGGAGTCATTAAGAGTTTCCTGTTAGGTCAGCGGGCGGAGACCTGAATTTCCACCTGCTGGCCTAGCGGGAAACAGGCTACAGCATTGTCCCTGGCTCATAATCGGGCCAGGAGCAACGCTGTAGCCTGCTGGGTGCACCAGTGCCCTCTCAATATTCACTGTCTGCAAAGCAGACACTGAACATTGCAATGGTGCTGGCCAGGAGGGCCCCTGCACTCCCCATCCCAAGTGCATGAGCAGAGCAGGGGCCCCCCTGGGGCCCCCTTCACCCATTCTCTGCCAGCCTTTTCATGGCGGTGCTACATCCATGAAAGGGCTGTCAGAGAACGAGGTTGTAATTCCCAGGGTAATGCTGCTTGCAGCGTTGCCCCAGCAGATTAAGACCACCACCAACCTCCAAACTGCAGGGATCTGTGATCTTGGCAGAGCTGGCGGTTCCCTGGCGGCCTGACCGACTTGGTTGTAATATGGCAGTCGGACCGCCGCTGCGAGTGTGGTGGTCTATAGACCGTCACACTTGTAATGAGGCCCTATGTGTTATTGTCAAATGGTCTGGTATTTCTGTAGCTTGGTATCTTCTAGGAACAGGTGGGTAATAACTGGTGGCTCTCTTAGTGTGCTGAATTAGACATTTTAAGCTAGGGATAGATGGTAGCTGGCCTGTTATGTGTTCAAGGACTTGGGCTGGAATAATTTTAAGTATTTTGCTTATGGGTTCTTAAGAACTGGTGCTTGCCTCTCTTATATCTTCTAATACTTCTCTAACTTCAGTTTCAGTTACATTTGGGGGTGGTTATGCTCTCTAGCATTATTTACAACATTTTCTTTAGTAGTTGTCCTTTCCATATCATGGATTAGAGTAATATTTAGTACATTTCCAGTTTATTGTTTCTGTCCATGCACTTTCGTGACTGTAGGTGTAGCCCATATGAGTTAATAATTGGTTCCCTTACTGAGAGGTTATAAATTTGGCACCTGCTGTCACTGTATCTGTAAGTAGTTTAATAATACAAAAATATATTATAGTTTTAGTTTTGCATGTTAATTATTTAATATTTTAAAAATGCAGTTACATTTATTTTGTTAAT
The DNA here is from genome assembly GCF_031143425.1 of Pleurodeles waltl. Taxonomy (NCBI): domain Eukaryota; kingdom Metazoa; phylum Chordata; class Amphibia; order Caudata; family Salamandridae; genus Pleurodeles; species Pleurodeles waltl. The sequence continues at coordinate 69,400,972 of NC_090440.1, read as the reverse complement.
GGTATATTTTGGGAGATATTATTTACGGCTATGCAGCTTTTCTTATATGTTTTCTTTAACGTGGAGCAGGTGATGATTTTCTGTTGAAAGAGAAAAAAAGTAGAGTTAATTAATATGGTATACTTGTTGCTAGTTGGTGGTTGTTTAGGGAGTTTGGGCCTGATTAAGAGTTCGATGGACAGAGTGACCTGCCACCGAACTTCCTACGGGGAGGTTGCTGCCTTACTGGCTACCTCCCCGCCTGGCCCATTACGACAGCATTGTCGCCGGCTATTGGCAATGCTGTCGCCCGCAGGGTGCACCAGCACCATTGCAATGCTCAATGTCTGCAAAGCAGACAGTGAGCATTGCAAGGGTGCATTGCAAGGGTGCTGGGCAGGGGGACCCCTGCACTACCCATGCCAAGTGCATGGGAAGTGAAGGTGCCCCCCTGTGGCCCTCTCAACCTGTTCTCCGCTAGCCTTTTCATGGCAGTGAAACCACCATAAAAAGGGTTACGGAGAACCAGGTTATAATCAGCAGGGCGGCGATGAGTTCAGTGCCAAACTGGCTGATTCCAAACTGGACCGCTGTAAGCCCTTTGGGAACATTGTTCCGGCAAAGACGGCAGTGGTTTGGCGGTCAGACTGCCAAACTGGTGGTGTTCAGGACCGCCAAAGTGAGTCTGTTGGTCTGTTGACCACTAGACTCGTCATCAGGCCCTTAGGCTTTTTTTAGGCAGTTGTTTGGATATTTTTTTCATTTATTAATTTGTTAACTTACTTTTTATATATTCTTGCTGCTCTGTGTTTGTTGATTTGTTTTGGCACTGTTTAGACCTTGAAGATTTTGTTTCTTTTAGGTAGTCTATGAAAAACTATAAAAGGTGTAGAATACATCATTATTTAAATGTTTAGTCATATTTCTTACAATCAGTAACAGTTATTTTATTATTTAACTATAAAATTAATTACTTGGATATTTATTTGTAGAGATTTATATTATCTTATGTAGGTGTTTCAGGTTAGAATCTAGTAGAGTTTCCTCCTCTTGCAGCATTTGTTGATTTTTAGAGTATTTATTTACTTTAATTAGTGTGCCTTTAATATTGTTTTGTTAATTGTTTGTGTGATTTTATTGATTTAACTTGCTTATGGTTTAATTTATTGGTTGGTTTAGATTAGCTTGAATTTTTTTTAGCAGTTGATAGCTTGCTTGGTGAACGCTAATTTATATTTAATTTATTTTGTATTAATAATAGTTGTTTTAAATAAATGCATATTTATTTTTATATTTAAAATATATTGCTGTTTGTGTGTTAATGTTTACAATTACTAGTTTTTATTCTATTAATTAATTTTTTGTTAATCAAGTGTATCTTTTTTGGACTGAATATAAAACGTTATGTTCGTTTAATACCTTTTATTTTAATTATAGATGTTAATGATAAGTGTGGGATTTATTTGAAGTAAATAATTTATGGTGCAATTGGTATTTTGGTGTTTAATAGGTATTTGTATTAGTGTTTTAGATGATGTTTTGGTCTACGATATTATGGGTATCGATATTTGTGACATGTTCTTTATGTATTTAAAAGTGACGATGTTTGGGTTTCCTAAAATTGTGTTATTGATATTTGTAAAAATCTGTGTTTTTTATCACAATATTTGTGTTGTCGATATTAGTGTTTTTTTAGTTAAGTATATTGAGGCAATACATTTGTCCTCGATATTAAATTTCCGAAAATTTGTGTTCCTCAATATTTGTTGAATCGATATTAGGTCATTGATCCACTGAGTGTACAGACGTTCAGTCAAGTGACCCTAAGAATAAGACGTCAGGAAATTCTGCAGTAGGCAAAAAGTCAGCTTTTCTGGCATTGGCTGTGCCAGTGTGCAAGATGAACTGTGTATGATGCCCACATGCACTCTCGAAAGTGTCAATCACTTACCTGTAGGTTGGCTGAGAAACGACATGAACCCATCCTGTGTGTTGTGTGGTGTTTGTTGCAAAATATTCCAGTACTGCTAGCATTTTCAGGATGGAGGAATGGCAGTAGATCCCTCTGTTGGGTTCCAGGGTATTTGTAATGATGAAAATATGTTTTGTTTGGTGCCCATATCGAGCCTGTACATCATCTGGATCTCAGGCTGAGTCATGTTTATGGGTTCCAGCCTTATTCTGTCAAACCGAGGTGTCTGCATCTGTTGCTGCAGCATTTTAGGTCAGTGATTGGTGGACTGGGTTCCATCTTCATGTTGCAAAGATTACTGTAGCGGTAAATGGATCTGGCATAGCATGATATAGTGGTCTAGCAGTGCTGCTCCTATAGTTGTGTACTGGAAGTGGAAGTGTGACCTGTTGCAATCAACCTGTGAGCGCTTCACTTGTCCCTGACCATTTATGTCTGGTCCTGGCTGCATTGGATTGCATTTTTCAGCTTAAATTGTGAACATACTGGCCCATATTTATGGTCTGTTTGCGTCATTTTAATGTCATTTGTTTACGCTAAAACAGCGCAAACTTAACTCCATATTTATATTTTGACACTAGACCAGTCTAGCGTCAAAATATTGGGGTTAGCGCTATTTTTAGGATGCGCGAACCCACCTTGCACCAATGAGATGCAAGGTAGGCGTTCCTGTCCTAAAAATGGCGCTAACCCCCTAGCTCCATATTTATCTCCCGGCACAGAAACGACGGGCAAGGAGCAGGCGGATCTAAATAATGCTTGCTTAGCGCCATTATTTAACACCTGGGTCAGATCAGGTGTTAAGTGCCAGATAGGCCCATTTCCATGGTGAAACACCATGGAATGGGTACTAGGATGCCCACCCCAAAGCCCAGAAACACCACCACCCACACCACAGGGACACTACAGGAGGAAGGAGTCAGTCCCAAGCAAGTTGTAGGTAAGTATTTATTAAACTCTATGGTGTGCCACTGGAGGCCCCTTACAAGGGCAGAGGGTATTTCGGGCTTGCCCAGGGGACACTGGTCCCCTGTGGTGGCCATTGGGGTGGTGGGGAAGATTGCTGTCTATACTTAGACAGGAGTCATTTTTTTGGCTGCTTGTGCGTCAAAAAATGACGCTAGGCTGATTAGCCGCAGAAATTTTGACGCTAACTAGCGTAAAGTCATTTATTGACCCACTAGCGCTATTTCCCCTAACGCCATTCCGGCCCGGCTAGCATAATTTTTTTTTTACGCTAGCCAGTCCTTACTGCCATCGTGCGTCATTTGTTAAATATGGCTCAAGGATGGCGCTATGGAATGGCGTTAGCTCGTGCTAAAAAAGCGTTATCGTGTGTCATTTTTCCTAAATATGGGCCACTGTGTTTTTTTTCGTTTTTGTCTTTTTTGGGGGGGGAAGGTGGTATATTTTTGTATTATTGTGCAGCCTTTTTTCAGTCCTTTCACTTTCTGGAACTTTTACCATCTGCTTTTGACTGGAGGAGTTTTAAGGTGATATTTTGAACTGGTTTTCAACTATAAATATCACATGTGGAAAGAGTCACATGCAATAAATAGAGCATGTAGACCACAGACACGTCCTATTTAGCACATATGATGCATATTACATGCGTTTTTTAAATTCCTGAACAGATTAGTTATCACTAATAACCACTAACGCATGGTGGTTATTAGTGACCACTATGCCTAACTCATAATCACAGTCTTACTCTCAACTCTTGTGGTGTCTTGGCCGCAGGTGTGCCAAGTGCCACAGTGTGTTTGTCAGCCAGTTGTGTGGGTTGCTGGTTGTGATTTATTTGTACATATGTCTGTATGTGTGCCAGTGCTTAATTTGTAAATAAAAACATGCTGGTGCCGAAAGCCCTCCTCTTAAACACGCGGCTGCTGCAATTAAATGAGGGAACACGAAATACTGAGGCAGCGTAATCCTGAAGCCATATCGGGCCTTTTCAATCCATATAAAGCCACTCCCTGCCCCTTCAGCTCACTCTTGCAGCTTTCTACTTTCTCCCTTTGTGACGCTTTTTCGTTTTTCCCTTCTTCCGGCTTTCCCATATGTGTCTTTTGCTCGCAGCAAATGCTTGAAACAGAAGAATAAGCCCGGCCCTCAAAAATAAGTGCCGCTGCTCAGCACCGGAAACAACAAGCACAAATTAAGCACCGATGTGCAGTGGCGGCCGGCAGCTTTAGGAGGGCGGGCGGGACACACACACACAAACACTCATTCTTTCACACAGACACGCACGCACATCCATTAACAACACTCATACCATTCAAACATGCACGCACGCACCAAACATTCATTAAAAAAAATCAAACACACTCATTCTTTCACACACACACGCACGCACGCACATCCATTAACAACACTCAAAACACTCAAACATGCACGTGGGCACCAAACATTCAATTTAAAACATCACACACACACACACTTACCTTCAGCCTCCAGGAGGGTTTTAGCTCTCGCCTTCGGCGCAGTTGTTGAGCGGCGTGGTGGGATTGTGCAGTACCTGTCCGTCACCGCTTCCAGCTGGGGTAGTGTTTTGTGTTTAATGGACGAGAGTGAGCAGCAAGGAGGTCTCATCGCCGCCCACTCGCTTTCAGAAGTCTAGAAAAAGCAGCACAGTCGAGGAAGAGAGAGTTGAGAAAATCAGATTCATTATAATTGGCATTGCCGTGTCAGCGCAGAGACAGCAAAAGGGCCCACCCATAGCTAAGGCTGCGGGGTCTCGAAAGCTTAGGCCACCTCAGGTTATAAGGGACATTCAGACTATGCTGTCTCCTAGACCAGAAAGATGAAAGGAAGTTGCTAATAATACTATGTGGGCTGTAATCTGAAGATATCAAGAGACGGGTTATTTTGTCAAACCCAGTCCCAAAGGGGGATACGAGGTTGAGTGCTATTTGAATGATCAAGCCTTGAAGAAGTCCGGTTTGGACGAAACACGTGTCGGCTGTTTGTTTTTGTATTTTGTATCTATTTATGTATTGTTTGTATTGTTTGTATTACATTTGTAATATTGTGATATTTTTATGTATATAATATTTTTCTTCTATTTGGTATCATTGTTTCTTCACATACTCTTTTTGTATGTTTGTATATTTATTCTTTGTTTGTATGATATTAGTACAACACCAGTATAAGAAACATTTTGATGGTTTAATTTATGGTTTCTTTCTAAACTGATTTATAAGACAATTTTTTGTCTTTAAACTTTGGATGTATTGAGTCTCTTGGTGTGCTCCACTAATTTTGTGTTTGTTTAGTCCAGGAGGGTTCGGACTGCTGCCTTCCCTTATTGGCTGACGTTAGGTCAGCCAATGAGGGAAGGCAGCAGTCCCAGCCTCGTCACAGAGTGGGATGGGGTCAGTGAGACTGCTGACCCCACCCCACTCTGTGACGAAGTGTCACTGATTGACACTCGCTCTGGGCACTTCAGGGCTTAAACTGAAGCACCCAGGGAGAGTGTCAATTGGTGACGCTTTCCTCGTCACCCAGGGGAGGGCCTCGAGGCACCTTTGCTGAGCCGAGGAGGTCACGCCCATAGGAGCTGTGATCTCCTCAGCCCAGCAAAGTTCAGCTCAGGCAGCCAGGAGTCTGCGCAAATGGCGCATGTGTCGCTCCTGGCTGCCTGAGCTGAATATGGAGAGTGTCTGTCAGGCTGACTGTTCAGCCTGACAGACACTCTTCATGAGGGGCAAAAGGTGGGGGGGCGTGGCCCCTCCGCCCTAAAGGAGGGCCGCCACTTCCGATGTGTGCACATATGTATCTGTCCACGGCACTGACGTCACTACCCCCGTGTTGGGGTCACTGCCAACCCTGTCACCCTCTAGAGGCCTCATGGGCACATTACTCCATACTAAAATACATATATTGGATATTCTCCTGTACAGAAGAATTGCCGACTTTTGGAGAAACCAGGGACAGTTTTGCCGCAATGCAAGTAATATATTTTGGCAGAAAGCATTGAATACTTGAATAAAAAAAAGGGCGAGGTGGCTGTTGACGTCACGGGAAAGCAGCACGCGGAACCAGGCCGCAGAGATGTATTCACGCCTTCCATCATTCCAATCATACCTCGTGAGGCGGGAACGGCCACATTTAACAGCGCCCGGCGCATATCCTTCATTTTTACAGTTGACGTGTGAAGAGCAGCACGCACCGAGGCCTGGGCGAGCCGCCTGGAAAGGCGGAGAAACCAATAAAAGAGCCCTGCATTTTCCTCGCCCGGGTTTTTATTTGTTTAAATCATGCTAGTCTTATTGGTTGGCAATGAAAACATATTTTATCGCCCTTGCAGTTTGAACACATGTAATGAAAACTTTGAAGCGCGTCGACTTTTAATAGTATTGAAAGGTCATTTTACTGGGTCGTGGCCACAGTCTAACCTGAATGTCCCATTTCTGTGTCAGGAACACGCCAGTAAATACCTTAAGTCATGTTTGGAATTAAGGGACATGCACAATGAAAATCGGTGATATTAAAAGGCGCTCTGCAAGCCTTTCCAGGGACCTCTTAGATTGCAACAATATTGTATTAGGGGCTCAGAAGCCCCGCGTGACAGTCGAAAAAAATATCATTGCTCCAGGTTGTTTATGAAAATTGTATTTAATAATCCAGCCTATTCACAGTTTTGAATAATAAGAAATTAAAACAGCGATCGAACAAAAACATAAAAGTATTTGTCTTCCAGGGTTTTATAGTGTTGGGTCACTTTAGGGGCTTTAGGACCCTGAAGCTCAGAATCCACACTGGCCCAAAGCTGGGATGCTGGACACCACTGCCTGTCCTAAGGATGGGTAGGAGGTAAGAGGGAGGAGAGCAAGCAAAGCAGAACCAGCATGGAGGGAGACAAACTCCCCACAGTCCCAACAGCCCAATTAGCAATATTAACTTTTATTAACTTTTAACTCAATGACCCCCAAGACGCGCAGTGGAAAAGGTATCAGCAGAAAATCTGCAGCAGTAGCAGTAAGAAGTAAAACAGCTCGCGTTTGCAAAAGAAAAACTACAAATACATCAACAGCCTTTCCACCATAAAAGCATCAGCTACAGCCAGTGCCATCTTAACGATTTTTGGGGCCCTGAGCAAGACATATTATGGTGGTCGATGCTAGAAACAAGTTACTGTCAGATTTAAGAAAAGTTTTGCTACACCCAGCGCAGCGCCACGTTTCTTGCCCCCTTAGCTTTCCCCTGACGCCACCATGTGTGTGCCGTATCTTAGATATGGCGCACCATGGAGGTAGTTAGGGTGCTAGTGTCAACATTTTTGACGCTAGTTCGGAGCTCTGTGGGATTAGTGTAAAAAATGTTGACGCTAATTCTGCAAAGCCCATTGATGCCCATTGTAAGCAATGGTGTGCCTCCTTTTCATGCCTGCTCTGAGCAGGCGTTAAAAGTGCTGAGAAAATGATGCAAAGAAATCTCTTAGATTTCTTTGCGTCCTTTTTTTGTCCCCCCCAACAGGGGGGAACGCCCCCTTTACATATATTATGCGTGGCGCATGCATAATGTAGCGCAAAGGGTACCAACTTTGTATATTTGACGCAGCGATTTTGGCCTTGTTGGTCTAAGTTTAGACCACAAGTCTAAACTTATACCAAAAGTCTAATGTTACTGTGAGTAAAGTTAGACTTTAGGTCTAAACTTACACTTTTGGTCTAAGTTTCCCTTTGTGAATTGGACCCTATGTGTGCCACCAACCAACCTTGCAATTCCTCTGTGTGCCACAGCCCACTTCTGAAGCCCTTTAGAGTACCCCACACCTTTCCTCTGTGTCCCTGGAGAAATGCAAATTCTCTGTTTGCTCATGCCCTCCTACAGGCCCTGAGTCCCACACTGCCTTCCACCTGCATTCCTCTGTGTCCCTCCACTCGACCCGCAACCCTTCTGTGAGTACTCCAACTTCCCTGAATTAGTTTTTTTGTGCCCCATGTCTGCTGCAGCGCCTGTGTATGTCCCCATTCCTGCTCATCACATACGTGGCGCCGTCCTCAAAATGTTGTAAAAACGGTGCTGGGAGAGTGGGTCTTAATATTCACTCCCCAGGGAATTAGTGGCCCATATCCATCTATTTTGCACAAGTATTGCAAGTTTCAACCGCTAAATAATGCTCCTGCCTTGCCCAAGAGCTGGGCCGGCTTTAGGGCGGTGCGACCTGGAGGGGGCACTAACTTTGGGGGGGGAGGGTTTAGAGGGGGCTGTGTTGAGGAATAACTTAGGATATAAAAGCACCTTCTGCATAGTTCCTCGTGCGTCAAAGTCTCAGGCAGCAACAAAAAAGTCAAGATAACTCTCATGATTAATGCTCCTGCTGGAGAGCAAGAAATTACATTTTGTCTAGGGGAAGTTTTGACTCGCCATAAAGTAGTGCAGCAGGTTAGTGTGCCTACTGCAAAGAACAGTTATGCATTTTATGTGGATAGCTGAGTGGATTAGTAAAGCTGGCCTTCACCGGAACTTTAAAACAAAGTATGTGAGAGTGCGGCTATGGAGAGACGAGGGGCACCTTTGCTGGGTGGCAGAGGAGGAGGTCATGTGGGGGTGGCGGGGATGCAGCGCCAAAACAGATTGTCGCACGGGACACACCAATCGCTGAAGCTGGCCCAGAGTGGTGGTAGAGTGGGCCTTTGTCCCTCGTCTGTCGAAGGGTGGGGGTGCTGGCACCTATCCCATATCTTGTTCTATTCTGAAGCAGGGCGTTGTGATGGTTATAAACTGACCTGCCCCTCCATGGTCTCCCCAGCGTTGCAGCCCACGGTGAAGCTGTTCTTTTAGCGCGCGCTGCTAACCCCCTTCCAGGTTGACAACAGGCGCTGGAGAGCGTGACGTGATCCGCTCCTCTGTGCCTGCAGAAGGCTGAGGGCCTTGGATAGACCGGCTCCCTGGCCGTGGAAGTGTATAAGGAGGGGGTCACCTCTCACCCATCACCTGACCCCCTTATTCTGCTTTTTTTTTTTTCTTGTGCTCCCTCCTCCCCCCCAATGTTTGGAGACAATAGGATGTGAGCCCCTGTGTGTCTCCAGTGTGCGTTAATGATTTACTGAGAGCACTTGCCACCCACTTTATGTCTCTAAATCATATTCTCGTCTCATATCTCTCTACCGTTGCTCCTGTGTTCTCCTTTATCTGTTTTCCAATCTGCTTTTTCACTTAACAATACATTTAACAATACAGCTGTCATACTAATGAAAGGTCTTTATTGTGGTGGATTTTAAAACTTTTTTCTCGTTTTCAAATTCGAATCCACAACTGTGAAAAACTTTTTCCAGATACACTTTCTTGAAGGGCTTGAAAAGTTTCTGGAACCTTTTGACCGGAGAAGAACTGAAAATGATATTTTCTGATGCTGATGCTGCACCGTAAATAGCAGCCACTTTGTCCATCCGCCCCAGGGTGCTGTCTGTTTAATGGCTTGTGTCCCAGCAGAAGCGAGAGGCCAGTCTGAGAGCTTGGAGGTGGTTTTTCAGTTACTACCGCTGCATTAAATGTCATGTAAAGGCCAAGGGAAACTGCACTTCAAGTGCAGGGACATTGTGTTAAGGACCAGAAACAACATTGAGGAAGGAGAGAGAAAAAGCAGTATTGCCAAACAAAATGCAGAAAACTACTAGAAAATGTTTTTGAAAGAAATGCAAAAACGGTGCATTCTACAACACTTTGGCCTTCATTACAACTTCGGCGGTCTTTGTGGAAGACCGCCGAAGCTGCAGGCGCCAGTATACTGCCAGTGCTGGCGGTATATCTGGCTTCCTATTTTGACTTTTCCACTGGGCCAGCGGACGATAACAGTGTTACCATCCGCTGGCCCAGCGGAAAAGTCACATCAACATTGCAGCCGGCTTGTAATAGAGCCGGCGGCAATGCTGATGTGCAGCGGGTGCAGTAGCACCCATTGTCTATTTCACTGCCTGAAATTCGGGCAGTGAAATGCTTGATGGGGTTGTGCTTGGGGGCCCCTGCATTGCCCATGCCAAGTGCATCAGCAGTGCAGCGGCCCCAGGGGCACCCCGAGTCTCCCTTACCACCAGCCTTTCCATGTCGGTGTTTACTGCTGTGGCCATGCTGGCGGTTGGGAACTCATAATTCCCAGGGCAGTGGTGCTTGCACCGCTGCCCTGGGGATTATGACTGTGGAGGGGCCGGCGGTATGGCCGTGGCTATTGCACCACGGTCATAATAGCTGGTAGAACACCGCCAGCCTGTTGGCGGTGTTACCGCCAGCTTTCCGCCGGCCGCCAGGGTCGTAATGAGGCCCCTTTTTCATCAGCATCACCCTCTAACATCTCTTCATAGCATCTCTCTTATGTATTTCATCTGTTTTATAGTGCCTCTCATACCAGCGTAGGGTGTTGGAGCACTTTCCATACACACATACAGAGACAATGAGACATTCATGTGGAAATCAGTGTATAGAAAATGTTACATCGGACAAAGCAGACTACAAGGTGCAGGATTTACACGTCATCCATACTGGTCGGCATTGTTTAAGAGTGCTTGGTCTGGGAAAGCATAAATTCAGGATTCAGAACGTAATACGGTGGTTAGGGTTGACTTTACAAATACCAATTTACTCCTACCCAAACAAACTCTTTTTTTTAGCAAAATTAGGATAATCAAAGGCTGGGAAAAACATAACTTTCTAAGCTGTACTATCCAGTGTGCATGCAACTCTTTGATGGCAGTTCATAGCTCACTGTGCTAGGTTATGACAGTAAATTATGAACTGCATAGTACACGTTCTTTGCAGCAGGCATAGTAACCATCTGCGCTACCCTCAAAACTGCCACTAGCCAAAACTCTATGTGCCTGATTTAAGAAAAGTGGTGCTGCTCTTTCTTGCGCCCCTTAACGCCCCCCTTGTGTGCTCCGTATCTAAAATACGGTGCACCAATGGTGGTAGTTAGGGAACTAGAGTAAGTATTTTTGACACTAGTTTGGACCTTTGCAGGATTAGTGTAAAAAATGTTGACACTAATCCTGCAAAGCCCATTGAGGCTCCTTCTAATGCCTGCTCTGAGCAGGCGTTAAAAGTGCCGATAAAAATGACACAAAGAAATCTCCTAGATTTCTCTGCGCCATGTTTTAAGGCCCCCTATTGGGGGAATGCCCCCTTTGCATACATTATGCCTGACACAGGCATAATGTAGCACAAAGGGTTACAAAGTGGCGCAATGCATGCATTGCGCCACTTTGTAAATTTGGTGTGGTGATTTTGACCTCATTGGGCCACATTAGCGCAAAACAAATGACACTAATGTGGCGCATGAAGGTGCTAGGTGCTCTTAAATCTGTCCCTATGTCTCTCAAGCAGCTACTTTATTCACCTGAATTATCTTGGCACTTTTATTATTGCCTGAGAACTGTTGAATATACAAGGAACTCTGAAGTGCTTTAAAAACTGCTGCATTGCAACAAAACTGGTCACCTAGTATCAAAAGCAGCCACCAGCCCTTCCAGCCTCCTGGGGAAATGCCTGCCTGTTATAGCCAGTCCGGCCTCAATCCTGTCTCAGTTTTATTAATTGTTCAAGCATCACAGCACAGTGTCCACATTTGCTGCCCTGAATTGTGCAAGATAGACATCAGTGCACAGCAAATCTACAAAGACTGGCCTGCTGATCGTGCCATCCCTTATGTTTGTGCTCAAACCACAATATTTTCCAACACAGTGCAGCAATGAATGCACATGGCCTAGCATAGGATTTGTATTGGGTGCACACCTTCCCCATACAAAATCCTAGGCACAGATAACACATACCATTCCTACGCATTGGATCTGTGTTGTGCACCACAGCACACAAGCAAAGCATTGTTTTTTTGTGTAATGAACTTATTACCCTTTGTTTATGTCTGCTTCAAATAGGCATATTTTAAGCAAAGCTTGTGGCAGCCATTAAAAGATGCGGAGCAGAGCAGCCGCGGCCCGTCCTTTAGGGCGGAGGGGCCACGCCCCCCCACCTTTTGCCCCTTATGAAGGGTGCCTCTCAGGCTGAGCAAAGGTCAGCCTGACAGACACTCTTCATGTTCAGATCAGGCAGCCAAGAGCGAGACATGCGCAATTTGCGCAGACTCCTGGCTGCCTGAGCTGAACTTTGCTGGGCTGAAGAGGTCACAGCTCCTATGGGCGTGACCTCCTCGGCTCTGCAAAGATGCCTCGAGGCCTTTCCCGTCGTTGACAAAGAGAAGCGTCACCCATTGACTTCGACCTGGGCGCTTCAGGTTTAAGCCTTGAAGCGCCCAGGGCGAGTGTCAATCAGTGACACCTCGTCACAGAGTGGGATAGGGTCAGAAGTCTCACTGACCCCATCCCACTCTGTGACGAAGCTGGGACTGCTTCCTTGCCTCATTGGCTGACCTAAGGTCGGCCAGAGAGGGAGGCCAGCAGTCCCAACCCTCCTGGGACCTCCGAGCTGAAGGTGTGTGTGTTTTTTAAATTAATGTTTGGTGTGTGCGTGTATTTTGAATGTTGATGAGTGTTGTGAATGAATGAGTGTGAGTGTGCTTCCTGCCCGTCCCCTCCCTCCTAAAATTACCGGCTGCCACTGGAGCACAGTACACTGAAACCGCACAGGTAAATACTGAATTATGCTTCTGGCTCTAATGTGTAAAACGATGTGTGAAGTCACGGACCATGTCATGAGTGATATAATATGTGAGGTCATAAGCAGTGCAATATACAGGGGTGCAAGTTATAGTTAGCTCAGGTAACTATAACTGCTGAATTTCTATGGTTTTGTACATGTGAAATGTGAACCTAACTATAACATCTCTATAACCTTTGTTTTTTTAGTGAATTTCTGAGGTTTTTTTAAATTCTATTTCCTAACTATAACGTCCATGAAACTTTTAGTATTGTCAATGAATTTCTAATGCTTTTTAAATTTTATTTTCTCACTATAACATTACTGTAACCTCAGTTTTTTTCAGTGAATGTCCCAGGTTTATAAGATTTTTAGAATGTTATTTTGTGAGTACAACCTGAAAAGGGCCCGCATGATTGGATGTATAGATAGGTGAGTGGTTCTATGAGTAGTAGTACGGGTATGTCAGTGGGTGTATATTTCTCTATCTGGAAATCAGAGTGGGTACATAAGTACGTGAGTGGGTCAGTTAGTGGCTGAATCAGTGTTTTAGTGGGTTTTATTAATAGGTGTATGAATGTGTTTTAATTTGTGACTGGATGTCAGAACGTCTGAGTAGGTGAGTAACTGGGTGTATGAGTGTGTACATGGGTATGTGAGTGGTTGCATGGATGAGTGAGTGAGTGTGAGAGGGCTGGAAGGATGACTTACTGACTCTATCAGAGTTAGCCAATGGATATACAGAAGTGAGCAAGTGTATCAGTAAATTATATTTTGTATAAAATAATAGTTATTTCTCTAAGCACCAAGATGAATGTGCACACTGGTGATATACTCCATGTATTTATAAATTACTGTTGGTGAGATGCTAATAAACCAGACACTTCAATCTCAGCCTGCAGTTCTCACTTGTGTGAAGAATAGTTAAAGATTGGTAGTTTGTAGGTTTGAATCTGGTATTGTTTTTGCTTGTTTTAATTCATCTGGTAATTGTTTTTTTTCTAAAAAAAGTTGTATAGCGATCATCATGAATAATCACAGGCGTGTTTTAAAAAAGTACATAGTGTATTTAAACATGTTTTCTACATAATAATACACATTAGTATTTCATTGTTTTTTTGTAGAAACTGTTAATTTTTCAAAATAATTAAATTGTAAAGATGTTATTTGGGGTATTTTCCTTTAACCATGATGTCATTGTTTTTAGCACTCCTCATGATTAACTGAAATTTTATGGTGTTATCTGAAGCTTCCAAATACTTATAAACAAGTTTCCTACCTAACTATTCACATCAGTATTTTAGAGTTATGAAATAGAAATGATCAAATCTGTGAGTAATTTAATTGTAAAGATGTTATTTGGTTTCTTTTCATTTAACCCCTTCGCTGCCAGGCCTTTTCCCCCTCCTGTGCCGAGCCTTTATTTGGCTATTTGGGGCAGTTCGCACCTAGGCCCTCATAACTTTTTGTTCACATAAGCTACCCATGGCAAATGTGCGTCCTTTTTTCCAACATCCTAGGGATTCTAGTGGTACCTAAAACGTCTCTCTTCATCCAAAGATCACTGAATCCAATCCAAACGTTACATCTTTATTTAGTACGATGTGTATACAGCCGGCTCAGAGAACAGTCTCAGCAACTGTCACTTCGCCCCTCTACATTCCATTTCCCCCATTCTAATTGTCATGGCAACTTCATGAACACTGTAACTTGAGCATGTAATATACAACATATCTCCTTTATCAACAACATAAAACACAACGGTATTAAAAAAAATGATACATTAACTATATACATGTTATATTAATACAATGTTAAATTCATTCTCTATATCTTCCTGGACTTTTCCTTTGACGACTGCTCCTCCGTAACATTATTCCTTCATAACTTTTCCCTTTATACTCCATAACATCTTTACCTACATTTGTTTGTTTTGTTATTAATTCATGATTATTTTTTTTAAACTTGTCTGTTTCTAAATCGTTACATTTCACAACATTCCTTAGATTCCATTTCTTCCCATCATCCAGAATCACTGAATATTTCACTACCTTCCGAACTTTCTTAGGATCTGACCATTTAGATTCACCCTTCTTATAGTCCTGGAATCTTCTAACTTTTACTACATCACCTACATTCCAATGTACATTTTCATTATGTTCTTTTCCCTTTGAACAATATTTTTGTTGTTTCATTTTAACACCCTTTCTCATGCTTTCTTCGTCCACTCTTACTACCTTATCCTTATTCATCCAAGCTGGAACAGCTATGGTGCAAGCCTTCCTACCCCTCAACAAGACAAACGGAGTTTCACCGGTCAAAGAATGTGGAGTTGTGCGATAATTCCACACCATTTTCTTCATTTCCTCCTTCCAATCCAATTTGCATTTCATAGCCAATTGTATACTTTCCCCCAAAACTCTGTTAAACCTCTCAACAAGACCATTCTCACGTGGATGATATACAGCAGTTTTTCTGTGTGAAATTCCACACTGTTTTAAAAATTCCTCAAATTCTCTTGCTAGAAATTGTGGACCATTATCAGAAACCAAAATCTCCGGATATCCTTCTCTCCTGAACACTTCTTTACAAAACTCTATAATTACTTTTGTCTTTACTTCCCTGACAAAAGTAACTTCTGGCCATTTGGAATAGTAGTCCATCAGCACCACAGCATACCTACTCTCACTACCTAATATATCAAAAGGTCCACATACATCTATACCCAATCTCTGCCATGGATATTCAGGAAAATCCATAGCTGTTATCAGCGTATTAACTGGACTATGAGACTTATCACTATGCGCACATGCAACACATTCCCTCACAAATCTTTCCACATCATGATCTAAACCGGGCCACCAAAAATCCAATCGAACTTTACGTTTCATAGCAGACATTCCACCATGACCCTCATGAAGCGCAGTTAATACTCTATGCCGTAATGATTTCGGCACTAATAACCAATCACCACGTCTTAAAATTCCATCAATGCATGACAATTCTGTCCAAATAGACTTATAATTATAGATCTCAACTGATTTGTCCCATTCCCACTTCCAACGTTTTGGCAACGAATTTATTAACTTCTGACAAATTTCATCCTCCTCTATTGCAAGTCTCCATTCTTGTTCTGATATTGCTTTGAGACTTGCACCTACGATATCTGCCACTGAAATATCATCCTCCTCCACATGGTTCATTCCCTCTAATGGACATCGAGATAAAAAATCTGCAGTGACATTTTTTATTCCAGGAATGTATTTTGTTGTGAAAGTATACTCCTGTAATCTGAATAACCATTTTGCAATGCGTGGAGTAGCTCTTCCTGCACCTTTTGTTGTAAAAACATCAATTAATGGCTTATGGTCAGTCCAAAGTTCAAAATCAACACCCCATACAAAATTTCTAAAGTGTTGAATACCCCACCAACATGCCATAGTTTCCTTCTCAATAGTTGAGTAATTTAATTCAGCACCTTTTAACGTTTTTGAAGCAAATGCAATTATTCTTTCACGGCCATTCTTATTCTTCTGCATAAGAACAGCACCTAGACCATACATGCTTGCATCAGTTGCAATAATCAGTTTGTCACCTGGTTTATATGGTGCTAAGGCTATAGCATTTATAATACAATCCTTTATATTCTTAAAGTAAAGGCTTTTTCACATTCTGTTGACCATACAAACTTACAACCCTTCCTCATCAATTCTCTCAAGGGTCTAACTCTATCCGCAAAAAGGTCCACAAACTTTGAATAAAATTCAGCCAAACCTAGAAAAGATCGTAGCTGATCCTTATCCAATGGATCTGGAGCCATTTCAATAGCCTCCATTAATTTATATTTGGGTTTTATACCTTGTTCCGACAATGTATGACCTAAGTATTCCACTTCTCGAATAGCAAATTAGCATTTATTCAATTCAACGGTTACACCAGCTTTATCTAGAATGCACAACACATCATATAAAATTCTATCGTGGTCCTGTTTGTCAACACCCCAAACCAATATGTCGTCCTGAAAAAATCTTACTTGCTTTACACCACCCAACAATTTTTGCATCACCCGCTGAAAAACAGCTGAGGCCGATGCCAATCCGAATGGCATTCTTTTAAAACGAAATGCACATTCTGGCGTAACAAATTATGTCAAATGACGAGAATTTTCATGTAACATAATTTGATGGTAAGCATTTGACAGGTCAATCGTTGAAAAATATCTTCCTTCAGACACACCTGATAACAATTCTGCAATATTTGGTAAAGGGTGGCGATCAATCCATATGCACTTGTTTAAATCCCTCAAGTCCACACACATCCTTATCTTTCCATTCGGTTTCCGTACTAAAACAATTGTACTTAACCAATCAGACGCTTCAATAGGTTCAATGATATCGAGTTTACACAATCTCTCTAATTCCTCCTTTAAAGGACCTCGCAAAACCAAAGGTACACTTCTAACTTTGTGAGCTATTGGAGTAATATTTTCCTTCAATATAATTTTGTGTACACATTTTTTTAAACAACCCAACTTCGTACTAAATAATGTTGGAAATTTCTGTGCCCATGTGGTCATATTATCTGAAGCTGTTGATAATACCTGATCTTCCCTATTAGGATCTAATGTAATATTTAAAGCACGTTGATCTCTCCATCCTAACAACAACTTTCCTTTATCAACAACATAAACCACACATTTAGCACTTCTTTCCTTGAATGATATTTTGGTTTCAAAACATCCAATTATCGGTATTTTACCTCCACCATAACCTTCAGGTTGAATGCATGTCTTTTGTAACTCCATGCCCCCCAAGTCATACCATACATCCTTACTAACTAGTGTATAAGGAGAACAAGAATCCGCCCACATACATATTTCTTTCCCACATATCTTTACAACACACTTTGGAGGATGATATTCTGTATCATAGGATTTTAGTTTTAAAATTTCTTCACCATCCTGAACCATCAACACTTTAACCTCATCTTCCAAGTTTGACTTTTCTTCCTCATACATCTTATTAATTGTTCCTTGGTCAGTTACACAATTCACATTAGTAATATTTCCTTCGCTTCTACAGTCTTTAGCAAGATGACCTATTCTCTTGCACTTGTAACATTTCATTTTTATTGCAGGACAATTTCTAGCTGACGCTACATGTTTTATACTCCCACAACGATAACACGTTCTTTTATAATTCTCATTCATTGTTAAGTTTCTTTTTCCTTCCTCCTTGAATTTATTACTAGAACTTAACTCTCTTATTTTACAAACATTGTCGCGATTATGTAATTCATTTACATACTTAGATGTATTTTCTACTCTTTTAGCCACAATAATAGCTTTTTCTAATGTGGGTTCTTTCATCCCTAATAACTTTTCTTGAATTTTGACATTGCTCGTTCTGTTAATTAATTGATCACGAATAATTTCATCTTGCAGACCTTTAAATTTACATGTAATGGCTAAATTACGTAAGGCAGCCACAAATTGATCAATGGATTCATCAACACCTTGTGTACGAGAATAAAATTTGTGTCTTTCCACAACTACACTTACTTTCCTACCGAAATGTTCTTCCAAAGCTCCTATCGCCACATCATATTCATCAAGTGACTCCTCTTCCATATCTGAATTCTCAATATTGCTTTGATCTGTACCTCTAATACCTGGTAATGTTTTTAAAACCTTTCTGCCTTCAACACCCAAGTTGTGTTTCAATATAGCCACTTTCCTTCTAGCAGTGAAAGCACACCCATCCATTGCCTCTAGATAAGTTTCAAATGCTTCACGCCAATCTTCCTATTGCATAATTGGATTCCCAGGGCCTTCCAAAAATGTAGGTGGTGGTAAAATCGTTTTCATTTTTTCTTTTGTAAGTGTATATGTGTATATATATGAACATTTTTAAATATGTATGTGAATATGTGTGTATGTATAAGTAAATTGTTTTATTTTATCTTATGACAAATCACCACCAAAATAATAACTAACATAACAATGTCGACACTATTGTCTGCACCTTCAACACTTTACATGAATAAGCCTTTTTTCCTTTTTTATGGCACACTGAACAGCAGTCCTTCTTCACTTTCAATTCATTTATCAGTATAGGGTGCTAACGTCAGCACCAACAGAACACCAGGAATGAGCCACAATAAACTCTCAGCGACGTTCTCCTCCTCTCACAAACAAGTGAGTGCCAAGCCTTCTTCTGTACACGCGCCCAGTGTGTACATTCAAGTTTTTAAACCTTCCACGGCGTTCTTCTCCTCCCCAAACAAGTGAGTGCCAAGTCTTCTTCTGTACACGCGCCCAGTGTGTACATTCAAGTTTTTTTTGTTTTTTTCTTTTCGAATCCAACAGTGTGCCCCTCTGTGGATCCAATCAGCAAAGTTGTGTGCCCCTCCGTACTCACGCTCCCGGCGCTTTTCACACGCCTTAGTTAACTTGTACACATTTCTAAAATAAACGCATGTCTTCACCACACACACCGCAATAGCGCTGCGTCTTCCTGAGATTTCTTCCACAATGTAGGAACACTGTACACTGTTCCACAAATCGATTATGCGTCAACTGTAGCCCAGACAAACACGCGTCGCCTGTTTAATCAAAACACCTGTTGACACGCAGATGCCACCATGATTTCTCTGCTCCTCCTCACCGTACACCAAGACTCACGAAACCCACTGAACAATAGTGGTAATTGACGCACAGCATACCATTGTTTACAGAGCCGGCTGTCAACCATAGATCCCGTCCCTCGTTGCCACTAAAACGTCTCTCTTCATCCAAAGATCACTGAATCCAATCCAAACGTTACATCTTTATTTAGTACGATGTGTATACAGCCGGCTCAGAGAACAGTCTCAGCAATTGTCACTTCGCCCCTCTACATTCCATTTCCCCCATTCTAATTGTCATGGCAACTTCATGAACACAGTAACTTGAGCATGTAATATACAACAGTACCCAGACTTTGTGAGTTACCCTGAAGGAGACCAAGAAATTAGCCAAAATACAGTGACAATTTCGTTTTTCTAAAATAAATGGGAAAAAGGGCTGCAGAAGAAGGCTCATGGTTTTTTCCCTGAAAATGACATCAACAAAGGGTTTGCGGTGGTACGATCACCATCTTCCCAGCTTTCAGGAACAGGCAGACTTGAATTAGAAAACCCAATTTATCAACACAATTTCGTCATTTTACTGGGACGTACCCCATTTTTACTATTTTTTGTGCTTTCAGCCTCCTTCTAGTTAGTGACAAAAATGGGTGAGAAACAATGCTGGATCCCAGAAAGCTAAACATTTCTGAAAAGTAGACAAAATTCTGAATTCATCAAGGGGTCATTTGTGTAGATCCTACAAGTTTTTCCTACAGAAAATAACAGCTGAAATAAAAATATGTTGAAATTGAGGTAAAAAAAACAGCCATTTTTCACAACGTTTTACTCTGTAACTTTTTCCTCTGATGTCAGATTTTTTAAAGCAATATACCGTTACATCAGCTGGACTCTTCTGGTTGCGGGGATATATAGGGCTTGTAGGTTCATCAAGAACCGTAGGTACCCAGAGCCAATAAATGAGCTGCACCTAGCAATGGGTTTTCATTCCATACCGGGTATACAGCAATTCATTTGCTGAAATAAAAAAAGTGAAAAATAGGTATCAAGAAAGCCTTTGTATTTCCACAATGGCCACAAGATAAGGTGTTGAGAAGCAGTGGTTATTTGCACATCTCTGAATTCCGGGGTGCCCATTCTGCCATGTGACTTACACGGCATTTCTCAAATAGACGTGTTTTTTACACACTGTCTTACATTTGGAAGAAAAAAATGTAGAGAAAGACAAGAGGCAATAACACTTGTTTTGCTATTCTGTCTTCCCCCATGTCTCCCGATAAAAATGGTACCTCACTTGCGTGGATAGGCCTAGCCCCCGCGACAGGAACTGCCTCAAAACACAACGTGGACACATCACATTTTCACAAAGAAAACAGAGCTGTTTTTTGCAAAGTGCCTAGCTGTGGATTTTGGCCTATAGCTCAGCAAGCACCTAGGGAAACATAGCAAACATGCGCAGTTTTGAAAACTAGACACCTAGGGTAATCCAAGATGGGGTGACTTGTGGGGCTCTGTCCAGGTTCTGTTACCCAGAATCCTTTGCAAACCTCAGAATTTGGCCAAAAAACACTTTTTCCTCTCATTTCGGTGACAGAAAGTTCTGGAATCTGGGAGGAGCCACAAATTTCCTTCCACCCAGCGTTCCTCCAAGTCTCCCAATAAGAATGGTACCTCACTAGTGGGGGTAGGCCTAGCGCTCGCGACAGGAAAAGCCCCAAAATACAACGTGGACAGATCACATTTTCACAAAGAAAACAGCTGTTTTTTTTAAAAGTGCCTAGCTGTGGATTTTGGTCTGTAGCTCAGCCGGCACCTAGGGAAACCTAGCAAACCAGCGCATTTTTGAAAACTAGACACCTAGGGTAATCCAAGATGGGGTGACTTGTGGGGCTCTGTCCAGGTTCTGTTACCCAGAATCTTTTGCAAACCTCAGAATTTGGCCAAACAACCCTTTTTCCTCTCATTTCGGTGACAGAAAGTTCTTGAATCTGGGAGGAGCCACAAATTTCCTTCCACCCAGCGTTCCCCCAAGTCTCCCGATAAAAATGGTACCTCACTAGTGGAGGTTGGCCTAGCGCTCGCGACAGGAAAAGCCCCAAAATACAACGTGGACACATCACATTTTCACAAAGAAAACAGCTGTTTTTTTAAAAGTGCCTAGCTGTGGATTTTGGTCTGTAGCTCAGCCGGCACCTAGGGAAACCTAGCAAACCAGCACATTTTTGAAAACTAGACACCTAGGGGAATCCATGATGGGGTGACTTGTGGGGCTCTGACCAGGTTCTGTTACCTAGAATCCTTTGAAAACCTCAAAATGTCGACAAAAAAACACTTTTTCCTCTCATTTCGGTGACAGAAAGTTCTGGAATCTGAGAGGAGCCACGAATTTCCTTCCACCCAGTGTTCCCCCAAGTCTCCCGATAAAAATGGTACCTCACTTGTGGGGGTAGGCCTAGCGCCCACGACAGGAAAAGCTCCAAAACACAACGTGGACACATCACATTTTCACAAAGAAAACAGAGCTGTTTTTTGCAAAGTGCCTAGCTGTGGATTTGGGCCACTAGGTCAGCCGGCACCTAGGGAAACCTAGCAAACCTGCGCAGTTTTGAAAACTAGACACCTAGGGAAATACAAGATGGGGTGACTTGTGGGGCTCTGACCAGGTTCTGTTACCCAGAATCCTTTGCAAACCTCAAAATTTGGCCCAAAAAACACTTTTTCCTCTCATTATGGTGACAGAAAGTTCTGGAATCTGAGAGGAGACACAAATTTCCTTCCACCCAGCGTTCCCACAAGTCTCCCGATAAAAATGTTACCTCATTTGTGTGGGTGGGCCAGGTGCCTGCAACAGAAAAAGGACAAAAACATGTAGAGATTGAGGG
Source organism: Pleurodeles waltl (assembly GCF_031143425.1). Lineage (NCBI taxonomy): Eukaryota > Metazoa > Chordata > Amphibia > Caudata > Salamandridae > Pleurodeles > Pleurodeles waltl. The sequence continues at coordinate 69,378,922 of NC_090440.1, read as the reverse complement.
GATAGCACAGCAAGTTGACCCATGCAAGTGAGGTATCATTTTACTTGGGGGACTGAGGGGAATGCTGGGTGGTAGGAAATTTGTGCCGCAGCGGTGATCCTACAAAGAAAAGTGAGGAAAATATGTTTTTTATGCAAATTTTGAGGTTTGCCGAAGAGTCTGGGTAAGAAAATATTGGGGGATCCAGGCAAGCCACACCTCCTTGGACTCCTTGGGGTGTCTATTTTTAAAACATGTCTGGGTTTGGTAGGTTTCCCTAGATGAAGGCCGCACCCGGGACCAAAAACATAGGTGCCCCCCACCACCAAACACAGGTAGTTTTGCAATAGATCATTTTGGTGTGTCCACATACTTATGTGATGTTCCAAACACTAAAATTGTGAAAAGAAACCCACTTAGGTTATGTTAAAAAGACCCCTCACCCACCAACCAAGTTGGTGGCATGCTTCATCATCGGGGTCCCACCCATGACATCTAGCGTGTCACAGGTGTGCTGCAACGCCTGATTACAGCGGAGCAGGTTTTGTCATTTTTACCACACATACTGGTTGGATTTGGCATGAGGGTGAGTGATGGTTCAGTGGATCAAATTTTATTAATAAGAGATTTCACAAAAATGAAATGCACTGTTAATAACTGAAAGGCCAAAAAACGGAACCAATGACTCACAGCTTGTGAGCTGTAAAGCAAGGCACCAACCGCTTTACAGTCCATTCACACAGCTTTCATAGATGACATGCACAAGACCATTCACGCCGCCAGCCACGGGCCCAGCACATTACAACACTCACATCAACAGACAGCGCCACTCAAGGGCCCATCACTTACATACGCCCACATGCCTGATACAGCAATCACACCAGCTGATGGGAGTGTGTGGACTGGCGTTTGGCTGCCAGTGTGTTGCTGTAGCCATCAGCAAATCAATATGTACACCGTCAGCCAAGCGCCACTCCACACACAATGGCATCACTTTTGTTTTTTAAACAAAGAAACCACTAACTAATTAGAAATAATTACAAAACTACAAACACAAAAGCTCTAACTAAGTACATGACAGAAATGCTAACCATGAAACTGAACACATGAAGATACAAAACAGGCAGTTTACACTCATGGTTGTTCCCAGTAATTCTTCTGGGTGTGGTAATTCTTGAAACAACCACCCACACACAGCCCAGGCTTTGAAGGACAATCTGGGCAGTACATTCAAGTCTCCCTCCGGATACCTCTTCGAAAACACACTCTACATTTCTTAGCTGGAAAGTCTTTTTTGGGTGTGGGAGGAAAGTGCTCAGCAAAGTGGCGATCTTTCATTCTAGCCACATCCTCCACCACTGCTTCTCTAGGAACTCTGGCCTGTTCCACCACAATAAGGCTCTCTATCACTGACTCCTGAAATTTCACAAATGTCATCTTTGACTCTGGAGACCTATCCTTAAACACAATAAAAACATTAAAAGTTGCTAAGTGGAAGAGGTGAATTGCTAACTTCTTATACCAAACGTAAGACTTACGAATAGCAGTATAAGGTTCCAACCTCTGATCAACTCTATCTACACCTCCCACATGCTTATTATAATCTAAAATGCACACAGGTTTGGGCACTTCAGCAACCTGGCCCCAAAAAGTCACGGGGGAAGTACTCTCATCATGGATGGTACTTGGCATGTAGACATCCCTCCTGTCTGAAAATTTCAAAGCTAGCAGCTCATCATTCCGCAAGGCACTGCACTGTCCCCTCCCAAGTTTTTTACAGACAAGCTCCCTTGGATAGCCTTTCTGGTTACAAAGAATTGTGCCACAAGCAACAGTGTCCACTCTAAACAATTCCTTGAACAACTGCACTCCAGTGTAGAAGTTATCTACATACAAATGGTGATCTTTGTTGAACAGTCGTCTACCAAGTTTCCACACAATTTTCTCAGTAACTCCAAAAGTGGGAGGACAACCAGGGGGGTCAATACTGGAATCCCTACAAGTGTAGACATGGAAACTATACACATATCCTGTACTGCTTTCAGACAGCATATACAATTTAATTCCATATTGTGCCCTCTTGCTAGTAATGTACTGACTAAAAACCAAACGACCCTTGAAGGGGACCAAAGACTCGTCCAGAGCTATTTCTTTGCCTGGAACATAGACCTCTGAAAACCGATCTACAAAATGATCAAGGACAGGCCTAATCTTAAAAAGGCGGTCAGAATCAGGGTGATCTCGTGGCAAGGCTAATGCATTGTCAACAAAATGCAGCATCCTAAGAAGAAGCAAATACCGATTACGACTCATGGTTGCAGGAAAAATAGCTGTTGCCATCAAGGGACTAGTAGACCAATAAGAAGCCAGTGATGGCTTCTTTATCAACCCCATCAAAAGAGTCAAGCCCCAAAACCTTTTAAATGCCTCCAAATTTGTGGGAATCCACTGGGTAGCTCTAGACATGTGGCCTAAGTCTAGCAGTGTTGTACCTCTGCTTTGATGGTAAAAAATAGTAACTGCAGGTGAACAGTCAGTTACTCTGATGAAGAATGCTGCAAAAAACACGTGCTAATTTTTCTTTCCTAAGTTTTTCACACTCATGGTTCCATTTGTAACTGAGTCCAAATTGATCATCAATAGTTACTTCTTCTTCTTCTAAGACTCCAAGCGTGACCATGATAAATTCCTGTGCATCTTGCTGAATGTTGAGAGGAAATATTATTGAGTCCGTACATATGTCTAAAAAGTCTGGATTCCCCTAAGCAGAATGTGTTACAGTTCTGTCACTTATTAAAGGTTTCAGCAAATGAAAAAGTTCAGAACACATTCTCTTATCTAATTTTTGTTCAATTTAGTTTACTACTTGTGGTAAATGGAACAGGATATTGAGAATAACATTTACATAGCAGATGACACCTGAACTGTTTTCAAGTAATAACCTACTATTTCACCATCTTTTTCCAGTTTTCTCTTCTTAGCACTTTCTGTGTTATCCTTTTGTCCTTTCTTTTCTTGAGAGTGTGTAGACAGTTTTGTGATTTTCTGCTTTGGACAGAGTACTGGCCTAAATGAGGAGAGTAAAGACTTCTTAACTGATTGTACTGCCATACAGAGTTTACGTCAGCACTACATTTGCTCTCATCAAAGCCAATTAAAAACAAGCCAGACAAAGTTCTAATCTGTGACAATGCTACATATGAAATTCCTTCTTTGAATACAGAACTTCCAATATTAACCAAAGCTGCATCTACAATTAAATCTTGTGATTTATTAGATGGTTAATTCATAAGCTAAAGAGACAGGAGACTGTGGTTGTTGGATATGTAAGTCTTTTACAAGTAAAAACTGTACAACACACCGGCAATCTTTTTGACATCATCTAACTGATGAAATTTTATAACCAAATACTCTATCTCATCTCCATTAGGAAAGTTAATGTAATCAGTAACTTTACCCATTGCACTATTTACTAAGCCTTTCTCAACATTTAAATAGCTTTGTAAAATAACTTAACAGTTTTCAAAGACATGGAAACACTTTTCTAATCCTGCTGTTTTTAATACGGATTTTTTTCAAAGAATCTAATTTTGCTTCTAGCTTATCTGTCAGTGATATTGCTACTCCTTGATGTTCCATTTTATCAAGAGCGGTAATTTGCAAATGTTCTTCTTCTTTCTCCAATTGTAGTAATTCTTCATTAAAGTTTGAGCACTCTTGAAGTGTTGGTAATAAACAAACTATGGCCCTGATTTATACTTTTTTTGCACTGCATTACCTACATTTTTTGACGCAAAAGCGGCACAAAATTACAATTGTATTTTCTAATTCTTCACAGCTTTTGCATCAATAAATGATGGTAATGTGGTGCAAAAAAAGTATAAATCAGAACCTATAGATTTCTATTCTTTGATGAAATTGAACATAAGTTCTGGTGCAGGTATGTCAGATGGGAATAGTCTCTTGATTAGGTGACTTTCCAAAGCAAGCATGTTTCCCCTGTTTTATAAGAACTCCTACTCTAATGTCTTTCAGCATCTCTCCATATTCTACATCAGATGCTTGACACATGTTTTTGCCCTAATTCTTTGTACTCAAAGTATAACTGGTAAAATGTAAAACATTTAATTTAGAAAGGAACAAAAGAAGATTGATAATTTTGTCATAGAAATTAGGGTTTGTGCAGTAAAAAGAAAAAATATCACATGTTATGTGTGTTCTCAAATATCTTCCTGTTGTACTTCAACAGGAGCAGCCTGTCAGTTTATTGTATGTCAGGACCGGAGGCTCAGATTATGCTTCTCTCTCTTTACTGCATAAACAAACAGCAGCCAATTAAAACATATAAAAGAAATAACTAAATGTTCCATGAACCCAAGTCCATGATAGTCACATGCTCCAATCAGTAACCACATCCACTTTTAAGAGCTGTCACCTCCAGTTTGTACTCCTCTTTCTTTGCTGCATCGCAGCCAGTTAAATTACTTTTCCCTTATTGTTTTATTCATAGTGATGGTTGTTTGAGTTGCGGGAGATGGGGTTGCGCACCTTTGGAAAGTCCGCCCCCCCACACTTTGTTTTATATTGCCTATTGTGACTTTCACTGCTGAGCGACTCGACCAGGCAGCACGGCGCTCTGCAGCGTTGAGTGGCTCTGTTGTGGCTATGTGTCTGATTGGGAGTGCGATTCGCCTCACTAATATTCGCACAAGCTTTTTTGGTGGAGTGGGAGTGGGACGTGGCTGCCTCCCAATTGCCGTAGTCCTATTTCTATTTTCTCTGCCACCCAGGGCCGTGCACAAAGCTGCCGTGGTTCCTTTTAATGCGGCAGCTGAAGTATAGCAGTGACAGGCTCTGGAGCTTTGGCAGTTTCAGCTGGCTAAAAACACTGCTTGCTACCTGAGCAGAGAATTAAGTGTGTCAGGCTCCCTTCACGCCCTGGTGTATTGGAATGTGCCCAAGTTTGTAAAATTTTAAATCAGGCTTGGCCTATTGACTCCCTCTACATCCAAAGAAAATTATATTGCTTATTCCACCTGCTGGGGGGAGCACTCCCCCTTTTGATAGGTGAGTCCTACCCAATAGTATAGCTTCGCTGCCTTGGATAACCTGGTCTCCATGGAAAATAATTATGGCCCAGTACTACTGTGAGAGCTGAATTAATTAATAATAAATCTGTATTGATTAGTAATTGAGAATTGACATGAATTATGCTAATATAGAGAAATCGTGTGTTTGGAAAATGTGCTCACCTGGATGACCAACATAACGTGTATGACATTAATAAAGAAATAATAATAATTGTTTTTAAATAATATGTGTAAATGTATTAGTGGACCATACTAATGTGTTAATGAAATGTAATTGCTTAAATTTATTAGGCATAGAGTAGTTGTGAAATTTTGGGCCTAGTCGACAAAGCCTCATGATAAGTTTCATGGCATAAATAAATGTTCATAAATGTATTCTGCCACTAGCAAGACTTCCATTTTTTCTTTGTTCTTTGTTCACACAGTGTTGAGCAAATAGATTTGTAATGTTGCAGCGTTAAACTAAATTATGTCTTAAACTTTCTTGTGAGAGCTGTCTGCTGTAATGCAATGTACTACTTACAGATACATTTGTATCTTTGGTGCGTGCGAAGCTAACGTCCCCACTACCTGACAATGGTTTCACTGACTAGAGTTATGAATTGCAACTAAAAGTTACCTGACGGAAACTGGTGACAGGAACAAGAGAAGAGGAGCCGATCATCGACATGTGAACGACTGCCTAACTATATCACAGATTTAAGAAATAATGTTTATTGGTTCTACTGTGAACATTCAATATTCTGACCAATGACGATTTGAGAAATTACTTTATGGTTTTCACTTATTCCTGAATGCGTTTAGCAGAAAACGACTAGAGTTCAAGAAGTTAGTTCGAGAGACATTGTTCCAAGTGTGGTTTTAGCAGTTCCAGATACCCTCCCTTTTAGTCCTTAGTTTGATGCCCCTTCAATTTGGTTCAGTTAACTTAGAGCCCATTCGTGGCTGAGCCAATCCCCTTCAGTTTCCTTCTGCCAATGCTGACTAGACGGATGTCCAGCTGCCAAAGAAGTCCTTGCTTGCTGATCCACTCAGGAGAGGTATAACAAAATGAAAATGTATTTGTCATAGATTTTTTGTTCTCTCTTTTTAGGTACCAACCACTATTTTTACTACAGCCATAGCTAGATGTGTTCCAAATTAACTTTTGTCAAATGTTTCCTTTTGCATGAAGGCCAAAACATGCCATTCATATTAGAGGGTTAGTTAGTGTGTCCATGTTCAACAAATGTTACTAACTAAGGATTGATTTTATTCACCTGTAAATGTCTAGATTTATGCCATCTCTACTGTTCAGTTGTTATTGTTATTAATTTGTATGGTAACACTTGAATGTTTAATGTTAAATGCTATGGTTAGATTGAGGTTTTTCAACCTGTGATATTCATCTATGTTTATCATTTGGTTTTAGGATGGATTTACGTGATATTAGCATTGTTAATCTAATAAATACATTTTCTAACTATATAAAAGGTGTGGTTATTCATGGTCACATGGGCCATGGTGTGTAAAGTTTACTGTCTTAAAGATTTCTGATTATGATTTGTTAAGCCAAGTTGTGTTATTGTTGGTCATCTCAAGAGTAAATTGTGTCCATGGTGGATCTCTCTTAGCAGAGTGAAAAGGTACATCAAACCTCTAACACGTCCCTTTATAAATAAATTAATAAAGACCAAATGAGGCAAGATGTGCTCACACGATCAATTTGAGGAGGATCTAGAATATTTGAGCAATGATGCCCCTTCCCTAGAGAAAAACTTGGTTGAAGCGCTTGACAATAGTGTTCAATTGTCAGTCAATAAGGCCTTAGCCAAAGCCTTGGGACCTCTCACCAACCATTTCAAAGGCTTTGCTCACCAGCAGGGGTGGCTTCCGCTGGTCACCATTCCAGGGGCCCCCAAGCCCTGCTCCCTAAACCTTGTAAAGGAAAGGATAAAGCCAAAAGATGGGCCCACTCAGAAGTGTTCGAATATCTCTCTGAGACAGTCAAGAAAGAACATGAGCGTTAACCAACCTATTTCCTCATCCCCTGATGACATGATCAACCCCTCCAATCATTTGGACTCTGAGTCTTTGTCCTCTAGACTCAGTGATACTGACTATTCTGATGCACCTGGGCCTAGTAAGAGAAAATGAGCTGGTACCAGGGCTGAATCACAGTCCAAGGTACCATGAGTCCTAAATTTTAACTCAACAGAGATTGTCCACTCTGGATCATCCGATTGGACCCCCTCAAGAGTTGGCGGAGTATGTCCAAAATAACCTGAGATGATCTTTTGACAAGAAAGTCCGTGCCAGACTGTGCGCCGAATGCCCCAGGCCAGACCTTGTGGGCAAGTTAGCAGACACGCCTGAAGTTGACCTCACCATGGTCAATTTTATGAACAAGTGGGCGAAGGATCCCAAGAAAGGTCTCGACACATCCTTGTGTAATTGTCAGGAAAAGCTCTTCAACATTTCCAGACCTTTGACAAAGATCCTAGACATAGCCTTCCAGGCTAAAGAATTAAAGGAGCCCATAGACCCTAACATCCTGGTAGGATGGGTGCAACAAGCTATCTGTCAGCTAGAAAATGCCGATGTGGCCAAGGGCCAAGAGGCGAAGGTCTATTCTCCTTCATATAGATTCGAAGCTCACTGACCTAGCCTCCTCAGTGGCCCAGTGCTTCTTTTTGGGGGCCTTTCATGAAAGACCTCGCAAAATTTGCTGCTACTTTTAGCATGCTGGACAAAGCACAATTCCCTTTTTGGCAGGGCCTGGAGATAGAGGAGATGCTCATCAGGCTGAGGTTACCACCAAGGCTCCGAAAGAGATACCGCTTTCTGTGACTGGGGCTACTGGCAGGATCCAAGCTACTCCAAGACCTTCTATCCAACCCGGTCATGTGCAGGCCATCCACACTTCCGCACAGGATTCAATTGAGGTCAACAAAGCACCTCTCAAAATATCAGGATATATAGGTGAGAATTATTCCTTTTTCGTAGATCATTTAGGCACAATTGGCAGCTTCGGACTCAAGACCCTTGGATAATTGAATCCATCCTGGGCTAAATGCTAGAATTTTATTCCAACCCAGTACAGTCGACCCCTCCTGATAAGTTATCCTTTTCCATACAAGAGCAATAGCTCATATCAACAGAAATCAAAATGCTCTTGCAAAAATATGCCATCTGCCTTTCAATACCCCATCCAAGCAGTTTTATGAGGACCATTATCTTGGTCGAGAAAAGAGGGGGTGGCTCATATCTGATCTTAACCCTAAGAGAATTTGTTCTTGGATAATATACAGGCATTTAAAAATGGAGTGTATCCACCTCCTTGGCGGCGTCCTGCAATAGTGGGATTGGATAGTACGGCTGGGCCTGAAGGATGTGTGCTTGATGATCCCAATATTCTTCCCTCATCAGAGATTCCTCCAGGTCCTTTGGCGAGGGCAATGTTTCGAGTTCAAGGTTCTCCCCTTTGGGCTCTCATCAGCTCCTTAGTGCTTCACCAAGGTGATGAGGCCCATTGTGGAAAACCTGCAGACAAGAGGGGTAAATTTGATAATTTACCTTGACAATGAGGATTACATTACACAAGAACACATTCCTCTTGGGCTTTAGGCAGAGAGGATTAAGGTGCATATTTATGGTTCCTGATGCAAAACTGCACTAACGCAGTTTTGTGTCAATATCCATAGCGCCTGCTAGCGCCATTCCATAGCAGCAGCCATGCTCCATATCTATGGAATGGTGCATGCAGGCGCTAAGGAATGGCTAGCGTCTAAGAAAAAGACACTAACTGGGGGGATGGTGGTAGGGAAAAAGGCACTAGTGGAACAGAAATGACTCTAGGCTGGTTAGAGGCAATAAATATGCCGCTAACCAGCCTAGCGTCATTTACTTAATCACTAGCACCCAAATATAACTCCTCTCTTAGCAAAGACAGGAGTCATACCGACCACCCCAATGGCCAGCACAGGGTACCAGTGTCCCCTGGGCAAGGCCATGAGACATAGTGCCAGACAAAGGGCCCAATGTCAGGGGCCCCCAATGGCACAACCCCCAAAAATAAAAAATATACTTACCATTACTTACCCAGGATGGGGTCCCCCATCCTGTGGTGTCCCTCTGGTGTGGGTGTGGGTATGGGTGTTCCTGAGGCTTGGGGTGGGCATCTCTGGGCCCATTCCATGGTGTGTGGCTAAGGAAATGGGTCCGCAGGTACCCTAGTGCCTGGTCCGCCTACTCCGTGTGCATTGTTTCTGTGTCGGAGTGTAGATATGGTGGTAGGAGGTTAGCGTCATATTGTGGATGGGAGCGTCTACCTTGCATGTAATTAGTGCAAGGTAGTTTGCTGCATTCACAACATGGAACTAGCTCCAAAATTTTGACGCTAGACTGCTCTAGCATCAAAATATAAATATGGAGCTAGCTCGGTGCCTTTTTAGCATCAATATTTTTTACCCTAAAACGGCGCAAGCAGAGTATAAATATGCACCTAATTGATTTGTTTAGGATCACAGGATATCAAGCTGATGCTGAAACTCAAACTTAGAGGTGGGAGGTGAGCTCCGCTCTGCTGGCAGACTTAACAGAGTTTTGGCACTCTGCGCTCCGCTTGGAGCGTGGAGTTCAGCAAAACACTCTGCCAGCCTGTGTGGCCCATAACTGGGCTGCACTTTACACTGTGCCCAAAATGAAGACAGCACTTGCCCTATGACAGGCAACAAGACCCCTAGCTAAGGTTTTGTTTTCTGCTAGTCGACGTGGAGCTGCTACAAGCTGCTGCTGAGGAGCTGCACTGGTGCCAGCTCTGGATCTAGGTCTCCCTCCTTTATTTGTCCTCAGCAGCTGGGGAGCAGGGGGCAGAGGTAGGCAGAGAGCCAGGCCCCTGGCAACGGGACCCTGGACCCAGACAGAATTCAGGTCAGGCCCTCTTTTCACTTTCTCTTCTATGTGCACACAGGGGCTGGCACTCGACATGGACAGAATTTGCATATGAGGGAGGTCTGTGCTTGGAAAAAAGGAAACTTGCAGTCAGAACTCCACTTGAAAGGAACCTGTCTATTCAGCAGTTGTGTAACAAAGGAACCCCCAGCCCCTGCTGTGCATGGGGGGGGCCCTCAGCACAGTACACTGTGGATGGATGGCAGGTGGGAAGGGCCCCCTCAAGGTACTTTGCAGGGGGGCCCTCTCAAGTTTTGCTATGCCACTGCTCCCCAGAGTTCCTGGGAAAGAAAGTGGTGTTGTGGGGTATGGTGCTGTGGCCAGAAGGGAGAGCTTGAGACCGGGGGAGCACCAGCTGCTGAGTGGCAGTCGGGCAGCCCCCGCCAGATAGAGATGTATGTGGCCTGAGAGAGTGCCTTACAGCCCAGTGGCAAGCAAGGTTGGGCACTTTCTGAAAGTACCAGGCTGCTGGTGGTGAGCTAGTTTGCTGCTGCTCGTGCTGGGCCCTAAATAAAGGGCAGTCAGGAGGCTGTCTGTAAGTGTAGAGTAAGCGATTGTAAGGCTGGTGCAAGCCAGGGGGTGTGCTTGGCCCTCAGTAGCAAGTTTGTGAAGGAGGACAGTTGCTGAAGGGAAGTGTGCAGGTGTGGTTGAGAGCAGCAGGCTCCAGGCCGGTAGGCTATGTCAGCACAAGAGACCTGAGACAGCAGCTTTTGCTGCCTACAGCCATAGATAACACCCTGAATGCGCCCGATCTTGGAAGTGCTAAGCAGTGTCGGGCCTTAGTACTAGGGCAGGCAGCATTCTGCTACAAGCAGAACTCTGTGGAATTTCACGAAGTTTTTAGGTAACTCTACTGAATTTCGCAGATTAGAACTCTATGAGCTCTGTCCACCCTCAATCAAACCTGCTTCTGCAGTTGCAAAGTCTGTAGCGCTGGCCATAATGCCACATTACCTTCCTAAGTGCAAAAATAATCAAGTGATCAACTAGATCAAAAAACGCCAAGATAGCAAATAATTTAGGAGTGCTTTGTCAGTATTTGAGAACTCAGAAAATATGTCCTCACTTTAGGTTTTTAGAGCACTAACCATAATTTCTATGGGAATAAGATCCTCTCATTTTTATAATTTTTAAAGGAAATGCTTTTGGTGTTACAGTTTTGATTACATCAAGATGACGTCAGGTGTGCCACACTTTGGTAAAAAATATGGAATGTAAGCAATCTAATTGTTCATTAGAATACTGTGGGGAGGCAGAGGTCGGGGCACAGACTGGGATTATTGAGGGCAGAGATGAGGGTGCAGAGGCAACAAGCTGACCACGCTGGGCAGGCGGGAGGGGCAGTGGCAGCACAAGGGAACATGGAGAGCAGGGGAAAAGGGCGCAGGGGCAATAAAGCAACCATGAGGGATAGGCAGGAGAGGCTGTGGCAATACAACAGACCATTGTGGGCAGAAGGAAGAGCCAGTGGCAGTACAACCATATATGCCAACAGACCCGATTCAGGCAGAAGACTCACACAGATTTTAAGCCCAAAAAGGGCCTTATTTTATGTCTCACAGCTAAAATCTCTTCTTTCTCAATGTAACCCAATGGGGAAAATCAATTCCCCAGGTTTGTGTTTCAAAATCTCCCTCCTACTGAGATCAAAATGTGGCAAATATGGTGCATTGGATCATTGAGAGCAGGAGTAATGGGGTAGGGACATGAACTTGCATAAGAGAGGAAGTTCGGGGGCTGCAGCAGCACAATATGCCACACAGGGCAAGTGGACAACAGAGAGCAGAGGGTAAAGAGGCAAGGGCAACAAGATGACCATACGGAGAGACAGGAGAGACAGTAGGAGCATAACAGACCACGTAGGGCAGGAGGGAGGTGGCAGGGGCATGACAACAGACCAGAGGAAGGAAGGGATAGGGGCCCGCACATAGAAAATGGAGAGCAGGGGGCAAAGGGGCATGTCTGGAGTACCAAACTGACTATGGAGGGCAGGCAGGATGGGAACTGGATGCACAATACACCATGGAAAGCAAAAGTGAGACTATAATGGAATACACACAGACAACGGAGGGAACGTGGGAGGGAGGTCAGGGGCAGCAAGCTGACCACACCGGGTAGGTGAGAGGGGCTGTGCAGCACAGAAGGCCATGCATGGCAAGCAGGAGGCTTAGTGGCAGCACAACGGACATGGTGGGCAAAGTGAAGGAGCAGGTTCATGCACAAATAATCATGGTGGATAGGAGGGATGGGTAGGGTCTGGGCACATGCAAGAGAGGGCAAGGAAGGAGCTTCACAAAAGACCACATGGGCTAGGCAGGAGGAGCAGTTGCAGCACAACAGAGCAGGGAGGGCAGAAGGGAGTGGCAGCAAAATTGACCATGGAGGACAGGCGAGAGGGGACAGGGGAATGCAACTCAGACAGCCATAGTGGAGCTGGCAGGACAGGTGGCAGTCATTTGATCATGTTAGGCAGAGGGGTGGGGCAGTGGCAGCTCAACAGAACACTCAGAGTGGGTAGGATAAGCAGTGGCAGGTCCATGGAACATAATGCGTAAAAAGGAGGGATCAGGAGCAAGCACACACACAAATGTATGTCTGAACAATGCATGCTGGAACCTGAGGAAATTCGATTTTTAATACGATCGTATCGACCCGCCATTTTGTGGCCCGCCGCCATTTTATGTTGCCTTCACTCAGGCAGCACAGCGAACGAAGTCCATTCTGCCTTTTATGCTTATTCTGCAACATGGTGTTCAAAACAGCTTTCTGCCTCTATCTTTACAAGGCTGGTATTAAGGTCTGACCGAGTACACTAATCCCTGTCTGGTTTTCTAATCCTTGTTTCAACTATCTGTAGGCTCACACTATTCTCCGCCGATCTTATCTTATCGTCTGGCCTTCGCTGTCCTTTGCTAGTATTCTCTCATTTCACAACTGTTTTCCAAACGCACACAAACTTATCGCACCACATGCAACTTCGTTGTGGATCGGTTAATGAATTAGTTCAAGGGAGGGGTGACAAACACAGCTGGAGGGGAGGCAACCTTAAGTCACTTGATACTTTGTTCTGTCTTGTTTTCCGACATTTCTATTGACTCTGTTCTATCTTTACATCATTCTTACTGGCTCCTTTCTATGTGTTCTGGGAGTGTATGTAGTTAATAAATGTTTTTATACAGTATATAAGATTGTGCGCCACAAAGTAAAGTGGCAGTCTCCTGAGAACATACCTTGTGTACTTCTTGGACAACTGTACTAGCTGCAGCTAATAAAATCTGATCTTTTACGCCTGACAGAGTGTCCCGTGTCTCTGTTAGTTGAGGCAGGTGAATCCAAGGAGATTTTAGGCGTACCCTGCGCCGCCAGGCCCAAAAGGTTCTGGTTCTTCAACTGGCGCCCAACGTGGGGCGGCTTCAGCGGTACCGGTTCTGCCTGAAGGTCGTGAGGAACCCCGCAAGAAAATTCTGGAGGAATCGCGAGCCACGTCAAGCGACCCCTGTATGTCGAAGTGGTCCGAAGGTCTTTTTCAGCGCGGTTACTCCTTCCTGACGGCTACTGACGACTGCTGCCCTGACTGCCGCCCTGCCTTGGCCCTTTCTTTGATGATGTATGGTAAAGCGAGACGATAGACGGGCCTCTGTTGGTGTAAGAAGACATCCTTAGTTAAGTATTTGGTGGGTCGCGCCCACAAATTTTGGTCTTTGTTTTGTCCTTAGGTCCTTAGATTTGGCCATTGCAGTGGCCAAAGCCGAGGGGTAAGTGCATTTGTGCTGTGTAAACTGAAAGTTTTACCCCCTTGATGTTTGTGAACAGCCAGTAAAAATCGTGAGATGTCTGGTCTGACTAAGTTTGGAAAACTTTGTTGCTTTGGTTGTAATAGGGACTCCCAGCTTGAGGACTCCTGTCCGATTCCTTCGGTTGGAACTCCCATATATGAGCTCTATTCTAAACATGGTGTTGGTCCTATTGCCTTTAATAAGACATGGACCCGATATACAAAGAAAGATGGTGTTTTAAAATGGCCAGAAAATGGTAGTTTCGAAACTGATGTGCTAGATAATTTGGAAGCAACGTTATTTAAAAGAAAAGCCCGGCCGGCAATGTTTGACTCTTTTCGCCTTTGGCGTAAGGAAGCCAAACAGAGAGAAATTAAGCAAGCGAAACGAGATAGGAAAACACAGGGAATGACGATTATACAGGCTGCTCAGCAATTCAAAGATGATGAAATAGATAATGCAATGGAAATTTCAGACAGACAGCATCGAATGGCAATAGATAAATGCTATCCGACGTTGCCTATCTCTTCCCTTGATAAAAGAAAAGATTTTGAGGAAGATTCCTTAATGTCCCACTTATTGAAATTGCCTCCGCCCTATGTACAAGGTGCTAATGCACCCCCGATGTTACAGCCTGTTCAGCCGCCAGTTGTGCTTCCGCCTGCTCCAGCTTTTCCACATTTGCCTCCTCAAGTATTGCCTATGCCAGCTTTGCCTTTAACTCCTTTGCCTTCTGCTCCTTTGGCAATTCCTAATGCTCCTTTAGTTAATTCACCTAATACCTTGTCCCCTATCCTTATGTCAAATTCTCCATCTACGCGTAAGCTCTGTCTCTGGTCTCTTATCACCTTTCTTTGAAGCTTTAAATGTGTCTCCAGCTTTTTCTCGAAGACAGTCTCGTAGTCAATTCCCAGACTCCGAAGAGCGAGAAAAATTGGACTCACTTGCTTGTAGATGGATCAAGAAGGGTCCCCAATATAGTACGTCTGATATTATGTCCACCTTTCTGCAATGGAATGCACCTACGCAGAGATATGTTTTTAAAGTTATGTGCGATACTCTCGCTAAAGAATGGGAGGATATGAATTTGGGTTCGGTCCCACAGGATCTGTTAGATGTTCAGGCTGACTTTGACAAAGGACTTATTGTAGGTCCTAAGGTTGAAAACGCTGTCAGAACACTTATTTCTTTCAGATCCCTATTGTTCTCACAGACTTTTCCTGATTCTGATCCTTCAGTTAGGACAGTACTGAAAAACTATCCCATGAGAGAGGTTTCTCCAATATGGAAGGAAGAAGTTGCAGCAGCAGGTGCTAATCCAGCTATTCCTGCGCATTTTCAGCGCATATGGATACATGTCCCCTGGAAAAGGTCTGAAGTTTTAGCACTTAAACAGTCACTACCAGATTCACGCAAAAATCCTGCTGGTTACTATAAAGAGTTGTCGCAAACAGTTGATGCATGTACTATGAATTTAGCAGATATTGACATGTTGATGGGAAATGTAGTTCCACAGACAATATGGGCTAAAATTCGTAGAGAGGATCACGCTCAAGAATTAGGCGGCGATTGGAACGCTATTATTGCCGCAGATAGATGTCAAGTAGGTGGTGCAAAACCCGACGCTTTGATCTCAGAACTCCCTGGTAGGATTATTACATTAATGAAAACAATGATGCCTGCTTTGAGAGTTAATTGGGATAAGCTAGCAGCATGTAAACAAAAGAAAGATGAAAGTGTTTCCGATTTCTTTACCCGATTTGAGGAGACATTCATTGATCACAGTGGTCAAGATATGGCTACAGAAGGGGGACAGCGATTATTTGTGGATAAGTTCGTATATAACTTGCTTCCTGAACTATCACACAAGCTAAAAGACTCCGAGAGTTCATGGGCAGTTTCTTCTTCCGCCCAGATATTGGCTACTGCACAATATTATGAAAATAGAGACAAAGAAGAAAGGGAAAAACAAGAGAAAAAGACGAAAGAATTAAAAACTAAAGTTCTCTTGCAACAGGCTTATCCTCCTCGTCATGTTCAGCCTCAGTTTCAACAGCCTCCGCAGTTTCAGAGGTTGTATCAAAAGCCTGAACCATTCATTCCAAGACCTTTGCTAGGTCCCAATCAATGTGCTTATTGTAGGGATTAAGGTCATTTTAAGAACAATTGTCCGGCATTGTTGCAGCGTAATGGAGCAACATCTGCTTCACGAGGTCGTGGTGGTCTTCAGTCAGCAAATAGAGGTAGAGGTCGAGGTGTGTTAACCCAAGGGCAGCGTTCTTTTGTTCCTCCAAATTCCGGAAATTACTTTGACCAGCAAAATGTTAGGTCTACACAGTATTACAGTGAGGATCAGTATATTGAAGGAGGGAATGAAAGTCTTCATTTTGAATAGGACAACCATGGACAAAGTAAGGGGGTTACGTCAATTCCAGTGGATCAGAATGGACCTTATGTTAATGTCACTACAATGGGTGTTTCAGAGCCATTTCTTTTAGATACTGGTGCCATGAGAAGCTCTATCATTCATTCTAAACTCCCTGGCGCACCTTTGTCTGGCTTAACGAATGTATCTGTAGGATTTTCTGGCGCCCCTGTTCGCAATCCAGTTTCTTGCCCTTTGCCTGTTTCAATAGGCCCTTATGATTTAGAAGCTCCGCTTCTTCTGACGAATGGTTGTGGTGAAAATCTGTTGGGTTTAGATCTATTAAAAAGAATGCATGCTACGATATATTGTTCACCTTCTGGTGTATACCTCACTCTAGGACAGAAAATGACTAGTCCAATGTACTTATCAAAAGATCAATTTCCACCTGAATTGCTTTCTCTTCCCGAAACGCTTTGGGCTACGGGTCCGAATGACGTTGGTTGTCTTGAGATCCCACCCTATGTTGTTACTCTCAAGCCCAATGCTGAAATGCCACGTATTCCGCAATACAGAATTTCTACTGAAGGTGAGAAAGCACTTCTGGAAATTGTCCATGATTTGATTCAGAAGGGTGTGGTTGAGGAAACGAGAGGAAATATATGTAACAGTCCTGTTCTTCCGGTTCTTAAACGCACTGATTCTTCTCAGCCTCCTGTTTATCGTTTTGTAATTGATCTTCGGGAGGTAAACAAGATTGTCGTACCACAGTTTCCTGTAGTCCCAGATATCACTGCTCTGTTGACGATGATACCTTCTACAGCGACTTGGTTTTCAGTTATCGATTTAAAGAACGCTTTCTTTAGTATTCCCATCGCCGAAGAGAGTAGAGATATTTTTGGTTTTTCCCTCGGAGGCCGAAGCTTCCGGTTTAAACGCGCACCTCAAGGTTATTGTGAAAGTCCCTCTGTTTACAGTCAAGCTTTAAAATGTCATCTTGATGCCTTTTCCTTACCGTCCGGTGCCGCTCTCATTCAGTACATGGATGACTTGTTAGTTGCCGCTGATTCAGAGGAGATTTGCAAAAACGTGACCGTTGCACTGTTGCGTCATTTGTTTGATCTAAATCACAAGGTTTCTCCTTCTAAATTACAATATGTCTGTCGCGAGGTGACTTATTTGGGTCATCTCTTGTCAAAGGAGGGACGACGATTGACCCCCGAACGAATTCAGGCAATTGCACAAATGTCAGTGCCATCCACACAAAGAGAGGTACGTGCCTTTTTGGGCATTACTTCTTATTGTAGACAGTGGATTCCGAGTTTCTCTTTATTGGCTAAACCGCTGTTGGCACTAACTTTAAAAGATACGCCTCAGCCTCTTCCGTGGACTGACGAGTGTCAGAAGAGTTTTACTGATTTGCGTATTGCTTTGTGTTCTGCTCCTGTATTGGGTACTCCTGATTACAGTAAGCCCTTTACGCTCTATGTCCACGAAAGAAAGGGTTGTGCATTGTCAGTCTTAACGCAGCGTTTTGGAGATCAACAGCGACCATGCGCATATTTCTCAGCTACGTTAGATCCAGTAGCTAAAGCATTGCCTAGTTGTCTTAAGGCGACAGCGGCAGCAGCAATTTCTATCCGACAGTCTGCTGGAGTAGTGCTAGATAATACTCTCATTGTTATGGTGCCACATGCAGTGGATATTTTACTAAATAGGACAAAAACGCAGCATCTTACGAGTGCACGGTTGTCCGGATATGAGCTGACGCTTTTGGCTAGTCACATACACATCAAACGATGTAATACCCTGAATCCAGCTACTTTGTTGCCTCTTCCAGAAGAGAGAGATGTCTCTGAACAGCATGATTGTTTTCTCCGTACTGAAGAAGAGACTAAGGGTAGAATTGACCTAAAAGACACGCCATTAGTGAATCCAGATGGAACACTATGGGTAGATGGTTCTTGTTTCAAGCTCCCGAATGGAGATACAGTTTCAGCCTACGCTATTACTACTTTGCATACGATTGTGGAGACAGCACGCATTAGACATAATTCAGCTCAGGCAGCTGAATTGATAGCCTTAACTAGAGCGTGTGTGTTATCCGAAGGAAAAAGAGTAAACGTGTACACTGATAGCCAATACGCTTTTGGTGTAGCGTTTAACTTTGGGCGCTTATGGAAGGAAAGAGGATTCTTTACTTCCCATGGTACTAAGATACAACATGGTCAATTAGTGACTGAACTTCTTGAGTCACTTACAATGCCTACTCAGATAGCGATCGTGAAGTGTAGTGCACACAAAAAGATTGTGGACGATGTTGGTCGAGGAAATGCATTTGCAGATGAGGTAGCGAAAAAGACAGCCAGAGACAACACAAGTCGAATGTATGTTGCAGGTCCCGCAAACTGCGTAAGAGAAAAGGGAATGTGTGAAGATACAGTAGAGAGTGTGAAATCAATTCAAGGAGAGGCTACGGAGAATGAGTTGAGAAAGTGGAAGGAAAGTACAGGAATGTTAGATGAGATGGGATGTTGGGTTGAATTATCAGAACATCAACGTTGGCTGTTACCAAATGCTTATGTACTACCTGTAGTTACTATGGCACATGGTCCAGCTCACCTAAGTGCAAAAGGAATATGTAGGCTTCTGGCTCCAGTGTGGCAAAATGAGGGGATCCCAAAGTGTGCAAATAATGTAGTAAAACATTGTATTGTTTGCTTGATGTACAATCCGGGAAAGGGAACCCCAACTCCAGCAGGTCATTTTGCTCCTCCAACATATCCATTTGAGGTGTTGCAGATCGATTATATTCACATGGAACGATGCAACAACCTCAAATATGTTCTGGTGGTAGTATGTGCTTTTTCTAGATGGGTAGAAGCCTACCCTCTGAAGGACAATACTGCTTTATCAACTGCCAAAATACTTTTGAAAGAATTCTTCCCTAGGTTTGGTTTGCCGCGCATTGTCTGGAGTGACAATGGGAGCGAATTTGTGGGTCAAGTCATGCAAAAAGTTTGTGCAGGTCTTGGCATAAAACAGAAGTTCCACGCGGCGAATCACCCACAGTCGGCTGGTTTAGTAGAATGCTACAATGGAACCTTGAAGCTTAAAATTGCTAAGGTGCAAGCTAGCACAGGACTTAATTGGCCTGATGCTTTACCATTGGCTCTTCTGTCCATCAGAACAGCAGTACACTCTCGTTTGGGGCTTAGCCCTTACGAAGTGATATTTGGTCGCCCAGCTAATGTATGGGGAGTTCCTCGCCCTAAGAAATACTCAGACTTGCCATACCCGATGTTGATTGACTACTTGCATGACCTTACAACTAAATTGCGTGTTCTTCATCAACAGGTTCAGAGTGCTCTACCAGAGGCTTCCACAGACCCAGGTCATTCCATCCGACCAGGTGACTGGGTCTGCACGAAAAATTTCCAACGACAGAGAAATTTGGAGCCCAGATGGAGAGAGCCACGCCTGGTTCTTTTGACCACAAGAACAGCAGTTAAAGTCGAAGGAAAGAAAAACTGGGTGCATGCCGTGCACTGCAAGAAAGTGCCTTTGCCTTTCGATCAATGGGTCCGTAGAGGCATCAGTGACTCTGAAAGTGAGAAAGTTCCGCAATTTGTACCATTCAGTGATGCGCGTCTAATTGGAACACTTTCTGAGAAAGAGGACGACGACATCCTTCAAGAAGCAATACCATCGCATCGACGCTTAAACACGACAAATCCAGGAACATTGTTTCAAAACCAGACTGCCTCTGGACAGGAACGCTATAATTTGAGACCAAGACCAAAGAACTTGTAACTTTCTCTCCTATGTAGTACTCTATCCCGGTTGCAGGGTCACGGTAGGAGTCTTAGTCACGACCTGAGTAAGTGGCAATAGGCCTGCAGGACCTCACAGTGTCATAGGACGGTAGATAATCGTGACTACAGTGATTGAGGAAGATTGCCGTGAGCATCCACTTAGAAAGATGGAGGCTACATTAAATAAAAGAGAAAGTAAAAATGTACAGAATAATTGTAAAGAAATATGTAGTCATTGTAGTATTGCTCTATGCGTCATTATATTGTCGTGTATTCTTTTGGCATCTGTGAACTGGATCATTATTACTCTGCAGCAAAAAGTTGTCTCTTCTCCTACCTCTACATCTCCTTCTACTATCTCTCCGCACCTATTCCACACTCTTCCCCAGCATGAACTCATTAGAAGAACTGAATACTTTAACAATTCCTTCGTCCAGTTGTTACATCAACATCAGTTAGTGATCAATACAACTGACTGTTGGGTGTGTGGACTCATACCACATACGGTAGAAAAAGGAATGCCATATTTAGTTCTTCCATTCTCCTATGAAGGTTCCGCTTGGGCTTATTTTGTCATTTTCAATAATGCATATCAAAGCAAAATCAAACAACCTGTCAGTTCACATAGTGTTGGTTCAGATTTCAGTCATAGTTTATTGATAAAGGGAATGGTAGCTATGGCTAAAATCATGGAAAAAAGTGAAGCTTCAATAGATGAAAGAAAAGCATATACCAATTGGAACATAACTAATTACATTTCCAGCCTCAATGATAAGGTTGAGCAAGGAAAATCTCCTCCGATACGGGTCATACCCCAACAAGGAAATTTCTGTCTGCAAATAAATGGAAGAACTCCAAACACCGGACAAAGAGAAAGTTTATGTTCCCATACATATGTTTATTCAGCCCTGAATTCACCGCCGTTAGTACCATCTCAAGGTACATACTTCGTTTGCCACGATAGGGCTTATACATGGTTGCCAGCTGATTTTTCTGGTACTTGTTATATAGCCTTTCTTCTTCCCCCTACATACACCGCTCCTGCGAACCATCATAAAAATAGATATGGCAGAGGGATTGTGGATTCGAAAGACACAGCAGGACAAGAGGGAGGAGATTTCCTCAAAGGATTTCTTCCCTTCTGGGGTCCAATGGCCAACAGCAGAAATATAAGGCAATTGGTTCGTGTCGTAGAAACCACCATAGACATCACTGTAGGAGCTTTAAGTAACATTACAGCTGAACTACAGGCTGATCGTCTTATGACCTTGCAGAACCGTGTTGCCTTAGACTTTGTTCTTGCAGACCGTGGTGGAGTATGCAAATTGATCGGATCAAGTTGCTGTATTTTCATACCTAATGACGCTCCGACAGTATACCAAGCTATCTCTAAGTTACACATAATCTCCGAGTCGATTCATCAGGACGAAGGAGATTGGTCCTTTTCAGAGTGGTTTTGGGGATTACTGTCCAAATGGGGTTGGAAGGTATTGACATTCTTTGGAGTAATTTTAGCTTTTATATTCTCTTGTTGTCTTTGTATGCACTGCGGTCCTGCCATCTGTAACCTATGTGCTACTACATGTATTCCCAA
This sequence comes from Pleurodeles waltl, assembly GCF_031143425.1. Classification (NCBI taxonomy): domain Eukaryota; kingdom Metazoa; phylum Chordata; class Amphibia; order Caudata; family Salamandridae; genus Pleurodeles; species Pleurodeles waltl. The sequence continues at coordinate 69,357,371 of NC_090440.1, read as the reverse complement.
ACCCAAGTCACAAAGAGCAGAGAATATCAAAATGATGGTACAGCAACAGCTTGATGACCTCATGGCCATAGACATCGACTCAGATTAACATGAGTTTGTGTATCTTGCCTGAGTTCTGGCAAAAGGAGGGTCTGAGGAAATTCGATTTTTAATACGATCGTATCGACCCGCCATTTTGTGGCCCGCCGCCATTTTATGTTGCCTTCACTCAGGCAGCACAGCGAACGAAGTCCATTCTGCCTTTTATGCTTATTCTGCAACATGGTGTTCAAAACAGCTTTCTGCCTCTATCTTTACAAGGCTGGTATTAAGGTCTGACCGAGTACACTAATCCCTGTCTGGTTTTCTAATCCTTGTTTCAACTATCTGTAGGCTCACACTATTCTCCGCCGATCTTATCTTATCGTCTGGCCTTCGCTGTCCTTTGCTAGTATTCTCTCATTTCACAACTGTTTTCCAAACGCACACAAACTTATCGCACCACATGCAACTTCGTTGTGGATCGGTTAATGAATTAGTTCAAGGGAGGGGTGACAAACACAGCTGGAGGGGAGGCAACCTTAAGTCACTTGATACTTTGTTCTGTCTTGTTTTCCGACATTTCTATTGACTCTGTTCTATCTTTACATCATTCTTACTGGCTCCTTTCTATGTGTTCTGGGAGTGTATGTAGTTAATAAATGTTTTTATACGGTATATAAGATTGTGCGCCACAAAGTAAAGTGGCAGTCTCCTGAGAACATACCTTGTGTACTTCTTGGACAACTGTACTAGCTGCAGCTAATAAAATCTGATCTTTTACGCCTGACAGAGTGTCCCGTGTCTCTGTTAGTTGAGGCAGGTGAATCCAAGGAGATTTTAGGCGTACCCTGCGCCGCCAGGCCCAAAAGGTTCTGGTTCTTCAAACCACGCATGCCTGAACAACGCAGTCAGAACAACTACTGCGTTGTTACCACTAATGCCTTTACCACGAATGCCTTAACAACGATTTTTTATTGTAAAGGCATTCCTGGTAAACGCATGTGTGAAATGGCATGCATGGTTCCAGCATGTGACCCCCTGACTTTCAGCCCGCCTCTAAAACTATAGCGACGACCCCCCCACCCCACCCCTAAAATTACCACGACCCCCCACAACTCGCCCTTAAAACCTAAAACCACCCCAAACCCCCCACCCAGCCCCTAAAACCACCCCAAGCCCCACCCCGCCCCTAAAATTACCGCGATACACCACCCCCACCCTGAAAACCTAAAACCACCCCAACCCCCACCCCACTCCGAAAATTACAGCGACCCCCACCCCGCCCCTAAAATCACCACAACTCCTGCCACCAAAATTACTGTGATCCCCCACCCCGCCCCTGAAACCGAAAACTACCCCAACCCTCCACCCCACACCTAAAACTATTGCGACCTCCACCCTGCCCCTAAAACCACCCCAACACCCCCACCCCACCCCTAAGCTTACTTCAACCCCCCACCCCACCCCTAAAACCTAAAAACACCCCACCTCTAAAATTACCGCAACCCCCCACCAGCCCAAAAACCTAAAACTAGCCTGACCCCCATCCCGCCCCTAAACCTAAACTACCCTGACTCCCCACCCCGCCCCTCAAACCTGAACTACCCCAACCCCCACCCCTAAAACTACTGCGACCCCGCCCCTAAAATCTAAAACTACCCGACCCCCACCCCTAAAACCTAAACTACACCCTCTACCCTGCCACAAAAACTACCTCGATCCCCCACCCCTGCTCCTAAAACCTAAAACTACCCAAACCCCCACCCCGCCCCAACCCTAAAACCTAAAACCACACCTACCCCCTCCCAAACAGAGTGTCTGACCCAGGAAGCGTCTGAGTTGGTAGGGTCAGGGACCCGGTTTATATACCCAAAAGTGCCTTTGAAGTGGCGGAGACTTCAAAGAGTGGTTTTGAAGTGCACAAGGCCTGCTTTCAGTACATCCCTGTCTGCTAGGGTCCCAGTAGGGGGTATGGTAGTCCATTGTGTGAGGGCAGGCCACTGTCCTTTGAAATGTAAGTGTCAGGCCCTTCACCCTTCCAGCGCAGGAAGACCCATTCAGTATGCAGGTGTGTCTGAGCATCCTGTGTTTGTGGTTGTCTGGGTGAAATGCACAAGGGAGCTGTCAACCAGCCCAGACCATACTAAATATGTCTACCCCACCAAAAAAGTGTAGGGAGGCAGGCAAAAGTTGGGGATGACCACCCTAAGGCTGTTAGGTCTAATATGTGCCCCCCTAGCTGAAAGTGGGGAGAGCTACCCAACCCCTTGGGAGCTCTCATCGCTAAGGCCGAAGTATCTGGAGAGACCATCAGCATTTGAGTGGTCAGTCTCCAGGCGATGCTCCACCATAGAGTCCATCCGCTGTAGGGAAATGGACCACATCAAGAGTTGAGGATTTTCACCCCTCATCTGCACGAGCCATCTGCGGGGCCAGTGGTCTGTCTGAACCCGGAAGTGAGTCCCAAACAGGGATGGTCTCAGCTTCTTCAGTGCCCAGACCACAGCAAATGCTTCTCTTTCAATAGCACGTCACCTATGTTCCTATGGTATTAGTTTTCTGCTGATAAAGACTACCGGTTCGTCTTGGCCTTCCTCATTCAGCTGTGCTAGGACTGCCCTCATGCCATGCTCTGAAGCGCCTGTCTGCCCGATGAATTCTTTGGAGTAGTCAGGGGCCTTGAGCACAGGTGCCGTGCACATGGCTTCCTTCAGGGAGTCAAAGGCTTTCTGGCAAGCCTCTGTCCAGTTCACCAACCTTGGCTGCTTTTTGGATGTGAGTTCTGTTAAGGGGGTCACTATGGTGCCATAACCAGTAATAAATCTGCAGTAATATCAGGTGAGACCTAAGAAGGCTCTCACCTCTGTCTGGGCTCTAGGTGGTTGCCAGGCCTTGATTGCTTCAATCTTGGCCCGGAGGGGCTGCACCTTGCCACCACCTACTAGGTGTCCCAAGTACACCACGGAACCCTGTTCAATATGGCACTTACTGGCCTTGATGGTCAGGCCTGCCTGTTGCAGGGCCTGAAGCAACTCCTTGAGGTGGAGCAGGTGTTCCTCCCAGCTGGAACTATAGACGGCGATGTCGTCTAGATAGGCTGCGCACAAGGCATCCTTGCCAGCTGGGACCCCATTAGCCAACCGTTGGAAGTTGGCAGGGGCATTTTTCAGTCCAAGGGCATTACTCTGAACTGGTAATGACTCTCAGGAGTAGAAAAAGCAGATCTCTCTTTTGCCCCCTCAGTCAAGGTGATCTGCCAGTACCATGACGTGAAGTCAAAGGTACTAAGGAACTAGGCAGCACCTAGCCTGTCTACGAGCTCATCAGCTCTGGGGATGGGGTGAGCATCTGTCTTTGTGACAGAGTTGAGACCCCGGTAGTCCACGCAGAACCTAAGCTCTGGCTTGGCACCGGGAGCGGCAGCCTTGGGAACCAACACCACTGGGCTGGACCAGGGACTAATGGACTTCTCAATCACCCCAACAGCCAGCATCTTGGCAAATTCCTCCTTGATGCTGGGCCTCACCTTATCTGACACTCTGTAAATGTTATTCTTTACAGGGGGACTGTCTCCAGTGTCAATATCATGGACACACAAGTGTGTGAGTCCAGGGGTGAGGGAAAACAGAGAATAGAACTGTTACAATAATTGGTAGCAGTCTCCTCTCTGATCTAAGGTCAGGGAGTAGGAGGGATTGACACCATCCACTGACCCATCACCTTCCTTGGCAGAGAGGAGGTCGGGAAGAGGCTCACTCTCCTCTTCTATACCTTTATCTGTCACAAGATGCATGCTGACTTCAGACCTCTCAAAATGAGGCTTCAGTCTGTTCTGATGGAGCACCCTTAGGGAATTTTTAGGGGTCATTAGTTCCACTAAGTAAGTGGCCTCCCCCCTTCCTCTCCTTGATTTCGAAGGGGCCAGTCCAGTGGTCCTGGAGAGCTCTAGGCCCTACTGGCTCCATTACCTATACTTTGTCTCCAGGTGAGAATTCTACCAGGGTGGCCTTCTAGTCATACTATTGCTTCATCACCTCTTGACTGGCCTCGAGGTTGCTCTTGGCCTGCTTCTGGAAGTGTTTCATCTGGTTGCAGAGGGCCAGCATATAACTGACCACATCATGGGAGGGTTTCCTGGGAGCTTTCTCCCATCCCTCTTTCACTATGTTTAGAGGTCACCTGACAGGGTGCGCATAGATAAGTTCAAAGGCGCTGAAACCCACCCCTTTCCGGGGCACCTCTCTATAGGCAAAAGGAAGGCATGGCAAGAGAATGTCCCACTTACACCTCATGGCCTCAGGTAGGCCTGTGATCATACCTTTTAGGGTCTTGCTGAACCTTTTCATAAGTCCACTGGATTGAGGATGGTAAGGGGTAGTGAACCGGTAGGGAACCCCAAACGCATCCTACATGAACTTCAGGTACGCAGACATGAAGTTTGTGCCTCTCTCAGACACAATCTCCTTTGAGAATCCCACAAGGGTAAATATCCCCATCAGAGCTCTGGTCACCACCGGTGCAGTCACTGTCCTTAGATGGATCGCCTATGGGTAGCAGTTGGCATGGTCCACCAAAACCAGGATAAACCTGTTGCCTAGGGCAGTTTTGGGGTCCAAGGGACCAATGACGTTGATGCTCACCCTTTCAAAGGGGATGTCAATGACAGGGAGTGGGACGAGGGAGGCCTTGAGCCTTTTCCTTGTCTTTCCACTAGCCTGTCAGGTTGGGCAGGACATACAGAAAGCATCTGAGCCATATGCATTCGGGACCAATAAAAGTGGGTGACAAGCCTGGCGAACGTCTTGTCTTGCCCCAAATGTCCCGCCAGGGGGATCTCGTGAGCCAGACCCAGTAGGAGGGCCCGGTACACGTGCTGCCCCAGCTTCCGGTACCGTACGTTTACTGTAAAGAAGATCATTCTCCCAATAGATGTGGAGATTGCCAGAGGCTTCACCTACTGCCTGGTGTGAGAAAGTAGCCTCTTTCTAGCCTTGTTACCCCCACTTTGGGCCTGTTTGTGAGTGTATGTCAGGGTGTTTTCACTGTCTCACTGGGATCCTGCCAGCCAGGGCCCAGTGCTCATAGTGAAAACCCTATGTTTTCAGTATGTTTGTTATGTGTCACTGGGACCCTGCTAGTCAGGACCCCAGTGCTCATAAGTTTGTGGCCTATATGTATGTGTTCCCTGTGTGGTGCCTAACTGTCTCACTGAGGCTCTGCTAACCAGAACCTCAGTGGTTATGCCCTCTAATTTATTTCCAAATTGTCACTAACAGGCTAGTGACCAATTTTACCAATTTACATTGGCTTACTGGAACACCCTTATAATTCCCTAGTATATGGTACTGAGGTACCCAGGGTATTGGGGTTCCAGGAGATCCCTATGGGCTGCAGCATTTCTTTTGCCACCCATAGGGAGCTCGGACAATTCTTACACAGGCCGGCCACTGCAGCCTGAGTGAAATAACGTCCACGTTATTTCACAGCCATTTTACACTGCACTTAAGTAACTTATAAGTCACCTATATGTCTAACCTTTACCTGGTAAAGGTTAGGTGCAAAGTTACTTAGTGTGAGGGCACCCTGGCACTAGCCAAGGTGCCCCCACATTGTTCAGGTCCAATTTCCCTGACTTTGTGAGTGCGGGGACACCATTACACGCGTGCACTACATATAGGTCACTACCTATATGTAGCTTCACAATGGTAACTCCGAATATGGCCATGTAACATGTCTATGATCATGGAATTGCCCCCTCTATGCCATCCTGGCATAGTTGGCACAATCCCATGATCCCAGTGGTCTGTAGCACAGACCCTGGTACTGCCAAACTGCCCTTCCTGGGGTTTCACTGCAGCTGCTGCTGCTGCCAACCCCTCAGACAGGCATCTGCCCTCCTGGGGTCCAGCCAGGCCTGGCCCAGGATGGCAGAACAAAGAACTTCCTCTGAGAGAGGGTGTGACACCCTCTCCCTTTGGAAAATGGTGTGAAGGCAGGGGAGGAGTAGCCTCCCCCAGCCTCTGGAAATGCTTTCTTGGGCACAGATGTGCCCAATTCTGCATAAGCCAGTCTACACCGGTTCAGGGGACCCCTTAGCCCTGCTCTGGCGCGAAACTGGACAAAGGAAAGGGGAGTGACCACTCCCCTGACCTGCACCTCCCCTGGGAGGTGTCCAGAGCTCCTCCAGTGTGCTCCAGACCTCTGCCATCTTGGAAACAGAGGTGCTGCTGGCACACTGGACTGCTCTGAGTGGCCAGTGCCACCAGGTGACGTCAGAGACTCCTTGTGATAGGCTCCTTCAGGTGTTGCTAGCCTACCCTCTCTCCTAGGTAGCCAAACCCTCTTTTCTGGCTATTTAGGGTCTCTGTCTCTGGGGAAACTTTAGATAACGAATGCAAGAGCTCAGCCGAGTTCCTCTGCATCTCTCTCTTCACCTTCTGATAAGGAATCGACTGCTGACCGCGCTGGAAGCCTGCAAAACTGCAACAAAGTAGCTAAGACGACTACTGCAACTCTGTAACGCTGATCCTGCCGCCTTCTCGACTGTTTTCCTGCTTGTGCATGTTGTGGGGGTAGTCTGCCTCCTCTCTGCACCAGAAGCTCCGAAGAAATCTCCCGTGGGTCGACGGAATCTTCCCCCTGCAACCGCAGGCACCAAAAAGCTGCATTACCAGTCCCTTGGGTCTCCTCTCAGCACGACGAGCGACGTCCCTCGAATCCAGAAACTATGTCCAAGTGTCCCCCACAGTCCAGTGACTCTTCAGTCCAAGTTTGGTGGAGGTAAGTTCTTGCCTCACCTCGCTAGACTGCATTGCTGGGAACCGTGACTTTTGCAGCTACTCTGGCCTCTGTGCACTTCCGGCGAAAATCCTTTGTGCACAGCCAAGCCTGGGTCCACGGCACTCTAACCTGCATTGCACGATGTTCTAAGTTGGTCTCCGGCGACGTGGGACTCCTTTGTGCGACTTCGGGTGAGCACCGTTTCACACATCCTCGTAGTGCCTGTTTCTGGCACTTCTCTGGGTGCTACTTGCTGCTGAGAGGGCTCCTTGTCTTGCTCTACATCCCCTCTCTTTCCTGGTCCGATTTGCGACCTCCTAGTCCCTCCAGGGCCACAGCAGCATCCAAAAACGCTAACCACACAATTTGCAGCTAGCAAGGCTTGTTGGTGTTCTTTTGGCGGGAAAACACTTCTGCACAACTCTCCACGGCGAGAGGGATCCGTCCACCAAAGGGGAAGTCTCTAGCCCTTTTTGTTCCTGCAGAAACCGCAGCTTCTTCTGTCCAGTGGAAGCTTCTTTGCACCCGCAGCTGGCATTTCCTGGGCATCTGCCCATCTCCGACTTGCTTATGACTTTTGGACTTGGTCCCCTTGTTCCACAGGTACCCTAGATTGGAAATCCACAGTTGTTGCATTGTTGGTTTGTGTCTTTCCTGCATTATTCCTCTAACACAACTTCTTTGTCCTTAGGGGAACTTTAGTGCACTTTGCACGCACTTTTCAGGGTCTTGGGGAGGGTTATTTTTCTAACTCTCACTATTTTCTAATAGTCCCAGCGACCCTCTACAAGGTCACCTAGGTTTGGGGTCCATTCGTGGTTCGCATTCCACTTTTGGAGTATATGGTTTGTGTTGCCCCTATCCCTATGTTTCCCCATTGCATCCTATTGTAACTATACATTGTTTGCACTGTTTTCTAAGACTATACTGCATATTTTTGCTATTGTGTATATATATCTTGTGTATATTTCCTATCCTCTCACTGAGGGTACACTCTAAGATACTTTGGCATATTGTCATAAAAATAAAGTACCTTTATTTTTAGTATAACTGTGTATTGTGTTTTCTTATGATATTGTGCAAGTGACACTTGTGGTACTGTAGTAGCTTCACACGTCTCCTAGTTCAGCCTAAGCTGCTCTGCTAAGCTACCATTATCTATCAGCCTAAGCTGCTAGACACCCTATACACTAATAAGGGATAACTGGGCCTGGTGCAAGGTGCAAGTACCCCTTGGTACTCACTACAAGCCAGTCCAGCCTCCTACACCTGGGCCGTGGCCTGTCACCTCAAACCCTCAAGAGTGGGTCAGTCTTTCTGCGCTTTGCAGAATTCCTCCCTGGTGGGCCCACCCTCAACTTGCCAGTCAGCAATCTCTGGCAGGTTAACCAGGCGGCAATGTCCTCCCCAGCTGGCTCAGGGGCCTCCTCCTTTGGGACCCCGTCAACCACAGCTGGAACTTCTGGGGCCCCTTGCCCCTCTTCTTTGCAGTTGTCTGAGCCATTGTTCCAGGCTCCAGACGCCCTTGACTCCCTTCCCGGGCAGCCATGGACCTTGTGGTCATGCAGACCCACTCAGGCAAACCTAATATCTCCAGGTGAGACCTGAGCTCCACCTCCTTCCAGGTAGTATGCTCAAGGTAGTTGCCTAACAGACAATCTACAGGCATGGCAGAACTCACAGCTACTTTTAGAGTACCAGAGTCTTCCCACCCTGGCAGAGCCAGAGGCCAGCAAGGTGACAGGGCAACAGCAAGGCAGCAGTCCTTCACAGCAAAGCAGTCCAGGTGAGCCTTTCGACAGCTCCTCTTGGCATATTGCAGGATATGGTTCAGAGTGTCTGTCCCAGGAAGTGGGTAGGGTCAGGGACCCAGTTTATATAGCCAAAAGTGCCTTTGAAGTGGGGGGGACTTCAAAGAGTAGTTTTGAAGTGCACAAGGTCCCCTTTCAGTACAACACTCTCTGCCAGGGTCCCAGTAGGGGGTTTGGCAGTCCACTGTGTGAGGGCAGGACACTGTCCTTTAAAATGTAAGAGTCAGGCCGTCCACCCTTCCAGCTCAGGAAGACCCACTCGGTATGCAGATGTGTGCAGGTGTGACTGGGCATCCTGTGTTTGTGGTTGTCTGGGTGAAATGCACAAGGAAGCTGTTAACCAGCCCAGCCCAGACGTGGATTGGAGACAGGCTATAAGGCACATGATTTTAAGTGCAGATAAATGCTCACTTTCTAAAAGTGGCATTTCTAAAATAGTAATATATAATCCAACCTCACCAGTCAGCAATATCTTGTATTTTCATTCTGGCCATACTAAATATGACCTTTCTACCCCTTTCTGATCAGAATCTACTGCTCAAACAGTATATGAGGGTAGCCCTAATGTTAGCCTATGGAAGGAGCAGGCCTCACAGCAGTGGAAAATGAATTTAGGAATTTTCCACTACCAGTACATTAAAAACACACAGGTACATGTCCTGCCTTTTACCTACACATCACCCTGCCCTACAGTATGGGTTCACTCAGTGGTCGCTTATATGTAGAAAAAGGGGACTTAAAGGCTTGGCCAGTACTTTTAAATGCCAAGTCGAAGTGGCAGTGAAACTGTGCACACAGGCCTTGCAATGGCAGGCCTGAGACATGGTTAAGGGGCTACTTGTGTCGGTGGCACAACCAGTGCTGCTGGCCCATTAGTAGCTTTCAATGTAAAGGCCCTGGGCACATGTAGTGCACTTTACTAGGGACTTACAAATAGATTAAATATGCTAATTGGGTATGAACCAATGTTACCATGTTTTAAGAAAGAGAGAATATGCACTTTTGCACTGGTTAGCTGTGGTAAAGTGCACGGAGTCCTAAAACCAGCAAAAACAGTGTAAAAAAGTGGAGGGAGGCAGGCAAAATGTTGGGGGTGACCACCCTAAGGCTGTCAGGTCTTACACCTACAACTTAAATTGGCCCAAGGTCTTTACTTACTGTAACACAAAACATTTGAAGGTATATGTGACAATTCAACTAGGGCACACGGAGGCCACGGAACAGACTACCACCACCCTTGGATGAAGCCCTGAGTGATGACAACACTCCTGGACATGGAGGATGTTTCTGAACCTTATCCCATACCACACAAAGTAATCCAACATCACATTATCCAAGATTCAGACAGATGGCAGTACAACAGTTCCTGATCACAGGGCCTTTATAATCCAATGCTCTTTGTAGGAAAGTACCATCTTGCCTGGCATGTTACCCCCATATTTCACTGTATATATGTTGTTTTAGTTGTATGTGTCACTGGGACCCTGCCAACCAGGGCCCCAGTGCTCATAAGTGTGCCCTGTATGTGTTACCTGTGTTATGACTAACTGTCTCACTGAGGCTCTGCTATCCAGAACCTCAGTGGTTATGGTCTCTCATTTCTTTCCAAATTGTCACTAACAGGCTAGTGACCAATTTCACCAATTTACATTGGCATACTGGAACACCCTTATAATTCCCTAGTATATGGTACTGACGTACCCAGGGTATTGGGGGTTCCAGGAAATCCCTATGGGCTGCAGCATTTCTTTTGCCACCCATAGGGAGTTCTGACAATTCTTACACAGGCCTGCCATTGCAGCCTGAGTGAAATAACGTCCACGTTATTTCACAGCCATTTACCACTGCACTTAAGTAACTTATAAGTCACCTATATGTCTAACCTTTACCTGGTAAAGGTTGGGTGCTAAGTTACTTAGTGTGTGGGCACCCTGGCACTAGCCAAGGTGCCCCCACATTGTTCAGAGCAAATTCCCCAGACTTTGTGAGTGCGGGGACACCATTACACGCGTGCACTATACATAGGTCACTACCTATGTATAGCTTCACAATGGTAACTCTGAATATGGCCATGTAACATGTCTAAGATCATGGAATTGCCCCCCCAATGCCATCCTGGCATTGGTGAGACAATCCCATGATCCCACGGGTCTCAAGCACAGACCCGGGTACTGCCAAACTACCTTTCCCGGGGTTTCACTGCAGCTGCTGCTGCTGCCAACCCCTCAGACAGGTTTCTGCCCTCCTGGGGTCCAGCCAGGCCTGGCCCAGGAAGGCAGAACAAAGGACTTCCTCAGAGAGAGGGTGTTACACCCTCTCCCTTTGGAATAAGGTGTCAGGGCTGGGGAGGAGTAGCCTCCCCCATCCTCTGGAAATGCTTTGATGGGCACAGATGGTGCCCATCTCTGCATAAGCCAGTCTACAACGGTTCAGGGATCCCCCAGCCCTGCTCTGGCGCGAAACTGGACAAAGGAAAGGGAGTGACCACTCCCCTGACCTGCACCTCCCCTGGTAGGTGCCCAGAGCTCCTCCAGTGTGCTCCAGACCTCTGCCATCTTGGAAACAGAGGTGCTGCTGGCACACTGGACTGCTCTGAGTGGCCAGGGCCAGCAGGTGACGTCAGAGACTCCTTCTGATAGGCTCTTACCTGTGTTGCTAACCTATCCTCCTTCCTAAGTAGCCAAACCTCCTTTTCTTGCTATTTAGGGTCTCTGCTTTGGGGAATTCTTTAGATAACGAATGCAAAAGCTCATCAGAGTTCTTCTGCATCTCTCTCTTCACCTTCTGCCAAGGAATCGACTGCTGACCGGGCTGGAAGCCTGCAAAACCGCAACAAAGTAGCAAAGACGACTACTGCAACCTTGTACCGCTGATCCTGCCACCTTCTCAACTGTTTTCCTGGTGGTGCATGCTGTGGGGGTAGTCTGCCTCCTCTCTGCACTAGAAGCTCCGAAGAAATCTCCCGTGGGTCGACGGAATCTTCCCCTGCAAACGCAGGCACCAAAAGACTGCATCACTGGTCCTCTGGGTCCCCTCTCAGCACGACGAGCGTGGTCCCTGGAACTCAGCAACTCTGTCCAAGTGACTCCCACAGTCCAGTGACTCTTCAGTCCAAGTTTGGTGGAGGTAAGTCCTTGCCTCCCCATGCTAGACTGCATTGCTGGGTACCACGTGATTTGCAGCTGCTCCGGCTCCTGTGCACTCTTCCAGGATTTCCTTTGTGTACAGCCAAGCTTGGGTACCCAACACTCTAACCTGCAGTGCACGACCTCCTGAGTTGTCCTCCGGCGTCGTGGGACCTTCCTTTGTGACTTCGGGTGAGCTCCTGTTCACTCCTCTTTGTAGTGCCTGTTCTGGTACTTCTGCGGGTGCTGCTTGCTTCTGAGTGGGTTTCTTGTCTTTCTGGGCGCCCCCTCTGTCTCCTCACGTAATTGGCGACATCCTGGCCCCTCCTGGGCCACAGCAGCATCCAAAAACCCTAACCGCGACCCTTGCAGCTAGCAAGGCTTGTTTGCGGTCTTTCTGCACGGAAATACCTCTGCAAGCTTCTTCACGACGTGGGACATCCATCCTCCAAAGGGGAAGTTTCTAGCCCTCTTTGTTCTTGCAGAATCCACAGCTTCTACCATCTGGTGGCAGCTTCTTTGCACCCACAGCTGGCATTTCCTGGGCATCTGCCCACTCCCGGCTTGATCGTGACTTTTGGACTTGGTCCCCTTGTTCCACAGGTACTCTCGTCTGGAAATCCATCGTTGTTGGATTGCTGGTGTTGGTCTTCCTTGCAGAATTCCCCTATCACGACTTCTGTGCTCTCTGGGGAACTAAGGTGCACTTTGCACCCACTTTTCAGGGTCTTGGGGTGGGCTATTTTTCTAACCCTCACTGTTTTCTTACAGTCCACTTTTGGAGTATATGGTTTGTGTTGCCCCTATACCTATGTGCTCCCATTGCAATCTATTGTGACTATACATTGCTTGCACTGTTTTCTATTGCTATTACTGCATATTTTTGGTATTGTGTACATATATCTTGTGTATATTTGCTAAACTCATGCTGAGGGTACTCAAAGAGATACTTTTGGCATATTGTCATAAAAATAAAGTACCTTTATTTTTAGCATATCTGTGTAATGTGTTTTCTTATGATATTGTGCATATGACACCAGTGGTATAGTAGGAGCTTCACACGTCTCCTAGTTCAGCCTAAGCTGCTCTGCTAAGCTACCTTTTCTATTAGCCTAAGCTGCTAGACACCCCTCTACACTAATAAGGGATACCTGGACCTGGTGCAAGGTGTAAGTACCCCTTGGTACTCACTACAAGCCAGGCCAGCCTCCTACACTCATGCATCAGTTGGTATTACACAAACATATGTCAATATTTTGGCACAGGCACTGTGGCGTACAATGATGTAACACATCTAAAGCTATATTAAAGTCATACAAGAGTGTTTAGCCAATGTGAATGGAAAATAACTTGTTCATAAGCTAAGGCTACATATTTTCTGACCACGTGATGACACACATGATGCATCAAGCCCACCAGAGGCCATGGAAGTACAATGGGCACTTTTGAACTTCCATCCAAAAACTGTGCAAGCTGTCTTGGCACAGGTCTCATACACCCAAACTATGTGACCTACATTACCTGGAGCAACCCATGTCCACTTTGTATGTCAGAACAGCATCACATACCTGCCATTGTCACAACTCTGAAATGCTCACATGACGGTGTCATGGTGAAGGTAACTATACAAAGAACAAAACAATTATTTTAGGCTTGAAACCATACATATGACACAAGTCACATAGCAAGCGTCTGGATAACAAAGTACATTGCAATAAATTTGACACAAACTAAGCAACATCATCAAGGTGGGGATGTGCCAAACCTATCATATCAATCAGCCTTTGGGTGATTTTCACAGAGTATCAGCTCCCTAGCTATCTTGAAAACACTAAACCCCACACATTCTCACAACTATAGTTCATTGTACAGTCACAGTCATGACATCACATGAAGTACTTACACTCATGAGAAGTAGCTGTGGATTAAATCTTCTCGCAAGACAGCTCCTTGCTTTTCACCACTGTCATCTTCAGTTGGCATTTCAGGATTCTCATCCAGTGACACTGCAGACTCCCCTTCCTCTGGAATGTAAGGGATATTCCTTCATGGGTCAATGTTGTGGAGCATGCAGCATGCCTTAGTGATCTGACACACTTTCCCAGGTGAGTAGAGGAGGGCTCCACCAGTCCTGTCCAGACAGCAAAAACTGGCCTCCAAGAGTTCAAAAGCCCGCTCTAGTGTTCTCCCATGGGCCTCATTGAGGCGGACTTCCCCGGGGGTAGTTGGATTGTTCAGTGGCGCCAATAACCAAGGACGGTTTTTGATATACTGAATCTTCGGTTAAGGAATGGGACATTAGTGGAACAATGAGTCACTCTCTTCATGGTTGTAGCACCTGACATTGCTCACACACAATCAGGACAGACGTGACTTACCAACCAGCCAGGCCCTCTCTGGTTGCAGTTGTTACATCAGCTGGGGTATGGTGCTCCTTCACATTATAAAGGAATCATGGGCTGATCCAGGAAAATGGGCACATATATTTGAGATGTAGAGATCCGCCAAACAGACAACTTGCACATTGGTGGAACTTACGTTTTTTCTGTTGCAATAAACTTGTTCAGTGGCCTGTGGTGGCACCAAGCCAACATGTGTGCCATCAATGGCCACCACCACATGTCATTGTAGGAGGCTGTCAAAACCATGGAAGTCAGCCTTCACATTGGCTAAATCATCACATCGGGGGAACCTGATATAGCTGACAATGTGTTTCATCATTGCTGATAGGAAATCTTTCAATACCAGGCTGAACATAGATTGGGACATACCAGCAGATAGGGCCAGTGTATTTTGGAAGGACCCTGTGGCCAGGAAGTACAATACTGACATGACTTGTACAATGGGTGGTATGCAGTATGGGTTACTGTTAACTTACAGCACATCTGGCTCCAAAAGATGGCATGAATCCACTTTTATTTGCCTTTGGAGATGGTACAGTTAGATGACCTGGTGTTCCTTCATGGTCTGAAGGTCTGGCAATGGATGGTAGAGTACCTATGTATAAAAAGACCTGTTTTGGAATATTGGTCACTGTGTCCACAGCAACATACATGATGCATACCAACAATATCATGTGACAAAGCATTTCTGACTGGATAGACATGATACACAGTACCCATTACAGCTGGCAACTACACAGATGTGACCCCCATGGTTGTGAACACATGTCCAGAACATGGATTCAGGTGACACCCAACTATCTGCTACACAATTGCCCCTCAAAATGTGACTGTATTTTCCGGTCACCAAAAATACCACCACTGGTGGTGGCCCATGCACTGCCGTCATATGCCACCTGTGCCCTGCAACACACTACACTGGACAAGACAGATTGAGGATGTTTGTCATGATATCAAATTTAATCTTGTTGTTGTGATCCATTTTACAGTGCCACATTCAGTATTTCAAGCCGCCAAAATCACAGATACCTGATCTACTCTCTGGACACCAGTAACTGTCCGCGGCCGGCGGCGGCGGAAATTGTCTGAGTGGTAGGCAGTTCCAACCACGGCAGACACAGCCATAGGCTAACACTGTTGCCTGTGTCGGTCGGGGCCCAATGGCTGTGTCCTTCAGTGGTGATGACCACGTATGTGGCATACATGTACACCAGGCTGTGCAAAATCAGTTGCTTGACTCCTGAAACTGCTGCCAGAAACACCTCCACCACTTCAGCTGTTGTGTGCTGCCTTTGGGAGCAATCATGCCACATCCAGCAGGTGAAAGGGCCCCTGCCTTCTCTCAACAGGAGTTGGAGAGGCTTGTGAGCGAGGTCCTTCCCCTGTATGAACAGCTCTATGGCTCACCAGAGGAGCAAGTAGGTACCTCATAGGCACAATTGATTCTGTTCAACACCATCTTTTCCCTCTTCACAGGCTACAATGTGCCCCTGTGTGCCAAATAGACTTCTTGTGTGCCTGTTATTGCAGTCTGTGTGCCTGAGTCCATTGACTAGATTAGAAATGGGTACTGAGGTAAATCCCTGAACTAGTCCATATATGCATATTGCATCATTGTCAATGTGTGTCTTTGACTCATGACAAGTCCCTTACTTCCACAGCTCAGTTGCCACCTTCACAGAAGTCATATTTATCCTCTACAGGCTTATTGCACAAATGACAGACCCACAGTGCAGACAGTGCGTAGATTCCTGGGAGGCCATGACATGTGACAATTCAGACCTTTTATGTTGGATGCTATCTCTGTAGGTTAGAAACATATGTCCAAAGGAGTGTTCCGTGGTACAGGTACATACACAGAAACCCACCCTGAAGTGGCATG
This sequence comes from Pleurodeles waltl, assembly GCF_031143425.1. Lineage (NCBI taxonomy): Eukaryota > Metazoa > Chordata > Amphibia > Caudata > Salamandridae > Pleurodeles > Pleurodeles waltl. The sequence continues at coordinate 69,341,350 of NC_090440.1, read as the reverse complement.
AGTCTGCATTTGGTAGGCCACATGTCCACACATTCACAGGGAAGGCACTTTCTGTACCGACTATTCCAACCCTTTCATTGTCACTTAAGTGAAAGGATGAAGTCTGTACTATGGCAGTTGGCTGTATGCAGTGAGTCAATCTTGCAGAGTGTAAATGTGCTGGTCCAGTCAGGCCTAAGGAGTTTACCTTTCAAAAGACACACTGGTGTGTAGTGTTTCATTGTGGCTCATATCACAGTGCATGTTGTTGGAGCATGGGCTACCTGATATCAGTAGGTTTTCTTAATCATTGTAGGCCATGAGCAGGGTAGTGGGTTAGTCTGCAGATGAATCCAAAAGTGTGTAGTCATGTTCTTGTACTTATTGGCATGTGTGATTTACACTTGTGGTATGCTGACAAATCGTCCATTTTTTGTTTGGCGTTTCTAAAATGTGTGTGACAGAACCATTTGGGCAAAAACATGTGTTTGTAATCGCTTGATTTGTCTCATGCATCCAAACAGGTAAATGTCCATCAGAAGAAATAGATTTAGAGAGCCATCACCCGGAAGATGTGGAACTCCTGGGCACATAACTGGCAGAGCGCCCACTGTCGCAAGAGGTGGGAGGACCTGAGATGCCTGGAAGATTGCGGAGGTCCAGCTGGGGCTGTTCTCCAATCATAGGCTGGGCGATCGTCGGAGCCTGACCCCCCCTAATGGCCCGCATTCTGGTGGTGGCGTACCTGGACATTGATGGTAATTTGAGGGGAGCACAGCAGCCACAAGGAGGTAAGTACAGGGCATTTCTGCCTGTCACATTGCCTAGTTGTTGTGATAGGCTCTGACATCTCCCCCTGATGATTGGGGATTGGCCACATGTGACACAGTAGATGAGTAACTGTTTGTGTATGTATGTTATATGGTGCATACTGATGTGCCTTGCCTATTAGCCCAGGGACCTAGGACACAACCTTGTACAATCAACAAAAAATGTGGTCTCCAGGGACAAAACATGACTATGTACATTGATCAATCAAGTAATATTTGTTATTCTAGTGGATTTAAATTCTATGCAACAGACTACCACTCCTCGGTGTTACAGGCCAAGAAAAAGAAGTGACGGATCACTGTTCTCAGCCATGTGTCGGGTCAAGGAAGTAAATTGGCCTCTGCCCTCCATAGGCCACTTGTCTTCAGTGTGTGACAAGTGCTGATACCTCCCTACTGTCTGTCATGTGAAGGTGGCCATCATAGATGTGATACATTGTTCTTTGCGTGCAGGTACAGATCAAAACTTTCCCTTGATAAGTGGGGAATGTCCATTGACATGATTTATGTGCCATCACTGTTGCCAACCGTCTTTGTGCTGACATTGACATGTTAGCATGTGTCCCTTTCTATTTTAACAAAGTGTGTACACTGCTGTTTCATGCATGGTCTACATTTGGTCATGGGATGATTTCTGTAAACCCTCACATATATGTGTGTTAGACTTGGCATCATTGGCATGGTCTCCCCTAATGTATTGCCTCTACTTCCCAGGTTGCTTCTGTGTGCTGGACTCTGTTTTTGCTGTTTTGTTTGCTCTGGACACTTTACCATGGCTGACCAGTGGTAAAGTGTAAGTGTTTCCTGTATAAATTGTATGTGTACACTGGTTTACGTATGATTGGCATATATGATTTACTAGTATGTCCCTAGTAAAGTGCACAAGAGGTGCCCAGGGCCTGTAAATCAAATGATACTAGTGGGCCTGCAGTACGGGTTGTGCAACCCACCTTAGTAGCCCTGTAAACATGGCTCAGACCTGCCACTGCAGTGTCTGTTAGTGCAGTTTTAAACTGCCAATTCGACTTGGCAAGTGTACCCACTTGGTAGGTCTAACCCTTCCCTTTTTATACATGTAAGACACCCCTAAGATAGGCCCTAGGTGGCCCCATGGGCAGGGTGAAGTGTATGTTAAAGTTGGGACATGTACTTATGGTTTTTAAATGTCCTTACAGTGAAATACTGCAAAATTCGTTTTTCACTGTTGCAAGGCTTATCTCTCTCATAGGTTAACATGGGGGCTGCCTTTGAATATTATTAAAGTGCACATTCCCTTAGGGAGCAGATGGAAATGTGGAGTTTAGAGTCTCTGAGCTCACAATACATCTTTTAGTGAAGTTGTTTTTTATATTGTGTGTTTGAAAATGCCACTTTTAGAAAGTAGGCATTTTCTTGCGTTAACCATTCTGTGACTATGCTTGTTTGTGGATTCCCTGTCTGGGTCAGTTTGACAGTTGGACTGTTTGCACTTCTCCTCTAGACAGTGACACAAAGGGAGCTGCGGTATAGCCTGCATATCCTGATGGACCATCTGGGCTGAGAGGAGGGGAGGAGTGGTCACTTACACCTAAAAGGGCTGTGCCTGCCCTCACACAATGCAGTCTCCAACCCCCTGGTGTGTGTCTGTGGCCTGGCCTGGGAAAGGCAGGATCTTGAAAACAACAGACACTTCTCGTTGAAGTAGGCCTTCTTTAAAGGCAGAAAGGGGTATAAGAAGAGCACCCAAAACCCCTGAAAATCGGATTACTTCTGGAACCAAGGCAAACCTCTGCCAAGGAGAAGAGCTGGAGAAACTGGAGGAGGAGTACTGCCCCTTTGTCTGTGACTGTGCTTTGGTGGGTTGGCCCGCAGTAGCTGCTTCTACCTGAGAGAGGACAAAGACTGACTTTTGTGTGACTTCCCACTGGTGAAGAATCTCCAAGGGCTTGAACTGAGCTTGCTTCCAGTTGTTGAAGTCTCAGGGACAACAAAGACTTCTCTCTGCTAGCACTTGGGCTTTCTGCTGAGAGTCCTGCCTGCCAAGTGGGGCCCTAAACTGTCTCTGGGCCCTTGAAAGGTGCAACTGGTAGAAAAGGACAGAAATCCACGCAAAGACCGCTGTGCAGGGTAACGTTTGATGCACCACCTGCCTCGTAGTTGGTAAACGACACGCCGCTGGCCTCGCAGCTAAAATCAACGCTCCACCTGCATTGCAGCTGGGAGATCGACGCAACACGGCTGGAGAAACAATGCGCAACACCCGCAGCGGAAGCTGTTAACGATGCAAGCCCCCAAGCAGTGCGGTTTCTTGACACCGTGCAACGGCATTTCAAATCAACATCGCTGGGCGCGGAAAATCAACGCAAAGGCTGCCCGGACCCGAGGTGCCTGTCTGAATCGACGCATCACTCTCTTGCAGGAGAGAAGAAACAACGCACGCTGATCTGACCGGGGAAGGAACGACGAATGGTCTTGCTTGCGAGTTAGAACTTGACGCATCGCTGGCCTTTTCCAATGCACACTCGCTCGTGCAGCTTTATTTTGAGGCTACCCAGGTACTTTTGTGAAAGAACAGTGTTCTCACTGTGTTCTAAGGATTAAGACTCTTATTTTTTTTTGAAAAATTCTTAACTTGACTTGTGTATGTCGCATTTTTGTTGTTTTGGTCTTGTTTTGTTCAGATAAATATTACCTATTTCTCTAAACCTGTGTGGTGTCATTTTGTAGTGTTTTCATTGAAGTTACTGTGTGTGTTGGTACAAATACTTTACACATTGCTTTTGAAGTTAAGCCTGCCTGCTCGTGCCAAGCTACCAAGGGGATGAGTGAAGGTTAACTGAGAGTGATTCTCCTTTACCATGACTAGAGTGAGGGTCCTTGCTTGGACAGAGGGTAACCTGACTGCCAACCAAAGACCCCATTTCTAACAATGTGCATGTCAACCTGTGTTTGGACTTGGACATATGCAATTTCATGTGGTGCCACAGACAGGAGTGTGCCACCATTGATTGTTGTCTTATACATACCCTAACCACCCATTGTATGCCATTTGGAAGGACTAATGCCTTCTACTGATGCAATCAGAGTATGCTGTTGTAAGGGGTGCCATATAGTGGTGATTTTCCTGGGGCTAGCTGATTCATTGTGCTGTGGATTTTAGAGGCATATCTCCCTGACATTTTGCACCTTTTGTCTATAGTGTACATTTCCATGCCAAATGTGCAGTATATCTGAGCAACATTAGTATTACCTCTATGGCTCCATTAGGACAAATTACACATGGTGAAGTGTACATTGTTGATATGTTTCCAGTGTGACATGAGTATTTCCATGTCACTTTCTTCAGGCTACTGCACTGCTGTCAGCAACATGGCAGGATTTTTTGGAGCATCATTTTGTATTGTTGTGTTATTTTGAATGTGACAAATGTATGTCTGCATGAGGTTGTGTGGGATCTGTGGGAATGAGTTTAGCATTGGCCTACTATTGTAGGACAACAGGTATTCTCCATGAGGCAAAGCATTGTAGGTGATGTTGTCTCCTACTTCTTCAATGGTTACTGTGATTGCACAGCTTCACCCATGAAATTGTAGTTATCTGAGATTCTGATTTTCCTGTGGGCAACTGTTGACAGTTCATGTGGCATGCATGCATATGGTATGGTACATGTAGGAACCAAACTTGCAACAGTGAGAAAAGTGATTCACTTCAAACACCTTACAAATATGAGTATTCCCTTGAATGTAGAAATAATATGACACAAAAATATTAATTAACACCTATCTATATGTATATGTATATGGGTAAATGTATTAAAAAGACTAAAAACAATAAATCAATTTATATAATTACTGTTCAATATAAAACTATCAATAAATTCATAAATAGTTGTTATTCAGTTATTTATTAACTTCCCACATCATACTCCTACAAACCAAGGAGCCTGACCAAAAATATAGCTAAAAAATAACTATGCAGTATCTTACATATTAAAAAGAAATTCAATAATCAACAATTAATAATGGATTGTTAATTATTACTTACTTAGGACCTCATTACGAGTGTGGCAGGCTTCAGACAGCCAAACTCACGGTGGGATCGCCACACTCCGGGACCGCCTAAAGACTGCCGTCACCACCTGGAATGTGGTTCCCGACGTTTACACGGTGGTCTGGTTTTGCGTTGCTGAACTCTGCACTGCTATGCTGATTACAACTCAGCTTTCCACCAGCCTTTCCATGGTGGAGTCCCTGCCATGGAAAGGCTGGTGCTGGGGGCTACAGTACACATTCAGAAGGTGCTGGTATGCCACGGTATTGGTCACCCCAGCAGGTCATCATAATACAATGTTCCAGCCGGACCACCAATGTCGTAATGAGCGCCTTAGCTTCCTATCCTAGGGCTCATAAGAAGGGAGCCTCCCACTGAAACGCAGCAGGTGTTTGTCAATGCATGAAATGCTGAATACATTTTTCACCAAGCTGCTTCTGAGTGAGCCTGTCCTTGGAGATTACCCCAGGTTTTGGATTTGGTATAAAATTTATATATCAACTAAAACACAGGAAGGTAATTAAAAATAATATTTTTAACCTCTGTATTAGTGAAAATGATATTAAAAACATCAATGTTATTTACAACAATATTACTTACCTCAAAAAAAGATGTTTGTGCATCATCATATTCATGTGTCAAAATATTTAATTGCTGATATTTCTGTCTCCCGATTATGTTTAAAAATATATTTTGTCCAAACTCTGAAAAAGGAAAATGCCCTTGTTGACGGTTTTGCTTAAGAAGGAATCTCTTCCTGCACAAAAACAATCCTGCCTGTAACGCATATATCCTTGCACCATGGTGTAAAGGTATCTGCATTGGTGCTAGGCAGCACACAGTGCATCTGAAATGCAGGAATGTGCCATATCTTTTCAAATATGCCACATTTTTGATGTTTCTCTTTCACATAGCGCAGTTCAGCACAGCAAGTTATGTTGCTGTGTTACATTGCATGAAATGTTTATAAATCTAGCGCTGGGTATCCCATTTCGGCCTATTGTAATCAGTGTAACACATTTGTTTGACAGCCAATCTCCAAGAGACCAGGGGGCATCACATGTAGTCCACAATTTTTGCTGGAGGAGCTGAGGGTGTGCTTTCCGATGAGAAGTCAGCGTACCAACCTGTCTGCCTACTGGGAGAAGAAAGGAGTCCACTTGGCCATAAAGGTACAGATACTGTTAAGGAGGAGAAGCCTTCTAGGTTTCTGGCTTGAGGAATGCCTAACTAAAGCAGACTTTCTGAGTGCATGAGGCCAGGAGCTACTTGTGCTTCAAATATGTCTCCCAGTCCCTGCAGTTTTTACTGGAATTGTACCCAAAGGACTGCTTGGTGTTCCACAACCCATGTGCTGTCCTGGCCACTGCTGTGGATTGCAATTTGCTACTGCCACCAACAACTGCATGAGAAACCATAATGTTGCTGATGGAGAGCCAGTTGGCCAGTTGACTTGTTGCTCCAGTTGGGGCTGCAACTGCCTTGTCATCAGATCCATCTGCTAAGGGCCTTATAAGCTGAGGATTCAGGGACTGCTGCACCAAGACCCACTGATAAACATTTATTTATTACAAAGGGAGACCACACACAACAAAGATGAGGGCTGCACTCTAACTCCTCTGTGATTGGTATATAATAATTGTGCCGATACAGCTGGCCTGCAGCTAGAACTGAGATGCTTCAATGCCCTCAGGTGAGTGCAAGAACTTGAGGTTGATTTGTCCACAACAGCATCAGGGTAAGAATGACTGATTGTGCGTTTGAACCTGTGGGGAATGAAATATGCATCTGAGCCTAATCCATTGTTATGACAATGAACACTGGGGGAATTTAACAAATACGGTCACTTATATGAGCATGTAGAGAGGAAGGGATGATCATGATCGGAGATATGAACCCTTAAAAGCAAAATGGATTTGTAGGAGGCTGGCCTGGTTTGTAGTGGGTACCTAAGGTACTTACACCTTATGCCAGGTCCAGTTATCCCTTATTAGTGAAATGTAGTCAGTGTCTAGGAGCCAGGCTCTCTAGGGGTAGTGTGGATGAGCAGCCAAGGCCTAACTAGGAGACATGCAAAGCTCATGCAATACCACTGTAGTCACACAGTACTCACACACATGAAAGAAAATACTCAGTGTCAAAAAAATAATTGTACTTTATTTTGGCGACACAAATGCCAAAAATACCATAGAGACTATACTCCCTCAGGATGTAAATAATACACAAATGATATACACTAGTATGCAGAAACTGCTGTGAAAACAGTTAGAAAACAGTGCAAATAGTGAAAATCACAATAGTTAGAAATGGGCCTAGGGGGACCACAAACAATATACTAAGAAAGTGGAATGCGAAAGTCGGTTTCCCACCTAGGTAAGTGTAGTGTGTAGAGGGGCACTTGGAGTATTAGAAAACACCAAAGGTAAGTTATAGAACCCACCCCAGAGTCCAGGAAAGCAGGAGTAAATCCCAGTAACTTTCCTAGAACAGACAAGAACACGAGATAGAAGATATTGCAAGAACCAGAAGAGCCTGCAAGACACCAACAATGGATTCCTGGACCTGAAGACCTGTGGAAGAAGGGGACCAAGTCCAAGAATCACTGAAGAGACCAGGGAGAACAGGAGCCCCTGCTAACCAGCATGAAGGTGCAAAAGAAGAACCACTGGTGAAGAACAACAGTCAGTACTACACCCAAGAAGACTGATGCGGGTTCCTGGTTGCTGCAGATGATGTCTCACGCCGGGTGGATGATTGTAGTCTGATTTGCGTCGCTGGACTTCGCCAACAAGCCTTGGCACACGAAAAGCTTGTGGTTAGCAAAAAATGGCACTGCCTGGGACCAGGAGGGACCTGGTGGACTCTACCCAGGAGGGGGAGTCAGCACCCCAGAGAGACATCAGAAGGCAAGGCAGCATGCACAGGAGTCCCACAGCATGGGGACAAAGAAGGTACAAAAGGAGGCCCACGCAGCACTACACAAAGGGATCCCACGCCGCCGGAGAACCACTCAGAAAGCTGTGCATCACAGAAAGGAGTGCTGGAGGCCAGATTTCCACATTGCATGAAGAACTTTGTGAAAGGATGTCAATAAGCCTTGACAACTGCAAATGGAGAGGGTATAAGAACCCTCTCTCAAAGGAAATCCTTTGTTCTGCCTTCCCGGGCTTGAGCTGCTCAAGCAACAGGAGGACCGAAACCTGTGTGAGAGGTGGCAGCAGCTGGGGCTGCCTGGAAAACTTCAGAAGGCTGTAATGGCAATACTGGGGGTCCTCTAAGGAACCCACAGAGTGCAGGAATCATACAACCAATGCTTGCAAAAGCATTGGGTTATGATTCCAACATTTTTTATACCAAACATGCCTATGTTCGTAGTTACCAATTATGTACCCTGACATAGGTAGTGACCTATGTCCAGTACACACGTAAAATAGCGTCCCCACACTCATGAAGTCTGGGAAAGTGGTCCTGGTGGTCGTGGGGGCACCTCTGCTAGTGCAGGGGTGCCCTCACACACAGGCACTCTGCACCCTGCCCTCAGGGCTGAAGGGTCTGCTATGGGGTGACTTATAAGTGAACTGGTGCAGTGTAAATGGCAGTGGCAGGGTGCATGCACCTTTTCATGCAGGCTGCAATGGAAATCCTGCAGAAGCCTTTGCATGGGCTCCACCTGGAAACCCAATGCCCTGGGTACCTAGGTACCATATACTAGGGACTTATACGGGGGCACCAGTATGCCAATATTAGGTGAAATACTGGGTTACCAGTATGCAGTGACAAAATTTAGAAGACAGAGAGCATAATTACTGGGGTCCTGGTTAGCAGGATCCCAGTGAACACAGTTAAACACACTGACATCAGGTAAAAAAAATGAGGATAACCAGGCCAAAAAGAGGGTACTTTCCTACAGGACTGCATAGTATTTAATTGAGATGCATGTTTAAAAGTACCTCCTTTGCCAAAAAGGCAAGACTTTAGATTGACATCAGTTATTGTATCTGTTGGTTGACTATTGATTTCAGAGATGTTACTCACCAACTTCCTCCTGAGAAGCCTTTGACTGCTCTCCAGTGCTATCCTGAGAGTGAAGTATAAACTGTGTACTTTGCTCAGGTTGCAGAGCCATAGTGGAACAAACCACAGGACACCAGTGGCAAATGACTCAAAGTCCACAGGTGTGGGCCCTATAGAGCCCAGCCTGGTGCTTGGCATCCCAAACAGGGTTTTGGCGGTATTTGATGATATTGGTAATTTTATTGCATAGCCTTTGCTGTACTTAATTGAGGCATAACTCATAATATATAAGGCTGAGCAGGGGAAGTTCTAGCATTCATTGTATGGGAAAAGACTAGTCAAGAAGGTTCCTATTTTCGGGGGACGATGTTCCTTGAAGAAATACCTTTTAATCTCCTTTCTGAATAGGTAAAAAATAAGTACATGTGATTGGTGGTGGTACAATATTCCATGCCCTGGATGACACTACAGAAAGCTTACCTTTTGGTCTTTCCCTTTCTCCCCCATTTGATCCCCTGTCCCTAGCTAGCCTTTTGGCCTTAAGACTTTAGGCCTGATTATGACTTTGGCGGTCCCCCCAAAGGGACCTCCAAAGCTGTGTAGAGGACATCACCACCATGGTGGGGACGCCCTGAGTGTATTACAATGTTCCCCCTGGGCTGACCAGTGGAAACATTGTATTGAGTGTTCCCACCGGGCTGACCGGCAGGAACAGTGATGCAGAATTGGTCTTTTTTCCCTTTAGGGAGCCGAGGCCAATACCGTAGCACTCAAGCACCCTCGGAATGCACACTGGCTGCACCCGTCGCACGGCCGCAACACCGCCGGCTCCATTAGGAGCCGGCTCCTATGTTGCGGCCTCATTCCCGCTGGGCCGGCGGGCGCAAACTTGGTTTGCGCCCACCGGCCCAGCGGGAATGTCATAATGGGGGCCGCGTGAGTGCGACCGCACGGCGGTTACCGCCGCCCGCCAAGGTCGTAATGACCCCCCTAATGTGTTTCATTCACCACGTTAGACAATTATTCTGTCCTCCAGCTTAGCTGGTGTTCTTGTAGGTACTAGTTTTGAATACTAATTGTATACTTGGTACTGATGGTGTGTTGTGTGATTCAGTTTATTTTCATAGAGAAGAACTTGTCATGGCATTGCTTCTGATCCGTTCGGTATTGGTGAGTATTCGTGTTGGGTTTGGTGCAGTATTAGCCAACACTGAAAAGGGTACTGCTTCCGTTTAAAGCTTCATCTGTGGCTAAAGCACAGTAGCCAGTTTTGCTGATGCTGCCTTGTGAGGGCGATCTGGGCACTGCCAGGAGTCCCCTTAGGGTGCTCCGTATCAATCGCCTAAAACCCTACTATGACAGGGCTGATCTCACCCTGCTCATGGCAACAGATGAAGGACAGGAAGAAGAGAGTGACCCTCTCCCTGATCTCTTCTCTTCCACAGAACAAGATGCTCTAGTGGAAGGTGTAGTTTTGGCAGACTGTCTTACTGCTGAGCAGAAAGACAACTGCATAAATCTCCTAGGTCAGTTTTCTGAACTCTTTTCTACTGTGCCAGGCACCACTTCTTGGTGTGAGCACACTATAGATACTGGAGACAGCATGCCTGTCAAAAGTAAGAACTATAGGCAGCCTGACCATGTCAGGGACTGCACAAAACAAGAAGTTCAGAAAATGCTTGAACTAGGTGTGGTTGAACATTCTGAAAGCCCATGGGCCTCTCCTGTGGTGCTTGTACCAAAGCCTCACTCAAAAGATGGGAAAAGAGAGATGAGGTTTTGTGTAGATTACAGAGGTCTCAACCAGGTAACAAAAACTGATGCTCACCCTATACCTAGGGCAGGTGAGCTCATAGATACACTGGCATCTGCCAAGTATCTAAGCACCTTTGATTTGACTGCAGGGTATTGGCAGATCAAGTTATCAGAGGATGCTAAAGCAAAAACTGCATTTTCAACTATTGGAGGGCACTACCGATTCACAGTAATGCCCTTTGGTTTGAAAAATGCACCTGCCACTTTTCAGAGGTTGCTGAATACAGTCCTGCAAGGGTTGGAGACTTTCAGTGCAGCATATCTGGACAATATAGCTGTCTTTAGCTCCACCTGGGATGATCACCTGGTCCACTTGTGGAAAGGTTTGGAGGCCCTGCAAAAGGCAGGCCTCACTATCAAAGCTTCAAAGTGCCAGATATGGCAGGGGAAAGTGGTTTATCTGGGACACCTGGTAGGTGGAGAACAGATTGCACCACTTCAGGGGACAATCCAGACAATCATTGATTGGGTTCCCCCTACAACTCAGACCCAGGTGAGAGCCTTCTTAGGCCTCACTGGGTTTTACAGGAGGTTCATTAAGAACTATGGCTCCATTACAGCCCCACATAATGATCTCACTTCCAAGAAGATGCCTAAAAAGGTATTGTGGACAGCTAGCTGTCAGAAAGCTTTTGAGGAGCTGAAATAGGCCATGTGCACTGCACCTGTCCTAAAAAGCCCATGTTACTCCAAGAAATTCATTGTTCAAACTGATGCATCTGAATTAGGGGTACAGGCAGTCTTATCACAACTCAATTCTGAGGGCCAGGATCAACCTGTTGCTTTTATCAGCAGGAGGTTGACCCCTAGAGAAAAGCGTTGGTCTGCCATAGAGAGGGAGGCCTTTGCTGTGGTCTGGGCATGAAGAAGTTGAGGCCATACTTGTTTGGCACTCACTTCATTGTTCAGACAGACCACAAACCTCTACTTTGGCTAAAACAAATGAAAGGTGAAAACCCTAAATTGTTGAGGTGGTCCATATCTCTACAGGGAATGGACTTTACAGTGGAACATAGACCTTGGAGTACCCACTCCAATGCAGATGGTCTCTCCAGATATTTCCACTTAGACAATGAAGACTCATCAGGGAATGGCTAGTCTTATTGTCCTTCGTTTGGGGGGGGGGTTGTGTAGAAAAGTACCATCTTGCCTGGCATGTTACCCCCATATTTCACTGTATATATGATGTTTTAGTGTATGTGTCACTGGGACCCTGCCATCAAGGGCCCCAGTGCTCATAAGTGAGCCCTGTATGTGTTCCCTGTGTGATGACTAACTGTCTCACTGAGGCTCTGCTAACCAGAACCTCAGTGGTTATGCTCTCTCTGCTTTCCAAATTGTCACTAACAGGCTAGTGACCAATTTCAACAATTCACATTGGCATACTGGAACACCCTTATAATTCCCTAGTATATGGTACTGAGGTACCCAGGGTATTGGGGTTCCAGGAGATCCCTATGGGCTGCAGCATTTCTTTTGCCACCCATAGGGAGCTCTGACAATTCTTACACAGGCCTGCCACTGCAGCCTGAGTGAAATAACGTCCAAGTTATTTCACAGCCATTTACCACTGCACTTAAGTAACTTATAAGTCACCTATATGTCTACCCTTTACCTGGTGAAGGTTGGGTGCTAAGTTACTTAGTGTGTGGGCACCCTGGCACTAGCCAAGGTGCCCCCACATCGTTCAGGGCAAATTCCCCGGACTTTGTGAGTGCGGGGACACCATTTCACGTGTGCACTATACATAGGTCACTACTTATGTATAGCGTCACAATGGTAACTCCGAACATGGCCATGTAAAATGTCTAAGATCATGGAATTGTCATCCCAATGCCATTCTGGCATTGGGGAGACAATTCCATGATCCCCCGAGTCTCTAGCACAGACCCGGGTACTGCCAAACTGCCTTTCCTGGGGTTTCACTGCAGCTGCTGCTGCTGCCAATCCCTCAGACAGGTTTCTGCCATCCTGGGGTCCAGCCAGGCCTGGCCCAGGAAGGAAGAACAAAGGACTTCCTCAGAGAGAGGGTGTTACACCCTCTCCCTTTGGAAAAAGGTGTCAGGGCTGGGGAGGAGTAGCCTCCCCCAGCCTCTGGAAATGCTTTGATGGGCACAGATGGTGCCCATCTCTGTATAAGCCAGTCGACACCGGTTCAGGGATCCCCCAGCCCTGCTCTGGCGCGAAACTGGACAAAGGAAAGGGGAGTGACCACTCCCCTGACCTGCACCTCCCAGGGGAGGTGCCCAGAGCTCCTCCAGTGTGTCCCAGACCTCTGCCATCTTGGATTTAGAGGTGCTGGGTACACACTGGACTGCTCTGAGTGGCCAGTGCCAGCTGGTGACGTCAGAGACTCCTTCAGATAGGCTCTTACCTCTCTTGGTAGCCAATCCTCCTTCTTTGGTAACCAAACCTCCTTTTCTGGCTATTTAGGATCTCTGCTTTGGTGAATTCTTCAGATACCGAATGCAAGAGCTCACCAGAGTTCCTCTGCATCTCTCTCTTCACCTTCTGCCAAAGGATCGACCGCTGACTGCTCAGGACGCCTGCAAAACCGCAACAAAGTAGCAAAGACAACTACTGCAACCTTGTATCACTTATCCAGCCGCCTTCTCGACTGTTTCCTGGTGGTGCATGCTCTGGGGGTAGCCTGCCTCCTTTCTGCACCAGGAGCTCTGAAGAAATCTCCCGTGGGATGACGGAATCTTCCCCCTGCAACCGCAGGCAACAAAAGACTGCATCACCGGTCCTCTGGGTCCCCTCTCAGCACGACGAGCGTGGTCCCTGGAACTCAGCAACTCTGTCCAAGTGACTCCCACAGTCCAGTGACTCTTCAGTCCAAGTTTGGTGGAGGTAAGTCCTTGCCTCCCCACGCTAGACTGCATTGCTGGGCACCGCGTGATTTGCAGCTGCTCCGGCTCCTGTGCACTCTTCCAGGATTTCCTTCATGCACAGCCCAGCCTGGGTCCCGACACTCTAACCTGCAGTGCACAACCTTCTGAGTTGTCCTCCGGAGTCGTGGGACTCCCTTTTCTGACTTCGGGTGGACTCCGGTTCACTCCTCTTCTAGGAGCCTGTTCAGGTACTTCTGCGGGTGCTGTCTGCTTCTGTGAGGGCTCCCTGACTTGCTGGGCGCCCCCTCTGTCTCCTCATCCAAGTGGCGACATCCTGGTCCCTCCTGGGCCACAGCAGCATCCAAAAACCCTAACTGTGATCCTTGCAGCTAGCAAGGCTTGTTTGTGGTCTTTCTGCATGGGAACACCTCTGCAAGCTTCTTCACGACGTGGGACATCCATCCTCCAAAGGGGAAGTTTCTAGCCCTCTTCGTTCTTGCAGAAACCAAAGCTTCTTCCATCCGGTGGCAGCTTCTTTGCACCCTCAGCTGGCATTTCCTGGGCATCTGCCCACTCTCGACATTGTAGCGACTCTTGGACTTGGTCCCCTTGTTTCACAGGTACTCAGGTCCGGAAATCCACTGTGGTTGCTTTGCTGGTGTTGATCTTCCTTGCAGAAACCCCCTATCACGACTTCTGTGTTCTCTGGGGGTTATGGGTGCACTTTACACCTACTTTTCAGGGTCTTGGGGTGGGCTATTTTTCTAACCCTCACTGTTTTCTTACAGTCCCAGCGACCCTCTACAAGCTCACATAGGTTTGGGGTCCGTTCGTGGTTCGCATTCCACTTTTGGAGTATATGGTTTGTGTTGCCCCTATACCTATGTGCTCCTATTGCAATCAACTGTAACTTTACACTGCTTGCATTACTTCCTTTTGCTATTACTGCATAATTTTGGTATTGTGTACATACATCTTGTGTATATTTGGCATCCTCATACTGAGGGTACTCACTGAGATACTTTTGGCATATTGTCATAAAAATAAAGTACCTTTATTTTTAGTATATCTGTGTATTGTGTTTTCTTATGATATTGTGCATATGACACCAGTGGTATAGTAGGAGATTTGCATGTCTCGTAGTTCAGCCTAAGCTGCTCTTCTACAGCTACCTTCTATCAGCCTAAGCTGCTAGAAACACCTCTTCTACACTAATAAGGGATAACTGGACCTGGTACAGACTGTAAGTACCCCTTGGTACCCACTACAAGCCAGGCCAGCCTCCTACAAACTGAGCATCAGCATGGCTGTAAAGGCAAGGTCAAGGGATACATGTGTTCTGTGTATTGGCTCGGTGGCAGGTTGTGTGACATTACAGCGTCAAAGAAAACGCCCACTGTGGTGAGTTGGCGCTGCCCCTACTTCTTTTTTCTAGAAATTTAAGAGTTAAGAAAGGAAAGATATGAAAAAGGTCAAGAAAGAAGAGAATAAAAAAAGAAGAAATTATGTTAGGCAGATTAAATATAGAATACTAAAACAACTGGGAAAGATTCTGTAAACAGTTGAACAAGATAAATATGAGTTCAATGGCAATTATAACAAATCATTACTAATTTTGCTTTTTGTGTCTAAAGCAGAGACCATTTCAACCCTGTGATTGTCACGTATATGATTCCACAACTGATAACACAATGTTGATAATTACTTCCAACAAGAAGTTATTTGACATAAAGCACATGCAATAAACAAGGGGAATAACTTGCCATTAAACGTAAAGTTGCAGTCAGAAAATATTAATGAACCGAAAAATAGGTCAGATTTACAACGACCCTTGCGCCACACTAGCGTCATTTTGTTTTACGGTAATGTGGCGTTAACTAGGCCATTCTTCAGCGCCATATTTACAAAGTGGTGCAATGCTTGCATTGCCCCACTTTCTAGCCCCTTGCGCCACATTATGCCTACACCACACATAATGTGTGGAAGGGAGGCGTTCCCCCATTAGTAGGCCCAGAAAAATGCTTTGCTGCACTAGCGCCATAATTTATGGCGGTAATGCTGCAAAGAGCCACAATAGCATCATAAATTATGACGATATTTAGGAAACGACCGCCATGGTGTGCAGTATTGTAGATACGGCTCAATCATGGTGTCATTAGGTGGGGCAGGGGTGACGCAAGAAAAGTGCATCTCGGGACTGATGCACCACGTTCTTGTAAATCTGGCCAATATATTTTGTTTTTGTTCTTAAAATAAGGGGACATTACACTGTGAAATGATAGACCATTTAAACCATACCATGCTCCAAAATGAATTGACCAGTGGCCACTCAACAGGGGTGTCGGGGCTGGTGGGGGGGGGGGGTCACTGAGGGTGGGACAGGGTGAAAAGAAAAAAAAAGCTTACCTGTGGGGAAGACGCGTTTGCCTCCCCTCCATCCTTGTCCTCTTCCTGGCCACACAGGCTCCCAGCAAATCACGACGCTGCTGTCCCCAGTGCAATACAGACAGGTAGAGAACATGCAAAGTAAGCGTGTCTGTATGGCCAGCCCAACACAGACGGCTAAAGGGACATGCACACTTTATAGTGCACATAAAACTCCTCTAACCCCGTCCCTCCAGCCCAGCCCCGCCCACCCCTTCTCCCAGGAAAAATAAAATAATAATAACATAACATTATTATCATTTTATTTGTCCTTTCCCACAATCCAGTGGGGCGACGCTCCTCTGCCTTAGCGGAGGAGCAGCCCCTGGAATTGACAGATGTATATAGTAACATGTGTAGCAGTGTAACTTCTTCACTTTTGGAAGACCAACGTATTTTAGAGATGGATCTATCTATTGTAAAAATAGCAAAGAGGTAAGGAGTAATCGTTTGTAAACAAAAAACAGTGATCGAGTGATATTTACAGCTTTCAATGTTTTAAAAGTTTTGAGCCAGCTCTTGCTCCCTATTTGTACATCAAGCTCATGTTTAATATCCTGTTCCCCTAAAAGTGCAAGAGAGATGATTTAGAGCTCTGTATATTAGGCTAGTGGATAGGTCTATAAATGCTAGCATCCTTTGGTAAACTGCCGTTCGAAATCAATGTATGAACACTTGCTGGTGGAGATCATTGCCATTAAGAGATATAGCAGCTAGGCTGAAGACAGCACGTTTGAAAGGGAAGCATGTCATAATATTCCTAAATGAATGCATTGTGTATATCAAACCACTTCCAACCCTTCATCTCTTGCAAGCTTGTGAAGCGAAGTGACAAACAGGGTGGGTGCGACGCTGTCAGGACCATTCAATATGGCATTTTAAAACATACAACTAGTTGCCATAAGTGGAATCCATTTTGTTACCACTCAATGCCCCATCGGGAAACAGAAGTGGACTGAGAGACCTCAAGGAGCATGGCCAGGACACCCTTTGTACAACTTTGTATAATGTGAAAATATATTGTGTGCAGTGCCTGCGAGCAGGATTATAGTGCAGCAGGTGCAGTTGCACCGGGGCGTGGTGTGTGTCGGGCCATTGAACCACAATTATAGCTGTCTTTCACTACCTATCCGCAGGGCATGGGGTGCTAATTTCCTTCTTATGTTAGAGGCGATGGCACGCTTCCTGCACCACTGCCTGTGAGGGGCCCACAATTGTTTACAAGTGAGACTATGTGAGATGCACCAACAGTAAAGCAACATCACGAAAATACGTTTGCCTATAGTTGTGCACATAAGGAGGAACTTGATCACAGGCAGCGAACTGGCTCTGAATCAATAGGGACCACCCCAGAACCGGCCCACCTTGGTTCTGACCAGGTATTGGCCCGTCCACCCTTGGATGCTATGCTGAAGGGCAGAAAGTGATATGCTGTTGTGGTTGTGCCGCATGATAAGCAGGGTGCCAGTTACGACTAATGTTCTTTTGCACTTGTTGACCAGTTATTGTACCTGTGAACTAACAGAAATATATTTTTATATAATCATAAAGTACATTAAAACGAAACAACTGCAACCCAAAGTACTTTAGAGTTTCGCGGAACCCTGGAATTAATGCATTTTATTTTTAAGTTTAAAAGTCCTCCCACACAGCTATTTGTCCTGGAGTGTCTGTTCTGAACAAAACAAACAAACGCTGTGGAACATTTTCTCAATGGCAGTGACCTCACCTGTGAGGGCATCACTGCTATGATCAATACAGAAAACAGCAAAGAAATACATTGTCATCCTCTTTCCTGTTCGGAGAGTTTTGCTGGTGCATGTTACTATAGCAACTATCTGTTATCCGTGATGCGGAGGCTTCTATACTGCCAATCAGAGAGCGGCGTTTCTCTGTGAAGCGTCCAAGAGGCCGGAGGCTTTTGTTTCAAGGCATCTTTTGGTTTCAGAGAAATTCTCAAGCACAATGAAGGGTGCAGCGGTGTGTGCTAAACTGAAGAGGCCGCCAGAGGGGTCGGCAGCGCAGGCAGTCCAGGAAGGAGAAAAAAGCCTTTCATCCGTTCTAAAGAAGGCAGGAGCAAAGATAATGCCCATAGGCCAGTACTTTTTGTATTTCGTAACTGCTTTTTCCTGGAAGGGAGATGTTTTGTCGAATGTTGACAATTAGACACGCCCCCCTAATTATTTTTTGAAGCATTGATAAGGTTGTGTTAGGTGAAAATTAGGAAAACCATCCCATGTGCCACGATAGTTCTGTCTGTAATTCCTTTATGACACCGCTGCTTATTGTATTATGGGCGTATCTATATCGGTATTTAAATTGTACGAACATTGCAGAGAGGGGGTGGGTTCAGCTACTAAGCACTATATCAGGAAATTACTTTGTGGTGTAGCCAGTGTTAAATTATATTTCTGGCACTGGCATCACAAAATAATTGTCATACCTAGGGCTTGATTTAAGAAAAGTGGCGCTGCACCAGGTGCAAGCACCACTTTTCTTGCGCCCCTTAGCGCCCCCCTAATGCCACCATGTGTGTGCCATGGCGGTAGTTAAGGGAACTAGCGTCAACATTTTTGACGCTTGTTCGGAGCTTTGCAGGATTAGCCTAAAAAATGTTGATGCTAATTCTGCAAAGCCCATTGAGGCTCATAATGAGCAATGATGTGCCTCCTTTTTAATGCCTGCTATGAGCAGCTGTTAAAAGTGGCGAAAAAAATTTGCAGCATTTTTTCGGCCTCCCTAACGTGGGAATGACCCCTTTGCATACATTATGTCTAGCGCAGGCATAATGTTGCGCAGAGGGTTTACAAAGTGGCGCAATGCATGCATTGTGCTACTTTGCAAATTTGGCGCAGCGATGTTGGCCTCGTTGGGCCACATTAAGGTAGTAAAAAATGACACTAATGTGACACAAGGAGGAGCTAAGGGGTCTTAAATCTCTCCCTTAATATCTCATCTAGAGTTTTGACAGAGTGGGAGCACTGCACTGTGCTAAGCTTGAAGTTCTTCCACTCCGGGGGAAGTGCTGAGTTTACACAGGCAGAGCCTCCATTGGTGTAAACCTTGGCCAGATGTACAAAAGTTAGGGCCTCATTTACAAGGATTGGCACATTGCTGCGTTGCAGCAGCAATGCATCAAAAAAAGTTACGATGTGTCAAAATCGGTTACGACACCATGGATTCACCATATTAATAATACAGGGCCCCATGGTGCGAGGACCCAAGGGTGCATCAGAAAATCTGACACATCTGCGGGAACTCTGCTGTTATACATCGGCCCCAAAAGTGTTGCACCGCTGAAGCCTCACAACTCAAGCAACCCCAGCGATACATCAAAAACCATAGTTCTTGCTGATGCAAGTAGACTAATCTGTAGGGACCAATGTGATAGACTGTAAAATGGTGGAATAGCACCTTGTTTAATCTCACATTGGCCCTGGATGTAGTGTAAGCAGTATGGCTGTGTGTCATATTATAGTGGGTGTAGGCTGATTATGTGTATGTGGAGACCTGAGTATGTGTGACATTGTGAGTGACAGTGTTATGGGAGGGAATACAGGTATATGTTGTAATGTAATGTGGCAATACATGTATTATCTACCTTATGTGTGTACTTACCTGTTGTCTTTTGGAGTATGCAAGCCTGGACTTGGGGACCCCTTCCACCATAGAGAAGTGACAATCCTGGCCTGTCCCTTTCAAGTAGTACACAACGTCACATTACATTGCTGTAGTGGATGATGATATTAGAAGTGCCATGGTCCCAGCTTGGTCAAGGGGCCCTGCAACATGATTGTAACATGTGTAGACCTACTACTAGCAGTGGGGATGTGAAATACAGACATATTGAGGTGTGTAAAGTGACTTCAGATGGTCAGATTCCAGTTACAAAGCTTCTGCGTCACTTCCTATTCCTGGGTTATGGAGGTGTAGGAATTATGACGCATCTCAGGCTTTGTGTGACGCATCCTGAAGAAAGGTCACACAATGGAAATTTTTTAGATATCACTGCATCAGTTGTAAGGGACTTTTTCCCGAAGGAACTCCCACTCAGCATATTCAACTCTGCATGACACAGCTGTATCCCACACAGGTTTCTTCTGATGCAGGCCTTGAAAAACTTACTCATCGGGTCAAATGGGTCACCTTGTAAATATGGAGCTGCCATAGCACTGCTGGCGTGTAAAAAACATGACACAATGGCAGCACACATTCCTAGTAAATATCCCCCCAAGTGCTTGTGATTACCAAATAGTGAATTGTTGTAATTCACTATTTGGTAATCCCAAACAAATATGCAAATAGACCTACCTATTAATATTAATAAGGTAGGTCTCACTTTTGCGACCCATTAGAAATCACAAATTATCACAGGTATGGTGGCCTGCTGGAGTACAGCAGAACACCATGTCTGTCATTGCTTTCAAATAAAGCGATCTGTTTTAAAAAAAATGCAATCTGTTAAAGGAAAACGGGATGAGTTTCAAAAACTAAAAAAGAAAAGTTTTCTTTTCATTTTTTAAGAGTAGGTAGTGGCCAGGGGGACTTACTTAAAAAAATATTTTTACATAGATTCACAAATTCATAGATTTGCAAATGAGTTACCACTTACTTGAAGTAGGCAGTAAAATGTGAATGTTTTGTGACCGCATTTTGGTCACAAAACATTCAGGGATAGCAGTGCAGTTCAGTATTAGGAAGGGACACCCTAAAAATGCCCCTTCCTTATACAACCTTGCAACCCAAATTTGTGATTTGGTAATAAATTATCAAATCGCAAATAGGCCGTTTTTACATGCCAAATACCTTTTTAGCAGGGACAAACAGTCATGTGACCACTAAAATGTTTTCTGCATCTGGCCCCATGTTCCCTAGTAGCCTGTCTGCCAAGGGGCTGCCAGATCACAGTGACAGTTGTCCTGCCCCTTTGAGGGCGTGGTCACCCTGATTAATTTCCCCTGCCTCTGTCCATGGTGGAGATGCAGAGGGTAAACAAATAATGGCTCTAATACGCAGGGAGAAAACTGTCTCGACTGTTTGGTTTTTGTTTGGAGAAAAAAGTTTCCACTTTGTCTGTTTATTTTCTCTAATCAAAAATAGTTCTACCTTAGCTGGGATTATATATAGGCTGTATTGAAAAGAATAGGAATGGGTGATGAGATATTATCATGGATATCCATGTTTTACTGGAGTCCAGTGCATGTGCTCTAACCCCTAGAACATGTCTAAATTGATGATAGTCCTGATTGGCAAATGTAACTTACATATAAGTCCCTAGTATATGGCACAACATGTTTCCAGTAAGTTGAATGTCACTAGTGGACTGCAGCACACATTGTGCCACCACTAAAGTGACCATGCAGAAAATGACTGCAGGCCTGCCACAAGTAACTTGACTCTATAGATTTAAATAGCAAAACAACCCCTTTTGAAACATGTAAACCCTCCTTTTAAATATTAATAATACACCACCCCTAAGTAGGCTTCAAATGTTTATAGGGCAGTTACGTGGTATTAAAAAGTAGGGCATGTAAAAGGTTTATGTTAACATGTCCTTAGTGTGAAAATGCATAAAAAAAGCTATTTTCAAGATGGCAGGGTTAGCTGTTCCCTAGAAAAGCATTGGATACTTTATGAAAGTTAATAAAGTTATCCCTGCGTAGGAACCAGATAAAAAGTTGCTTTTGGACTGTTTAAAGTATTTATTACAGATCCAATTAATTGGTGAAGTCAGATTTGTAAAATATATTTTACAAAAAGTACTTTTAAAAAGTTACCTTTAGCTACCTAAAGTGTCTAGAAGCCCACTTGCCTGCGATTCCAACTGTCAATCAGGAGCTAAATAGCTCCTTGATTAGGAGTGAATTGGATCCCAGATCTGAGACAAAGGGCTTGGGTGTAGGGAGGTGCCATGTTACTCTGACAGGATGGCCATCTGGGCAGTAATTATCTTCAAAGGGGCCCACCCTGTTACAGGCAGATGTAGCTGATTCCTTTGCCTGTCCTCTCTATTGTCCTTCTACCCAACCAGTGGGAGCGGGTGTTAGAAATGGGGTCTTTTTTTGGCAGTCAGGTTACCCCCTGTCCAAGCAAGGACCCTCACTCTAGTCAGGATAAAGGAGAATCACCCTCAGTTAAACCCCGCTCACCCCCTTAGTAGCTTGGCAGGAGCAGGCAGGCTTAACTTCAGAAGCAATGTGTAAAGTATTTGTACCAACACACAGTAACTAAGTGAAAACACTGCAAAATGACACAACACAAGTTTAGAAAAATAGGAAAATAGATAATAATTATCTAAACAAAAAAAGACCAAAACGACAAAAATCCAACAAGTCAAGTTATGAATATAAAAAGCAAAAGGGTCTTAAATCCTCCAGAAAACAGTGAGAACGTTGTTAGCGTACAAAAGTACCCGGGTAGCGTCAAAATGAAGCCACATGGGCGAGTGTGCATCGGAAAAGGCCAGCGATGCGTCGATTTATCACCCGCAAGCAAGAACGCGCGTCGTTCCTCCTCCGGTCGGGTCGGCATGCATCGTTTCTTCTCTCCTGCAAAAGAGCGATGCATCGATCCAGACAGCACCTCGGGACGGGCAGGCTTTGTGTTGATTTTCCACACCCAGTGATGTTGGGTCAAATTCCGGTTGCACGGTGTCAAGAAACCATACTGCGTGGGGGCTTGCGTCGTTAACAGCAGCCGCTGCAGGTGTTGCGTGTTGTTTTTCCAGCTGTGTTGTGTCGCTCTTTCAGCCGCAATGCAGGTGGAGCATTGATGTTAGCCAAAGGGGCCGGCGGCATGTCATTTTTCAGCCGAGGGGCGGGTAGTGTGTCGAAAGTCTTTGCTTGGATTTCTGTCCTTTTCCACCAGCTGCACCTTACAAGGGCCCAGAGGCAGGTTAGGGCACCACTTAGCAGGCAGGGCTCTCAGCAGAAAGCCCAGGTGCCAGCAGAGAGAAGTCTTTGATGTCCCTGAGACTTTAACAGGAGGCAAGCTCAGTGCAAGCCCTTGGAGATTCTGCACCAGTGGGAACTCACACAAAAGTCAGTCTTTGTCCTCTCTCAGGCAGAAGCAGCTACTGCAGACCAACCCAGCAAAGCACAGTCACAGGCAAAGGGGCAGTACTCCTTCTCCAGCTTCCAGCTCTTCTCCTAGGCAGAGGTTCCTATTGGTTTCAGAAGTAATCTGATTTACAGGGGTTTTGGGTGCTCTTCTTATACCTTTCTGCCTTTGAAGTAGGCCTACTTCTAAGAAAAGTCTCTGTTGTTATCAGGATCCTGCCTTGCCCAGGCCAGGCCCCAGACCCACACCAGGGGGTTGGAGACTCATTTTGTGAGGGCAGGAACAGCCCTTTCAGGTGTAAGTGACCACCTCTCCCCTCAGCCCAGATGGCCTATCAGGATATGCAGGCTGCACCCCAACTCTCTTTGTGTCACTGTCTAGAGGAGAGGTGCAAACAGACCCACTGTCAAACTGAGCCAGACAGGGAATCCACAAACAAGCAGAGTCACAGAATGGTTTAAGCAAGAAAATGCCTACTTTCTAAAATTGGCATTTTCAAACACACAATCTCAAAACCAGCCACTAAAGAATGTATTTTAAATTGTGAGTTCAGATACCCCAAACTCCACGTCTATCTGCTCCCAAAGGGAATTTGCGCTCTAATAATATTTAAAGGCAGCCCCCATGTTAACCTATGAGAGATAGGCCTTACAACAGAGAAAAACGAATTTGGCACTATTTCACTGTCAGGACACGTAAAACACATAAGTACATGTCCCACCTTTAACATATTTTGCACCTTGCCCATTGGGGTTACCTAGGGCCTGCCTTAGGGGTGCCTTACATGTATAAAAAGGGAAGTCGTAGACCTGGCAAGTGGGTAGACTTGCCAAGTTGAGTCGTCAGTAAAATACCACATTCGCAGACACTGCAATTGCAGGTCTGAGCCATGTTTACAGGGCTAGTAATGTGGGTGGCACAAGCAGTGCTACAGGCCCACTAGTAGCATTTGATTTACAGGCCCTGTGCACCTGGGACTTAAAAACTATTTCAAGGATTCTTGCCTGGAGAAACCGTCAGAAGAGTTGGGCCAACATGCCAAGCCAACTTGTTGAGGAGCATTGCTGTTGGACTTGACTTTGCTGCAGTTCGTGCTGCATTCTTCTGTGCAGCAGTACATCCAGTTCAGCAGATCCAATGCCAACCAGCATTCGATGATGTCAAACCCTCTCCTGAGGCAGCCTGCAACCTTGTTCTGCTTAAAGGGCTTCCTGGGTGCAAAATCCGGACGTTTCCTACTCAGAGCTTTTGCTGCCCTTGTCTACGTCTTCACTGAGACCTCGTCCTTCAGCAACCCTTCGTCAATGGCACCTTCTTCCGCCTGCTGCCTTGCCCTGTTGAGGAATCTGTTGTCTCAGAAATTTCCTAAGTCAGAAGTAACTCTTTCAATGTGACCAACCTGATGCTTGAATCTGACCCTTACTCCATCACGTTTAGTTTTAGAATTTACTTTCGTCCAGGTCTGGTGCAACCAGTAGCACGTGGTTGGTGCTTTGCACCTTTTGGTGCTGTTTTTCTTTTAAAGTTGTTATATCTCTAGTTCTCTTTATTGGATTTTTGTTGTTTTGGTCTCATTTTGTTTATTAGAATATGCTCTGTTTTTATAAATTGCAGTCTGTTTTTGACTTTTTGAATGTTTTAGTACTACTAAATGCTTTACACAATTTGACCCTGTCTGCTCTGTGCCATAATTACCTGGGATTGGACTCAGGTTTATATTGTTGAAACCTTTACTGAACCTAACAAGAATATCAACATTATTACTTGGGGGTGGACTAACATCAACCCCCAACTAATAATCCACTTTCTCAAAGCAGCCATCACGACTTCCCACTATCCCTACTGCTATACACACTGGCGACAGATCCATTGACAAATATATTGTGGGAACACCCCCAGCAGAGGGTATTTAGTGGAAAGCATGTAATCATCTCTCTATACACTTTCAATATTATGGTGTAAGTGTGGGACTCTTTGATTTTTCCTCCAACCAATAGTATATTGTGATTTGCAATGAAATACACTTTCTTGTGGATGTAGGAATCCATATTATCAAGGTAATTAAGTTAATTGGTATGACTCAATAATATTCAGAGGCCTGGATATAGACAGGCTGGCCGAGCATGTGGGGTTGTGAATAGGACCCACATCCCATCTTAGCAACCCCTCCAATCTTCCTCCCCTTCTTAAATGGCTGCCTCTGCGCAGCAGCGCTGCTGGCATGCCAATGGCTCACCATAGGCAAGCCCATCTGCACCCGTCTGCTCCTGGACGGCGCCCAGCCCCACGGACCCTGGTTCCTGCTCCATCCACCAATATGTCACCAGGACCCTACACACCCTCAACGGCGGAGGCTCTACCGCCTGCCACCGTGCCTCGCCCAAGGCCCATTTTCCAGTCACAACTGCACCTCCATCTGTCCTCGTCCACCAAACCTACCCTCTGCTGGACTTCCCGGGCACCTCAGATGTATACTATTTAACACTCACTCCCTGATCAAGCAATCAATAAAAGTTTGGAAAGTCCTCAATTTCATCGCCCCAGATGTCGCCTTCTTCACAGAGACCTGGATCACCACCTCCTCAGCTCCGGACATCACTACTGCCATCCCCAACGGCTACAAGATCATTTATCAAGACCGCGTCAACTGTCCCAGAGGAGGTGTTGCCATCGTCCACAAAATTCACTCTGCCTCAAGACCAGCATCGATATTCAGACCCCATCGCTGAACACCTTCACTTTCAGATCCAGATGAATCCTAACACCACCTTCCGCAGAATGCTCATCTACAAACCCCCCAGACCCTACCCACCCTTCAGCGAAGCACTGGTCCACTTCATCACCCCCATGCCCTCAGCTCAACGGACTACATACTCCTAGGCAACCTCAACTTTCACCTCGACATCCACAGCGACCCGAAAACCTCTACCCTCATGGAGAACCTCGCTACACTTGAACTCAAGCAACTGGTCAACCTCCACATGCACTCAGTAGGACACACCCTCGACCCTGTCTTCTCTGCCGGCAACCACATCTCCTTCTCACACACCTCTGAGCTCCACTGGACCGACCACTACTGCGTCTGCTTCTCCTTCACCAAGACGGTTGAACAGCACCAAGCCCACCACCCCTTGCACAGGAACTGAACCAAGGTCACCAAAGCTCAGCTCACCACTGCGCTCCCCACCACCAGACACTGTGGACACCAACGCCTCGTCCCACAACCCCCACCACTGGATCACTGACTGCGCCAACACTCTAGCCCCTTAAGGAAACCTTCTGACAATCATCACCACAGGAGACCCAGCTGGTTCGCCCCAACCTCCAAGAATCTAAGAGTACATGCAGACGACTCCAGAGAAAGTGGAGAAACAGTAAGAGCGCAGCAGACCACAAAGCCTTCAAAGACACCGTCACATCACACCATCGGCTCATCCGATCGACTTAGGAAATCAGCCATTCAGGAGAGACTCAACACCAATGAGCACAACAGCAAGGAACTTTTCACCATAGTCAAGGAATTCACAAAACCCGACATGGACACCATATACACCCTCCCAGGACATCTGCGACAGCCTTGCCACCTTCTTCCACTGGAAAATTCAGGACATCAACTAAGGATTTGCCAGCACCATCACGGACACTCATCACCAACCAATCATGGAGAACGGTACCCTCCTTACTCTGGAAGACACCCTCAAGCTCATTAATTCCACCCACTCTGGGGGACCCTCAGACCCATGCCCTTACCACATCTTTAATCAAGCCATCACCATCATCGCCCCTGAGCTGTGCCACACCATCAACTGCTGCATCAAAACCGCCACCTTCCTGGATGCCTGGAAACACGCAAAGATAAAGCCCTCCTGGAGAAACCTTACGCAGACCCAGCAGAGCTAAAAAGAACTATAGACCTATCTCACTGCTCGCTTTTTCCAGCCAAGGTAAATTAAAAAGCAATCAACGCACAGCTCACTGAGCCCAAGGAAGCCAACCACATCATTAGCCCCTCCCAATTGCGGGTTCAAGAGCAACCACAGCACGGAAACAGCACTCCTAGCAGCGACAAATGACATCCGCACCCTACTAGTCCATGGGGAGACAGCTACCCTCATCCTCCTCGACACTGTCTCCCACACCACCCTGTGCACCAGACTACACAATGCCGGCATCCATGGCAAAGTTTATGAAGGACCTCATTACCTGCCTCTTCGACTGACTCGCATTCCCCAGCTAGCGCCTTGAGACGGGTGATAAGCCGTGCTTTATAAATGTTGATTGATTGATTGATTGACTTCTGCTCTCACTGCCTGGATGTATTGCCATCATAAAGATGCAGGTCCTCCAGAGACTTTTATCAACTTGCTTGATGTTGTTGGGAGATGGACCTAGGCCAGACTTTATCGTGAAGATCGTTTACATTTTTCCTGTGAAGGCATAATCTCCTTTAGCTTAATTTTATCTATCAATTCTACTATATTTAACTAAACCATTGGCTAGCTTGGAGAAGCTGCAGCTGGTGGATGCTCCTTTGATAAGGCACTTGGCTTGGTGGTGTCCATGGGGCAGTTGTCTACTCAGCTGGAAAAGATGATACCAAATAGGGTTGACTTTTCCCCTGGTGACGCTCTTGATATGTGTTAAAGAAGTCCCATCTCTAGGGGAGAGCATTTCATCAACTGCCCTCTTGCAAGCCAGCATAGGGTAGAGATGAGTTAAGGGAGGGGCCCTGATTTTGGGATGGCATGGTAGATAAAGATAAAAACTGTATTTTTGACGATTTTAATGTACACGATTTTATTATTGTCACAATATTCTAGAAACAATATTTTTGTGAGGCAATTATTTTGATTTAATATTTTACTCAAATACTGCATTATATTATATGATTAGAATCATTAGGTTCTTGTTTACATATTATGTTATATGCTTATTATCATTAGATTTATGTTTACACATTATTATGTTATATGCTTAGGATCATTGGATTCATGTTTTCGCATTATATTATATGCTTAGTATAGTTAGATTTATGTTTACACATTATGTTATATGCTTAGGATCATTATATGCGCAGGATCATTATGCCTTATTCTAGGAGTAGTTCTATACAGTACAGAATATCCGGATCATAATAGAGAGTGATCAAAATGACAAAGGAATCATTTTGCATACAAATATTGTACTGTAGATATATCAAACCACTTTTAAATGGAATATATTTTATTAAGATTCCTAAATGAAAACATAATTAGTCCCATAAACAAGCCTGCTCTCTTTTTAAATTTTAATAAACTTGAATCTGACATTACGGCATTTTAAATTGCTTGTCTTACACTCTTTGTGGGAGGATATCAGCAGTTTTTGCATATATGAACTATTTTACAAGTTCCAAAAGAGCTTTCTAGTTTGCACACGGTACAAGTACTTAACTGTAATACAATTTGGTGTTCTTCTCTATGAGTGAATAGAGGTGATAGGACAAGAACCAAATAGAAGTTATTGTGGAGCTTAATTTTACCAGTAATGTGGGTGGAGTAGACTTACATTTTCTTACTGATGTGATTCATTCCTATTAATAATGTCTAAAAATGCCAGCAACGATTGGTGGTTGCATCATAGTTCTCCTGTTTCTGCATGGTCAAGGTGAAAAGTAATTGGTAGAACCATTAGTGCAATTTGTCCTCTTTGTTTAAACCCTAGCTCATGGAATCCAAGCCAAGGATCGATTAATTTTCTCATCTGCGTATTTTAAGTCCTCGTTTACCCCCTCTTGAGACTTTGGATATTTGATCAACGGCAAAGAAAGTACATTTTTTGTAATGTTCATGATGATACAAAAAAATCTCAAAGAGGGATGTATTAGTATCTTGTTTATATATGTGTTCCTGAATCCTGTTCTTTAAAGGTCTTATGGTGCTGACAATATGGGAGGAGATGTGGCCTAGTGGTTAGAGCTGCTGACCTTGGACCCTGAGAACCCAGGTTTGTCACCTGGCCTCAGTGCTTGACTCAACATCATGTGATTCGGGGCAAGGCAATTACTCTTCCTGTACCTAAATATATGTGAAATGTATTTGTGCAATCCCCACTTGATAACACAATTGTGTAGCTCATGACCCCACTATACCATGTAATGTAAAGTACTATGCTTCTTCCTAGCTAGGTTTGTGCTATATAAATACCAATACATACATTACACTGTGCCTGTTACCACTATGTAGTTATAGGTAGGACAGACTTTCCATTGAAAGAGAATTTTATGTTTTGCTAATAATGTTAGTACTGTTAGATAAATCTTCATGAAACAATGAAACTTCCCAAAAAAAGTCCACCTCAGCTCCTTCCTGGAAAATTGCGGGGTGATCATTCATGCAAGAGCTGAGAAAAGGAGGGGGAGTGTCAAAATGCCCCGGTAGCATGGCACAAAAGCAGTCCAGCTTAAATTATAGACAATATGTAAAGTATTTATGCAGCACTCAAACAGTAATAAATTGAAAACACAAAAAAAAATCCAAAATCAATTTAGAACAGTAGAGTACATTTTATTAAATGAAATGACAACAATAAATAGTACCAAGAAACACAAATTGCCAATCTCTGTTATCTTGTTGCTCTTGAGTGGATCAAAATCAAAATTTTAGGTCGACCGCTATGGAGTGCTGCATGGAAACAGGCGCAAGGTTCTTGATGGTGGAAAGATTACCTTCTAATTTAGGGCCCTATTACAAAGACCACCAGCCTCGCGGTGGAGTTCGGAATGCCGCGGCTATGATGGTACGACCGCCACATTACGACCCGTGCGGTCGGACTGCAGTCTCCGGCCAGGATCTTTGTTACCAATGGGATGACGGTGGTTGTAATCAGCAATGACAGCGCTGAAGTCAGCGCTGCTGTGCTCCTTACAACCATGTTCTCCACCAGCCTTTTCATGGTGGTTCAACTGCCATGAAAAGGCTAGCAGAGAACATGTGCTGGGGGCCACAGAGACGGGCCCCTGCACTGCCCACAGCATTATCATGGGCAGTGCAGGGGCCTCCTTACCCAGCACCGTCAGAATGCACATATCTTCCTAGCATGTGGAGCCGAGTCCAATGCCGCTGCACATTTTCCACTGGGCTGACTGTCGGAAACCCTGGTTTCCGCCAGTCAGCCCAGTGGAAAACATGTAATTGGGCCAGTGGGGAGCCCGCCAGCACTGTGGTGCTCTCCTCATTGGGATTTTGGTGATCACGTTTTTCCAACCGCCAAACTTGTAAACAACCCCTTAGTCCAGTTTCACACAAGGAGCCTCAGTCAGAGATTTGTGATGGAGGTGCTATTGTAGTCGGCGAGAAGAGATGGGCATCAGACGGAGATGTGCGTTGGCAGGGAACACAAGGTGTTTGTTGTTGACGTGAAGAGCACCAGGATAGTGAAGTCTATAGTCTGTAGCAGGGGAGGTCACATCAGCCATTGGAGATAGGACACGCATCAGTCTCATGTATTCCACTCACATTTGCACAGAGTCAAGGGATGGTTCTTTTTGATGGGAAGCCCAGAACCTCTGAATTTTCACCTGGAGTCAGTTTTTGCAGTTGTTAGTTTGGAGGAGTACACTTTGATACTAGCCAAGGATCCAAGACCTGGGGCACACCTCCTGAGGGTCAGGACTGAATCCAGCAGAGCCAACAGCAGGGAGATGTTCAGTTGGTGTTAGTCAGCTGGGTAGTTGAAGGAGGGTCTCTGAAAGCTTGTTCCTATAGCTCGAACAAGAGGTCACCCAGCTGCACCTTGCAGTCACTTCTGGTGTCCTGGGTTCAAGGCAAGCAGGTCAGTCGTTCTTCAGGCTTCAGACAGAAAGGCAGTCTCTCTTCAGAGTCTTTTTATCATTTATTGAGTGTAATGAGGCAACCCAGTGTTAGTCTATGGAAGAAAAACAACTTTAAGAGTTTTTCCCTCTCATGACATGTCAAACCTAGGTACACATGTCCTACTTTTTAACTACCATGCACACTGCCCTATGACCCTTTAGGCCCTACCTTAGGAATTATTTATAGGTATTAAAAAGAAAGGGTTATGCCTGCAAAATGTTTATTTTGCTAGTTAAAAATTACAGTTTTAAACTGCACTATAGGCTTCAGTAGCAGGCCTGAGGCATGTTTTACAGTGCTACTTTAGTGGGTGGCAGAATGAGTGCTGCGGCTAACTCGTAGCATGTAATTTATAGGTCCTGTATAAATGTAGCCCCATATACTAGGGATTTATTGGTAAATTAAATGGATCAATTAGGTGTATACCAATTTTACTCTGTTTCAAAAGATGAGCACAAGGACTTTACCACTGGTTATCCTGAGTAAAGTGTGCAAAGTCCTAAAAGCAAAATAAAAATGGGTTCAGCAAAGGAAGGAACAAATCTGGGTTGCCTCTGCAGAAAGCGCCAGGTCAAACAGCTTCCCTCCTAAAACATCTTACAGGTTTCTGGGCTTGCTCCTATGCTCCTTCACACAGTACAATGTGGGACAGGGAGTGGTATTATTGACAGGACTTATAGGTATGGAGTGACCCTGCCCAAGGGGCCATGTCCAACATCTTCCCCCTCAAAACATCTTACAGGTTGTTGGGCTTCCTCCCATGTTCCGTCGCACAGTGCAATGTGGGACAGGAAGTGGTATTATTTGACAGGACTGCTTTAAATTCCCTATTCATTCAAGTTGCTTTATATTGGATTTACTGTCGTAATGAACCCAGTTTTTAACAAGTGAAACAAAAGGAGAAGTTATGAAAAAATGGTAAAAACATATTATGATGGTTTCTTGGTAACTATTGCCGAATATTGTCGAAATTATTAAGTATCCCTAGTCCACTCAAAGCCATGTGTCTCTAAAGCTCATAATAACACAAGAGCAATAGGATGAATTAACAAAGTATGTTTCAAAGCCTTCTACATTTACTGGTTACATTATCTCCTGCCCAAGACAATACTTTTAAATATTACTCAGCTTGTCGTATTGTTGGGGTTATTCACTGGTCCCTTTAGCACCATTCAATGGTCATTGTCACATTCTGTAGCCCTCATTCAGATTCAAGCAGCAATGGCCTCCAAACATATTGAGAAGCTGATCTACTCTTTCTTGGACAGTACAGCTTCACACCAGCATCTTTGGGAACTATGACCCTTTTATTTACTATAAGATGTCTTGCTGAAGAGGATGATGCCCCTCGCCAGGCCGGCACTGCAACGCCTGACGGGCTCCCCGAAAGGGGGGCTCTAAGCCGTACTGTTCTGATAGTGACTGGTGGGTTCAAACTATACAGACAGGATGCCTGCATTCAGGCACCAGCACACATAGGAGAGAACAGAAAAGTATACTTAAAATTGGTTATTCATCTCGCAATACACATCATAATTTTAATCAGTACAAAAGGATGAAGACCAAGATTAAAACAGGAAGGAAAGTAACAAGATGAGTTATAATGCTCAATTACTCTCAAAGAGCCGCAAACCACAGAGGACTATAATTGTTATAGAGCCTCTAAACCGGGGTCGACATGTTTCGCGTCTTACGGTCCAGCGGGATCCATTGACGCTTCATCAGGACCAGAAACAAAGGATTTAATCAACACTGGTTAATGGTCCTCTGTTCCAGAGGGTAGGTCCACGGCGGAGGACCAATAACCAGTGTTGTTATTTTGACTCCTTGGAACGTGCCTCCCTAGGAGCCTGATCCCGACTTTGGGATGGGCAACCTGACTTTGACTTAGCCAATTTACTTAAATGTAAGTGACCGTTTTTTTCTAATCCTAAATTAAGGTTTTTTTCTGAATTTGGAGAAGAATTGATTAAATCCTTTGTTTCTGGTCCTGATGAAGCGTGAATGGATCCGGCTGGACTGCTCATACTGGTATGGAACAAGGTTATTCAATGGTCAAATACCATCCAAGCCAACCTGGAATGAGTAAAGCAACCACTGACATGTGTTTTGCTCTCATTAGAGCTCTTCAGAGGAGTTTAGCTTTGTCCAGACACAAGGGAGCACCCAGTATAAGTCAAAACAAGGCCCTTTCAGGGTTAGAGTGAAGCATAAATTATGCAAAAAACAAAGGAGAACTCTGGGAAGTTCCCAAATTTAGGCGGAGAGCAGCTCTAGTAAGGAGCACCCTGCAACACCAGCGCTCTTCAGAGGGGTTATACTGGGTGCTCCCTTGTGTCTGGACAAAGCTAAAGCCCTCTAAAGGGCTCTAATGAGAGCGAAACACGTGTCAGGGGTTGCTTTACTTATTCCAGGTTGGCTTGGATGGTATTTGACCAGTCCAAAGCTGTAATACTGTGCCTGGAGGGGTAAATGGCTTTTGTCATTTTACAGCTCGGCGAGGATGACACTGTGTCAATCCTATGCTTAAAGATTTTGCTGTACAAATGGCAAAAGACTTTGTCATTATCTAGCTCGGCGTGGATAGCGCTGTGCTGATCCTATGCTTAAAAACTTTGCTAGATAAGCAGACATTTGAGGTGAGCAAATCTAGAGTGTTGCTGGTGTTGCAGGGTGCTCTTACTAGAGCTGCTCTCCACCTAAATTTGGGAACTTCCCAGAGTTCTCCTTTGTTTTTTGCATATATATATATATGTACATATATACTTATATATACTTATACTTATATGTATATATACATACATATTTGTATATATATACACACATATATATATATATATATATATATATATATATATATATATATATATATATATCTTGATGATATATATTTATGTTATGTGTATTTGTAAAGAATAGTATCACCTGAAAGGGGATCCTGGCACTGAGCAGATGTGAGTGTATAGCCCTGCCTATGTTAGGTTGGTTATTGAAAAGCCAGGTTCTATTGTCTTGCAGAACTGAAGTGAGGAGGAGGCTCTGATGTGGAGTGGGAGGCTGTTCCAAGCTTTAGTAGTGATCTGAGAGAATTCCCATTCTTCTGATCTGGTTCTGTGTATGCGTGGGATGTGTGTGAGTAGGAGTTCTGTGCCTGAGTGGTTGGTGGAAGGAAATGTGACTATTCAGGTAGGTGGGGCCTAAACTGTGTAGTGCCTTGAATGTGGGCATGAGGAGTTTGAATGGGTGCTTTTGTGTATCAGGAGCTAGTTGAGCTCCTTGAGGTGTGGTGTGATGTGAATTCTGTTTGGGAATTTGAGAATGAGTCTTACTTCAGAGTTCTGGACAGTTTGTAGTTGGTCTTCTAGTGTTTTGCTTTATTGATTCCGGCATAGAGGGTGTTCCCATAGTCCAACTTGCTGATGATTACGGTATGTGTGACAGTTGTTATAGTGTTGTTTGAAGCCATTTGAAGATCTTCTCAGCACCTTCAGGGTGTGGAAGCAGGATGCAGTGGCAGCTTTGAGAGTGTGGGTCCGAGTTCTGCCTTCCAGTAATTGGAGTCTGATACTAAGTTGTTGTTACCAAAGACTACTACTTAACTATCTTGTCAGTGATGAGATTCAGACAGCTAGCTTTCATCCAATTAACGACTTCATTCATGCAGGCAGTAAACTTGTTTCTTGTAAAAGGGGTCATGTCAGAGAGGGAGAGTATGAGTTGCATGTCTTCAGCGTAGGAGAGGATGTTGATGTTGTGCCTGCAGATGCTGTTGGCCAGAAGCATCATGTATGCATTAAACATGGTCGGGCTGAACGGTGACCCTTGCGGGAAAGAGTTTGCAGGCTTCTGAGAAGTGAGGTGCCTGGCTGGTAGCTTCATTTCTATCCATTAAGATGGAGCAGATTCAGGGGAGAGCGGGTCCTTGGATGCCAGTTTCATGCAGGGGCCTGATGAGGATGGGGTGTGAACCCATGTCAAATGCTGCAGAGAGGTCCAGGAGAATGCAGGCTGCAGTGTCTCCTCTGCAGTCATCATTCGGATGTGGTCTGTGGTGCCAACGAGTGTTGGTTTGGTGTGGTTGGGCCTGAATCTTGAGGAGGTGGTGGTCGTTGAGGTGGTTGGTGAGCCATTGGTTAATTAGTTCATATAAGACCTTTGCCAGGTATGATAGGAGGGAGATGGATCTGTAGTCAGGAAGCGTGGCTGGGTCAGCAGATGGTTTCTTGAGATGAGGCATAACAATTGCTTGTTTCCACATGTCTGGGATTGGGTCTGAGTTGATGGAGGCATTGAGAATGGGTGTTAGTGCTTTGCTGGTCGGTAGGAGTACTTTGATGAAGTTGTGGTGGTGGCTAGCGTCAGATGGAGCCCCTGAGTAGATAATCTTCAGGGTAGCCACGATTTCCACAGTGGCTATGGTGGTCATCCATTTACTTAAATTTAGAACTATGATTATTAATTCACCAAAAATCTAAAGGGGTAGTGAAAGTGATAAGACACACTTTTACATCCCTGAAATCATCACAGCATGGATCTTGTGTAAACTATAAACCTCTCAACAGTCTCATAGGTGATCCTCGGGGATTAGGCAAAGGGCGATTGGATACTACAGACCGTCAACAGGAATTGTAAAGCCCTGACTACTTTAAGTGCATGCAAATTCCTTCATGACCTCTAAAAGTAGGTGTACCAAGGGCAGTGCTGGGGGCATCAAAGGGCAAGGCAAAGGTTCTGGATGTTACTTCTGATAACCCCTATTTGACGTCCATGCTACAAAAAAGTCAATCAAAACCATAAACCAATGATGTGAACAGCACTATATATATATATATATATATATATATATATATATATATATATATATATATACACAGTCATGGGAAACATCTAGGGTTGTGTGAAATTTACTAATTCACTTTGGGTAATTATGTGAAATTTCAGAAATATTACATGCATTTATGCAAGATGCAAAACAGGCATTTAGTTCTATGTTTTAGTGTGAAGTGCATCCTCACGTCCATTTCTGTTGAGATGGTGCATTTCACGTTGAAAACACAAAAACCATGAGTGCCACACATCAGCCAATCACTCTGTTGCTGTTCCTGTGTGTTCAATCTAACTTTTTGCCGTAAATAGTGTGTAACAGTACACTTTTGAGAATGTCACATAACAAACATACTGTGAAATTTACAAAATTATGCAAGATTACACATGAATAACGGAAACTTTGGCCACAGTAAGAAAAAATCTATCAACTATAAATTAACCAAACTCACGAAGCAGTAGTTCTCTACTTGTAAAGACACCCTGTATAAGTGTATCTGAAACCTATAGAAGACTATATGGATTTGAATTGTCTGCAGTCAATGTTTAATTTTAACATCAGGGAAAAAAACTGTAAAAAACAGCGCACCAGAACATAAAACAGCCCCACAAACACAAACATGCCAATAGACCTGATTCAGGCGACAAATTGCCTGACTTTCAATAGAAGTCAATGAGAAAAATATATTACTTTTTTTGTTAATCTCCCCCTTTCCTCTTCTAAAATGTTGGCATATATGCTTTCGCCTGAAATTACCTCTACTTCAGTAGAAAGTCAATGGGGGAAATACATTCTCATGATTATGTTTTTTGTTAAATCTCAACAATTGCTCTTCTAAAATGTTGGCTTGTATTCACACAGCCATAAAACCAGCCCACACACTGACCTGTCAGGCCAGCCCTTCAGTCACTGCCTGGCTGCCGGAAAGGCCAGTCCGACCCTGCCTACCCCCTGTTACATACATACCAACGCTCCCAATTCAGACGGGAGACTACTGATTTTAAGGCTAGTCTCCTGCCTCGCGATTCCTGCATGTAAAAACCCTGATTCCTCAGCCGGCTTCAGCTGACAGGACCAGGTTTTGTGTAACTCGGAGTATGCACTACCAGTAATCTTCTCCCGCAGGCCAGTGCGCAGCACTTGCATCACACTCCCTGTATGAACTGGCAATGACCTGCTCCTGAAGGCCAGTGCGCAGCACTTGCATCACGGTCTCTGTATGCACTGCCAGTGACCTGCTCCTGCAGGCCAGTGCAAAGCACTTGCATCACGCTCTCTGTATGCACTGCCAGTGACCTGCTCCTACCAGCCAGTGCGTAGCACTTGCATCACGCTCTCTGTATGCACTGCCAGTGACCTGCTCCTGCAGGCCAGTGCACAACACTTGCATCACGCTGTCTGTGTGCACTGTCAGTAACCTGCTCCTGCAGGCCAGTGCAAAGCACTTACGTCATGCTCTCTGTATGCACTCCTGTGACCTGCTCTTGCAGGCTAGTGCACAACACTTGCATCACGCTCTCTATATGCACTGCCAGTGACCTGCTCCTACCGGCCAGTGCAAAGCACTTACGTCATGCTCTCTGTATGCACTCCTGTGACCTGCTCCTGCAGGCCAGTGCACAACACTTGCATCATGCTCTCTGTATGCACTGCCAGTGACCTGCCCCTGCAGGCCAATGCACAGCACTTGCATCACGCTCTCAGCCTGCCACAGCATTTCTCTGTGCTCCTAACAGGTAAGGAAAGAACTGCGTATCTAATATCCGATCCTGCAGTAGCAGACTTGCAACCCCCTACATAACAATAACCCGATTCAGGCCCCAATAGTAGTGTTAACGCGTCCAGCCCTTATAAATTACCTGTACCTGGACACGTTGGAGGTCGGTGAATCTTTTAACCGAGTCGGGCTCTCCTCATCCTCAATAGTCGAGTCACTCAGATCAATAATCAATAACTGTTGTAATCGGTTATCAGCACTCACTTAATAGATCAATATAACACATCAGAAATCAATAACAGTTGGTATTTCGGCGCACCATGACCTTTCAGTCATGAATAACCACACCAGTTTATTAAAAGTTAGTGAATTTATTTCCCTATATTAACAAAGCTAGCACGATATATATGTGTCTCAAAACCAATTGATATATGTATATGAACATTACTAGCTGTCCATAACGGCGGAAGAAACGCAATCTACGCAAAATCTGAATAATGATACACTCTGTTATAGCAATGCAAATCACCAATGTGACTAACTGTATTTGACTAATTGCATACATTCGGTCAGCATAACAAGATTTCAATTCTTCATGATACATTGAATGAATACCTCGACTAACCTCTAATTAGCGTTGGCATGTGGGACTTCATGCAAAACGAATTTAGTCAACACAAATTTGGAAAAGTTCTAGCTAGGATCCTATCAAAATAGCAGTTGGTACCTAAAAGAAAAAAAAAACACAATGCATAATACATTTATCCTTTCATATTTACCAAATACAATCAGCATTCAAGAAAAGTCTTCGTCCTTCAGGTACCGGTTGATCAGCATGGGGTAAATTTCAAAGGGGCAAAGTTAAGGGCAAGCTTCCTTGCAACGGCAAGGAGAATAAGGCAAAGTTACTGCATGGGCAAGACAGGGCAAATCAAAGTTAAAGTCTCTAGGGTGAGAATTCTTAAAGTCTCCTTCTCTCAGATAGAGAAAAGGGCATCAGGGTGTCGTCCAAAAGGAGTCTGGCATCAGGCTTCAAACTGGCATCGAGGAAAATGGCTGACTTCTCTTTGTCCGGTGGGTTTAAGTAAGAAACATTCCAAATTCTGTAGGGTCTTCCATTGGAGGGTTCATAGGTTGGCTTCAAATTGTCCAATCAAAAATTGTCTTTTACTAGCGCCCATTTATGCATACACTGTCCTTGGCGCCTTGGAACACAAATTGTATCATGGTTTGCCAATTATTTTACTATCTGTACCTTCATTGTCCGCACCTGCAGAGACTGACCGTGTATCAAAGGGGATGTAACCGGCCTAGCACGAAACCTTGGAGATAAGTGTACCAGCCAGTTTCTACTGGAAAAATACAACTTCAAGCAAGAATATATTTCATTAATTCAAGGAAAAAAAGAATCACGCAGTTAGAATTTGAAACCAAGCAACTAGGCCAAAGCCTGTACTAAATTTAAGCTAAGCAAAACAGTTTTCAAACAAGAAATCATAGCATACATTTGCGATTATGACGGATTAATACATTTTTAATACTTCATGATTAATAAAGCTCGTTTATAATGATGGCGAACTGCCCCGAGGGCACAATTTCCCTTGTACATTATTTCTTTTACTTAAAATCACACTTCAATATATATGTCGGTTACACAGTATACATGAATATATGTCGAACCCTCTTTTTCTGCGTCATCAATCCCTCCTCTGATGACTAATTATGTCATCACATCAAATCTACCCACAAATTTTATTCCATTAAAATTCTGTACAGGGAGTGCAGAATTATTAGGCAAGTTGTATTTTTGAGGATTAATTTTATTATTGAACAACAACCATGTTCTCAATGAACCCAAAAAACTCATTAATATCAAAGCTGAATATTTTTGGAAGTAGTTTTTAGTTTGTTTTTAGTTTTAGCTATGTTAGGGGGATATCTGTGTGTGCAGGTGACTATTACTGTGCATAATTATTAGGCAACTTAACAAAAAACAAATATATACCTATTTCAATTATTTATTATTACCAGTGAAACCAATATAACATCTCAACATTCACAAATATACATTTCTGACATTCAAAAACAAAACAAAAACAAATCAGTGACCAATATAGCCACCTTACTTTGCAAGGACACTCAAAAGCCTGCCATCCATGGATTCTGTCAGTGTTTTGATCTGTTCACCATCAACATTGCGTGCAGCAGCAACCACAGCCTCCCAGACACTGTTCAGAGAGGTGTACTGTTTTCCCTCCTTGTAAATCTCACATTTGATGATGGACCACAGGTTCTCAATGGGGTTCAGATCAGGTGAACAAGGAGGCCATGTCATTAGATTTCCTTCTTTTATACCCTTTCTTGCCAGCCACGCTGTGGAGTACTTGGACGCGTGTGATGGAGCATTGTCCTGCATGAAAATCATGTTTTTCTTGAAGGATGCAGACTTCTTCCTGTACCACTGCTTGAAGAAGGTGTCTTCCAGGAACTGGCAGTAGGACTGGGAGTTGAGCTTGACTCCATCCTCAACCCGAAAAGGCCCCACAAGCTCATCTTTGATGATACAGCCCAAACCAGTACTCCACCTCCACCTTGCTGGCGTCTGAGTCGGACTGGAGCTCTCTGCCCTTTACCAATCCAGCCACGGGCCCATCCATCTGGCCCATCAAGACTCACTCTCATTTCATCAGTCCATAAAACCTTAGAAAAATCAGTCTTGAGATATTTCTTGGCCCAGTCTTCACGTTTCAGCTTGTGTGTCTTGTTCAGTGGTGGTCGTCTTTCAGCCTTTCTTACCTTGGCCATGTCTCTGAGTATTGCACACCTTGTGCTTTTGGGCACTCCAGTGATGTTGCAGCTCTGAAATATGGCCAAACTGGTGGCAAGTGGCATCGTGGCAGCTGCACGCTTGACTTTTCTCAGTTCATGGGCATTTATTTTGCGCCTTGGTTTTTCCACACGCTTCTTGCGACCCTGTTGACTATTTTGAATGAAACGCTTGATTGTTCGATGATCACGCTTCAGAAGCTTTGCAATTTTAAGAGTGCTGCATCCCTCTGCAAGATATCTCACTATTTTTGACTTTTCTGAGCCTGTCAAGTCCTTCTTTTGACCCATTTTGCCAAAGGAAAGGAAGTTGCCTAATAATTATGCACACCTGATATAGGGTGTTGATGTCATTAGACCACACCCCTTCTCATTACAGAGATGCACATCACCTAATATGCTTAATTGGTAGTAGGCTTTCGAGCCTATACAGCTTGGAGTAAGACAACATGCATAAAGAGGATGATGTGGTCAAAATACTCATTTGCCTAATAATTCTGCACTCCCTGTATAGTAATTTGGCACTTCAGTCAATTCCCTTTTTCTTTTAGTCCCTTTTGACTTCTCCCTATAAATTTCCACCATTTTGTTCTCTATTTTCTCTTCTCTTTTTCTTTTGTTCCTTGCTTTTAACATTTTGAAAGCTTTCCATATTCCCCAAGAACCTAATAGACAAATTAATATTATTAATATTCCCTTTACTATTTTTAGTAACAATCCGTTCCAAACGTTGCTGAGCCAATTTCCCACAGAAGCAAATCCTTTTCCAATTTTCTCCCAAACTCCGGGTTCTTTCAATTCCTTTAAATCTACACTTTCTCTAGTTAAATTTGTAAGCATTGTTCTAATTTTTCCACTGTTGTCGGGTATATAGGTACAACAGTGACGCGTGCCAAGCATTTTGCAAACGCCCCCATCCTTTGCTAAAAGAATGTCTAAGGCAAGCCGATTTTGAAGAGTCATAGCTCTTTCTGCAGCGAGTTCAGCATCCATCAGGATTATAGCTCCCGAAAACTTCGTCAACATGTTATCCACAATAGTAGACAACTTTCGTATTTTGATTGAATTCAATATGACTCATACTGAAGGAATCATAGCTCCAAATATATCTCCTACCACACCAGCAGCTGTCTCCCTTTTCTGAACATGATGTGATTCAGACAGCCTTGGAATTTTCTTTAAGTCATCTAACTGGTAAACCTTTGGGAACAATATTCCCAAATAACACCTCCCATACCATCCTTTAGGTAGACGATAATAGGCGTTGAGTCCACAAATATAATATACTCCAGGAATAACTGGGTCTTGTCCATTCAGCATGAACGTCCACTTTTGTTGAAATGCGTATGTGTGTTTACATTCACTCGTTCCCACAAAAACTGTGTCATAATATGATGGAAATCTATGTATACAAAATCTTCCCACATGCAATGTATCTAAGGCTATTTTCCCTTGTGTCTTTATTGCGGCAAAAGCATAATTATCTACAGACGTCCTTTCGTGCAACTCCTTCTCTAATTTCTCCTTCATTTCGTTCTTTCTGTCGTCAGTGCGGTCTAAAAATTCTATTTCTATTGGTGAAAGCAAGCATGTAAGGTTCTCCCTATGTGCGTGAGCTGTGTGGAAAGGGGACATTGGTTCGAAAAATTCCCTCATTAATTTGGCAGACCAATCTCTAGCTATCTTACTTAGGTGCCCTATTATGG
Source organism: Pleurodeles waltl (assembly GCF_031143425.1). Taxonomy (NCBI): domain Eukaryota; kingdom Metazoa; phylum Chordata; class Amphibia; order Caudata; family Salamandridae; genus Pleurodeles; species Pleurodeles waltl. The sequence goes on along the minus strand of NC_090440.1, from coordinate 69,299,439 downwards.
GGACATGTGCAAATGTAACATCGTAATTAGTATAGAAATAATGAATGTCCTTTTGAGCATAAAATCTGGAAGCTACTATACTACATGTAATTCCATACGTAAGAGGCATGCTGTGATACGTTACCCCCTCCACTACTGAGGTAGGTATTTGTGTACACACATAACAATCTTTCGCATCCATGGTCTCAACATACTCACTCAGTAAGCGATAGAAAACGTTAGATGAAAGTTCCTTCTTATCATGCTAGTGTCTCTCGTCTTGCTCGAGTCTCTTCAGAGCTGTTAGTTCAGTAACGATAATAGGTTTAGAAGTAGAAGCATCATTCGTCTCACTCTCGCCTTTACCATGCATTCCAAGAACTATTGCTACAATTATTAGTACGCATGCGATCAGTAATCCTATACACATGTATTTACAACACTTCATTTTACGCCCCTGTGTAGTGAAGCTAGTCATGATCTGTATAGAATCAGAAAGCTGAAGACACTTTATCAAAGCGTATTTGCAGGTTTTTTTTTTTTTTTTTTTTTTTCTAAGTTGCAGGTATTTACAAAGCTGAACGAGTTCAATGTTCACACAGTTTCTTTAGCAGCTTAGTCTCTTATCGGTTAGCAGCGTTGTCTCAAAATCGGTTTCAAAGTCAATCAAGTTAGCAATGTCTTAGCCGGTTGAAAAGTCAATCAGGTTAGCAATGTCAAGTTAGCAATGTCTTAGCCGGTAAAAGAAAATCAATCAAGTGATCAATGGTTTCAATCAACAGAGTCCATAAAGTTTTTATTTCCAAAATGAAGTTCTGCCTCTTCGTTCTCAAGGCTGAGGGATACGAATTCGTCTGACCAATCGTTATTGGCTACGTATGCCCACTCCGGACCGGAATACCTCCTGCTCGGTATCCTTTTTCTTTTCAGTTTTGCATCTCTCTTTGATTCTGTCTCACTGGTACTTTCCTCTTTGGCCAAGTCCTTTTCTTCACTTGATGTTGGTACCACGACGGACACTTCCTTTCTTTTCTCTTTCACTCTTGGCCCTTCACTGTCGTTCAACGTTTCTCTAGTTCTTAGTTTTACTGGTGATATGCTCGGTCTTCTCTTTGCACTGTGTCCACTTGATGGACCTGCGATCTCTTCTAAAGAAGTTTGAACAGTTTCATTCTGTTCTGCCTTGTCTCCTCCTTCTGGGGAGTCAATCAGGTTTTCCTTTTCCTTTTCTGTATCGTCTGCTTCTGGGAAAGCCCTCCTCTGATCAGGCTCTCCTGCTTCTTCACCTCTTTCGAGCCCTTTGTCACCGTTACTTTCTTCAGGCTCTTTGTCACTTTCAGCTGCTTCAGGCTCTTTGTTACCTTCAGCTGCTTCGTCGCTGTCTGAGGCTCCTCCTTGGTCTTCCCCAAGTGAATCGGTTGTTTCGTCCTCAGAGAATATTTCTCCCTCCTCTATTTCTGCCTGTTCGCTTCTAGCTCTGTTTTGCTCTGCCTCAGCGCTCGGCACTTTGTTATCAGGTACTGGCAGTTTCAGCGCTTCAACTTCCTCATCTGTGGGACACAACACCCTCTTTGTGTGACTGGCGTGAATCCAGTTGGGAACTCCCGCACACTTCACAGCGGTGGTAGTCGTCAAAATCACTTGGAAAGGTCCTTTCCAACGGGGTTCCAAACACGACTTCCTCACGTGCTTCTTTATCACGACCCAGTCACCTGCTTTCAGGGTGTGTCCTGGACCTTGGATTGGTGGCAAGGTGGTTGCCTCCACCTGGTGAGAGAAAGATCGAACCACATCAGCTAGACCTTTGCAGTAGTCTAACACCATATCATCTGTAATATTCAAAAGCGCATTTGCAGGAACTGCTGGAAGTCTCATAGCTCTGCCCATGAGAATCTCGTGTGGGGACAATCCAGTCTTTCTGTCAGGGGTGTTTCTCATTGACATTAGTACCAAAGACAATGCGTCAGGCCATTTCAAATTTGTCGATGCACATATTTTCGCCATTCTCGATTTCAATGTGCCATTCATTTGCTCCACTAGACCTGATGCTTCAGGGCGGTAGCTACAATGCAGCTTTTGCTCAATGTTCAGTGCTGCACAAAGCAATTTTATTACTTCATTATTGAAGTGACTTCCCCTATCTGATTCTAAAGAGATCGGGAATCCGAAACGTGGTATTAACTCTCTCAAGAGTAGTTTTGCAACTGTGAGACTGTCGTTTCTGCGTGTAGGGTATGCTTCAATCCAGTGACTAAAAATGCACACAATCACCAACACATACTTCAAGCCTCCATGCACAGGCATCTCAATGAAGTCCATTTGCATCCTGCTGAATGGACCCCCTGCTCTTCCAATGTGGCTCAAATTTACTACTGTTCCCTTCCCTGCGTTCATCTGTTGGCAAATGACGAAGCGGTGGCAAACTGCTTCAGCAACTTGACGGAATTTGGGGTTAAACCAATCAGTTTTAAATAACCTAATCATGGCATCCCTCCCAAGATGAGCTTGTCCATGGTAAAATCTGGCTATCTGTGTCAAAAGGCTATTTGGAAGAACGAATTTCCCTTCACTTGAAACCCATAATTCATCTAGTCTCTTTACACATTGTGATTTAGTCCACGAGAGTTTTTCATCCTCACTGACACCACTCTGTAGGGATTTCAATTCATCCATTGTATCTATAACTTTTAGAGCAAATATTTCGCTTTGTTCAAGTTCTGGTTCACTTATCAAATTCCATTCATCCCTGAGCAATATACAGTTCAATGCGCAAAACCTTGCGACTTGATCCGCATATCCATTTCCTAGGGAAACATAGTCTTGTCCCTTCGAGTGTGCACTGCACTTCACCACTGCTACTTCCCCTGGTAACTGAATGGCATGTAACAATTCTCTTATTCTTTCACCATTTTTCACTGGTGATCCTGAAGAGGTCATGAAGCCTCTCTGTGACCACAATTGTCCAAAATCATGCACTATTCCAAACCCGTATTGGCTGTCAGTGTAAATGGTAACTTTCATTAGTGCAGAAAGTTGGCATGCTCTAGTAAGAGCTACCAATTCTGCTACTTGTGCAGAGTAAACCCCTTGAAGCCAAGAGGCTTCCAGAACACCTGTTACAGTACATACAGCATACCCTGCTTTCAATACACCCAGTGCATCTCTTAAACATGAACCATCAACAAAAATGATTTGATCATTTTCTTCTAATTTGGTATCTTTGATATCAGGCCTTGGTTTGGTGCAAAATTCAGTCACCTGAAGACAGTCGTGCTCGATGTCTTCAGCGTTCTCAATTTCAGCATTTTCACTGGGAAACAAGGTTGCTAGATTCAACGTAGTGCACCTTTTCAGCTGCACATTAGGTGATCCCAGAATTATTGTTTCGTACCTTGTGAGTCTAGCACCAGTCATGTGCTGTGTTCGGGAACGTGTCAAAAGTATCTCGACTGAGTGAGGGACCATAACTGTTAATGGGTGTCCCATCACTATTCCTTCACTCTGAGTGAGGCTGATACCAACTGCTGCTACGGCGCGCAAACACCCTGGCAGTGCTGCTGCGACCGGATCCAAAGTAGCTGAAAAATACGCTACTGGTCTGTTTTTTGCCTCCATGGGCTTGGGTCAAGACAGACAAGGAACATGCATCACGTTCATGACAAAACAATGTGAAAGGCTTTGTGTAATCAGGCATACCTAAAGCTGGAGCCCTGCACATGCATTCTTTCAATTCAATAAAAGCATCCATCTCATCTCCTTTCAGCTCAATTTCATCCAATGCATCCTTCTGGGTCAGTTTCAGTAAAGGTTTTGCTAGAGTTGAGAAGTTGGGAATCCATTGGCGACAGTAGCTCACCATCCCCAAAAACTTCCTCACCTCCCTCCTCGTCTTTGGTGGACTCATTTGAAGTACACTTGTTATTCTTTCCTTCATTATTCTCCGTGACCCTTTCTCTATTTGATGACCCAAATATTTCACTTTCTTCTGACAGAACTGCAATTTTGAAGGAGACACCTTGTGTCCATTCCTTCCCAAATGGTTCAATAGGGCAATGGTGTCGGCTGTGCAGTCACTTTCTGTCTTGGATGCAATCAGTAAGTCATCAATGTACTGTACTAGGGTTGACTCGAATGGCAATTCTAACGCTTCCAAGTCTTTCTTTAGAATCTGATTGAAAATTGACGGTGACTCCGAAAACCCTTGAGGAATTCGACACCAACTGTAAACTCTGTCTAAGAATTTGAAACAAAAGAGAAATTGGCTGTCCTCATGAAGAGGTACCGAAAAGAATGCTTGTGACAAGTCGATGACTGAGAACCACTCGGCATCGCAAGGGACTTGAAACATTATCACAGCTGGATTTGGTACTACAGGGCAGCATTTAATTATGATGTCATTTATTTTCCTCAAGTCCTGCACAATTCGGACCTTTCCACTTGGCTTTATTAGTCCCATGATTGGTGAATTACATGGACTGCTTAACACTTCTTTCAGTACTCCCTGTTTTACAAACTCGTCAATGAGTTGGGCGACTTTCATGAGGGTGTCTTGTGCCATATGGTATTGTGGGGTCTGGAGAAAGGTTACATTGGGTTTAATGGTCACTTTCACTGGTTCCACTCCTTTCACCAATCCCACCTCTTTTCCTGTCATATCCCACACTTCTTTTCCGACTGTTTCCCGTAATTCAGCTGGAATATCTGCTTCAGTGATCATCGGAAAAAGGGTAATCAGAGGATATTCTTCATCGACAGTTTCCATCTCATCCCCTTCTACACTGTCCTCTTCTTCCCCATCACTGCTCGTCTGAATTCTAATTCCATCGTTCGAACACATAATCGAACATCCCAATTTGCACAATAGGTCTCTCCCTAACAGTGATATCGGGCTTGAGTCACATACCACAAAATTATGTGACCCTTGATAGTTACCAATTCTGACTTGTACTGGATCTGTGATTGGGTTCGTCAGGTACCTGTTTGCTACTCCCACTACTTGAACTGTTCTCCCTGAAAGTGGCAGATTTGGTACTTCAATGCTCCTAACAGTGGAACGTGTAGCTCCTGTGTCAACCAAGAATGAAACACGATGGCCCATAACTCTTCCCTCCAGATACGGGCCCTTTTGATCAACTTCCAAGGATGCTGCAAGCACACAATTTCCCTCCTCATCTGAACTTTCACTCTCCCATGCATCGTTTATTCCATTCTCACTGTGTAACGGGAACTGATGTACTGTGTCATTTTGATTCATTCCTTGACCCGTGACCTGTTGAGGAAGCATTGCTTGCTGCTGATTCATTGGTGCTAAGGGTATTTGCATTTGCTGATTAGGTACCATAGGAAACTGCTGTTGCATTGGCTGCAATTGTGTCATTTGCACACGAGGCATTTGCACCTGTTGCGGTTGCATGGGTTGTAGACCCTGCATCTGGTTCATATTGTTTTGAAAATTTGGATTCGGACCTCTCAGTTTCGGTCCTCTCATAGTCTGAAATGCATTGACATCATTGTTTTGCTGACCTACACCTTCCTGCACCATCATTGGGCACTGCCGTTTCCAATGCCCGACAATTCCGCACGTGTGACATGGCATCACCTTCTTCATTGCCTGTATACCATTTGGAATCATAACGGTATTCAAATCTGGACCATTATTCACAAAACCTCCTCGACCTCTGCCTCTCATCTGTGGCTGAAACATAACATTTCCCTGTTGCTGCTGCTGCGGCATCTGTTGTTGAAACCCTTGCAAACCTTGTAAACCTGTCTGAGCTGCTCTGAGCTGCATCACCATCACCTTTTCCTTCAATCTTTTCTGCTTTGTCTCAATCTCATCAGTGCAGTATTTTGCATAATTCAACACTTCATCGATCGACTTTGACTGCCAACAAATCAAATGCGATTTAATCATCTGGCTAATTTCGGGTCTCAGCCCTTCCACAAACCTGAACACAAAATGGAGCATGTCTTTTGGTTCAATCGTTTCCGTGCCACTGTCATTTTTAAACGCTTTCAACAACCTCTCATAATACGCGTGTATAGATTCTTTAACCTCTTGAGCGGTCCTGTCAATCCTTTGCCAATCCACATTTTTCGACGCAACCTTGGTTTTCAAGTGCTCGATCACCTTGTGGTACAAACTCATTACCATGGGTGATGGCGCACCTGTGTCCCTATCTCTCTCTGGTTCACTCGTCGGCCAACCTACAGCCCTTTTACAATCTTCCCACAAATCAGCCGGAACCACAATTTCAAATAAGGTATTCAGGTCTTCCCAGAGACACTTCGCGAGCTTCACAAATCTATCCGTTTGTTGATACCACTCAATCGGCTTCTCTCTCAATTTGGGAAAGTCATCCGTAAAGGATTGAATATCGCACCTGTGCCATGGTACATGCACAAGTTTTCCCCCTGCTGTCTCTCTCATTGGTAACATGGTTATCAGATCGTCATTCTGTTGTTTTTTCTCACTTCGTTCTGAAGTGTTTTCCTTCTTTTTATCCTTTTTCTTGACCCACCTGCTTTCCCACTTGTCTAAACATCTCCAAACCTGTGCACTCTGCAGTATCTCTTTAAGGTGTGTTTTCATCCCTGCGGATCTCATGTGTTCAAAATCTTTTGTCTCGAAGTCTAACCTGTAACTTCTGCTCAGGTGTTTGGTCTTACCTATATCGATCTCGTTTCTGTCTGCAATTTCTTGTAACTTCTTATGTATGTTGCTCACTTCTCTTGTAATCCTAGGGCACATGTATCTTAGTTCTTCCTCTGTGTATGATTCTAATCTGTTCAAACCCATTGTTCCTTCTACCAGTTCATCTGCCTCCATCCCCAACCTTATTTTATTCAGGTATTCTTCTCCCTTCCCGCTTGATGTACTCTGTGGGGAGTTCAGGCTGTTGAACCATTGTGTCAACTGTTGCGCGTTCAGTCCCATCAATGTAGCAGTTACATCAACTGCCATCGACGGTTTCTGTAATGTTTCAGTCTGTGAGGTTAACGGTACTAATAGTGGTGGATGTGACCTTACCACGGTTGACGGAGCACAAATTGGAATTGGACTAAACTCCGACAAGGACCCAGATCCATTTGGCAGTGCCGCTATCGGAGTTGTCTCTGGAGTGGTTTCTATGCATCTTCTCCCTGTCCCATTCTGTATCACTAACTCTTGGTCGCTGGTGCTTGAATTTGCCTGTATGTACAGTGGTACTGGTGGACCTACAGTGATAGGTAGAGATATTGCATCTGGATTCTGTCTGTTCCCCGAATTCTGTGGCATGTTAATCCCCACATTATGGTTCATCATTGCTGGCATACCTAACTGGCTCTCTACCACTTGCACTTCTTGTGTCTGCTTTTGGGGCATCGAGAACTGTTTTGATTCAGCTTGAATCAATGTCGGTCTCTGATAGTTTTGTCCTCCCTGCGCCATTGAATCGGAAGTCATTCCCACATTATGCTCATCGCAATAGTGCCTTTGAACCTGTGGCTGATAGTTATCAGCAGGTTTCAATGTTGGCACGTCTGGGTACATCCTCTGAACCCGTGGTATTCGTGGTGAGAAAGGCATGTCAGAATTGCTCGGCCTCTGAGATCTTCTCAAATTTGGCATCACATTACCCTGTATTGGTACTGGAGGGGCAGTACTAATGCTTGATCCTTTTTCGCTTTCCACATATGGTGGTGGGCGATCATTCAGTAATTGTATAATGAACTCCTCATCATCTGACTCGTCTCCCCTTTTCGAGTTTCTATTGCTCTTTCCTTCCCTGGACTGACTCCTGTTTGTCTTACAGGTGGCTTTCCTTCCTTCCGTCTCCTCTTCCTCGGCAATCGCTGGAAACAATTTAATTCCCTGCAATACGTCTGATCTCCAAACCTTTTGTGTGCTGTCCCATCTAGCATCCGCTAGGGTCTTTTCTACTTTCCTTATTCTTGTCTCAAATTTCTTTTGTTGTTGATTTCTAGCTATTAGCTCCCAAATTGCCAATGCCTCAAACTGTGCTGGCCTTGGGGGTACTTTCATGTCGTGTAGCGCAAACCTCAGATTTTCTAAAACCCTTTGGTTAAACGACCCGTGGATAGGGAACGCTACACTTCCATGTTTTTCTGTTAATTTGCACCATTGCTTTAGCCAAAGACACGGCGCTACACCCTTTTCTTCAATGACGATGTAAGCTGGTGTACCCTCAGGTGGTGTTTCTTCTCCTACATTTGCTTTAATATAAACATCTACCCTCATGGCACTCTTAAATGCTTTGAAAAATTTCATCCTTCCGTCTTTTGTTTTTCTGACAATATGTAATCAATAAGTGACTTCAATTCCCGGAATACTCTTCGCTTGCCTTTCCCCTTTCAATTGCGCTTCACGGACTGCGTCCAATCCGTGCGCGACCCTTCTCACCAACCGACCTATCCCAGCGCGGCTCCAAGTGACGTCCCACTCACACACTGCGGATGACAAAGTCCTGCGGCTTGTCCTCTTTTCATTCGGCTTCACTCATAAACTAATTTCTGCAATATAACGAGAGCACTTAACCAAAAGAATAAAACAGATCTGTCGGTTTACAACAGGAAGGGTAACACAATCGCTTCAGAAACCTTAGGGATTTTTCACTAGCCTCGGCAGTTATTCCATCTTTCTCGGTTTCCCACTTTCGCAAGCAAAATTTGACCCGCAAACTTTACTCTCAACTGATCAATGAACTATTCTAGTGCACTTTAGAATTCGTCAAATCTCAAAGTCGAAGTTTTCTTTCACTCTGCAACATTCATACCGACTTGTTGACCACGCCTGATCAACCTATTAAACCGACCAGATCACAACATCAAACAAGTGTCACATACACTTTTCAACATACTCCGGAGTCTCTTGACCTCGCAGGGCCCGTCTCAACATCAACAACCACGTGGACAATTTTTTTTTTTCTGCTCAAAGCGCCACACACATGTGAAGTTCGACGACTTCCCTACTCTCACACCTTTGGAGTAACACTCCTCTAATATCTTTTAACCCCCCTTAAAAACCTCACAAACTTCTCAATTAATCTGCGGCAATAAGCTGTGCAAGCGCGAAACCCTAACTTCACTCATACCGTCACTAGAAACGCTGAGACCGTTCTCATACCTGCATGTTCCTCATTCGCAAGCTCCGAGATCCCGGGAAAGTCATCGGGGACTTAGGGCATCATCATCTCTCCAACTTGTTTTATCAAAGAAAATTCTAACCTGACTCTGTCTATTGTTCGGATGGGGTCCCAAAGGGCTAAACCATCAATCTCTGCTACCATCTACTGTTAACGCGTCCAGCCCTTATAAATTACCTGTACCTGGACACGTTGGAGGTCGGTGAATCTTTTAACCGAGTCGGGCTCTCCTCATCCTCAATAGTCGAGTCACTCAGATCACTAATCAATAACTGTTGAAATCGGTTATCAGCACTCACTTAATAGATCAATATAACACATCAGAAATCAATAACAGTTGGTATTTCGGCGCACCATGACCTTTCAGTCATGAATAACCACACCAGTTTATTAAAAGTTAGTGAATTTATTTCCCTATATTAACAAAGCTAGCACGATATATATGTGTCTCAAAACCAATTGATATATGTATATGAACATTACTAGCTGTCCATAACGGCGGAAGAAACGCAATCTACGCAAAATCTGAATAATGATACACTCTGTTATAGCAATGCAAATCACCAATGTGACTAACTGTATTTGACTAATTGCATACATTCGGTCAGCATAACAAGATTTCAATTCTTCATGATACATTGAATGAATACCTCGACTAACCTCTAATTAGCGTTGGCATGTGGGACTTCATGCAAAACAAATTTAGTCAACACAAATTTGGAAAAGTTCTAGCTAGGATCCTATCAAAATAGCAGTTGGTACTAAAAGGAAAAAAAAACACAATGCATAATACATTTATCCTTTCATATTTACCAAATACAATCAGCATTCAAGAAAAGTCTTCGTCCTTCAGGTACCGGTTGATCAGCATGGGGTAAATTTCAAAGGGGCAAAGTTAAGGGCAAGCTTCCTTGCAACGGCAAGGAGAATAAGGCAAAGTTACTGCATGGGCAAGACAGGGCAAATCAAAGTTAAAGTCTCTAGGGTGAGAATTCTTAAAGTCTCCTTCTCTCAGATAGAGAAAAGGGCATCAGGGTGTCGTCCAAAATGGAGTCTGGCATCAGGCTTCAAACTGGCATCGAGGAAAATGGCTGACTTCTCTTTGTCCGGTGGGTTTAAGTAAGAAACATTCCAAATTCTGTAGGGTCTTCCATTGGAGGGTTCATAGGTTGGCTTCAAATTGTCCAATCAAAAATTGTCTTTTACTAGCGCCCATTTATGCATACACTGTCCTTGGCGCCTTGGAACACAAATTGTATCATGGTTTGCCAATTATTTTACTATCTATACCTTCATTGTCCGCACCTGCAGAGACTGACCTTGTATCAAAGGGGATGTAACCGGCCTAGCACGAAACCTTGGAGATAAGTGTACCAGCCAGTTTCTACTGGAAAAATACAACTTCAAGCAAGAATATATTTCATTAATTCAAGGAAAAAAAGAATCACGCAGTTAGAATTTGAAACCAAGCAACTAGGCCAAAGCCTGTACTAAATTTAAGCTAAGCAAAACAGTTTTCAAACAAGAAATCATAGCATACATTTGCGATTATGACGGATTAATATATTTTTAATACTTCATGATTAATAAAGCTCGTTTATAATGATGGCGAACTGCCCCGAGGGCACAATTTCCCTTGTACATTATTTCTTTTACTTAAAATCACACTTCAATATATATGTCGGTTACACAGTATACATGAATATATGTCGAACCCTCTTTTTCTGCGTCATCAGTAGTCAAGCGGGGAGAAACATTCGCCCCATTTATTTCTAGAAATTCCCCAGTTTCTCTTCTAAAATGTTGCCATGTATACTGCTATAACATGGTGTTAAGAGCATATCTTCTCTTCTTCCGGGTCGGAATTGCAAGTCAGAATCCAGGGTTCTGCCCCCAACAAGCTGCCAGTCTCATAGACAAATGAAATGCGGCGTTATTTGTGTCTAGCGAAGCGAGCAAATATAGCTAATGCAGCCAGCCCCTAAATCACCGCCTAACCACACTTGATGATTTGTTTACTACTGCAAAACAATATAAAGTTATTTAAAAATTGCTGAGCAGATGGCAACAAAATCAATACGCAGAGCTGCAGGTGATGTATTGTCGGAACTGTTTGCTGGAAGAGTTTCCTCTGCGCTCTGCTCGCAGATGGAAGCTGAGATATTAGTTACTGCGTTCCTCGTCCAAATCCCCATTGTTTTAACCTATGAATCAACCAGATTGGTCCCTCTCCAGGTTATAATTCACCTGTATTTTCAAGTTTTTGTTGTTGTTGTAAAATCTTTTTTCTTGATATATTCCCACGTTTGGAATGCATATGGGCTGCTTGGCTCTTCCGGGGCCCCAGAATAGATTCAGGCTTGCAGTGCTTAGTTTTGGAACATGATCATGGGAATCACTTTTGCTGTCAGATGAGATGTGGTCCCTAGGAACCAAAACATGCCTTTTCATGTCTTTTCTAGAGACATTCCGGCTGTCTCGCCAGCCTCATGGTTTCCAAAAAAAAGGTGCAAAAATACATACATAGCTACATATAGATAGAAAGATAGAAGGGTCATCCATTGAACAGTTCAAGTGCCACTCAGGTTTTGTTTCCGCCCACTAAAGCTGGAGTCGACTTCAGCCATTGGCTGTTATCAGTGTGAGTGATGGAGATTAGCTTCTGCACAAGTGCAAAAATCTATTAACTAGAAATTAACCAAACGCACATTCCACTTCAGTACAAGTTCTGCTTTAATTTCACCTTTTCTTTTATGTTTGCAATGGTTCTTTTTGTTTTTGTTATTTTTTCAAACACGTGCCACCTTTATACAGTAGAGTGTATTTTTACTGTTGTCGATTGCATATCCCCCCACAAAAATGCTTGCTTTCCAGATATTGCCACTTGATCATGTGTGACCTTAGGCAGCTGAGTGCTTCAGTGTCTTTATTCTCAAACCAGGAGTGTCTAGAATTAGAGCTAGTTTTGTGATGCTTTCACAAGTATATTCGTCTTTTAACTATTAGGTGATAAAGGACACAGTTATGTATTTCTTGATTGTGATGCCTAGAGGACTGAGTTGCTTAGCATGCTTTACAATTAAGGGCCCGCTTTAGATCTTGGCGGATGAGTATTCTTTCTGCTGTATCACAATTTTCATAGGATATAATGGAATCGGAATAAAGTGGACGGGATATACATCACATTTGTGACAGAATAAACTCCACTTCCAAGCTGATGCTGGTTGGTAGTTATAAAAATGCTTTTCCAGGTGGCAGAATTTTTTAAGTAGCCTTCCTGAAAGAACTTAATGACTTTAAACACTACTCAGTTACAGTTGAGCACTATAGAGCGGTAGTCACTGACCATTTGTTCAGTTACATCATCCTAAACATTTTTTTCCTTTGTCTCTGCAAGATCTCCTGTAGGTTTGTTTTTGGCAACAGTTTGTATTCAAAGGAACCCCTGAAGCAGTAGGTCTGATTCTGCTAATGGCCATCCCCGCTGTTTTGTGAGATCTGGAGACCCTTCATTTGGTCTCCCTACCCCACCCGGTAGTCTTGAGGGGTTAACCTCTCTGGGCCCTCTCTAGAAAAGGCCCATTCTGACAGCAGCATTTGGACTGCAATTGATGTACCCAGCGCTGTTCCTTATTACTTTTCTAATGTAAATTAAGACCAGTAATCTAGGTCAATTGTGGGCCCCTTTTGTTCATATTTTTGTGTGCTTGGAAATGTCTGCAAACATTAAATAGATTGGTTTTGCTATAATGGAAATTGTTAGAAATGGGGTCTCTGGTTGGCAAGCAGGGACCCTCACTCTAGTCAGGGTAAAGTAGAAACACACCTGGGTAACCCCGCTCACCCCTTTGGTAGCTTGGCATGAGCAGAAAGGCTTAACCACAGAAGCAATGTGTAAAGTATTTGTACCAACACAAACAGTAATACAGTGAAAACACTACAAAATGGAAATCACACCAGTTTAGAAAAATAAGTAATATTTATCTAAATCAATCAAGACCAAAACAACAAAAATCCAACATACGCAAGTCAAGATATGAATTTTCAAAAGAATAAGAGTCTTAATCCATAGAACAGTGAGAATGCTGTTGTTACAGAAGTCCCTGGTCTACATAAAAAATAAAGCCACGCGGGCGAGCGTGTGCAGGAAAAGTCAGAGATGCGTCGATTCCTTACTCACAGGTGAGGCCGTGCATTGTTTCTTCTCCAGTCGGGTCGGTGATGCGTCATTTTTCTCCCTCGCAAGAGAACAATGCTTTGATTTCTGGATGAGCACCTAGGGTCCGGGCAGGCTTTGCGTCGATTTTTCACGCCCAGCGATGTTGCATTGAAATCCGGTTGCACAGTGTCAGGAACAGCGCTGCGTGGGGTTTGTGTTGTTATCAGCAGCCGCAAGTGGGTGTTGCACATCGTTTCTCGAGCCACGATTCGTCGATCTTCCAGCTGCAGTGCAGGCAGAGCATCGATTTCAGCTGCGAGGCCAGGGGCGCATTGTTTATCAGCTGTGTTGCGGATGGTGCATGGAAAATCTCCCCGCACGGCGGTCTGTGAGTGGATTTCTGTCTTTTTCCACCATCTTCACCTTTCAAGGGCCCAGGGACTGGATGGGGCACCACTTGGCAGGACAGGAGTCTAACCATAGAGTCTACGTGCTGGCAAAGGAAGTCTTAGAACGCCCTGAGACTTCAACAACAGGAGGCAAGCTCAACTCAAGCCCTTGGAGATGCTTATCAAGCAGGAATGCACAACAAAGTCCAGTCTTTGTCCCCTTCCACAGGCAGAAGCAGCAACTGCAGGATAGCCCAACAGAGCACAGTCACAGGTAAGGACAGCAGCTCTTCTGCTTGGCAGAGGTTCCTCTTGAATCCTTGAAGAAATCTAATCTCCAGGGTTTTTTGGGTCCAATACTTATACCCCTTTTTGCCTTTGAAGTTGGCAAACTTCAAAGGAAAGTCTCTGTTGTTCACAAGATCTTGCCTTGCCAAGGCCAGGCTGCAGGCTCACATCAGGGGGTTGGAACCTGCATGGTGAGAGGGCAGGCACAGCCCTTCAGGTGCACCTGAGGGCTACTCCTCCCTCCACTCTAGCATCAGATTGCCCATCAGGATATGCAGGATACTCCCCAGCTCCCTTTGTCTCCCTGTCTAGAAGGAATTCACAAAAGCCCGACTTGCAGTCTGACCCAGACAGGGAGTCCACAAACAGGCAGAATCACAGAACAGATTAAGCAAGAAAATTCCCACTTTCTAAAAGTGTCATTTTCAAACTGACAATTTAAAAACCAACTTTACCAAAAGATGTATTTTAAATTGTGAGTTCAGAGACACCAAACTCCATATTTTATCTGCTCCCAAAGGGAATTTACACTTAAAAGTTATTTAAAGGCAGCCCACATGTTAACCTATGAGAGAGATAGGCCTTGCAGCAGTGAAAGCTGAGTTTAGCAGTATTTCACTGTTAGGACATGTAAAACACACCAGTACATGTCCCACCTTTGACATACACTGCACCCTGCCCATGGGGCTACATAGGGTCTTCTTCAGGGGTGCCTTACATGTAGCAGGTCGAGTTGGCAGTTTAAAACTGCACACACAGACACTGCAGTGGCAGGTCTGAGCCATGTTTACAGGGCTACTCGTGAGTGGAACAACCACTGCTGCAGCCCCACAAGTAGTATTTGATTTACAGGCCCTAGGCACCTTTAGTGCACTTTACTAGGGACTTACTAGTAAATCAAATATGCCAATCATGGAAAACCCAATCCCCAATACAATTTACATAGAGAGCGAATGCACTTTAGCACTGGTTAGCAGTGGTAAAGTGCCCAGAGTCTTAAACCAACAAAAACAGGTCAGAAACAAATAGGAGGAAGGAGGCAAAAAGATTGGGGATGACCCTGCAAAAAGGGCCAGGCCCAACGGATATGAACATGACTCTCCTTTGTGCTCATGCTCATGGCGGCTATGCGCTTTGAATTGGCTTGCTTAGGTCAACTGTTTTACTTTTCATTTTCAATTTAAGTAGCAAAAAAAGTCCAGTTAGGAATTTACAACTCTAATTGCTCTAACTCGTGCAAACGCGAGGCCCATTGCATTGCAAATGTTTGTTTTTCTCTTGCTTTCATTGCCTCCAGAGGAGCACACACGCTTTTGTGCCTTGAGCAGACCCCCGGAGGTGGATAATAGTATTTGCACATAGGCAGTGGTCACCACAATGCATTCTGGGGGAGGAAAAGGTGCCTTTCTGAAAAGCCTCTATGAGGAAGGAAAGTCTCCCCAACCTTGTTGTTTGCATTTTTGAAGTATAAAAGATGGAAAGATTTTGACTGTCAGTGGACTGCTGCCAAACTTCCAGGACTCAGGCATATAAGCTGTAGCTCCCGTCCCTACAAACATATCTTGTTGGTCACCAACGTGCATGGACAGATGCTTGCAGAAGATGGAGCTGACCATTGCAATTTGCTCCTAATGAACAAGCCTGAAGCCTCTCCCAGGATAGAGACATAGATGTCCTCTCACTTCCTCATCAGAGATCGTAGGAGTCCTCCTCAAGAACTGACCATTAAAAGTGCAGATAAGTCAAGCACTGAGTCTTCCTGTTAAGCACAATCCTATACTGCACCACCTTTTGTGGTTTGTTGATTTTTTAAGCCTGTTTTATCTGCAGATATCTGGTACCCGCTTGGTCTGTGCATTTGCTAGACAAAGTAAGGCCTCAGTGGCTCAATGCATGCCTTCTTTGTGTCCTCTATGTTCACTTACAGTGTCACTGGATCAGATGGTGACGCTCTCCTTATTGTGTGAGCTGGTTTTCACCTGAATGTGGAGCCACAGACCCAGTCACTACTACAGGCCTTCAGGTCACACAACACTCATGTTTATAGGGAATGACAACTTGAACCCTACACGGGATATACTTATTTTCCTGGACACATTAACTCACTCTTCCCTGATTTCAGGAAACTATTGGCTTCTGTTGGAGTAGTACTGTGTGGTGTGCCATGAAGTTCTTTTTCTTTAAGCTGCTTTCAGCATTTGTGACTAGGACAGTTTTGACAACCCTATAAAAATCTATACGTTTAGGCAGGAGAATTGCTATCCTCCTTTTTACATTGTACAGCTCGCTACTGGATAGCGATATCCATCACTCAATGTTTGCAAATTCAGTGATGGATATTGCAAAATTCTATCGCTTTGCAGTGACTCCATTGGACTATTTTTGTTCTAGTTCAAGATATCATTTACCGACTCTAAATGGTTTATAGGGCCAGATGTATCGAAAAAATTTCCATTCGTAAACAGAGTGATTCGCACAATTCCACCATTTGTGAATGCAAAATACCCTTTCCCGATGTATGAAAGGCATTGCAGTCCAATTTTAGGGAATCCCAATTTTTAGCGATTCCCTAAAATTGCGACTCCGAATAAGGAATCACAATTTGCGATTCTCAAAATAGGGAATCTTAATTAGGGAATTCCTATTTGCGATTTCCTATGCACATGTATCAAGCATTTCCTAAATGCGAATTGAGCATTTAGGAAATGCAATTGCCACCAACTCCAAGTTGGTGGTAGCCATATGCATTTTTAAAAAATGCATTAAATATGCAGTTTTTAAAGTGCCATGTAGCTTACACATGACCCTAGGGCATGTGTGTGCTTTACATCTTCACCATTGTTTTGGGGGGTGCATCAAAGGGGGCCTTAGGCCCTCAGGACCCTTGTTTTTGCATTACCTAATTTGCAAATTCCTAATAGGAATTCGCAAATTAGGAAATGCAAAACCATTCGCACCTACGGGCCTTTAGGCCTATAGGACAAATGGAGTCTCATTCCCTAATAGCGATTCCCTAATTGCGATTGCAAATTTTTAGAAATTTCTTTACGAATCCCCACCATGACAAGGAAAGGTGGGATGAATAAATACCCCCACATATTCTTACCCTGAAGACCTGTGGATAGTCTGAGTGCACCCCCCACCTTACCCAAGTATGGGCCTCCTGTCCCTTGCATTGAGCAAGGTGGATTTTCAAAAAATGAAGCCCTGGTCAGGTAATTGCTGATCTGGTGGTAGGTTTGCATTTTAAAAGAGAGCACCAGAGCTGCTCTGGTCCTCCAGTGCCCATTCCATGTTATGGGCTATGGAGTTCCGGTGTAGGTCATGCCTGTCCTAGGAACTTTGGAACAGTGTGTATGGGATGGGGTAGTTGGCAGCTCCCCGACTCTTCCATGACCAGCAACATGCTGTAAGCTACTGAAAAGTAGGTCTGCTCTTAGTTTCATCTGTGCCCTTTTATAAATGCAAACAGGACAAGGGACATCTATCAGCTTGGTGAGGGGAATCCATAAAAGTTATAACAATCAGATGTTTCCACAGCAAGAGTGTACCTACCACTCAGTTTACCTGTACCTGTAGGCTGATCTTTGTACAGAGGTTTCCTGGTCTCTGTTGAAAGGTAGAGAGGACTTCTTGGAGTTCTGGTCACTGACTCAGGATTCCTTGGGCTTCTATACAGGCCATATTTAGATGCAGCAGGGTAAACTAGCAGAGCTTCAGTGTCAGGCTTGACCTCTGCCTGGGAAACCAGGCTGCTTCAGGTCCAGGTTCACGAAGGCTTCACAGCAGGATTCACACCGGAGAGGGAATAGTCTTCAGAGTGATGGAAGGAGCCTGTAGCTTATATCTGGGCACCCACCTATTGCCAAACACAAGCTGTGCTTTTTGCAAGCTTAAACTGCTTAAACTGCTCGACAATCAGGTTGGATCACGTCTTCCTGCTGCTGGCTTGGCCTGCCCGCATGGATGCACTGCAGGGCTGGTCTACCCCCAATCACATGGTAGGTAATTCTAAGATGTCTTTGGTGGCACAGGACACATGAGTCATAGGCCGTCTTTGCCATTCTGTGGACAGCACCAACACCACATTGAATACACAAAAAGATGTTAACAATCAAGAGTTCTTCAAGTGTGCCACTGGATTGTACCACATTTGTATTCTGGGGAGAGTCTGTGTATTAGCACACGCCCGACATTTAAATCACAAACCGAAGTTCTTAAGATTGTCCTAGAGCAGGCACACAAGTTAATGAGTCAAGACAAAAGTGTCCAACATCATTCACCTGCAGCAATGTCTTCTCACTTCTAATCAATCTGTAACCTCCTTAGTGACAGAATTTCTTCTAGCATGGCAGCCATAACAAGTATGCTTGTGAGATTGCTATGCTTTGCTTGCTGTGTCTCACTAAACTTCCCCACTCAATTCTCTGTGAGGATTGGACTGCAGAAGATTCATTCTCATTGGTAGCTCCAAAGGTCATGTTACCTTTAGGCAGAAGAATGATTCCTGGCTGGCATCCCTGAGAGGAGGGAGAGACCAGGACAGAAGCATCCTCACGTCTCCTAAATGAGAACAAGGTTAGAGTGAGACATCACTAATATTATTATTGGCTACTGTTCAGGGGTTGGCAGGTGCCTGAGACTTCCCGCTGTGGATCGCGCTGTCTCTTTTTCTCTCTGCTGGTCTTTTAGGGGCATTATGAGTTACCTGGGATCCAGGGCTGTGGTGTAAGGCACTGTTTATACCTTGCAGAGGCTGTGAGTAGTAGATTCAGATGGCTCAGAAAAACTCTCCTGCTTCAACTACTGTAAAGACCTGGATAATCACCAGCCCTTAACAAGACCTTTCTGGTTCCAAGAATCTTTAAAATGTAGAATCAATACCATGCTGCATGTTCAACAAGTGGCAGATTGCAAAACACCACTTATAAACTACACTAAAGGCCAATAAAGCAATGCAGTCATATGATTGACAATACACGAGAAAGCTGAACCACAGTTTGTGGCACCTAAGCAGCAGAAGGACATTTTTGTAACCCGTTTAATTTATTTTGAAGGCACATCAAGCACAGATGGCACGAGACTGGCACATGTGCCATTCTGCAATTGTAGATGCCCTTTCACGTAAATAATGTCTGTGCTTCTGGGGTGGCTTGTCTCCAATAACGAGTATCTAGGCTGTTCTGTGTCAGAGCGTCCTTCTTCGCCACTCATTCCTGATACAGCCATTGTGACAGGAAGGGGTGTCAGTGTCCCACCAACAAGATTCAGCACTGCTGGGTCCTAGTGTCCTTCTCTTAAAACTGCATTGTGGTAAAACAATCCAAGATGTTATATGAAATGCCTAGCCATAGACTTGAATCCTCCCGTAGACCACCATCAAAACAATGTGTCTGAATTGTTCACAGCAGCATTACAGGTCTTATTTATTTCAATGTTCATTCTAAACTTTATTACTTGCGCCTAAAAATGAGTTTCCATTTTCATAATGAGGAAACATATAGAGCCAAAAGATAAAAAGTAACCTTGCATGTTTCATGATGTGAAAAGCAGTTTGACTTGTGGACTCACAAATTTTCAAAAGGACTGGAGGTACTGTAAAAGAAAGTACTTTTCAGGAGCACCACAAAAACTTGCTTTTCACAACAGCAACGATTCAAATGGCTTTGACAGACTATACATTTTGTAATGAATTACAAATGAACAAATCTTGGTCCCTTTATTATTGTAAACTATATCCAGACACAAAGAACCTTTTCATATGTTTTGGTTATTAACTGAGAGCCCAGTTTTATAGAAGCTATCACAAGAAATGAGGGTGTTCAGCTCTATAAAATCACTTTATCGCAGTATTTTTTAGACATCTCTTTATTGGTTTGCCCTATATTCCAAAAAAAGCAACATAATTTAACTTCAAACAGTACAGCTCAAACAAATGTAGCTTGGGAGTATTTCAGTAACATTAATTTTGTGGCACAGCAGTTCATGAAAAGATTATGCTATCACATTGTATGTTCTTCTTCAGCATCAGCTAGATATATTCATATTTTTTGGTGCTACTGATTGCAAGTTATCCTACCATGGACACCAAGTTTTATTCAAACTTCCAGGGCCCCCTACTTGCTTTATAAATTGTCTCTTCTTACATGGGCGGAGAACCATAACTCTAACATATTTGTTTATAGATGAGGCGGTAGTGGATCTCCAGCGTCAAGCAATATCCCTCTTTGACAAATAAAACCCTAACTTTGTTGCCCCCTTTGACCATTACAATCCAGAAAGATTCCTTGTATTGCTGTTTTGGGATCTGTTGACAGTGGTATTCTGGTCACTTTCCCTAGTGGCATGGATAGTTGGGTGCAATAGGTCTGGATGACGGGACAAAATCAGGTTGTGTGGCAAAGGGTACCCCCCTCTATTTCACATCTAAGATAATAGGATTTGCACTTTTCTTCATCTTTCATGTCCTTGTTGGTCTGTAGTATATCCTATGGACATGTTTAAATTAGATAAGGCACAGGTGAGCTGAAATTACCATTTATCTGGCTGCATTTTACCATCCCATTTTTTTCCTCCCATTTCTCTTTAAGCATTTACAAGGAGTCTGGCACATTTACTACCTGTGCTATGTATAGTCTAGTAATACCTGTTCCTAAATTTTCTATGTGTCTATTTTAAACTCTATTGGGTTGTAATTTGGGTGTGAATTAAGTGTTGTCTTATACCCCTCTAGGATGTGTCTGCTTTTCCGGTAAGAGAAACATTGCGATTTATGAAGCTGGAACTCAGTTGGGCCAAATGTCTTAATATGGCTATATCATCATATGATCCCCACATTGGAGATCTCTGTTGTGTCCCAGGTGCGAAAGTTTGACAATTGGGCAACTCCAAACAGCCATATATCCTACCATAATGAAGTTTCTTTCATTAGCCTCTGATGCCATCTAATCACTTTTCCCATCATATTACAGTGCATTTGTAATGATTGGAGCAGTGTCAGAGTCAGTTTTCCAGTAATCTGTGTCATCAGTTTAGAATACCTAGGGTGCCTATTCTAGCCTCATCATGGTGTCTGCTTGATCTGCAAAAAAAAAATCACTTATGAAAAGTAGGTTTGCCCGCCAAGTAGTATATGGTGATGTCAGTTATGCCTAGACCCCCATCACATTGCACTTGGCCACATTTATTGAAGGCGACCAAGGAAGACCCCCTGCCTCCACGTAACTTGATATGAAGGATTGCAATGCAGTGAAGAAATTAGTAGGGGGTATCAGGGGCATAGGTGCTTGAAGTAGGGGTCCTGGGGCTGCTCTACCACTCCTAGAAATAATCATAAAGGAGTTCAGAAGGTGAATGAGCAATAAAGAGGCCTTTACATTTTGTGTCACGTTTGCTGCACATTCAAAGACAATGATCAAATATCAGGTGCAGTACAAATTTCAGCGTATTTGGAAACAGCAGTGTCCTTTTATTTCTCTGACTGCAAAGTGAGAGGATTTGGTAAACGTGATCTAGGTGACAATCCTGCTGGGATACAGGGAAGGAAAGGTTGTAGCATGCCAGTTTTCCAGGACACACGACAACATTTAAATGTTGGGAAAATAACTATACACATATTTCACATTATATCAGCAATTGGGAAATCACAAATGAAGCACTTTTGGGTATTTTCTGAAGTGTGATGGAAAGTAACTGGATTCCCGCACATGTTAGTTTTTGCGCTACATATTTTTACCACTAAAACTGCATGACTACGTAGATTTGGTGGCCACTGGCAATGTAAAATGTGCTGTTTGTAAATGACAGCATGTCACCTCACCAGTGATCCAAAATACACCACCAGCTGCAAACCACACCCTTACCACTCTCCTGCTGAATGAGCAGTGCACATTTGCTACCCTTGCTTGTATGACACTGAGGGCCTGATTTATACTTTGTTAGTGCCGCATTTGCATCATTTTGTGATGCAAAAACGGCGCAAACTTACAAAATTCAATTATATTTTGTATGTTTGCGGTGCTTTTGCGTAAAAATATGACGCACATGCGACGCTAAAAAAGTATAAATCAGGCCCTTGGATCTTTTATAATCCTTATGACTTTTGTGATATAACATTAATGGCAACATTGTTACAGCACCACTGATCAGGGGTTTTGGAATAAATATGAGAACTGAGGTAGAACAATAATTTTTAACAAGACCCCACTCCCAATTATTGACAAGGGCAGTTTGCTCCACACATCTTTGTAGCAGCTGAGGGATGTTTAGGTCTCTATTCACTTATGGGTCCCTGGAGATAGAGGTACCACAGTATTTGAAGTGATTACTCCAGCCCCCCCCCTCCACACTCCCAGTGGGGACCAGCCTGACTTTCTCCCAATTTACTCTATGTCCAGGGGACTCAACACATATAGCACATATTTAAAGAATATATCTGAGGTATGTGAAAGATTGCCCCAGTAATTGGAAATACAGCAGGACAAGGTCCATATGAAGCTCAATTCGATCCTTGTACTCCTCTGGCCTCATACTTGAGCGTCTTGCTTCACCCATTCCACTAATAGCTCCATAGCCAAGCTGAAGGGCAAGGGAGAACTGGAGTTCATTTTCTCCAGAACCTGGTGTAGAGAGGGCCAGCCGAAAGAAAGAAAAGCTTTTTTCAAAATCCACCTGGATTAATGCTGTTGAGTCCTAGACGCTTTTCATATGTAATAACACTACCTGCAGCCACTTGATACAGTGCCTGATTCCCCTACCAGACATGTAACCATTTTGATCCCATTGAATCAAAGACCAAATTACTTTAACTAATCTGTTCACAAATACTTTCGCTAAACTTTTGACCTCCCTATGAATTAGCCACATCGGCCTTTTCAGGACGCATTCTCTTGATGGTTTGCCCAGACTAAGGATGACCACTGCCATGCCCCCACATAGGTCATATGATAGTAGTCCCTCCTGCGGGGGCCTCTTTAAACATTTAACATGTCTTCTTCCATCAGCAGAGGATCTAAATTCTTTCTATCCTCATCCTGCAGAATAACTTTGGGAAGGTAATGTAGTACTGGATTTCCTAATGCTATAGGATCTGGTGCCTGTCTGCAATACAGGGATTTCCAGTAATTGGTGAATGGATCCCCTTTGCCCTTAAAGTCTTGTAGGAGGCTGGCCTGGTTTGTAGTGGGTACCTATGGTACTTGCACCTTATTCCAGATCCAGTTATTTCTTATTAGTGTAGTGTAGTGTCTAGAAGCCAGGCTCTCTAGAGGTAGCTGTGGATGAGCAGCCAAAGCTTATCTAGGAGACATGCAAAGCTCATGCAATACCACTGTAGTCACGTAGTACTCACACACATGAAAGAAAACACTCAATGTTACAAAAATAAAGGTACTTTATTTTGGTGACACAAATACCAAAAATACCATAGAGGCTATACTCTCTTAGGAAGTAAGTAATACACAAGTTATATACACTAGTATGCAGAAACAGGTGTAAAACCTGTTTGAAAACAGTGCAATTAGTGAAAATCACAATAGTTGGAAATGGGCCTAGGGGAACACAAACCATATACTAAAAAAGTGGAATGTGAAAGTCAGGTTCCCACCTAGGCAAGTAGAGGGGAGCTGGGAACACTAGAAAACCCCAAAGGTAAGTACTAGAGCCCAACCCAGTGCTCTGGAAAGTAGGAGTAAAACACAGTAACTTTCCCAGAACACACACAGAAACGAGAAAGAAGATTATACAAGAACCAGAAGAGACTGCAAGACACCAACAAAGGATTCCAGGACCTGAGGACCAAGTCCAAGACCAAGACCTGAGGACCAAGTACAAGAAGCACAAAATCCAGGAAGAACAGGAGCCCCTGCTTACCCCGATGAAGGTGCAAAAGAAGAACCACCGGTGAAGAAGAACAGTCAGTAAAGCACCAAAGAAGATGGATTTGGGCTCCTGGTTGGTGCAGATGATGTCCCACGCCGGATGGAAGATTGCAGTCGTGTTTGTGTCGCTGGAGTCTACCAACAAGCCTTGGCACACGCAAAGCTCGTGGTTAGCAGAAAATGGTGCTGCCCTGGACCAGGAAGGACCAGGTGGACTCTACACAGGAGAGGGAGTCAGGGGGGATCTCAGCAACTCAGAGAGTCCACAGAAGACCAGGCTATTTCCAAACATATCTCTCCCAAAGGAAATCCTGTGTTCTGCCTGACTGTGCTTGAGCTTCTCAAGGAACAGGAGGGCAGAAACCTGTCTGTGAGGCGGCAGCAGCTGGGGCTGCCTAGAAAACCTGAGAAAGCTGTAATGGCAATACATGGGGTCATCTAAGGAGCCCCCAGAGTGCATGGAATCATACAACCAATGCTTGCAAAAGCCTTGGGGTATGATTCCAACATGTTTGATACCAAACATGCCTATGTTCGGAGTTACCATTATGTAGCTGGACATATGTAGTGACCTATGTCCAACACATACGTAAAATGACGTCCCCGCATTCACAAAGTCCAGGAAAATGGTTCTGGAGGATGTGAGGGAACCTCTGCTAGTGTAGGGGTGCCTTCACACACAGGTACTTTGCACCCTGCCCTCAGGGCTGGAGGGCCTGAAATAGGGGTGACTTATAAGTGAACTGGTGCAGTGTAATGTCAGTGAAAGGGTGCTTGTACCTTTTCACATACCCTGCAATCGCAGTCCTGCAGAAGCCTTTGCATGGGCTCCCTATCGGTGGAAAAAGATATGCTGCAGGAACCCCAATGCACTGGGTACCTAAGTACCATATACAACATAGTCTTATAAGGGGGCACCAGTATGCCAATTGTGGGTGAAATACTGGGTTACCAGTATGCAACAACACATTTTAGAAGAGAGAGAGCATAATCACTAGGGTCTTGATTAGCAGAATCCCAGTGAACACAGTAAAGCACACTGACATCAGACAGAAAATGGAGGTAACCATGGCAAAAGGGGTACTTTCCTACAAGTCTGTAATCTGTCCTGAAAGCAGGTACACAGTTTTAGAAATAAATCTGGAGCCTGCCTCCCTTCTGGCAAGCAAGTTGATAAGCTTGACAGTTTTTTATTTAGCCTTGTATGTCATGCACTGTGAGGCCACACAGGCCGGTTTTGCTGAATCCATCACCAGTGTTCACTGGATGTCCTACTTTACAACCATAACTAAACCTCAGTCACCACAACATTTACTTGGGCTCCCTATGGGTGGCAAAAGATATGCTGCAACCCATAGGGATCCCCTGGAACCCCAATGCCCAGGGTACTGAAGTACCATATACAACATAGTCTTATAAAGGGACACCAGTATGCCAATTATGGGTGAAATACTGGGTTACCAGGATGCAACAACAAAATTTAGAGGAGAGAGAGCATAATCATTGGTGTCTTGATTAGCAGAATCCCAGTGAACACAGTCAAGCATACTGACATAAGACAGAAAATGGGGGTAACCAGGCAAAAAGGGGATACTTTCCTACAAGTCTGTAATCTGTCCTGAAAGCAGGTCCGCAATTTTAGAAATAAATCTGGATCCTGCCTCCCTGCTGACCAGCAAGTAGATAAGCTTGGCAGTTTTTTTATTTAGCCTTGAACATCATACACTGTGAGGCCACACAGGCCAGTTTTGCTGAATCCATCACCAGTGTTCACTGGATGTCCTACTTTACAAACATAACTAAACCTCAGTCACCACAACATTTACTTGGGCTCCCTATGGGTGGCAAAAGATATGCTGCAGCCCATAGAGATCCCCTGGAACCCCAATGCCCTGGGTACCTAAGTACCATATTCAACATAGTCTTATAAGGGGGCACCAGTATGCCAATTGTGGGTGAAATACTGGGTTACCAGTATGGAACAACAAAATTGAGAGGAGAGAGAGCATAATCACTGGGGTCTTGATTAGCAGAATCCCAGTGAACACGGTCAAGCACACTGATATCAGACAGAAAATGGGGGTAACCATGGCAAAAAGGGGGTACTTGCCTACAAGTCTGTAATCTGTCCTGAAAGCAGGTCCACAATTTTAGAAATAAATCTGGCTCCTGCCTCCCTGCTGGCCAGCAAGTAGATAGGCCTGGCAGTTTTTTATTTAGCCTTGTATATCATACACTGAGAGGCCACACAGGCCAGTTTTGCTGAATCCATCACCGGTGTTCATTGGATGTCCTACTTTACAAACATAACTAAACCTCAGTCACCACAACATTTACCTGGGAAGTGTTATGATCCTGGCATGATCTGATGTTCTGGTGGAATCCAGATACAAATTTGTATAGAAATTCCCTTTACTCTTGTCCTCTCAAATAAGGCTTTCATCATGATATTTGGTTGATGCCTGCAGGATAACCTCAATTATTGTAGAGGCCACAAAGATGTTAACTATAGTCAATAATCACCCCCATCATCCCAGCATCTAAGGGCATCATTATGGACGTCTGCAGCCTCCAGGGAGAAGGATTTATGCAATAAAATTGTGGCCTCTATGGGTCCCTTAGTGAACTTAGAGTGATACTGTTAGAAATGGGGTCTCTGGTTGGCAGTCGCTTTGCACTCTGTCCAAGCAGGGACCGTCACTGTTGTCAGGGAAATGGAGACACACACTTAAGATAACCCCTGCTCACCCCTTTGGTAGCTTGGCACAAGCAGTCAGGCTTATCTCAAAGGCAATGTGTAAGGAATTTGTACGAACACACACAGTAATGCAGTGAAAACACTACAAAATGGACACCACACCAGTTCAGAACAATAGCAAATATGTATTTACATAAAACAAGACCAAAATGACAAAAATCCAACATACACAAGTAAAGTTATGAATTTTAAAAAATAAAGAGTCTTACACCATAGAAAACAATGGAAGTGTTGTTGCTACACATAGTACCTGGTTTGCATAAAAAATACAGCCCCACTGGCAAGCGTGCATTGGAAAAGTCAGTAATGTGTCGATCCCTTACTTGTACGTCGTTTCTTCTTCGGTCGGGTAGGCAATGCGTCGTTTTTCTCTCAGTAAGAGAGCAATGTGTTGATTTACAGACGGGTACCTCGGATCCAGGCAGGTTAATGTTGATTTTGATGCCCAGCTATGTTGTGTGCGAAATCCAGTTGCACGATGACGAGGAACCACACTGCGTGGGGTCTGAATCATTTTCAGCAGCCGCAAGCGAGTGTTGTGTTGTTTCTTCAGCTGCAATGCAGGTGGTGCGTCGTTTTTACAGCTGCATTGCTGGTGGTGCGTCACAATTTTCCCCCACAGCTCCTGTGCATGGATTTCAGTCTTGGTTCCACTAGCCCACCTTTCAAGGGCCCAGGGATTGAATAGGGCACCACTTGGCAGGGTAGGAGTCTCAGCAGAACGTCCAGGTGTTGGCAGAGAAAGTCTTTGATTGCCCTGCCACTTCAAAACAGGAGGCAAGCTCAGTCCAAGCCCTTGGAGACACTTCACATGCAGGAATATACCACAAAGTCCAGTCTTTGTCCTCCTTCAGGCAGAAGCAGCAACTGCAGTCAACCCAGCATAGCACAGACACAGACAAATGGGCAGTACTCCTCATCCAGCTCTCCAGCTCTTCTCCTTGGCAGAGGTTTTTCTTGTAACCAGAAGTATTCTAAAAAACTGGGGTTTTGGGCCCACTACTTATACCCCTTTCTGCCTTTGAAAATGGCAAACTTCAAAGGAAAGTCTCTGTTGTTGACAAGATCCTGCCTTGCCCAGGCCCGACTCCAGACACACACCAGGGGGTTGGAGACTGCACTGTAAATATCAGCGCTTCCCTCCCTACTCTAGCCCTGAAGACTCATCAGGATATGCAGGCTTCACCCCAGCTTCCTTTGTGTCACTGTCTAGTGGAGATTCACAAACAGCCTAACTGTCAGTCTGACCCAGAAATAGAATACACAAGCAGGCAGAGACACAGAATGGTTAAGCAAGAAAATGCCCACTTTCTAAAACTAGCATTTTCAAACTGACAATCTAAAAACCAACTGTACCAAAAGATGTATTTTTAAATGTTGAGTTCAGAGACCCCACACTCCAATCTCTATCTGCACCTAATGGGAAACTGCACTTAAAAGATATTCAAAGGCAGCCCTGTTGTTAACCTATGCGAGAGATACGCCTTGCAACAATGAAAAACTAATTTGCCAGTATTTCAATGTCAGAACATGTCAAATACATCAGTATTTGTTCTACCTTTAACATACACTGAACCTTGCCCAGGGGGCTACCTATGGCCTACCCTAGTAGTGTCTTACTTGTACAAAAAGGGAAGGTTTCGGCCTGGCAAGTGGGTACATGTGCCAGGTCGAATTGGCAGTTTAAAACTGCACACACAGACACTGCAGTGGCGGGTCTTAGCCATGTTTGCAGGGCTACTCATGCAGGTGGCACAATCAGTGCTGCAGGCCTACTAGTAGCATTTGATTTACAGGCCCTGGGTACCTCTAGTGCACTTTACAAGGAACTAACTGGTAAATCAAATATGCCAATCATGGAAAAGCCAATTGCACATAAAATGTACACAGAGAGCACTTGCACTTTAGCACTGGTCAGCAGTGGTAAAGTGCCCAGAATACAAAAACCAGCAAAAACAAAGTCCAGCATACAGTCAAAAACACAGGAAGCAGAACCAAAAAAATAGGGGAAACCGTGGCAAGGATGCCAGATCTAACAAATACACTTTCCTACAGCCATACCTGTCCAACAATGCATTTTTCCCTTGGAGATACGTATCTTGGAAAAAAAACAGAGGGAACCTATTTTTTAAACGAAGCCTCTTGATTTCAGTAAACCTAACTACCCTCTGTCCCACTCAAAACTACACCAGTTTCCCAAATATCATCGATCCCTGGCAGCTGCTTCCGATCCTCACCCACTCCTCAACTATCCATAATCTGTCATAGGTAAATGCTACCTGCACTCACTTCTCAACTAACTCTAACATCCGCTTCCTAACTGAACCATAATCTACTTTCACCTTATTTACTACACCCTTTGCGCATTACACTAAACAAAACTATCTACAGATGTGTAGGGAAGACCTGTTGAGCCCTTTCATTGCTGGATTGTGGGCTGACACAGAGAGCCTGGTGATACCAGCTGATCTCCTCTGAATCCTGTGAGATAATGTCTTGGGAAGAGTGGAATTAGAATGAGGTGGGCTGATGGTATACTGTTGTCTGGTGCATGTATCTGTTTGATGGGTTCCTGTTGTAGGGCTTAGCTATATGCCTCTAGTACCCCAACAAGGTCACTTGTCTAGCTGAGATGTCACTGAATGACTCCTTGATTTATTGAGATTTGATTTATTGAGATTTGACTCAAGGCGGACTTCCCAGCGTTAAATTCAGCCAGAAAAGAAATGGCTTTCGCTTAATCAAAGATGTTGGAACAACCAGTTTTTCAAAACTTTTCTAAACATATTTCTTTAAGATAATGATGGCTACTAGGAGGTAGAGAGTTCCATAGCTTGGAAGTCATGTAGAAAAAGAGCTGTCCTCCCTTTCTTGATTTATAAATACGTAGAATTATGTCAAGATGGGACTTGAATAACTCTAGGGTCTTAAACAGGATATATGGTTGAACCTGATGTCTCAAGAAAATGGGGGCCTGAGTTGGGGATTGAACAAAAGGCAACATTTACTGCTTTAAAATGTTTTTGCTTCTCAATGGGAAGTCAGTGGACATTCACAAGAGAAAAGGCACCTGACTGACTTTTAGAAATGCACAGAAGTCAGCTACTGTGTTCTGTATAATGTATAGCCATTATAGCATAGGCTGGATTGTGCCTAGGTACAGAACATTCCCATAGTCCAGACAGGATGTGATCATGGCTTGGATTACAGTTTTCTGGGTTGGTCTTGGAGGATACATAGAAACTGTCTTATGATTTTAAGTATACCAAAATAATAAGTTACCAGTTTCTTTCCTGGTGTTACAAATGAGAGTGTGTCATTTAACCCGATTAGCAAGATTGGTTGCAGCAGTGGTCCAAGGCTACTTAGTCAGCAGTTAAATGTCCAAAATTGAAGGGTATTTTTCACTAGCATGACTTCAGTTTTGCCCCTGTTCAACTTTAGACAGGTGTTATCCGTCCACTTAGTTACAGATGTAAGACCTTTAGCTGATCTGCATTGTTATATTAGTCAGACAAGAGGGACATCACCAGCTGGGGGCCATCAGCATACCAGGCAAGAGTAAGGCAAAAACCTGAAAGGTGGAGTCTCTTAGAAAACAGGCAAGCAACTCCCAAGCCTTATATGACATTCCACAATTCAACAGTCTTTCAAGCAAATTCTGAGATACTATTTCAAATGCCACATTGAGGTCAAGCAAAGTAATATCTGCAGTACTACCTTGATACAAAGTTATCCTAAGTTCTTCAGAAACTACTAATAAGGTTGACCTAGTGTTGTGATGAGGTTGGAAACCGGGCTAAGAGAAGACATTGTACTACTGCAGATAGTCTGACTGTTGCCTGCTGAAATATTTCTGTATTTTTGATGGGAGAGGAAGAAGGGAGATCAGTGTGTAGTTCTCCATGGGGGCTGGCCCCAGTGAAGTTTTTTTTAAAGGGATTTCACTACTGCATGTTTCCAAGCCTTTGCAGTAAGTGTGGTAGAAAAGGAAGCGATTAAGTAGTTCTGTTCATATAGGGTAGATGGTTCATGTGCCCATTCTGTTTGCTCTCTGCCAGTGGGCGAATCTCATTTAATGTAACCTATAGCACCTACGTCTAATGCTGAAGCCTTATTAGCTGGCCAATGTTTTCTGACAATCACCCCCAGAAAATCCACAACTAGCAGGACTGCCCTTCTGGATTCCTGCAGCAATTATTTTGCACATCTGTTTCAAGGTCTGTGCCACAGTGCAACAGTACACAAATAGCCTGGTGCAGAGGGGTCTCTGCAGGGTTAGATATTGCTATTGGGTAGGCCTTATAATATTAGTGGACATTCATAGGTAAGGTCAGTACAGTTTACTGTTTTGTCGGCAGAGGCACTTTATTATACACATGGGGAAAATGTGCCTTAGAGTACAGTTTCTCTTCCCTTAGGCCTACAAAGTCCTGTGTGATATGGAACTGTAGTGAAATGTGTGCGCCCAGTTCAGATGCACAAGATCATATATGTATGTCTTATGCATCATCCAGAATTTGCATATTACTCTGGCTCAGCTCAGGATCAGAATCCAGGCAGAGGGAACAAAGGCCTCCCCACACATAATGAGTGATTAACAGTGCTTACCTCAGCTCCTGAGGAGGAAGGGGTGGGAGAGAAAATCTGCATCTGTTAATAAGCTGTCACACTGTATCAGGATGGGGACAACCCAAGTCTGCTGAACAAAGGAGGAAGACCATTTGACTGGAGCCAACCCAGGAGGAGGCTCCTCTGAAGTTTTGGTGGGAAAGGCCCTGGCAGTGGTGTCAGCGAGTGGCATGGCTGAGGCTCCCAGAGGAGATGTGACCAGTGACTTCCAGATGGCACCATCTTGGACTGCCCTAGCATGCTGTACAGGAGGGTTGGGGCAGAGGTGGAGAGATGATCTGAGCCTGGCTTCTAGAACCTTCCACCCTCATTTAAAATCTGTTGCACAAGCATGAAAGAGTGCTTTTGCTGGTGCTAATTCTGGAACTGGACATCAGCAACAACCATGGACAACTGAAAGGACAACTCTCCTAATGCACTAAAGGACTAAGGACTCTGCATCCAGTTGACCCCAGGACCAATGGGTCTCCACAAGGTCCAGTGAGGCTGGCACTTTTACACCCCCTGAGGACCAGTTGGGTGAAAGATATGTACATCGGTGCTCAAGCAAGAGGAGAGGAGCACCAAAGGACAAAGACCACAAAACAATCTGGCACAGGGAGCCATTAGAACCAGGCCCCTGCAAGAATGTGCTTTTTCTAGGGCAGCAGAAGTAAAATGGATCTAACAGTGCCTGTGTTATGACCTTTTTATGGTTCACAACCTTTGACCTTTTAAAAAAAAACAGAGCGTGTGGGGCTCCACTGCAATTCTCCTGATTACCCAGAGGAGGGCCAAGCCCCTGGAAGACAACCCACCCTTTGTTGAAAAGTTGGCAGGGGAGCTAGCGTGCCCAAGTCCCCCTCCCCATACTGGGATTGCCCATGGGTGCCCACCATCTTCCTGGGGGCTGAGGCAAAATGAAAGGGGGTGCCTTTGCGCCCCCCACTCAGGAAAGAATAGAAGAGGCCCTCCATCATCGAGTCCCTGACCATCACAGGAGGAAGGGGGAGAGCCATTGCGCACCCTAAATAGCAGTGTCCTCACCCACACTCTGTGTGCCCATGTTTAGGGTGCGTGCCAGCCACTGCAAACCAAACACCCTGTTATGTGAAGCAGGCAGTGACAAAGCATGTTGCCAGCTCCCACACCGGTATAAAGGAGTGCTGGCCGGGCAGGAAGCTGAGGATGGGCTCCCCAAGCTGGTCCCAAAAGAAGGTAGGGACGAGTGCCGGGGCGGGACAAGGCAGGTCGCTTCCTCCTCACCACTGCTCCGGTAAGTGCTGCCTTTGTTTTGGGCTTGTCTGGGCTTGTCTGGGCTTGTCTGGGCTTGTTTGGGCTTCTTGGCTTCTCCTCTCCTGGAAGGCCCCTCCACCCCTCCTCCTCGGATCTCTTCCCGCTCCTGACTCCTACTACCCCCACCCCCTGCACTCCCATTTGAGGTTTCCCTCGACCTCCCATCTGCCCCTCCCTCCCACCTCTCCTCTTATGTCGGCCGCAGCGCGGATGCTCAGCGGACTCGCGCAGCGGGTGCGCCGCTGGCCTGCCAAAGGAAAGGCCATCTACGCCTGTCCGCGCCAAGACTGCGCCCAGCACCAGACCCCCCGGCCAACACGCCTCCTGCGCCACCGAACACCTTTACACTGCCAACGAACTCCACGCCCTTAACCCAGGACGCTCCTCCATCTGCTTCCAGTCCACACCGACGCGCACCAAAGGACCCTTCTCCTGCAAAGCCTACAATTTCACCTGCAACCTAACCCCCAAACTCCAAATCAAAACAGACAACCGCCTAAGATGCATCCTACTTAACACCCACTCCGTCCACAAACATGCAATTGAACTCTGGGACCTCCTGACCACATACTTGCCTGACGTCGCATTCCTCATCTAAACCTGGATGAATTCGGCCTTGAAACCAGATGAAGCCATAGCCATACCAGAAAACTACAAGATCACCAGAAGAGACCAAATCAACAGACCAGGAGGAGGAATCGCCACAGTCCACAAAAACACCATAAGAGTCTCCACCAACTCCCACGACACCATCAACTCCGCCGAGCACCTCCACTTCAAAATCCACATCAACGCTAACAACACACTCAGAGGAACACTGGTCTACAGACCCCCTGGACCCAGACTGCAGTTCTGCGACAACATCGCCGACGCCATCAGCTCCCAAGCCCTTGCCTCAACAGACTACATCCTCCTTGGTGACCTAAACTTCCACATAGAAAATAACAACGATATCAACACCACCAACCTAATCGACAACCTCGCCAACTTCGGCCTCAAGCAACTCGTCACTGCACCCACCCACTCCGCAGGCCACACACTCGACCCCATCTTCTCAGCCAGCAACCACGTCTCTTTCAGCCACACCACCGAACTCAGCTGGACAGACCACCGCTGCATCCACTTCTCCTACCAGAAATCAGTCACTCACCACTACCGCACACAACCCCCCCGAAGCAACTGGAGCAAAATATCAACAGATCAACTGATCTCCTCTCTCGCCCAGGCCCCACCCCCTGGGACACCGGACCCCAACACAGCCACCACCAACCTGCATCGCTGGATAGAAGATTGCGCCAACACCCTTGCACCGCTGGAAAAAAAACCAAACACCTCCCACAGAATCAAGGCCAGCTGGTTCACCCCAGAACTAGATGAATCCAAACGGCTATGTCGCAGAATGGAAAAACCTGGCACCTTGACCCTACCAACTCCAACCATATCGCTTTCAAGGATGTCCTACGTAAACATCACCAACTGATCCGCACCACCAAAAGGACCCACTTCAAAAACCGCATCGACACCAACGCTCACAACAGTAAAGAGCTCTTCGGCATCGTCAATAAACTCTCCGCCCCCAGGACCTGCTCCAACGAACCCCCGCAATCACAGGAGTTCTGCAACTCACTGGCAACCCACTTCCGTCGAAAGATAGAAGAAATCCACAATAGCTTCAAACCCCAAACCCACCAGCTGACTACAAACACCCAAGAACCCAACACTCCAAGCAACACCCACCTCCTCCACACCTGGACCCCCGTCAACATAGAGGAAACCACCACCATCATGGCCTCCATCCACTCCGGATGACCATCGGACCCCTGCCCACACCATATCTTCAATAAGGCAAACATCATCATCGCCCCCCACCTCTGCAAAACCATCAACAGCTCCTTTGAGTCAGCCACCTTCCAAGAAAGATGGAAGCACGCAGAAATCAACGCCCTGCTGAAGAAACCAAAGGCAGATCCAGACGACCCCAAGAATTACCGGCCAATCTCCCTCCTCCCGTTCCCAGCCAAGGTCATCCAAAAAATTGTAAACAGCCAACTATCCTGGTTCCTGGAAGACAGCAAGGTACTCGACACCTCCCAATCCGGATTCCGCAGAAACCACAGCACCGAGACTGCACTCATTGCTGCCACAGACGACATTAGGACCATGCTCGACGAAGGAGAAACAGCAGCACTCATCCTCCTGGACCTCTCTGCAGCCTTCGACACGGTACGTCATCACACTCTCTGCACACGCCTCCACAACGCTGGAATCCGCAACAAGGCACTCGACTGGATCTCGTCATTTCTCTCATGCAGAACCCAGAGAGTCCGCCTCCCACCGTTCCTGTCAGAAGCCTCCAGAATCATCTGTGGCGTTCCCCAAGGATCTTCCTTCAACCCCATGCTCTTCAACGTTTACACGGCCCCCCTCACCAACATCGCACGAACCCACCACAACAACATAGTTTCCTACACAGACGACACTCAGCTCATCCTCTCCCTCACGAAAGACCCTACAACTGCAAAGAACAACCTCCACAACGGACTTCACACCATCGCCAGCTGGATGGAATCAAGCCACCTCAAGTTAAACACAGACAGGACAGAAATCTTCATCTTTGGCACCAACCCCTCAACTTGGAATTACTCCTGGTGGCACACCTCCCTAGGAACCGCGCCCTCACCCACCACCCATGCGGATTCCCATCGAAACCAGGAAAACTGGCACCCACGCCCTGGTCAGCAGCCGATTGGACTATGGAAACGCCCTATATGCAGGAATAACAACCAAACTCCTAACAAAGCTGCAAAGAATCCAGAACGCATCCGCCCGCCTCATTCTGGACATGCCACATTTTCCCCCACCTCAGAGACCTTCACTGGCTACCAGAATCAAAGAGGACCACCTTCAAACTCCTCATCCATGCACACAAGGCCCTCAACGACACAGGCCCAGCCTACCTCAATGACAGACTCACCTTCCACACCCCCACCCGCAATCTTCGCTCTGCCAGCCTCGCCCTCGCCTCCATCCGTCTCATCTGCTGCACCACCACCGGAGGAAGATCCTTCTCTCACCTAGCCGCCAAGACCTGGAACTCCCCACCGCTCCACCTTCGCCAGACCCAAGACCTCTTGACATTCAGGAAATGCCTCAAGACATGGCTTTACGACCAGTAGCTCCCCCACCAGCGCCTTGAGACCCTAACGGGTGATTAGTGTGCTCTATAAATCCTTGCATTGATTGATTGATTGAAGGCACCCCAGAAAAAATAAATAAAGGAAAAGAGCATGATGCATCAGGTCATGCGCTAGTAAACAAAGAGGATCGAGCCATTGATATAGAATTGACCCTCAGGCTGGAGAGTGCCTCATAATGCTATGTGGGGCCTAGCTTGCCTGCATTTGTCTTCTTCTTGTGGTAGCCCCAGAAGGACAGGGGCACCACCAACAGCCTTATGAATACACTTAGGGTCTGCCCAACTTTCCTTAATTTTCAGAAACCAACCCTAATTTGCTGATTCCATTGAAATTATAACCCCCCTCACATTTTCAACTTTCTTTGAAGCACTTCCAAGGTTGGAGCTTTTGCTGTTCAGATGACAGTGCAGCTCCCTCTAGTGACTGGTTCTATGGCTGCATTTTATGTGGCCTGAATGATTATAAAAAAGACACCAACACGTCACATTTATTTTCAATGCCGTATTCGCCATTTATGCTGAGAGGTATTGACAGTAATTACTGTAGTTACACATGGTTATTATTGCTTACCAAATTTACACATGAAATTATGGTGATGTTTTTCAATTTATGGTTCTTGGGTTAGTTTGATGTCATAACCCCTTAGACTAAGCCAATGAGTCTATTTTATTTAAAGTGATACCCCTACATTGTGATGTGCTATCTGATATAGGTAGGGGGGCACTGTGATTCTGGGGGGGTCATGACCCTTTACGGGTCAAATGTGATTGCAGAATGTCCCCTCATGTATTTCTATCTGCCTTACGTGTATATTTGTAAACTAATGCACCATATTTAGTAGTGTGTGTGTAATACATGTCCTTTTTCTTTTTCTAAAGAAAATGTACTGACTGATAAATCATTTATTGCGTGTTAGTATTGTGTCCCAGTGAATAGCGATTATTTGGCCACACCATCGTCCCTGAGTAGGCCTTGTACTCCTATGCTTCTCTACTTAGGGGCTCATACCCTACAATGTTGGTGCAAGGTTCCAGTATTGGAAATTGTGGACCTGTTACCTGTGCAGGTCTCACTTGCTGCAGAACTAATAATCTAAATTCCTAGACTTCCCTTCGTGCCTTCTTGCATGATAAAATTTACTGCAGGTTGTGGAATGGGAGGCCAAGTTTTCAGATTAAATATGGGTGACATTAGACATTAACATAGATTATGTTTGTTTATGTGTGACATTCCATGCCTTATGTGTTACAATTAGAGTGAAACTTTACTGTGATTAAAAGCAAGAAAAAAAATCTTTGCAGTATATAAATATCAGCAAATATCAGGAAGTACCCCCTTTGTTACTCACAAGTGTCATTTTCTCTTTGTTCAAATGTTCTTACTTACAAGGGGCAGTATTGCTTAGTGGCAACACTCATTGAGTTTAAAGTTACCTGCATCTGCAGATAGCTGGGAATAACTATCATCAGCTTTGTAAAACAGTGCACACTGTTTGGAGGTGTAACCATAAGAACAGTCAACCTTTTCTTGACCCCTTATTATTTATCAGGACTGCAGACGTTTGTAGCAGCTACGTGCTGTCATAATTTCTCATCAGACTGACAAATCATTAACTTATTCCCCTGGGTGGTAAACGAAGAAGAAAGTACTGAGCACATAGGAGTTCTCAAAATTGCGTGATGAAATGTTCCAATGTGGGAATAATTAAGGATCTGTGCTTGTCTGACTTGTGTTGCATGGCACTTGCCAGGCTGGGTAGTGGCCACCACATTATCTACTCGGTCATGTCTACCATGATATTGGCATTACCTAATGAATTGGTATGGTTACCTGCAACATGTTGCATGGAAGCATTTAAATATTTAATGAAGGTACATCAGCAGGCTCCTTTGGTCTCCTGGCCCATCTCCAAATTCTATTGTCTCAATGCTGCTAAGGTTATACTGAGAACCTCCCTAGCCACATGGGGTCACGATCAACTTAGGTGAAGCTCCTTCCCCAGCTACATGACCTGCATGTGGGTGTTTGGAAACTATGCCACTGACACAGTGGTAAAGTCTTAAACCCTCTTCTTGAAATCTTATCCTGCTCAATGGTGACTTGAGACAGCATTGGCCTTCGGAGTTATCTGCAGTCAGACTATGCCTCTGATCTCAGCACTGGTCTTGTGTAGCAAATGACTTAGGAGCCATTAGTATGCTTTCGAGTATGATAAATAAGGAAAGAATCCAGCAGGTTGTTCATGTCCATTGGTGATGCTGTGAGCTGGCTTCTTGACACTGGTGGAGAAACTGACAACAAAAAATGACATCTATCTTTTTTTTATACTTCTGAGGCGGTGTCACCATGAGTGTGCAGAATTTGTGACTTGTGATACTGATGGGTAATAACTATTGTAATGTTTGTGTGCTGAAATATCAGGTGTGGTAATAACTCACAATCAATTAAATGGACTTCAATGAAGAAATCATGTGGATGTGGACTTAGGGCCTGATTTAGAGTTTGGTGGATGGGGTTACTCTGTCACAACATGACGGCTATACCATCCATCGTATTACAATTCCATTACAACATATGAAGCTCGTAATATGGCGGACGGGATATCCATCACGTTTGTGACGAGGGGTAACCTGCCTGCCGGTCTGTCAGGCCCTTAATCCATTAGGTTTTGTTAGTTTCAGTACTTGTGGTGGCTCTTTGACCCACTTGGCAGGGTGTTGTTAGGTATAGCAGTTGTTTACTCTCCCGGGATCTGTGTAACCCTCATAAGTAATATTGGTATATCAGTACTTGTGTAAAGTATTTTCAAGATCTCCACTGAGTTAATGGCTAAAGTATTTAATCTATGTAACAGTTAACTAGGTCATATATGGAGATTTTTTTTTTTTTTACAGTGGGATGTGGTCCTCATGATGAGGTCTAGAGCTAGGAGATTCAACGATAGTGAGACAAGGTAGATCAATATGAGGTTTAAGAGATTCAAACATGGCCTTCCACTTTGAGACTACAGGCTGATGATCTTTGGGAATGGTGCTTCATGGCCACTTACATTTTTAAAATAAAACATTCTGGTTATGGTGAAGGAATTTTGACTTTGTGATAGCCAGATATCGAGGTAGACTGTTCATTAATATGGCCTGTGCAAATGAATAGTATGACAATTCTGATGCTTATTCATTTGAGCTGGTGATTGACTAGTTTAAGATGGTGGCACCTCTGAGTCTGGATATCACATGACCAAGAAAAGATTCACTTGACATATATCACACCTGTCTTCTCTCAATGGGATGGGGGGAGGTTCTTATAGAGGCAGTTGAAGCGATATAACGAATGCCCTGAGAAATTAATGTGGAAGATTATGATGTAACATGTATGGCAGAATAAAAATATGTTAAGGACTTTGGACTACGCAGGGTTAGCTACACTTTTATTTCAGTGATAAAACAGGTTGGGAGCATTCTGTTGATAGTGAGCGTATCATGTTAGGACTGCAGGACAGTTTGGGCAATTTCGCATAGTGATGAGTAAGTCGGGGTGGTTATCGGTTGCCAACTATTTCCTGCTTTGTCAGTTGGCACAGTAATTCTTGGTGGTTTTAAAGTGGTGTGTGTTTACCAACAGAATGTGATGTTTCTTAAGGATGTGAGTGATGCTTGTGTATGCTCTGTGGAACTCTAGCGTGGTAAATGAGTTTATTTGAAAATATTGATGAGATGATTTTTTTATTTTTTTAGATGTTAGTATGCTGAATACCTGTGATCCTGACGCCATCCACTCTTCTGTCGTCTTTGCTGCCAGTGAGGTATTTCCTCTTATTCATCTGCTCCCTGTGCTACAGCTACAAATCCTTCCTCAGGATTCCAGCTCTAAGTACAAGAGACAAGGGTAAGTACTTGCACACAGGTTAGTGCACACTAATCCTTAGATTAAGCCTAAGACTATCTATAAGACTGAGTTCTGAATAGAGAAAGCTTGCTTTCCCGAAATCAGATCCTACCTTTGTTTCAATAGCTTTAGAGCTCTGAACTCCTTTACAGAGTGGGTGCTCCAGACTTGAATTATATCAGAAATGAAATCCACCCACCAATACTTTTTTGACAATTGTTGCAATAAAACAAGAGAGGACTTATTAGAGTGCACTATATATGTACACAAACTTGTACAGAGAAATTAATGTAAAATGATTCTTTGGAGTTCCAGAAAGTCTAGCCAGAAATCCAGATATGTACCTGCTCTCATGCAGTACTTGTGGTGAAACCTGTACGTGTAAAATATAGTGAATATGTAATCTTTGCATTATTTCTTGTTATTTCCTATGCACTACATCCGAGCGAACGCAAAAGGTCCAGGGAGTGGAGAAACTCTTGTGCAGTGTCACAAGGCAGTAGAGCAGGACAGGTGCTGCAAGTCTATCTTTTCTTATTTTGTCCCAACCCCCCTTTCCCTTGAGGGCAATTTATGATTTAAGGGTTTAGGAATCCTTCATTATGGGCTGTCCTCTGTGGTTAGAACCAGGTGAGTATGTGACATATGCAGAGAGTGGATCTGATTCGGTATCCTGTGGTTTTTCGTGTATCAGAAGGGTGTCACTGGCGATGGATTTCTTACAGCCACATGGTGCTGATATGTGGGCAGTTCTGCACTAGCGTTAGCATATGAGCAGTAGTGCACTAGGGAAAACCTGGTGGAATTAATGGTTAATCACTAAAAGTAATTTAAGATATTCTTATGATATATACTGGCCCGCTTATAAGAGATTTTTTCTGCCTATGATTAAAACCAACTTCATACACATTTTGTAAAAAATGCAACAGGAGTTAGGTCCTGAAGAAGGTAGTTACCATTTGCTTATGCCTCCGAAACATGCATTGACCATCCTTTGAGTCCCATGGCTAACACACGGTGACAGAAGACTAAAAAGAATAATGATCTCCATGTTGGGCTGTCAGGAAGATTTCTGGGGGAGATGCATTTTTGAGAGTGTGTGATTCTGTGTGCTTGGTATTAATTTGAGAAAGGTGTGAGGCTTGTAATGATTAAACATGTGATTTTATCCAAACAATTACTTAATAATATTGTGATGTACAAGCTAATGCTTTTTATACTGTAAATTATAAAAAGACAAAAAATGTTACAAAAAATTATTGTTGCTGAAATAAAATGTATTGAAGATATTGGTGGGTCAGTGTCTAGTGAGGTTTAAGTCCCTGTAAGAAAGATAAAGGAAAGACAGAATGAGGAAAGAAGGAAAGAAAGGCACAATTAACTAAAAAAAAGGGAAAGAAAGATGCAAAGAAATAAGAAATGAAAGAAGAAATGACAGACAGACAGGGTTACAAAGGTTGAACACCCATATGCACGTATATTGAGAGCTCATGTGAGCTGCTGGCATGGTGTGAAAATGCAACAGTCAGATAACCAAAGGCCACTTCAAAGGATTTCACAAAAGCAATAGGCAGGAGAGAAAAACTGATAAAGCTGGAATGTGCTCTGTGCCCACATCTGGTAGAACGCATCCTGCTATCACATAAGGATCTACAAGCAAAGACAGTGCTAAAGTAATAATAAAATGAACTACCTATTGTGCGGATGTGCTCCTTGTGCAAGGGCTGAATGCAATCACTCAAAGTGAAGTAACCAGCAGCTAAAGTAGGCTGACCTATTGCCCCACGCTGTATGCTGTAGTGAGCGAATGAAAAGTGTGAATGACACAATAATAGGCCAATGGGTAACGAGAGGTGGCTGAAAACCCATTCAAGTAATTATACCATACATTCAATTTTAGTAAAATCAAAAGGTCTTGGCTAACACCAGACTTAAAAACCAGCCCACACACTGACCTGTCAGCCCAACATTTGGGGTGCTGCCAGCCTGTATGGAATCTGGAAATATCTCAAAATTCTGGATTTGGCAGGCAGAATGGGAAACCCTGGGTGCAGTGCTAATGCACCCAATTTTATGCCCAACTCATAATCAGAGATTTATACTTGGAGCTTTAGAAGTAAGGGGTCAGTACTCACAAAAGGAAAACATTTTCTGTTTGAGAAGGCAAATGTCATAATACAGTTCTGTATTAAATTTGTGTGTTATGTTTTCTGCTTCCCTTACAACATGAGGGCCTATCTGCCTTGATTCATCATTCTCTCACTATTCATATCCTGTGTAAAATTGCTTTCATTATATCACGATGTCCTGTTCTAAAGTTAGAAAATTCTCATTTTTAATAGGCTTTTGAATGGACTTTTGCCAGCCTGCGATGCTGGGGAAGATTAATGGCACACTTTTATGACACTAATGTCTGTACGCACATTTTGCTTTTTCCCCACAATTTGTCCTTGAAGTGTTTTATAAGGGCTGTAAATTGACCCATCAATACATGTAAGCACTCACCTCAGCAGGGATGGGCTGGA
The DNA here is from genome assembly GCF_031143425.1 of Pleurodeles waltl. Lineage (NCBI taxonomy): Eukaryota > Metazoa > Chordata > Amphibia > Caudata > Salamandridae > Pleurodeles > Pleurodeles waltl. The sequence goes on along the minus strand of NC_090440.1, from coordinate 69,257,328 downwards.
ATCTCTCCTTGTTACAGGGTAATTGAGCACCATGCATGTGCCGAAGAAGAAAGATGGCCTGTATTAAATGTATCCTGGGCAATAAATGGTTCTGCAAGGATTTAGCTTTCTCACTTTGCATTTTGGTTTTACTGTTTGTGTTTGATATTCAGATCATTTCGCAGTTTATGGGCAAGAGAAATTTAAGAGCTCAATCACTCTCCTTGAGTTACTTTGGATGAGACTGCTGTTTTAGACATCCGGAAAGTGTTTTTCCGTATACTTGGTGTGGAACTAGAACCCGGGCTGTAGATAACTGATGAAGTGAGACTTTAAAACGCTGGGAGCCTTGGCTCTCCATAGTCTGTCTTTAAAAAGCTCTCAGACTGGATGTTAATGTCTGTGGAGAACACAGAGCCTTAACTTTCTCTGACAATTGACATGTCTGTAAAGAAGAGTGCATAGTTTGAAGATTTTTTATCAGGTTTGCCTAACTGTTTTGGTGCAGACTTGACAATAATAATTTGTGGTATTTACATAGTAACACAAGTGGTTATTTGCTTTGCTTTATTTAAAAAAATAAGTAATTTAAGGCAGCGCATTGCACTGTCTTGCGCAACTTTGCTCCAGGTAGGCATTCGAAGGGTGGTGTCTGGGCGTTCCCAATAACACAGACGGAGACTGCAGAGGAGATCCTGGAAAAATAGGGTGTGCATCAGATTTTCTGATGTGGCATAGATGATGCGTTGTTTCTTTCCATGCTGCAAGGGGCTTTGCATCGATTTCCAGGGTTCAGTCTTGGTTCCTGTGATCTGGGGATCTTGGGCCAGATGTATCAAAGATTTTTGAATTCGCAAACAGTGCGAATCGCAAAATTTGTCCGTTTGTGAATGCAAAAACGTGGTCTGCGATGCATGAAAGGCATTTGCAGACCAAAAATAAGAAATCGCAAAAAATTTGATTTTTTGCGTTGCGACCTGTTTTTGCGAGTCGCATTTTGCGATTCGGTATTTCAAGTAGGAAATTGCGAGGCGCAAAATGCGAATCGCAAAATCCAAGTCGCAATTCAATGCATCAAAAAATCGCAAATTGCAATTTTTCGCATTTTGCACATGAAAATTACCACTAAGTGAAACCAGGTGGTAACCAGGTTCAACCTATATAAAGAGGCCCAGAATGCCTCAGACTCTTTTCCACAATGGCTGCGCTCTACATCATGGCGAGGAGGATGAGGATCTTGGCAGGTCTGAGGAAAGGGAGGAGGAGACAGGAGCGCATTTTCAGAGTGCGCATTACACTTTTTGACCAGACAGAGGAGGAAATATTTGAGAGGTATAGGTTGAACTCAGCTATGATACTTGATCTGATAGCTGAGCTACAACCCATACTGCAGTGCAGAACACATAGGACTCATAGTATCCCTACCCATGTGCAGGTATTATGCTCCCTCCACCTACTCGCCTCAGGGAGTTATCAAGGGGTCATAGCAGCAGCTGAAGGGGTCTCACAGAGTACCCTCTCTAGATTTTTCAATGCATTTATTAACACCATGCTGAGCAGAATACACCAGTACATCAGATTCCCCCACACCCCACAGGAAATACAGCAGACAAAGATCGATTTTTACCAGATAGCACAGTTCCCCCATGTCCTAGGTACCATAGATGGGACACATGTTGCAATATGTCCACCATCTGCCACAGAGTATGTGTACCGCAACCGTAAATACCAACATTCAATGAATATACAGGTGATATGCAATGCCTCCTATATTATAACTGATCTCGTGGCCAGGTACCCAGGGAGCACCCATGATTCGTACATCTTTCGCCACACTCGCATTCACACAAGAGTGCTAGCTGGGGAGTTTGGTGAAGGATATCTACTAGGTATTGACACTCTGTACACTGGCGCATTGATGGCGTGCTGATGTCAGATGGCTCAGTTACTCAATATACCCTCTGTCCCTTCCAGGAGACAGTGCCTACGCGGTGCACACATACATGATGACGCCCTACCTAAATCCTGCAACACCAGCAGAACAGAGATACAATGTAGCACACAGGGCGACCCGCAATGTGGTGGAGCACACCTTTGGCCTGCTGAAGAGTCGCTTCTGGTGCCTCCACAAAAGTGGAGGGGCACTACAGTACACTCCAGAGACAACATGTAGAATAGTGGCTACTTGTGCAATCTTGCGCAATATAGCTACCACCAGGGGCATACCTGTGGAAATATCGGAGCCAGACTCAGACCGAGGATGATGATCCCATACCACACCTACAGCCAGCAGACAGGACCAGTGCAACAGAGGGAAGGCAAAGGCGTGCTGATATCACACACAACCATTTCAGATGTAAGTATGTAAACACAAATCCACTGACAAATGTACCAGTAGTGAGTACATTTATTACCTTAATGTCAGGTAATGTTAGTCCAACGAATACCCAAAAAAGTGATTGTGAAAAAAAACAATAGCAGTTCACAATAAAGCACTATTCCTTCATAGTGTACTCATTCCAGACACACATACAGTCCCCTGTGGCCATTACAGTCACTTCTTTCGGCCATGTACGCCACTTGAGTTTGCAGTTGCCTCACTGGCACCTCAATTGTCTGCCTCTGTGGCAGTGCTGTGCCTGGCACTGCGCCGTCTGATGTCCATTGTGGGCACAGCTAGGCTGCTGAGGCTGGATGTGTCCTCCGTGTCCCCCAGTCCAAGCTCGCTAGGTGTGGCTGACTGGTTTCCCATTATATTGTCGATCACATTAGTGATCTGTACAAGTCCTTGGGCCACATTCCTGCTGCTGTGTGCTGCCTCAACCTGTGCAGCCACTGCATAACGCGATATTTGGGAGGTGGAATTAGCCAGCCTAGTCACAGAACAACAAAATCCTACAAACATGCTCATGAAGCATCGCTCCTGCCTGCGGTGGCTCACCCTGTCATGGCCCAGCTCCTGACATAGTTCCCTCACAGCAGTAGTGAGCTCCCTTGTGTCCTGCGATACCTGGACCTGTCCCTCATGCAGCTGTTCAATGTTGGCATTCAAGCACTCCAGCTGGTGATGCAGGTCCCCCATGTTAGCATTATGTTGCTGCATCTGCCTTTGTAATGCCGTGATCTTTTTATTTTGCAGGCGCTGCTGCTGCAACATAGCCGATTCCAGGCCACCAAATAAGGATGTTCCCTCACCTGCCTCATACGTCTGTGCACCTGCATATGTCGGCATCCTGCGGGGTGCTGTGGTCTGCTGCGAACGGGGCTCCTGCATCTGGATGCATCTGCCAGTTGGGGATGGTGTTTGTGAGCCTTCCTGCTGCTCATCAGAGTCCTGACTCATTTCTGGTAGAGGCAGTGCCCTAGGCCTGCGTCGGAGTGGCACAATGTTCTGAGACTCACTTGTATTGGAGTCTGACGCAGGATGGGTGTCTGTCTCCCCTGCACTGGAACATGCTGTGGCTCCTGGGCCTGGCCCACCTGCACCGACAATATTCAGCATGTCAGTTATGTTTGTTACAATTAAGGTCACACAATGGTAATAAAGGTACAGGTACTTCTTTTCACTGTGTTGTGGGTGTTGTGTTCTTCTTTGTGTCGCTCTGCCTCTTACATTGTATGTGCTATTTTCAGATCTGGGTTGTGGACTACCACTCCCATAAGGCATTGTTGTGCCGCTTCTAAGATGTGGAATGGACTACTTCTCACAATGTTTTACATTACTTGCTAATTCCTAAGGGGCTTTTGTGCACACACATATGGGATTACAATTCAATATTGCACTTACCTTTGCTGGTACTTGGTGTGCCGGAGGTGTGAATCTCAGTGACCCCACTGACTGCTTCCGGGAGGAGTGTGGACTCCACTAGGTCCTCTATCGGGGTGGAGGGTGTCTCTGTGGGTGGTCCGCCGCCTGTGCTCCTGGCCTCCTGCAGTCATCTTGCCACCATCTCTTTGGCACGAGACCGCAGGTCGTACCACTTCTTCTTAATTTCTTCTACAGAGCGCTGTGCCACTCCAGCGGCACAGATCTTTGTCTGGATATCTGCCCAGAGTCTGCGTTATTCACTCTTAGGCACCTGGAGTGAGCTTATGCCAAACAACCGGTCATGCCTCATCTGTCAGCACCTCCAGCTCTTGCTCACTGAACTTCAGCTTGCGCTTCCTTTCTCCCTTCTCCTTTCCTTGGGCAGAGGTTATCCATGGTTGTTCTGGTGTGCTGCCTTCTTCAGAGTGTTGCTCAGTGTGGCTGGGCTGACTCTCTCTGAGTGCTGGTTTGGGTGTGGCACCTGAAACTGCCTGGGATGACTCACTTCCTGCTTGTGATGTCATCAGGCTCCTCCAGGTGTGCGTTCTCGCAATTTGCGATTTTCAATTACCGAATTGCAATTTGCGAAAATGCAAATTGCGATTCGGTATTTGGGCCTGGCAAACCACAAATAGCGATTTTTAAGAAATCACTAATTCTGAATCACAATTATGATACATGGCCTATTGCAACTCGGAAATAGCGATTTCTTAAAAATCGCTATTTGCGATTCGCAAGCCCATTTCATGATACATCTGCCCCCTTTTTGATGCTGATAGACGATGCAGAGAAATCCTGGGTGTGTGGGAAGAAGTCAAAGTCGCTGGGTCGACCCGGTAGGTGATGCATCAAATTTTCTGTTGCACGATTTTTCACTTAAGAAGTCTGGCTGCATTGTTCCTGTTCGGCTGTGCGTCGATCTGGTAGGCTGTTCGTCGAATTTCCATCCACAAGGCAGGTGCTGCGTTGATTCTGAACTCAGGAAGTCCGGCTTGGCTGTGTGACGATTTCTCTGTTGCAAAACGGCTGTGCGTCGATTTCGGAAGGCTGTGCGTTGATTTTCAGCGCACAAGAAGTTTCATGAAGAGATTAGGTCTTTTTTGGCCCTGAGACTTCAGAAAACAGGAGGCAAGCTCAATCCTAGCCCTTGGAGAGCACTTCTCAGCAAAGTCAGAGAGCAGCAGGGCAGCAAGGCAACACCATGGCAGCAGTCCTTCTCAGCAAAGCAGTCCAGATGAGTCATTTGGCCAGTCAGACCTTTTCTCTTGACAGGTTCAGGTTGTGGTCCAGAAGTTTCTGATTTGGTGGGGTCAGAGACCAAGTTTATATATTCCCAAAAATGCAGTTTAAGTGAGGGAGACTTCAAAGAGTAGTTTTGAAGTGCACATGTTCTCCTTTTATTACAGGTCTGTCTACCAGGGTCCCATTAGGGGGTTTGGCAGCCCATTGTGTGAGGGCAGGCCACTAGCCTTTGAATGTAATTGTCAGGCCCTCCACCCTTCCAGCCTAGGAAGACCCATTCAGTATGCAGATGAGTGCAGGTGTGACTGAGTATCCTGTGTTTGTGGTTGTCTGGGTGAAATCGACCGGGAAGCTGTCAACCAGCCCAGCCCAGACATTGATTGGAGACAGGCTGTAAAGCACACATGGATTTTAAGTGCAGAGAAATGCTCACTTTCTAGAAGCGGCATTTCTGAAATAGTAATATAAAATCCAACGTCACCAATGAGCAGGATTTTCCATTACCATTCTGGCTATACTAAATATTACCTGGTTACCCCTTTCTGATCAGAATTTACCACTCAAACAGTATATGGGGGTAGCTCTAATGCTAGCCTATAAAAGGAGCAGGCCTCACAGTAGTGGAAAATGAATCTATGGGTGTTCCACTACCAGGACTTATATAACACACATGTACATGTCCTGCCTTTTACCTACATAGCACCCTGCCCTATGGGTTACCTTGGGCCTACATTAGGGGTGACTTAACAGTAGAAAAAGGGGAGTTTAAGGCTTGACAAGTACTTTTAAATGCCAAGTCGAGGTGACAGTGAAACTTCACACACAGGCCTTGCAATGGCAGGCCGCAGACATGGTTAAGGGGCTACTTATCTGGGTGGAACAATCAGTGCTGCAGGCCCAATAGTAGCATTCAATTTACAGGACCTGGGCACCTGTAGTGCACTCTACAAGGGACTTAGAAGTAAATCAAATATGCCAATTAGGAATGAACCAATGTTGCCATGCTTAAGGGAGAGAGCATATGCACTTTAGCACTGGTTAGCAGTAGTAAAATGCGCAGAGTCCTAAAACCAGCATAAACAGTGTCAGAAAAGTGGAGGGAGGCAAGCAAAAAGTTGGGGGGTGACCACCCTAAGGCTGTCAGGTCTAACAGCTTCCTCTCAAGCTTAGGCAGACCGCATCACTGAAGCAGTTCAGGAAAGACCTCAAGACCTGGCTCTTCGGCTGAGCAGCACGCCCACAGACAGTGCCTTGGGACCCTATGGGTGATGAACCGTGCTCTACAAATCTCTGATTGATTGGTTGATTGAGAGCGTTACCTCTCTAAAATTTCTGAACTTGACGTCCATGTCAGTGGAGAGCAGGGAGTCTTCACTCTCAACAGTTAGGGCCTCATTTAAGAGGCCCAAGTGGCACACAGCACCACCGGAGCATCATTGTTTTTTACGCTCGGATAGCGTAGTGTGACAGCTCATATTTACTAGGCCACCCAAAGCCACCTTGTGTGGCTTTTTATGGCCTTGTAAATATGGACACCTGTCACGCATAACACTGCGTGAAAGGGGCATTCCATGGGTGTTGCTTGGGGTGTTCCAATGCAACACCCATGGAACCCAAAGGAAGCTGATGCATCCCCAGATTTACAAGGCTGCACAGGGGGAGAGGACCAAAATGAGCCGTAGATATGGCGCATGTCTGCCCTTTCCCGGTGGTGCAGGGCGGCGCGTTCCTTGTTGCACTGCCCTGCTCCATAAGAGCAAAATCTCTGAAGATCAAAAATGACTCTCTGCAGTTTGGGAGTGTATCCCTACTGCTTTAATGCTGTTGTGTGGTCCTGAATATGTAGCACAAATGTAGCTGCATACTCAAGAGTCATGGCCGGCCATGACATAGTTTAGTAGGAGGGAGAGGGAGACAGTCACCAATGACTATAGGTGGAGCTTTTGCTTATTCTTTCTGGCACAAACCAGAAGTTGCTTCACTGTGGACAGAGGGGGAGACTCACTGGTAAAAGATGATCACTGGTGGGTATCCACCCATTCAGGGAGAGTGCAGGCTGCTTACAGGCTCCCTTTAAAGTTAGCCCTTGATGAAGCAGAGCCATACATGCATTGCGGGCAGTCTTTAGCAGCAGGCATAGAGCCTAGCGGGTGATGCAGAGCAGTAGTGATGGTGTAATTGTTTAGCTCATTGAAAATGGTGCCTGGGCCTGGCCTGGGCCAAAATGGAGTAACCTGCATAACGATGGGACATTCAAGGTTGTTTTAATGTCCCCCCCACACAAGGACTTCAAAGTTTGCTGGTGGGAAGAAATACGTGCCAATGCTGCCTGCAAGCAGACATAGGCTCATAGTAACATAGGCTCATAGTAACAGTTGAGCTCATGTTATGAGTAGAAAAATAATTGGTTTTTCAAAGCTTGTGACTTCTGGAAAGCATAGCGTTGAGACCACACAGACTGTGGAAAGTAGACGAGGTACTCTTGTTAGTCTGTGCCTAGACCAGGGACATCCTAAGGATTTTGGGGGCCATGGGCCAAAGGTATTTTAGGGCCCCTGGTCAGCACAGTCTTTAATTTATGATCCAATTTCAGCTCTTTCGTGCCCCCTTTGGCCAGGTGAATGACAGTGCACAGGCACACCCGGCTAAATTCTAAATCTGTTTACATCTGATATTCAGGGATAGTGATGTGTGTTTTCAATATTGTAATACAGCAGCAGCTCACTAATGTTACTGCTGATCATCTCTGTCACACCTAAAATTCCTGTTTTGATCTAAAAGAATCTTTCTTAATGGATGTTGCATGAAACATAAACAAAACATGTAACTGCAAAATGTCTGTAGTAGAGTCTCCCACATCCCTCACAATAAAAATTAATGAAATGAAAATGGTATTTAAAATAATCGATTTTAGAATTATTCAAGGTCATCAGAGCAAGACCCCCATTAGAATACAACTGATTCTATCAGTGGGTCCCCTGAAAGGCTGGAGCCCTGGACCAGAGCCCACTTTGCCCATGCCTTAAAACGACTCTGGCCTTGACACAAGTGCCTGTAAAAGTTGTCCACGGAGTGTGATTCAAACCTGTCTTTGGAGAAGAGAGGCCTCTTGACTCACCAGAATCTGTGACTGGAGCCCACTTCTATGAAGGATTGAGTCTTAACTCAACAGAGTCTGGGACTGGCGCTCATTTCTTTGAAAAAGTCTAATGTGTCACCCATCGCCATGTACATCTACGTATCACATATATTCTTGAAACACTGAGGTCAGGTGCAGGGAAAGGGATAAGTAGAATGGGCGGGAGAACAAGGGCCCATAAAAGAGACAGGAAACATTTGCGTGGATCCTCTCCTTGTGCTGGGAATACATACCTCTACATTAGCGACAACAAAATGCTCAAGTGCTTGCTTAGCAAAGTATTCCTTTTGATGAGATGTTGGTGGAGGGACATCTTTGATCGTGTTCCTTCCCAACAAGCCTGCAAGTCCCCATCTACTCCAAGGCATATTTGGGCATAGTCCCAACCTGTGATGATACCGTGAAACAGGGAAGCTGCCAATTGGTTCTGAAATATGAATCCTTTACGTCACTAATGAGATTAACGGCTTTTGGCCCATTAGGAAGAGGTACATGTGCTGTGCATTGAAGGAGTAACCCCTGATGTTCAGTACAATGCGAGAGGAGCAAAATCATGAATTGAAAGCAGAAAGTGAAATCAGTAGGCCAGTTGGGCAAAGAAAGCCCTGATGATGGAAGGTGGGGTACTTAGGTGGAAGGCAAAGTAAGATTCCACCCTATTACTACCCTTCAGTGAATTGGTAGCACCTGACACTATTGCACCTTGGTGGCACAGCTGGATGGGATGCCTTAACAATCGTTTTACCAATAGCAGAGTAGAAACAATATAGCAACATTGTACACCTCTCTTAAGTTATGCAGAAGAGGAAATATTAAAACTCTTCCAAAACTAACCCAACAATGAGAACAAATCCATTATGAGGGTTTTTGAGGGCGCTAGAGAAGCACTGCACTCCTCAGCAGATCCTGGGTGATGAGCCTTTCATTCTCCGCCAGGCCAAACAGAAGCAGAGTACATCTATGAAGAATATTTGTGCATATTTAAGGGAGCTTGCCAGCACCTGCCCAGACAATGACCCTGCCAAAATGTATGGACATAACTCAATAAGGGGTGATTATCATCTGTTCTATATCACCACATCTTCTGGGGGTCATGCATGAAGTCGACTAGATCCTTATAGTCGGTTGCTAATGCATAGTCTCTATTATCCAGGCTTAGACGATGGAATGCGCATTGACCAATATGGCTGTTATACCTGAGCAGGTCTGAAGGCCGGCCATTCAAGATAGAAACTGTTGAAGCTGTAAGGAGCAAAGCACTGGTAAAATGTTGGAGGCAACAGAAGAGGCATCAGCCAAAGGAATCGATCTGAGTGTGCATTTTCTGGTCCCTCAGTGTAAGTACTTTGGGGGATGGGCCGCACCCAAAATCGACTTGCTGTGTGCCATGCAAAACATGTCCAACCACTTTGTAAGAGTATGCTGGGTGATCAAAAGTTAAGACAAGAGGAAGCAAGGGACTCCCAGAACTATGCAAGCCTTGATTCAAAATCAAGAGCGGTCGCCACTTCTTCCTGAGCACTGGGCAAATGAGAAGCAAAATGATCAAGAAGAAATTGTCTTCATGTCCCTCATTGATAGAACCTATATAAGAAAAAAAAAATCAATACAAATACAAGGGGTGACCACTTTAGCCTTCATTGATTCAGTATTGTCATTCAAACAACAAATCCTGTGCCTAAAGCTGAGGCCAGGGCTCACAGTCATCAGAACAAGAATGTATGCATATAGTAATACAGTCTTGGACATTTTAATCAGCCATCTCTCACAAAACATTTGTCAGTGAAAATGTTTATCACTGAGAAGAGCACTGCCATACTGCATATGCAATAGCAAAAGATCTAGCTTGATCACGTTTACGAAGAGCATCAACATATCCAACATCAAGGCAATGTTACATGAATGTTGACACCAGTTTAGAGGTGCCCACTGAAGTCAGTCTCAAACCTGTGAACATCACTGTATGCCTGTTGGAAAATGGGTTATTGGTAGGGCAGGTAGGTACCTACACCTAGCAACAAGCCACAAACCTCCACATAAGTACAGTTAGGTCTCAGTAAATTAATCCCAGCTCTACCCTTGGTAGCTTGGCATCGAGCGTCAAGGCTTAACTTAGGAGACAAAGGGGGTCATTACGACCCTGGCGGAACAAGTCCGCCAGGGCCGTGGGACGCGGTGGCACCGCCGACAGGCCGGCGGTGCCCCGCGGGGCATTCTGACCGCGGCGGCTCAGCCGCGGTCAGAGAAGGGAAACCGGCGGTCTCCCGCCGGTTTCCCGCTGCCCCAAAGGAATCCTCCAAGCCGGCGCAGCATGCTGCGCCGGCATGGGGATTCCGACTCCCCCTCCCGCCATCCAGTTCCTGGCGGTTCTCCCGCCGGGAACCGGATGGCGGGAGGGGGAGTCGCGGGGCCCCTGGGGGCCCCTGCCGTGCCCATGCCTATGGCATGGGCACGGCAGGGGCCCCCGTAAGAGGGCCCCTAAAAGTATTTCAGTGTCTGCAAAGCAGACACTGAAATACGCGACGGGTGCAACTGCACCCGTCGCACCTTCCCACTCCGCCGGCTCTATTACGAGCCGGCGTCATCGTGGGAAGGGAGTTTTCCCCTGGGCTGGCGGGCGGTCTTGTGAAGACCGCCCGCCAGCCCAGGGGAAAACTCGGAATACCCTCCGCGGTCTTACGACCGCGGAGCGGTATTTCGGAGGGGGGAAGCCTGGCGGGCGGCCTCCGCCGCCCGCCAGGCTCGGAATGAGGGCCAAAGTGTAAAGCATTCAAATATCACAAAACAGTAATTAAATAAAACACAGGAAACAGTTTAAAAATCCAAAACCAATTTATAAAAATAGCTTATATTTTTATCTTTAAAATGACACAAAAAACGATTAAAATCGGTTCAGGGGAACCGGAGATATGAATTTTTAAAGTATTATTATTTTCTAGCGCTTAGAAACAAAAAGCGCCAATCGGGTCATCTGGTTGCACCAGGACCGGGGCAAAGTCAAACTTTCAGGCCGACCGCGATGGAGCCCTGCTTGGCTACAAGTCGCGGGAGGCCTCGGTTAAAAAGTTACCTTCTGACTTAGTCTCTTTTTTTGATGTTTTTCTTCACCGGGACGAACCTGCCAGTTGAATCCGACCTCCTGGAGCCCTTGTCCGGATACGCGATGTGGGTCTCCTCGGTGGAGACTTTTACCTTCGGACTTAGTCGTTTTTTCGAGATGAAAATCCTTCGACCGGGGTAAACCTGGATCTTGATCCGACGTCCATGGAGCCCTTCTCGGATACGATGGCTGGGAGGTCCCGGTCAACTTTTTACGTTCGGACTTAGTCTCTTTTTTGGATGTTTTTCTTTACCGGGACGAACCACGAAGTCAGGCCGGGTCGCGGTTGAGGCAAGCCGGCTAGAATTTCCGCGGCGGGTCGGTCCTTCTCTGGAGCTTTTTTCCAAAAATTCTCAAATCTTTTCCAAACTTCTGGGGCTTCACCCAGATGTTCTTTTAAGGTTCTTTTGGGGTCCACAGCTCACCCCAAGGGTCCAGAAGTTCTGTGATGGTCCTTGAGGGGTGCGGACTTCAACTCCCAGAATGCACCTGGCGCAAACTCCTTTTTGGCCACTGGACAGTGGTCAGCTGGTCGCTTTCTTCAGGAGTTGGTGCAGGGGACTCTGGTTAGCAATTTTTCACCTGTAGCAAACAGGGAGTCCCTCCTTGAACCAGTTGAAGCCAGGCAAAGTCCTTCTTGTGGTGAAGCCCAAGTGTGCAGCTGGTGCAGTCCTTCTGAGTGCAGGTTCCAGGTGCAGGCCAGGGGTCCAGCAGGGCAGTCCTTCTTCTTCTTTAGTTCCTTTCTTGTTGAATTCTGGAGGGGATCTGAGGTGTGGGTGCAGGTCTGCCAGTTTTATCCTTGCTTCTGGGTGAAAAGCAGGGGGGCCCTGGTTCTCCAATCAGGAACAGGGTCGTCCCCCTGTGATGACCACTTCCTGGGAAGTGTGGCAAAAATCCATCCCAGAAGGCAACAGTCTCTAAAAATCCAACATGGATGAATCTGATTTTTGGAGGTTACATCTGGCTGAGCCCACCCACTGGTGTGGCTAAAAATCATAAACACACCCCTCTCCTGCCCTCTCCTAATCTAATCAAGGGGGCACCTAATTGTCTGGGGTTGCAGGATGTGGGGGTGTTGCTGGGTGCTTCAAATGTCCTTCTCTGCCTTTGAAGACCAGTTTGGCCGCCCTCCCCCTTCCTGCCTCACCATCTGCTGAGGGGAGATTTCTCTCCCCCAAGCACATTCCTTTGTGTGAAGTCAGGCCACTTCACACCTCATCAAGGTAGCCTGGCAGAAGCTGCTGCAGGCTGGCCAATCAGAGCACAGCAGCAAAAACAATGCAGAGCTGAAATTGGCAACTTTTTAGGTAAAGTCTAAACTTTTTACCTGAACTAGTTATATTAAATCCAACAACTGGAAGCTGTGGGATTTATTATAACAATCAATTTGATACCAAATTCTTGGTATGTAACATTTAAGGAGACTTTAACATTTAAAATAAAGTCTGCCCATTCTAGCCTATGAAGGCCATTTACTTCAATGAGGGAAAAACAAATTTGGCAGTTTTTACCTCACCAGGGCTTATAAATCTATTTTTATAAAGTCCCTGCTTATAGTTACATGGCACCCAGCCCTAGGGGCACATAGGGCACACCTTAGGGGTGACTTATATGTAAAAATAAGGTAGTTTAAGACTTTGGAAGTACCTTTAATTCCAAAGTCGAATTTGCATATAACTTTAATTTAAAAGCAGCCAGCAAGGCAGGCCTGCTTTTAAAATGACACTGGGCTCCTCAGCAGTGCACCTAGGTGTGCACCACCTATGCTGTGGTCCCTAAACCTACATGCCCTACCATATACTAGGGACTTATAGGTAGGTTAACTTAGCCAATTATAATTAGCCTAATTTGCATATTGATTTTACACAGAGCACAGGCCCTGGGACTGGTTAGCAGTACCCAGGGCACCATCAGAGTCAGGAAAACACCAGCATAAAGTGGAAAATGGGGGCAAAAAGTTATGGGGCCTCTGCAATCAGCCCCGTTTTCTCACAATGCCATTCCAAATTTCCACCTGTAACTCAAAGCAGTCTTTACAGTCTAAAAACACTGGGAATCATTGAAAGGTATCAGTCCCTGTGGGTACGTGATGTGGCCTGACATGATGAGAATATGTATAGAGATGGGGCTTGCCAACAAAGCCTTCAAGAGGTAGAGTGACATCTGATCCTAACAATTGATGACATCCTGGCCGGCATCAACAGCACTATATGCTTCTCAAAGTTAGACGGAAACATCAGGACACAACATGTTGGCCTCCGACATTACAAAGAGGCTGATGAATATTTTCCAATCACCATTCATGATGTTTCATCAGGTCTGGGTGGAATTATGAGCAATGATGTTCTCCTTTTTGGCATATCCCTAGCGGCCGGCCACTATTGCCACAGATGTATCCTCCAATGAAAAGTGGAAGGAGGTCTCAACCTGCACTGTGATAAGCATGACTTTCTGCAAGCACATGGAAGCTTTTCAGAGGACATAAAAAGCATTTTTGCATGGCACAGAAATACATGCTTCTAGGCAAAAAAATATGCTGATATCATGATGGATACCATCCGACTTAGACCCAGAACCGCACTCTTGAAGAACAGCCTCAAGAAAACTGAGCACTGATTACATTGCCAAGTTGATCACTGTCTGGTGTGGAAAAGAGGTACTCACAAATTGATCAGGAAGCACTAGCTATAAAGGTGAGCTGCTCCCACTTTCATTTGTGATGCTTGATTTGTAATTACAGACCACAACCCTTATACTCCAATTTTCTGCCATAATATCACATCCACCAACTCAGACAAGGAAATGGCTTCAATTCCCATCTCATGGGGATAGCTTGGTAAGGGAAACAGTTAGAAAGTCATCATAGACGACAACCAGTCCATCTCCTTTTGAGAACTATGGCCCATATTTATTTAAGAAAAAGTGGCATATCAGCTATGATGCACCACTTTTCTTGTGCCCCTGGACTGGCACTTAACGACACCATGGTTGCGCTGTATAATACAGTGCACCATAGCGGTCGTTAGCATAATAGCGTCAACATTTTTGTGTCATTTTGCTACACTAGCGTCAAACATTTTGACGCGAGTGCAGCAAAGTGCAAGGAGGCTCATAGGTTAGTATGAAAACATCATTTTAATGCGTGCTCTGAGCAAGCGTTAAAAATTACGACAAAATGGCGCAGTAAAATCTTTTACATTTCACTGCACTATTTTTGTGGGCCTTCTAGCTCCAGAATGGCCACCCTGCATACATTATGCCTGGCGCAGGCATAATGTGGCGCAAGGGGTTACAAAGTGGCGCAATGCAAGCATTGCACCACTTTGTGAATCTGGTGCAGCAATTTTGGCATCGTTGGGCTACATTAGCGTAAAAAAATGAGGCTAATGTGGCGCAAGGAGGCACTAGGCCCTCTTAAATCTGGACCATAGTGCGTATCTGCAGCGAATCTGCTAGATAAATGAGAACATTGTTTGATGATCTAATACTGGCAAGAGCCGAGCTCAAGGCCTTTCCAGTCTGAGATCCCAGCTACTCGCTAGATGATGTTTTTAAAGCTGCTTTAAAATCTTTAGAACTAATGAAGGAAACAGGAAACTTTCTTGTACAGTGCAGTGCACTCTTTTGGAGTTATCGTGAGCTAAAACAATTTTTTTTCTTGTTTTGTAGCTTCAATGGCATGAGAGAGAAAGTGATCCCCACAGTTTCCTTCAGCAGGTGGTTTTCTGTTGAAGCACTGACTGTGATACTCTCCATGTGATAAAGGCTCACAGACCTTTGAAAACACATTGATATTGAAGTTATAAAGTACAGTCAACAGCACCCTTCATTTTTTACAACAGAACATGACTAAAGTAGTTGACATCATAAAAAAGTTAGAATCAGAATACAGTTACATCTGCCAAGTGTAAAATATAGTTAGCTTGTAAGTAGAACTTCAACTTGAGAAAAAGAAAATGCTTTCAACAGATTTGGTACTGCAGCATGCCCACTGCTGGAGTGGTTTCCACTTGGGAGGCAAAGAACTGTCAAATATAAGTCCCATACATTTTTCTGCAACAATGCATAATCAATGACAAACTATGATGTCTCGCAATATCTCCTTGAAATTGTCATTTGATGTCAATTGAGCATCTTCATGGTACTTGGTGCAAGTTCTTGGCCCCTTCCACAAAGGAGAACCTGCTTAACCTTTGGAAATAATCAGGTCATTTTTGATCTTTTTGATAACTGTGACTGTACGTATCCAGTTCTGTGCATATTTAGGGGTCCTAGTACCTGAGATTAGCCAGCTCTAAGTACATGATTATTAGCTTGCAAAGGCACAATGCAGGCCTGAGCTGGCAACTTGTCTGAGTATCCTTGCACTTCCAGTCTCCAGCACTAATGCTGAGAGTATTTCCCTTAGCGTATTGCATGGTGTGCTACTAGGTTCAAGGTTAAAAAAACTTTCTTCAATCTAATTAAAATATAGACCTGAAAAGTACAACAAAATACATTACAATACAATAATACGGTGGGAGGATAACACAATACACACAGGGGCGGCTCCTATGGCGGAGAAGCTTCGCCCCCCTCCCGTCAGCAGCTGCAAAACCTGCAAAACCTTTACAGTAAAAACATAATAAACTCTGTTCCTTATGTTTTTCCTATATAAGGGGCGGGGTCACAGGTGTGACAGGGACAGCACTCTCCCTCAGTGAGCATGTATGTTTGGCCGGTAGTCTCGGGCCAGCTAACACACATGCCAACTGGGTTCTCTCCAATCCGGCATAGCAGGCAGAGGCTCCCACTCTGCCTCGGAGCACCCTGGCTGGGCGCTCAATCAAATCCTAGCGCTGCTTTCATGCTGCTGTCAGCATGAAAGCAGCGATAGGGTTGGACGCAGGGCATGCTGGGAGCCTGTGCCTGCAATGCAAAATGGAGCAGAGCGGATGGGAGAGGAGCGGCGTGACAAGGGAAAAAGGTACTTTTTTTCTATATTACATTTGTTTTTGTCCCCCACCCCCCACCACGCACCACCCCACCCCTTTTCCCTTCTCTGAGCTGCGCCTGAATACATATAGTTAAAATTACTTCAGACTAGGACAATATAATACCAGGCATCTCCCAGTTTCAATACACTTCAGAATTTGAAAGTATTTGAAGACAGTCAAAAATAAGAACTCAAGCTTGACGCCCAGCTACACATTAATCTAACGTCCAGAGCAAGAGCAAAGGAGAGCAGAAACCTCAAATAAAGGGTCCGCTCTTCGCTCCTACTAGTGCAGGGGTCAATAGAAGCACCTCAGCGTTGCACCCCAAATCAAGACAAGACCTAACACATCAACAGCAATCATTATAACATATCTCCCTAAGTGTGATCAGAAGTCCATGACGATACAAGCTATCGCTGATATTTCTTCAGGTGCTGATCATTAAAGTTTGAGAAGAAAAAACCTGTGTGCAAAATTCTGTGGAATGTTTACTCAAGATAGCAACACATAAGCAAGATTTTAAGGTGGCAATAACTAAAAGTCAACATACATAGAACACTTTATAGTGGAACTCAGTCGCCAGGGCACATACCCAGATGGCATTCAAAAGTGCCTCAGTGTAGAGGGACACCTATCCTGCAGGTAGGATGAAGTAAAGGGCCTCAGGTAGATAAAGTGCCAATGGTGCTGTGCATTGGATAGCAAAAATTGTTGGGGACATTCAATCAGTGGAGGGCCAACATAATGTAGTAAGAGATGAAACAATTAAAAAGCTGAAAAAAACTTTGGAAGCGCCAGGTTTCAGCGGACTTCAAAGTTAGAAATGTGAGTAATTATATTAAAAAAGTAAAAGTGCAAATTCAGTATCAAGACTCTCCCGAACAGTGGGCACATTAAGATCACAACCAGTCCAAAAAGTAGGGAACCAACATCTCCAATAATAAGATCCGCTAAGTGCTCCTGGTCATTCCATGGGTCGCCATGACGTGGCACCACAAATCAGAAGAAGGCCCAGAAGAGTCATCTGTAATCAAGCTCATAAATCTTCCTAATCTTCATTACAAGTCTAAGATAAGTATAGACAGTCACTGTTATTTCATCATTTGCTAAACTGAGAAAATAAAGTGCCCTTGTGCAATATCCTAAGGAAAATTTGTTCACGAGGGCTTTGATAGTACAATACTTAGGTTTGGAATAAGAGCTGCAAAAAAAAACTCATGTACAATGTGTTTTGTGCAGAAATCTTGTCACAGGACCATGAATCGAGGTTCGGCTCCCAATCACTACAGTGGAGAAAGGCTACTAACCTGTGGAAAAGGTTTAGTCTAGACCTCAATAAAAGAAAGTTTTGGTAGGGATGTAGTAAAATTTGACTTGTAAGAGTGTAGTACATTTCCAAGACAAACGTTTGTGTAGAATAAGCTGTCAACAACAAAATCATCACTGCATTCCTTTTCAAGTGTACGTATCCTGTAATGACTAATATGAAACTGTGGGGCATATTTAAGAGCCCCCAGTGCCCCCTTGCACCACATTAGCGTCATTTCTTTTACACTAATGTGGCCCAAAAAGGCCAAAATTGCTGCGCCAAATTTGCAAAGTGGTGCATGCATACTTTGCTTCACTTTGTAACCCTTTGCGCTACACTAATGCTTGCACCAGGTATAATGTATGTAAAGGGGACATTTCTCCATTGGGGGACAGTCGTTAAAAGGTGGCACCCCATTGTTTACAATGGGGTGCCACTGGGCTTTGGAGGATTAGCCTCAACATTTTTTACGCTAATCCTGCAAAGCTCCAAACTAGCATCAAAATTATGACACTAGTCCCTTAGCTACCGCCATGGTGCGCTGTATCCTAGATACGGCGCACACATGGTGGCGTTAGGGAGACACTAAGGGATGCAAGAAAAATGGCCCTGCACTGGGAGAAGGGACACTTTTCTTAAATCTGCCCCTATATATTATCTACCATGTCTGCGCTCTACAAAAACATATAACATAACATGGCATGACATAACATAGTATTCAACATAACATAATATATGGCTCAGGGCTGTTGTTGGGAATGGCCCTCTCTACAGGGCCACTCCCAAACTCCTACTTTTTGATTTGTTGGCCTTAGGACTCTGTTCACTTTACCACTGCAAACCAGTGCTAACATATTTGTGCTCACTCCTGTAAAAATGGTTTGATTACCATATACCTAATTGACATATTTATTTTACATGTAAGTCCCTTGCAGAGTGGTATACCATATGCCCATAGCCTGTAAATTATATGGTACCAGTGGGCATGCAACTCTTATTGTGCCGCCCTATTAAGTAACACCTTAATACATGTCCCAGGTCTGTCATTGCAGTCTGAATGCAGTGTTCCAATGCCATGTTGACTTGGCATTTAAAATTTAAAACCCCTTGCCAAGCCTTGAACTCCACTTTTATTACATATAAGTCACCCCTAAGGTAGGCCCTAGGTAGCCCAAAGGGCAGGGTGCTGAAAGGTAGGACATATATTTTTAAGATTTACATTTCCTAGTAGTGAAAAACTCGCAAATTATTTTTTCACTACTGTGAGGCCAACATCTCCCATAGGATAACATTGGGGATTCCTTATTACATTTAATAAGTTGTAATTCCTAAAGGAGAGTAGGACGATATGGCATATTTGATATCTAAGAACTTATAATGATTAAAGCTTGTTAATGGTCAATTTGACATTATCATTACAAGTTTGAAAATGACACTTTTAGAAAGTTGCCATTTCATGCACTCTGTGCCTACAGCCTGCCTTGAGTCACATGACTGGGTATAAGGGACAGTTGAGACTTTGTGAGTTCACCCCAGACAGTCACAAAATAGTGGGATTAGCTGAGCTTGAATGACCTTTCTACTGGCAGGATGGGGGGGGGCGGAGGTAAGCACAGCCCCACTTGCAACTGAATAGGCATAACAACCCTGTGTTGTCAGTGCAGCCAGCTAGGAACCAGGGCAGCTGTGAAAGGAAACTCCTGGAACTTCAACAAACCTTTTTGGAAACTTCTCGCACGTTCTAGGAGCAGGGCATCGGAGGTATAAAAAAAAAAAAAAAATAGGGCTCTCATACCCACTCATAAGTTCACTAATGGACCCGCGGAAGAGCTCTCACAGGACTGCCTGCTGCTGTGACCTACTATGCACTCTGCCACACTGCTGCTGCACTTTGAAGGACTACTTTGCTGCCTGAAGTCTGCCTTGAACCCTCAGAGGTCAGCCCTGCTGTTAAGCCCTGCATCTTCACCTGCACCCAAGACTTCGAGAAGTGACTAAAAGGGCTAGTTTGCTGGCCTCCTGTTCAGAGCGATAGGGACATAACAGGCTACCACCATCTTGAACCCACACCTGGACCCAGCCTGAGGGACTCCTGACCCCCCAAGAGGTCTCAACCCACTCCTGGACCTTTGGTTCTGGTGCTAAAGGTGCCCAGATGGCCAATTTCCAAAACTGAGGCCAAAAAGTTCTCGGAGAACCAGGAGGAGACCCAGACGAACCTGCTCACCTATCCACCCGAGTTTCATCGCTGGTCAGATTGACTTCACAGCTTCTCCCTACGTTATTTACGCAGCAGCACACCCATTTCAACAGTCCTTCGCGAAAAGGGTATCCGACCTCATGGAACGGTTTTTGGCTATAGCCTTCTGCTTTGTCCCGCTGGAGATTTTCGATTTCCCTCTCGATGAACCAGTCCATAGGTAAAAATCTACAACAGGGCTATCACTTCCTCCTCGGACTCTCCCGCAGCCTTGCCCCACTGATCTTCTACCTTCTCAGAGACTTTTCCATCAAACTTTTTTAAGCCCGACCGGGCCCAATACAGTTCCTGTATCCGAACCACGCTTCATCGCGGTTGGCTTTAACTTTTGACTTTTCCCCAGTTTAGCACAACCAGATGTCCGTGATTGGTGCTTTTTGGTTTAACCTTGTCGCGTGGGCTCTCATTATCCTAAATGAGACTACTGGATTTCTAGGCAGCAGGATCGATAACGGTGTGGGGGACTGAGTCTGACCCACGTGTAAGGAACTCTGTCACCCTAAATCCGGTTGTTGCTCCGGCTAACTAGCAGTGCCTCATTTCTCCCACGGGGAAGAAATGATTGGGCAGCCGAGCGCATGACATCTTTGGAACTTCTCAGGGAAGTCGTGGTCACTCAGATCCAAACCAACTCTCTCATTCACAATATGGTCTCATATACAAATGACAAAGACAGTATAAGTTTTATATAATGTTTTAATAAAACAACTGTATTTTAGATATTAAGGCGTGAGCCGCAATAACCAGAACAAATCAAAATAGTAGGATGGATATAGTAACCAGGAGAGTAAAACATAGAAATAAAGCTATCATAATTCCTAACCGTTTCTACTCTCCCTCTGCTTGTTCTATTTAGAGCACAGCATGTTAAGCTTTCAGCTTGCCTTTCTGTATCACTAGGGAGACGGATACACTCATACCTGAGCAAAGGCCTGTGATCTTGGTTCAGCATCTGCAACGAGGCAGTCAGCGTCAAGTTGTGGTTCCCTGGTCGGAATCTCCCTCTTGCGTGTACTGGGACAAGGAAGTAATTTTATAACTAACATGTCAGCGTGATCACAAAATGTCCCTACGCAGGAATGCCCAGTCTAAACTCTTACCACGTCTATCGGCAATGTACCAGACTGTATCCTTGACTGAAGCACAGAGTAAACATGTTATGGAGAACTCCAGTGCTGAAGTAGGCAAAACAGTGTGATATGAATAAAAAACAACACCGTAGAACTGGCTATTTGAAAAATAACAGTACGAAGCCTAATAAAAAACATGTAGAGCAAAGTGCACAGAGGCGCTAAGCTATTAGCAAATGAATAAAATATATTCAGGGCAAAATGCACAAAGGCCTAAAGCCTGAAGCTAAAGCGCAATGAATACGTAAAACTAACCACACTACAACCTGTCCTGTGCCGGGGAAGTAACGGTTACGTCCCGCAGCACAGTGCTCCTGTGCCGAGGACGTAACTGTTACGTCCTCGTACTGGAGCATGGGGGGAGCGCTAGCGCTCTCCCCATGGGCCTCCCCTCCACCCCCAGGGCAGTGATGGAGGGGGAATCGCTTTCCCTTCTACCCTCGCCCCGACCCATCTAATCCCTCCAAACCCCCCAAGTGACATCTGATGACCTCATCAGAGGCCGCCTCCCATCGCGCTGGAAGCCGACCGAGGAGAAATAGATTTGTTTCTCCTTGGTACAGGGGCAGGGGAGGTCAAGGAGGCATGAAAAGGGAAGGAAAAGATTTTCCTTCCCTTTTCATGTCTCTCTGAGCATTCCTGCAGCATGATCGTAAAGCGATTATGCTGCAGGAATGCCACTAGACACCAGGGATTTGTTTTTTTTTGTTTACTTGTATAAGGGGAGCGACCCCTTAGGCAAGGGTCGCACCCCAGTGGGGCAATATTTTAATTAGGCCTTTTCTGCCCTCCTGGGATTGATTGGCCTATATGAATTAGTCTGATCTGACCCCAAGGGGAGCAGAAGACACTAGACACCAGGGATTTTTTTTGTTTTTAAATTGGCCTAAGGGGAGCAACCTATTTGGCAAAGGTTGCTCCCCAAGGGGGGCATTTTTTCTAAGGCCATTTCTGCTCCCCCTGAGGGCAGATCGGCCTATTTTTGTAAGGCCCATGAGCTCCCAAGACGAGCAGAAATCCCACCAGAAACCAGGGAAGATTTGTTTTAAAAAAAAGAGGGTGGAGGTATGGCCATGCACCCACCCCAAATAAATGGGGACAAAGTTGATCTGCCCACCAGTGGGCAGATGGGGCAATTACCCCCGATCCACTCCCCGGGGGATGGCGGAAAGTCTACTAGATGCCAAGGATTTTTTTTTAAAATAGTGGGTTGGTGTATACCAACCAGTATAGGCTTGGTTATTCCCCTACCCTTGCTTAAGGGGGTAACAGTCTTTCATCTCCCCCCGCACACTAAAACATCTTATCTCACGGCAAGCAAGAGGACATTTGATTATTTTGGGTTTTGGTTTTACATTTGAGCCATGAGAGCTTGTCTAACTCTCAAAATTGTCCCACTTGGAATGGTGAGGGCTGCACTTTTTGGACTTTGGGACGCTGCCATGTAGAAAATCTATGAGACCTAGACATATCTGAAAACTAAACATTTGGGTGAGTCCAGGGTGGTGTGCTTCACATGCATCCCGCACCATTTTCTTACCCACAATGCCCTGCAAACCTCCAACTGCTTGAAATCACACATTTTTCTCACATTTTTGTGATGGAACCTTCCGGA
Organism: Pleurodeles waltl; assembly: GCF_031143425.1. Classification (NCBI taxonomy): domain Eukaryota; kingdom Metazoa; phylum Chordata; class Amphibia; order Caudata; family Salamandridae; genus Pleurodeles; species Pleurodeles waltl. The sequence continues at coordinate 69,234,770 of NC_090440.1, read as the reverse complement.
ATCCACAAAATTCCTACCACCCAGCATTGTCACATCTATATCGATAAAAATTCTGCCCCACTTGTCAACCTAAAAACATTTTTTTCAAACTGCCCTTTTAAACACGCTTTGGATCCCCCTCATTTTCAGCCTGGTTTTTGCTCTTCCCTGTCACAGGCATGTGGCCCACCTTCACAAGTGAGGTATCATTTTTATCAGAAGACGGAGGGGAACGCTGGGTGGTAGGACATTTGTGCCAGTGTGGTGATCCCATGCAGAAATGTAGGAAAAATTTGATTTTTTTAGCTAAATGTGAGGTTTGCTGAAGATTCTGGGTATGAAAACACTGGGGGATCCACGCAAGTCACACCTTCCTGGACTCCCTCAGGTGTCTAATTTTCAGAAATGATTGGGTTTTGTAGGTTTTCCTAGATGGCTGCTGAGCCCAGCACCAAAAACACAGGTGCCCCCACAAAAATAGGTAGTTTTGTATTTGATAATTTTGATGTGTCCACCTAGTGTTTTGGCGGCATTTCCTGTTGCGTGCACTAGGTCTCCCTACACAAGTGAGGTACCATTTTTATCAGGAGACTTGGGGGAATGCTGGGTGGAAGGAAATTTGTGGCTCCTCTCAGATTCCAGAACTTTGCATCACCGAAATGTGAGGAAAAAGTGTTTTTTTTGCCAAATTGTGAGGTTTGCAAAGGATTTGGGTAACAGAACCTGGTGAGAGCCCCACAAGTCACCCCCATCTTGGATTCCCCTAGGTGTCTAGTTTAAAAAAATGTATAGGTTTGCTAGGTTTCCCTTGGTGCCGGCTGAGCTAAAGGCCAAAATTCACAGCTAAGTACTTTTCAAAAAACACGTCAGATTTCAATGTAAAAATGTGATGTGTCCGTGTTGCGTTTCCTGTCACGGGCACTAGGCCTACCCAGGCAAGTGAGGTACCGTTTTTATTGGGAGTCTTGGGGAAACACAGAATAGAAGAACAAGTGTTATTGCCCATTGTCTTTCTCTACATTTTTTCCTTCCAAATGTAAGACAGTGTGTAAAAAAAGACGTCTATTTGAGAAATGCCCTGTAATTCACATGCTAGTATTGGCACCACGGAATTCAGAGATGTGCAAATAACCACTGCTTCTCAACACCTTATCTTGTGCCCATTTTGGAAATACAAAGGGTTCCTGGATGTCCATTTTTGACTCCTTATATTTCACCAAATGAATTGCTGTATATCCGGTGTACAATGGCAACCCATTGCAAGATGCAGCTCCTTTATTGGCTTTGGGTACCTAGAGTTCTTGATGAACCTACAAGCCTTATATATCTCAGCAACCAGAAGGGTCCAGCAGAGGTAACGGTATATCGCTTTAAAAAATCTGATATCGCAGGAAAATGTTACAGAGTAAAACATTGAGAAAAATAGTTGTTTTTTCACCTCAATTTCAATATTTTTTTTATTTCAGCTGTTATTTTCCTTGTACCTTGTAGGATCTACACAATTGACCCCTTGCTGAATTTAGAATTGTGTTTACTTTTCAGAAATGTTTAGCTGTCTGGGAGCCAGCATTGGTTTTACACCCAGTTCTGTCACCAACTGGAAGGAGGCTAAACGCACAAATAATATTCAAAATGGGGCTTATCCCAGTAAAATGTCAATATTGTATTGAACAATGTGGTTTTCTGATTCAATTCTGCCTGTTCCTGATAGCTGGGAAGATGGTGATTTTAGCACCACAAACCCTTTGTTGATGCCATTTTCAGGGCAAAAATCACAAGCCTTCTTCTGGAGCCAGCCCTTTTTTCCATTTTTTTTAAAAAAAACAAAATTTTTGTTGTATTTTGTCTAATTTCTTGGTGTCCTCCAGTGGAACCCACAAACTCCGGGTACCTCTAGAATCCCTAGGATGTTGAAAAAAAAGGACGCAAATTTGGCGTGAGTAGCTGATGTGAACAAAATGTTATCAGGGCCTAAGCATGAACTGCCCCAAATAGACAAAAAAAAGCTCGGAACAGGAGGGGAAAAGGCCTGGCATCAAAGGGGTTAAGCACTATTTGGAACCTTAAACTTTAACATTTCATGAACCCAGTTCTACTAGTTGGATTTTGATTTGGTGTCAAATCATGTATTAAAATGTATTCTGTTTTTCTTTTTTGGTTTGGTATTTATATTGCTAGTGTTTTCACTTTGTTACTGCTTGTGTACTGCATAAATACATAACACATTGCCTCTAAGTATGGCCTGATTGCTTTTTGTGCCAAGCTACCCAGGCTTAAGCTCATGTTAAATTAGTGCCTGTTCGACATTTACCATGCAAGGGATTGTGGCTGTTGCTTGACCAGGGCTTCCACCCCAGTCAACCAACAACCCAGTTTTTCACAGCTGTGAATGTAGGATAGAAGGGGTTTGGTTACATGCCCCATGCCGGAACTGAAAAGACGATTGAAGGTAAGATGATACGGGAACAGTCCATTGTTTGTGCATGCGGACAGAAGTTCAGTGATAGCTAGGTAAGTGCTGTAAGTTTTACAGCGAGGGGACTTGATGGGTTTGGACTTTAGGATGCACTTGTTTCAGATAGAGGATGCTATGAAAGGTTTCAAGAAAGGGATGGACAAGAAACAAGTAAAACATTTGAGAAGGTGGAAAAATAACTGCATGTGTGCATACATGAGACCATAGGCAGGCCTTATATAAAGGTGTTATTTGATTGCTTGGTAGGTGGGCAATAGATATGAGGTTACAAGGAGGAAATTTGGATATGCAGACACTACATGATAGAATGGGCTGCATTGCAGGGGGAACATCTGTAGGAAGGCACACAGCTGTGTATGGACTGGGATAAAGCTGTGGTAAGATAGATTAAAAAAGGGGATGGGAAGGGAGCAGTTGGTGTTTGAGTTGCTGGCCATGAAGGGGATATGATGGCAGCCATATGTGCTAGTGATACATGGAGGGGAAAATGATCTAGTACAGATCACAGGTTTTAAGGTGTTAAACATAATAAAGAAAGATTTTTAGAGGATGTGGGAGTGATGGCCAGATGCTCAGACATGGAGGACCCAGATGTTACGGAGAAGGGCATGGCAGTAGCAATAAATCCAACAGCCATAAACATAACAAGGAGGGAAGTGAACAGAGAGGCCTACAGGTTTAGCTAGGCAAAAAGTTGTGGTGTTAAGATTAAGGCACCCAGAAATACTATATGCGAGACTGAATTTGTTCAGGGAGGATGGGGTGCCATCTGCCTGCAGGTTATTAAGAGGGCTTTAGGGACAGTGGGGGAAGAAAATTGTGAGACTCTGGTTATTTGGGGCGAGGGGGAGAAAAGCAGCACCTCTATGGAGGTGTCCTTCTGGTGGCGGTCAGAATGGGTGTCCAATAGAAGGTTAAGAGACACTAAAGGCACAAAATGATGGCAAGTTTGGTCCATGAGTGGGCAAATCTGCGAGGCAGGAAAAGCAGAGGGGGGCAAGAAAAACTCTAGAGGGATCTCATTGAGGTATTAGGGTGGAAATTGTACAGAGTAGGTAGAACAGGGAAAGGTAAATAGTGCAGGAACTGTTTAGGGGAGGTGGAATGTGTTAGTTGTTATTTGTTAGTTTATTGTTTAGGGCATTTTAGTTAGTGCTGTAAAAAGCGTAAGGACATATTTATTAAGACACCCAGCTGTCCCTTGAATAAAGCTGCCTTTGTGCATCAAGCTTATTTTTTCTTCCAAAGGACACTTTTAGAACAACTGAGTTTTACTCTGGTCTGATTTAGAAATGGGGAGACAGTTAATGTTTCATGAACTTTATTAAGAAATCAAAATCAGAGCTAAAATGTAAATGTTTCGATCAAGCACTGGTCCGAGAGCCAGAATGCAGAAAATGCAGCAATTGAAAACAGGGCACGTTACTTTTTCCTGCACAGTATGTGCTCCTTTGTCTGGATGAAGTGCACAACACATGCCCTGGATCCTCACTGGAGTGCATATTTAGTATTCTCACCCAGTGTGTCCCTTAGCAGGGGATACAGTGGGTGCCTCAGAATCAGTGACTGCACCCATCCCCATGGGCCAGTGATCCAAAGTCTTTGCAGATGCCTAGTGTGGTGGAAACTACACTGCCAGTGTTTGTGCGGGATTATCCTTTGCCATGGAGCTTTAGGTCGATGCTGGAAGCCTCCATAAGGGTGGCTGCATTATTTGACGGATCATTGACAGAATATCAGTAACAAAAATATTGTGTGGAAAGAATATCATGTCAAAAATCATGTCAAAAATATTGAATATCAAAATATCAAGAAGGTAAGTACAAATAGGTAAGTATAGATTTACTATTCTTAACTTCACATCCATGTACCCTGAAGACATATCATCAAGGTACATATATGTAGAGTTATGTTTGATAAAACTTTGATTACCTATAAAAACTTACTATCCCAAGGTTTTTGTCCTCAATATTCTTGACACAATATTTTGTCGATATGACATTTTTCTCCCTATAGTTTTTCCAAAAACCACCACACTCTTGTCTAGCATCACGGATAAGAAAAACAAAGGAGGCATTTGTAACACTGACTGCTGCAGAATACATACCCTTTGCAGTGAAGTTCAAAAAGCACCTTGGCTGCATGCCACCAGTCAATAGTCCCAGGTTCATTCATCCATCATTTTTCTAGCTCAGTGATGCATTTATCATTTGGGCTCCAAATAAATATGTCTGTGAAATACCTGCAGGCTGGAATGACCTATTGGAAGGAAGGACCAAAGCAGAGGACAATCAGCCTATCTCCCGCCACACCACCTGCTTAGAAAAACATTAATGGCAGGAGTTACGGACGAGACTGTGATGAAATTCAATAGATGTGTCCCAAAAGATTCACGTTTTAAGTCTCTGTTAAAGTACGAACCAGCCCCACTTCAAGCAACACCTGCACATTTTTAAGAAACATATTATTGTACTATTGCATAAAAGGAGTAAAAAGAAAATTTGAAGCTGGTTAGTGAAAATCTTACATAAAATGATCTAGACAGTGAGTAAAAAAGCAAAAAGGAAATGTGAACAAAGCATGGCTAAGAGCTTTCTATGGTCAGTAGTCAAATCCTGCTAATCTCAAACACCCACAGGAAGTAGCACTGCACCCAAAGCTCAGAGAGATGGGCTTCTGAGCAGTAAACTTAGAAACAATTTGCATTTATCATTTTTCCCTCGTGGTCTTGCAAGCGGGGTATCTGCAGTAGGTTAATGCATACCTTTGACTGTTTTCATTTATAATCACATAGATCTCTTTCACAGGCAGTTCCTTCAGAGGGAAAATAGTCTACTTTAAGTTTAAAAGCATGACCATCATTTAGGGGTCCGACAGTAAGCAGCAGCTACCCCTGGCATGTCTCTTCTGAACCCTACCTCAAATCCAGGAACACAAGATAAACAGGGTCTTGATGAACCCTTTTTGCCTCAGGAAGTGTCACCGGCACATAGACTCTCTACCTAAAAATATTTTGATAGTCAGCCTTGCAAGACAAGTCCTAATGAAGGAAAAATATTCCTATCCTCCAGCTCCTAAAACAAAGAATGATGATACTCGCAGTAGAGCCTGCACAAAATGGCCTTTTTTAGTGTGTTGGTGATGGAGTATTTCACTCTGTCGCCCAGACAGAGTAATCAGACTCCTAATTTAGAGATGTGCGCTGCTCCAGCATATCTTACAATGGTAGGTACCACCATCATGGCTGTTCCTGCCAATGCATTGAAAGTGTGCCATAAGCTCTTTCAACATCACAAAGTGTACTTCACCTTTAATTGTTTTTATTTATTTTAAAGAAAAGTGTGATTTTCTCCATGGTGTGGAGGATACTGAAATATTTTTTCACTTATTGCCATGCTTTGTATAGTGTTAATAATCAAGTAAACACTTGCCCAGGGTGGGATAGATGGGGCAGCGGGAATGGCAGATAAATGGCAAAACCTCAGATGGCCCTTACTTTGTCAGACCATCAGAGGTGTCTGTCGGTGGTGGAGATGGAGAAGTCTCCCCGCTTATACCCTGAAGGTCCACCCAATTCTAAATGAGGTGGGAAGACCTTAAGTATGGTGGAAAGGATACTCCATTGTGATGAAGTACTCTTTCTACCACTAGAGAGAATGCGAATAGGACTTTAGGATAGCCATCTAAACATTTATGGATTTGCCCTTTTCAAGTGCTATTTAAGCCCTGATGAAGTCTTTGAGACTATTTATCTCACATGACGAAACACGTGTTGGCTGTTTTGTTGCTGGTTTTTGTTGGTCTAATGGATACTTCATTTCGAGAATAAATTGAACTATTGCCAATTATCCTGGTCCGGCTTTTTCATGACAGTTTGGAACAAGACACTGAAGCCATAAACACATGGATGTATGAACTGATAAACACGAGTGCCCTGACATTCTGTTGTTACTCTTTCTACCACACTCAAGCCCTAAATATTTTTTGTCATTGATTGTTTAACCCCACTCAATGTGTTCCCAGGGATCAACACCAAATTTATGCTACCTCCTCACAATAGGGAATATTCTATTACAATTGAAGTAGAGTTTTTTACTTCTTCTCCCACTTGATCCACAAACTTTAATTTAGTCGTTTAACCCACTGCTTGCTTGTAGGATATATCTCAGTATCTAAAGTGCACCATTTCTAAGAAGTCTACATTGATTTGAGCACAACTTTACCACTGGTGAAGGATCTTGATATTGACTGTTTGTTGAAAAGCTATTGAATATCAGACTCTGTTAAGAGCCTGTAATTTCTAAATATTTTTTTGTGATCCCATTTGTATTATGATAAAAGATTAACATAAAGAATCAAGAAACTGAGTAATTTATTATCAAATGCCACAACATGTCTTCATGCTTTTTGTTGTTTAGGAGGCACTTGCATAGTACATAATTTTACGAGGTCCGCCCCCATCTCTGCTTTACCGGAACTAGTATTGTCTGTTTAACTAGATTGGACATTTGTGGCCAAATTTGATTGGAAATGTTATGTGAAAGATTGCATGAGCTCCTATTGCCAAATGCATAAAACTACACAGGTTAAATATCGGTCCTGGGAAGATGGTGCCCAAAGTCCAAATGCCCATTGTATCTTTTTATCACATTCCCCTACATTTCCTCTGTGTTAAGTAGCAATCCCTTTCTTTCCTGATTTCGTAAGTGGAGTGACTTCCTTTCTTTTTCAAAGTAAGTGTCAGACTACTTTCTGGGTGATAATAGATCTGATCAGAGTTGTGTATGTCTGCAAACAAACACGTTTGGCTAACCATGCCTTGTTCCGCTCACTTCCCACCCCTTTCCTGGAATTTACTTATGCATGTTTCTCTGCAAAGGTGAGAAATACTCCATAGTAAATCATTTTACACCTACTTGAAATCCTCTTATAAATATATTTCACAGGCATTTTCATCTGTAAATTACGCTAGTGTCTGGAAATGCCTGTGATATTTGCTCTCTATTATATGTTTTGAATACTGGCAGCTAAAGGCTTCAACTTGAAAACCTGGTGCAGTTTTTCTCAAAATGACCACATATATAAATGTGAATATGTCAGGAAAAAACATTACATTTTCAGATGTGAACAGTCTTATGATCCCTTTATGTTTTCATGCTGGAGTCTGCTGAGTTCAATAATTTATTTATTTGCTCTAAATACCATCAGCTTAAGGTTTCAGTGGTCCTCTGGTGAGCCCCGTTGAGTACAATGTCGTGCTTAAGTTTTTCTGTCTAGAAGAAACCACATGAGGGCTGTCTAGTATATTTTGTGAGAATGTGCATCACTGTGCTGCTTTTTGAGGGATAGCTGTAGCTTAGTTTCTTTATTTAGAAAGATTTTCCACTTTCAGATGCTTTTGCTTTATCAACATAACCTTGGAGAATTTGGGATAGGTTGAAAACAGATATCTAACAAATTGCATTATTTCATTTTGGTTGGAAAACGGGGAATGCCAAGGATCAAAACAGGTTCACGTTTGTGTCAATGAGTGTCTCAGGCATTCAAATATGCCCAAAAGCTTGTATCTGTTTCACAGATAATTCCTAAGCAGTTAACATTTAACTAGGTTAGCCACATTTTCCATCATGTATAATCTCATATGACAAAGTTAGAATTATATTTTCACAATGTGTCAGAATCATTCATGATTCTTTTTGTAATACTTTTGTAGAATATTCTTACATTTAATATTTCACAAAGCCTTCAAATAGGGTGAATACCTTTTTGCAGCCACCAAGGCTCAATATACCCTCTACTTGCAGGCTTTAGAGAAATTAGAACACATATGATAATCAAGTGGAAAATAAAATATCACATACCAGAAGGGAAGGCCTTGCTAAAAAGCACAATTAAGTGTGTAACCGGGGCTTCCTTCCCAGTGTACATGTCCATTCACATTGTTGGCTCCAAGAGTTGGTCATGGAGCTTCTTCAGCTGGGAAAAAGATGTAATTTCTGTAAAAAGAAGTGGCAAACTCTGCTTCCTCAATGCATGCACATGTTTTATAGCAAACCCCTCTGAACTGTAAACTATGGACACATAGCGGTAATTAACATTGCTAACGTTGCACTCCAAGTCTCACTCCAAATTCAGTCCTTATTTGCTGACAGTAGCCTGGCCATTGAAGCTTCTAATCTGTTCCATGCTGTTAATTAAACATAATGATGTTAATTATGAGATGTAGGATGAATGCAAATAGAAAAAAGTCCGACAGGGTTGCTCATTCAAACTTGAAAGTTCTAACTTTGCAAACATGTCTAGGTTACAGGACTGTCACTGTATTATTTGTGGTTTTTATTAAGATCAAACGGAAAAAACATTCACTTGGGGCCATATTTATACTTTTTGATGCACAACTGCGCCAACGCAGTTGAGCGTCAAAAATGTTAACGCCGGCTAACGCCATTCCAAAGCGCCATGCGGGCGCCTTATTTATGGAATGACGTTAGCCGGCGCAGCTGACTGGTGTGCGTAAAAAAAAATGACCCACACCAGGCTGCGCCGGCGTAGGGGAAAATGGAGCTTGGGCGTAAAAAAATGGGGCAAGTCAGGTCTGAGGCAAAATTTTGGCCTCAACCCGATTTGCGCCATTTGTTTTTACTCCCAACCCCCATTGAAATGACTCCTGTCTTAGCACAGACAGGAGTCATGCCCCCTTGCCCAATGGCCATGCCCAGGGGACTTATGTCCCCTGGGCATGGTCATTGGGCATAGTGGCATGTAGGGGGGCACAAATCAGGCCCCCCTATGCCACAAAAAAATAAATAAAAAAATACTTACCTGATCTTACCTTAAGTTCCCTGGGATGGGTCCCTACATCCTTGGGCATCCTCCTGGGGTGGGCAAGGGTGGCAGGGGGTGTCCCTGGGGGCATGGGAGGGCACCTCTGGGCTCCTTCCGAGCCCACAGGTCCCTTAACGCCTGCCCTGACCAGGCGTTAAAAAATGACGCAAAAGCGGCTGGACGTCATTTTTTTTGATCCGCCCACTCCCATGCGTCATTTTTGCATGGGAGTTTAAATAAGGCGCACATGCCTTGGAGTCATTTTTTAGACTGGAATGCCTACCTTGCATATCATTAACGCAAGGTAGGTGTCCACGCAAAAAAATGACGCAAACTCCAAGATCTTTGGCGCTAGACGGGTCTAAGGCCAAAGTATAAATATGGAGTTAGCTTTGCGTCGGATTTGCGTAAAAAAAAACGACGCAATTCCGGCGCAAACAGAGTATAAATATGCCCCTTGGTGTCCATTGTTCGGGACAGCCACGGCCCATCCTTTAGGGCGGAAGGGCCACCCCCCCACCTTTTACCCCTCATGAAGAGTGCCTGTCAGGCTGAGCAAAGGTCAGCCTGATAGACCCTTTCATGTTCAGATCAAGCAGCCAGGAGTAAGACATGCACAATTTGCGCAAACTCCTGGCTGTCTGAGCTGAACTTTGCTGGTCTGAAGAGGTCACAGCTCCTATGGGCGTGACCTCCTCAGCTCAGCAAAGGTGCCTTCAGGCCCTTCCCCTCGGTGACAAGGGGAAGCATCACTGATTGACTACAACCTTGGCACTTCAGGTTTACGCCTTGATGTGCCCAGAGTAAGTGTCAATCAGTGACACTTCATCACAGAGTAAGGGGGGTCAGCAGTCTCACTGACCCCATCTGCTGCCTTCCCTCACTGGGTCCTGGGACCTCCGAGGCTGAAGGTAAGTGGGTGTGTGTGTGTGTGTGTGTGTGTGTGTGTGTGTGTGTGTGTGTGTGAAGGAAAGTGTGTGTCTTTTTTAAATGAATGTTTGGTGCATGCGTGTATGTTTGAATGTTGATGAGTGTTGTGAATGGATGTGCATGCGTGTGTGAATGAATGAGTGTGAGTATGCTGCCCATTCCCCTCCCTCCTCAAATTACCAGCTGCCACTGGTTCAGTATACAATAAGCTTGTGTTATGAATCTAACAATGGAAACTGGACTTATGATATTTTAATGGCATTAAAAAGTATAAAGCTCCAGTCAGTTTCGATCCATAGGAAGTCTTAGCTTCGCACTTAGGGCCATATGTACGAACACATTTTCCCATAGACACAGAATGGGCAGACCTGCTTGCTACATCTGGCCCTTAATCTCTGAAATGGAAGTCAAAAACTACTCTGTGGTTGAAGGCCACAGGCTGTTGGAGAAGAGGGCTCCACATCATCGAATAGCCGCTGGATGAGGTTTTGGTGAAGCCATTGACTTTAAACTTGGCCTAGGCAGAAGTAATCAGAGTAATTTCAGTCATTCCGCATTATTTTTTAATATGGAATTACTATTAATCCTGCTCACCTAATTAAGAGTAATTTGGGGGAAGAGTGCTACAAGGAGAGCAGGTTTAGCGAGTGCAAGCAGCTGCTTGCACTCGTTATTCATGCTTTCTGCATTTAGCGCTATGTCTTAGTGTAAAATGCATCCTCCTATTTATTTTAGATGCGAAGGGGCATTTTTGTGCTAAGGAATAGCACTAAACCCAGAATTACTCTTCTTGCATAATTCTGTGTAATCTCACTGAATTCTTTGGTAATTCTGTGTGATTACATGTCACGGACCTACGCAAGTTATGTCCACCCCTACTTTTGGCAGGAGAGCTTACAGTGGGGGAAATTTTAATTTTGTTTGCAAGGAGGTCCCTCACCAGTTGGATACTTTTGGCGCTTTAATTCAGTGAATAATTCTATCTTGGGACTTTATTGCTTTTTTGAAGCTTTGACTCTCCCAGTGGGTCAATGCTGCAGGGAGTAGCAGAAAAGGGCTCCAAAAGGCAGGATACCTTCTCATTGAATTATATTTGCTGCTGCAGAAAAGCTCTGAACGGGAGCAACCTGAATCTTGGCAGTTGGTGCTGGCTCTTTGGAGGTCTTTGAAGCCAAAAGGTTTCGAAGCTCCTGGATTCAGGAAAGATTAGGATAAATATGCCTTGACACCAACCACGACCTTGAGGATATCACTTGGGAGTCATTTGTACTCAAGCAGAGGCCAGCAGCGGGGTCCGTGGCACGTCCAGTTGGAACTGCTCAGCTGAGCAGCTGAAGGTAAGGTCTCTTGTTGTCTGTGTGAACAGGAGCTCAACCTTATGAGCCTTAGAGTAAACGTGTTTGTCCTGAGTACAAGAGAGAGAGCAGGTCCATTCTTCTAGACTCTCCTCAGGTCACAGACAGCAGGTCCAGCACTCTTCTGTTCTTCCACAGGTCCAGGAAATGTTCGCAGGAGGGTACTGTGGGTGCCATGTTTATGCCTGGCACCAGCCCTTGGGTCGGGATGATTATTGGCCCCTCCTTTGACAGGATCAACCCTCTCTACTTTTGCAGCACGTCCTATGTGACCTACTGCAAATTACCCCACAGTGCCCTTCTCTGCCTAATTCAAGATGGTGAATCCCTTCTCCCTTTGTGTAGAGCCTTTGTGCCCACTCCAGCGCATGGCAAGGGAAGTGAGCAATCCTTCTCATGGGGTTACTCTAAACCTGTTCTGAAGGCATATCTTCTCCCACTGGTATAGGTGTCTGCCTGTCTGGGGTAACAAAGGAAGGGCCCTGCCCAGGTGTCAGCTAACATTTACCTGTGACAGGGCAGGCCTCTTGGAAATGGATGGGCACAACCCATCAGGGTAGGCCTCTTGGAAGCTTTTGGGCACAACCAAGATGGCCATCCTGCCAGAGGAACAGAACACATCCAAACACCGAAGGCCTTTGTCTTAGCTCTTTGAGCAAGTTAAAGTTAAAGGAAGCTATTCAGTTGCCAGGTGACAGTTGGGCTCATGAAAATGGGCATCCACTGGCTTTAGGCAGGGAAATGTAACTTTCTAAAACGACATTTTCCCAAATCTGTATTACAAACCCAACTTCACTGGTGTATTGGACTTGTTATACATATTTCAAAAAGTCCAATAATTACATTTATAGTAGCTTCCTCGCTGAAGATAACATTATTATATTTAACATTGTATCAAAATGTTTTTCTAGTCAAACCTGTTACAGTGAAAATAGCTTTTAGGGCCTTTTCACTAAGGATGTGTTTAGCATTAAACATTTACATGTCTAACTTTGGAAAAATTTGCACCCTGGCCTACATAGGGGCGGCATATTAATATTCACAGTTAAAACTTAGGCCTGTCAAAAGGGGATATTTTGAAAGGTAGAAATTGCAACTTAAAATATCACAGCCAGGCTACGCATGATAGACCTGAAGTCATGTTTACACTATTACTGTAGTGGGTGGCACAATGAGTACTGCTGTTTACCTGTACCATTTAATTTACTGAATGTTGATGCAGTTTGGTACCAAGATCCTCTGGATTTATAGGTAAGTTAAATATGGCAATTTTGGGAAATGCCAATTCCATCATGTTAAAAGGTGGAGGCACCTACCACTGGTTAGCAGGAGTAAAATGTAGCCTGTAAGAACAGTTAAGGAAAGAATCTGGGGGTACACCACTCAATGATGGTAGTTTCCAATAATTATACATAAATGCACACAACTTAAAGTGTAATTATGTTTACTGCCTTCACTTTTTTTTCACTCAGAAGGTGCTCCTAGTTATGAAACTTTCAATAAACCCTTGTTTTTACAACATTGGAGAATATGGACACAAGTGAGTAACAAAATTGAGGGGCACATCATCAGTAGTATTAACCTACCCCGCTCAATTACACCTATTTCCCTGTCTGCTTCCAGTACAGATATGATCAATGGCCCATCGAAGAATATTGCTCTAGACAACGTTTAGTGAGAAATCTCTCGGATTTGACCACTGCACTCACTGATGTGTGCCAACAACTTCCCAATATGTCTGTCTGAGGCCTTCAAGTCAGTACTTCAAAGCCGATCAGCACTGGAATTATTGTGGGATGGCAGCCTGGTCCATCTGCATCTAGAATTCGCTCAAACCATTGCAGGAAAATGCATAACATGAATAATTGGCTCTAATAACAGTGAAAAAAATCAAAGCAACTATTGGAGATCTTGCTACCTCCCAAAGACTTGCAAAATCAATTAAAAAAAGCCCCGATCTCAAAGACTTTGGGGAGCGAAGATCTTGGGGTTACCTCTATGTCATCAAATCAGCCCTCGGCCCTCTTGACCATATCGGAAATGAAAAGTCAGAAGGCTGTAATGTGTGAGGAGAGAGAGAGTGTGGGAGTGAGGTTTTTGCATGAAGTTTGTCTAGGGGTATGGGCATGAATGTCTCATATAATGTACTCTGGGGTTTCCCCTATGTGTAGATTTTTTTTTTAATATAGTCCACCCTCCTTACTGACATGAAATGTCTCTTTATTTAATTTTTTAATACACCCACAAAACAATTTTTACATTGCCATCTTTATAAAATATTTGTGAAACAATTCTGAGGCGGGGGCAATGATTTTTATTTTTCAACTGGGAAGGGCTTAGCATTAAAAGGTTTGGAGACCACTGCTCTAGAGCATTAATTATTATAATGCTAGTATAATCTGCTACATCATGCAAGGGATTAACTATTCTAGGAAACACCTGCACCTCCTTAATGTCATAACCAGAATCATGAAGTGCTTTTCTCACAAAACCTTCATCAATGCATAAATGGGGAAACCTGTAGCTCCCAACCATGTAAAATGCTGCTTCAATGCATACTCTCAGTTTTAAATCCTATCCATATTTTAACAGTGATGCGACATAATTTAGGGATGTACTGAAAGTTTCCTTGTGTGCAGCATGTGATTCCAACCAGTGTGAAAAGAGCAGCCAATCCCCCAGGGGGAGGGCAGTGGGACACAACGTTTTACTTTTGGTGACATCATATGTGAAAGATTGTTGGATTTTCTTTTGCCACATGTTTGTCTTCTCAATCCATGAAAAAAGAAAGAAAGACAAATAATACCAGGTTAATGTATAACACATATTGGGCCAGATGTAGCAAGGCATTAGCGCCTCGCAAACTTTAAAAACGCCGTTTGCGAGGCGTTAATGCCCGCACGTGATGCAGAAACACATTTTGCGAGTCGGAACCGACTCGCAAAATGTGTTTCCGACTCGCAAATAGGAAGGGGTGTTCCCTTCCTATTTGCGACTCGCACCGCAATGTAAGTTGATTTTTGACCGCTTTCCACTTCAAGTGGATGGTAACTCATTTGCAAACGGGAAGGGGTCCCCATGGGACCCCTCCCCCTTTGTGAATGATCACAAAATTATTTTTTCAGAGCAGGCAGTGGTCCTATGGACCACTGCCAACTCTGAAAAAAACCGAAACAAAAGGTTTCGGTAATTTTTTCTATTTGCAGCTCGTTTTCCTTTAAGGAAAACGGGCTGCAGATAGAAAAAAAAAATGCTTTATTTAAAAGCAGTCACGGACATGGAGGTCTGCTGTCTCCAGCAGGCCACCATCCCCGTGAGTGCCTAGACTCGCTATGGGGTCGCAGACTGCGACCCACCTCATGAATATTAATGAGGTGGGTCTTTGTGACCCCATAGCGAGTCGCAGAAGGTGCATGAGACACCTTTCTGCATAGCAAATTGCGAGTTGCAAATTGCGAGTCGGAAGGACTCGCAATTTGCAACTCGCAATTTGCTTTCTACCTACATCTGGCCCATTGTTTCAGTTCTACATGTACTGTATATAGGCCCTTGCCAATGCCTCATGCTGATGCTGAACAGCATTGATAACAAGAAAATGGTTTGCAGTCCCGCACAATTGTAAGGCATACAGTTATCTACAGCTACACAACTCATCCCAACTGATCCCACAATAATACAGAAAAAATGTCTCTTCACTGTGTCTGCAGGAGGTTGAAACAGGAAGGCATTGTCCCTTCTTGAATCTACAAATAACTTACAACAAATAACTTGTGTAATGCACACTCGAGCTCACGAGTCCTGCCACAGCCCAGCAGAGCTCAGATGTTAATGAAAAACTTTACCAACCAAATCAGTGGCAAACCTTTATGAGACATTTATTCTTCAAAAAGAGAATTTCTCTCAGCAAATTTGAAATCTCATTGCAATCCAACTCCTGGAAGCTCTGCAGAATTCTTGCTTCTCCAAAATCTACAGCTGACGAACACTTCATGTGGCACTGCACACCAGCCCCTAGAGGTACAATCCTGCTCTACCACACTAACAACATAAGGATCTTCAGAAAGTACCTCAAAACCAAGATGGTCACATCAGTCGTGAGGAAACTTACAAATACATGCGTGCACACGCACAAACATGCTCGACATAGTGGAGGACAGCACATTCACCCATCTCTATACAATCATTTTTACCACAGAAGGATGAGATGTAGGGTGCACTGGCTGGGACTCAAGCCTGTAACCATGATACTAAACACAGGGCCAGATTGACAAGGCCCTAGTGCCTCCTTGTGCCACATTAACGTAATTTTAGTTTTACGCTAATGTGGCTCAACAAGGCAAAAATCGCTGTGCCATATTTACAAAGTGGCGCAATGCATGCATTGCACCACTTTGCTACACGTTGCGCCACATTATGCCTGCGCCAGCCATAACGTATGCAAGGGGGGAGTTCTGGCATTAGAATGCCCACATAAATGGTGCAAGGAAATCTACAAGATTTCATTGCATCGTTTTTGGCATCTTTTTTAACGCCTGCTCAAAGCAGATGTTAAAAGGACGCACCCGTTGAGATCAATGGGTCTCCTTGTACTTTGCTCCACTAGCATCACATTTTTTGATGCTAGTGGTGCAAAGCGCCACAATAGCATAAAAAATGTTGACGCTATTGTCCTAATGTGCACCATGGTGCACCGTATTGTAAATATGGCGCAATCATGGTGTCTTTAGGTTGCGGTGGGGAGATGCAAAAAATCGACGCATCGGTATTGATGCACCAAATTCTTGTAAATCTGGGCCACAGATCCTTGAAGGGGATGTTTTAGTCTCCTGGACCACCAGAGAATAAGCTTGTTCAATTTCTAGCCCTAGGACTTACCTGTGGTCCTGCTTCAGGGCTTTGACTAAAAGCTGAGAGGCCCAGGGAAATCTCTAAAGGGGTCTCAGTGAGGCATACAGATGGGAATGGTACAGATTAAGTTGAAGAGGGAAAGGTAACGGGGGCAGGAACTGTTTAGAGGAGGCGATATGGGTTATTTGTTGTTTGTTAGCTCATTGTTTATAGTATTTTAGTTAGTACAGTAAAAAGATTAAGGATATTTTCATTTAAGACACCTAGGGCCAGATGTAGCAAAGGGTTTTAGCCATTTTGTGTCTATGGGAAAATGTGTTCGTACATATGGTCCCAAGTTGTCTCCTGAAGAAAGTGGCCGTTTTGCATCAAGCTTATTTTTTCTTCCAAAGGACACATTTAGAACAATTGAGTTTTAACTTGCCATGATTTAGAAATGTAGAGACAGCTACTGTTTCTTGAACTTTGTTAAGAAATAAAAATCAGAGCTAAAATGTGAATGTCTTTGTCAAGTACTGTCCCTGGAATGCAGATAATGCAGCAAACACTAGATTTTCCACAGCAGGAGGCACTCTTTTGTTGGATGAAGTGCACGCAACATGCCCTGGACCCTCACTAACTGATTTGGTGTCCCATAGCAGTTGATATGGTGGGTCCCTCAGACCTGTACCTGCCCCATTGGGAGGGGATCCAAAGCCTTTTCAGATGCCTAGTGTGGTGGAGACCATACTGCCAGTGTTTGTGTTGGGTTATCCTTTGCCATGGTGCTTTAGGTAAATGCTGGCAGCCTCCACGTGGGTGGCTGCACTTTGTGAAGGATCACTGACAGAAGATCAGTAACAAAAATATTGTGTGGACAGAATATCATGTCAAAAATAATGAAGACCAAAATATTGAGCCAAGTGCAAATAGCTAAATATAGATTTACTATTCTTAACTCCACATCAACGCACCTTGAAGACATATATATCATCAAGGTACATATATGTGGAGTTATATATAGTAGCACTGTAGCCGGGCGATCCCGGCTACTAGCAAGGCAGATGACGTATCGGCCAAGGCCGATACGTCATTTCCGCGTCTTCCCATTGCCGGGGAGACGCGGCCCGAGAGCGGCAGGCAGGACGGCGTTGCCCGGGAAACGACGTCGGTTTCCCGGGCTGGAGCCGCACAAGAAGGGGACGCGCTGAAAGCGGAGGAGGAGAGGAACGCGGAGGGAGAGAGGAACGCGGAGGAGGAGAGGAACGCGGAGGAGGAGAGGAACGCGGAGGGAGAGAGGAACGCGGAGGAGGAGAGGAACGCGGAGGAGGAGAGAAACGCGGAGGGAGAGAGGAACGCGGAGAGAGCGAGGCAAGAGAAGCGTGAGGAAGAACAGAGGACCAGGAAAGAAGCAGACGAGGAACTGGAGGAGGGAGAGAGAGAAGAAGAGCTCCAGAACCTGGAAACAGGAGACCAGCAGGAGGAACACTACCAAGCCAGCCACGACCCTGGAGGGTCGTGGCTAAACAAGGTACGGTCCTTTTGGACAAGAAGAAGGGAAATTGGGGAGAAGGGACTGGGGAGGGGTCATAGAGGAGGGTTGGAAAGGGAGGTAGAGGGAAGGGCACTATAACTTAACTCACCAGTGTCACTTATTCCTACACTAAGAATAGATGTGTTCACACTATTCCCTAAAACACTCCTCACTGGCACCAACCCCCTCCTTTTGTGTGTACCACCTCCCAGTCCAGAGATAAGAGAAAGGGAAGAACCCCAATTAAACATCAATACTTACCTTAGCGTTTTCCCTTCTATTTCCGGCACCACCCTGGACTCCGACGAGCGAGCAAGGCAGCTGGGTCACCTGTAAAATAAGAAGCAAGAACATACAATCACGAACCTGGGGAAAAGATACAAAAGAAGAACAAAGCGACTAAGAAAGACGATAACACTTGTGATTTTGTTAAACATACCCTACTTCCCATATAACTAAAATAAAACCACTTACCACTAACTAAAATAACGCCTCAGTGGTCTTCATACTGTTCGACCTGCGACAGTGGTGTCAGAAGTGGGATCTACCTGTGTAGACTCCTCGCAGTAATCGAACAGTATAACCATGAGTGACCAACCCTCATTGGAGGATATGATAAAGCAATTGGCCGAGGGCCAACGTCATCTCCAACTGGTGTGGGAGGCCCACCAGCGAGAGGCCAAAGAGGACAGGGAAGCGTTACAGTCGGCTTTGAAAAGTCAGGCGACCATCCTTGCGAATAATCAACTGGTCCATGAAACGGCCATGAAAAAATTGACTGAGACCATTGCTAGTAGTAAGGTGCATCCCAATGTCCCAAGTTCCGTGTTGCAGAAATATCAAGACGGAGAAGACCCCGAAGCCTTTTTTACTAATTTTGAGAGAGTGGCATCATCCGCCCAATGGCCTGAGGATAGATGGGGTCAGTATGTCGCCCCCTTACTTACAGGGATCTTACAAGCAGCATATCAAGCGGCAAACCCGGGTGGAACCACGCCATACCGAGAGATAAAGACTAGTATATTAGAACGTGTGGGACATGACAACGAATACTATAGGGTTAAATTTAGAAAAATTAAATGGGGACCGAATGAAGATCCCCGAACCTTTTATTATCGGGTAAAGGATTTGGCCTTAAAATGGTTGGGTTCTTCCGGAAATAGTAGGGAGGAAGTGATCCAAACAATTGTCCTTGAACAATATTTAGAGTCCCTACCTACCACCACTAAGCACTGGATCCGTCAACATCCAAAGGTGACTACTGAGATGGCAATTGATCTAGCGTGTGCTTATCATCGCTCCACCGATGTGAGAAATATGTCCACCCGACCCAGCCTAAAGCCAGGACCTTCCAATCCTAAAATTACGCCAAGACCCTTTTCGGAGGAACCAGTACCTCACCGATTTCCTAACCCTCCACCGGTAGCAGGACCCCAATGTTACAGCTGTGGGGAATGGGGCCACATTGCCCGAATGTGCCCCAGAAAACAGGATAGTAGTGAGCCAATGGAAATCGGAGTTACTAGGCGACGGGTACTGTGTACCGGAAGAGGTAACCAGAAGTTTAAACAGCTTCTGAAAGTCAACGGGAAAACACTATGGGCCCTTATTGACTCAGGGTGTAGTCAGTCGGTGTTAAGAAAAGACATAGTCCCCATAGTAGAGGAAAGAACAGAACAATGGGTGAATATATGGTGCATACACGGAGATAAGGAACAATACCCTTTATATGACGTCACAGTAGAATGGGGAAAACACCGGGATGCCTTACCGATGGGTATAATGTCCAATCTGATTGAGGAGTGTATCATTGGAACTGATTATGAACATTTCCAAGAAATACTGGATTATGTTCGACAACCCAAACTGACACAGGATTGGTGGAGAGACGCTCCTTTTTCCGATAGCAGTATAGAAAGCCCCACAATCCGGAGGAAATTATCTCGCAGAGAGAAACGAATAGAAAAATTGAATTACTTGGGAAAGGAGAGATCAGGACCAAACACAGGCATTATTGCAGAAACCCATGAAGTCCCTGTCAGTTTTCCCCATCAGCAAAGAGTAGATCCTTCTCTCGCCCACGCCTGGAAATCGGCCAGAGAAGAAGAAACCGAAGAGGTGGGTCCCTACTTCCTCATTAAGAAAAACCTCTTATATCGGATAACCACTACCGGTACCGGAGAACATAAACAACAATTAGTGGTACCCGATTATTATAGAAATCAGGTCCTAACGATGGCACATTGTCAACAGGGGGAGGTCATTATGGGAGGGAAAAAACAGAAGAATATCTTCTTAGACGGTTCTATTGGCCGGGAGTGTTTGCTCACATACGTAAATATTGTTCCCAATGTCCCAGATGCCAACTCACTGAACCCGGCAGACCTAAGAAAGCACCTCTAATGCCCCTACCCATTATAGACATCCCCTTCAGTAGAATAGGAATGGACCTAATTGGACCTGTAGTACCATCCACAAAGGGTCACACGTATATCCTAGTCATGGTTGACTATGCCACACAATACCCCGAGGCCGTTCCCTTAAAAAGTATGACAACTAAGACGGTGGCGCAGGCAATGATAAACATTTTTTCCCGAGTCGGGTTCCCGCGTGAAATACTTACCGACCAGGGGACTCCTTTTATGTCCACTCATATGAAGCAAGTATGTAAAACCTTAGGTATTTCCCAAATCCGTACCTCGGTATATCATCCACAGACGGATGGACTAGTGGAACGATATAACCGAACAATAAAAACCTTATTGAAAAAAGTGATGGAAGAGTCAGGGAGAGACTGGGATCAAAAATTACCCTTAGTGTTATACGCTATTCGAACACATGAACAGTCCTCTACAGGACACAGCCCATTCGAGCTGGTGTTCGGAAGACAGCTGAGATCTCTTCTTGACATGGCCATAGAAACATGGGAGGAAGAGGCAGAAGAAGGGGGAAGGCCCCTTCTAGAATATGCCCACAATTTAAGGTCACAGCTACAAAGTCTATGGGACACGGTCAAAGTGAATATGGAACAAGCTCAAAACATTCAAAAACAATACTATCACAGAGGGAGCAAGTTACGGGTTTTACAACCAGGAGAGCAGGTTTTAATTATGCGTACCACCTCAGAACAAAAACTAATCGCCAAATGGCAGGGCCCCTATAAGATAATAAGAGCAGTATCTCCGGTTACCTACCTGGTTGAATTATCAAACACTCCCCAGAAATCACAGATTTATCACATAAATCTCCTTAAAAAATGGGAAGAACCAGACCCCTCGAACACTGCAAGCGTGTTGGCAGGATTCCTATGTCCACCTAATAAGTTACGTATTGAGTTCTGTCCAACCGACCACAGCAACGGGAAAGATCTACCCCCAGTAAATGAGACCTTAACAAGAGCAGAAAAGGAACAGGTATACAGTTTACTAGAACACTTCCGGGATTTTTTTTCGGCATTACCCGGTAGAACCACCTTGATAACCCATAAAATAAGAACCATACCAGGGAAAATTGTGAGGTTACAGCCATATCGTATTCCTGAGGCGAGGAAGCAGATTATGGAGGCTGAAATACAGAAAATGTTAGAACAAAGGGTGATTGAACCGTCAAATAGTCCCTGGTGCTCCCCGGTTGGTTTAGTGCCAAAACCCGATGGTACTATTAGATTCTGTATTGATTTCAGGAAGCTTAACGAGAACTCCATGTTTGACACATATCCTATACCCAGAGTTGATGATGTATTAGAGAAACTAGGAAAAGCCAAATATATGACTACCTTAGATTTGACAAAAGGGTATTGGCAGATTCCCTTAGCCACAGAGGATAAGGAGAAAACAGCGTTCGCAACCCAGTCCGGTCTTTATCAGTTCACTGTGCTACCCTTTGGTCTCCATGGAGCACCAGCTACATTCCAGCGGTTAATGGATAAACTCTTAAATCCCTTCCAGTCTTTTGCAGCAGCCTACCTAGATGATGTAGTGATTTTCAGTGAAACCTGGAATGATCATCTAAAACATTTACACCAAGTTTTCCACACTCTTTCACCACTGGATTAACTGCCAATCCTAAAAAGTGCGTCATAGGAACACCCGACATATCATACTTGGGCTACAAAATTAGTCAAGGGAACCTAAAACCTCAAACAAAAAAAGTAGAGGCCATACTAAATGCACCTAAACCGACAACAAAGAAAGAGTTACGATCCTCTTTAGGGTTAGTAGGCTATTATAGAAGATTCATACCTGATTATTCTATATTGGCCGCCCCTCTCACGGACCTTCTGTCTAAATCCCATCCTAATAGGCTAGCACCCTTTTCGGATCAACAGACAACCAGCTTTGAACAACTAAAATCCTTCCTAACCAAAGACCCGATACTCCGATGCCCGGATTTCTCGAAACCTTTCCATCTTTATACTGATGCCTCCGATGTGGGTTTAGGGGGAGTATTGGCCCAACCCGACGGGGAAGGTAGAGATCATCCGGTAGTATATGTCAGTAGGAAGCTGTTTCCCCGGGAACAACACTATCCGACCATTGAAAAAGAATGTCTGGCCATAAAATGGGCCGTGGATACATTACAATATTACCTTCTAGGCCGACCCTTCATACTTTTTACGGATCATGCTCCCCTCACATGGTTGTCTGCCCATAAGGATACCAATTCTCGGATTTTACGATGGTTCCTTGAACTGCAACCATTTTCCTTTCAGGTTCGTCACATCCCCGGTCACCTACAGGCCCCAGCTGACTATTTATCTCGATTCCCAGACGCAGCTACGGTCCTCGAGCAGGACCTTTCATGGGGAGAGGTATGTAGCCGGGCGATCCCGGCTACAAGCAAGGCAGATGACATATCGGCCGAGGCCGATACGTCATTTCCGCGTCTTCCCGTTGCCGGGGAGACGCGGCCCGAGAGCGGCAGGCAGGACGGCGTTGCCTGGGAAACGACGTCGGTTTCCCGGGCTGGAGCCGCACAAGAAGGTGACGCGCTGAAAGCGGAGGAGGAGAGGAACGTGGAGGGAGAGAGGAATGCGGAGGAGGAGAGGAACGCGGAGGGAGAGAGGAACGCGGAGGAGGAGAGGAACGCGGAGGAGGAGAGAAATGCGGAGGGAGAGAGGAACGCGAAGAGAGCGAGGCAAGAGAAGCGTGAGGAAGAACAGAGGACCAGGAAAGAAGCAGACGAGGAACTGGAGGAGGGAGAGAGAGAAGAAGAGCTCCAGAACCTGGAAACAGGAGACCAGCAGGAGGAACACTACCAAGCCAGCCACGACCCTGGAGGGTCGTGGCTAAACAAGGTACGGTCCTTTTGGACAAGAAGAAGGGAAATTGGGGAGAAGGGACTGGGGAGGGGTCATAGAGGAGGGTTGGAAAGGGAGGTAGAGGGAAGGGCACTATAACTTAACTCACCAGTGTCACTTATTCCTACACTAAGAATAGATGTGTTCACACTATTCCCTAAAACACTCCTCACTGGCACCAACCCCCTCCTTTTGTGTGTACCGCCTCCCAGTCCAGAGATAAGAGAAAGGGAAGAACCCCAATTAAACATCAATACTTACCTTAGCGTTTTCCCTTCTATTTCCGGCACCACCCTGGACTCCGACGAGCGAGCAAGGCAGCTGGGTCACCTGTAAAATAAGAAGCAAGAACATACAATCACGAACCTGGGGAAAAGATACAAAAGAAGAACAAAGCGACTAAGAAAGACGATAACACTTGTGATTTTGTTAAACATACCCTACTTCCCATATAACTAAAATAAAACCACTTACCACTAACTAAAATAACGCCTCAGTGGTCTTCATACTGTTCGACCTGCGACAAGCACTCTGCTTACCTATAGAAACTTACCTTCACAATATTTTGTCCACGTTATATTTTTCTCCAGATATGTTGTCTAATCACAGCCACACGCTGGTCTAGGGTAACTGAAAGGAATAACAAAGGAGGCATTTGTAACACTCTGACTGCTGCAGAATACATTCCCTTTGCAGTGAAGTTCACAAAGCCACTTGGCTGCATGGCTCTAGTCAATAGCCCCAGGTTCACTCATCCATCATTTTTCTAGCTCAGGAATGCATTTATCATTCGGGCTGCAAATTATGATGTCTGTGAAATACTCGCAGACTGGAAAGTCCAATTGGAAGAAAGGACCAAACCAGAGTCCTCCACACCACCTGCTCAGAAAAACATTCACAGTAGGATGGTAGGATTTAAGGATGAGTGTGTGATGAAATTCAATGGATTTCCCTCCAAAAAAGTCACACTTCAAGTCTCTGTTAAAGTACAAACCGGCCCCACTTCAAGCAGCACCTGCACATTTTTCAGAAATGCATTAATATACAATTGCATAAAAGGAGTGAAAACAAAACTGAGGCTGGACAGTGACAATCTTACACAAGTGGTCTAGACAGTGAGTTAAAAAGCAATAAGGAATGTACACAAACTATGGCTAAGATCCTTTTATTATCAGTAGTCTAATCCTGCTGATCTCAAACACCCCACAGTCAGTAGCACTGCACACAAAGCTCAGAGAGCTGGAATTCTGGGCAGCAGGCTGGGAGCACAATATACTAAACTTTTTTCCCACGTGGTCTTGCAAGGATGGTGTCAACACTAAGTTAATGCATACCGGTGGCTGTTTTCTTTTAACATCACAGAGAGCTCTTCCCCAGGCAGTTCATTCACAGGGAAAATAGTCTAATTTAATTTTAAAGACATGAACCTCATTTCAGGGTCCCCAAAAATGGTCTCAAAGCCAACAATAAAAGGTAAATAGGGTGCTGATGAACCCTGTTTGTTTTTGTAACTATCAGTGTCCACTGCACATAGACTGTCCTCTTTATACAATGAAGATATTCAGCCTGGCAAGGCAAGTCTTACTGAAGGGAACATACTGCTATCCACCACCTCGTAAAACAAAGAATGAAGGTGCTCACAGTGGAGCCTGCAGAAGATGGAAGAAATACTAACTAAGGGCCTGGTTTAGAGCGTTTTTACTCCATGAGGGCAATGCAGTATTTTACTTTGTCGCCCTGATGGAGTAATCACACTTTTAATAATTATATGGTCCCTTTATTTTTAAATGCTGGAGTCTATTGAGTTCAGTAATTGCTTTCTTCTCTCTAACTAGCATTAGCTTAAGGGTTTGACTCAAGGCTACCCAAGGGGATTGTCCCTCAATACCAAAAGTGCGATGACATTGAGAAATGGCTGACAGCATTTGAGAAAGCCCTCAGGATGAAGAGGGTTAGCTCACAGTATTAGGGTTAACTCTTGTGGTAGTTGATTCCAATAGCTGCGAGGGATAGGCTCCTGATCCATGAGGGAGAAGAGGCAGACTCCTACCCAAACATGGAGATGTCTGATCAGGAAGTTTGGTCTCACCCCAGAGCAGTATAGATTGAAGTTCAGGAACACTCGGAAAGTCAGCACCCAGTCCCGTGTGGACTTTGTGGACACCTCAGTTAAGGCATTAGAGGGCTAGCTGTAGAGTGGCAAGGTAAGTTACCTATCGGGGGCTCTACTATTTCGTCATGAAGGAGCACATCTTTAGTAACTGTACTTCAGAGAAGTTACATAGGTATCTGGTTGACTTTAAACTGTTTAGTCCTAGGAAACTGGGCGAGAGGTGATAAGGGAGCCAAAACCAGGGTTTCCAAGAAAAACCAGAGGGGCGATCAGAAGAAAGGAGGACAGGTCCCCTCCCAGGGGAAATCCCTGGGTAACCAAGATAAAAAAAGCAAAAGAGTCCTCTAAATATCCACAAACACCTGCTCAAGGAGGGGGACCCGAGCCATTTCTCTTCCAAGGGGAAGGGGAATCAGGGGAAGCACTTTGATCCTACAAAGGCAGAGAAGATCTTTGAGCCTTCAAAGGCAAAGAAGTGTTTTGAATGCTTTGAGGAGAGCCTCCACTCATGGGTAGTCTCAAGGAATTGCTAGTGTAGGTGTAGGGGTGGACGTTTTCGAGATACATAGAGGTAACCTGACAGCCTTATCTCCAATTAGGGAGAAGTACAGACAGAGGCCTAAAATCAGTGGTACTGAGGTTAATGCTCTGAGAGATACAGGAGTCAGTGTGACTATGGCCATGGAAAAACTGGTGTCTTCAGAGCAAATCCTACCTGGTGTATTTCAGCAGGTAACGTATGCAGACAGCAGAGCCAAGCACCATCCATGACAATGGTGAGCATGGAATGGGGAGATGTGACATGCCCTAAGAAGGTAGTTGTGTCTCCTGTGTCTTTTGGGAAATGATCTTTCTGAAGGGGATGTGGGAGGAATGTGGTATTACTTAAAGGTTCACCACCCCATATACTCCTCACATGCCTGCTGTTTGCACTCAGGGAAGTACCACAAAAGGGGATTGAATAAGTGTTTGCACACCCTGTGAGAGGGCCATTACATTTGATGAGAGAGTATTGGGAGAAGCCTCTAAAGGAATGCAAGCAGAATGTATTTGACTATGTGCTAGGCCTTCGGTCTCGCATGGCAGCATACATGAGGAAAGCAAGCAGCAACCTCTTGGCCAGACAAGAGCTCATGAAGCTCTGGCATGAGCAGATGGCTATTATGCCTGAGCACCATCCAGGTCATTTGGGTCCTGATTTATGAAAAGTTTGTGCCGCCTTTGTGTAAAAGCTGTGCAAATTTACAAAATAAAATTGTATTTTGTCGATTTGCGCAGCTTTTGCGTAAAACAAATGACGCAAAGGCTGTGCAATCTTTTCATAAATCAGGCCCTTGGTGTGGGTGTTTGGAGCCTGTGGCTCCCAGGGCCCTCCAAGAAAAGTGGTCTGGCCCCTACTACATTTTTTTACTTGAGGGACCTTGGCACCTTCAGGAATCCCCACTGGAATCTGTGTGTCAGCCGAATAAACCTCACCAAGGCAGGGCAGACATGACCATGCTGATGGTCACAGATGAGGGAAGAGAGGAGGAGAGTGAGCCTCTGCCAGATCCCCTCTCTACCAATGTGCAAGAAGGGTCAGTGGAGGAAGTGGCACTCTCCCAAGCTGACAGATCAGCAGCAAAAAGACTGCAAACAAGTGTTGGAGCAGTTTGTTGGGCTGTTCTCCCTCTCCCCTGGACTCACGACTTGATGTGTCCAAGACGTTGACAATGGTGACAGCCTACATGTCAAACATAAGCTATTCATGTTGTCTGACCAGGCCAAAGTCATCATTAAGGCTGAAGTAGCTGAAATGATTGAGCTAAGGGTAATTGATCCCTCTGATAGTCCCTGGGCCAGCCCAGTGATATTTGTACCCACACCCAATTCCCAAGGAGGGGAGGGAGGAGTTAAGATTCTGTATGGGCTACAGAGGTTTAAATACAATCAACAAGACTGACGATCATCCCATACCTAGAGATGATGAGCTCATTGATAGGTTGGGGGGGCTGCAAAGTACCTGAATTTATTTGATCTGGAGTCAGGTTGCTGGCAGATTGCCCTAAATCAAGGCGCAAAGGAGCAAAGGAGAAATCAGCATTTTCATTTCAAGGTAATGCCCTTTGGTTTGAAGAATGCTCCTGACACCTTCCAAAGGTTGGTGAACAAAGTCCTGTCTGGATTGGAAAGGTTAATTTGCATGAAAAATATTTGGATAAACACGGGCTCATGCCACTTTTCCTTTGAAATACGTCTTTTCTTCTACTAGTGTCTGTTTCTCATGAGCGAAGTGTTTAAATGCAGTGTGCTTAAGATACTGTCTGCAGAGGCAGAGCTGAGCAAAAATATAAACACACCTAATGAAACACAGGTCCCCACAACGCAATCTTAAAAAGAGTTGTAAAAATTAACACAGATGTTCCTGAAGCCATTTTGTGTCATTCAGAAGACCTGAGTTCAGGTCCCCACACTGCAATCAAATCCCCACAGCGTGAGTGCGTTATCACATCCAAGTCCCCACAAGAATAGTAACACATACCCCCCACACACACACACCATACAAACACACACACAAAGATACACCATTAATCAATATTTAAATATGTAAGACAAGCAATCAAATACCGTATTTTCAAACTGACCTTAATAATATGAACTACACAGAGGCACAAACTCAAATGTAAATATATGTCTTACAGAGAACAGGAGTGTTTAAAAAGGTGTCAATAACTGTGCCTCTAACAAAATATAAGAATGCACAAAAGGTAAAACACTGAAGCTGTGTAAGAGTGAATATATTGAGGGAAACCACAGATATAATTTTTCAAACTTAAGTAAACTCTTTTTGTAAACATACAGTAAATATTTGTATGCGGTTTAGCTTTAGCAGTTAGTAGTCAACAGGCTAATTGGCGTTACTTGGAAGGGCCATGATGGGTCAGAGGTCAGTCACAGGGCCACTCAGATCCAGAGAGACAGTTGTCTGTCACTTCTACCAGTCTTAGGATCCTTAGTGTATTTTTCTCCTTTAACACAGTGCAACCAAGAAGTGGCCCTGATGCTGGGAATGTAGGGTACTGAGCATTTTGAGATGTTGAAGATGCTGAAGACACACAAGAGATGCAGGGAGTTTCCATGAGGCCGCCCTGGGGTCCCTGAACTTTGGGGTCATCTCTAGCCTCAGGGCTTGACTTCCCATGATGCACTCATGGAGTCCAGGTCAAGTCCGGTTGCCACTGGTCAACTGGTCGCCCAGTTACTGCAGATCCAGTGGTTGCTTGCAGGTAAGCATTTCTTTTCTTTCTGGGGACCAGGATCCACTTTGACTTTGGCTATGGGTCTGAGGATGTGACAGACCTTATATTCTTTCATAGTATTATGATAAGGTGTCACATGTAGGGTAAGTCATCTATTACCCTTAGAGATCGACTCGGACCTTTGGGCCTAGATTGGAGTAAGAGAACATCCTAACAGTTAATATGAAGAATACTAAGCCAAAGTCATGGATCAATACACCAGTTTAGTAAAGTGTAAACATTTATTGCCCTTTAGATTAACAATGCTAAGAGAAACAGGGTGGTGGTTCTGAGGGGCAGTGGCCAAGGGCTCCCCATTTTTAAATCTGCTGCGTTGAGTGCTCCCAGCTAGGACACAAGCAGGGGGACTCTGTTTGTCGAAAGAAACCACCCACTGGTGGGACCTCTACAGGGGTGGCCAATGTGGCCTTAGGGGAAAGTAGTCCCCAGAAGGAGGTCATAGTCCATGCCATAAGCTCCCTCAGTTGAGAGATAGACTCAGAGGGTAAGCTGGTGATCCCTGAGGGTGGGAGTCATTACTTCCACCAGGTGGGAGTGAATTGGGCCCCAGTCACTGCTCTGAGGTACACCGGGTCTTGTCATACCATGATGGTGGGGAGACTAGTTTCCACAGAGCAGTGCACTGGCCAGGTGTATAGGGTGACTCCTGCCCATGAGGAGGATTTTTCCCACCCCATGGCCCTGGTATCCCTGGAGTGGAGTGGGGATGTGACCCCAAGGAGGGTCATAGTTAGTCTCCAGTGCCCTTAGACTGCATTCTGGGAAATGAGTTACCCCTGGTGGCAGGAGAACTAGGAGGGCTGACCCCTAAGGACACCCTGACAGTTAAGTTGTCTGGAAGTACTACTCCCCACAGGAGGGCACAGGAGCCCAGATGTAGGAGCAGGGTGAGGAAGGACTCACCCCGGTCCCATGTTCAGCCTCAGGGTACAAACTCTGGGTTGATTGGCCAGTGTCAGGATACCACACTTGATTTGGTTGGAAGTTGAGTGGAGAAAGGGTGCAAGTCATGTGGGGCTACCTCCCCACACTCTGAGACACCTCAAATGTCAGAGAAGGCTCATGAGCCCATAGGGAACTCCCTGCCAGCCCCAAGGCTGAAGGAGAAGCTTACCCAAAGGCCCCACTTAGGGCTTCTATTTAGCAGTGGATGGCCTGGGACCTGGCTCTTGACACTAACAGCTGTCAGTGGCCTCTTCTGGCTGCTGTCCTTGTGGACAGAGTTTTCCCTGGGTTGGGAACAGAAGTTAGACCTAAGGAGTGGAATGAGCTACATCACTTTGTTGGCCATGGGTGTACTGTCTGCCTACTGGGATGCATTTGGGAGAAAATTAAGGTTAGGTGCTTCACAGATGGGGTTCACAGGTGAGGCGAATGGTTCCCCATGGGTCAGTTCAGTGGCCCCAGACAGTCCAGACAGAGGAGCCCAACTGAGTTCAGAAAGGCATAGAACCGGCAAGTACCCCTGCAGTAGTGAGCCATTGTCCATGTTCTATCGCCCTAACCAGGGAAGCAGGGAAGTCCATCAAAGTATTGATTAGTCTGCCTTGGCTTTAGGCTGGAAGGGGGATGTATTGGAAAATAGCTCTCTCTGAAGGGTCACCCAAACTTTTTGCCTCCCTCCACCTCTTTTTCTGAGATCATTTTTGCTGGCTTTAGGACTCTGGACACTTTATCACTGCTTACCAGTGCTAAAGTGCATGTGCTCTCTCCTTTAAACATGGTAACATTGTCTCATACCCAATTGGCATATTTAGTTTACTTGTAAGTCCCTAGTAAATGCATTACATGTGCACAGGGCCTGTAAATTAAATACTACTAGTGGGCCTACAGCACTGAATGTGACATCCACATAAGTAGCCCCATAACCATGTCTCAGGCCTGCCATTGTAAGGCCTGTGTGTACAGTTTACTGCCACTTCAACTTGGCATTTAAAACAACTTGCCAAGCCTTAAACTCCCATTTTTCTACATGTAAGTCACCCCTAAGGGTAGGCACTAGGTAACCAATAAGGTAGCATGCTATGTAAGTAAGAGGCAGGACATGTACTGTTTTATATGTGCTGGTAGTGAAAACTCACAAAGTCATTTTCTACTACTGTGAGACCTGCTCCTCTCGTAGACTAGCATTAGAACTGACCTCATATACCTATCCCTAAGGGTAGGCCCTAGGTAACCAATAGGGCAGGGTGCTATGTAAGTAAGAGGCAGGACATGTGTGTTTTACATGTCCTGGTAGTGAAAAACTCACAAAGTAGTTTTCCACTACTGTGAGGGCTGCTCTTCTCAGGCCTCACAGTAGTTGGCCTGCTCCATAGTCTAGCATTAGAACTGCCCTCATATTCCTTTGAGTGGTGGATACGGATCTGAAAGGAGTAGCCATGTAATATTTAATATGGGCAGAATGGTAATAGAAAATCCTGCTTACTGGTGAAGATGGATTTAATATTGCTAGTTTAGAAATGCCACTTTTAGAAAGTGGGCATTTCTTTCCCCCTTCTGCCATCTGTGCCTTACAGCCTGCCTCCAATACACGTCTGGTCTTTGCTGGTTGACAGCTCCCCTTGTGCATTTCACCCAGACAGCCATAAACACAGGACACAGTCACACCTGCATGCATGTGCATGCTGAATGGGTCTCCCTGGGCAGGAAGGTTGGAGGGCCTGACACTTACAAAGGCTTGTGGCCTGCCCTCACACAAAGGACTGATAACCTCCCACAGTGATCTGGCAGACAGGTATGGGCTGAAAGGGGAACTTGTGCACTTCAAAACCACTCTTTGAAGTCCCTCCCAATTCAAAGGCATTTTGGGGTATATAAACTGGGTCTCTGACCCCACCAAATCAGACACTTCTGGAGCTACACCTGAACTCTGTCAGAAGAACTGCCTGGCTGCCCAAAGGACTCATCTGGACTGCTTTGCTGAGAAGGACTGCTGCCCTGCTTGTTGCCTGCTGCCTGCTGGTCTCTGACTGTGCTGGAAGGACTCTGCCTTCCCCAAAGGTGCTCGCCAAGGGCTTGGGTTGAGCTTGCCTCCTGTTCTGAAGTCTCAGGGACAGCAAAGACTTCATCTACTGGCTTTTAGCTAGTTTTTCGACTTCAGCGACGCCTGGAACACTTTCAGTGACACCAGCATCAACACTGCAGCCTGCTTCTGCTCCTTGGACATTACTGCACACAACGATTGCAGCCTGCAACAAAAGTCCGACATCCAACGACGACGTCTGCCGGGTCACAGGGAATCAATGCATCACCACCGACACTGCACCAGCTCTCTATGAAACCAGACAGAACCAATGCCTCACCTCCCTTTGCCTCACAGTGCAGAACCAACACCCCATCTCCCTGGATGCCATAAGGGACTGATGCCCACCGGGCCCAGCGACGCCTCATCTCCCCGACTCTGTGCAACGTCTTTGCTCCTTCATTTTCAAAAGGTACTGTACCTGGTTATCCGTATGGCTCCGTGACTGGCTCCTGTGGTGTCAGATTATTGGGAATGACTCTGCCAATGATGGTATGATAGCAACAGTTGGAGTTATTGTGTTTCTACAGCCTTTAGTGGGATTTAATATTTAAAAATTCATAACTTTGCTTGTGAAAATATTTTCAGCGTTTCAACAGTTTTTTATTCAGATGAATATTCTCTATTTTTCTAAACTTGTGTGGTGATTTTTGTGGTGTTTTCACTGTGTTATTGTTGAGTTCTGCACAAATTCCTCACACTTTGCCTTCTAAGTTAAGCCTGACTGCTCAATGCCCAGCTACCGGCGAGTGGGCACATGATAATTTCGATTGTGTGTGACTTACCCCGACTAGGATTGTGGTTCCTACTTGAACAAGGGTGTATACTTCTGCCAACTAGAGACCACATTTCTA
Organism: Pleurodeles waltl; assembly: GCF_031143425.1. NCBI lineage: Eukaryota > Metazoa > Chordata > Amphibia > Caudata > Salamandridae > Pleurodeles > Pleurodeles waltl. Next base: position 69,202,254 of record NC_090440.1, on the reverse strand, counting down.
ACACAATTGAAGAGCACTTACCGGGGGGATAACATTTGTCAAGTGTGTGTAGTACAGGGAGTTATATGACTACAACTCCCAAAAGGCACTGTTACTGTTAACAAAACCACCAGCCCAGGGTTTCCTTCTCCAAATACCCTGTCCTGTACAATTGTAATGTACTCACCTGGGAGGATACCATGGGCTAACTGTTGGGAAGCAGATGGAATTACATGACTGTAAAGGCCAATAGCCCCTGTTTCTCCAAAACCAAACACCAGCCCATGGTGCACTTGCCCATTCACCCCTGTTTGTCATCTCTCTAATGCCCTTCAGTCACCTGGGAGAATAACATTTCTCAAATGTTGGGAAGTAGAGTGAGTGACCTGACTGCAAAGCCTAATAGGCACTGTTACTCCAAGTCCAAATACTAGCCAAGTGTTCACTTGCCCATATACACTTGTTCGTCAACTCACAAATGAAGTGTATTCACCTAGGAGGACAATATATGGATGGTATATGTTGTAAAAGGACTGACATTAATACAACTCCCAGGAGGCTCTGCTACTGTTAACCCAGCCACCAGTGCAGTATCCTCCTCTCCAAATATCCTGCTTTGGTAACGCCCAAATGACGTTTACTCACTTGGGAGGATGACATATGTATAGTGTGTGTGTGTAGATGAGAGAGTAACAGGACTGCAAATCAGAGGAAGCACTGTTTCCCCCATCCCAAACACCAGCACAATGTCCCCTGATATTATTTGTCAACTGTGTGAAGTAGATGGAATACCCTGCCTGCAACTAGCAGGAAGCACTGTTTCGCTGACTCCAAACACCAGAACAGTGTACATGTGAACTGTGTACTTGTATAGCCCACTACTCACCCATTAGGGTCTCAAGGCGCTGTACACATACCGCTGTGGAACCCCTCCTGGCTTTCCCCTGTGAGGTGCCTACACCTGGGCAACCTCCAAGGTGAAGCCAGGCATCCCAGCACTGTTGGGGCCGTTGTGGAGATTAAGCAAGCTATTGCCCAGAGTGGGACCCATGAATTAGATTAGGCACCAATGCGAGAGTTATCCGGTCCGAGGAAATTGAGCCCAAGACCTGCAGAGGCGGGAATTGAACCCTGGTCCTGGGTCAGATTTCTGCATCAGGGTCTGCTGCTCTAACCATTGAGCCACACTTCTCCACACTTCTCCATGTGATCAAAGAGCCCAGTTTGGCAGATCACAATATAAATTTACTCAGATGTGAGGATACCATTTGTAAAGCGTGTGTAGTAGAGGGTGTGACCTGACTGCTAAGGCCAGGATGCTCTGTATCTCTCACTCCAGACACAAGCCCAGGGTCCATATGCTCAAATAGTCATGTCTGTGAAATCCCAAATTAAGTTTACTGCCCTGGGAGGATACTTATGAAAAATGGTGGGAAATAGAGGGAGTGGCTGGACTGTGAATCCCAATTGGCCCTGTTTCCCTAACCCCAACAACAAAACCAGTTTCACTTGCAGAAATCCATCTAATAGAGAACTCCCAAATGAACTCCATACACCTGGGAGGAGGAAAATTGTCAAGTGTTTGCAGTAGAGGCAGTGATATGACTGTAACTCCCAGGAGGCACTGTTTCTCCAACTCAAAACACCACACCAGTGGTCACTTGATCAAATACCCTTGTCTGCTAAGTCACATTTGAGGTTTAATCATCAGGGAATGACCAGGATCCAGATCATGCTCAACTCGGAAATGTGTCTGGCTACTTAGCTCCATGTTGACCTTCCGACCCAAGATTAAACTATTGAGGACAGGCAGGACAGCTTAGCTAGTGGGCAAAACAATGATCCCAAAGGCCTGAAGAGATGGGCCCGGAATGGTATTGGCAGCAGACACATTAGCACCTCACTAACCATACAATGACTCCTGTCATATATACTACAAATTCCTGGGTCTGCCTGCATCACATTCGACTAGGCCTTAAAATGGGCCACAAATCTAGCTTGCCTAGCCACTCTTTAGCCTGCACTGGTGGCACAATGACATTCTCAGGCCACCCCCCAAAGGACAATGTTTTGCATATTTCAGCAGCTGTTTCAGGCAAGGAGATCTGGCATGCTCCACAAATGTCATGTCAATACAACCCATACCATGTGTATCTGTCACAATAGGATTACCTGCAAATCAACTAAGTACATGGTCTTTGCAAAATGTCACTGTAAAATTTTGGAGGTAGATGCCACAATACAACCAGCAACATTGTATCTTTCACATCAACAGGTTGAGCTCCCACTGGCTATACAGAGGCCACAGAAGAGGCTGCCACTACCCCCTGGATGAAGCCTGCAGTGATGAAGACACTCCTGGACATCTGGACTTGGAGGATGGTTCTTGGCCCATCTGGGCAATCTGGTCAGACACCAACAGTGAGTCTCACTGTGGCCACTACATCACTTACCGGCCCGGTTGCCTCAACATCACAGCCTATGCACCTCCCAACCTATGTCCCTAGCACAGTGTCAACCAACATGTGCCCCCCAATCCTGGATCCTGAGTCACAGCACTGCACTTCTATCAATGATGGTCCAGGAACCAGTGGGAGAGGGCACCCTGCTGGAAGGGTACAGGCCAGTGGGGGAAGGGTACGTGGGAGGGATACTGTGGGCCAGCAGGGTAAGGCCACTGGGGATGTTCCTGGCCAGGACACCATCAGCCATGTGGTAGAGTCCATCTGAAGTCCCAATGAGTGAAGGGACAATTACTTAATGAACTCCTCGAAATGAAGCTGATGCAGAGGGACTTATATAGAGAAAAGCGTGAACAGTGGGAGGCTCACAATACCAACATGGCCTTCCTAACAGGGGTGCTGAGGGACATTAACACAACACTGAGCAGGCTAGATTGTGCCCAACCATGTGTGTCTGTTTGACTACTCATGTGCCTGTTGTTGCAGTCTGTGTTTCATCAATGGAATGTACAATGTGCATTGACATATGGTAAGCCAGTCACATTGTGTTGTGTGAGGTTTTTGGAGACCTAGACTATCCTTGTGTTGAATGCACATATCTAGGTGAGGAGACATTACTGCCATCCACTGCCATCGCTTTCCTCATGATTGTTGTAAATGTCAGCCAACATGTACATGCATAAAAGCATGAGCTGTATATGCATGTTGTATGAGTCATTTAAGTCATGTGAGTAATGTGTATTGTGCCACAGCTCTTGCAAACCACATCTGCCCTTGCTGAACTGTTATTTGGAAGGCATACCATGACTCACTGTGCCCTTCAGGTTGCCACACACACCACATGCCAAATTGCTGTTGGCTACATGATGTACTGTCATGCATGTAAGTGATGGGAATGAAGTGTCATGTAGGTTCTGTCAGCTCAGCCTATAGAGAACAGAGCCTGTCACATGTATCTCCCAATATGGCACCTAGTCTAGGCTGCAGTAGAGATACTGTGACTCAGCCTACAGAGAGCAGTGCCTGTCACATGTATCTCCCAGTATGGGACCTGGTCTAGGCTGCAGTAGAGTTACTGTGTGTTAGAAATGGGGTCTTTGGTTGGCAGTCAGGTTACCCCCAGTCCAAGCAAGGACCCTCACTCCAGTCAGGGCAAAAGGGAAACACACCTGGTTAACCCCACTCAACCCCTTGGTAGCTTGGCACGAGCAGGAAGGCTTAACCGAGAAGCAATGTGTAAAGTATTTATACCAACACACACAGTAATACAGTGAAAACACTACAAAATGAACACCACACCAGTTTAGAAAAATAGGTACTATTTATCTTAATTGAACAAGACCAAAATGACAAAAATCCAACATACACAAGTCAAGATAGGAATTGTCAAAAGAATATGAGCCTTACTTCATAGAAAACAATGGAAACTTTGCTGTTACACAAAGTACCTTGTATGTGTCAAAAATAGAGCTGCGAGGGCGCGTCAAAAAAGTTAGCGATGCATCGATTTCTCACTCGTAAGCGAGACCGTGCATAATTTTTCTTCTCCGGTTAGGTAGGCACCGTATTATTTTTCTCTCCCGCAAGAAAGTGATGCGTCACTTTCCAGACAGGCACCATGGATCCACGCAGGCTTGTGTTGAATTTTGACGCCTAGCGATGATGCGTGTGAAATTCGGCCACACTGTAGTAGAAAACCTCACTACGTGGGGTTTACTTCATTAACAGCAGCTGCAAACGGGTGTTGGTTTGTTTCTCCGCCCGCGATGCATCGATCTCCCAGCCACGATGCAGGTGGAGCATCGATTTTTGCCGTGAAGCAGGTGGCGTGTTGTTTTTCAGCTGCGTTGCAGGTGGTGCATTGAAAATTTCCCAGCACGGCGTTCTGTGCGTGGATTTCACTCCTAGTATTGCCAACTTCACCTCTCAAGGGCCCAGGGACTGGATAGGACACCACTTGGCAGGGCAGGAGTCTCAGCAGAGAGTCCAGGTGCTGGCAGAGGAAGTCTTTGATGGCCCTGAAACTTCAAAACAGGAGGCAAGCTCAGTTCAAGACCTTGGAGATTCTTCTCAAGTAAGAATGCGCAACAAAGTTTAGTCTTTGTCCCCTTTCACAGGCAGAAGCAGCAACTGCAGGATAGCCCAACAAATCACAGTCACAGGCAAAGGGGCAGCACTTCTCAGCTCTTCATCTCTTCTCCTTGGCAGAGATTCCTCTTGATCCCAGAAGTAATCTAAAATTCTGGGGTGTTGGGTTCACTACTTATACCACTTTCTGCCCTTTGAAGTAGGCAAACTTCAAAGGAAAGTCTCTGTTGTTCACAAGATCCTGCCTTACCCAGGCCAGGCCCAGACACACACCAGGGGGTTGGAGACTGCATTGTGTGAGGGCAGGCACAGCCCATTCAGATGTAAGCGAGCACTCCTCCCTCCACCCTAGCTCAGATGGCCCCTCAGGATATGCCAGCTACTCCTCAGCTCCCTTTGTCTCACTGTCTAGAGGGGATTCACAAACAGCCCAACTGTCAGTCTGACCCAGACAGGTAATCCACAACCAGGCAGAGTCACAGAATGGTTTAAGCAGGAAAATGTCCACTTTCTAAAAGTGGCATTTTCAAACTGACAATTCAAAAAACAACTTTACCAAAAGAAGTGTTTTTAAATTGTGAGTTCAGAGACACCAAACTCCAAATTTCTATCTGCTCCCAAATGGAATCTGCACTTAAAAGTTATTTAAAGGCAGCTCCCATGTTAACCTATGTGAGAGATAGGCCTTGCAACAGTGAACACCAAACTTGGCAGTATTTCTCTGTTAGGACATGTAAAACACATCAGTACATGTCCCACCTTTAACATACACTACACCCTGCCCATGGGGCTACCAAGGGCCTAGCTTAGGGGTGTCTTACATGTATAAAAAGGGAAGGTTTGGGCATGGCAAGTGGGTACACTTACCAGGTCGAATTGGCAGTTGAAAACTGCACACACTGGCACTGCAGTAGCAGGCCTGGACCATGTTTACAGGGCTACTCATTGGGGTGGCACAACCAGTGCTGCAGGCCCGGCCCACTAGTAGCATTTGATTTATAGGCTGTGGGCACCTCTAGTGCACTTTACTAGGGGCTTATCAGTAAATCAAATATGCCAATCATGGAAAAGATAATGGCACATATAATTTACACAGGAGCACTTGCACTTTAGCACTGGTCAGCAGTGGTAAAGTGCTCAGAGTACCAAAAATAGCAACAACAGATTCCAGCACACAGTCAAAACATGGAAAGCAGAGGCAAAAAGACAGGGGAGACCAGCCAAAGATGACAGGTCTAACACTGTGGCTATGCAACTGTGGCTTAATGCTCACTCCCTGTACCCCAGCTGATCCTGTTATGTGGCCAATATGAGGCTATGGTGACAAAACCAGCCTAAATGCCTTGTTCCTTTGACTAGATTAGGAATGGGTACAACAGTAAGCCATTAATCTAGTCTACATGTGCACTTAGCATCATTGTCAATGTGTGTCTTTGACTCATGACACGTCTCTTACTCCCATAGCTCTGCTGTCACCTTCCCACAGGTCATATTTGTCCTTTACAGACGTATAGCATAACTGACAGTCCCACAATGCAGAAAGTCTGTTGATTCCTGGGAGGCCATGATATGTGATTAAGTAGCTTATTCATATAGCAGAAACTGTACAATGCATGCCTGTGTTTGTTGGATGCCACCTCTGTAGGATGGACACATATGTCCAGAGTAGTGTTCTGTGGTACAGGTACATAGCACATAACCAAACCCCCTGGAGTGCCATGAGTCTGCATTTGTTATTCCACATGTCCACACATGGACATGGGAGACTTTGTCTGTACTCACCATGACAGTCCCTTTATTGTTACTCATGTGTAATGTTTGAGTTTGTACTCTGGCAGTTGTCTGTAGGGCCTGCATGCAGTGAGTCATTCTCACCAAGCATGAATGTGTTGGTCCATTCATGCCTAAGGGAATTATCCTTCAGAAGCCACATATGTGTGTAGTGTTTCATAATGGCTCAGATCATAGTACAGGTTGCTAGAGCATGGGCTACCTGATGTCACTATGCTTGCTTAGGCAACACAAAAGGATGATGGATGGAGTGCTGAACAATGCAAACACTCACCCTCAGTCACTGATCTGGGTTTAATCCATCATTCTTTTGCTCACCATGCCACCCCAGTTTGGACTCAGCCATATGCAAATCAGTCTTGACCCTGTTCCTCATGGGAACAGTCCAGCGTGAACTGCCAAGCCAGGTCCTACCTGGACCGGAAACAAGCATCCTGGGACTAGTTTCAGGGTTTCACCCTTCATCAGCCAGGCTTGCTTGTATCCAGTGGCACAGTGAGCAAGGGACCCACGTCTGGGCATACCCTTCCCACTTAGGGCAATTTTAGCAACACAAAAGGATGATGGACGGAGTGTTGAACAATGCAAACACTCACCCTCAGTCACAGATCTGGGTTTAATCCATCATTCTTTGTCTCACCATGCCACCCCAGTTTGGACTCAGCCATATGCAAATCAGTCTTGAACCTGTTCCTCATGGGAACAGTCTAGCCCGAACTGCCAAGCCAGGTCCTCCCTGGACCGGAAACAAGCATCCTGGGACCAGTTTCAAGGTATCACCCTTCATCAGCCAGGCTAGTTTGAATCCAGTGGCACAGTGAGCAAGGGACCCACGTCTGGGCATACCCTTCCCACTTAGGGCAGTTTTAGCAACACAAAAGGATTATGGACAGAGTGCTGAACAATGCAAACACTAACCTCCAGTCACAGATCTGGGTTTAATCCATTGTTCTTTTGCTCACCATGCCACTCCAGTTTGGACTCAGCCATATGCAAATCAGTCTTGACCCTGTTCATCATGGGAACATTCCAGCCTGAACTGCCAAGCCAGGTCCTCCTTGGACAGGAAACAAGCATCCTGGGACCAGTTTCAGGGTTTCACCCTTCATCAGCCAGGCTAGCTTGAATCCAGTGGCACAGTGAGCAAGGGAGCCACATCTGGGCATACCCTTCCCACTTCGGTCAACTTTAGCAACAAAAAAAAGATGATGGACGGAGTGCTGAACAATGCAAACACTCACCCCCAATCACAGATCTGGGTTTAATCCATCGTTCTTTTGCTCACCATGCCACCCCAGTTCGGACTCAGCCATATGCAAATCAGTCCTGACCCTGTTCCTCATGGGAACAGTCCAGCCCGACCTGCCAAGCCAGTTCCTCCCTGGACTGGAAACAAGCATCCTGGGACCAGTTTCAGGGTTTCACTCTTCATCAGCCAGGCTAGCTTGAATCCAGTGGCACAGTGAACAAGGGACCCAAGTCTGGACCTACCCTTCCCACTTAGGGCAACTTTAGCAACACAAAAGGATGATGGACAGAGTGCTGAACAATGCAAACACTCAACCCCACTCACAGATCTGGGTTTAATCCATAGTTCTTTTGCTCACCATGCCACCCCAGTTTGGACTCAGCCATATGCAAATCAGTCTTGACCCTGTTCCTCATAGGAACAGTCCAGCCCAAACTGCCAAGCCAGGTCCACCCTGGACCAGAAACAAGCATCCTGAGACCAGTTTCAGGATTTCACCCTTCATCAGCCAGGCTAGCTTGAATCCAGTGGCACAGTGAGCAAGGGGCCCACGTCTGGGCATACCCTTCCCACTTAGGGCAACTTTAGCAACACAAAAGGGTGATCGATGGAGTGCTGAACAATGCAAACACTAACCCCCAGTCACAGATCTGGGTTTAATCCATTGTTCTTTTGCTCACCATGCCACCCCAGTTTGGACTCAGCCATATACAAATCAGTATTGACCCTCTTCCTCATGGGAACAGTCCATCCCAAACTGCCAAACCAGGTCCTCCCTGGACCGGAAACAAGCATCCTGGGACTAGTTTCATGGTTTCACCCTTCATCAGCCAGACTAGCTAGAATCCAGGGGCACAGTGAGCAAGGAACCCACGTCTGGGCATACCCTTCCCACTTAGGGCAACTTTAGCAACACAAACGTATGATGGATGGAGGGCTGAACAATGCAAACACTCACCCCCAGTCCCAGATCTGGGTTTAATCCATCGTTCTTTTGCTCACCATGCCACCCCAGTTTGGACTAAGCCATATGGAAATCAGTCTTGACCCTGTTTCTCATGGGAACAGTCCAGCCCGAAAGTATTCTTGCTTAGTCATTGTAGGCCCTGAGCAGGGTAGTGGGTTGGTCTGCAGATGGAAATATATATACATCTGTAGTCATGTCCCTGTACTTATTGGCTTGTGTAGCTTCTGGAGTACTGGCAATCAGAATGGTCCTAGCTAGATGTTACTGATATGTATAAGACTCAACCATTTGTGATGAAACGTGTGATTATAATCTATTGATTTGTCTTTTGTATCCATGTAGAACAGCACCCACCTAAAGAACGCACCATGCAGAGCCATCACCCAGAAGGTGCAGGCCCTGGGTGTCCACAGCCAGCATAGCTCCCACTGCATGAAAAGATGGGAGGACCTGAGACACTGTGCCAGGAAAATCACTGAGGATTTCCTCCCAAGGTGGGTGGGGTGCCCGTTGGACCATGACTTCCCCCAATGGCAAGCATTCTGGCGGTGGCCTATCCAGAGCTTGATGGGCATTTGAGGACAGCACAGCAACCACAAGGGCATGAGTACATGGCATATTCCTGTCTGTCACATTGCCAAGTGAACAGTTTTGACAGCTCTCCTGACAGTTAGGGATGAGCCATGTGTCACACAGTAGTTGATTGATTGTTTGTGTAGACATGTCAAGTGGTGCATACTGATGTGCCTTGCCTATTGGCTCAGGCACCTAGGGCACAACTGTGTACAATCCACAAACCACCTGCTCTCCAACGACGATATATGGCTGTGTTCATTGATCAATCAAGTACTGTTTGTTGTTATAGTGTGTGTAAATTCTATGCAACAGACCACTACTCCTCAATGTTACAGGCCAAAGATAAGTAAGTGATGGATCACCGTCATCAGTCATGTGTCTGGATAAATGTGTATATTGGCATCTGCCACCCAGAAGCTAGTTGTATTCAGCATATGACGGGTGCTGGTGCTTCAGTGTAGTCTGTAATGTGACGACGGCCATCATACCTATGGCAAAGCCTACATTGTACTTTACGTGCAGCTATCAATCAATACATCCCCTTGGTAAGTGAGGAATTTTCACTGATATGATTTATGTGCCATCACGGTAGACAAAATTTATTGTGTGTACATGCCAGCATGTGTTCCTTTCTCATTAGAAAAACATTTGAAGCTGGAGTTTCATGCACGGTCTATCTGTGTTGATGGGATGATGTCTGTATTCCCTCATGTATATGTGCATGGCAAATTGTGTGGAGAATAGGACATTAACAATAAGGGTACATTTCATGTTGTGCCACATTCAGGAGTGTGTCACCATTGTTTATTGGCTGACACATTCCCTCATGCATCATAGCATGTCATTTGGCATGTACAACTGCAGTAGCAATGAGGGACATGACAGGTAGGCCTAGAGTTATGAGCCACAATGTGAATTTCTATGCCCTTGATGTGGCAGCATGTAGCAAAGTGCACTACACATGTGTAATGTGTAAGGTTTGTGACCTGACTGTTGGCATGCATCAGAGTGACTTGCAGTTATGTTGAAATCACATGTGTTTGGGTGCAGGCATTTCATCCACAGACAGACATCTGGGTCTGCATGGCCATAATGGAGACAATGATGTAGCTTCCAATTGGGCAACATGTTGAGGACCTTGAAAAAGTACTTGCAAATCTATGGGCCTCTCCAACATCCATGGGTCTGATGGCATCTACTGATGCATACAGAATATGTCATTGTAAGGGGTGCCAGACATTAGTGGTGATTACCCTGGGGCTTGGTGATTCATTGTGTTGTGGATTTTGGGAACATCTCTTCCTGACATATTGCACATTGTCTACAGTATCCATTTCCATGCCACATGTGGGACCTATCTGAGCAACATTAGTACTACCTTAATGACTCTATTAGAACAAATATCACTTGGTGAAGTGTGCATTGTCGATATGTTTCCAGTGTGATATGAGTATTTACATGTCACATTCTCCTGGTTATTGTACTTTTGCCATCAACATGGCAGGATTTTAGAGCATCATTTCTTATTGTTGAGTCATTCTGTATGTGACAAACAGATGTGTGGGATCTGTGGGAATGCAGTTGGCATTGGGTATGATAGCCGATAACTAAAGTCTGCTCCCTGCGGCAAAGCTTCGAGGGTGATGAGGTCTCCTACTTGTTGAATGGTTACTGTGATTGCACAACTTCAGCCATGCAAATATAGTTGTCTGAGATCCTGATTTTCCTGTGGGCAACTGTTGACAGTTCAGATGCACATGGTATGGCACATGTATGAGCCACTTAGATGCACTTTGTTGCTGGGGCCTACTTGATACGATGGTAATGTTTGCTAATAAGAGCTGCTGTTTAAGTGTGATCATGGACATGTGATGACCCTATTTCTTTTTTTTATTTCCAGCTTCAGCACCAGTAAGCGAAGGAGACATGGCACAGCTGAGTAGGGAAGGGCCATAGGAGCTTGGGTCAAGACACTACAGAGTGCCACGGGGGAGACTGGAACATCCTCTTCATTATTGGATTCTTCTTACTGTGGACACTCCCTATTGGTACCGGACCCATCTGGGCATCCCCCTGTACCATCTTTGTCCACCAACCACTGTTCTATAACCGTACTCCCTGTTGCTCCCCAGGCAGTTGGCCGTGCCCACTCACCTAAAAGGGTGTTCGTCTTCTTTGCCGCAAGCACTTCTGCCCCAGCCCCTGTTACTCCTGCTGCCCACAGTGAGGAGGCTATTGGCCGTCAGCAAACAAATACATTCCTAGAAGGCTTTCATGGTACAAAGTCTGGCCTACAGAGATGTTTTCAGGTCTGGCCTCCACTCTGACAGCAGCCAGTCAACCCCCACCTTCCGTACCCCCTCCACTTCCCTCTTCCCAATCCAATCCCCCTTTCCTCTAACTACCCAAAGCACACAGACTGATCCGCACACACCCACCTCAACACACAAGAGCAGCACACACAGACACAAGTGTCACAAAACGCACTGGCACGCAAGCAAACAACAGACACATACTGACACAACATCACCACTTCTCCAGACACCCCCTCCACCAGCAGCATGACACATACATCAAGCATAGCCACAGGCACCACATTGCAGTCAGTAACACACCCTCAACACCCAACATACCTGCAGACACCACCCCAACAGACACCCAGACATCTATCACAAGCTACATACCTGCATATACCACCCAAACATGCACACAGACATCCACCACATCAAGAATACCCACAGACATCACCCCAACATACACACACACATCTACCACTCAGTCCCCCAGCACCTCCAGCTTCCCAAGACAAACGCACTCACTCACCCATGCAACAGACAACACCCAGACATAAGCATACCTCTCAGAAGCATACACCCACAACATCCACACTGACACAACAGACTACCACTTCCTCGACCTCTAAATCCCCACCCCTTCTGCAGATCGTCCCTGTGTTCCTAAGTCAGATTTTCTGTTTGAACTTGCCCTTTTCCATGTTCTCTCCACCCTGTCCCAAACCCAAGAGGCCGCGACCAACCTCCAAACCCCTTCCTTCCACCTACAAGTCCTCCCCTAACCCCTGCAAGCACCCATACCCCCATGAAAATGTCCACCCCTCCCAAGAACCAGCCCACCCCTCCCAAACCCAAGCCCAAATCCCCCTGCCAAATCTGACCCTCCCAAGATAATTCCTGAGGTGTCTGCGAGTCCACTTGATGCCCCTTCCTGTGGCGGTTCCCTGGCAGTTAGGAGTCACGTGATAGTATCATGATGTTCCTGTGCCAACGCATATGGACTGGCCAATTGCCTTGGACTTTACCTAATTCAAAGTTATTAAACCCAAACAGTTTTCTTTTTTTTTGGGTGTACATTTGTCCTGCATTTCCTTTTCTACCTTTATGTTGTTCTTGAGTGACTTGTGTTGTCTGCCTATAGTTGTGTGTTTTTCAGCCAGCTTGCTGATCCATTGTAGTTGTTTGCAGTACCTGACTCTGTGGGCAGTGCTGGTGTCTCCCAAGACAAGGGTATATGTTGACTATATGGATATGTGTGTAAATACAATTGTGGTGTCATGGCATTGTGTACTGTTTGTTATGGTAAGTATTTTATCTTGCGTTTTCCAATGTGAGCATGTATGGTGTTAGAATTGTCCCTTGATATGGATTATGTATCCATCTGATGAGGGCAGCATACGTTTTGCTTGTGCAGACATGGAGTGTGTTAATTGTGCTACCTGTGTTGGCATTTGACTGTGCATGTGTCCATTTAGCTGTGTGTACCTTGCAGCTAGTTCATGTAGAGGTATGTCCCATGCAGTTGGGGTTGTATGTGCTTTGATGACTTGCACTTCCACTTTGTGCAGATGGGCATGTCATTTGTGTCTAGTATTGTTTGTCCCTGAAGGCAAATGGTGTTTAAGGAGCATGTGCAAAGTGTTATATGTCCCAGTGCAGCCTCCTTCAATGAGTGTTCCTGATGCCCGTCCCTAATGTGCAGGTATTGTTTGCATAGTGATCCTTGTATAATTGTCTCTCTGTCTATTGTGCATCATATTGTCCTTCCATTGTGTTGCAATGTGTGTGATGTGTGTGTCCATTGCAGAACTGTTTACTGGGAGTGTCGTTTGTGTTCTATGCCACATCCATATATATGTGTGCTGAATTTCACAACAGTCCATTGCATATGAGGAATGTGAGTGTGTGAGTTGTATTTGTATATGTGATGTTGGTGTGTTGTGTGAGACAATGTTGTATACCCTTCACTGTCCCTGTGTCTGAGATGAGTAAACGTGTTTTTGTGTAGTGTTGTGGTGCAGTGTGAGAGACCAGTCCAAAGGGAGCGCATTGTGACTGTGCATTTGTCCTTCTTTGTGTGTGGTTCTGACGCGGGACACAATGACAAGTGTACTTGCGGCTCGTAGCATGATTCCCATATGATGTGTCTGACGCTGCGGCGATCTCTTGTTACTGTTAAAAACACAGACAGGTGTATGTACATACGGTCGATTGCATCCACGGTGGCAAGGATTTTGTGCACCTTCGATGATCAGCAGCGGCTGCAGGACGAGTGTGATGGGCACCTTTGCGGCACCAGACGTATGAGGCTGGCTGCAGTTGAGTGTCCCCCTTTATACCTCCCCCTTCTCCAAATGCTGAGACATGGTGGTTGGACCGCCATGGTCACATTGGTGGTGTGGAATCTCACACTATGTCCGGAGAAAACACAGGCTCTGGCCTGTTTGTGCAGCCTTGTGGTAGTCTGTTCTGCCTGGCAGTGCCGGCAGGACTTCAGCTGTCTTTGCTCCATAGGCCAACATGACTCATAATTTGGCGGTCTGACCCGACGACGGTCAGACCGCAATTGCCACCACAGCGTTCCCCGGACCGCTAAACTTGTAATGAGGCCTTTAGGTTATCAGGGCCTCCTCCAAGTTGGGGTAAGACTCTGCTACACCTCCATCTAAGGTCAATAGCCTATTTCTTCCAAACACTGGGACTGGTTCCCACAACAAGGACCTATCTCTCTAATCTTGAGAGCTGTCTCAAATGCAGCAAACAATTTGTCTATGTTGCCCTAACCACAAACGATGGCACAATACCCTTGAGTAGTTAAGGATCAGGTGACCTTTTGCAGACACATCTTCTTGCATGCTGCCACCATTACTTCTGAGACTCAGATGCAGCCTGACCTTTCTCTCTCCCAAGAACAGCTGCTTTTAAGCTGAGGATAACTTCTTTTTCTCCAGGGCAAGAGCTGAATTGAGTGGCAATTGGACCTCCAATTCTCCTTTTAGAGGGCCATCTCTGAGGTGCTTGTGCTGGCTCAACAAGTGTCAGTGTCACAGAACTTTCGGATGTAGTTCTGTGACAGAGTTTTGAGACTCAATATCTTCCTTGTTTACACGTCTTGGGTACTTTCCTCCTTCATGAGTCTTTTGGCTTTTCAACACTCTTCCTGGGCCATAAAGGCCTTTTCATAGTCCCCCTTCTCAGTGGATTGTCCCAGAGGTATTCCTCTATCCTTGCACAGGGCCCTCAGGTCACTGATATTGAATGAGAACAGGCTGTCTAGGTCCAACTTCGTTGTTCTCTTACTTTTTAAAAAGGTGCACAAATTTGAATCAGCAGTAATTTAGAATAAATGACATTGTCCTCTCTTCAGGTTGTTAAAAGTGGTGAACATCCTATGCAGAGCACGTTAACCATTGTTAAACTAGAAGCACCTAAAAACTGCTGCTCCTTGGTATACATAAGGTCTGAGCGCCATATTTACAAAGAGGAGCTAGACCTGTCTAGTGCCACTTTTCCTAGGTGTGCAGCAGTTTTTAGGAGCGCTGCCTTACCCTGCACCGTTTACTAAAAATGATAACCAGGGTAGGTCTTCCCTCCAAAAAAATGATGCTATCCTGCTAGCATCAAATCACAAGCCTAACGAAAAAAGATGCACACCAAGTAAAATTGACTCACTTGCATCAAAACATTAATGACTGGTCAGCCCAGGCATTAAAATGACACACAGGCAAAGGGATATATGTAAAAAACACAAAAACACTGACAATCCATAGGACAACATGGACCTGCTGCTGCTCCAGCTAGGCTCACAGAGACAATAACAGGGATGACGCCAAGCACCACCACTGCATCACCCACCATCACCACCACAGTAACCACAAAGACAGCTCAGGAAAAGGGATTGCATCTATCGCCAAAGAATGTCAATAATTGGCCTTAGAGAAGATGGCGTTATTAAATATTATTGTTTGTAGCTGGAGACCATCATCTAGCTGCTCCAACAAATAGTACCTACTATCACGGCAAGAGCTGACAGGCAAACTAATCTACGACCCCTGACAAAGCTCCTGGCTGTGCTGCACATGCAGGTCTCTGGCTTCTTTCAAACAAGTGCAGCATGAGTCGGCAGAATATCAGCCTTCCTTCTCTTCCTTCCTGCCAACCATACTGGATGCCATCATCTGTCTGCTGCCACATCCTCTTCCCCAACACCCAGCAACTGCAGAAGGAGATAATAGAAGATTTCCATGCAATTGTTTGGTTGCCACACATGTTGGGTGCCATGGATTGCATGCATGTTCAACTCGTTCCTCTGGCTGCAACTGAACATTTGTAATGCAATAGGAAGCACACACATTTGATCAACGTCCAGGCCATTGTGGACCATCGGGCACTCTTCATCAATGTCCTGGCAAAATATCCAGGCAGCGTTCATAATACCTATTTCTTCCGGCACTCAATCATCATCAATCAACGTTTCCAGGATGGACAATATGGAAATGGCCTACTCGTAGGTAAGCTAGCACAGCCCACAAAAAAATACAACAAATAAGACATATGGGCCAAACAATGCACTCACCACACTCTGCACACGTAGATAGTGACTCATGGATGACTGCTGATCAACACATATGCAACATACATCACTCCACACATCCAATTCATATCATCCTCACCTAGTGCTCCATGTACAAGACCCTAGCACCACTAGGGCATCACGTTTACTGATGCTGCGGTGGAGCAATACCCACTCCACATTGACAAGGCGGTTTCAAGCCACTTTTTGTTTCTTAATGCCTTCTTGTTTATGTGGCACCTTCACACACATCACTTAGGGGCATATTTACATGCCCCTTGTGCTGTTTTAGCGCCGCCTTAGTGTAAATTACATGATGCTAAGATGGCGTTAAGGTGGCCATTCCCCGTGCCATTTTACAAAGTGGCGCTATGCTTACATTGTGCTATTTTGCAACCCCTTGCTCCATATCATGGCTGCATCAGGCATAGTGTAAGGGGGGTGTTACCATACAGGGATGCCTGAGAAAATGGCATAGTGAAATTTACAGGATTTCACTGTGCAATTATTTCTGTCATTTTAAATGCCTGCTCAGGGCACATGTAAAGGTGACGTCTCCATTATAATCTATGGGTCTCCCTGACCTTTGCTGCACTAGCATCAAAACTGATGATGCTAATCTGACTCTGTTGTGGTAATGACCGCCATGGTGCGCCTTATAGTAATTACTGGGCAACCATAGTGTAGTTAGGAGGGGCAAGGGGGACGCTAGAAAACTGGTGTTGCCGCTGGTGCTGGAGCAACACCCATTGCATTTTGGCACAGTTCCACATTTGCGGAATACTGGTAACCTAATGCAGCACCAAAAAATAAACCCACCTTAGGAGTGGCATTATCAAAGTGCAAGCAGGAGCAAAACTTGATTTTACCGAAGTATTACCATTTTCCTATGTGTGATGCATTATGCAACACACGTAGAATGAGTAAATCTCCATCATGATTGGTCATGTGCAGGAAGGAATACCTTCCTGCACATAATCAATCACACCCACAACACAGACATCCGTGCACCATGGTGCAAGGATGTCCATGTTGAAGCTTGGCAGTTGACTCAGTGCCAGTGCAGGGGATGGGCTCTCACAGTGTTGCAGGGCAGCGCAGCAACACATTTCCTGCCCTGTCGTGTGCCACAGGGGCGTGTAAATGAGCCACAAATATAGCAGTAGAATTTAAGATACTATGCCACCCTTTGAATGATGTCTACACATATATATGCATGCCTGCCTAGAAATATGGATAACAGCTCTGTGTGCAAGGGAGGTGTATGATGTATACTGGGAAGGGGCATGCAACACACACAGGGCAGAACACCCTTCTCATGGAACACACAACAGAAACTAGGAGAAGACACACACAACATGGCTCATCAGCAGGTCCATGTTACTGGACACGTGCAATAATCTGCAACATCACACATCCTACATGGGTGAACTGCCATGCCACACTAATCACACAATCACCATGCCCCAAAGCCGAATCCTTGACTGGAAGGTGCACCATCACACACAATTACAATCATGCATGCAAACAAGAAACCACACAAAACCAGATGAAAGTCTTACTCTCTACAGACAAATACTGTGTAAGGCAAGTTTGTTCAAAACACAAGGGCAAGTCTGACACTGTCTCTCTTCTTCCATTGCAGCTGATTAAGGATATGGCATCCAGCCGTCGGTGATGACACCATAGCCCTCATTATCACATTGGCGGTGTACTGAATGCTACTGTTAAAGTGGCGGTAATAGCGCCAACCGGCTGGCAGTCATTACCGCCAAATTATGAGCATGGCGGTGAGACCTCCCATAGACAGCCAATGTACCACACCAACCGTCAGGGCGCTAACACCACCGACCACTGCGGTAGCCACCTACAGCCGGGTGGAAGTCAAGGTACCACCCACCAAATTATGACATAGCAAACCGCCAGGATTTCCGGGAAGTTAACAACACCATTAAAAGCCTGGCGGAAACACATTACAGAATAGGAAAGACTCACCTTCAGGGACACAGAGGACTCTGCGGCCACCATGGAACCGGCACTCCAAGTCTTCATGATGCTCTACCATGTCATGGCCGTCCTGGAGCATCAATGCTGGTGAAGACGTACAGTACAGATGCCTAGCACACAAGGGAGGGAGGGAGGAAAAGGAGAGTGACACACACACACACAAACACACACAACCATCTGCACAGTACATCAATAGCTACAGCACCCAGAAGCAAAGAATGCAAGGACACATACCTGTAGTAAAACCACTGTAATTTGCAGCCAACAACCACCATAATGAATAAATAAATAACTATATACACGTCAATGTACAGATTGGGCCAATGGGCAGTCCAGAGTACTAAAGGGTAGCATGGCCACTGGACATCGTCCAAGCCCCAACTTGACTCCTGACATTATCAGGACTCCACTTTTCAGGGGCATCATGTTGGAAATGGTCAGGCACTTCAGGGGGGCAGGGGGTTGGTGGGGCACCGCAGCTGGACTGAGTATCATGCCCACTGGTTCTGGAGGGGGCTCCTTGCCCACTGGTTCTGGAGGGGGCTCCATGCCCACTGTCCCCGGAGGGGTGTCTTAGGCCACAGTTTCTGGAGGGGGCTCCTTACCCACTGTCCCTGGAGGGGTGTCTTAGGCCACAGTCTCTGGAGGGGGCTCCTTGCCCACTTTCCCTGGAGGGGTGTCTTAGGCCACAGTTTCTGAAGGGGGCTCCTTGCCCACTGGTTCTGGAGGGGGCTCCTTGCCCCTGTCCCTCGAGGGGAGTATTAGGTCACAGTCCCTGGAGGGGAGGGCTACATGGCCTCTGGTGGTGTTGGGGGGTAATCCTTGCTGTCAGGTGGTGGATGGGGATCCTTGTCCTCAGGTGGTAGATGAGGATCCTTGGGCTCATTCCTGTGAGGGGTCCCCTTTGTCATGTGACTTGTGTCCTTGCCTTCAGGTTTAGGAGGTGCCTCCACTGACCCCATCCTCTGTCTCCTAGGTTCCGCCACCCTAGATCTCTGTTTCTGAGGTGGAGGTGTGACCTTGCTGGGAGTGGCTGCCGTCCCACTCAGGGGCCCCTTAGTGGCAGCAGCAGATTTTTGGGTGGGAGCAGTGGTAGACTGGGTGGTTGGGACCTTGCACTTACGGGCAGGAGGAGAGGTAGGGGTAGGGAAGAGGTCAAGATGGGCAAGGAAAATCTTCTTAGGGTCATTGGGGATGGGATGTGGGAGGAGGGATGGGAGTGGAGGTAGAGGGAGAGGTAGTAGGAGGAGTATGTGTGCTGGACTTGGGTGCAGGTGCATGGACAGTGTGCGTGTGTGAGGTGGATGGCTGTTGGGGTCTCTGTGAGCGTTTGTGTTTCTCTGCTGCATGAGGTGGTGAAGGTGGTGGTGGTGGTGTCTGCCCATGTGGTGTGTGGGGTGCATGTCTGTGGGTCTGCTCTTGTGGTGTCTGTAGGCAAGGGTGTACAGGTGGCAGGGTCTGGGGCTGTTGATGCAGTGCATACAGGTGTGAGTGCGGATGTGACTGTGAGGGAGGAGCTGGAGGAGGGGGAGACAGTGGAGGCAGTGGATGTTGTGTGTGCATCTGTCTGTTGTTTGTGTGAGTGCTTGTGGCTTGAAGTTTGGTGGCTGTGTTTGTCTGTGCCACTCTTGTGTGATGTTTTGTGTAAATGCTTGTCTGTATGTGTGCATGGAATGGGTTGGGATTGAGGAGACTGGGACTGGGAAGTGGTAGTTGGAGGGGGGACGGTAGGACCAGGGACACTGGCTGCCATCAGAGAGGAGACCAGAGCCTGAAACGATCCCTGTAGGGCTGCCAAGCCACTGTGAATGCCGTCCAACAGGCATTGCATTGCTGCATCTGGGATGCCAGCCCCTGGATAGCATTCACAATGGTTGACTGCCGTATAGAGATGGATCTCAGGAGGTCAAGAGTCTCCTCACTGAGGGCTGCAGGGCTCACTGGGGCAGGGCCTGAGGTGCCTGGGGCAAAGGAGATGCCCACTTTCTTGGGTAAGCGGGCCCGGGCAACTCAGTGGAGGGCTACTGGGAGGGCTGTGCTGGTATGCGGGGTGCTCCCCTCACCCTTCATCCCACTGGTCCCCTCAGCGTCGGTGGACTCTGCCTCCTTGGTGCTCCCCTCGCCCTTCATCCCACTGGTCCCCTCAGCATCGGTGGACTCTGCCTCCTTGGCTCCTGTGGGTGGCAGCTCCTTCACTTGCCGGTGCCTCTGCTCCTTCACCAGATGATGCTAATGCACACATGGACAGGATGACAGAAAAAAATAAAGGGGGGGAGAAAGAAAGGGAGCAGTAGGTCAATTACAGCACCAACACCACAGATGGCATACACATCACCATCACACACAGGGACCAAGATTGAGCAGTATGCACCACACTGGCATACCATTGGCTAGGTACCACATTAGGTAAGAGCCAAACACTGCCAACTGCACCCCTCCTGGGACCTACTAGCCCTCTCTGACATGGAAAGCCACCTAGCTAGCTATCCAGATTTTGATATTCACCCAATAAACCAGAGCTGGACCACACAGCAATGTATGAGCTGGTAAAAAGGGGCATCCACTGACTGAAACCCACCACCAGAATCCCATGCCAGGCAGCAAAGATGGTTCTCACACACTTGACTTACCCCCTTGTGGCTGCTAAAATGCTCTCAAGCGCCCATCCAGCTCTGGATAGGCCACTGCCAGTATGTGGGCCATCGAGGGAAGGTTTCGACGGGCACCCCTTCCTCGTTGGGAGGCTCTCCCCAGCTGGGCCTCCGCAGTCTTCTGGGCCCAGCGTCTCAGGTCCCCCAACCGTTTCCTGCAGTGGGTGCTATGCAGGCTATAATCCCCCAGGGTCCCCACCTCCTTGGCAATGGCAAGCCACAGGTCTTTCTTCTGATGGGTGCTGACCTGCAAGGAAACACAAACAGAGGGACACCATGAATCTGAATATCCAGCCTGTCACACATATGGCATTCAGACATCATTTGCCCCTCAAATGTCACACACATCACCCGGAGCCCTGCATGTACACTACCACCAACCATACCTCCCACCCAAATGACACACTGCCAACACACACACATCTTCATGCAGCCTTGTTGCATGCAAAGTCCCCATGGTGTACTCACCTGTTAATCTGGAGGCCCATACAGAGGTAGGATCCCATCCACCAGGTGCTCTCACTACTACAAAGTGAAGGCAGGGACCCCTTCCCCTGTCGCACAGGCCACTGCACTGGATTCAAGCTAGCCTGGCTGATGCAGGGTGATACCCTGAAACTGGTTCCAGGATGCATGTTTCTGGTCCAGGGAGAACCTGGCCTCGCAGTTCGGGCTGGACTGTTCCCATGGGGCACAAGGTCAAGACTGATTTGCATACGGCTGGGTCTGAACTGGAATGTCATGGCAAGCAAAAAAAAATGATGGATAAAACCCACATCTGTAAGTGGGGGAGACTGTTTGATTTGTTCTGCATTCCGTCCATCTCCTGTTGTTTTTGCATTTGTCGCCCCAAGTGGGAAGGGTATGCCCAGACGTGGGTCCCGTGCTTGTGATGCCACCAGATTCAAGCTAGCCTGACTGATGAAAGGTAATAGCCTGCAACTGGTCCCAGGATACTTGCTTCTGGGCCAGGGAGGATCTGGCCTGGCAGTTCTTGCTGGACTGTTACCATGGGGAACAGGGTCAAGACTGATTTGCATATGGCTGTGTCTGAACTGGAATGGCATGGCATGGCATGGCATGGCAAGCAAAAAAACAGACAGATTGAACCCAGATCTGTGACTGGGGTGAATGTTTGATCTGTTTTGCATTCCATCCATCTCCGTTGTTTTTGCATTTGTTGCCCCAAGTGGAAGGGTATACCAGACGTGGGTCCTGTGCTTGCTATGCCACCAGATTCAAGCTAGCCTGGCTGATGAAGGGTGATAGCCCGAAACCTGTCCCAGGATGCTTGTTTCAGGTCAAGGGAGGACCTGGCCTGGCAGTTTGGGCTGGACTGTTCCCATGGGGAACAGGGCCAAAACTGATTTGCATATGGGTGGGTCTAAACTGGAATGGCTTGGCAAATAAAAAAAAACTGATGATTAAACCCACATCTGTGACTGGAGGAGAATGTTTGATATGTTCTGCATTCCGTCCATCTCCTGTTGTTTTTGCATTTGTCACCCCAAGTAGGAAGAGTATGCCCAGACGTGGGTCCTGTGCTTGCTATACCATCAGATTCAAGTTAGCCTGGCTGATGAAGGTTGATACCCTGAAACTGGTCCCAGGATGCTTGTTGCTGGTCCAGGGAGGACTTGGCCTGGCAGTGTGGGCTGGACTGTTCCCATGGGAAACAGGGTCAAGACTGATTTGCCTATGGTTCGGTCTGAACTAGAACGCCATGGCAAGCAAAAAAACTCATGGATTGAACCCAGATCTTTGACTGGGGGAGAGTGTTTGATTTGTTCTGCACTCTGTCCATCTCCTGTTGTTTTTGCGTTTGCACAAACACATGTGCAGCTATATAGCTTTCCCCCAAGTAGAAGATTTGGCCACCTGGATTTGATGCAATGGGAAATATTCCAAATGTTATTGGGACCATTGACGGAACACATATTGCCTTAGTTCCCCCCGGGCCAATGTTTAGGAATAGGAAGAGTTTCAACTCACTCAGGGCCAGATTTATACTTTTTCATGCAAAACTGCGTTAGTTGGTTGGATGGTTTTGTGTCAGAAAATGACACTAGGCAGGTTAGAGTCATTTTCTTTACTCTAGCCTGCCTAACGTCATTTTTTGGTGCAAAACCCCCTTCTTCCATACCGCCAGCCCCACCCGACTAACATTTTTTTCATGCTAGCCTACCCTTTGCACCGGCTTGCACCATTCCATAAAAATGGTGCTCCGCTGGTGCACAGAAATGGTGCAAGCCGGTGCTAAACTTTTTATATCAGGGCCAGAGTGTGGCTTATAGGTGAGCCTGAGTCCTCACCTAATGTATATCAGTGTATGCCTTCAGGAGTCATCCCCTATGCCATTGTGTAAGGCTAATGTTTGTCCCTCACTTCTTGCAGGTGACTGGCTACCCAAACCTGTTGTGGCTCTTGACCCCTGTAAGGAATCAGAGGAGAGGGGCTGAGAATAGGTATAATGATGCTCATGGGCTCACCAGGAGGATGATTGAAAGGACCTGCATTCTCCTGAATACCAGGTTTAGGTGCCTCCATCTGACAGGTGGATCCCTCTTCTACTCTCCTGAGAAGGTCTGCCAGATAGTTGTTGTGTGTTGCACAACCTGGCCATCAGACGACATGCAGGAGGAAGAGGGTGAAAATGTTCCAGTCACAGCAGTGGACCCTGAGGACAGTGAGGATGAGGAGTAAGAGGATGAGGATGTGGACAACGGAAATACTTCCAATGACAACAGGTAAGACAGTAGAACTGACCATACCTCTAATAAATTATTTTTTTGTGTGGCAGTAGCATGATGTCAGCCACTTTCTTAGCATCACAACTGACTGTCACCTATGCCTTCCCAACTGTGTACTGATGTGATGACTACAAACTGCTACAGGCCATTTGTTGGATGGAATTACAAAGTTCTGGACAATTGTGCACAGGATGACATAGTTCAATACATTGCACATTTCTGTCAGATAAAGCACTATTAGTACAGTTGTGTTCAAGGGTGTTTATTGAAGTGAAAATTATGAAGGAATAGGGTAATTGAATGGAGTGATGGTAAAGGAAAGTCCAGTGCCTAAGGGCCCATAGGAAGGGGAGCAATGGCAGTTCGAAGTGGACAAGGTTACATAGTGGAACACAAGGGGGACATTCCGGAGGGTCTCATTTCCTGGCAGTGGTTTTGGTCTTGGCAAGTGTCTCTGGTGTCTGTCTGGGTCGCAGGGGACGTTTTCAGGGTGGTTCGCCTTCTGCAGGGGGAGGGGTGCTGGTGGCTTGTGGGTCCTGTGGCAGGACCTCCTGTCCCCTAGCTGCAGCAGATTTGGAGGGCCGGCCAGTTGACTGGCTAGTGGAAGGGGCCCACTGGTGTGAGGTATACTCCCTCATGGTCTTGGCCATATCACCCAGTACCCCTGATATGGAGACCATGGTGGTGTTGAGGGCCTGCAATTCTTTCTTGATCTCCTGGTGGTGTTCCTACTTCAGCCACTGGTTCTCCTGTATGATGTCTGTCACCTGACCCATCTTGTCTTGGGATTGTTGGTAAGCCCCCAGGACATTTGTGGGTGCCTCCTGGCCGGACGGTTCCCTGGGCCTGTCCTCCCCCTGGCGCACAGCTGTCCTCCGAGTGTCCCTGGCCCCCTCTGCCTGTGTCCCCTGAACGGTGTGCCCACTGCCACTGACCCTAGGACCCTGATTGTCTTGCCTGTGAGGTGTGAACTGGAGTCCCTGTACAGGTGGGCACACTGCTGATTGACGTGTCCTGGGGACAGAGTGTTGTGTAGCCTTTTTAGTTATAGCTTCATACACATTATTTTAGCAACCTAGGCCTGCCGCTGTGCACTTTAACCTAGACATATTTTATTCAGCTTTGTTTTATTTTTTGAACAATAGCCACATTTGCGTTCTTGTTTTATTTTCTCTATCTAGCTGGTCTTTGCCTAGGCCAGCACTGCGTTCTTAAACAAGACATTTCTTTCACTCTGTGCTTTTCTCAAGGCTGCAGTAAGATTGGTTGCCGGCACACGTGGTACACTCTGGGGGTGATTCCGACTGGGGCGGGCGACGGTAGCCGCCCGCCCCGCGGGAACCGCGAAAGGACCGCGGAGGCCATTCAGGCTTTCCCGCTGGGCTGGCGGGCGACCGCCAGGAGGCCGCCCGCCAGCCCAGCGGGAAACCCCTCCCCACGAGGAAGCCGGCTCAGAATGGAGCCGGCGGAGTGGGTATGTGCGACGGGTGCAGTTTGCACCCGTCGCGTATTTCAGTGTCTGCATTGCAGACACTGAAATACTTTGTGGGGCCCCCAGGGGCCCCGCGGCACCCCCTACCGCCATCCTGTTCCTGGCGGGAGACCCGCCAGGAACAGGATGGCGGTAGGGGGTGTCAGAATCCCCATGGCGGCGGAGTGCGCTCCGCCGCCATGGAGGATTCTCCCGAGCAGCGGAAAGTCGTCGGAAGACCGCCGACTTTCCGTTTCTGACCGCGGCTGAACCGCCGCGGTCAGAATGCTCGAGGGAGCACCGCCAGCCTGTTGGCGGTGCTCCCGTGGTCGGTGACCCTGGCGGTCACCGACCGCCAGGGTCAGAATGACCCCCTCTGTCTCTAATGTTCACAGAAACATACACACTCTTACGTGGGCATCCCTTCTTGGAACACCAGCTGTTTTATTATAAAACCACTACTTTGACTCATGTACATTAGAGGGAGATCCAGCCAGATGACCACAACTGCATGCTGATTGCAGAGTGCTTTGCTGCAGCTGCCTATGTAAACTACAGGCCTCTTGCTCAAGTACGAGGGATGATGTCTTCCCATGGGAACCTGAAGGGCAGAACTAGAGCTTAACATGCTGTGCTCTAACAAAGCCTAGGTAGGAGCTATTTTAATGATTATAGTGACAATACGGTAGCATAATTTTTATGCTTCACTCTCCTTGTCACAATTTTAATCTTGTCATGCTTCATCGTTCTAGTTATTGCAGTACATGCTTTATTATCTAAGATGCAGTTACTTTAATAAAACCTTATTGAACTATATTCTGCCTCTGATTGTCCTTGCATATGTGAGACTAATGCAACTGAGAGAAACGGATGAGATCTGAGTGACCACGATTTCCTTGAGGAGTAAATTGTGTCATGCACTTGGTTGCCCAATCATCCCTGCTTTTGGGTGGAGATGAGGCACTGCTAGTTAGCTGGAATAAAACCCGGATTGGGCCAACAGGTGTCACCTGTAGTGGGTTCAGACTCAGTCCCCTCACTAGGCACAGCCCCGGAACCCACGGACCACGCACGCAACCTGGGGGTCATCCTCGACTCCACTCTCTCCATGACCAGGCAAGTCAACGCCGTCTCCGCGTCCTGCTTCAACACCCTCCGTATGCTCCGCAGGATCTTCAAATGGATCCCCCTCGACCCGAGAAAAACCGTTACCCAGGCCCTCATCACCAACAGACTCGACTATGGGAACGCCCTCTACTCAGGAACTACAAACAAGCTCCTGAGACAACTCCAACGCATCCAGAACGCCTCGGCCTGACTCATCCTCGATGTCCGCCACCGCAGCCACATCACACTCCACCTGAGAGGCCTGCTCTGGCTCCCTGTCAACAAAAAGATCACCTTCAAGCTCCTGATCCACGCACACAAAGCACTGCACAACACCGGACCCACCTACCTCAACAACCGACTCAGCTTCCACACCCCCACCCGAAGCCTCCGCTCAGCCAACCTCGCCACAGTCCCCCGCATCCGAAAAACCAC
Organism: Pleurodeles waltl; assembly: GCF_031143425.1. Classification (NCBI taxonomy): domain Eukaryota; kingdom Metazoa; phylum Chordata; class Amphibia; order Caudata; family Salamandridae; genus Pleurodeles; species Pleurodeles waltl. The sequence continues at coordinate 69,175,854 of NC_090440.1, read as the reverse complement.
CGGCGGCGGCAGATCCTTCTCCTACCTCGCCGCCAATACCTGGAACAGTCTCCCCACCATCCTACGACAGACCCAGGACCTGATGGCCTTCAGAAGACTCCTCAAGACCTGGCTCTTCGACCAGTAGCACCCCCTATACTATTGCTGTTGCCCTGCCACCTTTGTTTGTGTATGGTGATGTATTGTGGGATTGTTAGTTCTCCATGCTGTGCATGCATTGGTGGTGGATGTACATGCAGGGCTGGGAGGGATGTGCATGCAGTGGCCATGGCATGCAGGGCTTTGCATTTAAGTTAGTTAATTGTGGTGGTGCACTTTGTAGGATGGAGTGGAGTGATGAGTGTCAGGGTGAGGGGTGGTAGTGGCATGCAGGTATGAAGGGATAGGGAGTAAATTTTGACTCACCAGTGTCCAGTCCTCAGGCAACTCCAGTGAGTCCCTCAGGATGCAGGATTGCAAAGACTTTCTCCTTCCATGCTGTCAGCTGTGGGGGAGGAGGTAGGGTCCACCCCCAGTCCTCTGGATAGCGAGCTGGTGCCTTGCTGCTATGGAACGTACCTTCCCCCATAGGTCGATCCACCTCTTCCTGATGTCATCCCTTGTTCGTGGATGCTGTCCCACGGTGTTCACCCGGTCCACGATTCTCCACCATAGCTTCATCTTCCTGGCAATGGAGATCTGCTGGATCTGTGCTCCAAACAGCTGTGGCTCTACCCTGACTATTTCCTCAACCATGACCCGCAACTCCTCATCAGTGAAACGGGAGTGCTTTGTGGGGACATCGGTGTTGTGTGGTGTGTGTTGTGCAGAGGGTTTTGAGTAATGTGGTGGGGTGTGGGGTGCATGATGGATGAATAGGTGGTTGCGATGTGTGTGTGTGTAGTTGTCTCTGTGATTTGCATGCCTAGCTATTGCAGTCTTTTCGTGTTGGCAAAGGGTTGTGGGTAATGTGGGTGTGTGTTTTATAGTGCTTTTGGTGAGTGGGTGTGGTGTGTGTATTAGTGTTGGGTGTGTGTTTTTGGTATTGGGCAATTTTGGGTTGTTTTGTATTTGGGTGGCCATTATGACCACGCCGGTGTGTACCGCCATTAGTTTACCGCCTTTGAATGTCCGCTGTGGTGATTCATGAGTCAGAATGTGGAGGACGTTGTTTTGTTGGCATAACGGTATGGGTGTTCGTACCGACAGTTTAACACTAACCTTTGGTCTGGCAGATTTGTGTTTGTGACAGTATTCTGTTGGTTTGGTGTGTGTGTGTCATAATATGGCAGACGGATGTTCGCCTCCGCGAGGGTATGTTGGCGGTCGTCATCGCAACGGTAAGCGGGATTTACCACCAATGCCATAATGAGGGCCCATATGTCTATCCACAGAGCAACGCCGAGAAGGCATACAATGTGGCTCACATCCAGGCCGGAATGTTGTGGAGCGGGCATTCATATTCATAAAAAATAGCAGGCAGGAACGAATCTAAACATTAATTCAACCAACCAATAAATTCACTTTTGGTTAGTAGGGTCAATTACTTTCCCCCATATGTATAAATTTATTTATTTACAAAAATAGCAATGTATGCTTCATCATGAGAACATATATAAAAAAAAGCCTCCAATTATCACAAGTCAAATCAAGGAATTATAACATAAAATGTACTATACAAGTATTTACAACTAAACATAAACAAAACACACCAAAAGGGAAATGCCCAACGAAATAGCTCATCCAGGTCACTCTGGTACAATTCTCATTGTGATCATGTCTACTTAGGGTGACCAAGGGGTTAGCACTCCTCTACACACACCTAAAAATCTTTTAAGGTATGTATCTGGTGCTTGTACAATATTTATACGTTCTGTTCGTTATTTATACACCCTTGATCCCACAAGGAAAATGTCGACGCGTTTCGGCCTTTAAACTTGTGGCCTCTTCAGGACAGTCGAAGGACACTGGCTCCACTACAAAAAATAATAACATATACACTAAGGGGGTCATTCCAGCATTGGCGGGCAGCGGGAGCCGCCCGCCAAGCGGGAACCGCCAGAAGACCATACCGCGGTCAAAAGACCGCGGCGGTCATTCTGGGTTTCCCACTGGGCTGGCGGGCGACCGCCAAAAGGCCGCCCGCCAGCCCAGTGGGAAACACCCTTCCACGATGAAGCCGGCTCCGAATGGAGCCGGCGGAGTGGAAGCGGTGCGACGGGTGCAGTAGCACCCGTCGCGAATTTCACTGTCTGCAATGCAGACAGTGAAATTCAAAGTGGGGCCCTCTTACGGGGGCCCCTGCAGTGCCCATGCCATTGGCATGGGCACTGCAGGGGCCCCCAGGGGTGCCACGACACCCCATACCGCCATCCTGTTCCTGGCGGCCGAACCGCCAGGAACAGGATGGCGGTATGGGGTGTCGGAATCCCCATGATGGCGCAGCAAGCTGCGCCGCCATGGAGGATTCCTGAGGGCAGCGGAAAACCGGCGGGAGACCGCCGGTTTTCCCTTTCTGACCGCGGCCAAACCGCCGCGGTCAGAATGCCCTTGAGAGCACCGCCAGCCTGTTGGCGGTGCTCTCGGGGTCGTTGACTCTGGCGGTCAATGACCACCAGGGTCAGAATGACCCCCTAAGTCTTAAAACACAAGTTTCCACAATATTCTTTCTCCAAGATGTATCGAGTATTAATGTCTGAATTCTCAGTTAAAATTCAAGTATCACCACTACAAGTGAACAATAATCCAGTATGTGAATCCATCAACTAAATTAAATTAGATTAAGGGGGTCCTTCTGACCCTGGCGGTCATTGACCGCCAGGGTCAACGACCGCGAGAGCACCGCCAACAGGCTGGTGGTGCTCTCAAGGGCATTCTGACCGCGGCGGTTTGGCCGTGGTCAGAAAGAGAAAACCGGCGGTCTCCCGCTGGTTTTCCGCTGCCCTCAGGAATCCTCCATGGCGGCGCAGCTTGCTGCGCCGCCATGGGGATTCCGACACCCCATACCGCCATCCTGTTCCTGGCGGTTCGGCCGTATGGCAGTATGGGGTGTCGTGGGGCCCCTGGGGGCCCCTGCAGTGCATGGTCACTGCAGGGGCCCCCGTAAGAGGGCCCCACTTTGAATGGCATGGGCACTGCAGGGGCCCCCGTAAGAGGGCCCCACTTTGAATTTCACTGTCTGCATTGCAGACAGTGAAATTCGCGACGGGTGCTACTGCACCCGTCGCACCCCTTCCACTCCGCCGGCTCCATTCGGAGCCGGCTTCATCGTGGAAGGGTGTTTCCCACTGGGCTGGCGGGCGGCCTTTTGGCGGTCGCCCGCCAGCCCAGTGGGAAACCCAGAATGACCGCCGCGGTCTTTTGACCGCGGTACGGTCTTCTGGCGGTTCCCGCTTGGCGGGCGGCTCCCGCCGCCCGCCAATGCTGGAATGACCCCCTAAGTCTCTCCCAGGTGCTCCTAACGTGAGACCGAACTATTAACTCACCACCATGCAACGCAGTGTGGTATTAAAAAATGTGTTCTAAACGAAAAAACTATTCTCCAAGATATCTAGCCAAACCTACCTTCATTAAGTCAACAAAGCCTCATGTTTTGTCAAACCATCAGGCCAAATTAATTATTTGGTTATTAGTATTATCCTACCGTCTCTGGTTAAATTAAACGGTAATGGCACCATGCGTTTGGATGTCTGTGTCATCTATCAAAAGCGAAAAATAGATAGTTCCTCAAATTCAGTGTCTGTATATTCCGTTACGTAACTGTTGCAATCTCTCTAAACCCACTCCACTTACTTGTGAACGGTTAGTTTTTCCTTTAACTCAGCAGCATCCCTGTTCGTGCCGATAACTCGTTCTTGGCTCTGCGAACGGAGCTTGTACGCGGCCAGACAAGCGAACGCCATTTTAAAGACCAATTTGGCTAGGCGCATACTGGCCCGCTGCTATTTCCCTGCAGTATCCCGCTTTGGGCGCCATATTGGGGGAACCGCGTCTATTCCTAATACTTACCTAGACTCCATCCACGTACTAAGTGTCCAAACTACGGGTATCTTTTGTTACAAAAGGACGAAAATGTTCATTTTAGAAAGATTTACATCGCTAGACCTGTCCACCGTTTAAAGACAACATAAGTAATAATCACAAGAGTACATCTCCCCGATCTCTATTTTGGAAACAATTCATTACAAGTTGTCACATTATCGAAAGGACCAGAAAAACTAATCCTCTCAAAAATTTTAACTATTATCTATCACATCTGTATTTAGTTGCCTCCATCGGGACTTCCACGAGTCTTCATCTTCTCATTAATATGTTCGATACATTTCTGCTTACAAATAGCACATTTTAAAAATACATTTCAGGTATAATACAATAACAGTCATTACTTTGGATAGGGCAGTCTCAAATATTCGGTTACCAGTTCCAGATCATTACCATGTGTTTTTTAGCAGCTTAATACAATGTAGCATTTTTACAGCAGATTCAACACCACAGCTACTTCACAGTAATTACATTGGTCACCATATTCTTTACTCTCTTTACAGAGTTCAACTGCGCTGTCATTCTGCCCGAACATATCAAATCTCATTTACCAATGAGAGACCACATTTCGTCACAGTCATTGAGTCCATTTTTGACTGTTTGAAATTTCTCAATCAGCCGTGCTTCTAATTTAAGTAATCTAGTTAGCATTGGGGGACCATCCATTTTACTTTGTACAACTGCTAGCACTGACCATTTAATATCATCTGCTCCATGTCCAAGTTCTAAAAAGTGTTCGACCAACGGTGCTCCTTTTATAGCACACTTAACTCTCGAACGATCTTGTAGAATACGGCTTTTAACTGCCTGCCCTGTTTGTCCAATATAAGCTTTATTGCACGGACATACTACACAATAAATTACATTTTTAGTGTTACAATTGGAAAAATTATATTGTGCATGTTTCCTACCGTTTATCACTATCTGTTTTGAATTTTACGTGAATTGGCAAGCTGTACACTTGCCACATTTGAAGTGTCCTTGTATTGCTTGGAGTTGTAGCCAAGTCTTTTGATCTTTCTTGTCTGATTTTTTCAAATCAGCTCGTACCCATTGTTCTTTTAAACTGCGCGCTTTCTTAAAGGCAAACAGAGGTTTCTCTATATTTAGCTCATTTATAATCCGCCAATTTTTTTCGATTATTTTACGAATTTTATTGGCCTTTGGACTAAATGTCAACACGCATGTTAGCGGGACCTCTTTTATTTGCTTTTTTGGTGTGAGCAGAGTTTCCCTGGGGGTAAACCATGCTCTTTTCTCAGCCTCTTTCACTAGCTTCTTAGGGTACCCTCTTGTAATTAATTTATTCTTCAGTTCTTCAGAATTACTAAAATAGTCATCTTTCTCTGTGCAATTTCTTCTGATCCTAAGAAATTGTCCATATGGTAAATTTTCTGTAAGCACCCTTGGATGCCCACTAGTAAAATGTAGTAATGTATTGCGGTCTGTTGGCTTTTTGTACAGACTTACTGTCAATTTTCAGTTTTTTGGCACAATCCAGATATCTATATCTAAAAAATTAATTTTAGTTTTATCTTTGTTCATCGTGAATTTAAAATCGGCTGTTCGTTGATTAAGCCAATTAAAGAAGGCACCCAGTACAGTTTCAGGTCCTTCCCAAATCATTAAGATATCATCAATATACCTGAACCACTTGGCGATGTGCTTTTTAAATGGGTTAATTTGATCGTATATCCATTTTTGTTCAAAAAAGTCCATCACCAAGTTGGCGATCTCGGGAGCAAAGCTGCAACCCATGGCAACTCCTTTGACTTGTCGATAAAGCTTATCATTAAATTAAAAAAAAATCTTTTTCAAACATAGTGTAGCTAAATCGACTACAAAATCTATAGGGGTACCTTCTGTTTCCCTGCTCTTATTTAAAATAAGTTTGACAATCTCCAGCGCCTCATCTTGTGGGATATTTGTATAAAGCGACTCTATATCAAAAGTCACTAAAATATGTTTCTCCTCATCAAATGTTACATTTTCAATTTTATTGATAATATCCATAGTATCACGTACATAAGCTGCAGTCTTGAGTACATACGGTTTCAAAAATGTATCTACAAACTGGGCCAAAGGTTCTAGAATAGAACCACAAGCCGAGACTAACGGTCTCCCTGGTGGTTCTTCCATATTTCTATGTATCTTGGGAAGGATATAGAAGCAAGGCGTTCTGCCATCATTCTGGTTTAAAAACTCATATTCTTTTCTACTAATCAATCCTTGTTCTTTAGCTGACTGTGTAAGTGCTTCTATCTGACATTGGACTTGTTTAGGTGTATTTGTAGGTAATTCACGATAGTGTGTGCAATTATCTAACTGTCTCATTACCTCCTTATTGTATTGTTCCACACTCCAGATGACTATTCCCCCACCTTTATCAGCTGGTTTGATTACGATGTCTTTGTTCTCTGCTAAACTAGAAATGGCCTCTTTTTCCATTTTAGAACAATTGTCCTTAAAAAATATCTTTTTGGTATTGAGCAAATCCAATTCTTTTAACACTACCTCCTCAAAGACCTTAACTTCTTTCGGCATTTCATTCCTATCAGGTAGGAAGAAGGATTTAGGTTTTAAACCACTGTTTGACCATTCTTCTAATGGAGTGTCTGTTCTGAAGAATGCTCTAAGTCTGATCTTACGTAAAAAGTTAAGTACTTCAATTTTACTGTCTATGGGGTCTTGATTTTTAATTGGGACAAAAGACAGACCTTTACTTAAAACCTGTTTCTCTGTGTCAGATAAAGAATACAAAGATAGATTGTAAATAGGAATCAAGTCGTCTGGCTTCATTATTGCCTTCTGTACGCTCTCCTCCTGGTCCGGAAGAAATTCTGATCTTGGAATTGGTCCCTGGGGATTCCTCCCCCTCTTGTGCCTCTCCGGTTGCCTCTGCCTAAAAAAGGTTGGCCAGAGGGATATGAAGTATGAGCCTCAGTCTCAGAGTCTGAGGACGTATCTGAAAAGGTTATAAACTTTTTTCGAGACCTAGTATGATATTGTAGATTAAAATTGTTAGGGTTGTTGCTCTTATAAAAGTCTGGTTTTAGGTATGGGTATACACCTGTTATATCAAAGTTCTTAATATCCCGGGCTAGTTTTGTCGTTTTCAGGCTGATCGTATTCAGCTATTGTTTTATTCACAGTTTCCAATAGTTGCTGTGAGTTATGGATAGTGTTGTCTGAGCTCACCTCTTGTTCCAATTCAGCGATTTCTTTTAATTCATCTTCACTAATTCTTAGTGCAGTTTCCACAGACAAGGCCAACCAATCCCTTGAACACTTCGTACCGACCCCACTAAATTGGGTTAGATATCTTGGATCACCTATGAATATTATGGGAATATTCCTTACTTGTAAACCTTGTGGAATAGTATTGTTTTTGAGGTGCTCTAATAGTACTTGCGCATGTAATTGCGTCCTGATATTTTTCTTTTTGAGTTATTTCAATTTTTCTATTTTATCAAGCTTAGGAGTATCACTCGGTGGTTTTTCTCCACTGAGCAGCGAAGGGAGTTCTAATAGTTTAGATATCTGTTCTTCCGTATAGCAAACAGTTTGTGATTCAGACATATTAATACTCTATTGCCCACCAATATTTTTTCTTAATCAAAGAGTTATTCAAAAGCTTTCTCATGAAACAAGTACACCACCGCTATGAATTCATAATTTAAGTACTAACATACCATGGCTGTCAATAGCCAATTGTTTTTATCTCAACATCTCCCACACACCTGATTAGGTGTACTATTGCATTTACGCGAAAAAAGGGGGAGAACCCTTTCATCCCACCCTGCTTAGGGTACTAACAGAACATATTCACAAAAAATAGCAGGCAGGAACGAATCTAAACATTAATTCAACCAACCAATAAAATTGACCCTACTAACCAAAAGTGAATTTATTGATTGGTTGAATTAATGTTTAGATTCGTTCCTGCCTGCTATTTTTTGTGAATATGTTCTGTTAGTACCCTAAAGCAGGGTGGGATGAAAGGGTACTCCCCCTTTTTTCGCGTAAGTGGAGCGGGCATTCAGCATCCTTAAGTCGTATTTCCGATGCCTCGATTTATCAGGGGGGAAACTGCTATGCTCCCCTCCCCTTGTCTGTAAAATGATCATTGTTTGCGCAATATTGCACAACATTTGTCTGTGGACTATCATCTCCTGGGATGAACAGGTCAAGGGCCTCAGGGAGGAGGATGAGGAAAATGAAGCTCCATCTCAGGATGGGTAAGCTCATAATGCAACTGCTGCGGCACATAGCCATGCATGTATTGTTGAGAATTTCTTCTCATGAATATTGCAAATAATATGTCACTTTCAAAAAACGTAATAAATCATTAAATCACACAAGTGTTTTGGAGTATCCTTCACATGCAAATGCAACAGCAATTCATACACATGCAGGCAAGCATTACTAGGCCGTAACAGTTGGAAAACAAGTAGGAACAGACTCAGGATTACCAAACAACTGTACACAAAGCAATGAGCATTGCCTGTTCAACATACATTTTACATAGCAATACATATATCACACAGGTCTGTTGGGTTGAAATTTGACAGCAGCCACACTGTTGCTCCATGTGAGTAATGTTATTCAGATGTCAGCCCTTGGTAGAACAAGAGCAGTCAGTGCCTACCACAGTAAGTCAGTGTCAGCTATGTGACAACGCAATGTCTTCATGTCTCAATCGCAGGTGAAAAATCATAACATACCCCTCAGTGGCACCCACATGTATGACAAATAGTGTGTGACATACAGAGGACCTGCACCAGTGTGTCTAGGCCTATCCTACTCAAATAAGTAGCAATCTCCCATGTAAGTCAAACAATGTCATAGCAACTCTCATACCTTTGTTGAAATCCATGTGTCTATTAGGACACAGGCATATTTCCACATGCATGTGTTTACCATAGCTGTCTGGAGTAGACATAGAATCCCCCCACGCTCATTGTGCATCTGACAAAGGATGTTGGCAGCAGCTATGTTTGAGTGCAATACAACATTGTAGATATGTAAGACCACACACATGAGCACACACATTATGTAGGCTATGTAACATCCAAGTCACACTGTCAGCAAGTCCACCTGTGTGTTTGCCCAGCACAAACAAGTATGAGCGATGCATGTGTAAGCTGACAATATCTGTACCCTGGGTCTGCAGACCTGTCCCTGTCGCACTATATACCAATTGAGTGCCAATGCAATAAAGGCTCATATACAATTCCAAGTGACAGACTCATGTAATTCCCAGGATATAAGAGTCCAAGGATTACATAAATCCCCTGTAAGTCCCTAGCAAATAATAGGGCAAGGCTGACATCATCAACTTGCATGTCCCTAGTACATAATAGTCCAAGGCTTACATCAATCCCCTGTAAGTCCCTAGTAGATAATATGGCAAAGCTGACATTAACAACCTATAAGTCCTTAGTACATAATAGGCCAGGGGAGTGTAGTCATGTATTTAGAAACCTATACTTGAGTGTGCATTGGTGTGCAGCCTGCCATCGCTGTCTAATTGCAGCTCTGTCAAGGACAGTGTGTGCTAGAAGGGAATTCTGTGCAAAACTACATGATAAGTGTTAGACTTGGCATCCTTGGCGTGGTCTCTCCTAACTTTTTGCCTCTGTTTCCCAGGTTGTTGATGTATACTGGGCTCTGTTTTTCTGTTTTTGTTACTCTGGGCTGTTTTGTTTAGCACTGCTATCCAGTGCTAAAGTGCAAGTGCTCCTATGTAAAATGTGTAATTGACTTTCCATGATTGGCATATTTGACTTACTAGTAAGTCCCTAGTACAGTGCACTAGAGGCTCCCAAGGCCTGTAAATCAAATGCTACTAGTGGGCTTGCAGCACTGGTTGTGCCACCTACGAATAGCACAGTAAACATGACAGAGACCTGCTACTGCAATGTCTGTGTGTGCAGTTTTCAAATGCCAATTCGACAACCTTCCCTTTTTATACATGTAAGGCACCCCTAAGGTAGCCCTAGGTAGCCCCATGGGCAGGGTGCAGTGTATGCTAAAGGTGGGACATGTACTTATGTGTTTTACATGTCCTGACAGTGAAATGCTGCCAAATTCGGTTTTCACTGTTGCAAGGCCTATCTCTCTAGTAGGTTAACATGGGGGCTGCCTTTAAATATTTTTAAAGTACAGACTCACAATTTAAAAATACATCTTTTAGTGAAGTTGGTTTTTAGATTGTGTGTTTGAAAATGTAACTTTTAGAAAGTTGGCATTTTCTTGCTTAAGCCATTCTGTGACTCTGCTTGTTTGTGGATTCCCTGTCTTTGGTCAGTTTGACAGCTGGGCTGTTTGCACCTCTTTCTAGACAGTGGCACAAAGGGAGCTGGGGTGTAGCCTGCATATTCTGATGAGCAATCTGTGCTAGGAGGGAGGAGTGGAGTGGTCACTCACACCTGAAAGGGCTGTGTCTGCCCTCACACAATGCAGTCTCCAACCCCCTGGTGTGTCTCTGGGGCCTGGCCTGGGCAAGGCAGAATCTTGAAAACAACAGAGACTTCTCTTTGACGTAGGCCTACTTCAAAGACAGAAAGGGGTATAAGAAGAGCCCCCAAACCCCCTGAAAATTAGATCACTTCTGGAATCAAGAATAACCTCTGCAAAGGAGAAGGGCTGAATTTATGAGAAGTGCTGCCCCTGCCTGTGACTGTGCTTTCTTGGGCTATCCAGCAGTTGCTGCTTCTGCCTGTGAAGGGGACAAAGACTGGACTTTGTTGTGCATTCCTGCATGAGAAGAATATCCAAGGTCTTGAACTGAGCGTTCCTCCTGTTGTTGAAGTCTCAGGGCCATCAAAGACTTCCCCTGCCAGCACCTGGACTCTCTGCTGAGACTCCTGCCCTGCCACGTGGTGCCCTATCCTGGGCCCTTGAAAGGTGTAGTTGGCAGACCCGAACTGAAAATCCACGCACAGACCACTGTGGGGGAACATTTTTATGCACCTTCTGTGACGCGGCTGATAAATGGCGCGCCGCCGGCTTTGCAGCTGAAGTCAGCAGTCCACCTGCATTGCGGCTGGAGAAATTACGTGCAATATCCGCTAACAGAGGCTGATAATGACACAAACCTCACGCAGTGCGGTTTCTTGATAGCGTGCGACCGGATTTTCCACGCATCGCCCCTGGGTGTCAAGCTCAACCCAACTGCGCGGATCCAAGGTGCCCCGTCCAGAAATCGACAAATCGCTCTCTTGCCGGAGAAAAGTGATGCATCGACAACCCGACTGGAGAAGGAAATGACGCACGGTCTCACTTGTGAGTAAGAAATCAACACATCGCTGACTTTTTGTCACAGGTTCCCCTGTGCAGCTTTATCTTTAATGCTAAGCAGGTACTTTGTGAAATAACAGCATTCTCACTGTTTTCTAAGAATTAAGACTCTTATTTTTTTGAAAATTCATTGTGTATATTGGATATGCACAGTTACTGTGTGTGTTGGTACAAATACTTTACACATTGCTTCTGAGGTTAAGCCTGTCTGCTCGTGTCAAGCTACCAAGGGGGCGAGCAGGGGTTAGCTGAGGTTGATTCTCCTTTATCCTGACTAGAGTGAGGGTCATTGCTTGGACAGGGGGTGACCTGACTGTCAACCAAGCACCCCATTTCTAACATTGGTGATCAGCGGTGAGGATTGGACTTGGATTTGTACTTGACATACATTAAGGCCCTCATTACAACATTGGTGGTAAAAACTGCTTACCGCCGTGCAGAAGAACGCCAACACACCGCCACAGCTATTATGACCTACAGCTCGGAATCTGCCAAAATTCAGACACCCACACAAGTCCGCCACACCAAAGGTCAGTGATAAACTGGCGAAAACAAATCCTCCACCGTCATGCCAACAGAAATCCGCCCACACTATCACGACACACGAATCCACGCGGCGGTCTTTCAACCGCGGTATTCCATTGGCGGTACACACTGCTGCGCTCAAAATACACACACTCTTACAAAACACTACCACATTGGACAATTCCAAATACACACACCTGATACACATACACACACCACTCCCACACACCCATTACTATATAAAACACACACCCACAAACCCCTACGAGAGAGAAGGCCAGAGAGAGACACCACAAACAACTACCAACATTCACAGGCACACAATACCATCACCCACAGAGCGTCCACGCACCTCACACAACACACCACTAAATATCACCCCACTTATCACTATACACACCACCCCACACATCACCCACACCACCCCATAGCATGGCAAAGACACCCCAGGTTCTCTGAGGAGGAGCTCAGGGTCACGTTGGAGGAAATCGTCCGGGTTGAGCCACGGCTATTCGGATCACAAGTGCAGCACACCTCCATAGCTAAGAAGATGGAGCTATGGCGAATAATAGTGGACGGAGTTAACGCAGTGGGACAGCACCCAAGAAATAGGGATGACATCAGGAAGAGGTGGAAACACCTATGGGGGAAGGTGCGTTCCGTGGTCTCAAGACACCACCTTGCGGTTCAGCAGACTGCCAGCAGACCCCCACCTCCTCCTCCACAACTAACAACATGGGAGGAGCAGGTCTTGGTGATTCTGCATCCTGAGGGCCTCGCAGGAGTAGATGGAGGAATGGATTCTGGTAAGTCAAAGCTTTACTATTACATTCCCCACGCTACCTGCATGCCATCACATACCCCCACCCTCACCCTCACCCCATCATTCATACTCCTCACAAATGTCCCACTATCACAACCCACCCATCCCAACACCAAGCCCTGCATGCAACAACAAAGCATGGACACCCATCACCAAAGATGGCCACTGCACATATCCATACACCCCCCTAAACCACCATCACACAAGGTCCCACACAGGAATGCAAGCACTGGGGTACACGGTAACCTACCTATTGCACACCATGGCACACACAGATGTAATAAACATCCTTTTATACCCCTGCAGGACCCCTACCCAACGTCACCGGACAGGAGGGTCCACACATGTCCACACCACCAACAGAAGAGTCCCACAGTGATGACAGCAGCTCTGTCCAACTGGATCTAGATGACCAGCCCGGCCCATCGGGGACCTCGGGACAGTTGGTTCCCCTCACACAGTCACAGGCCACTACAGACAGCACCCACCTAGCAGGCCCATACCTCTGTCCCCAGGACACGTCAATCAGCAGTGTGTCCACCACTACAGGGAACCCAGGCTAACCCACCACCCCAACAACAACAGGGACCTAGGGGCAGTGGTAGTGGGCACACGGTCCAGGGGATGGAGGCCCAGGAACACAGGGGAACTAGGAGGGCTGCTGTGCGACAGGGGGAGGACAGGCCAAGGGAACCCACTCTCCACGAGACCCTCTCCAACATCATGGGAGCCTACCACCACTCCCAGGAGACAATGGCAACGGTACTGGCCAAGTTTCAGGAGACCCAGTGTCTGCAGGAGGAACAGTATTTGGGCTTCAGGGAGGAACTCAGAGCCATCAATTCCACCCTGGGCACCATCGTAGGGGTGCTGAAGGAAGTATTCAACACCAGGAGGGACACTGTAGCACAACAAGGGGCCCCTGACACTAGCATGGACGATGAACAACCCACCACCTCCGCCGGCGCTAGTGGACAGGAGGCACTGCCACAGGACCACCACACCAGCACCCCACCCCTTGCAGAGGGAGAACCACCCTGCAAACGGTCCCTGAGATCCAGGACAAAGACAGAGAACGATGCCAAGACCCCCGCCAAGAAATGAGTCCACACTGAATGTCAGCTTACTGTCCCACTTTGTACCCGGTCCATCCTCAAACTGCCCCAACTCCACTTCCTATGCCCATTTGGGCAATGCACTTGTGAGACTAATAGGCTGGACTCTGCCATGGACATTCCTCCACCATCAACCCTCACCACTTTACAACCCCCTCCAATATTGAGCACTTAAATAAACACCTTTGAAGCACAAAACAATCTGGAGTCTGTCTGTGATTTCAAAATAGTGTATCAGCAATTACAGTGGCAAAATGCTCTTTCAATTGTAATGTCAACATACCTATGTCACACAGCTCTAGTCCATGAGGAAACAAAGCAGATGTCACACTGTGGGACACACATCTGTGAAATCATAAGCGAAAGTGACAACTCAGTGACCATACACTGGGTGAAAACGACAGACAGTAGAGAGGTAGTAGTGTTAAAGTACATGTAGTAGGCAGGTTTGTATTCTTACCTGTGTCTCACTGGAAATATTGCAGGATCACTGAGTTCCTGTTGTCCATGTCCTCTTCTTCTGCTTCCTCGTCTTCACTGTCCACAGGCTCCACAGCTGCATCTGGACCATCCTCCTGCAGAAAAGGCACCTGTCGTCGCAAAGCTAAGTTGTGAAGCATACAGCAGGCCACGATGATCTGGCACACCTTCTTTGGTGAGTAGAATAGGGATCCACCTGTCATATGGAGGCACCTGAACCTGGCCTTCAGGAGGCCGAAGGTCCGCTCTATTATCCGCTGAGTTCACCTGTGTGCCTCATTGTAGCATTCCTCTGCCCTTGTCCTGGGATTCCTCACTGGGGTCAGTAACCATGACAGGTTGGGGTAACCAGAGTCACCTGCAAATGGCGAGGGACAACTGTTAGACACACACTAACCTGTAGGGATATCCCCAGACCCAGACAACCATTCCCACTGACTTGCTTCCAGGTGCTCACCTATTAGGCACACACAGTGCCTCTGGAGTTGACCCATCACATAAGGGATGCTGCTATTCCGCAGGATGTAGGCGTCATGCACTGAGCCAGGGAACTTGGCATTAACATGGGAGATGTACTGGTCTTCCAAACACACCATCTGCACATTCATGGAATGATAACTCTTCCGGTTTCTGTACACCTGTTCACTCCTGCGGGGGGTACCAAAGCCACATGGGTCCCATCAACGGCACCTATGATGTTGGGGATATGTCCCATGGCATAGAAGTCTCCTTTCACTACAGGCAAATCCTCCACCTGAGGGAAAAATACTGACAGCACCTGCACTTGAGGGGGGATTCCTGTAGGATGGCGGATAGCTGACATCAGGTCTGGCTCCAGCTGGGCACACAGTTCCTGGATTGTGGCACGGTCAAGCCTGTAGGTGATGATCACATGTCTTTCCTCCATTGTCGACAGGTCCACCAGCGGTCTGTACACCGGAGGATGCCGCCATCTCCTCACATGTCCCCGCGGACGGTGCCTATGAAGGACAACAGTGAGCACAGAGTCAAACAACTCAGAGGTACGTACCCACAGCTTACACAGAACACGGATCATAATCCGAAAATTGGTCTGTATGTGTGTTGAGGCTAGGCCTAGGTATGTGTGACGCAGTTAAAAATTAAGCCATGTGGGCCCTTGAAATGGCAGCTGCCTGACCTGTAAAGTGGGACAATGGGATGTGAGGTAACTGCGCTGGCGTTGTACACCATTGCGGTAGGCGGTCGAAGACCGCGGTGCAATGCTGCATTGGTTAACATTGGACCCTATGGGTCCCAGGAGCCAATGACGATGTACGCCGGCGGTGACGGTATGCACCGCCGTGGACGTGACCGCCATTTTCGATCTGTTCAATCACTCGATACCTGATCTTTGACAGGAGAGGATCTACACTGCAAGTGCTGCTGTGACCTCGGTCTGGAAGAGACAATGGCTCGTGCGTCTGGGGAAAGGGCCCCTGCCTTCACATCGGAGGAGTTGGAGAAACCCGTGGATGGGATCCTCTCCCAGTACACGCTATTCTACGGTCCTCCAGACAAACAGGTAAATACACTGGGAGCATGCTGTATGGGCTATGCCTGTGTGGAGTGGGGTGGATGAAAGATGGGGGGGAGATTGAGGCGTGCATGAAACGACAGTGAGTGCATGTGCATCATGGCAAGGGTAGGGATGGGGACCAATGACTGTGACGGTGCATTTGGTAATAACTTTTCTTTTCCCCCTGTACAATTCATGTAGGTCAGCGCCCACCAGGAAAAAGTTATTTGGCGTGCCATCGCCAAGGACGTCTGGACCCTGGGGGTCTACCACAGACGGAGCACCCACTGCTGTGAGGGATGGGAAGACATTAGCTGCCGGAGCAAGAAAACGGCGGAGGCCCAGCTGGGGATGGCCTCCCAACGTGGGAGGGGTGCCCGTCGCACCATGACCCTCCTGATGTTCAGGATCCTGGCGGTGGCGGTGGCGTACCCGGAGTTGGATGGGCGCTTGGGGGCATCACCGCAGTCACAAGGGGGTGAGTACACTCTCATTCTGCTGATTTTGCACGCAGTGGAGGTGTCTGGGTGGGTGAGGTGGGCTGTGGGTTTCCCTAGGCCAGGGCGAGTTTAGTAGGCACGGTCCCCTTGTTCTGGCAGACCCTGTGGCACCCCACCCCACCTGTGTACAGTGCCAAGTACACATAGTCAGGCTCCTGTGTCATCCATGTGTGCAGATGTCGTCCATAGCCTTGTAGGCCATGTCCCAGGGATTGAACAGTGGAGGCCAAGTGCGCGGCGTAGTGCAGGGGGCTTCTGTGTCTGTCGTGTCCGCCAACGGTAGCGGTAATGCATGCACTCAACATGTCTTTCTTCTGTCGTTCCCCCCCCTTTTTGTGGTCTCCCTGTTCTTGTGTGCATTAGCATCATCAGGCGGAGGAGCAGTGGCACCGGAGCAGGAGGGAGCTGCATCCCACATGGCCCTGGAGGGCGAGACAACGGACTTGGAGTTCACCAGTGGGACAGAGGGCGAGGGGAGCTCCACGGAGGGGACAGGAGCTGACACCAGTGACACAGACTCGTCCTCTGATGGGAGCTCCCTTGTGGTGGTGGCAACATCTGTGCCCCCCGCATCTACAGGTACAGCCGCCACCCCCATACCAGCACCGCCCTCCCAGCAGCCCCTCAGCCATTGCCCCGTGCCCGCTCACCCAGGAGGGTGGGCATCACCTTCGCCCCAGGCACCTCAGGCCCTGCCCCAGTCACCCCTGCTGCCCTCAGTGAGGAGGCCATTCACCTCCTCAGGTCCCTCACTGTTGGGCAGTCTACCATTTTGAATGCCATCCAGGGTGTAGAAAGGCAGTTGCAACAAACAAATGCATTCCTGGAGGGCATTCATTCTGGTCAGGCAGCCCTTCAGCGAGCTTTTCAGACTCTGGCCTCAGCACTGATGGCAGCCATTGTCCCTGTGTCTAGCCTCCCCCTTCCAACTTCCTCCACCCAGACCCAATCCCCTCTACCTCAGCCTATCCCAAGCACACCTTCAGACCAGCATGCACACACGTCAACACACAAGGGAAGCTCTGGCAAACATAAGCACCACACATCTCATGCAAGCATCACACACATGCAGACACACCAACATCCACTGCCTCCACTGTGTCCCCCCCTCCTCGTCTCCCTCATCCCTCCCCGTCTCGTCTACACTCACACCTGCATGCACTACATCTACAGCCACTACTGCCATCACCAGTACACACACCACCACACCCCGCTCACGTGCAGTCACCACCCCCACTGCCATTCACACGTCCCCTGTGTCCTCTCCCAGTGTGTCTGTGACGCCACCTCCCAAGATACACAAACGCAGGCACACACCCACCCAACAGCCATTCACCTCACGACAGCCTCCAGCGCATGCACCTTCACCCAAAGTAACCAAACGAACACCTCTCACAACCACAACCTCTTCCTCCACTCCCAAACCCCCTCCAGCTACCCGTCCCAGTGTTTCAAAAAAACTTTTCCTGTCCAACCTTGACCTCTTTCCAACACCTCCCCTACCCCGTCCGTCTCCTAGGACCCGACTCTCCAGGTCCCAACCTAGCACCTCAGCCACAACAGCTCCAGGACCAGTGGTGCATGTAGTCACCGGAATCTGGAGTGCACAGTGTGGCACGGAGCCACAGCACGGACAGTCCCCCACCTATGAAGCATCAAAAGTTGGCCAGTGCCCGGCGGAAGAGGGGGAGGACTCCAGCCACCAAAGCCGCTCCCAGGGGTACAGGTGGGAGTGTGGAGTCAGCTGTGACACCTTCCAAGGTGGGGAAGGGCCACAAGAAAGTCAGCAGGTCTGGGAAGAGCAGCGCGGCGGACAAGACCGCCATCATCCCTGCTGCCCAGGAAGCCACCGTCATCATCCCTGCTGCCGAGGAAGCCACCGCCATCATCCCCGCTGTCCAGGAGGCCACTGCCATCATCCACGCTGCCCAGGAGGCCACCGCCAGCACCTGCCCTGCTGCCCAAGAGGCCACCGCCACCAGCCCCGCTGGGCCAGACAGGACCGCCAGCACCAGCCCCGCTGGGCCAGACAGGACCACCAGCACAGCCCCGCTGGGCCAGACACAATCGCCAGCACCAGCCCCGCTGGGCCAGACAGGACCGCCAGCACCAGCCCCGCTGGGCAAGACAGGACCGCCAGCAGCTGAGTCAATGCAAAGGTCCCCGCCGCAACAAGCACCGCTGAGCAGGGCACTGCCACAACAAGCACCGCTGAACAGGGCACCGCCGCCACAAGCACCGCTGAACAGGGCACCGCCGCCACAAGCACCGCTGTACAGGGCACCGCCGCAACAAACACCGCTGAACAGGGCACCGCCGCCACAAGCACCGCTGAACAGGGCACCGCCGCCACAAGCACTGCTGAACAGGGCACCGCCACCACAAGCACCGCTGGCCCATGAGCACCAAGGGCACTGACGCTACTGAGTCCGTCACGAGCAGGATGAAGCACTCTGGGCACCAGGCCCCCTGCAGAACCAGTGGAGAGATCCATCCACTACCTCAGTCCTTGGCAGGATGAAGCACTCTGGGCAGCAAGCCCCCTCCGGAACCATTGGAGAGATCCATCCACTACCTCAGTCCTTGGCAGGATGAAGAACTCTGGGCACCAAGCTCCCTCCAGAACCAGTGGAAACTGTCATCCACTTGAGAGACTGTGGCTTTGCACTCCCCAGGATAAAGCAGTGGGCAAACCACCCACTGTAGAGACTGTGGCTTTGCACTCCCCAGGATAAAGCAGTGGGCAAACCACCCACTGTAGAGACTTGAGAGACTGTGGCTTTACACTCCCCAGGATTGAACAGTGGGCAAACCACCCACTGTAGAGACTTGAGAGACTGTGGCGTTGCACTCCCCAGGATTGAACAGTGGACAACCCACCCACTGTAGAGACTTAAGAGACTGTGGCTTTGCACTCCCCAGGATAAACCAGTGGGCAACCCACCCACTGTAGAGACTTGAGAGACTGTGGCTTTGCACTCCCCAGGATTGAACAGTGGGCATGTGGCCCCCTCGTGGATTTGGCATTGTGCACTCAACCGGCTGAGGTGCCCCCCCTTTCCATCCCCCTGAGGTGCCTGTTTTATTGCTATCTGATGGCCCTGCAGTGTTCTCTCCGACATGGTCGGGGATTTTGTGTGGGCCACGCCCATATTGTGTGGGCCCAGTGTTCCACGGACTTCAATGGAACACTACCTGGACTACTATTCTTGGTGTATATTTTCTTTATAGTGTATATATGTATATTTTAGCGTACTGCATTTTCATATATTACAATGGTTACACTCATTTTCTTTGGTCTCTGCATTCTTCTGGAAAGTTGGGGGGTGTAACTATAATGTATCATGATGTATTAGTGTGTGTGTTGTCGTGGGTGAGGGTGGAGGTGGGGGTGTTGCGTGTGTGTGTCCCTGTTTTTTCCCTCCCCCTCCCCGGTGTCGTAGGTGCAGTACTCACGTGGTCTTCGCCGCCGGCGTTCGTGCTCCTGGTAGAGGAGCAAGAAGATAAGGGCTGGCAGGATCTGCAGCTCTGATTCCATGGCTTCCTGGTTCCTCGTGGGGTGTGTGGAGGTGAGCGTTTTCCCTTCAAAGTCCCAAGTCCTGTTTCTGCCGTGAATTTGTCCACGGTGAATCCGCCCCGGAAAAGGTGGCGGATTGGTAGGTTGTGATACTGTGGGTGGTACTTTGTCCTCCGCCTGTCTGTTGGCGGTGACCGCCGTGCTGTTTGTTTGTACCGCCGTGGCGGTCAGAGTGTTAAAGTGGCTGTCTTTGTTGGCAGTTTCCGCCACGGTCGTAATTCAATTTTTTTTACTGCCGGCCTGTTGGAAGTCTTACCGCCGCTTTAACACCGTCCGCCAGGGTTGTAATGACCACCTAAGTGTACACTACTGTTTTCAGTGCAGACCATTTCGTGACCACATACAGCTTGTTTTTGCTTTTTCTATTGTGGATTGTTTTTTCCTACTTCCATATTTTTGCTGATCTTTGATTGACTTTTTGAACTTCATTGGCAACTCTTTTTTCTGCCTTGGACCTTGCACTTTTGTTGATTCTTCATCACGTCTCAATCTAGAGATACATCAGCTGGAGCTGCTTTTGAGTTAGGGAAACTGGAGAGCTGTACAGTTGCTCAGTTGAGTCAGTTATGGAAAAATCTGGCATGTCCCATTGAGTGCTCCACCAGAAAGGAGGAGCTGCAGAAGGCACTGAGGGTCTGGGTGACAGCCAAAGAAGCTAAGGGGTACACAGAGGGGGAGGAGGAGGATGAGGGTGAGGAGGTGCAATCCATACACAGTGGTAAAGTGGGTGGGCCTGTTATGTCCAAGTAGAGAGTCTCCAGGGCAGCTGGCAGTGTGTCATCCAAGGGTCCGACTCCTGAAGAGTTACAGGATAGACAGGCAGGGAGGGCTCACCAGCTGGAGTTGGAAAAGTTTAGGATACAAAGGGAGATGGAAGAAAGGAGGCTGGCCATAGAGGAGAAGAAGATACTGCTAGCTCTTGAGCTCAGATTGAAGGAGCTGGATCAGAGGTAGTAGGGATGGTGGCAGCAATATCAGAGTGCAGCCTGGGAGGAGGGTGCACATTCATAAGGACCATGTGAAGGATTACAAAAGGGAGGATGACATATTCTTGAGGTTCAAGGGGTATGAGTCTGCTCTCCATATGAATCTGGTCCCTGAAGCTCATTGGGCAGCGGGTCTGTGGAAGCACTTTGAGGTAGAGGGGAGGGATACGCTGACATCCTTAGGGGCTCACCTACTCTTTCATGAAGGATGCCCTCCTCACAAGGTATGGTCTCACCCCTGAGCAGTGTACGGACAAGTTTAGGTCCTATAAGAAGAAGGAATCCTAAACATGGTTGAAATGTGTTGATTCTTTTTGCAGGTCACTGGATGGTTGGGTGAAGGGCAGTAAGGTGACAACGTATGAGGAGCTTTACAATTTGATTGCTTGGGAGCACTTCTCCAGTTTATGTTTTCCAGAGCTGCGCCAGGACCTAATTGACAGCAAGCTGACTGGCACCAGGAAGCTTGTGCAGGAAGCGGACCGCTGGGAGAGCACCAGGGTCCAGAAGAGGTATGGGGGAGACCCCGCCAAGGGTGGGCAGGGTCCCTCTCAGAAGAAAGGGGGGGTAAGGGTAAACAGGGGGAGTTATGATTGCTGATTTCTTTTGATCATGGTCTATCTCTCAGAGGTGAGAGTCTGGTTCTTCTCACTGTGACGACCACACCAGCACCACTGAACACATGCTCAGTAGACACACTGGCTACAAGGCACGCAAGATACTTTATTGCCAGCCTGCTGCGCACTGACCATTGACACCTCTTCCCACACTAATACACTAATGGGTTTTAATCCAGATAGTCCTCCGCTGAGTCATCCAGGTAGGCCTGGACCATCCTCTCAATAGTCATTGGTGCTCCACCTTGCTCAACCTCTTTTGCCTTCGCCACTGCAGTGGACTTAACCCTTGCCTTTAGAAACCAATCAAATGCAGATTTTGGAGCTGCTGCTCCTGTTGTTGTTGCTGGTGTTGGTTTTGGCTGCTGTGAGCCAACAGAATTGTTGGCAGGCTCTATGAGTATTGTAGGCTACACCCCAGAACTTCTGCCCATGAGTGGGCCTCTAATTCCCAGCCGTTCTTATTCTAGGTCACTGGCTTGCTCAGCAATCCACATCTTGTAGGTTGAAACATCCCTGTCTGAAAAAGGGATGAAAGTGGCCAGTAATTTTTTGCACCATGGGTCAAGAATTGTGGCACAGATATAGGGGGTCATTACAACATTGGCGGCAAAAGCCGTTTACCGCCATGCAGAAGATCGCCAACACACCGCCGCGGCAGCGGAATTCCGTAACGGTCATTATGACCCACTGCTTGGAATCCGCCAAAATTCAGACACCCACACAAGTCCGCCACATCAAAGGTCAGTGATAAACTGGCGGAAACAAAACCTCCACTGTCACGCCAACAGAAATACGCCCACACTATCACGACACACAAATCCACACGGCGGTCATTCAACCGCGGTATTCCATTGGTGGTACACACCGCCGCGCTCAAAATACACACATATTTACAAAACACAACCACATTGGACAATTCGAAATACACACATCTGATACACATACACACACCACTCCCACACACCCAATCCAATATAAAACACACACCCACATCACCCACAACCCCCTACGACAAAATTACTGAGAGAAGGCCAGAGAGAGACACTACAAACAACTACCAAACATCCACAGGCACACAACACCGTCACCCACATAACTTCCACGCACCGCATACAACACACCACTAAATATCACCCCACTTATCACTACACACACCACCCCATGGCACGGCAAAGACACCCCAAGCTCTCTGTGGAGGAGCTCAGGGTCATGGTGGAGGAAATCATCCGGGTAGAGCCACAGCTATTCGGATCACAGGTGCAGCACACATCTATAGCTAGGAAGATGGAGCTATGGCGCAGAATAGTGGACAGGGACAACGCAGTGGGACAGCACCCAAGAAATAGGGATGACATCAGGAAGAGGTGGAACGACCTACGGGGGAAGGTGCGTTCCGTGGTCTCAAGACACCACATTGCGGTACAGAGGCAGACCCCCACCTCCTCCCCCACCACTAACAACATGGGAGGAGCAAGTCTTGGCGATTCTGCAACCTGAGGGCCTCGCAGGAGTAGATGGAGGAATGGACTCTGGTAAGTCAAATCTTAACTGTTACATCCCCACCCTACTTGCATGCTATCACATACCCCCACCCTCACCCTCACCCCCACCCCATCACTCCAACTCCTCACAAATGTCCCAACATCACAAACCACACATCCTTACACCAAGCAAAGCATGCAACAACAAAGCATGGATACCCATCACCAAAGCATGGCCACTGCACATACCCACACACACCCCTAAACCACCATCACACAAGGTCCCACACAGGAATGCAAGCACTGGGGTACAGGGTCACCCACCTATTGCACACCATGGCACACACAGATGTAATAAACATCCTTTTATACCCCTGCAGGACCCCTACCCAACATCACCGGACAAGAGGGTCCACACATGTCCACACCACCAACAGAAGAGGCCCACAGTGATGACAGCGGCTCTGTCCAACTGGATCTAGATGACCAGCCCGGCCCATCTGGAACCTCTGGACAGTCGGTTCCCCTCACACTGGCACAGGCCACCACAGAGCTTCTCCCCTCTGGAAACACCAGCACAGCACCCACCCAGCGGGCCCATACCTCTGTCCCCAGGACACATCAATCAGCAGTGTGTCCACCACTACAGGGAACCCAGGCTAACCCACCACCCCAACAACAACAGGGACCTGGGGGCAGTGGCAGTGGGCACACGGTCCAGAGGACGGAGGCCCAGGAACACAGGGGAACTGGGAGAGCTGCTGTGCTACAGGGGGAGGACAGGCCAAGGGAACCCACTCTCCAGGAGGCCCTCTCCAACATCATGGGAGCCTACCACCATTCACAGGAGACAATGGCAACAGTACTGGCCAAGTTTCAGGAGACCCAGCGCCTGCAGGAGGAACAGTATTTGGGCTTCAGGGAGGAACTCAGATCCATCAATTCCACCCTGGGCACCATTGTAGGGGTGCTGAAGGAAGTCCTCAACACCAGGAGAGACACTGGGGCACAACAAGGGGCCCCTGACATTAGCCTGGACGATGAACTGTCCACCACCTCCGCCGGTGCTAGTGGACAGGAGGCACCGCCACAGGACCACCACACCAGCACCCCACCCCCTGCAGAGGGAGAACCACCCCGCAAACGGTCCCTGAGATCCAGGACAAAGACAGAGAATGATGCCAAGACCCCCGCCAAGAAATGAGACCACCCTGAATGTCATCCTTCTGTCCCATCTTGTCACCCTGTCCATCCTCAAACTGCCCCAGCTCCACTTCCTATGCCCATTTGGGCAATGCACCTGTGAGTCTAATAGACTGGACTCTGCCATGGACATTCCTCCACCATCAGCCCTCACCATTTTACAACCCCCTCCAATTTTGAGCACAGAAATTAACACCCTTAAAGCACAAAAAATCTGGAGTCTGTCTGTGATTTCGAAATAGTGTATTAGCAATTACAGTGACAAAATGCTCTTACAATTGTAATGTCAACATACCTATGTCACACAGCTCTACTCCATGAGGAAACAAAGCAGATGTCACACAGTGGGACCCACATCTGTGAAATCGTAAGGGAAAGTGACAACTCAGTGACCATACACACAGTGAAAACGTCAGACAATAGAGAGGTAGTAGTGTTAAAGTACATGTAGTAGGCAGGTTTGTATTCTTACCTGTGTCTCACTGGAAGTATTGCAGGATCACAGTGTTCCTGTTGTCGATGTCCTCTTCTTCTGCTTCCTCGTCTTCACTGTCCACAGGCTCCACAGCTGCCACAGCACCGCCATCGGGACCATCCTCCTGCAGAAAAGGCACCTGTCGTCGCTAAGCTAAGTTGTGAAGCATACAGCAGGCCACGATGATCTAGCACACCTTCTTTGGTGAGTAGAATAGGGATCCACCTGTCATATGGAGGCACCGGAACCTGGCCTTCAGGAGGCCGAAGGTCCACTCTATAATCCTCCTAGTTCACCCATGGGCCTCATTGTAGCGTTCCTCTGCCCTTGTCCTGGGATTCCTCACTGGGGTCAGTAGCCATGACAGGTTGGGGTAACCAGAGTCACCTGCAAATGGCGAGGGCAAATGTTAGACGCACACTAACCTGTAGGGATATACCCCGACAACCATTCCCACTGACTTCCTTCCAGGTGCTCACCTAATAGCCACACACAGTGCCTCTGGAGTTGACCCATCACATAAGGGATGCTGCTATTCCGCAGGATGTAAGCATCATGCACTGAGCCAGGGAATTTGGCATTCACATGGGAGATGTACTGGTCTGCCAAACACACCATCTGCACATTCATGGAATGATAACTCTTCCGGTTTCTGTACACCTGTTCACTCCTGCGGGGGGTACCAAAGCCACATGTCTCCCATCAATGGCACCTATGATGTTGGGGATATGTCCCAGGGCATAGAAGTCACCTTTCACTGTAGGCAAATCCTCCACCTGAGGGAAAACGATGTAGCTCCGCATGTGTTTCAGCAGGGCAGACAACACTCTGGACAACACGTTGGAAAACATAGGCTGGGACATCCCTGATGCTATGGCCACTGTTGTTTGAAATGACCCACTTGCAAGGAAATGGAGTACTGACAGCACCTGCACTAGGGGGGGATTCCTGTGGGATGGCAGATAGTTGACATCAGGTCCGCCTCCAGCTGGGCACACACTTCCAGGATTTGGCACGATCAAGCCTGTAGGCGATGATCACATGTCTTTCCTCCATTGTCGACAGGTCCACCAGCGGTCTGTACACCGGAGGATGCCGCCATCTCCTCACATGTCCCAGCGGACGGTGCCTATAAAGGACAACAGCAAGCACAGAGTCAACCAACTCAGAGGTACGTACCCACAGCTTACACAGAACACGAATCATAATCTGAAATTTGGCCTGTATGAGTGTTTAGGCAAGGCCTAGGTATGTGTGACGCAGTTAAAAATTAAGCCATGTGGGCCCCTGAAATGGTGGCTGCCTGACCTGTAAATTGGGACAATGGGATGTGAGGTAACTGCGCTGGCGTTGTACACTGTCGCGGTAGGCGGTCAAAGACCGCAGCGCAATTCTGCATTGGTTAACATTGGACCCTATGGGTCCTAGGAGCCAATGACGATGTATGCCGGTGGTGACGGTACGCACCGCCGCAGACGTGACTGACATTTTCTATCTGTTCAACCACTCAATACCTGATCTTCAACAGGAGAGGACCTACACTGCAAATGCTGCTGTGACCTCGGTCTGGAAGAGACAATGGCTCATGCGTCTGGGGAAAGGGCCCCTGCCTTCACATCGGAGGAGTTGGAGAAACTTGTGGATGGGGTCCTTCCCGAGTACACGCTACTCTACGGTCCTCCAGACAAACAGGTAAGTACACTGGGAGCATGCTGTAGGGGCTATGCCTGTGTGGAGTGGGGTGGATGAAACATGGGGGGGGAGATTGAGGCGTGCATGAAACGACGGTGAGTGCATGTGCCACATGGCAATGGTAGAGACGGGGGCCAATGACTGTGACGGTGCAGTTGGTAATAACTTTTCTTTTTCCCCTGTACAATTCATGTAGGTCAGCGCCCACCAGAAGAAGGATATTTGGCGTGCCATCGCCAAGGACGTCCGCACCCTGGGGGTCTACAACAGACGGAGCACTCGCTGCCGTAAGAGATGGGAGGACATTCGCCACTGGAGCAAGAAGACGGCGGAGGCACAGCTGGGGATGGCCTCCCAATGTGGGAGGGGTGCCCATCGCACCATGAACCCGCTGATGTTCAGGATCCTGGCGGTGGTGTACACGGAGATGGATGGGCGTTTGAGGGCATCACAGTAGCCAGAAGGGGGTGAGTACACTCTCATTCTGTTGATTTTGCGCGCAGTGGAGGTGTCTGGGTGGGGGAGGTGGGCTGTGGGTTTCCCTAGGCCGGGGTGAGTGTGCTAGTTAGGTCCCCTTGTTCTGGCAGACCCTGTGGGACCCCATCCCACCTGTGTACAGTGCCAAGTACACCTAGTCAGGCTTCTGTGACATCCATGTGTGCAGATGCCGGCCATAGCCTTGTAGGCCATGTCCCAGGGATTGAACAGTGGACCCCAAGTGCGCGGCGTAGTGCAGGGGGCTTCTGTGTCTGTCGTGTCTGCCAACAGTAGCGTTTATGCATGCACTCAACATGTCTTTCTTCTGTCATTCCCCCCCTTTTTGTGGTCTCCCTGTTCTTGTGTGCATTAGCTTCATCAGGTGGAGGAGCAGTGGCACCGGAGCAGGAGCAGCTGCATCCCACATGGCCCTGGAGGGCGAGACTATGGACTCAGAATTCACCAGTGGGACGGAGGGCGAGGGAAGCTCCACGGCGGGGACAGGAGCTGACACCAGTGATACGGACTCGTCCTCTGATGGGAGCTCCCTTGTGGTGGCAGCCACATCTGTGCCCCCCGCATCTACAGGTACAGCCGGCACCCCCCGTACCAGCACCGCCCTCCCAGCAGCCCCTCAGCCTTTGCCCGTGCCCGCTCACCCAGGAGGGTGGGCATCACCTTTGCCCCAGGCCCCTCTGGCCCTGCCCCAGTCACCCCTGCTGCCCTGAGTGAGGAGGCCATTGACCTCCTCAGGTCCCTCACTGTTGGGCAGTCTACCATTTTGAATGCGTCCAGGGTGTAGAAAGGCAGTTGCAACAAACAAATGCATTCCTGGAGGGCATTCATTCTGGTCAGGCGGCCCTTCAGTGAGCTTTTCAGACTCTGGCCTCAGCACTGATGGCAGCTATTGTCCCTGTCTCTAGCCTCCCCCCTCCAACTTCCTCCTCCCAGACCCAATCCCCTCTACCTCAGCCTATCCCAAGCACACCTTCAGACCTGCATGCACACACAAGGGAAGCTCAGGCAAACATAAGCACCACACATCCCACAGGCACTCACACAAGCATCACACACATGCAGACACACCAACATCCATTGCCTCCACTGTGTCCCCATCCTCCTCGTCTCCCTCCTCCCAGTCTTGTCTCCACTCACACCTGCATGCACTACATCTACAGCCACTACTTCCATCACCAGCACACACACCACCACACCCCGCTCACGTTCAGTCACCACCCCCACTACCATTCACACGTCCCCTGTGTCCTCTCCCAGTGTGTCTGTGATGCCACCTCCCAAGATACACAAACGCAGGCACACACCCACCCAACAGCCATCCACCTCACGACAGCCTACAGCGCATGCACCTTCACCCAAAGTCACCAAACGAACACCTCCTACAACCACAACCTCTTCCTCCACTCCCAAACACCCTCCAGCTACCGGTCCCAGTGTTCCCAAGAAACTTTTCCTGTCCAACCTTAACTTCTGTCCCTCACCTCCCCCACCCCGTCAGTCTCCTAGGGCCCGACTCTCCAGGTCCCAACCTAGCACCTCAGCCACAACATCTCCGGAACCAGTGGTGCCTGTAGTCACCGGAATCAGGAGTGCACCGGGCAGCAGGGCAGCCAGTGTGGCACGGAGACACAGCACGGACAGTCCCCTCTCCTGTCAAGCATCAAAAGTTGGCCAGTGCCCGGCGGGAGAGGGGGAAGACTCCAGCCACCAAAGCCGCTCCCAGGGGTACAGGTAGGAGTGTGGAGTCAGCTGCAACACCTTCCAAGGCGGGGAAGGGCCACAAGAAACTCAACAAGTCTGGTAAGAGCAGCACAGTGGAGAAGACTGCCATCATCCCCGCTGCCCAGGAGGCCACCGCCATCATCCCCACTGCCCAGGAGGCCACCGCCATTATCCCCGCTGCCCAGGAGGCCACCGCCAGCACCAGCCCTGCTGCCCAGGAGGCCACCACCATCATACCCGCTGCCCAGGAAGCCAGCACCAGCCCTGCTGCCCAGGAGGCCACCGCCATCATCCCCGCTGCCCAGGAGTCCACCTCCAGCACCAGCCCTGCTGCCCAGGAGGCCAGCACCAGCCCAGCTGCCCAGGACAGGACCGCCAGCACCAGCCCAGCTGCCCAGGAGGCCACCGCCAGCACCAGCCCAGCTGCCCAGGACAGGACTGCCAGCACCAGCCCAGCTGCCCAGGAGGCCACTGCCAGCACCAGCCCAGCTGCCCAGGACAGGACCGCCAGCACCAGCCCAGCTGCCCAGGACAGGACCGCCAGCACCAGCCCCGCTGGGCCATAAGGGACCGCCAGCACCAGCCCCGCTGGGCCAGACAGGACCGCCAGCAGCTGAGTCACTGCCAAGGACCCCGCTGCCACAAGCACTGCTGAACAGGACACTGCCGCCACAAGCACAGCTGAACAGGACACTGCTGCCACAAGCACAGCTGAACAGGACACCGCCGCCACAAGCACCGCTGAACAGGACACCGCCGCAACAAGCACCGCTGAACAGGACACTGCCGCCACAAGCACCGCTGCCAAGGACACCGCCTCAACAAGCACCGCTGACCCATGGGCGCCAAGGGCACTGAAGCTACTGAGTCCGTCACGAGCAGGATGAAGCACTCTGGGCACAAGGCCCCCTCCAGAACCAGTGGAGTAAGGCATCCACTACCTCAGTCCTTGGCAGGATGAAGCACTCTGGGCACAAGGCCCCCTCCAGAACCAGTGGAGAGATACATCCACTACCTCAGTCCTTGGCAGGATGAAGCACTCTGGGCACAAGGCCCCCTCCAGAACCAGTGGAGAGATACATCCACTACCTCAGTCCTTGGCAGGATAAAGCACTCTGGGCACAAGGCCCCCTCCAGAACCAGTGGAGTAAGGCATCCACTACCTCAGTCCTTGGCAGGATAAAGCACTCTGGGCACAAGGCCCCCTCCAGAACCAGTGGAGTAAGGCATCCACTACCTCAGTCCTAGCCAGGATGAAGCACTCTGGGCACAAGGCTCCCTCCAGAACCAGTGGAGAGATACATCCACTACCTCAGTCCTTGGCAGGATGAAGTACTCTGGGCACAAGGCCCCCTCCAGAACCAGTGGAGAGATACATCCACTACCTCAGTCCTTGGCAGGATGAAGCACTCTGGGCACAAGGCCCCCTCCAGAACCAGTGGAGACTGATATCCACTTGAGAGACTGTGGCTTTTTACTCCCCAGGATTGAACAGTGGGCAAACCACCCACTGTAGAGACATGAGAGACTGTGGCTTTGCACTCCCCAGGATGGTACAGTGGGCACTCCACCCACTGTAGAGACTTGAGAGACTGTGGCTTTGCACTCCCTAGATGGTACAGTGGGCAGCCCACCCACTGTAGAAACTTGAGAGACTGTGGCTTTGCACTCCCCAGGATTGAACAGTGGGCATGTGGCCCCCTCGTGGATTTGGCGTTGTGCACTCAACCGGCTGAGGCGGAGGTGGCCTTTACCTTCCCCCTGAGGTGCCTGTTTTATTGCTATCTGATGCCCCTGCAGTGTTCTCTCCGTCATGTTTGGGGATTGAGTCTGGGCCTCGACCATGCCGTGTGGGCCCAGTGTTTCACGGACTTCAATGGAGTACTACCTGGACTACTATTCTTGGTGTATATATTTGTTTATTGTGTATATATATTTTAGAGTGCTGGATTTTAATATATGACAATGGTTAAACTCATTTCCTTTTGTCTTTGCATTTTTCCGGGGGGCTTGGGTGGGCGTAACTGTAATATATCATGCTGTATTAGTGTGTGTGTTGTAGTGGGTGAGGGTGGGTGTGGGGGTGTTGCGTCTGAGTATCCCTGTTTTTTCCCTCCCCTGTGTCGTAGGTGCAGTACTCACTGTGGTCTTCGCTGCCGGCGTTCGTGCTCCTGGTAGAGGAGCAAGAAGATAAGGGCTGGCAGGATCTGGAGCTCGGGTTCCATGGCATCTGGATTCTTCGTGGGGTGTGTAGAGGTGAGCGTTTTCCCTTCGAAGTCCTGTTTCCGCCGTGTTTTTGTTTGCGGTGAATCCACCCAGGAAAAGGTGGCGGATTGGTAGGTTGTGATACTGTGGGCGGTACATTGTCCTCCGCCTGTCTGTTGGCGGTGACCGCCAAGCTGTTTGTTTGTACCGCCGTGGCGGTCGGAGTGTTAA
The DNA here is from genome assembly GCF_031143425.1 of Pleurodeles waltl. Classification (NCBI taxonomy): domain Eukaryota; kingdom Metazoa; phylum Chordata; class Amphibia; order Caudata; family Salamandridae; genus Pleurodeles; species Pleurodeles waltl. The sequence goes on along the minus strand of NC_090440.1, from coordinate 69,144,865 downwards.
AGTGGCTATCTTTGTTGGCGGTTTCCGCCACGGTCGTAATTCCAATTTATTTACCACCGGCCTGTTGGAGGTCCTACCACCGCTTTAACACCGACCGCCAGGGTTGTAATGACCACCATAATGTTTGGATGACACAATTACTCTTTGCCACCTTGTATTAACAGATAACCAAAGGATTAAGCTCTCCGCAAACTCCTGAGCATCTGTTTTTTTATCCACAGTAGCGTACATTTCAAACACCTCCTTTAGATGATTCTGCAGCATATGCACCAATGGAGTAGCTTGACCCATCATACAGTCCTACTTGCTGACTTCCTACGTGAAAATTGAAAAAGGAAGCAGCATCTCTGTCAGGCATTTGACCAGCCCCATTGGTGCATCTCAATGATCATGCCTTTCACAGTTGCATCCCCTCGTTGCATGACATATACATTGATCAGTCTGTACTGCTCAAACAGATGTTGCAACATGTAATAAGTTGAACTCCAATGTGCTGGCATCTCCTGTATAACGGTATTTAACTGGCTTTCTATTATCACGATGGATAATCCTCAACAGCTTGCAGACTTTAAAAGAATGGGTAAAATGAATGCAGATTCTTCTGCATGTGGACAGTAAGCTACTGAATCAGGGTTCTTTTTTGAGTAAGTCCTGTAGAATTATGTTTATGCAGTGTGCCAAACACAGGACCCTAAAATAGCCACCAGCTGACATGGCCTTAATTATATTACTTCCAATGCCCATGGCAACAAATCCAATGTTAAGCCCTCTGGAGAGCAGCCATTTAAAGACCTCATTGTTAAAGTCATCCAAGATGTTTGCAGCTGTATGGGATTTCTCTATGGCGAACATAGCTACCGTTGCATGCTTCTGAGCATCATTCAAAATCTCAGCAGTGTCAACACCTGCAGATAATATTTCTATATCCCCCACAAAAGAGATCCAGTGTTCAGTGATGCACATGTAATCAGTGGCTTGGCAACTGTTCCACATGTCTGTCGTCAGGTGGATTGTGTGGACACCATTCTGCTGCTAAGCTTGTCCAACCAATTCCAGCACATCGTGATGTAGCGCTGGAACAGCAACTCTGACAAAATAGGTCCGGCTGGAACCTTCCATTTCAGGCAGATAGTCACCACAAATTCTAGAAAACCCCTTCTTTCCACAAAAGAAAAAGGGAGGAGGTCCAATGCTAACATTGTTTTAGCCAGCTTCCCATTGTACAAACATGCCATTGGGTGGTTGCGTTAGTGCTGCCCCTCCTGCCTAGATATGGCAGTAATAGTAGCCTTGAATTTTTTCTTTACTGGTGCTACGGATGTGGGCGATTTCAAAGCAGGAGGTGGTGGTAGGCTCAATGTGTGCCTCGGGGGCAGCCACTGTATGTTCTTGCTTTGGTGTTTCGACCTGATTCTGAGTCTTCATGGGCCATTGCTACGATGCTGATGTGGGCAACAATACTACTGCACTGCTGGGGACAGGGCTGATTTTTGTAACGGAAATCTTACCCTCTTCTTCACCTTCACCTTCCACCATGATCGGATCAGATTCCTTGCTTTCACCAACACCACTTGCAGGCTTTTGGCCACTAAGGTGTGCCTCCCAGGGGATTGCGTGGTGTTTTTTCAAACGGGTTGTTTGGTCTCCGGATCCATAGCTTGTACCAAGCTTACCCCGACTAACACTTGCTCTGCAAATGGAGAACATGGCAATGTTCAGCTCCTTTTTACTAACCGTAAAGAAGTCCCAAAATGGGGAGGTCAACTTTCTAAAACTGGTGCCACTGACAATGTCTGAAGAAGTGGCGGTAGGTGGGTGTTGTTTTAATGACATTTGCCTCTCTGCAGTGCCTACTTCTACTGAGGTGACTGTGGATGTAGGTGACAGCCGGGGCTTTGTAAATATGGCAGCTGGTGAAGATGGTGGTATCTGTGCAACATCCCTTGGAGCAGGTTGAGAAAATGGGGTAATGTCTGACTCCATTGGGGCTGGGCTAATATCCATGAAGACTGGCTCATCGTCAGACTTGCCATCCTCCTCTTCTTCATCAATAACTCTAAGGGTTTTAGGAACCTTCCTTTTCAATCCTTGCCTCTCCTGGCATGTCTCAGACTGGGATGGCATCCAAGTGGAGTCTTGATCATTAGAAATGGGGTTTGTAGAAGAAGATGGCGGAGATCTGGAAGACAATGGATCTTGTGAGAGAGGGGTTTCTTCTGCTTCCTCAGCATGAAGCTCACCATCCTGATGTGTTCCTACTTCGGGAGGAACTGTTATTGATGGCTGCGGCTGTTCTTGTCCACTGGCCTGAGTTTCCGACAATGATTGGGTACTACATTGAGAAAGAGATGAGTCCAATTCAACATCAATGCTCGTCGGTGTTGCTGTGATTAGAGAGGCTGCCTCTGTTCCAGACATGGGCTTTGTCCTAGTTTGGAGTGGGGCTGCTGATGTGGGAGTGCTGCTGCCACCTTTCTCCCCAGAGGCCAGTACGGCAGCCACACGTTTTTGCCCGACAAAGATCTGGTTCAACATACCAGTAATGGAAAGCGCCTTCTTATCACTGGCCGCTTTCTTGGTAGCACATTTCTTTGGGGCTATCTTGAAGCTGTCAGATGGCAGTAGCCCTTAACTTCACAAGCTGAAGAGATGTCCATGTGGTTGTGTGTGTGGACATGTGTCATGTCATGCACAGGCCTTCTGTATGGAAGCACTGTGGGTGATGTCTCTTTCTCTTCGTGCACCTAAAAGCAAACTTGCACAAAGGATATCAGCGGAACGTGGCACTGTTGCAGCTGCATTGGTGGTAGAAACAATATAATTTAGTGGTTACTTAAATTATAAATAATTATGAAATAATATAGTGTATCCATTCTTAAAACCACACCAACATTAACTTTCATTATCAGGAAGAATAAGAAAGAGCAACAACTACAACATACAGAATGTAACTGTTAGCTTTATGTGCATCAAGTTGGCATGGGGCACTCAGAGGTGCTAGCAACAAATGAAATAATCCTAGAATAATATAATGTTGTGCAGCTGTACACCTATGGCAGACATTGGGGCTAATGGGGGAAATTGATTTTTTAAAATAAGTAAAATAATAAAAAAGTACCCAAAAATTTACTTTTTTTAAAATTCTAAAATCAAGAAAAATTTATAAATTATTATTATTATTATAATAATAAAATAAATTAAATTAAATAAAGTTTGTAAAACAAATTATTTTTAAAAAGTATAAAATTAAAAAAAATGCAATTCAATTGCTGATGTTCTAGGGGTAGAGGACTACCATAAAAAAACACATGGATTTGGGAGGTTAGGAGTGGTGCAGGTGAAAAATGCCAAAGAAGTATATAATAAATTCTAAAACACTGTTCATATAGTACATTTAGTAATAAGCATTTACTTACTAGGCCTCAAGCATAACACACAAAATGGCCACCAGCCACATGGTCAAACAACAACACGCAAGGAGGCATGGGCACCACAATAAAGAAGAACACATGCAGACCTAAAAGTACACTGGCTGCCTACACAAAATGTCCACCAGCCACATGGTTAAACAACAACCAGCAAGAATGCATGGCGAACACAACAAAGAAGAAGACATGCAGGCTTAAAAGCACACTGGCTGCCTATACGAAAAGGCCGCCAGCCTCATGGTCAAACAACAACCAACAAGGAAGCATTGCCACCACAACAAAGAAGAACACATGCAGGCCTTAAAGCACACTGGCTACCTACACAAAATGACAACCAGCCACATGGTCCAACAACAACCAGCAAGGAGGCATGGCCACTACAATATAGAAGAATACATGCAGGCTTAAAAGCAAACTTGCTGCCTACACAAATTTGCCACCAGCCACATGATCAAAAAACAACCCACAAGGAGGCATGGCCACCACAACAAGGAAGAACACATGCAGGCCTACTGGCTGCCTACACAAAATGGTCACCAGCCACATGGCCAAACAACAAGCAGGATGAATAGAAAACAAAAAACACGTGTAGGTATAGGACTATAATTGGCTATACAAAAAGGGCCCAGGGCCACATGGCATAGGAAACAAAGACAAATGGTGGCCTGTGACAAACACTCTCACACACTAGCCAGACAAAGAAGGCATTGGAACAGGAGGAACTAAACAACATTAAGGCCGTCATTATGATTTTGGCGGTAAATCCCACTTACCGCCACGCTGACGGCCACCAACTTACCACGGCTGCGGCAGATATCTGTTCACCATATCACAACACACATACACCAGTATTCAGCCACATACACAAAACCGCCAGACCAAAGGTCAGTGATAAACTGGCAGTATCAAAACCCACACTGTTACGCCAACAGAACAACACCCACCACATTATGACCCACGAATCACCATGGCTGACATTCAATGGGGGTAAACCATTGGCGGTACATACTGCTGCGCTAAGAATTGACACCCACATACAAAACAACACCACATTAGACAAGTCAAACAACACACACCTGACACACATACACACACCACACCCACACCACTATAAAACACACACCCACACTACCCACAACCCTTTACAAACAACAATTACTGGCAGGAGATTGACACCAAGACCACTGACAGAAGTAAAGCCACACACTGTTCACACTTATGCACCACTCACACACTCCACATCATACACCCCAATACATTACCCAAAACACTCTCACCAACACACATCACACAACAACCATGGCACCACAAAGACACCCCCATTTCACAGAGGAGGAGCTAAGGGTCATGGTGGAGGAAATAGTCAGGATAGAGCCACAGCTATTTGGAGCACAGGTGCAGCAGATGTCAATAGCCAGGAAGATGGAGCTATGGTGGAGAATCGTGGACAGGGTCAATGCCGTGGGACAGCACCCAAGAACTAGTGAGGACATCAGGAAGAGGTGGAAGGTACTTTCCATAGCAGAAAGACACCAGCTCGCTATACAGAGGAACGGAGGTGGACCCCTACCTCCTCCCCCACAACTCACAGCATGGGAGGAGCAATTATTGGCAATACTGCATCCTGAAGGCCTGGCCAGAGTCGGAGGAGGACTGGACTCTGGTAAGTCAAAACTCTACTATTATCACACCCATACCTGCATGTCATCAGATACCCTCACCCCCATCACAGCATCCCACACCCCACCATCACAACCCACTAATCCCAATGCCAAGCTCTGCATGCTGTACCAATGCATGGACACCCCTCACAACCCTGCATGGGCACTCATCACTAAAGCATGCACATCATAAAGAATTAACTATCCCACCATACACTAACATACACAAGTGAAAGCTGGCAGGGCAAATCCAACCATAGAGGGGAAGCCATGGATGTACAATATGTCAGACACATTAACCATAATACATCATTGACATACCCACAGGTACGCCAGCCAATATCACAAAAGAGGAGGTGCCAGCACTATCCAGTCCCCCAACTGAAGAGGCCCACAGTGATGACAGCAACTCTGGTCTTCAGGATCTGGATGACCTACCTGGCCCATCAGGCCCAGTCACACACCACCACAGAGCCTCCCCCATCAGGAAACACCACCACAGCACCCACCCAGTATACCCATACCTCTGTCCCCAGGACACGTCAATCAGCAGTGTGTCCACCTCTACAGGGACCCCAGGCCACACCTCACACACAAGATAATCAGGGACATGGGGTCAGTGGCAGTGTGCACACGGTTCAGGGGATGGAGGCACAGGCCAACAGGTACACTGGGAGGACTGCTGTTCACCAGGGGGAGGACAGGCCCAGGGAACCGACTCTCCAGGAGGCACTCCCCGAGATCCTGGGAGCCTATCAACATTCCCAAGACACGATGGGCCAGATTCTGGACAATGTGCAGGAGAACAGGCAGCTGCAGGAAGGACAGTACCAGAGGATCAGGGAGGACTTGCAGGCCATCAACAACACCCTGATCTCCATAGCAGGGGTGCTGGCAGACATGGCCAACATTATGAGGGAGGCAGTCTCACACCAGCGGGCCTCTGCCACTAGCCAGACATCTGAACAGCCTTCCACCTCCACTGCCGCTAGTGGCCAGGAGGCCCCACCACAGGACTCACAGGCCACCAGCACCCCCCCTACAGAAGGTGAACCACCCCGCAAATGTTCCCTGTGATCCAGACAGAAGCTAGAGACACTTGATAAGACTCCCGCCAGGAAATGAGACTCTCCTGATTGTCACCCTTGTGCCCCACTCTGTCACTCTGTCCACCTTGAACTGCCATTGCTCCCTTTCCTATGTCCCCTTGGACAATGCACCTGTGCTACAAACAGACTGAAACAATACCCTGGACTTTCCTCCATCATCACCCCATCACCCCGCACTTGCCCGTCTATATATTAACACTTCAATAAACACACTTTGAAAAAAAAACATTTGGAGTATGTCATGTATATCAAATATGTATTCATTGAAACAGGTACAAACATTGCAATTCAACTGTACAGAGAATGAGCATAGATTAATGACCTGTAGCTGGCTGTAGTGATCACACAAGGAATATATGTCAGGTCTCCAACATCTGCCAAATGAATTTCCAGAGGGAACAGTAAGTGGGCATAGAAGTGGAACATATCAGCATGCCATTACCATACAGATTACAACCAAAGTCATTGAGATGTAAAATTAGACTGTCCTACCTGTGTGTCATTGGAAGTATTGCCAGATCACAGATGTTCTGTTGTCCTCATCCTCATCCTCACTGTCCACAGGGTCTACTGCTGGCACACGGGCATCTCAAGCCTCCTCCTCCTGCAGGAATGGGACATGGCGTCTGAGGGCAGGTTATGCAACATGCAGCCTGCCACCACTATCTGACAGACCTTCTTGGGTGAGTAGCACAGGGAACCACCTGTTAGATGGAGGCACCGGAACCTGGCCTTCAGGAGGCCAAAGGTCCTGTCAATGATCCTTCTGGTTTACCCATGTGCCTCATTATAACGTTCTTCTGCCCCTGTCCTGGCATTCCTCACAGAGGTCAGCAGCCATGATAGGTTTGGGTAACCAGAGTCACCTGCAAATTTTGAGGGACAACATTTAGCCACACACTATCCTATATTGCCCACACCACACCCATACACCAACATCTACTAGGTGGGAACCAGGGCTCACCTATTAGCCACACCCTGTGCCTCTGTAGTTGGCTTCTCACATTTGGGATGCTGCTATTCCTCAGGACAAAGGCATCATGCACTGGCCCCGGATACGTAGCACTGACGTGGGAGATGTACTCGTCCGCCAAGCAAAACCATTTGAACATTCATGGAGTGGAAACTCTTAAGATTCCTGAACATCTGTTGATTCTGCTGGGAGGGGGGGCAAATGCAATATGTGTTCCATCAATCGCCTGAATTATGTTGGGGATATGTGTCATTGCATAAAACTCAGCCTTCACTGTGGCCAAATCCTCAACCTAGGGGAAAACAATGTAGCTGCACATCTGTTTTATCAGGGCAGACAACACTCTTGTCAGCACGTTTGAGAAATTTGGCTGTGACATTCCTGCTGCCAAGCCCACTGTCACTTGGAAAGAACCAGTTGCCAGGAAATGGAGTACAGATAGCACTTGCACAAGATGGGGGATCCCATTGGGGTGACTGATAGCAGATAGCAGGTCAGGCTCCAATTGGGCACACAGCTCTGTGATTGTGGCGCTGTCAAGTCTATAGGTGAAGATAATGTGCCCGTCCTCCAGTGTTGCCAAGTCCACCAGGGGTCTGTACACTGGGGTATGTCTCCATCTCCTATTTATCCGCAGCAGTAGGAATCTAAGGGACAAAAGAGTGAGGAGCTGGTCACAAGCTGAACAATGAAGCTACAACAGTAGTTTGCACCCTGTAAACACGTAATGGGTCAGTGTGATTTGTTCAGAATGTGCTAATACCGCTTGTGACACAGCATTATTCCAGGGCCTGCCCCCCCCCCCGAAATGGTGTCCGCCTGTCCTGTGTGGAGGGACAGGTAGAAGGTAGGTAATTCCACTGCGGTTGTGCGCCGTTGCGGTAGGCGTCGGGAACCGCTGTGCAACTCCTCATTGGTTAACATTGGGCCCTATGGGGTACAGTGTCCAATGGTGATCTACTCTGACAGTGACGGTATGGACCGCCGCGGACGTGACCGCCATTTTCTATCTGATTCCTCACTTGCTACCTGACCTTCCATAGGAGAGGACCTACATTGCATGTGCTGCTGTGACCTGTGTCTGGAACATACCATGGCCCGTGTCACTGGGGAAAGGGCCCCAACCTTCACGTTGGCGGAGTTGGAGAGACTGGTGTATGGGGTCCTACCCCAGTACGAACTGCTGTAAGGGTCTCCAGACCAACAGATGAGTACACTGTAGGCACCATGCTTGTGGCATGAATGCATGGAGGTGTGTGTGAAGGCCTTGTGTAAGGGGGTTGGGTGGATGTCCTCTTGGCAGCATACAGGTTGTGTGCTGGGCCATGTGTGTGGCAATGGTGATGGGAACGGGTATGGTGGGCCAAATGTGTAACAGGCTCCTGCCTGTTAGTCTAATGGTATTTTCCTGTGTGTATTGCCTCTGCAGGTCAGTGCCAATCAAAAGAAGGGTATATGGCATGCCATCACCAAGGAGGTGCGGACCCTGGAGGTCTATGGCAGGCGGAGCATCCACTTTTGCAAACGGTGGGAGGACCTGAGACGCTGGGCACGGAAGACGGCAGAGGCCCAGCTGGGGATGGCCTTCTAACGAGGAAGGGGTGCCCGTCGAACCCTGAACCCCCTGATGGCCCGCATACTGGTGGTGGCCTATCCAGAGCTGGATGGGCGCTTGAGGGCAACACAGCAGCCACAAGGGGTGAGTACAGTGCCCATCATTACAACACACGCATGGTAGGCTGGTATCCAGGTGGTTCATGTGTGTCAGTGGGTGTCCCTAGGCCAGGCCTGACATTGCAGCGCAGGTCCCCTGGTGCCTAGGGTTCTGAAGGGATAATCCTGCTACCTAGCTCGTAGGCATCCAGTACTGGTCAGGGCTGCGTGGGTCCCAGGTGTGCTGCATCTGGCCTTGTGTGTCCCTCCCCATGCCTTAGTGGCAAGCTAATTCTCTAGTAGTGCAATGCATAGTGCTTAGGGCTGTTCCCTGTGTGTGAGTGTGCTGTGTACGCCAGTTGTGGTGTAGGTTCTGCCATTGACCCAGTGTATCCTTTGTCTCTTTCCCCCCCCTTTTTTGTTTTGTCATCCTGTCCTTAAGTGCATTAGCATCATCTGGCGGAGGAGCAGAGGCACTGGCAACAGAGGGAGCTGCATCCCACAGGACCCAGGAGGCAAAGTCCACTGAAGATGAGGGCACCAGTGGGATGGAGGGCAAGGGGAGCACCACAGCGGAGACTGGAGGGGACACTTCAGACGGAGAAATCTCCTCCAATGGAAGCTCCCTGGTTGTGGCGGACACCCCAGCTACAGTTACAGACGCCACTCCTGTACCAGCACCACCCTCCCAGCAGCCCCTCATCGAGTTGCCGTGCCCACTCACCCAGGAGGGTGGGCATCTCCTTCACCCCAGGCACCTCAGGACCTGTCCCAGTTACCCCTGCTGCCCTGAGTGATGAGGTTATTGACCTCCTGAGATCAATCTCTGTAGGGCAGTCAACCATTGTGAATGCCATCCAGAGGCTGGCAGCCCAGATGCAACAATCTAATTCATTCCTGGAGGGCATTCACACTGGATTGGCGGCCCAAAAGAGATCGATTCAGGCTCTGGCCTCCTCTCTGATGGCAGCCATTGTCCCTGTTTCTACCCTCCCCCCTCCAACTTCCACTGCCCAGTCCCATTCTCCTCAACCCCAACCCATCCCAGGCACACATTCAGACAAGCATGCAAACAAGACAACATCCCACAGGCACTCACACAAACACCATCCAGTTGCAAACACAACAACATCCACTATTTCCACTGTCTCCCCTTCTTCCTCTTCCTCCTCCTCCCACCTAGTTATGTCCACACTCACACCGGCACGCACTAAATCATCATCCACTACCAGCATCATCACCACAACAAGCAGGATACACACCTCACAGGCAGACACCTCAACAACATCTATGCACACGTCCCCTGTGTCCTCTCCCACTGTGTCTGTCCTCCCCTCCTAAAGTACACAAACACAAGCACTCAGACACCCAACAGCCATCCACCTCACAACAGCATACAGCCCATGCAGACACCTCCAACAACCACTCCCTCCATTCCTATTCGTTCTCCCTCTTCCCGCCCAAATGTCCCTAAAAAACTGTTCCTATCCACCATTGACCTTTTCCCTACCCCTCCCGTCCTGTATGTATGGCCAGGGTATCATGAACCCAGACAAGCACCTCAGCCACACAGTCCACGGGCCGAGTCCTAACCGCATCCACTCGTGGTGGAAAGGGACCCAGGCCACATGTACTGAAGGGGAAGGAGCATGCACCAGCCAGCCTAAAGGGGAAAGAGCCTGCCCCAGTAGGCAAGAAGTGCAAGGAGCCTGCACCTGTCACCCAAAAGGCCAAGGAGCCAGCACCAGCAGGCAGGAAGGCCAAGGAGCCTGCACCAGCAGGCAGGTAGGGCAAGGAGCCCTCACCAGCAGGAAGGAAGGGCAAGGAGCCTGGACCAGCAGCTGTGACGGAGCCCCCACCACCAACCATGGTTGTGCATCGGTCCAAGGGTGCAGGGGATGTGCTGGAGCCTCCCCCCACCAGCAGCACCACAACCGTGTCCACCGTCTGAGGGTGCAGGGGATGTGCAGGAGCCTCCCCCCACCAGCAGCACCACCACTGTGCAGCCATCCAAGGGTTCAGTGGATGTGTAGGAGCCTCCCCCCACCAGCAGCACCACCACTAAGCAGCCATCATGGCCGGCGGACGCAATGTAATCCTGCCTCCATGGGCTGCTGTGTGGGCTGCCCCCTCCAGAACCAGTGGGCAAGACACCCACTCGAGAGACTGTGGCCCATCACTCCCCAGGATCAAGCACAGAGCATGTTGCACCCTGCAGAACCAGTGGGCAAGACATCCACTCGACTGACTGCAACATATCACTCCCCAGGATCAAACACAGGGCATGTTGCCCCCTCCAGAACCAGTGGGCAAGAGACCCACTCGACAGACTGCGGCCCATCACTCCCCACGATCAAGCACAGGGCAGGTTGCCCCCTCCAGAACCAGTGGGCAAGACACCGACTCGAGAGACTGCGGCCCATCACTCCCCAGGATCAAGCACAGGGCAGGTTGCCCCCTCCAGAGCCAGAGGGCAAGACACCCACTCAACAGACTGCGGCCCATCACTCCCCAGGATCAAGCAAGGGGCAGGTTGCCCCCTCCAGAACCAGTGGGCAAGACACCCATTCGAGAGACTGTAGCCCATCACTCCCCATGATCAAGCACAGGGCATGCTGCCCCCTCTAGAACCAGTGGTCTTGTTTCATCTCCCAGCTCAGGTGCCCCCCTCCCATCCCCCTGTGCTGCCTTCCTATTTACCAACTGATGCACCTGCAGTGTTCTCTCTGTGTTGAAGCAGGTGACAAGTGGGGTCTTGGACTTTGGCCTGTGGCCCACGCAAATTGAGGACTGGGCTGTGTCCCTTTTTTCTGTTAATTTGTATATATCTGTTATATTGCCTAACTTATTATTTCTACTATGTTGATCTTATTATAAACACTTTGGCGAAATTGTTTTGTCCTTGCATTCTTCTGCCGATTTAGGGGTGTAACTTGTTTTCTTGGGCAGTTGGTTGTGTGTATGGGGTGTGTTGTTGCATGTGTGTGTGTGTGTCACTGTCGTTTTCCTCCCCCCTTCCTTGTGTGCTAGGCAACTGTACTCGCTGTCGTCATTTTCGCCGGCGCTGGTGTTCGTGATGGAGCAGAACGTAGAATATCATTGAAAAAACATGCAGTTCTGGTTCCATGGCGGGGTGGTTCTTCACTGTGACTCCAATGGTGAGTCCTTTCACTTCTGTGCAGTGTTTCTGCCAGGCTTTTGATGTCGTAGGTACTGCCCCAGAAAAGGTGGTGTTTTGCAGGGTCATAATATGGTGGACGGAACATTGACTCCCGCCTGGCTGTAGGCAGCTACCGCCGTGGTGGCTGTTGTTTCTGTGCTGGCGGTCGGAGTGGTACATTGGCTGTCTTTCGGAGATCTTTCCGCCATTGTCATAATTTGGCGGTAGTTACCGCCAGCCTGTTGGCGGTATTACCGCCACTTTATCACCGACCGCCAGGGTCCTAATGAGGGCCTAAGTCAGTTATTCCAAAAACAAAAAATAAAAGGGGCAACACACAGTTATCCAGTATTAAATCACCATACATTGTTTGCAGATAAAAGGCGTGAAATACCACCTAACAACATTTTATTATATTTAATCCAATGCCATCCATGGTGTTTTAGTTCAACAGACAGCACAAATAGTTGCTTCATCATGCACCCAAGAGTAGTACTGGGCCTACAGTTGTAAGGCCTATTATATTAGCAGACTAGGCCACTTAACATTAACATAGTGGAGTAAAAGAATATTGCACATTTACAAAACTAAGCATGGAGAAAATGTAGTGTAGTGAAGGAAAACATTTTTCCTCTATAGAAGGCAAATTACAGGTAAAACTACAAGTAGGCCCCAAATGCTGGCCATCCACCACAATAAATGTAAACAAATTGAATAAAAGTACAGATAAATCATGGTGCATGCCCTATATCAAACAAACAAGTTGCACAACACCCTTATACAAGTGTTTTTGAACTCACTTCTGCAATCTCAAATACTACAAAGTCCTTAAATCCAATGATACACACAGGAGACAAATAGTGATATTTCTAGCTTGAAATCCAAGTGAAAAGTGACCAGGAAATGGACAAAACACTGGGAGGAGCCTGCTGGACAGGAATAGGAAGTTGGAGTCTCTGAGGCACTTCCTGTTGTGGAAAAAAAAAAGTACTCCTCGCACAAAAAAATCAACTCAAACAGTCCATTAGAGAAGATTTTTAACTCGAAGTTGTCTTTTTGAGGTGATTTTACCTACTTGAGCCTCACCAGATTGCAGCCATGGTCGATTGCGCTCACCCGCACTTGCCTACGTCACACAAGATGCGCCAGAAGTCGCTAGTGCCCCGCTAAATCTCACGGGTGGGTAAAAAGTCTTGCTTGTGCTCGCGAGTGACCAGAAGTCTCTCATTTCGCTTCCCATGCACGCAAAATGATATTACGCACGTGTCACTGGGAGAAAACAGAACAAAATCTCTGCTCAGTGGAGTGTATCGGTAACTCTGTGTTCTCCGCGGAATGCAGAGTTGCCCAATTCCACAAACTCAGCCAACGGAGCACAGTTTTTCGCCCAGGCCTACCAAAAGTACAATTGACTGATATGTTAGATTCATGTTTTCCCAGAAACGCCAATTTAAAAAGAGAGTTGAACGATACTGCCACATATGCCCGGTCGTCAAGGTGAACTGGAGGATGGGGCACAGGTATGAGAGTGAGCATGCTTTGGGGGCATGGAAAGCCTTCCCTCAAGGGGGTCCAGCCAAAGATCACTCCACCACCAGGACCAGCAGAGCAGGCAGGCCTGTGGCTACAGGCAGGGCCACTTCTCCTGGGGCAGGACTTTTGACCTCAGCAACTGCTACACGTGTCCCAACCGGCACAGTGGCTGCACCATGTTTTGTGGAATCACCATATGTGCAGGATTCTGCACTGAACTGGTGGACCAAAAATACAGAAGAGCCAGGCTGCAGCATGAAAATGAACACATTTTTAAAATGCTCCTGGAACTCAAGGCTCACATGAGGCGCTGAGATAGATAATTTTGATTTGACACTGCACGTTCCTTCCAAATGTAAATATTGATGTCTATAGTTGGGGTATTTAGATAGGGTTTGTTAAAATAGTCTACGGTAGATTAGTTGTAGGACTTAGTAGTAGCTCTTTTCTTGGGGGGTTTACGGTACCTCTTTTATTTGTTTTGTTGAGGAAGTGGTGATGTTTGTTTTGTTGAGGAGGGATTATGGGATGTGTTAATAAAAAATAAAACATTACATAAAAATTGTGAAAAATAAAAAAATATATGATTGTTTAGGCCATATGTTTAGTTAGTCAATGTTAGGCATAGTTACTGTTGTTCTTGCCAATATATGTATTTTAAGGAGGCTGGGAGGTTGATGTTTATAATGTGGCGTCATATGTATCGAATAAGTGGAGATAAGATAAGTTAGTTTTAGGAATAAGTTAGGTTAAGATCATGTAGTTTTGTTTAGTATAGGTAGTTTAGTTGAGGGTTTTTTAGTTTAATTAAATCTCGTTTTTTCATAATATAGGATCTCCATCATGATTTACTGTGTAGGTGGTAGCATGTATGCACAGGTCATGTTGGGAACATGCCTTTGTAAATAGTAGTTAGTTTACATGTGAGACTGTGTGTATCCCCTATTGTCAAGTTTCTGTCAGGTTGTCAATGGTGTCACATCAGCAATTCCAGACATCTTTCAGAAATGTACATGACACTCTGGATGTGCATGGATACACATCCCAAAACATGTATTCATACAGCATTTCTCTGTATTGTGAAGCAATGTGACTTGCATTATGTTGTTGTAATTGCAATCCCTCTAAATCTAGATGTTTTTTACTGAGACACTCATGGCTGCCCATCACAGTCTTACACATGCATCACTTATTTGTCACATCAATGTTTTCCTGTTGATACCATCCTTGATAGGCCCAGCCACTTGTGTAGTGATTGCTGTCAACTATTACATTAAGAGCATGCTAACTGTCACATGCCATGCTTGGGATACTCAGGTACAACTTGCTAGTTCACATAGCTATCAGTCACCTCAATCATGCTGCAGTCAGTGTATGTGACTTGGTGTATGCCCCAAATCCACATATATCCCTTACGGAAGTACTCAGGAGCATATTGAAAAGCCCCTAGCAACACCAGAGCATCTCCTTTTATGCTACTTCAGTGGCACTGTGCCCTTTCACAAATTTTCAAGGTGGCATAAAGCCACTTTGGGTGGCTTAACACCATATTGTATACATGGGTCCCCCCAACGCAGATTTCTGTGGCAGAGGGGCATACTATGGGTGTTGCAGTGGGCTTACCCATGCAACACCCATTGCATTTGGCACTGCCTCAGATTTACAATGGAATGTATACCTGAGGCCGTGCCAGAACAATGATGTCACCCCAGGGGTGGGTTTTGCATGGCACAACAGCTAAGTGCAAATGCATTGCTTGCGGCACCACTCTGCCCTGTTTGTTTGGTACATAAGCCCCTCCGTGTATAGGCTTCACACAATTCATAAAGTTCACACAGTTACTGCCTCAGATACTGATTCAAGACAATTGATGTTTAGAATTAATGTATTCACATATGAAATTATGTTATGTGTTGTACTAAACAGTACACAGGAGACTTACCCCTTTAGAGATCCCAAGCCATTGGATGTCCAGAGTCCAACAGGTGGCAACATGTCATAAGAGTTGTGTAGGAGTGAAGTGCATCAGTGAGGAGGTGATCACATTGCCAATAGGTAGGACTTGGCCACAATGACAGTCCACATGTGTGATTGGTCAACAATAGGAGAGTGAAGAGGGTGCGTTGATAGATCTTGTAACACTGGCATGATCTTAAGCACAGAGCAAAAGAGAAACTGTCCATGTGACACAAACTGCAGATACTGATGATTTTGCAGGTGAATGATGTTCCTTCTACATCTTCATCCTCTGATGTGTGCAGTGCCTCCAGTGGCAGGGGTGGTGCTGGTGTCAAAGCTGAGGGAGGCACACACACATCAGGGGCTGGAGATGTGGATTCAAAGGTCCCGGCAGCTGTCACCTGTGAAAACATGAAAGGCATCACTGCAGCAATGAGGTACTGCTAGTTTTGCAACACAACAGCAACATCATGGTGGTCGCAGCCAGGTTATCATTGAGGGAGTCCAGCATCCACTGCATGGAATCCAGGACAGTCAATCATGCTGGTGCCACTTTGCGAGGGCATTCGTTCTAGCCTCTGCCTCAGGACACCATCTATGTCGGACAGGAACTGCTGCGTTCCACATAGTGGAGAGTGGGTTAATCAGATGACAGCAAAGTTGTCCTTATTTGGACTGAGGCACCTATGGACTCCTGCTAGGCTGCCTGCCATGGTCTCCATCCCCACTCACACCTGCAGGGCCAAGTCCCGCTGGACTCCTGCCGCTGCATTTTGGAAGATGATGTCTAGGTCCTGGGAGTCCAGAGCTCTGGGTAAGGTGGCAGGCAATGTGTGTTGTCTGTTGGGTGGTTCATTTGGAGACCCCACTACACTGTGTGTCCTCTCTGCGACCTGAGATGGTGTCCGGATGGCACCCAGGATATGCTGGATAGTGTCAGAATTGATTCTTTTCAGCTGGTCATCGCCATCATTGGTGAAGTCCCAACATGGGTGCAAGGGTTCCGGTGCTGCAGGGCTGAGGGCTGTTGTGCATGAAGGGACACTTTCCTGCACAATCCCATACATGGGTGGTTGCATCTTACTATGGGTGGTTCATGATACAGCACACATGATAAGGGGTGACAAGAAGAATGCCTGTGAACAGTTCTCCCACTTGCATCACTCTTAAAACAAACGTAGTTTGGCATAAGGAGCTGACACATTCCCAAACATGTCAATGTGTGAATGCATCAGGTTGCTACACTGCCTCAGGGGTGGCATTGTAGTTGTGCTACATATGACTGACATTGCTGTGGGCTCATCTTTTACATCTTTCAATGTGTATTGCAATTGGCAAGTCACTGGAAGTGGCAGACAGCATTCCTGATGGTTGAAGTTGCAGGATGTGTCCCTTCCTGCACACGTGCAATCAGACCTGCAACACAGGCATCCCTACACCATGCTCAATGTGTGCTAGTGCTGGTGTTAGGCAGTAGTTAGTGCCCCATCACCAAGGGTAGTACATGGATGTATTGCATGTTAGTGACAACTACACATCCCAGCACATTTAAGATAAGGCAGCACTGCACAGCAGGCCAGGCTGCTGTACTGCACTGCACTGCATCATTTCATCATACATGGTTGACAATGGGCTACATTTCCCAGACACTGACTGCACACTGCCTAGCAGAGAATACTTTTTCAGTTACACTTCAGTGTGGCAGAGCACTAGGCCATATTCCCTAGGCCGAGGAAAGGCAGCTTGGGGCATATTTACAAGCCTCTAGGACCACCATGTGCCACCCTAGCATAATTTTTTCACGCTAAGGTGACATTAAGGAGGCCTTTCTCCTGCATCATATTTACAAAGTGGTGCAACGCAAAGCTTGCATTGCATTACTTTGTAAACCCTTGCGGCACATTATGTCTTCACCAGGCATAATGTATGCAAGGGATCATTCCCACCCAGACAGGCCTGAAAAATGGTGCATTTCACTGCACCTTTTTTCCATAATTTTTAATGCCTGCTATGCAATAGGTCTTGCATATTTAGAACAAGTTAAATTTCATCTTTTGACAACAGCGCACGTGAGCAAAAACAAAAAAAAATGAGTGGAAACTGAGAAAAGACAACAACAAAATAAAAGAAATTTAGCTTAAAAAAATAAAACTTTTGTTTGTCCTGCTGGGCACGTTCTTGCCAGTCACAAACAAGACTTCTGTTTGGGGGAACTCGAAGTTAAAACAACAAATAGTACCTCGATCACGTCGTAAGAACCAGACGGGCACTAATTAGGTTGAATCGATTAGTGCTTGATCCCTGCTCCACACAGAGAAATAGAAATGGCACCAGGCGTGCCTTGACGAATTGCAAGGCTGTAAAGAAGAGTGCCATGCAAAGTAACAAATGGTGAGGGACAGGCGGGCCCCAAGCCTTTTACTGAACACAACAGCGTCTTGCATACGAGCGCATGCACTCACAAGCTCCACCCTAAAAATGTCAACTCCATGTGTGATTCGCTCAACTCCCCTAATACTGTGATAGATCCATGTGTTGCCTGGCAGGACCTTCTCTCTGTCTGCTGCTAGATTGTCAAACTCAGTGCCTGTCTGGTGGCGTGAGATGCCAGCCCTGACTAAGTTCAGGAAACCCTCATAGACCTAGTTGTATACTTTCTGACCAAAATTCTTCTAGTCTAGCCTTTACTGATTCTTTTCGTGGTAATAGACTGTCGAGCACTGTTTCTCTCGAACCAAGACACCATTCCGGTATTTGTGTGCTCTAGCAAACTCAGTAACAGTACATGCCTATCCAACAATTAAGAGCATAATAAGAAGGTTTTTTATTCTACAGAAGATGCTATGTAATCTGGGAGCTAATATGTAATAACTTTCAGCACTCGTAATCTTTTGCATTTCAGGTCAAAAATGGGCACAAAATGTAGTCTAAAAAAATTAATTAAATATTGGAAGAGTATGCCTGCTTTTTCTATATGGCCCTTGATTTATTTCCTCCAACGAATAAAGCAATAAGAAAATGCAAAGATTTACCATCTGATATCATTGCTTCAATATTATACGTTTTACAGCAAGGCTTTGCTGGTGCCAACCTGCAGCATCTGGTACAAAGCGACTTCAAGTGTTGATTCAAATCAGCAACCACTGGGGACAAATTGTTCCAACATTCCTTAGCATTGTTGCCAGCCGTGTAGTAAAGTCAGTTCTATTTACATAGACCTGCCAACCTTAAGAAAAGCAAATTCAGGAGGAAGGGGCATGGCCTTCTAGGGAGTGAGGCTTTGTGCCCAGAAATACCTAGGAGGCATTTCTTCGCACTCGCCCACCAAACCCACTCTTTATAAAAACAAGACTGCTAAGGCTGGTGCTGATATCCCGGGCTATTTTCACACCCCATAATGGACTTCATCTTTTAAAAGCTTCTTAATGCAAACAAGCATTTGCAATTGTGAGAAACTGGGGCTGATTGCAAGGGCCCCATAACTTTTTGCCCCCATATTCCACTTTATGCTGGTGTTTTCCTGACTCTGATGGTGCCCTGGGTACTGCTAACCAGTCCCAGGGCCTGTGCTCTGTGTAAAATGGATATGCAAATTAGGCTAATTATAATTGGCTAAGTTAACCTACCTATAAGTCCCTAGTATATGGTAGGGCATGTAGGTTTAGGGACCACAGCATAGGTGGTGCACACCTAGGTGCATTGCTGAGGTGCCCAGTGTCATTTTAAAAGCAAGCCTGCCTTGCTGGCTGCTTTTAAATTAAAGTTATATGCAAATTCGACTTTGGAATTAAAGGTACTTCCAAAGTCTTAAACTACCTTATTTTTACATATAAGTCACCCCTAAGGTGTGCCCTATGTGCCCCTAGGGCTGGGTGCCATGTAACTATAAGCAGGGACTTTATAAAAATAGATTTATAAGCCCTGGTGAGGTAAAAACAGCCAAATTCGTTTTTCCCTCATTGAAGTAAATGGCCTTCATAGGCTAGAATGGGCAGACTTTATTTAAAATTTTAAAGTCTCCTTAAATGTTACATACCAAGAATTTGGTATCAAATTGATTGTTATAATAAATCCCACAACTTCCAGTTGTTGGATTTAATATAACTAGTGCAGGTAAAAAGTTTAGACTTTACCTAAAAAGTTGCCAATTTCAGCTCTGCATTGTTTTTGCTGCTGTGCTCTGATTGGCCAGCCTGCAGCAGCTTCTGCCAGGCTACTTTAATGAGGTGTGAAGTGGCCTGACTTCACACAAAGGAATGTGCTTGGGGGAGAGAATCTCCCCTCAGCAGATGGGGAAGCAGGAAGGGGGAGGGCTGCCAAACTGGTCTTCAAAGGCAGAGAAGGACATCTGGAGCACCCAGCAACACCCCCACATCCTGCAACCCCAGACAGCTAGGTGCCCCCTTGATTAGATTAGGAGAGGGCAGGAGAGGGGTGTGTTTATGATTTTTAGCCACACCAGTGGGTGGGCTCAGCCAGATCTCTCCTCCAAAAATCAGATTCATCCATTTTGGATTTTTAGAGACTATTGCCTTCTGGGATGGATTTTTGCCTCACTTCCCAGGAAGTGGTCATCACAGGGGGACGACCCTGTCCCTGATTGGAGGACCAGGGCCCCCCTGCTTTTCACCCAGGAGCAAGGATAAAACTGGCAGACCTGCACCCACGCCTCAGATCCCCACCAAATTTCAAGAAGAAAGAACTACAAGGAGAAGAAGGACTGCCCTGCTGGACCCCTGGCCTGCACCTGGACCCTGCACTCAGAAAGACTGCACCAGCTGCACACTTGGGCTTCACCACAAGAAGGACTTTGCCTGGCTTCCACTGGTTCAAGGAGGGACTCCCTGTTTGCTACAGGTGAAAAATTGCTAACCAGAGTCCCCTGCACCAACTCCTGAAAAAGTGACCAGCTGACCACTGCCCAGTGGCCAAAAAGGAGTTTGCGCCAGGTGCACTCTGGGAGTTGAAGTCCGCACTTCCCAAGGACCATCACAGAACTTCTGGACCCTTGGGGTGAGCTGTGGACCCCAAAAGAACCTTAAAAGAACATCTGGGTGAAGCCCCAGAAGTTTGGAAAAGATTGGAGAAATTTTAGAAAAAAGCTCCATAAAGTGACCGACTCGACGCGGAAATTCTAGCCGGCTTGCCTCAACCGCGACCCGGCCTGACTTCGTGGTTCGTCCCGGTCAAGAAAAACATCCGAAAAAAAGACTAAGTCCGAACGTAAAAAGTTGACCGGGACCTTCCAGCCATCGTATCCGAGAAGGGCTCCACGGACGTCGGATCAAGATCCAGGTTTACCCCGGTCGAAGGATTTTCATCTCGAAAAAACGACTAAGTCCGAAGGTAGAAATCACCACCGAGGAAACCGACTTCGCGTATCCGGACAAGGGCTCCAGGAGGTCGGATCCAACTGGCAGGTTCGTCCCGGTGAAGAAAAACTTCAAAATAAAGACTAAGTCAGAAGGTAACTTTTTAACCGAGGCTTCCCGCGACCTGTATCCGAGCAGGGCTCCATCGCGGTCGGCCTGAAAGTTTGACTTTGTCCCGGTCCTGGTGCAACCAGATGACCCGATTGGCGCTTTTTGTTTCTATGCGCTAGAAAATAATAATACTTTAAAAATTCATATCTCCGGTTCCCCTGAACCGATTTTAATCGTTTTTGTGTCATTTTAAAGATAAAAATATAAGCTATTTTTATAAATTGGTTTTGGATTTTTAAACTGTTTCCTGTGTTTTATTTAATTACTGTTGTGTGATATTTGAATGCTTTACACTTTGTCTCCTAAGTTAAGCCTTGACGCTCGATGCCAAGCTACCAAGGGTAGAGCTGGGATTAATTTACTGAGACCTAACTGTACTTTTGTGGAGGTTTGTGGCTTGTTGCTAGGTGTAGGTACCTACCTGCCCTACCAATAACCCATTTTCCAACATAATTGGAAGCAGCGACGGGATCCTGTACTTGTGTTCAATATCACGTTACAGTTTTAGATAAAACAAATTAAAAATCCTTTAAATTGTCCTAGTGCAAAAATTGTTTTTAATTTTTAATTTTAATTATTTATTTTTTTAAATTAATTTGGATTAATTTCAATTATTGAATTTTTGTAATTTTTCTAAATTCTTGTTTCCAATTTTTGCAAAAAGTTTTTGTTGACACAAAACTAGGGAACCATGGAGCTTGATCTGGCTAGCCTACCCACACTGACAGTAGTCCAGCTTAGGGGGTTGTGTATTGAGAGGGGGTTGCCTGCAACCACTAATCTCAGGAAGGAAATCCTGATTAAATCCCTGACAGCATGGGCTGAGGCCCAAGAGGTAGAGACAGAGGAAGCTCCAGAGGAGGAACCAAAAGAGGATGATGCTAACTCTAACCACTCAGGGGAGGAAAGGCATCAGACCCCAAGTGAGGAAGAGGAGGAACGGTCCTCACTGGACACAGTCACTAGGGGCAGACCCAAAGCTAGTGGTAGGAAGAGGGTCCTTTCAGGAGGAGAGAACCCATCCATCAGGGAAAGAGAGCTGGAAGCCCAGCTAGCCTACATAGCTTTGGAAGCAGAGAAGCTGGCCCTAGAGAAGAAAAAGTGGGCATACAAAGAAAAAAGAGATGGAAGCAGCGATAAAGAAGCTGAGGTGTCCATGGGTGGGGGAGTTTGCCCCAGATTACCCAAGGGGGTGGTTCCTGCTTATGTAGAGGGGGATGACATAGATAAGTGGCTAGGGGCCTTTGAGAGGGCACTCCAAATGAGAAGGGTTAAACCTCAATACTGGGGTTCCCTTTTGTGGGAGTTGGTCCCCAACTCAGGGAGGGATAGGCTTCTGACCTTAAGGGGGGAGGAGGCAGATTCATACCCTAGTATGAAGAGGTGCTTAGTCAAGAAGTTTGGTCTGACCCCAGAGCAATATAGAATGAAGTTCAGGGACACCCAGAAGGTCAGTACCCAGTCTTGGGTTGACTTTGTGGACACCTCACTAAAGGCACTAGAGGGCTGGATTATTGGCAACAAAGTAAATACTTATGAGGGGTTATACAATCTGATCATGAGAGAGCACATCTTGACCAATTGTATCCAAGAAAGGTTACGCCAGCATCTAGTGGACTCTAAGCTGACCAACCCTAGAGAGCTAGGGGAGGCAGCTGATGAGTGGTTGAGAACCAGGGTGGTTGTCAAGTCCCAGGGGGGAGACTCCAAGAAGGGGGGGACAGGTCCCCAAAAACCTAAGGAGGGAGGTGGTAAGCCCACCACAGAGACTCCCTCTGTACCCCAGAACCCTAAGAAGGAGGAGAGTAAATCCCACTCCCACTCTGACATGCAGAGACAGGGAGACCCAGGGTTAAAAAAGCTCTTGGACAGTAGGGCTTGCTTTGACTGTCAGCAGACAGGTCACTTCAGAGGAGATGCAGCCTGTCCAAAGAAAGTGGTTAGCACTGGGCTGTCCAGTGTAGCCATAGAGGAGGATTCCTCAGATGATGAAGTCCTCCTAGCATTGTGCTGGGAGACAGGACCAGATGGTAAGCTGGTGATCCCTGAGGGTGGGAGTAGGCACTTCCACCACATTCAAGTGAATGGGATCCCTACCACTGGCCTGAGAGACACCTGTGCCAGTCACACTGTAGTGAGTGACCGGTTAGTGACCCCAGACATGTATGTCCCAGGAAAGACAAAGAAAGTCAGGATAGCCACAGGGGAGGTCACCTCCAAACCTGTAGCCATAGTGCCCCTAGAGAGGGAGGGTATCCTTGACTGGATTAGGGTGGTAGTCAGTGCTGACCTTCCCCTAGATTGTATCCTGGGCAATGACCTCCCAGAGGTGAGTCTGGTCACAGATGGGGTGGTCGCCCAGGGCGCCCCCCCAACCCACAGTCCTGGGGAGTCAGTCCCTACAGTTAGGAGACAGAAGTCCCCAAGAAAAGGAAAGAAGAAAAGGAAGGGTAGGCCACTCTTAAAGAGAGTTCCAGGGAGCCAAGGGCCTTCTGCCCCAGTAAGGGGGGAGCCCAGAGTTGGCACTGGTGAGGCCTCACCTGACCCCAAGGAAGTCCTGAGTAGTCAGGCAGCTGTCCAGATGCAGGGTGTTGCCCCTGCACTGACAGAAGGGAGAGTGGAAGGAGGGTGTCTGCCACAGGAGGTGGTAGCCCCCCACTCAAGACAGCAAGAGGGGTGCCAGGACCCCAAAGATGCCCCTAAAGCAGCTCAGCCACCTGTCAGTGGAGAGCTTAGGGTGTGGTTCTGGGTACTGACAGCTGTCAGTAGCCTCTGCTGGGTGCTAGCCTTCCTGGCAGCACTGTACTTGGCCTGGGAGGCAGACCCCAGGGCCAATAGCAAAGTAGGCCCCCTGACCCTGTTGGTCATGGTGGGGTTGCTCAAGTGTTGGGTGACCTCTTTGGGTAAGCTAGGTGTTGCCCTAGCAAAGTTTGGAGTAGGGGAGGTGGGCACCTCACTACCCAAGTTGGCAGAGAGAGAGGAGGAAGACCCCCCTAGAGGGAAGTTTCAGTTTGACTTGGGTCCTTTTACTGTTGGGATGGCTTCACTACCCAGAGGGAGTGACCCTGACAGGAGGATATAAGGCAGAGTAGGCCCTGCAAAGGGACAGCCAGTTTTCTTCACTGTCTTCCTCGCCTAACAAGCCAGGAAGACTCTCCCAGGGTTGGGCTGAGTCTCCTGGGCGTGTGGGCTGGGGGGGGGTTGTGTGAGAAACTGGGGCTGATTGCAAGGGCCCCATAACTTTTTGCCCCCATTTTCCACTTTATGCTGGTGTTTTCCTGACTCTGATGGTGCCCTGGGTACTGCTAACCAGTCCCAGGGCCTGTGCTCTGTGTAAAATGGATATGCAAATTAGGCTAATTATAATTGGCTAAGTTAACCTACCTATAAGTCCCTAGTATATGGTAGGGCATGTAGGTTTAGGGACCACAGCATAGGTGGTGCACACCTAGGTGCATTGCTGAGGTGCCCAGTGTCATTTTAAAAGCAAGCCTGCCTTGCTGGCTGCTTTTAAATTAAAGTTATATGCAAATTCGACTTTGGAATTAAAGGTACTTCCAAAGTCTTAAACTACCTTATTTTTACATATAAGTCACCCCTAAGGTGTGCCCTATGTGCCCCTAGGGCTGGGTGCCATGTAACTATAAGCAGGGACTTTATAAAAATAGATTTATAAGCCCTGGTGAGGTAAAAACAGCCAAATTCGTTTTTCCCTCATTGAAGTAAATGGCCTTCATAGGCTAGAATGGGCAGACTTTATTTAAAATTTTAAAGTCTCCTTAAATGTTACATACCAAGAATTTGGTATCAAATTGATTGTTATAATAAATCCCACAACTTCCAGTTGTTGGATTTAATATAACTAGTGCAGGTAAAAAGTTTAGACTTTACCTAAAAAGTTGCCAATTTCAGCTCTGCATTGTTTTTGCTGCTGTGCTCTGATTGGCCAGCCTGCAGCAGCTTCTGCCAGGCTACTTTAATGAGGTGTGAAGTGGCCTGACTTCACACAAAGGAATGTGCTTGGGGGAGAGAATCTCCCCTCAGCAGATGGGGAAGCAGGAAGGGGGAGGGCTGCCAAACTGGTCTTCAAAGGCAGAGAAGGACATCTGGAGCACCCAGCAACACCCCCACATCCTGCAACCCCAGACAGCTAGGTGCCCCCTTGATTAGATTAGGAGAGGGCAGGAGAGGGGTGTGTTTATGATTTTTAGCCACACCAGTGGGTGGGCTCAGCCAGATCTCTCCTCCAAAAATCAGATTCATCCATTTTGGATTTTTAGAGACTATTGCCTTCTGGGATGGATTTTTGCCACACTTCCCAGGAAGTGGTTATCACAGGGGGACGACCCTGTCCCTGATTGGAGGACCAGGGCCCCCCTGCTTTTCACCCAGGAGCAAGGATAAAACTGGCAGACCTGCACCCACGCCTCAGATCCCCACCAAATTTCAAGAAGAAAGAACTACAAGGAGAAGAAGGACTGCCCTGCTGGACCCCTGGCCTGCACCTGGACCCTGCACTCAGAAAGACTGCACCAGCTGCACACTTGGGCTTCACCACAAGAAGGACTTTGCCTGGCTTCCACTGGTTCAAGGAGGGACTCCCTGTTTGCTACAGGTGAAAAATTGCTAACCAGAGTCCCCTGCACCAACTCCTGAAAAAGTGACCAGCTGACCACTGCCCAGTGGCCAAAAAGGAGTTTGCGCCAGGTGCACTCTGGGAGTTGAAGTCCGCACTTCCCAAGGACCATCACAGAACTTCTGGACCCTTGGGGTGAGCTGTGGACCCCAAAAGAACCTTAAAAGAACATCTGGGTGAAGCCCCAGAAGTTTGGAAAAGATTGGAGAAATTTTAGAAAAAAGCTCCATAAAGTGACCGACTCGACGCGGAAATTCTAGCCGGCTTGCCTCAACCGCGACCCGGCCTGACTTCGTGGTTCGTCCCGGTCAAGAAAAACATCCGAAAAAAAGACTAAGTCCGAACGTAAAAAGTTGACCGGGACCTTCCAGCCATCGTATCCGAGAAGAGCTCCACGGACGTCGGATCAAGATCCAGGTTTACCCCGGTCGAAGGATTTTCATCTCGAAAAAACGACTAAGTCCGAAGGTAGAAATCACCACCGAGGAAACCGACTTCGCGTATCCGGACAAGGGCTCCAGGAGGTCGGATCCAACTGGCAGGTTCGTCCCGGTGAAGAAAAACTTCAAAATAAAGACTAAGTCAGAAGGTAACTTTTTAACCGAGGCTTCCCGCGACCTGTATCCGAGCAGGGCTCCATCGCGGTCGGCCTGAAAGTTTGACTTTGTCCCGGTCCTGGTGCAACCAGATGACCCGATTGGCGCTTTTTGTTTCTATGCGCTAGAAAATAATAATACTTTAAAAATTCATATCTCCGGTTCCCCTGAACCGATTTTAATCGTTTTTGTGTCATTTTAAAGATAAAAATATAAGCTATTTTTATAAATTGGTTTTGGATTTTTAAACTGTTTCCTGTGTTTTATTTAATTACTGTTGTGTGATATTTGAATGCTTTACACTTTGTCTCCTAAGTTAAGCCTTGACGCTCGATGCCAAGCTACCAAGGGTAGAGCTGGGATTAATTTACTGAGACCTAACTGTACTTTTGTGGAGGTTTGTGGCTTGTTGCTAGGTGTAGGTACCTACCTGCCCTACCAATAACCCATTTTCCAACATAATTGGAAGCAGCGACGGGATCCTGTACTTGTGTTCAATATCACGTTACAGTTTTAGATAAAACAAATTAAAAATCCTTTAAATTGTCCTAGTGCAAAAATTGTTTTTAATTTTTAATTTTAATTATTTATTTTTTTAAATTAATTTGGATTAATTTCAATTATTGAATTTTTGTAATTTTTCTAAATTCTTGTTTCCAATTTTTGCAAAAAGTTTTTGTTGACACAAAACTAGGGAACCATGGAGCTTGATCTGGCTAGCCTACCCACACTGACAGTAGTCCAGCTTAGGGGGTTGTGTATTGAGAGGGGGTTGCCTGCAACCACTAATCTCAGGAAGGAAATCCTGATTAAATCCCTGACAGCATGGGCTGAGGCCCAAGAGGTAGAGACAGAGGAAGCTCCAGAGGAGGAACCAAAAGAGGATGATGCTAACTCTAACCACTCAGGGGAGGAAAGACATCAGACCCCAAGTGAGGAAGAGGAGGAACGGTCCTCACTGGACACAGTCACTAGGGGCAGACCCAAAGCTAGTGGTAGGAAGAGGGTCCTTTCAGGAGGAGAGAACCCATCCATCAGGGAAAGAGAGCTGGAAGCCCAGCTAGCCTACATAGCTTTGGAAGCAGAGAAGCTGGCCCTAGAGAAGAAAAAGTGGGCATACAAAGAAAAAAGAGATGGAAGCAGCGATAAAGAAGCTGAGGTGTCCATGGGTGGGGGAGTTTGCCCCAGATTACCCAAGGGGGTGGTTCCTGCTTATGTAGAGGGGGATGACATAGATAAGTGGCTAGGGGCCTTTGAGAGGGCACTCCAAATGAGAAGGGTTAAACCTCAATACTGGGGTTCCCTTTTGTGGGAGTTGGTCCCCAACTCAGGGAGGGATAGGCTTCTGACCTTAAGGGGGGAGGAGGCAGATTCATACCCTAGTATGAAGAGGTGCTTAGTCAAGAAGTTTGGTCTGACCCCAGAGCAATATAGAATGAAGTTCAGGGACACCCAGAAGGTCAGTACCCAGTCTTGGGTTGACTTTGTGGACACCTCACTAAAGGCACTAGAGGGCTGGATTATTGGCAACAAAGTAAATACTTATGAGGGGTTATACAATCTGATCATGAGAGAGCACATCTTGACCAATTGTATCCAAGAAAGGTTACGCCAGCATCTAGTGGACTCTAAGCTGACCAACCCTAGAGAGCTAGGGGAGGCAGCTGATGAGTGGTTGAGAACCAGGGTGGTTGTCAAGTCCCAGGGGGGAGACTCCAAGAAGGGGGGGACAGGTCCCCAAAAACCTAAGGAGGGAGGTGGTAAGCCCACCACAGAGACTCCCTCTGTACCCCAGAACCCTAAGAAGGAGGAGAGTAAATCCCACTCCCACTCTGACATGCAGAGACAGGGAGACCCAGGGTTAAAAAAGCTCTTGGACAGTAGGGCTTGCTTTGACTGTCAGCAGACAGGTCACTTCAGAGGAGATGCAGCCTGTCCAAAGAAAGTGGTTAGCACTGGGCTGTCCAGTGTAGCCATAGAGGAGGATTCCTCAGATGATGAAGTCCTCCTAGCATTGTGCTGGGAGACAGGACCAGATGGTAAGCTGGTGATCCCTGAGGGTGGGAGTAGGCACTTCCACCACATTCAAGTGAATGGGATCCCTACCACTGGCCTGAGAGACACCTGTGCCAGTCACACTGTAGTGAGTGACCGGTTAGTGACCCCAGACATGTATGTCCCAGGAAAGACAAAGAAAGTCAGGATAGCCACAGGGGAGGTCACCTCCAAACCTGTAGCCATAGTGCCCCTAGAGAGGGAGGGTATCCTTGACTGGATTAGGGTGGTAGTCAGTGCTGACCTTCCCCTAGATTGTATCCTGGGCAATGACCTCCCAGAGGTGAGTCTGGTCACAGATGGGGTGGTCGCCCAGGGCGCCCCCCCAACCCACAGTCCTGGGGAGTCAGTCCCTACAGTTAGGAGACAGAAGTCCCCAAGAAAAGGAAAGAAGAAAAGGAAGGGTAGGCCACTCTTAAAGAGAGTTCCAGGGAGCCAAGGGCCTTCTGCCCCAGTAAGGGGGGAGCCCAGAGTTGGCACTGGTGAGGCCTCACCTGACCCCAAGGAAGTCCTGAGTAGTCAGGCAGCTGTCCAGATGCAGGGTGTTGCCCCTGCACTGACAGAAGGGAGAGTGGAAGGAGGGTGTCTGCCACAGGAGGTGGTAGCCCCCCACTCAAGACAGCAAGAGGGGTGCCAGGACCCCAAAGATGCCCCTAAAGCAGCTCAGCCACCTGTCAGTGGAGAGCTTAGGGTGTGGTTCTGGGTACTGACAGCTGTCAGTAGCCTCTGCTGGGTGCTAGCCTTCCTGGCAGCACTGTACTTGGCCTGGGAGGCAGACCCCAGGGCCAATAGCAAAGTAGGCCCCCTGACCCTGTTGGTCATGGTGGGGTTGCTCAAGTGTTGGGTGACCTCTTTGGGTAAGCTAGGTGTTGCCCTAGCAAAGTTTGGAGTAGGGGAGGTGGGCACCTCACTACCCAAGTTGGCAGAGAGAGAGGAGGAAGACCCCCCTAGAGGGAAGTTTCAGTTTGACTTGGGTCCTTTTACTGTTGGGATGGCTTCACTACCCAGAGGGAGTGACCCTGACAGGAGGATATAAGGCAGAGTAGGCCCTGCAAAGGGACAGCCAGTTTTCTTCACTGTCTTCCTCGCCTAACAAGCCAGGAAGACTCTCCCAGGGTTGGGCTGAGTCTCCTGGGCGTGTGGGCTGGGGGGGGTTGTGTGAGAAACTGGGACTGATTGCAAGGGCCCCATAACTTTTTGCCCCCATTTTCCACTTTATGCTGGTGTTTTCCTGACTCTGATGGTGCCCTGGGTACTGCTAACCAGTCCCAGGGCCTGTGCTCTGTGTAAAATGGATATGCAAATTAGGCTAATTATAATTGGCTAAGTTAACCTACCTATAAGTCCCTAGTATATGGTAGGGCATGTAGGTTTAGGGACCACAGCATAGGTGGTGCACACCTAGGTGCATTGCTGAGGTGCCCAGTGTCATTTTAAAAGCAAGCCTGCCTTGCTGGCTGCTTTTAAATTAAAGTTATATGCAAATTCGACTTTGGAATTAAAGGTACTTCCAAAGTCTTAAACTACCTTATTTTTACATATAAGTCACCCCTAAGGTGTGCCCTATGTGCCCCTAGGGCTGGGTGCCATGTAACTATAAGCAGGGACTTTATAAAAATAGATTTATAAGCCCTGGTGAGGTAAAAACAGCCAAATTCGTTTTTCCCTCATTGAAGTAAATGGCCTTCATAGGCTAGAATGGGCAGACTTTATTTAAAATTTTAAAGTCTCCTTAAATGTTACATACCAAGAATTTGGTATCAAATTGATTGTTATAATAAATCCCACAACTTCCAGTTGTTGGATTTAATATAACTAGTGCAGGTAAAAAGTTTAGACTTTACCTAAAAAGTTGCCAATTTCAGCTCTGCATTGTTTTTGCTGCTGTGCTCTGATTGGCCAGCCTGCAGCAGCTTCTGCCAGGCTACTTTAATGAGGTGTGAAGTGGCCTGACTTCACACAAAGGAATGTGCTTGGGGGAGAGAATCTCCCCTCAGCAGATGGGGAAGCAGGAAGGGGGAGGGCTGCCAAACTGGTCTTCAAAGGCAGAGAAGGACATCTGGAGCACCCAGCAACACCCCCACATCCTGCAACCCCAGACAGCTAGGTGCCCCCTTGATTAGATTAGGAGAGGGCAGGAGAGGGGTGTGTTTATGATTTTTAGCCACACCAGTGGGTGGGCTCAGCCAGATCTCTCCTCCAAAAATCAGATTCATCCATTTTGGATTTTTAGAGACTATTGCCTTCTGGGATGGATTTTTGCCACACTTCCCAGGAAGTGGTCATCACAGGGGGACGACCCTGTCCCTGATTGGAGGACCAGGGCCCCCCTGCTTTTCACCCAGGAGCAAGGATAAAACTGGCAGACCTGCACCCACGCCTCAGATCCCCACCAAATTTCAAGAAGAAAGAACTACAAGGAGAAGAAGGACTGCCCTGCTGGACCCCTGGCCTGCACCTGGACCCTGCACTCAGAAAGACTGCACCAGCTGCACACTTGGGCTTCACCACAAGAAGGACTTTGCCTGGCTTCCACTGGTTCAAGGAGGGACTCCCTGTTTGCTACAGGTGAAAAATTGCTAACCAGAGTCCCCTGCACCAACTCCTGAAAAAGTGACCAGCTGACCACTGCCCAGTGGCCAAAAAGGAGTTTGCGCCAGGTGCACTCTGGGAGTTGAAGTCCGCACTTCCCAAGGACCATCACAGAACTTCTGGACCCTTGGGGTGAGCTGTGGACCCCAAAAGAACCTTAAAAGAACATCTGGGTGAAGCCCCAGAAGTTTGGAAAAGATTGGAGAAATTTTAGAAAAAAGCTCCATAAAGTGACCGACTCGACGCGGAAATTCTAGCCGGCTTGCCTCAACCGCGACCCGGCCTGACTTCGTGGTTCGTCCCGGTCAAGAAAAACATCCGAAAAAAAGACTAAGTCCGAACGTAAAAAGTTGACCGGGACCTTCCAGCCATCGTATCCGAGAAGGGCTCCACGGACGTCGGATCAAGATCCAGGTTTACCCCGGTCGAAGGATTTTCATCTCGAAAAAACGACTAAGTCCGAAGGTAGAAATCACCACCGAGGAAACCGACTTCGCGTATCCGGACAAGGGCTCCAGGAGGTCGGATCCAACTGGCAGGTTCGTCCCGGTGAAGAAAAACTTCAAAATAAAGACTAAGTCAGAAGGTAACTTTTTAACCGAGGCTTCCCGCGACCTGTATCCGAGCAGGGCTCCATCGCGGTCGGCCTGAAAGTTTGACTTTGTCCCGGTCCTGGTGCAACCAGATGACCCGATTGGCGCTTTTTGTTTCTATGCGCTAGAAAATAATAATACTTTAAAAATTCATATCTCCGGTTCCCCTGAACCGATTTTAATCGTTTTTGTGTCATTTTAAAGATAAAAATATAAGCTATTTTTATAAATTGGTTTTGGATTTTTAAACTGTTTCCTGTGTTTTATTTAATTACTGTTGTGTGATATTTGAATGCTTTACACTTTGTCTCCTAAGTTAAGCCTTGACGCTCGATGCCAAGCTACCAAGGGTAGAGCTGGGATTAATTTACTGAGACCTAACTGTACTTTTGTGGAGGTTTGTGGCTTGTTGCTAGGTGTAGGTACCTACCTGCCCTACCAATAACCCATTTTCCAACATAATTGGAAGCAGCGACGGGATCCTGTACTTGTGTTCAATATCACGTTACAGTTTTAGATAAAACAAATTAAAAATCCTTTAAATTGTCCTAGTGCAAAAATTGTTTTTAATTTTTAATTTTAATTATTTATTTTTTTAAATTAATTTGGATTAATTTCAATTATTGAATTTTTGTAATTTTTCTAAATTCTTGTTTCCAATTTTTGCAAAAAGTTTTTGTTGACACAAAACTAGGGAACCATGGAGCTTGATCTGGCTAGCCTACCCACACTGACAGTAGTCCAGCTTAGGGGGTTGTGTATTGAGAGGGGGTTGCCTGCAACCACTAATCTCAGGAAGGAAATCCTGATTAAATCCCTGACAGCATGGGCTGAGGCCCAAGAGGTAGAGACAGAGGAAGCTCCAGAGGAGGAACCAAAAGAGGATGATGCTAACTCTAACCACTCAGGGGAGGAAAGGCATCAGACCCCAAGTGAGGAAGAGGAGGAACGGTCCTCACTGGACACAGTCACTAGGGGCAGACCCAAAGCTAGTGGTAGGAAGAGGGTCCTTTCAGGAGGAGAGAACCCATCCATCAGGGAAAGAGAGCTGGAAGCCCAGCTAGCCTACATAGCTTTGGAAGCAGAGAAGCTGGCCCTAGAGAAGAAAAAGTGGGCATACAAAGAAAAAAGAGATGGAAGCAGCGATAAAGAAGCTGAGGTGTCCATGGGTGGGGGAGTTTGCCCCAGATTACCCAAGGGGGTGGTTCCTGCTTATGTAGAGGGGGATGACATAGATAAGTGGCTAGGGGCCTTTGAGAGGGCACTCCAAATGAGAAGGGTTAAACCTCAATACTGGGGTTCCCTTTTGTGGGAGTTGGTCCCCAACTCAGGGAGGGATAGGCTTCTGACCTTAAGGGGGGAGGAGGCAGATTCATACCCTAGTATGAAGAGGTGCTTAGTCAAGAAGTTTGGTCTGACCCCAGAGCAATATAGAATGAAGTTCAGGGACACCCAGAAGGTCAGTACCCAGTCTTGGGTTGACTTTGTGGACACCTCACTAAAGGCACTAGAGGGCTGGATTATTGGCAACAAAGTAAATACTTATGAGGGGTTATACAATCTGATCATGAGAGAGCACATCTTGACCAATTGTATCCAAGAAAGGTTACGCCAGCATCTAGTGGACTCTAAGCTGACCAACCCTAGAGAGCTAGGGGAGGCAGCTGATGAGTGGTTGAGAACCAGGGTGGTTGTCAAGTCCCAGGGGGGAGACTCCAAGAAGGGGGGGACAGGTCCCCAAAAACCTAAGGAGGGAGGTGGTAAGCCCACCACAGAGACTCCCTCTGTACCCCAGAACCCTAAGAAGGAGGAGAGTAAATCCCACTCCCACTCTGACATGCAGAGACAGGGAGACCCAGGGTTAAAAAAGCTCTTGGACAGTAGGGCTTGCTTTGACTGTCAGCAGACAGGTCACTTCAGAGGAGATGCAGCCTGTCCAAAGAAAGTGGTTAGCACTGGGCTGTCCAGTGTAGCCATAGAGGAGGATTCCTCAGATGATGAAGTCCTCCTAGCATTGTGCTGGGAGACAGGACCAGATGGTAAGCTGGTGATCCCTGAGGGTGGGAGTAGGCACTTCCACCACATTCAAGTGAATGGGATCCCTACCACTGGCCTGAGAGACACCTGTGCCAGTCACACTGTAGTGAGTGACCGGTTAGTGACCCCAGACATGTATGTCCCAGGAAAGACAAAGAAAGTCAGGATAGCCACAGGGGAGGTCACCTCCAAACCTGTAGCCATAGTGCCCCTAGAGAGGGAGGGTATCCTTGACTGGATTAGGGTGGTAGTCAGTGCTGACCTTCCCCTAGATTGTATCCTGGGCAATGACCTCCCAGAGGTGAGTCTGGTCACAGATGGGGTGGTCGCCCAGGGCGCCCCCCCAACCCACAGTCCTGGGGAGTCAGTCCCTACAGTTAGGAGACAGAAGTCCCCAAGAAAAGGAAAGAAGAAAAGGAAGGGTAGGCCACTCTTAAAGAGAGTTCCAGGGAGCCAAGGGCCTTCTGCCCCAGTAAGGGGGGAGCCCAGAGTTGGCACTGGTGAGGCCTCACCTGACCCCAAGGAAGTCCTGAGTAGTCAGGCAGCTGTCCAGATGCAGGGTGTTGCCCCTGCACTGACAGAAGGGAGAGTGGAAGGAGGGTGTCTGCCACAGGAGGTGGTAGCCCCCCACTCAAGACAGCAAGAGGGGTGCCAGGACCCCAAAGATGCCCCTAAAGCAGCTCAGCCACCTGTCAGTGGAGAGCTTAGGGTGTGGTTCTGGGTACTGACAGCTGTCAGTAGCCTCTGCTGGGTGCTAGCCTTCCTGGCAGCACTGTACTTGGCCTGGGAGGCAGACCCCAGGGCCAATAGCAAAGTAGGCCCCCTGACCCTGTTGGTCATGGTGGGGTTGCTCAAGTGTTGGGTGACCTCTTTGGGTAAGCTAGGTGTTGCCCTAGCAAAGTTTGGAGTAGGGGAGGTGGGCACCTCACTACCCAAGTTGGCAGAGAGAGAGGAGGAAGACCCCCCTAGAGGGAAGTTTCAGTTTGACTTGGGTCCTTTTACTGTTGGGATGGCTTCACTACCCAGAGGGAGTGACCCTGACAGGAGGATATAAGGCAGAGTAGGCCCTGCAAAGGGACAGCCAGTTTTCTTCACTGTCTTCCTCGCCTAACAAGCCAGGAAGACTCTCCCAGGGTTGGGCTGAGTCTCCTGGGCGTGTGGGCTGGGGGGGGGTTGTGTGAGAAACTGGGGCTGATTGCAAGGGCCCCATAACTTTTTGCCCCCATTTTCCACTTTATGCTGGTGTTTTCCTGACTCTGATGGTGCCCTGGGTACTGCTAACCAGTCCCAGGGCCTGTGCTCTGTGTAAAATGGATATGCAAATTAGGCTAATTATAATTGGCTAAGTTAACCTACCTATAAGTCCCTAGTATATGGTAGGGCATGTAGGTTTAGGGACCACAGCATAGGTGGTGCACACCTAGGTGCATTGCTGAGGTGCCCAGTGTCATTTTAAAAGCAAGCCTGCCTTGCTGGCTGCTTTTAAATTAAAGTTATATGCAAATTCGACTTTGGAATTAAAGGTACTTCCAAAGTCTTAAACTACCTTATTTTTACATATAAGTCACCCCTAAGGTGTGCCCTATGTGCCCCTAGGGCTGGGTGCCATGTAACTATAAGCAGGGACTTTATAAAAATAGATTTATAAGCCCTGGTGAGGTAAAAACAGCCAAATTCGTTTTTCCCTCATTGAAGTAAATGGCCTTCATAGGCTAGAATGGGCAGACTTTATTTAAAATTTTAAAGTCTCCTTAAATGTTACATACCAAGAATTTGGTATCAAATTGATTGTTATAATAAATCCCACAACTTCCAGTTGTTGGATTTAATATAACTAGTGCAGGTAAAAAGTTTAGACTTTACCTAAAAAGTTGCCAATTTCAGCTCTGCATTGTTTTTGCTGCTGTGCTCTGATTGGCCAGCCTGCAGCAGCTTCTGCCAGGCTACTTTAATGAGGTGTGAAGTGGCCTGACTTCACACAAAGGAATGTGCTTGGGGGAGAGAATCTCCCCTCAGCAGATGGGGAAGCAGGAAGGGGGAGGGCTGCCAAACTGGTCTTCAAAGGCAGAGAAGGACATCTGGAGCACCCAGCAACACCCCCACATCCTGCAACCCCAGACAGCTAGGTGCCCCCTTGATTAGATTAGGAGAGGGCAGGAGAGGGGTGTGTTTATGATTTTTAGCCACACCAGTGGGTGGGCTCAGCCAGATCTCTCCTCCAAAAATCAGATTCATCCATTTTGGATTTTTAGAGACTATTGCCTTCTGGGATGGATTTTTGCCACACTTCCCAGGAAGTGGTCATCACAGGGGGACGACCCTGTCCCTGATTGGAGGACCAGGGCCCCCCTGCTTTTCACCCAGGAGCAAGGATAAAACTGGCAGACCTGCACCCACGCCTCAGATCCCCACCAAATTTCAAGAAGAAAGAACTACAAGGAGAAGAAGGACTGCCCTGCTGGACCCCTGGCCTGCACCTGGACCCTGCACTCAGAAAGACTGCACCAGCTGCACACTTGGGCTTCACCACAAGAAGGACTTTGCCTGGCTTCCACTGGTTCAAGGAGGGACTCCCTGTTTGCTACAGGTGAAAAATTGCTAACCAGAGTCCCCTGCACCAACTCCTGAAAAAGTGACCAGCTGACCACTGCCCAGTGGCCAAAAAGGAGTTTGCGCCAGGTGCACTCTGGGAGTTGAAGTCCGCACTTCCCAAGGACCATCACAGAACTTCTGGACCCTTGGGGTGAGCTGTGGACCCCAAAAGAACCTTAAAAGAACATCTGGGTGAAGCCCCAGAAGTTTGGAAAAGATTGGAGAAATTTTAGAAAAAAGCTCCATAAAGTGACCGACTCGACGCGGAAATTCTAGCCGGCTTGCCTCAACCGCGACCCGGCCTGACTTCGTGGTTCGTCCCGGTCAAGAAAAACATCCGAAAAAAAGACTAAGTCCGAACGTAAAAAGTTGACCGGGACCTTCCAGCCATCGTATCCGAGAAGGGCTCCACGGACGTCGGATCAAGATCCAGGTTTACCCCGGTCGAAGGATTTTCATCTCGAAAAAACGACTAAGTCCGAAGGTAGAAATCACCACCGAGGAAACCGACTTCGCGTATCCGGACAAGGGCTCCAGGAGGTCGGATCCAACTGGCAGGTTCGTCCCGGTGAAGAAAAACTTCAAAATAAAGACTAAGTCAGAAGGTAACTTTTTAACCGAGGCTTCCCGCGACCTGTATCCGAGCAGGGCTCCATCGCGGTCGGCCTGAAAGTTTGACTTTGTCCCGGTCCTGGTGCAACCAGATGACCCGATTGGCGCTTTTTGTTTCTATGCGCTAGAAAATAATAATACTTTAAAAATTCATATCTCCGGTTCCCCTGAACCGATTTTAATCGTTTTTGTGTCATTTTAAAGATAAAAATATAAGCTATTTTTATAAATTGGTTTTGGATTTTTAAACTGTTTCCTGTGTTTTATTTAATTACTGTTGTGTGATATTTGAATGCTTTACACTTTGTCTCCTAAGTTAAGCCTTGACGCTCGATGCCAAGCTACCAAGGGTAGAGCTGGGATTAATTTACTGAGACCTAACTGTACTTTTGTGGAGGTTTGTGGCTTGTTGCTAGGTGTAGGTACCTACCTGCCCTACCAATAACCCATTTTCCAACATAATTGGAAGCAGCGACGGGATCCTGTACTTGTGTTCAATATCACGTTACAGTTTTAGATAAAACAAATTAAAAATCCTTTAAATTGTCCTAGTGCAAAAATTGTTTTTAATTTTTAATTTTAATTATTTATTTTTTTAAATTAATTTGGATTAATTTCAATTATTGAATTTTTGTAATTTTTCTAAATTCTTGTTTCCAATTTTTGCAAAAAGTTTTTGTTGACACAAAACTAGGGAACCATGGAGCTTGATCTGGCTAGCCTACCCACACTGACAGTAGTCCAGCTTAGGGGGTTGTGTATTGAGAGGGGGTTGCCTGCAACCACTAATCTCAGGAAGGAAATCCTGATTAAATCCCTGACAGCATGGGCTGAGGCCCAAGAGGTAGAGACAGAGGAAGCTCCAGAGGAGGAACCAAAAGAGGATGATGCTAACTCTAACCACTCAGGGGAGGAAAGGCATCAGACCCCAAGTGAGGAAGAGGAGGAACGGTCCTCACTGGACACAGTCACTAGGGGCAGACCCAAAGCTAGTGGTAGGAAGAGGGTCCTTTCAGGAGGAGAGAACCCATCCATCAGGGAAAGAGAGCTGGAAGCCCAGCTAGCCTACATAGCTTTGGAAGCAGAGAAGCTGGCCCTAGAGAAGAAAAAGTGGGCATACAAAGAAAAAAGAGATGGAAGCAGCGATAAAGAAGCTGAGGTGTCCATGGGTGGGGGAGTTTGCCCCAGATTACCCAAGGGGGTGGTTCCTGCTTATGTAGAGGGGGATGACATAGATAAGTGGCTAGGGGCCTTTGAGAGGGCACTCCAAATGAGAAGGGTTAAACCTCAATACTGGGGTTCCCTTTTGTGGGAGTTGGTCCCCAACTCAGGGAGGGATAGGCTTCTGACCTTAAGGGGGGAGGAGGCAGATTCATACCCTAGTATGAAGAGGTGCTTAGTCAAGAAGTTTGGTCTGACCCCAGAGCAATATAGAATGAAGTTCAGGGACACCCAGAAGGTCAGTACCCAGTCTTGGGTTGACTTTGTGGACACCTCACGAAAGGCACTAGAGGGCTGGATTATTGGCAACAAAGTAAATACTTATGAGGGGTTATACAATCTGATCATGAGAGAGCACATCTTGACCAATTGTATCCAAGAAAGGTTACGCCAGCATCTAGTGGACTCTAAGCTGACCAACCCTAGAGAGCTAGGGGAGGCAGCTGATGAGTGGTTGAGAACCAGGGTGGTTGTCAAGTCCCAGGGGGGAGACTCCAAGAAGGGGGGGACAGGTCCCCAAAAACCTAAGGAGGGAGGTGGTAAGCCCACCACAGAGACTCCCTCTGTACCCCAGAACCCTAAGAAGGAGGAGAGTAAATCCCACTCCCACTCTGACATGCAGAGACAGGGAGACCCAGGGTTAAAAAAGCTCTTGGACAGTAGGGCTTGCTTTGACTGTCAGCAGACAGGTCACTTCAGAGGAGATGCAGCCTGTCCAAAGAAAGTGGTTAGCACTGGGCTGTCCAGTGTAGCCATAGAGGAGGATTCCTCAGATGATGAAGTCCTCCTAGCATTGTGCTGGGAGACAGGACCAGATGGTAAGCTGGTGATCCCTGAGGGTGGGAGTAGGCACTTCCACCACATTCAAGTGAATGGGATCCCTACCACTGGCCTGAGAGACACCTGTGCCAGTCACACTGTAGTGAGTGACCGGTTAGTGACCCCAGACATGTATGTCCCAGGAAAGACAAAGAAAGTCAGGATAGCCACAGGGGAGGTCACCTCCAAACCTGTAGCCATAGTGCCCCTAGAGAGGGAGGGTATCCTTGACTGGATTAGGGTGGTAGTCAGTGCTGACCTTCCCCTAGATTGTATCCTGGGCAATGACCTCCCAGAGGTGAGTCTGGTCACAGATGGGGTGGTCGCCCAGGGCGCCCCCCCAACCCACAGTCCTGGGGAGTCAGTCCCTACAGTTAGGAGACAGAAGTCCCCAAGAAAAGGAAAGAAGAAAAGGAAGGGTAGGCCACTCTTAAAGAGAGTTCCAGGGAGCCAAGGGCCTTCTGCCCCAGTAAGGGGGGAGCCCAGAGTTGGCACTGGTGAGGCCTCACCTGACCCCAAGGAAGTCCTGAGTAGTCAGGCAGCTGTCCAGATGCAGGGTGTTGCCCCTGCACTGACAGAAGGGAGAGTGGAAGGAGGGTGTCTGCCACAGGAGGTGGTAGCCCCCCACTCAAGACAGCAAGAGGGGTGCCAGGACCCCAAAGATGCCCCTAAAGCAGCTCAGCCACCTGTCAGTGGAGAGCTTAGGGTGTGGTTCTGGGTACTGACAGCTGTCAGTAGCCTCTGCTGGGTGCTAGCCTTCCTGGCAGCACTGTACTTGGCCTGGGAGGCAGACCCCAGGGCCAATAGCAAAGTAGGCCCCCTGACCCTGTTGGTCATGGTGGGGTTGCTCAAGTGTTGGGTGACCTCTTTGGGTAAGCTAGGTGTTGCCCTAGCAAAGTTTGGAGTAGGGGAGGTGGGCACCTCACTACCCAAGTTGGCAGAGAGAGAGGAGGAAGACCCCCCTAGAGGGAAGTTTCAGTTTGACTTGGGTCCTTTTACTGTTGGGATGGCTTCACTACCCAGAGGGAGTGACCCTGACAGGAGGATATAAGGCAGAGTAGGCCCTGCAAAGGGACAGCCAGTTTTCTTCACTGTCTTCCTCGCCTAACAAGCCAGGAAGACTCTCCCAGGGTTGGGCTGAGTCTCCTGGGCGTGTGGGCTGGGGGGGGGTTGTGTGAGAAACTGGGGCTGATTGCAAGGGCCCCATAACTTTTTGCCCCCATTTTCCACTTTATGCTGGTGTTTTCCTGACTCTGATGGTGCCCTGGGTACTGCTAACCAGTCCCAGGGCCTGTGCTCTGTGTAAAATGGATATGCAAATTAGGCTAATTATAATTGGCTAAGTTAACCTACCTATAAGTCCCTAGTATATGGTAGGGCATGTAGGTTTAGGGACCACAGCATAGGTGGTGCACACCTAGGTGCATTGCTGAGGTGCCCAGTGTCATTTTAAAAGCAAGCCTGCCTTGCTGGCTGCTTTTAAATTAAAGTTATATGCAAATTCGACTTTGGAATTAAAGGTACTTCCAAAGTCTTAAACTACCTTATTTTTACATATAAGTCACCCCTAAGGTGTGCCCTATGTGCCCCTAGGGCTGGGTGCCATGTAACTATAAGCAGGGACTTTATAAAAATAGATTTATAAGCCCTGGTGAGGTAAAAACAGCCAAATTCGTTTTTCCCTCATTGAAGTAAATGGCCTTCATAGGCTAGAATGGGCAGACTTTATTTAAAATTTTAAAGTCTCCTTAAATGTTACATACCAAGAATTTGGTATCAAATTGATTGTTATAATAAATCCCACAACTTCCAGTTGTTGGATTTAATATAACTAGTGCAGGTAAAAAGTTTAGACTTTACCTAAAAAGTTGCCAATTTCAGCTCTGCATTGTTTTTGCTGCTGTGCTCTGATTGGCCAGCCTGCAGCAGCTTCTGCCAGGCTACTTTAATGAGGTGTGAAGTGGCCTGACTTCACACAAAGGAATGTGCTTGGGGGAGAGAATCTCCCCTCAGCAGATGGGGAAGCAGGAAGGGGGAGGGCTGCCAAACTGGTCTTCAAAGGCAGAGAAGGACATCTGGAGCACCCAGCAACACCCCCACATCCTGCAACCCCAGACAGCTAGGTGCCCCCTTGATTAGATTAGGAGAGGGCAGGAGAGGGGTGTGTTTATGATTTTTAGCCACACCAGTGGGTGGGCTCAGCCAGATCTCTCCTCCAAAAATCAGATTCATCCATTTTGGATTTTTAGAGACTATTGCCTTCTGGGATGGATTTTTGCCACACTTCCCAGGAAGTGGTCATCACAGGGGGACGACCCTGTCCCTGATTGGAGGACCAGGGCCCCCCTGCTTTTCACCCAGGAGCAAGGATAAAACTGGCAGACCTGCACCCACGCCTCAGATCCCCACCAAATTTCAAGAAGAAAGAACTACAAGGAGAAGAAGGACTGCCCTGCTGGACCCCTGGCCTGCACCTGGACCCTGCACTCAGAAAGACTGCACCAGCTGCACACTTGGGCTTCACCACAAGAAGGACTTTGCCTGGCTTCCACTGGTTCAAGGAGGGACTCCCTGTTTGCTACAGGTGAAAAATTGCTAACCAGAGTCCCCTGCACCAACTCCTGAAAAAGTGACCAGCTGACCACTGCCCAGTGGCCAAAAAGGAGTTTGCGCCAGGTGCACTCTGGGAGTTGAAGTCCGCACTTCCCAAGGACCATCACAGAACTTCTGGACCCTTGGGGTGAGCTGTGGACCCCAAAAGAACCTTAAAAGAACATCTGGGTGAAGCCCCAGAAGTTTGGAAAAGATTGGAGAAATTTTAGAAAAAAGCTCCATAAAGTGACCGACTCGACGCGGAAATTCTAGCCGGCTTGCCTCAACCGCGACCCGGCCTGACTTCGTGGTTCGTCCCGGTCAAGAAAAACATCCGAAAAAAAGACTAAGTCCGAACGTAAAAAGTTGACCGGGACCTTCCAGCCATCGTATCCGAGAAGGGCTCCACGGACGTCGGATCAAGATCCAGGTTTACCCCGGTCGAAGGATTTTCATCTCGAAAAAACGACTAAGTCCGAAGGTAGAAATCACCACCGAGGAAACCGACTTCGCGTATCCGGACAAGGGCTCCAGGAGGTCGGATCCAACTGGCAGGTTCGTCCCGGTGAAGAAAAACTTCAAAATAAAGACTAAGTCAGAAGGTAACTTTTTAACCGAGGCTTCCCGCGACCTGTATCCGAGCAGGGCTCCATCGCGGTCGGCCTGAAAGTTTGACTTTGTCCCGGTCCTGGTGCAACCAGATGACCCGATTGGCGCTTTTTGTTTCTATGCGCTAGAAAATAATAATACTTTAAAAATTCATATCTCCGGTTCCCCTGAACCGATTTTAATCGTTTTTGTGTCATTTTAAAGATAAAAATATAAGCTATTTTTATAAATTGGTTTTGGATTTTTAAACTGTTTCCTGTGTTTTATTTAATTACTGTTGTGTGATATTTGAATGCTTTACACTTTGTCTCCTAAGTTAAGCCTTGACGCTCGATGCCAAGCTACCAAGGGTAGAGCTGGGATTAATTTACTGAGACCTAACTGTACTTTTGTGGAGGTTTGTGGCTTGTTGCTAGGTGTAGGTACCTACCTGCCCTACCAATAACCCATTTTCCAACATAATTGGAAGCAGCGACGGGATCCTGTACTTGTGTTCAATATCACGTTACAGTTTTAGATAAAACAAATTAAAAATCCTTTAAATTGTCCTAGTGCAAAAATTGTTTTTAATTTTTAATTTTAATTATTTATTTTTTTAAATTAATTTGGATTAATTTCAATTATTGAATTTTTGTAATTTTTCTAAATTCTTGTTTCCAATTTTTGCAAAAAGTTTTTGTTGACACAAAACTAGGGAACCATGGAGCTTGATCTGGCTAGCCTACCCACACTGACAGTAGTCCAGCTTAGGGGGTTGTGTATTGAGAGGGGGTTGCCTGCAACCACTAATCTCAGGAAGGAAATCCTGATTAAATCCCTGACAGCATGGGCTGAGGCCCAAGAGGTAGAGACAGAGGAAGCTCCAGAGGAGGAACCAAAAGAGGATGATGCTAACTCTAACCACTCAGGGGAGGAAAGGCATCAGACCCCAAGTGAGGAAGAGGAGGAACGGTCCTCACTGGACACAGTCACTAGGGGCAGACCCAAAGCTAGTGGTAGGAAGAGGGTCCTTTCAGGAGGAGAGAACCCATCCATCAGGGAAAGAGAGCTGGAAGCCCAGCTAGCCTACATAGCTTTGGAAGCAGAGAAGCTGGCCCTAGAGAAGAAAAAGTGGGCATACAAAGAAAAAAGAGATGGAAGCAGCGATAAAGAAGCTGAGGTGTCCATGGGTGGGGGAGTTTGCCCCAGATTACCCAAGGGGGTGGTTCCTGCTTATGTAGAGGGGGATGACATAGATAAGTGGCTAGGGGCCTTTGAGAGGGCACTCCAAATGAGAAGGGTTAAACCTCAATACTGGGGTTCCCTTTTGTGGGAGTTGGTCCCCAACTCAGGGAGGGATAGGCTTCTGACCTTAAGGGGGGAGGAGGCAGATTCATACCCTAGTATGAAGAGGTGCTTAGTCAAGAAGTTTGGTCTGACCCCAGAGCAATATAGAATGAAGTTCAGGGACACCCAGAAGGTCAGTACCCAGTCTTGGGTTGACTTTGTGGACACCTCACTAAAGGCACTAGAGGGCTGGATTATTGGCAACAAAGTAAATACTTATGAGGGGTTATACAATCTGATCATGAGAGAGCACATCTTGACCAATTGTATCCAAGAAAGGTTACGCCAGCATCTAGTGGACTCTAAGCTGACCAACCCTAGAGAGCTAGGGGAGGCAGCTGATGAGTGGTTGAGAACCAGGGTGGTTGTCAAGTCCCAGGGGGGAGACTCCAAGAAGGGGGGGACAGGTCCCCAAAAACCTAAGGAGGGAGGTGGTAAGCCCACCACAGAGACTCCCTCTGTACCCCAGAACCCTAAGAAGGAGGAGAGTAAATCCCACTCCCACTCTGACATGCAGAGACAGGGAGACCCAGGGTTAAAAAAGCTCTTGGACAGTAGGGCTTGCTTTGACTGTCAGCAGACAGGTCACTTCAGAGGAGATGCAGCCTGTCCAAAGAAAGTGGTTAGCACTGGGCTGTCCAGTGTAGCCATAGAGGAGGATTCCTCAGATGATGAAGTCCTCCTAGCATTGTGCTGGGAGACAGGACCAGATGGTAAGCTGGTGATCCCTGAG
Organism: Pleurodeles waltl; assembly: GCF_031143425.1. Classification (NCBI taxonomy): domain Eukaryota; kingdom Metazoa; phylum Chordata; class Amphibia; order Caudata; family Salamandridae; genus Pleurodeles; species Pleurodeles waltl. Next base: position 69,100,893 of record NC_090440.1, on the reverse strand, counting down.
GGTGGGAGTAGGCACTTCCACCACATTCAAGTGAATGGGATCCCTACCACTGGCCTGAGAGACACCTGTGCCAGTCACACTGTAGTGAGTGACCGGTTAGTGACCCCAGACATGTATGTCCCAGGAAAGACAAAGAAAGTCAGGATAGCCACAGGGGAGGTCACCTCCAAACCTGTAGCCATAGTGCCCCTAGAGAGGGAGGGTATCCTTGACTGGATTAGGGTGGTAGTCAGTGCTGACCTTCCCCTAGATTGTATCCTGGGCAATGACCTCCCAGAGGTGAGTCTGGTCACAGATGGGGTGGTCGCCCAGGGCGCCCCCCCAACCCACAGTCCTGGGGAGTCAGTCCCTACAGTTAGGAGACAGAAGTCCCCAAGAAAAGGAAAGAAGAAAAGGAAGGGTAGGCCACTCTTAAAGAGAGTTCCAGGGAGCCAAGGGCCTTCTGCCCCAGTAAGGGGGGAGCCCAGAGTTGGCACTGGTGAGGCCTCACCTGACCCCAAGGAAGTCCTGAGTAGTCAGGCAGCTGTCCAGATGCAGGGTGTTGCCCCTGCACTGACAGAAGGGAGAGTGGAAGGAGGGTGTCTGCCACAGGAGGTGGTAGCCCCCCACTCAAGACAGCAAGAGGGGTGCCAGGACCCCAAAGATGCCCCTAAAGCAGCTCAGCCACCTGTCAGTGGAGAGCTTAGGGTGTGGTTCTGGGTACTGACAGCTGTCAGTAGCCTCTGCTGGGTGCTAGCCTTCCTGGCAGCACTGTACTTGGCCTGGGAGGCAGACCCCAGGGCCAATAGCAAAGTAGGCCCCCTGACCCTGTTGGTCATGGTGGGGTTGCTCAAGTGTTGGGTGACCTCTTTGGGTAAGCTAGGTGTTGCCCTAGCAAAGTTTGGAGTAGGGGAGGTGGGCACCTCACTACCCAAGTTGGCAGAGAGAGAGGAGGAAGACCCCCCTAGAGGGAAGTTTCAGTTTGACTTGGGTCCTTTTACTGTTGGGATGGCTTCACTACCCAGAGGGAGTGACCCTGACAGGAGGATATAAGGCAGAGTAGGCCCTGCAAAGGGACAGCCAGTTTTCTTCACTGTCTTCCTCGCCTAACAAGCCAGGAAGACTCTCCCAGGGTTGGGCTGAGTCTCCTGGGCGTGTGGGCTGGGGGGGGGTTGTGTGAGAAACTGGGGCTGATTGCAAGGGCCCCATAACTTTTTGCCCCCATTTTCCACTTTATGCTGGTGTTTTCCTGACTCTGATGGTGCCCTGGGTACTGCTAACCAGTCCCAGGGCCTGTGCTCTGTGTAAAATGGATATGCAAATTAGGCTAATTATAATTGGCTAAGTTAACCTACCTATAAGTCCCTAGTATATGGTAGGGCATGTAGGTTTAGGGACCACAGCATAGGTGGTGCACACCTAGGTGCATTGCTGAGGTGCCCAGTGTCATTTTAAAAGCAAGCCTGCCTTGCTGGCTGCTTTTAAATTAAAGTTATATGCAAATTCGACTTTGGAATTAAAGGTACTTCCAAAGTCTTAAACTACCTTATTTTTACATATAAGTCACCCCTAAGGTGTGCCCTATGTGCCCCTAGGGCTGGGTGCCATGTAACTATAAGCAGGGACTTTATAAAAATAGATTTATAAGCCCTGGTGAGGTAAAAACAGCCAAATTCGTTTTTCCCTCATTGAAGTAAATGGCCTTCATAGGCTAGAATGGGCAGACTTTATTTAAAATTTTAAAGTCTCCTTAAATGTTACATACCAAGAATTTGGTATCAAATTGATTGTTATAATAAATCCCACAACTTCCAGTTGTTGGATTTAATATAACTAGTGCAGGTAAAAAGTTTAGACTTTACCTAAAAAGTTGCCAATTTCAGCTCTGCATTGTTTTTGCTGCTGTGCTCTGATTGGCCAGCCTGCAGCAGCTTCTGCCAGGCTACTTTAATGAGGTGTGAAGTGGCCTGACTTCACACAAAGGAATGTGCTTGGGGGAGAGAATCTCCCCTCAGCAGATGGGGAAGCAGGAAGGGGGAGGGCTGCCAAACTGGTCTTCAAAGGCAGAGAAGGACATCTGGAGCACCCAGCAACACCCCCACATCCTGCAACCCCAGACAGCTAGGTGCCCCCTTGATTAGATTAGGAGAGGGCAGGAGAGGGGTGTGTTTATGATTTTTAGCCACACCAGTGGGTGGGCTCAGCCAGATCTCTCCTCCAAAAATCAGATTCATCCATTTTGGATTTTTAGAGACTATTGCCTTCTGGGATGGATTTTTGCCACACTTCCCAGGAAGTGGTCATCACAGGGGGACGACCCTGTCCCTGATTGGAGGACCAGGGCCCCCCTGCTTTTCACCCAGGAGCAAGGATAAAACTGGCAGACCTGCACCCACGCCTCAGATCCCCACCAAATTTCAAGAAGAAAGAACTACAAGGAGAAGAAGGACTGCCCTGCTGGACCCCTGGCCTGCACCTGGACCCTGCACTCAGAAAGACTGCACCAGCTGCACACTTGGGCTTCACCACAAGAAGGACTTTGCCTGGCTTCCACTGGTTCAAGGAGGGACTCCCTGTTTGCTACAGGTGAAAAATTGCTAACCAGAGTCCCCTGCACCAACTCCTGAAAAAGTGACCAGCTGACCACTGCCCAGTGGCCAAAAAGGAGTTTGCGCCAGGTGCACTCTGGGAGTTGAAGTCCGCACTTCCCAAGGACCATCACAGAACTTCTGGACCCTTGGGGTGAGCTGTGGACCCCAAAAGAACCTTAAAAGAACATCTGGGTGAAGCCCCAGAAGTTTGGAAAAGATTGGAGAAATTTTAGAAAAAAGCTCCATAAAGTGACCGACTCGACGCGGAAATTCTAGCCGGCTTGCCTCAACCGCGACCCGGCCTGACTTCGTGGTTCGTCCCGGTCAAGAAAAACATCCGAAAAAAAGACTAAGTCCGAACGTAAAAAGTTGACCGGGACCTTCCAGCCATCGTATCCGAGAAGGGCTCCACGGACGTCGGATCAAGATCCAGGTTTACCCCGGTCGAAGGATTTTCATCTCGAAAAAACGACTAAGTCCGAAGGTAGAAATCACCACCGAGGAAACCGACTTCGCGTATCCGGACAAGGGCTCCAGGAGGTCGGATCCAACTGGCAGGTTCGTCCCGGTGAAGAAAAACTTCAAAATAAAGACTAAGTCAGAAGGTAACTTTTTAACCGAGGCTTCCCGCGACCTGTATCCGAGCAGGGCTCCATCGCGGTCGGCCTGAAAGTTTGACTTTGTCCCGGTCCTGGTGCAACCAGATGACCCGATTGGCGCTTTTTGTTTCTATGCGCTAGAAAATAATAATACTTTAAAAATTCATATCTCCGGTTCCCCTGAACCGATTTTAATCGTTTTTGTGTCATTTTAAAGATAAAAATATAAGCTATTTTTATAAATTGGTTTTGGATTTTTAAACTGTTTCCTGTGTTTTATTTAATTACTGTTGTGTGATATTTGAATGCTTTACACTTTGTCTCCTAAGTTAAGCCTTGACGCTCGATGCCAAGCTACCAAGGGTAGAGCTGGGATTAATTTACTGAGACCTAACTGTACTTTTGTGGAGGTTTGTGGCTTGTTGCTAGGTGTAGGTACCTACCTGCCCTACCAATAACCCATTTTCCAACATAATTGGAAGCAGCGACGGGATCCTGTACTTGTGTTCAATATCACGTTACAGTTTTAGATAAAACAAATTAAAAATCCTTTAAATTGTCCTAGTGCAAAAATTGTTTTTAATTTTTAATTTTAATTATTTATTTTTTTAAATTAATTTGGATTAATTTCAATTATTGAATTTTTGTAATTTTTCTAAATTCTTGTTTCCAATTTTTGCAAAAAGTTTTTGTTGACACAAAACTAGGGAACCATGGAGCTTGATCTGGCTAGCCTACCCACACTGACAGTAGTCCAGCTTAGGGGGTTGTGTATTGAGAGGGGGTTGCCTGCAACCACTAATCTCAGGAAGGAAATCCTGATTAAATCCCTGACAGCATGGGCTGAGGCCCAAGAGGTAGAGACAGAGGAAGCTCCAGAGGAGGAACCAAAAGAGGATGATGCTAACTCTAACCACTCAGGGGAGGAAAGGCATCAGACCCCAAGTGAGGAAGAGGAGGAACGGTCCTCACTGGACACAGTCACTAGGGGCAGACCCAAAGCTAGTGGTAGGAAGAGGGTCCTTTCAGGAGGAGAGAACCCATCCATCAGGGAAAGAGAGCTGGAAGCCCAGCTAGCCTACATAGCTTTGGAAGCAGAGAAGCTGGCCCTAGAGAAGAAAAAGTGGGCATACAAAGAAAAAAGAGATGGAAGCAGCGATAAAGAAGCTGAGGTGTCCATGGGTGGGGGAGTTTGCCCCAGATTACCCAAGGGGGTGGTTCCTGCTTATGTAGAGGGGGATGACATAGATAAGTGGCTAGGGGCCTTTGAGAGGGCACTCCAAATGAGAAGGGTTAAACCTCAATACTGGGGTTCCCTTTTGTGGGAGTTGGTCCCCAACTCAGGGAGGGATAGGCTTCTGACCTTAAGGGGGGAGGAGGCAGATTCATACCCTAGTATGAAGAGGTGCTTAGTCAAGAAGTTTGGTCTGACCCCAGAGCAATATAGAATGAAGTTCAGGGACACCCAGAAGGTCAGTACCCAGTCTTGGGTTGACTTTGTGGACACCTCACTAAAGGCACTAGAGGGCTGGATTATTGGCAACAAAGTAAATACTTATGAGGGGTTATACAATCTGATCATGAGAGAGCACATCTTGACCAATTGTATCCAAGAAAGGTTACGCCAGCATCTAGTGGACTCTAAGCTGACCAACCCTAGAGAGCTAGGGGAGGCAGCTGATGAGTGGTTGAGAACCAGGGTGGTTGTCAAGTCCCAGGGGGGAGACTCCAAGAAGGGGGGGACAGGTCCCCAAAAACCTAAGGAGGGAGGTGGTAAGCCCACCACAGAGACTCCCTCTGTACCCCAGAACCCTAAGAAGGAGGAGAGTAAATCCCACTCCCACTCTGACATGCAGAGACAGGGAGACCCAGGGTTAAAAAAGCTCTTGGACAGTAGGGCTTGCTTTGACTGTCAGCAGACAGGTCACTTCAGAGGAGATGCAGCCTGTCCAAAGAAAGTGGTTAGCACTGGGCTGTCCAGTGTAGCCATAGAGGAGGATTCCTCAGATGATGAAGTCCTCCTAGCATTGTGCTGGGAGACAGGACCAGATGGTAAGCTGGTGATCCCTGAGGGTGGGAGTAGGCACTTCCACCACATTCAAGTGAATGGGATCCCTACCACTGGCCTGAGAGACACCTGTGCCAGTCACACTGTAGTGAGTGACCGGTTAGTGACCCCAGACATGTATGTCCCAGGAAAGACAAAGAAAGTCAGGATAGCCACAGGGGAGGTCACCTCCAAACCTGTAGCCATAGTGCCCCTAGAGAGGGAGGGTATCCTTGACTGGATTAGGGTGGTAGTCAGTGCTGACCTTCCCCTAGATTGTATCCTGGGCAATGACCTCCCAGAGGTGAGTCTGGTCACAGATGGGGTGGTCGCCCAGGGCGCCCCCCCAACCCACAGTCCTGGGGAGTCAGTCCCTACAGTTAGGAGACAGAAGTCCCCAAGAAAAGGAAAGAAGAAAAGGAAGGGTAGGCCACTCTTAAAGAGAGTTCCAGGGAGCCAAGGGCCTTCTGCCCCAGTAAGGGGGGAGCCCAGAGTTGGCACTGGTGAGGCCTCACCTGACCCCAAGGAAGTCCTGAGTAGTCAGGCAGCTGTCCAGATGCAGGGTGTTGCCCCTGCACTGACAGAAGGGAGAGTGGAAGGAGGGTGTCTGCCACAGGAGGTGGTAGCCCCCCACTCAAGACAGCAAGAGGGGTGCCAGGACCCCAAAGATGCCCCTAAAGCAGCTCAGCCACCTGTCAGTGGAGAGCTTAGGGTGTGGTTCTGGGTACTGACAGCTGTCAGTAGCCTCTGCTGGGTGCTAGCCTTCCTGGCAGCACTGTACTTGGCCTGGGAGGCAGACCCCAGGGCCAATAGCAAAGTAGGCCCCCTGACCCTGTTGGTCATGGTGGGGTTGCTCAAGTGTTGGGTGACCTCTTTGGGTAAGCTAGGTGTTGCCCTAGCAAAGTTTGGAGTAGGGGAGGTGGGCACCTCACTACCCAAGTTGGCAGAGAGAGAGGAGGAAGACCCCCCTAGAGGGAAGTTTCAGTTTGACTTGGGTCCTTTTACTGTTGGGATGGCTTCACTACCCAGAGGGAGTGACCCTGACAGGAGGATATAAGGCAGAGTAGGCCCTGCAAAGGGACAGCCAGTTTTCTTCACTGTCTTCCTCGCCTAACAAGCCAGGAAGACTCTCCCAGGGTTGGGCTGAGTCTCCTGGGCGTGTGGGCTGGGGGGGGGTTGTGTGAGAAACTGGGGCTGATTGCAAGGGCCCCATAACTTTTTGCCCCCATTTTCCACTTTATGCTGGTGTTTTCCTGACTCTGATGGTGCCCTGGGTACTGCTAACCAGTCCCAGGGCCTGTGCTCTGTGTAAAATGGATATGCAAATTAGGCTAATTATAATTGGCTAAGTTAACCTACCTATAAGTCCCTAGTATATGGTAGGGCATGTAGGTTTAGGGACCACAGCATAGGTGGTGCACACCTAGGTGCATTGCTGAGGTGCCCAGTGTCATTTTAAAAGCAAGCCTGCCTTGCTGGCTGCTTTTAAATTAAAGTTATATGCAAATTCGACTTTGGAATTAAAGGTACTTCCAAAGTCTTAAACTACCTTATTTTTACATATAAGTCACCCCTAAGGTGTGCCCTATGTGCCCCTAGGGCTGGGTGCCATGTAACTATAAGCAGGGACTTTATAAAAATAGATTTATAAGCCCTGGTGAGGTAAAAACAGCCAAATTCGTTTTTCCCTCATTGAAGTAAATGGCCTTCATAGGCTAGAATGGGCAGACTTTATTTAAAATTTTAAAGTCTCCTTAAATGTTACATACCAAGAATTTGGTATCAAATTGATTGTTATAATAAATCCCACAACTTCCAGTTGTTGGATTTAATATAACTAGTGCAGGTAAAAAGTTTAGACTTTACCTAAAAAGTTGCCAATTTCAGCTCTGCATTGTTTTTGCTGCTGTGCTCTGATTGGCCAGCCTGCAGCAGCTTCTGCCAGGCTACTTTAATGAGGTGTGAAGTGGCCTGACTTCACACAAAGGAATGTGCTTGGGGGAGAGAATCTCCCCTCAGCAGATGGGGAAGCAGGAAGGGGGAGGGCTGCCAAACTGGTCTTCAAAGGCAGAGAAGGACATCTGGAGCACCCAGCAACACCCCCACATCCTGCAACCCCAGACAGCTAGGTGCCCCCTTGATTAGATTAGGAGAGGGCAGGAGAGGGGTGTGTTTATGATTTTTAGCCACACCAGTGGGTGGGCTCAGCCAGATCTCTCCTCCAAAAATCAGATTCATCCATTTTGGATTTTTAGAGACTATTGCCTTCTGGGATGGATTTTTGCCACACTTCCCAGGAAGTGGTCATCACAGGGGGACGACCCTGTCCCTGATTGGAGGACCAGGGCCCCCCTGCTTTTCACCCAGGAGCAAGGATAAAACTGGCAGACCTGCACCCACGCCTCAGATCCCCACCAAATTTCAAGAAGAAAGAACTACAAGGAGAAGAAGGACTGCCCTGCTGGACCCCTGGCCTGCACCTGGACCCTGCACTCAGAAAGACTGCACCAGCTGCACACTTGGGCTTCACCACAAGAAGGACTTTGCCTGGCTTCCACTGGTTCAAGGAGGGACTCCCTGTTTGCTACAGGTGAAAAATTGCTAACCAGAGTCCCCTGCACCAACTCCTGAAAAAGTGACCAGCTGACCACTGCCCAGTGGCCAAAAAGGAGTTTGCGCCAGGTGCACTCTGGGAGTTGAAGTCCGCACTTCCCAAGGACCATCACAGAACTTCTGGACCCTTGGGGTGAGCTGTGGACCCCAAAAGAACCTTAAAAGAACATCTGGGTGAAGCCCCAGAAGTTTGGAAAAGATTGGAGAAATTTTAGAAAAAAGCTCCATAAAGTGACCGACTCGACGCGGAAATTCTAGCCGGCTTGCCTCAACCGCGACCCGGCCTGACTTCGTGGTTCGTCCCGGTCAAGAAAAACATCCGAAAAAAAGACTAAGTCCGAACGTAAAAAGTTGACCGGGACCTTCCAGCCATCGTATCCGAGAAGGGCTCCACGGACGTCGGATCAAGATCCAGGTTTACCCCGGTCGAAGGATTTTCATCTCGAAAAAACGACTAAGTCCGAAGGTAGAAATCACCACCGAGGAAACCGACTTCGCATATCCGGACAAGGGCTCCAGGAGGTCGGATCCAACTGGCAGGTTCGTCCCGGTGAAGAAAAACTTCAAAATAAAGACTAAGTCAGAAGGTAACTTTTTAACCGAGGCTTCCCGCGACCTGTATCCGAGCAGGGCTCCATCGCGGTCGGCCTGAAAGTTTGACTTTGTCCCGGTCCTGGTGCAACCAGATGACCCGATTGGCGCTTTTTGTTTCTATGCGCTAGAAAATAATAATACTTTAAAAATTCATATCTCCGGTTCCCCTGAACCGATTTTAATCGTTTTTGTGTCATTTTAAAGATAAAAATGTAAGCTATTTTTATAAATTGGTTTTGGATTTTTAAACTGTTTCCTGTGTTTTATTTAATTACTGTTGTGTGATATTTGAATGCTTTACACTTTGTCTCCTAAGTTAAGCCTTGACGCTCGATGCCAAGCTACCAAGGGTAGAGCTGGGATTAATTTACTGAGACCTAACTGTACTTTTGTGGAGGTTTGTGGCTTGTTGCTAGGTGTAGGTACCTACCTGCCCTACCAATAACCCATTTTCCAACAGCAATGCAATGGGTCTCGTATTTGCTCGAGTTAGAGCTATTAGCGTTGTAAATTCCTAACTGGATTTTTTTTGCCACATAAATTGAAAGTAAAACAGATGACATAAGTGAGCTGATTCAAAGCACCACAGCCATCATGAGTGTGAGCGCTAATGAGAGACACAAAAGGAAAAAAAAAAGCTTGCTTGCAGTCAAAGGTATGGGCAAACGTGCAATTATCCATGTAACAGGGTGGTGTCCAAGGGTAACTAACATAAGTGCCCCAAGGAGGGACAAACGTGAAGCATTTACCAATGATAACAAAGGATTTTTGAAAAGGAAGCCGATGAACGAGGGGAAACATCCTTTTTTACGACTTTTTTTTTACGAAGGTCGTGGTTAACGAAAGCGCTACAACGCTTTTTTTAACCACGACTTCGTTTTTTTGTGCCTTAACTACGTATGTTCTGAACAACGAACATGCATGGTTAAGGTACAAAGAAGGGACTTGGCGAAGGTAAGTGGTGGGTTTAGGTTTTGGGGAGGGGGTGGGGGGGTCAGGGCGTTTTTGGTTTTGGGGAGTGGGTGGGGGGTCAGGGGGTTTTAGGTTTTAGGGTGGGGTTGGGGGGTGGGGCGTTTTTGGTTTTCGGGAGTGGGTGGGGGGTCACAGGGTTTTCGGTTTTGGGGTGGGTTTGGGGGGTGGGGTGTTTTTGGTTTTGGGGAGAGGGGAGTGGGTGGGGGGTCAGGGGGTTTTAGGTTTTGGGGTGGGGTTGGGGGGATGGGGTGAGGGATGTAGGGTGAATGGTGCCTATTGCTAATGATTTTATCAGGAATGCCTTTACAACGAAATATCGTTGTTAAGACATTCGTGGTAAAATCATTAGTAGTAGCAACGAGGTCGGTGTTCCAACCTCGTTGTTAAGGCAGTAGTTTTTTTTGCAGTCATTGTTTCGTCGTATATTCATGAACGAGTGATAGTGATGGGCATGTGGTGGGCGTGGTTAAAAACCTACAGATAGATTACAACAGGTCAACGTGCTTGCGCACTCGACCCAAAAAGAGCTAAAACTGCACTCTTTGTAGTGGTTTCAGCTCGTTTTTCCCGCCACTGTGTGACATTGGCGCCTTACCGGGTTACCACGTGAAGGGAGGCGATATCATGTCACACACGGTGGCCCCGTGTGAGTTGATGGGTATGTCTTACTGTATTTGTTTATTTTACATTTTTAACACACTACTTTCCATTGGAGGCTTTAGTTTTCCACCTCCACAGTCCGCGCAGTGCCCTGACCAGCATGGCCGCGGCAATCTCTTCTTATGCAATAAATATATTCAATGATTTATTTTCTTTTCATTTGGCGCTGTATACCCCAGGGCGCATAGAGGCTGGAACCCTCTGTGTCATTCATTTCTGCAAGCCTGGGCTCGGTCACGGCACAGTAATGTATTTCCACGGGAAATCTATGCCCACACACCTCCACCGGTGTGAAAATAGGCCATTTCTTCCTTTGGAAAATCTATTGGTTTCGGATATGTTTCCATGGTGCAATAACAAGCAGGGGAAGTCTGTTTTCCTGCTCCACGGATAGATGTTGAAGGGGAGCAGCTGCCAGCTGTTCTGGGGACTCCCAGAGAACAGTAGCAGGTTTCACAGTAATAAATTACATGTTTCGGGCTGCCTTCTGTACAGGATTCTCGCCTTTCCTTTTCAGGTTTGTACAGAGGAATACAAACACGATGAGGAAGTCACACACTGTGTCCTTCCCCCAGGACACCATTAGCCTGGCTCATTGTAAAGCCTCAGAGTGCCATCTACTTAGCCCTTCAGCCTGTCTTCTTTCTATGATGTGATTTTTTTTATTTTTTCAGTAGAGGAGCAGAAAAAGACTGTAATGAAACAGTAGCTTGTTCAGTAGTCTACAGCTCCTTCCTTCTTTTGAACTTAAAATCGAAAATTATGTGAGAACCCTCCTTTTTCACCAACGTCTTCTGATAGTTATTGTAATACCTTGTTAACAGTAGACTAAGGCGGGTGCCAGTAAGGTAAGAATCAAGATCTAAAAAAATGAAGGCCCATATTTAAGAAAAAGTGGTGTATCAGAGCTCCGAGGTGCCACTTTTCTTGCGCCCCCTACTGAAAACTAACGACATTATGGTTGCGCCATATTTATAATCCAGCACACCATGGCAGTCGTTAGCACAATAGCGTCAACATTTTTTACTCTATTGTGGCAACAAAGTGCATGGAGACACTTACATGAAGCGCGATTTTTCTTGTGCCCCGTTGCGTCCCCCTAATGCCACCATTGTGTGCGCCGTATTTAACATACGGCGCACCATGGCACACATTAGGAACAATAGCATCATCATTTCTGACACTATTGTGGTACTTTGCAGGATTAGCACCAAAAATGTTCACACTAATCCTGCAAAGTACATAGAGGCCCATTTCAAATAATAAGGTGCCTCATGATAACGCCTGCTCTGAGCAGGTGTTAAACATGGTGCTGAAAATGGAGTAGAGGAATCTCATAGATTTCACTGTGCCATTTATCTGGGCATCCTAATCGGGTTACGCCCCCCTTGCATACCTTATGCCTGGTGCAGGCTTTGCACCACTTTGTAAATATGGCGCGGAGTTTTTGCCAATCTAGCGCCACATTAATGTAAAAAAAATGACTCTAATGTGGTGCTAGTTGGCTCTAGTCCCTTCTTAAATTTGGGCCATAGGTTACTATGAATGCGTTATTGTAATGCCTGCTCTGAATAGGCATTAAACACGACACCAAAAATGGTGCATTGCAATCTTGTAAATTACACTGTGCCATTTTTGCGGGCCTCCTAGCGCCGGACCGTCCCCCTTGCATACATTATGCCTTGCACATGCATGCATTTCGCCATTTTGTAAATACAGTGTGGGAGAAAAGCCACTTTAGCGCCACCTTAGCCTAAAAAAATGACCCAATGGTGGTGCTTAAGTGGCACAGGGGCTCTTAAATATGCCCCTATATGTTAATGGTTGCTAACCCTGTGTCTAGAGTGCCCCTGGAAGTCTGGCTTCTTGTTTCATGTTCTTCTTCCAATCCAGTGCAATGTGCACTCACAAAGGTCCAAAGCGGTGCCAGGGTGCCACTTTGATTTGCAAAGACAAGCTTAAATAAATCTCTTTAATGGGCAGAATGGGCGCATGCCAAGTTCCATGACCTTTTGAAGCACATAACAGGTAAAAGGCCTTGAGGCTTATCTTGCACTTTCAACAATCAAAACAAAAAATACATTGAGCACCATTTTGAGCTCTGTCTTTTCAGCTTAGAAAAACACTGCCTGAGAAATAGCACCTCACAGGTTTCCTCCTCTCCCTACTTCTATAAGGAGGTTCATAACAGTGTGTGTGAAAACGACAGGCTGTGTCAGAGGGTGGGACTCAGTTTAAAGAGAGTTCATTCAGAAACTCAAAGTCAGTCTGTAACTGAGTGAAATGAAGTCCGAATAAAACTGTTATTTCATGAAAAAATATTCATTATGGTTTAACAAATCCACCTAAACTCTCCAAGGCTGCTCAGGTAAAAATGGGGAAAAAGCAACAGAGCTTAAATATGTGCAAACACATCCCACCCTATCAATTCTTCCAAAACATCAAATTGAGGCATATGCTGTCTGTTGAAACTTTCCCTTTTTTCAGGGTTGTCCCTGAACCTGTTGTCTTCTTCCTCCAATTTTTTCTGACTTGTTTCGGCTGGCTGCAGGACTCTGACTAACCAGTGCTAAAGTGCATGTGATCTCTGTCAAAAATATATTGGTGATTGGTTTATCCACCATTGGCATTTATGATTTACTAGTAAGTCCCTAGTATGGTGCACCAGGTGTGCGCAGGGCCTGTAAATGAAATTCTACTAGTGGGTCTGCAACACTGATTGTGCCACCCACATGAATAGCCCTGTAAACATGTCTCAGACCTGCCACTGCAGTGTCTGTGTGTCCAGTTTTACAATGCCATGTCGACCTGGCAAGTGCAACTAATTGCCATGCCCAAACCTTCCCTTTTACTACATGTAAGCCATCCCTAAAGTAGGTCCAAGCTAGCCCTATGGCTAGGGTGCAGTGTATGGAAAAGGTAGGACATGTACTGGTGTGTTTTACATGTCCTGATGGTGAAATACTGTTAAATTTGTTTTCCACTATTGCAAGGCTTATCTCTCCCACAGGGTAACAAGGGGATTGTCTTGAATTATCTTTTAAGTGTATTTTCCCACTGGAAGCAGATAGAGATCTGGAGTTTGGAGTCTCTGAAGCCACAGTTTTAAGATACCATTTTTGGTGAATTTGTTTTTTGAATTGTATGTTTGACAATGTCACTTTTAGAAAGTGGGCATTTTCTTGATTAACCATTCTGTGTCTCTGCCTGTCTGTGGAATACATGTCTGGGTCAGGAAGACAGTTGGGCTGTTTGTGTATTCACTCTAGACAGTCACACAAAGGGGGCTGAGGTGTGCCCTGCATGTATTGATGGACCATCACCAGGCTGATGGGTCTTCCTGAGCTAAAGTGGTGGGAGGAGCTGACACTTACACCTGAATAGGGATGTCCTTGTCCTCACACAAAGCAGTCTCCAACCACCATGGAGTGTGTTTGGGGCCAAGGCACGGAAAGGCACGGTCCTGTGCACTACAACCACTTTCCTTTGAAGTTTGCTTACTTCAAAAACAGAAATGGGTATAAGTACTGGACCTCTGACACCACATAGTTAGAACACTTATTCTGCCAGGAAGAAGAGCTAGATGTTGTAGGAGGGACTGCCACTTTGCCTGTTGCTTTAGTATGCTGGCCAGCTGCTTCTGTCCGGGGAGTGAAAGGCTGGACTTTTATTTCTACATCTTGCTTTCCAAGGTCTCAAAGGGCTTGAACTGAGCTTGCCTCCTGTTAAGACTTTACCTGCCAGTGCCTGGGCTCTCTTGTGGAGAGTCCTGACTTACCAAGTGGTACCAAATCCATTTCCTGGGCTCTTGGAAGTAAGGTCTGGTGCAACCAAGAAGAAACTAAGCAAATTAAGCGCAACTTTGGAACTGGCGCAACTCTTTGACAATGCACTGCTGCCTGCACCAGAGCAATGTTTACCGCTGAGTGCAATGACACGACCTCTCCAGCAGGCCCAATGCCGCCGCAGCACCTCAGAAGTTCCACTAAAACATGAGTCCAGAGCCTCATGTCACCAATGTCCGTGGCACTCAACTCTGACTTTTCTGCAGCGTCTGTGGCCCGTGGTGTGATTCTGACACCTCAAAGTCAATGCTTCACATCTTGTCCTTTTGGATTCATCGTCCCCACCTTGTCGTAAGGAACCAATACCTTTCCACTGAAGCCACATAACCTCCCTGCAACCGTAAGGAACTGATAGCTCACCTCCCCAGTCTAGCATTAAGGAACCAATGCATCACCTCCCCAAGAGCAGTAAGAAACTTATGCCGCACTAGCCAAGCGATGCCTCACCTCCCCGACTTCATACAACATCTTTCATTCCTCATTTTTTTCAGAGGGATCAATGAGAGTCTATGAAAAGTGCATATGCTCTCTGTGTAAATTATATTGTTGATTGGTGTATCCATGATTGGAATATTTGATTTACTAGTAAGTCCCCAGTAGTGTGCACTAGAGGTGCCCTTGCCTGTAAATCAAATGTTACCAGTGGACCTGCAGCACTTGTTGTGCCACCCACATAAGAAGCCACTGCAGTGTCTGTGTGTGCAGTTTTAAACTGCCATTCAACTTAGCAAGTGTACCCACTTGCCAGGCCTAAACCTTCCGTTTTCATACATGTAAGGCACCCCTAAGGTAGGCGCTGGGTAGCCCCATGGGAAGGGTGCAGTGTATGTTAAAGGTGGGACATGTCCTAACAGTGAAATACTGATAAATTCAGTCTTCACTGTTACAAGGCTCATAGGTTAACAGGGGGGTTGCCTTTAAATATTATTAAAGTGCAGATTCCCTTTGAGAGCAGATTGAAATTTGGAGTTTGGGGTCTCTGAACTTACAATTTAAAAATACATATTTTGGTAAAGTTTGTTTTGAAATTGTTAGTTTGAAAATGCCACTTTTAGAAAGTAGGCATTTTCCTGCTTAAACCATTCTGTGACTCTGCCTGTTTGTGGATTGCCTGTCTTGGTCAGCTTGACAGTTGGGCTGTTCGTGCATCCCCTCTAGACAGTGAGATAAAGGGAGCTGGGGTGTAGCCTGCATATCCTGTTGAGCTATCTGTGTTAGAGTGGAGGGAGGAGTGGTCACTTACACCTGAATGGACTATGCCGGCCCTCACACAATGTGGTCTCCAAACCCCGGGTGTGTGTCTGGGGCCTGGCCTGGGCAAGGCAGGATCGTGTGAACAACAGAGACTTTCCTTTGAAGTTTGCCTACTTCAAAGGAAGAAAGGGATATAAGTACTGGACCCAAAACCCCAGACTTTAGATTTCTTCAAGATCACTTCTGGATTCAAGAGGAACCTCTGCCAAGAAGAAGAGCTGAAAAGCTGAGGAGAAGTGCTGCCCCTGCCTTTGACTGTGCTTTGTTGGGCTATCCTGCAGTTGCTGCTTCTGCCTGCAAAAGGGGACAAAGACTGGACTTTGTCGTATATTCCTGCTTGCGAAGAATCTCCAAGGGCCTGAACTGAGCTTGCCTCCTATTTTGAAGTATCAGGGCCATCAAAGACTTCCTCTGCTAACATCTGGACTCTCTGCTGAGACTCATGCCCTGCCAAGTGGTTCCCTCTCCAGTCCCTGGGCTCTTGAAAGGTGAAGTTGGCAGACAAGAGCTGAAAATCCACGCACAGAAAGCTGTAAGGGGAAATTTCCGATGCACCATCTGCAACGCAGCTGATAAATGACTCACCGCCGGCTTCACTGCTGAAATTGATGCTCCACTTGCATTGTGGCTGAGAGATCGACGCATGGCAGCTGGAGAATCGACACGTAACGCCCGCTTGCGGATGCTGATAACGATGCAAATCCCATGCAGCATGGTTTTCTAACACCATGCAAACTGATCTCCCACGCATTGTCCTTGGGTGTCCAAGTCCACCCGATTCTGCGCGGACCTGTGGTGCCCTGTCTGGAAATCAACGCATCACTCTCTTGCAAGGGAGCAATATGATGCATCGCCGACCCGAACTTAGAACTAAAAGATGCACTGCCTAACTTACAAGTAAGGCATCGAAGCATTGCTGACTTTTCCGACGCATGCTCACCCATGTGATTTTACTGTTGACGCTAACCAGGTACTTTGTGCAAAATCATTGTTTCCATTGTTTTCTATGGAGTAAGACTCTTATTCTTTTGAAAATTCATATTTTACCTTGTGTATGTTGAATTTTTGTAATTTGGTCTTGTTTGATTGATTTAAATATTACCTATTATTATAAACTATTGTGGTGTCCATTTTGTAGTGTTTCACTGTATTACTGTGTGTGTTGGTAAAATTACTTTAAACATTGCTTCTGAAGTTAAGCCTGCCTGCTCGTGCCAAGCTACCAAGAGTGTGAGCGGGGGTTACTGAGTGTGATTCTCCTTTTCCTTGACTAGAGTGAGGGTCCTTGCTTGGACAGGGGGTAACCTGACTGCCAACCAAAGACCCAATTTCTAACAGAGCTATTGTGTTTCTAAGCACCATACTAAGAATTAAACTTTGAAGTTTTGCATCTTTACTTGTGTTCGTTTTGGTCTTCTTTTACTCAGGTAAATATTGGCTATTGTTCTAAACTGATGTGAAGTACTTTTGTGGTGTTTTCACTGTGTTACTGTGTGTGTGTGTACACACATAATTTACACATTGCCACTGAGATAAGCCTGACTGCTTGAGCCAGACTACTAGAGAGGTGAGCAGGGGTTGTCTTAGCTGTGTGACTCCCTTACCCTCACTAGAGTGAGGGTCCCTACTTGGACAGGGTGCAAACCACTGCCAACTAGAGACCCCATTTCTAACACCATCTTTTGATTCTATTATTCAAAGTTGCTGAAGGAATGCATTTCAACTTTGGCTGCTGGTGTAGATTCAAATTCAGACACTAACAATACATTTTTCCATAGTAAATCTGCTAATAAAAAAAAAGGTTTCAAAGTCATTACTGTGCGTCGATTGGCGAGTGTTTTTTTATTTTACTAAGCAGAAGCATTTAAAACAGAAGCAGCACATTTCAAAACAATGCCCATTAGCTTTAATGGTGATTACTCATGGACAGGGCATAGCAAGGTTGCCATGGGCCCTAATGCAAGAAAAATAGGCCTCCTTACCCTGGGTTTTGTAGAAAATACTGCCATGAATGGGGTTCAGTGCGCCCCTTGCAGCCCCATCCCTGGTGCGCCTACACCTGCTGCACTATTGATAGTTTGGCCCTGCACATAGAATGAGGTGGCGTGTTTCGTTAGATGGCAGACAATACAAAGATATAAGCAGTGTAATGTAAGGATTTTGTTTTTACTTGTTTACAGTTTGGGAGACAAGCATTGCGATAAGGTGTTGAGAAGGCCATCAATAACATAGAATTACAGATAGGTAACACTGAATTATGGGGATGTTTTTCACTGATGGGTTCTGAGTGACATGAAATAGACAAAGAGATTGGAGCTCAAATTGTGTATGATGTCATTTAGAACCCCACGGTCAAAAACTCCTGCAATTCACTTTATTCCCACCTATAGTTTTATGTTATGTAAGGGCTCCAAAATCATATTTCCCTGATTTTAACTGCTACGGAGGGGCAGAGGAGTATAGGAAGATCATGCAGAACATGGGGGTCATTATGACCCAGGCGTGTCATGGTGGCAGTCGGACCACCGCAGTCATGGCAGTCCTACCGCCACATTATGACCGTGGTAGAACCACCACGGTCCAAACGCAGACACCGCCAGGCTGATGCCAGCCTGCAGCCTGGTGGTCCTTGCAGTTGTAATCCGCCAGGGCAGCACTGCAAGTAGTGCTGCCCTGGGGATTACGAGTCCCTTCTGCCAGCCTGTCAGTGGCGATTTACACCGCTATGGAAAAGCTGGCTGAATGGGGGACTCAGGGGCCCCTGCACTGCCCATGCACTTGGTATGGGCAGTGCTGGGGCCCCCATGCACAGCCCCATCGCACATTCCACTGCCCAAATTACGAGCAGTGGAACGCACGACGGGTGATGCTGCACCAGCTGCACTGCCACATTGCCACCTGTTCCATTAGGAGCCGGCTGCAATGTTAAGGTGCTGTTCCCTGCTGGGCCGATCGGCAGAAACACTGTTTCCACCTGCCGGTGCAGCCGGGAACTCTAAATAGGGCTAGAGGGATTCAGGCCGCTCGTGTGGCCTGATGGCGGTATGACATTGGCGGATGACCTCCGCCGCCCGCTAATGTCATAATGAGGGCCATAGTCTCTCCTCCCTGTCCCCAAAAATACCTACCTTACATGGCATCCTTAACCAACTCCCACCACCTTCCCTGCCTGCCCCTCTGCAGCTGTGCTTTTTGCTTTCATTCAAGCAGACAAGCAGAGCTGCTTGGAAGCCTGGCCTCGAAGGCCCGTATGATGCTGCAACAGTGGGTAATGAGTTTTATTATTAATTATTGCTCTATCAAAGCAGTGAGTTACCAGATTCAGAATCTGGTGTGCAAGACAGAGGC
The DNA here is from genome assembly GCF_031143425.1 of Pleurodeles waltl. Taxonomy (NCBI): domain Eukaryota; kingdom Metazoa; phylum Chordata; class Amphibia; order Caudata; family Salamandridae; genus Pleurodeles; species Pleurodeles waltl. The sequence goes on along the minus strand of NC_090440.1, from coordinate 69,082,391 downwards.
CTATTATGGAAGCCATGCATAACTTATAAAATTATAGATGGGTAACATCAGGGTTTTGGGTGACATCAAAGGGAATTCAAACTTCCCTCTTGTTGTGTATTTGAAGTTACTCTGAAAAACATCTTGGTAATTCATTGTTATCCCTCTCTAATATATTTTATTTATAGTCCTGCCCCTTTTTATATCTGTTAGACAGGGGCAGAGGAGTAATGGGAAAGCCCTACATAACATGACCTCTCCTGCCTATTTCAAATTATAAAACAATACATGGTCTCATGCCACCCACTCATCCACGCCCTTTGCCACCTCTTGCTTTCCCTTCCCTTCCTTTCCCTCTCCTTCCCTTCTCTTCCCTCCCTTTCCCTTCCATTCCATTTCCTCCAGAAGCTGGTCACCCTCCTTTCCAGTGCTGCCCTGGCAGGCTTTCAGTCTGAAATTCCTTTTTGAGATAGCAACAGTGGGTAGCAGCTCCTATTAACAACTGTTACTTAGTCATAGCTGTGAATTACTGGATTTAGAATCCAGTCATTCACACTAACGTTTCTCTATCAGAGCCATGCAAAACAATTATGTTTATAGATTATTTTACATATTTGCATTATATTATTGAATGGTCTGAGATGTAAGGCAAGCTGAGATGTCATTATAATTGATCCTTAAGGCTAAAGGGGTAGATTTTTGATAGTGACCTTGAACGTGGGTAGCAAGTAAAGTGCCCAAAGTTCATAATGGATGACTTTCTAGTTATGGGGCCAAGTACATAGAATGAACAAAATGAGGGACAGGGAGGTGCAGCTTGGTTAGTAGAGGTTATTTTCTATAGAAGAGGGGTGAGAACTGCATGAGATGGACCACAGAAAAGAAGGAGAGTGCAAGCCAAGAATGTACTTGAAAACAAGGGTGAGGATTTAATATTTTTCCCTAGGCTTGGCAGATGGCCACCCAGGCTGGTAATGGGAGGGAGGCTGTGTAAGCTACTGTCATGGAGGTATAAAACTGACAATTACAAGAAAATAAAGAAGCATTATGGAAGACCCTGTAAACGTATTACAATTGATTGGGTTTCTCATCAATAGTGTATTGATGAGCAGTTTGCCCATATGAAAGGGAGTGGAGTGCTTAGATCTTCCTTATGTTTAGGTATCAGAATGTGCCTCAAGTCAAACATCACATTTAAAACAGAGATTAGAGTATGAAGTGAAATTAAAATTAGAGGAGACTGGGAGAAGGGATTGAAGAAGACAGATAAATGTCTATTTTAGGGGAGTTGGGTGAGTGTAAAGTCATCCACTGGTAGCTGGTTGTTAGACAGTCAGTGAGTCCAGTTGGGAATTGGGGAAGGAGTGATTAAAAGGAGAAGAGTTGTGTGGAAACAACATAAAGATGGTAGGAGAAGCTAAATGAAAAGATGACCGGGCCAAGCTACAAGGTAATAAAGGAGGACATTAAAGAAAGACAATAAGTCGCCTTGGGGGAATCCTGCAGGTGTGCATGAGTCAAAAGTCAAAAGAGCTAGTAAACAGAGTTGGGGTAATAATAGGTCTGCGGAGAAGTAACCTAGTAATGTGTCAGGATGATAATTGTAAATTAGATTGTCAGATTGATGGTACCAAAAACACCAGAAAGTTAATCAAGGACAAGGTTGAAGGATCCTAGTGAGATGAACAGATGATGTTGGAAACATGAATTAAACATTTTTCACTAGAAACAATATATTGGAGTGAAGGAGAGTTTCTTGTGATTAGCAGAAGTGGTGGCATTGGAAACAAGGGTGAGAGAAGTGTTATTAGATACAGAAGATAGATTCTTCTAGTGAGTGAAGGTAATGGAGTTAGGAACGTGGGAGAGTGCAGCCTCAATAGAGATGGAAGATGGAGACAGAGGAGAAATACTGAAGTGATGAAGTTGCAAACATAGGATGGAGGAGTTTCAGATGCAACTGAGGATGGAAGATGGAATGAGGATGTTTGTGGTGAGTGAAGGGGATGACGTTGGGTTGAGGAGATTTATTCAAGGCTGAGAATGAAGATTGAGGGGACATTCTTCTGGTGATGGCAGATGGTCAAATTGAAAACCTGGGAATGAGAGGTTTGAGTAGAGATGGAGAATGGAGAAAGAGGAGAGTTACTTGTGGTGATGGAAGTGATGAATTCATAACTATGTGAAGCAAAAGACTCAGTAGGGTAAAGTGCATGAAAGGTGGACTGAAAAGAGTAAAGTGCTCTTTGTGTAAACAGACAGAAAGTGAGCCAGGTAAAGACTACACAGCTGAGGATTTTGGAAAGGAAGGGGATCTGTGAGACTGACATATAGAAATAAGGAGCAGATTGATCTTCCAAAGGCATTTTGTTAATGGCTAATGGGTAACTGCAGTGTACTACAGCTCTTTGGAGCTGTGGATGAAATGTTCCCACACTCATCAAGGACAAAACAGAAGTGCTGATAATCCCTGTTAGTGAAGGCCACTGGACTACCTTGGTTTGGGCTACTTCTGTGGACGACCACCCTCCACCAGCCGAATCTGTTAGCTGTTTTAAGCCTGAATAAAACTTTGCCTTCAGACCAGAAGGACAATTTGATAGTTGTAGATGCAGTAATTCCAACAAAAGTGGAATATTGTAATGCTCTCAGGGGCCTCCAAGCAGATTCTTTAGCAACAGCAGTTTTACATTGACATAAGTAATTTACAGGAAAGGAATTTCCTAGACCTTAACCAATGTCTAGTATTTTAATGCACAAACTGTCATCTGTAGGGGTCAGGCTGCTAGGCACTGACCAAAAGTCAAAAGTACAACATACTAGGAGGACATGGAGGAAGACAGGTGGACATTAACAAAAAGGACAAGGCGAATTTAGCATGTTGCCTTAAATAGACTGGAAGCATTGTCCAGTGTTAGGGCCACCACTCTGAAAAAAACTCAACCACAGTAGACTTACTTAAAAATGGAAATTGTAGTCAGGTCAGGAAAGCCCCACAGTGTGATAAGTGAAAGCAATCAAGTGAAAGAGATTCGTAAGACAGACTGTCGGTTTTATGGGGGCATATTTATACTTTTTAGTGCAAAACTGCACTAATGCAGTTTTGCACCAAACCTTTAGCACCGGCTTGCGCCATTTCTGAGCACCAGCCGGGCACCATATTTATGGAATGGTGCAAGCCGGTGCAAAGGGTAGGCTAGCGTAAAAAAATGACGTTAGCCAGGTGGGGCTGGCGGTATGGTAGAAGGGGTTTTTGCACCAAAAAATTAAGTTAGGCAGGTTAGAGTAAAAAAAAAATGACTCTCCCCAGCCTAGAGTCATTTTCTGATGCAAAACCATCCATACCACATGACTCCTGTCTTAAAAAAGACAGGAGCCATGCCCGCAACCCCGATGGCCAGCGCAGGGGACCAGGGTCCCCTGGGCATGGCCAATCCACATAGCACCATGAGGGGGGCCCATTTAAGGGCCCCCACTGGCACTTAAAAATAAATACTTACCTCTACTTACCTATACTTACCTGGGGTGGGGTTCTCCATCCTCTGCTGTCCCTCTGTTGTGGGTGGGGGGTCAGAGGTGCCTGGGGAGGGCACCTGTGGGCTTATTCCATGGTGTTAAAAAAAATGATGCAAATTCAGGGCAAAACAAGTATAAATATCCCCCATGGTGTCAAAAGGATCAGAAAGGCCATGAAGGAGGAGGTCGAAGGACTATGCCTATCCAGTACAAAACCCTATAGCTATTAGACTATTTTTTAAAACATTGCACACACTACGTGTTCTGTACAATGGGGCAGATGTCCTGTGTAAACTATTTGAAGAATTAAGAGGTATATTTAAGAGCTCCTAGTGCCACTGGAGCATTACTTCAGGTGACGCTCCGGTGGCGGTATGCACTGCACCGTACTGACAAGGTGGTGTTAAGCCACTTTTTGTGGCTTAGCGCCACTTTGTAAATAAGGCCCCTTCACACGCAGCATTTTGCGTGGAATGGGTGTTGCTGTGGGCATGCCACAGCAACACCCATTGCATTTTGACACTGCCCCACATTTGTGAGTTTTTGTAAACCTTAGGCAGCTCCAAAATCATGGTGCAACAAGGAGAAATGCTTTCATTTCTCCTCTCTTTTTGTCATCACCATTTAAGATTGTTTTTGTGTAGGAAGGTTTTCCTTCCTCCACAAAAACAATCTCTCCCTCAACGCAAGTGTTGCTGCGTTGGCACACCGCAGCATTTTAGCACCGGTGTAGGGGGGAACACAGGGGTGCACCTTATTCTAGTAAATACGGTACATCCCTGCATTTTGAAAATGATGGTGCGCGATGCTGCCAAATTTGGCACAGCGATGCACACTGTAATTTTCTCTTAAATTTTGGGCCCAAGTCTGTTTCTTCAAGTTTGTAACTGACTCAGTGAGGTATTTTGTTGACACAAAGCCTGCCTGACAATTTCAGTAGATAGGGCTTGGAGGCTAAATGACTGCGTTCCAGCTATGTAACTAACCCTTAATGCAAATTGGCGCAAAGCACTGCAAACTGCTATTTGTACTTAAAAATGTGCACTTTATTAGTGCAAAAAATGATTTGCCTGTTGAAAAAAAATACCCCTTCAAAACTTTGCTCTGCTTTGCGCCGCTTTGTGTGACTTTGCGTTTGTACAAAGTCTTGAAAAATCTGCCCTGCATTAGTAGAAAAAGAGGCAAGATTGTACAGAGTGCCTAGGAGGGTTTACTGATTTTTAAGCATTCGAAAATGTACTTTTAACAAAATCAAATGAAGTAAAAGATTGAAGCCAACAAGCTATTAAAAACAAATTCTGATGGCGAAATGACATCACTTTGTATTTTTCTCTTTTCCAATATGGGAGTTTGGAACAACCGAAAGGCTGCCAACTTTGTGTTTCGTATACCCGATAAGTGCACCCAGTATCCCTCCTTTTATGTCAAGCTCGGTCAATTCTTTCAATCACAATCAGTGACTGTAATATAATTTTGTCTTTGCAAATCTCAGTGGAGTTCTGGCATCTGCCAGTGTCCAGGCAAAAGATAAAAGTGACATTATTTCTCACAACTTCTGGAATGCAGGGAGGGTAAGAAATGTAGCTTAATGGGTGGCCCTGTAGTGTGTACACTGCATTCTGCAGCACACATAAGAAGAGCAAACCCTGCACGTAAACAATCAATAATGGCAATTTTCTAGTGCTATGTGTACTGCTCAATGCAGCACACATATGAGTAGCAAATCTTCATTATTTAATGATTGTTTATGCGCAGGAAGGGACACCTTCCTGCACATAAACAATCATTAATGGGGGTTTTGCTCTTCCTATGTGTGCTGCAGAGTGCAGCACCCATAGGAAAAGCAAAAACAAGGAGAAATAAAAGTATTTTTCCTTGTTGCATCATGCTAATGCCACCTCTGGGGTGACGTTAGTTTTGGGCGCAGCCTCAGGTTTACAGTTCCTCGTAAATCTGTGGCAGCATCATAATGCAATGGGTCTTGCAGTGGAATTACCACAGCAACACCCATTGCACGCCCCTTTCATGCAAATGTGATGCGTGTAAAGTGGCTGTATTCACAATGTGACGTTAAGTCACAAAAAGTGGCTTAATGCCGCTTTGTAAATATGGGGAACGGCATTGCGCCACCAGAATGTCAGCAAATGTGATGTTCCAGTGGTGCAATGGCCTTGTAAATCAGGGCTTAAGTGCGTTGCAGTGCTTTATTACAAAAAGCACACTACTGCAGAGTCTCAGATTAATCCAGTGGTTATTGAATATTGTAGGGTATTGGGATTCATCTTGTGCTCAATGAGATCATTCCTTCCATTTGCTCTAGTTTTAATTCCCTAGGCATGCATACTGGAGATATCATAAAGAATCTCCACTGACTAAGTCAATAGGTATGAGTGAAAGTGCTTTGTCATTGAATGAGAGCAATGGAGTGCAGGAGTGAAAGAATGAGTGTTAGGTTTAATTTAGGATGAGTGATGTATCGGTGGGTGAGTAGATAAGTGCATGAGTGCATGTATGGATAAGGGGGCATCTGGGGGAAGCAAGTTGTGTAGAAAGGCCAGTATGTGGGGTAAAGATTGGGTGGTGTGGCTCAGGCAGTAAGGTGTGGAGCAGTGTGGGAGATCTGCAGTTTATGTTAAGTGCATTTGCATAGCTCGTTATCACCATGCGAATAGTCCTGAAATGATCTTAGGATTTGGGTGCTGTGTATGGTTGTGTATGGTGATGTGTGTGTGAGAGATTTAGGGCATGGAAGGAAGAGCAAGTTCTTGGTTGGATTTGTGAGTGAGTGCATTGGTGGATTGTTGAATGGATGAGCGAGGCAAAAGAGAGCAAAAACACTGCACTTTGGCTATGACCATATGGTGGCAAAGGTAGTGTGGTGAAGATGAGACAGCGAACAATCCAAGTGTAAGAAAGTGCATTGTCGGAGGGAGGTGGTAATGTATGGGTGAGTGAGTATGTATACTAAAGAGGGGGTCAGTGGATGGTTGGATCAGTTCAGTGCTTAATTTGAGCTGGCGGTTTCCGGTGCTCGGCAACCATGCTTAATTGTCAACACCAGAACTTATGACAGTCTGCCACATGGTGGCGCAGTTTGACTAATTTAAAGATAAGCCTGCTACAGCTGTTTATTAATTCAATATGTACATTATAAATGACTAATACTTGCCACCTAAGCCATTTTGTAGCTTTGGGGGCTTGGAATATAATAGTCTTAATTGTCACACTAGTAGGAGTGTGGTGGTTTGTAGTTGAGTTGGTACTGTCATCGGCAGCACTGGCAGGAGCAAATGGTGGTGCAAACTGTAGTGTCCTCCTGACGATGGCCCTGTCACTTGTTTTATCACAAATTGAGCACCGGATGAGATATTAATTGCATGAAGTCATGGCTCAAATATTGGCCTGTACATACATAAATGATGGGTGCTTGAGCAGTGGTAGTTTGGAGCACATGGGCATTGTGTGAACATTGGCAGTATATTTGTAGTGCAGATCGTGAGGGTGTAGTTGGGCAAAGTTTGAATAATAAGGGTATGGATGTATGGCTGTATGGGTAAGTTCATAGGTGAATAACTAGATGAATGTATTTGATTGACACTTTTAAATGCTGGACCAGATAATATATTTGTTGTCTTTCTTAAGAGAATTATGCTTCTTTAATGGTTAGACACCATGCAACATCATGGAATGTTCATCTGCTAGTAAGTGACTTTTGACATGGCACAGTAAAAGAGGGAGCATATTCTAATCTTTAATCCATGCATAGATCTGTAAGTATCTGCTTGTTAGCTGATATATTTTGAAAGTATGTTTTCTCTTCACCGCAAATCCTAGCCCCTTTGCTGCACCACGAATAAACTATATGATAGAGGTCTGACTGTATGCCCTGCACTAGATCAACAAAAGTGACCTGCTATGTAGAGTATGCAAAGATGTAGACCTTGTGCTCGCTATGCCACTAGAACCTAGCTACATCTCACTGAAGAGCACCAACTAAAAATATAGGGTGTGCAAAATAATAATGGAGTGGGTTGCGGCCCCCTTCTAATTACCAGTGGCTGACATTAATTCAAACACTACATATATCACTTTTTTGTATACTCTACTGCAATGCTTTAAGAGCAATGGGTATGATCAGAACTGTGTCCAGTGCTTATTGTGCTACTCAAACCAAGCTACCCACAACTGAAGGCCCCCACCCAGAGTGAAACCTATCTTGGGTTGTTTGTACTGTGGTTCAGGGAGGACCTGGCCAGGTAGTTCAGGTTGGACTGTTTCTTTAAAAACAGGGTCAAACTGATTTACCTATGGTTGGGTCCAAACTGAAGTGGCATAATGTGCAAACTAATGATGTACTGAGATACAGCCCTGTGTAATTATCAGTGGTTCAGATTAATTCAAGCATTCCTCCCATCACTTTTTGGCCGTTGAGTACCAGTGTCTCTCACTGTTTCTGCACCAGGATGTTACGGGCTTTGTGGAGGCAGGATATAAGCTTCTGAGAGAAATGTAATCAGTCTGTATAGTTCCTTTTATTGTCTAATCCTCTACTACTTAGTGCATGGAGCTCCAACAGCAACAACAGGAAGACCAATTAGGTCACGTGTAGGAGTATGCTTCTAGTACACAAGTGAACGGCCTATTTATTTCTTTGCTTAAGAGACAGGGCTTTCTTACTGATTCAACATTGCTACAAGATTTAATAAAACAAACTTAGCATATTTGTTAGGGAAACCCCTATCCTTACTGTTACAATTTTCAGGTCTTTGAAACATCAATTTTAGAGGCCCCAAAGCTGCTGTAGAACCCATTTGATAAAAGTACGGCATTCCTAATATCTCTAAGAATTTCATTACAGGCTCCACTTTCCAGCCACAGACTTTGCCCTTTCTTTGTTGTACATCAAAGGTAATGTAGGCAGTAAGTCATAGAGACTGAAACTGCCTACTGCTGTTATGTTATGTTATGCTATGCTATGCTATGTTCTGCTATATGTTATGTTATGTTATGTTATGTTGTGTTATGTTATGTTATGTTATGTTATGTTATGTTATGTTATGTTATGTTATGTTATGAGGATATGAGGATTTGTATAGTGCACTTATCACTTGTGGGGTACTCAGGTGTAGGAGTAGATGAGTAGGCTGATTGGGCTCCCAGTCGAATTGCCAGGTCTTCAGTTTCTTGCAGTACTCAAGAAGGAATGGGAAGGTGCTGATGTGATGTGGATGGGCCCTCGAGGATTTGGTGGTGATGTAGGAGAAGGAGAGTCTTCCTGATTTGTGCGTGGCTGAGTGCAGTTGCCTGTTGGGTTGGAAGAAGTTGAGGCAGTGGTTGAGATACGGAGGTCCGATGTTGCAGAGCGCTTTTTATGCATGCGTGAACAGTTTGAATTGGCATCACTTCTCAACTGGTAGCCAGTTTAGTTGTCTGAGGTGGGGTGTGATGTGTGCACTATGGAGGATGTTGAGGATGAGTCTGGCGGCGGCATTTTGGGTGGACTGGAGTCTTTGTATGAGTTGGTTCATAATGCTGGTGTAGAATGTGTTGACACAGTCTAGTCTGCTGGTCAAGAAGACCCGGGTGGCTGTGGGTCTTGTGCCAGGGGGAGCCATTGGAATATTTTACAGAGCATACTTACAATGAAGAGGAAGGAGGAGATAACAGTGATCACTTAGTTGGCCATTGTGAGTCTGTCTTCTAAGATGCTGAGGTTTTTGCCATTGTCAGTATGGATGGGCGTGGATCCCAGGTCTGTTGACCAGTATGAGGAGCATGTGTTCCAGAAGATCAGGACTTCTGTTTTATTGGTATTGAGTTTTAGGTCTCTCTGTCTCAACCAGTCCGCTACCTTTGACATGCAGATGGTAAAGTTGGTCCTGGTGGTATGGTTGTTTTCTGTGAGGGAGAGGATCAGCTTGGTGTCGTCTGCATTGGATAAAATATTGATTCGGTGAGATCTTATGATGTGGGCAAGTGTCGCCATGTAGACACTGAAGAGGGTAGGGATCAGGGATGGTCCTTGAGGGGATCGACAGATGATTTTCTTTTGTTCAGAAATGTAGAGCAGTTCTTTCAGAGAGAAAAGAGGCCAGCCAACTCAGGGAGGATCTATGTTCTCTGGAGTTATTCAGTCTTGTGTTGAAGATGCTGTGGAATCGGTGTTGAAGGCTGCAGAGAGGTTTAGTAATATTAGTGCTGTGGTTTTCCCTTTGTTCATGATGGTCTGGATATTGTCAGGCGCTGCAATGAGAGCGGATTCCAGTTGGTGGTTGCTGTGGAATCTAGACTGGGAGACGTCTAATAGGTAGTGTTGTTCAAGATGTGTGGAGAGTTGTTTGTTGATAGCTTTCTCCACGAATTTGGATGGGAACAGCAGGAGTGAGATGGGTCTGTAGTGACAGAGCTCTTTTGGGTCTAGCCTGGATTTTTCAGAAGAGCTGTGATTTTTGAGTTTCCAGTTCTTCCAGAAAGTTCCACTTTGGATGGAGGTGTTGATGATGGTGGTGAGATGGGGTGGATCAGAGTTCCTCCTAGGTTGTAGATACAGTGTGCACAAGGGTTGGTGAGGACATCGGAGTAGATTGATCTCATGATTTCGGAGGTGTCTTTCAGTTTGTGATCTGGCGTTCCAATTTGGTGGTGGTGAACAGCTGGTTGATGAGTTCTTGTGTCTTGCATTGGGGTTGAAGTTGTTGTAGTGGTAGAGTTTGAGAATGTATTTGTGAAAGTCAGATAGGTTGTCGCAGAGGCCTTGTGAAGGGGTGATGGAGTTAGTGGTAGCTGGGGGGTTGGAGAATTCTTTAACCATGTTGAAGAGCTCTTTGCAGCCGTTGGATCTGTTTTCTACTCTGAGCACTAGCACTGTTTTTCTTGCCTTGTTGAGTTGGGTGTGGTATTTCCTGAGCACAGACTTGTAATTGTTTCTTGCAGTGGTGTCCCGGCTGGATCTCCATTTTTCACTCCTGCTGTTTGCAGTGGCATTTGAAGTTTCTAAGGTCTACGATGCATCAGCTGGCTTGCGTGTTGGTTCCTGAGTGTCTGACGTTCTTCAGGGTGGCTAGGGTATCTGCACCTGTGGTGATCCAGTTGTTGAATACTTTGATGTTGGCATGCAGGTCGCTACTGAAGTTTATTTGGTGGGAATTGAGGGTATTGGTTGAGTCTGTGTCCATTATCCTGTTCCAGCAATGCCTGGAGTTGGTAGTAGTCTAGGCTGTGAGAGGTTAAAAAAGTACACGATGGAGTGCTCTGTCCATGTGAGTGGAGAAGGTGGGTGAACTAGACCTTGTTGCTTGATGTGAAGATGGGGTTGGGGATGGGCCCTGCTTTGTGGGTAGTGCCTTGGATGATCTGGGTGACACCCAGGAACTCAAGGCTCTCGAGTAGGGCGGTGGAGTTGGGATCTTTTCTGTCATCTAAAAGGTTATCCATGATTACAGTAGAAGAATTCTTAGAACCATAGTCTATTGAAAGTCAATGTGATTATATTTTGACATTGTGTTGTTTAACCTCTTGCTTCCTACAGGTCTCCTTCCCAGCTGTTCCCTGCCTAATCCCCTTTTCCCCGACTTGGACTCTCTCAAGCTCTGTGGCTATTGGAGTTTTGGAGCTGTCTAGTGGTGGACATGTTGGGAACGTGCGCAGGCCCCGAGGATCTGGTCTCCCTGACAGCGTGTTGGCCACTGGCCGACATTGGAGAGGTGAATAAAGGCCTCTCTGGTTTGCTGCACTAGAGGTATTCCTTTAGTTCATTTGAAGCGTGGGCTGCAGCCTGAGTGAAAGAGCTTCCCCTCGCAAGGACTCCCATTTACCTTGGTTGAATCCATTCCTGTTGTGGGAACTTGGTGCAGCCACAAATGTGGGGTAAAGTTGAGTGGTAGGAATAATGTGGATTCCTGTGGATTCTGGAAGTTTGTACCACAAAAATGTCAGGAAAATGTGTGATTTCAGTTTGAGGTTTGCAGAGCATTGTGGGTAAGAAACCTTCTTAGAATCCACATAAGGCACACCACCCTGGAATCCTCTGGTTGTCTAATTTTCAGAAATGTCTGTGGTTCATATGTTTTCATGGAGGGCACCTCAAGATAATCCAAATTACTGCAGCTACCCCTTTTGCTTATCTATAAACATAGAGCTTTAGGGAATTTTGTGTTGTGGTCTCTTGGCCCACTCACAAAAGTGTGGCATCATTCATATAGAGGAATATGTGGAAATTCAGGGTGGTAGGAAATTAGTGACTCCACACAGATTCCAGAACTTTCTATCACAGAAATGTGAGAAAAATGTGTGTTTTCTACCAAAGTGGCATTTGCAAGGCCTTCCTGATAAAATACCTACTGAGATCCATGCAAGTCATGCACCCCTGGACTCCCCTGGATGTCTAGTTTTCAAAAATGTGCAGGCTTGCTAGGTTTCCCTAAGTACAGCTGAGCTAAGGCTCAAAAATCACAGCTGCCTACTTTGCAAAAAAGGGTCAGTTTTGACTGGAAAATTGTGATTTATCAATTTTGCATTTTAGGCTGTTTCTCACCATGGCACCAGACCTACCCACACAACTGAGGTACCATTTTTATTGAGATACTTTGGGGAGTGCTGGGTGGAAGTAAGTTTGTGACTGCCCACAGATTCAAGAACTTTCTATCATAGAAATGTGAGAATTGTGTGTTTTTAGTCAAGGTTTGAGATTTGCAAGGGATTCTGGTTATAAAAACCTGGAGAGCAACGCAAATCACCACACCCTGGATTCCTCCAGGTGTCTAGTTTTCAAAAAGATCTTGTGCCCCTTTCAGTAATTTATAGGTGCACTTCATACCCATTTTTCACTCTAGATATTTCACCATATGAATTGGTCCATACCAGGGACACATTGTACAGTGCAGCCCAGTTGTTGGCTCTTGGTACCTCTGGTTCTTGGAGAACCTGAAACCTTGTATATCCCCGCAAACGGAAGGGTCCAGCGGACGTAATGGTAGATTGCTTTTGTAAATTGGCCACTGAGACAAAAAGCTACAGATGGAAACATTGTCACAAATGGCTGTTTTTCCTACTCCTTTTCAATATTTCTTAATTACAACAGTTGACATATAAACCCTTACTGAATTCAGAATGTTGTCTACTTACCAGAAATCTATAGCTTTCCTGGATCACCCATAGTTTTACACTTGTTTCCAGCAGAAGCTGGAAGTAGGCTGAGAGTGCAAAAAAGCAAAAATGGACTACCTCTTTAAAAAATGCAAAAACGTTAATAAAATGTTCCTGAGATCTGGGAAGATGGTGACTTTAGCACAACAAACCGTTTGTTGATGCCATTTTTAGGAGAAAAACAGACACTTTTTTCCTGTTTTTACCAGAAAACAAAGGGCCTTATTTAGAAATCGGCAGAAGGGTTACTCCACCACAATGGTGACTGATATCCCCTTGCCAAAATCTAAATCCCATGGGACATAATGGGATTTAGATTTCAGTGGACAGGATATTCATCATCGTTGTGACAGAGCAACCTGTCCACCCATTTCTAAATCAGGCCTACATATTTGCTATAATCTTCCTATTTTCTCAGTCCCTGAGGAATCCACAAACCCTGGGCACATTTGGGCCAATATTTATACTTTTTTTGCACTGCATTTGCGTCATCTTTTGATGCAAAAGCGACACAAACTTACAAAATACAATTGTATTTTCTAAGTTTGCGCCGCTTTTGCATCAAAAAATTACACAAATGTGGTGCAAAAAAGTATAAATATGGGCCTTAGAATCTCCAGGATGTTGGAAAAAAGGATACAAATTTGGCATGGATACATTATGTGAAATAAACGTTATGGAGCCCTATGCACCAACTACTCCAAATAGCCAAAGAAAGTCTCAGTACTGTGGGTAAGAGGTAGGAGGTACTGCTAAGGGGTTAATAAAACTTAGAAAAACGACGGGGATAATTTCAATGATTTATTCCACAATAAGTGGTACTAATGTTTCTTCTGATTAACTGAGCAAGCTAGAAAAATGCGTGCAAGTCACACAACTTGTAGAACACAACGAGAAAATATTATGAATTGCAACACCTTGCCCATTCCTACTTAATTTGTGTCTACTAATATCAGCTAAACAACAGGTGAGGAATTCCAGTGTGAAGACCAACAAGCATTGTCCTAGGTACATTTTTACCACTCAAGAAAATGTGAAACTTTTTTTTACAACCAAAAAGAAGATAGAGGTGAAGCTTTAGCACTGATCGAGAACGATTTGTGACCCTTCAAGGCTTGTACAAGCACTGCATAGCTCTCAGAATACTTCCAGCTTGTCAAACTGTCTCCCTACCACAGCCTCCTGAAAAACTCATTGTGGAGTCTGTTCAACCCTAACCTATCAACTTCACCAGCAGAGAACTGCTCTGAAGCAGAGGAAACTCATAGAAAAGCTATTCAACGCATCAAATAACTTCTTGCCTAACAGCAACCAAAAAGAAGAATCTCCTCCTGCCTTTGATCTTTTCTCTGCACTCCATTCTTGTTCACAGTGGTCTAGTGACATCCACGTCCATCCTAATGTGTGTAATCCCAAGTAGCATGACTTAGGCCCAGGCCTGCTGAAATGGTTTTAACAACAGACATTCCAGTGGCTTTGTCACCACCCCAATAGGATAAATTTGGCAACTGAAGAAAACAGACTTCTAAGGTTGTTCAGCTTGTCTTCAATTTTAATGATGTTTTATTCTGGTTTAACTTTATTGATCCTCTGGAACATTTTGTGGTTGTTAAGTAACATATTTTTACTTTTAACGACCTGGTATGAACCTTAAAGTCTTTAGTCAGTTAATAGCATTTCTTTTTTAATTATATATATTTGCACTCCAGCACCTTCCAAGTAAATCCAGAGCATGACCTGCGCTTCAAATGAATGAAACATGGATGATTTAATTAATGCCTCTTTGGACCCTCCCAGAGAAACGTGTTGTAGAGTTCAGTGTAGGCCCAGGAGATGTCCAACATAGGTCAGAGAAGATCAAATCTACTGCAGATTTTCAGGATATTCTGATACATATACAATTATCTAAATTGATCTACTTTACATAGGGCCTTACCTAGAGTGTGACATAGAGGATACTCCATCATGAACTTGGAAGACATCCCATCCCCTGTATTACAAGTGCCATAGCCTATAATGAACTTGTAATAGGGTAAACGGGCTATCAAACACATTTGTGAAAAGAGATACAAATCCACCAGTCTCTAAATAAGGCTCATAGGGCCAGATGTATAAAAAGTTTTTGCACTCGCAAACGGTGCGAATCACAAAAATCGGCCGTTTGTGAGTGCAAAAACGTGGTCTGCGATGCATGAAAGGCATTCGCAGACCAAAAACAAGAAATCGCAAATTTAGCGATTTCTTGCGTTGCAACCTGGTTTTGCGAGTCGCATTTTGCGATTCAGTATTTCCAGTAGGAAATTGCGAGGAGCAAAATGCGAATCGCAAAATCGGAATCACAAAGAGATGCATCAAAAAATCGCAATTAGCGATTTTTCGCAGAATGGCATTTTGCACATGCAAAATACCACTAAGTGAAAGCAGGTGGTAGCCAGGTGCAACCTATATGAAGTGGCCCAGAATGCCTCAGACCCCCCACCACAATGGCTGCACTCTACGTCATGGCGAGGAGGATGAGGATCCTGGCAGGTTTGAGGAGAGGGCGGAGGAGACAGGAGCGCATTTTCAGAGTGCACATTACACTATTTAACCTGACAGAGGAGGACATATTTGAGAGGTATAGGGTGAACTCAGCCATGATTCTTGATCTCATAGCTGAGCTACAACCCATACTGCAGCGCAGAACACTAAGGACACATAGCATACCCACCCATGTGCAGGTATCATGCACCCTCCACCTACTTACCTCAGGGAGCTATCAAGGGGTTATAGCAGCGGCTGGGGGGGGTCACACAGAGCACCCTCTCCTGATTTATCAATGCATTTATCAACGCCATGCTAAGCAAACTCCAACAGTACATCAGATTCCCCCACACCCCACAGGAAATACAGCAGAAAAAAATGGACTTTTATCAAATATCACAGTTCCCCCACGTCCTAGGTGCCATAGATGGCACACATGTGGCAATATGTCCACCTACTGTCACAGAATATGTGTACCAAAACCGTAAACACCAACATTCCATGAATAAACAGGAGATATGCAATGCCACCTACATCATAACTGATCTCGTGGCCAGGTACCCAGGGAGTACACATGATTCATGGCCCACATGGCGCCTAGGTAACAAACCCATGTCAGATGGCTGAGGTACCCAACAAATCTTCTGTTCCTTTCAGGAGACAGTGCCTATGCACTGCGCACCTACATGATGACACCCTACCTCAACCCGACCACACCGGCAGAACGGAGATACAATGCAGCACACAGGGCAACCAGCAATGTGGTTGAGCGCACAAATTGGCCTCCTGAAGAGTCGCGTCCGTTGCCACCACAAGAGTGGAGGGGCACTACAGTACAGTCCAGAAACCACATGTAGAATAGTGGCTACTTGTGCAAACTTACACAATATAGCTACAACCAGGGGCATACCTATAGAAATCAGTGACACTGAATCAGTTGAGGATGACGATCCCATACCACCTCTACAGCCAGCAGACAGGACCAGTGCAGCAGAGGGACGGCAAAGACCTGCTGACATCACACACAACCATTTCAGACGTGAGTATGTACAATCAAACTCTACTGACTACTGTAGCTATAGTGAGAAAAATAAATGTATTCCTTTACGGCAGGTTAAGAATTGTGATGTGAAAATAAAAGGGGGATTGTCAAAACGAAAATGAACAAATGAACAGAGTCCCGCACTATTACTCCATAGTGGGGACACCAGAGTCAATGAGGCAGAAGTCACTTCCTCCTCCCTCGCACACCACTGGGGTGCCCAGTTGCATCACTGGCACCCTGAATGTCAGGCTCTGTGGCAGTGCTGCGCCTCGCACTGCGCCGTCTGTGGTCTGGAGCTGGTAAGTGCACACTGCTGAGGCTTGAGGTGTCCCCTGTGTCCCCCAGGGCAACCTCACTCGGAGTGGCCGACCTCTGTCCCATTACCTGTTCGATCACAGTGGTGATCTGGACAAGGGCCTGGACCACATCCCTACTGGTGTGTGAACCCTCTACCTGGGCCGCCACAGCACGACGGGCGATGAGAGTGGTGGAGTTGGCCATGCGATTGGAGGACCGGCAGTATGTCGCAAACATGGTGCGGAAACGGTGCTCATGTCTGTGTCTACTCAGGCGTTCTTGTCGCAGCTCCTCGCACAGGTCACGCACAGCAGTGGTCAACTCCCTAGTGTCCTGGGAGGCCTGTACCTGTCCCTCGCGCAGCTGGTTGATGTTCTCATTGAGGGTGTCCAGTCTCCGATGCAGTCCGACTGTGTTCCTATTGTGGACTCTGAGGCTCCTGTCCAAACTTTGGATCCTTCTATTTTACTGCCGCTGTTGCTGCAACATTGCAGCCTCCAGTCCACCGAACAGGGATGTACCCTCAGCTGCCTCCTGCAATTGCTGTAGTGACACTGGGGCACGTGGATGACGCGCTGCAGGACCCCTGTCCTCCGGTACCTGGCTGCGCATCCCGGATGCAGATGGTGTGCCGGAACTCTCCTGCTGCACATCAGAGTCACCACTGAGGTCTGGTAGTGGTAACGGCCGAGGCCTGCGGCGCACAGTAGGAAGATTGCTGGACCCACTGGTGTTGTTGTCTGAGGGCAGCTGCGTGTCTGTGTCCGCTACACCCGTCACTGCTATGGCTGCTGTGCCAGGCCCACCTGCAACAACAATATGCAGCATGTCAGTTTTGTATGTTACATTATCTGTCCAGAAATGGCAATAAAGCTATAGGTACTGCTGTACATGGTGTAGTGTTTGTTGTGTTACCTTGGGTGTCCCTATGCTTGCTAACATTATCATGCCACTGTCTGTTCTAGTTTGTGGACCGCGACTCCCATAATGCATGTTTTTGCTGCTAATGAGATGTGGAGTGGACTACTTCACACACTACTTCACATTACATGCTAATTCCTAAGGGGCTTTTATGCATGCACATACAGTGTTCTCACAACAGAATTTGCACTTACCTTGGCTGGTACTTGGTTGGGCCGAGGCGTCTATGTCAGTGACCCCTGTCACTGCTTCTGGTAGGAGGGTTGATTCCACCAGGTCCTCCAGTGGTGTGGCAGGTGGCTCCGTTGGTGGTCCACCTCCTGTGCTCCTGGCCTCTGCAAGTCGCCTTGCCACCCTCTCCTTTGCCCGGGACCGCAGGTCATACCAGTGCTTCTTGATTTCATCTATTGAGTGCTGGGCCACTCCAATGGCGCAAATCTTGGTTTGAATATCCAGCCAGCGTCTCCTCTTCTCACTCTCTGGCACCTGGAGGGATGATTTGCCAAACAGGCGGTCATGGCTCCTCACCACCTCCTCTGTTAGGATCTCCAGCTCCTGCTCACTGAACTTGAGCTTGCGCTTCCTCTCCTGCTTCTCTGATCCTGGACCTTGGGGCTCCATGGTGGCTCAGATGATGCTGCTCCTTCACAGTGCTCCTCACAGTGGCTGGGCTGCTCTCAATCTGGATGCTGGCTTGGGTGTGGCTTTTGTACCTGCCTGGGATGACTCATTTCCTGCTGATGAGTCATCAATCCCCTCCAGGTGTGCATTCTTGAACGTTCTCGCATTTTGCGATTTTTTACCGAATCACAAAAAAATCGCAAATTGTGAGAATGCAGATTGCGATTCGGAAAATGGGCCTCGCAAACCACAAATAGCGATTTTTAAGAAATCGCTAATTTCGAATCGCAATTTTGTTACATGGCCAATTGCGACTCGGAAATTGCGATTTCTTAAAATTCGCATTTTGTGATTCGCAGACCCCCGTTTTCATACATCTGGCCCATAGTTAGTTGCTATCCTGAAAATGTGGCATGAATACAGTCCTCTTTGACCTACGTTGGACTTCCTGTTGTGGAATCTTAGGTCCAGCATGCATACAATTATTTTGCTTCCTTCACCGTTCAGCAACCAAGGGATTGGTTATGCAGGGCATCCATACTGATGCTTAAAAAAACTACAATGCTTGTCAAGGAATCTGTAAAACAAGCAACAGCATACCTTTTACTGAGATGCATACATATTTCTTCTAAAGTCTTCCCTAGTGGCTCATCTAGTATACCAGTTTTTTTTAGACCAAAAAGGAAAAGGGTAGACGTATAAAATATATCAAATTAGCAGCTGCGCCAAGCCTCTGCATAATTGCTTTGGGCTCATCTTTGAATATTGTAAAGTATGTATGATTTAACAATTAGATGCTCCAGGTTTCTGCTAATTTGCTTAAGGTTGACATTTTGCTTGGCATTTTAAGAGTGGAGACGGTGTGTGTCTTTCTGTGTGTTAGTTGTTATGTCTGCAAATGGATGCTCAAGCAGGAAATGCAAATGTGAATTCTCATTTTTCCACGTAGCTCCTAGTAGAAAGCCTAAACTGGCACAAGTTATAGTTACTTGAGATAACTATAACTGGTGAATTTCAGTGCGTTTGTTTATTTAAATTGTATGTTTTAACTGACATTTTCACCTAAATATAACGTGCCCCCAAACATTTGCAAACCAAATTATGACCATGCATTCTACTCTTTTGATGCAACTGCTGATGCTAATTAAATCTAGTGATTGAAAGCCCCTGGGAGAGCAGGATCATATTTTGGTTTGAATATATATATGTATATGTACATGCATATATAAATATTTCGTACTGGCAGTCACCAAAGAAAAGTTTTTTTTGACCTCCTATATCTTTTTCGCCGTTTGATGGATCGTCCTGAAATTTCCCCCAAAAAGGGCGCCAGTATTGTTGCACATGGAAAGTTATGTGATGATCCCATCAAGCCGGGGGGGGCAATGGAAAAGGGGGGAGGGGCAAAAAAGTGCATTTCCCATGTGAATTCCCATAGGAGATTTTAATATGACTACAGTTTGAACCGCTTGACGGAATTACACCAAATGTGGTAGAAAGGTACATTTTGTTCTGCAGATTGTGCTTTTTGTTATCTGGTGTAAGTTCTTTCAGTAAATCCATTCAGTAGTTGTTGAGAAATTTGTATATCTAGGGCTGCAGTTCCTCAGCGACGACTTTGCGAACAATAACAGAGCTCTGGCTGCCAACACTTCAACCACTTCCCCGGGGGTGACTCGTGAAAATAGGAGGAGCGAGGACATGCAACCCTCCCTTCTGGAGCCAAACATGGCTCTGGGGACCACCACTACCCAGGGCCTGCTCCTGCTATATCCCGGGGTGCCCACCCTTGGGCATAGCTGTTTGCTTTTCCTTAGCGGGAACTGACAGCTCCCACCAAGCAAAAGCAAACACTCCAGTTCCAGCGGGCGGGCACTGTCAAAATGCTCCCACCCGTTGGAAATGGTGGTTTTATTTCTTTACCTGCCCCCAGACATGCGGGCAGGGAAACAGCTGAAATGATTGCTCTTGTACACCGGGAGCTGCATGTTTAGTAGCTCGCTGTGTGCAATGGCAATGCCGGCTCCTCCAGGAGGCGGGGAGCACGCTGGGACTGGGACTGCGGGGCCCTTGAGGCTTCCCCCTCGGTCCCCATTGTGCATACTGGTGCCCCGGGCACACAGGTGACATGGCTGGTTGCTGGGAAGGAGGTACCCGGGGTCAAAATCGGCCCAATGGAGGGGGGCCACCTAATCCCCCTCAACTATTCAATTGAGGGATGCCAACCCAAGGGCTGAGATTGGCCGGGGAGGGGTGACCCATCCCCCTTCATTAAGTTGTGGCCAGGCCTGTGGGGATGGGGTCCCTGGGCCTGTTCTGACCATGACAGTTATTTCTTACAAGTTAATCCTCAACAGGAAGCACTTACAAGTGTAAACATAACAGGTACTCACATTGACGCTCATTTCTGTAAAGGACAAATGATCCTAGCTCCTGGGCTTGACGAAGCCAAATAAAGTGTGTTTTCTCAGCGATTCCTTATTGATAAACAATCTGATATCCTTTGTGGAGGTGACTGAATCATAGAACTATTGGAGCACAATCCGTCTGTGACTGTGACCAGTGGGTCTTTGTTGTCCTGTCCTGGTGGGAGCAGAGTCCCTGATTTTCCCTTTAAGTTGCTAGGAGCATCCAAATGTGGAAATCACATGGATGCTTTCCCGTTTGGCTCCGCCCACCTTAGTAGTATATAAAAGTCTTCCTGCCTTTTGCCAGGATGACGGACAGCTTAACAAGTGACCTCCCCATCGCTTTACCCGCTGATTTTGGTGAGGAGTTCTTGATGCCGAGGAATATGGGGACATCTCCACCAAACAAAGAAGCACTTACTTCATGAAGTGAAGAGGAAGACCCTTTTTTGGTGGAGATTTACATCTGTGTAGTCTTGTTCTCTTCTCTATAAAAGGATTCATGTTATCACATATTTCTGATTACATCAGGAACAATCATATTGCCAAAACGCACACAAGGTGACTGGTGACATTTCCTTGAGCTCCACTACGCACCTGTATTGTAGAATATGTACTGGATACTTACCCAAGGACTTGGGTAGATATTTTGTGCAAAACTGTAGACTCTTGTTAGATAAAAGGTCAGGTGAGGTTCCTTTATAGCTGGGTCACTCACACAGTTATTGACACACCCACACAGACACTCACACACTCACTCACAGATGCACTTAAACACCCACTCAGACACTCATGAACCCACTCACAGACCCAACCCACTCACTCATGTACTCGCTCACAGACCGTCTCAGAAACTCACACACCCACTCAAACCCACTTACACACTCATGCATCCACTCACAGACCCACTCAGACATTTACGCACCCACTCACAGTCCCTCTCAGATATTCGTGCACCCACTGACAGACTCACCTAGGCTCACGCACCCACTGACAGACCCACTCAGAGACTCATGAACTCCATCACAGATACACTCAGATACTCATTTGCCCACTCACAGACCTACTCAGACACTCATACGCCCACTCACAGACCCACTCAGACATTCACACACCCTCTCACAGACTCACTCACTCATTTAAGCACCCACTCACAGACCCACTCAGCCTCACACATCCACTCACAGATCCATTCAGACACTTATGCACAGACTTACAGATCCACTCAGAGACTCAGGCAGCCACTCACAGACCTACCCAGACACTCTCACACCCACTGATAGACTCACTCAGACACTCTCACACCCACTCACAGGCCTACTGAGACACTTATGCACTCACTCACACCCTAACTTCAAAGGTTAGCTGAGATGAACTAACTTTAACTTACACCCCTGCAATGCCCTGCTTATGACCTTACATATTACATCACTCATGAGATGGCCAGTGACATCACTGATGACATCACTGATGGCATTTCAAGCGACATCACTGATGACATCATTGATAAAATCATCATCATAAGCACTCACAAAACCACTCACACCCCTATACAACATCTCATACACCCACTCATGCACCCACACAACCACTCACATACTCATTCACAGACCCATGCAAGTACTCACACAACCACTCACACACCCACTCACTCATTTATACAGGCACTCATAAAGCCACTCATTCACCCATGAAGCTATTCATACAACCAGTCACTTACCCATACAGCCACTCACAGAGCCACACGCTCACACATACTGCTACTTACACACCCACTTACTCACCTATACAGCCACTCACATACCCACTCACCCACCCATACAACCTCTCAACACAGCCACTCACTCACCCCTACAAGCAGTCACACACTCACTCACACATCCACACAACCAATTACATACTCATTCACACATCCATACAAGCACTCACATATCTGCTCACTCACCCATACATCTATTCACTGACACCGACTCACACATGGATGCACACAGTCACAGAGCCACTCACGTTAGATGTTAGAAAAGGTATCACTCATTAATAGCTTAACAAAAATATACTTTTGGAAAACACACTCACTGGATGATCATTTCAGATGTCATGAGTGATGTAATATGTGAGGTCATAAGCATTGCATTGCAGGGGCTTGAGTTATAGTCAACTCAGGTAACTATAACTGCTGAATTTCACTGATTTTGTACGAGTGAAATGTGAGCCTAATTATAAAGTCCCTGTAAACTTTGGTTTGTTCAGTGAATTTCTAAGGTTTTTATTAATTCTGTTTTTTCACTATAACTTTTTTACCACAGATGGTGTGTTTTTCGTTTTGCCAATAACTTTGGAGCCGCTTGGAAAATATTAACAAAATTTTTAAACGTACACTTTGGTCAGTTCAGCTGTTTTCTAGACACTTTTGGGGTGATCTATCAAGAGGGAGCCTAGGAAAAGGGGGTACCATTTACCATTTATTTAATTGTTATTAGCCTATCCGGCCTTAACAATAATCACACAATAGATATCAATCCCTCGAACTCAATAAAAATCACATTAAATAAAACATCTCAATAAAAGGAACTATGCTTGAATTTTTGATTTAACATGTGCTAAAATGTATCCAATTTACCATGCATTATCGTAAAACCTGATTTGACCATAATTTACATAAAAACTTAACTTATTCTAGAAAAACATAATGAGTCTAATATTTAAAATGTCTTATTATGGGACGAGTCATTTGGGGCCTTGCGTTGCCTTCCAGCCGTTTAATAAAAGCCCGAGGCCTAACCCAGTTTACACTACCCTGCACCGATTTCCCAAGCTAAATAGGTACGGGATAACATAGGCTATTGTGCCTGTGCCAACTGTAGGTGCATTGATAGGGGGTACCAATTCTATGTCAATGGGATTTTTAAAAATTTTGAACACGACTACAGCCTGAACCACCGAACAGAATTACACCACATTTGGCAGAAAGCTTGATCTTGGTCCCCAAAGCTCGCTGCTTGTGATTTGGTGTAAATCTGTTCATTAATTTTGGAGAAATTAGAGTTTAAATAATATATATATAGGGACGTGGGTCTTCCGCGAGCCCCGTATAGATATCTGAATGGCTCCCAACACTTCAACCAGGAAATGATGGCAGCCATCTTGGGACTCAGATTCAGCCAAGTCCCAGAAAAAAAAGTTTTAAGAAAAGAAAAGGGGCCAGGGTAGGGGCACCCTGATCCCTTACCTCTGGTGCTGTGGTCCCAGAAGGACCTCACCATGGCTTAAAAGCATTATTTTTTAAAACATTGGAAAAATCCGCAGATCCAGCAGATTTTTCGAACATTTTTAAAAAATGGGCAGTTTCTCTCTCTTTTTATTAAGCCCCCGGGTGGGCCAAGTCCCAGGGGC
The DNA here is from genome assembly GCF_031143425.1 of Pleurodeles waltl. Classification (NCBI taxonomy): domain Eukaryota; kingdom Metazoa; phylum Chordata; class Amphibia; order Caudata; family Salamandridae; genus Pleurodeles; species Pleurodeles waltl. The sequence continues at coordinate 69,058,544 of NC_090440.1, read as the reverse complement.
ATGCAAGACATAAGGATGGAGGTGCATGGGGCTCTCATCCTGGGCTTCCCAAAGCCCCGGGGACTGTCAACACCCCGGGGCAAAGATTTTGATGTATATTCGGAAGCCACGCACTACCCCTGAGAACACCACCTCCACAGGTGAAGATTTTGTTTTGGGTGGGGGGCCACATGCCCCCCTACAGCTCCGGGGACCGCCACCTCCTGTTAAAAAGACAAAGGGGGTTGTAACGGACCCCTGGGCCACAAGGACCAAAACCTCCCCGGGGCTACTAATGTTGGAGGGGGGGCCATGCGACCCCCTCTCAAGGAGCCACTGATGGCCCTGTGGGCCACCACCCCCCAGGTCCGGCTCCTTCTATGTCTGGGGATGCCCACCCCCAGAACATAGCTCTTTGCTGTGACATGGCAGGAGCTTTGACAGCTTCCACCAACCCAGAGCAAACACTCTGCTCACAGTGAGGGAGAGCTGTCAAACAGTTCTCCCTCACTGCAAGAAGAGATTTCCTCTGTTTTTCTGCCAACAGGGAGGCAAGCAGGGAAACAGGAAACATTGCTCTCACAAAGAGGAAGCTGCTTTAGCCTCTCTGTGACAGCAATGTCGGCTCCCACAAGAGGTGGGGAGCCTGTTGGGACCATGGGGGCCTTTAGGGTGCCCCAGTGGTCCCCAACTTTGTGACTGGGTGCCTTGGGAGGTACCTAGGTCACATGTCTGGGCCCCAGGGGATGGAGTCCCAAAGGCCTAGATCAACCCTGGTGAGTCAGACCCCTCTCCAAAAAAAACATGTACAGTTAGGCCAGGAGATAGGGTTCAAAGGCCAAGATCGGCCCTGAAAAGGGGGTCCTCGCTGCATCCTTCCTCCAAGAAAAAATTACTAATTAAGCCTGGCCCCAGGGGATGAGCTTTCTGGGGTCGAGAACAGCCCTGGAGGGAGGGAGGAACCACACAACTCCTCTCACAAAAATAAATAATTAGGCCAGACCCTGGGAGATGGGATCCCATGGGCTGATATCGGCCCTGGGGAGGGGGCCACCTGGCTCCTCTCCACGAAAACATTAAAATAATTAGGCCAGGGCCATGGGGATGGGGTCCCCTGGGCTAATATTGGCCTGGGGAGGGGGGCACATGGTCCCCCCACCAAAAAGAAATAACAAAATTAGTCTGGACCACAGGGGATGGGGTCCCTGGGACTGAGAGCAGCCTAGGGAGGGGGGCCACCTGTCTTCCCCCCCATAAATTAAATATTCATTCCCTGCCCTGTGGAGTGGGGTCCCCAGGGCCGAGATCGGCATGAGGAGAGGGCAGCACGGCCCCTTCCCCGTTGTGCATGGCCGATGGTTGTGCACAGCACAGGGTTGGGTGGTTATATGGGCAGGCTGCAGGGCCTGGCCACAGGCCAGATTCTGCAGCCAACCCTCGCTGCGCACAGGCAAAGGCCTTGTGCAGTGCGGGGTTGGGTGGTATAGGAGTTGACTGCAGGGCCTGTGCCCAAAGGCCACCGCGCACGATCAAAGGCCATGCGCGGTGTTGGTTGGATTACCGTATAATAATGAAAATTACTTTACGTTAAAAAAAAACCAGAAATTCACTGAAAAAAGCTAAGGTTACAGGGACATTAGAGTTAGGAAATAGAATTTAAAAAACCATAGAAATTCACCGAAAAACCAAAGGTTACAGGGACTTTATAGTTAGGCTCATACATAATCAATTAAATTCAGCAATAATAGATACCTCAGTTAACTATAACTTGCGCACCCATAATGCACTTCGTATGACCTCACATATTACATCACTCATGACATGGTCAGTGACATTACTGATGATATCACTGATGACATCTTAAGTGACATCACTGATGGGATTACTGATGACATCATCCAAAAAAAAAAGCTCAAACATCCACTCATACCCCATACAAACAATTGTACATCCACACACACACACACACAACTACTCACACACTGATTCATACACCCATAAGACTGCTGACAAACTTGCACTTACTCACAAAGCCACTGGCACAACTACTCACTCACCATACATTACTAAGTCAGCTATTCATACACCTACTCAGCTACTCACACACCCAATCACACACTCATTTAGCCACTCAGACACCTGTAGAATCACTCACAAAAACAAATTGTGTCACTAATCTACCCACTCACTCATCCATTCAAGCAGTCACACACCCACACACTCAGATATCTAGTCACAGACACAGCCACTCACTCTTTGATGCAGACACTTACAAAGTAACTCACCTGTAGAATAACTACCACACCCAGTCACTCACCCGTAGGATCACTGGCACACCAAGTCAGTCACCCATGCAGACACTAACACACCAACTAACTTACTGAGAACTACTCACACATCCACTTACTCTCCCATACAGTCATTGTTACAGCCTGTCACTTATGTATAGTCACTCATACACCCACTTAGTCACCCATACAATCACTGACTCACCCACTCACTAATACAGTCACTAACAAATTCACTAACTCATCCAAACAAGTCACACACCCACCAAATCACCCATGCAGCAACTCATACACCCACTTGCTCACCAAAGCACACACTGACACACCCAGTAGCTAACCAATATAGCTACTCACACATCCATTCACTCTTCCATAAAGGCGCTGAGACATCCACACACTTATGCAAAAACCTAGTGATACAACCACTCACTCACCCATACAGGCACTGACTCACCCACTCACTCGTTGGCACATTTACAAACACATTCCGTCACACACCCGTGCAAGCAAACACGCACCCAGTCACCCATACAGCCACTCCCACTCCCACAACTATACAACCACTGACACTCACTGGATGATGTCATCAGTAATGTACTCAGTGATGTCATGTCACTTGAGATGTCATCAGTGATGTCACTGACCATGTCATTAGTGATGTAATATGTGAGGTAATGAGCAGTGCATTAAGGGGAGCACAAGTTATAGCTAGCTGAGGTAACTATAACTGCTGAATTTCACTGGTTTTGTACCCGTGAAATGTGAGCCTAACTATAATGCCCCTGTAACCTTTTTTTTCAGTGATTCTCTCTCTCTCTCTCTCTCTCTCTATATATATATATATATATATATATATATATAGAGAGAGAGAGAGAGAGAGAGAGAATATATATACATATAGATATATATAGTATAAGTTAACCTGTACTTACCTATGTACAATTACCTTAAGAATATTTGAGTTCTTTAGGGCTATATATTTTTATTCCCATAATATTTTTTCCTCAATATTCTAGTGGAAAACCAGAATATGTCTGCTGCCTTTCTTCACTGATTGGACTATTCATTCTAGCTAGTATCTTTTCCTGCTCCAGCCTCAGTGAACTGAAATATCCTCAAGGCAACGCACAGTGCTTTACAAAGCGCCACAATAAATAAATAACAAATTCCCCCTAAAGTCCGTAAACTCGCAATACAAATGGCAAATGAGTCAACACGCCCCTTGCCTTCTCCATTAGGATTTGGAAATAGATTGCTTTTATGGGGAATGCAAGAAACCATCAATGAAAAATGTATTGTCAAATTAGCATTATAGTAATTATGTCTCTGGAGCTAATGCGCATTATGGATTGATGATGAGAGAGCAACAGTTCACCAAAAACTAATTCGAGATGCAATTTATTGCTCCTCCGGAATATTATGATCAACTGTGCTGCATCAGGGGTGCATCAATCTCCCTGAAGAACTCTGTCTATACCAATTATTTTCCTCATAAGCAGAGATATGGAACAGCCACGAGAGATACTTGTCCCTCTCTTGCGCGGCGGACGTGTACTCTCGGAGTAGTCAGACAATTAGGGCTGTTTGTTACAGTCTGACATACACCATACAACAGCAGAGCGCACAGCAATTACATCTCATCCAGAAGGAATGCACATAGTGAGATAGGAGACATGTTAGTAGGTAAATTCAACAATGCGTTTACGGCCACATCTGCGTGGCCCTGTAATGCAGGGCGGCTGGTAGGAGGAGTTACTGGTCCATTCAGAGTTATGAGATCTGTGATAGCACTGTGGGTCCTGTGCATGCCACATGAACAGTACAGTTTGTGTGAAACTCCTGACAGATGGCGAGGAAATACCAGGGTAATCAAGTGTTGTACTCCAGAGTCCCCGGTAAATCCTCATTTCAGAGGGTACACATTGTAATACCCAGTCATCACAATTCCCCCAAGGAGGTACCAATAATCCTGGGATCTCTTGCCTTCGGGGCACTCATGATACAGTATTTAACAATCTAATGGGTTGTATCAGCCACAATTTAAGAGGGTTAACAATGATTTTAGTGGATTTATTCTGACTAGACCAAAAACACTAGAGTGGACTGACTGCCCTTGCACACAATTGTGTTAGCAGTTTTAGGAGATCCCATTGCCATATGCTGAACTCCAAGTTCAAAACTTCCAATTATGCATCACCCAGAAGCAGCTTCCAAGTTAGTGTATAGCTAGAATTATTAATGTAACTCACATATTTCAATATGTTGTGAATTGTGCCTGCCTAGAAATGACTTATCAGGATAAAGGCTCCAGGTTTATTTTCCAAGAAAAATATTTCATGCTGTATCCTACTTAAAAAGATGGATCAAATCTGAGATGTGTCTGTGTTCTCATTCAGAGTGAATTCTGCTTAGCAGTTCGGGCTGGACTGCCCCTTTTCACTGGCATATAGTTGGTCCCTCTCTATAGGAAAAAGGAGCAGAAAAAGCATTGGCATTGCCAATAGGTCTCGCCTTTGGGACCTTGTAAGTGTTTAGCCAAAGCTATTGGCTTTGCCAATGTCTTTAAGGTATTTTGTAGAGCACTGTGGCTGCTGTGCAGCATGTTGAAAATTTATATTAAAAAAAAGTGTTATAAGCATTTTTGTTACTTCATATATAACCATTAAGACATTATGTACAACTGAATAAACCTATTAAAAAAACAATGGAAAAAAAATGTTTCAGTTTTTTTGTCCTTGCAATGCTGGCAACTTCTTCCTCTCGGTTCTATTGCTTGTCTGTTATAAACTTTTTTTTTCAATTGGAGGGGAGCAACATAAAGGCCGGGAGGGTGGAGGTTGGGAAATAGTGCCTGAATTACAACACGAGCAGCGGACAGACACTAGGGGAGAATCTACAGATGCCAGATTGCGAGGGCAGACTGCATTTATGGAAATAAGGCACATTAGAAACTGTGTGGACTGAGTCTGAAATCAGTAAAATATAATATATATATACATATATATATATATATATATAGAAGCATTGAGGCAAGAGATGGAGAATGAAACACTGAGGTAAGAGGGTGTGTGTAGGGGAGAAGAAATAAACATGAGAAAGGTAGACTGAGTTAGTATGAGAGGAGAGCAATAGAATAGAAACAATGATACTCACAGGAAGGACAAAGGGTGACAAAGAAAGAGAAATCAGAGAGAGAGAAAGAGCAATATATTGTGTGGGTATGTGTTTGAGAGAAAGAGAGAGGAAGTGATAGGGAGAATTACTGAAACTGAGAGAAGGGGAACAGAAAGTGCGTGTCACAATGAGAGTGACCACAGGAGAGATTAAAAGTAATAGAGGATGAGTGCCTGGGAGATGGGCAGACAGAGAAAGAGAGAAGGCAGAAGACTAGAGATGGAGAAAAAAAAGAAAAGAAAAAGAGGAGAGGGAAATGGTGAGAAGAAGAGTTGAAAGAGAGGAGAGAAAGAGGAAGGAGAGAAAGAACAACATAGGAAGTGCCAGAGGGAGAGAAATGAATATACAGGAAATGGGAAACGAGAGGAAATGGAAACCATGTGGAAAAATCAAAGGAGTGAAGTGGAGAAAGTGAAAAGTGACTGAGAAACAAAATGTGAACTGATATTCACCAAAGAAAAAAAACAACACTTGAGAACGAAAAAGCTAGGTAATGTTAGAAATAAAAAGTAGAAAGACAAGAGAAGAAAGATGGAAGATATGAAATAGGGAACATTAAGAAGGCGGCACATAGACATTAGCAAAATGAGACAAATCTATAGAAAGAGTGAGAAGACCGATGGTAAGAAAGAGAGGGGGTAATAAACAAGAGTATTAGAGAGAGGCAGAAAGAGAGAGAGAGAGATGAAGGAATAAAAGGGCAGAGGGAGAAGACAGGAAAAGAGAAAAAAGAAGAGAGTGTGTGCAAGAAAGGATTTGATGTAGATAAACACATAACATGAAGGAGAGAAGGACTGAGGCAGACAAGAGAGAAGGAAGATGGAGGAGATAAATTGGTAGGAAGACAGAAAAAGAAAGGGGGAAGAGGAAACCAGGAAGAGAAGAAGGGATGAGAATTAGAAAGAGAGAGCAGAGGAAAATAAGGGAGAGGACGAGGAAGGAAAGAGAGAGACGGGGAGAGCAAGAGGGAGAAACACGATGAGGAAGGGAGAGTAGAGCAGGCCAGAGGTGGACGATCGATAAGAGAGCGAGTGTAGGAAGGAGAGAAAGAATGCAAGAGGAGCATGGGAAGCATAAAAAGAGGGTGGGAGAAAGAAGAGATGATTAGAGCAGATGAGCGACAAGGCACACAGACGTGAGAGGAACGGAGACCAAGTAAGTTAAAGCTGGAGCGAACGGACTCTTATCAGCTGATGCGTGATTCTGCGATTCTGCTTAGGAGGTTGAAGTCCGGAGAAAGCTGACCAGCACATGCCTGCTAGAAATCGATATGCGGTTCCATGGACTTGAAATACTTGACGCTGGTTGGCAGGTAGCAGCCAACCGCTCGCCAGCACGTGCCATCAAGCGCGCATCTCTGGAGGCAGAGGACTGGACGAGGTGTACATCCGCCCATAGTGATCACACCACCGTCACATACGCTGCCACTAGGCTGGACTCACCCCTCTCTCCTCATCCTGGCGTGCCTAGGCCAATCCGGTTGTGGAGCTAGAGTCAGCGGTTCGTACAGAGAGATGTGTCCATTCTAACCACTTCAGACACACGGTGTGTGCCCCCCTCCTGCCCCACCTTCACCCATCAGACATTTAGGGCCTGATTTATACTTTTTTAGTGCTGCATTTGCGTCATTTTTAGGGTCGAGACTGCGTTGCATGCGCTCGCGCATGTGTATCGCAGCAAGACACTTTAGTATTTAGAAAAGGGCTCGGAGCCCTGTCAACTTCACGTCAGTGTTTTTTATTGGTTCATGGGCTTGCCTAATAAAATCTACTTGCTTTCATTAGTCGAAGACACGCATACGACATGCCTTTTCCGGTGGCTAGCCCTCCTCGAGCGCAGCGACCAAGTACAGAAAACATGCGAGGCTCGCTGTTTTCCATCGGGCTCGTGGACTTCTTTTTCTCTAATTTACGAGCGCGATCTCGCTTGGCAGGAGTCGAGCGCTTTACATAGTTAATTTCACTTTTTCGGGTTATGTACATAAATGGACTTTTGCCCGATAGGTGAAAAGTCGGGTTAGGAGTTTAAAACGCGATCAGCTCTAACATGAGCAAATGCGAGACCCGTTGCATTGTAACTGCTTGTTTTTTAATGCAAAAGCGGCACAAACGTACAAAATTCAATAATATTTTGAAAGTTTGCGTCGCTTTTGTCAAAAAATGATGCAAATGCGGTGCTAAAAAAGTATAAATCAGGCCCTTAATGCTGCAACAAATGCAGTGACGTATGGCACAGTCTGGGAAGAAAAGGTTGCTCTTAACCTGAAAGCATTCCATGGTGGGTAGCAAAATGTACACAAAAGAAAAATGGCGCATGAAACAAAATTGCACGCATGGGTGAGCGGAAGTGCAAGCAAAATAAATGCAAAGCAAAAGGGAATACATAATCACATACTTAACATTTTGCTGGTAGCTGCATCAAAAAAAGACTGCAACTATTCTTTGGGGTGAAGGGATGCTCCATAATGCACTAAGCCACAGGGAAGTTTGCATGTGTTTTTGTGGTGTCCTAGGAGACAGGAGCACGACATTTTGATAATTCTGTGGTGCTGCCAGAAGTGATACAAGTCCTTACAGTCCCCCCGCATGCAGGTAAAAAGTTACGCCATAGATATCCTGAGACATTGAATTGACCCTGGGAGAGGTTTAGAATTGGCTTTGGAACTCACTGATCAATAACTACGTTTTACAAATGAATGGAATCTATTGGTTTTTGGTCCTGAATTTTTACAGGCAATGTGGTGCAATAGCACAAATATCATTATTTTCCAATACCCAGCATGTCTCACCCAGGCCATAACGTGTGTTTAAGATCCTGAAATTAGCAAAAGTAACAATGTGGGCATATTTATACCATTCTGTAATGATAATATACTTACAGAAAAAGTTTAGAAGCAGGTGGACCCCTGTGACAATGCCAGAAGATGTGGATGTGTTTTAACGCATGCCACATGGTTTGTTTTAGATGGCTCGGCATGCCACGTGGTTAGTTTTAGATGGCTTGTGATAGAGCGGTCCGTAGTAATAATTTACCTGTGTTCGGACGCTCTTTAGGTCGATGAATCTTTTGACTAAGTGGGAACTCTCTGTACTCTTAATCGATCAATTTCCTGAAATCAATAATCAATAACGAACTTAAGCAATACCTTGATCAACATAACACTTAACAATTAATCCAGAATACATTTCGGCGAACCCTGACCTTTCAGTCAGGAATAACCACACCAGTTTATTGCAAAGTTAGTGAATTTATTTCCCTATATTAACAAAGCTAGCACAATATATATGTGTCTCAACACCAAATGATAAACATAAATGAACATTAATAGCTGTCCATAACGTCGAAACAAGTGTAATCTATGTAGCATTTGAATCACAAGGCATTCGATAATGGCAATGCAAAGCACTAATACGATAATCTGTAATGAACTAATTGAATACATTTAGTCAGCATAACAAGATCTCAAATTGCATCGTGCAACATATGGAATCCTCATCTAACCTCAAATTAGCATCGGCATGTGGGACTTCATGCAAAAACAATTTAGCAACATAAATTTAGAAAACTCCTAGCTGGGGCTCTTATCAAAATCAGCAGTTGGTTACCTAAAAGGAACACAATGCAATTTTACAATTTCCTTTCATATTTACCAATTACGATCAGCAATCAAGGAAGTCTTCGTCTCACAGGTACCGTTTCTCGATCAGCATGGGACGGGGCAAAGGGACAAGGTGGACGGGGCAATTGCCTCACGGCGGCAAGGTAAAACTACTACTTCATGCAAAGGGATCAAAGTTAAAGTCTCTAGGGCAAGAATCATTAAAGTCTCTTTCTCTCGATTAGAGAAAGCATCAAAGTTTCTCAAAATGGCGTCGCAGCGAAGTGGGCCATAATAGCTACGAAGTCTGCAAAATGGCGGGTATCGAGCTGGCAATGGCCACAAAAAGAAGCTCAATGGCTACCTTCTTCTCGTGCACCTGGGTTTTATAGACAACAGTTCGAATCCAGTAGGGTCTCCATTGGAGGGTTCATAGGTTAGCTTCAAATTGTCCAATCAAAAACGACAGTTCTCAAGCTTTTACTTAAGCATACATTATCCTTGGAGATGGGTACGCAAGTTGCAACATTGTCTACCAATTAGCTCACTTTCAGAGCCTCCATTGTTCGCACCTGCAAGTCGACCTTGAAGTAAAGAGAAAGTATGCCATGCTGGCACGAAACTTTAAGATAAGCATGTGAACAGTTTCTGTGGAAAAGTACAGCTTCAAGCAGAAATACACGTTTAATAGCACATTGGAAAAATACGAGCATCTAAACCGTGAGACCAGGCCACTAGGCCAAAGCCTCCGCTAAAGTAATGCTAAGCTAAAGCATTTCAAACAAGCAAATCGTAGCACACGTTTATGATTATGTCGGATTAGTGCAACTCTAATACACCACGTTATATAAAGCACGCTTATAAATGTTGGCGAACTACTCTAAGGGCACATTTTGTCCCCGTACAATCTTTATTAGTTCGGTTAAAGTCACACATAATTATTTCACACTACGTTTAAGCGTTAATAAATCAAAACCTTCATTTTCTGCTTCATCAATCCCTCCTCTGATGACTACTTGTCATCACACAAATTAAGCCCACAAATTTTATTCCATTAAAATTCTGTCAGTTCTCTTTTACTTTTAGTTCCCCTAGTTTGCGCTTTGTATTCTTCTGCCATTCTTTTCATAATTTTCTCCTCCTTTCTTCTTTTAATTCTTTCCATAATCATTATTATTCCCCTTTTTATTCCCCAAATTCCAAATACACAAATTATCACTATTAAAATTCCCTCTATTATTTTTAGCAATATTCCATTCCAAATTCCCCCAATCCAATGTCCCACTGAAGCAAGTCCCTTTCCAACCTTCTCCCACACTCCTGGTTCTTTCAATTCTTTCAAATCTGCACTTTCTTTTGTTAGATTAGCAAGCATAGTTTTAATTTTCACACTATTGTCAGGTATATAGGTACAACAGTGACGTGCACCAAGCATTTTGCAAACGCCTCCATCCTTTGCTAAAAGAATGTCTAAAGCAAGCCTATTTTGAAGAGTCATAGCTCTTTCCGCTGCAAGTTCAGCATCTATCAGGATTATAGCACCTGAAAACTTTGTCAACATGTTATCCACTATAGTAGACAACTTTCTTATTTTGATGGAATTCAGCACAACTCCCAATGAAGGAATCATGGCTCCAAATATATCACCTACCACAGCAGCTGCGGTCTCTCTTTTCTGGATACGATGGGATCCAGATGTCTTTTGAATCATCGATAGGTCATCCAGTTGATAAACCTTTGGGAACACTATACCCAAATAACATCTCCCCCACCATCCCTTTGGAAGACGATAATAGGCATTATACCCACAAATGTAATATACGCCTGGAATGACAGGGTCAAGTCCGTCCATCATGAATGTCCATTTGGCCTTAAAGATAAACGTGTGTTTACACTCACTCGCTCCTACAAAAATGTTGTCATAATAAGATTCACCTCGATATATACAAAACTTCCCTACATGCCAAGCATCTAAAGCAATTTTTCCTTGTGTCTTTATTGCAGCAAAATCATAATTATCTACTGAAGTCCTCTTATGTAACTCCTTTTCTAATTTCGCCTTCATTTGTGCCCTTCTATCATCTGTACGATCTAAAAAGCTTATTTCTACTGCAGAGAGCGAGCAGGTAAGATTTTCCCTATGAGCGTGAGCCGTTTCAAAAGGTTGCATTGGCTCGAAAAATTCCCTCATAATTTTAGCATCCCAATCTTTAGCAGTCTGGCTTAGCTGCGCTATTATAGGAACATAAGCAAAGGTAACATCATAATTTGAGTAAAAATACTGTATGTTAGTTTGACCATAAAACCTAGACATTACTATACTACATGTAATCCCGTATGTAAGAGGCATGTGGTGATATGTCACCCCTTCCTTCACTGATGTCGGTATCTGGGTACACACATAACAATCTTTCGCATCCATTGTCTCAACATATTCTGTTAGTAAGCGATAGAAAACATTATACGAAAGCTCTTTCCTATCATGCAAGAGTCTCTCATCCAGTGCTAGCTTTTTCAATGCGGTTAGTTCAGTGACAGTAACAGGAGCAAAAGTAGAAGCCTCAATATTCTCATTCTCACCTTTTCCATGCATTCCAAGCACAATTGCCATTACTATTAGTACACATGTAATTACCAAGCCTATACACACATATTTACAATATTTCTTTCTATTGTTTTGCGTCATGATCTGTATAGAATCAGAGAGCTAGAAGCACCTATAAATGAAACTGTTTAGCAATTCAGTTACAAAGCTGAACGAGCGCAATGTTCACACCGTCTTCTTCAGGAGGCCAGTCACTTATCGGTTAGCAGCATTTGTCTCAATTCGGCAATAACTCAGTCTTTATCAGTTCAGCAAGTGTCTCATCCGGTTTAGCAATGTCTCCGCTGGTTGTTTGTATCACGTTAGATTGTAGCAAGCAATATCATTTATTACCCTTTCAGTCAACACTGTCCATAAAACTTTTCTTTTCTATTGGTATCTCTTCCTCTTCTTCGTTCTCGATGCTTAGAGATACAAACTCGTCAGTCCAATCATCATTGACTGCATATGCCCATTCTGGACCGGAATACCTTCTGTTGGGTATCCTTTTCCTTTTTTAATTTTGCTTCTCTTTTCGATTCTGCCTCGCTGGTACTTTCCTCTTTTGTCAAGTCTTTTTCTTCACTCGAGGTTGGTACCACGACAGACACTTCTTTTCTTTTCTCTTTTACTTTTGGCCTTTCTCCGTCGTTCAAACCTTCTCCAGACCTTTGTTTTACTGGTGATATACTTAGTCTCCTCTTTGCACCATGTCCATTTGATGGACCTGCGACCTTTTCTGTAGATGTTTGAACTTTTTCGTTCTGCTCTGCCTTGTCCCCTCCTTCAGGGGAATCGATCACGTTCCCTTTTTCTTTTTCTGTATCGTCTGTTTCTGGGAAAGCCCTCCTCTGATCAGGCTCTCCTGCTTTTTCACCTTTTTCGAGCCCTTCGTCGCCGTTACTTTCGTCAGGCTCTGTATCACTTTCAGCTGCTTCAGGTTCTTTGTCACCTTCAGCTGCTTCAGGCTTTTTGCTACCCTCAGCTGCTTCAGGCTCTTTGTCACCTGTAGCTTCTTCGTCCCTGTCTGAACTTTCTCCTTGGTCTTCCCCAAGTGAGTCGGACTCTTCGTTCTCCAATAATATCTCTCTCTCTCCTGCTTCTGCCTGTTCGCTTTCAGTTCGGTTTTGTTCTGTCTCAGCACTCGGCACTGTTTTATCAGGCACTGGCAGTTTCAGCGCTTCAACTTCCTCATCTGTGGGACACAACACCTTCTTTGTGTGACTGGCGTGAATCCAGTTGGGAACCCCCGCACACTTCACAGCGGTAGTTGTCGTCAGGATCACTTGGAAAGGGCCTTTCCAACGGGGTTCCAGACACGACTTTCTCACGTGCTTCTTTACCACGACCCAGTCACCTGCTTTCAGTGCGTGTCCTGGACCTTGGATCGGTGGCAAGGTGGTTGCTTCCACCTGGTGAGAGAAAGAGCGAACCACGTCAGCCAGACCTTTGCAGTAGTCTAACACCATATCATCTGTAATATTCAAAAGCGCGTTTGCGGGAACTGCAGGAAGTCTCATAGCCCTGCCCATGAGAATTTTGTGCGGAGACAGTCCAGTCTTTCTATCAGGGGTGTTTCTCATTGACATTAGCACTAAGGGCAATGCGTCAGGCCATTTCAAATTTGTCGATGCACATATTTTCGCCATTCTTGATTTCAGTGTACCATTCATCTGCTCCACCAATCCTGATGCTTCAGGGCGATAGCTACAATGCAGTTTCTGCTCAATGTTCAGCGCTTCGCAAAGTAACTTTATCACCTCGTTATTGAAGTGACTTCCCCTATCTGATTCTAAAGAGATCGGGAATCCGAAACGTGGTATTAACTCTCTCAACAATAGCTTTGCAACTGTAAGGCTGTCATTTCTACGTGTGGGGTATGCCTCAATCCAGTGACTAAAAATGCACACAATCACCAACACATATTTCAAACCTCCATGCACAGGCATCTCAATGAAGTCCATCTGCATACGACTAAAAGGCCCGCTTGCCCTACCAATGTGACTCGCGTTCACAACCGTTCCCTTTCCTGGGTTCATCTGCTGGCAAGTGACACATCGATGGCAAACTGCTTCTGCAGCTTGACGAAATCTGGGGTTAAACCAATCAGTTTTGAACAATCTTATCATGGCATCTCTCCCTAGGTGAGCTTGCCCATGATAGAACCGCGCAAGCTGTGATAAGAGACTGTTTGGCAAAACAAATTTTCCCTCATGTGAAACCCATAACTCGTCTTGTCTCTTTATACATTGTGATTTAATCCAGGAATCTTTTTCATCCTCCCTGACATTATTCTGTAGTGCTTTTAGTTCCTCTATTGTATCTACGACCTTCAAGGCAAATGCTTCAGCTGGTTCGAGTTCTGGCTCACTTATTGAGTTCCATTCATCTCTCAGTAATATACAGTTCAAGGCACAAAATCTTGCGACTTGATCCGCATATGCATTTCCCAGAGAAACATAGTCCTGTCCTTTCGTGTGAGCACTGCACTTTACCACTGCAACTTCAGCTGGTACTTGAATGGCATGTAACAATTCCCTTATCCTTTCCCCGTTCTTCACTGGGGATCCTGAAGAAGTCAGGAAACCTCTCTGTGACCATAGTTGTCCAAAGTCATGCACAATCCCAAACCCGTATTGGCTATCAGTGTAAATGGTGACTTTCATCAATGCAGACAGTTGACATGCTCTGGTAAGGGCTACAAGTTCTGCTACTTGTGCAGAATAGACTCCTTGGAGCCATCCCGCTTCCAAGACCCCTGTTACAGTACATACAGCATATCCTGCTTTCAAAATCCCCATCCCGTCTCTTAGACATGAACCATCAACAAAAAGAATTTGGTCATTTTCATCAAGCTTAGTATCCTTGATGTCCGGTCGGGGTTTTGTGCAAAATTCAGTCACCTGAAGGCAGTCATGCTCGACGTCTTCAGCGTTCTCAATTTCGACATTTTCTCCAGGAAGCAAGGTTGCTGGATTCAACGTAGTGCACCTTTTCAGCTGCACATTCGGTGAGCCCAGAATAATCGTTTCATACCTTGTGAGTCTTGCTCCAGTCATGTGCTGCGTTCGGGAGCGGGTCAAAAGTATCTCAACTGAGTGAGGGACCATGACTGTTACTGGGTGTCCCATCACTATTCCTTCGCTCTGAGTGAGGCTGATACCAACTGCTGCTACGGCGCGCAAACACCCTGGGAGTGCTGCTGCGACCGGATCCAAAGTAGCTGAAAAATACGCTACTGGTCTGTTTACGCCACCATGGGCTTGAGTCAAGACAGACAAAGAACATGCATCACGTTCATGGCAAAACAATGTGAAAGGCTTTGTGTAATCAGGCATACCTAAAGCTGGAGCCCTGCACATGCACTCTTTCAATTCGACAAAAGCATCCATCTCATCTCCTTTCAGCTCAATTTGATCCAAAGCATCCTTCTGGGTCAGTTTCAGTAAAGGCTTCGCTAGAGTCGAGAAGTTGGGAATCCACTGGCGACAGTAGCCCACCATTCCCAAAAACTTCCTCACCTCCTTTCTCGTCTTGGGCGGACTCATCTGAAGTACACTTGTAATTCTTTCCTTCATTATTCTCCGTGACCCTTTCTCTATTTGGTGACCCAAGTATTTCACTTTCTTCTGACAGAACTGTAATTTGGAAGGAGACACCTTGTGTCCATTCCTTCCCAAATGGTTCAACAGAGCAATGGTATCGGCTGTGCAGCCACTTTCTGTCTTTGATGCAACCTGTAAGTCGTCAATGTACTGTACTAGGGTTGACTCGAATGGCAACTCTAACTCTTCCAAGTCTTTCTTTAGAATCTGATTGAATATCGACGGTGACTCAGAAAACCCTTGAGGAATTCGACACCAACTGTACACTCTGTCTAGGAATTTGAAACAAAAGAGAAATTGGCTGTCCTCATGAAGAGGCACAGAAAAGAATGCTTGTGACAAATCGATGACCGAGAACCATTCGGCATCGTAAGGAATTTGAAACATTATCACAGCTGGATTCGGTACTACTGGGCAACATTTGACTATGATGTCATTTATTTTCCTCAAGTCTTGCACAAGTCGGACCTTTCCACTCGGCTTTATTAGTCCCATTATTGGTGAATTACATGGACTGCTTAACACTTCTTTCAGTACCCCCTGTTTTACAAATTCGTCAATGAGTTGGGCAACTTTCATGAGGGTATCTTGTGGCATGTGGTATTGTGGGGTCTGGGGAAAGATTGCATTGGGCTTTACTGTCACTTTCACTGGTTCCACTCCTTTCATCAATCCCACCTCTTTCCCTGTCATGTCCCACACTTCCTTTCCGACAGTTTCCCGTAATTCGGCTGGAATATCTTCTTCAGTTATCATCGGGAAAAGACAAATCAGAGGATACTCTTCATCTACCGTTTCCATCTCATCCCCCTCTACACTGTCCTCTTCTTCCCCATCACTGCTCGTCTGTATCGTTATTCCTTCGTTCGAACACATGATCGAACATCCCAATTTGCACAATAGGTCTCTCCCTAACAGTGCTATTGGGCTTGAGTCACATATCACAAACTGATGCACCCCTTGATAGTTACCGATGCTGACTGGTACCTGATCTGTTATTGGGTTCGTCAGGTGTCTGTTCGCTACTCCCACCACTTGAACTGTCCTCCCTGAGAGTGGCAAATTTGGTACTTCACTGCTCTTGACAGTTGAACGTGTGGCTCCCGTGTCCACCAAGAATGAGACACGATGACCCATTACTCTTCCCTCTACGTACGGACCCTTTTGATCAACTTCTAAGGATGCTGCAAGCACACAATCTCCTTCCTCTTCTGAGCTCTCACTCTCCCATACATTGTTTATTCCACTCTCACTGTGTAATGGGAACTGTTGTACGGTGCCATTTGTACTCATTACCTGACCCGAGACCTGTGGAGGAACCATCACTTGCTGCTGACTCATTGGTGCCAAAGGTATTTGCATTTGCTGATTAGGTACCATGGGTAACTGCTGTTGCATCGGCTGCATTTGCGTCATCTGCATACAAGGCATCTGCATCTGCTGCGGCTGCATAGGTTGTAATCACTGCAATTGATTTACGGTCTGAAAATTTGGGTTTGGACCTCTCATTTTCGGTCCCCTCATTGTCTGAAATGCATTGACATCATTGTTTTGCTGACCAACACCTACACCTGCACCTGCACCTGCACCTTCCTGCACCACCATCGGGCACTCGCGTTTCCAATGACCTACAATTCCGCACACGTGACACGGCATCACCTTCTTCATTGCCTGCACACCCGTTACAACAGTGTTTAAATCCGGACCGTTATTCACAAAACCTCCTCTACCTCTGCCTCTGGCCTGTGGCTGAAACGGCATGTTTCCCTGCAACTGCGGCTGCGGTTGCGGTACCTGCTGTTGGAACCCTTGCATCCCTTGCAAACCTTGCAGACCTGTCTGAGCTGCTTTAAGTTGCATCATCATCACCTTCTCTTTCAACTTTTTCTGTTTCACTTCAATTTCGTCGCTACAGTATTTCGCATAATTCAAGACCTCATCAATCGGTTTTGACTGCCAGCAAATCAAATGCGACTTTATCATCTGACTTATCTCTGGTCTCAACCCTTCCACAAATCTGAACACAAAATGAAGCATGTCCTTCGCCTCAATTGTTTCCGTGCCACTGTAGTTCTTAAACGCCTTCAACAACCTCTCATAGTAACTATGAATCGATTCTTTAGCCTCTTGGGCAGTTCGATCAATCTTCTGCCAATCCACATTCTTCGCGGCAACCTTCGTCTTCAAATGCTCAATCACCTTATAGTACAAGCTCATCACCATAGGTGATGGTGCACCCGTCTCTCTGTCTCTCTCTGGTTCACTTGTCGGCCAACCTACAGCTCTTTTGCAATCCTCCCACAAATCTGCCGGAACCACGATCTCAAAGAGAGTGTTCAGGTCTTCCCAGAGACATTTTGCAAGCTTCACAAACCTATCAGTCTGTTGATACCATTCGATCGGCTTCTCTCTCAGTTTGGGAAAATCATCCGTAAATGACTGAATGTCGCTTCTCTGCCATGGTACATGTATTAATTTTCCCCCTGCTGTCTCCCTCATTGGTAACATGGTTACTGTCTCGCTGCTCTGCGGTCTTTTCTCGTTGTGCTCTGTAGCACTGTCCCTCCTCTTATCCTTCCTCTTTACCCACCTGCTTTCCCACTTGTCTAAGCACCTCCACACTTGGGCACTCTGCAACAATTCTCTGAGGTGTGCCTTCATGCCTGCTGACCTCATGTGTTCAAAATCTGTGGTCCCAAAATCCAACCTATAGCTCCTGCTCAAGTGTTTCGTCTTGCCTATGTCAATCCCGTTTCTGTCCGCTACTTCCTGCAAACTTTTATGTACCTTGTTCACTTCTTTCGTAATCCTGGGACATAGATACCTCAGTTCTTCTTCCGTGTAGGACTCTAACCTATTTACACCCATAGTCCCTTCCACCAATTCTTGTGCTTCCATGTTCAACCTGACCCTATTCATATAGTCTTCTCCTTTCCCACTGGCTGAACTTTGTGTGGAATTTAGACTGTTGAACCACTGTGTCAGCTGTTGCGCATTTACCCCCATCAGTGTAGCATTCACATCGACTGCCATTGATGGTTGCAGCAACTTTTCAGTGTTCGATGTTAGAGGTATTATCAGTGGGGGACTCGACCTCACCAGTGTAGACTGAGCACATATGGGACTAAACTCCATCAAGGATCCAGATCCATTTGGCTGAGCCGCTATAGGAGTTATCCCTGGAGTGTTCTCTATGCACCTCCTTTCTGTCCCGTTCTGCAGCATTGATCCCTGACCGCTCATACCTAAATTTGGCTGACTGTACAGAGGTACCGGTGGACCTACAGTAATGGGTAGTGATATCGCATCTGGGTTTTGTCCATTTCCCATGTTCTGTGGCATATTCATTCCCATACTATGGGTCATCATTGCCGGCATGCCCATCTGACTCCCCGTCATCTGAGCATGTGCGTTTCCCCCCTGCATCTGCTTTTGGGGCATCAAAAACTGAGTTTATTCAGCCTGTGTCATTGTTGGATTGTGACCATTCTGTACTCCCCTTACGGTTTGTTCTAGAACCATTCCTCCACTATTGTCACTGCTGTAGTACCCTGGCATCAGCGGTTGATAATTTTCTGCTGGTTTCATCATGGGCACATCTGGATATATTCTCCTAACCTGCGGTATCTGCGGGGTAAACAGTAAACTCGGGTCCTTAGATCCCGATGACGCTCCTGAACTCTGGGTTTCACTGTTCTGTACCGATGCCGGAGGGGCAGAACTGGTACTTGGACCTTGTCCATTCTCCGCATAAGGTGGTGGACGGTCGTTCAGCAGTTGCATTATTAACTCCTCATCCTCTAACTCCTCTTCTCTTCTCAATTTTTCCTCGTCCTCTCTATCCTTCGAACACTTCCTGTCTGTCTTACAGGTAGCTTTCTTACCTGTCTCCTCTTCTTCCTTAGTAATTGCGGGAAACAATTTTATCCCCTGCAATACATCAGACCTCCACACCTTCTGTGCATTATCCCACCTAGCGTCCGCTAGTGTCTTTTCTACCTTCCTCATCCTTGTTTCAAACTTATTTTTCTGTTGCTGTCTAGCCATTAATTCCCAGATTGCTAGAGCCTCAAACTGTGCTGGCCTTGGAGGCACCTTCATGTCATACATCGTGAATCTCAGATTCTCTAGGATCCTTATATTGAATGTCCCATGTATCGGGAACGCTACGCTCCCATGTTTCTCTGTCAGTTTGTGCCATTGCTTTAGCCAAAGACACGGAGCTACCCCTTTTTCCTCCATTACAATGTAAGCTGGTGTGCCCTCGGGCGGCGTCTCCTCTCCTACGCTCGCTTTGATGTAGGACTCCCCCTTCATCGCACTCCTAAATGCTTTAAGGAATTTCATTTTCTTCGTCTTTTATTTCACAAAGTTTATAATCAATAGGTCACTTTTATTCCACAAAATTTGTAATCAATAGGTGACTTTAATTCCCGGAATACTCTTCGCTTGCCTTTCCCCTACCAATCGAGCCCCACGGACTGCGTCCAATCCGTGCGCGACCCTTCTCTCCAACCAGCCTATCCCAGCGCGGCTCCTAGTGACGTCACACTCACACACACTGCGGCTGACAAAGCCTCGCGGCTAGTCTTCCTTCATTCAGCTCCTCCCGTAACCACTTCTTGCATGTATCGCGAGCTACCAAAAAATAAAACAGATCTGTCGGTTTACTACAGGAAGGGTAACACAATCGCTTCAGGACCTTAGGGACCTTTCACTAGCCTCGGCCGCTATTCCGTCTTTCTCAGTCCCCACATTCGCAAGCAAATCTGACCTGCAGACCTACTCTCAACTTGTCAATGATCTGTTCTAGTGCACTTAGAATCTTGTCAAAGCCCGAAGTCGAAGTTTCTTTCACTCCCTAACACACGTACCGACTCGTTGACCACGCCCGATCAACCTACTAAACCGCCCAGACCACAACATGGATCAACATACTCCGGAGTCTCTTGACCTCGCAGGGCCCGTCTCAACAACAACAACCACATGGACCTTTTTATGCACAAAGCGCCACACGCACATGAAGTTCGACGACTTCCCTACTCTCACACTCGGAGCCGCACCTCCGCTATTTCTATGAAGTTCGACGACTTCTCTACTTCTACACTCGGAGTCGCACCTCCGCTATCCTTTAAAGAAAAAAAATCCTCGCAACCTTTTCACACACCCTGCGGCAATAAGCTGTGCAAGCGCAAAACCCTAACTTCACTCATACCATCACTAGTACCGCCGACGCTGATTCCACACCTCCGTTCTCTCCATTCGCAAGCTCCGAGATCCCGGGAAAGTCGCGGTGGACCTAGCCCATCATCATTCTGTCAATCTATTTTATCCAAAAAAAAATCTAATTCAACTTCTCGAGTGGGGTCTCAAAATGCGTAACTGTTAATTCAACACCATGTACTCTAATAGTACAGGGTCCCAAAAGACGAAACCGTCCTCTGCTACCATCTACTGCTAGAGCGGTCCGTAGTAATAATTTACCTGTGTTCGGACGCTCTTTAGGTCGATTAATCTTTTGACTAAGTGGGAACTCTCTGTACTCTTAATCGATCAATTTCCTGAAATCAATAATCAATAACGAACATAAGCAATACCTTGATCAACATAACACTTAACAATTAATCCAGAATACATTTCGGCGAACCCTGACCTTTCAGTCAGGAATAACCACACCAGTTTATTGCAAAGTTAGTGAATTTATTTCCCTATATTAACAAAGCTAGCACAATATATATGTGTCTCAACACCAAATGATAAACATAAATGAACATTAATAGCTGTCCATAACGTCGAAACAAGTGTAATCTATGTAGCATTTGAATCACAAGGCATTCGATAATGGCAATGCAAAGCACTAATACGATAATCTGTAATGAACTAATTGAATACATTTAGTCAGCATAACAAGATCTCAAATTGCATCGTGCAACATATGGAATCCTCATCTAACCTCAAATTAGCATCGGCATGTGGGACTTCATGCAAAAACAATTTAGCAACATAAATTTAGAAAACTCCTAGCTGGGGCTCTTATCAAAATCAGCAGTTGGTTACCTAAAAGGAACACAATGCAATTTTACAATTTCCTTTCATATTTACCAATTACGATCAGCAATCAAGGAAGTCTTCGTCTCACAGGTACCGTTTCTCGATCAGCATGGGACGGGGCAAAGGGATAAGGTGGACGGGGCAATTGCCTCACGGCGGCAAGGTAAAACTACTACTTCATGCAAAGGGATCAAAGTTAAAGTCTCTAGGGCAAGAATCATTAAAGTCTCTTTCTCTCGATTAGAGAAAGCATCAAAGTTTCTCAAAATGACGTCGCAGCGAAGTGGGCCATAATAGCTACGAAGTCTGCAAAATGGCGGGTATCGAGCTGGCAATGGCCACAAAAAGAAGCTCAATGGCTACCTTCTTCTCGTGCACCTGGGTTTTATAGACAACAGTTCGAATCCAGTAGGGTCTCCATTGGAGGGTTCGTAGGTTAGCTTCAAATTGTCCAATCAAAAACGACAGTTCTCAAGCTTTTACTTAAGCATACATTATCCTTGGAGATGGGTACGCAAGTTGCAACATTGTCTACCAATTAGCTCACTTTCAGAGCCTCCATTGTCCGCACCTGCAAGTCGACCTTGAAGTAAAGAGAAAGTATGCCATGCTGGCACGAAACTTTAAGATAAGCATGTGAACAGTTTCTGTGGAAAAGTACAGCTTCAAGCAGAAATACACGTTTAATAGCACATTGGAAAAATACGAGCATCTAAACCGTGAGACCAGGCCACTAGGCCAAAGCCTCCGCTAAAGTAATGCTAAGCTAAAGCATTTCAAACAAGCAAATCGTAGCACACGTTTATGATTATGTCGGATTAGTGCAACTCTAATACACCACGTTATATAAAGCACGCTTATAAATGTTGGCGAACTACTCTAAGGGCACATTTTGTCCCCGTACAATCTTTATTAGTTCGGTTAAAGTCACACATAATTATTTCACACTACGTTTAAGCGTTAATAAATCAAAACCTTCATTTTCTGCTTCATCACTTGACATGCCACGTGGTTTGTTTTAGATGGTTTGCTTTAGATGGCGATATGATGGTTTTCGGGATTAGAGTCTTCTTGAACTCAGACCAATAGTCCCAAACGGGGACTAGTAATTTCTGATTTCTCTGGGACCTTCAACCCAGATTTTTCACAGATGTCATTTCATTTCTGAATTAGATTAAAAGTATATGTTCATATCGCCCTGTCGGTGGTTTTTCAGTACTGTAGTGAAAAATTGTAAATATTTCTCTCAAATAACTTCAATTTAGTTGAGATTTTATTTCAACTGTGCAATCTTTGTGTACTTCAATAAATTTTCAAATTAAAAAAAAAAAATCATTTTCTGAGATGGCAAAATCTCCGAAAGTTTTTTATTAACAAGTCAGCAATCTATGCAAACGCAAACTGTCAATTGTGCAAAGTGTTCTAACGTTACACAGCATCAAATGGGAAGTTTAAACTTAGTCCAGCACAGTCAATATACAAAAATGTAAAGGTTTATGTAATTTTGTTTGAAGCTCCTGAATCTAAAATTAGTTTAGTACTATAATACGATCATTTGATAGAACATCATTAATTTAGTCAGACTCTCAGAGCCACTAAATATTTTCCTGACAGGGACACTAGTAAACAGGGAAATGTTATTGACGACCAACACATTTGAAAAGTTCCTAATTTAATTGCTTATCTTCCAGAAGAATTGCTCCATTATAGCCCGACCTGAATTGACAATAAAGTCACTCAGTGCAAATGCTCCAGGTATTAGTTTTATTATTGTGACAAATGTACAATTTCAAGAAGGTCTACCAGCAATGCATGGTGAGAAAATGTCAACTGCACTTTTAGGCCCATATTTATGCTTTTTTAGCGCTGCATTTGTGTCACTTTTTGACACAAAAGCGGCGCAAACTTGCAAAATACAATTGTATTTTATAAGTTTGCGCCATTTTTGCGTCAAAAAGCGGCGCAAATGCGGCACTAAAAATTATAAATATGGGCCTTAGTTTTTTGATGCACTCACTCAAAACTACTTGAACACATTACGGGGACCGGTCCTCAAAATGCACGGGTCCTCACAAGGATAGTGTTTGTCTGGAACTGTCAGTGATTACCCACGCTTTGAGCGAATCAAACTGGCGCTCTCTTTCTCTCTCTCTCTCTCTCTCTCTCTCTCTCTCTCTCTCTCTCTCTCTCAAGCCCAGGAGTTGCATGGCCTGATTGACTCCTCCCACCACTAGCACAAGTTCTTCTGCAGGTTCTTTCTCACCTGCACCTAATCTGCTCATGTCTCCTTTGGCCGGGGGATAGGAGGTGAACACTGATTGCGCTTTCCAGGGTCCTGAAACTGACCTTAAATTTCATTAAAGCTAGGTCAAGGATTTATGCTCAATTTTCCATATGCATAAACAAACACATAAAAAGTAAACATGACACTGGATATGCACTTGTGGCCCATAAATGTGTGGGGAAAACCACAGCACTGATTTCCTTACATCATGTCAATCAAAAGTTACGATTTAGACAGAGAAGTCCAAAACCAGAGGCCCAAAGGATAAAAAAGCTGATGATTCACACTGGTTAGAATCTGTTTACAACAACTGCCCATCCCATAGTCTACCAGTATCACCTACATTAGCGCGTCTATCACAATGACACAACAAGATGAATCAACTCAATCTTTTCATGGGCTTCTGCCCACAAGCACCTAAATTGAGCACCCTTATTTTAGCATTAGGCCCATGACCTGTGCTTTTTACATTCATATACATTTTTATCTGTTTTCATATTTTTTTTATAAAGTCTGCTTTTGGCTAGTTGTTTTTTTTATTAGTCTGATCAGCTGCCTCTTTCTAAGCAGACATAGTTCATGTTGCACATTTTATCAGCCATTGTATAATGTGCACTCTGTGCCTTGTCCAAGGCTGCCATGTACTGTACATGATATGCCAACTCGTATTGCCGGCCCAGGAGCCAGTTCCTATCTACAAGGCACATCATTACGTCAGGCGTATTTTCCAAACTCTGTATGGGTTATTATATAAACAACACATAGGTCAAAGAAGGGTAGAGGGCATTCTAATCATGACCGTCCTGGGAAACGTGCCACACTAAAGACAGCTTTGCTGATCCTGGCGCTGACTCTTCAGCTTCCCAAGAGGGTTGCCATCAGACACTAGGCAGACCCTTGCTGTTCTATTCAGGTATGGGGTCCGGGGTTCTCCCTTAGATTGGGACAGGCAGAAGGGTTAAAACCACTATGCTCTCAGATCTGGACATAAGGTTTAGGCAGGATTTCTAGAATCTCCTAGACTCTCTAGACTTTCTAGAATCATACAAAATGGTGGGATATTTAATCCACTTTACCTTGGTTGTAGTGATGATTACCACATTATGTTTCATCTGCCTTATTATCACAGCCCATGCTCTTTACACTAGGATGCAATTGCTTCAATAAATGCATTGAAATCCAGTTTGCATCTCGTGTCCTGCCTCAGCATGTTTGAGTCACTTAGTAACTGGGTGAAAAGAGTATGATCTGTTTCCACAGCTTCCCTGAAAAGCCAGGGTGTCAGGTTAACTTGTCCACAAGTCACCTCTTCCCTGAAAAAGGTTTGGTGAGGCACTATGGGCTAGTCAGGAATTGCCAACAGGTTCCAGGTGGTGTGGGGTTTACTCAGTCTCCTACACATGGGGTGCTGCAGCTCTAAAACATGCAGTCTTATTACCATAATAGGAACTGCATGACATGGTGCTACCAACGTTAGGTCAGGTACTAATTTAACGCATCACCGAGTAACTTTCTATAACATGTCAAAGTTACCCTATGCACCTTCTTATATGGAGATGTCCATGGTGTTAGGGAAAAAATCCTCCTCAGCTAAATAGATAGCATCTATGCTAGTCTGTAGGTTGTTCAAACTTGAACCTTAAAAGGATACCCCATTTGGTGTTTCTATCGCTGAATGCTGTCTTATAGAGATGGCACAACCCATACCAGTAGTAACTCCTGGAAAATTTAGACAAGCTGTCACACAATATTCACTTGCTAATGGGCACACTAATGGGGGTGGAGATGTTACATTTGTGGTAGAAGCCCACAAGGCATACAGAGGAGAAACATTCTGTTCCTGGGTCACTTTTCCTGAAGTTGATGCAAATACAAACACTTTTCACACGTACACTGTAGCTAATGTACCAGCACAATACAGAACTTATCAATATCTAAAAATACCACTCACATATCAAGAACACCGAAATTGGTTTCAAGCCCCCCCCCACATGTAATTCAACATGTTAGATTAGCCCCTTAAGTATTGAAGAGCCATCATGGCCAGCTTTGGCTACATATACACCACATTCATATGTACAAAATTGCAAGCAGCAGATTTAGGTCCTATATATAATAATTTAGTGAGCTTATACAGACGCTTAATACAATTAATGATGCATACTTTGAACACCCCCCCAGTGAGGGCTGCTCCAGCTGCCCAACAATTAGCGACATCAGGGAAAACCCTGGTAAATATCAATGCAATCTTGGATGAGGCTCCCAACAAACTTGAAGAAATTCTGTTTGGCTTGCACAGAAAACTAACCATCTGGAGGCAGTATTTCCTCATACGGGACCTCATGCACTACCAAAGATTATTTCCAAGACTTATACTAGTATAGGTCGGGATAGTCTGGGGCCAGACCAAATAAGCCACAACTTACAGGTAATTCAGAGAAGGATAATACCAAGCAAGCACAGGAGGGTTCTAAAAAATGGTAGACAAACAACAATCTAATAAGGATAAAGCAAAACAATAAGGAGAATATCTGCAGTTGGAGACCTTGGAAAATCATTATAATCTTAGAAATCGTGACAATTTTAAATCCCTTGATGGGTATCAGTATACAGTACACAGTATACACACGCCCTTCTCGTACACTTCTGACAAACTGACTGAGAGCGCTGGGTGATGAAAACACAGAAACGAGTACGTGAAAGAAAAAAGGGACTTACAAAGCTCATCTGACATCACAATAAAATAGGAAGAGAAACTTCCACAGCACAAACCTCACTTTAAAAAGAAGAATTTTGCAGCAATTTCGGCTAAGTATGCCACACGTATCAAGAACATTACTGAAGAACAGGACGTGGGCAGTGACTCTGCTAGATGTGCGGCAGAGGTCATGATAGTTCACCAGAATCCTCAAGAGCTTCTTGAGGTGACAGCAACTAACGACTACCAACAGGCAAGTCACCCCACCTGATAGGGTTTATATCTTAAAAATTCAAATTTAGGGGGACATTATGCACATAGTTAAAGTAATTTTCTGGGAGAGATTAATGCTAAGCTATGACATTCTTCTGGCAGAAAGAGATTGGCCACCAGAGTTTGTGAGAACGCTCCCACAAAAGGAAGATGTCATTTTGCCATAATTTTCGGTCCTAGTTCCAGATTCACTAAAAGAAGCTTATGCTGCAGATTGGGCCTTGGCACAAGCTCCTGTGCTGTACCACAACCGCATGGGCTGGCATAGGGAAACTCCTTATTATGTTATACCCATATGGTTCAACTGACAAATACAACCTCAATACCCAACAAAACATGATGCAAAAGTCCCTGTGACTGCCAAAACTGTGGTACAAAATTAGGTTTTTGATTCAGCTCTGCATGTTCCGAAAAGCTGGAAAGATGGTGACTTCAGTATAGTAAACCATTTGTGGATGCCATTTTTAGGAAATAAACACAGACACTTTTATCTGGAACACTTTTCTTTTTAAAACTCAAAATGTTGCTATATTTTCCCTATTTTCTCGGTCCCCTGCAGGGGAATCCACAAGCCTTGTATATCTATATAATGCCCAGGATATTGGAAAAGAAGAACACAAATTTGGTGTAGATAACTTATGTGGGCAAAGCGTTATGGAGCCCTAAGCATGAACAACCCCAAATATCCAAACAAGGGCTCAGCACTGGGGCCGGGAGAGTGTGTGGGGGCCAACAGCAAAGGGGTTAGAATTGCAGTGAGTTACATTATACGCCTGGGGTTGTTTCTGATAAATGGTATGTTAAAACAGTTAATTTTAGCTTTCTTAGCTTGAATATTATACTGTATTTTAAAGTGAAGATATATACAGGAGCACTGCAAATTATGGGGAAATGTTTTGTTACTATTATTATGGATATCATTATTTACATTGAGTTTAGTATTCCAGGGAATAGTTTTTAATTATACACAATGGGAACATTGCCCGCCTCTACCAGTGGGGAGTTCCAAAACATATGTAGAGAAATTCCCCTATTTTTCTGGCCATGGTGCTACAAATCCTGACTCATGTCAAATTACCCACATCAAAACAAGGAAATATTGCTAACCGAAACAAAATTAATTTATACAGATTCATTTGTTGTCCAGTTGGCCACACAAGGTCATGAGTATTGGGGAAAAAAGTGATTTAAAAACGGTTCGGGGAATGACAGATTGGCAGATACAAGGTAGGGAAGCCTTATTTAGAGCAGGTTTAATTCTGTTACAAATGATTTTCTTTAACAACACTGTTCAGCAAACAACTTGCATTGGGTTAGCAAAAGTAAAAGAAATGAATGTGCCCAGTATTCTCTCCATAGGTAAATTTGACAATTGGCTGAAGGTTATGAATTTTCCTAAGAACAGCTGACTGTTATGGTTCAGAGCTGTACCGTTAATTCATCACTTTCAGGTCCCAATGGGTAGTTATTGCGGCCAGTGGACACACATGGTTGTCATGCCCATTTTATTAACTCCACTTGGGATTTTAGAGTGAGCAGACCTGACCCTCGTTACGTCACCACACAACACTCAGGTATCGTCACCACATACAGTGTGTATAAACTCTGGCCCTCATTAGGACATCAGCGGTTTGGTCAAGAAACCACTTTTGCAAAGGGTGCCAGAAGACCACTAGTGCTGGTGGTCTTCCGTCCGCCATAATATGGCTACTGCCATGCTAGTTAGTAGCGATGCTAGCGGTCGAGGCACCAGGGCGTTGCTATCACCTGCACCGCCCCTCCAGTAGGACGCCGCCAGACGTATTTTGACCAAAAAGACGGCCTGGTGGTGTCCTGCTGGCAGGGCGCTGCTGGCGGTAGCAGCGCCCCTTCCCATTTCCTGCCGGGAGAACTCCTCGCAGGACAAGGTAAGTTGGGTGTTCGTCATGGGTTGGGGGTGTTGTGTGTGTATGAATGTGTGTGTGCATGTGTGTATGCGCCTGTGAGTGTTGTGGTGTATGCATCGTTGTATGCATGTGAGTGAATGCGTGCATGAATGTTACAGTGAGTGCGTGTCTGCATGTTGGTGTGTATGCGTGTGAGCATGTGTAAGTGAACGCGTGTATGGATGAGTGTGAGTGAATGCGTGTATGGATGTGGTGGTGCATGGGTGCATGCATTGAGCGGGTGGGTGTGTGTGTGCATGATTGTGGGGAGTGGGGTGTTGTGATTCTAATGGGGATGGGGATGGGGGGGCGGTGTGATCCTATGGGGGCGGAGGGGTTAGGTGATTGTTGGGGGGGGGTGGGAAAGCCTTCTACCGGTGACAGGTAAGGAATTCCTGTTCACCGGTAGCCCTACCGCCATGGTTTTTGTGGTGGTGGTACAGCTGCAAAATCTGTGGTGGTAGGCTGGCTCATTATACCGCTGGTGGTCATGTGTGGACCGCTGAAGTCAGAGATGCACATCTCCGGCCCAGCGGTTCATATCGCCATGGTGGTATGAGTGGTGATGTGGCAGGTTGGCTGTGGCCAACCCGCCACACTCACAATGTGGCGGTATACACCGCCAGCCTGTTGGCGGTGATACCGCCTCATTAACTCTGGCGGTCAAACGACCGCCAGGGTAGAAATGAGGGCCTATGTCAGCAATGGTTGCAATCCTCCACGTTAACAGCTGTAAAAGAACACCTCGCTCTCCTTTCTGAAGACATAGGGGGTGATTCTAATCCTGGCGGGCAGCGGAGGCCGCCCGCCAGAATTCCGCCCCCATAATACCGCTCCGCGGTCAGAAGACCGCGGAGGGTATTATGAGTTTCTCCCTGGGCTGGCGGGCGGTCTCCAAAAGACCGCCCGCCAGCCCAGGGAAAAACTCCCTTCCCACGAGGATGCCGGCTCGTAATCGAGCCGGCGGAGTGGGAAGGTGCGACGGGTGCAGTAGCACCCGTCGCGTATTTCAGTGTCTGCAAGAATGCGTGTAAGAATGGTGAAGTGAGTGCGTGTCTGCATGTCAGTGTGATTGTGTGTAAGAATGTGTGTGAGCATTTCTGGAAAAAGCGTGAATGAATGCGTGTATGTCAGTGTAAGTGAATGGGTGTATGACTGGTGTGTGTGGGTGTCTGTGTGCGTGTATGCTGGGGGGGCGGTGAGGGGGGCTGTGACTGTAGTGGGGGAGGGGATGTGGATTGGAGGGGGTGGGGGTTAGTATTCATATTGGGTGGGTGAGTGTGGATTGAGGTGGTATGGGGGCATCAGGTGAGTGTTGGGGGGGGTGAGGGGCTGCCTACCAGTAGCAGGGAAGGATTTCCCTGTCACCGGCAGGGCCTACCACCATGGTTTTCGTGGCGTTGCTAACGCCTTAAAAACCATGGTGGTAGACCGGCTCATAATGCCATGGGCGGTACTATGCTGGCCGCTGGGATTGGAGATAGACAACTCCGGTCCAGCGCTCATACCGCCATGGCGGTATGAGTGGAGGAGTGGTGGGTTCGCTGCAGCCAACCTGCCAATCTCATAATGTGGCGGTTTGTACCGCCAGCCTGTGGGCGGTCATACCGCCACATGACCGCCAGGGACATAATGAGGGCCATTGTGTCCTCTGCTATTGACATCATTCAAAACTACATGTCATTTTTACAACATGAGCAATGTCAGCTTAGGCCCATTATGTAGTTGAGTTGGTGGGGCACATGCCTTGGAAGCACATTAACTCTAAGGAATTATTTGCTGCATTCAACCTTACACGTAAACCACAGATAATGGCAAAAAAGTAAGCTAATTACATCATACTTAATATAGAGAAGCTACAAAAGTTGCCTTTTAAAAGTAGCTGAAACACCAACATCAGTATGTTTAATACATGGGGTGATATCCCTGATGATTTCTACAGTTTCAATTCACCTCAAGTTTCAAACACTTTCCTATTTGCAG
Organism: Pleurodeles waltl; assembly: GCF_031143425.1. Lineage (NCBI taxonomy): Eukaryota > Metazoa > Chordata > Amphibia > Caudata > Salamandridae > Pleurodeles > Pleurodeles waltl. Next base: position 69,028,102 of record NC_090440.1, on the reverse strand, counting down.
TTTTGAACATTTAGGAGATACATACATTCATGAGGCGTGGGAGCTGCCCTTTGATTTCAAATGCTTGAGTGGTGAAAAAGAGATTTTTCTTCATGTAAAAGAATGCAAGATGTCTATAAGCCATTCAATGATTTGCAAACAGGTGGAGTTGCGCGGTGCTTGTCATGCGTTGGAGGCTAACTTAGCCTGCTACTTGAAGGGTAGTCCTGTCTCTGTGATCCGCCTGGTATTTTTAATTACTCTCCAATGGGAGTTACTTGGTGATGAGTGATCAAGGCTGTTGTGGGATGAGAGCAGGTGTCCCATATGTGGTTTCTGTTTCTCAAATAGTGACCTGCATGGAAATGTACTTTTCCTTCCCATGCAAGAGATAAAAGTATTAAATTTGTGGCCTCATATCTCTACTTATAATGTAAATTTCGACAAGCTGAGCAGGAATAAGGCACTATTGTTTCAAAGAAATATGGCACTCATCTCTGCCCGTGCAACTTATGACCTGCAAGTGGCAAGGTCTTCCGCTGAGATACAGCCCCTTTTAAATATGAACTTTCTAAGACACTTTGGTGAATTGGGGAGTCGCATTTGTAATGCATCCAACACTGCAGGGATTGTAAACGTCTTTTAAAGCCTTTGGGTCTGGATTTGTAAGTACATTCCAGACTGTCTTTGGAATCATACCTTCAGCCATTCACTCACTTTTATCAAGTGTTTTTGGAGGGTTCCTGATTATATTGGCACTAATCGGTGATATCTTGCTTTTGCTATTTTTAATTTGCAATGGCTGCTGCATTTCAGCAAAAAAGAGTGATAAAGCTCCCACCAGCCCATCTGTGTCGTAAATGCATGAGGCAATACTTTGGAGAATCACTGTTGGAAGAAATTGACTAGGTCTGGTCATTGTCATATTGACTAGTATTCTGCTGTGTGTAGCCTATTTTCGGCTGCTTATGGTGCTCTTTTGAACATGCAATAGAAGTGTGTCTTGTCCAGAAATACGTGCCTTCTGTGGACATAAATCTGATGATGTTCTTGATGAGGGTTCATTACCGGAGTTATCCCATGAGTTTGCGGTTATTCCGTGATGCCTTCTATGAGCCAGCCTTCATGGATCAAATCGCTTTGGCTCCCAGTGCCCTGAAATCTGGCATAGCACGGAATGCTGCCTCCTCGGCTATGGCTATGGCTGAGGCTACGGATCATGTGTGCTCCTCTGACCTTTTGATTGAGGCTCTGCCAAAGTGGGGTCTATCGTGGGATACATCTCCACTGTTATGTTTGTTGACCTCATGCGGGATTCCGATGACGTTTAATTCGCACTATTTTTTCCAAACCATGAATTGTTTCAATTTGGCCTTAAGGTTTGCTTTGTTCTGCTTGCTGACTTGGACGTTTTAATCGCTTTTATAGTTTTTATGGTTTTTATATATTATATACATTTTATAGGTTTTTATGATAGTTTTCTTTGGATATTAGACTCTACACTCCTGTTTCGGTGTTGTACAATATTTGGAATCCCCATTGTATTGTGTATCCCCTACTCTTGGACAGACTTCGAAGATCTTACCTATCGGACGGGACCACAGCAGCCCCACCCACTTCCTCTGCTTTAGCAGGCAGAAGCAGCAGCGCTCCGAGCAGAGCTGCTGCTAGAAAATAAACCCATTGCTCTGCTTGCAGGACACTCAGAAAGGGTCTCAATACATGCTTAACTGTAACATTTGTTTATCCTGCCATGATCTCTGCCTATTTATACTGACAGCCTCAAGATATTCAATAAATATAAAACAAAGGAGAAAAATAAAAGGAGATCTCAAATGATAAAGATTACTTCAAGGAAATGGAAAAAAATTAACACAAGGAAAAGAATAAAAAAGAAAGGGGAAAAATCACAATAATAGAAAAAACAAGAAAATTTAGCAAAAACAAGAGGGAAACAAGGGATATTTATAGGATTGTAAAAGAACGAGAGAGAAAGCTTGAGAGGAAAATGGAGAAAGAAAAATATTGGCTTCTTATTATTAAAACGTATTCACATCTTTAGAGATAATACAGGGACAGAAGGAGCAAAGGCTTCCATATTTGCATGTAGACCAGCCTGGTGGTGAGATCTCTTATGACTGATGAAAATCATACATCAAACATTGTGTAAAATATGATAAAGTCTGATCGAAATTGAAAAAAAAGTGTATTTCATGACCACATGGAAGCTTTCACAATAAAACGCCAAATTATAACTCAGTAAAAGTGATTTTTAAACATGAGTTTTTAAACATGGCTGTGGAACCATTCTTGCCTTGCCTCTGCATTGGTTACAGTGCCATTAGTGAACTAAGAGGCAATACAGTTATCCTGTGAAACCTGTATGCATCCCAGATCATTATTGAGCAACATTATGGTCTATTGAATCAAATGCAGTAGGTTTTTGTAGAGCTGTTATTCTATACCCACATTTTTAAAGTACTTTAGTATGTAATTATGAAGAAAATGGAGTTTAGGGAAATAAAATATATACTTAAGATTACACTGTGATTTATCTAGGATTTCTGGTTTCACTTTATTAAAAGCAGCCACTAAATGGATATGTGTTTGTCTCCTTTTATGTTAAGGCTTCGTTTTTACCTCTCTGCATTTTTCTGTAGTTTCTTTATAGCTCAACATGACCCCAAAGTATTGGAGCATTTTACAACAGCGTCAGTTAAATTACACAAGGTCACGTTTTCTTGATATGGGGAGGGTGCCCAGAATCATAGAATGTTGAGCCAATGTTGAGACTTGTACCTGGTTACCCAGTTCCAAAGTCGACAGCTCTGGCCGTAACACCATTTCCTGGGCTGAGCAGAGGATAGTAGACGGACGCCATATGAAGGATCAGCTTATCATGGGTTCAGAGTAGCAACATGACCTCAAGGAGAGCCAGGGTTCAGGCTTGAGCCTGGCTCGAGCTTTCTGTGACTTACCCACCTCTAATTCAACCTGCAACAAGTTGCATTGTGAAACTTGTAGGTTTTTCTTTTAAACCAGTGCTGGATGTTGGAAGAAATTACCAAAGGATCCCATAAACTGGGGCGGGCATTGAGACAGATGAACTGGCTGGAGGAGCCCTACCAAGTTTCCCATGTCCCCAGTCCAGGTTTTTTATTTGAATTCTTAGACTGGTAGTATTGTTTATTTCATTACAAGACAGGACTAGAAATCTGAGAATTCAAAGAAAAAGCTGGAATGGAGCAGCACATCATGCATGGCTCTGGGAGAAATAAGAGGAACAGGGACTGTTATTAAACACAAACATATATACATATATATTTCAAAATTCTAAAGTGGTGTAGGATCCTGCTCCGAGCCATCTAGCCAAGGGTTGAGCACAGGTTAATTTAGGGTTTGCTTGTGTCTTCACCAGTAACCCAATTTCTTACAAGCTCCTTCTAAGGTGCTCTGCGATCAACTGAACACCAGGATAAAAAATCAATAGCATCAGAAGTGGGATTGAAAAATATGTTTTTTAATGTGGATGCAAAGCTTGATCTGCCCTATGTTACATTACTATCAGAATATCATGTTGTTGACATAGAGATTCCAGTGAAACTGGTTCTTTGCGAGACCCTTGCCCTCCAGCATTGTGAAAGCAGTTATGTTCAGCCACCTAATAACTTTACTGAAATCCTCTCTCAATCAAGGGACCTGTTGGACCTGACCTTCTTTGCAGGGTCACTCAAAAATGTTTTGCTTTTATCCCTCATGTTTTCTTAATTTGTTTTTATTGGCATTAGGACTCTGTGCACTTTACCACTAGCAACTAGTGTTAAAGAGGTTGTGCTTGCTCCTTAAAACATGACGCAATTGGCTTACACCTGATTGATACATTTAATTTATTTGTAAGTCCCTACTGTATTGTACTATATATACCCAGGACCTGTAAACGAAGGGGCATATTTATCAAAGGTTTTTCAACGGGACATAGGGTGACACAAAGCCTAGAATGAAATTTACCAAGCCATGAAATGTCAGCCTGCATGGCCCTGCAAGGATTGGTAAGTCTGGAGTAACGCAAGGCAGCGCAAGTGGCTGCCTTGCATTACTCTGCCCCAGGGAGGTGTTCCATGGGTGGTTTCTGGGTGTTTCCGAGTACCCACCCATGAATTTTTGTGCATTCCCAGATTTACCATGAGTGGTGAGACTATGAATGCGTCAATATGCAATACCTTCCCAGAGAAGGCGTAACAAGGAGAAATCCTCTGAGGATTGTTTTTGTGCAGGAAGGTTTCCTGCACATAAACAATGCTTTCTGCAACGCAGGTCCCTTTGCACCATGGGGCCATGATATGGACATTGGTGCTAGGCAGCAACAATTGTACCAGCACAAAGAAAGGAACAGGAATGTGCCATGTAATTTTAAATAAGGTGTATTCCTGCCTTCTCTCTTTTATGCAGCTCAGCAAGGTGTCTTGCTGAGCTGCGTTGCGTGACATTTTGAGAAATCTGGCCCTAACTGCTATCAAGTGATCTGCAACACTCATTGTGCCACCCACTACCACTTTAAAATAAATCTCAGGCCTGCTATTGCAGTTTAAACTACAAATTCAACCTGGTAAAATTAACCATTTGCCAGGCCTAAACGTTCCTTTTTAATATATATGTCAGCACATGTGTAGGCCCTAAAAAGCCCATAGTAGGATGCATTGTAATTAAAAAGTAGGGCATGTGTTCTTACATGTACTGGTAGTGAACAACTTCTAAATGTATTTTTCACTGCTGTCAGCCTGTCCCTCCCAATGGATAACATTGGGTTACAGTATTACATTTAATATGTGCTAACATTTCATTGGGAACAGGTAAGGATTTCAAGTTTGGACTCAAATTAATTGTGACCTAAAATCCTCTTTAATTGTAAAGTCAGATTTTTTAAAAGTCCAAATTCAGAAAATGCCACTTTTAGAAAGTTGCCATTTGCTTTTCCTAACTTTTTGGTGCCTTCTGCTAGTGTCCTGGGTCACATGATTGGGAGTAGTTTAGCTGATGGACTTTGTATATACCTCCCAGGAAGACAAAAGGGGATGAGGTGTTGGAAGGTTGGGCCATCCTGCCGGGATAGCTGGAGGGGGGGAGGGGGTGGGACTGTTCCCTGTCCCACCTAAACTTCAATAGGGACGCCTCCAAAGTACACACACAAAGAAAGCTGACACTAGTCTTTTTCACCCTAGAATTCTTTGAGCCTTGGCAGGGTAAGGGAAGAACTTTCCAGAAACAGATATGGGGGTACTATAGGACGTTTTTACACTTCAAAGACAGGCACCAGATATAAATATTAGACCTTCAGAACATCTCTTCAGTATGCTTCAGAACATGTGGAAGTCTTCAGAAGGGCTTCCTGGACCTCCAGAGGGCTGACTTGCTGGTTGAGGCCTGCCTTGGTGCCCAGATGACTGCCCTGCTGCACCAAAGGACTGCCCTGCTGCTTGACACCTGCCTTGCTCTCCAGAGGACTGCCCTGCTTCTAGAGGCCAACCTTGCAGCTTGACGTAGAACTAGACCATCTTGTTGAAAGCAGGACCACCCAACGTGACTTTAAGGGCTAGTTGGCTGGCCTCCTGTGTGAATCATAGGGGCGTATCAAGCTCCAGAGACCTTGAACTCTGCATCTGGTCACTCTGCTAGAATGTGTCCTAACAGCCTCTAAATTGTGCCCCCCAACCTGCACCTTTGGAAGTTGTGTTAGAGGTGTTGCTCCTGCCTACCCTTAACTCTAGGGACTTTAAAAATCTTTCACCAAAAAGCACGAGAAGAACCAACAGAAGACTGGGGCCTACCTGCCAGTTGATCCTCCTAAGGTGCTTTGCCAGTTGGTCTGACTTTGCAGTAGGTCCCGCTAAGTTCTTCATCACAGCAGCAAATCCTGTTCACCGAGACCTTTTGGTGCAGCATCTGATGTTGTGCCCTCTTCAGCTAAAGCTTGTAGCTCTATCCCGCTGGAGATTTTCGACTTCCAAAAAGTTGTTTAAGTTAAAAGATAAAAATCTTTACCGGACTCAATGCGGACCAGCTCCCCATCAACAACGACAAACTCCTCAGCCTGGAAATTTAGCTCTTCTGCTTAGAGCTTGTTCTTGCCATTGTCAATTGCTTCATCAAGACTTCGTCCATCACTCCCTGGCAATAACAACTTCTCTTTGGACATAGCCTGCTGCCTTGCCCCGTAGAACTTCATGGTCTCCCTGACTTTTCTTCAAAATTTCTTCTCAGTCCAAAGGTAAGCCGAGACCAGGCCACCTTGAGAATCTGACTTGTGCTCCATCGCGGTCAATCTTAACTTTTGACATTGTACCGCTCTTGTGCAATTAAATACCCTTGGTTGGCACTTTGATCTTTTACTTTTAGGAGCTAGATTTTCCTGAAAATTTAAAAAAATCATAACTTCAGTTGAACTGACTGGATTTCTTTTGGTGTTTTTCTATTTATTCAAATGTATCCTATTTTTGTAAATTGAGATGGGATTTTTCTTGTGTTGTGTTTCACGTTATTACTGTTTGTGTGATGCATACATACTTTACATATTGCCTCTAAGTTAAGCCTGGCTGCTTTTGAGCCAAGCTACCAAGGATTGTGGTTGTTGCTTGAGTAGGGTTTCACTCCACCTCTACCAATAACCCAATTTCTTACAGAATTGTGACTCCATATTTTAAAAAGATATTTTCGTACTGCTTCTGAAGAATCAGGGTGACAACCTGTCCATATTTTTACAGTAAAGTATGTTCTCCATTACAGACTGAAGCCAACATGCTGCTTTTTCACTTTTAATGGTCTTTTTCAAGTCTTTTGCTTAATTTTTATTCATTTTATGCTTAAGGAAACTGCACTCGCCCGAAAGTCCAATAACTGTATTTTCTACAGAAAAGATATTCTAGATTCTCTAGATCAATATATGATAGGTAGTTCTCTTGTGTTGATGGTATTTATTGTTTGACATTTATTTATTTATATTTATGTATCTATATTTGTTTTTTGCTCATTTTATCTGTATTTATCTATAGGTTGGACATAGGGTAATGAATGAAGCTGCAATGGATATGTTTCCACATTTATTTAATCACCACATGTTTATTCATGTTTAAATGTCCAGTGGGTTTCTGCCATTTAGAGTACAATGCAGTCCTCTGAACACATTTGCATTGCAGAACAGATAAAATAGGTGTACAGCTGCAGTTATTTAACCTTCATTATGAAATCTTTTTTATTTGTTTTCAACAGCACTGTCAATCAGCAGAGCTATGGATCTAGCACTCGTGATTGACAATAGTGAAAACTGACAAAAAGAAACCCTATTTTCTATGTTTTCTTGCATTTACAAAATAAATAGAGGGAGGAATATAGATGGTTTCCAGTCTGTATTTAGCAGTATACCTTAGTAAAAACAAAAATCTGGGAACAGATTATTTTAGTAACTTTTAAGGTTCACCCTGACAGGAATTGTGACTGTTGCTTCAGAAGGGCTCACACCCCCAACCCTCAACCAATAACCCCATTTCCCATATAACTTTCATTTTGTAGATACACTGCACTAAGATCTGGGTTGTGACTATGGTTAGTCTCACAAGGGAAAGCAGAACACCCTCTTTTACAAAGCAGAGCAAAAACGTCAGAGAAAGGAGTGAACTGGAGAAGGGCAGGATAGGAAGAAGGCACTGCTGAAAAAAGAGTGGCCAAGGAGAGGGGAGGGGTAAGGGAAGGCAGTACTGAGAACAGAGCAGTATCAATTTGACTTCATCATCTCCTGTCCATCGGTACATTGCAGAAAATTCTAGCTAAGCAACTTTAACATGGGGTGGTTAAGGGTCAGGTTAAGGCATCAGCTTCTCTACAGTACACTAGAAATTCAGCTTCTTGTGGGAGCCCTGGAAAAAACTAGGCCATAACTTCAGCTAAGTTAATTCTACAAATTAATGCAAAACATAGGTTATACATCTCAATATGACATATTAATACATTGGCCCTCATTACAACCCTGGCGGTCGGTGTTAAAGCGGCGGTAAGACCGCCAACAGGACGGCGGTAAAAAAAATTGAATCACGACCATGGTGGAAACCGCCAACATAGACAGCCACTTTAACACTCCAACCGCCACGGCGGTACAAACAAACAGCATGGCGGTCACCGCCAACAGACAGGAGGAAGACAATGTACCGCCCACACTATTGTGAGAGGCCAATCCGCCACCTTTTCCGGGGCAGATTCAACGCGAACAAAAACACAGCGGAAACAGGACTTGGAAGGGGAAACACTCACCTCTACACAACCCACAAGGAACCAGGACGCCATGGAGCCAGAAATCCAATTCCTCCCTGCAATAGTTTTCCTGCTCCTCTACCAGGAGCAACAAAGACGGCGTCGATGACCACGGTGAGTGCTGCGCCTACAACACAGGGGAGGGGGGAGGGAAAAGAGAGTGACACACACACACGCAACACCCCCAGCCCCACCCTCACCCACAACACCATACACACAAATACATGCTGCAACAATAGATTTACACCCCCCACACCCCCTGGAAGAACGCAATGACAAAAGGAAATGATTGTAACAATTGTAATCAATAAAAATCCATCAGTCAAAACTTTAAATACAGTATAAACAATTATGTACACCAACTATACAAGTCCGGATAGTGCACCATTCAAAGTCCGTGGACCACTGGGCCCAAAATGCATGGGCGAGGCCCACACTCGATACCAGACTGCAAATGGAGAGAACACTGCTGGGGCATCAGTTCGAAATGAAACAGGCACCTCAGGGGGAAGAGAAGGGGGGGCACCTCAGCCGGATGAGTGCACGACGCCAGCTCCACGAGGGGGCTCCATGCCCATTGATGTATCCTGGGTAGTGCAAAGCCACAGTCTCTCAAGTCTTTTCAGTGGGTGGGTTGCCCACTGCTTTATCCTGGGGAGTGCAAAGCCACAGTCTCACAAGTCTTTTCAGTGGGTGGGTTGCCCACTGCTATATCCTGGGGAGTGCAAAGCCACAGTCTCTCAAGTCTCTCCAGTGGGTGGGTTGCCCACTGCTTTATCCTGGGGAGTGCAAAGCCACAGTCTCTCAAGTCTTTTCTGTGGGTGGCTTACCCACTGCTTTATCCTGGGGAGTGCAAAACCATAGTCTCACGAGTCTTTTCAGTGGGTGGGTTGCCCACTGCTTTATACTGGGGAGTGCAAAGCCACAGTCTCTCAAGTCTCTCCAGTGGGTGAGTTGCCCACTGCTTTATCCTGGGGAGTGCAAAGCCACAGTCTCACAAGTCTTTTCATTGGGTGGGTTGCCCACTGCTTTATCCTGGGGAGTGCAAAGCCACAGTCTCTCAAGTCTCTCCAGTGGGTGGGTTACCCGCTGCTTTATCCTGGGGAGTGCAAAGCCACAGTCTCTCAAGTCTTTTCAGTGGGTGGTTTACCCACTGCTTTATCCTGGGGAGTGCAAAGCCATAGTCTCACAAGTCTTTTCAGTGGGTGGGTTGCCCACTGCTTTATCCTGGGGAGTGCAAAGCCACAGTCTCTCAAGTATCTCCAGTGGGTGGGTTGCCCACTGCTTTATCCTGGGGAGTGCAAAGCCACAGTCTCTAAAGTCTTTTCAGTGGGTGGTTTGCCCACTGCTTTATCCTGGGAGTGCAAAGCCACAGTCTCTCAAGTCTTTTCAGTGGGTGGTTTGCCCACTGATTTATCCTGGGGAGTGCAAAGCCACAGTCTCTCAAGTGGATGCCTTTCTCTACTGGTTCTGTAGGGGGCATGGTGCCCAGAGTGCTTCATCCTGCCAAGGACTGAGGTAGTGGATGTGATACTCCACTGGTTCTGGAGGGGGCTTTGTGCACAGAGTGCTTCATCCTGCCAAGGACTGAGGTAGTGGATGTGATACTCCACTGATTCTGGAGGGAACTTTGTTTCCAGAGTTCTTCATCCTGCCAAGGACTGAGGTAGTGGAGGCCTTTCTCCACTGGTTCTGAAGGGTGCTTTGTGCCCAGAGTGCTTCATTCTGTCAAGGACTGAGGTAGTGGATATGACACTCCACTGACGGTGGTGCAACATGCAAGCTGGCCAGGCTCCTGGAACTGACCACCAGCCTCGTATGACTGACCACTGGGGATGGCAGCCATGTCTGCGGTGGTGCCACTGGCTCAGGATGTCAGGGGGCTGCTGGCGGTGCTGGCGGCGGTGTCAGTAGCGGTGGTGCTGGCGGCGGTGTCAGTATCGGCAGTGCTTGCGGCGGACTCTGTGGCATCGGTGCTGGCGGCGGGCTCTGTGGCATCGGTGCTGGAGGGGGCTCTGTGGCATCGGTGCTGGAGGCGGGCTCTGTGGCATCGGTGCTGACGGCAGCCTCTGTGGCATCGGTGCTGGCGGCGAGCTCTGTGGAAACGATGCTGGCGGGGTCTTTGTGGCGGCGTGCTGGTGGCGGGCTCACTGACTGCGGTTCTGGTGGCAGCCTCACTGACTGCGGTGCTGGTGGCGGGCTCACTGACTGCGGTGCTGGCAGCGGTGTCAGTAGCGGCGGTGCTGGTGGTGGGCTCACTGACTGCGGTGCTGGTGAAGGGCTCAGGCCCGTATTTATACATTTTGACGCTAAACTGCGCTAACGCAGTTTAGCGTCATAAAGTTTAGCGCCGGCTAACGCCATTCTGAAGCGCCATGCGGGCGCCGTATTTATTGAATGGCGTTAGCCGGCGCTAGCAGACCGGCGCTGCCTGGTGTGCGTGGAAAAAAACCAGTAGTAAAGACAGGAGTCATGCCCCCTTGCCCAATGGCCATGCCCAGGGGACTTATGTCCCCTGGGCATGGTCATTGGGCATTGAGGCATGTAGGGGGGCACAAATCAGGCCCCCCTATGCCAAAAAAAAATAAAAAAAATAAAAAAAAATATACTTACCTGAACTTACCTGAATGTCCCTGGGATGGGTCCCTCCATCCTTGGGTGTCCTCCTGGGGTGGGCAAGGGTGGCAGGGGGGGTCCCTGGGGGCATGGGAGGGCAGCTCTGGGCTCATTTTGAGCCCACAGGTCCCTTAACGCCTGCCCTGACCCAGGCGTTAAAAAGAGGCGCTAATGCGGGGTTTTTTGCCCCGCCCACTCCCGGGCGTGATTTTTGCCCGGGAGTATAAATACGACGCATTTGTGTCGCAGTCATTTTTTTGGACGGGAACGCCTACCTTGCATCTCATTAACGCAAGGAAGGCGTTCACACAAAAAAATGACGCTCTTTCCTCATACTTTGGCGCTAGACGCGTTTAACGCCAAAGTATAAATATGGCGTTAGTTTTGCGCCGAATTTGTGTCGAAAAAAACGACGCAAATTTGGCGCGAATGGAGTATAAATATGCCCCTCAGTGTCTGCGGTGCTGGTGAAGGGCTCAGTGTCTGCGGTGCTGGCGGCCGTGTCTGTGGCTGTGGTGCAGGTGGCGGTGGCGGTCGTGGACCTGCCTTTGATTTTTTGGCCCTTTCCCACCTTGGATGGTGGAGCAGCTGTCTTGCCACTTTCCACTTTAGTTTTGCCTGAACCCTTGGTGGCAGGTGTTTTCGCCTTCTCCCTCCGGGATGTGGGCAACTTTTTCTGTTTTGGAGGTGGGGGAATGTCCTTGCCCTCGCTCCTTGGGACACTGGCAGCCCTGTTGCTTGGCGCACTCCAAAATCCCGCTATTGCTGGCACCACTGTGCCCGGTGATGTGGTGGCTGAGGTGCTGGGTTGGGACCTGGAAAGGCAGGCCCTAGGGGACGGTGTAGGGAAGAGGTCAACATTTGATAGGAAAAGCTTTTTAGACACACTGGGGTGGGTAGATGGAGGGGGTTTGGGAGTGGAGGAAGAGGTAGTGGATGTAGGAGGTGTACGTTTGCTGACTTTGGGTGAAGGTGCATGGGCTGGAGGCTGTTGTGAGGTGGATGGCTGTTGGGTGGGTGTGTGACTGCGTTTGTGTACTTTGGGAGGAGGGCTCACACTGGGAGAGGACACAGGAGATGTGTGAATGGTAGTGGGGTGGTGAGTGCACGTGAGTGGTGTGTGGTGATGGGCGTGCTGGTGATGGAGGTAGTGGCTGAAGATGTAGTGCATGCAGGTGTGAGTGGAGATGAGACAGGGAGGGAGGAGGGAGACGTGGAGGAGGGGGACACAGTGGAGGCAGTGGATGTTGGTATGTCTGCATGGGTATGGTGCTTGTGTGAGTGCCTGTGGGATGTGTGGTGCTTATGTTTGCCTGAGCCACCCTTGTGTGTTGAAGTGTGTTCATGCTGGTCTGATGGTGTACTTGGGATAGGCTGAGGTACAGGGGATTGGGTCTGGGTGGAGGAGGTTGGAGGGGGAGACTGGACACAGTGACAATGGCTGCCATCAGTGCTGAGGCCAGAGCCTGAAATGCTCTCTGTTGGGCTGCCTGGCCAGAATGTATGCCCTCCAGGTATGCATTTGTTTGTTGCAAATGCCTCTCTACACCCTGGATGGCATTCAGAATGGTAGACTGCCCAACAGTGAGGGATCTCAGGAGGTCAATAGCCTCCTCACTGAGGGTAGCAGGGCTGACTGGGGCAGGGCCTGCGGTGCCTGGGGCAAAGGAGATGCCCACCCTCCTGGGTGAGCGGCCACGGGACACACGCTGAGGGGCTGCTGGGAGGGCGGTGCTGGTAAGGGGGGTGGCGGCTGTAGATGGGGTGGGCACAGAGGAGGAGTTGGTGTTGCTGATCTCTGCTCCTGTCCCCGCCGTGGAGCACCCATCGCCCTCCGTCCCACTGGTGACTTCCGACTCCGTTGTCTTGCCCTCCAGGGCCATGTGGGATGCAGCTCCCTCCTGCTCCGGTGGCACTGCTCCTCCGCCTGATGATGCTAATGCATACAAGAACAGGGAGACCACAAAAAGGGGGGGGGAGAAAGAAGAAAGACATGTTCAGTGCATGCAATTCCGCTACCGTTGGCAACCACTACAGACACAGCAGCCCTCTGCACTACGCCATGCACTTAGAGTTCCCTAATTAATCACAGGGACATGGGGTACAAGGCCTATGCCCGATTGCTGCACACATGGAAGTCACAGGAGCCTGACTAGGTGTAGATGGCTCTTACCACTGGTGGGGTTGGGGTGCCACATAGCCTGCCTCACAAAGGGTCCTTGCCAGAAAGCTTGCCCAGGCCTAGGGTAGCCCACTGCCCACCTCCCCAACCCAGACACCTCCTAATGTGCGCAGAGTCAGATGGATGTGTCTGTACTCACCCCCTTGTGGCTGCTGTGATGCCCTCAAGCGCCCATCCAACTCCGGATACGCCACCGCCAGGATCTGGAACATCAGGGGGGTCATGGTGCAACGGACACCCCTCCCACGTTAGGAGGCCATCCCCAGCTGGGCCTCTGCTGTCTTCTTGCTCCAGCGGCGAATGTCCTCCCATCTTTTCAGGCAGTGGGTGCTCCGTCTGTGGTGGATCCCCAGGGTCCGGACGTCCTTCGCGATGGCACGCCAAATAGCCTTCTTTTGGTGGGCGCTGACCTAGAGGAATAGTACAGGGGAAAAGGATGATCTATACCCGTCCGGACCGTCACAGTCATTGGCCCACGTTCCCACCCTTACCCTGACGCACATACACTCACTGTCCGCTCATGCAGGCCTCAGTCCCCCCCGTATCTTCCATCCACACCACTCCAAACAGGCATTGAACATACAGCATGCTCACGGTGTACTCACCTGTTTGTCTGGAGGACCGTAGAGTAGCGTGTACTGTGGGAGGACCCCATCCACTAACTTCTCCAACTCCTCCGAAGTGAAGGCAGGGGTCCTTTCCCCAGACACATGTGCCATCGTCGCTTCCAGACACAGGTCACAGCAGCACTTGCAGTCTAGGTCCTCTCCTGTCGAATGTCAGGTATCAAGTGAGTGAACAGAGAGAAAATGGCGGTCACGTCCGCGGCCGGCGTACGTCGTCATTGGCTCCTGGGACCCATAGGGCCCAATGTTAACCAATGCAGGATTGCGCCGCGGTCTTTGACCGCCTACCGCGACAGTGTACAACGCCAGCGTAGTTACCTCATATCCCCTGATCCCACATTACAGGTCAGGCAGCCGCCATTTCAGGTGGCCACATGGCATTATTTTTAAATGCGTCACACATATCTAGGCCTTGCATACATACAGTGACAGGCACATAGCGGATTGACAAATGTGTGCAATAAATTCTTTTTTTACTACCTCAGTGTTGGCTGACTCTGTGCTCGCTGTTCTCGTCCATAGGGCACGTCCGCTGGGGCAGGTGAGGAGATGGCGGCATCCTCCGGTGCACAGACCGCTGGTGGACCTGTCAACAATGGAAGACAGACACATCATTATCACTTACAGACTTGATCATGCCACAATCCAGGAACTGTGGGCCAGATGTAGCAAAGGTTTGCGAGTCGCAAATGGCCTGAATCGCTATATGCGACTGCGCAAAATCAGAAATAGGATGCAAAAATCCCATTTCCGACTCGCAAAAAGCGATGTGAGCCGTTACCGACTCGCAAAATGTGCGACCCCATTTTGCGACCCGCAAATAGGAAGTCGCAATTTGCGAGTCGCAAACCATATGCAATTGCAACTCGCAAATTGCGACTAGTCACAAAAAGCCCAGTTTGCATGTTCCATTTACCACTAACTCAGAGCAGGTGGTAATCATTACCAAAGTATAAAAGGAGACCCAGAAGGCATCTGGGTTACTCAAGATGGCGGAGATATACCTGATAGCAGTGAGGAGGAGAGTCCACGCAGCCCAGCAGAGGAGGAGGAGGAGCCAGAGACAGGAGAAGATTTACAGAACAAGGCAGACTCTTTTTCAGCAAACTGAGGAAGAAATCTACGACAAATACCGACTTAGCAGCGCAGCTATACTTGAATTAATTGAATTACTCCAGCCACAGCTAGAACGCCAAACTCTGCGCGGCTGCGCTATCCCTACGCATGTGCAAGTGCTATGCTCACTGCACCTCTTGGCCTCGGGGAGCTATCAGGGGGTCATTGCTGTGGCAGGTGGGGTATCTCAAAGTGCACTATCAAGGTTCCTCAGGGCATTCCTAGATGCCAAACTATCACACATGTCTCACTTCATATACCTACCCAGGAATGAGGCAGAAATGAACAGCACCAAGTTGGACTTTTACCGGATTGCCAACTTTCCCCATGTCATTGGGTGTGTAGATGGGACACATATTCAAATATGCCCCCCTGCAAACCTGGAATATCTGTTCCGCAACAGAAAGTGTACCCACTCACTCAATATTCAGGTTGTTTGTGACGCCCATTATGTCATCACTGACATTGTCGCAAAATTTCCAGGCAGTACTCATGACTCCTACATTTTTAGGCACAGTGGGATACACCAACGCCTGGAACGTGGGGAGTTTGGAGACGGATACCTCCTGGGTAGAGCTGAATACACCTTGTAGACATACACACAGATCAATGTGCACACCTACCAGGACTTTCTAACAGTGTACTGTTTGTGCCCAACAGGTGACAGTGCATATGCACTACGGCCATGGATTATGACTCCGTACTTAACACCCAGCAATGAATGTGAGAGACGATACAACAGTGCACATAAGAGGACCAGGAACCTGATTGAACGCACCTTCGGATTGCTGAAAGCACGGTTCAGATGCCTCCACCGAAGTGGAGGTGCCCTCCAGTATACCCCCATTACAGCATTCAAAATTGTTGTCGCATGCGCTATCCTGCACAATATTGCCACCCGACATGGGCTACCTCTCACCCCTGCAGACCCAGATTCTGAGGATGAAGAGCAGGAGCAACCACATCGCCATCATGGGGATTGGAGCATCGCAAATCAAGGCAGACTGAGACGGCAACACATCGCAACCCAATACTTTGGAAGGTACGTGTCAACTTCAACCATACTCACCTATTGACCAAAAACTCAATTTGTTAAGTGGAACAAAAAAACTATTTAATATGTGCAGAAATTGAACTATTTACAATGACAAACTGTTCAGGGAGTTCAGAAAGCCAACCATGCAAGGGGCACATTGTCGTCATGTACTCCAACATCAGGGACAGGGTTTAGTTTATGACCTACGGAGGCCTCTGCCAGCCTGGCTGGTCCCAGGTTGTTCTGCAGTGCTCTGCCTGGTACTCCCACTCCGGAGCACCCTGGTGTCACCAGCAGAGACACTGCTCACAGTGGAGCCCTCTTCGCTGTCCTGTGGGGTGTCCCCTGTACCCGTGGACACATGCTGTGCCTCCATTAGATCGATCACATGGGTGATCCGGCCCAGGCCTCTTGCCACATCACCTGCAAAGTGGCCCATTTCCACCTGGAGGCCGACTGTTCTTCTGGACAGGCCAGTGGTGTTGACTGCCAGTCTACCAATTGAGGAGGCCATCCTGTCCAGCCTCTGGAGCAGCTGGTGGTCCCTGCGCCGCCCACCCTCGCTCTGTGACAGCAGTCCAGCCACCAGTTCCCGCATGGACAGGGCTAGGTCCCCAGTGTTGTTTCCTATGACGTCCAATTGTGCATGGAGCTGCTGCATGCTGGTCTCATTGCTCCTTACAAAGCGGTGCAGAACCCCACTAATCCTCCCTAACGTTTGGTTCTGCAGGCGCTGACCACGTAGCAGTTGTGCCTTGGTCATGGTGGTGGATGGACGCCCGGACTCAGCCTGCAGCCCTGCTCTCCTCAACCTGCGTCACCTGCGCAGCGGTGGATGCCCTGTGGGATGTACCGTGGCACTCCTGGCTGTTGCTGGTGCAGCCTCCGGAACCACTGTTGCAGCAGGTGTAGTCATCAAGGGGATGGTGTTGGTGGTGCAGGTGGGAGTGTTGGCAGCTCCTGTGCTTTCCTCATGGGGCTGGCTGACTGTTGGCACCTGGCTGCTGTGGATGGTGGTGGTGTCTTGTGAGAGACCTGTGGGACATGGGGAACAGACTGTCAGTGTCTACTATCTGTTGCACACTTCCTAATAAACATTTGCCTATTGACTGCCTACTTGACTACATTGCCCATAATGCATCATTCTGGTGTTTGCTACCCTGAAATGGAGCTATCTTGGTTGTGCATGCCCCTGTGTACATGGTGGGTGGGGGTATGGCATTGATGGGGGTACAGGCATATCACATGGTACTCACCGGTTGATGTTGTGGGTTCAGAGGTGTCCAGATCTCCGAATCCTGTAACTGCCTCCTGCTCCAGGGTCTCCTCCACCCTTTCCTCCAGGGGTGTGGTTGGTGGTACGGATGATGGTCCCCCTCCTGTGCCTCTCATCTCCCGGAGCCTTTCTGCCACCCTCTCCTTGGTCCGGGAGCGGAGGTCATACCACCTCTTCTTGATCTCATCCACACTCCTGTGGCTGACCCCCAGGGAGTTCACCTTTTCCTGAATATCCAGCCAGATTTGTTTTTTAGTTGAGTCTGGCACATTGAGGGCTGCCTTCCCAAAAAGATCATCATAGTGCTGACAGCATTCCTCTGTCAGCACCTCCAGCTCCTTCTCAGAAAATTTTAATTTCCTCTTTCTGGGAGTGTCTGCCATTGTTGCTGTAGCTCTGTTTGCAGTTCTGCTGTTAAAAAGGGTGTGGTCCTCCCTCCTCCCAGGTGTATTAGTAAACTTCCTGGCTGTGATGTCATCATCATGTGCCAGGAAGTGTTTCCAGAGAGTTCTGGAGTGGTTTCTGGAGTGTTCTGCAGCACCTGCAATCAATTTACATGATACTCGCAATTTGCGACACCCACTCACAAATTGCGTGTCCATTTTTCGCGCGGTCGCAAAAAGCGACCTCGCAGACAGCGGACTCGCTATCTGCTTTGCGACTCGCACCCGTAAATTGTACCTGCATTCCTATTAGCGACACGCAATTTGCGAGTCGCACATGCTCGCAAATTGCGAGTCGCTAATTTTTTTGTACCTACATCTGGCCCTGTGTGCCCAGTTGAAGCCAGACCTGATTTCAGCTATCCACCATCCCACAGGAATCCCCCTCTAGTGCAGGTCCTGTCAGTACTCCATTTCCTGGCAAGTGGGTCTTTTCAAACAACAGTGGCCATTGCATCAGGGATATCCCAGCCTATTGTCTCAAACGTGTTGCCCAGAGTATTGTCTGCCCTGCTGAAACACATGCGCAGCTACATCGTTTTCCCTCAGGTGGAGGATTTGGCCACAGTGAAAGGTGACTTCTATGCCCTGGGACATATCCCCAACATCATAGGTGCCACTGATGAGACATATGTGGCCTTGGTACCCCCCAGCTGGAGTGAACAGGTGTACAGAAACAGGAAGAGCTACCATTCAATGAATGTGCAGATGGTGTGTTTGGCCGACCAGTACATCTCCCATGTGAACGCCAGGTTTCCAGGCTCAGTGCATGACGCTTACATTTTGAGGAATAGCAGCATCCCTTATGTGATGGTGCAACTCCAGAGGCACCATGTGTGGTTAATAGGCGAGGACAAGGACCCTATACCCTATGAATAGTTGTCTGGGGTTGTCCCTAAGGGTTAGTGTGTGTCTAACAGTTGTCCCTCAACATTTGCAGGTGACTCTGGGTACCCCAACCTGTCATGGCTACTGACCCCAGGGAGAAATCCAAGGACAAGGGCAGAGGAACGCTACAATGAGGCACATGGGCGAACTAAGAGAGTGATAGAAAGGACCTTCGGCCTCCTGAAGGCCAGGTTCCGGTGCCTCCATATGACAGGTGGTTCTCTCTACTACTCACCAAAGAAGGTGTGCCAGATCATCGTGGCCTGCTGTATGCTGCACAACCTGGCTTTGCGACAACAGGTGCCTTTTCTGCAGGAGGATGGTCCAGAAGGAGGTCTTGTGGCAGCGGTGGAGCCTGTGGACAGTGAAGAAGAGGAGGCAGAAGAAGAGGATATCGACAACAGAAACAACGTGATCCAGCAATACTTCCAGTGAGACACAGGTAAGAAGACATCACTGCCTCCTACACCTCATACAATTGTTAGACCTATCATATGTCTGTGACTTTCACCCAGTGTATGGACCCTGACCTGTCACTTTGCCTTTCCATTTCACAGATGTGGGTCCCACTGTGTGACCTCTGCTATGTTACCTCATGGACAAGAGCTGTGTGACATAGGTATGTTGACAATACAATGGACATTGCTATTTTCCTTAGTTATAGCAAATACACATTTGTGAAGGCACAGACTGACTCCAGATTGTTTTGTGATTCAAGGGTGTTTATTTAAGTGCAAATTAGTGGAGGGGGTTGGAAAATGGTCAGGGGTGATGGTGGAGGAAGGTCCATGGCAGAGTCCAGTTATTTGTCTCATGGGTGCATTGTACAAATGGGGATAGGAAGTGGAGCTAGGGCAGTTTAAGGATGGACAGGGTGACGAAGTGGGATAGAAGGATGACATTCAGGGTGGCCTCATTTCTTGGCAGGGGTCTTGGCATTGTTCTCTGTCTTTGTCCTGGATCTCAGGGACTGTTTGCGGGGTGGTTCTCCATCTGCAGGGGGTGGGGTGCTGGTGTCTTCGTCCTGTGGCGGTGCCTCCTGTCCACTAGCGCCGGCGGAGGTGGTGGGCAGTTCATCATCGAGGCTAGTGTCAGGGGCCCCTGTTGTGCCACAGTGTCCCTCCTGGTGTTCACAAGGTCCTTCAGCACCCCTACAATGGTGACCAGGGTGGTGTTGATGGACTTGAGTTCCTCCCTGATCCCCAAATACTGTTCCTCCTGCAGGTGCTGGGTCTCCTGAAACTTGACCAGTACCGTTGCCACCGTCTCCTGGGAATGATGGTACGCTCCCATGATGTTGGAGAGGGCCTCGTTGAGAGTGGGTTCCCTGGGCCTGTCCTCCCCCTGTCGCACAGCAGTCCTCCCAGTTCCCCTATTTTCCTGTTCCTCTGTCCTCTGAACCGTGTGCCCACTGCCACTGCCCCCAGGTCCCTGATGTTCTTGGGTTGGTGGGTTTGCCTGGGTTCCCTGTAGTGGTGGACACACTGCTGCTTGACGTGTCCTGGGGACAGAGGGATGGGCCCGCTGGGTGGGTGCTGTGTTGGTGTTTCCTGAGGGGGGAGGCTCTGTGGTGGCATGTGCCAGTGTGTGGGGAACCGACTGTCCGAGTTCCCAGATGGGCCGGGCTAGTCATCTAGATCCAGTTGGGCAGAGCTGCTGTCATCACTGTGGGCCTCTTCTGTGGGGAGCCAAGGGGGAGTACATGTCTGGAACCTCCTGTCCGGTGATGTTGGGTAGGGGTCCTGCAGGGGTGTAAAGGCATGATTATTGCATCTTTGTGTGCCATCGTATGCAATTGGTGGATGACCCTGTACCCCAGTGCTTACATTCTTGTCTGGGACCTTGTGTGATATTTGGTTTGGGGATCTGTAGTGGACATGCTTTGGTGATGGGTGTCCATGCTTTAGTGTTGCATGCAGAGCTTGGTGTTGGGATGGGTGGTTTGTGATAGTGGGACATATGTGAGGTGTTGGAGTGATGGGGGTGAGAGTGAGGGTGGGGGTATGTGATAGCATGCAGGTAGGGTGGGGGATGCAATAGTTAAAATTTGCCTTACCAGAGTCCATTCCTCCTGCTACTCCTGCAAGGCCCTCAGGATGCAGTATAGCCAAGACCTGCTCCTTCCATGTTGTTAGTTGTGGGGGAGGAGGTGGAGGTCTGCTGCCAGTCCTCTGGACTGCAATCTGGTGTCTTGAGACCATGGAACGCACCTTCCCCCGTTGGGTGTTCACCTCTTCCTGATGTCATCCTGTGTTCTTGGATGCTGTCCCACTGCGTTGACCCTTTCTACGATTCTGCACCATAGCTCCATCTTCCTAGCAATGGAGGTTTGCTGCACCTGTGATCCGAATAGCTGTGGCTCTACCCGACCCTGAGCTCCTCCTCAGAGAACCTGGGGTGTCTTTGTGGTGCCATGGTGTGGTGTGGGTGATGTGTGAGGTGGTGTGTGTTGTGATGTGTGAGGGGATGTGTTTGTGTGTGTTGTGTGAGGTGCGTGGATGTTGTGTGAGTGATGGTGTTGTGTGCCTGTGGATGCTAGTTTGTTGATGGTGGTGTGCTTCGTTCTCAATTTCTGTTGTAGGGGTTTGTGGGTGATGGGGGGTGTGTTTTATATTGTGTTGAGTGTGTGAGAGTGGTGTGTGTATGTGTATCAGGTGTGTGTATTTCGATTTGTCCAATGTGGTTGTGTTTTGTAAATGTGTGTGCATTTTTAGCGCGGCGGTGTGTACCGCCAATGGAATACCGCGCTTGAAAGACCGCCGCGTGGATTCGTGGGTCGTGATAGTGTGGGCGTATTCCTGTTGGCGTGACGGTGGAGGTTTTGTTATTGCCAGTTTATTACTGACCTTTGGTGTGGTAGACTTGTGTGGGTGTCTAGATTTTGGCGGATTCCGGCCTGGCGGTCGTAATAGCTGTAGCGGATTTACGCCGCCGCAGCGGTGTGTTGGCGGTCTTCTGCATGGCGGTAAGTGGCATTTACCGCCAACGTTGTAATGAGGGCCATTATTCTTACATATTTTCATTATTTCACACATTTTGTAGTTATTTTAGTACAGCTTTCGTATAAGTGGCTGCCATACCCCGTGGGCACATTTTCAACGTGCACATTATTTTCCCTACAATTAATTTCTCTACGAGATTTTAGTTAATTAAAACACATAAACATTCATTAATAATTTCTAATTAGCATATCTACGTCAACACTATTCAAATAGCTTTCACTTTGTCTCATTGTCTTTTCCTTTCTGCGATGAAATGTGCAATTTGTCCTAAAATATACATCAGTGCACACCAGCCCTTTGAGAAATTAGTTTCCAATCTCCAAGTCCTTGAGTAGGTATTTCCTTAGTATTATACCTAGTTACCCTCTGCCTGCAGTAAACTCACTAAAGATGTCCAGGTACTGCATGACTGTTCTCCAATCAACCCTAAAGTTCTGTTGGTGAAACTGCCCTTATTAGAACCTTTTTATATTGGAGCCAAAACAAATCTACCTCAGTGAAAACAAATTTAGTTTTCTAAGCAAATCATTATCCTGAAAATGTATATCAGAAAGCCAAAGACAAAAAAGGTCCTCATTATGAGTTTGGCGGTCTGACGGTAAGACTGCTGTGGTGGCTGCTGCCAAAAGACAGCCATGTTGGCGGTCATCCGACTGCAGTACTAAGAGGTACATAGCTCACACCACCAAAAAAACAGCCAAATTTCCAAAAGCACCAGGGCGCTGGCAGAAGGAAAAAAGGAGGTCACACCACCAGCCCAACAAAAATCCTTCCATCAGAATGTGGTCCACAAATCACGACAGCAGTTCTCCCATGGCAAAAAAACATTGGCAGTGTGAACCGCGCCGGTCTGAACTCACATCACACTGAACACCACACCACATTGGATAGTTTGAATAACCCACATGTGATGCACATCCACAAACTCAACACACCTACACACTCCAATATATAACACACCCCTACACAACCCACAATCCTTTACAGACAGAACACTCTCACAGCCACAGAGGAGGAATAACTATCACAGAATTATCGATAAATACTTTTGGCACTCATACACATTTCAACACGCATACATCACAGAGCTCCCCAATGTACACAACACACAATTTACAATCACACACAATACACTAACATCACAGTACCTACACCTCATCCCTAATGTTTTTTTAATCTTTTTTTAACACTACCTCACCGTCTATACCACTGCTACCATGTTCCCACAAAAACACCCACGTTTTCGAGATGATGAGTTGAGGGTCTTGGTGGACGAAATAGTCAGGGCAGAGCCACACCTGTTCGGAGCACAGGTTCATCAAACATCAATAGCCAGGAAAATGGATCTGTGGCAAAGGATAGTCAACAGGGTGAATTCTGTAGACAGCTATCCATGCACAAGGGAGGACATCAGGAAGAGGAGAAACAACCTCAGGGGGAAGGTACGTACCATGGCATCCTGGCACCAGCTGGTGGTACTCAAAACTGGCGTTGGGCCCCCAATTCCTCCCCTCTACTTTCACATTTTGGGAGGAGAAGGTCTTGGATACACTGCATCCTGAGAGCCTGACTGGAATACCTGGGGGGTGGAGTCTGTTAAGTCCCCACAACATACATGTCACCAAAATGTTTTGTCTTGCATGCTCCCTCACCACCTCACCCCACCTCCATTACCAAACCACCCATCACCCCTCTGTGCCAAGTATACAAATACCTTTCTCTGGCATGACACATGTCCACTAAACTCACCTGGGTCCACAGGCCTTGGAAATGGGATGTTAGGTCAAGGGAACTAATATCACTGCAATTCCCAGAAGGCAATAGTCCACTGTAAAGAATACCAGAACAGTGCACCAAATGTGAGATGCCATGCATGTGAAAATAACAACCAATGTAACCAATCATGAATGTTACAATGTGAAACAGTGTATGGCAATGATAGCAACGCAATGGCCCACTCCCAGTACCATGACAAGCAAAACACAGCTACAGCTGAGTGCCCAATCAAAGTGCCCTTAGAAAAACAATTCCTAAAATGTAAATTTACTGGGTGGGAACTCTAGATGCCCATGCAGCACATCCAGATAGAGGTCAATATCAATTGCCTACTCCCATACTGTGTCCCTGCTCTGGCACTATTGTGCGGCTTTTTGTGCCATGTATCTTGCCATACACTCCACTAGGCACAAAAAGGTTATCACCCATGTGATTAGTCAGGCAACATAAGAGGCTATCCGCAGTCAAATAACTACCAACATACCTTAACATCTTTGGGCATGGTGTATGGTATTGAAATATCAGAGTCTCGTGTTGTACGAAGTAAGATTTGGTATCAGCTGTCATTGTCATTTCTGGGGATCATGTTAAGGCATTGTGTACATCTCGCACAACATCACCAATTGTAAAACTTAAACATAACTTGTTGTATCACTTACAGCAACTCTGTGTTCCACACCTCCCACAGGTAACCCTTGCCATTGTCACCATGGAGAGGATACCATAGACTACCACAGCCCCTGTGGATGAAGGCCCCAGTGAGGACCACACCCCTGGATGTTTGTACACTGACGACGAAGCTGGCCCATCAGGGACACCTGGTCAGTAAACAACTATCAGCCTCATCCTGCCCACATTGACTCCTCCCAGCCCTGTTGCATCTATATCACAGGCAACCATTAGCCCCCAAATCTGTTTCCCAAGGACTGTTTCTTCCAGGACAGGTATCTGAGTCTCCTCTTGTCACCCCTGACAATGATGGACCTGCCACCACTGGGAGAGGGCATACTGTGCCAAGGGCACAGGCACATGGGGGTAGGGTCTGTGGTAGGGATGGTGCGGGCCAGAGGATGGGGGCTCAAAGGGACAATACTGACCAGGAAACCATCTCCCAAGTCTTGGGAGCCTACCAAAGTTGTAAAGGTATGATGGGCCAAGTACTTACCATGATGGGGGAAATCCAACAGCTGCAAAGGGACAACCACCAGGGAGCCATGCAGCAGTGGTAGGCACAAAATGCCATCCTGGCTTCTATTGCTGGGGTGCTCAGGGTCTTTAACACTACCCTTAGTAGGTCTGCCACACAACATCAGGCCTCTTCCACTGGTAATGAGTCTTCAGGCCCTTCAACACCTGCGGCTGCTAGTGAAATGGAGGCCCTGCCAGGGGTAGGCCATGCCTCAGACACCCCACCCTCTGTAACAGAGAAACCCTATCTCCCCTGCAAACGTGGAAGTCCACCCAGTCATCCAGAAAGAGCAGATGCCAAGATCAAACCCACTGCCAGCAAATGAATGTCTCCTGATTGTTTATCCTTGCGTGCCACAGATACACCCTGTTGACTGTTCTGAAACCTAACTCCATTTTCCTATGGTGCAAGGACACTGGACTTGTGTCCTCAAATAGTGAAGCAGCTACCCTGATGATTTCCACCATGACAGAACCATTCACTGTTTACTTTCTGTTATTTCTGTTCGATTCACACATTTTACATTGCACTCCCCAACAAATATCACTTAAACACAGGTCCTGTGTAAATGCCATGTATCAACCATGTACAACTGTCATGTATGACAACTCTCGTACCAATATGTCCCTCTATATTGTATAACCTTTGGTATGGACTTTACATGTATACAGTATCACCTTGAGACCCATTACATTAGGATTGTAACATAGACGTGAGCCCAAACAGCTGTATTTCACATCTCTACACATTTATTGTAGATTTGAAACCAACAGATAGAGTATTACTTCTGGCAACTTCTGAATGTCAGCTTAGGTGTCATACACTACTAAGCCAAAGGATACTGAAGTTAGAGACATGTCAGTCTTCCCTCAAGCCAGGAAGCAAACAGTTTGGTACTTTGTATCACCAGGTAACGCCTTATCACATTCCCATACCTTAGCTTCCTAATAATCATACCCCATGATACAAACAGAGATCAGTACTGATGTCCCCAGTTCTGGAACACTTCCATGGTGAAGTACCTGTAGGTTTGCCACTCACCTATGTCAGTCCTCAGAGACATGCACATTGGTCAGCAAAGTAGTAACACACTGACAGCTATGTGTAAGGTAGGTCACAAGCAACAGAAACCATTATGATGGTAGAGGCTCTCGTACACCATTTTCACATGTGCCAGACACATATGGACACACACATGGTACCATCTGACCACCTGTAGTACCAAATAGGTCTTCTTGCTAGGAAAACACACTTCCATCCTAGTGTCCTGACAGTCTGGCCACATAAGTGACACTCCACATACTCACGTCGTCTCTTCTCTCCGCAGGAGAGCGATGCATCGATCCGGTCAGCACTCTCGGGTCCAGGCAGGCCTTGCGCTGTTTTTTCACGCCCAGCAGTACTTGAGTCGGAAATCCCGCTGCACGATGATCTGAAAACCCCGCAGAGCGGGTTGTGATCTCCAGCCTCCGTCAGCGATGCTGCACGTCGTTTCTCCTGCTCTGTGTGTCGATTCCTCTGTCGCATTTTCTGTGAGTGACGTTTCTCAGCTGCGGAGCCGGCGGTGCGTCGTTTCTTCAGCTGCAGATTGGAGTTGCGTCGATCTTTTCCCCGCACGGCACTCTGTGTGTGGATTTCCTTGTCTTTAGGCTGCCAGCTTCTCCTTTCAGGGTCCCAGGAACTGGATGGGCACCACAGGGCAGAGTAGGAGTCTCTCCAGAGACTCCAGGTGCTGGCAGGGAGAAGTGTTTGCTGCCCCTGAGACTTCAAACAGCAGGAGGCAAGCTCTAAATTAAGCCCTTGGAGATTTCGTCTCAAGATGGAAGGCACACAAAGTCCAGTCTTTGCCCTCTCACTCTGGCAGAAGCAGCAACTGCAGGATAACTCCACAAAGCACAGTCACAGGCAGGGCAGCTCTTCTTCCTCAGCTCTTCAGCTCTTCCCCAGGCAGAGGTTCCTCTTGTTTCCAGAAGGGTTTCTAAAGTCTGTGGGTTTGGGTGCCCTTCTTATACCTAATCTCTCCTTTGAAGTAAGCCTACTTCAAAGTAAAGTCTCTTTTGAATGTGAAATCCTGACTTGCCCAAGCCAGGCCCCAGACACTCATCAGGGGGTTGGAGACTGCATTGTGTGAGGGCAGGCACAGCCCTTTCAGGTTTGAGGGACCACTCCTCCCCTCCCTCCTAGCGCAGGTGGCTCATCAGGAAATGCAGACTACACCCCATCTCCCTTTGTGTCACTGTCTAGTGTGAGGTGCAACCAGCCCAACTGTCAAACTGACCCAGACAGGGAATCCACAAACAGGCAGTCACAGAAATGGTATAAGCAAGAAAATGCTCACTTTCTAAAAGTGGCATGTTCAAACACACAATCTTAAAATCAACTTTACTAAAAGATGTATTTTTAAATTGTGAGCTCAGAGACCCCAAACTCCAAATGTCCATCCGCTCCCAAAGGGAATCTACACTGTAATCGGATTTAAAGATAGCCCTCATGTTAACCTATGAGAGGGACAGGCCTTGCAACAGTGACATATAAAACATATTACTCGATGTCCTACCTTAACCATACACTGCACCCTGCCCTTGGGGCTACCTAGGGCCTACCTTAGGGGTGTCTGACATGTAAGAAAAGGGAAGGTTTAGGCCTGGTAAGTGGGTACACTTGCCAAGTCGAATTTACAGTTAAAACTGCACACACAGACACTGCACTTGCAGGTCTGAGACATGAATACAGAGCTACTTATGTGGGTGGCACAATCAGTGCTGCAGGCCCACTAGTAGCACTTGATTTACAGGCCCTCAGCACCTCTAGTGCACTGTACTAGGGACTTACTAATAAATCAAATATGCCAATCATGGATAAGCCAATTACATACACATTTTGTAAAGGAGCACTTGCACTTTAGCACTGGTAAGTAGTGATAAAGTGCCCAGAGTAAAAAAAACAGTAAAATCTGAGTCCAGCACACATCAACAACCTGGGGAACAGAGGCAAAAAGTTAAGGGAGACCACGCCAAGGATGAAAAAGTCTAACAAGACCCATAATGCTGTACATGACTTTCTTTACTATGTGTAAATAACTAAGATGAGCGGGTTCACAAAGTAGGTATTAACCTTTGCAAATTCACCATTGTTACATGTGTTGTAGAAATGGATTTGGATTCCGTTACACTCCAACTTTGGATATGCCAAATTAAGTTGGTGCATCTGTGGTTTTTGCCATTGTGAATGTTATGGACACAGTTACAAGTTATGAATGTGATTGTTAAGCAGCATGCTGTGTTGTAATTGGAATGTGATGAGGTAACTTTCATAGGACATGACATCTGGGAATGGTCTGAGAAAGTGTAGATTTGGAGTATGTATGAATGTGATATCAAAGTCAACACTAATTGCCATTGATGGATTGTTGTTTCATAGTGATGCTCTATTTTGGGAACCACTTTTTATGTTGGCAAGTAATCTTGTGCAGGAATAGTTTGTGTTATGGATGTACTGATAGGATGGTGATGTAGGTCAGATATTTGGCTTATGTTGTGTGTGACATTGTTGTCATACATGGTTGTGGAAGGTAAGTTGTTGTGACATGATATTGGCTCAAATGGTTCCTACCTGGGGGTGTTTTACACATAGATGTGACGTTACTGTTGTGTATGGTGTTATCTATGTGTATGTAAAGAATGTGATGACCCTACCTCACTCTCTGTTTCTCAGCATCAGCATCGGCAGGTGGAGGAGACAGGGCACAGCCGAATGGGAAAGCTGATGGTCATGGGGCCCGAAGTCAGGATACTACTGACATCGAGGGACCTAGTGTCCCGGAGGGCGAGGGGAGTGCCACGGGGGAGACACAATCAAGTTCTTCATCTTTGGAATCCTCCTCCAGTGGACACTCTCTGGTGGTGGCGGACCCATTGGGGACCACCCCAGCACCATCTCAGTCCACCACCCTCCTTACTACCACTGCCCTCCCTGTAGCTCCCCACCCAGTTGGCCGTGCCCGCTCACCCAAGACGGTGGGTGTCTCCTTTGCCAGAGGCACCTCTGCCCCTGCACCTGTCAGCCCTGCTGCCCTCAGTGAGGAGGCTATTGACGTCCTGAGGTCGATCTCTGTGGGTCAGTTGACCATTGTGAATGCCATCCAGGGACTGGAAGCTCAAGCCCAACAAAGCAATGCGTTCCTGGAGCGCATTCACAGTGCACTGGCTGGCCTACAGAGATCCTTTCAGGCTCTGGCCTCCACATTGATGGCAGCCAGTCACCCATTGTCTACCGTTCACCCTCCACCTTTCTCTTCCCAAACCCAAACCCCTCTCCCCCAACTCAACTAAAGCACACAGACAGACAGGCATGCATCCAACTCAATATCCAAAGGTAGCTCAGACAAACATATGCACCACAAGACACACCACTGGCATGCACACAAACAATATGCAGATGCAAACACAGCAAGTCACAACCTGCCCTGACACCCCCACCATCCCAGCATCACTGACACTATACATGACACACCTGCAGACACCACACAAACATTCACAGATCCAGCCACAATGCCTATCCTACCCACAGTCAACACAATAGCAGAACCTCAGACATCCACCCCAGTCACCAGACCCGCAGACACCACAACCACTGACACCACTACATGTAGCAAATCCACCATACCTGCAATCACCACCCCAACAGACAGTCACCCACCCACCACGGTATTCCCCTGCACCTCCACCCCCCTCAGTCCCTTACACATAAACACCCTCATTCACCCACCCAACAGACACCTACCCAGAAGCATACCTCCCACAAACATGTACCCATGACACTCACACATACACGTCACACAACCACTCCCTCATCCTCCACACCCAAATCCCCTTCCGATGACCATCCCCGTGTGTCTAAAAAGTGATCCTTTCATGTTTTGACCTTTTCCCTACTCCTCTTCCCCCGTGACACCCCTAAATGCTGTTTCCCTTTCCAGGCCCATTCCTTCCATGTCCAAGGCTTCCTCTACCCCCCCTTCAAATACCCATGCCCTTCCCCACCAAGAATTCTTCCCCTCCCAAGACAACCCAACACTCCCCTAAGAGTGGACCTAACCCCCCTCCCAAGCCAAATCCCAAAGGACCCCCTCCAACGCCTAGGCCAAATCTCCCCCTTCTGCTCCCCCCAATAATCCCTGAGGTGCCTGTCTGCCCCCTTAATGCCCCTACCTGTGGAGGTTTACATGGCTGTCAGGAGTTAAGTTCTGGGGTCACAGATGTGCATTATGTGCATGTTGCACATTTTCCAATTGTATTGGCCTCTGGCCTTGGACATTTCAAGCTTATTTAAGATTTTTAATAGATAATTGACCAACCAGTTTTTGGT
The DNA here is from genome assembly GCF_031143425.1 of Pleurodeles waltl. Taxonomy (NCBI): domain Eukaryota; kingdom Metazoa; phylum Chordata; class Amphibia; order Caudata; family Salamandridae; genus Pleurodeles; species Pleurodeles waltl. The sequence goes on along the minus strand of NC_090440.1, from coordinate 68,998,308 downwards.
TTCGACGTTACATGTTTGTCCTGTATTTCTTTTCTTAGGACGTATTTGGGAATGGCTGACATTGTTTGTATGTGAGTTTTTGTGTGTCAGTGGTGCTTGTGCAACCTGTTTTGTCTGGGCAGCATGTGAGGTTTTATGCAATGATTTTGCCCCCCAGTGATGGGTGTGTGTTGTGTGATGGGCATGTGTATGTTGGGGACATGTTGTTGTCATGGTATTGAGTGGCTTTTGTGTTGAAGTGTTTATTGCAGTGACCCGGCAGCTAGGTGGAGGATGCGGGCTGCTTTTGCAGGGACTCAAGGTGCCTGGTGGTGATCAGTGTGCCGGGTGGCGAGTGGGGGGGCCTGTCGGCCTGAGAGACGCGGTCGGGCCTCAGAGGTGAGGCGGGGGCCGAAGACGGACGTGTCGGACTCCGCGGTGGGCTGCAGTATCTCTTCCGACGGCCCCTGAGGGCTGGGCGGACCTGGAGGTGGGCCTGGGGGCCTGTGGGCGGACTTCGGTGGCGGATTGTGGTCTTCTCCCTCTGGGCCTGGTCGGCGGTCGGGGCAGATGGCAGGCTCCCGGAGGTGGCTAGGCCTACTTCGAGTTGGTGCTGGCCCCTCCCCCGCGACTCACTTGCCGGGGACATGGCATGTGTGGGCCGGCTGGCTGCTGCTGGGGACCGCGCGGCTGATATTGGAAACAGGCCCGACTGCGAGCGAGGAGTGCGTGGGCCTGGTGGGCTGCGGCCTCACCTTTCCTAACGTGCTCTATTAGCACACTGCTGAGGAACCTGTTGTTTGGAGCTGGGAATCGGCGGTTCCTTTGGGCCTCAACTGGAAGGTGCCTTACTTCCTCTAGCTTCGGGGCACCATCGGCGGTTGGGTTGGACCACGGGCCTCCTATGAGGTTGGGGGAGTTGCCTGGATTTGGCGCTAACTCCGGTGCTGTACCTACCTGAGCTGAATATCTGTTGGAGAAGCTGCTGCTGCAGTATATTGCAAGGAGATGTGTACCGTTTCTCCGGGTTTGGCTGGAGACTGGCTGTGGCACATCGGTGGGACGAGTGTGGTGTTGTGAGACGGATGGCTGGACCTGTGGCGCGAGCCGGGTGTCCCACTGGCCAGTGGAGACCAGTCGTTCCCAGAGGTATCTGAGCCGGGGATGCGGGCAGGGGGGGTTGCACCCCAGGCTGTGACGTGATGGTGATGCAGCATTAGAGGGGGTGACCTCATGGTACTGTCGGGCCGAGTGGATCTTGCCCTCTTTGGTGTTTACTCACGCAGGGTGCGGCACTGGTCTCTGGCTGCTGGTTCCAATGCGGGCTGGAGATGTGGAAAGCGGATCAGAAACAGGCTAAGCTTTCATTTGAAGGGGGTAAGAGGAAGGGCGGAGTGTCTTGCTCCCCGGTGGGGGAGACACCGTCAGAGGAGGTGCCCCTGGTTGATTCTGTGAAGGCCATGTTTCTGGACCTTAAGAATAGCCTCGCTGGCATTGATGCTAACCTTGACCACCTGACGGAGCAAATGGATCGTATTAAGGCTCGGGTGGACGATCTTGATGTCCTGCTTGAGCAGTTGGAGGCAAGGACGTCGGAGCTGGAGGATCAGCGCAGCAGAGATGGTAAGCAATTGCTGCGTATGGAGCGTGTTCTGGAGGTGATTTGTAACAAGAACGAAGACTTGGAAGCACGGTCGCGCCACAATAACATTTGCATACTTGGCCTCCCGGAGTCGACGGATATGGGGCGGATGGAGGATTTTGTGGAAACCATGCTGTCTGACCTATTCCCCAGAGAACTCTCCCAGTTGCTGGTGGTAGAGAGGGCCCACAGATCACTGTGTCCTCGTCCGCCACCTTGTACGTTGGCACGCCCTATTGTAGTGCGCTTGTTGAATTACCGGGATAGAGATACCATACTCCGGCTGGCAAGGGAGAGGAGGCTGGTGATTTATAAGAACACCAAACTGAGTATATTTCCTGACTATACCCCCAGTGTGCAGGCTGCTCGTAGAGCTTTCTTCCCGATTAAGCGCACTCTGAGCCAGACAGAAGCTAGATATTCTCTCGTTTATCCTGCGAAGCTGGGAGTGCAACATGGGGGCAAACTGCATTTCTTCCTGGATTCGAAATTGACGGCAAGGTTTGCCAAGACTGTCCCTAAAAATGGCATCATCAGGGAGTCAGAGGGTCCCTTGTGCAGAGAAAGATGCCCTTAGTGACAATGACTAAAGTTTGTACTGGTGCTGGTTGGGGTTGATACTCTGGAGGTTATGCTGAGGGCGTCATTGCTGTGATACCTGTTCATATTGCCGCTCTGTTGTATAAATTGCTAGCGGGCCCCTGGGCCCCCTGTCCCGTTCGGGATGGTGGTTTGGATGGCCTGGCTCACGCCCCTTGGATGAGTCTTTTAACAATGTGCATTGTAGTGTTCTGGGTAGTTGTTTTGAGGGTAGGTTGGATTAGTGCTTCAACCTGTTTGGGGGTCAGCGTGGGTGGGGGGGGGGGGGTAATATTCTGTTTATGGCTTAATTCTTTTATTCTTCTTTCTCTTTTCTTGTTTCTCTGCTTCTATGGGGCAGTAATCTATGCTCAGATGCTGTGGGTGGGTGGTCCATTTGCTTGGTTAATGCAATGGTGCATGGAGAAATTATGTTGGTGCGTTGTCTCACTTGGAATGTGCGCGGACTGAATGATGGACGCACGGTGCGGCTGTTGTCTGCTTACGTGTCATGAGATCGATATTTGCATGCTGCAGGAGACCCATTTAGTTGAGGCGACTGAGAACCGGTTAAAGGCTGGCTGGATTGGAGAATATCATGGTGCAGTGTTTTCGCGCTATGCGAGAGTGGTGGCAATTCTGCTTCGGAGGGACTGCGATGGCGCACTCAGAGGGTAATCATAGACCCTAATGGCTGCTATGTTGTGATGAGTGGTATCTTACTGGATAGACCTTGCAGACTTGTCTCACTCTATGGCCCTAACACTGATGACCCTGAATTTTTCAGGGAGGTGTGGCGGCTGATTGAATCATTGGGGAATGGACCCTATGATATGGGGAGGGGACTTCAATGTGATCCTGGACCCGGTGGCAGACCATGAAAGCTTGGCCAGGTTGCTGCATGTTGCGGCTGCCAGGGCCCTGACATCTGTGATGGCTGAGGGTGCTCTGGTAAACCTCTGGAGGGCAAAGCATGGAACAGCCAGGGAGGGCACCTGTGTTAATTACGTACATAACAGCTGGTCCCGTATTGATAGATGGTTGGGTACTAGGGATGTGGAGCTTTGGATCCAGTCAGTTGAACATGGTACCTTGTCGGATCACTTGCCGGTTCTGCTGGAGCTGGCGGTACCTGGGGGTCCCGGCCGAGAATTTGCGTGGCGTCTGCGCATGGTGCCCTACGCGATCAGGTGTTTCGAGAGGAGATTCCCAAAGCTATTACTCACTGCTTTGTGGAGAATTGTGGATCGGTGAACTCAGCAGGTACTCTATGGGAGGCTTTCAAGGTGGTGATTCGAGGTATATGCCTCTCCAAGCAGCATGGTGTGTTGAGAATGCTACGGTGTGATCTGGCGAACTTGGAGGCAAATCTTATTGAAATGGAAAAATGCCTTGTTGTGGACTGGTCTGGGGATATACTGACAACTTTAAGGGGCACCATGTCCCAATATGAGGAGGCGGCGCTGTGTGAAATCTGCTTTTTGGGGAAACATGCTAAGGTGAGGAGATACGAAGAGGGAGCGAGGGCTGGTGGTGCGCTGGCAAACATGCTGCGTAAGCCATGGGCCAGCAAGTACATTGTCGAATTGACTAACGCGTCTGGCGAGCGGGTCGCTGGCACTAACGGGATCCTACGGGTCTTCTCTGACTATTTTGCAGAATTGTATGCTGAACCTTATGGGTTAGACCCTGAGGCGCCACAGGATTACTTCTCCGAGATTAGTTTGCTATGGTTTGATGACTCGCACAGGTCCTATTTAGATGTTCGTTTCTCTGTGGATGATGTGAAACAGGCGATTCGCAGTCTGCCCGGTGATAGGTCGTCTGGACTGGATGGCCTGACTTCGTCCTTTTATAAGGAATATGCTGATATTCTTGTGCCACATCTCTTGGAGGTTTACGCAGAATCACTTGAGACCGAGGTCCTTCCTGCCACGCTACGTAAGGCTTTGATTGTAACTATTCTGAAGCCTGGAAAGGACCCGTGTCACTGTGACTCATATCGACCGCTCTCCTTAATTAACATAGATAATACAATTTTGGCTAAGATGATAGCAGCACGGCTGCAGCCTTTGGTCCCGAAGCTGGTGCTACCGGACCAGTCTGGCTTTGTACCGGGCTGCTCTAAGTCGCACAATCTCCGTATGTATTTTGCTGTAGCGAGCACAATTGACGCTGAAGATAATGCGGCAGAGGTGTTTTTAGATGCCACCAAGGCTTTTGATTCCTTGAGTTGGACGTATATGTTTGCGCTGCTAGCTAGGGTAGGAATGAGCGTGAGGTTTATACAGTTGATTAGATTGCTGTACTTGGAACCTTCAGCTCGGTTGCGTGTAAATGGACTTATCTCTGGCCCCTTTCCGGTCGCTCGGGGCACTCGTCAGGGCTGCCCACCCTCTCCGTTGCTTTTTGCAATAGCGATGGAGCCACTGGCCTGAGACAGCATCATAATCATAGAGGGCTGGCGTTTCGCCAACGGCCAATATTAATATCCATGTATGGGGATGACATCGCTTTGTATGTTTGCGAGCCGCGTCATCATCTTGATACTCTGCTGGATGAAATAGTGCATTTTGGTGCCTTTTTTACGATTAATTGGTCCAATTCGGTGGTGTTGCCTCTTTCTGCGGGAACGAGGCGGTCTTCCTCTAGGTACCCCATTGGGTGGGCTGATGGTCCGGTAGGCTACTTGGGAGTCTGGTTGAGCAGCGATGTGGAGACACTTTGGTCTGCAAATTATGGCAGGGCCATGGTGTGGTTGGAGGTTAAGGTGGAGTCATGGCGCTCACTGCCGCTCTCCCTCACAGGTCGTATTGTGATAGCTAAAATGGTTGTTTTGCCTAAATTTTTATATTTGTTTGTTAACTTATCTCTTGTTCTCAGTGCAAGCTTTTTACAGAGACTTCGCTCTGCGTTGATAAGGCTGGCTTGTGCTGGAGGGCAGCCCAGAATCACATCGCAAAAGCTGACACTTCCATTTGAGTTGGGCGGCCTTGCTGTCCCGGATCTGGAGCTATACTACCGCTGTGCACAGGCCCACTTTGCGCATTTTTGGCTCCATCCTATTAGCTATCTGTCGCACCTTGTGCCGGAGAGTGATGCGGTATAGCCTGACGGGTTGTCGCGGATCCTTGGGGACCCATCTCGGCCCAGGCAGTGTGGGGTGGACACAGTGGCCTGTACGGCCCGGTCTTGGACTGCACTGTTGCGCCGGGGTGATGTGTGCAAGCCATTTGCCCCTGCGATGTCGGTGCTAGACGTTGCGGATGTGCAGATGTTCCGGGATGCCCATTTGCATGAATTTCTTCGCGAATTGAATTTAACTACCTTAGACGACTAGTTTGCTGAGGGGTGATTTATCTCCTTGGAGGTAGTGCTGGGGGATGGGCGTAATACTGTGCTGAATCAGCATTATGTGCATCGCATTAGCGCGATGCTTCACACGTGCTTTTCCTGCTTCCCTGAGGCTCCGATGACATGCCAAGCGCTGGAGCTGATGTATCGGGTGCAACCCCCACGCAAGCTGATTACTAAGCTATATGCTTGTATGCATAAAGAGATGGCTGAGACCGAGATTACTGCCAAGATGCACTGGGAGGTGGACATTGGGGAGGCCATTCCTGCTGAGATATGGCAGAAATGTTGCACGCACATGAGGGTGTTTTGCCCCAATTATAGGCTGCGCCTTATTCATTTTAAATTTCTGCATTGCTTATATTATACTCCCGTAGCTTGCATGGTATGGGTTTGATTGCGGATGCTCGTTGTGCTAGATGCTTGGCCCCGGATGCAGATATTTTACATCTTGCGTGGAGCTGTGCTGTTGTGCGTGCCTATTGGACTGAAGTGCTGCAGATAATTGAGACGATGATTGGTTTTGATCTGCCCTTTACTCCTAAACTTGCGCTCCTTGGACATGTGGAGGAGATCCCCTTGGCGCACAAGAGGCTGGTGGGCCTACTGTTGCTGCTGGCTAAGCGTAGGGTCCTGATGTGTTGGGGACGTGGTCGGACCCCCCGTGGCTCTGAGTGGCTGCATGATGCATCGTTTGTCAAGAACAGCTAATGATATATTGTTGCCGGAAGGGTCTCGGCCGCGGGATATATGGGCTCCACTGCGCACTTTTTTAGAGTCTAAATTATGATGACTGAGGGTGGTGAGATGAACGTCGGTGTGGAAATAGAAGGTTAGACTCCTGTCCATGACATCCCTTATCCTTTGCAGATATTCTGGTGGATAGGTGACTGCATTTGTCTTCTTCGTCCTTTTTTTCTTCCGGACTCCTCTTTTTCTCTTTTTGTCTATTGTTGGCTTGTGTTATATAGTCCTCAAGCTACATCTTAGATTTTGTTTTTAATTTTATGTTAGTTCATTTTTCAGAGGACCAGCTGGATGGCCATAGCAGATTGATTAGTTTGGCTATTTTTGGGGGCAGCTTGCTCCAATTAATTTTTACATGCTATGTAGATAACTTTATTTGTTTCTGGCTGCAGTTAATGTATATGTACGAAATACGTTTTGGCCACCCTATCGGGCTGGGCTGGTTCTGTATGTTATATAAAGTTCAATAAAAAAACTAAAAAAAAAATAATAATAATAATAATAATAATAATAATAATCCACGGTATGACATCATTTCTGTCTGTAATTAGTTTAACAGCCACTTCTTTGTGAGTAATAAACTCAATTCTAATCCTGACTTTTCACTTCACTAAACAATTTGATCTTGTGCACGTCCTCATTCATTGTTGAATACACCAGCGCAGCCACATTCAATGGCCAACACCCTGGAGCTCGTCCTTTCCCCTTGCCAGAACCTGTTGGTCTGAACAAATCTTGCTCAGGGGCTTTGTGGCACTTCATTCACACAGAGACTTTGATAGTATAGTGCTACATTGGATTCTAAATACTCCCAGTCCAACTTTAGAATCACAGTGCTGCATGAGAATGGACATCTGGACGACCGTGCTACAGTGCCTCATGACTTGAAGAAACAGCGCCTGCAGGGTGATCTGCTGAGAGTGGCCAGTCAGCGGCTTGAGCTGGGCAGCTACATGACCAAATGCTGCTTCAATGGACATGTTGTAGAGGCTCGTTTTGGAGCCCGCGCTGGAAAAGAGCCGGTTGCTCTACTACGTACACTAGCATGTGTGGGGAAGGCTTTGAAGCACTCACTTTTTTTTTTTTGCAGCTTTATAAGCTATGACAATGGGCCAACTTTAATATAAAATTAGACATGTGTAGTAACATTGCAAAAATGCATATTCAAAGGTGTTTTAAAAGATAATAAATATAAACATACCGGAAAAAAGTGACTGACAGACACTACGAAGGGGAAATTCACTTTACTAATGTCAGGCTCGGGTGAGGACACACACATACGCAACCCCCTCCAATGAATCTGCACAACACATGCACACAGAATCAGAAAATGACACACACACACACACAGAACCAGCAAGGTGCTACTTTTTCCTCAGTTGTATCAACAACAGCAGTGGTAACCTCTTCCCAATAATCATTAATAGGAGGGCAGGATCAATCGTTTTTGCATATGGAGAGGTCTTGCCCTTTATTGTGCCGTTCTGGACGTTGGCCCTCCATGTCATTCATTGTGCAACTGATCGAGAATTTGAGCCTAGCCCTCAGTTTTGCCTACGGATAGATTTCTGGATCAAGCCCATATTCTTGCTTGTAGACAGAACTGGAAATCAGCTCCGGTGCCAGATATTTACAGATGGGGGTTGGAGTTTGCAAGATGGGCGGACTGTGAAAGGGAGGTAGTTCACAGGGAAGATGCCAGAGGAGTGCGGAAGGTACAGACCCTACCTGCATGGTATGCCATAATGATGGCTTGTCCTCGAGTGAGGGTCACATTATCTTGGACAATTCAATCTCAGAGGTCTCTTCACCCACTACTGCCTCATTGCTTAGGGCGCAGGATTGGGATACCCACTTTGGAGGCTGAGTGGTTTCTGTGACAGGTGCAACAGGGTATGTCTGAATATGACGTAATGCTTCTGGTGAGTGGATGGGCCCCGGGGGACAGTGATGATAGATGGGTTATTGGTTTTGTGATGGGCAGAACCCTGCACTCTTTTATCGGAGATGACGGCTATAGCACTGCTGGCCCTTTCACATGTTGTCAATATTATCTCTATGTGTACTGCCTGCTAGTTTTATTTTCCTATTATTTAATTCTATTTTGTATGCTTTTGTTGCAATGAAAAGTTAATAAAAACATTCTTAAAAAAAGACTGATCCAATGTGAAGCATGGATGATGGATCGAACTTTCAAAATGAGCTTGAGGCCATTCACATGGATATGCACCATACACAGTGAATATCCAAACACTAAACACCCCTCATTTGTGCACTGCTGCCCAACAAACATAGTAGTAGTTCTTCCTATGACCTATTAAATCACATCAAAATAAAAATGAATATATACTCCCTACATAAAATAATAAGAGAGTTTGAACAGTTATGATTCAAATCCTTAAGCTATAGCCACACACAGCCATGCAAGGCTGCTATTATCACCAAAAACCTAAGCACAGAATATGGAACAAACACCCAGTTTGCCTCTAAAAGTAAAAAAATATATATTTGCACTGGTATATGTCTCAGAAACAGAGCTAGCTAGCCATATTCTTATGGAAACTCAATTTTATCAGAAAAATGAATAGAACTTAACTCCCCTATTGGACTATTTTGAAGACATTTGGATGGCAGAGTGTATCACTCTGGACACTGATGCCAACCCAAATACCAAATCTCATGGCACTCGAGGTAGATCCCAACCAACACTTTCCAAATTCCTAGAATCCATCCAAAAAGAAAGAAGTCACCAGCAACTAAGGATATATCAATCAGTGAACCAAATCAATCCTTAATTAAGTAAACAAACAAATAAAAAGTACTAAATGCTACAATGTAAAGTGAGAATCTTTATTAATACCAAATTAGTAGACTACTTAGACGTAATAGCAAAATCCATTTTATAATTCACCTACTTACCTACTAACCAGTAAAGCTCAGCATAATAAAACACCACCATCACATAAGCATTTAAAACAAATTTTTTAATAATTTATTTTTATAAATCAGGCAAAAAGTATGGTAATAAAATATAAAAGATTGATAAATAAAATTACATTATTTCAATAAGTAATTAAAAACCTATACCTCAACAATCACAAAGCAGATTATTAGAAGTAAAAACAATTAAATCTCACACATAGAAAATTAAACGTTTACATTACAATTAGAGCAAAATACACATACATAATAAAATATAACATTTCCCACCCAAAAATATATAGAATGATGTCATCCCCCACACCCTCAATGGTTTTAGAGCTGAGTGACCATGTGCTAGATCTGATAAAAAATTATGTGTTTAAACAACTTGGGGTAAACAAATATTAGCACAGATTAAACCACTGGATTGCTTCTCATAAATACCAACTAGATGACTTCACAAAGGAGACATATTTCTAACTGCTCCGGTCGAAAAAAAAAAAAAAAAAAAAAATTCCGATCCTTTAGGGAGCAAATTTCTTCAGGATGCAATTTTATGCAAATGGCTGCTATGTTACACACCAGCATGCTTAGACAAAATTGACTCAGGATATTCAAACACATGCTTTAGAGGCTGAGCATTAGACTCCGCCAAGTGATTTCATGTAATTGGTCAGTGTCCTAGATTAAGTATATTTTGAAATTAGATTTTCTGTTATTTAGAAATTATTCTAGGTGTACCAACCAAACAAGAATTACTAGGTTATTACAAATTTATTCTAGCAAAGAGACATTAGGTAGACACCAAAAGCTTATCTATATTTCTATGCTAGTGGTACACTCCCTGATACTCCAAGAAAGGCAGACCAATTTGATTTCACGACTTTCAGAATGGTTATGCAAAATATTCTGAGTTTATAAACAAGAAAGAGAAGAATTGTATGCAAATGAAATAGCTACTTGTTGGAAACATCTGAAGCTCTTTGGGGGGTTTGGGGGGAGGTTTGTTCTTGGCAACGTGTACTAGTATATATATGATCAGGACAATTTGAATCTCTTCCTAGAGCATGAATGTATATGGATGTGGATGTAATTTATTGCAATCTTAACTTTTTACATTTTGTTATAAAAAATGTTCTTAATGATCACTTGCCCTAAGGAACCATGGATGTTATTTATTAATATCTTGAAGTTTTATTGGTATAATGATTGCTTTAAAGATTTTTGAAAGCTATTTATTGTTATTATTAAATTTCTTCTGCTGTGTGCCTCCTAATAAGAAATACCATACTTACAATTGTGTAGCTGTAGATATTCGCCTATATCCATTTCCCAAAAATTAAATCCACAAAAATGTAAAAAAATAACTTCCAAAGAGCCCCAAAAAAACGCAAAAATGAAAAGATCCAAAGTAAATCCACTAAAGTAATGCACAGTCATTAAGAACCATAAAAAAAACCTGAAGATAATAGGAATCAATCCAGGAAAACTGAAAAAGTAAATGATTTTTAAAAAAGTAATATTGGTTTACAATGAAGCAAAATAATTTCCAAGGGCATCCTTGTCTGTCAAACAGTAGTGGGCAACTGCAGCTCATTCCCACAAAATGCACCTCAAATTACATTAGTTGTAACTCTGGGGGAAAGCTTGTGTGGTGCTCTGAGACACTAAGGGCCAGATTTATTTTGACGCTAATGTGGCGTTGGAAGGGGGAAAATGCTACGCCATTTTTACAAAGTATTTACAAATGTAACCCCTTGCGCCACATTATGCCTGTGCCAGGCATAATGTATGAAAGGGGGGGCGTTCCAGCACTAAGGGGGGCTGTATAAATGGTGAAAAGGAATCTACGAGATTCCTTTGTGACATTTTTATCTTCATTTTTTAGTGCCTGCTAAGTGCAGGCGTTAAAAAGAGGCTCCCATTGATTACAATGGGCATCTGGGTGCTTTTCAGGATTAGCGTCATAATTTTTAACGCTAATCCTGCAAAGAGCCAGACTAGCGTAAAAAATTATGACGCTACTCACCCTAACTACCGCCATGGTGCACCGTATTTTAAATACGGTGCTGCCATGGTGGCGTTGGGGGGGCCGCTTAGGGGCGAATGAAAAGTGGTGCTGCACGAGGTGCCCCTAAATAGGCAAGCTTTTAATTAGCCACTAGCCTTGCTCCTTTCTCTCCTGTTTGTCACAGCGCCAAGAAAACGTTCGGTGTACATGCACTCTATAAGTTTTACCAACATAACATTCATATTAGCACATAATTAATTTAGCGAAAAGAGTAAAAAAACAAATTATTACAATTTAAAAATCTAACATAAAACATAACTATATATTATCTACTAACACACAATGAAAAATTATATATTAAAAATAATGTTAGAAAATTGAAGTTTTACAAAACCAACTTAAATAACAATACAGTATACCAAAAAAATCAAACACAATAAAAACAATAAGCTGAAATAATTTTTAATCTCTATTCGTAAAAACAAACTTTAAAATTCAATGATTTTGTTAAATAAATTATTTATTAATAAACAAAGACAAATATAACATTATGTCCCAAAAATAAAAACACATGGGGGGTCATTACAACATTGGCGGTAAAAGCTGCTTACTGCCGTGCAGAAGACCGCCAACACACCGCCACGGCTGTGGAATTCCGCCACAGCTATTATGACCCACAGATCGGAATCCGCCAAAATTTAGACACCCACACAAGTCCGCCACACCAAAGGTCAGTGATAAACTGGCGATAACAAAACCGACACCGTCACGCCAACAGGAATACGCCCACACTATCACGACCCACGAATCCACGCGGCAGTCTTTCAAACGCGGTATTCCATTGGCGGTACACACCGCCGCTCTCAAAATACACACAGTCTTACAAAACACATCCACATTGGACAAATCGAAATACACACAGCTGATACACATACACACACCACTCCCACACACTCAATACAATATAAAACACACACCAACATCACCCACAAACCCCTACGACAAAAATTGTGACAGAAGGCCAGAGAGAGGCACCACCAGAAACAACACTAGCATCCACCGGCACACAACAGCATCACTCACACAACATCCATGCACCTCACACAACACACCCCTAAATATCACATCACAACACACACCACCCCACACATCACCCACACCACCCCATGGCACCACAAAGAAACCCCAGGTTTTCTGAGGAGGAGCTCGGGGTCATGGTGGAGGAAATCATCCAGGTAGAGCCACAGCTATTCAGATCACAGGTGCAGCACACCACCATAGCTAGGAAGATGGAGCTATGGCGCAGAATCGTGGACAGGGTCAACGCAGTAGGACAGCACCAAAGAACACGGGATGACATCAGGAAGAGGTGGAACGACCTACGGGGGAAGGTGCATTCCATGGTCTCTAGACACCAGATTGCAGTTCAGAGGACTGGCTGCGGACCCCCACCTCCTCCCCCACATCTAACAACATGGGAGGAGCAAGTCTTGGCTATACTGCATCCTGAGGGCCTTGCAGGAGTAGCTGGAGGAATGGACTCTGGTAAGTCAAATCTTAACTATTACATCCCCCACTCTACCTGCATGCTATCACATACCCCCACCCTCGCCCGCACCCCCATCACTCCAACTCCTCACACATGTCCCACTATCACAAACCACACATCCCAAACCCAAGCCCTGCATGCAACAACAAAGCATGGACACCCATCACCAAGGCATGGCCACTGCACATACCCATACGCCCCCCTAAACCATTATCACACAAGGTCCCACACAAGAATGCAAGCACTGGGGTACAGGGTCACCCACACATGGCACACCATGGCACATACAGATGCAATAATCATGCCTTTACACCCCTGCAGGACCCCTACCCAACGTCACCGGACAGGAGGGTCCAGACATGTCCACTCCACCCACAGAAGAGGCCCACAGTGATGACAGTACTGTCCAACTGGATCTAGATGACCAGCCTGGCCCATCTTGGACCTCACACAGTCACAGGCCACTACAGAGCTTACCCCCTCTGGAAACACCAGCACAGCACCCACCCAGCGGGCCCATACCTCTGTCCCCAGGACACGTCAAGCAGCAGTGTGTCCACCACAACAGGGAACCCAGGCTAACCCACCACCCCAACAAGTGGCACACGGTTCAGGGGACAGCGGCCAAGGAACACAGGGGAACTGGGAGGGCTGCTCTGCGACAGGAGGAGGACAGGCCCAGGGAACCCACTCTCCACGAGGCCCTCTCCAACATCATGGGAGCCTACCACCATTCCCAGGAGACGATGGCAACGGTACTGGCCAAGTTTCAGGAGACCCAGCGGCTGCATGAGGAACAGTATTTGGGGTTCAGGGAGGAACTCAAATCCATCAATACCACCCTGGGCACCATTGTAGGGGTGCTGAAGGAACTCGTCAACACCAGGAGGGACACTGTGGCACAATAAGAGGCCCCTGATACTAGCCTGGACGATGAACTGCCCACCACCTCCGCCGGCGCTAGTGGACAGGAGGCACCGCCACAGGACCATGACACCAGCACCCCACCCCCTGCAGATGGAGAACCACCCTGCAAACGGTCCCTGAGATCCAGGACAAAGACAGAACAATGCCAATACCCCCGCCAAGAAATTAGACCACCCTGAATGTCATCCTTCTGTCCCACTTTGTCACCCTGTCCATACTTAAACTACCCTAGCTCCACTTCCTACGCCCCTTTGGACAATGCACCTGTGAGACTAATAGACTGGACTCTGCCATGGACATTCCTCCACCATCACCCCTGACCAACTTACAACCCCCTCCACTATTTTCACTTAAATAAACACCCTTAAATCACAAAACAATATGGAGTCAGTCTGTGCTTTCGAAAATGTGTATTTGCAATAACTGTGGAAAAATGCTATATCTAATGTATTGTCAACATACCTATGTCACACAGCTCTAGTCCATGCGTAAACAAAGCAGATGTCACACAGTGGGACCCACATCTGTGAAATTTAAAGGGAAAGTGACAAATCAGGGTCCATACACTGGGTGAAAGTGACAGACAGATGAGAGGTAGAAGAATTAAATCAGATGTAGCAGGCAGTGTTGTCTTCTTACCTGTGTCTCACTGGAAGTATTGTTGGATCACCGTGTTCCTTTTGTCTATGTCCTCTTCTTCTGCTTCCTCATCTTCACTGTCCAAAGGCTCCACAGCTGCCACAACACCTCCATCTGGACCATCCTCCTGCAGAAAAGGCACCTGTCGTCGCAAAGCCAAGTTGTGAAGCATACAGCAGGCCACGATGATCTGGCACACCTTCTTTGGTGAGTAGAATAGGGAACCACCTGTCATATGGAGGCACCTGAACCTGGCCTTCAGGAGGCCGACGGTCCTTTCTATAATCCTCCTAGTTCGCCCATGTGCCTCATTGTAGCGTTCTTCTGCCCTTGGGCTGGGATTCCTCACTGGGGTCAGTAGCATGACAGGTTGGGGTAACCAGAGTCACCTGCAAATGTCGAGGGACAACTGTTAGACACACACTAACTCTTAGGGACATCCCCAGACCCAGACACCCAGTCACACTGTATTGGGTCCATGTCCTCACTTAATAGCCACACACGGTGCCTCTGGAGTTGCCCCATCACATAAGGGATGCTGCTTTTCCGCAGAATGTAAGCGTCATGCACTGAGCCAGAAAACTTGGCGTTCACATGGGAGATGTACTGTTCGGCCAAACACACCATCTGCACATTCATCGAATGGTAACTCTGCTGGTTTCTGTACACCTGTTCACTCCTGCGGGGGGGACCAAGGCCACATGTGTCCCATCAATGGCACCTATGATGTTGGGGATATGTCCCAGGGCATAGAAGTCACCTTTCACTGTAGGCAAATCCTCCATCTGAGGGAACACAATGTAGCTGTGCATGTGTTTCAGCAGGGCAGACAACACTCTGGACAACACGTTGGAGAACATAGGCTGGAACATCCCTGATGCAGTGGCACTGTTGTTTGAAAAGACCCACTTGCCAGGAAATGGAGTACTGACAGGACCTGCACTAGAGGGGGGATTGCTGTGGGATGGCGGATAGCTGACATCAGGTCTGGCTCCAACTGGGCACACAGTTCCAGGATTGTGGTACAATCAAGTCTGTATGTGACAATTACGTGTCGCTCCTCCATTGTCGACAGGTCCACCAGCGGTCTGTACACCGGAGGATGACGCCATCTCCTCACCTGCCCCAGCGTACGTGCTCTGTGGAGGAGAACAGCGAGCAGAGAGTCAACCAACACTGAGGTACGTAAACACAACTTTTTTCCATAATTTTCGGAAATCGATATATGCCTGTATTAGTGTTTATGCAATGCCTAGATATGTGTGACGCAGTCAAAATTAATGCCATGTGAACCCCTGAAATGGCGGCTGCCTGACCTGTAAGGTGGGACAAGGGGATATGAGGTAACTGCGCTGGCGTTGTACACCGTCGCATTAGGCGGTCGAAGACCGCGGCGCAATCCTGCATTGGTTAACATTGGACCCTATGGGTCCCAGGAGCCAATGACGATGTACACCGGCGGTGACGGTACACACCGCCGCGGACGTAACTGCCATTTTCTCTCTGTTCACTCACTTGATGCCTGATCTTCGACAGGAGAGGACCTACACTGCAAGTGCTGCTGTGACCTCAGTCTGGAAGAGACAATGGCTCATGTGTCTGGGGAAAGGGCCCCTGCTTTCAGCACGGAGGAGTTAGAGAAACTAGTGGATGGGGTCCTCCCCAATACACGCTACTCTACGGTCCTCCAGACAAACAGGTAAGTACACTGTGAGCATGCCGAATGGGCAATGCCTGTGTGGAGTGGTGTGGATGAAAGACAGGGGGGGGGGAGAATGAGGCGTCATGGCAAGGGTAGGGATGCGGGCCAATGACTGTGATGGTGCGGACGGTTATATCTTCTCCTTTTCCCCTGTACTATTCCTGTAGGTCATCGCCCACCAGAAGAAGGATATTTGGCGTGCCATCGCCAAGGAAGTCCAGACCCTGGGGGTCCACCACAGACGGAGAACCCACTGCTGGAAAAGATGGGAGGACCTTCGCCGCTGGAGCAAGAAGACGGCAGAGGCCCAGCTGGGGATGGCCTCTCAACATGGGAGGGGTGCCCGTCGCACCATGACCCCCCTGATGTTCCGGATCCTGGCAGTGGCCTATCCAGAGTTGGATGGGCGCTTGAGGGCATCACAGCAGCCACAAGGGGGTGAGAACACTCTCATTCTGCTGATTCAGGTACATTGTAGGTATCTGGGTGGGGGAGGTGGGCTGTGGGTTCCCCTAGGCCAGGGCAAGTTTAGTAGGCAAGGTCCCTTCTTAAGGCAGGCCATGTGGCACCCCACCCCACCTGTGTTCAGAGCCAGCTACACCTAGTCAGGCTCCTGTGACTTCCATGTGTGCAGCCTTGTACCCCATGTCCCTGTGATTAATTAGGGAACTCAAAGTGCACAGCGTAGTGCAGGGGGCTTCTGTGTCTGTAGTGTCCGCCAACGGTAGAGGTATTGCATGCCCTCAACATGTCTTTCTTCTCTCTTCCCCGCCCTTTTTGTGGTATCCCTGTTCTTGTGTGCATTAGCATCATCAGGCGGAGGAGTAGTGGCACCGGAGCAGGAGGGAGCTGCATCCCACATGGCCCTGGAGGGCGACACAACGGAGTCAGAAGCCACCAGTGGGCCGGAGGGTGAGGGGAGCTCCACGGTGGGGACAGGAGCTGAAACCAGTGACACAGACTCCTCCTCTGATAGGAGCTCCCTTGCGGTGGCGGGCCCCTCTGTGCCCCCCGCATCTACAGGTACAGCCGCCACCCCCCCACCAGCACCGCCCTGCCAGCAGCCCCTCAGCGTGTGCCCCGTGCCCGCTCACCCAGGGGGGTGGGCATCTCCTTCGCCCCAGGCACCTCAGCCCCTGCCCCTGTCAGCCCTGCTGCCCTCAGTTAGGAGGCCATTGACCTCCTCAGGTCCCTCACTGTTGGGCAGTCTACCATTTTGAATGCCATCCAGGGTGTAGAGAGGCAGTTGCAACAGACAAATGCATATCTGGAGGGCATTCATTCTGGTGAGGCAGCCCAACAGCGAGCTTTTCATACTCTGGCCTCAGCACTGATGGCAGCCATTGTTCCTGTGTCCAGCCTCCCCCCTCCAACTTCCTCCACCCAGACCCAAACACCTGTACCTCAGCCTATCCCAAGCACACCATCAGACCAGCATGCACACACCTCAACACACAAGGGAAGCTCAGGCAAACATAAGCACCACACATCCCACAGGCGCTCACGCAAGCATCATACCCATGCAGACATACCAACATCCACTGACTCCACTGTGTCCCCCTCCTCCTCGTCTCCCTCCTCCCTCGAAAGTCTCATCTCCACTCACACCTGCGTGCACTACATCTTCAGCCACTACCTCCATCACCAGCACACCCACCACCACACCCGCTCACTTGCATTCACCACCCCTCTACCATACACACATCCCCTCTGTCCTCTCCCAGTGTGTCTGTGAGCCCACCTCCCAAGGAACACAAACGCAGCCATCCACCCACCCAACAGCCATCCACCTCACGACAGCCTCCAGCCCATGCACCTTCACCCAAAGTCAGCAAACGTACACCTCCTACAACCACTACCTCTTCCTCCACTCCCAAACCCCGTCCATCTACCCGTCCCAGTGTGTCCAAAAAACTTTTCCTGTCCAACCTTGACCTCTTCCCCTCACCTCCCCCACCCCTTCAGTCACCTAGGGCCCTCCTTTCCAGGTCCCAACCCAGCACCTCAGCCACAACATCTGCAGGAACAGTGGTGCCAGTAGTAACCGGATTCTGGAGTGCGCCAAGCAGCAGGGCAGCCAGTGTGCCAAGGAGCCAGACCACGGACAGTGCCCCATCTCAAAAGCATAAAAAGTTGGCCACTGCCCGGCAGGAGAGAGGCAAAACATCTACCACCAAAGCCTCTCCCGGGAGTACAGTTGGGATTGGGAAGACAGCTGCGCCACCATCCAAGGTGGGGAAGGGGCACAGAAAAACAGGCGAGTCGCCAATAACCAGCACAGCGGACAAGACTGCCACCAGCACCGCTGAACAGGACACCGCTGCCACCAGCACCGCTGAACAGGACTCCGCCACCACAAGCACCGCTGGCAAGAACACCGCCGCCAAAAGCACAGCTGCCAAGGACACCGCCGCCACCAGCACTGCTGAGCAGGACACCGCCGCCACCAGCACCGCAGGCCAAAGAGCGCCAAAAGCTCCGATGCTACTGAGGCCGCCACGAGCAGGATGAAGCACTCTGGGCACCAAGCCCCCTCCAGAACCAGTGGAGTATCACATCCACTACCTGAGTCCTTGGCAGGATGAAGCTCTTTGGGCACCAAGCCCCCTCCAGAACTAGTGGAGACTGTTATCCACTACCTCAGTCCTTGGCAGGATGAAGCACTCCGGGCACAAAGCCCCCTCCAGAACCAGTGGAGAAAGGCATCCACTTTCTGAGTCCTTGGCAGGATGAAGCACTCTGGCCACAAAGCACCCTCCAGAACCAGTGGGGACTGTTATCCACTTGTGAGACTGTGGCTTTGCACTCCCCAGGATAAAGCAGTGGGCAACCCACCCACTGTAAAGACTTGTGAGACTGTGGCTTTGCACTCCCCAGGATGCAGCAGTGGGCAACCCACCCACTGTAAAGACTTGTGAGACTGTGGCTTTGCATTCCCCAGGATGCAGCAGTGGGCAACCCACCCACTGTAAAGACTTGTGAGACTGTGGCTTTGCACTCCCCAGGATGCAACAGTGGGCAAACCACCCACTGTAAAGACTTGTGAGACTGTGACTTTGCACTCCCCAGGATGCAGCAGTGGGCAACCCACCCACTGTAAAGACTTGTGAGACTGTGGCTTTGCACTCCCCAGGATACAGCAGTGGGCATGGAGCCCCCTCGTGGATCTGGCGGCGTGCACTCATATGGCTGAGATGCCCCCTCTTCCTTTCCCCCTGAGGTGCCTGTTGTATTTCTATCTGATGCCCCAGCAGTGTTCTCTCCGTTTTGATCAGGTATCTTGTGTGGGCCTCGCCCATGCGTTTTGGGCCCAGTGGTCCACGGACTATAATCGTGGAATACCTTGGACTTGTATTCTTGGTGTATATATTTCTTTATAGTGTAAATATATATATATTTTTTTGATTACTGTATTTTAATATATTACAAACGTTCAACTCATTTCCTTTTATCCTTGCATTCTTCCAGGGGGTGTTGGGGGTTGTACATGTAATGTATCAACATGTACTTGTGTGTGTGTTGTAGTGGGTGAGGGTGGGGGGTGGGAGTGTTGCGTGTGTGTGTCACTCTTTTTTCCCTCCCCCCTCCTCTGTGTCGTAGGTGCAGTACTCACCGTGGTCTTCGCCGCCGTCTTTGATGTTCCTGGTAGAGGAGCAGGAAGACAAAGGCTGGGAGTATCTGGAGCTCGGGTTCCATTGCGTCCTGGTTCCTCGTGGGGTGTGTAGAGGTGAGCGTTTTCCCTTCCAAGTCCTGTTTCCGCCGTGTTTTTGTTTGCGGTGAATCTGCCCCGGAAAAGGTGGTGGATTGGACTGTTGTAATACAGTGGGCGGAACCTTGTCTTCCGCCTGTCTGTTGGCGGTTACCGCTGCGTTGTTTGTTTGTACCGCCGTGGCGGTCGGAGTGTTAAAGTGGCTGTCTATGTTGGCGGTTTCCGCCACAGTCGTGATTCCTTTTTTTTAACCGCCGGCCTGTTGGCGGTTTTACCGCCGCTTTAACACCGACCGCCAGGGTTGTAATGACCACCATTGTAATTTAAAAATAGATAATCTCAAAAATGTTATTATGTTATAATTATTTATTTTCTATAAATTAAATATAATAATTTTAGTTTTCATTTGATACTTTCCAAACATATATTTAAAATAACATGATGTTGCAAAATGTAAGGCTATTAAAAAAACAATTTAAATACACAAAAACATGCAATATTTTAGTTTACTTTTAATAATTAAATTAAGTAAGCGCAGCCCTGTTCCTATTAAAACTGTAAAAAAATGAAACATCCAAATTATTCTAAAAATAAAAGTATAAATCAAACACAGAAAACTATATAGAAGTCCAAAATAAGAAATCTGTTAATAACTTTTATTAAAACAAAAATAAATTAAAAAGGGAAATATAGCATTTTTTTTTTAACATAATAGCAACATATTTAGTTAAACAAAACATAAATATATCAATATTTTACAACGGTTTAATCAATATTCTAAAATGTTTTAAAAATATTCAAATATTAAAAAGATAAGTAAATTAAAAATCTTCCAATCCTTTTCCCCAAAAAACAAACATCCCACTATTAAAAATGTTGAAACGTATATTTACTATATTTAACTACTCAACTTAAAAAATAACAAAATTAAATCACATAAAAATAATTTATTAAAATAAATATAAAAACAATATTTTCGATGAAAATGGCATAAAACAAAATATAAACATAACAAAAATATCATACAAAATTAACCCATCAAATAACAATATGTTTGTTAACAATATAGTTTCAAATGCCATTAGAAAGAAAGTATAAAATGATATTCAAACCTTCGATATTTATGCCTATGATATTCTTGACATCTTGATATTCCTGCAGTGATATTTCTGTAGCATGATGTTTATTTTACAATATTTTGACCAAACACCAGGCCATTGTATATTTATTAGTATGGGTGAGTTGTCCAATAATGTTCTAGCCATATGTTCCCAAGCAGACAGTAAACATTGCGATGGTGCTAGCCAGAAGGGCCCTTGCACTGCCCTTGCCAAGTGCATGGGAAGTGCAGGGGCCCCTCGTGGGGCCCCCTGCACGCATTCTCTGCCAGCCTTTTCATGGCGGTGCTACCGCCATGAAACCGATGGGGGAGAAGGGGGTCATAATCCCTTGGGCAGCGCTGCTTGCTGGCCTGGCGGATTAGGACCGCCACCATCCTCCCGGCCACCGGGTTCCGAGATGATGGTGGTGGTTCCGGTTGTAATGTATCGGTCGGACCGCCGCATTGGCGGCAGTCCAGACCGCCACCGCCAGTGTGGCAGTCTATGGACTGCCACACTCATAATAAGGCCCACAGTCTTATGAGACTGTCAGTCTCATTACGAGTTTGGCAGTCCCGAACTTGCGGAGAAGATGCCACTGCCATGGTGGCGGCACCCCACCCTATTACAATGTTCCTGCCAGTTTAACTGGCAGAAACATTGTGATAGAGTGTTCCTGACGGTCAAACTGGCAGGAACAGTGCTATGAGAGAGCACTTGTCCCCCTTAAGATAGCAGAGTGCTATCTTGTAGCACGGAGGGGGGGCTAGCACCCTCAGAAAGCACACTGTCTGCACAGCAGACAGTGCACATTCCGAGGGTGCTGGGCAGGGGGGGCCTTGCACTGCCCATGCCACCATGGGAAGGCTGGTGGTGAGGGGAGTTGTAATCAGTCAGGCAGCGCTGACTTTAGTGCCGCCCGGTCTGAGTTGAACTCAGACCGTCATCACTATGTCGGGAACCAGGTTCCAAGCGGGGACGACGGTCCGGGATGTAATTGGGCAGTTGGACTGCCCGGAGTGTGGCAGTCCAACCGTCAAGGACCGCCACACTCGTAACGAGCCCTTGTGTCCTTATATCAACATTTTAGTGCTGTTGCAGCTTGACGCACGGGGTGATTTTCCATATCTGACCAATCAAGTGAGTAATCAAGTTCTACATTAAAATCCTCCCTTTCCTCTATCACTGTTCAGGGAGTCAGCCGCAGCAACCTGCTCCAGAGATCATAGTAGAAATCTGGATCATCCACATTGGGACTATATAAATTGATTAGTGTCCCTTCTGGGACATATAGTAGGCGTTGCACTATCTTAACTCTACCCTTGCCATCTGCAATTGAATGAACGGGATCCCCTTTTTGAGCAAGATTAATAGTTGGCTTGCATAGTTAAAATATGATGGTACAAATCTGCATGAAGCCCAGCATTTGGCAGCTGGCCTATACCTCAAGCCAGATGAATCTCCTGGAGCATGACAATAGCCACATAGGGCCTCATTTCTTGTTTGGCGGTCTTTTAGCAAGACTGCAGAGGTGGTGGCCGCCAAACGACCGCCATGTTGGCGGTAATCTGCCCTATGTATTAAGACTTACACAGTGAAGCCCGCCAAAATCCTGCCAAAAATCCGAAACCGCCAGGACACTGGAGGGTGGGAAAGAGGGGGTCCCAACACCAGCCCGCCAAAAAATCTCCGATCCTATTACGACCCACAGATCACAAGAGCGGTTCTTCCATGGCGGAAAACCAATAGTGGTGCGAACTGAAGCGGTCAGCGGTCACAGTAATACACCACACCACATTGGATAGTTTGAAAACCCTACACCTGACACACATCCACACACCGGACACACTGCACTATAAAACATACCCCCTCAAATCCCACAATCCTTTGCAACCTGAACACCGTAGACTGACAGACCAGCTGGCGGTCCTTAAGACTGGCGGTGGACCCTCTACCTCCTCCCCCAGCGTTCACATCATGGGAGGAGAAGGTCTTGGACAACCTGCATCCTGAGGACCTGACAGAAATACCTGGGGGAGTGGAGTCTGGTAAGTTACTACACCAATGCTGTCACCAAAAGGTTATGTCTTGCATGCTCACTGATCACCTTTAGACATATTCACCGGCAACTCACTCACCACCACTGTCAAAATATCCAAATACTCCCCTCTGGCATACCACATGACAACTAAACTTACATGGGGGCACACTGTCTGTGTATGGTATAGGTAGTACAGGGACTGACAGCGGTACAACTCCCAGCAGGCACTGTTCCACCTGTAAGAATACCAGAACAGGGTACTACAAGTTAATAGCCTTGCATGCCAAACTAACAATCAATCCAACCCATCTGAAGTCTCTTCTAATGTACACTCCATGGCAACAACACCAATGCCATGGCCATCTGTCAGTACTATTACAAGCAACACACACCTACAGCTGTACTGGCCTTTAAATCACCACCCAAACAATGTCAGGTACTCACCTGGGGAGGACACCAATATAGGAAGCTGGAGGTACTTTCAGTACACCCATACAGAGGCGCAGATATAATGGTCACACCAATACTGTTTGCCAGCTCTGTTACCATAGTACATTGTGCAGCTGTTAGTTGACCCAATGATGCTATACACCTAACTAGGAGCTTACTTTACATTGTCAAGTCATTATTCAGACAAGATATGAGTCAATGAACAGTCATCTAACTACCAAGATAAGGTGTATGCAATCTGTAATCGCTGTGTCCCATATAGTACAAGCCCAGATTTGGAAGCAGGTGTCATTGTCATATCTAGGGATCATGTAAAGGTTTTGTGTGCATGTCACATAGCATGTCTAGCGTCAAACTTTGATATCATTTGTTGCATTACTTTCAGCAACTGTGTGTTACACTTCTCCTACAGGTAACCTAGCCCATGTCACCATGGAAAGGACACCAGAGACTGCCACTACCCCTCTGAATGAAGGCCTCAGTGAGGAATTCACCCCTGGATTTGTGACATTGAGGACGAAGCTGGCCCATCGGGGCACCTGGTCAGTCAACAACTGTCAGCTTCACCCTGTCCACATCTACTCCTCGAAGCCCTGTTGCTTCAACATCACAGGCAGCCATTGGCACTCAAACCTATGTTCCAAGGACAGTGTCTACCATCTTGTGCCACCCAGTACAGATACCTGAGTCTCCTGTCGTAAACCCAGACAATGATGGACCTGGCGCCAGTGGGGTGGGAGTGGGCCAGCTGTGCCAGGGGCACAGGGACGTAGGGGGAGGGTGCGTGGGAGGGATGGCATGGGCCAGAGGATGGGAGTGGGCCAACTGTGCCAGGGGCACAGGGACGTGGGGGGAGGGTGCCTGGGAGGGATGGCATGGGCCAGAGGATGGAGGCTCCTAGGGTAACAACTGGCCATGACACCATCTCTTGGGAGCTTACCGACATTACCAAGGCATGATGGGCCAGGTACTTACTATGATGGGGGAGATCAAGCAGGTGCAGAGGGAAAACCACCAGGAAGTCATGCAGCAGTGGCTGGCCCAAAATGCCCACTTGGCTTCCATTGCAGGGGTGATGAGAGACATGAATACCACCCTGAGTAGGTTTTGCACACAACAGCTGGGTCCTTCCACTAGCAATGAGACATCAGGCCCTTCTACATCTGTGGCTGCTAGTGGAATAGAGTCCCTGCCAGGGAAAGAAAATGCCTCAGACATCCCTGCCTCTGCAGCTCAAGAACCCCTCCCCACAAATGTGGATGTCCCCCAAGCATCCAGCAGGAGCAGATGCCAAGACCAAATCCACTGCCATGAAGTGAACCTCTACTGATTGGTTCCCCTTGCGTCGCACAAATACATCCTGTTGACTCTTCTGAAACCTATCTCCATTTTCCTATAGCACAAGGACACTGGATTTGTGTCACCAAATGCAGCTACCCTGATGATTTCATCCACCATGACTGAACCCTTCACTGTTTACTTTGTGTTATATTGGATCCAATTCACTCATTTGGCTGTGAACTCCTCAATAAATGCAAATTAACCACGGTGAGAGTCATTACCAATCATATATCACTGTCATCTATAACAACTCTTGCACAAAAAAAGTTTCTCTCTAATGTAAAACATTTGTTAAGGGCAATCTCACATGTACTGTTTAACCAGGCTAGATTTTGCAGTGCCTAAATATGATAGACATAACTTTAATCACTGTTATTAAACTTTCCCACATATAGGTTGGGAGAATGCCAATGATCCCACAGTGAAGTACTGCTGCTCATGTCAGTGTTACAGCAAAGGTGGCAATCACTAGCACCCCACAGACTTTTGAAGTTAAGGACATGTCAGTCTTACCCTATCCGAATAGGCAAACATATTGGCTCAATACATCATCAGCTAAAACCTTATCACATACCCTTACCATAGATCCCAAATGACCATACCCCATGAAACTGACAGAGGTCAGTACAAATGCCCCCAGTCATGAAACCTTCCACTTACCACGGTCAGGTATCGTTAGGCATGCTACTCACCTATGTCAGTCTTGGTACACGTGAACAGTGGCCTGCAGCGAGGAAACACACTGACAGCTACATACAAGTTAGTTTTTACCAACACAAGCCATTCTGATGGTTGAGGGTATGGATAGCACAATATGACAGGTGTCAGAGAAACATGACCACACACATGGTACCATTGGGTCCACCTCCCATGACAAACAAGTCTATAGTGTGGAATAGGACGCTTCCATCCCACTGTCCAGCCAGTCTGGGCATAGAACTCACACAACACAAATCTCATGCCTGACAGTACCTGGTTCAATCCATGTTCACCTAACATCTCAGTCTGCAAATCCCACCTGCCATTGACACTGTCTGATATCGCCAAGTGAGGATGGCCTTGTGAAGTAATCTGCAAAATATAAACGTCAAACATAAGGTAAAGTCTGCATTGAAGAAAAACATTACACAGCCAATTCCTATATACAATGGTAACTCTGACTGTGCATTGCGACAAACTTAGACTATGTTGATCAAAAAGCAGCACACTACTCCATGTAATATGCTGCATGCACATCTATGTTATGGGCTTTGAAGCTACTTATGACCTCTCTGATGATCATACGAAGACCATCATGAAGCATTCCCAACCTCAACAATACCCCACTGAGTCACTTACATTATGAATCATCACATACCTAAAGTCAGGTGAAGTACTGCATGATGAGACTGATGTCTCCAGCTTCATCCTCATCCCCATCTTCATTTGACAAATCTGCATTCTCACCCACAGGAACTGCTGGCTCTCCCTCATCTGGTATAAATGGAATTTGACGTCTCAGAGCGAGGTTGTGGAGCATGCAGCAGCCACAATAATTTGCCATACTTTGGTGGGTGAGTAGAGGGGTGTTCCACAAGACGTATCAATGCTACAGAATCTTGTCTTCGGGAGCCCAGAGGTCCGCTCCACGATACCCCTTGTCCTTCAACAACCAGGAACGGTTTGGGTAACCTGAGTCCCCTGTAAATTAGAGTTTAAATAGACAAACATAAGTAACGGACATCCACACATTTGGTAGCAGATAAATCTTACAGACACACATGACATATGTGACGTACCAACCAGCCAGACCCTCTCTGTCTATTGTTATGTCATCAGCAGTGGGATATTGCTGTTCGGCATGATGAAGAAGTCCTGGACTGACCCCGGGTACCTTCAACAAACAGACCACTTGGACATTAATGGAGTGGAAGTTTTTCCAGTTCCTATACACCTGTTCATGTTATGGAGATCTGATGTATCTGTCAAGGTGTTTCAACAATGTAGACAGTACAGTCTTCAAGACCAGACTGAACATAGGCTGAGACAGTCCTGCAGTTGGGACCAGTGAATTCTGAAAGGAGCCTGTGGCCATGAGTGCAGCACTGACATAACTTGTACAAAGGGTAGTATGCTATAGGGATTATGAATAGAAGGCATCAGATCTGGCTCCGACTGGCGACAGAGATCCATGATTGTATGCCTATCCAAGCAGTAGATCTGTATCACATGTCGCTCCTCCATGGTCTGCAGGTATGCCAGTGGACAGTACACTGGAGGTTCTCTCGCTCTTCTCATGCCAGGGTAACTATGCAGGTGCAAACTAGAATATTTGTGTATCATTCATTCTGTACAGCATGTATGATTACACCCATGTCACATATAATACTATAAAATGCCACATGAAACTGTTAAAGTGTTGTACACAGAACATACCTAGGCAAATAATGGCTTATTACTGCATTCACACCCCATTTCCTCTATCATGTATTAGAAATGGAGAAGCATGTCACTGACAGTCTATGTGACAATCACATTCTTAACATGTCGCACATATATGGTACACCTATCCCATATTTCAGATAGTCATTGCTCTGCTGACTATGCTACTACATGTAAATTACTCAATACACATCAATTTTACACCCTGTACATAATGCCTGCACATTTCTACATGTTTGCTCAAAGCCAGCAGTGAGCACAATGTTGTGCATATGTGACACAACTTTTACTATGTCGTTTATATACGGACTTAAAATGGCAGCTGCCTGACCTACTGTACTGGATATTAGGAAGTGACCTAACTCAGCTGGTGTATGTCATCATGGCAGTAGTGGGACACAAATGCAGTGTACATTGGCACTGGAACACATTGCTGTCTTTGGCGGTCTTGGGCCAATGGCGATGTCTGCCGGCAATGAAGGTATTTTACGTGGCAGATGTGACCACCATCTCAGACTTCATCTCTCACTTGACTCCTGAACTGCTGCCAGCAAGACCTCCATGACCTGTGCTGCTGTGTACTGCCTCTGGGAGTAATGATGCCATGTCCTACAGGTAATAGGGCCCCTGCCTTCTCCCCGGAGGAGCTCGAAAAGCTTGTGTAGGAGGTCCTACCCCTGTATGAAGAGCTCTACGGTGCACCAGAGGAACAGGTAATTACAATATAGTTGCAATGTTTGAAGGCTTAATTGTATGATTATGTCCAAGAAATGTGTCAGTATGAAGGATTGTGGTAATATCTGTGGGTAGATGGGCATGTGCATATGTGTACAGACAGATTTTGAGTCCTGAGACATAGTAGAGAGTGTGTGAAATATGTACCCTAACACAACTGCAGACTGTAATACATGATCATTGAAAGTGGTGTGCAAATTATTTGGAAAGATATACCATGTTTAGAAATATGCTTATGGTCTGTTCATATGTTTCAAGGTGACACCCGGGGCTGGATATGCATGTTGTATGCCTGTCTCAACATAACTCATGGCCTAACTGAAGATGGTCATCCCTCATTGAAGGGGATGTGGAAGGCAGTCTGAGTATGGCTAGTTATACTAACTTGTATTTTCACCCTGCTTGTTATGATATTGTGTATGTGAACATGACAATCTCTTCTTTTATGTGTCATCCATGCTGGTGAACGCCCATCAGAAAAAGGGGATTTGGTGTGCCATAGCAAAGAAAGTGTGAACCCTGGGGTCCACTGCCGGTGCAGTACCCACTGTAGGAAGCGATGGGAGGACCTGAGATGCTGGGCCCGGAAGACTGCACAGGCTCAGCTGGGGAGGACGGGGTGCCCGTCGGACCTTGACCCCCCCTAATGGCCCTCATATTGGCGGTGGCCTACTGGAGTTGGATGGGCGTTTGAGGGCAGCATCGCAGTCACAAGGGAGTAAGTACAGACTTAACACATTTTCATCCCTTTACCAGGTTAGTGTATGATGTGAAAGAGTCTAAGCTGTGACAATGTGGTAAGTGCAAAGGGTCAAAGATCTCCAAGGAACACATTGAAGTACAGTTCCCAACACTGGTACACAGGTGTGCACATAGTAATTGGCACAGTTACAAATTACTCTCCTTTGTTGTCCCCTCTGTACAGAAGCATATGATAATGCCGATGTGACTGTGTCCATCGGACATTTCACATGCCATCTATGCAAAACGTATTCTGACCTGTTACAAGGTGAACCCCCTTGGTAAGTGAGGGATGCAAATAAGCCTCTGTAAGGTGTCCTCTGAGTGGACATCCTCTATGTTGGTAACCATTGAGGTATTGGTAGACTCCTATCAATCGACTGTTCATGTTCTGTAGGTGGGAACTTGCTACACAGCTATTTCCGTAGCCATGGTGTTGTAGGCATGATAAGTGGGTCAGGACATCTTATTCACAATTATAATCTTAACTGTTTTTTGCCAACATCATGTGTACATTGAAAGGTTCTGTTATGAATGCACATTGTCATGAGTTATCAACTTACTGTTGCTCTTTTGGATATGTGTGGACTCCTTGTTGTATAGAAACCTATTGTTTGCACAGACATCAATGTGGTGCAGCTGTGGTAGTTGACATACACATGTGAGTGAAATGGTATGTGTAGTCTGGCATTTGGCTTGCATTATGGTGGGTGGAGCTGTGATGGTAGCCTCAGGAGTAGTTGGTGTCTCTGAGTTTTTCCCAAACAGATGTATGGCTGGTCATGTCTGATGTATGGATAGTGATGTTGCTACTCAGTCTAGGGCCTGTTGATGGAATAATAACATGATACATTGAACTGTATGTCACCTTCATGCACATGACAGGGGTCCATTGACATGAATGAGTAGCTATACTAGCTGTGGTTGTGTGTGGGTAAACGCTCTGGATTATTAGGCCCTTAGATGAGTGCTACACTTTCTTTTCAGAAGGACAATGACTTAGATGACTTGACCACAAAGTATATATCATCCTTTCCTACATCACTATTGGTACATGTGTTGGTGACATGTGTTCTGACCCTTTCATCATCTAACATTTGGTTATGCCAAACAGAGTAGTTGCATGTTTGGGAATTTCCAGTGTGAAGGTTGTGGACTCAGTGACATGTAGTGGGTATGGCTTGTATGCAACATGGTGTCTTATGTTTACTATGCCATGTGTTTCCTTACCTAGTACATGAAATCAGGCCAAATTGTTAGCATGTGTTGAGTTTGTGTATGTCATATGTGGATATCAATGTTACCCCTATTTCCCATAGTTTGTTTGTTGGTTGTCTATATTGCTCTGGATAAGAACCTAGTATTATGTGGCCAAGTCACCTTGTCGTGGAATGATTAGTGTGATAGCTCTACTGATATAATGGTATTTTAGGTGCGAGATAGGTTGTTTAGCTGGTGTGTGACTATGTTATTATTAAGGGCTGTACATTACATTTTGTTGTGACATAATGTTGGCACTAAACTGGCACTAACTGGGAATGTTGTACAACTAGATGTGATCTAACTGATGTGTACAATGTGATGTAAGTGGTATGCAAAGAACATTATGACCCTACCTCACTTTCTGTTTTCCAATATCAGCATCAGCAGGCGAAGGAGACAAGGCATAGCCGAGTGGGGAAGCTGCTGGCCACTGGACCTTCATTCATGAGAACACTGACAGCGAGAGACCCAGTGACCTGGAGGAAGAGGTGAGTTTAGGTTAGTTTGGTTTAGGAAATTTATGGAGCGCATGGCTACCAGGAGGCCTCTCAGCGCTAAAAAGGTAAGTCAAGGCCCAGAGCATAAACCCAAGGAAAAATGTATGATGAGAATAAAAAAGTCTTCAATTCCTTACGAAAAGGTAATTCTAGATGTTCTTGTTGGAGTTCTAGGGGTAGGGAGTTCCAGAGGTGTGCAGCTTTGACTAAGAAAGAATTACCTCCCCATCTGGTTCTCTTGAAGCGGGGAGTATGAACCAGCAGGGCAGCAGAGGATTTCAAAGGCCTTGCTGGGACATAAAATGAAATGTGTTGCCTGAGAAATTTGGGGCCGTTGTTATGAAGGGCTTTGTGAGTCATACATAGGGCCTTAAAGTTGATCCGCTGCTTTATGGGAAGCCAGTTGAGGGAGGATAAAGCAGGTTTGGCGGATATATATCTGGGTGTATTCTTGAGTAAACGTGCGGCCGCGTTTTGCACTACCTGCAATCTCCTTATCACGTATGAGTGCCATGGGGAAGACTGGATCCAGTTCATCATCTCCTGCAGCAAAGGAGATGCCCCCTCTCACCCAAGAGAGTGGGCATCTCCTTTGCCACAGGCACCTCTGCCACAGCCCCTTTTAGCCCTGTTGCCCTGAGTGAGGAGGCTATTGACTTCCTGAGATCTATCTCAGTGGGTCAGTTGACCATTATGAATGCCATCCAGGGACTGGAAACTTAGATACAACTGAGTAATGCACTCCTGGAGGGCATTCACTGTGCAGTGGCTGTCCTACAGAGATCCCTTCAGGCTCTGACCTCCACACTGATGGCAGCCAATCACCCTTGGTCTACCGTTCACCCTCCACCTTCCTCTTCCCAATCCCAATCCCCCCTTCCCCGACTCAGCCAAAGCACACAGTCAGGCATGCATCCACCTAAACATCCAAGGGTAGCACAGTCAAACCAAAGCACCGCAAGACACACCACCGGCATACAAACAAGCAACATACACCTGCACACCCCGCAAGTCACAACCTGCCCTGACACCCCCACCACCCCCAGCATCACACACACCTGCAGACACCACACCAACATTCACAGATACAGCCACCACACCCATTGTACCTGCAGACATCACCCCAGCAAACCCTCAGACATCCAGCCCAGTCACCAAACCCACAGACACCACAACCACTGACACACCTACATGTAGCACATCCACCATACCTGCAGTCACCACCCCAACAGACAACCACCTACCCACCACGGCATCCCCCAGCACCTTCACCCCCCTCAGCCCAAGACACATAAACGCACTCACTCACCCACCCAACAGACACCCACCACCCACAAGCATACCTCCCATAAACCCACACCCAAGGCATCCACACCAACACCTCATGCAAGCACTCCCTCTTCCTCCACACCCAAACCCTTTTGTTATGACCGTCCCCGTGTGTGCAAAAAAGCTTTCCTCTTGGAGTTTGACCTTTTCCCTACTCCTCTCCCCCTTGAAACCCCTAAACAATCAGGTTCCCTTCCCAAGGCCATCCCTTCCACCTCTAAGGCCTCACCTATCCTCCTTCCAGTATCCATGCCACTCTCCCACCAAGAAGTTGACCCCTCTCAAGAAGACCGAACCCTCCCTCAAATCAAAATCAAAAACAACCCCCTCTCCCAAGCCAACGCCCAAACCCCCCCCCCCCCAAGCCTAAGCACAAACCTCTCCTCTGCCGCCACCACCATCCACAGATCATCCCTGAGTTGCCTGTCTGCCACCTTGATACCCCTACCTGTGGAGGTTACATGGCAGTCAGGAGTCAAGTTGGAGCACCATACAGTGCCTTTGGTGCACCACTTTATAATTTTATTGGACTGGCCAATGACCTTGAACTTTTCTTATTCATATTAATAACAATATATTCAGACCAATCAGTTGTTGATTTACTGGTTACATCTTTGTCCTGCTTTTCCTTTCCTAAGTTTGAGTCGTTTCTGCCTGACATTAGTTGTGTCACTCATAATAGGGCCCTTAGTTGAATCACTTAATGGTTCTCCCAAAGCAGTTGTGTCTTAGTTTTAATTGGCTCCTGTCTGAAGGCCTTCTATTTCTGCCATGTTTTCATGGCATGCTGCAGGCTGTTGCAGATACAGACATTGCTGTCCAGGTTCAGTCTAGGGTGCACATGGTATAGCATGGCATACCCAATGACTCGTATTTTATAGCTTTTTCCTAACGGCAAGATGCTCTTGTCTAGCATTCTGCACTACCCAGGTGTAGTCTGACAAAATGTTAATACGATTCCCATCATGCATAAGCTCTTTCTGTTCCATTGATAGCTGAATCACTGTACCGTGGATGTGAAAATTTCCAGTGGGGTCTGTGGTGCAAGGGAGGGGGTCCCCTTTTCTATTGTAAATTGGTGAGGATTTTCCACTCAGAACTGTGATACTAGCATTTTCTCTATATACGGCTCAAAACGGCCCATGTGGATTAACTACGGCACCCAAGTATGCAAAAGTTGTTGCTTCTCAACTTGACATCCAAACCTTCATCCTTGGCTTTGATCACCTGCAGGGCGTGCTTCATGTTCAGGTATTTATGCATACTGTTTCTGGTGCCATCTTCAATGTCTGATATCGTCTGCTCCACTTCAGCTGAGCACTTTTTTCTATCTATTTTGGAATTCATGAGGTCCATTCTGAATAGTGAAAGAGTCTATTTAGGCATCTATAGAGGACAGGCTGCACTGTATCACCTTCAGTAGCTTTTCCATGTCAGATTCATCCTGCTGTTTCATTTGCTGTTTGCTTCTAGTGGATGCCAGAAAGCCCCTGTCTGCCATATTCTGCCCCTATCGATCTCCAGTTCAGGGATGCAACAGCCCGCACTTCACATGCCAGAAAAGCATCTGCAATTGATTTCCTTTCC
Organism: Pleurodeles waltl; assembly: GCF_031143425.1. Taxonomy (NCBI): domain Eukaryota; kingdom Metazoa; phylum Chordata; class Amphibia; order Caudata; family Salamandridae; genus Pleurodeles; species Pleurodeles waltl. The sequence goes on along the minus strand of NC_090440.1, from coordinate 68,965,043 downwards.
TGATGCGGTTTCCCCGCACCAGCCTGTGTTTCATGGCTTAGTGGCATTAATGATAGCTGAGTCCAACACCACTTATTCTCAGAGCCGTGCACTCACTTTAATACAATCAGTGTGGATCTTCTCCTATGTGGTAGGCATGTCTCCTGCAGATATAACGTTCTTCCCTGAGCAGAGTCAGAGCCAATGTCCTCGATGTTTTGATCGCTCTAGTTTGTCAGGGCTCAGTACATAGTATGCCTTTCTTTGACCCACCTGCACTGGTCTCAGCATCCAGGCCCTGCTTATTGCATCTAAGAAACGAGGCAGTCTTTCAGCCCCATTTTCAAATGAATCAATCCCCCTGATGTTGCAGATTATTTGGTGGCTTTGTTAATTAATTTTCATTTCTTCTGCATTAAGGTTATGTTGAATGTTGTTTTCCTGCAGCCCCACACAAGTGCGTCTATCTTGGCGTCCCTCCACTGGCTAATATCCTTGTTGCTGTTTTGATGCCCATGTTGCTCACATCATAAGCATAGATCTTCAGACTCCCAATTATTGGACCTATTGTAGACTAGTTTTTTACCCTGTCATCACACCAGATCAATACTGCTAACAGTTACGGATGACCCCAAGTTGGTGCACAATAAGGGCAAACCACCACTCTGATGATTTTGGATTTGTCTGCTGCATTCAAAACAGTAAACCAAAACATCCTGCTAGATTGTGTTGAGGTAGCTGGCTTATGGAACTCAGCACTGCAGTTTCTGAATTCTTTCCTATCTGGCTGTTTGCAGAGAATACAGCTGTCATCCTTTTTCGGCAAGGGTGTCCCCGTTCATTGTGGAGTACATCTTTTTAATATTTAGGTTCTAAACTTGGTTAAGAAGCTGATTTTCAGAAGCTGCAAGCCTGTATAGATAGGACTCAAATTCCGCTGGGCCTTGAAGATAATTTGGCTTCTCAGCCCACATTTCAGGATGTGATATGCTATATCTGGGATTGGATGGGCAATAACCAAATTGAATTGAATGGGGACAAGATCAAGGTTATTGTTGTCAATAACAGAATGGATCTCTGGAATGATTTGTCCTGCCTTCTGAAGTGGAACCTACCCCTACTGCATCGGCTAAAGGTGTCGGAGTGGCCATTGATAGCAGACCTATGATGAAACCTGAGATTTTTTTGGTAGCCTCAAAGTGTATTTTTGTACTTATGCATATCAGGAAAATAGAGCAGTTCTTATCACGAGGTGGCTTAAAAGCAGCAAATGTGTCCCTGATCGACTCCAAACTTATTCTATGTGGGATTATTTAATGTTGTCCTTCATAAACTGAATATACTCCAAAATGTGGTGGTCCAGTTACTTACCAAAGCTTTCCAAGAGCTCTCACATCACAACTTTGATAAAATATCTGGATTGGTTTCCTGGGAAATATACAATGTTATTTAAAATAGTTTGTACTACCTTTAAAATCCTCCATGAACTGGTCCCTTCTTTGTCACAAAGCAGTTTATCAGGTATGTCCTCACTTGTTCTTTAAGTGTCTGTTTTGCTCACCTTTTTACAGTGACTACATTTACCAAAGAAAGAGATGGGGCTGCAGTTACACTTTTGTGCCCCCGAAATGTGGAATTCCCTCCCTAGCTTGCTGCTTGCTAAGAATTCTTTGTGCTGCATTATTCAATCCCTAAAGACCTGGCTCTTCAAATAAGCATTCTCATATTAATTGCAGGATTCTCTGTTTAGTTAGCACCAAGAAACCAATGGTGTATGAGTGCTCTAAAAAGTCTTAACTAGAATTGCAAGTGGAATATCTTTGAATCCTCGATATACAAAGAATAGGACTAACGCTTACTCCACATGGGGACTTGAGTTTACAGTGTAAAATAATAGAACATATATTTATAGAACATATTGCTATATTGAAGGTGGTTATGCTTCAACTTTTTATTGAGCTGATATTCTGTCCAGGGGTGGGTCCATCTTTAGTCAGGGTGATTAGCTTTGGCATATCTAGATTATTTTTGGCCGTCTACTTATAAACTAACTTACTATATCTAATACAGCTAAAGTGGATGATTTATACATTTTTTGTGCTGTTTCCACTATGATTTTGTAAGGTTTATGAAAGATGAATGATGACTGATTCAGCATATATTTATTTATGTAACTCGAATGAGCTGAATGAGTTGGATTATGCTGCGTTGATTTTATGGAATGTGTGTTCCGAAATAAACTACTGAATTTACATTGAATTCAAAGCTTTGTATTGGTCCAATCTGGAACTGAAATTAAGAGGCTTTGCTCATCACCTCTATGTAGCTCTTCTGAACACAAAACACACAAAGTGCAAAAGCTGGTAGATGTCTCAAATGTGTCCCAGTAAATTGCAACCATGACAAAATCAGAACATTTCACTAGAGCCGACATATATCCTGAATCCAGCTCAATAACAGCTATGGCTCATGCAGTTGAAAGCCCCTTAGCTTTGGTCCTCAGGGAATTTGAGAAGGGCTTCTACTTGGTCAACTGAGACATCTGCTTCCAGGTTATGAATACCTTTGTTCAGATGTGGTATTCAACCATATCAGCAAGAATGAGAATGAATGAAGCATTGTCTAACCCCTTAAATATTGAGCGGGGCACTAGGTAGGCATGTTGCCACTCTACCTTGATGTTTACCCTGATAATAGACTCATTAGCAGAATGGAATTATGAGGATGCCCTCTTCTGGAATTTCAGCTGCAAAGGGGGAATAGAGGACTGCATATCACTGTGTGTGGATGATGTGTTGCTCTACCTCCAAAACACCACAACAGGAGATAAAAATTCAAATTTCTTCACCTTTTCCTCTGACCTTGGAGTCAACTGATCTAAATCTACAGCAGTCCTGATCAAGGGGAAGATAAGTTCCTGGGGAAGTTGCCACCATTGTAACTGTGCTGAGACAAGTATCTGAAAATGTATATCTCTCCAGACCCTCAAAAGTACTGGAGCAACAACATAACTCCACAACTTGCTAGAACAGATCAATACTTAAATAGAAGGAAAAGGAATACCACTCGCTATTGTAGGTGAGATAGCCCTGTGTAAAATGATTGCACTTCCTCTGTATTTGCACACCCTTCAAAGTTTCCTACTTGAGATACCTTTTCAAACCTTCAAGAGCCCTTTCTATGGCTGGATAAACAATCTAATTTGTCCTTAACTACATGTATATTACACACATTTGACAGAGGAAAGGTAGCAATGGACATCTTATGCTATTAGGTCGCAAATATGATCACAATCAACGAATGGCTCTTTGGGTCCAGAAATAACTTGACCTACCACCTGGAATTAGAGGGCCTTGGAGAGAGAGAGAGAGAGAGGTGCCCTGCACTTTATATATTGCTCCAAGACTCAACTTTGTTTTCCTGCGGTCACAAAATCTACTCAATGTGCAGGAGAATGCTTTGCAACACACCAGATAGTTAAGAATGGCCAGTGCTGTAGACTTGTAAATTTTGGAACTGAGACTACACAGGGTTCTCAAAGCTCTGCGAGACATCTGGTCAGAGGCATGTGTGAAATTGTTTGAATAACTCAGAGAGGAATTTGCACTGCACAATTCATATTTCTACAGCCAAGTAGTCCCTTTTAAGACTTCCCCTGAGGTCAACCCCCTAGAGGTCAATCTGACTACATAAGCCATCAAAGCTAGTGGTGTCTCTAAACTGTACTGCTCTCTTATAGTAAAAGCTCCAGACCCAGTAGATGCCCTAAGAGTTAAAAGGCTGGAGGATGCAGGGGCTCTGGAAGAAGATGACTGGTTGGAGGCACCAATTTACTTAAATTTCTACCCAGGGTTTATTTTATACATTTATGGGTTTGGCGAATGGGCATCAGAACAGACCTGGGCTGTACCCAGTGCTCTGAAGGTATAGACATGATCTATCACATGTTTGTAGAGTGCATAGTCATTAGGTGATACTGGAGTGTGGTGGAGGGAGCATTGAAGGCTGAACTGGAGAGAACAAAACATCTGCACTTGTAAATGGTGCTACTGAGGCTGTTGAATACAGAGGGTGGTCTAGTAGTTTTTTCTGGAGATGGGCTGCATGGTGGCCAACTGAGACGCAGCCTGCAAGTGGAGCTCCAATGAAGGCCTGACAGTGCAGAAATGGCAGCGTAGTTGAACCACTGCACACTCATGGAGTGGAAGGGACGCCGGGCAAGGGGGTGCCCATACAAATATGGAGACTTTGGTAAGCATACGCACAAACAATAAACTAATAGCACCATGCATGTGGAAAGAAAGCGTAGGCTCATTAGACCCACTCCACCACAACAACTATTGATTTAATTTATTACAAGATCTCTATCAAACTACCACAGCATATGCCCAATTCTGTGTCCAAGACTTGATGGGATTGTTTAAGATAAAAGGTGTGACTTGCTCTAACCACATCGTCAATGGGGTGGCTATGGTCCAACTGTATTGTGGGTTAACATGCTACATACACTAACTAAGCAAAACTTTTTGTAAAGAAAAAGTCAACTACTGGATTCAGGATCCAAGTGGATCTCCTTCTCCATCACTGTTTTAAAATTGAAAGCAAGGCCTCAAAAATCCCAGTGCCATTAGCTAAAAAGACATTACGGGTTGGAGGTGCCGTGGCCAAACCAGGCAAGGCTGGTGCCTAGCTAGACCAGAGTTCTGGCTCTGGAAAAACCCAATAAGGAATGGTGAGCCAAAATAGAGCCAAGCCCAGCATCACAGCAAGTGATCTTTTCCATCCCTAATGTAGTTTTTTTTAAAACAAAAAATCTAATGGACAGCTGAGAGGAACACTACAGTGGTGTGTTTGTGCTCTGTAGTGGCAATTTAATTATATTTGAAAAAAATTCAAATTTTTTGTTACGCCCTTTTAAACGTACACTCAATAGCATAGACAGTGTCTTATCCAGAAATATTTTATACTCATGCAAGTCTCCTGTTGATATCTTGTGAGACTTCTTTTCTCTGTAAGTGAACACTTGCATGAAGAAGTCACACCAAGTTACATACAAAACTACACCTCACTCCAAAACTGTAATTAATTTTTTGTGAAATTTTGCAAAAATGTTCACAATTTCGCACATATCCCTATTTTGCAGCCAGTCTGAACTACAATTTGCATATATCTCACTGCAGATCTATGACAGGACAGAAGTCTTGTTGAGATGAGATGTCAGCATTTTCTTTGTTTTGATAATATATATGCTGTCTTTCAGGTGTTGAGCGCTCCTCCTTTAATCCTTTTTAGGTGAACGAAGGCAGTGATATCACCAAAAATATAGCATCCTCACATCCTCTGCACTTAACTATGTATGTTTTTCAAGAAAGCTATTTTGACATTTTATATATGTAAGTCAGGTCACACTGAATTAATTTGCTAGTTACATTTAATGAAAATAGGGTATTAATTTAGGTCATTAAATAACAGAGACAGGGTAACATACATTCATCCAGTGGATGCCTTTCACAAACTATTACCCGAGGATCTATTTTCAAATCCCAACTTCCTCCATCAACCAAATAGTGTGATCCTAAACAATTTACTTTACTTCATTGTGCCTCATTTTGACCATGGCCTGGTTTGATGGTCGGACAAGCTGATCGCCAAACTTGCGGGGAGGATGCCACTGTCAGAACCATGGTACCCCCATCGTATTACAACATTCCCACCAGGCTGACTGGTGGACCAGTGCTACGATATTGGCCTTGGCTCTTTTAAGGGTGCTGGACAGGGGAGGGCCCGCACTGCCATGGGCCTGGGAAGTGCAGGTCCCCCCTGTGGCCTCTGACGTGGAAAGGATGGTGGAAAGCTGAGTTGTAATCAGCGAGGCAGTGCTGAGTTTAGCACTGCCCTGGCTGAGTACAGCTCAGACCACCATCACCCCATCGGGAATGATGTTCCTGGTGGGGACAGTGGTCTCCTGGCGGGTCCGCCCACTAGGGTTGTGATGTGGTGGTGGGACCGCCACAGTTGCCGCAGTCCAACCATCACCACAAGGCTGGTGGTCCTTGGACCGCCAGCCTCGTAATGAAGCCCTAAGGGTCAAATATGAGATTACCTTGACTAAATTCAGTGTGAACACTATGGGGGTTATTCTAACTTTGGAGGAGGTGTTAATCCGTCCCAAAAGTGACGGAAAAGTGACGGATTTACCACCAGCCGTATTACGAGTCCATTATATCCTATGGAACTCGTAATACGGCTGGTGGTATATCCGTCACTTTACCGTCACTTTTGGGACGGATTAACACTCCTCCAAAGTTAGAATAACCCCCTATGTCTGAACATTGTTTGTACATGGTTTTATATACAAAACCAAAAACCATTGAACATAGAATAACTGTATTGGCCATACTTGCAGTGCCCGTCACAAATTGACATCTCTTGCTTCATTTAGCTGTAGTGTCATGAAAGTGTTGTGTTTAATCTAATGTGTCCAAGTGAAACACACATGTTCAAGAAGTAACCCATTTATAAATTGAAAGAGCTTTAGCATATTCTTATGACATGTTTGTTGCATCATTTATCTGCCAAAACCATTGATGGCTCAACTAGTACTTTAAGAGAAAAGTCACAGACTTTGCTCATCCCCTTTCCTAATTTGCTGATTTGCCAGCAATAGATGAAGCTGCCAGACAAAGGACGAAAAAAAAGTGATGGGCAGAATGCTCAAATTAATTTCCGCTACTGATCATTATACAAAACCGCATTCCAGACCATCAGGTTTTCCAAACACTATTCCACTCCAGAGACCTGGATTAATTTGTTTTTATAAGTAAAACCCATGACATGTGTTGATGGGGCACTGTTTGTGCATACGTGCAGGATTCCCTCACTGAATTTAAATTATATTACATTCAATTTATCAGATTCTTTTCCAGAAAATGTCCATAAATGCTAAAGAAAAAATGTAGTGTATAGTATGAGGCCACTGCAAAAGAAAAAATAAAACATGCAAAATGTATAACATAACCAGTAAAAATATTTTCACAATACAGCGTAAAATTGCATGACAGCTTATTTTCTTTTATGTTTGAAGATATATTGAGGAAGGTGAAAGGAAAGAGGAGTTTCCAATATAAAGTGAGCTGGTGGGACATTGTTTTCCTGTCTTGTCATGTAGGCCAGTTCAACTACAAATCTGGAGCCCTTGTCCATTCTTCTCTCTTTAATCTCCACCCATCTTTCAGCTGAAAGCCAATATCCAATATGTGCATGCTATCTGAATCTAATTGGGTACTTATTCATGGCAGCTAGTTAGTTGTACATCCAGGTTACAGGGCACAGAGTGATGGAAGGGGAGTTCACAAAACATTTTGGGGCACGATTCATCTTACGTGAGAGTATTGCCTGCATTCCAGAAGCTAGAGGGTTTAGACCCATACAATGACACATGGAAGGGTGGAGAATGGGCTCCCCTTGAAAATTGTATGAGGACCTTTTAGCAGGGAGTTGCTCTTCCTCAACACTACTATTTGATGGTCAATAGGGGAGATGAAGTGTGTCAGGTGATTCAATTGTTAAAAGGAAGTTTCAAGACAGGGCCTGCCCTTTTGTATGTCGTTATCACTATTTCAAAAAGGTGGATGATGCATGACAACCAGGTGAAGAGACTTCAGACTTCACTATTACAGTGTTTTCAGATAATCCCGCATTCAGCCAGCATCATCAGTCCAGAAGTCTTTGGGACTAGCTAGAAAAGTTGTAGGTCTACCTAGCACCAAGAAGCCTGCATGACTGCCCAGAGAGGGAAGGAGAGAGCCTCGCCCTGGTTATACACGAGGAGGGGCTTTCCACGAGGAGAAGACCAGCTATGTTCCCAGCTGTGGAGTGACCAAAAGAGGCCGAATGTTGGCTGGAAGCCAAGCCTGTGTTGTCTGAATTTGCATGAGGCCACCCAGTTTCCCTGTATGATTCATGTGTGTAACTGCATCGAGAAACTACAAGTCAGCCAACATTGTGCTCTTCAACACTCCTGCAGTGTGTCTGAGGCACTTTTCCTGGTGCTGCCCAATTTGTGGTATATCCTGTGAGAGCCATCATCGCTGCCATAGAGTCTGCAACTGCGAAAGCAATATAACCACCAACCAGGCTTTGCATGCTGTTAATTTGAGTGGCCTAAAGGATGTGTGAGTCCAAACTCAACTCAACTCTATGCTACACCTCTGTACAACACTGTACTGCAGTGTTTGTCACTGTACAGCACTGTAGTCCACTGATTGCCACTCTACCACACTCTATGTAACTCTCTCTACACCACACCACCCCAAGTTACTCCACTCTTCTCTATCCTATGCCACTCAACTCTAACACATTCTATGCCACTTTACTCTACCACACTCTACCACTCTGCTCTACTCACATCCCTCTACTCTACAGTACTGTACTCTACTCTATGCCACTCCACTGTAGGATAGGTTCTCACACTATATGACACACCACACCACTCCACTCCACTTTATGCCACTTTACTCCACTCTATGCTACACCTCTCTACTCTGTTCCACTCAATGGCACTGTACTGTATGACATGGCACTCCACTCTATGATACTTTACTCCACTCCATCCTATGCTACACCCCACTCCGCTTGACTCCACTGAACGATACTTTACCCCACCCAGTGATACTGTAGGACACTCAACTCTTCTCTGTTCCACTCTACAATGCTGCACTTTACTCTATACAACTGTACTGCACAGCACTCTACTAAACTCTATACCACTGTACGATACTATACTACACTGTATGCCCCTACACTTCACTGTACAACATTCTACCCCACTCTGTGCCACTGTACGACATTCTATTCTTTGCCACTCTACAACACTCTACTCTAAGACAAACTATGCAACTCTGTCTATGCCATTCCACCCCGCTTTACTCCACTCTACTCTTTGAATCACTACTCCACTGTACTCCACTCCACTCTACTCCAATTTACACCAATCTGCAATGCTCCACTCTATACCACTCCACTCTATCATACTGTACACTGCACTGTACATCACTACAGTCTACTCTACTCTGTCACTCTACTGTCTGATGCACCACTCCACTCTACAATACTCCATTCCACACTATTCCAGTGTGCACCATTCCACACTAAACTATTTCAGTTTATGCCACTCAACTTTTTCCATACCCTCTCCACTTCACTCTACTTTGCGCTACAATATTCTACTCGACTCAGCGACACTCTTTGCCCCTCCACTCTACCATACAATACTCCTCAATATAGCACTCCACTGTACACCATTGTAATCCAGTCTACTTCTTTAAACACCAACACATATGGATATCTCTGTTTTTAGAAACAAATATATTTATTTATATGGTATTAACTAATTATTGGAATGAATTCACTTTACATTATATTAATTATATTTATTGTATAGTTTACATTTACAACTTTAAACTGCATATATATTACAAAATAAATATTTTTGAATGATATTACTGTCGATGAAATTTTATAGGAACATGATATTGTGGTAAACAGTTTCTTTAGCACATTATTTTTGTTAACAGAAAAGTAGCTCTCAAAAGGAAGAATCGTCAATTGCAGTTAGCTGGTCATTGTGGATCAGATCCAAGGCACAAAGGCAAGTGGACTGGGTCCAGTCCATTGTTAAAAGTTAAAACCTTGCATTGGCCTGTACAGTATGGCTGTTGAGGATATATCGACAAGAGCTGATACGGGCAATAAGATGCGATACATTGAGGTCAGTGAAGCCGCTGGTGCTACGAGAACTTGGATTTAAAGATGGGTCATGCTGAGTCGAGATGCCTCAAGCTGGTCCAGTAGTTGGTAGTGAGATGTGTCACGCTGGGTTGGTACTAGTGAAGTCTCCGATCAGAAGCTACAATGTGCAGTCCTGAATTGAGATGCATTGAGCAGGGCTGCTTTTCGGCATTGAGATGCATCATGCTGGTCTGTGCTTGCAATGCCATCAAACAGAAGCTGCGATGGGTTGTCCTGCATTGGGATACAAAACAACTCCATTAGCGCAGGGGAAATTGTTGCATCCCTGTAACATCGAACAGGAAGTCAGCAGTCTGACCCTTGGAGACATTCTGGAGGTTCTGGGTCCGATCAGACAAGCTGGCCTCAGCAGAGCAGTTCACAGCAGCTAAGCAGGCCTTGGGCAGCACAGCAGTCTTTGGTCAGCAAGGCAGACTTCACACAGGTGGACAGCTGTTCTTCCTAGAGTCCGCAAGTCCAGAAGTGATCTTAAGAGTTGGATCTGAGGCTCTGATATTTATACCTGGTGCCTGCTTCGAAGTGGGACAACCTTCTAAAGTCTTCCCCTACAGCGGAGCAGAGAACCACACTAAGGCGGTCATTCTGACCTTGGCGGACGGCGGAGGCCGTCCGCCAAGGTACCGCCGTCAGAACACTGCACCGCGGTCAAAAGACCGCGGCGGTGATTCTGAGATTTGCCCGGGGCTGGCGGGCGGCCGCCAAAAGACCGCCCGCCAGCCCAGGGCAAATCAACCTTCCCACTAGGATGCCGGCTCAGAATTGAGCCGGCGGAGTGGGAAGGTGCGACGGGTGCAGTTGCACCCGTCGCGTATTTCAGTGTCTGCTAAGCAGACACTGAAATACGTTGTGGGGCCCTCTTACGGGGGCCCCGCGGCACCCCCTACCTCCATCCTGTTCCTGGTGGGAGAACCGCCAGGAACAGGATGGCGGTAGGGGGTGTCAGAATCCCCATGGCGGTGGAGCGCGCTCCGCCGCCATGGAGGATTCTGACGGGCAGCGGAAAGTCGGCGGTACCAACCTCCGCCATGGCGGTAATTACCGCCGGGGTCAGAATGACCCCCTAAGGGTGGTATTTTGGCAGAAAATACAGTGTTCATGCGCCCAACATACGACCACATCAAATTGTAATTTATCAAGTTCTAAGTTAAGAAATCTAGGCAATACCAAAGATTATAACCCATGTGGGCTATTATATTTGGTTTCCCCAAAGAAACTGGATGTGAAACCTTGTCAAATGAAATCAAAAATAAAAGAAATACTGTAATCTGCTATCAAACAAAAAGCAACTTAAGTTTCTCAATGGCTATAAGGTCCCCCTTAAGAAGCAGAGAATATGAGAAACTACAGAAATACATGAGCAGTAAGATTTGGTATCCTCATTGAGAGAGAAAGTGGAAAACACAACAAGGATGTCAGTTGGCAGAATAGCATGTGCACACCCGTCCAATATGAAACCATTTCAAATTGTCTCCTGGTAAGAGCTAACCATAGAACAATAGTGTATACCAAATATAGCCCATCTGAGGCATTCTCCGTGGTATACCCAAAAGGAATCCAATGTGAAAGCTTATGGGATGAAGTAAAAAATATGAAAAGATACTGTAGTCTGCTATCAAATAGAAGGCACCTTCAATTGCTCAGTTGCTAAAATGTATTCCCTGAAAAGTAGGGGATACTAGATATTACAGTAATGCAGGAGCCACAATATGTGGTATCTCCATTGCAAAAGATGTTAGAAAACACAGGAGTGCCATTTGGCAGGAAAATACTGGGTTCACCTAGCCAGCAGAAGGCCATGTCAAATTGAATCCTGGCAAGCCGTAACCCGAGAAACAGATGGAACCCCAAATATAACAGCCCTGATGAGGCATTATGGGCCTGAATACGAGTTTGGCGGTTGGAAAATCCAACTGTCAGACCCATGGTGAGGAGACCACAGCAGAGCTGGTGGTTTCCATACCTGCCCTATTAGGAGTCTTCCACTGGGCTGACTGGCAGAAAGCAAAGTTTCTATCGGTCAGCGCAGTGGAAAACATGCGGCGTCATAGGACTCGGCTCCACATGGAGCTGAGTCCAATGCTGTCAAATAGGAGGCCTCCCTAGCCCCCTCGAAATGTGCACTTTCTGCTGAGCAGACAGTGCGTATTCCAAAGGTCCTGGGGAGGAGGGTCACCAGCACTTGTGGCTGCCAGCACTTGTTCTCTGCTAGCCTTGTCATGGCGGTTGAACCACCATTAAAAGGCTGGCAGAGAACATGGTTGTAATCAGAAGGGGGGCGTAGACTTCAGCGTACCCCTGGCTGATGACTACCAAGAGACGGCGGTCTTTTGGCGGTCTGACTGCCAGACTTGTAATGTAGCAGTCAGACTGCCACAGTCATGGCAGTACGACCACAACTGCGAATCTGGTGGTCTTGAGAGTAATCTGGCCCTATATTTGTTATGCCCCAAAGGAACCGGATGTGAAAGCTTGGGAATTAAAGCAAAAATGTGAAAAGATACTGTAGTCTACTATCAAATAAAAGGCAACTCGAGCTGGTCAGTGGCTAAAAGGTAACCTTTGAAAAGTAAGGGATACCAAATATTAAAGCAATGCCAGAGTCGTAATATGTGATATCCCCACAGTAAAAGATGTTGGAAAAACACAGCTAGGTGTTATTAGGCAGTAAAATATTTTGTCCACCCAGCCAACAGAAAACCATATCAAATTGAATCCTGGTAAGCTCTAACTCAAAAACATCGGCGATATCAAATATTATAGCCCTTATGAGGCATCATATTTGCTATCCCTAAAGGAACTGGATGTGACTGTTTGTGGAATTAAATCAAACATGTGAAAAGGTACTGTAGTCAGCTATCAAATAAAAGGCAACTTGAGATGGTCAGTGGCTAAAAGGTAATCCTTGAAAAGTGGGAGATACTTATATTGCAGCAATTTAGCAGCCATAATATGTGGTATCCCCATAGTAAAAGTTGTTTGAAAACACAGGAAAGAGTGCTTTTTGGCAGGACAATACTTTGTCTAACCAGCCAACAGAATGCCAAGTGTAATTGAATCCTGGTAAGCTCTAATTGGAGAAACATAGGGGATACCAAATATTATAGGCTTTATGAGGCATTATATTTGGCATCCCCTAAACGAACCAGATGTGAAAGCTTGTGGAATGAAACCAAAAATTTGTAAAGATACTGTAGTCCACTATCAAATAAAAGGCAACTTGAGTTGGTCAATAGCTAGGACAGTTTTGAAAAGCAGTGGATACCAGATGTTAGAGCAATGCAGGAGCTATGATAGGAGGCATCCCTATAGTAAAGATCATTGGAAAACACAGGAAAGGGTGCTATTTGGCAAGAAAATAATGTGTTCGTCCAGTCAACAGAAGGCCATGTCAAATAGAATCCTGGTAAACTCTAACCCGAGAAACATAAGAGACAACAAACATTATAGCCCATATGATGCATTATGTTTTGTTTCCCCCAAAAGGGACCAGATGTGACAGCTTGTGGAAAGAAACCAGAAATGTGAAAAGATACTTTAGTCTGCTATCAAAAGATAGGCAATTTCAATTGGTAAGTGGCTAAAAGGTAACCCGTGAAAAGTATGGGATACCGGTATTACAGCAACGCTGAAGCCGTAATATTTGGTATCCCCATAGTACAATATGTTAGACAGAGAGGTGGGTGATGTTTAGTAGGCACATAGGGGGTCATTACAACCCTGGCGGGCGGTGTTAAAGCAGCGGAAATACCGCAAACAGGCCGGCGGACAAAAAAAGGGAATTATGACCCTGGCGGAAACCGCCAACAAAGACAGCCACTTTAACACTTCGCCCGCCACGGCGGTACAGACAAGCAGCTCGGCGGTCACCGCCAACAGACAGGCGGAAGTCAATGTACTGCAAACACTATTACAACCCGCAAATCTGCCACCTTTTCCGGGGCGGATTCACCGTGGATAAAAACACGGCAGAAACAGCTTTTGCTATGGGAAAACGCTCACCTAAACATATCCCACGAGGAACGAGGAATCCATGGAGCCGGAACTCCAAATACTCCCTGCCCTTGTGTTTCTGCTCCTCTATGACCAACAGCTACGTAGGCGCCGAAGACAACGGTGAGTACTGCACCTACGACATGGGGGAGTGGGGAGGCAAAAGTTAGGGGGACACCCACCAAACACCCCCACCCTCGCATATTACAACATACACACCAATCCATTCACCAAAAATCACAGTAACAACCCACAATACCCCCGGAAGAATGAAAACACAAAACGAAAAACAATGTAATGTGCCAATATACATGTCATACAAAAATATACAGATATATATTTGAAAATCAGTCATAATTATATACAGGACGAGAAGTAGTGCAGATATGTACATAACAATGTCCGTGCACCATCAGTCCAAAAATGCATGGGCGAGGCCCACAAACGATACGTGACCACAATCGGAGAGAACACTGACGGGGCATCAGATAGAAATACTACAGGCACCTCAGGGGGAAGGGAAGCGGGGGCACCTCAGCTGGACTACTGCAAAGCCAGATCCATGACGGGGCTCCATGCCCATTTATGCCATCCTGGGGAGTGCAAAGCCACAGTCTCACAAGTCTCTACAGTGGGTGGTTTGCCCACTGTGCCATCCTGGGGAATGCAAAGCCACAGTCTCTCAAGTCTCTACAGTGGGTGGGTTGCCCACTGTGGCATCCTGGGGACTGCAAAGCCACAGTCTCTCAAGTCTCTACAGTGGGTGGGTTGCCCACTGTGCCATCCTGGGGAGTGCAAAGCCACAGTCTCTCAAGTTGATGCAGGTCTCTACTGGTACTGGGGGGGACTGGTGCCCAGACTGGATGAGTCTCCCCGTGAAAGGTCATGTCCTGTCACTGTCCCAGCTGCACATGGGATAAGGATGCCTGATGTGGCGGTCCATTCATTCCTACCTGGTGCTTGCCCTGTGCAGCAGTGCTTTGCCATGGCGGTCTTTGCCTTGTTCAGCGGTGCCTTGACTTGGAGGTCTTTGCCCTGTTCAGCGGTGCCTTGACATGGCGGTCTTTGGCCTGTTCAGCGGTGCTTTGCCATGGCGGTCTTTGCCCTGTTCAGCGGTGCTTTGACATGGCGGTTCTGATAAGGACATTGGTGTGTGGCATGATGTTCTCTACACTGGACATTGGTGTGTGGCATGACATTTCATCATTGCCCAACGGGGCTGTGGCAGCCGGGGCCCTCCAGGGCACTGACTCCGGCGGTGGTCTCCTGACCAGTGACAATACTTGTGGCCTCCAGGGCACTGACTCTGGCGGTGGTCTCTGGACCAGTGACGATACTTGGGCCCACCTGGGTACTGACTCCGGCGGTGGTCTCCTGACCAGTGATGATACTTGGGCACTCCTGGGCACTGACTCCGGCGGTGGCGGTGGTCTTTGGACCAGTGACGATACTTGGGCCCTCCTGGGCACTGACTCCAGCGGTGGTCTCCTGACCAGTGACGATACTTGGGCCCTCCTGGGCACTGAATCTGGCGGTGGCGGTGGTCTCTGGACCAGTGACGATACTTGTGGCCTCAAGGGCACTGACTCTGGCGGTGGTCTCTGGACCAGTGACGATACTTGTGGCCTCCAGGGCACAGACTCTGGCGGTGGTCTCTGGACCAGTGACGATACTTGGGCCCTCCTGGGCACTGACTCTGGCGGTGGTCTCCTGACCAGTGACGATACTTGGGCCCTCCTGGGCACTGAATCCGGCGGTGGCGGTGGTCTCTGGACCAGTGACGATACTTGTGGCCTCCAGGGCACTGACTCTGGTGGTGGTCTCTGGACCAGTGACGATACTTGTGGCCTCCAGGGCACTGACTCCGGCGGTGGCGGTGGTCTCCTGACCAGTGACAATACTTGGGCCCTCCTGGGCACTGACTCCGGCGGTGGCGGTGGTCTCTGGACCAGTGACGATACTTGGTCCCTCCTGGGCACTGACTCCAGCGGTGGTCTCCTGACCAGTGACGATACTTGGGCCCTCCTGGGCACTGAATCCGGTGGTGGCGGTGGTCTCTGGACCAGTGACGATACTTGTGGCCTCCAGGGCACTGACTCTGGCGGTGGTCTCTGGACCAGTGACGATACTTGTGGCCTCCAGGGCACAGACTCTGGCGGTGGTCTCTGGACCAGTGACGATACTTGGGCCCTCCTGGGCACTGACTCTGGCGGTGGTCTCCTGACCAGTGACGATACTTGGGCCCTCCTGGGCTGTGACTCCGGCGGTGGTCTCCTGACCAGTGACGATATTTGGGCCCTCCTGGGCTGTGACTCCGGCGGTGGTCTCCTGACCAGTGACGATATTTGGGCCCTCTGAAGTACTGGGTTTTTCAGAACCCAGCGGTGCCAGGGAACACACCCTAAGACTTCGAGTCCTTCCTGTTTCAGACTACAGAAACACAGAGTCTTCTTGGTGAAGTCAAAGATCTTGTTTATTGGCTGCAGCCAGTAACAGGTATCCTAGAAGTACAACACAGTGTATATTATCAGGAGACTGCTCCCTTTGCAAAGCTAACCTTCTCTTTTATACAAAATATTATGCTTTGGGCAAACATTCCTTATTTTACAGTTGACCATTCACATATTTTCACTACAAAGAAATAGCAGGTTTACGATGACAAGCCCATATTCCAGTTTGTCCAGCCCTCAATCAATTACCCGGCAAGGCTTGGTACTTTCATCAGATATCGACGGACCCCCAAAATAAACGGACACCTCCTCCTTGTAAAGCAAGTCATAAAGAAAGAAACAGGGACAGGTGTGTGTAAGATTAGGCATGGTTTGTGTGTGATGAAAGGTTTATGATGTTTTGTGCCTTGATACTAATCTCATTCGGCCACTGGGAAAGAAACTGGCCGAACAGGTTTGGCTTCAGGCAGTGGAGTCAGCTTGCTCAGGTCACAGAGGAGTCAGCAAAGATGTACGTGTCCTTCAGACTCGTTTTCAGCATTAGACATTGGCCTATGTGAGGGTAATCATAAAATGGCTGTCGTTTAAATGGAACACGAGGGTTCAGGACGGAAACTATGATATTCGGGTGATTTCGTTACCCGAATATGAATACAATGCTTGTGCATACTATTCTAATCATTCCCGGTCTGCTGATACCAAAATCGTTGTGATACGACGACGTTTATAACACGGGTCCAGAATTTTGAGTACCACAGACCCTCCTTTTGCCCTTACATAGGCAATAACCTATACTCACGCTAATCTGAGTCCAGGTCTATGTTCATAAAGTCGTTGAGATGTTGCTGTAGCATCATCCTATTACTTAGCTCGTCCCTTGATACAGGTTTCCTTACACACGATGTAGCACAGAGGCCACATATTGCAGGAGCACACTGTACACACAGACAGGACAGGAAAAGAATGGCTAAGATCATCCCAATGACTATCAGAGTCTTCCATCCCCAGGCGGATATCAGCTCCCAGAACCACCCCATCAATGACCAATCTCCTTTATCCACTTGAATAGACTCGGAGATCTTATGCAGTTTGGAAATGGCCTGATAGACTGTCGTAGCGTTATCTGGGATGAAAACACAGCCACTTGATTGGATCACTTTACATACCCCACCTCGGTCTGCAAGTATGACGTCTAATGTGACCCTGTTCTGAAGAGTCATAAGGCGATCCGACTGGAGCTCAGCAGTCAAATTACCAAGGGCACCGGCGGTTTCAACTACCGTGGATTCAACCACCTTTGTCAATTGCCTTATGTTCCTGCTGTTAACCATAGGACCCCAAAACGGCAGAAAACCCTTTACAAAATCTCCGAATTCTTGTCCTGTAGTCTCTTCTTTACTTATGACACCTCTAACTATCCTTGTCTTATGGTAATCTGCCGCGGCCGTGTAGGTGGGAGGTAACAGGAACGAAACAAAACATGTGCCTGAGAAGTCAGGAGGCAACCATGTATAGGCTCTATTATGGCAGATGAAATAGGTACCCTTAGCTGCTAAGAACGAAGGAGAAGTCTGAGACGCAAAAACATATGTTTCAGTGCAGATACTTTTCCCTAACTGAGCTCTGGGATTCTTGCCATTACCTTGCAGACATAGGTGACCCTGATGGGGTACAATCCAAATCGGGGAGGATCTCTTTGCTCGCTGGTTCCCACTCAGAGTAACTCCATATCCTGTTACGTTCCATCCAATATATGCTAGTGTCTCATCTCTCGGGATAGTCTCATAGGAAATATCTTCCCTAATCACATCTACTATACCCTTAGCTAGAGCACTATTCTTAGGATTATCTTTCACAGAACGTAGGGGGTTGGCTTCATACGCGTATATGAACACCGTTCTATATGCCCATACAGAACCATTATGGCTGAAAGGCAGGACCAGATAAGGGATACCTTTATCAGTAGTATGGGGCATAAGACCACACACCCAACAGTTAGTTGTGTTCACTACTAATTGGTGTTGGTGTAGAAGCTGAATGAATGAATTGTTGACAAACTCTAATCTTCTGGCAGACTCGTGTTCAGGCAGGGGGTGAAAAGAATGCGAGGAAACAGTAGAAGGAGGTATGGGCTGAGTAATGGGTGCAAATGTCACTTGAAAAGAGAATAAAACATATCCTATTAAAAACGTCATTACACTAAGCAACATGAAAATACATAATATCAAAAATCGTTTCTTTGTCATTATTATACCCATTCTGGCTTTAAAGTCCATCTGTCTGGCAGGTCTCTCATTCTTGAAAAACTCCATCCTCTCTAAATGCTGCTCGTGGTGGTAGGGTGTTCTATGCTAGGGAATGCTTCTGTCAGTCCAGGGCAACTCCCTTAGACCGACCAGAACTGTCGACCTAACGTCTTCAGCTGCACTCCAAAGACTTGGGCAACCACGACCCTACATGAGGAAATTCGATTTTTAATACGATCGTATCGACCCGCCATTTTGTGGCCCGCCGCCATTTTATGTTGCCTTCACTCAGGCAGCACAGCGAACGAAGTCCATTCTGCCTTTTCTGCTTATTCTGCAACATGGTGTTCAAAACAGTCTTCTGCCTCTATCTTTACAAGACTGGTATTAAGGTCTGACCGAGTACACTAATCCCTGTCTGGTTTTCTAATCCTTGTTTCAACTATCTGTAGGCTCACACTATTCTCCGCCGATCTTATCTTATCGTCTGGCCTTCGCTGTCCTTTGCTCATTTCACAACTGTCTTCCAAACGCACACAAACTTATCGCACCACATGCAACTTCGTTGTGGATCGGTTAATGAATTAGTTCAAGGGAGGGGTGACAAACACAGCTGGAGGGGAGGCAACCTTAAGTCACTTGATACTTTGTTCTGTCTTGTTTTCCGACATTTCTATTGACTCTGTCCTATCTTTACATCATTCTTACTGGCTCCTTTCTATGTGTTCTGGGAGTGTATGTAGTTAATAAATGTTTTTATACGGTATATAAGATTGTGCGCCACAAAGTAAAGTGGCAGTCTCCTGAGAACATACCTTGTGTACTTCTTGGACAACTGTACTAGCTGCAGCTAATAAAATCTGATCTTTTACGCCTGACAGAGTGTCCCGTGTCTCTGTTAGTTGAGGCAGGTGAATCCAAGGAGATTTTAGGCGTACCCTGCGCCGCCAGGCCCAAAAGGTTCTGGTTCTTCAATTGGCGCCCAACGTGGGGCGGCTTCAGCGGTACCGGTTCTGCCTGAAGGTCGTGAGGAACCCCGCAAGAAAATTCTGGAGGAATCGCGAGCCACGTCAAGCGACCCCTGTATGTCGAAGTGGTCCGAAGGTCTTTTTCAGCGCGGTTACTCCTTCCTGACGGCTACTGACGACTGCTGCCCTGACTGCCGCCCTGCCTTGGCCCTTTCTTTGATGATGTATGGTAAAGCGAGACGATAGACGGGCCTCTGTTGGTGTAAGAAGACATCCTTAGTTAAGTATTTGGTGGGTCGCGCCCACAAATTTTGGTCTTTGTTTTGTCCTTAGGTCCTTAGATTTGGCCATTGCAGTGGCCAAAGCCGAGGGGTAAGTGCATTTGTGCTGTGTAAACTGAAAGTTTTACCCCCTTGATGTTTGTGAACAGCCAGTAAAAATCGTGAGATGTCTGGTCTGACTAAGTTTGGAAAACTTTGTTGCTTTGGTTGTAATAGGGACTCCCAGCTTGAGGACTCCTGTCCGATTCCTTCGGTTGGAACTCCCACATATGAGCTCTATTCTAAACATGGTGTTGGTCCTATTGCCTTTAATAAGACATGGACCCGATATACAAAGAAAGATGGTGTTTTAAAATGGCCAGAAAATGGTAGTTTCGAAACTGATGTGCTAGATAATTTAGAAGCAACGTTATTTAATAGAAAAGCCCGGCCGGGAATGTTTGACTCTTTTCGCCTTTGGCGTAAGGAAGCCAAACAGAGAGAAATTAAACAAGCGAAACGAGATAGGAAAACACAGGGAATGACGATTATACAGGCTGCTCAGCAATTCAAAGATGATGAAATAGATAATGCAATGGAAATTTCAGACAGACAGCATCGAATGGCAATAGATAAATGCTATCCAACGTTGCCTATCTCTTCCCTTGATAAGAGAAAAGATTTTGAGGAAGATTCCTTAATGTCCCACTTATTGAAATTGCCTCCGCCCTATGTACAAGGTGCTAATGCACCCCCGATGTTACAGCCTGTTCAGCCGCCAGTTGTGCTTCCGCCTGCTCCAGCTTTTCCACATTTGCCTCCTCAAGTATTGCCTATGCCAGCTTTGCCTTTAACTCCATTTCCTTCTGCTCCTTTGGCAATTCCTAATGCTCCTTTAGTTAATTCACCTAATACCTTGTCCCCTATCCTTATGTCAAATTCTCCATCTACGCGTAAGCGATTTACCGATACTGTCTCTGGTCTCTTATCACCTTTCTTTGAAGCTTTAAACGTGTCTCCAGCTTTTTCTCGAAGACAGTCTCGTAGTCAATTTCCAGACTCCGAAGAGCGAGAAAAATTGGACTCACTTGCTTGTAGATGGATCAAGAAGGGTCCCCAATATAGTACGTCTGATATTATGTCCACCTTTCTGCAATGAAATGCACCTACGCAGAGATATGTTTTTAAAGTTATGTGCGATACTCTCGCTAAAGAATGGGAGGATATGAATTTGGGTTCGGTCCCACAGGATCTGTTAGATGTTCAGGCTGACTTTGACAAAGGACTTATTGTGGGTCCTAAGGTTGAAAACGCTGTCAGAACACTTATTTCTTTCAGATCCCTATTGTTCTCACAGACTTTTCCTGATTCTGATCCTTCAGTTAGGACAACACTGAAAAACTATCCCATGAGAGAGGTTTCTCCAATATGGAAGGAAGAAGTTGCAGCAGCAGGTGCTAATCCAGCTATTCCTGCGCATTTTCAGCGCATATGGATACATGTCCCCTGGAAAAGGTCTGAAGTTTTAGCACTTAAACAGTCACTACCAGATTCACGCAAAAATCCTGCTGGTTACTATAAAGAGTTGTCGCAAACAGTTGATGCATGTACTATGAATCTAGCAGATATTGACATGTTGATGGGAAATGTAGTTCCACAGACAATATGGGCTAAAATTCGTAGAGAGGATCACGCTCAAGAATTAGGCGGCGATTGGAACGCTATTATTGCCGCAGATAGAGGTCAAGTAGGTGGTGCAAAGCCCGACGCTTTGATCTCAGAACTCCCTGGAAGGATTATTACATTAATGAAAACAATGATGCCTGCTTTGAGAGTTAATTGGGATAAGCTAGCAGCATGTAAACAAAAGAAAGATGAAAGTGTTTCCGATTTCTTTACCCGATTCGAGGAGACATTCATTGATCACAGTGGTCAAGATATGGCTACAGAAGGGGGACAGCGATTATTTGTGGATAAGTTCGTATATAACTTGCTTCCTGAACTATCACACAAGCTAAAAGACTCCGAGAGTTCATGGGCAGTTTCTTCTTCCGCCCAGATATTGGCTACTGCACAATATTATGAAAATAGAGACAAAGAAGAAAGGGAAAAACAAGAGAAAAAGACGAAAGAATTAAAAACTAAAGTTCTCTTGCAACAGGCTTATCCTCCTCGTTATGTTCAGCCTCAGTTTCAACAGCCTCCGCAGTTTCAGAGGTTGTATCAAAAGCCTGAACCATTCATTCCAAGACCTTTGCTAGGTCCCAATCAATGTGCTTATTGTAGGGAGGAAGGTCATTTTAAGAACAATTGTCCGGCATTGTTGCAGCGTAATGGAGCAACATCTGCTTCACGAGGTCGTGGTGGTCTTCAGTCAGCAAATAGAGGTAGAGGTCGAGGTGTGTTAACCCAAGGGCAGCGTTCTTTTGTTCCTCCAAATTCCGGAAATTACTTTGACCAGCAAAATGTTAGGTCTACACAGTATTACAGTGAGGATCAGTATATTGAAGGAGGGAATGAAAGTCTTCATTTTGAATAGGACAGCCATGGACAAAGTAAGGGGGTTACGTCAATTCTAGTGGATCAGAATGGACCTTATGTTAATGTCACTACAATGGGTGTTTCAGAGCCATTTCTTTTAGATACTGGTGCCATGAGAAGCTCTATCATTCATTCTAAACTCCCTGGCGCACCTTTGTCTGGCTTAACGAATGTATCTGTAGGATTTTCTGGCGCCCCTGTTCGCAATCCAGTTTCTTGCCCTTTGCCTGTTTCAATAGGCCCTTATGATTTAGAAGCTCCGCTTCTTCTGACGAATGGTTGTGATGAAAATCTGTTGGGTTTAGATCTATTAAAAAGAATGCATGCTACGATATATTGTTCACCTTCTGGTGTATACCTCACTCTAGGTCAGAAAATGACTAGTCCAATGTACTTATCGAAAGATCAATTCCCACCTGAATTGCTTTCTCTTCCCGAAACGCTTTGGGCTACGGGTCCGAATGACGTTGGTTGTCTTGAGATCCCACCTTATGTTGTTACTCTCAAGCCCAATGCTGAAATGCCACGTATTCCGCAATACAGAATCTCTACTGAAGGTGAGAAAGCACTTCTGGAAATTGTCCATGATTTGATTCAGAAGGGTGTGGTTGAGGAAACGAGAGGAAATATATGTAACAGCCCTGTTCTTCCGGTTCTTAAACGCACTGATCCTTCTCAGCCTCCTGTTTATCGTTTTGTAATTGATCTTCGGGAGGTAAACAAGATTGTCGTACCGCAGTTTCCTGTAGTCCCAGATATCACTGCTCTGTTGACGATGATACCTTCTACAGCGACTTGGTTTTCAGTTATCGATTTAAAGAATGCTTTCTTTAGTATTCCCATCGCCGAAGAGAGTAGAGATATTTTTGGTTTTTCCCTCGGAGGCCGAAGCTTCCGATTTAAACGCGCACCTCAAGGTTATTGTGAAAGTCCCTCTGTTTACAGTCAAGCTCTAAAATGTCATCTTGATGCCTTTTCCTTACCGTCCGGTGCCGCTCTCATTCAGTACATGGATGACTTATTAGTTGCCGCTGATTCAGAGGAGATTTGCAAAAACGTGACCGTTGCACTGTTGCGTCATTTGTTTGATCTGAATCACAAGGTTTCTCCTTCTAAATTACAATATGTCTGTCGCGAGGTGACTTATTTGGGTCATCTCTTGTCAAAGGAGGGACGACGATTGACCCCCGAACGAATTCAGGCAATTGCACAAATGTCAGTGCCATCCACACAAAGAGAGGTACGTGCCTTTTTGGGCATTACTTCTTATTGTAGACAGTGGATTCCGAGTTTCTCTTTATTGGCTAAACCGCTGTTGGCGCTAACTTTAAAAGATACGCCTCAGCCTCTTCCGTGGACTGACGAGTGTCAGAAGAGTTTTACTGATTTGCGTATTGCTTTGTGTTCTGCTCCTGTATTGGGTACTCCTGATTACAGTAAGCCCTTTACGCTCTATGTCCACGAAAGAGAGGGTTGTGCATTGTCAGTCTTAACGCAGCGTTTTGGAGATCAACAGCGACCATGCGCATATTTCTCAGCTACGTTAGATCCAGTAGCTAAAGCATTGCCTAGTTGTCTTAAGGCGACAGCGGCAGCAGCAATTTCTATTCGACAGTCTGCTGGAGTAGTGCTAGATAATACTCTCATTGTTATGGTGCCACATGCAGTGGATATTTTACTAAATAGGACAAAAACGCAGCATCTTACGAGTGCTCGGTTGTCCGGATATGAGCTGACGCTTTTGGCTAGTCACATACACATCAAACGATGTAATACCCTGAATCCAGCTACTTTGTTGCCTCTTCCAGAAGAGAGAGATGTCTCTGAACAGCATGATTGTTTTCTCCGTACTGAAGAAGAGACTAAGGGTAGAATTGACCTAAAAGACACGCCATTAGTGAATCCAGATGGAACACTATGGGTAGATGGTTCTTGTTTCAAGCTCCCGAATGGAGATACAGTTTCAGCCTACGCTATTACTACTTTGCATACGATTGTGGAGACAGCACGCATTAGACATAATTCAGCTCAGGCAGCTGAATTGATAGCCTTAACTAGAGCGTGTGTGTTATCCAAAGGAAAAAGAGTAAACGTGTACACTGATAGCCAATACGCTTTTGGTGTAGCGTTTAACTTTGGGCGCTTATGGAAGGAAAGAGGATTCTTCACTTCCCATGGTACTAAGATACAACATGGTCAATTAGTGACTGAACTTCTTGAGTCACTTACAATGCCTACTCAGATAGCGATTGTGAAGTGTAATGCACACAAAAAGATTGTGGACGATGTTGGTCGAGGAAATGCATTTGCAGATGAGGTAGCGAAAAAGACAGCCAGAGACAACACAAGTCGAATGTATGTTGCAGGTCCCGCAAACTGCGTAAGAGAAAAGGGAATGTATGAAGATACAGTAGAGAGTGTGAAATCAATTCAAGGAGAGGCTACGGAGAATGAGTTGAGAAAGTGGAAGGAAAGTACAGGAATGTTAGATGAGATGGGATGTTGGGTTGAATTATCAGAACATCAACGTTGGCTGTTACCAGATGCTTATGTACTACCTGTAGTTACTATGGCACATGGTCCAGCTCACCTAAGTGCAAAAGGAATATGTAAACTTCTGGCTCCAGTGTGGCAAAATGAGGGGATCCCAAAGTGTGCAAATAATGTAGTAAAACATTGTATTGTTTGCTTGAATGTACAATCCGGGAAAGGGAACCCCAACTCCAGCAGGTCATTTTGCTCCTCCAACATATCCATTTGAGGTGTTGCAGATCGATTATATTCACATGGAGCGATGCAACAACCTCAAATATGTTCTGGTGGTGGTATGTGCTTTTTCTAGATGGGTAGAAGCCTACCCTCTGAAGGACAATACTGCTTTATCAACTGCCAAAATACTTTTGAAAGAATTCTTCCCTAGGTTTGGTTTGCTGCGCATTGTCTGGAGTGACAATGGGAGCGAATTTGTGGATCAAGTCATGCAAAAAGTTTGTGCAGGTCTTGGCATAAAACAGAAGTTCCACGCGGCGAATCACCCACAGTCGGCTGGTTTAGTAGAATGCTACAATGGAACCTTGAAGCTTAAAATTGCTAAGGTGCAAGCTAGCACAGGACTTAATTGGCCTGATGCTTTACCATTGGCTCTTCTGTCCATCAGAACAGCAGTACACTCTCGTTTGGGGCTTAGCCCTTACGAAGTGATATTTGGTCGCCCAGCTAATGTATGGGGAGTTCCTCGCCCTAAGAAATACTCAGACTTGCCATACCCGATGTTGATTGACTACTTGCATGACCTTACAACTAAATTGCGTGTTCTTCATCAACAGGTTCAGAGTGCTCTACCAGAGGCTTCCACAGACCCAGGTCATTCCATCCGACCAGGTGACTGGGTCTGCACGAAAAATTTCCAACGACAGAGAAATTTGGAGCCCCGATGGAGAGAGCCACGCCTGGTTCTTTTGACCACAAGAACAGCAGTTAAAGTCGAAGGAAAGAAAAACTGGGTGCATGCCGTGCACTGCAAGAAAGTGCCTTTGCCCTTGCCTTTCGATCAGTGGGTCCGTAGAGGCATCAGTGACTCTGAAAGTGAGAAAGTTCCGCAATTTGTACCATTCAGTGATGCGCGTCTAATTGGAACACTTTCTGAGAAAGAGGACGACGACATCCTTCAAGAAGCAATACCATCGCATCGTCGCTTGAACACGACAAATCCAGGAACATTGTTTCAAAACCAGACTGCCTCTGGACAGGAACGCTATAATTTGAGACCAAGACCAAAGAACTTGTAACTTTCTCTCCTATGTAGTACTCTATCCCGGTTGCAGGGTCACGGTAGGAGTCTTAGTCACGACCTGAGTAAGTGGCAATAGGCCTGCAGGACCTCACAGTGTCATAGGACGGTAGATAATCGTGACTACAGTGATTGAGGAAGATTGCCGTGAGCATCCACTTAGAAAGATGGAGGCTACATTAAATAAAAGAGAAAGTAAAAATGTAAAGAATAATTGTAAAGAAATATATAGTCGTTGTAGTATTGCTCTATGCGTCATTATATTGTCGTGTATTCTTTTGGCATCTGTAAACTGGATCATTATTACTCTGCAGCAAAAAGTTGTCTCTTCTCCTACCTCTACATCTTCTTCTACTATCTCTCCGCACCTATTCCACACTCTTCCCCAGCATGAACTCATCAGAAGAACTGAATACTTTAACAATTCCTTCGTCCAGTTGTTACATCAACATCAGTTAGTGATCAATACAACTGACTGTTGGGTGTGTGGACTCATACCACATACGGTAGAAAAAGGAATGCCATATTTAGTTCTTCCATTCTCCTATGAAGGTTCCGCTTGGGCTTATTTTGTCATTTTCAATAATGCATATCAAAGTAAAGTTAAACAACCTGTCAGTTCACATAGTGTTGGTTCAGATTTCAGTCATAGTTTATTGATAAAGGGAATGGTAGCTATGGCTAAAATCATGGAAAAAAGTGAAGCTTCCATAGATGAAAGAAAAGCATATACCAATTGGAACATAACTAATTACATTTCCAGCCTCAATGATAAGATTGAGCAAGGAAAATCTCCTCCGATACGGGTCATACCCCAACAAGGAAATTTCTGTCTGCAAATAAATGGTAGAACTCCAAACACCGGACAAAGAGAAAGTTTATGTTCCCATACATATGTTTATTCAGCCCTGAATTCACCGCCATTAGTACCATCTCAAGGTACATACTTCGTTTGCCACGATAGGGCTTATACATGGTTGCCAGCTGATTTCTCTGGTACTTGTTATATAGCCTTTCTTCTTCCCCCTACATACACCGCTCCTGCGAACCATCATAAAAATAGATATGGCAGAGGGATTGTGGATTCGAAAGACACAGCAGGACAAGAGGGAGGAGATTTCCTCAAAGGATTACTTCCCTTCTGGGGTCCAATGGCCAACAGCAGAAATATAAGGCAATTGGTTCGTGTCGTAGAAACCACCATAGACATCACTGTAGGAGCTTTAAGTAACATTACAGCTGAACTACAGGCTGATCGTCTTATGACCTTGCAGAACCGTGTTGCCTTAGACTTTGTTCTTGCGGACCGTGGTGGAGTATGCAAATTGATCGGATCAAGTTGCTGTATTTTCATACCTAATGACGCTCCGACAGTATACCAAGCTATCTCTAAGTTACACATAATCTCCGAGTCGATTCATCAGGACGAAGGAGATTGGTCCTTTTCAGAGTGGTTTTGGGGATTACTGTCCAAATGGGGTTGGAAGGTATTGACATTCTTTGGAGTAATTTTAGCTTTTATATTCTCTTGTTGTCTTTGTATGCACTGCGGTCCTGCCGTCTGCAACCTATGTGCTACTGCATGTATTCCCAAACCCAAGTCACAAAGAGCAGAGAATATCAAAATGATGGTACAGCAACAGCTTGATGACCTCATGGCCATAGACATCGACTCAGACTAACATGAGTTTGTGTATCTTGCCTGAGTTCTGGCAAAAGGAGGGTCTGAGGAAATTCGATTTTTAATACGATCGTATCGACCCGCCATTTTGTGGCCCGCCGCCATTTTATGTTGCCTTCACTCAGGCAGCACAGCGAACGAAGTCCATTCTGCCTTTTCTGCTTATTCTGCAACATGGTGTTCAAAACAGTCTTCTGCCTCTATCTTTACAAGACTGGTATTAAGGTCTGACCGAGTACACTAATCCCTGTCTGGTTTTCTAATCCTTGTTTCAACTATCTGTAGGCTCACACTATTCTCCGCCGATCTTATCTTATCGTCTGGCCTTCGCTGTCCTTTGCTCATTTCACAACTGTCTTCCAAACGCACACAAACTTATCGCACCACATGCAACTTCGTTGTGGATCGGTTAATGAATTAGTTCAAGGGAGGGGTGACAAACACAGCTGGAGGGGAGGCAACCTTAAGTCACTTGATACTTTGTTCTGTCTTGTTTTCCGACATTTCTATTGACTCTGTCCTATCTTTACATCATTCTTACTGGCTCCTTTCTATGTGTTCTGGGAGTGTATGTAGTTAATAAATGTTTTTATACGGTATATAAGATTGTGCGCCACAAAGTAAAGTGGCAGTCTCCTGAGAACATACCTTGTGTACTTCTTGGACAACTGTACTAGCTGCAGCTAATAAAATCTGATCTTTTACGCCTGACAGAGTGTCCCGTGTCTCTGTTAGTTGAGGCAGGTGAATCCAAGGAGATATTAGGCGTACCCTGCGCCGCCAGGCCCAAAAGGTTCTGGTTCTTCATACAGCTGAACCCGGATGGCGGTTCGAAAAGAAAAAAACAAAAATAAGAAAGTTTCTCAGATGAGAGAGCTGCACTTTAAAAAAAAAAATAGCAAAGGAACGGGAAAAAAATTATTTGTCCTTAGTTCTTGGTCTCAAATTATAACACCTTTTTCCAGGAACTGTCTGGTTCTGGAACAAGAGTTCAGGCTCTGTAGTGTTCAATCGAATTGACGGTGGCACAGCTTCTTGCAAATTATTGTCACTTTCTTGTTCAGAAATTGTTCCTTTTACACGTGCATCGCTAAATGGCAAAAAACGAGGCACAGTCTCAGTCTCAGAGTCAGCGATCCCCTCCTGGACCCACCGGTCGTACGGTAGAGGAAAAGGGACCTTCTTGCAGTGTACGCCGTGGATCCAGTTCTTTTTCCCTTCCACTCGAACAGCTGATCTTGTTGAGAGACGGACAAGGTAGGGGCCGGTCCAACGGGGCTGGTCATTCTTTGTCCGCTGGAAGTTCTTGACCAGTACCCATGATCCAGGATCGATAAGATGTCCTGGAGCTTCAGAGACCTGAGGCAGAGTATTGTGAACCTGTTGGTGTAGAACACGCAATTTAGCCGTCAATTCATACAAATAATCAAGCAGTACAGGGTGTTCGATCTCACTGAATTTTGTTGGTCTTGGCACTTCCCATATGTTGGCCGGGCGGCCGAACACAATTTCATAGGGACTAAGTCCCACTCGCGAATGCACAGTCATTCTTGTTGATAGGAGCGCTAGAGGCAGAGCGTCAGGCCATTTAAGACCAGAGCTCGCTTGTATCTTTGCCAACTTCAGTTTTAGCGTGCCATTATAGCACTCTACTAGTCCAGCTGATTGGGGGTGATTTGCAGCGTGGAATTTTTGCTGGATACCTAGCCCTTCACATACTTTTTTCATCACTCGACCCACAAATTCACTCCCATTATCACTCCAGACTATTCTCGGCATTCCAAACCTAGGAAAGAATTCTTTGACAAGGGCTTTAGCTGTGGATAAGGCAGTGTTGTCTTTTAAGGGATATGCTTCTACCCATCTTGAAAAAGCACAAACAACAACGAGTACGTATTTCAGATTGTTGCACCTTTCCATGTGGATGAAATCTAGCTGCAAAACCTCGAACGGATACGTTGGAGGCGCAAAATGACCAGCTGGAGTTGGGGTTCCCCTACCAGGATTGTATTTCAGACACACCATGCACTTCTTGACCACATTCTCTCCACATTTAGGAATTCCAGCATTTTGCCATACTGGAGCCAACAACTTACAAATCCCTTTCACACTGATATGGGCCATTCCATGAGCCATTGTCACCACTGCAAGCACATACGCATCGGGTAACAACCATCGCTGATGTTCTGACAAGTCAACCCAACAACCATTTTCATCCAATTTACCCGTACTTTCTTTCCACACACTCAACTCTTTCTCTGAAGCTTCAGCTTGAATAGACTTCACACCCTCTATCGTATCTTCACATATTCCAACGTCACCAACCCATCTTGCGGGGCCTGCAACATACATTCGATTCATCACATCTTTTGCTGTTTCTTTTGCGATTTCGTCAGGAAATGCATTGCCACGACCGACATCATCAGTAACCTTCTTGTGTGCACTGCATTTCACAATCGCAACTTGTAATGGCAAGGTCAGTGGCTCAAGAAGCTCATTCACCAACTGACCATGCTGAATTTTAGCTCCATGCGAAGTCAGGAACCCACGTTCTTTCCACAATCGTCCAAAACTATGGGCCACACCAAACGCATACTGGCTGTCTGTATATACGGTCACTTTTATTCCTTTCGATAACACACACGCTCTCGTAAGTGCAATCAGCTCTGCTGCTTGAGCTGAATTATGTGGTATACGTGCAGCTTCAACAATCGTATGCAAAGTTGTGACAGCATATGCTGCAGTCGTATAACCATTCGGAAGTTTGAAGCATGAACCATCCACCCATAAGGTACCATCACACTTTACAAGAGGAGTATCTTTAAGATCTACTCTTCCTTTTGTTTCTTCTTCTGTCCTAAGAAAACAATCATGTTGTTCAACATCATCTGTTTCTACTGAAATTGGCAATAACGTGGCTGGATTCAACGTATTGCACCTCTTTATGTGCACATGACTCGCTAACAGTGTCAACTCGTAACCTGACAATTGAGCACTAGTTAAATGCTGTGTCTTGGTCCTGTTTAACAACGTGTCCACTGCATGTGGAACCATCACAATCAACATATTATTCATCACTAACCCAGCAGACTGTCGAATAGAAACAGCTGCTGCCGCTGTGGCTCTCAAGCAACTCGGCAATGCTTTAGCTACCGGATCCAAAGTTGACGAAAAATATGCGCATGGGCGCTGCTTGTCTCCAAAAGACTGTGTCAGCACTGACAATGCACAACCCTCTTTCTCATGGACATACAGTGTAAAGGGCTTACTGTAGTCGGGGGTACCCAACACAGGAGCCGAACACAATGCATTACGCAATTCGGAAAAACTTTTCTGACAATCTTCAGACCACGGAACGGGGTTTGGTATATCTTTATAGGTCAATGCTACGAAAGGTTTGGCCAGCAAAGAAAAATTCGGTATCCATTGTCTGCAGTATGATGTAATGCCCATGAAAGCACGTACTTCTCTCTGTGTCCTTGGCACACTCAATTTTGCAATTGCCTGAATTCTTTCTGAGGTCAGTTTCCTTCCCTCCTTCGATAAGAGATGACCTAAGTAGGTCACTTCTTGTCGACAATATTGCAGTTTTGAAAGGGACACTTTGGGCCTGATTCTAACTTTGGAGGACGGTGTTAAACCGTCCCAAAAGTGGCGGATATACCACCTACCGTATTACGAGTCCATTATATCCTATGGAACTCGTAATACGGTAGGTGGTATATCCGCCACTTTTGGGACGGTTTAACACCGTCCTCCAAAGTTAGAATCAGGCCCTTTGTGATGTAAATCAGACAAATGACGCAACAACAACAAGGTGGCTTCTTTACAAATCTCTTCAGTATCTGTAGCGACTAGCAAATCATCAATGTACTGAATAAGGGTAGCGCCGCCAGGTAAAACAATTGCATCAAGCTGTGTTTTTAAAGCCTGACTATATATTGATGGACTTTCACAGTAGCCATGTGGAGCGCGTTTGAAGCGGAAACTTCGGCCTCCTAAACTGAATCCAAAAATATCCCTGCTCTCCTCTGCAATCGGGATGCTGAAGAAAGCATTCTTTAAGTCAATCACCGCGAACCAGGTGGCGGAAGCTGGAATCATAGTCAATATGGCAGTGATATCAGGAACAACTGGAAACTGTGGCACAACTATTTTATTTACCTCTCTAAGATCAATCACGAGCCTGTAAACAGGTGGCTTAGAGGGGTCAGTACGTTTCAAAACAGGCAGAACAGGACTATTACAAACGTTGCCTCTTGTCTCTTCAATTACATCTTTTTCAATTAAATCATAAATGATCGCTAGCAACGCCTTTTCACCTTCACTAGAGATCTTGTATTGTTGAATGCGTGGTAATTTAACATTGGCTTTCAATGTCACAACATAAGGCGGTATTTCCAATAGACCCACATCATTAGGACCAGTAGCCCAAATGATATCAGGAAGAAACGACAATTCGGTCGGAAGTTTATCCTTCGACAAATACATTGGAGAGACCATTTTCCTACCCAGTGTAAGTTGTACTCCCGAAGGAGAACAATATAATGTTGCATACAATCTTTTCAACAAATCCAATCCTAACAAGTTTTCACCACAACCTGTCGTCAGAATAAGGGGTGCTTCCAATTCACAAGGTCCAACAGAAAGGGACATAGGACTAGAAATCGGGTTCCTAACCAGGGCGCCAGAAAAACCTACTGAAACATTCATCTTGCCAGACAAAGGTGCGCCAGGGAGTTTTGAGTGCATAATAGAACTCTTTGTAGCACCAGTATCCAACAGAAAAGGCTCCGACACACCTGAGGTAATTACCTTAACATAAGGTCCATTCTGATCCACTGGAACTAAAAAAACTCCCTCTCTTCGTCTATGGCTGTCCTAGCAATTATTACCTTCCAAGTTCTCATCTTCTGCATAGTAGTCGTCAGCATAGTACTGAGCCGTCCTACCAGACGCGTTATGTTGCTGGTCAAAACTATTCATTGAGTTTTGAGACGGAAAGGAACGCGTGTTCTGGGGGAAACTTCCACGTCCTCTACCTCTAGGAGCTTGTTGAACACCTCGACCTCTTGCGCCAGAAGCACCATTTGTACGCTGTAACAAAATAGGACAACTATACTTGAAATGACCCTCTTCTTTACAATATGAACACTGATTGGGACCTACAGGAACACGTGGTTGAGAAAACTCGAACCTTTGCGAGTTTCTCTGGAACCGTTGAGGTTGCTGATAGTTACTCTGACCACCACGTGGCGGATACGCCTGTTGTAAAAGAACCTTCGTCTTTAACTCTTTAGTTTTCTTGTCTGCTCTATCCTTCTCATCTTTATCCCTATTTTCGTAGTACTGTGCAGTAGCCAATATTTGTGCTGAAGAGGAAACGGCCCAAGAACTCTCTGAATCCTTCAATTTCTTACACAGCTCTGCAAGCAAATTGTGCACAAACTTGTCAACGAACAACCGTTGACCACCTTCTGTACTCATATCTTGACCACTGTGGTCGATAAACGTTTCCTCAAACCTGGTGAAGAAATCAGACACTGTTTCATCTTTCTTCTGCTTACACGCAGATAGTTTATCCCAATTCACACGCATCGCAGGCATTAAAGTCTTCATGTAAGTAATTATCCTATTAGGCAGTTCTGCTACCAAAGGCTCAGGCTTGGCACCACCAACTTGTCTATCATTTGCAGCACTAATATTAGCCCATGAGTCACCTAACTCTTGTGCATGATCTGTATGGCGAATCAATCCCCACAAAGGCTGTGGAACAACATTCCCAAATACCATGTCTATGTCGGCTAAATTCATAATGCATGAGTCTGCAGTCTGTGATAATTCCTTATAATACCCTGCAGGGTTTTTACGGGGATCAGGCAAAGTCTGCTTAAGGGCTAAAACTTCAGCTCGCTTCCACGGAACATGTACCCAAACACGCTGAAAATGAGCTGGGACAGCATCAATTTGATTAGCAACATCAGCCTCAACGGCGTCCTTCCATACCGGAGGGACTTCTCTCATTGGGTACTGTCGCACCTTTTTTTTAACAGAAGAGTCATGTTGGAACAATGACTGAGAAGGATCCTTATTCCTAAAGGACAACAACGTCGCAACTGCTGTCTCAACATCGGGACCCACAATCGTGCCCTTTGCAAACTCAAACCGTACTCGGCACAAATCAGGCGGATTTGTTTCCAAATCATTATCTTCCAATTCCTCACAAAGGAAAGCACACATTTTCTCAAAAACGTACCTTTGTTTTGGTGCTCCCCATTTACGAAAGACATCCATAACAGACTCTACATCGTATCTTAAAGGGTAAACAACCCATTTACGCGCCATACGGTCAAACATTTTTCTCTCTTGAGAATTAGGCAGTTGACTACGCGACTGCTTACACTCCGAATCTGGGGTCACACCAGACGACCCAAAGAGAGGAAATATAAGGCTGGCAACAGTATCTGTCATTCTCTGTCGGACAGAAGGAGAAGTTGATGAAAGAACAGGAGGAAAAACAGAGGGAGGCAAGGCAGACGCAGAAGCAGACGCAGAGGCAGTATCAGGAAGAACACCAGAAGAGACAGTCGATGTAGTACATAAAGTCGTAGGAGGTACAGATGGAGCAGGTAGCGAAGTCGGCGGTCCTTGAAGGGGCTGCGCCATATTAGTAGGAGCCAACTGAAAAGGAGCTGGCGGCTGTGGAAGAACCTGAGGCACAATAACCGGAGGTTGCACAGCTAAAGGTTGCGGAGGTGCTGTAGCATTCTGCGCATAAGGGGGTGGCGACCTCAACAAGTGCGACATTAAAGGATCTTTCTCAAGTTCTTTTGCTGCATCTTGCTGAAGAAGCGGAAGAACTGGATAACATTTATCGGTCACCAATTTACGTTGCCTGTGCAACTGCTCATTCATCTGTTCTTCTTCATCATCTTTAAACTGTATGGCAGCTTGCATTATCGAGATACCCTCTTTCCTCTTATTTCTCTTTGCTAATTTAATTTCCTTCTGTTTGGCTTCCTTACGCCATAGGCGGAAAGAGTCAAACATCGCCGGCCGGGCTTTCTTCTTAAAAAGTTTAACCTCCAGATTATTCAGAATCTCTGTGTCAAAACTACCATATTGGGGCCATTTTAAAACTCCATCTTTCCTGGTGTATCGGATCCATACTTCATTATATGTGAGGGGGCCTATGCCATGTTTCACATATAGTTCATAGGTTGGAGTTCCAATCGGAGGAACCGGACACGAGTCCTCCAATTGGGAATCCCTATTATAACCAAGACAAAACAAATTTCCATATCTGCTAAGACCAGGCATCTTCGCTCTCTAGTCTAGCTTCAAACTTCAAAGGATTATCGAATACGATAGTCTCGTGAATACACGAATCCCTCGGCTTTGGTACTTCCAAGTCCAAATCAAAGATCCCAAGGGGATACCAAACTAAGAACCAAACTAAGGACTGGGAGACGCTCCACTTATACTTAACTGAGGTATCGATGATGTCACCAGAAGACTCGTTTATCGTTTCGCTCTACCAAATCATCAAGGGTCCAAAACAGGGCGATAGTCAGGGCAGCAGTCCTTCGTAGCCGTCGGGAAGCGGGGAACCTCGCAGCAAAGACTTTCGGACCACGTCGACATACAGGGGTCGATAAAGTGGCGGCCTTCCTCCAGAATTTTCACACGAAGCTCCTCACGAACCTCTGGCTTGGACCGGTACCGCTGAAATCGCCCCACGTTGGGCGCCAAATGAAGTACTGGGTTTTTCAGAACCCAGCGGTGCCAGGGAACACACCCTAAGACTTCGAGTCCTTCCTGTTTCAGACTACAGAAACACAGAGTCTTCTTGGTGAAGTCAAAGATCTTGTTTATTGGCTGCAGCCAGTAACAGGTATCCTAGAAGTACAACACGGTGTATATTCTCAGGAGACTGCTCCCTTTGCAAAGCTAACCTTCTCTTTTATACAAAATATTATGCTTTGGGCAAACATTCCTTATTTTACAGTTGACCATTCAAATATTTTCATTACAAAGAAATAGCAGGTTTATGATGACAAGCCCATATTCCAGTTTGTCCAGCCCTCAATCAATTACCCGGCAAGGCTTAGTACTTTCATCAGATATCGACGGACCCCCAATATAAACGGGCACCTCCTCCTTGTAAAGCAAGTCATAAAGAAAGAAACAGGGACAGGTGTGTGTAAGATTAGGCATGGTTTGTGTGTGATGAAAGGTTTATGTTTTGTGCCTTGATACTAATCTCATTCGGCCACTGGGAAAGAAACTGGCCGAACAGGTTTGGCTTCAGGCAGTGGAGTCAGCTTGCCCAGGTCACAGAGGAGTCAGCAAAGATGTACGTGTCCTTCAGACTCGTTTTCAGCATTAGACATTGGCCTATGTGAGGGCAATCATAAAATGGCTGTCATTTAAATGGAACACGAGGGTTCAGGACGGAAACTCTGATATTCGGGTGATTTTGTTACCCGAATATGAATACAATGCTTGTGCATACTATTCTAATCATTCCCGGTCTGCTGATACCAAAATCGTTGTGATACGACGACGTTTATAACACGGGTCCAGAATTTTCAGTACCACACCTCCTGGGCTGTGACTCCGGCGGTGGTCTCGGGACCAGTGACGATACTTGGGCCCTCCTGGGCTGTGACTCTGGCGGTGGTCTCTGGACCAGTGACGACGGTGCTGGCGGTTGTGTCTCGACCACCGGAAATGATGGCGCACTTCTCCGCTGTGACACTCACAACAGGCTGGGGAGGCTTCCTCTGGCCCTTCCCCACCTTTGGTGGAGTCACAGCTGACTCTTCAATCCCCTTGGAACCCATGTCAGTTGTTTTCCCACCAGGAGTCTTAACATGGTCCTGTCGTCCACTCTCCAATTTTAGAGCCGTTACAGGGGGTGGGCTGCCAGTGCCTTGGCTCCGGGTCCTACTGCCTGCCCTGGTGGCCGGTGCACTCCACAAACCTTGAACAGGCACCACTGGTATTGGAGGCTCTTTGGCTGAGGCGCTACGACGGGACTGATGAATTGGAGGAGGGGTGGGGGCAAAAAGGTCAACTTTACAGAGGGACAGTTTCTGACGAACACTGGGATGGGTAGCTGGAGGGGGTCTGGGAGTGGAGGAAGAGGAGGTGGTTGTAGGAGGTGTCACTTTAGCGGTTTTGGGTGCAGGTACTGGAGGCTGTTGTGAGGTGGATGGATGTTGGGAGAGTGATTGTCAGCGTTTGTGTACTTTGGGAGGGGGCGTCACAGACACACTGGGAGAGGACACAGGGGACGTGTAAATGGCAGTGGAGGTGGTGAGTGCAGGTGAGCGGCTTGTGGTGCTGGGTGTCCTGGTGCGATTCATGGTGCTTGTAGATGTGGTGCATGCAGGTGTGTGTGTAGACGAGACTGGGAGGGAGGAGGGAGAAGAGGAGGAGGGGGACACAGTGGAGGCAGTGGATGTTGTTGTGTCTGTATGTGGCTGAGGCTTGCGTGAGTGCCTGGGGTGTGTGTGGTGCCTATGTTTGCTTGAGCTACTTGTGTGTGTTGACTTGTGTGCATGCTGGTCTGTAGGTGTGCTTGGGATGGGCTGGGGTACAGGAGATTGGGTCTGGGTGGAGGAAGTTGGAGGGGGGAGGCTAGACACAGGGACAATGGCTGCCATCAGTGCTGAGGCCAGAGATTGCAGGGCTCGCTGAAGGACAGCCTGACCAGAATGAATGCCCTCCAGGAATGCATTACCGTGTTGCAACTCTCGTTCTACACCCTGGATGGCATTCACAATGGTAGACTGCCCAACAGTGAGTGACCTGAGGAGGTCAATGGCCTCCTCACTGAGGGCAGCTGGGGTGACTGGGGCAGGGCCTGAGGTGCCTGGGGCGAAGGTGATGCCCACCCTCCTGGGTGAGCGGGCATGGGGCGAATGCTGAGGGGCTGCTGGGAGGGCGGGGCTGGTAGGGGAGGTGGCGGCTGTACCTGTAGAGGTGGGGGGCACAGATGGTGCCACCACCACAAGGGAGCCCACATCGTCGAACGAGTCTGTGTCGCTGTTTGGTGATCCGGTGGCCGACGTGAAGCTCCCCTCGCCCTCCCTCCCACTGGTGCATTCAGAGTCCGTGGTGTGGCCCTCCATGGCCATGTGGGATGCAGCTCCCTTGTGCTCCGGTGCCACTGTACCTCCACCTGTTGATGCTGATGTACAAAAGGACAGGGAGAGCAGAAAAAGGGGGGGAGACAGAAGAAAGAGAGTTTTAGTGCATGGCATACCGCTACCGTTGGCAGACAAGACAAACGCAGCTGCCCCCTGCATTACGCCGTGCTCCTGCCCTCAGCACATGCAATTTCTGGGATCTGGCGTATATGGCAATGGTGGACATCTGCGCACATGGGTGCCACAGGGGCAACTATACCTCGACTTGTGATGCCCTCAAGCGCCCATCCAACTCCGGGTAGGCCACCGCCAGGATCCGGAACATAAGGGGGGTCATGGTGCGACGTGCACCCCTCCCACGTTGGGAGGCCATCCCCAGCTGAGCCTCTGCCGTCTTCTTGCTGCAGCGGCGAATGTCCTTCCATCTCTTACGGCAGTGGGTGCCCCGTCTCTGGTGGGCCCCCAGGGTCCGGACCTCCTTGGCGATGGCACGCCAGATGTCCCTCTTCTGGTCGGCGCTGACCTACATGACTTGCACAAGGGAAGAGGAACAGTCATTACCAACTGCACCGTCGTTGTGAGTGGCCCCCTTCCTACTCTGGCCATTTGGCCCATTCATTGACATGGATTAATGTTCTATGAACTCTGCCCCCTTCTCTCTTCCAACCAGCCCTCTCCACCCAGGCCTAGCCCATACAACGTGCTCCCTGTGTACTAACCTGTTGGTCTGGAGGACCGTAGAGTAGCGTGTACTGGGGGAGGACCCCATCCACGAGTTTCTCCATCTCCTGTGCAGTGAAGGCAGACAGAGCAGCCATCGTCGCTTCCAGACCGAGGTCACAGCAGCACTTGCAGTGTAGGTCCTCTCCTGTCGAAGGTCAGGTATCTAGTGATTGAACAGATAGAAAATGGCGGTGACGTCCGCGGCGGTGCGCATCATCACCGCTAGCGCACCTGTTCATTGGCTCATGGGACCCATAGGGTCCAATGTTAAATAATGCAGCATTGCGCCGCGGTCTACACCCGCTTCCGCGACGGTGTGCAACGCCAGCGCAGTTACCCCACAATCCCATTGTCCCAGTTTAGAGGTCAGGCAGCCGCCATTTCAGGGGCCCACATGGCTTCATTTACTACTGCGTCACACATAGCTAGGCCTACACTCAACACACATGCAGGAAGGGTTTTGTGAGTGGTGTAGTCTTGTGTGTAACTGTGGGTACATACCTGGAGGAATAATGACTGGTTCTTCGCTGTTGTCGTTCGTAGGCACCGTCTGCTGGGACATATGAGAAGATGGCGGAATCCTCCGGTGTACCGACCGCTGGTGGACCGGTTGACAATGGAAGAGAGACATGTCATCGTAACCTACCGGTTTGACTGTGCCACAGTCCAGGAACTATGTACCCAGTTGGAGCCAGACCTGATGTCACCAATCCGCC
This sequence comes from Pleurodeles waltl, assembly GCF_031143425.1. NCBI lineage: Eukaryota > Metazoa > Chordata > Amphibia > Caudata > Salamandridae > Pleurodeles > Pleurodeles waltl. Next base: position 68,925,732 of record NC_090440.1, on the reverse strand, counting down.
GTCCGACTGGAATCCCCCCTGACGTGCAGGTGCTGTCAGTGCTCCATTTCCTTGCAAGTGGGTCTTTTCAGACAACAGTGGCCATGGCATCAGGGATGTCCCAGCCTATGTTTTCCAATGTGTTGTCCAGAGTGTTGTCTGCCCTGCTGAAACACGTAAGGAGATACATAATTTTCCCTCAGGTGGAGGAATTGCATACAGTGAAAGGTGACTTCTATGCCCTTGGACATATCCCCAACGTCATAGGTGCTATTGATGGGACCCATGTAGCTCTGGTCCCCCCCCACAGGAGTGAACAGGTGTACAGGAACCGGAAGAGTTATCATTCAATGAATGTACAGATGGTCTGTTTGGCAGACCAGTACATCTCGCAGGTAAATGCTATGTTCCCTGGCTCTGTGCATGACGCCTACATCCTGCGGAATAGCAGCATCCCTGATATGATGGGTCAACTCCAGAGGCACCGTGTATGGTTATTGGGGGACTCTGGTTACCCCAACCTGTCCTGGCTATTGACCCCAGTGAGGAATCCCAGGACCAGGGCAGAGGAACGGTACAATGAGGCCCATGGGCGGACTAGGAGGGTGATCGAACGCACCTTCGGCCTCCTGAAGGCCAGGTTCAGGTGCCTCCATATGACAGGTGGATCCATATTCTACTCACCGAAGAAGGTGTGCGGCATCATCATCGCCTGCTCCATGCTCCATAATTTGGCTTTGCGACGCCAGGTGCCATTTCTGCAGGAGGATGATCCCGATGACGGTGTTGTAGCAGCTGTGGAGCCTGTGGAGCCTGTGGACAGTGATGAGGATGAAGCTGAGGAAGAAGACAACGACAGCAGGGAGTCAGTCATACAGCAATATTTCCAGTGAGACACAGGTGAGAACATTTTCATTATTAGCATTACATTAACTTTCACACGTCTACCTCTATCCTGTTTTTCGATTTAAATCACTATTTGGTTACTGAGTTGTACCCTTCCATTACGGTTTCACAGGTGTGGTTACCTACGTGTCAACTGCTTGCATCCTTCAAGGGCTTGTGATGTGTGACATAGGTATGTTAGCTTTACAATGGTACACCCATTATGACACTGTCATTGATAATACATTTTTACTAAATCACAGACTGACTCCAGATTGTTTTGTGTTTCAAGGGTGTTTATTGAAGTGCTCAGAAATGGGAGGGGGTTGTAAAATGAGGACGGGTGATGGCGGAGGAATGTCCATGGCAGAGTACAGTCTATTGGTCACACAGGTGCACTGCCCATCTGGGCATAGGAAGTGGAGCTGGGGCAGTTTAAGTATGGACAGGGTAACAAAGTGGGACAGTGGGAGGACAAACAGGGTGGTCTCATTTCCTGGCGGGGGTCTTGCCATCTTGCTCTGTCCTGTTCCTGGATCTCAGGGACCGCTTGCGTGGTGGTTGTCCGTCTGCAGGAGGTGGGGTGCTGGTGTGGTGGTCCTGTGGCGGGGCGTCCTGTCCACTAGCGCCGGCAGAGGTGGTGGGCAGTTCATCATCCTGGCTAGTGTCAGGGGCCCCTTGGAGTGCCACGGTGTCCCTCATGGTCTTTTGTATGTCCTTCAGCACCCCAACGATGGTGCCCAGGGCGGAGCTGATGGTCCTGAGCTCCTCCCTGAACCCCAAATACAGTTCGTCCTGCAGACGCAGGGTCTCCTGAAACTTGTCCAGGACCGTCGCCATTGTCTCCTGGGAGTGGTGGTATGCTTCCATGATGGAGGATAGGGCCTCGTGGAGAGTGGGTTCCCTTGGCCTGTCCGCCCCCTGTCGCACAGCAGCCCTCCCAGTTTCCCTGTGTTCCTGTGCCTCCGTCCCCTGGACCATGTGCCCACTACCACTGCCCCCAGGTCCCTGTTGTTGTTCGGGTGGTGGGTTACCCTGGGGGCCCTGTAGTGGAGGACACAACGCTGATTGACCTGTTCTGGGTAGGGAGGTTGGGCCAGCTGGGTGGGTGCTGTGCTGGTGTTACCAGAGGGTGGAAGGTCGGTGTTGGGCTGTGCCTGTGCAAGGGGAACCGACTGTCCCGAGGCCCACGATGGTCCGGGCTGGTCAACCAGAACCAGTAGGGTAGAGCTGCTCTCGTCACTGCGGGCCTCTTCTGGGGGTGGAGTGGTGTTGTCTGGACCCTCTGGTGTGGTGACGGTCCTTCAGGTTCCTGCAGGGGCATAAGAGCTAGATTATTGCACGTGTGTGTGTAATGGTGTGCAATGGGTGGGTGAGCGTGTACCCCAGTGCAAGCATTCCTGTGTGTGGGGTTGTGTGGTGATGGTTGGGGGGGTGTACTTGGTATGTGCAGTGGGCATGCTTTAGTGAGGGGTGTCCATGCTTAGTTGTGTTATGCAGGGCTTGGTGTTGGGATGGGTGGTTTGTGATATTAGTACATTAGTGAGGAGTTGTAGTGATAGGGGGGGGTGAGGGAGGGGGTGTGTGATAGCATGCAGGTAAGGTGGAGGATATGATAGTTAAGAATTGACTTACCAGTGTCCCATCCTCCACCGACTCCTGCGAGGCCCTCAGGATGCAAGATGGTCAAGACTTGATCCTCCCATGTTGTTAGTTGTGGCGGAGGAGGTGGGGGTCCGCTGCCAGTCCGCTGTACTGTGATGTTGTGCCTAGAGACCGTTGAACGCACCTTCCCCAGTAGGTCGTTCCACCTCTTCCTGATGTCCTCCCTATTTCTTGGGTGCTGTCCCACAGCGTTGACCCTGTCCACTATTCTGTGCCATAACTCCATCTTCCTGGCTATTGATGTGTGCTGTACCTGTGAGCCAAATAGCTGTGGCTCTACCTGGACGATTTCCTCCACCATGACCCTGAGCTCCTCCTCGGAAAAGCGGGGGTGTCTTTGGCGTGACATGGGGTGGTGTGGGTGGTGATGAGTGTGGTGAGTGTAGTGGTGTGTGGTGTTTTGTGCGTGGATGTTGTGTGGGTGATGGTGTTGTGTGCCTCTGTGTAGTGGGGTTGTCTATTCTGTGCTCTCTCTCTGTCGCCTTTGTCTGTAATTTTTGGTCGTAGGGGTTTGTGGGTGATGTGGGTGTGTGTTTTATATTGTATTGGGTGTGTGGGAGTGTTGTTTGTATGTGTGTCAGGTGTGTGTATTTGTAACTGTCCAATGTGGCGGTGTTTTGGGGATGTGTGTGTATTTTGAGCGCGGCGGTGTGTACCGCCAATGGAATACCGCGGTTGAAAGACCGCTGCGTGGATTCGTTGGTCGTAATAGCATGGGCGTGTTTCTGTTGGCGTGGAGGATTTGTTTCCGCCAGTTTATCACAGACCTTTGGTGTGGCGGTCTTGTGTGGGTGTCTGAATTTCGGCGGATTCCAAAATGTGTGTCATAATAGCTGTGGCGGAATGCCGCCGCGGCGGCAGTGTACTGGCGGTCTTCTGCACGGCGGTAAGCGCCTTTTACCGCCAATGTTGTAATGACCCCCATAATGTGTTAATGCTGCCAACAGAAGGCCATGTCAAATTGAGCCCTGGTAAGTACTAACCAGAGAAACACAGGTGATACCAAATATTATAGCCCATGTGTGGCATTATATTTGATATCCCCTAAACGAACGAGATGTGAAAGCTTGTGAAATTAAACCAAAAAAGTGAAAAGATACTGTAGTCTGCTATGACATAAATGGCAACTTGAATTAGTCAGTGACTAAAAGGTAATCCTGGAAATGTAGGGGATTAAATATATTACAGCAAAGCACAAGCCGTAATATTTGGTATTCCCATGGTAAAAGCTGTTGGAAAACACAGTGAAGGGTGCTATTTGGCAAGAAAATACTGTGTTCATCCTGCCAACAGAAGGCCTTGCCAAATTGAATCCTGGTAAGCTCTTAGCTGTAAGAAATAGGGGATTCCATATATAATAGCCCATATGAGGCATTATATTTAGTGTCCCCTGAAGTAACCAGATGTGAAAGCTTGTGGAATGATACAGTAGCCTACTGTCAAATAAAAGGCAACTCGAGTTGGTCAGTGGCTAAAAACTAACCCTTGAAAAGTAGGGATACCAAATATTACATCAATGCAAGATCCATAAAATGTGGCGTGGCCCTAGTAAAAGATGTTGGAAAACACAGGGAAGGATGCTATTTGGAAGAAATATACTTTGTCCACCCAGCCAAAAGAAGGCCATGTCAAATTGAATCCTGGTAAGCTCTAACCTGAGAACCATAGGGGATATCAAATAGTATAGCACATATGGGCCCATATTTATACTTTTTTAGCACTGCATTTGCACTGCTTTTTGGACGCAAAAGCGGCACAAACTTACAAAATACAACTGTATTTTGTACTTTGTGCCGTTTTTGCGTCAAAAAATTACGCAAATGCGGCGCTAAAAATGTATAAATATGGGCCATGATGCATCATATTTGGTATCCTCCAAAGGTACCGGATGGGAAAGCTTGTGGAATGAAATAAAAAATGCAAAAATGTTTGTAATCTGCTATCATGAAAAAGGCAACTTCAATTCGTCAGTAGCTAAAAGGTAACCCTTGAAAAGTAGGGGATACCAGATATTAGAGCAACAAAGGAGCCGTAATATTTGGTATATCCATAGTAAAATATGTCAGAAGACAGTGGGAAAGTTGCTATTTACCAGGCAAATACTGTATTCACCCTGCCAACAGAAGGGAATGGCAAATTAGGTTACGGTAAGTACTAACCCAAGAAATATAGAGGATACCAGATATTATAGACCATATCAGGCATTATATTTGGTATCCCACAAAGGAACTGGATGTGAAAGCTTGTGGAATGAAACCAAAAATGTGAAAAGATACTATACTGCAACTTTGATTGGTCAGTGACTAAAATGTAACCCTGAACAGTAGGGGATACCAGATGATGCAGCAACACAGGAGTCGTAATATGTGGTATCCCCATAGTAAAAGATGTTGGAAAGCACAAGGAAGGGGACTATTTGTCAGGAAAATACTGTGCTCACCCAGTCAACAGAAAGCCATGTCAAATTGAATCCTGGTAAGCTCTAACACAGGACACATAGGTGATACCAAATAGAGCTCAAATAAGTTACTATGGTGGTCATTCTGACCTCGGCGGTAAAAGGCGCCTACCGCCGGTCAGAAATCCTCCATAATCCCGCCGCGGTCGCGGAAACCCGCCACGGTCATTCTGACCCGCAGAAGGCAAACCTCCGAAAATCCGACCGCCACAACAGACCGCCAGACCAGCGGTCGGCGGAAAGGTGGAGGTGACCAAACCTCCACCGCCACGCCAACAGAAATACGCCCATCCCATTACGACCCACGAATCCACGCGGCGGTCATTCAAACGCGGTATTCCATTGGCGGGACACACCGGCGCGGTCAGAATACACACCAACGAACAAAACTCACCCACATTGGACGATTTGAATCCCACACACCTGATACACATACACACACCACTCCCACACACACAATACAATATAAAACACCCACCCACATCACCCACAAACCCCTACGCTTACAAAATCGTAAAGAAGGCAAGAGAGAGACACCAGGATCCAAAACATAACAGCCACAGCCACTCAACACCATCACCCACACACTATCCACACACAAAACAACACACACCACCACACTCAACTCACTTAAATACACATACTCCACCCCACACATCATACACACCACCCCATGGCACCCCAAAGACAACCCCGCTTCACAGACGAAGAACTCAGGGTTATGGTGGAGGAAATCGTTCGTGTAGAGCCCCAGCTGTTCGGCACACAGGTCCAATACACCAGCATTGCCCGGAGGACGGAGCTATGGCAGAGGATTGTCGACAGGGTGAACGCAGTGGGACAGCACCCCAGAAATCGGGAAGACATCAGGAAGCGATGGAACGACCTACGGGGGAAGGTGCGTTCCATGGTATCCAGGCACAACATCGCCGTGCAGAAGACTGGCGGAGGACCCCCACCTCAACCCCCACAATTCACATCATGGGAGGAGGAAGTCTTGAACATCCTGCATCCTGACGGCCTCGCAGGAGTCGGCGGAGGAATGGATACTGGTAAGTTGAAGCTTCAATACTGCTTCCCCCCCACCTGCATGCCAAATCAGACCCCAACCCTCACCCCCATCCTCGAACCCCACCCTCACCCCCACCCCCATCCTCACCCCCACCCTCACCCCCACCCTCACCCCCACCACCATCCTCACCCCCACCACCATCCTCACCCCCACCCCCAGCACACCTATTCCCCGCCAATGTCTCACCATCACAACCCACACATCCCAAAACCTAGGCCTGCATGCGTCCACTAAGCATGGACACCCATCACCAAAGCATGCCCAATGCATATACACATCCCCCCCACAAGCCACCCTCACCAAAGCCCCCACACACGAATGCCAGCACTTGGGGACACGGGAACCCACAGATACACCCATATGCCACACATTGAAACTATAACCATACCTCTATACCCCTGCAGGACCCGACCGTCAACACACCGCGGCGGAGGGGCCAGAATTATCCACACCCCCCACCCAAGAGGCCGTCAGCGATGACAGCAGCTCTGTCGATCTGGACACCGATGACCAGCCCGGACCATCGGGGACCTCTGGACAGTCGGTTCCCCTCACACAGGCACAGGCCACTATAGACCCTAACCCCTCTGGGAACACCAGCACAGCTCCCACCCAGCGGGCCCATGCCTCTGTCTCCAGGGCGCGTCAATCTGCGGTGTGTCTACCACTACAGGGCACCCAGGATAACCCACCACCCCAACAACAACAGGGACCTGGGGGCAGTGGTAGTGGGCACACCGGCCAGGGGGCAGAGGCCCAGGGAAACAGGGCAACTCGGCGGGCAGCTGTGCGACAGGGGGGGGAGGAGAGGCCCAGGGAACCCACTCTCCACGAGGTCCTCACCACCATCATGGGAGCATACAACCGCTCCCAGGAGACGATGGCGACGGTACTGGCCCGGTTCCAGGAGATCCAGGTGCTGCAGGAGGAACACTATCGGGGGTACAGGGAGGACATCCGAGCCATCAACACCACCCTGGTTACCATGGTAGGGCTGCTGCAGGACCTCGTAAACAGCAGGGCGGACACTGAACAACACCCAAGGGCCCCTGCCACTAGCCGGGACCAAGAACAGCCATCCACCTCCGCCGGCGCTAGTGGACAGGAGGCCCCCGCACAGCAGCAGCCCACCAGACCCCCACCTCCTGCAGGAGAAGAACCACCCCGCAAGAGGGCCCTGAGATCTCGCAAGACAGAGTAGGATGTCAAGACCCCCGCCAGCAATGGATACCACCTGATGTCATCCCACTGTCCCACATTGTCACCCTGTCCATCCTCGAACTGCCCATGCTCCATCTCTCCACAGGCCTCTGGACAATGCACCTGTGTGACTGTTACTCTGGACTCTGCCATGGACATTCCTTCACCATAGCCCCCACCCACTTGAAACCACCCATCCCATTTTGAGCACTTCAATAAACACCTATTTTGCACCAAAATATCAGGAGTCTGGCTGTGATTTCAATAGATTGTAATTGACATGACAGTGCAAATATGTCCTTGTACATGGTGAAGTCAACAAACAGCTGCCACAAAGCTGTAGTCCATGGGGAAACGAAGCACAGGACTCGAAGTGGGGACCCCAGATCTGAAATAGGGAGGGAAAAGCCAAAACTCAGTCATCATACACTGGGGCAAATAGACAGGCAGCAGAGATGCTGCAGAGTAGTTAACTTTTACTAAATTATCTTAGAAATGTTACCTGTGTCCTATTGGAAGTACTGTTCAATGATTCTGTCCCTGTTGTCTGTTTCAGCCCCGTCGTCTTCCTCCTCGTCACTCTCCTCAGGTTCCACCGCTGCCACAACACCACCGTCTCGACCATCCTCCTGCAGGAAAGGCACCTGGCGGCGCAAAGCCAGGTTGTGAAGCATGCAGCAGGCCACGATGATGTGACACACCTTCTTAGGTGAGTACATTAGGGATCCCCCGGTCATATGCAGGCAGCGAAACCTGGCCTTTAGGAGGCCAAAGGTGCGTTCGATCACCCTCCTAGTACGCCCATGGGCCTCATTGTACCGTTCCTCTGCCCTGGTCCGGGGATTCCTTACTGGGGTCAGTAGCCACGACAGGTTGGGGTACCCAGAGTCCCCCACTAGCCATACACGGTGTCTCTGTAGCTGTTCCATCACGTAAGGGATGCTGCTATTCCGCATGATGTAGGCGTCATGCACTGACCCTGGGAATTTGGCATTTACATGCGAGATGTACTGGTCAGCCAAACACACCACCTGGATGTTCATTGAATGGTAACTTTTTCTGTTCCTGTACACCTGCTCCCTGTCTCTTGGGGGAACCAAAGCCACATGGGTCCCATCAATGGCACCAATTACGTTGGGAATATGTCCAAGGGCGTAGAAATCACCCTTCACTGTAGCCAGTTCGCCCACCTCAGGGAAAATGATGTAGTTCCTCACGGATTTCATCAGGGCAGACAACACTCTGGATAACACCTTTGAAAACATGGGCTGAGACATCCCAGAAGCAATTCCCACTGTTGTCTGAAATGACCCACTTGCCAAGAAATGGAGTACTGACATGACCTGCACCAGAGGGGGAATCCCTGTGGGTTGGCGGATGGGGGACATCAGGTCGGGCTCCAGCCGGGCACACAGTTCATGGATAGTGGCACGGTTAAGACGGTAGGTCAGGATAATGTGGCGTTCTTCCATTGTCGACAGGTCCACCAGCGGTCGGTACACGGGAGGATTCATCCGTCTCCTCGCCCAACCCAGCGGACGGTGCCTAGGAAGGACAACATGGAGCACACAGTCAGGCAACCCACAGGTACGTACTCACAGCTAGCACAGTATACGATTCTCTATGCAGTGAATGGCGTGTATGAGTGGCTATGCAAGGCCTAGGCCTGTGTGACGCAGTTGAAATTGAGCCATGTGGGCCCTGGAAATGGCGGCTGCCTGACCTGTGAAGTGTGACAATGGGATGTGAGGTCAATGCGCTGGCGTGGCACACCGCGGCGGGCGGCGGGCCAAGACCGCGGCGCGAAGCCGCATTGGTTAACATTGAAGCCTATGGGTTTCAGGAGCCAATGGCGAAGGGCGCCGGCGGTGGCGGGACGCACCGCCGCGGTACGCACCGCCGCGGACGTGACCGCCATTTTCTATCTACTTATCCACTTGCGACTTGAACTTTCACAGGAGAGGACCTATACTGCAAGTGTTGCTGTGACCTCGGTCTGGAAGGGACAATGGCTGCTGCGACTGGGGAAAGGGCCCCTGCCTTCACTGGCGAGGAGTTGGAGAAACTTGTGGATGGGGTCCTCCCCCAGTATGCGCTACTCTACGGTCCTCCAGACCAACAAGTGAGTGTAATTCTATCTGGATTTGGGGCCACTGGCTGGCTTGGGGGCCTGGCGGGGATGGGGTGCATGTTGGGCCTGGCGGGGGCCTGGCGGGGATGGGGGGCATGTTGGGCATGGCGGGGGGCCTGGCGGGGGGCCTGGCGGGGATGGGGTGCATGTTGGGCATGGCGGGGGGCCTGGCGGGGGCCTGGCGGGGATGGGGGGCATGTTGGGGCTGGCGGGGGGCCTGGCGGGGATGGGGGGCATGTTGGGCATGGCGGGGGGCCTGGCGGGGATGGGGGGCATGTTGGGCATGGCGGGGGGCCTGGCGGGGATGGGGTGCATGTTGGGCATGGCGGGGGGCCTGGCGGGGATGGGGGGCATGTTGGGCATGGCGGGGGGCCTGGCGGGGGGCCTGGCGGGGATGGGGGGCATGTTGGGCATGGCGGGGGGCCTGGCGGGGGGCCTGGCGGGGATGGGGTGCATGTTGGGCATGGCGGGGGGCCTGGCGGGGGGCCTGGCGGGGATGGGGTGCATGTTGGGCATGGCGGGGGGCCTGGCGGGGATGGGGGGCATGTTGGGCATGGCGGGGGGCCTGGCGGGGATGGGGTGCATGTTGGGCATGGCGGGGGGCCTGGCGGGGATGGGGGGCATGTTGGGCATGGCGGGGGGCCTGGCGGGGGGCCTGGCGGGGATGGGGGGCATGTTGGGCATGGCGGGGGGCCTGGCGGGGGGCCTGGCGGGGATGGGGTGCATGTTGGGCATGGCGGGGGGCCTGGCGGGGGGCCTGGCGGGGATGGGGTGCATGTTGGGCATGGCGGGGGGCCTGGCGGGGATGGGGGGCATGTTGGGCATGGCGGGGGGCCTGGCGGGGATGGGGGGCGTTGGGCCACTGGAAAGGAAAATGCTGAGTAACTTGAACGTGGTATTTCTCCCTCCCTGTACGTGTCACATAGGTCCGCGCCCATGAGAAGATTGGGATTTGGCGTGCCATCGCCAAGGAAGTCCGGGGCCTGGGGGTCCACCATCGACGGGGCACCCACTGCCGCAAGAGGTGGGAGGACATCCGCCGCGGGACAAAGAAGACCGCCGAGTCTCTGCTGGGGATGGCCTCCCAACGTAGGCGGGGTGCCTGCCGTCAACTGAGCCCCCTGATGTTCCGGATCCTGGCGGTGGCCTACCCTGATTTGGATGGGCGCGTGAGGGCAGCACAGCAGACACAAGGGGGTGAGTAGAAGCATCATCTACTCTGTTGTCGTGCAGTGGAGGTGTCTGGGTGGGGGAGGAGGGCTGTGGGTCCCCCTAGGCCAGGGCGATATCTGTAGGCTGGGCACCCCCGTAAGCCCCTGTGTCCCCAGCCACCACCCTCAGTAGTGTGTCAGTACAGCCATCCCTGGGCCGTGTCATCCATGGGTGCAGTTGACAACTCTAGGCGTGTAGGGCATGTTCCACGGAATGCGTAGCGGACCACAAGTGCGCAACTTAGTGCAGGGGGCATCTGTGTCTGTCATGTCCGCTAACTGTACCGGAGATCCATGTACTCAATATCCCTTTATTTCTCTCTCCCCCCCCCTTTTTGTTTGTCTTTCTGTGCTTGTGTGCATCAGCATCATCAGGCGGAGGAGAAGTGGCATCGGGGCAGGAGGGAGCTGCATCTCACATGGCCCAGGAGGGCCATGCCACAGAGTCAGACTGGACCAGTGAGACGGAGGGCGAGGGGAGCTCCACGACGGGGACGACTGGAGCCTGCAGCGACACGGACACGTCCTCGGAAGGGGGCTCCCTTGCGGGGGTGGCACCATCCGTGCCCCCCGCCATTACAGGTACAGCCGCCACCCAGCGCACCATCTCCGCCCTCCCAGCAGCCCCTCCGCGTTCGCCCCGTGCCCGCTCTGCCAGGAAGCCGGGCATCTCCTTCGCCCCAGGCACCTCAGGCCCTGCCCCTGTTACCCCCGCTGCCCTCAGTGAGGAGGTCATTGACCTCCTCCGAACGCTCATTGTTGGGCAGACTACCCTTTTGAATGCCATCCAGGGGGTGGAGAGGGAGGTTCATCGCAGCAATGCGTACCTGGAGGGCATTCATTCGGGTCAGGCTGCCCATCAGCGATCGTTCCAGGCTCTGGCCTCAGCACTGACGGCAGCCATTGTCCCTGTCTCCTGCCTGCCTCTACTAACTCCCTCCTCCCAGTCTCCTGTTCCTCTGCCTGTCCCACCCACACCATCAGACCAGCCTGCACACACCTCAACACCCAAGAGAAGCTCATCCAAACATAAGCACCACAGATCACCCAGACATTCACACACGCAACATTCCGATGCAGACATGCCAACAGTCACTACCACCTCTGTGACCCCCACCTCCTCGTCTCCCTCCTCCCTCCCTGTGACGTCTACACTCACACCTCCATTCACCTCACCATCAGCCAGTGTTTCCATCACCAGCACACCCTCCACTCCAGTCCGCACACGTGCAGTCACCACCCCCACTGCCATTTACACGTCCCCTGTGTCCTCTCCCACTGTGTCTGTCACCCCCTCTTCCACACCACACAAACGCAGCCACCCACCCACCCAACAGCCATCCACCTCACGACAGCCTATCCCTCCTGCACCTGCACCCAAAGACAGCAAACGTGACTCACCTACAACCACATCCTCTCCCTCCACTCCCATTCCCACTGTACCTACCACTCTCCATTGTCCCAAGAAGCTCTTCCTCGCCACTACTAACTTCTTTCCTGACCCTGAGCCCCCCCCTCCTTCTCGTCGGGGTAAGAAGAGCACCTCAGCCACCACCAGCCCTGCAGCCCCCTTGACAAGGGTGCAGGGGTATTGGAGCCCGCCAGCCCGCATGTCTGGATCTTCACCCAGCAGCAAGGGGACAGCCAGCCCACCCCCTGGGAAGAGGAGCAGAAGGCGGAAGGGGCGCCGCAGGAGCCCGCCTTCTACATCCCCCCCGGACACCACCCAGAGACAGTCACCAGCCACAGCTCCAAAGGGAGGCAAGGGCCACAGGCCGAAGACTAAGGAGGGCAAGGGCAGCAAGTTGGAGAGGTCAGGCAGCAGGCCTGCTGCCCAGGAGGAGCCCACAACCCCCATAGCCGCTGCCCCGGGAGAGCCCACCACCCCCATAGCCGCTGCCCAGGGAGGACCCAGCCCAGCTGGCCAGGAGGGCCCCACCACCCACAGCCCAGGTGGGCAGTGAAGGAGCACCATCCCCGCTGCCCAGGAGGGCACCACCAGGCATTTAGCAGTTGGCCATAGACCGTCCGCCGTCTCAGGAACCGCTGAACTGGGCCCTTCAAGGCAAGAACCGCTGAACTGGGCCCCGCCGTCTCAAGAACCGCTGACCTGGGCCCTTCAAGGCAAGAACCGCTGACCTGGGCCCTTCAAGGCAAGAACCGCTGAACTGGGCCCCGCCGTCTCAAGAACCGCTGACCTGGGTCCTTCAAGGCAAGAACCGCTGAACTGGGCCCCGCCGTCTCAAGAACCGCTGAACTGGGCCCTTCAAGGCAAGAACCGCTGAACTGGGCCCCGCCGTCTCAAGAACCGCTGACCTGGGCCCTTCAAGGCAAGAACCGCTGAACTGGGCCCCGCCGTCTCAAGAACCGCTGACCTGGGCCCTTCAAGGCAAGAACCGCTGAACTGGGCCCCGCCGTCTCAAGAACCGCTGACCTGGGCCCTTCAAGGCAAGAACCGCTGAACTGGGCCCCGCCGTCTCAAGAACCGCTGACCTGGGCCCTTCAAGGCAAGAACCGCTGACCTGGGCCCTTCAAGGCAAGAACCGCTGAACTGGGCCCCGCCGTCTCAAGAACCGCTGAACTGGGCCCTTCAAGGCAAGAACCGCTGAACTGGGCCCGCCGTCTCAAGAACCGCTGGACTGGGCCCTTCAAGGCAAGAACCGCTGGCCCTTTGGCAGACGTGGCAGGGCAGGATCTATCTTGCGCAGGGCTGCAGGATGTCCTCTGGCCAACTTGCCTCCTCCAGTGGCAGTGGGGTCTGTTATGGACTGTTTGGACTGTGGCTTTGCTCTCCCCAGGATGGCCCAGTGGGCAGGCCACCCACTGTATGGACTGTATGGACTGTGGCTTTGCTCTCCCCAGGATGGCCCAGTGGGCAGGCCACCCACTGTATGGACTGTATGGACTGTGGCTTTGCTCTCCCCAGGATGGCCCAGTGGGCAGGCCACCCACTGTATGGACTGTATGGACTGTGGCTTTGCTCTCCCCAGGATGGCCCAGTGGGCAGGCCACCCACTGTATGGACTGTATGGACTGTGGCTTAGCACTCCCCAGGATGGCCCAGTGGTCATGGAGTCCCCTCGTGGATCTGGCGTCGTGTACTCAAGTGGCTGAGGTGCCCCCCCTTCCCTTCCCCCTGAGGTGCCTGTCCTATTTTCTTTCTGATGCCCCTGCAGTGTTCTCTCCGTGGAGTTCTTGTCGTGGGACTGGGCCTTGCCCCTTTGCACAGGACCCCTGTGATCCACGGACAGTGGTTGGACTACATTTAGTAGCTGTATATATTTTGTACATAGTTTATTTCAATATATCTGGCCGTTTCTGATCTCTTCTTTTGGTCTTTGCATTATTTCGGAGGGGGGTGGTTTGTGGGTTGTGACAGTGATCTGTGGGAATGCATTGATGTGTGTGTTGTAGTGGGTGTGGGTGGGTGGGTGTGTGCCGGTAATCTTTTCCCTCCCCTGTGTCGTAGGTGCAGTACTCACCGATGTCTTCCGCGCCGCCGGGCGTGCTCCTGGTATATGAGGAGGAATAGGAGTGCGGGGATGACCTGCAACTCTGGCTCCATACTGCCGGAATCTCCCGTGGAGTGCGTAGAGGTGAGCGTTTTCCCGTTCGTAGTCTGTTTCCGCCGTGTTCTTATCGGCGGTGCTCCCGCCCCGGAAAAGGTGGCAGATTGGTGGGTCGTAATAGGGTGGGCGGTACTTTGTCTGCCGCCGGGCTGTTGGCGGGAACCGCCGCGCTGTTTGTTTGTACCGCTGTGGCGGTCGGAGTGTTAAGTTGGCGGGCTGTGTTGGCGGTTCCCGCCAGGGTCAGAATGCCATTTTTAATACCGCCGGTCTGTTCGCGGTCCGACCGCCGCCTCTCCGCCGACCGCCAGGGTCAGAATGAGGGCCTATATTTGGTATCCCCCAAAGGAATCAGATATGAAAGCTTATGGAATGAAATAAAAAATGTGAGACGATACAGTAGACTGCTATCAAGTGAAAGGCATCTTGAATCGGTCAGTGGCTAAAAGGTAACCCTTGAAAATTAGGGGGTACCAAATATTACAGCAATGCAAGAGCTGTAATATGTGGTATCCCTTGGGAAAATGTGTTGGAAAACTCATGCAAGGATTTTGTTTGGCAGAAAAACGAATGTGTTTCTCCTGCCAACATAAGATCATTAAAGTTGTATCCTGGTAAGTTCTACCCCTGGAAAAACACGGGGTACCAAATAGTATGGGCCATATGGACCATTATATTAGGTATAGGCCATAGAAAACAGATGTGAACGCTTGTTGAATTATATCAAAAAAATGCAAAACAAGACTGTAAACTTCTACCAACTAAAAGGCCATTTCAGCTGGTCAGTGGCTTAAAGGAAATCTCTGCAAAGTAGGGATTAAGATATATCAATGCTTGAGAGGTTATGTTTGGTTTCCCCTTACAAAAATATATTGAAAAACACAAAGGTGGTCATTACAACCCTGGCGGTCGGTGTTAAAGCAGCTGTAAAACCGCCAACAGGCCGGCGGTTAAAAAAATGGAATCACGACCGTGGCGTAAACCGCAAACATACACAGCCACTTTAACACTCCGACCGCCAAGGCAGTACAAACAAACACCGCTGTGGTAACCGCCAGCAGACAGGCGGAAGACAATCTACCGCCCAGCCCACATTATTACAAGCCACCAATCCGCCACCTTTTCCAGGGCGGATTCACCGCGAACAAAAACACAGTGGAAACAGGACTTGGAAGGGAAAGCGCTCACCTCTGCACATCCCACGAGGAACCAGGGCGCCATAGAACCCGAGCTCCAGATTCTTCCAGCCTTTATCTTCCTGCTCCTCTACCGGGAAAAACAAAGACGGTGGCAAAGACCACGGTGAGTACTGCACCTACGACACAGGGGAGGGAAAAAACAGTGACACACACAAGCAACATGCAACACCCCCACCCTCACCCACTACAACACACACACAAGTACATGTTGATACATTACATTAACAACCCCCAACCCCCCCTGGAAGAATGCAAGGACAAAAGGAAATGAGTCGAACGATTGTAATATTTTCAAATACATTAATCAAAAATATATACATATATAAAGATATTCACACTCTAAACTAATATATACACCAAGAATACAAGTCCAAGGTATTCCACCATCATAGTCCGTGGACCACTGGGCCCAAAATGCATGGGCGAGGCCCACACTCAATACCCGAACAAGATGGAGAGAACACTGCTGGGGCATCAGATAGAAATAAAACAGGCACCTCAGGGGGAAGGAAAGGGGGGCATCTCAGCCGGATGAGTGCACGACGCCAGATCAACGAGGGGGCTCCATGCCCATTGATGTATCCTGGGGAGTGCAAAGCCACAGCCTCTCAAGTCTCTCCAGTGGGTGGTTTGCCCACTGCATTATCCTGGGGAGTGCAAAACCACAGTCTCTCAAGTCTCTCCAGTGGGTGCTTTGCCCACTGCATTATCCTGGGGAGTGCAAAGCCACAGTCTCTCAAGTCTCTCCAGTGGGTGGTTTGCCCACTGCTTTATCCTGGGGAGTGCAAAGCAACAGTCTCTCAAGTGGATTCCTTTCTCACTGGTTCTGGAGGGGGCTTTGGGCCCAGAGTGCTTCATCCTGCCAAGGACTGAGGTAGTGGATGCCTTTCTCCACTGGTTCTGGAGGGGGCTTTGTACCCAGAGTGCTTCATCCTGCCAAGGACTGAGGTAGTGGATGTGAATCTCCACTGGTTCTGGAGGGGGCTTTGTGCCCAGAGTGCCTCATCCTGCTCGTGGAGGCCTCAGTAGTGTCGGAATCTTTGGCGCTCACTGGCCTGCGCTGCTTGTTGTTGTGGTGTCCTTGGCAGCGGGGCTGGTGTCGGCGGTGTCCTGTTCAGCGGTGGCTGTGGCGCCGGTGTCCTGTTCAGCGGTGCTGGTGGCGGAGGTGTCCTTGGCAGCGGTGCTGGTGGCAGCGGTGTCCTGTTCAGCGGTGCTGGTGGCGGCGGTGTCCGTGGTAGCGGTGCTGGTGGCGGCGGTGTCCTTGGCAGCAGTGCTTGTGGCGGCGGTGTCCTTGGCAGCGGTGCTTGTTGCGGTCTTGTCCGCCGTGCAGGTTTTCCCAGACTTGCCTGTTTTACTGTGCCCCCTCCTAACCTTGTATGGTGGCGTAACTGGTGCCACACTCCCAACTGTACCTCTGGGAGCGGCTTTGGTGGAATATTTTTTTCCTCTCTCCAGCCGGGCACTGGCCAACTTTCTGTGCTTTTGAGGTGGGGGACTGTCCATGGTCTGGCTCCTTTGCATACTGGCTGTCCTGCTGCCTGGTGCACTCCAGAAGCCGGTTACTACTGGCACCGCTGTTCCCGCTGATGTTGTGGCTGAGGCGCTGGGTTGGGACCTGGAGAGGCGGGCCCTAGGAGACTGAACGGGTGGGGGAGGTGAGGGGAAGAGGTCAAGGTTGGACAGGAAAAGTTTTTGGGACACACTGGGATGGGTAGATGGAGGGGGTTTGGGAGTGGAGGAAGAGGTAGTGGTTGTAGGAGGTGTACGTTTGCTGACTTTGGGTGAAGGTGCATGGGCTGGAGGCTGTTGTGAGGTGGATGGCTGTTGGGTAGGTGTGTGGCTGCGTTTGTGTACCTTGGGAGGTGGGCTCACAGAAACACCGGGAGAGGACACAAGGGATGTGTGAATGGTAGTGGGGGTGGTGAGTGCAAGGCAGCGGGGTGTGGTGGTGGGTGTGCTGGTGATGGAGGTATTGGCTGACGATGTGGTGCATGCAGGTGTGAGTGAAGACGAGACTGGGAGGGAGGAGGGAGACGAGGAGGAGGGGACACAGTGGAGGCAGTGGCTGTTGGTATGTCTGCATGTGTATGATGCGTGCGTGAGTGCCTGTGGGATGTGTGGTGCTTATGTTTGCCTGAGCTTCCCTTGTGTGTTGAGGTGTGTGCATGTTGGTCTGATGGTGTGCTTGGGATAGACTGAGGTACAGGGGTTTGGGTCTGGGTGCAGGAAGTTGGAGGGGGGAGGCTAGAGACAGGGACAATGGCTGCCATCAGTGCTGAGGCCAGAGTCCGAAAAGCTCACTGATGGGCAGCCTGACCAGAATGAATGCCCTCCAGGTATGCATTGGTCTGTTGCAACTGCCTCACTACACCCTGGATGGCATTCAAAATGGTAGACTGCCCAACAGTGAGGGACCTGAGGAGGTCAATGGCCTCCTCACTGAGGGCAGCAGGGGTGACAGGGGCAGGGGCTGAGGTGCCTGGGGCAAAGGTGATGCCCACCCTCCTGGGTGAGCGGCCACGGGGTCAAACGCTGAGGGGCTGCTGGGAGGGCAGTGCTGGTAGGGGAGGTGGCGGCTGTACCTGTAGATGCGGTGGGCACAGAGGGGCCTGCCACCGCAAGGGAGCTCCCATCAGAGGAGGAGTCCGTTTCGCTGGTATCTGCTCCTGTCCCCGCTGTGGAGCTCCCCTCGCCCTCCGTCCCACTGGTGGCTTTAGACTCTGTTGTGTCACCCTCTGGGGCCATGTGGGATGCAGCTCCCTCCTGCTCCGGTGCCACTGCTCCTCCGCCTGATGATGCTAATGCACACAAGTACAGGGAGACCACAAAAATGGGCGGGAAGACAGAAGAAAGGCATGTTGAGTGCATGCAATACCCACAGCCCACCTCCCCCACCCAGACACCTACAATGTGCGCTGAATTAGCTTAATGAGAGTGTACTCACCTTCTTGTGGCTGCTGTGATGCCCTCAAGCGCCCATCCAACTCCGGGTACGCCACCATCAGGATCTGGAACATCAGGGGGGTCATCGTGCGACGGGCACCCCTCCACGTTGGGAGGCCATCCGCAGCTGGGCCTCCGTCGTCTTCTTGCTCCAGCGGCGAATGTCCTCCCATTTTTTCCGGCAGTGGGTGCTCTGTCTGTGGTAGAACCCTAGGGGCCGGACTTCCTTGGTGGTGGCACACCATATATCCTTCTTCTAGTGGGCGCTGACCTACAGGAATAGTACAGGGGAAAAGGAGAAGATATATCAGTCCGCACCGTCACAGTCATTGGCCCGCATCCCTACCCTTGCCATGACGCACATGCACTCACCATCGTTTCATGCACGCCTCATTCTCCCCCCCCATCTGTCATCCAAACCACTCCAAGCAGCCATTGCCCATACAGCATGCTCACAGTGAACTCACCTGTTTTTCTGGAGGACCGTAGAGTAGCGTGTACTGGGGGAGGACCCCATCCACTAGTTTCTCCAACTCCTCCGTGCTGAAGGCAGGGGCCCTTTCCCCAGACACACGAGCCATTGTCTCTTCCAGACTGAGGTCACAGCAGCACTTGCAGTGTAGGTCCTCTCCTGTCGAAGATCAGGTATCAAGTGAGTGAACAGAGAGAAAATGTCGGTGACATCCACAGCAGTGCGTACCGTCACAGCCGGCGTACATCGTCATTGGCTCCTGGGACCCATAGGGTCCAATGTTAACCAATGCAGGATTGCGCCACGGTCTTCGACCGCCTACCGCGACAGTGTACAACGCCAGCGCAGTTACCTCATATCCCCTTGTCCCACATAACAGGTCAGGCAGATGCCATTTCAGGGGGGCACATGGCATTACACATGTCTAGGCCTTGCTTAAACACTAATCCATCCATACGTTGATTTGACAACATTTTACGGTTAAGTTGTGTTTACGTACCTCAGAGTTAGTTGACTCTCTGGGCCATATTTATACTTTTTGACGCAAAACTGCGCTAACGCAGTTTTGCGCCAAAAAAATTAGCGCCGGCTAACGCCATTCTGAAGCGCCATGCGGGCGCCGTATTTATTCAATGACGTTAGCCGGCATTAGCCGCCGGCGCTGTCTGGTGTGCGTTAAAAAAAACGACGTACACCAGGCAGCGCCGGCGTAGGGGGAAAATGGCGTATGGGCGTCCACAAATGGTGCAAGCCAGGCTGAGGCAAAATAATCGCCACAACCCGATTTGCGCCATTTTTTTACGACACCCATCCCCCATTGAAATGACTCCTGTCTTAGCAAAGACAGGAGTCATGCCCCCTGGCCCAATGGCCATGCCCAGGGGACTTCTGTCCCCTGGGCATGGTCATTGGGCATAGTGGCATGTGGGGGGGCACAAATCAGGCCCCCCTATGCCACAAATTTTTTTTTTAAAAAATACTTACCTGGACTTACCTTAATGTCCCTGGGGTGGGTCCCTCCATCCTTGGGTGTCCTCCTGGGGTGGGCAAGGGTGGCAGGGGGTGTCCCTGGGGGCAGGGGAGGGCACCTCTGGGCTCATTCTGAGCCCACAGGTCCCTTAACGCCTGCCCTGACCCAGGTGCTAAAATCCGGCGCTAATGCAGGTTTTTTAGACCCGCCCACTCCCGAGCGTCATTTTTGCCCGGGAGTATAAATACGACGCATATGCATCGGACTCATTTTTTAAGACGGGAACGCCTACCTTGCATATCATTAACGCAAGGAAGGTGTTCACGCAAAAAAATGACGCTAACTCCATGAACTTTGGCGCTAGACGTGTCTAACGCCAAAGTATAAATATGGAGTTAGGTTTGCGTCGAATTTGCGTCGAAAAAAACGACGCAAATTCGGCACAAACGGAGTATAAATATGCCCCTCTGTTCGCTGTTCTCCTCCATAGATCACGTCCGTTGGGGCAGGTGAGGAGATGGCGGCATCCTCCGGTGTACAGACCATTGGTGGACCTGTCGACAATGGAGGAGCGACATGTTATCATCACCTACAGACTTAATCCTACCACAATCCTGGAACTGTGTGCCCAGTTGGAGCCAGACCTGATGTCAGCTATCCGCTATCCCACAGGAAACCCCCCCTCAAGTGCAGGTGCTGACAGTACTCCATTTCCTAGCAACTGGGTCTTTTCAAACAACAGTGGCCATTGCATCAGGGATGTCCCAGCCTATGTTTTCCAACGTGTTGTCCAGAGTGTTGTCTGTCCTGCTGAAACACATGCGGAGCTACATCGTTTTCCCTCAGGTGGAGGATTTGCCTACAGTGAAAGGTGACTTCTATGCTTTGGGACATATCCCCAACATCATAGGTGCCATTGATGGGACACATGTGGCCTTGCCCCCCCCCGCAGGAGTGAACAGGTGTACAGAAACCAGAAGAGTTACCATTCTATTAATGTGCAGATGGTCTGTTTGGCAGACCAGTACATCTCTAATGTGAATGCCAAATTTCCTGGTTCAGTACATGATGCTTACATTCTGAGGAATAGCAGCATCCCTTATGTAATGGGGCAACTGCAGAGGCACCGTGTGTGGCTATTAGGTGAGGACATGGACCCAATACAGTGTGAATAGGTGTCTGGGGATGTCACTAAGAGTTAGTGTGTTTCTAACAGTTGCCCTCGCCATTTGCAGGTGACTCTAGTTACCACAACCTGTCATGGCTACTGACCCCAGTGAGGAATCCCTGGGCAAGGGCAGAGGAACGCTACAATGAGGCCCATGTGCGAACTATGAGGGTTATAGAGAGGACCTTCGGCTTCCTGAAGGCCAGGTTCAGGTGCCTCCATATGACAGGTGGTTCCCTATTCTACTCACCAAAGAAAGTGTGCCAGATCATCGTGGCCTGCTGTATGCTTCACAACTTGGCTTTGCGCCGACAGGTGCCTTTTCTGCAGGAGGATGGTCCAGATGGAGGTGTTGTGGCAGCTGTGGAGCCTGTGGACAGTGAAGACGAGGAAGCAGAAGAAGAGGACATAGACAACAGAAACACGGTGATCCAGCAATACTTCCAGTGAGACACAGGTAAGAAGACAACACTGCCTGCTACATCTGATCCAATTGTTCTAACTCTCATCTGTCTGTCACTTTCACCCAGTGTATGGACCCTGAGTTGTCATTTTCCCTTTCAATTTCACAGATGTGGGTCTCACTGTGTGACCTCTGCTATGTTACCTCATGGACTAGAGCTGTGTGACATAGGTATGTTGACAATAGAATGGACATTGCCATTTTCCTCACTTATTGCAAATACACATTTGTGAAAGCACAGACTGACTCCAGATTGTTTTGTGATTCAAGGGTGTTTATTTAAGTGCTAAATATTGGAGGGTGTTGTAAAATGGTCAGGGGTGATGGTGGAGGAATGTCCATGGCAGAGTCAAGTCTATTAGTCTCACAGGTGCATTGTCCAAAGGGGCATAGGAAGTGGAGCTGGGGCAGTTTAAGTATGGACAGGGTGACAAAGTGGGACACAAGTATGACAATCAGGGTGGTCTCATTTCTTGGCGGGGGTCTTGGCATTGTTCTCTGTCTTTGTCCTGGATCTCAGGGACCGTTTGCGGGGTGGTTCTCCATCTGCAGGGGGTGGGGTGCTGGTGTTGTGGTCCTGTGGCGGTGCCTCCTGTCCACTAGCACCGGCGGAGGTGGTTGGCAGTTCATCGTTGAGGCTAGTGTCAGGGGCCCCTTGTGGTGCCACAGTGTCCCTCCTGGTGTTGACAGGTTCCTTCAGCACCCCTACAATGGTGCCCAGGGTGGATTTGAGTTCCTCCCTGAACCCCAAATACTGTTCCTCCTGCAGCCGCTGGATCTCCTGAAACTTGGCCAGTACCGTTGCCATCATCTCCTGGGAATGGTGGTATGCTCCCATGATGTTGGAGAGGGCCTTGTGGAGAGTGGGTTCCCTGGGCCTGTCCTCCCCCTGTCGCACAGCAGCCCTCCCAGTTCCCCTGTTTCCTGGGGCCTCTGTCCCCTTAACCGTGTGCCCACTACCACTGCCCCCAGGTCCCTGGTGTTGTTGGGGTGGTGGGTTAGCCTGGGTTCCCTGTAGTGGTGGACACACTGCTGCTTGACGAGTCCTGGGAACAGAGGTATGGGCCCGCTGGGTGGGTGCTGTGCTGGTGTTTCCAGGGGGGGGAAGCTCTGTAGTGGCCTGTGCCAGTGTGAGGGGAACCGACTGTCCCGAAGTCCCAGATGGGCCGGGCTGGTCATCTAGATCCAGTTGGACAGAGCTGCTGTCATCACTGTGGGCCTCTTCTGTGGGTGGAGTGGACATGTCTGGACCCTCCTGTCCGGTGACGTTGGGTAGGGGTCCTGCAGGGGTGTAAAAGCATGATTATTGCATCTGTGTGTGCCATGGTGTGCAATGGGTGGGTGGCCCTGTAGCCCAGTGCTTGCATTCTTGAGTGGGACCTTGTGTGATAATGGTTTAGGGGGGGGTATGTGTAGTGGACATGCTTTGGTGATGGGTGTCCATGCTTTGGTGTTACATGCAGGGCTTGGGTTTGGGATGTGTGGTTTGTGATATTGGGACATATGTGAGGAGTTGGAGTGATGGGGGTGAGGGTGAGGGTTGGGGTATGTGATAGCATGCAGGTAGGGTGGGGGATGTAATAATTAAGATTTGACTTACCAGAGTCCATTCCTCCAGCTACTCCTGCAAGGCCCTCAGGATGCAGTATAGCCAAGCCCTGCTCCTCCCATGTTGTGAGTTCTGGGGGAGGAGGTAGGGGTCCGCTGCCAGTCTTCTGAATCGCGATATGGTGTCTTGAGACCACAGAACGCACCTTCCTCCGTAGGTCGTTCCACCTCTTCCTGATGTCATCCCTAGTTTTTGGGTGCTGTCCCACTGCGTTGACCCTGACCACGATTCTCCGCCATAGCTCCATCTCCCTAGCTATGGTGGTGTGCTGCACCTGTGATCCGAATAGCTGTGGCTCTACCCGGATGATTTCCTCCACCATGACCCTGTGCTCTTCCTCAGAAAACCTGGGGTGTCTTTGCGGTGCCATCGGGTGGTGTGGGTGATGTGTGGGGTGGTGTGTGTTGTGATGTGTGGGGTGTTATTTAGAGGTGTGTTGTGTGAGGTGCGTGGATGTTGTGTGAGTGATGGTGTTGAGTGCCTGTGGATGCTATTGTTCTTTCTGGTGGTGTCTCTCTCTGGCCTTCAGTCGCAATTGTTGTCATAAGGGTTTGTGGGTGATGTGGGTGTGTGTTTTATATTGTATTGGATGTGTGGGAGTGGTGTGTGTATGTGTATCAGGTGTGTGTATTTGGAATTATCCAATGTGGATGTGTTTTGTAAGAGTGTGTGTATTTTGAGTGCGGCGGTGTGTACCGTCAATGGAATACCACGGTTGAAAGACCGCCACGTGGATTTGTGGGTCGTGATAGTGTGGGCGTATTCCTGGTGGCGTGACGGTGTCGGTTTTGTTATCTCCAGTTTACCACTGACCTTTGGTGTGGCGGACTTGTGTGGGTGTCTAAATTTTGGCGGATTCCAAGCTCTGGGTCATAATGGCAGTGGCGGTATTCCGCGGCCGCGGCGGTGTATTGACGGTCTTCTGCACGGCGGTAAGCGGCTTTTACCGCCAATGTTGTAATGACCCCCAAAGACTGCTGTATACTGTTGAAAAAATAAATTGTGTTCACTAAAAAATGTGGACATGTTGTGTTACTTACCCAGTTTGATTTTGTTCAAAATGTGAAATACAAAATACTACAGAATAAGGGGAGCATGTGCTGTGACACCATCAAAATAAAATAACAGATTGAGGCTAAGGATATTTTTTCATTTTCATTTCTCTTTAATTTGAAAGATTTCCCTTGAATTTGGCACGCCCCACACTGGCACCAGAAGCAACCACCTAGTACAGCAATGTCAATAACTATAAACCCTGACAGTATTTTTATGTGTTAAAGAGAAGCTTGCGCTGCAGGTGCTGGAAAGTCTGGATTCTCCCTGGGTTGCTGACTATTGCACTTTTGATTCCCACACAACACTTTTAGTGTTCCCAAGCCAGCTAGTCTTCTCTTTTTAGCCACAAGAGTGCTTTGCTTGTTACAATTGTCAGCCATATTGTCAATCTTAAAAGAGAAAATACAAGTCCCAGAATGTTCAATGTAGACTAAAAAGTGAAAACTGACATCTCTCATAACATAGAGCCACTTGACACTGAGGTTGCACCAGAAAAAAATATAATTTGGTTATATTTACTATTCTGGAACAGAGAAGAGTTAACACATGCAAAGGTGTTTCTGTAAAATGGCCTATATTAATTTGTAACAATCAGGCTACCTTTTAGTAATCATTGTAGGAAATTACCATATTTTGTGTGGTGTCCCTCCAGATGTTTTCCGTATCTGCTTTCCTTGATTTAGAACTCTGTGCAATTTGCCCCTGCTAGTAGAGTGTTTGTGCACCTTTATGGGTATGGTTAATTTGGTTAATTCCTCATTGGAACATTTAACTTGCCTGGATGTATCTCCTATATGATGTAGAAAGTGAACACAGGGTCTGGAAAGTTAATGGCACTAGAGGCCTGCAGGTCTTATAGTGCCATCAACAACAGTGGCAGTGCAAACATGACTTCAGGCCTACCCTATGCATCCTGACAACTGCACTGTATTACCTACTGTGCCTCCTTTCAACATAACCTTTTATGACAGGCAAAAAAAATCATTTTGAATAGCAAAACGTCACCCCATGTATGTCAGCCTTGCAGCTCAAAAGGGCAGGGTGCATAGTATATAAAAGCAGGACAGTAGAAATTAAAAGTTAGCATGCTCTTATATTGACTAGCACCCAAAAGCTATTTTCACTTGAAGAAGGCTCTTGCTATCCCAAAGAGAAAACCTAGTAAAAAGAAACGTTGGTATCTCCAGTTAGAGTCCAGCTACAAAAATGATGAAGCTACTATTTTTATTAGTCAATAAAATGCCAACTCAATGGTGTGAAGTCATATTTTTTATGAATATTAAGGAAAAGTATATTTTAGAAAGTTACCTT
This sequence comes from Pleurodeles waltl, assembly GCF_031143425.1. Classification (NCBI taxonomy): domain Eukaryota; kingdom Metazoa; phylum Chordata; class Amphibia; order Caudata; family Salamandridae; genus Pleurodeles; species Pleurodeles waltl. The sequence continues at coordinate 68,900,374 of NC_090440.1, read as the reverse complement.
ATCCCTGCTTGAAACTGCTGGGGGCTAATTTGCATTAATTCTTAAGCAGTGGCCCAGCCAAGGATTAGCCATGATGAATGGTATGAACAATGATTCCACTGCAGGTACAATGGCTTGGGTGCCTGGAGGTGTTTTTCTCTTACCCTGGAAGTATAACCAGTGGGGTGGGCTCAGGAACTTAATTCACTTCGGCTGGGTTTCCGCTGTAACAGGCAAATGCTTGGTGACACCTGGAAAGGCTCCAGCTATTGTCCTCCCAATCAGGCTGGCCCCAAAACTGGTTTAGGGTGACCTCAGATAGGGGAGTGTTTGTTACTCAGGTCACACCTCTGCGTGAGAGCTCAGGCTGTTGAAAGAGAAAAGGATTTCCCCCATCTTGGATTTTAAGAGTGAGGTGGCACTGTGGGATTATTTACAGAAGGGAAAACAGGAATAGTTTTGACAGTGACTAGGGCTACCCCTGGGAACCTTTATCCATTCGCTTTGGGAGAGGACTGAAGTAATACACTAATTGGTGTCATGCATAAATATGCCACCTCCAGACACTATTTTTAAAACACTTTATGGAACTGTGGATGAAGAGAAGAGGAATGGACCTGCTGTCTGTAACCAGAGAGGAGCCTTGAAGGATTCATCTCCTTTGAACATGGGCAACAAAATTGCCTCCAAGTATCAGTTGGCTGCCCTGTGTAGCTATAGAGCCACAATAAGCTGCAAGATGACTTTTCCTTGAAGTTCCTTGCTGACCAGGAACAACTGGATCTGACTTGAAAGGAACATGCTGATAGCTTTTGCTGGAACGAGTCTTGACTCCCAAGTGCTGCTCCTAAGGTCCTGAAAACCTGGGCTGTGTCTAACTGCACTTGTCATACCACCTCTGAAAAGCTGAGACTTACAAACATTTTGGATTTCCAGACCTCTATGAACCAGAACAAACAAACCTATCTATATACCCAAGGCACAGTCTCACTGGTGTGAAGAAAGAGGTTTCTGACACTGTGCTTCTTGTATAGGTGTATATGTCAAAAGGAAAAAAATACAGAATTGTATTGGTTTTTTAATTAGCATGGACACAAAAATATAGGCCAGACTGGTAAAGTGCCAAAAAGGTTGTATGAATATATCCAAACATACACTGGTATTGAACTCACTGTGCAAGTTATATGTTTGTCAATAACACCTTGTAACATATCCATTATACAAATACCAAAACACTTTGGGGATGATTTAACTAAAGTGGCGCTGCACCCAGTGCAGCATCACTTTCCTTGCACCCCTTAGCGCCCCCCTACTGCTACCATGTGTGCGCCGTATTTAAAATACGGCGCACTATGGTGCAGGGTAGGGGCTATAGTATCAGAATTCCTGACGCTACTGATATACTCTGCAGGAGTTGCGCCAAACCATTGGCCCTACTCGTGCAGAGTACATAGTGGCCCATAGTATTCAATGGCATGTCCCCTTTTAAAGCCTGCTGTGAGCAGACCTTTAAAGTGCTGAAAAAAATTGGCACAAGAAAATCTCTTAGATTTCCTTGTGTCATTTTTTCACCCTCCCCCCATGGGAGAATACCCCCCTTGCCTACATTATGCCTGGCACAGGCATAATGCGGCGCACGGGGTTACAAAGTGGTGCAATGCATGCATTGTGCCACTTTGTAAATATGGTGTGTGTAAAAAGCCAACTTAGCGCTGCCTTAGTGTAAAAAAATGACATAGCAGCAGCGCTAAGGTGGCGTTTGGACCTCTTAAATCAGGCCCTTATTCTCCCCATTTTAATAACTTGCTTTTTTCTCATTGCCTTTTTTAACCTCCACCCTTTAATCCTTGCTATGTTTTGATATTGGTTTTCCCCTTATTTTAGGCCCTGACGTTGTATCCATTCTCTTTGATTCTCTTTCCCTCGTCTTTATGCTCTAGCAAACATTTTCTTTGCTTTCACTATGTATATTAATTTAATTGTCCTTTATATCACGTTTCATTCTCTGTATTTATCGTGCTTTCTGTCTATCTCATGCAGCAATAATCCGCTGCAATATTAGATAAATTCCAGTTGATTTATAGCCAGAGCCGAGTTTGGCATCCAGTTGAATCGTGTATCCCTTAACTCAGCTGGAGGAGAGATCTACTGCTTGTGTCTGAACCAGCAAGGGTGGAGTTTTGTTTCTGAAAAGTGCTGAAGAGCAGGGGATACACCATGTGGGGATACCAGATGTTACACAACGACCAAGGGAAGTTTTTCAACAAATGCATTGAAATCCAGCTTGCATCTCATGTCCTGCCTTGGCATGTGTGAGTCACTGGATGACAGGGGTATGATCTGTTTCTATGACTTCCCTTATGAGTAAGTGTGCAAGGTTAAGTTGCCACAAATCACCTCTTTCCTGTTTGGGGTTTCATGAGGCACTGTGAGCTAGCCAGGAGTTGCCCACAGGTTCCAGGTGGTGTGGGGTTGGCTCAGTCTCCTACATTCGGTGATGATGCTACCCTTAAATATGCAATCTTATTATCATAATAGGAACCGCACGACAATCCTTCTATGAGCAAAGCTCTTTCAATAAAAACACTTTCACCATGCACATTGATAAGGGCCTGACCTGTACTAGTCAATTCCCACTTTACCAATGTGGTCTATACATGTTGAACGACTGGCCCATGTAAATAGAAACATACAAACGTTCAGGCAAAAACACAGTCACCCATCCTCAGGATGCATCACCTTCAAGGTCCAGAAAAAAGAAAGAAATCTATTTTTACAGGAGACAACTAGTGTCTCAACAAAGTACAATAATTGGGTGTATGCTGTCGTGTGTATGCATGTCTGCGTGCATGCTCAAGGGTGTGTGAGTTTGCTCCGATCAAGAAAGTATGTGGATGTGTTAATCTGCGCAGTTCTGTATTTATTTATAATGTGTAATTTGTGTATGAGAGTCAGTGGTGATTCTGTTTGCCTGGAGGAGGGTTTCAATTTGTATGGACATCTGTATACAAGCAGCACTGTGTTTACTTTTTAAAAATAATTATTTGCATGTATGCTTTGTGGAAAGAATCAGAGAGAGAGAGTGTGTGTATGTGTGTGTGTGTCTGTTAAGTGCTTTTGAGGGCCAGATTTCATAGTATTTAGTATTAGTACAGTATTCATAGTAATATTAGTATTCCATAATTTGACGGATGGAGGAATAAAAGTGTCAGGAAGTCATCACCAAATTGATACCAGAACAGGTGGCAGGAGAGCCTGCCTAAGAGAGGACTCTGCCTAAGGTACCAGCAGCAAATGTATGTATGACTGCTCTTAAATGAAGCCAAACAGCAATCATTGCCTATGTGGCAGGGGCAGAAGGAGGTTAAAATGTGGCCTTTTTTTTTATTCCTTCACTTACAAGAGGCTCAAAATTAGATGTCCCTCTCCCGCCTCACCTTACAATATTAAACAACAGTCAAAAGAAAACGAGACTTTGTGAAGATATTGTAGGCACCGTGCAAGAGCACTGAGAATATTAAAGCCTTAAGCAATCAACTCTCCAGGGAAGAAAATCTTGCATCTGCTGGGAACCCTCTTCGAGATGAAATGCGTTGGATACGAAAATACACTTCAAAGATACGAGAACTCGTCTCTCCTGGCGAATTTAAAGAGGAAATATAAACTCTGTAAACCACTAGAAAACATATCTAGTCTTCATTCTTTTACGAAAACCTTGGCATTTTGATGCACAGTAATGGCCAATTCTCCCAAGAAAAGCGTCCATGTGGCAAAACCATCCTTAATGATGTATTTATGAAAAATCAGACATGACTCCGCATTTTGCAGTTTAATACACCAGAGATTTTGTGAAGTTGATAAACCTTGAAAAGTCATAAGGCTGACAAACTGTCCACTTTACAACACTGCTAGACTTGTAAATTATTACGAGAGTCCTGGGGTTGGGGGAAGTGGGTTCTACCGCTTATTACTCACAAAAGAGCACCATTCTAGTCTAGTGGGTTAATTTTCCTGCTATTGAGATTCCTGGGGCAATCTGCGGGTTACATGTTTGAATATTACAAAGCTCCATTCAAGCATTCATCCTTCCGATGTTGATACTGCTAGCGCAAGTGTATTAATACAAATTATTGAGTGTTCATGTATTCTGAATAAAGGGTTTGTGTAGAAAATATAATAATGTAGAAAAATAATGCGCACATTTGAAAATGTGATTACGATGAGTAGCTGCCAATGTTCATGAAGTGTGCTTATTAATAATTTAATGCTGTGAAATGTTAAATATATGTTTGACTAATGTAGCAATATGACATATTAAGGGTTATTCATTATGTCTTAGCTTTATCAATTGCAGGCGTTAACTTAGTGAAGGTCTTGGCCTACTTGCCAGGCCTCATGTCAAAGCTGTATTTCTTAACGTTTAATAAATGGCTGTCCTAGGGAGTTAACCGTCATTTTCCATTTGCATTGTTTAAATATTGTGCTCATAGATGAGATGTTTTCTCATGAGAACCGACTGCTAGAAGATGCTGTTCTTGCTAATGTAAAGTTTTGTGTGTAATGGGTGTGAGACTGACTTTCTCAGGAGGAGAACAATGGAGACACTGACTGGAGTAGTGTTGACTGAATGGTTAGACAAGTTGAACACCCCACAGCGTGCTCATAAGGGAGAGGAACGTTTGAATTATGCCAGGCTAAACATAGAAGCGGGTGAACTAATTGAGGGAACTATGGGTGTGAACAGGTTAGAATCTTACACAAAGGCAGAATTTAGATATTTGTGCCAGAAGATTACGCAGGAAGTGAGCAATGTGCATCAGAAACTAGCAGACCAGCTCAGGAAGCAAAGGAGTCGATATATGCGTATTATGAGAGATTCCGGCAGGCGTTCAAGCATTAAAGTGGTACCAAATCAATTGAGGCGAAAGACATGTTCCATTTTGTGTTCAGATTTGTGGAAGGATAGAGACCTGAAATTAGCCAGATGATTAAGAGTTATTTGATTTGCTGGCAAGCACAGCTGATTGATGAGGTATTGCAGTATGTGAAATACTGTAGTGATGAGATTGAGTTGAAGCAGAAAAAGTTGAAAGAGAAGGCAATGGTGATGCAGATTAAAGCAGCTCAAATAGGAATGCAACGGAATTTTCCGCAGCAGTTACCACAGCAGTAGCAGGGAAACATGATGTTTCAGCCCCAAATGAGATGTAGAGGTCTTGGAGGAAATATGACTCGCAGTCCAGACTTAAGTACTTTAGGGGTTCAGAATGATGTGCAGGGAATGAAGAAGTTATTGCCATGTCACGTTTGCGGAGCCGTTGGACTTTGGAAACAGGAGTGTCCAATGATGGTGCAGGAAGGTGTCATTCATCAGAGTAATGACATCACTTCATTCCAGAATGTGAAAGGACTGAAAGTGAGAGATCCTAATCCAAATTTTCTGAATAATGTGAATCAAGTGCAGAATTTTCAACCCATGCAGCAGGTGCAGATGCCACGTGTACAAATGTCACAGTTGCAGCCGATGCAACAGCAGGTTCCCATGGTACCTAGACAGCAAATTTAAATACCTCAAGCCCAAATGGAATATCAACAGATGATGCTTTTTCAACAAGTCACAGGTCAGAGGCTTAACCAAAGTAGTAACACAGTGCACCAATTCCCGTTATACAGTGAGAATGGAAGAAATGATTACTGTATGAGCGACTGTTCAGATGAGGAGCCGTGAGTGCTCGCAACTTCCTTAAAAGTAGATCAAAGAGGTCCCTATGTCAAAGGAAAGGTTATGGGTCACAGAGTTTCATTCTTGGTTGACATGGGAGCTACAAGCACTACAGTGAGAAGTGCAGAAGTTCCAAATTTGCCACTTTCAGGTAGAACAGTTCAGATTGTAGGGGTAGCGAGCCAATATTTGACCAACCCAATTACAGAACCGGTTCAGGTTAAAATTGGCAACTTTCAGGAATTGCACAAATTTGTAGACTGTGATTCAAGTCCGGTATCTCTACTGGGAAGAGACTTGCTGTGTAAAACGAAGTGTTCGATTACTTGTTCAAATGATAGAATTGAGATTCAAATGAATAGTGATGATGAAGATGACCAAGTCCCAGAGTTAGAAATTGAAACTACAAATGAGGAGTACCCTCTGAATGAATTCTTCCTGATGTTCACAGTGAAAGAGCTTCATCCTGATTTGCAGGGAACAGTTAAGGAGAAAGTGTTGGATTTGACAGGAAAAGAAGTAGGTCTGATAAAGGGAGTTGAGCCAGTTAAATTCATTGTAAAGCCGAATGCAGTTTTTCCTCAACTTCCGCAGTACCACGTGCCACAAGATGTCCTTACAAAGGTTGCCCAGATAATTGCAGACTTTGTAAAGCAAGTGGTTTTGAAGGAAGTATTGAGCAGCCCATGTAATCCACCAATAATGGGTTTGCAAAAGCTCTGTGGGAAAGTTCGAATTGTCTAGGATTTGAGAAAAATAAATGGGATTGTGGTCAAATGTTGTCCCGTGGTGCCAAATCCAGCAGTGATAATGTTTCAGATTCCACATGATGCTGAGTGGTTCACTGGCATTGATTTGTCACAAGCCTTCTTTTCTGTGCCTCTTCATGAGGATGGTCAATTTCTCTTTTGTTTCAAATTTCTGAATCGAGTTTATTGCTGGTGCAGAATACCTCAAGGGTTTTCAGAGTCACATTCCATATTTAATTAGATCTTGAAAAAGAATTTGGAGTCAGTTGAATTGCTTTTCCAATCAACCTTGGTGCAGTACATTGATGACTTGCTGATTGAGTCCAAAACAGGGGACGAGTGCAAGTATGATACAATTGCCCTGTTGAACCATTTGGGAAAGAATGGTCCTTGCAATACTGTCCGAAAGTACTGAAATACTTGGGTCACCCGATTGAGAAGGGTTCAAGAAAGATATCTATAGAAAGAATTACAGCCATATTGCAGATAAATCCCGACTACACAGAGAGATGTCAGGATGTTTTTAGGAATGGTAGGCTATTGTCACCAATGGATTCCACATTTTTCAGTTATTACAGAAGCTGACTCATAAGGAAGTCACTGATCCTATAGTAGACCAGGCTGGATAGTGTTCACTGAATTGAGAGAGAGTCTGTGCAAGGCTCCAGCGTCGGGTATGCCTGACTACACGAAAACTTTCACATTGTTTTGTCATGAGTGTGATGCATGTTCTTTGTCTGTCTTGACACAGGTCCATGGAGGAATAAATCACCCAGTAGCATATTTTTCAGCTACTTTGGATCCAGTTGCAGCAGCCTTACCAGGTTGTTTGCGTGCAGTTGCAGTAGTTGGTCAAAGCCTTACACAGTGTGAAGGCATTGTGATGGAACATCCCCTGACTGTTATGGTCCCTCACTCTATTGAGATTCTACATACCAGGACGAAAACTCAATATTTGACTGGGGCAAGATTAACCAGATATGAAACAAGTATTCTAGGGTCACCAAATGTGTAATTGAAAAGATGTACAGTGCTGCAACCCTACTTCCAAATGAAAATGTCGAGATTGAAAAGATGGAAGATGTTGAGCATGATTGTCTTGAAGTAACTGACTTGCGCACAAAACCGAGACCTGACATTAGAGATACCCGATTGGAAGAAAATGATCAAATTATCAATGTTGATGGTTGTTAGAAATGGGGGGGTCTTTGGTTTGCAGTCAGGTTACTCCCTGTCCAAGCAAGGACCCTCACTCTAGTCAGGGTAAAAGAGAATCACCCTCAACTAACCCCAGCTCAAACCCTTGGTAGCTTGGCACAAGCAGGCAGGCTTAACTTCAGAGAGCTAGGTGTAAAGTATGTGTATCAACACACACAGTAACTCAATAAAATCACTACAAAATGACCCAACACAGGTTTAGAAAAATAGACTATTTCTCTAAACAAAACAAGAAAAAACAACAAAAATCCACAATACACAAGTCAAGTTATCAATAAAAGTGCGAAAAGAGTTTTCATGTAATTTTAAACACAATGCTAACTCTGTAAGCGTGAAAATGTACCTGGGCGCGTCAAAAATAACCCAGCACGGGCGAGTGTGCGTCAAAAGGGGCTTGCGATGCATCAATATCACTCACGCGCATTGTTTCTCCTTCAGTCGTTTCTTGTCTACGCAGGAGAGCGATGCGTCAATCCGAACAGCACTCTCGGGTTCGGGCAGGCCTTGTGTCGTTTTTATACGCCCAGCGATGTTTGCGTCGGAAATCCTGCTGCCCAATGATTTGAAAACCATGCAGTGTGGGTTGCGATCTCACAAGCCTCCGTCAGTGATGCTGCGTATCGTTTCTCCAGCCGCATGCGTTGATCTTCCAGTGGCGCTGCAGGCGAGCATCGATTTTAGCTGCGCAGACCGGCGGCGTGTCAATTTTTCAGCCGCGTCTTGGAGTTGCGTCAATCTTTTCCCAGCACGGAGGTCTGTGCGTGGATTTCTCACTCTTGTCCTACCAGCTTCTCCTTTCAGGGCCCCAGGAACTGGATGGGCACCACTTGGCAGAGTAGGAGTCTCAGCAGAGGCTCCAGCTGCTGGCAGAGAGAAGTCTTTGCTGGTCCTGAGACTTCAACCAACAGTACGCAAGCTCTAAATCAAGTCCTTGGAGAGTTCTTCACAAGAAGGAAGGCACACAAAATCCAGGCTTTGTCCTCTAGCAAAGGCAGAAGCAGCAACTGCAGGATAGCTCCACAAAGCACAGTCACAGGCAGGGCAGCTCTTCTTCCTCAGCTCTTCAGCTCTTCTCCAGGCAGAGGTTCTGCTTGGTTTCCAGAAGTAATCTAAAGTCTGTGGTTTTGGGTGCCCTTCTATACCCATTTTGCCCTTTGAAGTAGGCTTACTTCAAAGAAAAATCTCTGTTGTTTGTGAAATCCTGCCTTGCCCAGGCCAGGCCCCAGACACATACCAGGGGGTTGGAGACTGCATTGTGTGAGGGCAGATACAGCCCTTTCAGGTGTGAGTGACCACTCCTCCCCTCCCCTCCCTCCTAGCACAGATGGCTCATCAGGATATGCAGGCTACACCCCAGCTCCCTTTGTGTCACTGTCTAGTGAGAGGTGCAACCAGTCCAAATGTCAAACTGACCCAGACAGGGAATCCACAAACAGGCAGAGTCACAGAAATGGTTTAAGCAAGAAAATGCTCACTTTCTAAAAGTAGCATTTTCAAACACACCATCTTAAAATCAAATTTACTAAAAGATGTATTTTTAAATTGTGAGCTCAGAGACCCCAAACTCCACATGTCTATCCGCTCCCAAAGGGAATCTACACTTTAATCATATTTAAAGGTAGCCCCCATGTTAACCTATGAGAGGGAAAGGCCTTGCAACAGTGAAAAACGAATTTAGCAGTATTTCACTGTCTGGACATATAAAACACTTTACTATATGTCCTACCTTAACCATACACTGCACCCTGTCCTTGGGGCTACCTAGGGCCTACCTTAGGGGTGTCTTACATGTACGAAAAGGGAAGGTTTAGGCCTGGCAAGTGGGTACACTTGCCAAGTCGAATTTACAGTTTAAAATTGCACACAGAGACACTGCAGTGACAGATCTGAGCCATGTTTACAGAGCTTCTAATGTGGGTGGCACAACCAGTGCTGCAGGCCCACTAGTAGCATTTGATTTACAGGCCCTGGCCACCTCTAGTGCACTGTACTAGGGACTCACTAGTAAATCAAATATGCCAGTCATGGATGAACCAATTACATACACATTTTGTATAGAAGCACATTCACTTTATCACTGGTTAGTAGTGGTAAAGTGCCCAGAGTAATAAAAACAGCAAAAACAGAGTCCAGCACACATCAACAAACTGGGAAACAGAGGCAAAAAGTTAAGGGAGACCGCGCCAAGGATGAAAAGTCTAACAATGGTTCTTCTCTGAGAGACAATACAGGGACACTGAGAGCAGGATATGCTGTGTGCACAATTACTGGTATTTTGGAAGCTTCTTGGCTTCGAGGAGTGTATTCTGCCCAAGTAGCGGAACAGGTAGCCCTTACTAGAGTGTGCCATGTTTCCGCTCAGCTGAAAGTCACAATCTATGTGGATAGCCAGTATGGATTTGGAATAGACCATGATTTTGGCCAGTTGTGGTCACAGAGAGGTTTCATGACCTCTTCTCGTTCACCAGTGAGAAATGGTGAGAGAATTAAAGAATTGTTACATGCTATTCAAATGTCTGAAAAGATTGTCGTGGTGAAATGCAGTGCAAATCTGAAGTCGCAGGACTTTGTATCATTGGGACCTGGATATGCAGATCAAGTCGGAAGGTTTTGTGCATTAAACTGTATATCATTCAAAGACAAGTGGGAAGTGTGATCTAAAGAATACGAAACCTGTCCAAGTTATGCGTTGAAAGTAATTGACACCCTGGAGGAATTGAAAATGTTGCAGAATAATGCAGAAAGAGAGGAAAAACGTTCATAGAGCAAAATAAAATGTGTGTAAAGACAAGATGAATTGTTGGTTTCAGAAGAGGGTCAATTGTTTTTTTCAAATAGTCTACTGTCTCAAATGGCGAGGTACCATCATGGTAAGCACATATTGGGAGGGATGCAATGATTTGGTTGTTCAAACATGATTGGTTTAACCCAAAGTCTAGACAGGTTGCTGAAGCAGTTTGCCATTGTTGTGTCATTTGCCAGCAGTTGAACGAGGGACAGTGGTTAATGGAGCCACATTGGAAGAGCGGGATGTCCGTTCAGCAGAATGCAGATGGATTTTATTGAGATGCCTGTGTGTGGCGGTTTGAGATATGTGTTGGTGATTGCATTTTTAGTCACTGGATTGAAGCTTACCCTACACGAAGAAATGATAGTCTCACAGTAGCGAAACTACTGCTTAGGGAACTGATATCCCATTTCGGGTTTCCGATCTCTCTAGAATCAGATAGGGGAAGTCACTTCAGCAATAAAGTAATTAAATTACTGTGTACAGCATTGAACATTGAGCAGAAGCTGCATTGTAGTTACCGCCCTGAAGCATCAGGACCAGTGGAACAGATGAATGGTACCCTGAAGTCTAGAGTTGCAAAGATGTGTGCTTCCACGAATTTGAAATGGCCTGACGCATTGCCTTTAGTGTTGATGTCAATGAGAAACACACCTGACAGGAAAACAGAATTGTCGCCGCATGAGATCCTTATGGGCCGAGCAATGAGGTTGCCAGCGGTGCCTGCAAATGCACTTGTGAACATTACAGATGATATGGTGTTGGACTACTGTAAAGGTCTGGCTGATGTGGTTCGTTGTTTCTCTCAGCAGGTGGAAGCCACCACACTGCCACCGATCTATGACCCAAGGCACAATCTGAGAGCTGGAGACTGGGTTGTGGTCCGGAAACATGTGAGGAAAACGTGTTTGTAGCCTCGTTGGAAGGGACCGTATCAGGTAGTTCTGACGACTACCACAGCTGTGAAGTGTGCTGGAATTCCGAACTGGATTAATGTGAGTCATACGAAGAAAGTGGCATGCCCAATGGAGCATGAGGAAGAAGAGTTGTTGAGAGTACCAACAACAGTGAAACAAGTCTCAGGGCCGGAAAGAGAACAAAGGGGAACTGAGACCGGATCTGAGCCCGTTGGGGACGGTTCAGTCACTCCTGTGAGAGACAAAGAAGAAGACCTCCAGGGGGGTGCGGAGAGACTATCTCAATTGCGGTAGCAGGAGAGCGTAGTCAGAGGAGGGCTTTCCCAGAAGCAGACGATCTTGAGAGACAAACAGAGCAATCGCCAGACCCAGAGGGGAAAGGAGTTGAAGCCACTGTGATCTAACTCCTCTTGAACCCATTGCAGGTTCATCATGAGAAAACACAGCAGAACAAGAAGACGGTTTGAGTTTGACTCTGAAGACAACACTGACAAAAGTTCAGCTGAAAGAGGATAAGTGGCCGGAGTCACAAGTAGAAAGAGAAAAGGAAGTGGTTGTTGGGTCAACAATCAAGGAAGAACTAGATACAACAAGGAGAGAAGATCTAAGTGAAGGAGAATTGAATGGTGATCGAAAGTTGAAAAGAAAGAGAATAGCAAGTCAGAGATACGCAGGTCCTGAATGGGCGTATGCCACTACAAGTGAGTGGCAGCAAGAGTTTTTGTCTTTTTGTTTTGATAGAGACATTCCTGGTCAATATTTTGGCACTTGAAGGAAGGTGATGAACTGAACTGTTGGAACAATCTGAGAGAAAACTTTTGAGAAAGGAGACTGTTGAAAGTAACCGGAAGAGACATTGATAACCTGATTTGACTTTTGAAACCTGATTTTGACAAGCTGCTTACTGATTTTGACAAGGGATCCTGGAAGTAAGACTGAAAGCTGTAAATAATTGCTGAAAGAAGAGTTATCTATTTTTGATTTTTGATGCAGTTTTCTAAATTTTCTTCGGCTTTCTGATTCTTTAGAGATCATGAGTAACATTAGCCAGCAGGTCAGGAATACTAGGTGCTGCAAATATATGAGTATTGGTTTGGCAATTATGTGCGGGGTATTGTTTGTGGTGTTGATTGTGGGTATGTCTGTTTTTGATAAGAATGAAGCCAACCATACTTTTGCTTTTCAGACGACAACTGCACTAACGGTAATAGAGAGGTTTAGGTTAGACGAGAAGTATTTGCATGGGGATACTAATGCACTTAGATAACTTTCTTCTAATGTCTTCTATTGCTTATTGAGTGAGTATGTTGAGGAGATGGATGCGAAAAATTGTTATGTGTGTACTCAGATTCCTTCATCAGTTGAGGAAGGAGTTACATATCACAGCTTGCAATTAACTTACGGAATAAGTTGAAGTCTGCTAACAAGATTTTATAACCAAGAGTACATCCAGTACATTTATTCAAACTATGACATGGTGTTTTCTTTTGTCCCTATAATTAGGTACTGGAGTAGAGTAGGTAGGAATAATGACATAGTAATAGTAAGGGGTTTCTTTGAGCCTACATTGACGTTTGGCACAGCTTATGCGCACAGGAATAATTTGACATGCTTGCTTACACTTTTAGAGAAAAGCTTTTTAGATCACACAGATGATATCAGAAAGGCATTGAAGAAGAAGTTAGAAAAAGGCTTGGAGAAAAGGACTTACAGGAATGATTATGCTTATAGTGCAATTAAAACACAAGATGTAGGGAAACTTTGTATATATAGGCCTAAATCACGCACTGACACTTTATTTGTGGTAACGAGTGAATGTAAGCACGTGTTTTTTTTTCAAAGTAAATGGACGTTTATGTTGAATGGACAGGACACGGCAATTCCCGGAATTTATTATATCTGTGATCTTAATGCTTATTACCGTCTTCCAAGAGGATGGTATGGGACATGTTATTTTGGGATAGTTTATCCAAAGATTTATCAAATGGATGATTTGAAGAAGTTTCCGAAAGTGACTGAATCACATCATATGAGACAGAGGAGAGAGTTCTCTTCTGGTATAGTGGAAGACATATTTGGAGCAGTGATTCCTTCAGTAGGAGGCATTCTGAATTCAACAAAGATTCAAAAGTTGTCTACTATTGTGGATAACATGCTTACACATTTTTCAGGGGCCATACTCCTGAAAGATACTGAGTTAGCTGCTGATAGAGCTATGACTCTTCAGAATCGTCTTGCTTTAGACACTCTTTTAGCGAAGGATGGTGTAGTCTGTAGAATGTTTAATTCTAGGCATTATTGTTCGTATATTCCTGATAATAGTAAGGAAATTAGAGGCTTGAATACTAATCTGACTAATGAAAGTGCTGATTTGAAAGAATTGAAAGAACTAGGTGTTTGGGAAAAGATTGGCAAATGTTTTGGTTCCGTAGGAAATTGGCCCAGCAGCATTTGGAATGGGATACTATTGAAAATCTTGCAGTGGATATTAATTATTGTGGTTTGCCTAATTGGAATATGGGGATCGTGTAAATTAAGCAAATTGATTAAATTTAAGAGGTCAAAGAACAATCAGAGGAGGGAAGAAAAGAAAAGGGAAAAATTGTACAGAGAAAACTCAAAAAGGGAACAAAAGTATGAAGGGATTTAATTGACAGAAGTTTAACTGATGCAAACATTTGTGGGTGTTAGTTAGTGTGATGACACATTTAGTCATCAGAGGAGGGATTGCTAGCGCAGGTGAATTAATGAAAAATATTAATGAGTGTTCATGTATTCTGAATAAAGGATTTGTGTAGAAAATATAAAAATGTAGAAAAATAATGCATGCATTTGAAAACGTGATTACGATGAGTAGCCGCCACTGTTCACAAAGTGTTCTTATTATTAGTCTAAAGCTGTGAAATGTTGAATATGTGTTTGACTAATGTAGCAATATGTCATATTAAGGGTTATGCATTATATCCTAGCTTTATTAATTGTAGGCCTTACCTTAGTGAAGGTCTTGGCCTACTTGCCAGGCCTTATGTCAAAGCTGTATTTCTTAATGTTTAATAAATGGCTGTCCTAGAGAGTTAAACTGTGATTTTCCATTGGCATTGTTTAAATGTGCTCGTAGCTGAGAATCGTTTCCCATGACAGCCGACTGCTAGAAGATACTGTTCTTGCTAATGTAACATTTTGTGTGTAATGTGTGTGAGACTAACTTTCTCAGGAGGAGAACAATGGAGATGCTGACTGGAGTGGAAGCTGCAACAATATTGTTCCCTGACAAGCCGGATGATGAGGACATTGCAGGACAACCAATCAACAGCATGTGAACAAAGTAATGATAGAATTCATTGATGTGGAGTTTTAGTTTTATTGGACAAAGTGTGAACTGACCAATAGGGATTTGAGACATAGTTTTAGTAGTTTTGATTTAACGACACTGCACTGAGAGAAGACCGGTTCATTGCCCATTTTCTTGCTGGCCAAAAGGTCAATATTTTCTTGTGCATCTTGACAAGAGACGTGATTAACTGTAATGCTTAAAGACTTTGCGTTTTCTGAACGACTGATGTCCTGAAGACAAAGACTGACTCTGCTTGCTGATCCACGTTGAGGATAGGTATTATGAATTAGACTGTTGATTATTATGCATATTTGCTTTTCCTTTCTTGTTACCAACTGCACTTTTTTGATAGAGCCATACTTAGATGTTTTTCCAAATTTGTGTTGCTAAATTGTTTTGCATGAAGCCCCACATGCTGATGCTAATCTGATGTTAGTTAAGGATCCTCACTATTGCAATTGTGCTAATAGGGAATAGTGCTTGATGAATTTCTCTACTGAATTCGAATGTATGTAATCACTCTGACGCAGCTGACTTTGCTATCAATTTGCACTGTAACCTTAGAATGTGTTGTAGTTCAAGCTTTGATTAGATTACGTTTATTCCGCCGCTTTGGACAGACCAGTAGTGTTTCTGTATGTGCTTCACTTGATTTTGAGATTAATCTACATGACCTTAGCATTGTTAATATAGGGAAATAAATATTTTAACTTTTACTAAAAAAGTGTGGTTATTCATGACTGAAAGGTCATGGTGCGTGACAACTACTGACTCTATTGATTATTTATGTTATTGATTGTTGTTGATAATTGATATTGTGTATTGGTTATTGATTATGTACTGGAGCTATGGTAAGGATATCTTAATTGCGAGGCAAAAGGTTCATCGACCTATTCACGTCCCCTTGTAAGTTTACTTATTAAGGTCAGACGCACTTACAATACCATTAACAATAACATCATTCACTTGGTAATCAGAAAAGCCATCCTGAAATCATGCACGGGTAATGTGCTTGTAAATTGGTGGCCAACTTCCACTGATGCTACACATATCTTCTTTTCCTGATGTTTTTCATCAGTTTTTCTAGTGTTTAAACATGTTTTCGAATAGTCAAGTGACGTCATGCTATGTGTGACGCTTTCAGACAATTTTGTATTTTATCAAGCACCATTTCACGCATTGGGACGTGTATGTTTGTGGAATACAAAAGTGTGCACACAATTTCGTGTGGTGGGGCGTTTCATGCTGTTTGATGGCTTCTGAAATGAGGAAGAGTCCTGCTGTAAGACATCCCCACAACCAAAACTATGGAAACATTGTGTGACTTCTAAAGCAGTGATGAGTGCACAACCGCATGACCAGAGTCCGTGAAAGGTAGGATGCTGGAATGGAGCAAAGGGGTCCCAGAATATAAGGTCTGAAGGCAGGGACATCTTAAGAATTTGGGGGCCTCTGTTCGGAACAGCCTTGAATTTATTACACAATTTCAGCTCTTTCATTCCTTGTTTGGCCAGGTTATTGGCAGTGCCCAGGCACATTGGTCCACATTCTAAATGTGTTTACGTCTAGTATTCAGGGATGATGGGGCCGATTCACAAAGGTAAACTTTTGCCAAAAGTCTAATTTTACTACGAGCAAAGTTAGACTTTAGGTCTAAACTTAAACTTTTGGTCTAAGTTTACATTTGTGAATTGGGCCCTGTATGTCTTCAATATTGTACTACAGCAGCAGCTCACTGATATTACTACAAATAATCTCTTTGACACCCTCCCATTTCTCAAATGTGAGGCCCTGTTTTGATTTAAAATAAACTTTTTTTATGAATATTGCATCCAAATGCAAGATTCCTCTCCAAAAGGTCTGTTATAGACTTCCTTACATCACCCACATTAAATATAAACTAAAGGAAAACAGTATTTAAAACAGTCTGTTTAAGAATTATTCAAGGTCATCATGACAAGACTTTCTGCAGAGCAGACCTGGCTCTATCAGGGTAGAGGGTAGCTGGGGCCCTGGGCTGGAGCCCTCTTTGCCTATGCCTTAGCTGAAAGCAGAGAGAGAGAGAGAGAGAGAGAGTTACAAGCTCAGGCTAGGAGACACAGGCCAGAAGAAGGCCCTGGTTAGAACAACATATCTTAATAAGATATACTGGTGAGATCCAAGCCAGTATTGAGATGGCGTCCAGGAGATGCCAGTCACAGTTATGTCCTGAAACCACCCCCATAGAGTTGAGGGACAGGACTGAGGGAGGGGGTCTGATCACCCCCTCCTGCCCCAGTGTTGGTAGATTGACCCCTCCCTCTAGCAGCTAAACGTACTAGGGTGTCTCAGGGACAGCAAGGAAATGTCAACAAGTCTGTGGGAATACAGTTTGTACGAAAAAATTAAATGCATGTGGCAAATGTTGATTTTAAGAGAAATAGTAGCACTCACCCATTGGAAAATGTCACTGCACTAAAAATTTGAGAGAACTAGTTGCAGGGTGATTTGCACAGAGATTGGCTGTTCGCCTTAAGTGAAACCAACTGCATTTAGACATACTAACATGCCTTTTCATAAGTTGTCTTCTGAAGATAAAGGTGCTGCAATAATAAACAAGCAATGGTAAAATCTTGACGCCTGTCCTTGGCAAGCACTACAATTGTTATTTTGTTTTTTAGGGTCGAGCACAATGCGCTCTGTCCCTGGTGTAATCTCTCTGTGGGCTTTTAACCACACTCATTTCACGGCCATCAGTTTGGTTGGTTCATGGGCTTACCTTTTAAAATTTGCTTGATTTAATTAGGCGAAGGCATCCATATGTCATGCCTTTCCGGTGTTTAGCCCTCCTCGAGCGCACCGGCCAACTACAGAAAACATACGAGGCTCCATGTTTTCGGATTGGTTTCTGGACCACTTTTTCTCTTTAATTCGTAGGCAGCACGATCTCGCTGGGCAGTAGTCGATCGCTTTGCATGACATCGAGGGCCTTATTACAACCTCGGCGGTCTTACAAAAAGACCGCTGAGGCTGCGGGATCCAGAAAACCGCCATTGCCGGCGGTATTCCTGGCTCCCTATTATGACATTTCCGCTGGGCCAGCGGAAAATTCACATCAACATTGCTGCCGGCTTGTAATAGAGCCGGCGGCAATGCTGATGTGCAGCGGGTGCAGTAGCACCCGTCACGCATTTCACTGCCCGAAATTCGGGCAGTGAAATGCGCGACGGATCTATGCATGGGGGCCCCTGCACTGCCCATGCCAAGTGCATGTGCAGTGCAGGGGCCCCCAAGGGCACCCCAAGTCCCCTTAACGCCAGCCTTTCCATGGTGGTGTTTACCGCCACGGACAGGCTGGCGGTCGGGGACTCATAATCCCCAGGGCAGTGGTGCTTGCACCGCTGCCCTGGGGATTATGACCGCCAGGCAGAAGCCTGGCGGTATGTTGGAGGGGCCTGCGGATTGGCCATGGCTATTGCGCCAGGGTCATAATAGCTGGCGGAACACTGCCAGCCTGTTGGCGGTGTTACCGCCAGCTTACCGCCGGCCGCCAGGGTCGTAATGACCCCCCGAATCTGTTATTTGGATATTTGCACTTTTGCTGGCTACATGGATGATTGCACTTTTGCTGATTACATGGATAATTGCACTTTTGCCCAATACGTTTCACTGCAAGCGAATTTATGTTTGCTTTTCTGTGTCTGCTTTGCGCTCATGGCGGCCGTCGGCTCGCTTATGTAAAACTGTTTTACTTTTCATTTTCAGTTTATGTGGCAAGAAAAGTCCGGTTAGTTATGTGAAACTGATTTACTTTTCATTTTCAATTTATGTGGCAAAAAAAGTCTGGTTAGGAGTTTACAATGCTAATAGCTTTAACTCAACCAAACACGAAACCCATTGGATTGCAAATGCTTGTTTTTATTGCAAGCATATGCCAATAAAGACAAAATAACACCTGAAAGTGGCTGCCACATGCCTGCATTAAAATTTTAAAACTAAGAAAAACCTTTGCTGATTTGGACATTTTAATAGCAATGTTTTTTAGATTCAAACCTTTCAGCCATGCTGTGCATTTTATTTGTATTGATATCTGTGAACCGTACAAGAATTCCCACACAGCAAGCACTCAAACCACATGAAACTACAACATTATTCAAGGCACATTACAAAAGGAGATGGAAACTAAGCAACATCTAACTGGGCATCCAAAGGGCAGTCTGAAGAAACAACCGGTATTTCAGCGTAATATACAAAATGAATAATGCAAAAAGTACACTTTAAGTCAGCTTTGTCACAGAAGGTAAAGGAACTATCTATGTAGAGATGAACAACGCACACAAGCTTTGTGTACTCACTGAAAGTGAAAGCAGCCTCATAGAAAAGTGGGTTGAACCATTGCCCCAAGATTTATGCTATGATGGGTGGAAAGAAAATGTGATTGACAATTTGTCAGACAAATCCAAGAATCCCATAAACCCCTCTAAGTATATATTATGAATTAATGTTTGACTAAAAATAGTCTGGCAAGTCAATTAAACTTGTATAAATCCAACCTAAAAAATACCTCTGTTCCATTATGTATGGATGTATCAGTGAGGAGTAAGCGGCCCTTCCTAGTTTTAAATATTTTAAAACAAAATTAACATTAGTAATACTTCGGAGACTGCAGTTTGAGTTACGTTTGGACTAAAATACAGATTTAGGCACATTACTCAATATTTCTGAATCCAAATGGGACCTAGTAAAACCAGTTTGAAATTCAAATAATTTTGCAAAAATAAATCGTCTTTCCATTTCTTTCTTGGTTGTCAACCAAATGCGCTATTTGACAAAGCTCTCCTTTTTTTCCCTCAAAATAATTGTTGAAAAAAATGCACAATCATTAGGGAAAAAAGCTTAATTATGGGGTATGAACTCATCGTGTAATCAGTTTCAGCACTATATTGCCGAAAACAGTTGATGTTTGTTGTGTTACAGCCCTGCTCAAGGTTTATTTTCCTGGTAACCCTAGATGGATTTGCAATAATTGTAAATATGCGTATAATTGTATCACTAAACAATAAATCCTTTGATTGAGTAATTAGATAGCAGCTGTCTTCCGTTCCATTAATTAACACTTTGCAATTGCTTCATGGCCATGAACCTCTCATACAAACGTTCAACTGAAATGTTGCATCAACTGATTAGATATTTTTGACAAACTTTAAAATAATTATGTATATTTCTGCAGTGCTGAAAATCATTTAAAAAATAATTACCTTCAGCCTGTTCAATGGGTATTCGAAGCACTACCAACTGAGCCCTGATTGCTCACCATTGGGCTACTGATAGCCCAGTACTGAACTAATTGTAAGATTTATCAATCTTTCATGCAACGCAAAGCAACACAATGCAATGCAGCAAGTCAACTTGCTGTGCTGCGTGCGTGAAAGGGAGGTGGCAGGAATGCGCTTATTTACCAATATATGGCATTGCTGCTGTCTGCCTGCACTGGTGCACATTCACCTACCTAGCACCAATGAAGGCACCCTTTCGCCATGGTGCAAGAGTGCCTGCGTTGTTTTTGTGAAGGAAAGAACACTTTCCTGCACACAAACAATCATTTGAGGCATTTTGCTTTTTCTAAGTGCGCTGTAGAATGCAGCACACATAGAAAGAAGAAACAATAGATATATTTCTCCATGTTATACCTTCCCTGGGAATGCAGAGTATTTTGAAGCAATCCCAGGTTCACCAGTAATGGCAAATCTGGGAATGCACTAAAAACCATGAATAGATGTGTGATACCATCCATGCTCCACACATGGAATGCCTTCTCTGGGCAGAGTAATGCAAGGCAGTGACTTGGTTTGCCTTGTGTTACTCCAGATTGAGCAAGTAATGCAATGCCATGGAAGGTGGCCTTGTGCTGCTTGGTAAACCTGACTTTAGTATTGCGTTGCCCTTGCAACACCATGAGTAACAACAAGGGTAATGCAATACTATGACAAACCTAGCTCCAGGTATTTAAAGTAGTTCTAGGAAAAACACAAGTTCACCGGATCCCGGGGCACTATTTATGCCGTATATCTCAATAGCCCACTACCAGATACTCTCTGCTGCTTTATTTGGTTGGTTAGGAGAGCTTTGCAGCAAAGTGTAGTCCACACTATCCACCTGACAACAGACACGTGGACCAATTGTCAGGCTACTGATTACATGTGCATCACTGCACACTAGATTGCTTTTGTCGGGGCAAAGCAAAAGCTATCTATATGGCTTGGCCCTGAAGAAACGTTTAGGAGTGTATCTGGCGGCATGACACAGTATCCTTGTTCGCCATGGAGAAATCACATACAGCTGCAAACAGCTTGGAATTAATTTAATAGTAAGGTGTCTAAATGGTTGCGACCCTGAGGTCTCGGAATTGGATTTGTTGATATGGACAATAGCAGTAACACAGTCAAGGTCATGGCAGACCGTGGCTATTTTTGGATCCTGTGTTTGGAGCACTGCATCAGCCTGGTTGTGCAAGACTTTCTCAAAAAAGAAGATATAGTCAGCGACATACTGACCACCTGCAAATGAATCTGCACTAATTTCAGCCATTCTTTTAAATCCGGGAAGCAGTTGCAGATTATTCAGCATGGTAACAGAGTACCAGTTAAAGCTCTGGTACAGGAGGTACCAACATGTTGGAACTTAACCTTTTATATGTTGGAATGTCTGTTTGAGCAGAACAGACAGGTCAATAACAATGTCATTCTAAGAGGAGGGGATGCAATTGGGAAAGCTATGACCATGAATGCATAAAATGGGACCTAATCAAAAGCCTGTCACAGATGCTGCCCCCTTTGGAGGTTTTTACTCGGGAAGTTAGCAAGGAGGACAGTACAATGGGCCAAGCTATCCAGTTGTTGCATCTGCTACAGGAAGGCGTCTGGAAGGTTTGCACTCGAAGGTGTGAATGAAAACTCAGAAGCACATGCCTTGGTTGAGAGCCTAAGCTATCACATGACTTGTAATGCAAGGCTGCAAAATTGCATTATCAATTGCAAAGAGTACATCTGTGCCACCCTACTTGATCCACGCTACAAAAAAATTATTCCCACTTCAATGCCTTTTTCTGAAGGGGATGCTTCATAAAAGAAGATGTGGATTGTTGAGCAAGCCAGAGAACTGGAAGAAGAACAGCTGGAACTTAGAGTCCCATTCTGCAGTTCTGGGGTGCCATCTTCAACCTCCAGAGAGGGCAGTCTTGCCTCACAGCAGCTGACACCAGCAACAAGAAAACCTGCAACAACAGCATCAGAAGATTCAGACCCAACCTCTGCATTTGGCTTGGTTTCAAGTGGCAGGTCTTATGTCTAGTGCAGAGGCAAAGGCAAAATAGGTGGAGCAAGTGGCAGTACCAATGACACTTCAGAAGATGTTGAGGGAGCATCCAGATGTTCCAATGGCCAGAGCTCAGCAGGCTGGCAATAAAGTATCTGGCTTGTCCTGTAGCCAGTGTGTCTGCTGAACGTATGTTCAGTGCAGCTGGTGCTGTAGTTGCAGTGAGAAGGTCCAGTCTCTCCGCTCAAAACATGGAGCAATTAACCATGATCAAAATAAACACGCATTTTATAACACCTGATTATACTATTCCTGAAACACCACAGGAGGAGGAAGAAGATGACTGCTCAGAATTAAATATGTTTGCTGACCAACCTCTGAGTAAACCACCTGAGTTTGAGGACAAACTCTCTTTCCTGGACTGAGTATGCCAGTGCCACCACAGAACCTTTTAATTATTTCTCTTTGAATTTCTTTCTTTCTTTATTTAAAAAATTAGCTAGTGGAACATTGTTTGTGTCAGATTTATTCTGCCACATCATTTATGATAATCACGTATATGGCTGGATTGGAGTTGGATCTGTATGCAATGAAGAAGCCCCCGCATTTTCTTCAGGACATTCAAGACAATGCCTTTCTCCCTTACATGCCACCGCCTATCCTTTTTTCATTTTTACATCATCTAGCCAGGCTGCCCCAGAAGATCACTGATTAAAAGACTGCCAGTGCCAACGCCAAATTCCAATGTTTTGCTATCATCAAAGAGGAGAAAATATTTTGTATCAAATACCGTGCTTTCTATTGGAAGATGTAACTATCAACAATTGCACCAGTGAGTGGTGATATATTGAGTGATGATGTATGTAGTGGCTGACAGTGAGGGAGGGAGTTCAACAAAGTTGGAAACTTGATTTTGATGATTTGCAATGTTTGGGGGCTAATGGGTTATCATGTTTTCCTGAAAGTGATTAGCCTTTCAAACTTAGAGAAATTTACCTGAAGGGTTCACTCCTTTTTTCTGATTCCTCAGTGACCAGACCAGTCACTTAAGTTACCAAACACAAATCTACACAAAATGCTCCAATTCTGTTTCTCTACTTGTTCTTTAACAGCATTGTACTACATAGCTCTACATCACTCGGTTTGGGACTAGAACGTAGTTACTCAGAAACAGGAGAAGGAGGAGTAGGAGGATGGAAAGACTCAGGGTGCGACTACCTCAACAGCTAGAAGGAGAAAGTGATCAACTCCAAAGAGAAACCATGATGATGATAAATACTCTGAGGCCTAGTACTTACTCAGCTTTGTGGACCGGAGAGAGGTTTGTTTATTTTGGAAATGCAGCTAAGTGTGTGTTTGCTGCATTGCTGATTCAAAAGTGAAAATCTTCTTCATGTTCTTGTCCTGCCTCTGAGTCTTCTTGGTACACCCCTGACTCCTCGTGGAGCTTACCTTGCTACTGTGTATTCTTCTCCTTTACTCTATTTTACAGTTACTGTTTTTCAATATGCAGGTCTTCTCCTAGCCCTCTCCTGCATGAACAAAACTTGGTGAAAGCAAGCTCAACACTCCAGTTTACCTACTAGACAGGTTCAGTCAGGAACCCAACAGTGACAGACATTCCAAGAAGAGTGGAGATGCACCGCCCATTTTGGCAATACAGTATAATTTTCCTTTTA
Organism: Pleurodeles waltl; assembly: GCF_031143425.1. Taxonomy (NCBI): domain Eukaryota; kingdom Metazoa; phylum Chordata; class Amphibia; order Caudata; family Salamandridae; genus Pleurodeles; species Pleurodeles waltl. The sequence continues at coordinate 68,876,695 of NC_090440.1, read as the reverse complement.
ACAACCATAATTATTAGAACTATGTGGGTTAACTTCAATCTGCCATAATTTGTATTTTTAATACCAAGAAGACATAAGATTAAGAGATAGGCTATCTTGGGTCTCTCTGGGGCTGAAGGGCTGTTTGTGTTTGCAATGCATTTAAATGAAATGTGTCAGACTTATCCCTTTAACGTTTCCCTCCACAACAGATTGATAATGGTGTGCTGCTTAGCGCCCGCTGAATATTATTGTCATGGTTTCTTTTGTCTAATGTTTGTCTTTTTCACATCTTTCCCCAAATCCCCTTTCCCATCTATTCATCATGCCTCTAACCCTCTTCCCCCGGGATGTTTGATTTATTGAGGTGTGACTTAATTTTACACTATATTTGGATCACACATTTGCTGGGGCGGATGTGGTGAAAGCGACACCAACTTACTGCATGACCATCTACTACCTGAGCAATATTCCACACCAGTCCCATCAACATCATTATTAAGGCCTTGAGTTGTGTGTTGTGTAAACACATAACCTTTCCCAATCACTCCTGACTCTGAGCCCACTTTTCCTGACACAGGGATTTCATTTCCTAAGTTTAGATTTTAAATACTAGCTCCCCATTGCTCAGAAGAAGTTGATATTGCTAGTTTTTATTATCATACCAGGTCTTCGTTGTTGTGTGTCAAATAATGTCATTGTGGTAGTCTGGTCTCAGTCTTCCTAAAGTTAAAATATATGAACCACTAACTCTCTGTTTTCATTCAATGTAGTTGACAGTGATGGATGACCCTTTGATTAATTCTACAGTTGGAGTTCGCATAGGTGGGAGTGGCACATTGTGTCTTCCCTGTTAGTACGCTAGCATGCTCCTAGTACTACTACTACCCCCTTAAGTTGCCACCTTGGGAAAAACCCTGCATTAAGAAGACTGTGGTATTAGCTGTTGCTCCATCTATTCAGGTAAGAAAAAAACTATGGATTGAAGTGAACTTGTTTAGTTGGTAACTAACTTCTACTGAAGAAGATATTGTTTGCTTGAATCTATGTTTTTGAGGGCATAATAGGCAGTCGCAATCATCCCCAGTGGTCACTATAGTTACAAAGGGCAATAGAGCAAGGGTACAACCAAATAAAATACACTTTTGTTTAGCAGATTTGAAAAACAGTATACACTACAAGACAGTAGGGCACACTAAAACACCCAAATAAACATTTGAGGGACAAAACAAGTAAAATAAATTAATCCCTTTTATTTTTAAAAATAGAACACCCACCCTTTCTACCCACAACATACCCACCCCTTTCTCCAAACAAACAGCCCTGTCCCCAAAAGTCCAAAGTCCACAACAAAAAAAGTTTAAAGTCCAAAACTGAGCGCGAACTCCCGTCCTACCATCTCTATCCACAACAAGTCCCTCCCACCAAAACAAAAGGGCTCAGAAGAGGGCCCTGTTGATTTGTGTCTGGAGCTGGTCCAGGCTCCTCTCAATCCTCTCCAGCTGGCTCTCTACCCACCTCTCTAGGTGGTCCAGCCGCTGCAGGATGGGCGGAAGCAATGTCATCTGTGTCTAAGCTTGGGAGGGGGCAACAGCAGCTCCTGACAGCTTTGGGTGGTGCCAGCGATGGAATGGAATGGAAGGGAGGTTGAAGGCTGAAGCTGGCTTGCTAAACTGGGGCCCGGTCAGAGGCAGCTGGTATTTCTGCCTCTTCATCCTACAGGACCACCAGCCACCGGTATTCAGCCTGGTGACAGGAGGACAGAGGAGTCTACATTGCAATGACGTCTTAAATAATCAGCTAAAGCGAGCACCGAAGAGTACGATGAGGTAGCGCTCAGCACTGGCCTAGCTCAAACTGTATCCCATAGTAATACTTACCTCTGAGTGTGAGAAGCATGCTATTCAGAAAAAACATTAGCATTGTAGAACACAAATACAACAAATAATATAGTTATTACTTACTAAGCCCCGGAATCTCGATGCCTAGCAGGGTGAGCAGGTCGTGCTCCCGGTCGAGGATATCTGCCCACCGGTGCGTCAGCTGCTGGGTGGTGCACCGCACACACCTGCGCACCCTCCCTCAACTCAGGCGATACTCCCGCCGGGGGTACCCACTGCCAGACCTGCTGCCTGCTGCCAGTATGGTGGGAGGTGGTGCTTCAAATAAAAAACAGTGCTGCCACTTCCATCTCACAAAAGATGGGCCAAACTGCACCCCTGGGGAGCACCGCCGCCTCCAAGGTAGGCGGCTGCTGTTGGCTGTTCGGGGGTGCCTGGCACTGCTGCTCCCCTTTTGGCCACCCTGCTCTGCCATAGCGCTGGGTGGGGTACAGAAAAGCAACAGGAGAAGGAAGGAAGGAAAAAATAAGGAAGTAAAGGGTAAGATAAACAAAAATAGAAAAAGTCACGATAAGCATGAGAAGCATGAAAAAACATAAAAATATACAGACACAAAAACACAGACTAATACAATAAATGAAAATGAGGGTTAGATTAACTAGGAGCGAGGAGGACTGAAAAGATAAGGGACTCAAAAAAATTAAAAAAACAGGCCCAGCACCATGAACAGAGTAGGAAAACAAGATGGCCATGCCCCTGCGAACTGCATGGTGCCACTTGTGTGGGACTTTGAATGACAGGACGTACTTGTGATGTGTTTGACTTAAACTCCACTGGAATGGGTGAGATGTGGAATCTCCACCCGTGGAACTCCACACAACGCAGTGGAGTTTTTTAACTACTCCACAGAGCTCCATGTAGCGCAGCTCCATGCATTCCACCCAGGCCAAGTGATATATGGAGTAGTGGCATACTGCGGTACATTCATGGTATACCATGGAATCTGATGATGACAAAACACAATGTTGTTAGCTAATCAAAGCCCTTGCAAAATAAAAAAGCACCACATTGTTTAAAACACATTTTACCTTTGTTCTGTGTTTTCATGCAAACTATAGCTTATTGCTCTTTTATTATGTATAGGAACACATGAGTCAGTTTAGAATACTCTGTCGAGCTAGGGGAAACTATTTTTATTGAGTTATATATTTTTGAAAAAACTCACGATGTACTGCTGTACTTTTGCAAAATGACATAGAAAGTACAGCACATCTATTGAAATAAAAGAAACATTATTTATGACAAAAGACACTCTACTACACACCACTCTACTGTGTAACATTACTCCACTTTACAACACGCCATATACTGTACCACACTCCACTCAATGATGCACCATACCACTCTACTCTAGAACACTCTACGTCAATCTACAAGACGCCACTCAACTCTATGACATGCCACTTAACTGTATGCTACTCCACTCTACACCCCTCCACTCAAAGACACTCTATTATATGCCACTCTAACACAGCGCTTCCACGCCAGTCCACTCTTTGCTCCTCTACTCTACGACATTCTACCCCATCTATGCCCCCCGGTTTATGTCACACTATGACACTGCACAACATGCCACTGCACTCTAATAAACAACATTTTATAAGATGAAAAAATGTTTAAAGATAAAATAAATCCAATTCAATAAAAAAAACAAAGATTTAAGATTACAATTGGGAAAAGTTAATTGATTATTTCTATACAAAACCAACTTAAACTACATACACCTTAGAAATTATAAAGTTATAGTTAGAACGTTAAGTTATAATGTGCATCTTACCCAAAACCTAATATAACTGGTGCATCTCCACAGTGTTGTCAACTCACTAGCCACAGTAAATAAACAATAACCTGTGCTTTCCCCGTGCACGGCTTATACCCTTTCATTTTACATCACTTATAACATGTTAAATAATACTTTTCATAACATAACTCATTACATTTTAAATAACATATATGAGATCTCTGTTGCATGATAGAGGGGTGAGTGATAGTTTATTTTCTGTGGCTAGCTGTCTTGACCGGGAAAGGAAACATACTTTCTAGTAAGCCTAAAGAATGGGCTGTGTAATTGTTTTCAAACTGTTTTGTTGAAATTATGTCATGGTCAATGTAAGTCTCTGCCTAGTTACTGCTGCTCCCTTAGGTATCTGAACTGCAGAAGTATTAGTTTTCTTTAGGACTAGAAGTAATGCTTTTAATTCTGCTATTGGCGTAGTTGAATCTGTTAACGATTGCACATGTATATATTTAATTAGAAACTTGGTGTTCGCAAATACTCCTTCAAACTTCTTGAGCTCAAATACTGCTGGTACTGCTGAACAGGCAGCTGAGTAGCACTGTGAAATGCCAATGACATGCTGTGCCTATCCTTCTGTATATAAGTCATCTGAAAGTCTCTAAAATATGGTGTACTAGTCTTGGTAGGTTCAGAGTAGGTATTGGTGATGATATTGTTGTTTTTCCTTCTGCAGTGGTTTTTTCTTTGATTGTAGCTATTTACATTGTAGTGATATTTGTTTTATTCCTTTGCAGTTGAATACAAATGGGACATGAAGGCTATGGATGTGGTCTTGTTCTCATTTTACATTATATAGTTAACCCTGCTTACCTTGTAACTGTTTTAATTACCAGGCCATTATTGTCATCAGTAAGCAGGCAGGGCCAACCCTGCCTTTCGTTATCCCTTTAACCCCTTCGCTGCCAGGCCTTTTACCCCTCAGGTAGCAGGCCTTTTTTTGGCTATTTGGGGCAGTTCACTCTTCGGCTCTCATAACATTTTGTCCACATAAGCTACCCACGCCAAATTTGCGTCCTTTTTTTCAACCTCCTATGAATTCTAGAGGTATCCAGAGTTTGTGGATTCCCCTGGAGGAGACCAAGAAATTAGCCAAAATACAGCAAAGATTTTGTTTTTTTAAATAAAATGGGAAAAAAGGGCTGCAGAAGAAGGCTTGTGGTTTTCTTCCTGAAAATGGCATCAACAAATGGTTTGCGGAGCTCAAATGACCATCTTCCCAGCTTTCAGGAACAGGCAGACTTGAATCAGAAAACCACAGTTTTCAACACAGTTTTGGCATTTTACTGGGACATACCCCATTTTTACTATTTTTTGTGCTTTTAGCCTCCTTCCATTTAGTGACAGAAATAGGTGTGAAACCAATGCTGGTCCCCGGACAGCTAAACATTTCTGAAAAGTAGGCAAAATTCTGAATCTAGCAATGGGTCATTTGTGTAGATCCTACAAGGTTTTCCTACAGAAAATAATAGCTGAAATAAAACAAAATGAAATTGAGGTGAAAAAAGTCATTTTTCTCCACAATTCACTCTGTAACTTTTTCCTGCTATGTCAAATTTTCAAAAGTAAGATACCATTACGTCTGCTGGACTCTTCTGGTTCTAGGAATATATAGGGCTTGTAGGTTCATCAAGAACCATAGGTACCAAGAGCCAATAAAGGAGCTGCACCTTGCAATGGGTTTTCATTGTATACCGGTTATATAGCAATTCATTTGGTGAAATATAAAGAGTGAAAAATAGGTATCAAGGAAACCTTTGTATTTACGAAATGGGCACATGATGAGGTGTTGAGAAGCAGTGGTTATTTGCACATCTCTGAAATCCGGGGTGCCCATACTAGCATGTGAATTACAGGGCATTTATCAAATAGACGTTTTTTTTACACACGGTCTAACATTTGGAAGGAAAAAATGTAGAGAAAGACAAAGGGCAATAACACTTGTCCTGCTATTCTGTGGTCCCCCGAGTCTCCTGATAAAATTGGTACCTCACTTGTGTGTCGGTGGACCTAATGCCCACCACAGGAAATGCACCATGGGCACATCACATTTTTACATTGAAATCTGACGTGTTTTTTGGAAAGTGCCCAGCTGTGGATTTTGGCCTCTAGCTCAGCCGGCACCTAGGGAATCCTACCAAACCTGTCCATTTTTGTAAAAATTTGACACCTAGGGGAATACAGGATGGGGTGACTTGTTGGACTCTCACCAGGTTCTGTTACCTAGAATCCTTTGCAAACCTTAAAATTTGGCAAAAAAACACTTTTTCCTCATATTTCGATGATAGAAAGTTCTGGAATCTGAGAGGAGCCACAAATTTCCTTCCACCCAGCGTTGCTCCAAGTGTCCTGATAAAAATGGTACCTCACTTGTGTTGGTAGGCCTAGTGCCCGCGACAGGAAATGCCCCAAAACACAACATGGACACATCACATTTTCTCAAAGAAACAGACCTATTTTTTGCCAAGTGGCTAGCTGTGGATTTTGGCCTCTAGCAAACCTATGCATTTTTGAAAACTAGACACCTAGGGGAATCCAAGATAGGGTGACTTGTGGCGCTCTCACCAGGTTCTGTTCCCCAGAATCCTTTGCAAACCTCAAAATTCAGCAAAAAAAAAACCACACTTTCTCCTCACATTTCAGTGATAGAAAGTTCTGGAATCTGAGAGGAGCCACACATTTCCTTCCAACCAGGATTCCCCCAAGTCTCCCGATAAAAAAATGTACCTTACTTGTGTGGTTAGGCCTAGTGCCTGCGAAAAGAAATGCCCCAAAACACTTGTGGACACATCAAAATTATCAAATACAAAACTATGTGTTTTTGCGAGGGGGACCTGCGTTTTTGGTCCTGAGCTCAGCAGCCATATAGGGAAACCTACAAAACCCAAACATTTCTGAAAACTAGACACCCGAGGGAGTCCAGGGAGGTGAGACTTGCGTGGATCCCCAAGTGTTTTCTTACCCAAAATCCTCAGCAACCCTCAAATTTAGCTAAAAAATCACATTTTTTCCCACATTACTGTATTAGATCACCACACCGGCACAAATTTCCTACCACCCAATGTTCCCTTCAGTCTCCCGGTAAAAATGATACCTCACTTGTGTAGGTGGGTCAAGTGCCTGTGACAGGGAAGAGCCAAAAACATGTCAAAATTGAGGGGGAACCAAAGGGGGTCCAAAAGGGCAGTTTGGAAAAATACGTTTTTAGGCTGACAAGTGAAGCAGAAGTTTTATCAGTATAGATGTGACAATGCTGGGTGGTAGGAATTTTGTGGATCCCTCCAGATTCTGGAGGATTCCATGACAACAAATGTGGGAAAAATGTGTGATTTCCAGCACAGGTGGAGGTTTGCAGGGCATTGTGGGTAAGAAAATGGGGCGGGTGCATGTGAAGCACACAACCCTGAACTCACCCAGATGTTTAGTTTTCAGATGTGTCTAGGTCTCGTGCATTTTTCTACGTGGCAGCGTCCCAAAGTTAAAAAAGTGCAGCCCTCATCATTCCAAGTGGGACGATTTTGAGAGTTAGACAAGCTCTCATGGCCCAAATGTAAAACCAAACCCAAAATAATCACACGTCCTCTTGCTTGCGGTGGGATAAGATGTTTTAGTGTGTGGGGGGAGAGCTGAAGACTGTTACTCCCTTCAGTTGGGGTGGGGGCATAACCATGCCCATACTGGTTGGTAGCCACCACCTCACTTTTTTTTTTTTTTTATTCCCTGGCATGTAGTAGGCTTTCTGCCCCCCCCGGGGAGTGGATCGGGGGTAATTGCCCCATCTGCCCACCGGTGGGAAGAACAACTTTGTCCCCATTTATTTCCCTCTTTTTTAAAAAAGAATTCTTCCCTGGTCTCTGATGGGCTAACTGCCCCCCTGGGGGCAGATGGCCCTTACAAAAATAAGCCGATCTGCCCCCGAGTGGGGCAGAAATGTCCAACAGTAATGTGCCCCATGGGGAGCGACCCTTGCCCAAAGGGCTCCCCCCCAAACAAAACACACACACACCAATCCCTGGTGCCTAAGTGGTTTATGGCCCCCTGGGAGCAGATCAGCCTAATAAAAGCAGGTCGATGGCCTAGAATAAAATTGCCCCCCAGGGGAGTGACCCTTGCCTAAGGGGTCGCTCCCCATCTGTAAAAAAAATAAAAATAATCTCTGGTGCCTTGTGGTTTCTGCCCCCTTAGCGGGCAGACTAGCATAATTAAAATAGGCCAATCTGCCCCCAAGGAGGGCAGAAATGGCCTAAAATAAATTTGCCTCCCCTCCCCCAGGGAAGCGACTCTTGCCTAAGGGGTCGCTCCCCTTGTGTGAAATTGACCTAAAAAATAAAATCCCTGGTGTCTAGTGGTTTCTGTCCACCCTGGGGAAGATTGCCCAAATGAAAATAGGCCAATCTGCCCCTAAGGGGGGCAGAAATGGCCTAAAGATAATTTGCCCCCCAGGGGAGAGACCCTTGCCTAAGGGGTCGCTCTCCCACGTGTAAAAAATAAAACAAAGCAAAAAAAAGAAAAATGATCACTGGTGTCTAGAGGTTTCTGCCCCCTCCACCCCCCGGGGGCAGATCGGCCTAATTATAATAGGCCAGTCTGCCTCCAGGGGGGACAGAAATGGCCTTAAAATAATTTGCTCCCCTGGGGAGCGACTCTTCCCCAAGGGGTAGCTCCCCTCATGTCAGTAACACAAAAAAAACATCCCTGGTGTCTAGCAGGTTGCTGGGGAGCAGCCCTTGTCTAAGGGCCGCTCCCCTTAGAAGTAAATAAAGGATAAACAAAAAAACAAAAAAGCATCCCTGGTGTCTAGTGGGTTCTGCCCCCCTGGTGGGAAATTTTTTAGAAGGCAGAAATGCTCAGAGAGACATCAAAGGAGAGGAAAGGCCTTTCCTTACCTTTGATGCCTCTCCCGCCCCCAGCACGTGATCGGAAGAGAAATACTTTTGCATTTCTCTTCCGATCCGTGCTGGAAACTGAGCTTCGATTGTGCTCTGACGTCGTCAGAAGTCACAGGGGTGGGGTGGAAGGGAGTGGAAGGGGAAGCGATTCCCCTTCCATCCCTGCCCTGGGGGCGTGGTGACGAGGCTCATGGGGGGAGCGCTAGCACTCCCCCCATGAGCCAGGTCAAGGACGTAACCGTTACGTCCTTGGCAGCCAATGGGTTAAGTAGACATGAATGCTACTCTTTCCATTCCTTTCTTGTGGATTTGGAAGCTATTAGTAGGTACAGTGAAGTGTAACCCTTTCTCCAAAATAAGAAATACATATCTGGCCTAAGGTCAGAAAAGCTGCTACATTTTTCCAGTTGTATTAAAGTTCTATATTTTTAAAGATTTTTATTTTTTATTTTTTAAAACTAACTTTATAACCTCAGCTAGCATTTTAGGGGACAATTTTGTCTACATGTTGGATTTAAGCATTATCCTTATCAATGATTTACATGTCTTCTACATAGATAATAAACACATCTTTCAGTAGTTGCTCATTATTTCATGCTGAAAAGATCTCTTGGCTATTCCTATACCGATCTGGTAAACGAGTGAAACCATATTACTTTCCTCCAAATGTGAATATAATGACTCTGGGGCAATAGTGTGAGTGAATAGTCCATGTGCTACAACTATTTTGGCTTTATAGTACTTACACTAGGTTGTGTTATTAAACCTCTACTGGGACTATTTTGTACTATATATGTTTTACAGTGTTGGATTAGGTTCCAGTACTCTAAAGCTCACCTCCAGGCTCCATCGTGGTTCAATATAGGAAAGACTGGAAAGATTGGTTTGGTCGTAGTGGATGGGTGTCTGGCAATTATTTCCTGATAATGCGACGTATTTAGCCTCTGGTTTCTCAGACTTTTATGACTGAACATGTGATTCATCTGGTAATGAAACTACATATCGATTTGCTTTTTCATCACAACTTGCTTGATATTTATATAATGCTGATGCCATATTCTAGAAAATCTGCTATTTCTGTGTGGTCACCCAAGATTTGTTGCCTTTTTCTGCACCCTATTTTTGCTAGACTTAGCAATCTGCGCACTGTTACCCTTTTGAAACAAGAGTAAAGTAACTGTTCTCCCCTTTTAAGCATAGTTAAATTGGCTTATCCTAATTGACTCATTTAACCTGCTAATAAATAGAAATTGTACCCTGGGCGTGAATGTTCAATGCCACCTGTCGACTGCTGCAACTATTGTGCTATCCACAGAGTAGACCAAGAAGCCATTAATTCAGGCCTACTACGTGTAGCTTGACAGCAGCTGCTTGAACCCCACTGCATATACCTGTCTAAATCACTCTTTTGGCAGGAATGAAAACCTGATTTTAAATATTAAATAAGTTACCACCAAGCACACCTTGCTACTCACAAGGTAGGGTGCATACTACTGAGGATTGGAACATAAGTGAGATTAGAAATGGCATGTTCCCCCAGTGAATAGGCCCAAAACGAAATTATCATTAGTCAGGCTGGGTCTGGCGTATAAGAAAAATCAAGCATGGATTATTCAGTTTAATCTATAACTTTTGACCTGTGCCAGATAAAGAATCCATTCAAAGTTTTATTTTTATAGTCAATAAAATTACAATCTCGTGATAAAGTCAGATTTTTATTACATATAGCTGCTAAAGGCTAATTTGCATTAGCTTTCCAGCCACTACCTAGCCTGTATTTGGCCTGAATGAGGAGTTGAAGAGGTGTGAAAACTGCTCTCAGATCAGGGACAATGCCTGGGAGGGGGACAGTGTTTTCTTTCCCATAGCAGGAAGATCAGTAGGGGTGCGCCCTATCAACTTAATTAACATTAAAGTGGCCTGCCTTGTCTCAAGTAAGTGACAAGAAAGTCCACAGCTTTGTCCTCCTAGTCTGGCTGGCACCAAAAACAGAGTGAGGAAAGCTACTTCTAGAAAAGGTTTTCAGTGACAAAGGAAGAAACAGAGCATTATCCTAGTGATACCACTGTGTGGGCACACAGGCTCTGCATAAAGGAAAATGGTTTCTCCATCTTGAATTTTATTTTGAGAGTGAGGGGCACGGTTGAATTGTTTGCAGTAGGGCAAATAGGAACTGCTGAAAAAGGGGGTAGGGTTGCCCCCGGTAACTTTTACCCCATTGGTTAGTGCAAACCATAAACGTGGCACCTCAAAGACCCGCTTTAAAGCACATTCTGGATCTGCAGCAGACAGAAGACGACTGGACCTGCTGTTTGCGAGTTGAGAGGTGCCTTGAAGGACCAGACCTGCTCTCCTTTGTACGTAGGACAAATATTTAGTCTTCAAGGCTCAGTTGGCTGACCTTCTGTGTGGCATCAGAGACACAACAAGCTGCATGAGGCCTTTTCTCCGAAGTGCTCAGCTGACCAGTGGACCTGGACGGGACTTTGCTGTAGGCCTCTGCTTGACACCAGCAGAGTCTTTAACTGCCTTCCACTTAGGTCCTGTGGTCCTTCAAGGTGTACTCCAATGGTTTGCTTGGGCACCAAAAGAAAGTCTGGAGACTTTTAAAAACTTGTCCTCTAGAGCTTTAGCAGGGCCCACCAGAAAAAGTATTGCACTAGCAGAGCTCCTGCAGGACCAACCGGTATCAGGTATCCAGTCTTTGATTTCACAGAGGTGGCTACAATTTCCAGGTAAGCCTGGAAGGATTTTCCTGCCCCAGAAGTGACAAAGTGTTAGGGTTTGTACACAGCAAAGAGCATGTCCCCTCTCACTGCATTAGTGGGTTCTGTAATAGCTCCCTTTTAAACTTACTATTGAAAGCCTTTCTTGTTATCTCACCTTCCCCCCCCCTAGGCTTCTGTGTATGTTGTTTAATGTGCTGTTTTGTTTACACATTGGGCCTTGCTTTTACCAAGGCTTCTTTAAAACACTCCTCCCTAGGCCATGTGTTAATCCAACTCATTTGCATAATAACTGAAACTCTGCACACCTTTCAAGAACATGTGCAGCATGTGAGGACCACACCCAGCTCTTCAAACCACACCCAGCTCTGCACACCTTCCAAGAACATGTGCAGCATGTGAGGACCACACCCAGCCCTTCAAACCACACCCAGCTCTTCGAACCACACCCAGCCCTGTCTATAAAAGGCAGCCCCCGAGCCTCACCCAGTGCTTGTGCTCGTCTACCTCCCGCTTACCTGAGAACAGATCCCTCGGCGCTGGCACTCCTGCTCTTTACAGACTTTCTTTGACTTCAATGGGCGCAGCTGCTGGCTCTTCCTTCTTCCGGTTTCCGGTTCCTCCTTGCCTCAGCCTCTCTCCTACGAGTAACCTGCAAAAGAGAAAGAAGACAAGGTTAGACTGATCAGTATCTCTTGCCAGCAACAAGTAAGTGCAAAACTTTTTATTACCTGAGGGAGCTTTGACGGCAATTTCTGGATTCGTGTATAGACAATTTGAGGCGAAGTGCCTTCCACGAGCATTGTGATTCAGGCTCTTTGTTGCAGGAGTATTTTGCGGAACTTTGTGAAGCGGACATTGGTTTTTTTCATGGAACTTTTGGGAATCGAACAGTGGAAACCATTGACAGCAAGGCAAACAGTAAATCAAGGACTTGCACAAATTACATGCTGTATTTTGATGTAAAAGTACAGTATTTGTTTTATAAAAGATTATGGAAATATGGGAAAAGTGAGTCTGCAATTGGGAATTTAGGCTTTAGTTATATTATGATGAATGTTTGATATTGGTAATTCTGATAACGGTATTTGTTTAATGTTTTAGAAGCTTTACAGTAATAGAAAACACATCCCAGAGCAGTAACACATTCCAAACCTGGAAACTAGAGACCAGGATCCAAGAGGTACTTTTAGAAGAGAATTTCTAATAAAAAAAGGGATAGTCAGGAACCCATTTAGGAATAGGTTGCACTTATCTGTTCTTTGTTTATGTTTCATTAGGCACCAGTTTCTACAGAAGTCAGAAAGGGCCGCAGATTTGTGCAGCACTTCAACAGTGGAAACGCAAGAACGGTGTTGTCTCTCTTTTTTTTATTTTATCCACTTCCCCCCTTCCCTTGAGCTTCTGTTCTTAGTGCACTGTTTTAAAAACTAGTGTGCTGGAACAAGCAGTTTCAGGGTGGGGTCGGATTGTCTTCAACCTCCATCAGAACTGAACAAGAACTCAGGTGAGCTGGGCTTTGACACAAAGTCCCATTCTGCATTGAGACTTGAAAGAAAGGTCAACGCTTTTCTTCAAAAAAGGTACAAAGTTGCTTACTGAAGTGGCACTTATAAACTTTTTCAGACTTTCACTGGGACCAATCCACTATATCCGCTATATCGAGGGTGGCCTCTGTCTGCTCTATGCCATAGCTGTCAGCAAGTTGAGCTCAGATTAATTTAGTGATTTTGAGGGTTCACACTGACAAGGAATGTTATTATTCCTTGAGGTGGGTAGTTGCTCATGGAAAAATATATTCTAATTTCTTACCCTGATGTTCAGTGATGAGATCTAGGGCTTGTAATAAGTTCAAATTAAAAGTCTGGTTCTTTATTGACTCCTGTTAGACCTGGCATCCTTGGCTTGGTGTCCCCTGTCTTTGTGCCTCTGCTTCCTGTATTTTTGTCTGTGTGCTGGACTTCGTTTTTGCTGGTTTTGGTATGGGGGGCACTTTATCCCTGCTGACCAATGCTAAAGTGCAAGTGCACTCTGTGTAAATTGTAGTAGTAAAGTGCGCTAAAGGTGCCCAGGGCCTTTAAATCAAATGCTACTAGTGGGCCTGCAGCACTTATTCTGCCACCCACATGAGCAGACCTGTAAACATGGCTCAGACCTGCCACTGCAGTGTCTGTGTGTGCAGTTTTAAACTGCCAATCCAACCTGGCAAGTGCACGCACTTGCCAGGCCCAAACATTCCATTTTACTACATGTAAGTCACCCCTAAGGTAGGCCCTAGCTAGCTCCAGGGGCGGGGTGCAGTGTATTCAAATGGTAGGATGTGGACCAGTGTATTTTACATGACTTCGGATTTCACTATTGCAAGGCCTATTTCTCTCATAGGTTAACATAGGGCTTGCCTTTAAATATCTCTTAAGTGCAGTTTTCCATTGGGAGCAGATAGAGATGCGGAGTTTAGGGTCTCTTAACACACAATTTAAAAATACATCTTTTGGTAAAGTTGTTTTTTATATCGTCAGTTTGAAAATGCCACTTTTAGAAAGTGGGCGTTTTCTTGCTTAATCATTCTGTGCCTCTGCCTGCTTGTGTATTCCACGTCTGGGTCAGACTGACAGTTGGGCTGTTGTGAATTCCCTCTAGACAGTGACTCAAAGGGAGCTGGGAGTGTCCTGCATATCCTGATGAGTCTCCTGGGCTAGAGTGAAAAGGGAGGAGCTGACACCTGCACCTGAAAGGGCTGTGCCTGTCCTCATACAATGTAGTCTCAAACCCTCTGGTGTGTGTCTGGGGCCAGGCCTGAGCAAGGCAGGATCTTGTCAACAACAGAGACTTTTCTTTGAAGTTTGCCTACTTCAAAGGAAGAAAGGGGTATGAGTAGTGGACCCATAACACCAGACTTTTTGAACACTTCTGAATCAAGAGGAACCTCTGCCAAGGAAAAGAGATGAAGAGCTGGAGGAGGAGTGCTGCCCCTTTGCTGTATGTCCTTTGCTGGGTTGGCCTGCAGTTGCTGCTTCTGCCTTAACGGGGGCAAAGGCTGGACTTTGCTGTGTATCCTGCTTGAGAAAGATTCTCCAAGGGCTTGGACTGAGCTTGCCTCCTGTTAAGAAGTCTCACGGACAGCAAAGACTTCACCTATCAGTCGCTGAGTTCACTTGCTGTGGACTCTAACTTGACAGGTGGTGCCTATTCCAGTTCCTGGGCCCCTGGAAGCAAAAGCTGGGGAAAAAGCAAGTGCAACGACACCGGACAACATCAGACAACATTGGACGGACTCTGCTGCCTGAACCCGCGCCGCAGCCTGCAACTGTAGCCATGGTCCTCACGGAGGTGTGACGACTCCACCGACATCGCATCGCCTCACCCACTGACATCCCGTGATCTTGTGAGATCGGAGTGTTGTATCATTGATGTTCGTGACACCGACTCTGCTGCAGTGCTTTCAGCCCCGTGGCGTGACTGTGACCCTGTGAGGTCGCCCCACAACATCTTGACATGCCGGACATCGACCCTACCAGAAGTGTAAGGGACCAACACCTCACACTGACGCCACCTGACCTCCACCACTCTGCAGAAAGGACCTGTAAGGAAATGCCTCCTTGGCATGGTTGCCCCCTGACTTTTTGCCTTTGCTGATGCTATGTTTACAATTGAAAGTGTGCTGAGGCCTGCTAACCAGGCCCCAGCACCAGTGTTCTTTCCCTAACCTGTACTTTTGTATCCACAATTGGCAGACCCTGGCATCCAGATAAGTCCCTTGTAACTGGTACTTCTAGTACCAAGGGCCCTGATGCCAAGGAAGGTCTCTAAGGGCTGCAGCATGTCTTATGCCACCCTGGAGACCTCTCACTCAGCACAGACACACTGCTTGCCAGCTTGTGTGTGCTAGTGAGGACAAAACGAGTAAGTCGACATGGCACTCCCCTCAGGGTGCCATGCCAGCCTCTCACTGCCTATGCAGTATAGGTAAGCCACCCCTCTAGCAGGCCTTACAGCCCTAAGGCAGGGTGCACTATACCATAGGTGAGGGTACCAGTGCATGAGCATGGTACCCCTACAGTGTCTAAACAAAACCTTAGACATTGTAAGTGCAGGGTAGCCATAAGAGTATATGGTCTGGGAGTCTGTCAAACACGAACTCCACAGCACCATAATGGCTACACTGAAAACTGGGAAGTTTGGTATCAAACTTCTCAGCACAATAAATGCACACTGATGCCAGTGTACATTTTATTGTAAAATACACCACAGAGGGCACCTTAGAGGTGCCCCCTGAAACTTAACCGACTATCTGTGTAGGCTGACTAGTTTTAGCAGCCTGCCACAAACCGAGACATGTTGCTGGCCCCATGGGGAGAGTGCCTTTGTCACTCTGAGGCCAGTAACAAAGCCTGCACTGGGTGGAGATGCTAACACCTCCCCCAGGCAGGAATTGTCACACCTGGCGGTGAGCCTCAAAGGCTCACCTCCTTTGTGCCAACCCAGCAGGACACTCCAGCTAGTGGAGTTGCCCGCCCCCTCCGGCCAGGCCCCACTTTTGGCGGCAAGGCCGGAGAAAATAATGAGAAAAACAAGGAGGAGTCACTGGCCAGTCAGGACAGCCCCTAAGGTGTCCTGAGCTGAAGTGACTCTAACTTTTAGAAATCCTCCATCTTGCAGATGGAGGGTTCCCCCAATAGGGTTAGGATTGTGACCCCCTCCCCTTGGGAGGAGGC
The DNA here is from genome assembly GCF_031143425.1 of Pleurodeles waltl. Classification (NCBI taxonomy): domain Eukaryota; kingdom Metazoa; phylum Chordata; class Amphibia; order Caudata; family Salamandridae; genus Pleurodeles; species Pleurodeles waltl. The sequence goes on along the minus strand of NC_090440.1, from coordinate 68,860,690 downwards.
ACAAAGAGGGTGTACCCACCCTCAGGGCTAGTAGCCATTGGCTACTAACCCCCCAGACCTAAACACGCCCTTAAATTTAGTATTTAAGGGCTACCCTGAACCCTAGAAAATTAGATTCCTGCAACTACAAGAAGAAGGACTGCCCAGCTGAAAACCCCTGCAGCGGAAGACCAGAAGACGACAACTGCCTTGGCTCCAGAAACTCACCGGCCTGTCTCCTGCCTTCCAAAGATCCTGCTCCAGCAACGCCTTCCAAAGGGACCAGCGACCTCGACATCCTCTGAGGACTGCCCCTGCTTCGAAAAGACAAGAAACTCCCGAGGACAGCGGACCTGCTCCAAGAAAGGCTGCGACTCTGTTTCCAGCAGCTTTAAAGAACCCTGCAAGCTCCCCGCAAGAAGCGTGAGACTTGCAACACTGCACCCGGCGACCCCGACTCGGCTGGTGGCGATCCAACACCTCAGGAGGGACCCCAGGACTACTCTAAGACTGTGAGTACAAAAACCTGTCCCCCCTGAGCCCCCACAGCGCCGCCTGCAGAGGGAATCCCGAGGCTTCCCCTGGCCGCGACTCTTTGAATCCTAAGTCCCGACACCTGGGAGAGACCCTGCACCCGCAGCCCCCAGGACCTGAAGGACCGGACTTTCACTGGAGAAGTGACCCCCAGGAGTCCCTCTCCCTTGCCCAAGTGGAGGTTTCCCCGAGGAACCCCCCCCTTGCCTGCCTGCAGCGCTGAAGAGATCCCTAGATCTCCCATTGACTTCCATTACAAACCCGACGCTTGTTTCTACACTGCACCCGGCCGTCCCCGCGCTGCTGAGGGTGAAATTTCTGTGTGGGCTTGTGTCCCCCCCGGTGCCCTACAAAACCCCCCTGGTCTGCCCTCCGAAGACGCGGGTACTTACCTGCAAGCAGACCGGAACCGGGGCACCCCCTTCTCTCCATTCTAGCCTATGCGTTTTGGGCACCACTTTGAACTCTGCACCTGACCGGCCCTGAACTGCTGGTGTGGTGACTTTGGGGTTGCTCTGAACCCCCAACGGTGGGCTACCTTGGACCAAGAACTAAGCCCTGTAAGGGTCTTACTTACCTGGTTAACCTAACAAATACTTAACTCCCCTAGGAACTGTGAAAATTGCACTAAGTGTCCACTTTTAAAACAGCTATTTGTCAATAACTTGAAAAGTATACATGCAATTTTGATGATTTGAAGTTCCTAAAGTACTTACCTGCAATACCTTTCGAATGAGATATTACATGTAGAATTTGAACCTGTGGTTCTTAAAATAAACTAAGAAAAGATATTTTTCTATATAAAAACCTATTGGCTGGATTTGTCTCTGAGTGTGTGTACCTCATTTATTGTCTAGGTGTATGTACAACAAATGCTTAACACTACTCCTTGGATAAGCCTACTGCTCGACCACACTACCACAAAATAGAGCATTAGTATTATCTCTTTTGGCCACTATCTTACCTCTAAGGGGAACCCTTGGACTCTGTGCATACTATTCCTTACTTTGAAATAGTGCATACAGAGCCAACTTCCTACATTGGTGGATCAGCGGTGGGGTACAAGACTTTGCATTTGCTGGACTACTCAGCCAATACCTGATCACACGACAAATTCCAAAATTGTCATTAGAAATTGATTTTTGCAATTTGAAAGTTTTCTAAATTCTTAAAAGTCCTGCTAGGGCCTTGTGTGTTAAGTCCCTGTTTAGCATTGTCTTTTTAGAGTTTAAAAGTTTGTTAAAAGTTTGAATTAGATTCTAGAAACAGTTTTAGATTCTTTAAAAAGTCTTCCAACTTTTAGCAAAATAATGTCTGATACAGAGATGAATGTGGTGGAACTCGACACCACACCTTACCTCCATCTTAAGATGAGGGAGCTAAGGTCTCTCTGTAATATAAAGAAAATAACCATTGGCTCCAGACCTACCAAAATTCAGCTCCAGGAGCTGTTGGCAGAGTTTGAAAAAGCCAACCCCTCTGATGATGACATCACAGAGGAAGAAATTAGTGACTTGGAGGCCAATGTCCCTCCTCCAGTCCTAAATAGGGAGAACAGGACCCCTCAAGTCCTGTCTCCAACTGTGTTAGTCAGAAATAGTGAGTCCCTCACAGGAGGGTCCCACATTTCTGAAATCACTGAGGATGCTCTCAGTGAAGATGACCTCCTGTTAGCCAGGATGGCCAAAAGATTGGCTTTAGAGAGACAGCTCCTAGCCATAGAAAGGGAAAGACAAGAGATGGGCCTAGGACCCATCAATGGTGGCAGCAATATAAATAGGGTCAGAGATTCTCCTGACATGTTAAAAATCCCCAAAGGGATTGTGACAAAATATGAAGATGGTGATGACATCACCAAATGGTTCACAGCTTTTGAGAGGGCTTGTGTAACCAGAAAAGTGAACAGATCTCACTGGGGTGCTCTCCTTTGGGAAATGTTCACTGGAAAGTGTAGGGATAGACTCCTCACACTCTCTGGAAAAGATGCAGAATCTTATGACCTCATGAAGGGTACCCTGATTGAGGGCTTTGGATTCTCCACTGAGGAGTACAGGATTAGGTTCAGGGGGGCTCAAAAATCCTCGAGCCAGACCTGGGTTGACTTTGTTGACTACTCAGTGAAAACACTAGATGGTTGGATTCAAGGCAGTGGTGTAAGTAATTATGATGGGCTGTACAATTTATTTGTGAAAGAACACCTATTGAGTAATTGTTTCAATGATAAACTGCATCAGCATCTGGTAGACCTAGGACCAATTTCTCCCCAAGAATTGGGAAAGAAGGCGGACCATTGGGTCAAGACAAGGGTGTCCAAGACTTCAACAGGGGGTGACCAAAAGAAAGGGGTCACAAAGACTCCCCAGGGGAAGGGTGATGAGACAACCAAAACTAAAAATAGTAAAGAGTCTTCTACAGGCCCCCAAAAACCTGCTCAGGAGGGTGGGCCCAGAGCCTCTTCACAAAACAATGGGTACAAGGGTAAAAACTTTGATCCCAAAAAGGCCTGGTGTCATAGCTGTAAACAGCATGGACACCAAACTGGAGACAAGGCCTGTCCCAAGAAAGGTTCCACTCCAAACTCCCATCCAGGTAACACTGGTATGGCTAGTCTCCAAGTGGGATCAACAGTGTGCCCAGAGCAAATCAGGGTCCACACTGAAGCTACTCTAGTTTCTGAGGGTGGGGTGGATTTAGCCACACTAGCTGTCTGGCCTCCTAACATGCAAAAATACAGACAGCAACTCTTAATTAATGGGACTAGAATAGAGGGCCTGAGGGATACAGGTGCCAGTGTCACCATGGTGACAGAGAAACTGGTTTCCCCTGGCCAATACCTGACTGGAAAAACTTACACAGTCACCAATGCTGACAATCAGAGAAAAGTACATCCCATGGCAATGGTTACTTTAGAATGGGGAGGGGTCAATGGCCTGAAACAGGTGGTGGTCTCCTCAAATATCCCAGTGGACTGTCTGCTTGGAAATGACCTGGAGTCCTCAGCATGGGCTGAGGTAGAACTAAAAACCCATGCAGCAATGCTGGGTATCCCTGAACTGGTGTGTGTGAAAACAAGAGCACAGTGCAAGGCACAGGGTGAACAAGTAGAGCTGGAGTCTGGAAGAATGGCCCAGCCTACCAAGAGAACAGGAAAGTCAGCTGGGAAACCAACTGCAACACAGCAAAAGAAAGGGAACCTCTCTTCTCAGGAAGAAGTTCTTCCCTCTGAGGGAACTGAGCCTTTGGAGCTTGAACCTTATCAGGTTGAGCTCTTAGGCCCAGGGGGACCCTCAAGGGAGGAGCTGTGTAAGGGACAAGAAACCTGTCCCTCTCTTGAAGGCCTTAGGCAGCAAGCTGCTGAAGAGTCCAAAGGCAAGAAAAATGGAACACATAGGGTCTATTGGGAAGATGGACTCCTGTACACTGAGGCCAGAGACCCCAAACCTGGTGCCACTAGGAGAGTGGTAGTGCCTCAGCTGTTCAGGAAGTTCATCCTAACATTGGCCCATGACATTCCCCTTGCTGGACATTTGGGACAAACCAAGACGTGGGAGAGGTTAGTCAACCACTTCTACTGGCCCAATATGTCCAACATGGTTAAGGAGTTTTGCCTCTCCTGCCCCACCTGTCAAGCCAGTGGTAAGACAGGTGGGCATCCAAAGGCCCCCCTCATTCCACTTCCAGTGGTGGGGGTTCCCTTTGAAAGAGTGGGTGTGGACATAGTTGGTCCACTGGAACCTCCCACAGCCTCAGGAAATATGTATATCCTGGTAGTAGTGGATCATGCTACCAGGTATCCTGAAGCTATTCCCCTTAGGTCGACTACTGCCCCTGCAGTAGCCAAGGCCCTCATTGGTATCTTTACCAGAGTGGGTTTCCCTAAGGAGGTGGTGTCTGACAGAGGTACCAACTTCATGTCAGCATACCTAAAGCACATGTGGAATGAGTGTTGAGTGACTTATAAATTCACTACACCATACCATCCACAAACTAATGGCTTGGTTGAGAGATTCAACAAGACATTAAAAGGCATGATCATGGGGCTCCCAGAAAAGCTCAAAAGGAGATGGGATGTCCTCTTGCCATGTCTGCTTTTCGCTTACAGAGAGGTGCCACAGAAGGGAGTAGGATTCTCACCCTTTGAACTTCTGTTTGGTCATCCTGTAAGGGGACCACTTGCCCTTGTTAAAGAAGGCTGGGAGAGACCTCTCCATGAGCCTAAACAGGACATAGTGGACTATGTACTTGGCCTTCGCTCTAGAATGGCAGAGTACATGGAAAAGGCAACCAAAAACCTTGAGGCCAGCCAACAGCTCCAGAAGTTTTGGTATGACCAAAAGGCTGCACTGGTTGAGTTCCATCCAGGGCAGAAAGTCTGGGTTCTGGAGCCTGTGGCTCCCAGGGCACTCCAGGACAAATGGAGTGGCCCTTACCCAATACTAGAAAGGAAGAGTCAGGTCACCTACCTGGTGGACCTGGGCACAAGCAGGAGCCCCAAGAGGGTGATCCATGTAAACCGCCTTAAGCTCTTCCACGACAGGGCTGATGTCAATCTGTTGATGGTAACAGATGAGGATCAGGAGGCAGAGAGTGAACCTCTCCCTGATCTTCTGTCATCAGACCCAAAAGATGGCACAGTAGATGGAGTGATCTACTCAGACACCCTCTCTGGCCAACAGCAAGCTGATTGTAGGAGAGTCCTACAACAGTTTCCTGAACTCTTCTCCTTAACCCCTGGTCAGACACACCTGTGTACCCATGATGTGGACACAGGAGACAGCATGCCTGTCAAGAACAAAATCTTTAGACAGTCTGACCATGTTAAGGAAAGCATCAAGGTGGAAGTCCACAAGATGCTGGAATTGGGAGTAATTGAGCGCTCTGACAGCCCCTGGGCTAGCCCAGTGGTCTTAGTCCCCAAACCTCACACCAAAGATGGAAAGAAAGAGATGAGGTTTTGTGTGGACTACAGAGGGCTCAATTCTGTCACCAAGACAGATGCTCATCCAATTCCAAGAGCTGATGAGCTCATAGACAAATTAGGTGCTGCCAAATTCTTAAGTACCTTTGACTTGACAGCAGGGTACTGGCAAATAAAAATGGCACCTGGAGCAAAAGAGAAAACAGCATTCTCCACACCTGATGGGCATTATCAGTTTACTGTTATGCCCTTTGGTTTAAAGAATGCCCCTGCCACCTTCCAAAGGTTGGTGAATCAAGTCCTTGCTGGCTTGGAGTCCTTTAGCACAGCTTATCTTGATGATATTGCTGTCTTTAGCTCCACCTGGCAGGATCACCTGGTCCACCTGAAGAAGGTTTTGAAGGCCCTGCAATCTGCAGGCCTCTCTATCAAGGCATCCAAATGCCAGATAGGGCAGGGAACTGTGGTTTACTTGGGACACCTTGTAGGTGGAGGCCAAGTTCAGCCACTCCAACCCAAGATCCAGACTATTCTGGACTGGGTAGCTCCAAAAACCCAGACTCAAGTCAGGGCATTCCTTGGCTTGACTTGGTATTACAGGAGGTTTGTGAAGGGATATGGATCCATTGTGACAGCCCTCACTGAACTCACCTCCAAGAAAATGCCCAAGAAAGTGAACTGGACTGTAGAATGCCAACAGGCCTTTGACACCCTGAAACAAGCAATGTGCTCAGCACCAGTTCTAAAAGCTCCAGATTATTCTAAGCAGTTCATTGTGCAGACTGATGCCTCTGAACATGGGATAGGGGCAGTTTTGTCCCAAACAAATGATGATGGCCTTGACCAGCCTGTTGCTTTCATTAGCAGGAGGTTACTCCCCAGGGAGCAGCGTTGGAGTGCCATTGAGAGGGAGGCCTTTGCTGTGGTTTGGTCCCTGAAGAAGCTGAGACCATACCTCTTTGGGACTCACTTCCTAGTTCAAACTGACCACAGACCTCTCAAATGGCTGATGCAAATGAAAGGTGAAAATCCTAAACTGTTGAGGTGGTCCATCTCCCTACAGGGAATGGACTTTATAGTGGAACACAGACCTGGGACTGCCCATGCCAATGCAGATGGCCTTTCCAGGTTCTTCCACTTAGAAAATGAAGACTCTCTTGGGAAAGGTTAGTCTCATCCTCTTTCGTTTGGGGGGGGGTTGTGTAAGGAAATGCCTCCTTGGCATGGTTGCCCCCTGACTTTTTGCCTTTGCTGATGCTATGTTTACAATTGAAAGTGTGCTGAGGCCTGCTAACCAGGCCCCAGCACCAGTGTTCTTTCCCTAACCTGTACTTTTGTATCCACAATTGGCAGACCCTGGCATCCAGATAAGTCCCTTGTAACTGGTACTTCTAGTACCAAGGGCCCTGATGCCAAGGAAGGTCTCTAAGGGCTGCAGCATGTCTTATGCCACCCTGGAGACCTCTCACTCAGCACAGACACACTGCTTGCCAGCTTGTGTGTGCTAGTGAGGACAAAACGAGTAAGTCGACATGGCACTCCCCTCAGGGTGCCATGCCAGCCTCTCACTGCCTATGCAGTATAGGTAAGCCACCCCTCTAGCAGGCCTTACAGCCCTAAGGCAGGGTGCACTATACCATAGGTGAGGGTACCAGTGCATGAGCATGGTACCCCTACAGTGTCTAAACAAAACCTTAGACATTGTAAGTGCAGGGTAGCCATAAGAGTATATGGTCTGGGAGTCTGTCAAACACGAACTCCACAGCACCATAATGGCTACACTGAAAACTGGGAAGTTTGGTATCAAACTTCTCAGCACAATAAATGCACACTGATGCCAGTGTACATTTTATTGTAAAATACACCACAGAGGGCACCTTAGAGGTGCCCCCTGAAACTTAACCGACTATCTGTGTAGGCTGACTAGTTTTAGCAGCCTGCCACAAACCGAGACATGTTGCTGGCCCCATGGGGAGAGTGCCTTTGTCACTCTGAGGCCAGTAACAAAGCCTGCACTGGGTGGAGATGCTAACACCTCCCCCAGGCAGGAATTGTCACACCTGGCGGTGAGCCTCAAAGGCTCACCTCCTTTGTGCCAACCCAGCAGGACACTCCAGCTAGTGGAGTTGCCCGCCCCCTCCGGCCAGGCCCCACTTTTGGCGGCAAGGCCGGAGAAAATAATGAGAAAAACAAGGAGGAGTCACTGGCCAGTCAGGACAGCCCCTAAGGTGTCCTGAGCTGAAGTGACTCTAACTTTTAGAAATCCTCCATCTTGCAGATGGAGGGTTCCCCCAATAGGGTTAGGATTGTGACCCCCTCCCCTTGGGAGGAGGCACAAAGAGGGTGTACCCACCCTCAGGGCTAGTAGCCATTGGCTACTAACCCCCCAGACCTAAACACGCCCTTAAATTTAGTATTTAAGGGCTACCCTGAACCCTAGAAAATTAGATTCCTGCAACTACAAGAAGAAGGACTTCCCAGCTGAAAACCCCTGCAGCGGAAGACCAGAAGACGACAACTGCCTTGGCTCCAGAAACTCACCGGCCTGTCTCCTGCCTTCCAAAGATCCTGCTCCAGCAACGCCTTCCAAAGGGACCAGCGACCTCGACATCCTCTGAGGACTGCCCCTGCTTCGAAAAGACAAGAAACTCCCGAGGACAGCGGACCTGCTCCAAGAAAGGCTGCGACTCTGTTTCCAGCAGCTTTAAAGAACCCTGCAAGCTCCCCGCAAGAAGCGTGAGACTTGCAACACTGCACCCGGCGACCCCGACTCGGCTGGTGGCGATCCAACACCTCAGGAGGGACCCCAGGACTACTCTAAGACTGTGAGTACAAAAACCTGTCCCCCCTGAGCCCCCACAGCGCCGCCTGCAGAGGGAATCCCGAGGCTTCCCCTGACCGCGACTCTTTGAATCCTAAGTCCCGACACCTGGGAGAGACCCTGCACCCGCAGCCCCCAGGACCTGAAGGACCGGACTTTCACTGGAGAAGTGACCCCCAGGAGTCCCTCTCCCTTGCCCAAGTGGAGGTTTCCCCGAGGAACCCCCCCCTTGCCTGCCTGCAGCGCTGAAGAGATCCCTAGATCTCCCATTGACTTCCATTACAAACCCGACGCTTGTTTCTACACTGCACCCGGCCGTCCCCGCGCTGCTGAGGGTGAAATTTCTGTGTGGGCTTGTGTCCCCCCCGGTGCCCTACAAAACCCCCCTGGTCTGCCCTCCGAAGACGCGGGTACTTACCTGCAAGCAGACCGGAACCGGGGCACCCCCTTCTCTCCATTCTAGCCTATGCGTTTTGGGCACCACTTTGAACTCTGCACCTGACCGGCCCTGAACTGCTGGTGTGGTGACTTTGGGGTTGCTCTGAACCCCCAACGGTGGGCTACCTTGGACCAAGAACTAAGCCCTGTAAGGGTCTTACTTACCTGGTTAACCTAACAAATACTTAACTCCCCTAGGAACTGTGAAAATTGCACTGTGTCCACTTTTAAAACAGCTATTTGTCAATAACTTGAAAAGTATACATGCAATTTTGATGATTTGAAGTTCCTAAAGTACTTACCTGCAATACCTTTCGAATGAGATATTACATGTAGAATTTGAACCTGTGGTTCTTAAAATAAACTAAGAAAAGATATTTTTCTATATAAAAACCTATTGGCTGGATTTGTCTCTGAGTGTGTGTACCTCATTTATTGTCTAGGTGTATGTACAACAAATGCTTAACACTACTCCTTGGATAAGCCTACTGCTCGACCACACTACCACAAAATAGAGCATTAGTATTATCTCTTTTGGCCACTATCTTACCTCTAAGGGGAACCCTTGGACTCTGTGCATACTATTCCTTACTTTGAAATAGTGCATACAGAGCCAACTTCCTACAGGACCTGACGCCTCAGATCGATGCCTCTTCTCCTCTGCTACACAGCACCTGGAACCAACGCCGCCTTTGATCCAGCGTCGCCTTGCTCCCCGACTCCATGCATCAGCTTGTTTCCTCATTTTCACAAGGTTCTGTACCTGGGAGTCCATGTGGCTCCGTGACCAGCACCAGTGGCATCATATTGTTGGGAATGACACCGTCACAAATTGCAGCACTTGTGTTTCTAAGCGCTATATTCAAGTTTAATCTTTAAAAATTCATATCTTTGCTTGTGTATGTTGGATTGTTGTCATGTTGGTCTTGTTTTAATTAGATAGATATTGGCTAATGTCCTAGCCTGGTGTTGAGTACTTTTGTGGTGTTTTCGCTGTGTTACTGTGTGTGATTCTACAAATACTTTACACATTGCATCTGAGATAAGCCTGGCTACTTGTGCCAAGCTATCAAGGGGATGAGCAGGGATTATCTGAGCTGTGTATCTCCCTTACCTTGACTAGAGTGAGGGTCCCTGCTTGGACTGAGGGCAAACTGACTGTCAACTAGAAACCCCATTTCTAATTACAGCAAACATGGACTTTTTATTTTTTATTTGGTTTATGTTTGTTTGAGTAATTTTTGACATTTCCCAAATTCATTCTTGTTCTTAATTTTTGTATGTTAATTCTTTGGGGAACATGGAGTTGGACATGGCTAATGTGGAGGGCCTCAGCACGGAACAGCTGAGAAACATGAGCAGGCTGTGAGGGCTGAAGCTGAAATGGTCATCCAAGAATGAGGTTCACCACTTTGCCTTCAGTGCCTCGGAGGAGGTCCGCCAGCTACAGTCCACCTTAGAGGAAAACGAGCATGAAGATGTAGTTGCAGAGTTGGAGAAGAAAATCAAGATGGTATTTATTGAGGGGCGCCTAGTACCAAAGGAAGTTCTCCTCAAGATGTAGGACACCTGCATTGTCCAGGACACTGAGCAGTGTGTCCTCTTGCATTTTGTCCCCATCACAGTTGGAGGGCAGGTAGGTGAAGAGGGCCTCAAAATTGCAGCTGGCTACCCATGTCCTTGAGGAGAAAGAGATGGCCTTGGCTGCTGAGGAGCAGAAGGCACGAGCAGCCCTGGAAGTGGAGGGATGAAAGGCTGTGTCAACCCTTGCACTGGAGGAGGGAAAGTTTATCTTGGTGTTAGACGAGAAGAAGGTCCTGCTGGCCCATGAGTAGAGTCAGTATGGGCTTGAGATCCTGCAGGGCTTCCGAGGCCAGTGATGATAGCGGCAGCATTTTAGAATTGCATAAGAGCGGTAAGGAAAGAGTCCAAATCGCAAAAGCCTAGTTAAGTGGTGGTGGGAGAGTGACATTGATAAGTGGTTTGCAACATATGAGGTGGATTTGTGTATGCTAACACATGCCCTTCATTGGGAGTGTTAGACTACTGGCCTTAGATACAGCTGATAAGGTTAAGTATGCCCCCAGGAAGGAGGCGCTCGTGAGCAAATTAGGTATAACACCCCCCACACACACACACAGAAGTGTAGCCTGAAATTCAAGGGTGCCCTGAAAACACTACTCATGGAAGGTATTTATAGACTAATCTAGTAAGAGACTGGAGGGCTGGGTGAAGTGCAACTAGGTAACCGATTATGATGGTTTGTATGATTTGACCATGCAGGAGGTCATCTTGAATAATTGCTTTACAGAGTTAAGTTATGCCAGCACCTAATAGACTCCCAAGCTCATTATTCCAACAAAGTTTTCAAAGAAGCAGAGCTCTGGCTCAGCACCAGTATGCCCAAGAAGGCAGGGAATATACACAAGGAGGATGTTCAGACCCCCCCAGCAAAAGGTAAAAGTGAGAACCCCATAGGGCACACACTTCTGGCAAAGAGAAATATAAATAGTCCCAGCCTGCTTCTGAACATAGGAAGCAGGGTTTTGATGGGCTCAAATCCATGGGGCCATATCACCAGGCCCAGTTGTATGACTGTCTACAGACAGGGAAGAGGAAGGGCAGTTCCTCGTGCCCAAGGAAGGCACACTCTCTAGGGCACTCTGCAGGATGGGTAGTGTAGCATTAGGGGGAAGTCATTACCAGAAGGAGAGGGTAGAGAATGCCCTAGAATTCCTTTGTTGGGAAGTTGACAAGAAGGTAAGCTTGTGATCCCTGAGGGTTCTAGAAAGTAGTTCTAGTGGGGGGTCAGTGAATGGGGGTGGCATACCAATGCCATACAGACCCTGGTGGTGGAAAGTCTGGTCACTATAGTATCTGGAGGGAGAAGTATGTAGCATGAGGAATGTCCCGAACTGCCACGCACCTGTAAAGTCTCAGGATACAGACTTTGACCTGTGTAGCCAAACTTAAGGATGGTGTCATCCCTGAGGTAGTGGACGTAAGAGTGAAAAGAGGGTGTCTGCAACCTGAGGTTGTAGGCCCACACTCTGAGACACCAAAGGAACTCAGGATCAAATAGGCCCATTGGCCTACCTTCCGACACTGACAGCTGCCAATTGCTTCGGTACGAGGATGGAATTTTGGGCAAAGTTGGCCCTAAGTTTGGGACATGTTGGCATAATGGGCCATATAACATTATTGGACCTGGTATGGCTGTCTGACAGGATGCATCTGTTAGCGAGCTAGGGTCATCTCACAGGTGGGTATTTAGGTGAAGAGAAGTATTCACAATGGACAGAGTTAGTGACAAGGGCGGATGTTGAGAGGAGGGTACAGGTAAGGGTAAGAAGGGCATAGAACAGACAAGTGCCACTGATTAACCAGTGAATTGTCTTTATTCCATAGTTGGGACAGAGAATTCCATCAAGGAATTAATTTGTATACTCTTGCTCTTACTCTTGCTCTTAGCTGTGGCGGCCTATGTAGGATGTCCACCTTTTGTGCTTGGTCAACTGAGATTTTTCACCTTTTTCTGGACCCTGAGCTGGAATTTGAACTCTGCTAAACAAGAATAAAGTGCCTGTGCTCTGCCCCTTTAAACATGACTAAATTGGCTTACTCTGAAATATTTACCTTACCCACAAGTCCCTAGTATATGAGGAATGGAAGTTAAATGTCACCTGTGGACAGCAGCACCTATTATGCCACTCACGAGTAGACCTGTAAAACCTGGCTTCAGGGCTAGTGTGTTCAGCATACTAATGCTAGCCTGATTGTAGCAGCCTACAACCTGCTTTCAAAGCTGTCAAAATAATCCTTTATGACAGGCGGGAAACCCTAAAATGTACAGGTATGGAAGATGCTATACATGACACAGCAAGTATGATGATATATTTTAATTCAATACAAATGCGAGAGACACCTGCCAGTGTCCCTCTTCTCTAAAAAGGTAATAGTTTACTTCTAGGACTCAGGAATTCTGGTAGGTGTGGTTCAAAGAATATCATGGTAAAATGGTAGAGTGCCCAGTAAAGTCTCTTGAGGGCCTATAACCCCGAAAGCTTGGATGCACATAAACTAATCAGGGGTCTTCTGGTGTTATTGTAAGACATCAACAGGCTTAGAAAATGTGTCCCATTGCCCAAATAATATTTTAACAAGTTACAAAGGTTTGCACCAAGGGTCGGCTTCAGGGGTGGTTGTGCCCTGTGCAACAGTCTTTTTTTGCTGCCCCCAACCCATGACTACATCCTCAGATTCCCTCACTACCACCCGGCACATGTGCCCCTCATCTCTCTATAGCCCCTTTTAACATACATTCATTTTTGGATCTGGCCCTTTTTGCAGGTTCATCCCCAGACTTTTTGCCTCCTCCCTCCTATTTTTTTCTGAACTCTTGCTGTTGGCTCTAGAACTCTGAGCACTTTATCACTGCTGATCAGTGCTAAAGTGCAGGTGCTCTCCCTTCTAAAGTTGCTATGATTGGCTTACACCTACATGGCATATTTAATTTACCTGTAAGTCCCTTGTACAGTTGTATCCATATACCCAGGGCCCTTAAATTAAATGCTACTAGTGGGCCTGCAGAGCTGCTTGCGCCACCCACTGAAGTAGCCTTTCAAACCTGTTGCATGCCTGCTAGCCCAGGGCCTGCATGCGCAGTTTACTGCCACAGGGACCTGGCATCTAAATTTACTTTCCATGCCCAGAACTCCCCTTTTACTACATGTAAGTCACCCCTTAAGGTAGGCCCTAGCTAGCCCTGTGGGCAGGGTGCTATGTATGTGGAATGCAGGGCATGTGCCTGGTTGTGTGGCCTGTCCTGGTAGTGACAAACAGCCTATTTGGTTTCTCACTGCTGTGAGTGCTGCCTTCTCATAGGATTGCATTGGAAATGCCCTGCCTTATGTCTAGGGGGTATTGTCTGATTTATGAGGGGTAGCGTAGGCATGTTAGGTATGGTTGTAATAGTAGTGAGAAATGCTGCTTACTGGTGTAGCCGGATTTTTTGTTATCATTACAGAAATGCCACTGTGCTTATGACTCTGGTGTTTTGCAGCTTGACTCTAATCCACGTCTGGGCAAAATGACAGTTGAGCTTTCTGCATACTTTTCAGACAGCCTGTACATGGGGAGGGGGAGGTGTCACAGAGGTGCATCTGCATTTTGATTGGTCTTCCTGGGCTGAGAGAAGGGGAGACAGGGCACACAATAATCTGTAAAGGCTGTGCCCTGGCCTCACAGAAAGAGCTTGTTCACCCCCAACTGATGTCTGGAGCCTGTGCTGGAGGAGAGAGAGGATACTCCTGGAATCAGTTGTAGCTGGTTAGAACCTCCTCTCCCCCTCTTTGTTAAACCTTTGCAAAACTGAGTATATGTACAGGGGATTTTTCCCCACAATTTGGAGACACTCTGCACTGAAACATACTTGGAACTGGACACAGAATGCTGCTGTAGGTACTCACCAGGAACCGCCTTGGACTGCTGCTGCTGTGCTGACCTGTGACCTGCTGGGTCACTTGGAGGAACTGCCACTGACTGCATCCCCCTTGTGCTGGCCTGTTGCTGGGCCCTGTCACCCTGTGCTCCATTTGTGCCCTCAGAGGCTGGGTCCTGTGGCCCCTGCCCTCTGCAGCTCTGAACTTCTCGGCGGGAGGACAGCGCTGTGTGGGAAGCCTCATGTTTTGGGTTGAAAGCACTTGGAGAGTGCTTTTTTTCATGCACTAGCACCTAGGGGGCACGTTAATTGTTGGCCCCAAGCGCCTTGAGAGTGATCACCACGGAGGATTTACCGTCACGACCCCAGTGTTTTTAAATTGCGGAGCACGTTGAAAGCGCGCTGTGTTTTGTGCCCCCGCGCACAAGAGAACGTCAACTGGTTGCGAGCACGCTCATAGCAATGCCCCCGGGGCGAAGCACGCTCCAAATAGCACCCCTGGGGCACCAAGAGGCATCGACTTTGGGCCTAGGATCACTGCTGAGGCCCAAAAGAAACTCACGCACCAGGTGCAGGCAGGTTGGCAGAGTGAGGCGCTGGGCTCAGGAGAGCTCATGGTGTGCCCCCTCTCTTTCTCCCCTGCGGAGGTGGATTCAGCCTCGGGAGGTCTCCCCTCCCGCAAGGATCAGTGCATCTGGCTCCCGGCCCCCTGATTACCAGAGAGGTACATGCGGCCGGGCGGGAGTATGAGGCTCTATGACCCTGGAGCCAGGACGCTCTCGGGGAGTTCCTAGACCCCCTGGTTGGGGAACCAGACATCTCTAGCTGCCCTGCAAGGATGCGGGCGGTGGCCCTTATTCTAGTGAGGGGCCTCTGCCCCAGGTCAGCTATCCTGCCCCCGTGAGGTCCGATAGGAGCTCTGGGGATCACTGGAACCCAGATCGGGTATTGGTCCAGAGAGGCCTTCACAAAAGAACGGGGGTGCCACACCCTCCTGTAACTCACCCTCGGGTGTTCCCTGTTTCGGCGTGGGAGGAGCGCTGGGGGCCCCCTTGCCTTAATTTTGAGTGACATTTGTGCTTGAGGACTGGAGCTGCAACCTTTCTAATGCTATGGGCAGTAATGATAATGAGGTTGCTGACGCACCAGACATTTATGCTGATCTGTGTTATGAGCATGTAGGCTAATATCTTTCCCTGAGTTGCCATACAGTCCTTGGATGGGCATTTATGATGTTGTGCTAAACCTGCTTTTTTACCTGACTTGCCATATACATTTGCTAATGTTCCTTTTATGGGCATGCAATGCTAATATGTTTTCAAGACTTGTCATATGTTTTCGAATGTTCCTGTTATGGGCATTTATGATACTTTCATGACAGATGCATTTTTGTAGTAATGTTTTTCCTGACTACTGCTTACCGTGCAGAATACTAAGTAACTTGTGTTATGTGTGACTACTGCTGGTTTCTGCAGAGTAACAGTACTGTGTAATGTTCTGACAACTGTTTGGGTAGCAGGGTATTACTGACATGTTCTGTTTGGTCTCATGATGTTCTGTACAATACAGTTTCATTTTATATAACTTAGGGGGTCATTCCAACCCTGGCGGTCATCGACCACCAGGGTGGATGACCACGGAAGCACCACCAACAGGCTGGCGGTGCTTCATTTGTGATTCCGACCGCGGCTGTAAAGCCGCGGTCGCCCAGCCGGGTCCGGCGGTTTCCCGGATTTCCCCCGGCTGGGAGAATCCTCCTGCAAGCAGCGCCGCCATGGGGATTCCGACCCCTTTCCCGCCAGCCTGTTTCTGGCGGTTTTTACCGCCAGGAAAAGGATGGCGGGAACGAGTGTCGTGGGGCCCCCTAACAGGGCCCCAGCATGATTTTCACTGTCTGCAGTTGCACCCGTCGCACCCCTGCAACACCGCCGGCTCCATTCGGAGCCGGCTTCTGTGTTGCAGGGCCTTTCCCGCTGGGCCGGTGGGCGCTCCCTTGGCGGGAAAGTCTGAATGGCCTCCGCGGTCTTTTGACCGCGGAGCGGCCAATTGGCTGTTTCCGCTTGGCGCATGACCCCCTTAGTGTTGTGTTTCCTTTGTGGTGGGGATAGTGTATCACGTGTGTGGTGGGTGTTGTGCAAACACTTTACACATTGCCTCTAGGATAGGCCTGACTGCTCGTGCCAAGCTACCAAGGGAGTGAGCAGGGGTTATCTTAGGTGTGTAACTCCCTTACCCTGACTAGAGTGCGTGAGTTCTGCCTGGCTTAGGTGCATACCCTAGCCAACTAGAAACCCCATTTCTAACATTCATTCATTTTAAAGCGCTTGTAAAGGCTGGCTTTACTAATTCACTCAGCTATCCACACAGAATATAGTTCTGTTCTTTGCAGCAGGCATATTAACCCTCTACGCTACTTTAAGGCGAATCACAGCTGCTGCTAGAAAAAACTCACATCTCCCTGTCTGGCAGGAACATTAAACACAAGAGGTATCTTGACATTTTAATTGCTTCCTGAAGGCTGGGCTCACAAAGAACTTTTCAGCAGGTGCTTTTGAATCACAAGTTTCTATGTTATTGCTAAACACAGTCCCCCCCTGAGGTCAGCACCCTGCAATCCTGATCAGCACCCGCTGCGGCCGCACCTCTTGCACCACCCTAAAGCCGGGCCTGGTTGCACCCTTGGCATTCTACCTGGGATTTGGAGACAGATTCAGGAAGAGCACATTGTGTATTCATTAGTATGCCTTGATAAGCATTATTGACACCATAGCAGAAATTGTTCTAGTAAATTAAAGAGAAATGTGGTGTTTTTGTCATATGCCAGAGGTTCATACCTACACAAACTACAAAATCACAAAGGAGTAAAGTTGACAAAGATTGTTTTAAGAAAGTGAATTGCTACTTGGGGTGTTCAGTCACCAAACTCAAGAAATAATAACATTAACTTGTCACAGTGAACCACAAAAGTCTCTAAATTAACCTGGGTTCTTTCATTGGTAGATATGGCACAGAGCAGACAGGCCTAGCTTAGGGCAATGTGTCAAATATTACTGCAGTGTCAAAACACTAATAAAGTCAAAATATGAAACAATTAAAAGCAGAAACTAAATTAGAAAAATAGAGAACATTTTAATAAAATTACAAAATTACAATAAGGGAAACCCGAGATATCTAAGCCTGCAAGGACTGGCTCTCCACCTTCAGTGCTATTCACGTTGTTTGTTAGCCCCTAACTCTCAGGCACCTGGTGACCATTTTTGGTGGCTAGCGGCTACAACATGCTATGAATCTTAAAGATATTTATCATTGTTCATTCCTGGACTCACGCCGGGAGTGTCCACTTGCTTCTACCTAATTTCTTGGCTTCTGAGCCCCGTGGCAGCTGCCAGCTGCATGGTACATGATTTCTCATTTCCCAAACTCGTTCTATGACCCCCTGGGACTCAGACACTGCTGGTGGCCTCTAACTGTGCAATGAAGCTCTGATTGACCCTATAGTTCAGGAAGACTATAATTTACTGTATGGGTGCAATACGTGATGTTGTTGAAATCTTAGAACTGTCCCATATGTCACAATGATCACGTATACATGACAGTTAATGCATTCTGTTAACTTCAGCATTAATAGTTTTCTTGTAAAGTAACACACAGAAGATTTAAGAAAATTTCCCATGCACCTAGTGCAGTGCCACCTTTTTTGCACCCTTTAGTGCACTATGGCGTAGGGTAGGGGGCAATAGCGTCAGTATTTCTGATGCTATTGATGTACTGCTCAGGGTTAGCCCCAAATTTTTGGGCGCTAACCCTGAACAGTACATAGTGGTCCATTCAAAACAATGGCATGCCCCCTTTTACGCCTGCTCTGAGCAGTCATTAAAAATGCAGAGAAAAATGACACAACAAATTTTTTTACATTTTGTTGCACCATTTATTGGGCCCCCCCTAACGGGGGAACACGCCCCTTGCATACATTATGCCTGGTGCAGGCATAATGTGGCGCAAAGGGTTACATAGTGGTGCAATGCGTGCATTGCACCACTTTGCAAATCTGGCGTGGAGATTTTGGCCTCGTTGGGCCACATTAGTGTAAGGCACTAGCGGCTCCTAAATATACCCCTAGACGCCTAAACCCTGGTGGTATACAAGACTAAACTAAATGTTTGAAGGATTAAACTGATATTAGTTATATTTTAGGCTCTAAACTAATAGTAGGTACAGAAACGATCCTGAATTTCTAATGATTAATGATTTAAATACATTCACAAAAATAGTGAAATACAGTTCCACGTCATACTGACTGCAATGCATTGATGGAGTTATTTTGTTTTAAAGGTATTGTAACATGACTACTAATGAAGAATTATTAATGTAGAGTTCATAATTTAATATTAAATGAGCTTTATTTGATATTTTAATGTGCTTTTTTAATTGAATTGCCTAAGTATGGCCTGCTAGATCTGAATTTTGTGCAGAAAATGTTAATCATTCAGTGATGTGTACCTTTCTTTCAGACTTCGTTTCCGTGAGAAGACTAGCTTTGGTAATAGATCCCTATTGTTTTACACATAGTTTGTAAATTCGACCTTGAATGTGGGGCATCCTGGACTGTGGACTAGCAATTTAAACATTTGTTTCAACTTCTTGTGAAGCTACATGGATGGATGCTGTTCCCATGAAAATATTGAACTGTTGCAGCTTGGAGTTGTATGATCGATAACTGTTGGATGATGCCCTGTAAACATCAAACAAACTGTTACTCTGATGAATCAGATTGCCACATGAACTTTAAAATATCAATGACTAGTTGTACTTTGGTCAGAATCGGAATCCCTGAGCCCTAGAAGAATCCTGAATGCTGAGCCCCTTGGAGATGTATCTTCCTCTCTGCCCTTGCCCCTTTGAAATGCCTTGCTAAGACTTAGAGATATTATCCTTAGCTCAAAGAAGAAGACTCTGGACCAAACATCTCACCTGCTGACGCTTTTCGTTTTTCATCTATTTTTTTTGCCTACCTCCATTAGTATTTTAATGTCTGAGATTATCTTTTTCCAAATATTTTTTCTTTTGCCCGCATGTATATTCTGTATTTATAGGAATGATATATAGCCCCATTTAATTTTCATTTTCAAAGCCAAAAGTTCCTAATCAAGGCATAAGCCCAATGAAAAAATATTCTAGAGCTTAGAGTTAGCACAGAGAAGATTCTGCCCTTACACAAGGGTGGCCGGGTAGCATCAGGAGGCCTGCCTGGCACCTCATGTTTCTCTTGGAAAGATATGGTGGTTACCTTAATTGGCATGATGACCACTCAGAGTACCTTAAACATCTCCTGGGTATCAACAGACAACCACTCAGATTAAAGGGGCAGCACGGTTCAAGCGGCTAGCACCCAGGGTGACTCGCCCAGTCCCATTCTGGGCTACTACGTGTAACGTATGCAGAAGGGTTTTGAGAAGGACCATGTCCATGGCATTTGCTTCATTTTATTGGGGTTCAACAATGATGGAGACTGTAGTCTTGGGTGGTTATGCGCAGCATTATCTGATACAACACTGCGACGGAGAATACAGGCCAAAGTGACAGCGCCCAAATGCAAGACTTTTTTGCCGGTTCTGAATTTTATTTTTTGCTCATTGACCCAGGATTCTATTTACAGGTATTTCTTTACTGGTTTGTTAAATGAAAGACATTCCTCAACTTGAGTATTCACTTAAACAGTTTTTGATCCCCCCCTGATTATTCACCGATTGCTGAATTTCATACAGTAGGTGAGTGCCAGCAGGTGGGCACTGCATAACGAAAAAAACAGATATACATGGGGCTTCGGGTGGCCTGCTTTGGATAATTCCAGGACAGGACACAAGCTACCCCGGCCCTCTCATTGTGGTCTTTACTGGTAAGAAAGCAAGCCAGGCTACCTAGTGGGTGTGTTACATTCAGAGGGTTTAGACTTCTGTATAAATCAGTTCATAGGGCCATGCTAGTGGCCAGCACCCCCAGGTTTATGGTACCCTACATTTACCCATCCAAATAGTACATAATCCCTGATATTTAACTTGCAAAGGGAAGGCCCATACTGATTGTGATGCACAGCGTGTGAAGCCCCTTACCTTTTTATACTGCATTTAAATGGAAGGGTATTTCAGCGCTCTGCCTGCTCCACGCTTCATCAAATTAAGAGATTTAAAGGACCATGCATTATGTATGAAGGCTTTTGTGTGGCACTGTTTCATCTCCGCCTGCTACATATTTAAAATGGCGATAAATACCGTACAGTGTTGCTGACAGTTGTTGACACTGCCTAAGTCGTGAATGGCAAAGAGCACACAGCAGAAATTAAATAACATTCTCCCTGACATGGAAGGGACGTGAAAATGGTTTAAGAGTGACACAGCTGCGTCAGTAACACAGCCCTTGAATATTTAATCTGATGCCTTTTTTCCTGCAGCATCTAAAGCATCTCACAATGGGTGGTGGGACAGTTCCATAAACTAGGTAGAGTTATTGTAGCTGGGTGAATATCTGTGGTGCTGTGCATGATGTCCTCACAAAAGGCAGGGGAAGCTGCAAAGTTTATTTTGTGCCACATTTTCCAAGTTCTCAGGTAATGCCAATGGGTCTGCATAAGATATACTTAGGGGCATAGTTAAGAAAAGTGGCAGTGCACACAGTGCAGTGCCACTTTTCTTGCACCCCTTAGCGCTCCTCTAATGCCACCATGGCTGTGACGTATTTACAATGCGAATCACCATGGTGGTAGTTAGGGAACTAGCGTCAGAATTTTTGATGCTAATCTGGAGCTTTGCAGGATTAGCATCAAAAAATTGGACGCTAATCCTGCAAAGCACCCAGAGGACCATTGTAACTAATGGAAGCCTCCTTTTAATGCCTGCTCTGAGCAGACGTTAAAAATGTCGAAACAAAATGACGCAAAGAAATCTGTTAGATTTCTTTGTGACATTGTTTGCCCCCTCTAACAGGGGAACACCCCCTTTGCATACATTATGCCTGGCACAGATATATTGTAGCGCAAAGGGTTACATATTGGCGCAATGCATGCATTACGCCACTTTGGAAATATGGTGCAGCGGTTTTGGCCTTCTAATGCCCCATTAGTATAAAAAAGGACACTAATGTGGCATTAGGATGGTGCTAGGGGCTCTTAATATGCCCCTTAGTGTAAAAGAGTGAATGTAATTTTCCTACTCAACTGCACTGCGCATAAAAAAATACTCTGCATAAAGTTGCACGGAAAATGTTTGAAAATATTTGTCATCGGTCATAAAGAATGCTTTGCCAAAGGTAAGGTTGTGGACAAATATCTGCATTTTAAAGTGTGTCTTCAGAGAGGTTGGCTTATTATACAGTGAAAATCAGTTATTAATTTGTGCCAGTGTGTGGGAAATTTTGTTACTGGTTGAGAGGAGTTAAACTCTGCTCAAGCAGCAGCCACAATCCCTGTCAGGGTGAAGCACAAGCAAACCCCAAAGCAAATTAACTTGTGCTCAACCCTTGTAGCTTAGCACAGAACAGTCAGGCTTAACTGAGACGCAATGTGTAAAGTACTTATGCAGCACTTTAAATAGTAATAAAGTAAAACAAAACCCAAGAAAAATCCCACACCAATCTAAACAATAGAGCAAAATTAAATAAATAAATCTAGGCCAAAACAACAAAAATCAAAACAGTAGAACTAAAGTTATGCAATTTTAAAGATTTAAGTGAAGATAGTGCCAAAAAGCCTAAAGCGTCACTCATGGCTATTTGGATGTGTGAGCCCGGAAGGAAATCACAAGTTCAGGCCAACCACGATGCAGCATGGGTCTGATACAAGGACCAGGTTAGTTCAGGTGAAAGTTACCTTCTCAGGCCAGCACTAAGAGTACCGTTCACTGTGGAAGGGGTCACTAGGAGCCACTAGGAGCAGAGAAACCTTGAGGACGATCATCAGTGTAGCATGAAGAGCCACTGTTATCTTCACGAGCGGTTGCACCGGAGTTTTGCATTGGTGCCCCTGTGAGCAGTCTATGATGTAGCGCGGTCGGGTTGAGAGAACTTCACATTGGCGGGCAGTACGAGTGACAAGGTTTTGGAGCCAACAGGCCCATTTGCAGTTGCGAAGAGCCCACAAAGTTCAATACAGTCCACTGAGGCCACACCAAGGGCCCAGAACCTAAGTGGCACCCTTTAGGGCTTAGGGGTGGCCTCCAGATTGGTCTCTAGCCAGTTTAGATGGTTGTGAGCCTGTTTCGCCCCTGTGGATCAGAACAGGAGGCTAACAGACTAGCCCTTGAAGTCACTATGGGAGACCTGGGTTCAGGCACATGTCCAAATCCTTCTTAGGCAGGAAGGCAGCAGGACAGCAATCCAGAAGGGCAGCAATCCAGTAAGGCAGCAGTCCAGCAAGGAAGTAGTCCAGCAGAGTATCAGTCTTTCTAATAACACAGCAGTCATTCATCCTGGCAGAGTCTTCACAGGTCCAGAAGTGTACTGAAGAATTGGTGTCTGAGGTCAAATATTTGTACCAGGTGCCTCCTTTGAAGTGGTAGAAGCTTCTAGAGGTTTCCCTTTGAAGTGCACAGGTTCCCTGCCTTCCCTGCCATGACCCCAGACTAACTACAGTGGAGTATGCAGCCCTTTGTGTGGAGGCAGGACACAGCCTATTCAAGTGTAAGTAAGGCTGTGCTCAGCTCCGCTCTCCCATCCTGCTAGTGATGGCCCTTCCAGACACATCTAAGCCCTCTATTATGTGTGGCTGTCAAGAAGGAATACACAAAACCCATCTGTGAGCTACACCCAGTCATGTGACCCAAAGACAGGCTGCAGGCACTAAGGCCCATATTTATACTTTTTTGTGCCAAACTTTGCTTCTTTTTTTTTTTACTCAAATTCGGCGCACACCTAACTCAGTATTTACATTTTGACGTTAGACACGTCTAACGTCAAAATATAGGAGTTTGCATCATTTTTTGGATGCGTGAACCTACCTTGCGTCAATGAGACGCAAGGTAGGCATTTCCATCCAAAAAATGGTGCTATCCTCATAGCCCCATATTTATCCTCCCATGCTAAAATGACGCACGGGTGGGAGGATGGGCTAAATAATGGTGCTAAGCTTGCTTTTGCACCATTATTTAAAGCCTAGGTCAAACCAGGCGTTAAGGGATCTGTCGACCCAGTTTGATGGTTTAACACCATTGAATGGGTCCACAGGTGCCCTCCCCAAGCCCCAGGAACACCCCCAACCCCACCAGAGGATGGAGGACCCCATCCCAGGTAAGTCCAGGTAAGTATTTTTTCCTATATTTCTTTTGCCAACTTGGGGCCCCATGCATGGCACGAGGTGCAATGGCCATGCCCGGGGAACACTTGTGCCTGTGCTGGTCATTGGGGTGTTGTGCATGACTCCTGTCTTTCCTAAGACAGGAGTCATGTTTTTGATAGTTGTGCGCCAGGAAATGGTGCTAGTTTGGTTAGAGGCATTTTGTTTTTGTTGCTTCTAACCAGGCTAGTGTCATTTTCTGATGCACAACCCCCTCCTTCCCTGCCTCCACCCCCACCCGGCTAGCTCCTTTTTTAAAGACGCTAGCCCAAGTTTAGGGCCGGCTTGCGCCATTCAATAAATACAGCACCCAGCTGGTGTTGTGAAATGACGCAAGCCAGTGCTAAACCTTTGGCTGCAAAACTGCATTAGCACAGTTTCGGGCAAAAAATATACATTTGGGCCTAAATGGCTAAGGCAAGAAAATGCTAACTTTCTAAAAGTGGCATTTTCAAAATTGGAAGTTAAATTCTGACTTTGTCATAAGAGAGAATTTTTCATTACAATTTTAAAGGAACTAATCATGAACTGGTTACTGGTCCCCATTTGGAAGATACAGCTTATTAGATATATTATCTCCAAAGTTATCATATGGAAGAAGTAGGCTTTGCAGTAGTGAAAAAGTAACGTAAGGGTTTTTCACTACGAGGCAGGTAAAAGTTAAAATTACATGCTCTACTGTTTACAGAAAATGAACCCTGCCCTCTGGGCTGTTGGGGGCTACACTAGGGGTGACTTGTACATATTAAAGAGGAAGGGTTGGGTCTGGCAAGAGGTTTATTTTGCCATGTCAACTTGGCAGTTTAAACCTGCACACACAGGCTGCAGTGGCAGGTGTTAACACAAGTTGGTGGCACCATCGATGCTGCAGGCCCACTAGTAGCATTTAATTTACAGGCCCTGGTGCATATAGTACCACTTAACTAGGGACTTAACTAGGGAATTACATTTGCCAATTGGGCCTAAGCCAATTGAACCATGTGTGGAGAAAAGGGCACAAGCACTTTACCACTGGTTAACAGTAGCAATGTGCGCAGAGTCCTAAGGCCAACAAAAACAAATTCAGCAAAAAAATAGAAGGAATGATGGCAAAACTTTTGGTGTGATCCTGCTGAAATGGCCCAGTCCAACACGATGTTTCTAGGTGTTCACCATCAGCACTTATTTGCAAACACCTGCAATTTACTATGACAGACAACCACGTGGTGGTGCTCTGTGCCATTTATAAGACCAGCAAAGTCTTTCACTGTGCCATATACTTAAAAAACATAGGGGGTCATTACAACATTGGCCGCTTACCGCCATGCAGAAGACCGCCAATACACCGCTGCGGCCGCGGAATTCCGCCACAGCTATTATGACCCACATCTCGGAATCTGCTGAAATTCAGACACCCACACAAGTCCGCCACAACAAAGGTCAGTGATAAACTGGCGAAAACAAAACCTCCACCGTCACGCCAACAGAAACACGCCCATGCTATTACGACCCACGAATCCAAGCGGCGGTCTTTCAACCGCGGTATTCCATTGGCGGTACACAGGGTCGACAGGGTCAACGCAGTTGGACAGCACCCAAGAAATCGGGACGACATCAGGAAGAGGTGGAACGACCTACGGGGGAAGGTGCGATCCGTGGTCTCCAGGCACAACATCGCAGTACAGCGGACTGGCGGCGGACCCCCA
Organism: Pleurodeles waltl; assembly: GCF_031143425.1. Taxonomy (NCBI): domain Eukaryota; kingdom Metazoa; phylum Chordata; class Amphibia; order Caudata; family Salamandridae; genus Pleurodeles; species Pleurodeles waltl. The sequence goes on along the minus strand of NC_090440.1, from coordinate 68,835,553 downwards.
CCTCCTCCCCCACAACTAACAACATGGGAGGAGCAGGTCTTGACCATTATGCATCCAGAGGGCCTCAGTGGAGTCGGTGGAGGAATGGACACTGGTAAGTCAAATCTTAACTATCATATCCCCCACCCTACCTGCATGCTATCACAAACCCCAACCCTCACCCCCTCCTCTATCACTCCAACTCCTCACTAATGTACTAATAACACAAACCACCCATCCCAACACCAAGCCCTGCATGACACAACAAAGCATGGACACCCATCACTAAAGCATGCCCACTGCACATACCCATAACACCCCCTAACCATCATCACACAAGGCCCCACACAGGAAGGCTAGCACTGGGGTACACGCTCACCCACCCATTGCACACCATGACACACACAGATGCAATAATCATGCTTTTACACCCCTGCAGGACCACTACCTAACATCACCAGACAGGAGGGTCCAGACATCTCTACCCCACCCACAGAAGAGGCCCACAGTGATGGAAGCAGCTCTGGCCAACTGGATCCAGATGACCAGCCCGGACCATTGTGGGCCTCGGGACAGTCGGTTCCCCTCGCACAGGTACAGCCCAACACTGACCTTCCTCCCTCTGGAAACACAAGTACAGCACCCACCCAGCGGGCTCATACCTCCGTACCCATGACACGTCAATCAGCTGTGTGTCCACCACTACAGGGAACCCAGGATAACCCACCACCCCAACAACAACAGGGACCTGGGGGCAGTGGTAGTGGAAACACGGTCCAGGGGACGGAGGCCCAGGAACACAGGGGAACTGGGAGGGCTGCTGTGCGACAGGGGGTGGACAGGTCAAGGGAACCCACTCTCCACGAGGCCCTCTCCTCCATCATGAGAGCATACCACCACTCCCAGGAGACGATGGCTACGGTCCTGGCCAAGTTTCAGGAGACCCAGCGCCTGCAGGAGGAACAGTATTTGGGGTTCAGGGAGGAACTCAGAACCATCAGCTCCGCCCTGGGCACCATCGTAGGGGTGCTGAAGGACATACAGAACACCATGAGGGACACCGTGGCACTCCAAGGGGCCCCTGACACTAGCATGGACGATGAACTGCCCACCACCTCTGCCGGCGCTAGTGGAAAGGACGCCCCGCCACAGGACCACCACACCAGCACCCCACCTCCTGCAGACGGAGAACCACCCCGCAAGCGGTCCCTGAGATCCAGGAACAGGACAGAGCACGATGGCAAGATCCCCGCCAAGAAATGAGACCACCCTGATTGTTATCCCACTGTCCCACTTTGTAACCCTGTCCATATTGGAACTGCCCCAGCTCCACTTCCTATGCCCATATGGGCAATGCACCTGTGAGACTAATAGACTGGACTCGGCCATGGATATTCCTCCACCATCAACCATCACCATTTTACCACCCCCTCCAATAATTAGCACTTCAATAAACACCCTTGAACCACAAAAATCTCTGGTGTCAGTCTGTGATTTTGAAAATGTGTATTAGCTATGACAATGACAAAATCCGTTACAAAACGTAATGTCAACATACCTATGTCACAAGTCCATGAAGGATGCAAGCAGATGACACACGTTGGTAACCACACCTGTGAAACCGTAATGGAAATGTACAACTCAGTTACCAAATAATGCTTGAAATAGACAGACAGGATAAAGGTAGAAGTGTGAAAGTAAATGTAGTAGTCAAGAAAGTGTTCTCACCTGTGTGTCACTGGAAATATTGCTGTATGACTGAGTCCCTGTTGTCAATGTCTTCTTCCTCTGCTTCCTCTTCATCACTGTCCACAGGCTCCACAGCTGCCACAACACCGTCATCTAGACCATCCTCCTGCAGAAAAGGCACTTGGTGTCGCAAAGCAAGATTGTGAAGCATAGAGCAGGCGATGATGATCTGGCACACCTTCCTTGGTGAGTACAATAGGGATCCACCTGTCATATGGAGGCACCTGGACCTGGCCTTCAGGAGGCCGAAGGTGCGTTCGATCACCCTCCTAGTCCGCCCATGGGCCTCATTGTAGCGTTCCTCTGCCCTGGTCCTGGGATTCCTCACTGGGGTCAATAGCCATGACAGGTTGGGGTAACCAGAGTCCCCTAATAGCCACACCTGGTGCCTCTGGAGTTGACCCATCACATAAGGGATGCTGCTATTCCCCAGGATGTAGGCGTCATGCACTGAGCCAGGGAACATAGCATTTACCTGGGAGATGTACTGGTCTGCCAAACATACCATCTGTACATTCATGGAATGATAACTCTTCCGGTTCCTGTACACCTGTTCACTCCTGTGGGGGGGGGGGGGGGGGCAGAGCTACATGGGTCCCATCAATGGCACCTATGATGTTAGGGATATGTCCAAGGGCATAGAAGTCACCTTTAACAGTAGCCAAATCCTCCACCTGAGGAAAAACTATGTAGCTCCTCATGTGTGTCAGCAGGGCAGACAACACTCTGGACAACACGTTGGAAAACATAGGCTGGGACATCCCTGATGCCATGGCCACTGTTGTTTGAAATGACCCACTTGCTAGGAAATGGAGCACTGATAGCACCTGCACTTGAGGGGGGATTCCTGTGGGATGGCGGATTGGTTACATAAGGTCTGGCTCCAACTGGGTACACAGTTCCTGGATTGTGGCACGGTCAAACCTGTAGGTGATGATTAAATGTCGCTCCTCCATTGTCAACAGGTCCACCAGCGGTCGGTACACCGGAGGATTCCGCCATCTCCTCACATGTCCCAGCTGACGGTGCCTAGGAAGCTCAACAGCGACCACAGAGTCAAGCAACTCAGAGGTATGTACCCACAGGTACACAGAACACAAAACAAAATCCAAAAAGTTGTCTGTAAGTGTGTTGAGTCCAGGCCTAGGTATGTGTGACGCAGTTGAAAATGAAGCCATGTGGGCCCCTGAAATGGCGGCTGCCTGACCTCTAAACTGGGACAATGGGATGTGAGGTAACTGCGCTGGCGTTGTACACCGTCGCGGTAGGCGGTCGAAGACCGCTGCGCAATGCTGCATTGGTTAACATTGGACCCTATGGGTCCCAGGAGCCAATGACGAAGTGCGCCGGCGGTGATGATACGCACCGCCGCAGACGTCACCGCTGCGGACGTCACCGCCATTTTCTATCTGTTCAATCACTCGATACCTGATCTTCGACAGGAGAGGACCTATACTGCAAGTGCTGCTGTGACCTCGGTCTGGAAGAGACAATGGCACGTGCGTCTGGGGAAAGGGCCCCTGCCTTCACTGCACAGGAGTTGGAGAAGCTCGTGGACGGGGTCCTCCCCCAGTACACGCTACTCTACGGTCCTCCAGACCAACAGGTGAGTACATAGGGTGCAAGTTGTATGGGCTATGGCTGGGTGGAGAGGGCTGAATGTAAGAAGGAAGGGGGCAGAGTTCTGCAAGCACGAAGGACTGTGAATGCATGTGACAGATGGCAAGGGTAGGGATGTGGGCCACTCACTTCGACAGTGCAGTTGCTAATGACATATCTTCTTCCCCTGTACATGTCATGTAGGTCAGCGCCCACCAGAAGGATATTTGGCATGCCATCGACAAGGACGTCCGGACCCTGGGGGTCCACCAGAGACGGAGCACCCACTGCCGTAAAAGATGGGAGGACATTCGCCGCTGGAGCAAGAAGACGACGGAGGCTCAGCTGGGGATGGCCTCCCAACGTGGGAGGGGTGCCCGTCGCACCATGACCCCCCTGATGTTCCGGATCCTGGCGGTGGCCTACCCTGAGTTGGATGGGCGCTTGAGGGCATCACAGCAGACACAAGGGGGTGAGTACACTCTCATTCTGCTGACTTTGCGCGCAGTGGAGGGGTCTGGGTGGGGGAGGAGGGCTGTGGGATTCCCTAGGCCAGGGCGAGTTCCGTAGGCTAGGCCCCTCCGTAATGCAGACCATGTGGAACTCCACCCCACCTCTGTAGAGTGCCAAGTACAGGTATACATGCCCCTGTGTCATCTATGTGTGCAGATGTCCACCATAGCCATGGAGGCCAGATCCCAGGAACTGCATCTGTAGAGCCCAACAGCACGGCGTAGTGCAGGGGGCTGCTGTGTCTGTATTATCCGCCAACGGTAGCGGTAAGTGATGCACTCAACCTGTCTTTCTTCTGTCACCCCCCCCCCTTTTTTGTGCTCTCCCTGTTCTTTTGTGCATCAGCATCATCGGGCAGAGGTACAGTGGCACCGGAGCACGAGGGGGCTGCATCCCACTTGGCCATGGAGGGCCACACCACGGACTCTGAATACACCAGTGGGACGGAGGGCGAGGGGAGCTTCACGGCGGTCACCGGATCAGCAACCAGCGACACGGACTCGTCCTCCGATGGGAGCTCCCTTGTGGTGGCGGCAACATCTGTGCCCCCCACTTCTACAGGTACAGCTGCCCCCCCCCCTACCAGCACTGCCCTCCCAGCAGCCCCTCAGCCTTCGCCCCGTGCCCGCTCACCCAGGAGGGTGGGCATCACCTTCGCCCCAGGCACCTCAGCCCCTGCCCCTGTCACCTCTGCTGCCCGCAGTGAGGAGGCCATTGACCTCCTCAGGTCACTCACTGTTGGGCAGTCTACCATTGTGAATGCCATCCAGGGTGTAGAAAGGGAGTTGGAACACACTAATGCATTCCTGGAGGGCATTCATTCTGGTCAGGCTGCCCATCATCGAACCCTGCAATCTCTGGCCTCAGCACTGATGGCAGCCATTGTCCCTGTGTCTAGCCTCCCCCCTCCAACTTCCTCCACCCAGACCCAATCCCCTGTACCTCTGCCTATCCCAAGCACACCATCAGACCAGCCTGCACACACCTCAACACACAAGGGAAGCTCCGGCAAAATAGGCACCACACATACCACAGGCACTCACACAAGCATCACCCACATACAGAAACAGCAACATCCACTGCCTCCACTGTGTCCCCCTCCTCCTCGTCTCCCTCCTCCCTCCCAGTGTCGTCTACACTTTCACCTGCATGCACTACCACTACAGCCACTAGGACTCGCACCAGAACACCCACCACCACACCCCGCTCACCTGCACTCACCACCCCCACTACCATTTACACGTCCCCTGTGTCCTCCCCCAGTGTGTTTGTGACGCCCCCTCCCAAAGTACACAAACGCGGGCACACACACACCCAACATCCATCCACTTCACAACAGCCTCCAGAACATTCACCAGCACCCAAATCATCAAAAGTTACACCTCCCACAACCACCTCCTCTTCCTCCACTCCCAGACCCCCTCCAGCTACCCGTCCCAGTGTTCGTCAGAAACTTTTCCTGAGCAACGTTGACCTCTTTCCCACCACCCCCCCCTCCAATTCATAGGTCCCGTAGTAGCACCTCAGCCAAAAAATCTCCGGTACCAGTGGTGCCTGTTAGAGGTATGTGGAGTGCACCGGCCACCAGGGCAGCCAGTGTGACACGGAGCCAAAGCACAGCCAGCCCCCCCCCCCTGTGAAGCACCAGAAGTTGGACAGTGCCCGACAGGAGAGTGGTAAGACTCCTGCCGGCAAAGCCGCTCACAAGGGTCCCGGGGGAAGTGTCGAGTCAGCTGTGACTCCTCCCAAGGTGGGGAAGGGGCAGAAGAAAGCGCCAAAGTCTGGGAAGAGCATCACGGCGGAGAAGGCTGCCATCATCCCCGCTGCCCAGGATGCCACCGACAGCCCCATCGTCACTGGTCAGGAGTCCACCGCCAGAGTTAGTGCCCAGGAGGGCAGTCCCATTGTCACTGGTCAGGAGACCACCGCCAGAGTCAGTGCCCAGGAGGGCAGTCCCATCGTCAGTGGTCAGGAGACCACCGCCAGAGTCAGTGCCTAGGAGGGCAGTCCAATCGTCACTGGTCAGGAGAGGGCAGTCCCATTGTCACTGGTCAGGAGACCACCGCCAGAGTCAGTGCCCAGGAGGGCAGTCCCATCGTCAGTGGTCAGGAGTCAGGAGACCACCGCCAGAGTCAGTGCCCAGGAGGGCAGTCCCATCGTCAGTGGCCAGGAGGCCACCGCCAGAGTCAGTGCCCAGGAGGGCCCCGGCAGCCACAGCCCCGCTGGGCAATGAGGGACCGCCATGGCAAACACCGCTGCACAGGTCAGAGACAGCAAAGTCAAGCACCGCTGAACAGGTCAAGCACCACTGAACAGGGCAAAGAGCGCCATGGCAAGCACCGCTGAACAGGTCAGAGACAGCAAAGTCAAGCACCGCTGAATAGGGCAAAGACCGCCATGGCAAGCACCGCTGAACAGGTCAGAGACAGCAAAGTCAAGCACCGCTGAACAGGGCAAAGACCGCCATGGCAAGCACCGCTGAACAGGTCAGAGACAGCAAAGTCAAGCACCGCTGAACAGGGGAAGCACCGCTGAACAGGGCAAAGACCGCCATGGCAAGCATCGCTGAACAGGGCAAAGACCGCCATGGCAAGCACCACTGAACAGGTCAGAAACTGCTAAGTCAAGCACCGCTGAACAGGGCAAAGACCGCCATGGCAAGCACCGCAACATCAAGCACCAGTAGCCCATATGCGCCAGGGGCAGTGACAGAACTGGGACCGTCACGGGGAGAGTGATGCACTCTGAGCACCAGTCCCCTTCCAGAACCTGTGGAGAACAGCATCCACTCCGTCTGTCCTTAACAGGGTGAAGCACTCTGGGCACCAGTCCCCCTCCAGAACCTGTGGAGAACAGCATCCACTACCTCAGTCCTTAACAGGATGGAGCACTCTGGGCACCAGTCCCCCTCCAGAACCTGTGGAGAACAGCATCCACTCCGTCTGTCCTTAACAGGATGAAGCACTCTGGGCACCAGTCCCCCTCCAGAACCTGTGGAGAACAGCATCCACTACCTTAGTCCTTAACAGGATGAAGCACTCTTGGCACCAGTCCCCCTCCAGAACCTGTGGAGAACAGCATCCACTACCTCAGTCCTTAACAGGATGAAGCACTCTGGGCACCAGTCCCCCTCCAGAACCAGTGGAGACTGTTATCCACTTGTGATACTGTGGCTTTGCACTCCCCAGGATGGTACAGTGGGCACACCACCCACTGCAAAGACTTGTGAGACTGTGGCTTTGCACTCCCCAGGATGGTACAGTGGGCAAACCACCCACTGAAAAGACTTGTGAGACTGTGGCTTTGCACTCCCCAGGATGGTACAGTGGGCAAACCACCCACTGAAAAGACTTGTGAGACTGTGGCTTTGAACTGCCCAGGATGGTACAGTGGACAAACCACCCACTGAAAAGACTTGTGAGACTGTGGCTTTGCACTCCCCAGGATACATCAATGGGCTTGGAGCCCCGTCGTGGATCTGGCGTGGTGTTGTCATCCGGCTGAGGTGCCCCCCCTTCCCTTCCCCGTGAGGTTCCTGTTGTATTTCGATCTGATGCCCCAGCAGTGTTCTCTCAGTTTCTGGACAGGTATTGTGTGTGGGCCTCGCCCATGCATTTTGGGCCCAGTGGTCCACAGACATTGAATGGTGCATACCTGCACTACTAATCGTGATGTATAAATTTTTGAATGTGTATATATATCTGCATATATTAGCTTACTGTATTTTGATACATTACAATGGTTGAACTCATTTCCTTTTGTCTTTGCATTCTTCCGGGGGGGTTGGGGGTTGTTACTATAATGTTTGGAAATGCATTGGTGTGTGTGTTGTAGTGTGCGAGGGTGGGGGTGGGGGTGTTGCGTGTGTGTGTCCCTGACTTTTGCCTTCCCCCTACCCTATGTCGTAGGTGCAGTACTCACCTCTGTCTTCGGCGGCGGCATTGCTGATGATCGTAGAGGAGCAGGAAGACTATCGCAGGGAGTATTTGGAGTTTCGGCTCCATGGTGCCCTCCTTCCTCGTGGAGTGTGTTAAGGTGAGCATTTTCCCATTGAAATGGCTGTTTCCGCCGTGTTTTTATCCACGGTGAATCCGCCCCGGAAAAGGTGGCGGATTAACCTGTTGTAATACTGTGGGCGGTACTTTGTCTTCCGCCTGTCTGTTGGTGGTGACCGCCGTGCTGCTTGTCTGTGTTAAAGTGGCTGTCTTTGTTGGCGGTTTCCGCCACGGTCATAATTCCAATTTTTTTTTCGCTGGCCTGTTTGCAGTCTTACCGCCGCTTTAACACCGTCCGCCAGGGTTGTAATGACCCCCATAAAGTATTAGCGCATCTAGTCCAGTCTAGGTGGCTTGGTAAAGTGCCTAATCTCAGTGTGGTGGTTAGTAGTAAGCATTGGAACTGGCATTTGGCAGACCCAGCAGGGGCAGTCATTGGCGTGAGCCTTTCTGTCTTCCTGAAAAATAAGCTAGGCCTGTGTACTTGTCTTTTTACAAATCAACCACTGGTGAAAATCATCTCGAAATGCAGGACAAAATTGGTATTGGTCGAGGAAAATGTAAGCGAGAAAGTTTTGCTAATGACAGGTACCGTTTTTTTATTTCTAGATTTTCTTATAGATTTACTAATATCTCATGCAATGTAGTACAACAACCTAAGTTGTTGGGTTGCGTCAGAGGGAGAGAGCAGGACTATCTACTAAGAAATGGAGCTGCAGCTTTACTTCCAAAAGTTGGCACCAAACTTTGCTACGTTGAGCCAGCACAAACCTTTGCACCGTAGTCCATTGGTGGTTAGCATAGATTAGTATAAAATACTGTGCTTAGATTTACTTTAAAGCTTCCCCCAGTGCTTAATTTGTAAATAAAAATGTGCCGGTGCCCAAAGCCCTCAACTTAAACAAGCGGCTGCTGCAATTAAATGTGGGAACACGGAATACTGAGGCGGCGTAATCCTGAAGCCAACCCGGGACTCTTTAATCCATTTACAGCCACTCCTCGCCCCTTCAGCTCACTCCTGCAGCTTTCTACGTTCTCCCTTTGGACGCTTTTTTGTCTTTCCCGTAAGTGTCTTTTACTCGTAGCAAATGCTTGAGGCAGAAGAATAAGCCCTGGCCCTCAAAAATAAGTGCCGGTGCTCAGCACGGAAACAACAAGCACAAATTAAGCACTGCTTTCCCCACTTTCTATGTATGCTGTGCAGACCAGCACACGTGCAAAGTTAGAAACGTTTGGAGAAATGACAACTTTTCCTCTCTTTGCACCTGCCTCAAGAAGGCTTATTTTGTTGGTGCAAATCCCTGCCTACAACTTAGTAGACAGGGCGTTGGATCTAGACTCTTGGGTGGCTGCATGCGAATGCCCATGCACCACCCATGTGAGGCCGCCTTGACGGCAAGTCATGCATGGCACTAGTTTGAGTTATTGTTAGGCAACTTCCCACGGCAAATCAAGTTTTGCCTCGGATAGTAAATCTGAATCAACATGTTGCACTGTTTGTGTCTCTATAGTGACTTTGTACTGGTGCAAAGTGTTGATAAATCTGTCCCTAACTTCGTAACTCTGCAATTTAGTACATGAGGTAGCAACACCACAGCTTGAAAATGCAGAGCGGTGGAGGGAGCTGTATGTTTTAGGTCTTTAGTACCCACAGCTCTTGACCTAACACTAGCAATTACAAAGATAAGGTATGCTGTGTACATCGTAAATGTAGTTGAAAATGAGTGCAGGGACCTGCTCTGCTCCCAGGACTAGTGCTTAATGGATTCATTATGCATGGTCACTGAATGTCAATCATATGCCAGGCTTCCTAGCAACAAGGTGGCATGCTTCACCTTTGCTGTACAAATCCCATTTTATTCATTCATTCGTTCATTCATTCCATCCATCAATTAATCCTTACTTTGTTTATTCTTTCACGCCGTGGTTTCTATGGCTTCTCATTTACTGGCTGCACAGCAGCAGTAGGAAGTTGTTGAAAGGCTAATTGTGAGCCTAGTAATGTAAGACTTGTAATGCTATGTGGGGTCAAAGTGCATGTGATGTCACTCCTTCTACCTCTAGTATGTCACTGAATGGTCCATGCAGTAGACCAGTGCGCCTGAAAGACTGAAATAATTGGGGCGAAGTCACAAGGTTTCATAGGTAGAATAGTTTGTGCAAAAAGATTATACCAAAATAAACAGCATAAGAACGCAGGAAGGAAGCATGTCCAAAGATTTAGAGGTGAGGCAGGCTCCTGCAGTGTGTAGATGGAGATGGGACACAGTGACTGTCCCTGGCTCCAGACACAAGGGGCCATATTTATACTTTTTGACGCAAAACTGCGCTAACGCAGTTTTGCGCCAAAAAAAATAGCGCCGGCTAACGCCATTCTGAAGCGCCATGCGGGCGCCGTATTTATTCAATGACGTTAGCCGGCGTTAGCCGCCGGCGCTGTCTGGTGTGCGTTAAAAAAAACGACGTACACCAGGCAGCGCCGGCGTAGGGGGAAAATGGCGTATGGGCGTCCACAAATGGTGCAAGTCAGGCTGAGGCAAAAAAATCGCCACAACCCGATTTGCGCCATTTTTTTATGATGCCCATCCCCCATTGAAATGACTCCTGTCTTAGCAAAGACAGGAGTCATGCCCCCTTGCCCAATGGCCATGCCCAGGGGACTTCTGTCCCCTGGGCATGGTCATTGGGCATAGTGGCATGTAGGGGGGCACAAATCAGGCCCCCCTATGCCACAAAAAAATTATTTTAAAAAAAACTTACCTGTACTTACCTTAATGTCCCTGGGGTGGGTCCCTCCATCCTTGGGTGTCCTCCTGGGGTGGGCAAGGGTGGCAGGGGGTGTCCCTGGGGGCAGGGGAGGGCACCTCTGAGCTCATTCTGAGCCCACAGGTCCCTTAACGCCTGCCTTGACCCAGGCGCTAAAATCCGGCGCTCATGCGGGTTTTTTAGACCCGCCCACTCCCGGGAGTCATTTTTGCCCGGGAGTATAAATACGACGCATATGCATCGGAGTCATTTTTTAAGACGGGAACGCCTACCTTGCATATCATTAACGCAAGGAAGGTGTTCACGCAAAAAAATGACGCTAACTCCATGAACTTTGGCGCTAGACGCGTCTAACGCCAAAGTATAAATATGGAGTTAGTTTTGCGTCGAATTTGCGTCGAAAAAAAAACGACGCAAATTCGGCGCAAACGGAGTATAAATATGCCCCAAGGTACCTCTGGACTACTTATTTTGTTAAACATAGAAGTTTGTCCGAAAATAAGTTTGTACTTATTTTGTTAAACATAGAAGTTTGTCCGAAGCATCTGTACAACATAATATAATATAACGGAGTAGTGATCCAAAAGAAAGATTAACAAAATTCATAAAAACTATCACTCTAAAAAAAACGAAAAAGATAAAAAGAACATATCCCAAAGGCAGATCAAGCTCAGTTAGAAAAAGCAATTCCAAAAAGAAATGTTTTCAATTCCACTGATTCTAGATAACATTGTAAAACCGTTTTTTATTTGGTGTGGTTCTCCCCAGTGAACTAATGCAACTAGAGAATATTTATTTTAATGTGGTTTCATTAAAGTGGGGAAAGTTCTCAAGAACTTCCCCAGGTGACCCATAAATTACTGTCAGTTCCTCGACAAAAAAGTACTGCCTGTATTGTAAAGAAAATATTTGTTACGTCTCACAAAATCATCATAGTTTGAACCTAACGTATCAGTCTGAAATCGTCCAACATGATTTCGGAATGTTGATTAAATAATATCATGTGTTTAGAAATGATTATGATGTAGTCAAAATCCTTGCAGAATTTCCTGAAAGTGAAAATCAGTACCAAAGCCTTTATGAATTCTCATGAAATGACCTGGCCCAGAATCAAGTAAAATGTAGGTACATCGTCATGTTAAATTATCTATTGAGAGAGTTTCTCTAGTGGGATGATGGTGGATTCTCCATCTTTTCTATGATTAGTTCAGTTTTAGATGTAAATATGGATGGGTACCACATTGGTGCATTGTCGATTCAGGTTTCCAAACCTTTACTAGTTAGCTCCTCTGCAGAGGAAACAACTTTGTAGGTGACAAAGTTAGTGAAACACCCATTCAATCTTTGGCCTCCCCCGTGAAAAATTCCTACTGGTTGATGAAAGGTTTAATTCTTCTTGACCAGACATCCATAGTGTGCCACTTTATTTTTATTTTAGTCACCCTACTTTGTATACTTATAAGTTACACTTTAGCTGTGACTTATCAATATATAAAAATAGCTTTTCTTTGCTACGTGTTATTGCAGTGCCTTTTAATTGCAGCCCAGTCAGAGCACAGTAGCGCTTCTGATGGCCATATATTTTTGTCATATATGTGAATGTTGTAAATACACACTATCGCCTACATATGACATTTAACACCCTTGTCACCGGTGCATTTATGCACCCTCTGCTATAGATTTACAGGAAAGTTAATAGACCAATGGGATGAAACTAAGGGACAGATTTACGAAAAGTAGCGCTGCACCTCTTGTGCCCCTTAGCGCCCCCTAACGCCACCATGTGTGCACTGTATTTAAAATTCAGCGCACCATGGCAGTAGTTAGGGGACTATCATAAATGTTTTATGCTGCTCCGGCGCTTTGCAGGAATAGCGTCAAAAACTATGACGCTAATCCTGCAAAGCACCCAGAGGCCCTTTGAAACCAATGGGAGCCTCCCTTTAATGCCTGCTCTTAGCAGGCGTTAAAAATTCAGATAAAATTGACGCAAAGAAATCTCTTAGATTTATTTGCGCCATTGTTTCTGCCCCTCTAGCGCCGGAACGCCCCCCCTTGCATACATTATCACTGGCGCAGGCATAATGTGGCGCAAGGGCTTACAAAGTGGCACAATGCAAGCATTGCACCACTTTGTAAATATGGTGCAGCATTTTTGGCCTTCCAACGCCACATTAGTGTAAAAACTTGACGCTTATGTGGCATTGGAATGGCGCTGGGCCCTCCTAAATCTGTGCCTAAGGTTTCGAATACCATTTTAGGGCTAGAACACATGCACTGTGGAACAGTATCAATAGCACAGGGCACCGTCAAATATACAGTCCAATAAAAAGGTGGAAAATCCGGGGTCACCATACAGACAAGACACATTTGCTATAACAATATTGTAATATGCTGAGTATATATGCCCAGAGAAGGTCCATCCATCCATACATCCATCCACCTTTCTTTCTAGTAGGACATTCTTTAGTGTTCATAGGACATGGCAAGGTCTGCTTTCTAAAGAGAAGAGCATTTCTTGAATAGTCTCTTCGCATGTACAGGGACAGAAACATTTAAGAAGAAAAAGAAAAAACGAGGCCATTCAAACTCCCACATTTCTGCCCCCCCCCCATAAAAAAAGATGTCAAAAGATGTTAAGGCACCTTTGCTGTCAAGCAAATATAATTTTTAATTTTATTTATCCCAAAATAGTATTCTCTTGCATTGATAAAATCTAAAATATTAGCAAGTTCACAATTTGATTTACGGATTTCATGATGTGCCCGTTCTTCTAAGCAATTTTCCATACATCGGATCTAATTCACTGTGACTTGCCTTTCACCTTTTTAATGTGCACCGGCTAAAATGACAGGTTTAGTGACCACTGGGCAAAAACAATTGATACGATTTGACATTCATGTTATAATAAAATGTTACACTCATTATTCCTTGTGACAGCTGAGAGGGAAGGTATTTTATGCTGTGACAGCGTGTCAAGGTGTCCACCCGGCACAGATGTATGAGCCTTAAGAAAAGAGCAGGAACATCATGGTGCGTCAGGTTCTGCTATCCCAGGAACAGAACGGAACGCGATGTGCACAGAAAGTGGCAAAATGAACACAGATGCGCGTTTCCTACCGGCTCGTGCACAATGGGATCTGTCTATCTTATCCTCTATCAATTTCGGTGTCTCCTGTCTGCACTGCTTACCTGCCTGTAATTTTTTTTTGTGTATATACAGGGCAAACTCGACTCAGATATTGGAGTGCTTTACGTTACACAAGGTCACACTCATGGGGGCATATTTTCTTTTCTTGCGCCCCTTTGTGCCCCCCCTAACGCCACCGTGCGGGCGCCGCATCTAAGATTCGGCGCACCATGGCAGTAGTTAGGGAACTAGCGTGAGAATTTTTTATGCTAATGCAAAGCACCCAGAGGCCCATTGTAACGAATGGGAGCCTCCTTTTAACACCTGCTCAAAGCAGGTATTAAAAGTGCCGATAAAAATGACGCAAAGAAATCTCTTAGATTTCTTTGACCATTCTTTTGCCCCCCCCCAACAGAGGAAAGCCCGCTTTGCATACATTATGCCTGGCGCAAGCATAATGTAGGAGAGAGGGTTACAAAGTGGCGCAATGCATGCATTGTGCTACTTTGTAAATATGGCGCATCGTTTTTGGCCATCTAACGCCACATTACCATAAAACAATGATGCTAATGTGTCTTTAGAATGGCGCTAGGCCCTCTTAAATCTGAGCCATTTTTTTTTAGAGCTGGGGTTAGTAAAGAACTTTTGATAAAAAATAAAATAAATATATATGTATATATATATATATATATATATATATATATATATATATATATATATATATATATATATATATATATATATGCTTACTTAAGGTTTTAGTCAGCTGTCTTCATTCATTGGTCTGTTGGTGTGTCATTCACAGTTTGCTTCTGCCCCCTACGGCATGCAGTATAGGGAGGGTTGTCAGCCCACTTCAGCCACTGGGTAACTTTACTTTGAGTGACTGTATTTCGCTTTCTCACAGGGAGCATCCGCACACAAGGTAGTTCAGTGTCACCTTTTTTGTTTTTAGGTGGAGCTTTCAAACTCTTGTATATACTTTGGTATATACTTCAGTGAGGGCTTAAACTCCACCCACGCTTTTCATTTGTTTGTTTCAGTGTCCTTTAAAAATCTGTACCTGTTAGTGGTCAGTCCAGCCTCTTTGTTCCTCTCTTTGCCTTTGCTTCCTCCCGCCAGAGCAGGGACTAAGGGTCAGATGTATGTAGTTTTGGCTTTGCGATTTCCTAATAGCGAATCTTAACGATTCAATATTAGGAAATCGCAAACTGGCATGTATAACTGGGTTTAACACTGTTTGTGATTCCCAGTCAGGTCACAAATGACCTGCCTTCTCAATATTCATGAAGTAGGTCGCAATTTACAACTCCATTAGGAATAGCTGCACTCACAGGGATGTTGGCCTACTGGGGATGGCAGACAACCACGTATGTGACAGCTTTTTTTTTTAAAAAGCAGTTTTTTTAATACAGCCCATTTTCCTTTAAAAGAAAATGGGATGCATTTCAAACAAAAAAAATAAAGTTTTCTTTCGTTTTTTCAGAGTGGGTAGTGGTCTGTGGGACCACTGCCTGCTCTGAAAAAATATTTTTTGCTTCCATTCAAAAAGGGGAAGGGGTTCCTTGGGGACCCCTTCCCACTTGCGAATGGGCTACCACCAAATTGAAATTGGTGGTAAATGCGATTGTTTTGCGACCGCATTCATGGTCGCAAAACAATCTTACATACCCCTGCAACTCGCTTTGAGGAAGGACACCCTTGCCATTCTAGGTTCTAAAGACCAACTAGAGATTAAATCCGAGGCATTTCTATAACGTCCAACAAAACAGATAGAGGATCCAACCCATTAACACGTCAGACGTAAATCATGTGGCAAATAGATTATTATAAAAATGCCTTTATTATGATCAGATTCCACTCGTTCACTGAGCCATCATTCACGCCGCCATCATAGACGTATGTCGATGCAATCTTACAATCTTGATTATTGTGTTATGTATGAAAGACTCTCTTGGTATTGTATTATTGAATTCTATAAATATTTAATTTGAATAATAAGAAATAGGGGATATTATAAATAGATTGAACATTCCTCTTATGTTTATCACAGTCCTGGGTTTCATGTATTGTTTTATATTTGGGATGGAGAAACCTTTTTTGATCTTACAGTCCCAGGGTGGGGTTACATTCTTTACTAAGCAAGAGGAGAGTGAGTATGAATGGTGTGTTTGAGGTGTTGAGTAGTATACATTTTATGGAATAGGAGGGAGGGGTTTTGACAAGAGTTTATTGATACATTGTATTACAATAGGTTTTTATTTATGTTTATCAATTGTTGACTATAATAAAGAAGGATAATTTCATTATAAAATATGTTAGACTTTTCATCCTTAGCGTGGTCTCCCTTAACTTTTTTGCCTCTGTTTCCCAGGTTGTGGATGTGTGCTGGACTCTGTTTTTGCTGTATTTGTTACTCTGGGCACATTACCACTGCTAACCAGTGCTAAAGTGCAAGTGCTCCTATATTAAATATATGTGTAATTGGATTTCCATGATTGGCATATTTGATTTACTAGTAAGTCACTAGTACAGTGCACTAGAGGTGCCCAGGGCCTGTAAATCAAATGCTAATAGTGGGCCTGCAGCACTGGTTGTGCCATCCACATTAGTAGCTCTGTAATCATGTCCCAGACCTGCCACTGCACTGTCTGTGTGTGCAGCTTTTAACTGTAAATTCGACTTGGCAAGTGTACCCACTTGCCAGGCCTAAACCTTCCCTTTTCTTACATGTAAGACACCCCTAAGGTAGGCCCTAGGTAGCCCCAAGGGCAGGGTGCAGTGTATGGTTAAGGTAGGACATATAGTAATGTGTTTTATATGCCCTAACAGTGAAATGCTGCTAAATTCGTTTTTCACTGTTGCAAGGCCTGTCCCTCTCATAGGTTAACATGGGTGCTACCTTTAAATATGATTAAAGTGTACATTTCCTTTGGGAGTGGATAGACACATGGAGTTTGGGGTCTTTGGGCTCACAATTTAAACAATCATCTTTTAGTAAAGTTGATTTTAAGATTGTGTGTTTGAAAAGGCCACTTTTAGAAAGTGGGCATTTTTCTTGCTTAAACCATTTCTGTGACTCTGCCTGTTTGTGGATTCCCTGTCTGGGTCAGTTTGACAGTTGGGCTGGTTGCACCTCTCACTAGACAGTGACACAAAGGGAGCTGGGGTGTAGCCTGCATTTCCTGATGAGCCATCTGTGCTAGGAGGAAGGGCAGAAGTAGTCCCTTACACCTGAAAGGGCTGTGCCTGACCTCACACAATGCAATCTCCAACCCCCTAGTGTGTGTCTGGGGCCTGGCCTGGGCAAGGCAGGATTTCACAAACAAGAGAGACTCTCCTTTGAAGTAAACCTACTTCAAAGGGCAAAATGGGTATAAGAAGGCCAAGCAAAACCACAGACTTTAGAACACTTCTGGAAATCAAGAGGAACCTCTGCCTGGAGAAGAGATGAAGAGCTGCCCTGCCTGGGAATGTGCTTTGTGGAGCTATTCTACAGTTGCTGCTTCTGCCTGTGCTAGAGGACAAAGACTGGACTTTGTGTGCCTTCCGTCTTGTGAAGAACTCACAAAGGGCTTGATTTAGAGCTTGACTACTGTTATTTGAAGTCTCAAGGACAGCAAAGACTTCTCTCTCCCATCACCTGGAGCCTCTGCTGAGACTCCTGCCCTGCCAAGTGGTGCCCATCCAGTTCCTGGGCCCCTGAAAGGAGAAGTTGGCAGAACAAGAGTAAGAAATCCACGCACAGACCGCCATGCAGGGAAAAGATCGATGCAACTCCGAGATGAGGCTGAAAAATCAATGCACTGCCAGCTTTGCGGCTGAAAATCCACGCTCGCCTGCAGTGCGACTGGAAGATCGGCGCATGAAGCTGGAGAAATGACGCGCAGCATCGGTGACGGTGGCAGGTGAGATCGCATCCCGCGCTGCGTAGTTTTCGGATCATCGTGGGGCTGGATTTCCGACGCAAATATCACTGGGTGTGTAAAAACAATGTAAGGCCTGCCCAGACCTGAGAGTGCTGACCGGATCGACGCATCACTCTCCTGCGGAGAGAAGAAACAACACACGCCGACCCAACTGAAGGAGAAACGATGCAAGGTCTCGCTTGTGAGTGATATCGACGCATCGCAAGCCCTTTTTGACGCACACTTGCCCGTGAGGGGTTATTTTTAACTGGCTCAAGGTACATTTTCCCGCTAACAGCGTTAGCGTTGTGTTTAAAATTACATGAAGACTCTTTTTGCATTTTTATTGATAACTTGACTTGTGTTTTGTGGATTTTTGTAATTTTAGTCTTGTTTTGTTTAGATAAATATGTTCTATTTTTTTTAACCTGTGTTGTGTCATTTTGTAGTGTTTTCATTGAGTTACTGTGTGTGTTGGTACAAATACTTTACACCTAGCACTCTTAAGTTAAGCCTGCCTGCTCGTGCCAAGCTACCAATGGGGTGAGCGGGGGTTAGTTGAGGGTGATTCTCTTTTACCCTGACTAGAGTGAGGGTCCTTGCTTGGACAGGGGGTAACCTGTCTGCCAATCAAAGACCCTATTTCTAACAAAATAAAATAGATTGACATTTATATTAGATTTATTATTGACATATGTGTATACCATCCTTTTTTGGACATAAGGATTCGTTATTTGCAACCCAAGGTAGGATGTGGGGGATTTCCTTCTATATTGGACTTTTTCCCCATCCCACTTCAAAATCAGTATAGTTTTTCAGGGAACCCTTGATTTGTTATGATTGGTTGTCAACTCTGCTCCAAAGCTAGGGTGCTAGTATGCAGCCCGTGGTGTTAGGGCTCTAAACACAAAACATCAATAGCCAAACCCTGCCTCTGCCGGCTGACTTGACCAGCTTATGCTTTGCAGCAGTGGCTATCACTCAGTGTAGGGAGGAACCCAACTATCTCCCCTGACATTCCACCCCCCCGCACAGATGACATTCATTGCCTATCATTGCAGTGTGTTAACCTTACACCCAGCGTTTGCTGTAGTGTCCAACAAAATTTCCCGCCAGCTTTTATACAAGATCTATATTGTAGTGTTTTTTTTGGGAGGGAGAGCTTTGTGTTCGCTTGTGAGATCCAGCTTTACATTGGACTTTCGTGGGTTTTGAGTGCTGCAGTGCCTCAGAAACATGCCACTGACTAGCACATGGAGGAAGGCTTCATGCTGGTATATCATTGGCTTTAATCGACTTTCTTTAACAATTGTACACACTGTTCTTTCTGTTCTCTGATCTACAGCTTGCCTACTAAATCTCAAATGGAGATTATTTCCTGGTTGTTTTCTGTACAAAGATTGTGCTCTTTTTCTTTGAAATCCTAATATTGTGCAGAGGGCAGATCAGTGAATCTATACCATGCGAAGCAACATCTGTCATTCTTGATATGGGAAATGAATGAGGCACCTTCCTGGAGAAGGAGGTGTTGCTTGAGTATTAGGTAAAACCAGGTACACTGGAATTATGTGGCAGGAGTTGGCTACATCATGAAGCGAGAAAAGGCAAATTGTGCGGTGTAATGCAGCACATTTTGTGATAGTATTAGTTCATTATTTTGTCATTTTCATGCATGGTAACACTCCCTGGTCAAGGATTTCATCTCATTAGTACCAGTTGCTTAACAACCAAATACAGCAATAAGCAACTAGAAGATAATAAGTCAACTTTTGCAAAGACACTTCCACTGTGGCAACACATCACAGTGTTTTTAGTAACTTTATATTCTTTTGATCTAGAAATATTTTTGGAAGGTTAAAATCTGCAGATTGTGCAGCATAGGATGGATTATGTGGCTAATCGCTAATAATTATGCAGAATATGCTACGGCAACAGAATCACATAATTCCAGTGGCCCTGCATAAGACTAAAGCATATGGCTGATCTTAATTTTTATTTAATTATTATGTGCTTTGTATGTCTTCCTTGGCATTGTGTGCTGTCGGACGTTTGTTAAAGCATATGTAAGGGGAAGTCTCAACCAGCAGTTTCCTCTGCAGGTGGCACTCTCTTACAGCAAAGCAATTAAACTCTCTCTCACCCATCTATCTCGCTCACTCACACACTATTCCTACCTCACTAATATAGTTAACGTCAGGTCTTCAAGCACAGTTTCTTTTACATGCCTTTTCAAAGTTTCCTTCCCTCAAACACATGCTATCATCCTTTCTTAGTGTGTCTTCTGCATATGCAAAGGCTCCCTCTTTAGGCATCTGTGGTCCCCTCTCCCTTCCCCTTCTTTCTCTCTTTCTCACACACTATTTCTGCTTCTCTGTCTCAAGATCAATAACTATTACTTACACAAACTACCTATCCCTCTCATTCTTCCTTACTGTCTATTCTCTGCAGCTCTCAACACTATCTATTCACCATGCCACATAGATCTACTACACAAATACACTAAACAACACACAATTACACACCACACAAGTAAACAACTAACAAGACCTATGCAGCACACATAAATCCACTACACACCACATACATCCAGCACAAAACAAAACACACAGGTAAAAAAACATTATCACTTACAATGGCAGTAGCTCTAACTCTCACAAATGTGAGAACTACTGCATTGCAAATGCTTGTTATTTTATTGCTCCCATGTTGCCTTTGTGATTAGAGTCTGATATGAAAGCAGAATGCTTTCTACCAGCTATTCCATGTGGAGCACATTCCAGTTTTATCAATTTATATGTCCTGCTAATGGTGTTGTAAATTCCTTATGAAATGGCCTTTGTTTTTCTTTTTTGACTGATTTTATTTTTCATCATGCCAAGTTCCATTTGAAACTGTTTTCATGAAGTTGTCATTTTTTTTCTATGCATGTAATGAAGTGGATTTCAAGATGCACTCCTGTAAGTTGTTCTGGTAGGGTATTTTAATTGGGAGCTACAGTTCTATTTGTAAAGCAATTTAGTCCACATGTTCTGTTTGTATGGATTTCTAGTTTGGTTTCAGTGCTCTTGTATTTCAATATATTTGTAAACCAGTTTAGTCTGCATGTCCTGCTTGTATGGCCTTCTTGTGTGCATTCAGTGCTCCTGTATGTCCTGCATATATAGACATTTACCTATTATATTAATAATTTTAACTCTGCCACTTATTCAGTTTTCTTGATCTATCTATCTATCTATCTATCTATCTATCTATCTATCTATCTATCTATCTATCTATCTATCTATCTATCTATCTATCCATCGTTGAAACTGTGTCTATCTGTCTGTCCATCTACCTTTGTAACTCTATTAGTCCATCTGTCCATCTGCCTTTGCAACCCTATCTGTCCGTCTCTCCAACAACCTTTGCAACTCTATATATCTATCTTGGCAACTCTATCATTTCAATTCTACCTGTCTGCCTGTCTGTGCAAGTCACTCTGTCTGTCTCTGCACGCCTCTGTCTGTCTGTGCAAGAGTCTGTCTGTGCAAGAGTCTATCTGTCTGTGCAAGTATCTCTCTCTGCATGTGCAAGCCTCTCGCTATATGTCTATGCAGGCCCCTGTCTGTCAGTGCAAGTTTGTTGTCTGTCTGTACAAGCCTCTGTCTGTCTGTCTGTGTAAGGCTTTCTGTCTGTCTCTCTAACCATCTATTCCTGTCTGTCTGTGCAAACCTTTCTGTAGAAGCATCTCTGTCTGTCTGTGCAATCCTATCTGTCTGTGCAAGTGCGTCTGTCTGTGCAAGATACTCTGTCTGTCCATCTGTGCAAACATGTATGCCTGTGAAAGCCTCTTTGCCTGTCTGTACAAGCCTCTTCGTCTCTGTACAAGCCTCTGTCTCTCTGCTAAGTATCTCTTTCTGTTTCTCTGTGCAAGCCTCTGTTTGTCTGTGTTAGCTTGTCTGTCTGTGTAAGTCTTTCTGTCTGTCTGTCTAAGTATCTCTGCGTGTCTGCCTCTGTAAGCCTGTCTGTCTGTGCAAGACTCTATCTGTCTGTGCAATCTTCTCTGCCTGTCTAAGCAAGCCTCTCTGTCCACCTGTCTCTCTGTGCAAGCCTCTCTTTTTGTCTGGGTGTGCAAGCCTCTCTGTCTGTGCACGTCTGTCTGTCTGTCTGTGAAAACCCCTCTGTCTGTCTGTGCAATCCTGTATCTGTCTACCTGCCTCTCAGTGCAAGCCTGCCTGTCTGGGCCTCTCTGTTTGTGAAAATCTGTCTGTGCAATCCCATCTGTGTGCAAGACTGTCTGTCTGTACCAGCTGCTCTGTCTGTGCATGCCTCTTTGTCTTTCAGTCTCCCTGTGCAAGCATCTCACTCTCTGTCTGATAAGTCTCTCTTTTTGACTGTCTGTCTGACTGTTCAAGCCTCTATTTTTGTTTGCCTATGCAAACCTGTCTGTCTGTCTATGCAAGCCTGTCTTGTCTGTCTGTGCAAGCTGCTGCCTGTCTGGCTGGCCGTGCAAGCCTCTCTCTCTCTCTCCACACCTCTGTATGTCTGTACAAGCCTTTATCTCTGTGTGTGTGTCTGCTTGTCTGTCTGTGCAGCTCACTGTCTTTCTGTGCAAGCGTTTCTGCCAGTCTGCCTAAGCCTCCATGCCTGTCTGTCTCTGCAAGTCTCTCTCCCTGTGCAAGCCTCTTTGTCCATCTGTCACTCTGTGCAAGCCTCTGTCTGTCTGTTTTCTCTTTTTGTCTGTCTGTGCAAGCCTTTCTGTCTGTCTCTGTAAGGCTCTGTCTGTATCTGCAATCCACTCTGTCTGTACAGCCACTCTGTCTGTCTGTGCAAGCCTCTGCCTGTCTGTCTATGCAAACCTCTGTCTATGCAAGTTTATCTCTTTGTGTGTGCAAGCCTCTCGCTGTCTGTGCATTTCTCTAGATCTCTGTCTGTGCAAGCTTGTCTGTCTGTCTGTGCAAGCCTGTGTCTGTTTATCTGTCTGTCTCTGCAAGCCTTCCTGTATGTCTAATCATCAATATCTGTCTGTCTGCAAGCATCGATGTCTATCTACACAAGCCTCTCTGTCTATGCATGCTGATCTGTCTGTGCAAGCTTTGTTGTCTATCTGTGCAAGACTCACTGTCTGTCTGTGCATGCCCTCTGTCTGTCTTTCTCTCTGTGCAGGCCTCCATCTATCTGCTAAGTCTCTCTGTCTGCTATATATCTCTTTCTGTCTGTCAGTGCAAGTCTCTCTTTCTGTCTGTCTGTGCAAGTCTGTCTGCCTATGCAGGCCTCTCTGACTGTCTGCCTAAGCCTCTCTGACTGTCTATCTGTGCAAGCCTCTCTATCTTTCAGTGCAAGCCTGTCTGTCTATGCAAGCCACTCTTTCTGTGCAAACCTCTCTGTCTGCCTGTGCAAGCCTTTGTCTGTCTGTGCAAGCCTCTCTGTACAAATGTTTCACAAACATATTCCAAAAAAGCATTAGCAAATGCCCGGTGGTTGTATCCAACAGCAAACCCATTGGATGTTTAGGTCTGGTGTTAGTGAAGACCTTTTGACTTTTCCACAGCTATGTGTATTTGTATAGGGATTTTCAGCTGGACATCATCCATTAGTCTGTTATTATGTCATTCACATTTTTTTCCAACCACTGCAGCGTGCATCATGGGGCACTGGGTTAGGACACCGCAGGCACTGGCTGATTTAACTTTGAATTATAGCATGCTGCCCTTTCACAAGAAAGCATACAAAAACCGTGGTGGATGGAATGCTTGATTCTGTCTCAGCACTAGTAATTATTGGGCCGCATTCCACTCCATCGTTATTCTGCACAACATGCGACCTCAGTTTGCACCAAGCAATATGCAAATCAGTCTTGACCCTGCTCCAATGGGAACAGTCCAGCACAAACTGACAGACCAGGTCCTATCTGAAACAGAAAACAAGCAACCCAAGAGCGGTTTCTCACCAATTAGGGCTCTTTAGCCAGGTATAGCTTTCACAAGAAGCACATCCACTCACAAAGTAGTCCTCTTCAGCATCTGTGACTACTATGGTAATATGTGCTTTTTTGAAACTAAGATTTCTTCCCCCCCAAAAAAAGAATAATAAAAAGAAAACTTACCTTTTCCCTCGCCGCGCCACTCCATCCGCACTGCTCTCCTCCGTCGTTGTAGGCACAGGCTTCCAGTCTGCCCTGCGGCCAATCCTGACGCTCCTCAAAGCAGCGTTCGGATTGGCTGGAAGCACCCAGCAAGGGCACTGCCAGGCAGACTGGGAGACTATGCTTGCCCTCTCCAGCCCAACAAATGTGCCCTCCCCCTCTGTCACCGTGCCCCCACCCACTTTTATAGTAAAAACATAATAAACCAGTTTTATTATGTTTTTACTATAAACGTTTTGCAGCTCCTGCTGCTGGGGGAGAGACTCTCGAGGAGCCGCACCTGGTCACACAGTGGCACCCCATGAGTTGGCAAAGCTCTTGCCAGCTTATCTATATCTGTATGCCTCTGTCTTTCCGTCTGCTCATTTGTGCCTGCATGCAGGTCTGTCTGTCTTTGACTCCATGTCTGTTTTCCACCTGTCTGTCCTGCCTGTCTGTATCTCTTCATTTTAAAAAAAACTACTCATTAGCTTAATCTATGTGCGTCTCTATTTTTGTATGCTTTTGCCTCTGTATACATTTTTACTATATATATATTGTGCGATTACAACATCTGTGTCGCCGTTCTGCGCTTTTTAACCTGCTGAGTGACAACGCGATATTAACAAGTTTTAATATTAATGGATGTGTTTGAAGGTTTGCAGCTTTCACGATCCTATTTGTATAATCGAATAAAGCATTTTGACTGATTGTCTATAAATCTCAGATCTGAAGAACCTCTCGATAGCTTCGTTTTAGTTTGCAATTATTTTGGCCCTGCCCCGTCCAACCTACAGAGAAGAGGTCCCTCAACTTAGTTTAATTGGAACCACCTGCTAGTGGAGATAGAGACAAGTCTAACCTTAGGACCTCCTTTGTGGGTTAATTTATGTTTTAACATTTCCAATGTATTTGCTGAGTTTTGCCCCATCTTGCTTAAGCTCTGCAGTTATTTCGTGGGAATTGTGTTCAGTATGGCCCTGGCTCTCTGCTGTGTCAGTGTAACTTGAAGGCCTTCTCTTTCATCAACCTACTGTCCTCCCTCCAGGTCAGAGTCAGATGACTGAAACAAAACATCCCATAAGGCCACAGTTTTACATAGTACTTATTTTGTACTACTGCAAAGCAAAAACCCAAATGTGCGCAATGGACCACTGAAGGCTGATTCGTTAACAAATTAGAAAGTCACCACCTATGGTTTAATAGATTGATTCATTTTTTAGATCGACAGAAGTTGGCAGAAGTTCTCAGAAGAATGTTCGGAAATATAAAAATGTCATAGATTCCCAGGCATACACATAGTTCAAGCATTATATTCCTCGTGGACGGACGACCCACAGAGTTACAGTTTCATGGTGTATTTACACTTTTTAAAGGGATTGATCCACACAGGAAGAACTACACAACGCATACAAAGCTTTCGTTTTCTACCCGACACAAGTCTTTGGGATGGGAAAATGCATTGAAAATGTTCCTTAATATCTAAAAAGTTATAACAAATCACGTCCTCCTCTTAGGAAGTGAGTTCCAGTCGTACTAGGGTGTGTGAGTTTTGAACAAACTTGCAACCCTCCAGCGACGTCCTAAACTGTCACTGGTGCACACACAGGGACAGTACAAAGCACCAGGACATAAAATATTAATCTAGAACCTACTGGCTTGTTGTTTCGGCTAGGCCAATCAGCAAAACTCATAAACAAATCCAAGCCTAAATGGTGTGTTTCATGAGCTGATTATTTTTTAACCTTCCCAATGGCCATCCTGTGTCACAAATACTTTGGGCCATATTTATACTTTTTGATGCCCAACTGCGCCAACGCAGTTGTGCATCAAAAATGTTACCGCTGGCTAATGCCATACCAACGCGCCATGCGGGCACCTTATTTATGAAATGAGTTAGGCGGCGCTGCAGACCGGTACGGGTAAAAAAAAAAAGACTCACACCAGGCAGCGCCGGCGTATGGGAAAATGGGGGTTGTGCGTCAAAAAATGGTGCAAGTCAGGTCTGAGGCAAAAATCAGGCCTCACACCGGACTTGCGCCATTTTTTTTTACGCCCAACCTCCATTGACATGACTCCTGTCATAGCAAAGACAGGACTCATGCCCCCTTGCCCAATGACCATGCCCAGGGGACTTATGTCCCCTGGGCATGGTCATTGGGCATAGTGGCATGTAGGAGGGCCCAAATCAGGCCCCCCTATGCCACTTAAAAAAATCAAAAAAAATACTTACCAGAACTTACCTTTCCTTCCCTGGGATGGGTCCCTCCATCCTTGGGTGTCCTCCTGGGTTGGGCAAGGGTGGCAGGGGGTGTCCCTGGGGGCAGGGGAGGGCACCTCTGGGCTCCTTCCGAGCCCACAGGTCCCTTAACGCCTGCCCTGACCCAGGCATTAAAAAACGGCGCCCATCAGGCTGGGTGCCGTTTTTTAACGCCCACCCCCTCCTGTGCGTCAAAATCAAACTGGGGTATAAATAAGGCGCACAGGCCTTAAAGTCATTTTTTGGAAGGGAACGCCTACCTTGAATATAATTAACTCAAGGCAGGTTCCCCCTTCCAAACAATGACACACATGATGGGATTTTGATGTCCTCGGGGTCGGGTGTCAAAGTATAAATACGGGGCAGGGTTTGCGCCGAATGTGCGTCAACATTTTTGACGCACATTCGGCGCAAGCAGAGTATAAATATGCCCCTTTATGTAAACCGACTAGGCGATCCCCTGCCATCACTGATGGAGGCGAGCTCCCGGTCACAGACAGGACCACACTTCACATCCCAAAAGACAGGTTTCTAGTATCGAGCACATGACAAAGTTCTCACCAGAAATACCAGCAGTTGTCTTAGCTGAACTCAGGAGTGCTAGAAGGCGGCTTTCTAGAATAACCAAAAAGTAAACAGTTTCACCTCAGCAAACTAATCCATAACTTCATGTCTGAAATGCCAAAACGCAGCATGACGGTGATGGGTACTTTCTGTAGGCAATGTTAGCATGATTAAACAAGCATTTGCAAAGCAATGGGGCTCACATTTGCTTGAGTTAGAGCTACTGGCATTGTAAATCAATAATTGGACTTTCCTTACCACATAAATTGGTCAACCCTGTCTCATAATTTGGTCTTTTCCTGACACATAATTCCAGTGAGCAAAAACAACAAGTGATGGACGGAATGCTGAACATTGTCAAACACTCACCCCCAGTCATAGATCTGGGCTTAATCCATCGGTTTCGGGGTTTCACCCCTCATCAGCCAGGCTAGCTTGAATCCAGTGGCATGGGAAGCACGGGACCCACGTCTGGGCATACCCTTCCCACTTAGGGCGACAAAGCAAAAACAACAAGTGATGGACGGCATGCTGAACATTGTCAAACACTCACCCCCAGTCATACATCTGGGTTTAATCCATCGTTCTTTTGCTCACCATGCCACCCCAGTTTGGACCTAGCCATATGCAAATCAGTCTTGACCCTGTTCCTCATGGGAACAGTCCAGACCGAACTGCCAAGCCAGGTCCCCAGTCCAGACCGAACTGCCAAGCCAGGTCCTCACTGGACCGGAAACAAGCATCCTGGGACCGGTTTCGGCGTTTCACCCCTCATCAGCCAGGCTAGCTTAAATCCAGTGGCATGGGAAGCACGGGACCCACGTCTGGGCATACCCTTCCCACTTAGGGCGACAAAGCAAAAACAACAAGTGATGGACGGAATGCTGAACATTGTCAAACACTCACCCCCAGTCATAGATCTGGGTTTAATCCATCGTTCTTTTGCTCCCCATGCCACCCCAGTTTGGACCCAGCCATATGCAAATCAGTCTTGACCCTGTTCCTCATGGGAACAGTCCAGACCGAACTGCCAAGCCAGGTCCTCACTGGACCGGAAACAAGCATCCTGGAAACGGTTTCGGGGTTTCACCCCTCATCAGCCAGGCTAGCTTGAATCCAGTGGCATAGGAAGCACGGGACCCACGTCTGGGCATACCCTTCCCACTTAGGGCGACAAAGCAAAAACAACAAGTGATGGACGGAATGCTGAACATTGTCAAACACTCACCCCCAGTCATAGATATGGGTTTAATCCATCGTTCTTTTGCTCCCCATGCCACCCCAGTTTGGACCCAGCCATATGCAAATCAGTCTTGACCCTGTTCCTCATGGGAACAGTCCAGACCGAACTGCCAAGCCAGGTCCTCACTGGACCGGAAACAAGCATCCTGGAAACGGTTTCGGGGTTTCACCCCTCATCAGCCAGGCTAGCTTGAATCCAGTGGCATAGGAAGCACGGGACCCACGTCTGGGCATACCCTTCCCACTTAGGGCGACAAAGCAAAAACAACAAGTGATGGACGGAATGCTGAACATTGTCAAACACTCACCCCCAGTCATAGATCTGGGTTTAATCCATCATTCTTTTGCTCACCATGCCACCCCAGTTTGGACCCAGCCATATGCAAATCAGTCTTGACCCTGTTCCTCATGGGAACAGTCCAGACCGAACTGCCAAGCCAGGTCCTCACTGGACCGGAAACAAGCATCCTGGGACCGGTTTCGGGGTTTCACCCCTCATCAGCCAGGCTAGCTTGAATCCAGTGGCATGGGAAGCACGGGACCCACGTCTGGGCATACCCTTCCCACTTAGGGCGACAAAGCAAAAACAACAAGTGATGGACGGAATGCTGAACATTGTCAAACACTCACCCCCAGTCATAGATCTGGGTTTAATCCATCGTTCTTTTGCTCACCATGCCACCCCAGTTTGGACCCAGCCATATGCAAATCAGTCTTGACCCTGTTCCTCATGGGAACAGTCCAGACCGAACTGCCAAGCCAGGTCCTCACTGGACCGGAAACAAGCATCCTGGGACCGGTTTCGGGGTTTCACCCCTCATCAGCCAGGCTAGCTTGAAACTATGGATTTAACCCAGATCTGTGACTGGGGGTGAATGTTTGACAATGTTCAGCATTCCGTCCATCACTTGTTGTTTTTGCATTTGTCGCCCTAAGTGGGAAGGGTATGCCCAGACGTGGGTCCCGTGCTTCCCATGCCACTGGATTCAAGCTAGCCTGGCTGATGAGGGGTGAAACCCCGAAACCGGTCCCAGGATGCTTGTTTCCAGTCCAGGGAAGACTTGGCCTAGCAGTTCGGGCTGGACTGTTCCCATGGGGAACAGGGTCAAGACTGATTTGCATATGGCTGGGTCCAAACTGGCATGGCATGGGCAGCAAAAAAACGATGGATTAAACCCAGATCTGTGACTGGGGGTGAATGTTTGACAATGTTCAGCATTCCGTCCATCACTTGTTGTTTTTGCATTTGTCGCCCTAAGTGGGAAGGGTATGCCCAGACGTGGGTCCCGTGCTTCCCATGCCACTGGATTCAAGCTAGCCTGGCTGATGAGGGGTGAAACCCTGAAACCGGTCCCAGGATGCTTGTTTCCAGTCCAGTCCAGTCCAGGGAAGACTTGGCCTAGCAGTTCGGGCTGGACTGTTCCCATGGGGAACAGGGTCAAGACTGATTTGCATATGGCTGGGTCCAAACTGGAATGGCATGGGCAGCAAAAAAATGATGGATTAAACCCAGATCTGTGACTGGGGGTGAATGTTTGACAATGTTCAGCATTCCGTCCATCACTTGTTGTTTTTGCATTTGTCGCTCTAAGTGGGAAGGGTATGCCCAGACGTGGGTCCCGTGCTTCCCATGCCACTGGATTCAAGCTAGCCTGGCTGATGAGGGGTGAAACCCCGAAACTAGTCCCAGGATGCTTGTTTCCAGTCCAGGGAAGACTTGGCCTAGCAGTTCGGGCTGGACTGTTCCCATGGGGAACAGGGTCAAGACTGATTTGCATATGGCTGGGTCCAAACTGGAATGGCATGGGCAGCAAAAAAACGATGGATTAAACCCAGATCTGTGACTGGGGGTGAATGTTTGACAATGTTCAGCATTCCGTCCATCACTTGTTGTTTTTACATAATTCCAGTGACCATGCATATAACTAAAGCACTTCCATTTACCTTCTTCCTCTATCTGCAGCCAAAAATGAAAATGTTGCCATTTAGCATCCTAATAAATCTGCCATGCTAATTCCAATAGAATACCACTTTCACCACCCCACCATCAAAGTTGCTGGCTGGCTAACACAATTCCCAAACAATGCACAAGCCAGACACAGAGTAATGAGAGAAATAAACTAGAATGGTCAGCCAAATATATCAAGAGTGTTCAGACAGTCAGAGTGCAATAAGGATGTTAAGTTGGCCTGAATCATGGTCATAATTGCAATAAGGAGAGGTTAATAAAACATATACAGTTATCATATAAACCCCCCAAAAAAAAAAAATTAGAAATAAACTTTTGGCATTAGACAATAATGCTCAGAACAACCCCTAGAGAAAATGAAAACAGCATTTGTAAGAAACATGGTCATGTAACCATATGGTTAGCCCCTGGAGGACACAACCACATGAAAAAATGACCAAACGTAATGCTGTGTAACCACATATTTAGCCCCTAGAGGGCATAGTGCATTGCACATTTTCAGGACTAGCAGGCCTACTACAATGATATAATAAACCAGACCCTTAAAGCACAAATTACTCTGAGCTGTGAAACAAATGTTACATACACAAGAGAGATTATAAAAAAAATAAAAAAAACACTGCATGGTGGGAGGGGTTATTATTTTGGGATCCCCACTAACCTAGTGTGGGGACCCAGGGATGATCTAGACAAAAAGAGCAGGTTGTGGTGAATGTTTTTAAGGGGTGTACCATTGTTCTAGGACCACCAAAGCTGAGTTATGAGCAAAAATGTTTTGTAAAAGAATGTCCTGCAAAGCATTATGGGGCGACTGATTACAGTGAATATTCTAGAATGTTGATTGTAATACTCAGAACAGCTGCTAGAGAACACCACAATGAAAATATAATTTGTAAAAAACATGGTCATGTAATCAGATATTTTGCCTCTAGGGGACATCACACATGAAAACAGAACGGTAGAAGTAATGTAATGCAATCATATACTTATCCCCCAAAGAACTTAGGGCCAGATGTAGCAAACTTTGGCCCGAATCGCAATTTGCGACCCCGCAAAATCGGAAATGGGATGCAAAAATCCCATTTCCGACTCGCAAAATGCGACGCGAGCCATTACCGACTCGCAAATATAGCGACCCCATTTTGCGGCCCGCAAATAGGAAGTCGCTATTTGCGAGCCGCAAACCAAATGCAATAGCCACTCGCAAATTGCGACTAGTCGCAAAAAGCCCATTTTGCACTTCCAATTCACGACTAACTCAGAGCAGGTGGTAACCAGAACCAAAGTATAAAAGGAGACCCAGAAGGCACCTGGGTTAATCAAGATGGCGGAGATATATGTGATAGCAATGAGGAGGAGAGCCCACGCCGCACAGCAGAGGAGGAGGAGAAGCCAGAGACAGGAGAAGATATACAGAACCAGGCAAACACTTTTCCAACAAACTGAGGAGGATAAATACAGACTTAGCAGTGCAGCAATACTAGATTTAATAGATTTACTCAATCCGCAGCTTCAACGCCAGACTGTGCGCGGCTGCGCCATCCCTACGCATATGCAAGTGCTATACTCACTGCACCTCTTGGCCTCGGGTAGCTATCAGGGGGTCATTGCTGTGGCAGGTGGGGTATCCCAAAGTGCACTCTCACAGTTCTTCAGAGCATTCCTAGATGCCTAACTCACACACATGTCCAGCATGTCCAGATACATATACCTACCCAGGAATGAGGCAGAAATCAACAGCACCAAGTTGGAATTCTACAGGATTGCCAACTTCCCCCATGTCATAGGGTGTGTGGACGGGACACATATACAAATATGCCCTCCTGCAAATCTGGAATATCTGTTCCGCAACAGGAAGTGTACCCATTCACTGAACATCCAGGTGGTATGTGACGCCCATTATGTTATCACTGACATGGTTGCCAAATTTCCAGGGAGCACACATGACTCCTACATTTTCAGGCACAGTGGGATACACCGACGCCTAGAACGTGGGGAGTTTGGAGACGAATACCTCCTAGGTATAGCTGAATACACCATGCAGACATACACACAGGTCAATTTGGAACCCATCTATGCCCAGCTAACATTGTACATTTTGTGCCAAACAGGTGACAGTGCATATGCACTACGACCATGGATACTTACCCCGTACTTAACACCCAGCAATGAGACAGAGAGGCGATACAACAGTGCACATAGGAGGACCTGAAATATCATAGAGAGGACCTTTGGACTGCTGAAGGCACGATTCAGATGCCTCCACAGAAGTGGAGGTGCCCTCCAGTATACCCCAATCACAGCTTTCAAGATCGTTGGCGCATGCACTATCCTGCACAACATTGCCACCAGACGTGGGCTACCTCTCACTCCAGAAGACCCAGATTCTGAGGATGAAGAGCAAGAGCTACCACATCGCCATCATGGGGATAGAAGCATTGCAAATCAAGGCAGACTGAGACGGGACCACATTGCAAATCAATACTTTGGAAGGTACGTGCTAACTGTCACCACACTCACTAATGTCACACACAAAGAGTCCAGGTGTGAAGTGGAACAAACAAGGGATTTAATAATGTGCACCAAAAAAACTATATAAATTAACTACAGTTCAGGGGCTTTATTAGTCCACCTGGCATGAGGACACATTGACCTCATGTGCCTCTACTCCAGGACAGTGCGGAGTTCACATTCTACGCAGGCCTCGCCCAGCATGGCTGGTTCCTGGTGTGTCAGCAGTGCCCTGCCTTGCGCTACCACTGCGCAACACCCTGGTGTCACTGGCTGAGACACTGCTGACGGTGGAGCCCTCCTCGCTGTCCTGCGGCGTGTCAGCTGCACCCCTAGCCACCTGTCGGGCCTCCATGATATCTACGGCATGGCTGAGACGTCCCAGTCCACGTGCCACATCACTGGCAAAGTGGCCCATGTCTACCTGGAGGCTGACCGTGCGCCGGGAAAGGCCAGTGGTGTTCACTGGCAGCCTGACGATAGAGGCAGACATGCGGTCCAGCCGGTGCATTAGCTGCCTGTCACAGTGCCTTGCACCCTCTCTCTCAGTTATGAGTTCTACCACCAGTTGTCTCTTTGAGAGTGCAAAGTCGCCCACATGTATATTGAGTTGTTGCAGCTCTGTGTGTACCAGCTGCAGCCCACTGTTCTGGTTTTGCTCAGTGCGCCGCATGGCCCCTGATATTCTCCTTATCTCCCGTGTCTGCAGGCGCTGACCCCGTATGAGTGCTACCTCGGCGGCTGACATGGAGGCGTCCCCTGACTCAGCTTGCGGCACTGGAGGGACATTTACACGTCGCCTGCGACGCAGAGGAGGCTCTGTGTCATCTACAGCGGCACTGTGGCTGGGACCAGGTGCTGGCTCACTCACCAGTATGGCAACTGGTGCATCATGAGGGGACTGTGTGTGGGTGGTGCAGGTCCCTGTGGTGGCTGGTCCTGACTCCTCTGCAGGCTGGTGGCTGACCTGTGGCCCCTGGACGCCTTGGCTGGCGGTGGTGTCGTGTGGGAGACCTGTGGGACATAGGGAACACACAGTCAGTATCTACCATCTGTTATCAACTTCCTAATAAACGGTTGCCTATCAACTGCCTACTTGACTACATTGCCCATAATGCACCATGCAGGTGGTTGCTACTCTGAAATTGAGCTATTTTGGTTGTGCATGCTGCTGTGTACAAGGTGGGTGGGGGTATGGCATATATGGGTGTACATGCATGTCTCATGGTACTCACCGGTTGATGGTCCTGGCTCTGAAGTGTCCAGCTCTCCCATCCAGCACACTGCCTCTGGCTCCAAGGTCTCTTCCACTCTTTCCTCCAGGGGTGTGGGTGGTGGTATAGTGGATGGCCCCCCTCCAGAGTCCCTCATCTCCCGGAGCCGCTCTGCCACCCTCTCCTTGGTCCGGGAGCGCAGGTCATACCACCGTTTCTTCAACTCTTCTAAACTCCGGTGGCTGACACCCATGGAGTTCACCTTGTCCTGTATTTCGTTCCAGATTCTTTTCTTCTCCACCTCTGGCACACTGAGGGCTGCCCTCCCAAACAGTTGTTCATGGTGCTGGCAGCATTCCTCAGTCAGCACCTCCAGCTCTTTTTCTGCAAATTTCAATTTGCGCTTTCTTGGTGTCTCTGCCATGGTAGCTGCTGTTCTTCCTCTTTGCAGTTCAGCAGTTTAAAATTGGTGTGGTCCTCCCTCCTCCCAGGTGTATTTGTAAACTTCCTGGCTGTGATGTCATCATCAGCAGCCAGGAAGTGTTTTCCAGAGTGTTCTGCTGCACCTGCATTCAATTTCCAGTACAGTCGCAATTTGCGACACCCACTTGCAAATTGCGTGTTCGTTTTTAGCGCGGTCGCAAAAAGCGTCCTGGCAAGCAGCGGACTCGCAAAATCTGCGGTGCAACTTCATTTGCGAGTCTCAAATTGTAGTCGCTTTTTCTTCTTGGATACCATTTAGCGAGTCAGAAATTGGAGTCGCAACGACTCGCAATTTCCGACTCGCTAAATTTTTCTTACCTACATCTGGCCCATAATGCAATACATTTAATTCAGGACTAGCAGAGCTATTGCAATATTAATTCCCTTAGAACACAAACTACTTTTAGCTGTAAAACAAAGGTTCCTGCTGGAAGAGAGCTTAATAGACTGCATGGTGGGCCTGGTTATTATTTTAGAGTCCCTATTAACCTAGTGTGAGTCCCCAGAGATGAACTAAGCTGAAAGAGTGTATTGTGCTGAATGTTTTGGTGGTGGGCCTATTGACCTAGGACCACCACATTTATGGGCAAAGATATTGTA
Organism: Pleurodeles waltl; assembly: GCF_031143425.1. Taxonomy (NCBI): domain Eukaryota; kingdom Metazoa; phylum Chordata; class Amphibia; order Caudata; family Salamandridae; genus Pleurodeles; species Pleurodeles waltl. The sequence continues at coordinate 68,800,968 of NC_090440.1, read as the reverse complement.
GAAAAGAATGCTTGCAAAGCATTATGGGTTGAGTTTTCCAGAGTGAAGTGAGTACTGTGGTATCAGCTCTCCCCCTGGGCTGGGAGAGCTGCTTTTGCTTTGAGTATTTCTGTTTTACGTAAAGCATTTAACAATTTCAAGTGTTATAAGGGGAGAGCCACAAGAAATGACTCTGATTAGGTAACTTAGAACAATGTGACCAGAGCTCCAATACCGCTAATCGAGTTCACGCTCTTGTTCCTGTCCGTGCTGTGAGAGCCATAGCCTCTATGCAGCACAAAGAGAAGAGACAAAAGAAAAAAATAGTTCACCCACGCTGAAGTATATCGGCAATCGTGCCATAATCCATGTAACAGGGGCAGTCTGCAAGGCGTGACAAACACAGCCTCAAGGAGGGACAAACATAAAGCATTTACCAATGACATCAAGTGATTTTTGAAAGGCAAGCCCAGGTACGAGTGAAAGTGATGGGCGTGAGATGGGCGTGGTTAAAAGACCACAATACTTACAACAGGTCAAAGCGCTTGTGGGCTCGACCTAAAAGGAAGGTCTGGATTTTGTCATTGGTTTAAATGGCAAAGTCGAGCTAGCAATTTAAAAGTGCTCTACCAGTCTGAAGTGGCAAGCATGTAGTCATATTACTTGTTGCACTCATGGGCACACAATAAGTGCTGCAGTCTATGAGGGGCAGTTTCACTAACAGGCCCTGAGTTCCCCGGTACCATATACCAGAGATTTATGAATAAGCTAACCTAGGCCAATTGGGTTGGGTATAAGCCAATTTAACACATACATTTAAGGATCAAAGCACTGGCACTAATGTCAGGTTAGTAGGCCTTACACCAGTACCTAATAGTCAAAAAGTGGGGGTGAACCCGAAAAAAGCCATTTCCTCACACATATTTTCTTTAAAAATATAAAAAAGCATTGTCAAAGTCAATGTTTCACAGGTGAGACCTATTGACTTTGCTAATTCAAATCAGGAAAACTCACTGAGGTTAAGGTTTACTTAATCTGTTTAGACTCTGGAAGCAGCCGACGAACAAGGCCAGACTGGCCATATCAGGCATTGGGCATTTTCCAGAGAGGCTGGAAGGGTGGGGGGCCGCTTCTATTACTGGGGGTCGGTTTTGTAGCAGTGCAGCAGTTTTAAAAGCACTGCAGATTTCCTAGTACATTCAACTGTTTTCAGGCAACAGTAAAAGTGCCAAGATAACTTTGGTGATTATTGTACCTGCTGGAGAGAGCTCATGTTTTTCTCTAGTGACAGTTTTGACTCATCTAAGGTAGCCCAGAGTTTAAAATGCCTGCTGCAAGGAATGTGCACTATGCAGATCACAGAACAGTATTTTATGTGCATTGCTCCGTGGGATACTGCTTTGAGCTATGAACTGCCATCCAAGAGCTGCAAGCAAACTGCATAGTACAGGTTAGAAAGATGTTTGATTTCCAGCCTTTGATTATCTTAATTTTGCTAAAAAAGGGTTTCTTTGGGTAGATATAAATTGTTAATAGTAATGTCAGCCCTAACCACTGTGTTACATTCTGAATCCTGAGTTTATGCTTCCCCAGACCAAGCACTCCTAAAAATGTCTACCAGCATGGATAATGCGTGAATCTCACACCTAGTAGTCCCTTTTGTCTTATGTTACATTTTCTATACATTGATTTACACATGTATGATTCATTGTCTTTATGTGTGTGTGTAATGTAGAGTGCTTCAAAACCCTACAGTGGTAAGAGAGGCGCTATAAACAAATGAGATACATGTGAGAGAGGGGCTATGGAGAGATGAGAGACACTGCGAGGGTGATGGGGAGGGAATCATTGAAGAGGCCCAATGAAGACAGCTGTATCCTGGTGCATTGTAAGTTTATCATTTACTATGCTTTAAAAACTAATACAGTTAAACATATAATGAAAAAATGTGTTGTAGAATGCACCATTTTTGTTTCCCAAATTTTATTGGAGGAGGGAGAACACCCCAAGCCCCATTGTAGTGGTCAGGCTCTCTGTCTATGCACCCTGTGGGGGCTGATCTGACACAATTTGCCAGGGTTGCTTTGGATTCCCAGTTGATGCTTGTGCTCTTGTGCTCATAAGCGAAAACAAAGATTAAACCAGGATACTTTGGACTACAGGCCTCTTGTGCTCATTTTAAAATATAGCCTAAAATGCATCTGTTGCCCTACGATGTGTTTCTGTTTGAATTGCCCTGCCATGCAGAAAAGGGTAGTTCTAAAAGAAGGCACCTGTCTTTCTCTGGATGTTGCAAATCAGAGTTTCAATTCAAATTTGGTTGTGCTCCAGGTAGACCGAGAGCCAAACTCCATCAAAGCCAAGCACTGGAGTTAACCTCCAGGCTCATTTGCCTGGTGGGCAAAACTGTGATTTTAACCTAGATTCTTTCTGCCTAGACTGTAATGCTCTACCTAAGCATGGGTCACTCTCACAGCTTATGAACCACATCCCCAAACAGGGCCTGGGACATCTTGGTCTCTCCCTTATCGCGTATCTCACAGCTGCAAACGGAGCCAGGTACATCTGAGATTGCTAAACATATGTGATAGGCACCTGTGGTTACTTAGGGCCAGATGTATCAAAGGATTTTGTCCCTTCTGTGTCTATGGGAAAATTTGTTCATACGTATGGCCCTTAGAGAGGTCTTTGAAATGGTAAAATCTTTCTGGGATGTCTGTGACTATAAAACATCTTGGAGGTAAAGTTACTTTTAGGGTGACAATCCATTTAGATCAAGATATTGTAGGCTTTTACCAAGAACCTCTGATACTAAACCAAAGAGCTCCCAGATGAATTCCCGACACAGGGACTACTTCCAGTATTATGATTTACATTTACAGATCAGTGCGTTCTGAGAGTTGTTCTCCTGATTCCATTCGTGATACCCAACAGAACTTACTGGCACATAAAAAAGGAAAAGCTTAGACTGAAAAAATCAATGTGCTGATGGCATTGAGTGAACTGAAACCTTAGCTAAGACCTGCGCTCATCAACAGAAATCTTCCTAATGGCAGCTTCAGTGCCTCTCTGAATTATGTGGTGAAACACCTTCACCTGGCTGGTTAGAACTATGGGCCTCATTCTGACCCTGGCCGGCGGCGGTAGCCGCCGGCCTGGCGGGGCCCGCCAGAATACCGCTGCGCGATCAAAAGACCGCCGTGGGTATTTCGGGTTTCCCGCTGGTCTGGCGGGCGACCGCCAGAAGCCGCCCGCCAGCCCAGCGGGAAACACCCTTCCATGAGGATGCCGGCTCCGAATGGAGCCGGCGGAGTGGAAGGGGTGCGACGGGTGCAGTTGCACCCGTCGCGATTTTCAGTGTCTGCATGGCAGACACTGAAAATCTTTGTGGGGCCCTGTTACGGGGGCCCCTGCAGTGCCCATGCCATTGGCATGGGCACTGCAGGGGCCCCCAGGGGCCCCACGACACCCCATACCACCATTCTCTTCCTGGCGGCCAAAACCGCCGGGAACAGGATGGCGGTATGGGGCTCGGAATCCCCATGGTGGCGCAGCAAGCTGCGCCGCCATGGAGGATTCCCCAGGGCAGCGGAGAACCGGCGGTACACCGACGGTTTTCTGTTTCTGACCGTGGCTGTACCGCCGCGGTCAGAATGCCCAAGGGAGCACCGCCAGCCTGTTGGCGGTGCTTCCGCGGTCGTTGGCCCTGGCGGATTTTACCGCCAGGGTCAGAATGACCCCCTATGTATTTTGTTGCTTTCAATGTAATTATGTTTTTTATTTTGGCATATATTGTTATATACATTTGTAAAGTGAATTAAATCATTTACGTGGTCCTGTAGCACTCTTATAATCTGCTGCACACCCTACTTTTCTTGCTGCATAATTTGGTCATCCCTGCTCTGCTGCATGCGCATTTTGATCATCAGTCACTGCATAATGCCATTGACTTTGCCCACGAAAATAGTCTGTTCTGCTGTCATGCTTGCGGTGGAGAACATGCCCCAGACGAATGCGTCACAGAGGCATGTAGCAGTGCTTCACGCGTGGAGTGGGATGCAAAGGCAGTGTGAGGGACAGCTTCAGAGGCTGCATTTACAAATCCATATAATTTTGCCATCTGGCTCCAGTTTTGCGAACGGCCAAGTATTCACGAGTCTACAATGCTTTCCTGAATTCAAAATGAATGATATTATTGTGTGGGACCATACAGAGCACAGCTATCACTCACAGTCTCCCACTGATTCTCGTTTTTTCTTAATCCTCTAGTATCAGTTGACTCCATAGCAAGGGCAACGAGCAAAAACAAAAACAAAAAAGTGTGGAATCTGAGAAAAGACGACTTAACAAAAGCCTTCTGTGTGCGGGGCATTGGAAGTTAGAACAAATTAGTACCTCAATCATGTCGGAAGCAGCGGACAGACACTAATTAGGATTAAAATAAATTAGTGCTTGATCCCTGCTCCACACAGAGCAATGAAAATGATGGCAGGCATGCCTTGACGTATTACAAGACTGTAAAGAAAAGTGCCATGCAAACTAACAAATGGTAAGCAACAGGTGGGCTCCAATCCTTTAACTGTACACAACAGAGTCTCACAAGCGAGAATCATTTCTTGGTCTTTTTGGTAGGCTACATGAACCTGGTCCCAGTCAATGAAGATCCAAAATCAATTTGGGTTCATTTCAGACCTTAGAGTAAACTGGTATATAACTATTGTTCCTCCAGTTCCCTTGCATGCACAGTAGGGAACCCGAGTCCTACAGTACAAGTGACACTCTTTAGATATCTGGAAATTGATGTCTTGAATTCTCCATTGTAATGCTGGCCCAGCACTGTGCCCCCTCTTATAGACTCCCTATAGGTGGACCTGGCACACTGGTTGCCTGTGCAGCTTTCCTCATGGGTAGAGGTGCAGTCATAAAAATGATTTCCCTGGCAAATATGCTGTAGACTCTCCCCTTCTCATCTCACTTTCCCTCTCCTGAAATGTTAACTCACTTCTTAGAAGCTTCCAATGAGAAAACAGAGTCCTTCACATTGCCAGGGCCAAATATTTCAAATTCCCATTTGTTCAAGGCATCTGGATCATGGACATATCATCATACTACTAGGCTTCTCATCTACTTGTTACAAATGAATGGATTTACAGTATGATCCAGCATATACTAGGGAAAGCCAGGGGCTAGGTGAACAATCACACTTCATTATATATATATATATGGCCCTGGCTTTCCCTGTTGTCCCTCAGGTGATGAGGGTCTCACTTGAGATCTGATGAGTGCTGTAATGCACAGTTCAGTGGGAAAGTAGGCTCACATGCCAGACTTCCATATGGATTGGAACATGTTTGCCTCAGGGTTAAACCCTCACTGGATTTCCCAGATGAGAATGTGATAGGAATCTCTCATTTGAAAGATTTTCTTTCCCTATCTCAGCTTTGAACCTTCATAAACTAACACCAGGAATCTGAACTTCATAGACCACATTTGTTTTCGATATCTACAGCTGTAGCATGATGTTACTGTTAATTTGAAAAACTCTGTTGAAATGAAATGTCAGCTTCAGTCCTCTTGAAGCAAACCTTACCTTGTAGGATTTGGAGGACAACAAGAACTTCAATTGACAGGCTGTTAGTTATTAAGTCCCAGAAGCAGTCACTGCCCCAAGGGCGGCTTGGGAGGTACCTGAAGGCAATTTGAAAGAGGACGGCTGGAGGGATGTCCTCATCTTCCCTAGGAGCAGGTGAATTGTTTTAGCCTGATACTGCTTAATTCATCTCAAATTTGTCAATTTGAGCTATTTCAGCTGGGGGTACTATGGAAAAAGGGTAAAACATTATCAGTAATTTGGATTATTTATGCAGTGTCATTAGAATAATAAAGTCAAAACATCAAACAATAAAAATCCCAAGCTGAATTAGAAAATAGAGTACATTTTAATGAAAAGAATGGTACCAAAATGATAAAAATCCAGTAAGGAGAACCATAGATAAGACTTGTTAACGTTTTAAGTGAACATAGGGCCAAAAAGCACAAAGTGCCAATGAGAGACCATCGTACATGTAGACTGTGACCTAGGCTGGACGCCATGAATCTGGATAACGAAATCATGAAGAGGGAAGGCCCTGTCAAGGATTTTACCTTCTGACTTAGTCCGTAAAATGGAGAAGAAAGCCCTCCAGCAGGTCAAGAAAGCAAGGCTGTATCCAGTGAAGTTGATGCAAGTAGATAATCGTGGTTGAGAAATGGAGGGTGCAAGAGGGGAATCTCCTCTCCACTTTTCCTATTTTTCCCAGATAGATGGATTGGGGACAGGCAGGGTTAAATGACATAGTAAATGTACACATATCCTAGATCACTTATGCTTATGTGATGCTTACTCAGTTGTACCTGTGAGATTTTCGCTAAAACACTGAGCTACTGATGCTCAACCACAGGAAATACTATGGAATTGATAATATACAACCACTAATAACAATAAACCACTGAAGATACTGAGCTACCAATAAGACTGAGCCTTTTATACTGACCCACAAATCATATTGGGCCACAGATGACAAGTCACTCATTGGATTGCATTATTTAACTGAGAATACAAAGACATTAAAGGAAACAATACTAAGTCATTGTTGAGAGAGTGTTACAGTAATGTGTGGCCACAGATGATACAAACCCATTAGTAATACTGAGAAGCGAGTAATACCGATAAATTAATAATGCGAGCTACTTTTGAGACGAGAGATATTGACCAAGTGGTAAAACTGAGCCACTGCCACTACTAAGCCACCAATAATATTGACAATACTAACTCTAGAGAGTGTTTGATTATGACGTTACATAAACAAAATGATGCACAATATCCTGTAACACTTTGAGCTTCACATTTTGGACATTGTGGCTCTTATGAGAAATGCCTTCTGATGCAGTGATGATCATGTTCACCGACAGTGACAGTTTTGTTGGGTCCTTCTATGTCGATTGCAGAATTAATAGTGCATCCTTTGTAGGCTGGCTACCTGCTTCAGAACTTCTTTCACCTGAAGTTCTGAGATTCTGGTCCAAGGGTCAGGTGGCTTCTGCAATTTGTAAATTGAAGGTCATTGGTATTATTCTTAGCAGGGTCACGTTAGCATTTAGGGGTAGATTTTAGTAAAGTGGCGCTGCACCTTGCGTCCCTTAGTGTCCCCCTACCACCACCATGTGTGCGCTGTATTTAAAATGCAGTGCACCGTGGTGCAGGGTAAGGGGCAGTAGCATCATTTGTTTTCATGCTATTGATGTACTATGCAGGAGTAGCGCCAAAATGTTGTCACTTCTCCTGTAGAGTACATAGGGGCCCATTATAAATAATGGTATGCCCCCTTTTAACGCCTGCTCTGAGCAGGTGTTAAAAGTGCCGAAACAAATGGTGCAAGGAAATCTCTTAGATAGTGCAGGCATAATGTGGTGCAAGGATTTACAAACTGGCGCAATGCATATGTTGCACCACTTTGTAAATATGATGCGGGCAAAAGGCCACTTTAGCGCCACCTTAGCATAACACTTTTTACACTAGCCCGGCGCTTTGCAGGATTAGCATAAAAAATGTTGACGCTAATCCTGCAAAGCACCCAGAGGCCCATTGAAAACAATGTCAGCCTCCCTTTAACGCCTGATTTTAGAGGCGTTAAAAATGGCAATAAAAATGATGCAAAGAAATGTCTTAGGTATCTTTGTGCCATTTGTTTTGGCCCCCCTTGCCTACATTATGCCTGGCGCAAGCATAATGTGGAGCAAGGGGTTACAAAGTGGCGCAATGCAAGCATTGCGCCACTTTTTAAATATGGTGCTGCGTTTTTGGGCTTCCAACGACGTATTAGCATAAAAAAAATAACACTAATGTGGCGCTGGAATGGCGGTAGGCCATCTTAAATCTGGGTTTCAGTGTTTTAAAAATTGGTACATTTGCAGCATTAGTTGTCAGTAGTTACCTCAGATTGTAGCTTTGCTTCATAAATATTATCAAATACTATTTCATTAGTTATTCGATAAGCGCCTTTGTTCTAAATTTACAGCAATTTAATATTGAAGCAGGGACATTTCATGAGCTACTCCTTTATTTTCCATAACTGATACTTAGGTATACCATCTACCATCTGCTTTTTTACAAAGAGTTTTTGTATGCAAACTCATATCCATTTAGACGACTAAAGATACACAACAGCGATTAAAATGGCAGTAGTTTGCAAAGTTATTTACAGAATAACTTACAATTCACATTGTCATCTAAATTTGATATATTTAGCAAATCTATCATACCAGAAGTGCTTTGAAATTGCACAGTTTTCTTCTTTCGTTTGCAAAAATTAAACAGAAAAAACACACAAACTCCATTTCAGTTAATTGTCTCCAAAATCGAATGTATTTTGATTGTTGACGGAAACTCAAAAGTCCATTACATTTACACCATTCTTTTGTGTATTCCCCGAAGGACTCTTCACCATATGATTATCAAAGCCACGAGAGTGAAGTTTCAGGTGCTTGTTTTTTCTTTTCCTGCATTGGAACACTGTCTTTCACAGAGAAAACATTTGCTGCTTAGTTTCTGCTTCCTTTTCTACTGAGGTAAAAGTTTCAGACTTACTAAGGACTTTTAACAAGGCCAGTGCTATTTACTCCAGGGTGACATTGAAAATTTGAAAAAGCTTGTAGTGAGCGCTTCATTCTTTCAATAGTGACTCCGCAGTGCCATCTATCAGCGGCCTGTGGTACTGCACCCTTGTACAGTTTTCTCCATAATAGCATGCATGCCTGTGCTGTTTCAGCCTTTTATTTGTGACTCCGTAGCCACAGCTAGCGACCGCCGATGGTGCTTTTATTCTGATGACTAGTAAATCATTAATAAAAGTCTTATGGTATTGTCTTGAGCTGGTAGCATCACCGGGCCTTTCTGCAGTGAGCAAAAGATGAAGCCGATCGAGAATCTTTACTGTCATCTGCGGCTCACCTGTTGAAAGAATGGTGACGGCAGGCTTGCCTCATCTGCATATATGATGAGAATATCATAGGCAGACAGACATGGAATGTAGTCGTGTATTTCCATCAGAAGTTACATATTACGCTTGCATCTTCTGCATATATGATAAGCGATAGATAGATAGATAGATAGATAGATAGATAGATAGATAGATAGATAGATAGATAGATAGATAGATAGATAGATAGATAGATAGATAGATAGATAGATAGATAGATAGATAGATAGATAGATTGATTGATTCTTGCGCGGGGCGTTCTCCCTACCCCTCCACTGTACCAGCGGTGCATTCTTTGTCGGCATGACAGGCTTCCGCCCCTGTGAGTAGATCATTGCCGCTCAACACGGCGGCCCTTGCGAGGATGGAGACCTTTATCGATCGCCCCTACAAATGATTTACAGTAGAACAAGCTCGCTGCGCCAACAAAACAGCGACGAGTCCCTGCATGCTTCATTAGAGCAAAAACTGCGTGCAAGCAATATGGTCCCCCGAGAGGCCCCGCGCTGGTAGTCCGGCGCTGTAAAGCTTAATCCCTCTTTTATTGGGCAGGCAACTGGGACAAGGTGGGGGATGGGCATTCGACAGGGTCGGTTCACTGTTTCCTGACAGTACCACTATAGGCTGGCCTGCTTAGGGCACCATTTGGAGGTAAAGGCCAGAGGGGCCTGCAATAGACCGGAAGTTCCTGTCGAGTGCCATTTGCAATTTTCACTCGTGATGGTGAGTTGTATATTCTGACGTATTGGGCCTCGACTGCCATTGTGAGTGTAAAATTGTGCAGTGATTACGCTGGACTGTAGGCTTGGGCCGTCACCAGTAGCGAGCCGAGGATGCTGCGAGCCCTGGCACAAACAAGGAAAGCCCCCCCGCTGCCATTGCACTGGCTGCGTCAATGGTAGCCACGCCCCTCTACTTCCTTTCACTTGTTTACACAGCGAACAGAATTACGAGTTGTGTGACAATGCTATTTTACCACATGGCATATATATAATCTGGTCTGCTTAACTTGCAATAACGGGGGATTTTACAAAGCTAATCTTAGAGAACAGAAGTCGGGAGGTAAAACTCAGCTAGCAAACATCTATTAACCAAGACTGTGCCGCCTGAGTTATACATTTTGGGGGGTAAAAATGAAAAGTGTAATATTGCACATCTCCTCCCAGCAATTGTTGGCAACTGTTTAGTCGTGACAATGGCATAGCTGCCAAGCGTACCAGGTCCATACTTGATGTGCCTCTCCAACTCAGTTTTTCCCCCTTGAATTCTGGACCTTAAAATCATGTTATATGATGAGATAATCTACTAAATCCCAGAATTTCAATACAAATCCTGGACTAGAGCAGCACAACACGCTTGGGCCTGGGAAACTTGGCAGGGCTGTAACGCTGACGAGTTTTGTATTCTTTTCATGCGAGTTTCCCGAATCTGTAATTCAGGAAAGCATCGTCCAACAATTGCATTTTTCTCTTGCACTGGTTGGTCACAAACCTGTCACCTGTGCCTTTTTCAGCCACAATCAGGGAGGCGTTCATAGGTCTGATGAGAAGACTGCAGGCATCTGATGACGCTAGTTTATTGCTGGCACTCTCTAGCCATCTGTGTTTACTGTGGGTAGTGCAATCACACACACCCAGTGTCACAGAGTAACATTAGTAGCTGGCAATAGGGTGCATCTGGCCAAATTCGCATTTTTCAGTTTTCGGTTTTCCAGTGAGTCAATCTGATGCCCCCTGAATCTGGCACATTTGCTCAAAAGAAATGGGAGAAGTTCACAAATGGATGGTGTTTTAACGCACAGAAGACCTTATTCCACAGATCAATCAATCAATCAATCAGGAATTTGTAAAGCGCACTACTCACCATGAGGGTCTCAAGGCGCTGATAGGGGGGGGAAGGAAGGGAGGTGCTGCTACTGCTCGAACAGCCAGGTCTTGAGAAGTTTCCTGAAGATCAGGCCTCTGTTGATAATCCAACTAATTGCATTTTATCCTTGTAGAAAGGGCATGTCAATATACTGGTGCACATTATTTTTGGTAACTATCTTGTTATTACCCCTGCTATTTAGATAGCAACAAGATAAACAGCAGAACGCTTGCCTATGTATCCAGCCACAGATAAATAACACCCACCTTTTTAGCACTGGCCAGAGACAGTGCATGGGATGTCTCTTCCAAGACATTTTGCCCCGATTTACAAGAATCAGGTGCATCAGTACTGATGCACTAGATTTCTTGCACCCCCCACCACCTAACGACACCATGGGTGTGCCGTATTTACAATACGGCGCACCATGGTGCATGTTAGTGCAATAGCATCAACATTTTTGATGCTATTGTGGTGCTTTGCTCCACTAGCATTAAACATGTTGATGCTAGTGGAGCAGAGTGAAAGGAGGCTATTGATTTCAATGGGTGTGCCCTTTTAATGCCTGCTTTGAGCAGGTGTTAAAAATGACGCCAAAAATGGTGCAATGAAATCTTGCAGATTTCATTGCAACATTTTTGCGGGCCTCCTAACCATGGCTCAGGCATGATGTGGTGCAAGGGGTTGCAAAGTGGCGCAATGCATGCATTGCACCACTTATTAAATATGGGGCGACGATTTTTGCCTCGTTGAGCCACATTAGTGTAAAAACAATGACGCTAATGTGGCACAAGGAGGTGCTAGGGCTTTGTCAATCTGGCCCTCTGGTGCATAAGTCACAATGCGTCAGTTCGCTTGCGCCGCCCTGTGCCCTCCTAACGAGACCATGGTAGCTCTGTAGTTACAATACAGCACCACCTGGCACTCGTTAGCACAGCTGGGTCAGAATTTCTGATGCAGTTGTGGTGCTTTGCTAGATGTTAGTCTAGCAAAGCTTGGGAAGGCCCATTTAAAACAGCCTAGCATCACTTTCACCCCTGCCCTAAGCAGGCATTAAAAAATAACGCTAGAATGATGCAGTGAAGCCTTGTAGATTTCACTGTGCCCTTCCTGTGGGCTTCCTGTCAGGGGAACGCCTTCCTTGCATACATTATATCTGGCGCATGTATTAAGTGGCTCAAGGTTTTACAAACTGGCGCAATGGTTCCATAGTGCCAGTTTGTAAATTTGGCACAGGGTTGGGGACTGTTCTGCGCCACAGTATCATAAAAAAAAATGACACCACAGTGGTGCAAGGGGCTTGTGAATGAGCCCAATAGTGTTCCTTTTGCTGGTGGATTCCACACCTGCTATAATTTCAGATTGCTCATGTATCACATGTCTGTATTTGAATGTGTAAAATATCAAATTCAGTGCCTTGTGTACGATATTTGTGTGACACTTAATCAAAGATCAAAGCAAGCAAGGCCTTATCTTTGCAGCAACGCACAATTTAGAACTGAGGTTCTGTAACGCAATGCTGTGGTTTGAAAACTACAGCTGCAATGGTTCTTGAGTGTTCATAAAAAGGCGTTTACTGTAACTTTTATAACAGGATCATCCTGGAAACATTAGCACCTCAATAAATAATAAACAAGCCTATTAGGGTTAGTAATTTAGTTTATTAAAGTTGGACGCCATGCATCATGAATTTAGTTGCATACAATAGTCCTTTCAACCCTACCATTAACATCCATCAAACATAGGAAACAAAATAGGAAACTCCTATGTAATCTACTAGTAAAGTGACATCTGATCCATTATAGACAAATTGCCCAGGGAAGCTCTGATTGGCGGTAAGGCCAGGGATTCATGTCTGTAGTAAGAAGTAAAAATATTTGGCAAGAGCACCCGTGAAAGGACACATCTCCAATGACTCCTGTGTTTTTAGCCAATCTTATGTTGTATTTAGAGACTGTTAGGTGCATTATTTATTTACCCATGGGGACAGATGGCAAGCTGATAGGAATTTTTGGATGGTTACCAACTACATGGGAATCGTAAGGTCCACTGTAAATCTATGGGTCTGTTTTCTTTCACCAGTAGACTGTGTGTGGTATTTAACAAACAGTAACCCTCATTTATAACAGGACCTTCAGTATCCAGCTCATTACAGGGCATTCTCCCCACCTCCCTGACTTACCAATGTGGAATTATGCAGCTAACTTGCACCCCACTTGTGCCATAATGGTGAAATGTGGAACAGTTTAGAACGACTTCTGATCCTGAATTCCGTAGTGCCCTTAAGACGTGGCTATTTGAATGAGCTGCTGAGACCCGCAAGAGCCTGCATACCCTCGAGGGTGATTAGTCGCGCTTTACAAACCCTGTTTGATTGATTGATAGAATGCCTCTAGTAGCCAAGCAGTATGTCTCTTGCACTGACTTGCACACTGTTAGCATGAACCTGTGTGTGCCTGTGTGGTGTCAACATTTATTTACAAGGGAGACCCAGCAGGACAAGCTGTAATCCCAAAGGGTGTAATGCAGAGAGCAGGTTAAGAAACAAGTTTATCTTTTGTGATGCTAATAAGGTAGAACATGATCACATCGAGTAAAGAGACCTAATCCAACTGACAGGTCACACAAACAAATGACTAGATCAGATCAGTGGTTCCCAACCTGTGGTCCGGGGACCGCTGGGGGTCCGAAAGCCTACCCAGGGGGTCTGTGACTGCTTAGAAAATTATATAATACTAACAGATTAGGTCTCCAGCTTTCAGTAATGGCTCATTGGGGGGGTCCCCGGATTTCAATAAGGATTCAGTGGAGATCCCTGGGTTCCAGTAAGGATAAAGTGGGGGTCCACAGAAGTCAAAAGGTTGGGAACCACTGTATCAGATCAAATGTCATTTTGCTGGTAAGATTCATGGCCAGTCTACTCCAGGGCCAATGGAAAAACATTTCCCAGAATGCAGCGTGCTCTTTGCTCTAAAACCAGGACTGGCAAAAAAAGTTAATCGCAAAAGAAGCAGACACTTGGCAGCTATGCCATGGGATCACTACACCCCACCCCCTCCCCCCAACCATGCCATAGCTGCCAAGTTTCCCAGGTCCCCGTGTGATGTGCTGCTCCAGGCCAGGTTTTTCCATTTGAATTCTGGGACTTGTAGTCCTGTTTTATAATGGAATAAATTAAACTACAAGTCCCAGAATTCAAAGGAAAAAAACCTAGACTGGAACAGCACATCACGAATGGACCTGGGAAACATGGCAGGGCTGCCATGCCCAACATACACTTGGATTGGATTGCAGAAGTTTCAAAAACCTGTACTGTGATACAGCAATCCACCCCTGCATTCGGACTCTTCTCTTCACGACCCGGAAACCAACAGCCCTGGCTTCATCAATGCTCCGGCTGCCTATCTTCCCATAATTCCAGTCTGAGGCGCCATAAACTTGGCTGAGCTGTTTAGGGATGTAACATCAGTGCATCGTTTGAATCCGGTGATAAATGCAGGAGGCCGCCTCTGAGGCCTTGGTGCCTCTGTGGGACCAGGCACCGAGGCTCTTGAGAGTACAGAGATTAATTTCAGGAGCAAACAGAACGCCGTTGTGGGCTCAGCTGGTACCACAAGCCATCAGCTTAATTTAATTCAGCAATCCCCGTTGCTGTTGTTTAAATCAATTCATGTTTTTTGCATTATCTGTTTTTCCCCTAACAGCACCATGGAGTGCTATGGAATTACTGAGACGGCTTCCGTGTGAGCCCGGTTCCCTCCCAGGCCCTCCCTGCTCTCGGTTTCCGTTTCACCTTCCTTCCCGACTCGGGAATAATGTGTCGCATTTGCATGCTGCAATAGTATATGTAATTGTAAAATTAAGGTTGTTAAATTACCTTTAAATGAGTTTATTCTTAACGCTTCATTAAACTTTTTGAAACAGTTCACTGCAAGAATGCGGCATCCTGCTTTGATAGATGGGCTTATTTCACCGAAAGATGGCACCAACTGTAGAAAACCTGGAATATAAGGGAATTTGATTGGCTCTTTTGATTGATCCGGCTCTGAGGGTGTAAAGCGACATTCTGCTCTGCGTCAAGCTCCCCCTGAACACCCTGAATGTAACTAGCGGCTAAAGAGAGGTGAAGCACTTTACGAAAAAACGTAAACATTAAAATACAGATCATACTTGAAGCATCTGGTTTCCTAAAACAGATTTTTACTAGGTTCGACAAATTGAACAAAACTCTGTGTGATAAATCCCAAATGAAAACAAAGAAACGCCTGTCATGACAGCCTCCCTTAACCTGTTCTACTGCTCTATTTTTAATCCACCCTGTCCAGGCGGTCATTGCACACAGTTCCACCGTGTGACACACGACAGTGGGCCCTCACACGGTCTCCCAGCGAGGAACCTTTATCACACAGTGGCAGGGAAAACGAGCGGAAAGCCACTATAAACTGGTTTTCAGGTTGTTTTGGAGGCTTTTAACTGCAGATGTCCATTAATGGGTGTGAAAACACCCCAGGACATCGGCAGCACCCTCTTTTTTTTTTTTTTGAGGAGGGAGTTTGGGGCCGAAGTGGGGGCAACCGTGCCTCTTAGGTGCTTCTAGGGACGAGGCTACGCCCCCTCTCCCTCCTCACACTGTGAGTATTTTGGCGAAAATGGCAGGTCTGGCTGTCTCGAGACTCCATTCTGAACGTGACGTCTCCAAGTGACCCCATTGTCAATCTAAGCACTCTGTGACGTGCTTTTGAACTCTTGTCACAGCATCTCCAGGGTCCAACTCTAAGCAATATCCAGGCTTCCAGCAGAAGGCACACACCAACATTCAATACATTAAATGAACTCGCTTCTCCCAAGCCGGTAACCCGGCAGATAGAACCCTCCCAAGCACTGTGCGGCACACACAGCACTTTTTTCAGCGCAAAAATGAAATCAATCAAGACCACCATTCCGACCACTTCCCTCCCTCAACACCCTGAGGAGAATGTGAATTGCAGGTTCATCAGTTATCCCTTCTTGGTTCGGTGTCCCCGGCTCCAGCGCGTGACTCTTATTTTTCTCATGCAAAAGGAGAAATCTGGCTCCCCGTGGATCCCTGCCCCTTTCCCATACCCCACTATGCAAGCTCTGTCTGTCATGAGGGCCAAACTTCTGTTATACCATATGAATCAGTCACTTGCTCAGGGAATTCTCCATGTTAAATTAAAAGCTGCAGTGATACTTCCCTTGCTGAAGAAGTTGGGTGATAATTCTAAGCTGCTGAAACATTTTCACCCCATTTCATTTTTCTTATGCAGGCTAGAAAGCGTTGTTACTCAGCTAAGCAGGTTCCTTTATTCATCCACGTTTCTTCATCCACTGTAGGCTGGTTTCCGCCCACCCCACAGTAAAGAAGCACTGATGCTTTCTGTTCTTGATTATCTACGATGGGAGAGGGATTCGAGACATGTCCCCGCAAGTTCTCCTAGATCTATCTGCTGCCTTCGACAAATCAACCACATGATAGTGATGAAGTGTTTAAGGAGCGAGTATAACAGGTCAGGCTCTGAGTTGGATATCCTAAGTCCTAGGAAACCATACACAGGCAGTACAGCCGGACCTGTTTTCCTGTTCAAAGATCCATGTCACTTGTGGCGATCCCCAGAGCTCAGCATTATCTTCTTAGCTCTTTAATGTGCACATTTGATCACAGATCTTAGCCCTGGCTGGTCTTGGTAGTAGATACTACAGCTATGTTGCTCTCGATTCATCTTCCAGCTTGAGGGTACTTACATTTCTAACTGCCCTAAAGCTAATTTGGAACTGGATAGCACTAACTCCCTTAAGCTAAACACCAATAAAACTGAACTGATTATTCTCAACCACAGGATGCATATCCAGGACAACACCTTTTGGCCCTCTGAGGTCGGTGCCCCTCCTGCCCCAACGGCCTGTGCCAAGAGCCTGGGCGTCATGGTAGACAATCAACTATCAATGAATCCCCAGATCAAGGCAGTCACAGGAAAGGGCTTGCCTTTTGAAATCCATTAGGAAGGTCACTCTTCTTGTGTTAGCTGTGGCCTTTATACAAACTACAAAGCATTCAAAATACAGCAGCAAGGATTATCTGTAAAATGCATAGATATGCACACATCTCTCCTGCCTCAATGAAGCTTCCCCATCTAATAGAGAGCTTTATTTGAAAACAACTTGTATTATTTACAAATCCATTCATTACCAGGCTTCAGCCTTTGTAGCAAGCAGAATTAAGAGAGATGTTTTAACTCGAACTCTCAGATCCTCACTTGCCAACCAGTTGTGGACCCATTGGTTTAAGCGACAGAGAGCAGGGGACAAGAGCTTCTCTGTCCTGGCTCCAATCTTATAGAACTCTCTCTATTCCTAGGTCAGGCTGGAACCTAACTTGCTGAGGTTCAAGAAGCTTTTGAAGGCCTGGCTGTTTAAGCAAGCTTTTCTTCTAATTAGCCGGAATCCTCTCTCCGGGTTGCCATACCGCCAATACACCTTTTGGATGTACTTGTGCTCTCTAAGATTTCCTGATATAACATATCACATTCGCTCAGCCACATTCACCATTTCAAAGCATCTTAGAGACAAACACATACTTACACCTTCATACCAATACCTTACACCAGTGGGTCCATACCTGTGGTCTGGGGACCCTGGGGGGTCCGCGAAACCTCCTCAGGGGGTATGTGACTACTTAGAAAATTAAATAGTATTATCAGATTAATAAAGTGTATGTAAATAAAATGGCTGAATGTACCATTGAAAAAGTCCTGTAAATGTCAAGGAATTTGACATTTGAGGCTAAAAATTAAATTAGTATCCTCAGATTGTTTGTGGGAGCAGCGCAGGTGCGTCAAACAGACTTTAGTAGGGATGCTGTGTTGTTTCAATTGAATTTAGAAAAGCTCCAACCTTCCTATTGTAATTAAAATGTTTATTTTTTGATTGTATTTGTTTGCAAACTAAACAAAAGTAGATCATTTGTGTATGTGTTTGATGAATGCTCGTTTCTGTATTTTTGTGTGTATTGTTTTGTGGTTCAAATCATCGGCCGGGGTCCCCGGCTTCCAGTACTGACTCACAGGGGGGGGCCCTGGATTCCAATAATGAATCAAGGGGGTCCCGGCTTCCAGTAATGACAAAATGGGGGTCCACAGAAGCCAAAAGGTTGGAAACCACTTCACTACACCATCCCTTTTAATTATGCAGAGATGAAACAGGCAAGGTACTAACCTACTCTCCCACACAATTATACCCTCCCTCCATGACCTTATCACCAGAAAAAAAGAGAATGATAAGCTACTTCATCATAGCACCTCACCCCTTTTCTCTCTTTTAAATGGCCAAAACACTCAGTTACAACAGCTCACTTTTCTACAAATACAACACGTCCTCCTGCACTATTGTACAGACAAATTACTCAGCTGCAGCACATCCACAAACTGGTATGGGCCCTGAATTCACAACAGCTGTAAGTAGACTGTATCTGCACACCCAACCAATATATTAAGGTGCTAGACAAAGGAAGCACCGACACACTGAACCCTGTATCTATTCCTTTGAAACTCATTTGAGATGAACCAAAACAATTGAATGCAGCGTTGACTAGTCTCTACATGTGCAGACAGACACAAACGCACACATACACACTCATACACAACCCCCAACAGTATGCGCAGGCTGAAACACACACCAACCCCCCCACACACACACATACACAAAGACACACAAACACAGCACTCACTGCAACACTGATGACAAAATAAAGATGTTATAGCTAAGACTGCATCTTACTGAGAAGCAACAAAGTACGCTCATTCCCTAAACTTGCATCAGAACAATTGCACGCTTACTTCATGCAATCCCCGAATAACGTGACAAGGTATTTTCCTTCTACAGAATCACATCATCAGAATGAGTATGCAAGCACAAAATGCAATCATTAACTCATGCAAAAGGGTAATCTCTTTTCCAAGCGTGTATAATTAAAACACATAAACACGCTGCATTCAAAAACCGTTGAATAAGGTAATCACCTCCTTCAACTTGCAGCAACAGACTTTCAAGTACATGTACAGTCTCCTAATTGTCATCAACTTAACAAGCACGTAAGCACTCTTTTGACTAACACTTACACAGTCCAAACAATGTCAAATGCACCTTAAAATACATCCACAAACTAGGCGATGCATCTGTCTGAAAGTACTAGATTTTTCACCTGCCAAAGTACACTCACCTGGCACTCTGCATTCCAATACACAAATTACAACCGGCTTTCAGGAAAAAGTGTGCTATGATTATATGCAACACTAAAGTGTTTGCATTCAGAATAAATGTCACAATGTATTAGGAAGCATAACATAATGATTTTGCTTTTCTGCCTGGGTGTCCCTAATTTTTTCACATTTTAACTATTTTGTCTTGCATTTTGACTTTGAACATAGTGAGACTTCCTTTTGCATTCTGATCCTAGAACATGAGTTACTATTGGCTACACTTAAACGCTTTTGTGCACCGGACGGCTCCAAGCCGTCTGGGCACACAGTGCTCCTAGCCATCCGGCACATGAGGCAGCAAAAAATCCCTCTGGTGGGAATTGAAATGACGATCTTCCCACAATGAAAATAGAAAATGAAATGAGCCCCTAGGCAAGGACTTGTGCTCCCCCCCAAAAAATAAAACTACACAGTCTTTCTGCCCCACCCACCCTGGGATTAGATGGGGGCAATTATTTCCATCTGCCCCCCCCCCCCGGGAGGTTAGAAAGCCCACGAGACACCAGGGATTATTTATTTTTATTTGTAGGAGTGGGCGTTGCCCAGTCGGGAATTGCTATGTCCCTCCCAAATGGCAACAGTCTTTCTGCCCCCCTAAGAGCAGATGGGGAAAATTACCGCTATCCCCCCGGGAGCAGAAAGCCAACTAGACAGCATGGATGACTTTGTTTTTATGATAGGGGTTTGGGGCTGTCCAGCCTGGGCATGGTCATGCCGCCACTCACCCAAAAAAAGAAAAACAGTCTTTCTGTTCTCCCCGGGGGCAGATGGGGGCAACTACCCTATCTGTTCCCCAGGGAGCAGAAACCAACTAGATACCAGGGATTACTTTGTTTAATTGTTGGGGTGGGGCTGCCCAACATCTGCATGGCCATGCCTCCACTCCTATAAATGGGGACACAGTTTTTTGCCCTCTATGGGCAAATGGGACAATTACTCCATCTGTTCCCTGGGGGCCATAAAGTCCACTATATACCAGGATTAATTTTGTTTGTTAATTGTAGTAGTGGTGGCAGCCCAGCTTGGCAAGGCCATGCCCTCACCATCATAAAAATCAGACACAGTCTTTCTGCCTCCTGGGGGCAGATGGGATGAATTAGCCCCATCAGCCCCCTTGGGGGGCAGAAAGGCCACTAGATACCAGGGATTACTTTTTTTTTTTGATTGTTGGCGTGGGGGCAACCCAGCATGTGCATGGATATGACTCTGGCTCCATATAAAGGGGGACATAGTTTTTCTGGCCCACCAGGGGGCAGATGGGGCAATTACCTCCGATCTTCCCCACGGGGCAAAAATCCCACTGTATGGCAGCAGTGTATATTTTTAATAAACTAATGGTGTGGGTCTTTCAAGCCCCAACCTCACCCCTAAAATCTCAACAATCTTTCTCCTCTCCTGCGGACTAAAGTTTCTTACCCCAATGGCAAGCGAGAGGACATTTGATTATTTTGATTATTTGGGGTGTTGTTTTTACAAATGGGCCAGGAGAGTTTGGCTAACTCCCAGTATCATCCCACTTGCAATGGTGAACAGCTGCACTTTCTGGGTTTGGGTAGGCTGCCACCTGTAAAAATCAACTCGACCCAGGCAGTTTTGAAAACTAGACATCTAGAAGAGTTCAAGGTGGTGTCCTCCACATGCATCCCACACCATTTTTCTTACCCACAATGCTCCGCAAACCTCAAACATTGGCTAAAATTACACTTCACATTTCTATGATGGAAACTTCTGGAATACACAGGAATCCTCAAATTTGCTGGCACCCAGCATTGCCCCACTTCTGCTAATAAAAATGATGTGCCACTTGTGTGGTAGGGCCTAGTGCCACCGTCCGGAACGGATCCAACCAAGGTCATCAGGAGTCCCCACACAACAGCTCCCTTTGGTTCTGGTTGTCATGGCTTCATATGAGCATTGTGCATCAGTGATGCGCACACCAATTGTTACATTATGTGTTTCCATCAGTAATGCACACACCTATCACACCAATTGTAACATTGTGCATTATGTTCCTTCGGTGATACGCACACCATTGTTCATATTGTTACATTTTATTCAAGGTGCAACCATTTTGGATCTTGTTGTCAAAGCTTCATTGGAGCACTGGGCTTTATCTGAGCATTGTGCATCGGTGATGCACACACCAATTGTCATATTGTACACCAATCAGTGATGTGCACACCATAGTGTTGATGGAACAATCATAATTGTACATGTCATCACATATCAAAAGTCTATGGCATAGTGTGCAAAGTATTACTTTCTGCTAAATGCTCCATAATTCATCTTGGTGATGTGCACACCATTATAGATACCTAAGCACTCATTTAAATAATAGTGTGTTAAACAAAATAATTGTCATAGCTTCCTTATTTTAAGTATATTGTAAGATACTTCATCCTAAAATGCAACAGTCAATAGCACCACCTCTGGCGTTTTCACAGACCAATGGAAAGAAGGTTTTGAAGCGTACTTGGATGCACTTGACGGAGAATCATTTATGCACAATAAAAAAAATTGCTATCTTAAAACACTGTTTAGGTAAGGAGGGTTAAAAAATGTTAAAACATATTCCCAAAGACGTTTTACTTTGGGGGAAGGTGAAGGGGATGGAGGAAAGGATGAATATGCATCAGCTATTACGTTCTTAGATTTAGCACATGTAAGAATGTCATAAAAGACATACATTTTACAAAGGAGTGCAGATAGCAGGTGAATCTGCATCAAGTTATGTTGGTACTTTAAGAATTTCAGCTGTGTCTTCTCAGTATAAAACCTTTGACGAAGAAATAATCTGCGACCAGTTAGTAGACAAAACTAATAAAAAAAGGTGCAAGAAGCCTTGTTATCTACTCCTAATTTAAATGAGCAAACAACTATAGAAAGAGCGATCAGAATAGAGACTACCACATCATATATGAAACAAATGTTTATGCTAGATGTCAAATCACACTCACAGCCACAAGGTGTACTAGCTGACAAGAGTAAATATAAAAAAAGGAAAAAAAAGATGAATCAGATAAGTCAAACAATAATGAAAAAGTAAACACAAAAAGTTACTACAAACAACTAGAATGTTACGGATGTAGAAGTATATCTCATCTCGGCAACACTAGTATGTGTGCATCTGTAGAGAAATCATGTACCAAATGTAGGAAGAAAGGACATTTTGCTAGAGTGTGTAGGTCAATAGGCACAGTATCATCAAATAAAATGCATACAATTGAACCAAAGAAATATAATGAGGATGTTACCTCCTCTAGTGAAGAGGATGAAATACTCACTCTTACAGGTCCAAATTTGGATCAATATAAAGGTAATTTATGGAATAATACAACATTATATGAGAAAAGATATATGTTGACCATAAATGGTGTAGATGTAAAAGTCATGACAGATTCCGGATCCACTTTCATGCTACTGAGTGAGAAGAAATGGAACAAATGTTTTAGTGGATGAGGAATTCAACTGTAGAATTCAGCCATTCGCCCAGTTGGTTACAGGGACAAAACTATTACAGTGGTGGGAGGATTTGAGGCAGAGTTAAGCTTTAAAAATAACATTTCACAAGGAATTGTTCATGTAGCCAAGGATGATGCTGGTTTGTTAGGCTGGTATGACTAAGGGAGTCTAGGCATTTTGCTATATCCTAATAATCCTGACCAAATGATACTCAAGAAAGATTATATGCAAGTATTGATGGTAGAGAGAAATATATGGGAGGAAATCCTGATGTCTTCCCAAATGATTTACGATTATTTAAGGGATTCATGTACAAAATAAGAATTAAGGATGGAGCGCAACCTCTTCTGCAAAGGGTTCATAGAGTGCCTTTATCATTGCAATACAAATTGAGGAAATAGCTAGATAAACTATGTAAACAAGGAGTAATAGCATCTACTGCATCGTCAGTCTGGGTGGCATCTATTGTTTTCGCTCGCAAGGCTAATGGTTCTATCTGAATGTGTCTAAACATCCGTGACTTGAATTATCAAATATGGGTGGATCACTACCCATTACCTAACATCACAGAAATGCTCCCCACGCTTAAAGGGGGTAAGATTTTTAGTTTGCTTGATATGACATCCGCATACCATCAGATTAACTTACATCCAGACTCTAGGCATTACATATCATTCATCACTCCAGAGGGATTATATCAAATTAAACACATGCCTTTTGGAATGGCTTCAGCATCGGCTGTTTTCCAGAGGGCTGTGGAAAGCCTGTTCAAGGGTATGGGTAGTGTGGAAGCATTTCAGGATGATGTGTTAGTGTATGGAGGGTATCGGAAACAACATGATAAAAGATTACACTGGATGTTGTCAATACTAAAGAGCAAAGGAATAACTCTCAGTATGGAAAAGTGTAAACTAAACACCCCTACTACAGAGTACCAGGGATACAAACTGTCAGCTAAAGGAATTGAACCAAAAACTAGTTAGGCCTGAGGTGCCTAGGGTGAAGGAGACGCCCACCCTCCTAGGTGAGCAGGCATGGGCAACTGGGAGGGCAGTGCTGGTACTGGGGTGGCGGAAGATGAACTAGCTGGGGTGGTCCCAGAGGGGTCTGCCACCACCAAGGGACTTCCATCGTAGGAGGAAACAGAATCAGTTGTATCAGCTCGAGTCTCCCCTTGTTGCTCCCCTCACTCTCCAACCCACTGGTCCCCTCGGCATCAGTGGAATCTGCCTCCTGGGTCCCATGGGCTGCAACTCCCTCACTCGCCGGTGCCCCTGCTCCTTCGCCAGATGATGCTAATGCACACATGGACAGGATGACAATAGGAGAAGGGGGCGAAAGAAAGGGAGCACAGGGTCAATCACAGCACCAACAGCACAGATGGCATACACATCACAGTCACTCACAAAGATTGGGCAGTTTGGACCACAGTGACAAACCATTGCCTAGGTACTACAGCTGGTAGGAACCCAAACACTACCATCTGCACACCTACTGGGACCAAGTAAGCCCTGTCAGCCATGGCAAGCTAGCTACCTAGCATTACCAAAAATGCATACCACCATACATAGCTAAGTAGGACCACGCAGGAATGTCTAAACCGGCATATTGGTGCACCCAAACCCCATGCCAGGCAACAAATAATGAATACCACACACACTGTACTCACCCCCTGTGGGTGCTGTGCTGCCCTCAAGCGCCCATCCAACTCAGGATTGGCCACCGCCAGTGTGCGGGCATTAGGGGGTCAGGCACCCCTCCTTCGTTGGGAGGCTGTCCCCAGCTGGACCGCCGCAGTCTTTCAGGCCCAGCGTCTCAGGTCCTCCCACTGTTTCCCGTGGTAGGACCCCATCCACGAGCCTCTCCAACTCCTCCGCCGTAAAGGCCGGGGCCCTTTCCCCTACTGAACGGGCCATGGCAAGTTCCAGACACAGGTCACAGCAGCACACGCAGTGGAGATGTCATTGAGTGGAAAGTCAGGAATCAAGTGAAGTGGTAGAAAGAAAATGGCGGTCACAGCCGTGGCGGTGAACACCGTCAACGCCGGCATTGACATCATTACTTCCCGTACTCCATAGAGCCCCATGTTAGCCAATGAGGAATTGCACAGCAGTGAAGATCGCCTTCCGCCATGACGCCTAATGCCTGCATAGTGCGGTCACTTCCACCTGTCCATGCATACAGGACAGGCGGTTGCCATTTCCTACTGCTAGTACTCATGTATTGAATTAATATGTGCATCATTGGTGTCGACTGTACACACCTAGACAACACTAGTGTCCTACATACATACATGCTCTGTGTACTCTGATGTTATGTGCCCATAGGTCCTGTTGTCACACCCATTTTACTTTTGGCTCACTTGGATACCAACCACTGCGGAGGAATAGGAGGAGGAGGCAAGCACCCGTGTACAGACCCCTTGTGGACTTGGCTACGCTGGAGGACAGGCACATCATACTCACCTATCATCTGGACAGGGCCACTATCACAGAGCTGTGTGCACAATTGGAGCCTGATCTGCTACCTGCTATCTGTTGCACCAAAGTAATTCACCCTCTTGTGCAGGTACTGTCAGTGCTCCTTTTCCTGGCAACTGGTTCATTCCAGGTGACTGTGGGCTTGGCTGCAGGAATGTCACAGCCAATGTTCTCGAATGTGCTTGGAAGGGTTTTGGCTGCCTTGCTCAAACACATGTGCAGCTACATCACATTCCCCCAGGTTGATGATTTGCCCACTGTGTAGGCTGGATTCTACGCATTGGGATGCATACCACATGTGATCGGGCCATTGACAGGACTCACATTGCCTTAGTCCCTTCCAGGGCAAATGAGCAGGTGTACAGGAATCAGAAGAGTTTCCACTCTCTCAATGTCCAGATAGTGTGCCTTGCTGACCAGTACATCTCCCACGTCACTGCCAAGTATCTTGGATCTGTGCATGATGCCTTTGTCTTGAGGAATAGCAGCGTCCCACAGGTGATGTCACGACTACAGAGGCACAGAGTGTGGCTCATAGGTGAGCTTGAGTCTCCACCCAATGTATGTCAGTGTATACCTCCTGGAGTCATACCCCATGCCATTGTGCACGGGTAATGTGTGTCCCTCACTTCTTCCAGGTGACTCCGGCTACCCAAACCTGCCCTGGTTGTTGACCCCTGTCAGGAATACGAGAACAGGGGCTGAAAATCTGTACAATGATGATCATGGGCATACCAGGAGGATTGTGGAAAGCACCTTTGGTCTCCTGAAAGCCAGGTTCAGTTGCCTCCATTTGACAGGTTGATCCCTATGCTACTCCCCTGAGAAGGTCTGCAAGATTGTGGTGGTGTGCTGCATGCTGCACAATTTGACCCTCAGATGCCATGTGCCCTATCTGCAGGAGGAGTGGGTGACTATGCACCTGTGACAGCAGTGGACACTGAGCACAGTGAGGAGGAGGAAAAGGAGGAGGATGTGGACAACCGGACACATATCATTCAGTAGTACTTCCAATGACACTCAGGTGCGACTACTGTTCTATACATGTGTCCATTTTAGTAATGTGCTAATTGGCTGTAGTGTTGTGCCAGTCACTACCTTTGCATCCCAATTGACTGTCACCTATGCCTTCGCTTATTGCAGATGTTGGTGTGGGTACAACAGTGTACAGATGTATTGACTACAGACTGCTGGTACACATTTGTTGGATGGATTCATACATTACAGGACATTTGCACAGGATCATGCAGTTCACTACAGTTCAATACATTTCTTTCTGATAAAGCACTATTACTCAAGTTGTGTTCAAGGATGTTTATTTGTAAATAAGATATTCAATGCAAAGTGCTATAGAGTGGGGTGATGGTTGGGAATAGTCCAGTATAGTGGGCCAGTCTGTTTGTAGCACAGGTCCAGTGTCCAAGGGGCCATAGGAAGAGGAACAATGGCAGTCCAAGGTGAACAATGTGACTCAGTGGAACACAAGGGGACATTCGGGATGGGATCATTTCCTGGTGTTGGTCTGAGTCTAGGCAATTGTCTCTGGTGTCTCTCTGGGTCGCAGGGAACGTTTGTGAGGTGGTTCACCTTCTGCAGGGGGGAGGGTGCTGGTGGCCTGTGGCAGGGCCTCCTGTCCTCTAGCTGCAACAGATGTGGAGGGCTAGTCAGTACACTAGCTAGTAGTAGGGGCCCGCTGGTGTGCTGTGTACTCCCGCATGATGTTGGCCATATCATTCAGCACCCCTGCAATGGATTCCAGGGTGGTATTCCAGAACTGCAATTGTTGCATGACCTCCTGGTGGTGTTCACCCTACAGCCACAGGTTCTCCTGCATGATGTTGAGAACCTGACCATCCTGTCCTGGGATTGTTGGTATGCCCCCAGGACATTTGTGAGTGCCTCCTGAGCAGTTGGTTCCCTGGGCCTGTCCTCCCTCTGGCACACAGCTGTCCTCCGACTATCCCTGGCCCCCTGTGCCTGTGTCCCCTGAACGATGTGCCCACTCCCACTTACACCAGGACCCTCATCGTCTTGCCTGTGTGGTGTCGACTCGGGTCCCTGTACAAGTGGGCACACTACTGATTTACGTGTACTGGGGACAGAGGTTTGGGGGCGTGCTGTGGTGTTTGAGTCTGAGGGGGGCTGTGGTGGACTGACTGTGGGATGTGGTAGCCAACTGACCAGTGGTCCCAGATGGGCCAGGGAGTTAATCTAGATCGAGTCCTCCAGAGTTGCTGTCATTACTGAGGGCATCTTTTGGTGGAGGACTGGGTTGCTGTGGCACCTCCTTGGCGCTGACATTGGCTAGGGCACCTGTGGGAATGTAAGTGATTTGTTAGGGTAATTGTCTGTGACATATTCCACCTTTCTAGCTTTCCCAATGCTATTGGTGTTGTCCTCCCACCTTTGGTAATGTATGGTGATGTATTGTGGGATTGGTAGTTCTCCATTCTGTCTATGCATTGGTGGTGGTTGTGCATGCAGTGCTGGGGGGATGTGCTTGCAGTGGGTATGGCATGCAGGGGTGGACATTTAGGTGTGGTAATTGGGGTCGTGCACTGTGTGGGATGGAGCGGGGTGAAGGGAGTCAGGGTGAGGGGGTGAGTCGGCATGCAGGTATAGGGTGGTGATAGGTTGTTAATGGTGACTCACCAGTGTCTAGTCCTCCGGCTACTTCAGTAAGTCCCTTGGGATGCAGTATTGCCAAGACTTGCTCCGCCCATGCTGTCAGCTGTGGGGGAGGAGATAGGGGTCCACCGTCAGTCCTCCTGATGGCGAGCTGGTGCCTTGCTGCAATGGACCACACCTTCCCCCATAGGTCGTTCCATCTCTTCCGAATGTGGTCTCCGTGTGCATGAATGTTGTCGCACGCCATTCACTCTGTCCACGATTCTCTGCCATAGCTCCATCTTCCTGGCAATGGAGATCTGCTGTACCTGTGCTTCAAACAGCTGTGGCTCTACCCTGACTATTTCCTCCACCATGACCCGCAAGTCCTCATCAGTGAAGCGGGGTGCCTTTGTGGAGATATGGGTGTTGTGTGGTGTGTGTGTTGTGCAGAGGCTGTTGAGTGATGTGGTGGGGTGTGTGGTGCATGATGGATGAATGGGTAGTTGTGGTGTGTGTGCAGTTCTGTCTGGGATTGGCATGGCAAGGTGTAGCGGTCTTCTCGTGTTTGCAAAGGTTTGTGGGTGATATGGGGAGTGTTATAAAGTGTTGTTGGTGGGTGTGTGGGGTATGTGTATTTGTGTCAGTTGTGGGGTTTTTGTTCTGGTCAATGTTGTCTTGTTTTGTTTTTGGGTGGCCATTTCAGCAGCAACAATGTGCACAGCCAATGGTTTACCGCCTTTGAATGTCCGCTGTGGTGATTCGTGGGTCATTATTTGGAGGGCGTTGTTCTGGTGGCTTAACGGTATGGGTGCTAGTTCTGACAGTTTATCGCATTCGTTGGGTCTGGTGGATTTGTGGTTGTGGTTGGTTTCTCTTGGTTTTGTGTGTGTCATAATCTGGCGGACAGATGCTCGCCTCCGCGGCAGTATGTTGGTGGCAGTCACCGCGGCAGCATTCTGAACTTACCGCCAATGTCATAATGAGGGTCTATATGTTATATGTTACAAGTGTCTGTGTTCCTATGTATAGAGAATGAATTGCACGTTATGCATGAGCTGTTATTCTACTGATGTTATCTCTAAATTATTGTTATTATAAAGGAGGAAGATGTGTTATAATGCTTTATTAGCATGCATAGTATAGAACATAGGGGATGAACTCTCAGGTGGAAGGTAGAATCTTGAAGGAAATAGGAATGTAAGGTTGACAGTTAGCTGGGTGGGTTGACAGTTAGCTGGAAGGTGAGAGGAGAGTCGGTTGTATTGTTGCAGTGTCCTGCTGGAATTGGAATAAAGATATTAAACTCACCTGGAGTCCGGATCTTATTAAAAACTTACTTTTATAACAGAGTTACGTCACCCCTAAGTGTGCATTTTTTCCAACAAAGTTGGGTGTTTTATTATAGAAGTGAATGTGTTATTAGGGAAAGTAGGTTGCTAAAGTGCTGTTTTTACTGTATAGGTACATGTTGATTTTCCTATGGAGGAGCCTATTTGATATTTAAAGTCAGTCTTATTCAATTCATGTAAGTGTTACGGGAAAGGTAGAATATGTATATGAAAATCTAGAGCAACAATAGACATTGCCAGAAAGTGCTACAATAAATAAAATAAAAGAACATAGCAGGCCCAAATCCAATGCTGACCAAAATAAGGTAAACAGTTCACAAGATTGAAGCTAACTAGTGTTTAACAAGTACACAGGTTCACTGGCACTTATTTCTTGTTTCCAAACAGATTGTAAACCTGATTAGGTAATGAGCGCCTGAAATTCTAATCAGCTCAGACTACGCAGAGGTCTTAGGGTTACAATGATAAAGCACACATGTTTTTAAAATTGTATTTGCTGTAGAAATGTATGCACTCTTCAGTGAAGAATGGGTAGTTTGTCTAGCATTGTTATAGTCACAAGTATAGAATGTGTAGAAGATTAGTTTAGAGTTAAGGGGTTACAGGGACAAGTGCTCAAATGTTTTTTCTGTTTCAATCTATGATTGCCAGTCACTAATTACTGTTTTGTAATAAAGCATTGTGTGATTTTGTATATAAAAGGCTGTCTGTGCAACAGCAACTTGAGATCGGCTGCCTGACTGTGTGAGGTGGGTAAATCTTCCTGTCGCAACAGTAAAGAACTGTCTTTTCATTGCCAAAGTTTGTCTTTATTCCAGTGTTTACGTTTTTTATTCACCCTGCAACATTAGGCAACAAATCCAACAAATCGAAAATGTACTCAAAGTTTATTTCTATTATTTAACAACACATAGAAAATGCATTCATGTTCATTTCTGATATCTATCAAGAATCTAATTCAAAGTTCAATCCAAATTTTTGATAAATATCATAAAGAAAATAGATAAGTTTATAAAATTCTGCTTTGTGCTATCTGGGATCTTTAGCAGTAATTAAATTATTTCTCCTGACAATGATTAGCCTTGATGAGGGTTTTCTTGCCAGGAGACAGTAGAGCTATGCCTACGAGCATAAAAGCAATAGGGAATAATCATTGCCTATTTATCTTGGTGTATTGAAGTTGGGAATGAACAGAAACATAGGTGACATCATAAAGGACCAGGCTTGGTGGTGGCTTTTCGCACAAACTAGCTGAGTAGAAACCAGTTTTCATACTGAAGACTAGGAGGAGGGGAGCCAGGGTCCTGTCCTGTTGGTCTACTGGGATACTTTAGGTCTGGAATAGATTAGGTTATACCACAGATTAATGGCTTGCATATACAATAAAAAGGGCACCAGCTCCTCAGAAACATCTGGAGTTGGTGAAGACTCAGTAGAAGAAGATTCTGGCTGAACCAAGAGGACTGAGGTGTCTCTTAACATTTCCCCCAAAGACGTCAAATGTTCTACAAGGGTCAGTTGGCTGAAATCCCCATTTCCATTCTTAAGTGACATAGAATGCTGAAGAAAGGATCACCTTGTTCAAGAGAACCAGTTGCTCATCTGGGAGTGGACTGCATTGGTCCCTGTTGCATCCCTGGATAATGAGACCTAGAGCCAAGGCATTCTTCTTCCTAGAAGTCAAGGAGTTGTCGGAGACACCAGGAGTAACATTTAAAGTGACTGCACCAAACTGAGGCATTATACTTTGGTTTGAGCTTTGAATGAGAAACAAGCCAGCTGCTAATTGCTGATTTGTTTTGGCACAGACTTTTTTCAACAAAGTTTAAAGTTACTGATTAATTATTGAAAAATAAGTTTTCAACCTTATGGATCCCTCACTGGCTGCAGCTCCTGACATGCTCAGTTGCAGATTTCTTTTTTTTTAACATCTTTTTATTAACAGTTGCTTGGTAACCCACACAGAAATATATCAGTTGTGTATTATTGAACTGATGGAAAGTGTGCATAATATAGACAGCAACGTAAACAGCAATTGCTTACACAGTATGGAAGTGTAACAAGTCCCAGTGTACTGGGCCCTCAGTGAGCAGCTGGACATTTCTGGGATGGACAAAATCACTCCAGCCACAAAGCAATATCAGTCCCGGTTTCCCTGAAGCAATGCTCTCAAATGCCCTCCTTCTGGCAGTACAGACTCTTGAGTTTTATATTTTACCAGAGTTTAAATGTTGCCAAACAAGGGCAAGGGAAGCTAGGGTGGGTACTGTGGAGAAGGATACCTGGAAGGAAAAATTATTAGATCTACTTTCAAGAAGAATTGTTTTTTGATCTCAGACAAGAAAATAATGGTTGTTTCCAGTAAGAGAGCAAAGCCCAGAATGACAGTTCCTTATGTTAAATCACACAAAATTCATGATAGTCCTGAATCAAAAGCTGTAACAGTTCTTTCCAAAGTTCATTGCGAGTTCCCAAAGCAACCCTATATAGACAAAGGCAAAGACAAATCTGTACTGAGGGGAAACTAGGAGTTAGTTCCCAATGGTCACTTGTGCTATGGTTAGTTTGTCTCCCTTCATTAACCATTAGTGCAGACCTAAACGTGCTCCCCAACTCGCCACCCTACCAGAGAGCTTTTTTTTCCCAGTTTGCCACAAGAATTTCTGCTCGAGCGCCAGAATGTGGTACCTCATCCAAAAGTCTGAAGAAGGTGAGTGGGGCCTGAAAACATGCAGTTAGAGAGCGTGGTGTCAGGAAACGCATACAATCTTCATCTGTTGGGATACTGGAATAGCTCCTTGAAATCAAGAAAACCTCTTGGGTGTTTGGTTCTGAAAGGAGCTGCCACATCGAGGAGCTAAACATGAACAGCAAGTGCAGCTGAAACTACACAACCTCTTTAGATAGTGGTACCATCTCAGAAGGTGGTGCCCTGAAGCTTGTTCCAGAACTTGCACCTGCTGTCAAAGGGAAACAATAATGCAATTATCAGAATCAGTGCAAACTGAAGAGTCACCAGGGACAGCACGTCATTTTGAGCAGGTTCCACAACGTACACTTGCTGCCAAGGGAAACAACAATTAAGTCACCAGAGACAGCACAAACAAATGAGTCCTCAAAGTCAGCAGGCCATTTAAGCATGTTCCAGAACGGACACCTGCTGCCAAAGGGAAGCAACAAATGTGTCATCAGAGTCAGCACAAACAAATGAGTCACATAGTGAAGCCCTTTACAGGC
The DNA here is from genome assembly GCF_031143425.1 of Pleurodeles waltl. Lineage (NCBI taxonomy): Eukaryota > Metazoa > Chordata > Amphibia > Caudata > Salamandridae > Pleurodeles > Pleurodeles waltl. The sequence continues at coordinate 68,768,692 of NC_090440.1, read as the reverse complement.
ATAAGTGTTATAGTGCACAAAACAATTACAATAAAGACATTACAGCAATACAACATATCTTGTTTAAACATTGGCACAGTAGTGGCACAAACATGGTGATGAGATGGACTTTTAAAATTCATTGTAATACTTGCCACAAGGCGTATATGACACGCAACTTCAGCTGCTATAGAATCCAGCTTTGTCCCACTTGGAACATTTGGTACCAAAAACTAATAGGATCCATGGTGGCCAGACGCAATGTATATAATTCACGAGAAAGCCTCATCGACTTCAGTATTCTGCCTTACCCTGCTGTAGGAAAATGACTCCCAGAAAGGACACTATGGCCCTCATTAAAACCGTGGCGGTAAATCCCGCTTACCGCTGTGCAGAAGACCGCCAACATACTGCTGCGACCGCGGAATTCCGCTACAGGTATTACGACCCACAGCTCGAAGTCCGCCACAATACAGACACCCACACAAGTCCGCCACACCAAAGGTCAGTGATAAACTGGCGATAACAAAACCCACACCGTCACACCAACAAGAATATGACCCACGAATCAACGCAGCGGTCTTTCAACTGCGGTAATCCATTGGCGGTACACACCGCCGCGCATAAAACACACACACATATACAAAACACAACCACATTGGACAAATCGAAATACACACACCTGATACACATACACACACCACACCCACACACCCAATCCAATATAAAGCACTCACCCACATCACCCACAAAACCTTACTACCAGAAATTTGAAAGCAGGCCAGAGAGAGACACTACCTAAAACAACACCAGCATCCACAGACACACAACACCATCACTTACACAACATCCACGCACCTCAAACAACACACAACACATCCCCTCACATATCACAACACACACCATCTCACACATCACCCACACCACATCATGGCACCTCAACGACACCCCAGGTTCTCTGAGGAGGAGCTCAGGGTCATGGTGGAGGAAATCATCTGGGTAGAGCCACAGCTATTTGGATCACAGGTGCAGCAGACATCCATTGCAAGGAAGATGGAGCTATGGCGCAGAATTGTCGACAGGGTCAATGCAGTGGGACAGCATCCAAGAACACGGGATGACATCAGGAAGAGGTGGAATGACCTACGGGGGAAGGTGCGTTTCGTGGTCTCCAGACACCAGATTGCTATACAGAGGACTGGCGGTGGATCCCCACCTCCTCCCCCACAACTAACAATATGGGAGGAGCAGGTCTTGGAAATACTGCATCCTGAGGGCCTTGCAGAAGTAGCAGGAGGACTGGACTCTGATAAGGCAAATCTTTACTACTTTTTCCCCCACCCTACCTGCATGCCATCACATACCCCACCATTACCCTCACACCCATCACCCCAACAACCCACAGATACCCCACCAACACAACCCACACATCCCAAAAACCAACCCTGCATGTAACACCAATGCATGGACACCCATCACCAAAGCATGTCCACTACAGATACCCACACAGACCCCAAACCAACTATCACACAAGGACCAAGCCAAGAATGGAAGCACTGGAGTACAGGGTCACTCACCCATTGCACACAATGGCACACACAGATGCATTAATCATGCATTTACACCCCTACAGGACCCCTACCCAACGTCACCGGGCAGGAGGTGCCAGACATATCCAGTCCCCCTAGAGAAGAGACCCACAGTGATGACAGCAGCTTTGCACAACTGGATCAAGATGACCAGTCCGGCCCATTAGGGACCTCGGGACAGTCAGTTCCCCTGACACTGTCACAAGCCACCACAGAGCCTCCCCCCTCAGGAAACACCTCCCCAGCACCCACCCAGCGGGCCCATCCCTCTGTCCCCAGGACACGTCAATCAGCAGTGTGTCCACCACTACAGGGAACCCAGGCAACCCCACTAACACAGGACGATCAGGGACCTGGGGGCAGTGGCAGTGGGCACATGGTTCAGGGGACAGAGGCACAGGACAACAGAGAAGCTGGGAGGACTGCTGTGCGACAGGCGGAGGACAGGCCCAGGGAACCCACTCTCCATGAGGCACTCTCCAACATCATGGGAGCTTACCATCATTCCCAGGAGACAATGGCAACAGTACTGGCCAAGTTTCAGGAGACCCAGCGGCTGCAGGAGGAACACTACCTTGGGATCAGGAGGACTTGAAGTCCATTAACAACAGCCTGGTCACCATTGCAGGGGTGCTGCAAGACCTAGTCAACACCAGGAGGGACACAGTGGCACAACAAGGGGTCCCTGACACTAGCCTAGACGATGAACAGCCCTCCACCTCCGCCGGTGCTAGTGGACAGGAGGCACCGCCATAGCAACACGACACCAGCACCCCACCCCCTGCAGATGGAGAACCACCCCACAAACGGTCCCTGAGATCCAGGAACATGACAGAGAACATTGCCAAGACCCCGCCAGGAGACCCCCCTGAATGTCACCCTTCTGTCCCACTTCGTCACCCTGTCCATCCTTCAACTGCCATTGCTCCACTTGCTATGCCTCTTTGGACAATGCACCTGTAAAACAAATAGACTGGACTCTGCCATGGACATTCCTCCACCATCTCCCCAGACCATTTTACAACCCCTCCACTTATTAGCACAGAAATAAACACACTTCAATCACAAAACAATCTGGAGTCAGTCTGTGCTTTCACAAATGTGTAATTGCAATCACCATGGAATATAGCAATGTCAATTTACTTGTGCACATACCAATGTAACACAGCTGTAGGCCTGGAGGAAATATAGCAGAGGGCACAAAGTGGGACCCACATCTGTGAAATGGAAAGTCAAAGTGACAAGTCAGGTTCCATACACTGAGTGAAAATGACAGACTTATGCTAGCTCCACAAATTGTATGAGATGTGGGAGGCAGTGACATCTTCTTACCTGTGTCTCACTGGAAGTATTGCATGATTACGTTGTTTCGGTTGTCGATATCCTCTCCTTCTGCCTCCTCTTCTTCACTATCCACCGGCTCCACAGCTGCCACAAGTCCACCAGCTGGCCCATCCTCCTGCAGAAAAGGCACCTGGCGTCGCAAATCCAGGTTGTGCAGCACACAGCAGGCCACAATTATCTGGCACACCTTCTTTGGTGAGTAGTAGAGGGAACCACCTGTCATATGGAGGCACCGGAATCTGGCCTTCAGGAGGCTGAAGGTGCGTTCGATCACCCTCCTAGTTCGCCCATGTGCCTCATTGTAGCGTTCCTCTGCCCTTGTCCTGGGATTCCTCAATGGGGTCAGTAGCCATGACAGGTTGGGGTAACCAGAGTCACCTGCAAACATCCAGGGACAACTGTTAGACACACACTAGCCGTTAGGGACAACCCCATACCCAGACACCTATTCACACTGTATTAGGTCCTTGGCCTCACCTATTAGCCACACACGGTGCCTCTGGAGTTGCCCCATCATATAAGGGATGCTGCTATTTCTCAAAATGTAAGCGTCATGCACTGAGCCTGGAAACGTGGCATTCACATTGGAGATGTACTGGTCTGCCAAACACACCATCTGCACATTCATCGAATGGTAGCTTTTGCTATTTCTGTACAACTTTTCACTCCGGCGGGGGGTACTAATGCCACATATGTCCCATCAATGGCACCAATGATGTTGGGGATATGTCCCAGGGCATAGAAGTCACCTTTCACTGTGGGCAAATCCTCCACCTGAGGGAGCATGATGTAGCTGCGCATGTGTTTCAGCAGGGCAGACAACACTCTGGACAACACGTTAGAGAATATTGGCTGGGACATCGCTGATGCACTGGCCACTGCTGTTTGAAAGGAACCACTTGCCAGGAAATGGAGTACTGACAGGACCTGCACTAGAGGGGGTATCCCTGTGGGATGGCGGATAGCTGACATCGGGTCTGGCTCCAACTGGGCACACAGTTCCTGGATTGTTGCACAATCAAGTCTGTATGTGACTATTTTGTGTCTCTCTTCCATTGTCGACAGGTCCACCAGCGGTCTGTACACCGGAGGATGCCGCCATCTCACCTGCCCCAGCAGACGTGCCCTATGGAGGAGAACAGCGAGCAGAGAGTCAGCCAACACTGAGGTATCCCAAAATGTCATTTGCACACATTTATTAATCCGCAATGTGCCTGTAACTGTGTGTATTCCAGGCCTACACAGGTGTGACACAGTTATTATTGAAATGGCGGCTGCCTGACCTGTAAGGTGGGACATCGGGATATGAGGTAACTGTGCTGGCGTTGTACACCGTCGCGGTGGGCGGTCAAAGACCGCGGCGCAATTCTGCATTGGTTAACATTGGGCCCTATGGGTCCGAGGAGCCAATGATGATGTACGCCGGCGGTGACGGTACGCTCCGCCGCAGACTTGACCGCCATTTTCTGTCTGTTCACTCACTTGATACCTGACCTTCAACAGGAGAGAACCTACACTGCAAGTGCTGCTGTGACCTGTGTCTGGAAGCGACGATGGCTAATGTGTCTGGGGAAAGGGCCCCTGCATTCACTTTGGAGGAGTTGGAGAAACTAGAGGATGGGGTCCTCCCCCAGTACACGCAACTGTACGGTCCTCCAGACAAACAGGTGTGTACACTGTAAGCATGCTGAATGGGCAATGTCTGCTTTGAGTGGTGGGGCTGGAAGATACATGGGGGGGCTGAGGCCTACATGTGCGGATGGGGAGTGTGTGTGCGTCCTGGAATTGGTGGGAACTGGTGGGCAATGAGTATGACGGGTGAGTAATGTCCTTTCCCCCTGTACCATTCCTCTAGGGCAGCGCCCAACAGAAGAAGGCTATTTGGCGTGCCATCGCCAAGGACGTCCGGACCCGGGGGGTCTACCACAGACGGAGCACCCACTGCCGTAAAAGATGGGAGGACCTGCGCCGCTGAAGCAAGAAGACGGTGGAGACCCAGCTGGGGATGGCCTCCCAACGTGGGAGGGGTGCCCGTCGCACCATGACCCCCCTGATGTTCTGGATCCTGGCGGTGGCCTATCCGGAGTTGGATGGGCGCTTGAGGGCATCACAGCAGCCACAAGGGGGTGATTACCCTCTCATTCAGCTGACTTTGCGCGCATTACGAGGTGTCTGGGCGGAGGAGGTGGGCATTGGGTTCCCCTAGGCCAGGGCGATCTTGGTAGGCAAGGTCCCTTGTGAGGCAGGCTATGTGGCACCCCAACCCCACTAGTGGTTAGAGCCATCTACACCTAGTCATGCTCCTGTGACTACCAGGTGTGCAGCAATTCAGCTTAGGCCTCGTACCCCATGGGCATGTGATAAATCTAGGATCAATAAGTGCATGGCGTATTGCAGAGGGCTGCTCACTGTCTGTTGTGTCCGCCAATGGTAGTGGTGTTGCATGCACCCAACATGTCTTTCTTCTGTCTCCCCCCCCCCTTTTTGTGGTCTCCCTGTTCTTGTGTGCATTAGCATCATCAGGCGGAGGAGCAGTGGCACCGGAGCAGGAGGGAGCTGCATCCCACTTGGCCCTGGAGGGTGAAGCAACGGAGTCTGAAGGCACCAGTGGGACGGAGGGCGAGGGGAGCTCCACGGCGGGGACAGGAGCAGAGACCAGCGACTCCTCCTCTGATGGGAGCTCCCTTGCGGTGGCGGGCCCCTCTGTGCCCACCACATCACTGTTGAGCAGTCTACCATTCTGAATGCCATCCAGGGTGTTAAAGGGCATTTCCAACAAACAAATGCATACCTGGAGGGCATTCATTGTGGACATGTAGCCCAACAGAGAGCATTTCAGGCTCTGGCCTCAGCACTGATGGCAGCCATTGTCCCTGTGTCCAGCCTCCACCCAGACCTAATCCCCTGTACCTCAACCTATCCCAAGCACACCATCAGACCAGCATGCACACACATCAACACACAAGAGTGGCTCAGGCAACCATAAGCACCACACATTCCACAGGCACTCACACAAGCACCATACCCATGCACACATACCAACATCCACTTCCTCCACTGTGTCCCCCTCCTCCACGTCTCCCTCCTCCCTCCCAGTCCGTCTCCACTCACACCTGCATGCACTACATCCTCTGCCCCTACCTCCATCACCAGCATGCCCATCACCACACACCACTCACGTGTACTCACCACCCCCACTACCATTCACACATCCCCATTGTCCTCTACCAGTGTGTCTGTGAGCCCTCCTCCCAAAGTACACAAACGCAGGCACACACCCACCCAACAGCCATCCACCTCACAACAGCCTCCAGCCCATGCACCTTCACCCAAATTCAGCAGACGTACACCTCTTGCAACCACTACCTCTTTCTCCACTCCCAAACCCCCTCCATCTACCCGTCCCAGTGTGTCTAAAAAACTTTTCCTGGCAAACCTTGACCTCTTCCCTTCACCTCCCCCCGTCCTTCCCCTAGGGCCAGGCTTTCCAGGTCCCAGCCCAGAACCTCAGCCACCACATCCCCAGGCACAGTGGTGCCAGCAACTGCGGGGTCATGGAGTGCGCCAACCATCAGGGCTGCCAGTGTGCCACGTAGCGAGGGCAAGGACATTCCACCACCTGCCAAGGTGAAAAAGGTGCCCACATCCCAGAGGGAGAAGCCGAAAACACCAGCCACCAAAGGGTCAGCGAAAACGAAAGGGGATAGTGGCAAGACAACTGTGCCACCATCAAAGGTGGGGAAGGGCCAAAAACAGAAGGGCAGGTCAGGAGAGGGCATGGTGGCACAGACTGAGGGACCAGTGTCACACCTTCTGTCCACGTCCACGCCAACCTGTACGGCGGCGAACACCGCCACCTGCACCGCCTCCGGCACGTCTACAGCCGCTGCAACAGTCCCCAGCCTCTGCCCTGGTGGACAGCCGTCCGAGGCTGCATGAGACATCCTGCTTTCTCCCTCAGCAGGTGCTGACACATGCCCCTCCGCCACAAACCCCGCCGCCTGCACCGCCGCCACAAACCCTGCAGCCAGCACCACTGCCATAGACCCCCCAGCCAGCACCGCCGCCACAGACCACACTGCCAGCACCGCCATGACAGACACCGCCGCCAGCACCACCACAACAGACACCACCGCAAGCACCGTCAGTGGCCCCGCGACGTCCTCAGACAGTAGCACCACTGCTGACATGCCTACCATCCCCAGTGGTCAGTCGTCCGAGGCTGGTGGTGAGTTCCAGGACCCTGGGCAGCTTCCATGAAGCATTACTGTCATCACTGATGTCACCTGCAGGTGGAAAGTGAAGCCGCAGCAGTGTGGGGTATGTCGCTGCCTCCATGGCGTATCATGCTACCTGTACCTCAGCAATCTTGTGGCACACACACCCAGGTGAGGGAATTTTACCGGCCACACTGCACGTGGAGCACTCTGGGCACCAGGCCCCCTCCAGAACCAGTGGAGATTGACATCCACTACCTCAGTCCTTGGCAGGATGAAGCACTCTGGGCACAAAGCTCCCTCCAGAACCAGTGGAGACTGACATACACTACCTCAGTCCTTGGCAGAATGAAGCACACTAGGCACCAGGCCCCCTCCAGAACCAGTGGAGATTGAAATCCTCTACCTCAGTCCTTGGCAGGATGAAGCACTCTGGGCACAAAGCCCCCTCCAGAACCAGTGGAGATTGACATCCACTACCTCAGTCCTTGGCAGGATGAAGCACACTGGGCACCAGGCCCCCTCCAGAACCAGTGGAGAGATACATCCACTTGAGAGACTGTGGCTTTGCACTCCCCAGGATAAAGCAGTTGGCAAACCACCCACTGGAGAGACTTGAGAGACTGTGGCTTTGCACACCCCAGGATAAAGCAGTGGGCAAACCTCCCACTGGAGAGTCTTGAGAGACTGTGGCTTTGCACTCCCTAGGATACATCAATGGGCATGGAGCCCCCTCATGCAGCAGTGGCGTCATGCGTTCATCTGGCTGAGGTGCCCCCCTCTCCCTCCCCATCCCTCTGAGGTGCCCCTCCAGTGTTCTCTCCGTTTCCAGTCAGGTATCATGTGTGGGCTTCGCCCATGCATTTTGGGCCCAGTGGTCCACGGACAATGATTGGTGCACTATCCGGACTTGTGTAGTTGGTGTACATAATTGTTTTTACTGGATTTTGAACTTTGATAATGAGATTTCCCATGATTACATTTGTTCAAATCAATTCCTTTTGTCCTTGCATTCTTCCAGGGGGTGGGGTGGGGGGTGTATGTGTACGTGCATGTATTTGTGTGTATGGTGTTGTGGGTGTGGGTGGGGTGGGGGTGTTGCGTGTGTGTGTCACTCTCCTTTCCCTCCCCCCGCCCCTGTGTTGTAGGTGCAGTACTCACCGTGGTCGTTGCCACAGTCGTTGGTGCTCCTGATAGAAGAGAAGGAAGACCAGCATCGGCAGTATATGCAATTCAGGCTCCATGGCGTCCTGGTTCCTCGTGGGGTGTGGAGAGGTGGGTGTTTTCCCTTCTGTGTACTGTTTCTGACGTGTTTTTGTTCGCATTGGGTCCTCCCCGGAAAAGGTGGCGGATAGGCATCTTGTGATAGGGTGGGCGGTACATTGTCTTCCGCCTGTCTGTTGGCAATTACCGCCGCGCTGTTTGTTTGTACAGCCGTGGCGGTCGGAGTGTTAAAGTGGCTGTCTATGTTGGCGGTTTCCGCCATGGTCATGATTCCATTTTTTTTTTTCCGCCGGCCTGTTTGCCGTATTACCGCCTCTTTAACACCAACTGCCAGGGTTGTAATGAGGGCCTATGGGCCTTATTACGACCTTGACGGACGGTTTTCCTCAATATCCTGTTCGCCATATTACGATTTCCATTCAATGTAATGGGATCATAATACGACGGACGGGATATCCACAACATTAGTGATGGAGGAAACCCCTCCGTCAAGGTTGTAATGAGGCACTATGGGGGTCATTCTAACTCTGGCGGGCGGCGGAGGCCGCCCGCCAGAGTTCCCCCCTCCAGAATACCGCAACGCGGTCAGAAGACCGCTGCGGTTATTCTGTGTTTCCTGCTGGGCTGGCGGGCGACCGCCAGGAGGCCGCCCGCCAGCCCAGCGGGAAACCCCTTCCCACGAGGAAGCCGGCTCCGAATGGAGCCGGCGGAGTGGGAAGGTGCGACGGGTGCAGTTGCACCCGTCACGAATTTCAGTGTCTGCATGGCATGGGCACTGCAGGGGCCCCCAGGGGCCCCACGACACCCCATACCGCCATCCTGTTCCTGGCGGGCGAACCGCCAGGAACAGGATGGCGGTATGGGGTGTCTGAATCCCCATGGCGGCGCAGCAAGCTGCGCAGCCATGGAGGATTCAGCAGGGCAGCGGAAAACCGGCGGGAGACCGCCGGTTTTCCTCTTCTGACCGCGGCCAAACCGCCGCGGTCAGAATGCCCTGCGGGGCACCGCCAGCCTGTTGGCGGTGCTCCCGCCGACCCTGGCCCCGGCGGTCAAGGACCGCCGGGGTCAGAATGACCCCCTATGTCTTAGTGTAAAGATTTTGACCCATGCGGTCTACAAGACATATCCAATACCCACCACAGATGACCGGAAATCGTGTCACGATCACAGTCAACTGTAACCATTTCCTTTCAATGATGTTTTGTACTTGGGACTTCCAGGTTGTGTGCTTTGTGGGGCTTTTCAGCCAAAATATTGAAAATGTACTTCTTCAGTTCCTTAATCTATTTTTTATAATTGTTGTGACAATTTGCATATTAACGTTTTCTTGATTTTTCTAAATTAGTTGCTATTTGATTGTATTTTGTTATAACTGTAAAGTTGGTTGATACTGCTTGAACCCATCACACATTTCACTGCAGAAAAATCCTGCTGCTTCTGCCATAGCCAGCAGGTGTTGTGCACGTGTTTCTTGGTGATCTATGTTTTCTCCTAACAAGATCTTGTTTTATAAATGTGTCTAGATGCCCCCTTTTTCTAAAATAATAATTAAAAATACTACAGGTGTGAAACATATATATTTTAAGTGTGTGTCTTTTTGCAATACATTGTGAAAAAAACTAAAACAATTCCCAGAACAGCCTTGTGCTTCATTGTTTATGGATTCAAACTAGCCTGGCTAATGGGTGATACCCTGAAACCGTTCCCAGCATGCTTGATGTCCAGGGAGGAATTTGGCTGGCAATTTGGGCTGGATTGTTCCTATGGGGAACAGGGTCAAGACTGATTTGCATATGGCAGGGTCCAAACTGGGGTGGTGGGCAAAACAACAATGGATTGAATCCAGATCTTTGTGACTGGGGGTAAATGTTTGCAATGTTCAGCATTCGTCCATCATTTGTTCTTTTTGCTTTTGTCACCCTATGTGGGAAGGGTATGAGGATGATGGCACCAGTGGATTCAAGCTAGATGTTTTTTTATGGAGACAGTCTTCCAGCCTATCACACTCCCTGTCTCTTTATTTCAATTGCTCACCACATGAGGAACATGGTAAACACACTGGCACTTTTCACAAATAATGTCTTAAAACTGATGTGAACCGGAACAGTAGTTTCTTTCAAAAGAAGTATTAAAAGGCATGCACTTATTCTGCATGTTAAATTATTATGTTCATTAGCAAGGATGGATTTCACAGACCAAACATTGAGGTATTTGCTCTTGCAAACATGTCCAGAATTATGGCACAGCATGGAGAAATCAGTGTAAAAAGGCAGATTTCAGATGCTATTCTCTATTCCACATGTTTCTTTGGGAGGATTAACGGTAATCCACTGAAATTCCATAACCCACAATTGCCAACAATAACCCCAGTGTGCAATATTACTGTCATGTACTTAACACAGTACTTGTAATAAGGGCACCTGCCTCTCCCTTGATGCAGCTGTTCTTCCCTTTGAGGCTTTCTGGAAAAACTTTTCTTTATGGCTCATATCCTAGATCAGACTTTGGTCTGTGAAGTCAAATGGTGAGGTTGTTGAAGACTTGGAAATTCACTTTCACCAGAAACTCACCAAGAGGCCTCACAAAAATGGGTGAGTGCGTGGGCAGTCACTAAACTATGGTATGGTGCAGTGGTGGCTGGTGACATTTGAAAGTGGTGGGGCGTAAATGTTCGGGATGAGTGACCTGTTGTGAGCGAGGGAGTTGAACTGCCATTAGATGGGTTTGTGGTGGTAGAGGTTCTTCCCCCAAGAAATTTTGAAAAAAAGAATAGGCATTTTCAAGCAAATTTGAGGAAGCAAGAAGGTTAATAAGGCAATTGTTAAATGTGTAGTTATTGCATCAATAAAACAGAGGTCTGTTTCTTCCTAAGTCTCTGAGGGTCTACTCTAGTAAGAGGGTGTTAGAAATGGCAGACATAGACACCCTTATCCAAGTATGGACCACAATCCTAGTCAGGGTCACAACGCAATCCAAATTATCCTGTGCTCACCTTCTATTAGCTTGGCACAGAGCAGAAGGGAGTATGTAAAGTATCTTTGCAATAGCTCAAACAGTAACACAGTGAAAACACCACAGAAAGCACTCCACACCAGTTTAGGAAAATAGATAATATTTATCTGAATAAAATAAGAACAAAACAACAAAAATCAAATACGCACAAGTCAATATCACTTTTTAAAGATTTAAATGAGTCTGAATCCTTAAGAATCAGTGGTTGTATCATTGTAACACACAATACCTGGGATGCGGCAAAAATAATGATGCATGGGGTCACACAGGAGGAGATGCGTCAAAAAATGAGGCACTGCATCGGATTTTCTCTTGCAACACAGATGAAACAGATGATGCGTCATTCTTTCTATGCTGCAAAGTGATGCGTCGATTTACAGGAGCGCAGCCTTGGTTCCGAGGAGATGCATTGGAAAAAAGGTGCTGCATTGGATTTTCCAGCGCGGCACAGACAATGTATCACTTCTTTTACACTGGAAGGGGGTGCGTTGCTTTCCAGGAGCGCAGTTTTGGTTCCTCACTGCGATTCCCAGAGCAGAAGGGAATATGTAAAGTATCTTTGCAATAACTCAAACAGTAACACAGTGGAAGCACCACAGAAAGTACTCCACACCAGTTTAGGAAAATAGATAATATTTATCTGGTAGTTTGACTCCCAGGGACGATGCGTTGAAAATTCTTGATGCACTGGTAATAAGGAGAAGGCTCTGCATCAATCCATTAGGCGATTCAGTGAGTTTTCAGCCACAAGGCAGGCGCTGCATTAATTTCTGCAGGTGTTGCATCGCACAGGGATTTTATTCTCTTTGGTGAAGTCTTTGTGGCCCTGAGGCTTCGTAACAGGAGGCAAGGTCAATCCAAACCCTTGGAGATCACTTGTGGGGAAGACAGAGTCCTTTCAGCAGAGTCAGAGGGCAGCAGGGCAACATGCAGGGCAGCAGTCCTTTTCAACAAAATAGTCCAGCTAGGCAGTCCCTCTGACAGAGTCCATGTGTAGTATTTTGGAGGGTCACAGACAGAATTTCAGAGAGTGGTTTTGAAGTGCACAAGTTCCCCTTTCAACCCAGCCTTGTCTGACAGGATCCCTGTGTGGGGGGGTTATCACTCCTTTGTGTGAGAGAAGGCCACTGGCCTTTGAAGTGTAAGAGAGAGTCCCTTCACCCTTCCTGCCCAGGGATACCCATTCAGTATGCAGAATAATGCAGATGTGACTGAGGGGGTCATTCCGACCCTGGCGGTCATGGACCGCCAGGGCCGGGGACGGAGGAAGCACCGCCAACAGGCTGGCGGTGCTTCAGGGGCAATTCTGACCGCGGCGGTAAAGCCGCGGTCAGAAAAGGGAAACCGGCGGTTTCCCGCCGGTTTTCCCCTGCCCCAGGGAATCCTCCACGGCGGCGCTGCAAGCAGCGCCGCCATGGGGATTCCGACCCCCTTCCCGCCAGCCTGTTCAGAGGCTGGCGGGAACGGGTGTTGTGGGGCCCCTGGGGGCCCCTGCAGTGCCCATGCCACTGGCATGGGCACTGCAGGGGCCCCCTAACAGGGCCACATTAAGATTTTCAGTGTCTGCAAAGCAGACACTGAAAATCGTGACGGGTGCCACTGCACCCGTCGCACACCAGCAACTCCGCCGGCTCCATTCGGAGCCGGCTTCATCGTTGCTGGGGCTTTCCCGCTGGGCAGGCGGCCTTTTGGCGGTCGCCCGCCTGCCCAGCGGGAAAGTCAAAATGACCGCCGCGGTCATTTGACCGCGGTACGGTCTTATGGCGGTCTCCGCGCCGGTCGGAATGACCCCCTGAGTGTCATGTGTTTATGGCTGTCTGGGTGTGATGCACAAGGGGGAGCTGTCAACCAGCACAGACCAGACATGGATTGGAGGCAGGCGGTAAGGCACAGATTGCAGTAAGTGCAGATAAATGCCCACTTTCTAAAGGTTTGCAGCCATCGGGACTTGCTGAACAGAGCGGATCTGTGTACCACGCTTACAACCAGGATGAATTAACAGAGTCTGGGTACCTTTTGGTAGAAGCAGTATTAAGGATTCCCCACTCGTGCCTCACTGTGGGTGGAAGTATGAGGCATGTTATGTTAAGCTAAGTGGATCTTTGGACGGCAATGGGAAGTTGGATTAATTATTAGTGTCCTGATACAGTGTCTCAGAAACAGGGATCAACAATTGTTGTAATTAATTCCTTCATGACACATTATCCTGAGGATTGTCTGTGGGACTTTATGAACCGCAGGAGACCGAAACGTCGACCATAGACCCTCATGACGAAACTCATCACATTTCTGCTGGAATATTTCATGAAGCATACTGATTGCCTGTGTGGCATCAGACAGGACTGACTAATTATTAACTGTTGTTTGTATTAGATAGTCAGGGTGCCCTCCTTCTATCCCCTAGATGTGGAGTTAGTGGTACTGGAGTAGGTTACCTGTGCTTGTATACATGATTAATCAGTGTTGTTGTTGCTGCTCTAATTTCCTGTATAAACGTGATGATCACATAAAATTGACATCCATTTTACATCATGCCAAGTGTGAATTTATCCAAATATAAAATTGATCCATGCTTGAACTAGAACATTAAGGGGGTCATTCCGACCCCGGCGGGCGGCGGGCGGCGGGCACCGCCCGCCGGGCTGAAACCGCCCAAACACCGCGGTCAAATGACCGCGGCGGTGATCACAACTTTCCCGCTGGGCCGGCGGGCGATTTCAAGCAGATCGCCCGCCGGCCCAGCGGGAAAGCCCCAGCAAAGATGAAGCCGTCTCCGAATGGAGCCGGCGGATTTGCTGGGGTGCGACGGGTGCAGTGGCACCCGTCGCGATTTTCAGTGTCTGCTTTGCAGACACTGAAAATCTTAATGGGGCCCTGTTAGGGGGCCCCTGCAGTGCCCATGCCAGTGGCATGGGCACTGCAGGGGCCCCACGACACCCGTTCCCGCCAGCCTCTTCCTGGCGGTGTAAACCGCCAGGAACAGGCTGGCGGGAAGGGGGTCGGAATCCCCATGGCGGCGCTGCATGCAGCGCCGCCATGGAGGATTCCCTGGGGCAGGGGAAAACCGGCGGGAAACCGCTGGTTCCCCTTTTCTGACCGCGGCTTTACCGCCGCGGTCAGAATTGCCCCGGAAGCACCGCCAGCCTGTTGGCGGTGCTTCCTCTGCCCTCTGCCCTGGCGGTTACAAACCGCCAGGGTCAGAATGAGGGCCTAAATGTTGATATTCATCTGTATTGAGTTAATTATCAAAAAGAGTCCTCCTTGAACATTTGTTACATTAAAATTCTAAGTACACAGTTCTTGGGGGAATATTGGATTACCCTGTCTATTATCACACTTTCTAAAAGTGGCATTTCTAAAACAGTAATATTAAATCCAACTTCACCAGTAAGCAGGATTTTCAATTACCATTCTGGCCATACTAAACATAACAGGGCTACCTACGTATCTTCTCATTAGGCTTTCATATCTCGGTCCAGGCATCAGGACAAGTTTGGATTGTTCTCGCCTACAGGAATCCGTAGGGGAGTTCTTCTTCACAACTCCTCATTAGCACTCCCATTCTTAGCGACCTGTCTTCGCATATCCCTTTATCTACAACTAACAATTAGCTTTTCATTAAGAGAAGACTTCTGCAGATGCACCTGCAATTAAAGAGGTACACAGCAAAACCAAAACTTCCATGTTGAAGGTTAAACACAGAAAAACATTTCAGGCCTTAACTCCAGCCAACTTAACATAGACCTTAATGCACATTCAAATACATGGTTATATGTGCATTTCGCATAAGCGCAAATGATGGGGAATAAATGTGGAGATGTCTATTAACTAGATGATCATAATATTCCTATATTGAATATTACTACATACATGTGATTTGCATATGATCATTCTGCATTTCTACTTATAAGGGCACTTCAGTTTACGACTTTCATTCTCTTTGTTTGCATGAATACATTTAACCCCTTTGGTGCTCATGAATGAACAGTTCCGTCATGAGGACCGGTGGGTGGGAACCATCTGTAGCCATGGGCAGCCCACTTTCACTCCCCTCACAGGGGATGGCGGCGGAAGCGCTTCTGCTTCCACCGCCCATACCTGCCTCATTAGCCCACTGATGAAGTTTGCGTGCTTAGTACATGCCGACATCATGACATGTAGTGGCCGATGCACTGGAAGCCATGTGCTTCCAGTGCGTCCAGAGAGAGAATGCATTGTGGTAAGTCCTTCTCTTGGGGGTTGCGGGGGTTTAAGTTTTACAGATGCAGGGGGATATTACTTTCTTCCTGTGCCTGTAAAGAGTAGATTCCTGCTCCACGATCATGGGTGATGCCACCAGGGCTTTTGTTTTTATTGTTGAGGAATGGACCCTTTAGGCAAATGCACTACGTGTTTCGGCTCCCCTGGGGATGATTTGGCCTCTTTTATGCCGATCAGCTCTCCAGGAGGATTGAAACCCACTAGAAGCCTGGAAAATAATTATATGTGCAGATTGTGGGAAGTGACCCCTTGGGCAAGGATCAATATCCTGGGGGGGGGGCATTTGTTTAATGTATTCCGCTCCCCCAGAGGGCAGATTGGCCGCTTTTAGGCCGAACTGCCATCTGGAGTGTGGGTATGTGGGGGGGGAGCACTAGGGATTTCATTATTGTGTGCTGGGGTGTAGCCCTGTGGCTGTTTTGTGTACCCCTCCTCCCTTGGGGATAGATTGGCCATATTATTAGGCCCAACTTCCCCACAGGGGGCAGAAAGCCAGTAGACACCAGATATTGTATTGTTGTATGTCAGGGAGCAGCCCCTTTGGCAAAGATCGCGGGCGCTGAGCTTGGACTGATGTTTGACTGATGATTTGTGTGGCTAGCATTTGAATGATGATGGGCATACTGCATAGTGTGTTAAGTTGTTAACTGTTTCATTTCTTGACATTATTTGTGATTGTAATGTTCCTTTCCTTTTCTCAAGTGCAACGCTTTTGTTTTCCTTTGCTGCGACTCCCTGCTTGCAGTTTCGGCACTGGTTGATCTGCAGCTGCATATGTTTGGTAAGAAAATGTGTTTGGCTGCTTACTCCTAATGAGTATCAATGCCCTACATGAATGTGTTTTTTGTAAATGCTGTATTAATAGCAGCCTACTTAGCTTCTGTTTGATTGTGTGAGAAATTATCTTTCAGTAATATGTTTTGTGTTGTCCTTTGTGTAATTTTCTTATGTTTTTTTGTTCTAGTGGAATATCGTTGGTGCTTGCTGTGTCTGTGCACAGTAGGTGCTGGTGAGTCTAGCTGTCTACGGCAAGTGAGTAGTATAATTTTTTAATATATAGGTCTTTGTGATAAAGCCACACTTTTTTTATTACTTATGTTATACATTGTTGGTTGTTGCTGATGTAATTGTCAAGTTACTTTTATTAGTGAGTATTATGGCTTGCAGCAGGATTACTGCTCCGCAGGATGTTGGTACGCTTTTTTAATCTTCCTCTAACCATGATTATGAGACTGACTCTGCATCTGAGGCAGAGGAGGAAGTGCAAGATTCTGACAACGTGTTTTCTGCCTGAGAGGAATCATCTGATGATGAAGCCACTCTCATTGCAGAGGAAGTGCCTCTTTTAGAGGACACTGATGTGCTGATAGTGCAGCAAGATGCATCTGAATTATAACCTGGGTCTGCAAAACTTCCCATTGGAAAACATAAACTTTGGGTTGCCCCAAACATGGTGCAGCCAGCGTTGCGTGTGTTTACTGGTGTCACAGGCTGTAGACTGAATGCTGAAAGCGTTTTGCCTATGAATTTCTTTCAGTTGTTTATCAACAATGTATTTTTGGAATAGATTGTTGAGAAGTCTAACTTGTATGCTGAACAGTATTTGAGGGACAACAGTGCCAGACTTAAGCCCCACTCTAGAGCTACCCAGTTGACTCCCACAAATCTGGATAAGTTGAAGAAGTTCTTGGGTTTAATTTTTTTGACGGGCTTGATAAGTAAGCTATTGCTGACTTCACATTGGTCTACTAGTCCCTTGATGACAATGGCTATATTTTTTGCAGCCATAGTCGTGAATGGTATTTGCTTCTGCTTCAGATGCTGCATTTTGTTGATAATGCTTTAGCGTTGGCACAAGATCATCCTGATTGTGACTGTCGTTTTAAAATTCAGCCTGTCCTTGATTAGTTTGTGGATCGGTTTTCAGAGATATATGTTCTAGGGAAAGAAATAGCTGTGGACGAGTCTTTGATCCTGTTCAAGGGCCGTTAGGTTTTTAGGCAGTACGTTCCTACCAAGAGGGCATGTTTTGGAATTAAGATGTATATGACGTCTGACAGTAGGACTGGATATGTCTATAATTTTAGGGTGTACACTGGTAAGAATTCTAGTATTGACCGCCCTGGTTGTCTGTCCGATTTCGGAGTTAGTAAGAAAATTGTTTGGGAAATTTACTAGAGGACTTTTTAACAAAGAAAACCATTTATATGTAGGTAATTTCTACACTGGTGTGCAATTGTTCAGAGAATTGGTCAAAGTAGATACTATTGCTTGTGGCATAATCCGCTCTAACCGTAAAGGCTACCCAAGACAGCTTGCTTGTAAAAACCTTGAGAGGGAGCACTACAGTGCTTGAGTAGTGATGAACTTCTAGCTATAAAATTTGCAGACAGGAGAGATGTCTACATGCTGACTACAATCCATGATGCAAGTATTTCGCCTGTGACTGTTTGGGGTCAGGCTGTTTAAGTGTGAAAACCTGTGTGCATTTTAGACTATAATAGGCACATGGGTGGTGTTGATAGAGTAGATCAGAGGTTGGAACCTTACGCTGCTGTTCGTAAGGCTTACATTTGGTGTACGAAGTTGGCTATCCAACTTTCCCACTTAGCAACCTTTAATTCTTTTGCTGTATTTAAGGATTGCTTTCTAGAGTCGAAGACGACATTTGGTCAGCTTCAGGAGTCTGTGATAGGCAGCCTAGTTGTAGTGGAACAGGCAAGTGTTCCTAGAATTGGAGTGGTGGAGGATGTGGCTAGATTGAAAGATTTCCATTTTCCTGATCACAATCCCTTCATGCCCAAAAAGACTTTGCTATTCGGAGATGTAGCATCTGTATGCAAAGACTTGCACAGAAGGAGAGTCGTATGTACTGCTCCGACTGTCTTTCTAAACCTGGGCTGTGTGTGCCCGCTTGTTTTAGAATGTACCACATGCACAAGAATCTTTGGGAGCTACCGTGAGCATTAAAGTAAACTGCCTATTCTATATTGTTTTATATTTTTTGTTCAGTTTCACAATTGGCATTAGTGTCATGTATTTAGTTAGAGCTTCTGGTTTTGTAGTTTTGTATTTACTTGCAATTGGTTAGTGTTTTCTTTTTTGTTAAAAGAAATGTGACGGCGGTGTGAGTGGACTGGCGCTTGGCTGGCGGTGTGTGTGGATTGGCGCTTAGCTGGCAGTGTGGATTGGAGCTTGGTTACCAGTGTGCACAGACTGGCGCTTGGCTGATGGTGTGCATGGACTGGTGCTTGGCTGATGGTGTGCGTGGACTAGCACTGGTTGGCTGTGTGCATGGACTGGCACTTGGCTGCTGCGCTTGGCTGGCAGTGTGTGGGAGCTGGCACTTGGCTGGCAGTGTGTGAGTAGGGATTTACTGCTATTCACTACACACACTGCTAGCTAAACACCAGTCCACAGACTCCATCAGCTGGTGTAATTGCTGTGTCAGGCATGTGGGTGTATGAAAGTGAAAGGCCCCTGAACGGCACTGTCTGCTGATGGGAGTGTTGTAATGCGCAGGGCCCACAGCTGGCAGCGTAAATGGTCTTGTGTGTGTCAAGTGTGAAAGGTGTGTGGATGGACTGTAAAGCGGTTGGTGCCTTGAACCAGTTTCACAGCTCACGAGATGTGAGCCACTGGTTTTGTTTTATGACCTTTCAATTATTAACAGTGCATTCCATGTTTGGGAAATCTCTCTTTAATACAATGTTATATATTGAACCATCCGTCACCCTCATGCCAAATCCAAACAGTATGTGTGTGTAATTGATGAATATATGATTGTGCAGTAATAATTGTCTGTTCTGTCTTTCTCTGCCAGGGTGTACATTGTCTCTACAGCGTCTCTTTTTGTGAATGTTGTAATGTGCTGGGCCCGCATCTGGTGGTGTGAATGGTCTTGTGTGTGTCATGTATGAAAGGCCTGTAAAGGGGTTGGTGCCTTGTCGCTGCTATACAGCTCATGAGCTGTGAGACATTGGTTCAGTTTTTTGACCTTTCAGTTAGTAACAGTTCATTTCATTTTTGTGAAATCTCTTGTTAACAAAATTTTGTATATTAAACCATCACTTACCCTTGTGCCAAATCTCACCAAAATGTATGTGGGCAGCCACAACACCTTTTTATTGCACTTATCCTTTCAGTTGGAAATTCACTTCACGGAAAAATCCTACTCCACTGTAATCAGGCATTGAAGCACACCTCAGACACGTTAGGTGTTTTGGGTGGGACCCCAATGATGAGGCATGCCACCAACTAGGTTGGTGGGTGAGGGGTCTTTCTAACAAAACCTAATGGCATTTTGTTCATAATTTGAGTGTTTGGAACATCACAGAAGTAAGAGACTTGGTTGAGTGCTTGCTTCTTGTGTAGGTGAAATATACCAACACTAGATAAAATCACACATTTTCCTTTAATTTCTGCCATATTATTCCACATATAGAAATAAACCACACATCTCCTACTGCCCAGCATTCCCCTTGGTCTCCCGATAAAAATGATACCCTACTTGTATGGGTGCCCACAGCAGAGTCACCCTAAACACGTATAAAAAACAAACAGCCCTTTTGGATCCGCTTTGGTTCCCCCTCAAACTCTACACATTTTTGGCCCTTTCCTGTGGCAGGCACTTGGCCCACCCACACAAGTGGGGTATTGTTTTTATCAGGAGACCGAAAGGAACACTGAGCAGCAGAAAATTGTGCCTCCCTTCAAATTCCAGAACTTTCCATCACACAAATGTGGGGAACATGTGTTTTTTAGATAAATGTTGAGGTTTGCAAGGGATTTTGGGTGAAAAAATGTAGTGAGATACACACAGGTTACCCCATCCCGGATTCCCCTAGGTGTCTAGTTTTTATAAATGTACAGGTTTGCTAGGTTTCCCCAGGTACCAACTGAACCAGAGCCCAAAATCCACAGCTAAGCACATTGAAAAAATCAAGTCCATGTTCAGTGGAAAAATGGGATGTGTCCATATTGAGTTTTGGGCTGTTCCCTGTTGCCAGCCCTTTGTCTACTCACACAAGTGAGGTTTCATTGTTCTCGGGAGACTTGAGAAATGCTGGGCGGAAGGAAGTTTGTGACTCCCCTCAGATTCCAGAACTTTGCATCACAGAAATGTGAGGTAAATGTGTTTTTTTAGATAAATGTTGTGGTTTGCAAGAGATTCTGGATAGAAAAATGTGGTGAGTCGCACAAGTCACCCCATCCTAGATTCAGCTAGGTGTCAAAATTAAAAAAAATTACAGGTTTGCTAGGTTTTTCTAGGTGCCGTCTGAGTTAGAGCACAAAATCCACAGCTAGGCACATTGCAAAAAAAGGGGTCAGTTTTCAGGTAGAAAAATGTGATGTGTCCATGTTGCATTTTGGGTCGTTTCCTGTCGCGGGCACTAGGCCTACCCACACAACTGAGGTACCATTGTTTTCAGAAGACATGGGGGAATGCTTGGTGAAAGGAAGTTTGTGGCTCCCTTCAGATTCCAGAACTTTGCATCATAGAAGTTTGAGGAAAATATGTTTTTAGGCAAATTTTGAGGTTTGCAAGGGATTCTGTGCAAAGACAATGTGGTGAGAGACATCCTGGATTCTCCTAGGTGTCTAGTTTTAAAAAATGTACAAGTTTGCTAGGTTTCCTTATGTGCCGGCTAAGTTAGAGCCCGAAATCCATAGCTAGGAACATTGCAAATAATGGGTCTGTTTTCAGTTGAAAATTGGGATGTGCAATGGTGCATTTTGGGCCATTTCCTGTCATGGGTACTGGGTCTACTCACACAAGCAAGGTGCCATTTTTATAGGGAGACTTGGAGGAATGCTTGGTGAAAGGAAGTTTGTGGCTCCCCTTAGATTCCAGAACTTTCAATCACAGAAGTGTGAGAAAAATATGTAAATGTGATTTTAGACAAATTTTGACGTTGCAAGGAATTTGGGGTAAAAAAAAATGTAGTGAGAGCCACACCGTCACCCCATCTTGGATTTCCCTAGGTGTCTAATTTTCATAAATGTACAGATTTGCTAGATTTTTCTCAGTGCCGGCTGAGTTAGAGCCCAAAATCCACAGCCAAGCACATTGCAAAAAAGGGGTCAATTTTCAGAGGGAAAATGTGATGTGTCCACATTACGTTTTGGGCCATTTACTGTCGCAGGCACTAGGGGGACCCACTCATGTGAGGTACCATTTTTATCGGGAGACTTGGAGGAATTCTGGGTGGAAGGAAGCTTGTGGTTCCCCTCAGATTCCAACACTTTGCATCACAGAAACTTCAGGAAAATGTGTTTTTTCAGAAAATTGTTGAGGTGTGCATAGGATTCTGGGTACAAAAATGTGGTTAGGGCCACACAAGTCATCCCATCCTGGATTCCCCTAGGTGCCTCGTTAAAAACCTTGTGCAGGTTTGCTAGGTTTCCCTAGGTGCTGGCTGAGCTAGAGCCCAAAATTCACAACTAGGCACGTTGCAAAATAGGGTCAGTTTTCAGTGGACAATTCTGATGGGTCCATGTTGCATTTTGGGCCATTTCCGGTCGCGGGCACTAGGCCTACCCACACAAGTGAGGTACTACTTTTATCGGGAGACTTGAGACAAATCTGGGTGAAAGAAAGTTTGTGGCTCCTGTAAGATTCCAAAACCTTCCATCAAACTGAGGAAAATGCATTTTTTAGACAAATGTTGAGGTTTGCAAGGGATTCTTGGAAAAAATGTGGTGAGAGCCACACAAGTCCCCCCATCCTGGATTCCTCTAGGTGTCTAGTTTTCAGAAAAGTATAGGTGATGTATCCACATTGCGATTTGGGCCATTTCCTGCTGCGGGCACTAGGCCTACCCACACAAGTGAGGTGCCATTTTTATTGGGAGACTTGGGGCAACACAGAATAGGAGGACAACTGTTACCACCAGTTGCCTTTCTCAGCATTTGCACCTTCCAAATGTAAGACAGTGTGTAAGAAAGAAGTCATTTTGAGAAATGCTGTCCAAATCACATACTAGTATGGGTACCCACAAATTCAGAGATGTGTAAATAATCACTGCTTCTAAACTCCATATCTCGTGTCTATTTTGGATATACACAAGCTTCATTGATACCTAGTTTTCACTCTACATTTTACCAAATGAATTGCTATATACCGGTACACAATGAAAACCCATTGCAAGGTGCAGCTCATTTATTGGCTCTGGGTACCTTGGGTTCTTGGTGAACATACAAGCCCTATATAACTCCACAATCAGAAAGGTTTAGCGGACATTACCGTGCATTGCTTTTGAAAATCTGCCATAGTTGGAAACAAATACAGATAAAAACATAGAGAGAAATGGCTGTTTTTTAACTTAATTTCAATATATTTTATTTTTATTTCAACTGTTACTTTCTATAGGAAAACCTTAGAGGATCTACACAAATGACCAATTGCTAAATTCAGAATTGTATTTACTTTTCAGAAATGTACAGCTTTCTGAGATCCACCATCGGTTTTACACCCATTTCTGTCACTAACTGGAAGGAGGTTGAAAGCACAAAAAATAGGCCCCTACCTATTATGTACCTGAGCCTACTTTTCTGATTCACTTCCAAGACTTCTCTACAACCAGATCTACTTAAGTGAAATGTAGTAGAAACAGAGTTCTTCTTCTTTATAAATTCCACCTATGCAAACCGGCAAAACAAAGATCAAGCAAAGAATAACAGGTATGTACAATTTTCATAAGACGTCCTTAGCCCTGCTCCGTGTTCCTCTGAAAGAGTAACTCTTCATGTGTCTTCTACTCCGGTCTAGGTATTCTTCTTAATTCCCTATCACAGTTAAAGTGAATGTCTCTAATTACTATACAGTTCAAATACATCGAACTGTTAGAATTCAAGATATAATTCAAACAAGACGTACAGTTCATGGAGGTTCAATCAAATTTGCACTTTAACACTCCCAAAACTCCATGTTTCCATCGTTTGAAGCAAAGTATGTCCATTTAGGCGAAGAGTACCTCTGACAAGGCATTCTCTTTCTCTTGGACCTTCTTAGGGCTATACCCTCTTCCTCACTTTCACTTAAATCAGAGTTCTCAGTATTTTCAGGAATTGTCTGTGGCACACGCTCTTAAGGCTAGCTCATTTCCTCTCTTTCTTGTCTTCTGGGCCATTGGTCTCCAGCTTCCGCTTTCTTTTACCACTAAGGCCCATATTTATACTTTTTTAGCATTGCATTTGCGGCATTTTTTGATGCAAAAGTGGTGCAAATTTACAAAATACAATTCGATTTTGTAAGTTTGTGCCACTTTGGCATCAAAAAATGATACAAATGTGGTGCTAAATAAGTATAAATATAGGCCCAAGTCCTTTGTCACCGTCTGACTCTGAACTCAACTCGTTTACCACCAAAGGACAAGGTCCAGTTGCTCCTGCTTCAACCTAATTTGAGGCTTACTTAAGAGCCCCCTAGGACCATTCGAGTGATGTTGCAGACTCAGCTTGGTCCTTGACAGCTTGACTAACCTGCTCCTGTCTCCTCTCTGTCACCACCGGCACTTCTACAACAGGTGCTGCCATACCAAGGTGACATTCAACACTGCAAGAATGGGAAGCCTGAATCCAGCTGAGGAGACCTCCACACATAGCAGGGGACTTGGTACTACCCAGACAGATTTTCCTTACATGTTTCTTTACCAAGACTGAGTTCATGACAATGTTCTTGATGTGGAGGGGCCTTAATTTCCCAGCCTAACGAGACACAGAACATACCATACCATCCAGTCCCCTGCAATAATCGAGGACCATATCATCTGTAATGTTTACAAGTGCAATTTTAAAAATCACTGGCAGTGTCATTGCTTTCCCCATGATGATTTTGTGGGAGAGACAATCCAATCTTTCCATAAGATACACTCCGAAGACTCATCAACACAAGAGGCAGAGCATCAGGCCATATCAGATATGTCAAAGCACACACTTTTGCTAGTCTGGATTTCAGCATTCCATTCACCTGCTCGACAAGACCCAAAGCCTTAAGTCTTTAGCTGCAGTGTAATCTCTGTTCCACATGTAATGCTGCACACAACAATTTCAGGACTTCATTATTGAAATGAGTCCTGCGATCTGGTTGCAGATAAGTTGGAAAGCTGAATCTGGGTATGAGCTCCTTCAACACCAATTTTGCTGCACTGAGACTAATGTTCCTTCTAGATGGGTAAGCTTTGACCCAACGTGAGAAGATGCACACAATCACCAAGACATACCTCAATCCATTACGCACAGGCATTTCAATAAAATCCAACTGCATCCTGTTATGTGTCTCAATGTAACTGCAGTTCCCTTTCCAACATTATTTTGTTGACACACAATGTATCTATGACACAGTGCTTCTACCATCAATCTGAATTTACGATTTAGCCAGGTCTGCCTGAACAATCTCACCATAGCGTTCCTTCCAACATGAGCTGGACCGTGAAAATGTCTTGCCAAAGGGAATAACAAACTATTTGGAAACACTGCTGTACGATCCATTGAGACCCAAATGTCATCATTCATCCTGACACATCCTGCTCTGATCCAACTCTGCTGTTCCTCCTCTTCACCCCCCTTTAAGTATCAGCTGTAGTCAACAAAAGGTTGTAGTTAGTTTCATCTATTGGTCAAATATATTCCCCATTAAAGGTACAGAAATTGTGAGCACAATACTTGGCAATCTCGTCAGTGCAATTGTTGGCTAGAGTCACATGATCATTATCAGAATGATGTGCAGGGCACTTGACCTTTGCAAGTTTTTCAGGCAACTGCAGTGCATCAATGAGGCTTCTCACTTGTTTGCCATTCCAGATCGATGATCCAGAGGACATCATAAATCCTCTCTGGGACCATAGTTGTCCAAAGTCATGGACAACACTAAAGCCGTACTGACTATAGGTAAAGATTGTCACTCTCAGTTGATCAGAGACACAGCATTCCCTAGAAAGAGCAATCAATTCAACCACTTGTGCAGCGAATACTCCCTGGGGCCAGGAGGCTTCTACAACTCTTGAAAAGGTACAGACAGCACAAGCCGCTCTCAGACTTCCTTCACTGACTTGTAAACATGAACCCTCAACATAGAGGACAAAATCAGATTCAGGTGATGGTTCATCTTGTATGTCTGGTCTCGGCTTGGTGCATAGTTAAGTAAAATTGAGACAATCATGGTCCACTTCATGTTAATCATCACTTTCAGGGCCAGGTACAGGTAACAAGGTAAGAGGATTTAGTACACAATAGTATTTGACAGTCACGTTTTCAGCAGCCAATATAACCTGTTCATATTTGGTAAGACAGCTGCTTGTCGGGTGCTTGGTTCTAGTCTTCGTCAATAACAACTCTACAGAGTGTGGTGACCCATAAATATATTTTCAAATTTCTCCATACTTGTGCTGACCCGTGCCTTCACCTTAAAGCAACCAGGCAGTGCAGAAGCTACAGGACCTAACATAGAGCAGAGTAAGCCACAGGTCCCTTGGCATTTCCATGTGTTTCTGTAGGCACAGCCCTCTCTCTCACTGCAGAAAAGTGCAAATCACTTGCTTTAATCAGGCACTCCCACTCGTGGGGCACGACAGAGACTTTTCCCCAGCTCTGGAAAGGTAATGAGACAATCGTTATCCCATGGCACCAGATCAGACACATCCTTGTGTATCATCCTCTGTAAAGGTTCGGCCATTAGGGAAAAGGTGGGTATCCACTTATGACAGTAGCCCACTATTCCTAGAAATGTTCTGACCTCTCTCTGTGTGGTTTGCGGACTCTTTCTCAAGATGACTAAAATTCTCTGTTGTGACACTTTCCTCGCTCCTTTCTCAATGTGGTGTCCAAGATATAGCACATCTTTATGACAATATTGCAACTTTCCTGGTGATACTTTGGGGCATATTTATACTCCGTTTGCGCCGAATTTGCATCGTTTTTTTCGACGCAAATTCGACGCAAAACTAACTCCATATTTATACTTTGGCGTTAGATGCGTCTAGCGCCAAAGTTCATGGAGTTAGCGTCATTTTTTTGCGTGAACACCTTCCTTGCGTTAATGATATGCAAGGAAGGCGTTCCCGTCTTAAAAAATAACTGCGATGCATATGCGTCGTATTTATACTCCCGGGCAAAAATGACGCCCGGGAGTGGGCGGGTCTAAAAAACCTGCATTTGCGCCGGATTTTAGCGCCTGGGTCAGGGCAGGCGTTAAGGGACCTGTGGGCTCAGAATGAGCCCAGAGGTGCCCTCCCCTGCCCCCAGGGACACCCCCTCCCACCCTTGCCCACCCCAGGAGGACACCCAAGGATGGAGGGACCCACCCCAGGGACATTAAGGTAAGTCCAGGTAAGTATTTTTTTAAAAAAATGTTTGTGGCATAGGGGGGCCTGATTTGTGCCCCCCTACATGCCACTATGCCCAATGACCATGCCCAGGGGACAGAAGTCCCCTGGGCATGGCCATTGGGCAAGGGGGCATGACTCCTGTCTTTGCTAAGACAGGAGTCATTTCAATGTGGGATGGGCGTCGTAAAAAAATGGCGCAAATCGGGTTGTGGTGATTTTTTTGCCTCAGCCTAACTTGCACCATTTGTGGACGCCCATACGCCATTTTCCTCCTACGCCGGCGCTGCCTGGTGTACGTCGTTTTTTTCAACCCACACCAGACAGCGCCGGCGGCTAACGCCGGCTAACGTCATTGAATAAATACGGCGCCCGCATGGTGCTTCAGAATGGCGTTAGCCGGCGCTAATTTTTTGGGCGCAAAACTGCATTAGCGCAGTTTTGCGTCAAAAAGTATAAATATGGCCCTTTATGTCCATTCTCAGGCAACAGGTTAAATAGCACAATGGTGTCCTATCTGCAAGCTTCCTGATTATTCAATGCCACCA
The DNA here is from genome assembly GCF_031143425.1 of Pleurodeles waltl. Classification (NCBI taxonomy): domain Eukaryota; kingdom Metazoa; phylum Chordata; class Amphibia; order Caudata; family Salamandridae; genus Pleurodeles; species Pleurodeles waltl. Next base: position 68,741,195 of record NC_090440.1, on the reverse strand, counting down.
GTAGGTCATTGATATATTGTATTTAAACTGAGTAACAAGCCATGGCTGATGACGCAAATATGCTAATTATAAATTATAAATTAATGGTTATGTGTTTTGATAATGAAAAGTTAGTAGACAAATTAATTGTAAAAAAAATAAAGTTCACTTTTGAAATTGTGACCACGGGGAGTGGCAGCCATTTATACGAAGTTATGCTAAAATAACTAAAGATGTGTGAAATAATGAAAATGCAAAAGAATAATGTAGTAATATGTTATATTGAAATGTATAACCAATGTTTCGCATGAATTTGTAGAAGTTAACTTAGCTGAAGTAAGGCCTAGTCTTTTCCAAGCCTCGCACAAGGAGCTGATATTCTAACGCACTGCAGAGAAGCTGGTGAATGACCTGTCCTTGAGCCACCCAATGTTAAAGTTGCTTAGCTAGAATTTCTGCAATGTACCGACGGACAGGAGATGATGAAGTCAATTTGATACAATTATGTGTAGAGTAGGCTAAATGTACTTTCCCAGGACTTGAACAGTGAGAGCACTGACTGAAGAGGAACATGCAACATTTTCGATACCTGAAGAGCCGGGTGATGAGAACATCGTATAGTGGACCAATCTGTGTGCTGAGAAAGGACTAATATTAAAATTCATAGATTTATAGATTAATATTATAGGTTAAAGTCATATCTGCTGACTGACTGACTACTTAGGAAATAGGGGGATGGACTGAAAAACTCTAATAAAAAGTCATGACAAGGGGCTAAGAATTCAGAATTAGGGGAGATGCAAGTGGAGACGTTGATGACGTCAGGAGACGCTGTTCGAGATTCTGTCATTGGGCTCATACTCTTGAGAGTCTGATGTGTTGGTGATTAATTGATGACCTGAAGACGAAGACTGACTTTGTTGCTGATCCAGTCCGTGGATAGGTAGCAATGACATTGTGGCCGATTAACTTGTGCCTTTCCTTCTAGTTACTAACTGCGCTGTTTTATAGTTTTTCTCGTAGTGAGATGTTTTTCCAAATTCACATTTTCTAAATTGTTTTAGCCTGAAATCCCACATGCTGATGCTAATTTGGGTTAGGTAGGTTTCTATGGGTGACGTTGACAGTGACAAATGATTGACGGACAGAGTGCTGAACTCTGCTATTAATGTCGTTATATTCATTTTGTTGGCTTACGCTAAGGCTCTTGATCATATGTTTTCTCAAGTTCCAATTAGATTGTGTTATTAGTGGTTGCTAATAAACTAATTCTGAGCTGATTAAATAAAGTTGAGTTACCCAAATGCATTAGAATTGTAATTAATAGGGAAATAAAAATTGTTAAACGCTTCATTGAGTTGTGGTTATTCGTGAAATGATGGCTATAATTGTTTTAGGTGACTAATGATTCTCTTAGTGGTTACTGATTGATTACATTGATTATTGATGCTATTGGTCACTATGTGATTAGGATACTCCATGCGATCCAAAAGGTTCATCGGCCTATACGCGTCCCCTTGTAAGTTTATTTATTAAGGACCAGGCGCGCTAGCAGTTTTGGTAGCAGCTTGATGGTTAGTTTCCGTGGAGAACTAGTTATGTGGTGACCAATGTTTATGGTGGTTTCTGGTTAGTTGTTCATTTTTCATGAGGTTTGAATTTTGTTTTTCTGAAACGGCAATTGTAGCAAAGATGATGTCCCTTTAAGCCCAGAAATGACTTTCCCAGATCCTGGATCCCCCTAGTAAAGTTGGGTATGTTCTCAGCGTGTTTTGTGATGGTGTGAAAGTGGTAGGTCGCGCTTGCAAATGCTTAAGCAAATCGCAGGTTTATTGTGATGTATAAGAGGTAAAGTAGGGAGTTTGCGTACTCCAGGTGAGGTTAGTAGGAGTGTGCGTACTCCGCAGTATGAGAGTAGGGAAGTCGTCGAAGTTCACATGTGTGTGGCGCTTTCTGCTAAAAAATTGTCCACGTGGTTGTTGGTGATGTACGGACCCTGCGTGGTCTAAGACTTCGGAGAATATTGGCAAGTATAGGAGACACTTGGTTATATGTTGTAATCTGTCTGGTTTAGTAGATTGATCGGGCGTGGTCAACAAGTCAGGAGTTAAAGGGAGTAAGATAAATATTTCAACTGAGATTTGGCGAGTCCTATGTGCACCAGGAGAGACCCATTGATCAGTTGAGAGTGAAATTTGTGTGTCGAATTTTGCTTGCAAATGTGGGAGACTGAGAGCGAGGAATAGCTACATGAGCGAAAGGGTCATTAGTGAAAATCCGTAAGGTCTCTGAAGCGATTGTGTACCTTCCTGTAGTAAACCAGCATGTTTGTTTTTGGTTATTGGTTTTTGGTTAAGTGCTCACAATATTTTGCATTCGTTTTGTGTGAGTTGAAGTTTCAGGAGACAAGCTGCAAGACTTTGTCAGCCGCAGTGTGTGAGTTTGACGTCAGGAGTATGCCGCGTTGGGATAGGTTGGTTAGTAAGAAGAGTTGCAAGTGGATTGGCAGCTGTCCGCAAGAGGCAATTGGTTGAGTAAGCGGGTGAAAGGAATCCTGGGAGTAAAAGCCATTTCCTCATTAAATAGAAATAAATACAACAGAGAAAATGAAGTTTTTCAAAGCGTTCAGAAGTGCCATGAAGGGTGATTCTTACATGAAGGTTACAGTGGGGGAGCCGACCCCACCGGAAAATTCTCCAGCATATATTATGATGTAGGAGCGAGGTGTCGCACTATGCCTTTGGTTGAAACAGTGGTGCAAGTTGACAGAGAAACAGGGAGGTTTAGCGTTCCCAGAGCATGGAACGTTTAATTTAAGAATTTTGGATCAGTTACGAATGACATTGTATGAGACAAAGCCATTACCGAGGCCAGTACAGTTTGAGGCTTTAGCAGTTTGGGAGCTGGTAGCCAGACAGCAATAAGAGATGAAATTTCAGAGGAGATTAAGAAAGGTAGAAAAGTCCTTGGCAGAAGCAAGGTGGGATTGGGAACAGAAAAGGTGGAGAACAGATACATTACAAGGTATTAAATTATTTCCTGCAATCGCAGAAGAAGACGAGTCAGAAAAAGATGATGCCTCTAAGAGTGATAAGAGTTCAGGGACTAAGAAGAAGAAAAAGACCTGTGTAGAAGAAGAAGATTCCGATGTTGAGGATCTTATTACACAATTGTTGAGGGATCAACCTCTGCCATATGTGATGGATGCAGAGGGTCCAAGTACTATTTCTGCCCCAACTGCTCCAGCACAAGCATCGGGGACAGAGGGACCAATGCAGACAGATAATGGACAGGTACAAGGGGTAGTGCAGAGTACTCCTAATGCAGTGACTACTTCAGTGGTCCAAGCTCAGATGCACCCACCATTCGTACAGAGAATTTATCCAGATGAACCAGTTCTTGAAACAACTTTTAACATATTGGTGCTGTCGGAGCAAGTGCTCCCGAGGCCAATGCAGTTCAAACGGAGCCGACTCCAATGTTGTTGCCTCAGGCCCAAACACAGGGTTTGCCAAAATTTACACCAATGACAGGAACACAGTCAGATGTGACACCAGTGATGAATCAGACAATGGGAGTAGTTCTTCTACAAAATGCGAGCGTCAGAGCAGCTCCAGATGCAATATCGCTATTGATTACTATTGGTCCAGCGGTACCATTGTTTGCACAGAAGAAATCAATTGCAGGAGAGCAAGGTGAAATGCCACAGAGTCTAGTGAGAAGAGGAGTGAGTGATCATGTGCAAGTGGTATCATCTGTGGGTCAGACCTTTGATGGATCTAGATCTTTAATGGATCTTATTCCACTTGTTGCGCTTCCAGATGCGGTAAATGGCCCAAGTGCAAGTCAGAGCTTGAAGCTTCTGACACCGCAGACTCCAAGTGCAGTGGTACTACAGGTACGGTTGCCGAATGCAAGTGATATCTTGTTACAGGGATTGACAGCACAGCAACTGAGTGAATGGTTGGATAGTTTGAATACTCCTCAGAATATATCCAAAGGTGAAGAGCAGATAAATCGTGTAAGACTAGCTACAGAAATAACTGAGCTAGTGGAGGGAACAATGGGAGTGAACAGGTTGGAATCCTACACAGAGGAAGAGTTGAGGTACTTGTGTCCAAGGATGACAAACGAAGTGAGCAAGATACACCAGCAATTGGCAGAACTGGCAGACAAACATGATATAGAGATTGAGAGAACAAAACATTTGAAATGGAGTTACAGATTAGATTTCGAAGCAAAGGATTTCGAGCACATGAGGTCAGCAGGAATGAAGGCTCACTTGAAAGAGTTATTGCAGAGTGCTCAGGTTTGGGGAGCACTAGAGAAGTGGGAAGGTAGATGGGCAAAGAAGAAGGATAAGCGGAAAGGAGATTCACAGGAAGGGTCTGAAGGTGTTCAGAAAGATAAGGATCCAGTAAAGATTTTACTGATGAGGGAAATTCCAGGAGGGCAATTTGTTCTTGTCCCTTGGCGCAGGAGTGATATACTGTCATTCACAAATGATTACCCAAAACTGAGAGAGAAACCAGTTGAGTGGTACCAGCAGACAGATAGATTTGTGAAGCTTTCTAAATGCCTGTGGGAAGACTTGAATACTTTGTTGGAAATAGTGGTTCTAGCTGATTTGTGGGTTGAATGCAAAAGACCAGTGGATTGGTCGACGAGTGAACCAGAAAGGGATAGGGTTACAGGTGCACGATCACCTGAAGTGATGAAAGATTACTATAAGGTGATTGAATTCCTGAAGACGAGAATCTCGCCCAAGCACATTGACTGGCATAGAATTGACAGGACAGTGCAAGAAACGAGAGTCAATACATACCTATTATGAGAGATTGTTGAAAGCTTTCAAGGAGTACAGTGGTAAGGAAGCAATTGAGCCGAAAGACATGTTGCACTTTGTGTTCAGGTTTGTCGAAGGATTTAGACCAGAAATAGGGCAGATGATTAATAGTCATTTGATTTGTTGGCAAGTGAAGCTGATTGATGAAAGTGTTTGCAGTACGCAAAATATTGTAGTGATGAAATTGAGTTGAAACAGAAAAAGCTGAAGGAGAAAGCAATGGTGATGCAAATAAAGGCAGCTCAGACAGGAGTGCAAGGAGCTTTGGTGCAACAGATGCAGCAGCAGCAGGGAACTGTTATGTTTCAACCTCAGATGAGAGGTAGGGGTCGAGGAGTCAACATGACTCGTGGTCCGGATTTGAATAATGTAGTTGTTCAGAATGACATGCAGGGAATGAAAAAGATGTTACCATGTCATTTGTGCGGAAACATGGGACACAGGAAGCGGGAGTGTCCGTTGCTGGTGCAGGATGGTGTTGTTCAGCAAAGTGGTAATGTCATTACATTTCAAACTGTGAAAGTCCCTAGAATGAGAGGAATTAATCTGAATGTCCAAAACCAAGTGCAGAATTTCCAACCCATGCAGCAGGTGCAAGTGCCGCGTGCACAAATGACACAGTTGCAACCAATGCAGCAGCAGGTTCCCATGGTACATAGACAGCAAATGCAGATACCTCAAGCCCCGATGGAACAGCAACAGATGATGCTTACTCGGCAGATCACAGGTCAAAGACAAGACAGAAGTAATGACACAGTGCACCAATTCCCATTTCATAGTGAGAATGAAATAAACGATGAATGGATTAGTGACAGTTCAGATGAAGGACCGTGTATTCTTGCATCGTCCTTATAAGTAGATCAGAGGGGGGCCTTTTGTGAGGGGAAAGGTAGTGGGTTACAAGGTCTCATTCTTAGTGGACACAGGAGCTACACGTTCTACAGTGAGAAGTGCAGAAGTTCCGAACTTACCTCTTTCAGGCAGAACAGTTCAGGTTGTGGGATTAAAGAACAGACTGTTAACTAATCCAATCACAGATCTGGTGCAAGTTGAAATTGGTAACTTCCAGGGACTGCATATTTGTAGTCTGTGACTCAAGTCCAGTATCCCTACTGGGAAGGGACATACTGTGTAAGACAAAATGCTCCATTAGTTGTTTGACTACTAGAATAGAGGTCCAGACTAATAGTGATGATGAGGAAGAACAGGCATCTGAGATCATGAATAACAAAGTAAATGAGGAATACCCATTGATCAAGTTTTTCCCAATGTTTACTGTGAAAGATTTGTATGCAGATCTACAAGGCACAGTACAGGAAAATGTGTGGGACTTGACAGGAAAAGAAGTGGGTTTGATTTAGGGAGTAGAACTGATTAAGATCACTTTAAAGCCGAATGTGGTATTCCTCTAGCTTCCACAGTATAATATGACACAAGATGTTCTGATGAAAATGGCGCTGATAACTGGAGAGTTTCTAAAACAGGGAGTTTTGAAAGATGTATTGAGCAGTCTATGTAGTTCACCAATAATGGGTTTAAAGAAGCCATGTGGAAAAGTACGCATTGTGCAGGACTTATGAAAAGGGAATGACATGGTGGTTAAGTGTTGTCCTGTAGTGCCGAACCCAGCAGTGATACTGTTTCAGATTCCTTGTGATGCTGAGTGGTTCACAGTGGTTGACTTGTCACAAGCTTTCTTTTCTGTGCCTCTTCATGAGGATAGTCAGTTTCTTTTTAGTTTCATATTCCTAGACAGAGTCTACAGCTGGTGCAGACTTCCACACGGTATACGGAGTCACCGTCTCTGTTAAATCAGATCCTGAAAAGTAATTTGGAGTTATTGGAACTATCGTACCAATCGACCCTAGTACAGTACATTGATGATTTGCTGATTGCATCCAGGACAAGGGACGAGTGTGAGTATGACTTGATTGCCCTGTTGAATCATTTGGGAAAATGTGGACATAAGGTGTCACCTTTGAAATTGCAGTATTGTCAGAAGTCAGTAAAATACTTGGGACACCAGATTAAGAAAGGGTCAAGAAGAATCGCCGGAAAAAGGATTACAATGATTCTGCAGAGAAGTCCTCCGACTTCACAGAGAGATGTCAGAATGTTTTTAGGAAGCCATTCACATTGTTTTGTCATGAACGTGATGCTTGTTCTTTGTCTGTTTTGACACAGGTCCAGCGAGGCCCTGTAGCCTATTTTTCAGCTACCTTGGACCCAGTCGCAGCAGTTTTACCATGTTGTCTGCGTGCAGTAGCCGCAGTTGGTCAAAGTCTTTCCCAATGTGAGGGAGTAGTGATGGGATACCCTTTGACGGTAATGGTACCACACTCTTTTGAGATTTTATTGACAAGGGCAAAGACACAGTATTTGACTGGTGCAAGACTGACAAGGTATGAGAGGAGCATATTGGGTGCTCCAAATGTAACATTGAAAAGATGTACAGTGTTGAATCCAGCAACATTACTTCCAAGTGATACTGTTGAAATTGAAAAAGAGGAAGACATCGAGCATGATTGTCTTGAGGTAACTGAACTTTCTACAAAACCAAGGCCTGATATCAGAGACACACGATTGAAAGAAAATTACCAAATTGTCCCTGTCGATGGCTCATTTCTCAGAGATGGTACAGGGATATTGAGAGCAGGATATGCTGTATGCACAATCACAGGTACATTAGAAGCTTCCTGGCTTTGAGTTGTATATTCTCCACAAGTGGTGAATTGGTAGCTCTTACTAGAGCATGCCATGTTTCTGCGAGACTGAGAGTCACAATTTATACTGACAGCCAATATGGATTTGGGATTGTTCATGATTGTGGTCAATTGTGGTCGCAAAAAGGTTTCCTGGCCTCTACTGGTACACCAGTAAGAAATGGTGACAAGATAAAAGAGTTGTTGTATGCAATACAGTTACCGGAAGGAATTGCTGTGGTAGAATGCAGTGCACATCAAAAGGCACAGGATTACATCTCATTGGGAAATGGATATGCGGATCAAGTCGCAAGGTTTTGCGCATTGAACTGTATATCGTTTAAAGATAAATGGGAATTAATGCCCGAAGAAGACAGTACCTGCACAAGTTTTGCATTAAAAGTGATTGATACTCTGGAAGAGTTGAAGTCATTGCAGGATAATGTCGACAAAGGAGAGAAACGACTCTGGGTTAATTTAAAATGTGTCCAAAGACCTGATGAAATTTGGATTTCTGAGGAGGGTCAGATGGTCCTGCCCAATAGGTTATTGGCGCAAATGGCCTGTTATTACCATGGACAGGCACATATTGGAAGGGATGCCATGGTTAGGTTGTTCAAGATTGACTGGTTTAATCCTAAATTCAGGCAAGCAGCAGAGGCAGTAATCATCGCTGTACAGTTTGTCACCAACTAAATGTGGGAAAAGGGACTGTGGTGAATTTAAGCCACACTGGAAGAGCAGGAGGTCCATTCAGCAGAATGCAACTGGATTTCATTGAAATGCCTGCGTGTGGAGGTTTGAAATATGTGTTGGTGATTGTGTGTGTCTTTAGTCACTGGATGAAGCATACCCAACAAGAAGAAATGACAGTCTCACAGTAGCAAAGTCATTGCTCAGGGAGTTGATACCAGGTTTTGGGTTTCCGATCTCTTTAGAATCAGATAAGGGAACTCACTTCAATAATGAGGTGATTAAACTCTTATGTGCAGCATTAAACATTGAACAAAAGTTACACTGTAGCTATCGCCCTGAAGCATCAGGATTAGTGGAACAGATGAATGGTACCCTGAAATCAAGAATAGCAAAGATATGTGCAGCTGCAAGTCTAAAATGGCCAGATGCGTTACCTTTGGTGCTGATGTCAATGAGAAACACACTTGACAGGAAGACAGGGCTGTCGCCCCATGAAATCCCCATGGGCAGATCAATGAGATTACCAGTAGTTCCAGCCAATGCACTTGTCAATATTACAGATGATATGGTGTTGGACTACTACAAAGGTCTGGCTGACGTAGTACGATCTTTCTCTCAGCAGGTGCAGGCCACCATCCTGCCACCCATCCACGATCCAGGTCACAATCTAAGTGCCGGAGACTGGGTCGTTGTCAAGAAACATGTTCACAAGACTTGTTCTAAACCACGTTGGAGGGGTCCTTATCAGGTGGGGTTAACAACTACGACAGCTGTGAAGTGTGCAGGACTCCCAAATTGGATACACGCAAGCCATACAAAGAGAGTGGTATGTCCACCGGAACATGAAGATGTGTTGTTGAGAGCACCAACAACAGGAAAGCAGGTTGCTGCACCTGAAACAGAAAAGGAGTCAACAGAGCCTGAAATTGAACCAGAGCTTGTGGAAGATGGGTCTATCACCCCTGTAAGAGACGAAAGTGAAGAGATACAGGAGGGTGTGCAAGAGCCTATCTCAACGGATACAGCAGGAGAGCCTAGCTCAGCAGAGGTTCTCTCAGAAGCAGACGGTGCTGAAAAGCAGACAGAGCAAGTGTCAGACCGAGAGGGTGATAGAGTTGAGACGGATCAAAGCCAAGGTTATTCGACTCCTCCTGAGCCCGTTGCAGGTCCATCAAGAGAAAACACTACAGAGAAAGAGAAGAGTCCAATTTTGAGACGAATATTGACAGAAAGAACAAGAAAAGGAGATAATTGGCCTGAATCGCAAATTGGAAAGAAGAAGGAGCTGGTAATAAATGAAACAATTGAAGAAGAAGTGGATACCACGAGAAAGGAAGAGCTAAGTGAAGGAGAATTAAGTGGTGAACAATAGATGAAAAGAAAGAGAATAGCAAATCCACGATACGCAGGTCCTGAGTGGGCATATGCAGCTACCAATGAATGGCAACATGAGTTTATGTCATTTTGTTTTGATAGAGAAGTTCCGAATCAGTATTTTGATGTACCCTGAAGGTGATCAAGAAGCTGAATATGTAGAGCTGATTTGAGAAACCTAAGAAGAGGGACTGTTGAAATAAAACCAAAAGAGACATTGATAACCTGATATGACAATTGAAAACAAGATGTGACAAGCAGCTAATCGATTTTGACAAGGGAAGAAGGTTCCTGGGTGTGAAATTGAACTGTGAGAAAATAATTTTCCTTTGTTTTTCATTTTTTACTGTGCTTAATCTAAGAGTTACTTCTGCTTTCTGATTCTTTACAGATCATGGCTGAGCTAAATAATCAAGATAGAAATATTAGACACTGTAGATACATGAGTATTGGATTGGCAGTTATGTGTGGAATAATATTTATATAATGATTGTGGGAATGTCTGTTCATGATATGAAAAGAGCTACTATTACTCTTGCTTCTGAAACTACTACACTAACAGCTTTAGAGAGGTTTAAGTTAGATGAGAAATACTTGCATGACTATACTAATGCCCAAGGAGAGCTTTCTTCTGATGTTTTCTATCGCTTGTTGAGTGAGTATGTTGAAACAATGGATGCAAGGAATTGTCTTGTGTGTACTCAAATTCCTTCGGCAGTAGAGGAAGGAGTTACATACCATAGCCTTCCATTAACTTATGGCATAAGCTGTAGTTTGCTACTAACAAGGTTCTATAACTAAGAGTGCATACAGTATTTTTACTCATATTATGATTTAGTGTTTTCATTCGTTCCTAATATTAGGTACCTGAGTAAGTTGGATAACGAGCATGACATAGTATTAGTTAGGGAATTCTTTGAACCAACACTAACTTTTGGGACCACATACGCGCACAGAAACAATTTGACGTGCTTGCTTACACCTTTAGAAAAGAGCTTTATAGGGCATACTGATGATAAGAGAAAGGTATTGAAAGAGAAGTTAGAAAAGGGGTTAGAGAAAAGGACTTACAAGAATGATTATGCTTACACTGCTATTAAAACACAAGGGAAATTAGCATTAGATGCATTACATGTAGGGAAGCTTTGTATATATAGGCCAAAGTCACGCACTGACACTTTATTTGTGGGAACAAGTGAATGTAGGCATGTGTTTTTGTTTCAGAGTAAATGGGCTTTTATGCTGAATGGTCAGGACCCTGCGATTACTGGGATCTACTATATTTGTGGACTTAATGCTAACTACCGTCTTCCTAGAGGATGGTATGGGACATGTTATTTGGGGATAGTTTTCCCTAAAATCTATCAAATAGATAACTTAAAGAGGTTTCCGGAATTGACTGAATTACATCATAAGCGACAGAGGAGGGAAACCTATTCCGCAATTGTGGGAGATATTTTTGGTGCAGTGATTCCTTCAGTGGGAGTCATTTTAAATGCAATCAAGATATGAAAGTTGTCTACTATTGTGGATAACATGCTGACAAATTTTACAGGAGCAATACTCCTGTTAGATACTGAATTAGCAGCGGAAGAGCTATGACGCTTCAAAATAGGCTTGCTTAAATCTGTAAAATGATTAATGCCAGGCATTGTTGTTCATTTATACCAAATACTGATAAAGAGATAAGAGATTTACTGACTAACTTAACTAATTCTAGTAAGGATTTGAAAGAATTAAAAGAACCAAGTGTTTGGGAAAAGGTTGGAAAAGGATTTTCTTCAGTAGGCAATTAGCTTAGTCAAATGTGGAAAAGGGTATTATTACAAATTGTACAGGGAATATTAATTGTGATGGCTTGCATATTAGGACTATGAGGTATATGTAAATCATGGCAAAATAAAACAAAAACGGGAAGAATTTACAGGGGAAATTTGAGAAGAGAGCAAAATACAGCTGAGACAGAATTGTGAAATGTTGATAAAGAAAGGTGTGATGACATATTTAGTCATCAGAGGAGGGACTGCTGACGCAAATATGCTAATTAGAAACTATTAATGAATGTTTATGTGTTTTGATAACGAAAGGTTTGTAGACAAATTAATTGTAGAGAAAATAAAGTGCACTTTTGAAATTGTGACCACGGGAGTGGCAGCCCTTTATCCGAAATTATGCTAAAATAACTAAAGATGTGTGAAATAATGAAAATGTGAAAGAATAATGTAGTAATATGTTATATTGAAATGTATAACCTATGATGTGCATGAATTTGTAGAAGTTAACTTAGCTGAAGTAAGGCCTAGTCTTTTCCATGCCTCGCACAAGGAGTTGATATTCTAAAGCACTCCAGAGAAGCTGGTGCATGACCTGTCCTTGAGCCACCCGATGTTAAAGTTGCTTAGCTAGAATTTTCTGCAATGTACCAACGGACAGGAGATGATGAAGTCAATTTGATACAATTATGTGTAGAGTAGGCTACATGTACTTTCATAGGCCTTGAACAATGAGAGCACTGACTGAAGAGGAACATGCAACATTTTCGATACCTGAAGAGCCGGATTATAAGGACATTTTATAGTGGACCAATCCGTGTGCTGAGAAAGGACTAATATTAAAATTCATAGATTTGGCAAATTAATATTATAGGTTAAAGTCATATCTGCTGACTGACTGACTAATTAGGAAATAGGGGGATGGACTGAAAAACTCTAATAAAAAGTAATGACAAGGGACTAAGAATTCAGAATTAGGGAAGATGCGAGGGGAGACGTTGATGACATCAGGAGACGCTGTTCGAAATTCTGTTGTTGGGCTCAAACTCTTGAGAGCCTGATGTGTTGCTGATCAATTGGTGACCTGAAGACGAAGACTGATTTTGTTGGTGATCCAGTCCGTGGGTAGGTAGCTATGACATTGTGACCGATTAACTTGTGCCTTTCCTTCTACGTACCAACTGTGCTGCTTCATAGTTTTTCTTGTAGTGAGATGTTTTTCCAAATTCAAGCTTGTGACAAGTCAACCACTGTTTTGGCATGAAATCCCACATGCTGATGCTAATCTGGGTTAGGTGGGTTTCTATGGGTGATGTTGACAGTGACAAATGATTGATTGAACTCTGCTATTAATGTCGTTATATTCATTTTGTTGGCTTACGCTAAGGCTCTTGATCATATGTTTTCTCAAGTTTCAATTAGATTGTGCTATTGGTGGTTGCTAATAAACTAATTCTGAGCTGGTTAAATAAAGTTGAGTTTACCAAATGCATTAGAATTGTAATTATTAGGGAAATAAAAATTGTTAAATGCTTCATTGAGTTGTGGTTATTCGTGAAATGATGGCTATAATTGTTTTGGGTGACTAATGATTCTCTTAGTGGTTACTGACTGATTACATGAATTATTGATGCCATTGGTCACTACATGATTAGGATACTCCATGCGATCCAAAAGGTTCATCGGCCTATACGCGTCCCCTTGTAAGTTTACTTATTAAGGACCAGGCGCATTAGCATGGCCAAAGGTTCCAGATTTTTCTCACAAATCTGATTGAAAAGGGAAAGGCTCTCTGTGGATCCTTGTGGGACATTGCACAAAACACAATTTCTGAACCAAAATGTGAAGAGGAACTGGCTATCGTCATGCAACGGTATTGAGGAAAAGGGCTGGCAAAAATCTATGACAGAAAACCACTCGACCTCACATTGAATCTGAAACAAGATCACAGCTGGATTCTGTACTATTGGGCAACAATGAACAACAATGTTGGTTTTTTGGAGGTCTTTTACAATGCTGTAGTTTCTACTCACTTTTCGTGAGCCCATAATAGGAGAGTTAAAAGTACTACCCATTATTTCCCTCAGTGTTCCCTGTTGAATCATGACTCATTTACAGGAGTTATCCCAGCAATTGTCTCAAGAGTCAAATTGTATTGTGGTGTTTTGGGGAATTTAGACAGGCTCCACACCTTTAATCAGTCCGCTGCCTTTTCCTGAAAAATCCCACACTTCATATTTAACTGTCTCTTTCAAATCAGGAGGAAAATCATCAACTGTCAGCAGAGTTAGCAATGCACAATGTGACACAGTATTAGTCAATTTAAAAACAGCATCCTCATCATGTGTCTGCATCTCTATACCTGCTGGCATGTAAGAGACAATGCAGTTTAATTTGCAAAGTAGATCCATTCCCAAAAATTCATTGGGCTGGAATCACATATTAAAAATTTATGCTTATCCTCAAAAGACCCTATTATTACTGGCATTGGTCCCGTTTCCTGAGTCATCACCTGTTTGTTCTCTACACCTATAACTTGGACTGCTCTTCCCGAGAGGGGCAGGTTTGGGACCTCTACGGTGCCTAAAGTAGAACGAATAGCATCAGAGTCAACCAGAAATGACCCGGGTGGCCATCCACCTCACTATCTATGAATGGTCTGGTCTACCTCCAAGGCAATGCCAAGCATGCAGTCTTCCTTTCCGCTCAGGTATTGTCAGTCTGACTGACCGGAGCCATAGCTGTCATGGGTTTTGAACAGAGGAAACTGTCAGAATGGATTATTATTTTCAATCACATTCATATTTGTTCTCTACCCCTGATTCATATTTTGTCTAGGCCCTACAGCATTCTGCTGTGACTTCGAAGGTTATGGAACTTGCATAATTGGAGCTTGGGGCACATTAAAATGTTGGCTCCCAGGTCTCTGCAGATTCTGTAATTGTGTTGGGTTATTGTTGAAGGTACCAATCCTGAACTTTGGAACTGATTTGCTGGATTTAAACGACATTGCTGCTTCCAATGTCCCTGCTTATTATAAATGTGACACTGGGTTGACCTGTTCAAACTACTGAAATCCATTCCCGTATTAGCATCAATAGGGACTCCTTGATCACTACCCTGCATTGGATTAGGTCTTTACTAATACACACTGTGCATTGTACCAACATTCTCTACAAACAGCTGTCTGACTTATTCTCTGTGCTGCCTTCATCTGACAAACCATCAACTTCTCCTTTAACGTTTTCTGTTTCCTCTCAACCTTGTTGTTGAAGTATTTGGCATATCTCAGAGTTTTATCAACTGACTTATTCTGCCAACAAATCAAATGCTAATGAATCATCATGCTAATCTCAGGTCTCAATCCTGCCACAAACCTTGACACAAAATGTCCCATATCTTCCCCTTCAAGCATGTCCATTCCACTACACTGCTTGAATGCCTGCAACAGTCTCTCATATTAAGCATGAATCAACACTTTTGGTTCCTGTGTTGTTCTGTCAATCTTGAGCCAATCTATATCTTGGGGTGGTACGCTGGCCTTCAAAAATATCATAACCTGCTAGTAATTTTTTATCACCAACAGAGAGGGACCTTTCGTCACCTTACTTTTAATCGGTTGTCTCAGGCCACTGAACAACTACCTTACATTCTGTCCATAAACTGTCCATAAATCCATCTGAACAACAATGTCAAACAAGGTATTCAAGTTGACCCACAACATCTGTGATATCTTCACAAATCGCTCAACTTGCTTGTAGCATTCCACTGGTTTCTCTCTCAATTTTGGGAACTTGTTAGTTAATGATGCAAGAACACTTCTACTCCCTGGAAGATGTACATAACCTCAACTAGGGGCTTCTCTCAACAGGAAAGTTGTTAACAGCTCCTTCTCCTGCTACCGGAGGTGGTTCTACTTTGGCTTTAGTTATTTCTTAACTTTTCACCCATTTAGCTTCCCACTTATCCAGTTCATTCCATTTGCGAATATTTTGAATTAATTTTCTAATCTGGGTTTTCAGTCCTAGAATGCTCATGTCATTAATGTCCTATTCGTTAAAGCACACTCTGTAACTTCTCTGTGAAGCTTTTGTTTTATTCAAAGCAAATTCTGCTAATTTATAATGAACTTGTCCTGCTCATTTGGTAATGGGCCTGCACATAAATATAAGTTAATCTTCACGATAAGTCTCTAATCGTCTCAATACAAGGTACCCACTAATCTTTGTATATAGTTCTATTTTAAGTTTCGCCACATCCACAATTTTCTCCCTCAGGAGTTATTGAACCATTCCCTGATTCATCTCCGTATTCACACTTTCTCTGGAAGGGGTACCCTCATTGAAAACCTTCCCCCTGTCATCTATTTTGTTACCACTGATAGTTTGAGTCACCACAGGAACCTTAGACATGGTCTCATTTCCCTGTGCACCACTGCCACAATTTAAAGGCAGTTCTCATATAGGGGTTCCAGTAGTGGGCATTTTATGGTAAGTACCCATGGATGTGCATCCAGAAATATTCAAAGTTGAATCTGCACTCAATACACATGGAGTACTTATATGTGTTGGAACCAAAGAAACAGATTCTCTAGTATCAGGACTAATTGGAACTCCATCCTATCCACCGACAATATTTGGTACTGCTAAGTTATAAGTGTTCTTTCCTGGGCCTTCAGGTTTATAAATAGGAATCACCAGGCCAATAGTAACTGGGACAGTAAGAGCATCAACAGTACTCACAGTAGGGTCACCTGGGGCACACACTCTCGAACCCTCAGTTCTTCGTTCATAAGGCACATTAGCTGAAGTGGCTCCGACAGGACTAAGGGTCACTTTTGTCGGGACAGAGGCAAATACGACCTTTCCATTACCACTAAAACCATCATTTCCACCTTCTTCCCTAACTTTATTATATGAAGGTGGATGTTCAGGCAGCAATACATCCAAAAGGCTGTCTCCAGAATCGCTGTCACTCGTCATCTGGCTCTTTGGTTTTTCCTCTTTCTGTTTCTGTTTCTTAGTCTTTTTCTTTTCCTTTTCTCCCTCAGCTGTTTCAGATGTTAAGGCTGGGCACAACCTGACTTTCTCTATCATATCAGTTCTCCACTTTTTTTGCTCAGCATCCCATTTAGCATCCGCAGAGGTACACACAACCTTCTGTGCTCTACACTGATACTTCTCTCTCCCTCTAGCATGAGCAGCACATTAACAAGCATTGAGTGCTTCATATTGTGTGGGCCTAGGAGTCAGTTTCATCTCGTACAACACCTCCTCAGATTTTCAATAATCTTCAAATTAAATGTGCCATCTCATGAAAATCTCAATGTACCTTCCTTATTTTGTGTTCTTGTGCCATTGACTAAGCCAAACATATGTATGAAGCCCTACATTAATCACAAAATTGTGACCTGGAGTATCTTCGGGAGGTGCCTCTTCTCCCTCTTTGCTAGGTATGTGAACTTCTATGAACAAATCTTGCATGATTTTGTATCATTTCATTTTTCCCCAATCATATAGCAATAATCTCCATAGAATCCTTTTTGGTTAAGAAATGATGCTGTATTCAATATCCCTTGTATCCGAACAACCACCAATCATAGGGACCCCTTATGACGTGTTCAACCAATAGGAGCGCAGCAACACACTAAGGGCCAGATGTAGGAAACGATTTGCGACTCGCAAACGGCAAAAAATGCAGTTTGCGAGTCGCAAAATCGCAGTTTCCTATGCAGAAATGCATTTTGCGAGTCGGGACCGACTCGCAAAATGCATTTCCGAATCGCAAATAGGAAGGGGTGTTCCCTTCCTATTTGCGATTCGCAGTGGAATGCAATACCATTTGCGACCGCATATGCGGTCGCAAATGGTGTCGCAGTTACCATCCACTTGAAGTGGATGGTAACCCACTCGCAAATTGGAAGGGGTCCCCATGGGACCCCTTCCCCTTTGTGAATGGACCACAAATCATTTTTTCAGGGCAGGTAGTGGTCCAAGGGACCACTACCTGCCCTGAAAAAATACCGAAACTAAAGGTTTCGTTTTTTTTTTAAGTGCAGCTCGTTTTCCTTTAAGGAAAACGGGCTACATTTAAAAAAAAAAAACTGCTCTATTTAAAAGCAGTCACGAACATGGAGGTCTGCTGACTACAGCAGGCCTCCATGTTTGCGAGTGCCCATAGTCGCTATGGGGTCGCTAAATGCGACCCACCTCATTAATATTAATGAGGTGGGTCTTTGCGACCCCATAGCGACTCGCAGACGGTGTCTGAGACACCGTTCTGCATTGCAAATTGCGACTTGCAATTTGCGAGTCGGAAGGACTCGCAAATTGCAAGTCGCAATTTGCAATTTTGCAACATCTGGCCCTACCTGACCTATACCAATGCTGCACACTATGACGTCAATCTCGCTGCTCACAGCATTTCACAGTCCTTTACAATCTGCATGCACACTCTCTGTCTGCTACACTAAAGAATCAACAGTTTTCAGTTATGCAAGAAGTTTTCCAAACATTTCAAATGAAACCTTGACCTGTAGGGTATCAACCAGATTAGTAAAGATTCACTCTGTGCATTAAGATCCACTATACCAATTGTCTGACATTCACACAAAGATAGGTCCCTAGCTTACCTGTGCTGTCTCTGACAGCAAACACAACCACTTAGTTGTCAATTATGATATGGTATTCTCTGCTCCCTTTAATACTATCCTAGGATCTGAGGCCACATCGGACCTGATACCTCTTCACCGTCTTTACACTCACACAATATACAAAACATCTCTGCAAGACATCACTCAACCTCACAACTCCTGCAAACTAAAAATGAACTGCTGCAATTTACTGTCCTATTAATATTCATACCTCCACCACCAACACAACTCTCTTCCGAATCTCCACAACTCTGTTGATCCTCCAAGGTCTGGAATGGACACTAGGGACTGGACTCTGGGGACTAGCTAATCGAGAATTGGTTCTAGTTCTCCTCACTTCAAAGAAACATCCATCCTCGTCGCTACTATCTGATCAAGCATCTGGCCCTCTCACTAATTTTCTGGATCCCATGAATCTTTTGAAAGTTTCAAGGGGTGAGGAGGAACACATTAAACCATTCAACTCCATTTATAGTGCAACCCATTTGGTCAGACATTAAGGCCCATATTTATACTTTTTGACGCAAACCAGTGCCGGTGCTGGTTTGCGTAAACATTTTTACCGCCGGCTAACGCCATTCCTATGCGCCATGCGGGCGCCTTATTTAAGGAGTGCTGTTAGCCGGACTGGTCAGAGTAAAAAAAATGACTCAAACCAGGCAGTGCCGGCGTAGGGGAAAATGGGGGTTGTGCGTCAAAAAATGATGCAAGTCAGGTTTGAGGCAAAAATCATGCCTCAAACTGGACTTGCTCCATTTTTTGACGCACAACCCCCATTGAAATGACTCCTGTCTTAGCAAAGACAGGAGTCATGCCCCCTTGCCCAATGGCAATGCCCAGGGGACTTCTGTCCCCTGGGCATGGTCATTCGGCACAGTGGCATGTAGGGGGGCCCAAATTAGGCCCCCCCATGCTACTTTAAAAAAAATAATAATAATACTTACCTGAACTTACCTGTACTTACCTGGGATGGGTCCCCCCATCCATGGGTGTCCTCCAGGGGTGGGCGAGGATGGCAGGGTGTCCCTGGGGTCAGGGAAGGGCACCTCTGGACTCCTTCCATGGTCAGAGACCATGGAAGTGAGCCCACAGGTCCCTTAACACCTGCCCTCACCCAGGCGTTAAAAAACTGCGCACATCAGGCTTTGCACCGTTTTTTAAGGCCTGCCCCCTCCTGTGCGTCAGAATGACTCAGGAGTATAAATAAGGCGCACAGGCCTTAAAGTCATTTTTTTGGGTGGGAACGCCTACCTTGCATGTCATTAATGCAAGGCAGTTTCCCGCATCCCAAAAATGACTCAAACTGAGGAATTTTTGACGTCCGCGTGCTCAGGCGTCAAAGTTTAAATATGGTGCACGGTTTGCGCCGAATGTGCGTCAAAAGTTTTGATGCACATTCGGGTCAAACAGAGTATAAATATGCCCCTACATCTTGGAGGCAAAATCAAAAGTTCAAAAGGTTTATTATAGTTCAAAGCTAAACTTATGTAAATGAGTCTCAAAAACATACTAAACAAGTACAGAATTATCAAAGGTGAGTTAAAATGTCAAATTAAATTAAAATGCACCAACATGAGACATACCAAAATCTCAGTAGCAGCAATACAGAAGATGAGGAACAATACTTGGTGCATAGAATTGAAAATTTGATTCTCCTACTTAACCATTGAGTCTATAGAGGTCTAACTACCCTGATAGGAAACCCTAAAATTCTCTAGTCTAAGGCAATAAAGAATGCATTAAAAGTGTCAGCACTACAGAAACCTCAGTAGAAGCTCATGTAAGAGAGATGTGCATAGCATTAAGCCACATCAGCCAGAACAAGGGAAAACAGAGGTCTGTATCTCCTTAAAACTCTAATAGTCCACTATAGTCAGAGGGAAAAAAATGAATCTGAATCTCTAACTGGGTAAAACACTCTTATCCCATCAAACTCAGATAGGTGACATCACTGTCAGTAACTTTCCAAAGTCTGTACACAAACGTGAGTAGTATCTTCTCATTAGACTTGATCTCTCGATCCAAGCATCAGGATGGCCTTGGATCGTTCTTGCCTTCAAGAATCCTGAGAGGAGTTCTTCTTCACAACTCCTCGTTAACACTCCTGTCTTTGGCGACCTGTCTTCCCATGCCCCATTATCTACAACTAACAATGAACTTTTCATTAAGAGAAGACTTCTGCAGACACACCTGCAAGTAAAGAAATACACAGCAAAAGATAAACTTCCATGTTAAACACAGAAAAACATTGCAGGCCTTAACTCCAGCCAACTTAACATAGACCTTAATGCACATTGAAATATATGGTTACACGTGCATTTCTCATAAGCGCTAATAATGGGGAATAACTATGGAAATGTTGATTACCTAGATAATCATAATATTCATAAATTGAATAATGCTGCATACATTTGATTTGCATTTGATCATTCTGCATTTCTACTTATAAGTGCACTTCAGTTCACGACTTTCAGTTCTCTTTGTTTGCATGATTACACTTAAACACATATTATATATATCAAAGAGTACATTTAATTTCCCCTTCCGGAATGCATAATGGCACAGACGAGTTATGCTCTCTCAACCTCAGTAAGTGATAGCGAAAACTAAAGGGCATGTATAGCGCTGAGTGATGCAATTAATAGGAATTAGGTGGAATCCAGTGACTTGCACAGCAAATCATTAAAAGAAGTGAACTCATCAAGTAAGAGGTCACAGAGTCCAGTATTGCGTTATTATAGATCTTGCGTTGATAGGAACACATTTTAAGTTAGGGTAATTATCGGATAATTTCCAGCTAAAAGGCCAGTAGGGAGGAGGGTTCTAGGAGATCAATTACTTTACAGGTAGAAAGAAGGGACTTGTGACAAACATTATTAGGAAAAAGAGTTGTGTCAAGAGGTACGAGAGCATGGGAGGTAGTACACAGAGACTTACGAAAAATCTATTCTATAAAGAGAAGCATGTGGGGAATTTACTGTTAAAGGGCAGAGTTCTGTGCGTGGTGCCTGTTTGGCGTGCTGACAGACGTAGATAAGTTTGCCTTTGGCGTACAATATGCGCACCTACTACGTGTGTCTGCTGATGAACAGTGGTACCAGACAACTTAAACGGACCGTGATTGATGAATAAGCGGGGCAAGACCCTAGCTTGATCAGAACGAGGAGTGGGGGAGAACACAAACAGCCAGCTGTGTCCTCCGCAAGTGAGAACATCTTCTAAATCAGTAGTGAGAACCAGAACACAAAACGTTAATGAAATGAATGTAACTTAAAAGTTAAGATAACAAAATGGAATAATTTAAGGAACATAGGGTCAGGTGAACACCAAATTAAAGAAAAGTAATATGGAATCCAGTAGCAGCTCGTGGGCCACGGAAGAGGCGGGGCGGGGAGGCGCAGGGGGAAGGAGGGAATACATATATATTTTTTTTTTTTTTTAAATCACTTACCTCCTCCGCCACTGCTCTGTCCCTCAACGCCCATCGCTGCAGGCACAGACTCCCAGCCTGCCCTCTGCCAATCCTGACGCTGCTCAGAGCAGCGTCAGGATTGGCTGGGAGCACCCAGCCAGGGCGCTCCCAGGCAGGCTGAGAGCCTGTGCAGGCTCTCTCCAGCCCGGCATCTGTGTTACTGGGCTGAAGAGAACCTACAGCGCATGTGTGTTTGGCTGGCCCAAGTCGGCCGGCCAAACACACATGCGTTGTGAAGAGGGAGTGCTGAGTACTCCCCCTCAGTGCACATCACCCCGTTGCCCCACGGGGCCTATTATCGTTTTGAGTAAAAGGTTTTGCAGCCGTCGGTGGTGGCGGGGGGGGCGGGTGGATGGGATTGACGCTCCTTCACCCAAAACGGAGGAGCCACTGATGTAATGAAATAAAATTTAAAGCTTTGAACAGTAACTTACGGCACTAGCTGTCTACAAGTCTGTGTTACTGGCCTACAAAAAGAAATAAAGCAAAATGGCACACCCTTACCACTATGGCATATTGTGCTACATGGCATCCAGACGCAAACTAGAGTAGCCCAAAATACTGTCTAAATGTATTTTAGCTCCCAGGTGCTAAAATGCAACACTGTTAATGAACGGAGTGTGCTAATAATGAATAATGGTCTTTGCGACCCCATAGCGACTCGCAGACGGTGTCTGAGACACCGTTCTGCATTGCAAATTGCGACTTGCAATTTGCGAGTCGGAAGGACTCGCAAATTGCAAGTCGCAATTTGCAATTTTGCAACATCTGGCCCTACCTGACCTATACCAATGCTGCACACTATGACGTCAATCTCGCTGCTCACAGCATTTCACAGTCCTTTACAATCTGCATGCACACTCTCTGTCTGCTACACTAAAGAATCAACAGTTTTCAGTTATGCAAGAAGTTTTCCAAACATTTCAAATGAAACCTTGACCTGTAGGGTATCAACCAGATTAGTAAAGATTCACTCTGTGCATTAAGATCCACTATACCAATTGTCTGACATTCACACAAAGATAGGTCCCTAGCTTACCTGTGCTGTCTCTGACAGCAAACACAACCACTTAGTTGTCAATTATGATATGGTATTCTCTGCTCCCTTTAATACTATCCTAGGATCTGAGGCCACATCGGACCTGATACCTCTTCACCGTCTTTACACTCACACAATATACAAAACATCTCTGCAAGACATCACTCAACCTCACAACTCCTGCAAACTAAAAATGAACTGCTGCAATTTACTGTCCTATTAATATTCATACCTCCACCACCAACACAACTCTCTTCCGAATCTCCACAACTCTGTTGATCCTCCAAGGTCTGGAATGGACACTAGGGACTGGACTCTGGGGACTAGCTAATCGAGAATTGGTTCTAGTTCTCCTCACTTCAAAGAAACATCCATCCTCGTCGCTACTATCTGATCAAGCATCTGGCCCTCTCACTAATTTTCTGGATCCCATGAATCTTTTGAAAGTTTCAAGGGGTGAGGAGGAACACATTAAACCATTCAACTCCATTTATAGTGCAACCCATTTGGTCAGACATTAAGGCCCATATTTATACTTTTTGACGCAAACCAGCGCCGGTGCTGGTTTGCGCAAACATTTTTACCGCCGGCTAACGCCATTCCTATGCGCCATGCGGGCGCCTTATTTAAGGAGTGCTGTTAGCCGGACTGGTCAGAGTAAAAAAAATTACTCAAACCAGGCAGCGCCGGCGTAGGGGAAAATGGGGGTTGTGCGTCAAAAAATGATGCAAGTCAGGTTTGAGGCAAAAATCATGCCTCAAACTGGACTTGCTCCATTTTTTGACGCACAAACCCATTGAAATGACTCCTGTCTTAGCAAAGACAGGAGTCATGCCCCCTTGCCCAATGGCAATGCCCAGGGGACTTCTGTCCCCTGGGCATGGTCATTCGGCACAGTGGCATGTAGGGGGCCCAAATTAGGCCCCCCCATGCTACTTTAAAAAAATAAAAAAAATACTTACCTGAACTTACCTGGGATGGGTCCCCCCATCCATGGGTGTCCTCCAGGGGTGGGCGAGGATGGCAGGGTGTCCCTGGGGTCAGGGAAGGGCACCTCTGGACTCCTTCCATGGTCAGAGACCATGGAAGTGAGCCCACAGGTCCCTTAACACCTGCCCTCACCCAGGCGTTAAAAAACTGCGCACATCAGGCTTTGCACCGTTTTTTAAGGCCTGCCCCCTCCTGTGCGTCAGAATGACTCAGGAGTATAAATAAGGCGCACAGGCCTTAAAGTCATTTTTTTGGGTGGGAACGCCTACCTTGCATGTCATTAATGCAAGGCAGTTTCCCGCATCCCAAAAATGACTCAAACTGAGGAATTTTTGACGTCCGCGTGCTCAGGCGTCAAAGTTTAAATATGGTGCACGGTTTGCGCCGAATGTGCGTCAAAAGTTTTGATGCACATTCGGGTCAAACAGAGTATAAATATGCCCCTACATCTTGGAGGCAAAATCAAAAGTTCTAAAGGTTTATTATAGTTCAAAGCTAAACTTATGTAAATGAGTCTCAAAAACATACTAAACAAGTACAGAATTATCAAAGGTGAGTTAAAATGTCAAATTAAATTAAAATGCACCAACATGAGACATACCAAAATCTCAGTAGCAGCAATACAGAAGATGAGGAACAATACTTGGTGCATAGAATTGAAAATTTGATTCTCCTACTTAACCATTGAGTCTATAGAGGTCTAACTACCCTGATAGGAAACCCTAAAATTCTCTAGTCTAAGGCAATAAAGAATGCATTAAAAGTGTCAGCACTACAGAAACCTCAGTAGAAGCTCATGTAAGAGAGATGTGCATAGCATTAAGCCACATCAGCCAGAACAAGGGAAAACAGAGGTCTGTATCTCCTTAAAACTCTAATAGTCCACTATAGTCAGAGGGAAAAAAATGAATCTGAATCTCTAACTGGGTAAAACACTCTTATCCCATCAACCTCAGATAGGTGACATCACTGTCAGTAACTTTCCAAAGTCTGTACACAAACGTGAGTAGTATCTTCTCATTAGACTTGATCTCTCGATCCAAGCATCAGGATGGCCTTTGATCGTTCTTGCCTTCAAGAATCCTGAGAGGAGTTCTTCTTCACAACTCCTCGTTAACACTCCTGTCTTTGGCGACCTGTCTTCCCATGCCCCATTATCTACAACTAACAATGAACTTTTCATTAAGAGAAGACTTCTGCAGACACACCTGCAAGTAAAGAGATACACAGCAAAAGATAAACTTCCATGTTAAACACAGAAAAACATTGCAGGCCTTAACTCCAGCCAACTTAACATAGACCTTAATGCACATTGAAATATATGGTTACACGTGCATTTCTCATAAGCGCTAATAATGGGGAATAACTATGGAAATGTTGATTACCTAGATAATCATAATATTCATAAATTGAATAATGCTGCATACATTTGATTTGCATTTGATCATTCTGCATTTCCACTTATAAGTGCACTTCAGTTCACGACTTTCAGTTCTCTTTGTTTGCATGATTACACTTAAACACATATTATATATATCAAAGAGTACATTTAATTTCCCCTTCCGGAATGCATAATGGCACAGACGAGTTATGCTCTCTCAACCTCAGTAAGTGATAGCGAAAACTAAAGGGCATGTATAGCGCTGAGTGATGCAATTAATAGGAATTAGGTGGAATCCAGTGACTTGCACAGCAAATCATTAAAAGAAGTGAACTCATCAAGTAAGAGGTCACAGAGTCCAGTATTGCGTTATTATAGATCTTGCGTTGATAGGAACACATTTTAAGTTAGGGTAATTATCGGATAATTTCCAGCTAAAAGGCCAGTAGGGAGGAGGGTTCTAGGAGATCAATTACTTTACAGGTAGAAAGAAGGGACTTGTGACAAACATTATTAGGAAAAAGAGTGGTGTCAAGAGGTACGAGAGCATGGGTGGTAGTATACAGAGACTTACGAAAAATCTATTCTATAAAGAGAAGCATGTGGGGAATTTACTGTTAAAGGGCAGAGTTCTGTGCGTGGTGCCTGTTTGGCGTGCTGACAGACGTAGATAAGTTTGCCTTTGGCGTACAATATGCGCACCTACTACGTGTGTCTGCTGATGAACAGTGGTACCAGCCAACTTAAACGGACCGTGATTGATGAATAGGCGGGGCAAGACCCTAGCTTGATCAGAACGAGGAGTGGGGGAGAACACAAACAGCCAGCTGTGTCCTCCGCAAGTGAGAACATCTTCTAAATCAGTAGTGAGAACCAGAACACAAAACGTTAATGAAATGAATGTAACTTAAAAGTTAAGATAACAAAATGGAATAATTTAAGGAACATAGGGTCAGGTGAACACCAAATTAAAGAAAAGTAATATGGAATCCAGTAGCAGCTCGTGGGCCACGGAAGAGGCGGGGCGGGGAGGCGCAGGGGGAAGGAGGGAATACATTTTTTTTTAAAAAAAATTTAAATCACTTACCTCCTCCGCCACTGCTCTGTCCCTCAACGCCCCTCGCTGCAGGCACAGACTCCCAGCCTGCCCTCTGCCAATCCTGACGCTGCTCAGAGCAGCGTCAGGATTGGCTGGGAGCACCCAGCCAGGGCGCTCCCAGGCAGGCTGAGAGCAGTGTGCTAATAATGATTTACAGTAGGTCTATTATGATTATGATGATCATCTTTATTGTTATTATTATACTATTGGATCATTGGTATAACACTATTTACTTTTAATAATATTATTATAAATATTGTAAGCGGTAATGATAGCAGTAATAATAGCAATAATAACTATTATTATTGTTACTGTCAGTAGTCATATTACACAATTGGGGTATTATTATAACACTATTAGGAACAATAATAATAACAATATCCACTGCTACTACTAATACTACTATTACCACTACTGTTAATAATAATAACAACAATAACAATAATAGTAATAGCAATAATAAGTACAGCAGAGAAGGCATCAATTTAACAGATCAAGAAAACAGCAGAAACATTCCTTTTTGAATTATTGTAATGCTAATTAAAACAATAGCAAGAACAATATTAATAACAATAATAGTAATTTACAAAAATGAATGTTTCTATTGCTTTATTGATCTGTTGATCTGATGCCTTCTCTGTGCTTTCAATTAAATGGAGAAATGTAATGGAAGTTCAGTCTGCGTTTTTGTGCCAAATGTATACGAAAAAGGGCGGCTGGCAGGGAGTCGGGCGCCTCGGGTCCTACTGGTGGTGGGGCTAAGATGTCTGTGCTCGGTGATTACCTTAATGGACATGTAGGAATGAGTCTAAACACAAAGCAGCTTCTGTAATCCTGTTAGAAAAGATCAGGTGTGCAGCGTCCTGGCATGGGACCTTGGCAGTGCTTCACAAATCCAATTTATTAAAGTATCCTGCGGATTACCCTAATGGCCTTAGAGGAAGAGGGATTCCATGTTGCACTGGCTGATTGAATATCACCTACTTTGTACTGGGCTTACCATGCCAAGAACGCGCTGAGAAGGAAGCTGATGGATACAGCCTTTAGAGAGTAGGAGATGTGCCCTTTCAGCTAAATCTGCTGACCTTGGCACTGTGAAACAAGGCCTGAATCCCAGACTTGGTCTAACATCCTGTGGTTCTTGCCTACTTACTGTGGGGAAGATTGACTCATTTTTGGCACAGGGCAGAAACTTTGGTTCGAAAGACAAAAACAAGGTCATATCTACAAAGCTATAGTGCTGTTTTTCTCTCTCCCTGCGCTTTTGGCTTCCGTGTGCTAGAACAGACACCCTTGCACCATAGTACATTTTTGTGTCTGTTCTGTCAAGCATGGGATTTGTACTGAAATGTAACCCTTCCATTATAAAAAACTATGCTTTAAAACTTTTCTCACTTTATAAGAGTGATGTACAGTGCAGAACACATGCAAAGTTTGAAAAGTTTTGAGAAGGAAAACTTTTCTCAAACCTTATGCCTGACTTGAGGAGGAGTAAGTTTTTTGCACAAATCCCAGTCTACCAATGTTAGTACATTCTGATTTGCACCAAAAACACAATGGTGATTGCAAGGGAACACCCATCTACCACCAATTGAATGCCCAGTTGATGAAAAGTAACTCATATCACTATTTTGCATTCTTTTAGGAAACTTTCCAGTGCAAATCAGGATTGCATTTGAAAGTAAATCCCAACACAACTTTTTAGCTGAGTTTTCGTCACAAAAGAAACCAGCACGAAGTGTTGGTAAATTTCCCCTCTCCTGTCCCCATGCCTGTAAAATGTGTAACAGTAGTTGCCAGAAAGTACAACTTAGAGGGAGTGGGGCAGCTCACAAACAAGCTCAGTCACTTACAACCATGCATTCACATTAAGATATGCACACATACACCCATTCACAACACTCCCTCCCAAATACACATACATTTATATATACATGTGTGCACCAATCAGTCAATAAAAACAAAACACTTATCTGCTGAAGCTCTCGGTGAGGGAAGCCTTGGAGGTACCAGCAGGGGAGGCAGCAGTCTCTACCTCACCACAGAGTAGGATGGGGTCACTGATAATAGAAAGAGAGGACACGAAGGGGCGTGCGGGTGGCTTGAACATTTAGGTCCAAGGCTGGTTAGGTTCCCATTCCTCCCCTGGTTGTGTACATGCAGAAACTGATGATACCTGGTCAGTTCAGGTGAAAGGCACAGAGCAAAGAAGGCATCCTGCACCTGGTGGGGTTTAGTTATTTGTAACTTCAAAGTATTACAAATTAAGCATATGTATATCTGTGTCTAGACTATACCTGAGCATACCACCTAAATCCCTACCAGCAGCAATGAGATAATAACAAGAACAACCAAAAAACTAAGGGCCTGATTCACAAACTGCACTGTATGGCACCTTTGTAGTGCTACAAAACATACTGCAAATTGTAATTCATAAATTACATGCAAAGGTTTCTGCACCCACATTACTTGCTATTATATGCACTGCGAAGTCTCCTTATGCGTAAGTATGGGATTTAGTGACAAATGTGGGATTAACACAAGGGAGTGGCTTCAAGAAGGCCACAGATTAGGGAAACAGTAAGAAGAGTAGAGGCATGTAGCTTACTTTTTTGTAGTAAGTTCACACTAGGAGTTTGTGAATACCAAGAATAGTAAACTTACTTTAAAGTTTAAAGTGTGAAGTTAGCTATGTGACCCTGGCCCTATGACTGTCAAGTTAAGGGTTTAACCTTCTACCAGAATAACCAATGCCTTGTTACCATGAGACAGCCATTGGACACACTAGCTCTTTGCCTGGCATTAACTCCACTGTCTGCTAGGTAGGTAATTGTGAGCTGTGCTCAGGAGCCACTGGCGTTAGCTCTGCTGTATTTTCACCTGATTAAGGATGTAGCTTTTGCATCTGGCTTCAGGCAGCATTAGTGTTAGAAATGGGGTCTCTAGTTGGCAGAGGTATACACCCTTGTCCAAGTAGGGACCACAATCCTAGTTATGGTAAGTCACAGACAATACAAATACTCCTGTGTCCACCCTCTGGTTGCTTGGCACTGAGCAGTTAAGCTTAACTTAGAAGGCAATGTGTGAAGTATTTGTGCAATAAATCATGCAACAACACAGTGAAAACATCACAAAAGTACACCACATGGGTTTAGAAAAATATAGGATATTTATCTGAGTAAATTAAGGTCACAACAATCATGATTTGATAATCACAAATTAAAATATCACTGGTGCAATGAAAAGAAGAGTCTTAAGTCTTTAGAAATCAACAAATGTCTCTTGCGTGAAAAAAGTACCTGGTATGTGTCAAAAGTACACGCACGAAGACCGCAGATGAGGAGATGTGTGGAAAAAGGCAGGTGTCCATCGGCTTTCTGGGTGCGCACAGATGATGCGTCAATTCTTTTCCACATGGCAAGGGCTTTGTGTCGAATGCCGGCGCACAGGCTTGAATCCTCTTTACGATGTAGGGTCTTTTGACGCCCAGGGAAGATGGGCGTGCAGGATGAAGTCACAGGTGCTGCGTTGATCGGTGGGTGATGCATCAGAGTTCCTGTCGCACACAGGCGCTGGGTCAATTCCTCCTACTGGAAGTCAGGCTGCGTCGTTCCAGCTTGGCGATGTTTCGATCCGGTTGCCTGTGCGTCGAAGTTCCGGCTGCAACGCTGGCGCTGCGTCGATCTCCACTCGGGAAGCCGGGCTGCTTTGTTCTGGTTCGGCGATGCGGTTATTCTTTCACCGCTGGGCAGGCTGTGCATCTATTCCGGCAGGCTGTGTGTCGATTTTCGCCTCAACAGGAGTTTCCTTGCAGAAAAGTCTTTTTAGCCCTGCGACATCAAGAACAAGAGGAAAGCTCAATCCAAGCACTTGTAGAGCACTTCTCAGCAGAGCCAGAGGCCAGCAAGGCAGCAGGGCAACTGCAAGGCAGCAGTCCTTCACAGCAAAGCAGTCCAGGTGAGTCCTTTGGGCAGCCAGGCAGCTCCTCTTGGCAGGTGGCAGGATCTGGTTCAGAGTGTCTGTCCCAGGAAGCGTCTGATTTAGTACAGTCAGGGACCCAGTTCAAATACCCAAAGGTGCCTTTGAAGTGGGGGGGCAATTCAAAGAGTGGTTTTGAATTGTACAAGGTCCACTTTCAGCACAGGTCTGTCTGCCAGGGTCCCAGAAGGGGGTTTGGCAGTCCGTTGTGTGAGGGCAGGCCACTAGCCTTTGAAATATAAGTGTCAAGCCCCTCCACCCTTCCAGCCCAGGAAGACCCATTTAGTATGCAGATGTGAGCAAGTGTGACTGAGCATCCTGTGTTTGTGGATGTCTGGGTGAAATGCACAAGGGAGCTGTCACCCAGCCTAGCTCAGACATGTATTGGAGACAGGTTGTAAGACACAGAAGGATTATAAGTGCAGAGAAATGCTCACTTTCTAAAAGTAACATTTCTAAAATAGTAATATAAAATCCAACTTCACCAATACGCAGGATTTCGTATTACCATTCGGGCCATACTAAATATGACCTATTTACCCCTTTCTGATCAGAACCTACCCCTCAAACAGTATATGAGGGTAGCCCTAATATTAGCCTATCAAAGGAGCGAGCCTCACAGCAGTGGAAAATGAATTTAGGAGTTTTCCACTACCAGAACATATAAAACACAGACATATGTTCTGCCTTTTACCTACACAGCACCCTGCCCTCTGGATTACCTAGGGCCTACCTTAGGGGTGACTTATATGTAGAAAAAGGGGAGTTTAAGGCTTTGCAAGTACTTTTAACCCCGTGGGTGCCTGGGGCGAGCTGGCACACAGTTGCCGTGTGGCTGGGACGAGACCAGCTCGTCCAGCACCCGGCCCACAGGGGAGCGCTAGTGCTCCACGTGGGCCTCCATCCCACAACCCCAGTCAGGAATGGAAGGGGAATCACTTCCCCTTCCACTCCTGCCACCCCGCCCCCCCTAGTGACGTCTGATGATGTCAGTGCGCAAATCGCGTGCTGACTTCATCAGAGATCACCTCGGATCGCGTTGGAAGCCCAGAAGAGAAATGCAAAAGCATTTCTGTTCTGACCGGGAGGTGGGGCAGGAGAGACATGAAAGGAAAGGAAAGACCTTTCCTTTCATGTCTCTTGAAGCATTTCTGCTGCCCGATCACGATGCAATCGGGCAGCAGAAATGCCCACTAGACACCAGGAATTATTTTTTTGTATGTTTCAATAAGGGGGGCGGCCCCCTTGAGCAAGAGCTGCTCTCCAGGGGGCCAAATGATTTTTACACCATTTCTGCCCCCACGGGGGCGATCGGCCTAATGTAATTAGGTAGATCTGCCCCCAGGGGGTGCAGAAAACCACTAGACACCAGGGACCATTTCTTTTTTTTTTTTTTTTTTTTTTTTATGTCTGGGGGCCATAATATTTTTAGGCTATTGGGGCAGATCGGCTTAATATAATTAGGCCAATCTGCCCCCTAGGGGGGCAGAAAGCACTAGACACCAGGGATTATTTGTATCATACTTACACATAAGGGGAGCGGCCCCTTGGGCAAGGGCTGCTCTCCAGGGGGTCAAATTATTTTTAGCCCATTTCTGCTATAATTAGGCTGATCTGCCCCAGCGAGGGGCAGAAAACCCCTAGACACCAGGGATATATATATATTATTTTTCATACTTACGCATAAGGAGAGCGGCCCTTGGGCAAGGGCTGCTCCCCAGTGGGGTTAAAATATTTTTAGGCCATTTCTGCCCCCAAGAGGGGTACAAAACCCCTAGACAACAGGGCTATATATATATATTTTGTATTTGTGGTGAGCGACCCCTTAGGCAAGGGTCGCTCCCCTTGGGGGGGAATTATTTTTAGGCCATTTCGGCAAAAAACACTAGACACCAGTGATTTTTTTTTTTTGGGACTTACGCATAAGGGGAGCAGCCGCTCCAGGGGGGGGCAAAATATTTTTAGGCCATTTCTGCCCCGCTGGGGGCAGATCAGCCTAATTTAGGCCGATATGCCCCCGGGGAGGGGCAGGAAAACCCTAGACACCAGGGATACATTTATTTTCATCTTTTTTTCTATGTGGGGACCAACCCCATAGGCAAGGCTCGCTCCCTGGGGTGCCAAATTATTTTTAGGCCATTTCTGCACCTCCGGGGGCAGATCGGCATAATATAATTAGGCCGATCTGCCCCCGGGGGGGCAGAAACCAATAGACACCAGGGATTTTTTTTTTTTACACTTACGCATAAGGGGAGCAGTCCCTTGGGCAAGGGACGTTCTCCCAGTAGGGGGTAAAATATTTTTAGGCCTTTTCTGCCCCCCCCCCCCCCCCGGGAGGCAGCTCGGCCTAATTTAATTAGGCCGATCTGCCTCTATGGGGGGCAGAAACCTCTAGACACCAGGGATATATATATTTTGTCATTTACTTTATGTTTTTATGTATGGGGAGCAAATTGTGTTTAGGCCATTTCTGCCCACCTTGGGGGCAGATCGGCCTATCTTTGTTAGGCCAATCTGCCCCCAAAGGGGGCAGAAACCTCTAGACACCAGGGATTGGTGTGTGTGTATGTGTGTGTTTTGTTTGGGGGGCAACCCCTTGGGCAAGGGTCGCTCCCCATGGGGCACATTACTGTTGGCCATTTCTGCCCCCCTTGGGGGCAGATCGGCCTATTTTTAGAAGGCCCATCTGCCCTCAAGGGGGGACGAAAGCCCATCAGAGACCTTGGAAGATTTTGTTTTCAAAATATGAGGGCGGGGGTATGGCCATACCCCCACCCCAAATAAATGGGGCCAAAGTTGTTCTTCCCACCAGTGGGCAGATTGGGCAATTACCCATGATCCACAACCCGGGGGCAGAAAGTCTACTAGATGCCAGGGAATTTAAAACAAAAAATAATATTAGTGGGGTACTGGCTACCAACCAGTATGGGCCTGGTTATGCCCCCAACCCAACTGAAGGGGGTAACAATCTTTCAGCTCTCCCCTGCACACTAAAACATCTTATCCCTCTGCAAGCAAGAGGACATTTGATTATTTTGGGTTTTTGTTTTACATTTGGGCCATGAGAGCTTGGTAATTCTCAAAATCGTCCCACTTGGAATGGTGAGGGCTGCACTTTTTTGACTTTGAAACACTTCCATGTAGAAAAATCCACCAGACCTAGACACATCTGAAAACTAAACACCTGGTTGATTCAAGGGTGGTGTGCTTCACATGCACCCTGCACCATGTTCCTTCCCACAGTGCCCTGCAAACCTCCAACTTTGCTGGAAATCACATATTTTTCCCACATTTATGTGATGGAACCTTCTGGAATCTTCAGGATTCCACAAAATTCCTACCACGCAACATTGTCTCATCTATACCGATAAACATTCTGCTGCAATTGTCAGCCTAAAAATGTGTTTTTTCAAACTGCCTTTTTGGACTCGCTTTGGTTCCCCCTCAATTTCAGCATGTTTTTGGCTCTTCCCTGTCACAGGCACTTGGCCCGCCTACACAAGTGAGGTATCATTTTACTGGGAGACTGAGGGGAACATTGGGTGGTAGGAAATTTGTCCCGCTGCGGTGATACCACACAGAAATGTGGGGAAAATGTAATTTTATAGCTAAATTTGAGGTTTGCTGAGGATTCTGGGTAAGAAAACATTGGGGGATCCACGCAACTCACACCTCCCTGGTCTCCCTTAGGTGTCTAGTTTTCATAAATGTCTGGGTTTGGTAGGTTTCCCTAGATGACTGCTGAGCCCAGGACCAAAAACGCAGGCGCCCCCCCCCCCCCGGAAAAAGCTGTAGTTTTGTATTTGATAATTTTGATGTGTCCATGTTGTGTTTTGGGGCATTTCATTTCGCTGACGCTAGGCCTACCCACACAAATGAGGTACCATTTTTATCGGGAGACCTGGGGAAATGCTGGGTGGATGGGAATTGGTGGCTCCACTCAGATTCCAGAACTTTCTGTCACTGAAATGTGAGGAAAAAGTGTTTTTTTGGATAGATTTTGGGGGAAAACAGAATAGCAAAACAAGTGTTATTGTCCCTTGTCTTTCTCTACATTTTTTCCTTCCAAATGTAAGACAGTGTGTAAAAAAGACATCTATTTGAGAAATGCCCTGTAATTCACATGCTAGTATGGGCACCCCAGAATTCAGAGATATGCAAATAACCACTGCTTTTCAACACCTTATCTTGTGCTCATTTTGGAAATACAAAAGTTTTCTTGATACTTATTTTTCACTCTTTATATTTCAGCAAATTAATTGCTGTATACCTGGTATAGAATTAAAACCCATTGCAAGGTGCAGATCATTTATTGGTTCTGGGTACCTAGGGTTCTTGATGAACTTACAAGCCCTATATATCTCCGCAACCAGAAGAGTCCATCAGACGTAACGGTATAGTGCTTTAAAAAATCTGACATCGCAGGAAAAAGTTATAGAGTAAAACGTGGAGAAAAATGTCTGTTTTTTTACCTCAATTTAAATATCTTTTCATTTCAGCTGTTATTTTCTGTAGAAAACCCTTGTGGGGTCTACACAAATGACCCCTTGCTAAATTCAGAATTTTGTCTACTTTTTTAGAAATGTTTAGCTTTCCAAGATCCAGCATTGGTTTCACACCCATTTCTGTCACTAACTGGAAGGAGGCGGAAAGCACAAAAAATCGTTAAAATGGGGTATGTCCCAGTAAAATGCCAAAATTGTTTTGAAAAATTGGGTTTTCTGATTCAAGTCTGCCTGTTCCTGAAAGCTGGGAAGATGGTGATTTTAGCACCGCAAACCCTTTGTTGATGCCATTTTCAGGGAAAAACCCCAAGCCTTCTTCCGCAGCCCTTTTTTCCCTTTTTAAAAAAAAATAAAACAAAATCTTTGCTGTATTTTGGCTAAGTTCTTGGTCTCCTTCAGGGGACCCCAAAAACTCTGGGTACCTCTAGACTCTATAGGATGTTGGAAAAATGTACGCAAATTTGGCGTGGGTAGCTTATGTGGACAAAAGGTTATGAGGGCTTAAGCGCAAACTGCCCCAAATAGCCAAAAGAAGGCCTGGCACCTGAAGGGGTAAAGGC
This sequence comes from Pleurodeles waltl, assembly GCF_031143425.1. Classification (NCBI taxonomy): domain Eukaryota; kingdom Metazoa; phylum Chordata; class Amphibia; order Caudata; family Salamandridae; genus Pleurodeles; species Pleurodeles waltl. The sequence continues at coordinate 68,706,150 of NC_090440.1, read as the reverse complement.
CTAGCAGCGAAGGGGTTAAATGCCAAGTCAGAGTGGCAGTGAAACTGTACACACAGGCCTTGCAATGGCAGGCCTGAGACATGGTTAAGGGCTACATATGTGGGTGGCACAATCACTGCTGCAGGCCCACAAGTAGCATTTAATTTACAGGCCACGGGCACATGTAGTGCACTGTACTAAGGACTTACATGTAAACTAAATATGCCAATTTGGTATGAGCCATTGTAAGCATCTTTTAAGGGAAAGAGCATATGCAAAAGAGGTAGTTTTGTATTTGATAATTTTGATGTGTCCATGTTGTGTTTTGGGGCATTTCGTGTCGCGGACGCTAGGCCTACCCACACAAGTGAGGTACCATTTTTATCGGGAGACTTGGGGAAACGCTGGGTGGATGGAAATTTGTGGCTCCTCTCAGATTCCAGAACTTTCTGTCATCGAAATGTGAGGAAAAAGTGTTTTTTTGGATACATTTTGGGGGAACAAAGAATAGCAAAACAAGTTTTATTGTCCCTTGTCTTTTTATAAATTTTTTCCTTCCAAATGTAAGACAGTGTGTAAAAAAGACGTCTATTTGAGAAATGCCCTGTAATTCACATGCTAGTATAGGCACTCCTGAATTCATAGATGTGCAAATAACCACTGCTTCTCAACACCTTATTTTGTGCTCATTTTGGAAATACAAAGGTTTTATTGATACCTATTTTTCATTCTTTATATTTCAGCAAATGAGAGAGCATATGCAATTTGGCACTGGTCAGAAGTGGTAAAATGCACAAAGTCCGAAAAACAGCAAAAACAGTGTCAAAAAGTGGAGGGAGGCAGGCAAAAAGTTGGGGGTGACCATCCTAAGGCTGTCAGGTCTAACAATTAGCTGTTTGTTTTAGTTCATATTATCATCTACTACAAGAAACAGAGAGGGGCTTTGGGTAATATCCCTTTACTTATTGGTTTATTTGGGCCAGCTTCTTTTGACAATGTATGCATAAATACCACTCACAATTTGGATCAAGCTCAAGGATGGTTTTAGTCTCACTGTTAATGATTTGATGTAAGATGTGTTTGTTCGCCTGACTAAAGAGTGCTTCCCATTGCAGTGCATGGATACTAGAGTGAATCATCCCTGTAGTGCAATGGAGGCACGTATTTTTCCTCACTATAGCTGAACCTACACCACTAGTGAATTAACAACCGCAAGTTGTTTTGCATTAGTGTGTTTTTCTTTTAAATGTTATTTGTGTTCCTACATGCAATGCCACAGTGCTGCTTACTTTGAACTATAATGATTTTGCACTTTAAAATTGATTTTGTACCTAAAAGTGAGTTTACACTTATGCATGATTTGTACTCCTAAAAGTTTCACACACTCATGCTGATGTTGCACCAATGGTAAAGTTGCACCTCAATATTCTGCGAACCAAATATAATGCAATACTGACCACACCTTCAACACATAATGTGAGATCTTGCTGCAACAAATTCACTCTGTAGTGAGTGATGTTGAACTAAAAGTGATATCACAGTCCTGTTCAATTTTCACCAAGGCTGAAGTGTATTTGCATACAGAAATTTGAATTTTGCTCCTACAGGTGTTTTCATGCTCCTGTTGATTTTGCATTGAGGGAAGGTGCACCTAAATGTTTTTGTTACTAAATGCGATTTGTGCTTGGAAAGCATTTCCACACCCCTGCAAGCTTGACCATGGGTGTAACTGTACCTAAAGGTGATTTTGAAACAAACTGAATCTTTTCTCTTCAAAGTTATCAGTGTTCCTAAATGTTTTGCACAATCCTATAGATGTAGCATCAGTAGTGATTTTGCACTTTAGTATAATATTCCGCCTAAATGTGCTTTTGCTACTAAGGACCTGATTACCCCAGAGTCAGATACTGCTATGCCTGGTCACAGTTTGCCCAGTGTTCCTCATCTGGTATTACCAGAGGGGGGAACATTGTACCCAATTTCACCAGCCATAAAATTAGTTGAGGCTTTGGCTGTAACAGCACCCAAGCCTTGTCCTCCAGTCGATCACAAGCTTTTTCATTAGCAATAGGGAAGTATGTAATGCCCCCCTACAAAAACTGTTCCCCCCCCCCTCTAATCCATCCTAGGCCTTTTGCCTCTAATCTTACCACAGCTTAAGTTGTCATGTGCTCAAGTCAAGACAGTGGAGAATGGATACAGCGTCCCTAGACAGTGGACATGTATTGATACACTTGTGTGGCTGGGTAGTGGACAGTCAGACATTGAAGTGATGGAGAATGGAGACTGAGCTACCCTTAGAAATTTAATGAGTGCTTTATCAGTAAAGGACTGCTAATTAGTTCTTTTTTAGCACTGACATTTTGGTAGGTGGTAGTGGTGAGAGGTGCAATTGCAGTTTCTGTTGCTTAGGTTTGTAGGCAGGAGCTGCCTTTTTATGTGTCTTTGATTATTGCTTCAGGAAGGCTGATAAGAGCCAGGTGCAGAGATTACACAATCAATTGTGCCCTTGTTTTTAATACTCATGCTTGGAGCAAGTATCATTGTCACCTGCCGTGAGAGCATCACATTGCACAAAAGCTGTATCTGAAAAACAACCAGAAAAGGACATTTAGAACAGAGCAATGTGAAACCAGTTCTGAATCCTCAGAGAGTGGATACACATCCCCTTCCTGCAAAATGTATATAAAAGCAGGATCCAAATTACCTCTCTTTGGCCTGTTTCAATTTCTTCATGATCAGGGAAGGGAGTGTTCTGAGTACTGTTGTGTGACCACGGATAGTGTCTGTAGGCAGCCAGTATCACAGATGTGAAGGGACATCACCTGTTGTTTCTATTGGAATAGATGAGTTTCTTCATAGAGGCTAAAATCCTGCCTGATGTGAGAGGAAAGGAGTGTGCTTGATACCTGCAGGAGGGGAGACTGTCCATGAGTAGAAGCCCAACATTTTCCTGGCACAAGCAACAGGTAGTGGAAGAGAGCGACTAAAGAAATGTGAGCACCTGAGATGTGGTAGGCTTCCCGTGCACATTCTCTTCCACACCCAAGGTCACACATCCTTCCACACATAACCACACATGACAACTGCCGCTCTACTGCTGAGCCCTATCTGACTGGCTTACACACCAGCACTGTGAGCCGTGTGATTGCACAGGCCTGCTGCCATCCTTTCTCTTGATTATTACAAGACACATAAGTGCTAAGCAATCACCACACTGTAAAACCAAGTAATTTCCTAAATTGGAGTTCAATTTTAATTGTTTTATGTTTTTGACTTTTTAAAATGCTTTGCACGTTTTTTGACTGTCTACTCTGTGATAGCTAACAGGGGTTGTGCTCAGGTTTAAACAATTGAAACCTTTGACTAGACCTAACAGGATAATAACTTTATTACTTGTGGTGGACCCCTTTACACCCCAATACAAAAACACTGTCTCACAACTTGGGACTCAAAATCATTTCATTTTATCTGTGATTTCTCTCAATACAACTGTGATGAGACATGAATAAAAAGAAAACTTAGAAAGGAGGAAGAGTGTGGTGGGTGGAAGGACTCCTAAAAGGGGATATTTTTTTTCTTTTAGTGAAAGTGTCTAATGTTGATGGTACTACTTTGACCTTGCTACTATTGTAAGTGATTTAAGTAAGTCTGTAAATTCTTAGCCTTTGTGCCTAGACGTAAGAGGTACTACCTAATTGTTTAAAGGGACAGTCCTGTGAATGGTGACATAGGGGGATTCTACGCAAGGCAGACGTCAATAAACACATGTACATACTAGAATGTTAACTGTTGGTGATGCTGGATCAGCCAAAACATGCTGAGCACCGTAGATTCAGGAGGGTTGAGTCCATGTCAGGTGTTCGGGATAAGTACTGCCTACATAAATAATTACTGTTCCATTGATTTATTCTGGCATGAATCAATGGATGCTCCAGACCTACTTTGCACACCAGTGGGCTATAGAAAACGTTTTTTTTGTTTCTTTTCACTTCATGCCCCTTCATGTCCTTCTGCTGAGACACTGGCTGTTAAAGTAATGAAGTTCTGAAGTACTGAAATTATAAAGCATGCATGAGGAGATTTCACACCCATTGTGTACCCGAGCAGCAGTTGTGATGGCCTCATCCATTCATGTCTCGAATCTGTGCCTGGGTACTGTCCAAGCGACACACAATGGTGATGGACGGAGTGTTGAAACTTTTCAAACACTCACCCTCAGTCACAGATCTGGGTTGAATCCATCATTCTTTTGCTCACCATGGCAACCCAGTTTGGACCCAGCCAAATGTAAATCACTCTTAATCCTGCTCCCCATGGGATCCGACCAGCCAAAGACCTGGACCAGAAACAAGCATCCTGGGACTGGTTTTGGGGTATCAACCCATATCAGCCAGGATAGTTTGAATCCAGTGGCACAGAGAGCAAGGGACCCACATCTGGGCATACCCTGGCCACTTAGGGCGACTTTAGCAACACAAAAGGACGATGGACAGAGTGTTGAAACTTTTGAAACACTCACCCCCAGTCACAGATCTGGGTTGTATCCATTGTTCTTTTACTCACCATGCCACCCCAGTTTAGACCCAGCCATGTGCAAATCTGTCTTGACTCTGCTTCCCATGAGAATAGTTCGGCCCGAACTGCCAGGCCAGGACCTCCCTGGACCAGAAACAATCATCCTGGAACCGGTTTGCCTGGGTACTGTCCAAGGCACAACTGATGCAAAAGAAAAAACAGAGGTAATTTAATCATTCAAATGCATTAAAACAGAATTTTGGTAAGTTTTTCTTCCACACAAAGCACAGCTTTAATGCAGATATCTCAATGCAGCTCAAGTCTGTACGGATCAATGAGCTGCAGACACTGCCAATACCAATCTCTGGAGCCTCCTTAAAGGACTAATATCTTCTGGACCCGAGCCCACCATTTACTAGCAGCCTTCTCTGTTCTACAGTGCATTGATATCCTCACTGTGTGTTGTTTAAAGAAAATTAATATATCTTAAATTGGAAAAACAGGCTTGCTTACACCACGGCTTCCACTTCCTGCAGCTACTTCAGGGAAGACTGATCATCACAAGTCCTGTGTTTTTCAGTGCTGGGTTTTATGTGACAGTCTGTTACATTCTGGGTGTTGAAGTTCTGTTTTACTGTTGTCATACATGATGTGGGGTTACTTCCTAACGTGCATAAATGAACTGCAGGACAACCTGGTGTTGGGCAGCTCGCCATCCACTTAATATCAGTGCAAATAAACTATTAATAATATTATGCAGAGCTCTGAACGTTCCAGGCTCCATTCAGGACTAGCTCATTTAGTCCAGAGTTTTTCTTTATGTTCTGGGTTGTGTAGTCTTGTTAACTTAATGATAAAGCTAAAACTGTAAGCCCCAGAATACAAAGCAAAACCTGGACCAGATGAGATACTCAGGCATGGAGCCAGGAAACAAGAGATGTGTAAAATGTAACATATAATTCACAGAACATTCCCATAATTTTGCCTGTATCTGTGCCTTGAAGTAGATGGTGCTCTTCTGATGGCTACAGCAATGTAATCGTTCACCAAACAATTGCATGTGCATCCCTTGTCTTTATTGCATCCATGGGTCATTGTCTTGCTTTGCCCATTTCTGTCCTAGAATCATTGTGTTCATGCTGGGGGTCATAGGTTATCACTGTTTCAAATGGTTTAATCTTACTGCGTAGTGCCATTATCATATTTTGTGGTTTATCCAAATGAATTTGCTCATAGGGTTGCTAGATCATGCAACCAATGAATATCACAATTTGAGCAAATTATGTGGTTGTCGAAGTGTGTAGGGTGGCCACCTCGCTCCATGTAATCACACACGGTTTACAATCCAGGTTTTTCGAGTGATGAAATAATGTATTCTAGGTGTTTTCTTGGTTAGCTTCTGTTAGAAATAGGGTCTTTGGCTGGCAGTCAGGTTACCCCCTGTCCAAGCAAGGACCCTCACTCTAGACAGGGTAATAGAGAATCACCCCCAGCTAACCCCTTCTTACCCCCTTGGTAGCTTGGCACGAGCAGTAGGCTTAACTTCAGAGTGCTAGATGTAAAGTATTTGTACCAACACATACAGTAACTCAATAAAAACACTACAAAATGACACATCACAGGTTTAGAAAAACCAACTGCCCCCCTCCCCCTCAGGTCAGAGTTTACTCCCTGCACCTGTCCTCCAGTCCAGGGTCTGTACCCTCAGACTGGGACACTGCCTGGCAAACCAGGGCTTCCCTGGGAGCACACCTACTCCCCATCAGGTCAGAGTTTACCCCCTGAACCTGATCCTTCAACCCTGATTCACCACCCTGCAGTTGAACCATTGCCTGGCACACCAGGACTTCCTGGGGGGCACACCTACCCCCCACCAGGGACGCACCGTCCCCAAGGGCCACACACGAGTCTGGCTGGTGCAGGTTTCCTGACCTCTGCCCATCTGACAGAGTCTGGATTCCCCTCAAACCAGAAATGGTCTCACCAAGGTCATTCATGGTGGGCTCTGCTCTCAGAGCTGACCCCTGACCCTCCCGGTTCTCCACTGGGGTCCACAGTCCCCTCTCAGCCCTCTGTCTGGACTTCTGCACCCCGTCACTAGGAGTGGTACTGCCAGACACCACAACTGGTGGGATGCTCGCTACAGCCGCCCTCCCCCTAAGTTCTCCTGACACTGAGGGGTCTCCCTCAGCAGATGGCCCTACGGTACAGGCTAGGCTCCCCTCCTGGTGTTCCGTCATGGAACCCTCCAGGACCTGGGACTGGATCTAGGGAACCTTGGACCTCAGCCATCCCATTCCTTCTCCTCTGAGACTGGGCATGGGGTTCCTCGCCCAACCCACTACACTGGGACTTACCTGGGACACATCACTCCTTCCCTACCTCGCCTGGTTGGGAAATACTTAGACATCTCCCCTAAGGAGCACCCCCAAATGCCTCTTCAGACTCTCTGGTACTCACCCAGAGGTCTGCCTCCAGTGTAAGTTCCCTGGGGTCAGAGAACTCACACTCCACCTGGTGTTGGCGTAGCTCTGGAAAATAAGGACTAGACATATGCTCTCCAGCAATTACATCACTCAGCTCCTCACATGAATTTACTAAAGTACCCTTCACCAAACCATGCAGTGGCTTAGCCTTGAAAAAGTACCCCGCATCACCCTCCTGAGACTGGTGAGACAGTACCTGAAGGTCCCTAACACTCAACCCACACTCTCTGGGATGTCTTCACACTCCATAACCAGGACTTCTACCTGGGGGGAACCCCTCTCCCTGTCACTCTCACCCAGAGTCAGTAGAGTGTCCGTCCCAGTAGTAGGAATATGACTCCCCATGGCAGTTCCCCAATCCACCTCAGGGACCCTGTGCATCATTGGAGCTACCTCATACCCCTGAACCTCCTGGTGTGAGTTAACTCCCTTCTCAAGTAGGGCACCACATCTCTGGGCATGTGCACTTCTTCAGCAGTACTGGATACAAGATTCTTGCTGCCACCATCCAAACTGGACTCAGCCCTCATGGCTTCCAGCTTCAGCTCTTCACAGCTCAGCTCTTGAGCTGCAATCCTTTCTTTTTCCAGGGCTAAGGCTCTCTCCTCCTCAGCCCTCTCCAGTTCTGCATCTAGCTTTTCCAGGTTCTGGATTCTGGCTAAGAGCCAATCGTCTCTTTCTGTTCCCTCCTCAGGGCCACCGCCCTCCTCCTGTGACTAGTCACCCTCCTCAAACTCATCTGGTGCTATTGCCTGTTGGACTTTTTTGCCTATGCAAGGTCATCCCCAATCTTTTTGCCTCCTGCCTCCTATTTTTTCTGACCTGTTGCTGTTGGCTTTTGAACTCTGAGCACTTTACCATTGCTAACCAGTGCTAAAGTGCATATGTTCTCTGTGTAAATTGTATGTGGTTGGTTTATCCATGATTGGCATATTTGATTTACTAGTAAGTCTCCAGTAAAGTGCCAGGGCCTGTAAATCAAATGCTACTAGTGGGCCTGCAGCACTAGTTGTGCCACCCACATAAGTAGCTCTGTAATCATGTCTCAGACCTGCCATTGCAGTGTCTGTGTGTGCAGTTTTAACTGTAAATTCGACTTGGTAAGTGTACCCACTTGCCAGGCCTAAACCTTCCCTTTTCTTGCATGTAATACACCCCTTAGGTAGGCCCTAGGTATTCCCAAGGGCAGGGTGCAGTGTATGTTCAAGGTAGGACATACACTGTCCTGACAGTGAAATATTACTAAATTAGTTTTTCACTGTTGCAAGGCCTGTCCCTCTCATAGGTTAACATGAGGGCTACCTTTAAATCTGATTAAAGTGTAGATTCCCTTTGGGAGCGGATGGACATGTGGAGTTTGGGGTCTCTGAGCTCACAATTTAAAAATACATCTTTTAGTAAAGTTGATTTTAAGATTGTGTGTTTGAAAATGCCACTTTTAGAAAGTGAGCATTTTCTTGCTTCTACCATTTCTGTGACTCTGCCTGTTTGTGGATTCCCTGTCTGGGTCAGTTTGACAGTTGGGCTGGTTGCACCTCACACTAGACAGTGACACAAAGGGAGCTGGGGTGTAGACTGCATTTCCTGATGATGGGGAGGAGTGGTCACTTACACCTGAAAGGGCTGTGCCTGTCATCACACAATGCCGTCTCCGACCCCCTGGTGAGTGTTTGGGGCCTGGCTTGGGCAAGGCAGGATTTCACATTCAAAAGAGACTTTACTTTGAAGTAGGCCTACTTCAAAGGAGAAATTTGGTATAAGAAGGGCACACAAAACCACAGACTTTAGAACACTTCTGGAAACAAGAGGAACCTCTACCTGGAGAAGAGCTGAAGAGCTGAGGAAGAAGAGCTGCCCTGCCTGTGACTGTGCTTTGTGGAGCTATCCTGCAGTTGCTGCTTCTGCCAGAGTAAGAGGGCAAAGACTGGGCTTTGAGTGCCTTCCATCTTGTGAAGAAATCTCCAAGGGCTTGATTTAGAGCTTGCCTCCTGTTGTTTGAAGTCTCAGGGACAGCAAAGACTTCTCTCTGCCAGCACCTGGAGTCCCTGGAGAGACTCCTGCTCTGACAAGTGGTGCCCTATCCAGTCCCTGGGCCCTTGGAAGGAAAGCTGGTGGGAATTCAAGGAAATCGACTTCGGACGACTTCAGACCGACGCCGCTGCTGAATCCGGTGACGCCGCCTGCACCCGACTCCGTGATCCTAGCTGGAACGCGACGACCTTCGCAAGCCCAACATCGCTGCAGCCCCGCCGAAGTCTGCAACCCCGTGGAAGTCGCCGCATCACGTTGTGACTGACGCCGCTCGAAGTTCGCGGATTCAACGTTTCGCACAGACGGCGCGATCCCCGACTGGTACTGTACGTGGCGGTCTGCGCGACTCCATGACCAGCGCCGCTGGTGTTGGATTGTTGGGAACGACTCCGTCACGACGCCGTGTTAACACCTCATCGAAGCATTTTGTGTTTCTAAGCGCTATTTTTGAGTTTAATCTTTAAAAATTCATAACTTGACTTGTGTATGTCAGATTTTTGTCGTTATGGTCTTGTTTTGTTTAGATAAATATTTCCTATTTTTCTAAACCTGTGTTGTGTCATTTTGTAGTGTTTGGTATGTGTTGGTACCAATACTTTACACCTAGCACTCTGAAGTTAAGCCTACTGCTCTGCCAAGCTACCAAGGGGGTAAGCAGGGGTTAGCTGAAGGTGATTCTCTTTTACCCTGACTAGAGTGAGAGTCCTTGCTTGAACAGGGGGATTTGGACTAGTATTTGTATTTGACATACAGTGATTAAGGCGGTCATTCCGACCCTGGCGGTCATTGACCGCCAGGGCCGGGGACCGCGTGAGCACCGCCAACAGGCTGGCGGTGCTCCCCAGGGCATTCAGAAATGGAAAACTGCTGCCCTGAGGAATCCTCCATGGCAGCCCAGCTGGCTGCGCCGCCATGGGGATTCCGACCCCCTCACCGCCATCCTGTTCCTGGCGGTCGTGACCGCCAGGAACAGGATGGCGGTGAGGGGTGTCCTGGGGCCCCTGGGGGCCCCAGCAGTGCCCATGCCAATGGCATGGGCACTGCAGGGCCCCCGTAAGAGGGCCCCTAAAAGATTTTCAGTGTCTGCATTGCAGACACTGAAAATCGCGACGGGTGCTACTGCACCCGTCGCACCCTTCCCACTCCGCCGGCTCCATTCGGAGCCGGCTTCCTCGTGGGAAGGGGTTTCCCGCTGGGCTGGCGGGCGGCCTTCTGGCGGTCGCCCGCCAGCCCAGCGGGAAACACAGAATAACCGCGGCGGTCTTCTGAACGCGTAGCGGTATTCTCTTGGGGGAACTTTGGCGGGCGGCCTCCGCCGCCCGCCAAAGTTAGAATCACCCCCTAAGTGTACACTACTGTTTTGATCTCAGACCACTACGTGACCACATACTACATGTTTAATGATCTTTCATTTTTCTCTTAAGGACTCCTTTTTGTTCTACTTCCATGATTTTGCTGATCCCTTGACTGATTCTTTTGACTTCATTGGGAACTTGTTTCTGCCGTTGGAACTTTGCACTTGTTGCCATCAGGTCTCAATCTGGAGATGCAAAAGCTGGACCTGTGTTTTAATTTGTGAAACTGAAGAGGTAGTCAGTTGCTCAGTTGAAACAGTTCTGTGAAGATCTTGCCTGTCCCATTAAAAGCTCTGGCAAGAAGGGGGAGCTGCAAGAGGCATTGAGGGCCTGGGTGACAGCCAAGGAAGCTGGGGGGCACAAAGAAGAGATGGATGGGAAAGTGCGGAGTCTACACAGTGGTGTAGTAGAGGTACCTGTTACACCTGGGGGAGGGTCTCCAGGAGTGGTAGAAGTAGGTCCTCTAAGGGTCTGACTCCTAAAGATGTGCAGGAAAGACAGGCAGAAAAGGCTTGCCGGTTGGTCGCAGAAAAGTTGAGGATGCAAAGGGAGTTCGACGAGTGGAAAAGGGACTTCGTGATAGAAACAATGATTTTGGCTTATGAGCTAAAACTGGAAGAGCTGAAAGTCAGGAGGGCTGAGTCTAACTGGAATGGTGGCAGCAACAATTTTATATCCAGTGCTGCTGAAGAAGTGGTGCCCTACTTGAAGGAGGAAGTTAACACACGCCAAGAGGTTCAGGGGTATGAGGTAGCCAGTGATGCACAGGGTCCCTTAGGTGGATTGGGGAACTGGCATGGGGAGTCATATTCCTAATGGTGGGAGGGACACTCTGCTGACTCTAGGTGAGAGTGACAGGGAGAGGGGTTCCCCCCAGGTAGAAGTCCTGTTTATGGAGTGTGAAGACATCCCAGAAGAGTGTGGGTTGAGTGGCAGGGACAGTCAGGTACTGTCTCACCAGTCTCAGGAGGGTGATGTGGGATGCTTTTTCAAAGCAGAGTCAATGGATGGTTGGGTGAAGGGTACTTTGGTTAATTCATGTAAGGTGCTTAGCGATGTAATTGCTAGAGAGCATATGTCTAGTCCTTATTTTCTAGAGCTACGCCAACACCCGGTGGATTGTGAGTTCTCTGACCCCAGGGAACTTAAACTGGAGGCAGACCTTAGGGTGAGTACCAGAGAGTCTGAAGAGGCATTTGGGGGTGCTCCTGATAGGAGTGGTCTAGGTAGTTCCCAATCAAATGAGGTAGGGAAGGATTGAAGTGTCCCAGGTAGGTCCAAGTGTAGTGGGATGGGTGGGGGACCCAATGTCCAGTCTCAGGGGAGAGGGAATGGGAATGGGTTGAGGCCCAAGGTGCCTGAGATCCGGTCCCAGGTCCTGGAGGGTTCCATGAGGGAACACCAGGAGGAGAGCCTAGCCTGTACCATAGGGCCATCTGTTGAGGGAGACCCCTCAGTGTCAGGAGAACTTGGGGGGGGGGGGGTGGCTGTAGCTAGCGTCCCACCAGTTCTGGTGTCTGGCAGTACCACTCCTAGTGAGGGGGTGCAGAGGTCCAGACAGAGGGTTGAGAGCGGGGTTGCGGACCCCAGTGGAGAACCTGGAGGGTCAGGGGTCAGCTCTGAGAGCAGAGCAGCCCAGGAATGACTTTGGTGAGACCATTTCTGGGTTGGGTGGAATCCAGACTCTGTCAGATGGGCAGAGGTGAGGAGACCTGCACCAGCCAGACTCTTGTGTGGCCCTTGGGGACGGTGTGTCCCTTGAGGGGGGTAGGTGTGCCCCCCTGGAAGTCCTTGTGTGCCAGGCAATGGTTCAACCGCAGGGTGGTGACTCTGGGTTGAATGATCAGGTTCAGGGGGTAAACTCTGACCTGATGGGGGGTAAGTGTGCTCCCAAGGAAGTCGTGGTGCGCCAGGCAGTGGTTCAAACGCAGGGTGGTGACTCTGGGTTGGATGACCAGGTTCAGATGGTAAACTCTGACCTGGTAAGGGGTAGGTATGCCCCCCAGGAAGTCCTGGGTTGCCAGGCGGTGGTCCAGTCTGTGGGTACAGAACCTGGACTGGAGGATCAGGTACAGGGGGTAAACCCTGACCTGAAAGGGGGGGGTGGGTTTGCCCAGTCACCCCCCCGGTGTGATTTCAAGGGGTACTCTCCCTGAGGGGGGGGGGGGTGCAGAACCCTGAGAGTTGGGGAAGGGGAGAGAGAGACTCACCCCTGACCCCAGTGCAATGTATGGGTGCAGATCCTGGATTGGAAGGCCAGGTTCAGGGTATCCCCCCTGACCTGGAGGAAGGGGCTACTGCTAAGAGTATCCCTACCAAGTTGTCTTCTGGGGGGGACACTCCTAGTTGGGGGGTGCAGGACCCCAGAAGGGAGGGCAGGGAGAGGGAAGCTTCACCCCTGGCCCTGGTCCAACCTGAAGGTACAGACCCCAGGTTGGAGGATCAGTTGCAGGTTAACATCCCTGCACTGATGAAAGAATTGTGCAAGAGTGCTTCTAGAAGCACCCTGACAATTTTGGACTCTGGGAGTGATGCTCCTGCAGGGAGGATACAGAGCCCCAGAAGGGAGGACCAGGGTCAGGTTGTCATCCCTGACCTGGTGGAAGGGAGAGTGGTCAAAGGGTGTCATGCACCTGGGGCTACCGCCCCCCACTCTCCACAGTCACAGTGGTTGGAGAGGCCTGAGGTCAGGCTCTCATCCCTGACAGTTGTCAGGGGCACTGTGGCTTGCTGTCCTGGTAGACACAGTTGCCACTTGGGGGGGTGGAGGGGGAACGAGAGTCACACCCCTGAGGTGGAGTTGGCAACACCACTGTGTTGGCCCTGGTGGTACTATCTGCCCATTGGGATACATCTGTGAGCAAAGTAAAGTTAGGTGCTGCACAGATGGTATATGCAGATGTGGAGAAGGGTTCCCCATGGGTTAGCTTAGTGGGCCCTAGGAATATGGACAGAGGGATCCAACTGGAGTCAGGAAGGCGTAGAACTGGAACATGCCCCTGCTGTTGTGGGCCTGGGTCCTTGTTCTATCGCCCCAATCAGGGAAGTACATCAAGGTATTGATTGTTCTCCCCTAGCTCTAGGCTGGTAGAGGGTTGTGTTAGACTTTTTTTGCTTATGCAGGGTCATCCCCAATCTTTTTGCCTCCTGCCTCCTATTTTTTCTGACCTGTTTCTCTTGGCTTTTGAACTCTGAGCACCTTACCACTGCTAACCAGTGCTAAAGTGCATATGCTCTCTGTGTGAATTGTATATAATTGGTTTATCCATGATTGGCATATTTGATTTACTAGTAAGTCCCTAGTAAATTGCACTAGAGGTGCCAGGGCCTGTAAATCAAATGCTACTAGTGGGCCTGCAGCACTGTAATCATGTCTCAGACTTGCCATTGCAGTGTCTGTGTGTGCAGTTTAACTGTAAATTCGACTTGGTAAGTTTACCCACTTGCCAGGCCTAAACCTTCCCTTTTCTTACATGTAATACACCCCTAAGGTAGGCCCTAGGTAGCCCCAAGGGCAGGGTGCAGTGTATGGTTAAGGTAGGACATATAGTAATGTGTTTTATATGCCCTGACAGTGAAATATTACTAAATTCGTTTTTCACTATTGCAAGGCCTGTCCCTCTCATGGGTTAACATGGGTGCTACCTTTAAATCTGATTAAAGTGTTGATTCCCTTTGGGAGCAGATGGACATGTGGAGTTTGGGGTATCTGGGCTTACAATTAAAAAATACATCTTTTAGTAAAGTTGATTTACTAAAATGGTTTAAGCAAGAAAATGCTTACTTTCTAAAAGTGGCATTTTCAAACACACAATCTCAAAATCAACTTTACTAAAAGATGTATTTTTTAAATTGTGGGCTCAAAGACCCCAAACTCCACATGTCCATCTGCTCCCAAAGGGAATCTACAGGCCTTGCAACAGTGAAAAACGAATTTAGCAATATTTCACTGTCAGGACATATATAACACATTGTATATGTCCTACCTTAACCATACACTGCACCCTGCCCTTGGGGCTACCTATGGCCTACCTTAAGGGTGTAAGAAAAGGGAAGGTTTAGGCCTTGCAAGTGGGTACACTTGCCAAGTCGAATTTACAGTTAAAACTGCACACACAAACACTGCAGTGGCAGGTCTGAGACATTATTACAGGGCTACTAATGTGGGTGGCACAACCAGTGCTGCAGGCCCACTAGTAGCATTTGATTTACAAGCCCTGAGCACCTCTAGTGCACTTTCCTAGGGACTTACCACTAAATCAAAAATGCCAATCATGAATGAACCAATTACATACAATTTACACAGAAATCATTTGCACTTTAGCACTGGTTAGCAGTGGTAAAGTGGTCAGAGTTCAAAAGCTAACAGCAACAGGTCAGAAAAAATAGGAGGCAGGAGGGACAAAGATGAGGGATGACCGTGCAAAAGGAAAAAAGTCCAATAGGTTCCATTAAATTAAGCAAGATATAACACATGATATCATCAAACTGAAAACCCCAGGACCAGAAATATTATCTGGGAAGTCATGGAGCAAGGAGTGCTCTGTAGTCGAATTTCAGTTGGACTACACAGCTCAGTTCTGTAACTGAAACCACACTCAACTCAACTCTTAGAAACAGCATATTTCATAGCCATGGTCCACAAAGGAAACTTTTCATCTCTTATCATATTCCCAATTAGCACAGTAGCTCGATCCATTGTTATCTTTGTTCATTCTTAGCACAAGCAATAATTCTCTAAGAAGCATCTGACTACTTGTCACTAAAATGCAGCTGTGGCATATATAATATATGTATGCATCCTCTAACGAGCACAGTGTCTTTTGATCGCACCCTTGGAACTTTATCAGTGTATCCTCCCTACGCTACTTCCATGCTCTGAAGGTTTTACGGCCAGTCCTCCTCCCTCTACCAACCTTGACGCACACAAGCATCTTCTTTTAGGACTGCCATGACTTATGCCTCCCCCAACACATGTATCGGAAAGTGGCTCTTGTAGGAAGTTGGCTCTGTATGTACTATTTCAAAGTAAGAAATAGCATGCACAGAGTCCAAGGGTTCCCCTTAGAGGTAAGATAGTGGCAAAAAGAGATCATTCTAATGCTCTATTTTGTGGTAGTGTGGTCGAGCAATAGGCTTATCAGAGGGTAGTGTTAAGCATTTGTTGTACACACATAGGCAATAAATGAGGAACACACATTCAAAGACAATTCCAGGCCAATAGGTTTTTATATAGAAAAATATATTTTCTTAGTTTATTTTAAGAACCACAGGTTCAAGATTTACAAACAATACTTTAAATGGAAGGTATTTCACTCAGGTTTCTTAGGAACTTTGAATCATCACAATAGCATGTACAGTTTTGGCAAAAATGGCAATAAGTTATTTTAAAATTGGACACTGCAAAATTCAACAGTTCCTGGGGTAGGTAAGTATTGGTTAGTTTTGCAGGTAAGTAAAGCACTTACAGGGTTCAAAGTTGGGTCCAAAGTAGCCCACCGTTGGGGGTTCAGGGCAACCCCAAAGTTACCACACCAGCAGCTCAGGGCCGGTCAGGTGTAGAGGTCAAAGTGGTGCCCAAAAAGCATAGGCTTCAATGGAGATAGGGGTGCCCCGGTTCTAGTCTGCCAGCAGGTAGGTACCCGCGACATCGGAGGGCAGACCAGCGGGGTTTTGTAGGGCACCGGGGGGGACACAAGTCAGCACAGAAAGTACACCCTCAACGGCACAGGGGCGGCAGGGTGCAGAGTGCAAACAGGCGTCGGGTTTGCAATAGGTTTCAATAGGAGACCCGCAGGTCTCTTCAGCGATGCAGGCAGGCAAGGGGGGGGGGGGGGGCTCCTCGGGGTAGCCACCACCTGGGCTAGGGAGAGGGCCACCTGGGGGTCGCTCCTGCACTGGAGGTCAGATCCTTCGGGTCCTGGGGGCTGCGGGTGCAATGTGTTTACCAGGCGTCGGGTTCTTTGAAGCAGGCAGTCGCGGTAAGGGGGAGCCTCTGGATTCTCTCTGCAGGCGTCGCTGTGGGGGCTCAGGGGGGTCAACTCTGGGTACTCACTGGTTCGCAGTTGCCGGGGAGTCCTCCCTGTAGTGTTGGTTTTCCGCAGGTCGAGCCGGGGGCGTCGGGTGCAGAGTGGAAAGTCTCACGCTTCCGGCAGGAAACGTGTGGTCTTTAAAAGTTGTTTCTTTGTTGCAAGTTTCAGTCTTTGTGGAACAGGGCCGCTGTCCTCTGGAGTTCTTGGTCCTTTTAGATGCAGGGTAGTCCTCTGAGGCTTCAGAGGTCGCTGGACCCTGGGGGACGTTTCGCTGTTGCAGTTTTTCTCGAAGTGGGGAGACAGGCCGGTAGGGCTGGGGCCAAAGCAGTTGGTGTGTCCGTCTTCTCTGCAGGGCTTCAGGTCAGCAGTCCTTCTTCGTCTTCAGGTTGCAGGAATCTGATTTCCTAGGTTCTGGGGAGCCCCTAAATACTGAATTTAGGGGTGTGTTTAGGTCTGGGAGTGCAGTAGCCAATGGCTACTGTCCTTGAGGGTGGCTACATCCTCTTTGTGCCTCCTCCCTGAGGGGAGGGGGGCACATCCCTATTCCTATTGGGGGAATCCTCTAAAATCAAGATGGAGGATTTCTAAAGGCAGGGTCACCTCAGCTCAGGACACCTTAGGGGCTGTCCTGACTGGTGGGTGACTCCTCCTTGTTTTTCTCATTATCTCCTCTGGACTTGCCGCCAAAGTGGGGGCTGTGTCCAGGGCGCAGGCAGCTCTACTAGTTGGAGTGCCCTGGGGCATTGTAACACGAAGCCTGAGCCTTTGAGGCTCACTGCTAGGTGTTACAGTTCCTGCAGGGGGGAGGTGTGAAGCACCTCCACCCAGAGCAGGCTTTGTTTCTGTCCTCAGAGAGCACAAAGGGTCTCACTACATGGGGTCAGAAACTCATCTCTCAGCAGCAGGCTGGCACAGACCAGTCAGTCCTGCACTGAACAATTGGGTAAAATGTGTGCATTTTTTAATAAATCCAACACTGGCATCAGTGTGGGTTTATTATTCTGAGAGGTTTGATACCAAACTTCCCAGTATTCAGTGTAGTCATTATGGAGCTATGGAGTTTGTTTTTGACAAACTCCCAGACCATATACTTAATAGGGCCACACTGTACTTACAATGTCTAGGAATAGACTTAGACACTGTAGGGGCATATTGCTCATGCAGCTATGCCCTCACCTGTGGTATACTGCACCCTGCCTTAGGTCTGTAAGGCCAGCTAGAGGGGTGACTTACCTATGCCACACGCAGCATTTTGTGTGCATGGCATCCTGAGGGGGATGCCATGTCGACTTTGCCTTTTCCTCCCCACCAACACACACAATCTGCAATGGCAGTGTGCATGTGTTAGGTGAGGGGTCCCTTAGGGTGGCACAACATATACTGCAGCCCTTAGGGACCTTTCCTTGTCACAGGGCCCTTGGTACCACTGGTACCTTTTACAAGGGACTTATCTGCTGTGTGCCAGGGGTGTGCCAATTGTGTAAACAATGGTACATTTTAGGTGAAAGAACACTGGTTAGCAGGGTCCCAGCACACTTCTCAGTCAAGTCAGCATCAGTATCAGGCAAAAAGTGGGGGGTAACTGCAACAGGGAGCCATTTCCTTACAGCTCTCGTGTGTGTAATCTTCTAACTTATCTGTGGTATGCGAGTACCGGTTGTAACTGCTTTGCCCTGCACCTGGCCTTCCGTTCTCCTGTCTGTCCCTGTACTCCATTCTAACATGGTACCCAGGTTTAGGCCTGTACTTGTCTTGCACAGCATACACTCCTGCATGTTTCCCTCTTAAGCCATGAGTTGACCAGAGTGGGCCTTCTTTCTTTTTCTTGAGGCCTATTACATTCCCCTCTCTAGTTGAATTTTCAACTACTCGTTCACCTTCCCTGTCCAATGTGCCTATTTCAGTGTATACATTCTGCTTCTCCTTCCACAGTTTACTAACTAATCTATTAGTAAACATCCCTCCTAACTTCGGACTGCTAGACTTACAACACCCTACAATAATCTGGACAAGACAATACATCAAAACGATCACCACAAGGACTGGAAGAAGTCCTTTAAGCAATTCTGGGAACCAGGACGGCATCCACGAAAACAACCATGGAAACCACTTGTCGGGGGCACCTCCTTCTTCCACTATTCTCTTCTGCAGATTATGCAAAGTCTGTATGGCCTCTGTTATAGTTCCATTGTCCGCATCTTTAGCTGGCATGTATGTCCTCAGGCCATACCGATCTTGGCACAAACCCCTCCTCCCATAGCCGTCATCAAGTCTAACACATACCTATGTTGCATAAGCATTACTCACAGTTCCCGCAACTCTTCTTTGACTGCATTGACACCATCTTCTGTGGCATTGATGGCTTTCATCAGTTCCTATCATGTTATTTGCAACCAACTAGCAGTGGCTTTCACTTAAACAAATGGGAGGATGCTTCCCAAAAAAAACTGGGCATCATTGAACAACCGATATTCCTGTGGAATTTCTGCCCAAGTTGCAGTGCCAAAATACCCGGCAGTTCTTCTCCTCCGATGATGATGTAACAAGGTCGTTGGACAGCTCATGGGGTGGTCATGTAGCTTCAAAACGTTCACTCCTGGAATCAACAAGGAGGAGGTGTGCACAGTGACTAAGGAACAGAGACCTCTCCTTCCTGCATGAAGTCACGTATATAGCCATTCTCCACACTGCCAATAGTAGTCCATCAGACTGGAGGTGCCCCATTGCATGTCAGCATTATACCTTGTGGTGATGTCATTGATGCTCTTCCCTAACGAGACCATTCCGTTTCCCCTGAAACATAAAGAAAAGACAATGGGTGTTCGCCCACTCGAAGAGTTGAAGGTGCTTCTACCCAGGTAGGGCTCTGTATATTATCATCCCATATAGCCTGACAGTTCTGTTGTGTGTTAGTGTTGTTTTGACTCCTTCTCCGTAAGGAGAGAGCTCTACATGCAGAGGTTGCAACATGGTACCATTGATCATGGACGTATACTAAGCCATTTACCTTGAGATATGACCTCTCCTGACAATCATAGGACCTAGGTGTAAGGAAATGCCTTCCTTTGCATGGTTACTCCCTAACATTGCCTTTTGTTGATGCCAGTTATGATTAAAAGTGTGCTGGTACCCTGCTAACCAGACCCCTGCACCAGTGTTCTTTCCCTAAACTGTACCTTTGTTCCCACAATTGGCACAGCCCTGGCACACAGATAAGTCCCTTGTAAATGGTACCCCTGGTACCAAGGTCCCTGTGGCCAGGGAGGGTCTCTAAGGGCTGCAACATGTATTATGCCACCCTAGGGACCCCTCACTCAGCTCATGCTGGTGGGGAGAAAATGAATAAGTCAACATGGCAGTCCCCTCAGGGTGCCATGCCCACCTCTCACTGCCTATGGCATAGGTAAGTCACCCCTTTAGCAGGCCTTACAGCCCTAAGGCAGGGTGCACTATACCACAGGTGAAGGCATACGTGCATGAGCACTATGCCCCTACAGTGTCTAAGCAAAACCTTAAACATTGTAAGTGTAGGGTAGCCATAAAGAGTATATGGTCTGGGAGTCTGTCAATTACGAACTCCACAGTTACATAATGGCTACACTGAAATCTGGGAAGTTTGGTATCAAACTTCCCTGCACAATAAATGCACACTGATGCCAGTGTGGGATTTATTGTAAAATACACCCAGAGGGCATCTTAGAGATGCTCCCTGAATACCAGTCCAACTACTAGTGCTATGCTGACCAGTTTCTGTCAGCCTGCCACAACCAAATGAGTTTCTGGCCACATGGGGCGAGTACCCTTGTCACTCTGTGGCCAGGAACAAAACCTGTACTGGGTGGAGGTGCTTCTCACCTCCCCCTGGAGGAACTATAACACCTGGCGGTGAGTCTCAAAGGCTCATGCCTTTTGTTACAGCACCCCAGGGCATCCCAGCTAGTGGACATGCCTGCCCCTCCGACCACTGCCACCACTTGTGGCAGTAAGGCTGGAGGAGATACTGAGAAAAACAAGAAGGCGTCACCCTCCAGTCAGGACAGCCCCTAAGGTGCCCTGAGCTGAGGTGACCCCTGCCTTTAGAAATCCTTCATCTTGAGTTTGGAGGATTCCCCCAATAGGAATAGGGATGTGCCCCCCTCCTCTCAGGGATGAGGCACAAGGAGGGTATAGCCACCCTCAAGGGCAGTAGCCATTGGCTAATGCTCCCTAGACCTAAGCACATCCCTAAATTTTGTATTTAGGGGCGACCCTGAACCCAGGAAATCAGATTCCTGCAACCTACAACAACAAGAAGGACTACTGACCTGAAAGCCCCGCAGAGACGAGGGAGACGACAACTGACTTGGCCCCAGCTCTACTGGCCAGTCTCCAGACTCAAAGAACCTGCACAGCGATGCATCGGACAGGGACCAGCGACCTCTGAGGACCCAGAGGACTGCCCTGAACCCGAAGGACCAAGAAACTCCAGAGAACAGGGGCACTGTTCAAAAACTGCAACAACTTTGCAACTTTAAAGCAACTTCCAAAGAACTCTCTCTTCCTGCCGGAAGTGTGAGACTTCACACTCTGCACCCAACGCCCCCGGCTCGAGCTCCAGAGAACCAACACCACAGAGAGGACTCCCAGTTGACTACGACGACGTGGGCACCCTGAGTCGACCCCCCTAAATCCCCATTGCAACGCCTGCTGAGAGGATCCAGAGGCTCCACCTGACCGCGACTGTCTGGTAACAAGGAACCCGACGCCTGGACCAAGCACTGCACCCGCAGCCCCCAGGACCGATGGGAACCACTTACCAGTGCAGGAGTGACTAGCAGGCGGCCCTCACCCTAGCCCAGTTGGTGGCTGGCCGAAGAAGCCCCACTGTGCCCTGCCTGCATCACCTGAGTGACCCCCAGGTCTCTTAATTCTTTTCAATACAAGACCCAACACCTACTTTGCACACTGCACCCGGCCGCCCCTGTGCTGCTGAGGGTGTGTTTTGTGTGCTTGTGTCCCCCCCCCCAGTGCTCTACAAAGAAACCCTGGTCTGCTCCCCGAGGACGCAGGTACTTACCTGCTAGCAGACCGGAACCGGAGTACCCCTGTTCGCCATAGGCACCTATTTGTTTTGGGCCCCCCTTTGACCTCTGCACCTGACAGGGCCTGTGTTGCTGGTGCTGTGACTTTGGGGTTGCCTTGAATCCCCAACGGTGGGCTGCCTATGCCCAGGAGACTGACTGTTTAAGCGCTTTACTTACCTGAGAAAACTAACCAAACTTACCTCCCCCAGGAACTGTTGATTTTTGCACTGTGTCCACTTTTAAAATAGCTTATTGCCATTTTAACTTAAACTGTGTGTACTACTGTTTTAAATCAAAGTTCTATACTTACCTGTGTGAAGTACCTTGCATTTTATGTACTTACCTCAAATCTTGAATCTTGTGGTTCTAAAATAAATTAAGAAAATATATTTTTCTATAAAAAAACTATTGGCCTGGAGTTAAGTCTTTGAGTGTTTGTTCCTCATGTACTGCCTATGTGTGTACAACAAATGCTTAACACTACCCTCTGATAAGCCTACTGCTCGACCACACTACCACAAAATAAAGCATTAGTATTATTGAATTTTGCCACTATCAACCTCTAAGGAGAACCCTTGGACCCTGTGCATACTATCTCTCACTTTGAGATAGTATATACAGAGCCAACTTTCTACATTGGTGTGTCTGAATAATCCTTACATAAAAGAGTAGGTTGTGATGCCCCTAGGAATCCCTGCTGTAATATTCTAGCCTTCCATCTATCCCCTTTGAACCTTAAAACCCCTGTCCCAGCCATTGCCTCTAGCTTCATTTCTATTTCTTTACGATCAGCCAAGACATCCGTTATATCAGCTATCTCTTCCTCATACTGTGTGATGTTTACTTAAAATATTCCCTGTTGTACCTGTGAAGGTTGCATCCGTGCTCTCATACTACACAGGAAAAGATGTAAAAGATACTGTGTGACATTTGGAGGTACTTCTTTAGATGAATGTAATCTACCTGAATCACTGGCATGCGGAATTAAGGAGCATATCAGGCAAGACTCGTTAGTACTTTGCATGCCTACTTCTGTCATATGCTGATACCACTTATTATCTAATAAGCTAGCATGAATATTATGTGATGCATTCTTATATTCAGTTGCTTCTCTTTGCAAGTGCACAATATTTGGACATGATACTATACATGAATTAAGATACCATTGTAATACAGCTGCAAATTTGATAAAACATAGGCACCAAAACAAAACAGTAATCCTTAAATGTCTGCTGGCAGAGCCAATAAAGTACTCCGCTCGCTCTTTAAAAGAAAACTGTGTCACTCCTCTTTCTCTGAACTCTCCTCTAAATGTTCCTGTAACGATGGCGATGTTTGACACAAAGCAGGGGCCAGTCGAATGTCCGATAGGTGTATCCATGGTTTCCTGCCCTCCACTTTCACTGCAGTGGGGGTGCTCTGGGTAACCGGATAAGGCCTCTCGAACTTGCTGTCTTTCCATCTCCTTATAAAATTGTGAATGTGCACTTGTTGACCCACAGGAATTGGACTGGTCTGCTGGGCTGCGGTGGTGCACTTCTTCTGTCGTGCCACCAGTTTAGAAAAGAACTTAGCAGACTTCAGCAACTGAGGCAAATAACGGTGCATTTCATTACCCAAAACCTCAGCTGTTTTATGAGCATCTGTCTTTTGTCTTACTATTGTGAAGGGAGTTGGCATAGGACATCCTGTCACTATCTGGTGTGGGGTCAAGTGATAATCACTTCCTGGTTGATTTATGAGGGCATACAAGGCTAACAGAAGGCAGTGGAGCCAGTTCTTATGCAATGTAGTGCACAGTTTGCTTAGTTTGTTTTTCAACATCCCATTAAGGCACTCCACTATACCTTTATTTTGCAGGTGATAGACAGATGACAATTAGGGGGTCATTACGACCCTGGCGGTCATGGACCGCCAGGGCCGGGGACCGCAGATGCACCGCCAACAGGCTGGCGGTGCATCCAGGCCTATTCTGACCGCGGCGGTAAAGCCGCGGTCAGAAAAGGGAAACCGGCGGTTTCCCGCCGGTTTTCCCCTGGCCTGAGGAATCCTCCATGGCGGCGCTGCAGGCAGTGCCGCCATGGGGATTCCGACCCCCTTACCGCCAGCCTGGTTCAGGCGGTTTTGACCGCCAGAACCTGGTTGGCGGTAACGGGTGTCGTGGGGCCCCTGGGGGCCCCTGCAGTGCCCATGCCTGTGGCATGGGCACTGCAGGGGCCCCCTAACAGGGCCCCACCAAGATTTTCAATGCCTGCATAGCAGACACTGAAAATCGCGACGGGTGCAACTGCACCCGTCGCACCCTTTCCACTCCGCCGGCTCCATTCGGAGCCGGCATTCTCGTGGAAGGGTGTTTCCCGCTGGGCTGGCGGGCGGCCTTCTGGCGGTCGCCCGCCAGCCCAGCGGGAAACTCATAATTACTGCGGCGGTCTTTTGACCGTGCAGCGGTATTCTGACGGCGGTACTTTATGACCCCCTTAATGTTTGATCCCCAGGGAGGTGCAGATGTGTTGAAAGATGGCTTTCACAAAATTGGAACAGGTCGCTTCTGCGATTCCCCACCTAGGTATTACTTCTCGTATCAAAAGGTTTGCTGCTTTGGCATCATTATGTACACAGGGTCCTGCCTCAATCCACCTGGAGAAATACAGACAACTACAATTAGATACCTTTAGTTGTTACATCTATCAATCATGTCAACAAAATCTAAATGTAGATTTTTAAATGGACTTGTTGGGTGGGGAATTGTTGACGTAATAACTTTTAGTATGGTCTTGGGCTGTATTGTTGGCATATTGCACATTCGACAATAAACATAGTAATCATTTCAGATAATTGTGTGATAAACCAATCTGCCTGTAATGAGCAAGAATATATTATTTGGCCATGTATGCAGGGAGATGCAGTTGCTCCAATGCTGTATACAACAGGGCTTGTGGCATTACAGGTTTCCCTGTACTTTCCTTCCTATAAATGAAATCTGTTGGTGATTGTATGCACCCTCGCTGTTCCCACAGCTCCCGCTCACGTGGTTGTGCCTGCTCTTGCAACTCATAAAGATTGCAGTGGGGCCAATGGTGCAGTTTCTGCATATGTCTTCAGTGGCGCTACAAACCAGAATGTCGTCCACATATTGTAAAAGCGTACTCTTGCATTGTATGTTCGCTAAGTCTTTTTTAACTGTCCGATTAAAACTGACTGTTGGATTGTAACGGAATGCTGAAAAACACATTTTTCAAATCGATTACAAAGAAGAAAGTGGCATCTTTGGGGATATTTGTCAGTCTTACTGATGGATCAGGTACCACTGGATATTCCGTAATGACTATATTGTTCAGAGAGCGCAAATCCTAAATCATTCTCCTCGTTCCTGCCTTGGCCTTTTTTATTGGAAAAATCAACGTATTACATGATGTTGATCTTTCATATATCACTCCCTGTTCAAGTAACGACTGAATTGTAGGTAAGGAACCTTCTTCCGCTTCTTTAAACAAGGGGTGCTGACGTATCCTGGGCAATATAGCTCCGGGTTTCAATGTATTTCTCACAGGCTCAGCTCCTTTAATCAGTCCCACAACATGTGGCCCCCTCATCTATAGCACTTCCGGTACTTTTGCCAAATCTCTCTCTCTAATTGTAATGTCTTGTGCATGTTTTGGCATTGTCCTATATTGCAACTGCATGCTAATGGAGATATCCGTTTTAAATACGGGTTTCAAGGGGTGTTCGACGAACAATTCCTCATCTGAGATGTCCCTTAATTTGACCCTGGGGTCTGTGAATACTATTAATGCCCACATTTCCTGCCTCCTGTTCAATGCGATGAGCACCGCATATGTTGGTCGTATATTGAGAATTGATATGTCCAGTAACATCTCTCGTTCTGTTATTGGGTCCACGGGTTCGCAAGGTCTAAATGATAGTTCTTTTGGTAACTGCACTATATTCCCTTGCAGCGCTGGTGTGTGTGCTAAAAGAGCGTATATGCCACACAAAAAAGCCTCTGTATCAACGGGTACTGCTCTAACCTGCTGCCTTGATTCCTCATGAGTTATGAGGGACAGTGAGGGACAGTATCCTGCCTGGCATGACACCGGGTGTATAACGCACCATCGATCCATCTTCCAGGAATGAGATGGTCATATTCAATTTGCTCATTCGATCTCTTCCAAGAAGGTTGACAGGTGACTCGGGGGAATACAGCAATGGCCTGTCAATTTATGCGTCACCCACAGTCATGTTTACTGATCTCCTGAAAGGAACCCGTCTGACAGCCCCAGAAAACCTTTGTGTGTCGAATGAGTTACACAAAAGTGGTAGTGTTCCTTCCTTTATGCGAGATTTGGTGGCCCCAGTGTTGATTAAAAACTGATTGGAGCGACCTTCTATGGCTACCATCACAGTGGGTTCCTCTTCTGACCTGTGGGTTACAGATAGTATTGGACACATAGGGGGTCATTACAACCCTGGCGGACGGTGGTAAAGCTGCGGTAATACCGCAAACAGGCCGGCGGAATAAAAAGGGAATTATGACCCTGGCGGTAACCGCCAACAAAAACAGCCACTTTAACACACCGCCCGCCACGGAGGTACAGACAAGTAGCGCGGCGGTCACCGCCAACAGACAGGCGGAAGACAGTGTACCGCCCATAGTATCACAACCCGCCAATCCGCCACCTTTTCCGGGGCGGATTCACCGTGGATAAAAACACGGCGGAAACAGTTGCTGCAATGGGAAAACGCTCACCTGAACACATCCCACGAGGAACGAGGACTCCATGGAGCCGGAACTCCAAATACTCCCTGCGCTTGTCTTTCTGCTCCTCTACGACCACCATCTACATAGGCGCCGAAGACAACGGTGAGTACTGCACCTACGACATGGGGGAGGGGGGAGGCAAAAGTTAGGGGGACACCCACGAAACACCCCCACCCCCACCCTCGCATATTACAACATACACACCAATGCATCCACAGAAATCACAGTAACAACCCACAATCCCCCTGGAAGAATGCAAAGACAAAGCAAATTCTGTTCAAACATTGTAATGTTGCAATATACGTGTCTTGCAAAAATATACAGATATATACGAAAATCAGGCAGAAATATATACATTACGAGAAGTAGTGCAGGTATGTACATATCAATGTCCGTGCACCACTAGTCCAAAAATGCATGGGCGAGGCCCACAAAAGATACCTGACCACAATCGGAGAGAACACTGCCGGGGCATCAGATAGAAATACTACAGGCACCTCAGGGGGAAGGGAAGGGGGGCACCTCAGCCGGATGACTGCAAACCCAGATCCACGACGGGGCTCCATGCCCACTGTGCCATCCTGGGGAGTGCAAAGCCACAGTCTCTCAAGTATCTACAGGGGGTGGGTTGCCCACTGTGCGTTCCTGGGGAGTGCAAAGCCACAGTCTCTCAAGTCTATACAGTGGGTGGGTTTCCCACTGTGCCATCCTGGGGAGTGCAAAGCCACAGTCTCTCAAGTCTCTACAGTGGGTGGGTTTCCCACTGTGCCATCCTGGGGAGTGCAAAGCCACAGTCTCTCAAGTCTCTACAGTGGGTGGCTTGCCCACTGTGCCATCCTGGGGAGTGCAAAGCCTCAATTTCGCAAGTAGATAACATCCGCCAGTGGCTCGTGAGGGGGACTGGTGCCCAGACTGGATTAGTCTCCCCGTGAAAGTTCCTGTCTCGTCACTGTCCCAGCTGCACATGGGATAAGGATGCTTGAAGTGGCGGTCTATTCATTCTTACCCGGTGCATGCCCTGTTCAGCGGTGCTTTGCCATGGCGGTTCTAGACTGTTCAGCGGTGCTTTGCCATGGCGGTCTTTGGCCTGTTCAGCGGTGCTTTGCCATGGTGGTTCTGGACTGTTCAGCAGTGCTTTGCCATGGTGGTTCTGGACTGTTCAGCGGTGCTTTGCCATGGCGGTGCTTGCCCTGTTCAGCGCTCTTCACCATGGCGGTCTTTGCCCTGTTCAGCTGTGCTTTGCCATGGCGGTTCTGGACTGTTCAGCAGTGCTTTGCCATGGCGGTTCTGGTACGGACATTGGTGTGTGGCATGACGTTCCCTAGACTGGGCATTGGTGTGTGGCATGACGTTCCCTCATAGCCCACCTGGGCTGTGGCAGCCGGGGCCCTCCTGGGCACTGACTCCGGCGGTGGTCCCCTGACCAGTGACGATACTTGGGCCCTCCTGGGCTATGACTCCGGCGGTGGTCCCCTGACCAGTGACAATACTTGGGCCCTCCTGGGCTATGACTCCGGCGGTGGTCTCCTGACCAGTGACGATACTTGGGCCCTCCTGGGCACTGACTCCGGCGGTGGCGGTGGTCTCCTGACTAGTGACGTTACTTGGGCTCTCCTGGGCTATGACTCCGGCGGTGGCGGTGGTCTCCTGACCAGTGACGATACTTGGGCCCTCCTGGACTATGACTCTGGCGGTGGCGGTGGTCTCCTGACCAGTGACGATACTTGGGCCCTCCTGGGCTATGACTCCGGCAGTGGTCTCCTGACCAGTGACGATACTTGGGCTCTCCTGGGCTATGACTCCGGCGGTGGTCTCCTGACCAGTGACGATACTTGGGCCCTCCTGGGCTATGACTCCGGCGGTGGTCTCCTGACCAGTGACGACGGTGCTGGCGGTGGCATCTCGACCGCCGGGAATGATGCCGCCCTTCTCCGCCGTGATACTCACAACAGGCTGGGCAGACTTCCTCTGGCCCTTCCCCACCTTTGGTGGAGTCACAGCTGACTCTCCAATCCCCTTGGAACCCATGTGAGTTGTTTTCCCACCAGGAGTCTTCACACGGTCCCGTCGTCCACTCTCCAATTTCAGAGCCTTTACAGGGGGTGGGCTGCCAGTGCCTTGGCTCCGGGTCACACTGCCTGCCCTGGTGGCCGGTGCACTCCACATACCTTGAACAGGCACCACTGGTATTGGAGGCTTTTTGGCTGAGGCGCTACGACGGGACTGATGAATTGGAGGGGGGGGTAGGGGCAAAAAGGTCAACTTTACAGAGGGACAGTTTCTGACGAACACTGGGATGGGTAGTTGGAGGGGGTCTGGGAGTGGAGGAAGAGGAGGTGGTTGTAGGAGGTGTCACTTTAGGTGTTTTGGGTGCAGGTGCAGGTACTGGAGGCTGTCGTGAGGTGGATGGATGTTGGGTGTGTGATTGCCGGCGTTTGTGTACTTTGGGAGGGGGCGTCACAGACACACTGAGAGAGGACACAGGGGACGTGTAAATGGCAGTGGAGGTGGTGAGTGCAGGTGAGCGGTTTGGGGTGCTGGGTGTCCTTGTGCGATTCATGGTGCCTGTAGATGTGGTGCATGCAGGTGTGTAAGTAGACGAGACTTGGAGGGAGGAGGGAGAAGAGGAGGAGGGGGACACAGTGGAGGCGGTGGATGTTGCTGTGTCTGTATGTGGGTGAGGCTTGCGTGAGTGCCTGTGGGTTGTGTGGTGCCTATGTTTGCTTGAGCTACTTGTGTGTGCTGACTTGTGTGCATTCTGGTCTGTAGGTGTGCTTGGGATGGGCTGGGGTACAGGGGATTGGGTCTGGGTGGAGTAGGTTGGAGGGGGGAGGCTAGACACAGGGACAATGGCTGCCATCAGTGCTGAGGCCAGAGATTGCAGGGTTCGCTGAAGGACAGCCTGACCAGAATGAATGCCCTCCAGGAATGCATTACCGTGTTGCAACTTTCGTTCTACACCCTGGATGGTAGACTGCCCAACAGTGAGTGACCTGAGGAGGTCAATGGCCTCCTCACTGAGGGCAGCAGGGGTGACTGGGGCAGGGCCTGAGGTGCCTGGGGCGAAGGTGATGCCCACCCTCCTGGGTGAGCGGGCACGGGTTGAACCCTGAGGGGCTGCTGGGAGGGCGGTGCTGGTAGGGGAGGTGGCGGCTGTACCTGTAGAAGTGGGGCGCACAGATGGTGCCGCCACCACAAGGGAGCCCCCATCGGCGGACGAGTCCGTGTCGCTGGTTGGTGATCCGGTGGCTGACGTGAAGCTCCCCTCGCCCTCCGTCCCACTGGTGCATTCAGAGTCCATGGTGTGGCCCTCTATGGCCATGTGGGATGCAGCTCCCTCGTGCTCAGGTGCCACTGTACCTCCGCCTGATGATGCTGATGTACAAAAGAACTGGGAGAGCAGAAAAAGGGGGGGGGGGCAGAAGAAAGACAGGTTGAGTGCATGGCATACCGCTACCGTTGGCGGATAAGACAGACACAGCAGCCCCCTGCATTACGCCGTGCTCCTGCCCTCTGCATATGCAATTTCTGGGATATGGCCTACATGGCAATGGTGGACATCTGCACACATGGATGCCAAAGGGGCAACTATACCTCGACTTGGCACTCTACTGAGGTGGGGTAGAGTGCCACATGGGCTGCATTACAGAGGGGCCTAGTCTTCGTGTTTCTGGCTGGCCTAGTTACACCCACAGGCCTCCTCCCCCACCCAGACCCCTCTACTGCGCGCAAAGTCCGCAGAATGAGGTTGTACTCACCCCCTTGTGTCTGCTGTGATGCCCTCAAGCGCCCATCCAACTCCGGGTAGGCCACCGCCAGGATCCGGAACATCAGGGGGGTTATGGTGCGACGGGCACCCCTCCCACGTTGGGAGGCCATCCCCAGCTGAGCCTCTGCCGTCTTCTTGCTGCAGCGGCGAATGTCCTCCCATCTTTTCCGGCAGTGGGTGCGCCGTCTCTGGTGGGCCCCCAGGGTCCGGACCTCCTTGGCGATGGCACGCCAAATGTCCCTCTCCTGGTGGGCGCTGACCTACATGACATGCACAAGGGAAGAGGAACAGTCATTACCAACTGCACCGTCGATGTGAGTGGCCCCCTCCCTACTCTGGCGATGTGACCCATTCATTCACATGCATTAATGTTCTATGAACTCTGCCCCCTTCCCTCTTCCAACCAGCCCTCTCCACCCAGGCCTAGCCCATACAACGTGCTCCCTGTGTACTAACCTGTTGGTCTGGAGGACCGTAGAGTAGCATGTACTGGGGCAGGACCCCGTCTACCAGTTTCTCCAACTCCTGAGCAGTGAAGGCAGGGGCACTTTCCCCACACGCAGCAGCCATCGTCGCTTCCAGACCGAGGTCACAGCATCACTTGCAGTGTAGGTCCTCTCCTGTCGAAGGTCAGGTATCTAGTGATTGAACAGATAGAAAATGGCGGTGACGTCCGTGGCGGTGACGTCCACGGCGGTGCGCATCATCACCGCCGGCGCACCTGTTCATTGACTCCTGGGACCCATAGGGTCCAATGTTAACCATTGACGGTGTGCAACGCCAGCGCTGTTACCCCACAATACCATTGTCCCAGTTTAGAGGTCAGGCAGCCGCCATTTCAGGGGCCCACATGGCTTCATTTACCTCTGCGTCACACATAGCTAGGCCTACACTCAACACACATACAGGAAGGGTTCTATGATTGGTGTAGTCTTGTGTGTAACTGTGGGTACATACCTGGAGGAAAAATGACTGATTCGTCGCTGTTGTCCATCATTTAAAACCCCAGAATCCTACAAGTCTGTGAAAAATGCATCAAGAAGGGCTTCTAATACAATAGGTTCCTGTGTTATTATGTGAAACTGAGGGGTGTCACACGGGCAGGGTGTTTGGCCATGAGCCCATTTAAAAGTTAGAACTAGGTCAAGGGTGTCTGTTTCCTGCCACAGGGAATCATCAATCTCACTCATAAGATCCTTTTAGTTATTTCCACTTGTTTTGGTATTTTGTACTTTTAATTCTTGCTTTTTATCTGCACTAATATTTCCCCACTTCCAGGACCCTTTGAGTTTTTCTATCGGGGTATCAAGAATATGGCAGAGATCTCACACCCTCTCTTCCTCAGTTATTTCATTTCAGCTTGTATAAGCACTGGCGAGAACCCTTGCCTTTTTTCTATAATTTGACTGTTATGATTTTGCAACATCGTATTCTTTTTATCATCCCTATTACTCATTATTTACACCAAATATTTATTCATTGCTGTTGCGCTTTTACAGGTTTGCAACCAAGGTTCTGACCGTGCTCAAGGTAAAATCAATTGACTCCGACCATCCGGTTTTCCCCTTAACTAAACGTCAGACTCCCCACTGATGCCTCAGCCTCGATTGGTCTCCCTCAAAGACGCCTTCCCAATGCTTCGAATCAGAGGATTTGTGAACTGGGCGTCTTACCTTTTTAGAGCAAGGCCTGCCGGCGCCAATAAAATTACAGTCTCATGCAGCGTCAGACTTTGTGTGCGTTACCCAATTCACCTCACTTTCTCTACTCTAACCCTCCGGATCTAACTGGGATATCTGATGGACACGAACTGTCCCTTCCAGGAACTGCCTCCTGGGTAATACACTAATACCTAACTATTTTTTCCAGGAGACGTCCCCTGGGTAATGCATTAGTACATAACTATCTCTTACAGGAGCTGTCCCCTGGGTAATATACTGCTACAAAACTATTTCTTCCAGGAGCTATGCCCTGCGTAATACACTACTACAAATATATTTCTTCCAGGAGCTGTTCCCTGGGTAATACACTACTACTCGTTGTGCCTCTTTTCTATCACAAAAGGGAATCCCTACAAGCTTGTCTTCCGGCCTGGCCGGGAAATCACATTTCAGTTCTGCATCACAAAAAAAAATACACAAATCCTGCATGCACTTATTCCCCCAAACTACAATTACCACAGAATCATGCACTTTAAATAATAAAGTTTGAAGCCCAACCTCTCTTCAACCTTTAGGATAGCAACCTTTGGAACCCGGACTGCCCGCTCGAATAGGCAGAAGTATGCTCACCTGATTTGCACCCAATGTTCTATTCAAGCGACGCAGGTGGTGTCTCCTTCAGCCGCAGTCCAGTAATTTGAAGAGACGAGGCTCCTGGCTGCCGCTCGGCAAATCTGTAGTCAAATTTCAGGAAATAAAGAAGTGACAAAACTCTGATGGCAATATAGTATATGTCTATCAAATAAAAATACGGCCGGGAGCACAGCTCAGTTTTGTAACTGAAACCATACTCAACTCAGCTCTTACAAACAGCATCTTTTATAGTCTTGGTCCACAAAGGAAACTTCTCATCTCTTATCATATTCCCAATTAGCACAGTAGCTTGATACATTGATATCTTTGTTCATTCTTAGCACAAACAATAATTTTCTAAAAAGCATCTGACTACTTGTCACGAAAATGCAGCTGTGGCGTATATAATATACATATGTATCCTCTAACGAACACAGTGTCTTTTGATCTCAGCTTTGGAACTTCATCTGTGTATCCTCCCTATGCTACCTCCATGCTCTGAGGGTTTTACGGCCTGTCCTCCTCCCTCTACCAACCTTGACGCACACAAGCATCCTTTTCGGACTGCCATGATTTACGCCTCCCCAACACATGTATCGGAAAGTGGCCAGGCTCTCGTGTGTGTGACCTTCTAACTGATCTGTGGTATGCAGGGACAGCTGTAGCTGCTTTGCCCTGCACCTGGCCTTGTCTGTCCATGTACTCCATTCAAACATGGTACCCAGGTTTAGGTCTGTACTTGTCTCGCACAGTGTACACTTCTGCATGTTTCCCTCTTAAGCCATGTGTTAACCAGAGTGGGCCTTCTTTCTTTTCTTGAGGCCTATTACACCTCCTAAGATGTTGGTCTCAGTGACGATGGATATACATGTCTTGTCCACAGGTTTGACTCTAGCCTTTGGTCTTGTACGGAGATCTCATAACTACCAAGCAGTCCCAGTTGTATATCATACTCTCAGCAAGTATAACCTTTTAGCCAAATAAAATAGCCAGGTCAGACCAACGTGCCACACATGACACAGGGCCCCATGGTAGTTATATGTTCTGGTTCTGTAGCACCATTCATGGTTAGTTTCTCTCTTCAGTTGCAAAGAAATAATGCCAACAAAGCAGTGTGTGTGGCTGAAGGTGTCACATGACATGGAGATGCTTGACAGCCATGTCCAAGCATGTTGCTTGTCGCGTGCCAGGGCCCTTTTTCCACAACAACCCAAATGACTTTATTTCCATTAGTTCCATTTTTTAATGTGAATAGATGTTGGCAGGTGCTTGCTGAGCTAAGGGGCAGATTCCTTTGCAAGCACCCTGGGGTCAGTAAGGTTGCTATCTATCAGTTGTTTCTATTAAAATATAGCGCTGTTTTTCTCTCTTCCTGCACTGGTGCACTTTCAGCCGCCATGGACAACGCGCACACCCTTGCAGTGTAGTGCAGGGGTATGTGCAATCTGTAAGAAATAGTTTTTTTAGTGAATAGGTCCCCTCCAGTTTAAAACCATCCTTTTAGTGCAAGGGTGCGTGCAATCTGTAAGGAGTAGTTTTTGTAGTAAAGGGGCCCCCTTCAGTTTAAAACCATGCTTTATCACATTTCCGGCACTGTAGGTATGCTAAAAAATGCAGTATGCATGCGAATTCGGAAAAACAAGGAAACATGAAAAAATGTTTCCCTGTTGCGCCTGCCTCGAGGCAGTGTAAGATTCTGGTGCAGATCCCCGTATATGGATGTTAATAGATAGAGATTTTCATCAAAACCTAAGGATGGTTGCATGAGAACGCCCATGTAGCACTCAGGAAACACCCCCTTAATGCAAAGTAAAGCAAAACACTGCATGGTGCACATTTGCGTTGCCTTGGAAAACTATCAAGCACAAGTCCTGATTTGCATTTGATAGTAAATCCCAGCATAACCCTTTGCCTGGGGTTAGGGTGACCAGATCTTGAGAACCAAAAACAGGGACATTTGCCAAAAATAGAGGAGGGGCTACAATTTTACACCAGTGTAGCGCCGCGGAATGACAGCTCTCATCAACAAAGGAATACAGAAGAGGCACTAAGAAAAGAAATATTATGTAATTTTTAAAACCAGCATCATACCTCTTAATTAAATTGCTTACTTATAACAATTGCAACCTAGCCCCGCTTAGGAACACCTAGAAAAGTGCCTTTCACTGTTTTCAGTCGACCCCTAATAACCGGGGCATAAACCAAGTTTGCCATAATCTGTACGGACAGAAGGCTTAAAACCGGGGTGTCCTTTGCTAAAGTAACGCGATCCAGGTGCCAACTATTAGTAAATCGGAGCTTCAAATTTGGACCCCTGGCTGACAAACTATAAAGCGTTAATTTTTCTAATAGCAGATAAAACAGGTGTGCTCCAGTTTCTGGAAGAAAGTGCATTTTCGGCTTTCTTTCATTCCCCCACCCCCAGTTGCAGTCCCGAGAGGTTTCATTATTCACCGCACAACACCCGTAACCACTGATCGTGATGGGTAAATGCACGTCGCCGGTGACGTCCGGCCATCCATCTCTGTTCATTATGCGGGCTTTTTCTTCGAGTCTTGCTTGCTTATTTGTGTTTTCAGGATTTCCCCCGGCAGCCCTCTGCCCCGTGACCCCCTTTTCGGCACCGCCTGTTCGTATCCAAACGCCTCGTCGTCTGATTACCCGACATCCTAAACCACGATGCTGCACCCATGTGCTGGAGAGAGGTGGGGGCGGGGCGCTGTTGAATAAACACATTGGAGGCCTAGCGCGACAGCCTGGAATCACTGCATGAACCGGGGCCGCGTGCGCACGTGTGAGAGAAGCGGGGCGATTGTCTTTGCAACCAATTTGCAAATCCCTAAGGTCCAACTTGCAGCACTTTGTAGAAACATTATAACCTCGTTGCAACTTTTGCAGGTAATATGGAGCTTGTTATCTGTTGTGCGCGGTCCGCAGAGGCCCGAGCAAGTGCCGTAAAACACACAGAGAGGGCCCTTCTTCTATGTTGATTATACAAGGCCCAATTCATGCTCTTCTGCGCCAAATTAGTTTAAATTGTTTCCCAGGCACCCTCATGGGTGCGTCTTGTGCTTGCGAATGCAAGACTGTCTCGGGAGACACAATACAATGAGCACGTGAACGTCCATCATAGGGCGCTTAAATAGACAGATTCAAGAACCACTTCTAGGCACTATCATAGGTCACCATAAGGAAGGCACCTTGAGAAGGATATGGCTCTAGGAGCAAGTTAGTGAAGAGACCTCAAAGTTTAAGGCTTTGGAGGCTTAGTATAATTGGTCTTCTATGTAAAACAAGAATTTGCAATGAGTTAGAGCTATTAGCTTTTTAAATTCCTAACTGGACTTTTCTTGCCACATAAATTGAAAACGAGGAGAAAAACAGTTGACATAAGCAAGCCAGTTCAAAGTGCCGCAGCCACCGTGAGCGCGAAGGAGATACACAAAAGGAAAAATACGTTTGCTTGTAGTCAAACGTATTGGCAAACGTGCAATTATCCATGTAACAGGGTCGATGGCCAAGGCAGTAACAAAAGTGCCCAGAGGAGGGACAAACGTGAAGCATTTACCAATGCTAAAAAAGGATTTTTGAAAGGCAAGCCCGTGAACGAGTGATACTGATGGGTGTGGTTAAAAGCCCACCAATAGATTACAACACATCAGAGCGCTTCTGCGCTTGACCTAAAAAAGTGTGAAAGGTAGAGGAAATGTGCACAGAACACAAATGTCGTATATGCACACGCCTTTGTTTCAACCAAAATTGTTATTCAAAACCAATAGGCAGTGGCTTGTCCAGCTGTGAGATATCAATCACCTCTCAACTCAGTCCTCGTCTTACTTAAAAACGTTCTAACTATGGCATTTTTACGGGCTGCCATAAGGTAACTGCTTGCTTTGCTCAGGCTAGCTGTACGTGTGAATCAAAGCAGTAATCTGCTGTAAACATCTAGGATCTCTCTCACTTCCATAGTTGCTACATTCTTCTCACCTTCCTTCCCCAGGTTCCTCTAACCTTCAACTTTCATGTCATGTTCATCAATTTCACAGTTTTTCTACATCACTCTGTGATGTGTTCTTTTCTCCCAGTTCACCACACCTTTATAACCAACTCTTTCTCTCTCTCCCACTACTAATTCTCATTTTTATTGTTCACACATTTCCCCTCATAACTACCTCTTATTCTATCACCTCTGTATCAAATAGATTCTCTCTCCTTTCTCTTCACACCCTTCGCTCTGATTTGGGTTCAGAATCTGTCAGTTACTTCCAACTTCACAGTAATTTGCTCAAGTCTTTCTCTCCATATTTCACATTCACACAAAATCTGCCATTTTCCTTCCCAACTTCACCTCTTTCATTATCACCACCATCCCCTGTGCCGTTAGACCAGCTGTCTTGAGGTTTCTCAGTTTGCTCCCATACAATCTTCACCCTTATCTTTGTCAGCTAACTGTAGTGATCTCTTGATTCACCCTCTCTCTAATCGCCTGCTATACCTCCCCCACCATCCCACCTACTTCAAACATCCTCTGACGGTTGTATAACTTACCAATACATTCGTTTACCACACATGCCTTTATATGCATCCATTACCACACAGTGCCTTGACCACAAATTGCCTTTACAATGCAATCCTTTTCCATACATGTGCCTTTACAACACAAGGTAAGTATACATTAAAGAAATACTATATACTCTATATAAATATGTGTATATGTGTATGTGTGTGTGTGTATATATATATATATATATATACAGGGAGTGCAGAATTATTAGGCAAATGAGTATTTTGACCACATCATCCTCTTTATGCATGTTGTCTAACTCCAAGCTGTATAGGCTCGAAAGCCTACTACCAATTAAGCATATTAGGTGATGTGCATCTCTGTAATGAGAAGGGGTGTGGTCTAATGACATCAACACCCTATATCAGGTGTGCATAATTATTAGGCAACTTCCTTTCCTTTGGCAAAATGGGTCAAAAGAAGGACTTGACAGGCTCAGAAAAGTCAAAAATAGTGAGATATCTTGCAGAGGGATGCAGCACTCTTAAAATTGCAAAGCTTCTGAAGCGTGATCATCGAACAATCAAGCGTTTCATTCAAAATAGTCAACAGGGTCGCAAGAAGCGTGTGGAAAAACCAAGGCGCAAAATAACTGCCCATGAACTGAGAAAAGTCAAGCGTGCAGCTGCCACGATGCCACTAGCCACCAGTTTGGCCATATTTCAGAGCTGCAACATCACTGGAGTGCCCAAAAGCACAAGGTGTGCAATACTCAGAGACATGGCCAAGGTAAGAAAGGCTGAAAGACGACCACCACTGAACAAGACACACAAGCTGAAACGTCAAGACTGGGCCAAGAAATATCTCAAGACTGATTTTTCTAAGGTTTTATGGACTGATGAAATGAGAGTGAGTCTTGATGGGCCAGATGGATGGGCCCGTGGCTGGATTGGTAAAGGGCAGAGAGCTCCAGTCCGACTCAGACGCCAGCAAGGTGGAGGTGGAGTACTGGTTTGGGCTGGTATCATCAAAGATGAGCTTGTGGGGCCTTTTCGGGTTGAGGATGGAGTCAAGCTCAACTCCCAGTCCTACTGCCAGTTCCTGGAAGACACCTTCTTCAAGCAGTGGTACAGGAAGAAGTCTGCATCCTTCAAGAAAAACATGATTTTCATGCAGGACAATGCTCCATCACACGTGTCCAAGTACTCCACAGCGTGGCTGGCAAGAAAGGGTATAAAAGAAGGAAATCTAATGACATGGCCTCCTTGTTCACCTGATCTGAACCCCATTGAGAACCTGTGGTCCATCATCAAATGTGAGATTTACAAGGAGGGAAAACAGTACTCCTCTCTGAACAGTGTCTGGGAGGCTGTGGTTGCTGCTGCAC
Source organism: Pleurodeles waltl (assembly GCF_031143425.1). Taxonomy (NCBI): domain Eukaryota; kingdom Metazoa; phylum Chordata; class Amphibia; order Caudata; family Salamandridae; genus Pleurodeles; species Pleurodeles waltl. The sequence goes on along the minus strand of NC_090440.1, from coordinate 68,667,973 downwards.
GCAATGTTGATGGTGAACAGATCAAAACACTGACAGAATCCATGGATGGCAGGCTTTTGAGTGTCCTTGCAAAGAAAGGTGGCTATATTGGTCACTGATTTGTTTTTGTTTTGTTTTTGAATGTCAGAAATGTATATTTGTGAATGTTGAGATGTTATATTGGTTTCACTGGTAATGATAAATAATTGAAATGGGTATATATTTTGTTTTGTTAAGTTGCCTAATAATTATGCACAGTGATAGTCACCTGCACACACAGATATCCCCCTAACATAGCTAAAACTAAAAACAAACTAAAAACTACTTCCAAAAATATTCAGTTTTGATATTAATGAGTTTTTTGGGTTCATTGAGAACATGGTTGTTGTTCAATAATAAAATTAATCCTCAAAAATACAACTTGCCTAATAATTCTGCACTCCCTGTATATATATATATATATATACATTTATACATATACATGTATATATATATGTGTGTGTGTATATATATATATATATATATATATATATATATATATATATTTTAGAAAATTTCATGAAGATTCGTCAACTGGTGCCAAAGATATAGACATGTAAAAAAAAAACAATTCTATAGAAACTGGGTCCTAACTATAACTACCTAGCGGCGACCACCACTAGGTTATATATATATATATATATATAACCTAGTGGTGGTCGCCGCTAGGTAGTTATAGTTAGGACCCAGTTTCTATAGATTTTTTTTTTTATCTTTGGCACCAGTTGACGAATCTTCATGAAATTTTCTAAAACAATTTGCCAGCTGCGTCAGCTGCTGTCTGGAAAGTTTCAGTGTGATCTGTCAAGTAGGAGCAAAGAAAAAGGGAGGGGGGGGGCCCAAAAAGCTTTTTCTCCATTCATTTTTCTATGGGGATTTTGTACAGCTGTAGCACAAAAACTACTGGACGGAATTACACCAAATTTGGCAGAAAGGTAGGTCCTGGCCCACAAAGCGACCTTTTTGTGATTTGGTGTGAATTTGTGGAGTGGTTTTCTTGTAATTAACTGGAAAGAAATTTGTATATATATGGGCGCGGTTCCTCCTTGGACCCTCCACAGATTTGGAGGAAAAGCAAGGCCCTGATTGGCTGGCCGCAACCTGATAGAAAAGTTGCAGCTGTCATTTTGTATCACGATTGCCTGGGGGGTGGGAAAAAACACAGTGTAAAAACATATAAGTAGTTAGGATACAGGCATCCTGACCCCATAGGACACATGGAACGGTCATGGGCAAAAAAAAGTAATTTTTTTGGCTGATTCATGAATTTGCGGTTCCTCCTCAGATCCTCCAAAAATCCTCCTCGGATCCTCTTCAGGTCCTTGGGAAAAGGAGGGTCCTGATTGGCTTGCCACAACCTGACACAAATATTAACGTGTGCGTAAAAACAATAGAAATTTACTAAAAAACCAAAGGCTACAGGGACATTATAGTTAGGTTCTGAATTTACTTGTACAAAAGCATAGATTTTCAGCAGTTAGAGTTCTTTTAAGTAAATATAACTCACACCCTAGTGTAACTATAACTCGCACCCTCGTCATGCACTGCTAATTATCCCAAATTACTCCAAATTATTGAAGAAAAAACTGTGCATGGTGGGGGCATGAGTTATAGATACTTTAGGGCACGAGTTATAGTTACTTGAGATAACTCTAACTATAACTGGTCAATTTCTCTGGTTTGGTATGTTTAAAATGTGAGTCTAACTTTAACGTCCCTGTAACCTTCGATTTTTTAAGTAAAGAAAAAAAAAAAAATATATATACATATTTATCTATATGTATATGACAAACTTTTCATATTCACAGACATTTACCTTGCGATGTAACGGCATGCATTGTAAAGGCAAATTTGTGGTAAAGGCTTTCATTGTAAAGGCAATGCATGGCAAAGGCATTGCATGGTAAAGCCATTACATTGTAATGCCTGTGTTGTAAAGGCTGTTTGCTTTCTCTGACATCAGTCTTCCATATTCCATCTTCCTGTCAGGCTGCTTGTTCAATAGTTCCCTTTTTACCACCACCTTTCCTAGTTTTATCTCAACTCACTCTTGCTCCTGTTTCATCTCACACTACTCTAAAAAATTAAAAGCTTGACATTAGCAGAAGGCACTGTGGTCTGGGGAAAGAGGTCAGCCAGGATGCCTCACCACCTTTGGACAAACTGCTGAATGATCTGGGTTTGTTGCACTTCATGCACCCCACACACATCAAAGGCAAGCTATAGATCCAGGGCATTATGACGATTGCTCCCTGCACCTCACAATTACAGATACGCAGTGCATGGGTAGATCCGTGAGTTGGGGTGGGTGCAATTACTGGGCAATATGAGCTGTAGACTGAGTATACCTTCAGCAAGAAGAAGTATGCAGGAAATCAGGAATATCACACCCTAGTCCCCTTGTAATTCTCAATTTCTATACAAAATGTCACCCAGTAGTTTCAGCTATTATGAGTGCATGATATATCTGAGTCAAATTTATGGGCTCAGTGGAGTTACCATGGATCTTGTAACCCCTATTGGCAAGTTACTGCTGCTTCTGGCCCTATAAGGATTACCCTGGGACTTGCAATGAAGTCCTCAGAGAATTGCCCTGCTGGAATTTAGTTCATCCCCAGAAAGTGAAAATGCACTGTCCATGCAAGTGGGTTATTTATTGACCACACTTCAGAAAGGCCATATACTTTCCTTGTCAGGACATGTGTAGTATGGGAGTCTATCCAGCCCTCCGTGTCTCCTTCTTCTGAGAGTGTCCCTTGCTTTTGCAGCAAAAGGTCAATAGTACACAGTGGTACCCAGCACCTTGGGGACAGCTGTGGAGATGTTTATTACACCTTTGCATGATAGCATCATTTGAATTTGTGTATTGCGTTGCAGAATGTCTAGTTTACAAAGTTTGAAGTTTGTTTGACAGTCTAATACATTAAATGTTCCACTTGGGGTGGTACTCTGGAAATCAAACAGGACCCATTAGTGTCCCGCTTTGTTTCTGTTCCTGGCGCTACTTTTGCATCTCAGGGGTTACAAACAGAGTGCCAGGGTCTGCAAGAGTACCTTTAATGACAACCATGGAAAGTCTTCCTGACCTTGCAGTAGTCTCCCATATTGCCTTGGCATCTCTTTTTTGGACTTCCTTGTTATCGAAAGGCTTGTCACTCAAGGGTAGGATTTCCAGATGCAGGAAAACAGGAGTATTGTTTACTATCATGAAGTCTTAGGGCGTAAATTTTGCGTTATGTAAATCTTTTACTACTTCATTAAGAAGTGCGTGGCAGCTGAAGACTGCAGGCTGTCACAGAGGCCACAAGAACGTCTGCCATTTTTGTGGACTTTCTGTTTTTCTTCCCCCTTTAATTTGTAAAGAAATCCTTACCAGCTATTCAGTTCACGAAGATGTCACAGTTTTAAAAACAAAGAGCTGATTGCGATCTTGGCATACGGGGTTACTTTGTCACAGACGTGACGAATATCCCATCCACCATATTATGATCCCATTATATCCTATGGAGATCATAATACTGTGGACAGAATATCCATCACATTTGTGACAGAGTACTTCATCCTCCAAGATTTTAATCAGGCCCAAAGTCTTTAGGGCCTTCTCACAACTTCTCACACCGGAGTGATTAATTACCACTAAAAGGTCCTGATTATGGTCTGGGTTGAGCAGATTTCCTGTGTGGAATTCGCTCCACTGAATCATGAGTAGGCTGTTGTTCCCGCACCCTGATTTACCACCTGCTGGAACAACAGACTGTATTTTACCAGCTGGCATATCTTGCAGGTAAAATCACATTAGGAAAGAACTGCATTGCAGCCTTGACCTATTTCCCAGTCCTGCCTCAATCCAAGCAAGGTGTGGAGGAAGCATGTAATGGTCTCCAAAAAGCAAGCATCCTCCTTTTCCCCTCCCATCCTTCCCATCACTTCATCACCCTACACTGAAGCCCCTGCACATATTTAACAGCTGCTCAGAGCAGGTCTTAAATGTGTGTGTTAAACCTCTCTGAATAGGAAATACTGGGCACAATTCTGCCCTATAATTCCACATGCGCACAATTATTCTTATTCCAAGAGGTTAAACTCAGAATTGCATGATACTGGTGAGGTCTTACCAGATTTTACATGTGCAGAGTTTACGCTCTAACAGTACAAGCAACTCAGAGCTGGGGCTAAATAAGTCATTGAAATATCGCATATATATATATATATATATATATATGTATATATATATATATATATATATATATATATATATATATATGTGTATATATATATATACAATCAATCTAAAAGATTACTTGGCAGCAGTAAAATGCTGTAGGAGGAAAATAATCACACAAATGTTTGCAAATATTAAATCAAACACAAAGTAAAATGAAACCACTTACTGGAACTGCAACGCTGTGATTCCTGGCAGGTTTCAAAAATGCTTTGTTCTGCAAAAGTGCAAGTCACATACCACACGAAAACTGGGGTCCAGCAACACTGGGAAGTAGGGAAGGACAGTCTAAAACCACACCAAAGTCCACAGCCTACAGGCCAAGCCACTGACATTTAAAGATTTCTGGGGTCTGTGGGCCATAATTTATAGCTTTGAATTTATGATTCAATTTCAGCTCTCTCATGCCCTCCTCTGATAAGTCACTGACAGTGCAGGCACACCTGTCCAAATTCTAAATATGTTTACATCTTATATTCAGGGATAGTGAATTGTGATTTCAATATTGTAACAAAGCAGCAGTTCACTAGTTTTACTACAAATAATCTCTTTGACATCTTCCCATTTCTGCAAAATGTCTTTAATACACTCTCACACATCACCACCATTAAAAATAAGTTAATGGAAAATGGTGTTTATAGTAATGTTTTTAGGAATTGTTCAAGGTCACCAGTGCAAAATCCTCTGCAGAACAGAGCTGGCTGTATTGGGAGGGGACCCTAATCAATTGGGGCCGGGGGCACAGCCCACTTTGCTCATGTCTTAAAACGCCTCTGGGACTAGCAGATTCATGCTTGGTGGAGGCTGGACCCTGAAGCCTCAAAAGGTGTTGCTAAGCAACAGCTTAGCCCTTCCATCACGTAAAATGGTTTAATGTTTCAATTTTGCTCTGGGCCCAGCTGTCTATGGAAGCTGCTACTATAAGGAGAGAGGAGCCGAAAAAACCTGTTCCTCGATTCCTGTTGCTTTCTTTGCAGCCTCCTTGGCCAGGGGTAGCAAAGGAAGTACCAGGGGTCGCAAGGGGCAAGTTAGAGGTCGCAGCTGCGACCACTGGCAACCCCTAAACGACATCCATGCCTTTATTTCTCGTCCCTGAAAATCTCTTGTCGCACAGTGGTATAACATATGCCCAGCAAAGTCAGGGTGATTACAGTTTAGCACTACACAGTCCCCCTCGAATGCCTTTACCCCACAACCCACATATTTAATGCTGCTTAAAGAAAGTGCCCTTTGGCCACATGGCAGAGATCTATTATTGTCCTAGGTTTCAAAAAGGGTGACAGGTCTATTGTGTGTTATTACGGGCCAATGTCTCTAATAGACTTAACAGTCTAAGTTTTGGGCTGGGTGACTCTAGCGAGACCGTCTGGATGGTTGGAGCAGAACAATATAATTGCATGTCTCCAAAATAGGTTCAGGCAAGTTAAAAGTACATTTGACCAGTGCCTTAACCTACACCTGATTATCAGTAACTATACAGTGGCTAAGAGAGGGCAAATCTACTTAGCCTTTATGTATTTGCCCTCGGCCTTTGATCGTGTCAATCAAACTAAGCTATTGTCCATATTAACCGATCCGAGGCTTGACAGAGCTTTGGTAAATTTTCTCCATGAACTCCATCAAGACATCCCAGCTGCAGTCAGATGTAATCAGACCAGCTCCCTATCAGCCTCAAAAGGGTCCAAAAAGGGGTTAGGCAAGGTTGCATTTTAGCACCACTTTTATTCACATTATATATAAATCATCTTGGCCCTTCACTGTTTGTGGAATCGAAGGATATACCTAAGGTAGGGTCACAACTTAACCCTGCATTGATTTACACTGACAACACTATTCTGATAGCACGAACTACAGTGGGTCTTCAGCGTATATTAGATTTGTTCATAGATTTCATGAGCACCCTAGATATGAATACCAACTACTCTAAATCTCATACAGTGGTTATAGGTAATAGATGTAAGACACAGAAAAAAAATCTATGGAGAAGGCTAGGTGGTTTCTAGAGTTTCTACCTTTCCGTATCTGGGAGTGACCTTTGATGAATGGGGTTCCTAGGCTCCCCAGAGAAAGATCAAAATACATTTATTTGCTACATATGTTGCTGCACTTTTTGATTTTTGCAAATGGACTAGGGTCAAAGTCTTTCAAGTAAAGTGCCTGTCTATCACCAGCTATGGTGGTGACTTATGAGGTTATAAGAATTGCAGCAACATCCAGAGAGTTGAAAATAAATTTATAAGAAGATTGTTGTCACTCCCCCAATCATTGGCCACATATGTGGCCCACAAGAACTCGGGCAAGACTATATATTAGATGGGTTGTCCTTTTTGCTGCTTGCAAGATGGTGTAGAAATCTGGTCAAGCCCACAGTTAGTCCTGAATCAGGCAATTATCAGAGACTGTATTGCGTTAGATAATGGGGACGCTATTCAATGGCTCCACTATGTAAAATGCACGTTGGAGAACCTGGGTTGTCCAGCATTATTCGGGTCATCAGATATTGTTGGACTTTTTAGTTTATGCAGGGCCATCGCCAATCTTTTTGCCTCCTGCCTCCTATTTTTATTGACCTGTTTCTGTTGGCTTTTGAACTCTGAGCACTTTACGACTGCTAACCAGTACTAAAGTGCATATGCTGTCTGTGTAAATTGTATGGTTAATTGGTTTATCCATGATTGGCATATTTGATTTACTAGTACGTCCCTAGTAAAGTGCACTAGAGGTGCCTAGGGACTGTAAATCAAATGCTACTAGTGGGCCTGCAGCACTGTTTGTGCCACCCACATAAGTAGCTCTGCAATCATGTCTCAGACCTGCCATTGCAGTGTCTGTGTGTTCAGTTTTAAACTGTAAATTCGACTTGGCAAGTGTACCCACTTGCCAGGCCTAAACCTTCTCTTTTCTTACATGTAAGGCACCCCTAAGGTAGGCCCTAGGTAGCCCCAAGGGCAGGGTGCAGTGTATGGTTAAGGTAGGACATATGGTAATGTGTTTTATATGTCCTGACAGTGAAATACTGCTAAATTTGTTTTTCACTGTTGGAAGGCCTGTCACTCTAATAGGTTAACATGGGAGCTACCTTTAAATCTGATTAAAGTGTAGATTCCCTTTGGGAGCGGTTGGACATGTGGGGTTTGGGGTCTCTGAGCTCACAATTTAAAAATACATCTTTTAGTAAAGTTGATTTTAAGATTGTGTATTTGAAAATGCTACTTTTACAAAGTGAGCATTTTCTTGCTTATACCATTTCTGTGACTCTGCTTGTTTGTGGATTCCCTGTTTGGGTCAGTTTGACAGTTGGGCTGGTTGCACCTCACACTAGACAGTGACACAAAGGTAGCTGGGGTGTAGTCTGGATTTCCTGATGAGCCATCTGTGCTAGGAGGGAGGGAAGGAGTGGTCACTCACATCTGAAAGGACTGTGCCTGCCCTCACACAATGCAGTCTCCAACCCCCTGGTGAGTGTCTGGGGCCTGGCCTGGGCAAGGAAGGATTTCACAATCAAGAGAGACTTTGCTTTGAAGTAGGCTTACTTCAAAGGAGAAAATGGGTATAAGAAGGGCACCCAAAACTACAGACTTTAGAACACTTCTGGAAACCAAGAGGAACCTCTGCCTGGAGAAGAGCTGAGGAAGAAGAACTGCTCTGCCTGTGACTGTGCTTTGTGGAGCTATCCTGCAGTTGCTGCTTCTGCCAGAGTAGGAGGACAAAGACAAGACTTTGTTTTGCCTTCCTTCTTGTGAAGAGTTCTCCAAGGGCTTGATTTAGAGCTTGCCTCCTGTTGTTTGAAATCTCAGGGACAGCAAAGACTTCTCTCTGCCAGCACCTGGAGTCTCTGGAGAGACTCCTATTCTGCCAAGTGGTGCCCATCCAGTTCCTGGGACCATGAAAGGAGAAGCTGGCAGCCCAAGAGTGAGAAATCCACTCACCAACAAGGCAAGGAAAAGATTGATGCAACTCCGATCTGCGGCTGAAAAATCAACACGTTGCCGGCTTCGCGCCTGAAAATTGCCACTCGCCTGCAACCCACCCCAAGATTGACGCCTGGGACCAGAGAAACGACGCACAGCATCGCTGACGGAGGCTGGTGAGATCGCATCCCGCGCAGCTTGGTTTTTGGATTATCGTGCGGATGGATTTCTGATGCAAACACTGCTGGGCTTGTAAAAACAACGCAAGGCCTGCCTGGACCCGAGAGTGCTGACCGGATCAACTCATCGCTCGCCTGCGGAGAGAAGAAACAATGCACACCGACCCGACAAAAGGAGAAACAACGCAAGGTGTCGCTTGTGAGTTAAATGAACAAATCGCAAGCCCTTTTTGATGCACACTCGCCCATGCGGGGTTATTGTTGACGCGCCCAAGGTACATTTTCATGCTAACAGCATTAGTATGTGTTTAAAATTACATGAAGACTCTTTTTGCATTTTTAGTGATAATTTGACTTGTGTATTGTGGATTTGTGTTGTTTTGGTCTTGTTTTGTTTAGATAAATATTTTCTATTTTTCTAAACCTGTGTTGTGTCATTTTGTAGTGTTTTCATTAAGTTACTGTGTGTGTGTTGGTACAAATACTTTACACCTTGCACTCTGAAGTTAAGCCTACTGCTCATGCCAAGCTACCAAGGGGGTAATAAGGGGTTAGCTGAGGATGATTCTCTTTTACCCTGACTAGAGTGAGGGTCCTTGCTTGGACAGGGGGTAACCTGACTGCCAAGCAAAGACCCCATTTCTAACAGATATGATTACTAAGAGAGAGCTGCCCTGTATAAAAAATCTATTTTTTCTTAGAGTCAAAGTGGATAGAGAAGCAGAGGACTTACTGCCCACAGTCAGTTAGGGCCCACATCCTTGTAAAAAGTGGTTTACCTATGGAACCATATCTCATAACCGTAACAACACCTCACCATCGTTTTCTATTACCCCAGGGGAAACATACTGCGGAAGATATGGGGCCTTGTCTATGTGATAGTTTCTCACCTCAAGACACCGTGCATTTTATTTTGTTTTGTGGCCACTATACTGATTTGCAAGAGTGCTATATTGAACCTTGACTCAGTGGGACGAGATTTTATCAAGTTAGATCTGCTCTGCTATACTTACAAATGCTGACGAGCCCCTCAGTTTGTTTTAATGTGGCTAGTTTCTTGTTGGGTGCTCTTAGGATTAGGAAGCGGTGGTTGAAGTAAATGTCTTACTTTTGCCTTCTTGTTCATTATTTTAATGTTCATTGGTAGCTATTTATGAGTATTGCTATTATAATGTATTTATTGTTCTTTTTTTTCTTTAAATGTTGCTTGCTTTGATGGTCTTTTAATACCCAAATAAAGTATTGAACTGCATGTCCAATAGTTTTTTCAGTCTGGCTGTGATATAATGAGCTATATGGTAGTTGGTGCGAAGTCTGTGGAATTTACTCTCAAACTTAGATTTGCCCATGAAGTCAAAAAATGAGGATCTCCCTTGTCATTATTATTGCTGGTGTTTTAAAACATGCGTCCATGGTGTCATCTTTATCTTTTGCTGACCACCTGAACAGGGAGGTATGTATTTTTGCCAAATTTAAAACCTCTCGACTGGGAGGTTCTGTAATAGTCAAATCCCTAGAAAAAGGTCCCTCATTTGCACTTGGTGAAGCCATTTTTGGGGGGTTAGACAAATCTCGTTGCTGGTTTGGAACTAGGATTGTGGGCATAAAAAGACTTTTCCTTCCCACATTTTTAGCTGCCTACAAAGAAGACTTCTGAGATAATATTCTACTAATTGAAGCCTTCACATTGATAGAAATATTAGATATAGATGGGGCGCCAGAGTGCATGGCAGCAAGATGGCTGCATTGCAGTGAAGCTCTGCCAGCATTAGCTGAAATACATCATTAATGCTCAGAACGAGTCCTCTGCACCTGAAATAGGAAGATTTTACATGAACAAGCAATGAAAACCCTGCAAAGCTGACGCTGGTAGTTTCAGCTTATTCATGTGTGGACTGATGCAGACCATCAGTCCTGGTCTGGACAGCTGGCAGTCTGCTCAGGACTTTGCACACTATCTAAAAGGATGAAAGTCCATTACAATGGGTGGGTGCTGTAGTGCCTGAGACCATAGCCCTTCTAAATGCAGAGAGCAGCCCGACCCAACCCAGCACTTAGCAATAGGGGCCCTGAGCGAGGGGCTACTGAAGAAGTTAGCTTCTCTAGACTGACAGTGGCACTGGGGCCTTGTGGGAGTTAGCCCTATTCCCTACTTGTTAGAAATGGGGTCTCTAATTGGCAGAGGTATACACCCTTGTCCAAATAGGGACTAGAATCCTATTCAAGGTAAGTCACACACAATCTAAATTATCCTGTGCCCACCCTCTGGTAGCTTGGCACTGAGCAGTCAGGCTTAACTTAGAAGGCAACGTGAAAGTATTTGTGCAATAAATCATACAATAACACAGTGAAAACACCACAAATATACACCACACAGGTTTAGAAAAATATAAGATATATATCTGGTTAAATTAAGGTCAAAACAATAAAGATTCAATAAGCACAAGTTGAGATATTACTTTTGCAGGGTTAAAAAGAGTCTTAAATCTTAGAAATCAACAGTTGTCTCTTGTTTGCACAAAGTACCTGGTTTGCGTAAAAAATAACACCCATGGCGACCGCAGAGGAGGAGATGCATGGAAAAAATAGGGTGTGCGTCGGATTTTCTGGCACGGCACAGATGATGCAACAGGGTTTGCGTCGATTTCCAGCATGCCGTCTTGGTTCATCACTACAATGCGGGGATATTTTATGCCAGGGACGATGTGGGGAAACCCTGGGCATACGGGAAGAAGTCACAGGAGTTGCGTCGATCTGGTATGGCGATGCGCTGAATTTTGTGTCGCACGGCAGGCGCTGCGTCGATTCTTCACTCGGGAAGTCTGGCTGCATTGTTCCGGTTTGGCTGTGCATCGATCCGGTAGGCAGTTCGTCGAATTTCTGGTCGCAAGGCAGCTGCTGTGTCGATTCTTCACTCGGAAAGTCAGGTTGCATTGTTCCAGCTCGGCTTTGTGTCGATTTATGGGTCGCAAAACGGCTATGCATCGTTTCCGGCAGGCTGTGCATCGTTTTTCATCGCACAAGGAGTTTCCTGAAGAGATGAAGGGGGTCATTCCGACCCTGTCGGTCGGGACCGCGGAAGCACCGTCAACAGGCTGGCGGGGCTTCCAGGGCCATTCTGATCGCGGCGGTAAAGCCGCGGTCAGAAAAGGGCAACCGGCGGTTTCCCGCCGGTTTACCCCTGGCCCAAGGAATCTGCCATGGCGGCACTGCTTGCAGCACCGCCATGGGGATTCCGACCCCCTTCCCGCCATCCTGGTCCTGGCGGTAAATACCGCCAGGAACAGGATGGCGGGAATGGGTGTCGTGGAGCCCCAGGGGGCCCCTGCACTGCCCATGCCACTGGCATGGGCAATGCAGGGGCCCCCTCACAGGGCCCCATAATGAGTTTCAGTGTCTGCAAAGCAGACACTGAAAATCGCGACGGGTGCCACTGCCTTCGGAGCCGGCTTCATCGTTGCTGGGGCTTTCCCGCTGGGCCGGCGGGCGGCCTTTTGGCGGTCGCCCGCCGGCCCAGCGGGAAAGCCAGAATGGCCGCCGCGGTCTTTTGACCGCGGTGCGGTCATTCGGCGGTAACCGCATGGCCGCGGTTGGAGTGACCGCCGAAGTCTTTTTGGCCTGGAGACTTCAGAAAACAGGAGGCAAGCTCAATCCAAGCCCTTGGAGAGCACTTCTCAGCAAAGTCAGAGGGCAGCAGGGCAACAGCAGGGCAGCAGTCCTTCTCAGCGAAGGAGTCCAGATGAGTCCTTTGGGCAGTCAGGTAGTTCCTCTTGATAGGTTGCAGGTTAAGAACCAGCCGTGTCTGATTTGCTGGGGTCAGGGACCAAGTTTATATACCCAAAAATGTATTTGAAGTGGGGGAGACTTCAAAGAGTGGTTTTGAAGTGCACAAGGTCCCCTTTCATTACAGGTCTGTCTGCCAGGTGCCCAATAGGGGGGTTGACAGTCCATTATGTGAAGGCAGGCCACTAGCCTTTGAAATGTAAGTGTGAGGCCCTCCACCCTTCCAGCCCAGATAGAGCCATTCAGTATGCAGATGAGAGCAGGTGTGACTGAGTGTCCTGTGTTTGTGGTTGTCTGGTGTGAAATGCAGAAGGAAGCTGTCAACCAGCCCACCCCAGACATTGATTAGAGACCGGCTGTAAGGCACAGATGGATTTTAAGTGCAGAGAAATGCTCACTTTCTGAAAGTGGCATTTCTAAAATAGTAATATGAAATCCAACTTCACCAATAAGCATGATTTAATGTTACCACTCTGGCCATACTAAATATGACCCAGTTACACCTTTCTGATCAGAATCTACCACTCAAACAGTATATGATGGTAGTCCTAATGCTATCCTATGAAAGGAGCAGGCTTCACAATAGTGGAAAACAAATTAATGCGTTTTCCACTACCAGGACATATAAAAGACACAGGTACATGTCCTGCTTTTTACCTACATAACACCCTACCCCATGGGTTGCCTAGGGGCTACCTTAGGGGTGACCTGTATGTAGAAAAAGGAGAGTTTAAGGCTTGGCAAGTACTTTTAAATGTCAAGTCGAAGTGGCGGTGGCAAGCCTGAGAAACGGTTAAGGGGCTACTTATGTTGGTGGCACAACCAGTGCTTTAGGCCCACTAGTAGCATTTAATTTACAGGCCCGAGGCACATATAGTGCACTTTATTAGGGTCTTACTAGAACATTAAATATGCCAATTGGGTATGATCCAATGTTACCATATTTTAGGGAGAGAGCACATGCACCTTGGCACTGGTTAGCAGTGGTGAAGTGTCTAGAATCCTAAAGCCAGCAATAATCAGATCAGAAAAAGGAGAGGAGGAAGGCAAAGAGTTTGGGGGTGACCCTGTAGAGAGGCCATTTCCAACACTACTCTTTGCAAGGAGCACCTTGAGGTGAGCACTGCAGGGCCTGAAAGTAGGATCAGCAGCCCTTAACTCCTCCAGGAGTGAGAGGCTGACGAAGAATGAACTGAATGTGTGGTCTAATTGTGATACTGGGGCCTTACTGGAGATGACTGTGGTCCCTGGCCTGATGTGGGCTTGTGGCAGACCCAGGGGGCATGGGGTGATGACTCCGTTTTGCAGCCCAGGCAGGGGCGCCTGACGTCTGTGGCAGGGGAGGGTAGACTGTATTGTTAAAGTGGTGAGGAGGGCCTGCTAATGCCTCCTGAGCTCTTTGAGCCAGACTCAAATATTGTCAAGTGGTATGGGGTGAGATGGGAGCATACTACTTATCTTTGTGGGGCCCACAATCTGCCTTCCTGAATCTCTATCTCTCCTGCTGAATCTCTGCTGAGTGGCTACTGCTGATCGATGTTTCAGCCGGCACGGCATTGATACATACTCTTCCCCCCATCGTTGCCTACAGGTACAGACACATGAGTCCATGTATGACTAACCCTCATCTGCCCTGCTTACTTTGTTACATTCTGCCTTTTATGCCAGCTGGCATGTAGGTCAGCAACTAAGGACCTCCAGGTTTGACTGTTTTGGATACGTTTTAGTACAGTGCAGCAGTTGTGGTTCAAGGTCTTAATTTCTGTTTACACAGTTCACCTCCAGATGTTCTTTGGCCTACCTCTCTTCCATTTGCCTTCTGGAGTCCGGTGTGGAGTTATTGTTGTTGGAGTCTTGTTCTCTTCTGATGGTGTGCCAGTCCATCACCATCTACTTTTGATTAGTCTGTTTTTGATGTCACTGCCTGCCTCCCATCATGTCTGATAGTACTGCCTAAGTAGATGAACTCTTCAGTCATGGCTAGGTTCTCTCCATCCACCTTGATTGTTGAAAGGTTTGGGATGTTGGGTGGAATGACTTCTGATTTCTTGTCTTGTTCTTCAGGCCCACGTACTGTGCATAGGTGTTGAGGCAAGATATTTTTCCTGCTTATGCTGGTGTCAGTCAATCAATCAATCAAGCATTTATAGAGTACTACTTATCACCCAAGAGGTCTCAAGGCGTTAGATGGGGGGTGCAGGTCAGTCAAAGAGCCAGGTCTTGAGGTCCTTCCAGAACTGAGCCAGCGAGGGGGACCGCCTAAGGTGGAGCGGCCTCTTGTTCCAGGTCTGCGTGGCGAGGTAGGGGAAGGATCTCTTCCAGTCGTGTTCTTCTGGATCCTGGGGATGATGGCAAGTGGTGAGTGGTGTGTGCGAGACAGCATGGTTCAGTCATCCATAGCGTAGTCAAGGTCTTCCAGTGTACAGTATAAGGTCCATCTGATGCCTCTGGCTTTGTTTTCTGTTGTGCGTTGCACCACCCAGGTTGATGACTAGGTTGAAGAGCAACGCTCTCATCATGCATCTCTGCCTCACACCGGTCTAAACTTCAAAGCTATAATCACTAACTCCCAACTTGCAGGTAAAATTATCATAGAAGCTCTTGATGAGGCGAACTTTCTGCTGTGCTGTGCCATGGGATTTCAGTACATGCCAGAGGATGCCACAGTGGATACTTTTAAAAGGCTTTCTCAAAGTCAATTAAGTTGATGCATAGTTGTCTCTGCCCCTCTGTACAGTGCGTAATGATGTTGTGTAAAGTAAGGATCTAATTAACAAGCCCTCTACCCATACAGATCCTAGCCTGTTCTTTTCTTAAAAGCTTGTCCATGGCATCCTGAGTTTTGCCAGAAGCTTACTCAAGCATGACAGAAGGGTGATTTCATACCAGTTGTTGCAGTTGGTTAATGCTGTCTTCTTTGGAATCTTGATGATGACGCCTTGTTTCCAATCGTCTGGTACCTTCCTTCTGTCCCAAACTGATGTAAACAGTGACCGGAGAATCTTGGCTGATGTTTCAGGGTCTGCCTTGAACTTTTCTGCATTCAGGTTGACGTGGCCAGGAGTTTTTCCATTCTTGAGAGATCGGATGGCAGTGACGAGCTGAGTATATCATCAAAGTCAATCTGGTTTGCGTCTCTGCCTCTGAATGTGCACCAAGTTTGTGAATGTCACTGTGGGGTAAGAGAGTTCCTCCTATGACCAGATCATTTGTGCAGCAAAATTCAAACAGTCTTTCTCAATTATCTTTTATTGTTCCACAGCCTTCATTTTCCAGGGCTCTGTCATGGTTTGCGTTGTCATTTCGAACTTTAGCATTCAAATACATCATTACAGTCTTCAGGTCGTGGTTCAGCACAGCTCCAAGCTCAGCTTGCATCTCTTATTAGAATATGCCCTTGCCTGTTTCCTCTGTCATTTGTTGGAGCATGGCCTTTGATATGGGGTGTAATGTGGCTACTTCTTCACCAGTTATGAGTCTGCTCTTGAATGGCTTCCACTTAATTAGACATTTCTCTCTCCCTATTCTTTTGTGATGTTGATCATCGTTGTGAGAAATTGGTTACTGGTTGAGGGGGTGAAACCCTTCTAAAGCGGCAAACACAATTCCTCTCAGGGTGAAGTCACAAATAAATCCTGAATTCATCTGTGCTCATCCCTCAGGTAGTGTGGCACAGAGCAGTCAGGCTTATCTCAGAAGCAATGTGTAAAGTATTTGTGCAACACTTCAAACAGTAACACAGTAACAATACACCACAAAAGATCCCACAACAGGTTTAGAAACATAGAGTAATTTTTAATAAATAAAACAAGGGAAGTACAACAAAAAATGATAAGTATAAGGACGATATTGAATCTTAAAGGTTTTAGTAGAAATAGCGGCAAGAGATGTAAAGCACTGGCTGTGGATATTTGGTTGTGACGGCCTGGAACAAAGTCACAAGTTCAGGTCAACCACAATGGAGTGTGGCTGGCTACAGATGCCCAGTTAGGCCTGCTGAACAAACTACCTCCAATTCTGGTTTCTGGAGCATTGTGAGGATCAACATCAAAGATGAGTCGTGCAGTTCAAGTGATGCATTGGTTCCACGATGCACTGAGGCTGCAGTGTGAGGTCCTGTGGTGTTGTAGAGCATCCCGTCGATGAGGGCTTGCATCCAGGCTCGAGGATTCGTTGCGCAGTCAGAACGAGGCATCAGTTCCGTTGACGTGCAAGGCGGTAATGCAGGGTCCAAAGTCATCATCGAGGCTGCCGTCAATGAGGGATGTGAGAGCCTGCATCGACAATGCATTGTACAAAGTTAGTTCCAATGCAGCGGTGGGCTAAGTAATGGGGTGTTGATGGTTCTGATCCACATAGTGCAGTGATGCATCAGATCTGCTTGGGTTTGTGCCTCGCAGCTGAGGAGATGCAGCAGTTCCTCTAGACCCACAGAAACTAGCAGAGCACCTTATGCCCACTTCCAAAGATTGAAGACTAGGATGACCCCACTTGGCAAGCTAGGCTCACACATGGCACACCCTAGGTGCAGGAACAAGGTTGTTGGAAGCTTATTGTGTCCCTGAGGCTTCAGATCAGAATGCCAGCAAACTAGCCCTTGGTGTCACTCTAGGGTTCTGGGTTCAAGAGATGCAGGTCAAGTCCTTCTCACCCAGGCAAGAGGGCAGCAGTTTAGCATAACAAAGCAGCAGTTCATCAGGGTAGAAATCCTTCAGCGGCACAACAGTCCTTCTTCTTGTTAGAGTATCCACTGGTCCAGAAGTGTACTGAAGAGTTGGTATCTAAGGTCCAGTATTTATACCAAGTTGTGCCTTTGAAGAGGGAGAGAAACTTCTAGAGATTTCTGTTTGAAGTTAATATTGTGACATTAAATGGGCCGACTTGATGCCAAGTTCGACCACTATGCAAGACACATCAACACATTTGAAAATTTAACTAGAACAAACTAATTAGATGAAAAGTCCGACCCCTTGGGTGGAGCTGTCATACCTGGTGCGCACCTTCAGCACGTAGTGTTTGCCCGCTAGGAGTGCCATTTTAAGACACTGTGGGGGTCATTATGACCCCGGCGGTCGGCATTAATATGGCGGTAAGTACCGCCAACAGGCTGGTGGTACGTACTGCCATATTATGACATTGGTGGGTTGGCTGAAGCCAACTCGCCAATGTACCACTCCAACCGCCATGGGAAAACAGCCGCCGGGCTGGAGATACCCATCTCCAGCCCGGTGGCCGTCGCTGTTCCGCCTGCAGGATTATGACCCCGCCTACCGTCATGGATTCCGTGCCATCCGTAACGCCATGAAAACCATGGCGGTAGGCCATATCAGTGACAGGGAATTCCTTCCATGTCACTGATAGGGCTCTCCCCCCTTCCTCTCCAGGTATCTCCCCACCCCCCCACCTCTCCAAAGCCTCCCCCAAACATTCATGCTCCCCATTCACACACACACACACATACACACACCCATTCCCACAAGCTTCCACGCATGCATACATTAATTCACAAACACATCCACACACACTTTCAAGCATACACGCAGACACGTATTCACATCACACAACATAACCGTACTAACACTTCCATACATGCACACATGCATCCAACATGCAACACCCCCCGCATCCACGCACACACAAACATTCACACATCCCCCACACACAGACACGCGACACCCCCAACCCCCTCCCCTGTCGGAGACCCGACTTACCTGTGTTCAGCAGCGCCCACCAGCAGAACACTGCCAGGCCGCATTATTGGTCATAATACGGCTGGCGGTGGTCGACTGGCGTGGCGCTGCTAGTGGCAACAGTGCCACCTTACCGCCATCCACTGGCATGGCCACAGCTGGATTTCCACCCTTCTTGTGGCAGAAATCCGGCTGTGGTCATAATACGGCGGATGGCTGGTAGCCGCGGCGATGGTCTTTTGGTGGCCGGCTGTAGGCGCTTTTTACCACAAGTGTCAAAATGAGGGCCTATTTCTGGTGGGGTGCAGGATTGGCTATGGTGTATGAGAGCCTATGCGTAACACATTGCTTATTGTAATACAATTGTGGAATTTACCTGAACCGGCTTATTTGACGCTGTGTTCAACCCTTACATGGAACACATTAATACATTGCTTATGGTGAAACAGGTGTGAAACTGATTAAAACCGACTTACATGAGGCCATGTTGGACTGTCATACTTGGTGCACGCCTACACCACATAACCATTTTTCACTAGAACTATCAGTTTTAGACACTGTTCCTCGTGGGGTAAAGGACAGAAACTGTATATAAGAACTTACGTGGTCCACATAACATGCTACAGCTTTGTGACTTATTGCCATGTGAGAACACTACAGGACTAGAGACCACAGGTACTTGAGTTGACCCTTAGCTACTTTAGAGACTAGAATTAAGCTACCCATATATATCAGGGACAGTGGACATTACCTCAACTGAGGCTGTATCTAGGGATACCCTGGGGTACAGACACTCAAGCATTTTTTTCATAGCTTCCACAGTAGCTCCTTTCTGTGTAGAGGACTACCAATTATGTTTCTTCCTTTATGTTGTAAACGGCTAGCACCGTGTTGGTGTATAGTAGCAATGTTTATTTTCTATCCTCCATTTAACCATTTGACTAGATGAATTTATTTTTTTAACCACGCAAGCCCGGTGTTATCCCCAAAGGGCCCATCCTTCTGATTCGAGGAAGGTAAAAGTCACCCTATCTGTCATAGGACATCTATTTAGTGACACATAGTTGTCAACACTTTTCACATTCCTTTGAGCACCAAATTTGTTTGAACTGGTTCCACTGTGATGCTTGACACAAATTGACACTTGACCAATTGTACTACTTGTCAAAATTTGTATGAGTAAGGAATTCTTCTTACTCCATTTCCAGGTTCCTGCTTGAATTACCATATCAACAATTAATCATATGGTATGTGTCTACATGACAGTGAGGATTAGATTGTTTTCACATATGTCCTGATAAATCGCAAATAGATCCTTAAGACTACCAGAATGAGAAACATGCTGACTAATTTTTGGAACTACCAACACTTAACTTATTATGTTAGTCCCTAGATTAGTGGTACATGACACATAACTAGACCTACTTGGAAGGGAATTAAATCATTGTACCTAGCTTCCCCACCTTCTTTGTTTTTAACCTTGACAGGGGTTCCATCTTCATAATAAAGGTCGGTCCTTTGGATCCTCCTAGTCAATTTTAACAGCTTTTCCACCAATCCCAGATTCTTGCACACACCATCGACAATAAGTTCAAAAAGATCTCCGGCAAAGAGCCCCCTTGAGGGGCCTGTCAGGCATTGCAGTGCTGGCCTGACGAGGAGCATAGCCCAATAATGAAGCATGTCACCAGAAGGTGAGTGAGGGCTCTTGTTCCAAGTACATAGGGCCTGATTACGACCTTGGCGGAGGGGATTACTCCATCCCAAATGTAGCAGATATACCGCCCGCCGTATTACAAGTTCCATTATATCCTATGGAACCTCCAACACGGCGAACAAGCTATCCATCACATTTGGGACGCCAGGGGGTAATCTCCTCTGACAAGGTCATAATTAGGCCCATAATGCTTGCAGGGACTGGCTGACTTCTCCCTTAATTGGTAGTGCGGGACCGCATTTCCTGTGGAACTGTGCATTCTTTTTTGTTTTCCTTTTGCAGTTCCCAGGACCCTGCCTTCCATATCCTGGCTCCAGACTTACTGCAGGCGGTATGCAGCCCTTTGTGCAGAGGCAAGACACAGCTTATTTAAGTGTAAGTGGGGCTGTGCCGAGCTCGTCCCTCCCACCCTGTCAGTGATGGCCCATCCAGGCACATCTAAGCTCCCTACTGTGTGTGGCTTTCTAGGGTGAATATACAAAGCTCAACTGCCAGCTGCATCCAGTCATGTAACCCAGATACAGGTTACAGGCACTAAATCGCTAAGGAAGGATAATCCCAACTTCCTAAAAGTGGTATTTTAAAAATTGTTATTTAAATCCAACTTCACCATAAGTAAGGATTTTATTTTTACAATTCCAAAGAAACCAAACAAGAACTCTTTATCTGTTACCATTAGGAAATTATAACTTATTAAATGTGATATTAGCTCCAATGTTAGGCAATGGGAGAGGTAGACCATGAAGTAGTGAAAAACGAATTTAAGAGTTTTTGACTACCAGGGCATGTAAAACTTACAAGTACATGTCCCACCTTTATAATACACTGCATCCTGATATCTTGGCTGTCCAGGGCCTACCCTAGGAGTGACTTATTTGTATGAAAAGGGAAGGTTTCGACCTGGCAAAAGGTTTACTTTGCCAGGTAAATGGCATTTAAAAACTGCACACAGACTCAGCAATGGGAAGCCTGAGACATTTTAAAGGACTACTTAAGTAGGGGGCACAGTTAGTATTGCAGGCCCATTAGTAGCATTTATTTACAGGCCCTGGACCCATGTAGTATCACTTTCCTAGGCGCTTACAAGTAAATGAAATGTGCCAATTGAGGATAAGCCAATGTTACCATGTTTTTAGGAGGGAGGACATGCACTTTAGCACTGATTAGCAGTGGTTAAGTGTGCAGAGGCATTAGGCCAGCAAAAAACAGATGAGCAAAAATGGAGGAGGAAGGCAAAAGGTTTGGTAGAAGACTACCCAAAGGCTGACAGGTCTAGCAATCGTCCCTTCCCAAGTGCAGTACCATCTCTTCTGTGATCGTTTTCATTCTGTCAGTGCCTCTCCTCCTACCTTTGCCGACCCTCAGGATGTGTAGATTGTAGCGCCTCATCTCATATGTTACTTGAGCCAGCTTTCCCCTGTCATACATAGTCTGTACATGACAAAATCTGATTCTGGTCTTGCACTGTGCATACATCACGAAATCTGATTTTGGTCTTGCACCTTGCACTCAGAACTTCTGTCATCCAGTGAGTTGTTTTCTTGAGGGTTTGACTACTGTCAATCATGCCGAAATTGGGTTTTTGATTGAGGAGGATCAAAACCCCTCTGACAGTACAACCACAATCCTTGTCAGGGTGAACCACAAAAGCCACTAAATTAATCTGTGTTTAACCCTCTGGTAGCTTGGCGCGAAAGCAGTCAGTCTTAACTTAGAGGCACTGTGTTAAGTATTTATGCAGCACACAAACACCAAAAAAGTGAAACACAACACAAAATATCCCACACTGCGATTATCCAATTGAGCTAGACTGGGACAAAGGCACAAGTTCAGGCCGACCACGGAGTAGGTGTCAGCTTCAGGAACCAGGTTAGTTCTGCTGAAAAGGTACCCTCTCAAAATCTGGCATGCAGGTCTCAAAATATTAGGACTTGACAGGAGCTGATCAAATTATGCCATCCAAGGGTCTAGGGCCTGGAGAGCCATCTCTTGGGGATAAAGAAATGACTCCAGCAGAGGCTAGCAGGGGTTCGCCTGGAATGAAGGGAGCAGGTCCAGTCTTCCTTCTTACAGAGCAAGTAAGGCCTTAATCAGCAGGGCAGTCCTCTGGGGAACAAGTCAAACATTAAGCTGCAGGACAGTCCTCTGGTAGCATCAGGATATCCTCTGAAGAACAAGGCAGGACTTAAGCTAGAGGCTGTCCTCTGGGGAACAGCACAGGCCCCAGGCAACAGGGCAGGTTTCTGGGGAACAAGGCAGTTCTTCTTCTGTAATATTTGCAGATCCAGGAGTGCACTGATGGGTGGCTCAAGAGTTCTAGTATTTATACATGGTACCACACTTTGAAGTGGGAGAAATCTCTGGTTCTGTAGGTTCTCTTCTTCCCCTGCCCAGGCTCTGAGAGGTCTAGGGTGACAAAAGACTCATGTCAAATTCCTATTCAATTCACCGGAAAGCAGCCCCTTGAAATGTAAGTGTGCCAGAGAACACTTCCACCCCTCCCATCCTAGAAGGATGGCCCTCTCTCAGCCACACTCAGGTCTTATTGTTCACTTTCTGGGCCCAATACATATTACTGATGAGGAAGCACCAGGCTGCTGGAAACTCCTAGAAGGCTTCAGAAAGTTTAGGGCAGGAAAATGACAACTTTCTAAAACTTGCATTTTCAAAATTGTAATCTAAAATCTGACATTAGCATTAAAGATGCTTCTAAATTATAGTGCATCTGAGTGACAATAACATTTCTACCTGCTCCCAATCAAAAGTTAACACTTGTTAAATGCAATAATGTAGCCAGTGTTACTCTGTGGGAGGTGTAATCCTTATAGTAGTGAAAAACAAATGTACGAAGTTTTCACTACCGGGACATGTGGAACCTAAATACACATCCTCTTTAAATACAATGCTTCCTGCCCTGTGTGCTATTTAGGGCCTGCTTTAGGGGTGGCTTATATGTATTAAAAATGAAGGTTTAGGCCTGGCAGACGGATTATTTTACTAGGTCGAATTGGCACTGTAAAACTGTACTACAAGCTGCAGTGGTTGGCTTGAAACATGTTTTAAAAGGGCACTTGTAGTGGGCAGCACAGTGAGTGCTGCTGTCTGCTAGTAGCATATAAGTTGCAGGCACTGGGTACTTGTGGTACCATATAGAAGGGACTTACAAGTCAATTAAATGTACCAATCACGTGTATGACAATTGTACCATGTTTTAGGGGGAGATCACAAGCAGTTTAGCACTGGTAGCAGGGGTAAAGTACATAAAGTCCCAAAAAGCCAACAAAAACAGGTTCAGAAAACAGGAGGGGGTATAGCCAAAAGGTTTGAGGATGACCCTGCAGAGAGTGCCAAGTCCAAAACATGCATGTCTCAGAGACATAGAAACTCCCTTTTGCCCAGACGATTTAGTGGTTATTGCTGCTGTGTCCATAACAAAAATATTTTATTGTACAAGGTGTTTATCCTTGTACCCAGTCCGAAACCTGGAGGACCAGTGGATCACACGTTTTCTGATCTCTACTCTTTCTCGGGTTTAGGTGACTTGGGAGCGTTATGGCCTTATTTGGTCTTTTATAATTTATTTATAAGAGGACACGTTAGAGGTTCAATGCACCTTTTGACTTCACATAGAGTGAGTTCAACATATACACAATCCTTACTCAATCTGGCCAACAATAACATAACATTGTTCAACAAGTCAATTATCAAAATCTTTAAATTTAATTTTTTTTACCCACCATTACTCATGTGTCGAGGACTAAACACGCCTTTTAGTAATATTTTGAAAGTATATTTCCCTATATTAACAATGCTAATATCACGTAAATTAGTCTCAATACCAAATGATAAATGTATACAAACAACACTGGCTGACCAAAGCTTTTAAACAACCTCAATTTACCTAGTGCATTGATGAATAAACATTCAAGGGTTACAGCACAGATTAATAACATCAATAACTGAACAACAGAGATAGAATACATCTAGATTCAACAGGAAAACAGAATCAACTCTTTGTTAATAACATTTGTCAACACATTTGGGCATACTAACTAACCCTCCAATTAGAATAGCATGTTTGGGCTTCATGCAAAAACAATTTAGTCTAAAGTTAATTTGGAAAACATCTAATTAAGGCTCTATCAAAATAGCGGTTGGTACCTAAAAGAAGAGAACGAAAATCTGAAACAGAAACAATAGCATTCCGTTATACCTCTCCTCAATGGGTCAGCAAGCTGCGATTTCTCTTTGTCAGTTGGACATCCATCTGGGCAGTGAAAGGGAATGGGTCAGCCATGGCTGGGCTCTAAGTTAACTGAATCACTAAACCACTAAAAGGACATCAAGCTAAACAGTCAGCATTAATACAAATACTCTATGAGGATGGTTGTCAAGCTAAGGAATCAGCATTAACGCAATTTCTCTATAAGGATGGTTATGAGAGAAGGGAACATCGGGAACTGCTCAGCTCCTCGAACGGGACCGCTACGGGTAAAGAGTATGGGACAGAATGGGCTAAACTATTAGACAAACGACAGGGAGCAGGTTCTAACAGGACTAGAATGGAAAAGCATCTGCTCCCTACACTAAAGAACTGAACTCTCTCTGCCAACTGTGGTCTGGATATATCAAAATTCATAAAGCATTTTCTCACGTCGTCATTGATCAGAAAATCATACGTTCACAGTAGAACCAATAAAAACTAAATCCTAAATCTAAAATATCTCTAGACAGTCTTTCACATGTCGATGATTGGCTCCTCTTCCCCTGTTCCCATCGTCAAGTTTGTCAGGTAACTCTTTTGTAGCAATCCTAGCTCCAGTCGGTGTGGCTATTGTCCAAGCCTGGGAATGTCTTTGTCTCACAAATCAAGTTTACAAAGTAACAATTTCTAGTACAGCACATCACCACAAGCAGTTCTCTTGAGAAAGTTAAGACATGTACAAATCACTTGGTCAGTGCAGTGTGAACAATGAACAATATTAATTCTTTGCTTTCACAAGACATTTACGAACATTTATTGGACCATGGAACTTAACGTGAGGCTTTGTTGACTATGCCCAAAGCTTGAAATGAATCAAAGTTAATATTATTTGAGAAAATACATAACATTAAATCATTAGTATGACCCACTAATTCATTTTATTCTACATGTGCACATTATTTAAAATATAAATGTGAAATCATTATTAGTTTTTACACGCAAAATGGTGGCCACTCAAGTGGGCACGTTCTCCAAAACACAACATTATTTTCTATGTTAGCCTAACTCATGAAATTTCTTTTAACTTTTAATCAATACAAATTTATTGGTAGTTATTTCAGTTTTCACAGACTCTGCCAGAGCACTAAGCTCCCACCGGCATAGCTCTCCAGGTCACTAAGACATGCAAGCCATTCTACCACTTCAAGGTGACAATCTTCCAAGGAAGATATGCCTTGCAGGTTTTTTTTTACTGAACTCCCGTACCTTTGAACACCCAGTATTAACCATTAGGAAAGGAGCTCCTAAGCACTCCGAGCTGATATTCGAAAGCAGGCAGACTGGGCAGTAAAGTGTGACTACGACAATATGCAGAATGATGGTAGGACATCAGAAAATGAACTTTGCACCTTGTTGCTTGAAATTAAGCATAATTTGTCTCCAATGAATACTAAAATCAACAATTTGGTTGATAGGATGACTGGAAAAGAAGTGCCTCGACAAGAACAGTGAAAGCATAGATGATTGGGAACAATGTGTCTCTGCTGCTGAAGAAACTGCTGCTGGTAGAGAAGAGACACCTCTCAAATGGAGTACTATAAATGTGATCCAAGTAACGAATGAAGATTTGGAAGTGCTTTTGTGATATAATAACCTGTGCATTGTGGGGATACCGGAGACAACAGCTATGAATAGAGTGTAATACTATGAGAAGGGACTGTTGAAGAGTGTATTCAATGATGTGGTCTTCACACCCATGTGATTAGTGGAACATGCATAGAGTCACGCTTGAACAGATGCCCATTGATATAATAGCTAGATTGTTCAACTATAAGGATCACAATCGTATTCTGTGCTTAGGGAGAGAAAACTGTAAGCTTGTGTATGAAGGCAATGGCATATCCAGATAAACCTTCACAAAGCAGGGATACAGGCCCATAGTTATACTTTTTTAGTGCCGCATTTGCGCCGCTTTTTGATACAAAAATGGCACAAACCTACAAAATACAATTGTATTTTGTAAGTTTGCGCCACTTTTGCGTCAAAAAGCAGCGCATTAGCGGCGCTAAAAAAGTATAAATATGGGCCACAATATGCAATGGTATATCCTGTCAGACTGCGGATAACTGTGAGTACCAGACAGCACATGTTCAATAGCCCCAAGTAAGCCGCTTAGTACCTTCACATGACTTTTCAGAATCCTCCATCCCTTGGAAATGGTGACATTGCTCAACATATGGCCGGCCTCAGTGACAATGACTGAAATATATGAACGTACTCACTGTGCACTGGATGGCAAGTCTTTAGCTCCTTTGCTAATCTACCCAGAAGCTTGAGCCTCGTTATCTATTTTGTAATACCATTAGTCCTCTGGGTCTTGCTGCTATTTTTGTGTACAGCCTACGATCCACACAATCAGCTACTTGTTAGACTCTTACTCTTTTTAAATCTCTTTTAAGGCTGTATTTGCTCACCTAACTCAATGCATATTGGTTCTAAATCTGCTCTACAATGCTATAATGCTAGGGCGCATGTTCACTTTGAACAGGATTCCTCACTACACACTGGCCACCCGTAGAGAACTCCCAGTTTACTAACATACAATCTTTGAATGTTCTCTAAGCTTTATTTTTGATGTTTTTTCACTTTGTGGTTCTTACATTCATTAGGTTTGGGTGGGGGGGGTGGATTTATTTGCTCTCTCTGACATGAGGGTTATGTCAGAGTGGATGGGCATAATTCCACAGATGAGGTGGAGATGTCTGAATTGTAAAGTATGGGGCGAAATAAAAAAACGATAAATATAATAATATAAAATTGAAATATATTAAAGATATTTTAATGCTAAATATTTATGATAATTGCATTTTTATTTTAAATGTAGAATAAAATAAAAATGCTGCAGCACTGTTAAATTTTGTTTTAATTAATGGTAATATGTTAAAATAAATTAAACTTATTTTTCTGAAGTTTAAATAATAAAAAAAACATTCCAAACTAAAGAAATAGAATGCGGTTAATATAAACAACTAAAGAATAAAAAGGGATGTATGGAATAATGTAAAATTAATATCATCATTGTTTAGTAAAATTATTGTTACATCATTTTTAAAGTTAAAAATAAGTTATTAAAATATATTATAATTCAATAATAAATTTGTACTATTTTTCCATGTTTTAACATTAATTTGTATTCATTTATATTTTTAACTATTTTGAATAATTTAATTTAATTTAACATTATTTACTATGAGGTTTTATTTTAAGTCCCTACCTCCATTATTTTCTTTTGGAGGGTGCTGTAGCACCAGTGTTTGACCATATGTCATCCTGAATTATTGTTGTTTTTAGGTCAAACCTAGGCAGCGAGAAAGCGCTGTCTCTCGACATTTTGTAATCTACATCTGTGGGCTTGCAACACACCCATCTCATGCCCCTTTCTTTTATTCGTTCCTTGGCCTGCCTTTTAAAATTCCCTTAATTTCGTAGGTAAATGCTTTACGTTTGTCCAGCCTTGAGGCTGCTTTGTTACCGCCTTGGAGACTGACCCTGTTACATGGATTATTGCACGATCGACCAGATACCTTAGTGAGACGCACTACTTTTTTATTTTGCCTCGCCGCTGCACGCTGCATGTGTGTATGTTGTTTCTTCCTCTTCCTTGCTTTGGACATACCACTGCTTCTTTGTGGTGTCTGCGGACCAAGGCTGCAAGCTGGAGGGGGTACTATAATATTGGCTGCACTCAGAAACTTGCCCCATAAAGCTTTGCGGAGCATTTCTTTTTCAAAACGTTCTTCCTCATAGCTCAGCCTTTGGTGGTCCTACGACAATGGGACCACCACCAAACCATTCAGAAAGACATGCTCTTTCTGTCTCATCTCTGGGTTTCTATGCGAGGTTGGGGGGGGGGGAAACAGTAACCTCTCTCATCATTCAATTCAAAAATTTTAAGCTCTCCCATGGATTGAACTTTTTTCACAGTTAGGAGTAGTGTGTGTTTTAAGGGCCCTGTTTTTAATAGCATTGCAATAGGCTTGCTAGGCCTGAATATATGTAAGGCCCTGCATCCTCTTAGACCTACACATATGGTTACACTGCATTACTTTCTGACATTCTGTTTTTATGTCGTTATGCTCTCTAGAGGCTGACTATATGGTTATATCACCATCTTTCTTACAAATGCTGTTTTATTATGGTGTTCCCTAGGGGCTGTTCTGAGCCTTGCAATCAAAATGCAACAATATTCGTTGCACTCGGAAACTTGCCCCATAATGCTTTGCGAGGCATTTCTTTTTCAAAACATATTTGCCCATATCTCAGCGTATGGTGGTCCTACAACAATGGGACCACAATTAATAATGGGATGACCTAGACAGAAAGAGTGTGTTGTGCTCTGAAACCATTGAACACAACACGCTCTTTCTGTCTAGGTGATCTCTGGGTCCCCACACTAAGTTGGGGGGACCCCAAAATAGTAACCTCTCCCACCATTCAATGTCTTTTTAAGCCCCTTGGTGACTGGAGCTTTTGTTTTACAGCTAGGAGTAGTTTGTGTTTGAAGGGCCTTGTTTGTAATAGTATTGCAGTAGGCCTGAAAATATGTAAGGCACTATGACTTCTAGGGGCTGCATATGGTTACACTGCATTATTTTCTGCCATTTGTTATTATATAATAAATAATGGCAATATTTTTATTTTTTGCTGCCAATAGAGGATGAAAGGTAAATGGAAGTGCTTTAGTTCTATGCAGGGCCACTGGAATTATTGTGACAGAGAGGACCAAATTATGCGGCAGGGTTGACCAATTTATGTGTCCAGGCATGCATTTACAGCGCCATAGCTCTAAGTAAAGCAAATGCAAGCCCTTTTGCATTGCAAATGCTCGTTTTTGTTAGTGGTAACTTGCACTTTGTAGTTTATGACTACTGAAAAGTAATAAACTTACTCAAAATTGTAAACGTACTCAGAAGTGTGAGTTCCATTTGTGAATCTGGCCCCTAATATTTTCTTAGAAAGGAAAAAACATTGGAGGTTTAAAGAACAAAGTGAAGACAACTGTTGCATTAACACACAACAGTCTTGGTCACATTTAGGAATTCCATAAATAGCAAAATGTCTCAAAATATATTTTAGAAATATCTGCAGAGATGAAAATGCAGGCTTCAAAGCATTGTCCGTAGGGTTGCTGGCCTGTAACTTTAAATTATAAAAATGCACTGCTTGTGACAGGAAACAAAACAAAGAAAAAGCAAAACATCAAACCCCACATCAGGTTGGTCCAAACACTCAAAAGTCAAACAAGCATTTCTTGGCCACTGCCGCCAAGTCCAAGGATAAAGAGAGTCCCCAATGGGTGTTGCTCCAAGGAGGCGTTGCAGGCTGTGTGTTCCAAAGACGTGACGTGAAGAAGAGGCGTCTCCCAGCACAGCATGCGCAATAAAACATAGAATCCTATGAGCATTACTGACTGGTTGATGGGTGTTTAAACAAAATGCGTTACTAAAGACACCTATATCAAGCCAACAACAAAGTGGAACATAAGCATATCACCAGAGGAATAAACAGTAATGGAGAAAATAACCATTATCTAATGAAAAGGGTACTTTTGTCATTTGACCCATGGGTTGCCACTAGCAACCCCTAGAACTCCCTGTGCAACTCCTGGCCTCAGAGGTGGCAACGTTAGTGCCAGGAATACAGTGGCTACTCATTCGTTGGCTAGGCTTCCACCCATGGTTTTCTCACAATGTTTTTACACTAATAGTGGATAGTTAGACCTGGCATCCTTGGCTTAGTCTCCCTTGTCGTTTTTGCTTCTGCTTCCCATGTTTTTACTGTGTGCTGGACTTTGTTTTTGCTGGTTTTGGTACTCTGGGCACTTTCCCACTGTTGACCAGTGCTAAAGTACAAGTGCTCCCTGTTAAATGGTATGTGTAATTGGCTTTTCCATGACTGGCATATTTGATTTATTAGTAAGTCCCTAGTAAAGTGAATTGGAGGTGCCCAGGGCCTGCAAATCAAATGCAACTAGTAGGCCTGCAGCACTAGTTGTGTCACCCACATGGGTAGACCTGTTAACATGGCTAAGACCTACCACTGCAGTGTCTGTGTATGCAGTTTTAAACTGCCAATTCAGCCCACTTGCCAGGCCCAAACCATCCCTTTTTATACATGTAAGGTGCCCCTAAGGTAGGCCCTAAGTAAGCCCACGGGCAGGGTGCAGTGTATGTTAAAGGTGGGTCATGTACTGATGTGCTTTACATGTCCTAATAGTGAAATACTGCCAAATTTGGTTCTTACTGTTGCAAGACCTATCTCTCTCATAGGCTACCATGGGGGCTGCATTTAAATATCTTTTAAGTGCAGTTTCCTTTTGGGAGCGTGTAAAAATACATCTTTTAGTAAAGTTGGTTTTTAAATTGCCAGTTTGAAAATACCTCTTTTAGAAAGTGGGCACTTTATTGCTTAAGCCATTCTGTGACTCCGCCTATTTGTGTATTCCCTGTCCGGGTCAGACTGACAGTTGGGCTTTTTTTTAATCTCCACTAGACAGTGACACAAAGGGGAATGTGGTGTAGCCTGCATATCCTGAATGGTCATCTGGGCTAGAGTGGAGGGAGGAGCTGACACTTACACCTGAATAGCCTGTGCCTGCTCTCACACAATGCAGTCTCCAACCCCCTGGTGCATGTCTGGAGCTAGGCCTGGGAAAGGCAGGATCTTGTAAACAACAGAGACTTTACTTTCCAGTTTGCCTAATTCAAAGGCAGAAAGGGGTATAAGTAATGGATCCAAAACCCCAGATTTTCAGATTACTTCTGGAACCAAGAGGAATCTCTACCAAGGAGAAGAGCTGAAGAGCTGAAGGAGGAGTACTGCCCGTTTGTCTGTGACTGTGCTTTGCTGGGTTGGCCTGCAGTTGCTGCTTCTGTGTGAAAGAGGACAAAGAATGGACTTTGTGGTTTTTCCTGCTTGCAAAGTTTCTCCAAGGGCTTGGACTGAGCTTGCCTCCTGTTTTAAAGTCTCAGGGCCATCAAAGACTTCCTCTGCCAGCACCTGTACTCTTTGCTGAGACTCCTACCCTGCCAAGTGGTGCCTTATCCAGTTCCTGGGCCCTTGAAAGGTGAAGCTGGTAGAACCAAGGTGGAAATTCACACACAGGAGCAGTGCAGGGAAACTTTCAACGGATCACCTTCAAAGTGGTTGTAAAAACAATGCGCCACCTGCATCACGGCTGAAATCGACACACTACCTGCATCGCGGCTGGGAAATCAATGCTGCACTTACATCGTAGCTAGAGAAACGACGCAACACCCGTTTGCGGCTGCTGAAATCGAGGCAAACCCCATGCAGTGCAGATTGCCGTGTGGCCGGATTTCGCATGCAGCATCGCTGGGAGTCAAAATCGACATGAACCTGCCCAGACCCGATGTGCCCATCTGTAAATCGACGCATCGCTCTCTTGCTGGAGAGAAAAACAATGCATCGCCTATCCGACTGGAGAAGAAACGACGCACAGCTCACTTGCGGGTAAGGAATCGGCACATCGCTGACTTTTCCAATGCACGCTCGCCAGTGCAGCTTTTTTTTTTTACACAAACCAGGTACTTTGTGTAACAACTTTTTCATTGTTTTCTATGGAGTAAAAGTTTATTATTTTAAAAATTCTTAACTTCACTGGTGTATGTTGGATCTTTGTCATTCTGGTCTTGTTTGATTTAGATAAATATTGGCTATTTTTCTAAACTGATGTGGTGTCCATTTTGTAGTGTTTTCACTGTATTACTGTGTGTTTTGGTACATATACTTTACACATTGCCGTTGAGATAAGCCTGACTGCTTGTGCCAATCTACCAAGGGGGTGAGCAGGGGTTATCTTAGGTGAGTATCTCCCTTGCCCTGACTAGAGTGAGGGTCCCTGCTTGGACAGAGTGCATCACTTATCTTTACGCCAATGCACTATATGCCACTACACTGTACCACACTCTAATCTACTCTGCACCACTGCACTCCAGGCCACTCCACAATTCTTGACTCTACACCACTGCACTCAATGCCACTCTGCTCTACAGCTCTTCAATATATCCTGCACCACTCCACTTTACCCTTCACCACTTCACTCTACTCTGAAACAATCTACTCTACTCCATAACACTCTAAGCTGCTCCATTCCACCCTACGCCACCTCACCCTTTGCCACTCCACTCTATGCAATGCACTCTACGACACTACACTCTATGCTGTGCCACTCCACTCCACTCCATTCCATTCTACACTACTCTAATCTGGACAACTCTATTCTACACTGCTCTACTTTTCACCACAGCACTACACCACTTTACTCAAAGCTAATGCACTCTAAGCCACTGCACACTATGGCGGTTTACTCTGCCCTACTGTACTTAATGCCACTTCACTCTATGTCACTACATACTCTACTCCAATCCACTCCACTCTATGATGCTTTACTCCATTAAACTCTACTCCACTATACTCCACTATATGTCACTATTCGCAACTTCCTGTACACCACTCCATGCTACTTAACTTCACTATATTCTACATCACACTACTCCACTCCACTCCACTTCTCTACTCTATGTCACTCTAGTAGTCCACTCTACATCACTTCACTCCATGCCACTCTGTGCCACTCCACTCGGACACTCTATGCCACTCCAGTCTTTGACATTCTACTACGCTCTATACCATTCCACGCTATGCTACTACACTCCACGACAATCTATTCTGCTCTACACTACTCTACTCTACAACAGTCTACTCCACTGTACACAACACCCTCTGCTCCATCCTGCTGTACACCACTCCACAACACTGTATGCAACTCCACTCTATCACACCTGTCTTCCCTCTGACACTCTTCACTCTGACACTCTACTCCACTTAACTCTACACCACTCTACTCCACTCTACGCCCTTCTACTATACAACACTCTACTCCCTCCATGACACTCCACAACACTACTCCACCCCGCTCTACACCACTCCATGACATTCCACTTCACTCCACTTTACTCAACTCTACTCTATACCACTCCACGACCCCCTATGCCACTCTATAGCAGCCCCCTACTCTGCAACATTCTGCTTTGCAACACTCCACTCCAGTCTCCTTTACGCCACAAACTTTTACCCATGCTGAACAGCTGCCAATCTGGTGCACAACATTGCTAAAACATATTGGGAAAGCCAATAGCTCTTGCATAGTCGAGACCTACTGACTTTGCCAATGCTTGTTTTTTGATGGACTTCTTCAGTTCCACCAATGTTCTTGAGAAGTGACCATATGCATGCTGCAAATCCGACACTCCTGTTATTGAAAGCCAAGCACTGAGCTCTTTCTTCTTACATTAGAATTCATATTCAGACAATAACAAGCCATTTTCTTTCTACGTCTGTTCCCCGGGGGAGTGGGCTACATGGAATGAGTTGAGCTTATGGGGACAATGTTCATCACATTCGCACCTGTCAACCCACGGCTTGACTCACTGATGCTTGCCAGGGCTGTCAGAGCTCCATCAGATCCTTAAATGAACATTTCTCGTCGATTTGCAGCTGTCAAATTGTCAGTCTGTAACAGCTCTATCATTTAATACCTTTTTACGTTTATTTTTTCTTACGCATTTCTCAACAAGCATTTAGCCCGCCTACGAACATCAGGATGAAGGAGCGAGGTGGCAAGGGAGGACCAGGAGAGAAGAACGAATATTTGCACTAGGTTATCATCACCGATGCTGAAAGTTTCAAATGATAGATTTTAAAGTCATACCTATTTTGTTTTTATCCATCCGATGCACAGATTGCCTCGTTTTAAGTGGAGCAAATGCTAATGTATGGAATGTGCCTGCTATAGCCATGAAGCAAGATCCACTATGAGAAAACATCACTTAAACACCTAATTTAGCAGGCGGATTGCTGAATTATGGAAATCACGAATAGGCTAACTCAGCCACTCCTTTTTCTTTCCTTTTTTCCTTTTTACTTTCTCTCTTTCCTTCTTTCTTGTCCAAAGTCTGTCCTAAAGGGTCAGATTCATGCACATTTCTGCAATGTGTACCTTAAAAACTCTAATAGTGCTACGGCCTTCAGGGAATAATGCTGGTTACCTTGGTCCACAAACAAGTTTTTTTCAGTTAATCAACTGTTTTCAATATTAATATTTTACTTACTATAACTGTTAGAAATGGGATCTCTAGTTGGTGGTGGCTTGAACCCTGTCCAAGTAGAGACCCTCAATATAGGGAGCAACACAGCTAAGATAACCCCTGATCACCTATTTGGTAGTTTGGGACGAGCAGTCAAGCTTATCCCAGAGGCAATGTGTAAGGTATTTGTACACACCCAGAGTAACACAGTAAAAACACCACAAAAGTACTCCACACAAGTTTTGAAAAATAGCCAATATTTTTCTGAGTAAAACAAGACCAAAACAAAAAAATTCAACATACACAAGTAAAGATATAGATTTTCAAAGATCAAATCCTAGTATAGTGCTTAGAAACACAATAGCTTTAACTGAGGCTATCAAAGCGTCTTGACAGAGTTTGCTTCCAACAGCCAGATGCCACTCTGTCATTCACGGAGTCGCACACACCCCAGGTACAGTACCTCAGAAAACTATGAAGAAAACAAAGACGCTGCACGGAGTGAGGGAGGTGAGGCATTGCTGGAGCCGGTGTGGTTCCTCATTGCTACCGAGGTGAGGTGTCGGATCCTTTCTGCTAGGCAGGGGAGGTGAGGCATCACTTCCTTGCGGTTGCAGGGGAGGCAAAAAGGCAGGATCGATGAATCCAGCAGGTCAAGATGCAAGGCATCGACCTTGCGGTTTCACAATCACACCACGAGGCCAGAGGTGCTGCAGCAGTATTAAAATCGGGTGCCATGGACTTTGGTGACACAGCACTCGGGACTCACTGTGTGGCAGGACTTCGGAGGCGCTGTGTGGCATCGGTCGCACTCTCTGCACTTAGTGGGGACCATATCTGCAGTGCAGGCAGCAGCGTGGAGTCGGCCTGCGGTGCCTGTTCCAAAGTCTCTCTGGAATCGATGTGCTTGTTTCTTCTTGGTTACACCAGAACTCACACCCACGGGCCCAGGAACTGGATTTGGCACCATTTAGCAAGTCAGGACTCTAAGCAAGAGAGCCCAGGTGCTCACAGATGAAATCTTTGATGTCCCTGAAACTTCTTAACAGGAGGCAATCTCAGCCTAAGCCCTTTGAGAACCTTTGGAAGCAGGATGTAGAAAGCAAAGTCCAGTCCTTTTACTCCCATAACAGAAGCAGCAAGCAGGAGGGCAGCACAGCAACGCAGCAGGCAGAGTGGCAGTTCCTGTTACAGCATCCACCTCTTCTTCCTGGCAGAAAGTCCTCAGTCCAGAATGATTCTAACATTGTGGTGTCAGAGGTCTAGTACTTATACCCATTTCTGTCTTTAAAGTAGGCAAACTTCAAACAGAAGCCTTTGTATTGCACACGACCCTGCCTTTTCCGCCCTGGCCCCAGACTCACTTCAGGGAGTTGGAAACTGCTTTGTGTAAGGACAAGCACAGCCCTATGCAGGCGCAAGTGTCAGCTCCTCCCACCACTTTAACGCAGAAACACAAATCAGGATATGCAGGGCACACCTCAGCTCCCTTTGTGCAACTGTCTAGAGTGAATACACAAACAGCCCAACTGTCATCCTGACCCAGACATGTATTTGGAAGACAGAGAGAGGCATAGAATGGCTAAGCAAGAAAATGCCCACTTTCTAAAAGTGCCATTTTCAAACTTACAATTTAAAAACCAACTTCACCAAAATATGTATTTTTAAATTGTGAGTTCAGAGACTCCAAACTCCACATCTCTATCTTCTCTCAATGGGAAATTACACTTAAAAGAAATTTCAAGATAATCCCCATGCTACCCAATGAGAGAGATAGACCTTGCAATAGTGAAAACCGAATGTAGCAGTATTTCACCATCAAGACATGTAAAACACACCAGTAGATGTCCTATCTTTTAAATACACTGCACCCTGCTCATGGGGTTGCCGTGGGCCTAACTGAGGGGTGACTTACATGTACTAAAAGGGACGGTTTGGGCCAGGGGAGTGGGTGCACTTGCCAGCTCGAAATGGCAGTTTAAAACTGTCCACACAGACAATGAAGTGGCAGGTCAGAGACATGTTTACAGGGCTGCTCATGTGGGTGGCACAATCAGTGCTTCAGGTCGACTAGTACAATTTGATTTACAGGCCCTGGTCATATAGGGGACAACAATACTAGGAACTTACTAGTAAATCAAGTATGCCAGTCATTGATAAACCAATCACCAATCCAATTTAGACAGAGAGCACTTGCCCTTTAGCAATGTTCAGCAGTGGTAAAGTGCCCGGAGTCTCAAAGCCAGCAGAAACAAAATTCAGCACAGGATTAAAAACAGGAGGTCAGAAGCAAAATGTTTGGGGATAACCCTGCAACAAGGGTGATATCCAACAATAAGGGATTAACAAGTCCTTTTTTTTTTTTTAGAGAATGTTGTTTAAGAAAAATATGCTTTTATTTGGTTTACACCTGAAAAAGGATGTAGCTTTCACAGTTTCCATTCCTATGGTTTTAAACTTGTCTACAAAAAGAAATATTGTGAAGCCTATCGGTCTAGCATTGTCAGTGTTTTCTGGTTGCCGCTATTGACTTTTCCAATGCTGGTTGTTTTTAAAATATTCCTACATTGGCAAATGCAAAGGTAGGTGTTCACCATCCAGAATATCAATTTCTTATGCTTTCAAAATGGCCACCATGATGAGTAACACATCATGGTGTTTTTTGATGGCCATTGTGAAAGTATACAAAATAATGTTTTCATGCTTTCATGATGGAGGCCACAATGTGCAATGTTGTCTGACGTGACACAATGGGGGGCCACCTTGAAAGTACAACAGTTAATATTTTGTAGAATATTTTACAGAAATTAAAATGTTCTTAATTTCAAGGTGTCCAGCACTTAGCATGATGCAGCATATTTGCCATCTTGACATTTTAAAAATCTATGGGCCTGATTTAGATCCTGGAACAGGGGGTTTCTCCGTCACAAACATGATGGATATCCCATCAACAGTACTACAATCCCATTATAGCCAATGGGGATCGTAATATGGGTTTGTGACAGAGTATTCCCTCTGCCAGGATCTAAATCAGGACCTATGTTTTCATACTTTTAAGGTGGCCACTGTGTTACATTGTGCAATGCTGTGTCATAGCATGTTGTGTCATGCAACACACTAGCCCTCTTCAAAGCATGAAATCATTATTTTCCATAGCTTCAATATGGCCACTAAGTCCTGTCATGCCACTTTACGTCAAGCAAAGTGGGGACCATCTGTCAAATCTTGCACCATTGCTGGTCACCACTAGTGGTTTGCCAATGTTGGCACATTTTAAATGCAATTTTCATTGACAAAGCCATTAGCGGTCCTACCTGCATGAAGCACAAGAGGTGCAGCATGAGGTGGCTGGTGGGAAAGGGCTGTGGTAGGGGGTGAAGACTAGAGAAAGGAGGCACCAAGAGGCACAGGAAAGTCCTGCGTGACTACACCCAGGCATCACCAAGCCTGCTATCTGGCGCATTGCGTGCTAAGGAGTCGGTAAGCACATCTGCAGCCTCAGAACTCCTAAGAAGATCAAAAGGGAAAGAAGGGGTTGGGGAGATTCCAGCACATAGTGTGCTGAAGAGGAGCCAAGCACATCTCTGACCTCACAGCACCCCGGTAGAGATGTGCTGCATGTATTTTAGAGGAAGAAGCACAACATACATTTGCACAGAGAACTAAAATACAAATAAAACAAGAATACAAATAAAAACAGGTCCACTACCTGAGCAGTAGAAGGATACAACTCAGCTAGTCAAAAGTGAGGGTAAAGGAAAATTGTTTCAAGGGATGACCAAGCACAAGAATACAGAGGAAAGCCATTCAATACATAGCAGCTAGCAATAAAATAGACAAGAAAGCTGTGCAATCAACAGCAGGGGTTGGTCTATAGTCCACTCAATGCAGTACTGTATTCAGTGCTGTCTGCGACATACAGCACTGAAAACATCATTATGAAGTGTCTTATAAGAAAGGAATAAAGACCTCAAGCAAAGGACATTGTGTCATGCTGATAAAGGCAAATAAACCTAGGACTGCTTCTTCGCATGATACATAAACATTGCAGTAGTTAAGGTCTGCATGTGTGTTAGTCAGTAATAAAAACACTCTACAAACAGCACAGGGTTTAATGTATGCATGTGTGTCTATGCAAAGCCTGTGATAGTGTAGTGCCCAGATACAAATGGTGCAGTGTTTTTTGTCTGTATGGATAACTGTTTACACTACAAACACATTACAAACTGTGCAGTGCTTACATTACGTATATGTATGTGTTCACCTAAATTAAGAACACATCAAAAATATACTGCAGCAGTTTCTCTATAAATTTGTTCCAGCTTAAATTCAATCACTTCATTGTTTACGGTAGAGGTGTTCAGAATTTGAGTAATTTGCTTTTGTGTAACTAAGTGGAAATGGCAAAATTATGCAAATATGCATAAATATGCAAAAAACAAAACTGGCATTTGGTACTGCATTTTAGCATGAAATAAAGTGGATGCGAGGAAGTGCTAAAAAAATTGTACAAAAAAGCAAAAGCACTAGGAACAACAGCCATTTGTGCTCTGCCGCTTACATTGTTCCTGTGTTTTCATGGTGAATTTTTACTATGAACGATACATCAGTAATAAATGCTTACCATGAATGTTGCATAATTACGCAGTGTGGCATAATAGCGTAATTTCAGGAATTTCTCTCAACAACTAACATGAAATTATGCTAATCATGTCAGCGCAATGCAGATTTCCGAGGGAGTTGAAGGCCTCCACCTCTTCCAGTGCATCGCCTACAAGATTGACTGCAGTTGCGCTGGTCATGTTAGTCTTCAGGATCTTGCAGTGTCATAGACAAACACGACGGCACAGACAACTATGTCAAGGCAAGAGTTGGCAAAGCAAAGGCTTCCTTTATTTAACCCTAGATCTGGAGCTCTAAGGACCTAACGCTGGAAACTAAGATCAGGCTTTTTATATCCAATGTAAAATTGGTGCTTTTGTTTTGGGCAGAAACGTGAAGGACAACAGTGACCACCAACAACAAAGTCCAAACCTTCATCGGCCTCTGTTTGAGGAAAATTCTCCAAATCCGCTGGCCTAACACCATCAGCAACAATGACCTAAGGCAGCAGACTTTCTGACTTCCTGCTGATGAAGAAATCATAAAAAGATTCTGGGGCTAGGTAGGTCACACCTTCCACAAGCCCACACCAAACGCCACCAGGCAAGCCCTAAACTGGAACTCTCAAGGGAAAAGGAAAAGAGGAAGGCCACGAAACACCTGGCACCAAGGACTCAAGGCTGACTGCAAGGAGATGGGCGATACCTGGAGTCTGAGTGAAAGAAAAGCCTAGGAAAGAGATGGCTGGAGAAGGCTGGTTGATGGCCTCTACTCCAGGAAGGGGTGTATACATAAGTAAGTACGTAAGTAATGCATATTTGGCCCGGGTCTAGTTAAAACTCTGCAAGTGTAGCAGCCTAGATTAAACACATGCAACAAATATTGCAGCGTTCTCTGCAGGAGGTGTATTAACCCACTGAGCTTTGTAATTTAGATTAAAAAAATCTCTGTCTGTATGGACTTTTACAGTGTGGCATTTACCCTGTGACTTTTCTGACTGGTAGCAGAATCTGAGACCTACAGGCTGTGCATGTGGTTTTATTCAGTCAGGCTGTGAAGGCACTGAATTATGGTTTAGAGACTGCAACCACTGAACTGTGCATTACTCCTGAAACAAAAGCATACAGTGTTCTTTTCTCTGTAATTTTCATTATTTATTCCCTTTGGTTTTTGATTTGTTTCATTATTTTCTTTTTACTTCATAGCTTTATGTTTGACCAATCAAAACCAATTGTCTGCCCCTACTTCTAAATCATTTTTGTCCTTTCATGTATCAGTTTATGAGTACTTGCTTTGTGGCTTCATTCTCGTTGTGTTTCCCAGTGTCTCAGCTTTTCTGTCCCCCTTGGATGCATACATCAGAACCAGTAGACAATGTCAGTGAATCTCAAAATACCATTGCTGGCAGCCCAATGTCAAGGAAGTTCTTTTAATAACACCATAAATCACAGGTCACTAAACTTCTATCATCCTAACATCATTTCATGAATGTTGCAGCTCGTGACCAGTGCACCCCAGCTGCCTTTAAGCTTTCCCCATCAGACAGAGCCACAATAGATGCAGGGCCTTTGAATGGAAGGCCTTCAGCAATGGCATATCTAGGGGGCCCTTGGGCCCCAAGAAAAACTTCTATATTTGGGGTAGCAATTGGTCGCTCGCACGTCTGGGAGATCTCTGGAGTATGGGATGGTAGATTTCTCTACTCAGTCTACCTCAGACAGGAGTAGTTATTTTTGATCACAGAGTAGGGACTCCTCAGAGAACTCACAAAAAAGCTTGGGGGGAGTAATACTCATGGTTCCCCCTCACTTCGATCTCTGTTGCCGGATGACCTAGTGTAAAAAAAAGACAATTAACCACCTGATAAAAATGAATCTATAAATATTTGTCGTTTTTTTTAGGAAATCTACTCATTATTGATCTCCCCTCTTTAATAGGCCCTCTTACACCAGTTTACACTCATTAGCAGGGTTTGTCATTCGTAGGGGCTGCTTTATGCACGTGCACACCTGGGCTGAAGGCAACCGTACTGTGGATAGGATGTGACTACGGGAGGGAGGTGTCATCTAATAGTTTTTTTAATTCGCATGAAGTGCTCAGACTCGAAGGCTTCATAGCGCTGTCAGAAAAAACATGGGTTAGGGGAGGCGAAGCAGAGCGAAAGGCAGAAAGTCTAACAAAATAGCTGTTTTTTAATAGTTTTTGTAAAAACAAAATTAAATATATTTTTTCTCAGATGCTTGGACACATTGGACCCTGTGGGAAAAACCTGGAAAGTATGGGGGATATTTACATCTCAGTCTGAACGTGCATTTATAGTTTTTGCTATTTACAAACATTCCCAGCTGTTTGCTTATACCGTTTCCAGGCGCACATCTGGGAATGTCAATTGACACACTTCACAGCCTCCTATATCCACTATGCATAATTTACACAGTGTAAATTTATACAGTAGGGAATGGAGCCCGGCTTTTGTATAAGGCATTTTCGACCGTAAACTTGCACATATGGCTGAAATAACCTTTCTGAATACAGACCCCTGGTTTTAGCAGTGATCGTGCCTTTTGTCTTCTTAAGAAAGAAAGATTGTGTTATCTCTGGTAAAAGAAGCCAGACTTGACTTGCTTAGGTGGGGCTGTGGTTGGGGGCTGGTGTGGAGAGGGGGGGTGGGGGGGAACAAGCAACGCACCCTTGTATCAGCAAGAGACTTGCCCAGAAGGCTTTGGTGAATTTGTGGCCAACTAGGCATCCACTGCTTAAAGACCAGCCCGCCTCTGCTATTGGCTGTGTCAGTGGGCGTGTACTTCAGGTGCTTCATTTAACTATTAAGAAGTGCATGAACAGACATTATCCAGATATTATTTCTCAATTTAATCTGAGCACATGACATTTATTGCAAATGGAGTTACATCTTTCTTGGCTCACTCTTACCTGTTTCCATCATTATCTTGGAATCTCTTGTATTTTCCCATGCCTCAAATAGTACTTTTTTTCGGTTGGGGCAGGTGTGCCTGTCAGTGATTTAGAACAGTTGTGCAGTGACCATTGGTGGCACTGGCAAAGCTAGAGACGAGGAAGGGTAGTGTCCATTCCACCTCCCGCCCTTCACAGGTCTAGGACAAAGATATTCATTTGAACCCCGATATTTGGCAACCCAATACTTACAAAAATCATATGGCTCCAATTGATCTAGCGGTTAGAGCACACACCCCTCACAAGAAATCAGTGGCGGCTCGTAGGAGGGAAAAGGGGTGGGACAGCGCGTGGCGACAACAACAAAAAATATATACATTTTTTTTTTAAATTATATTTTGATCCACTCCGGTCCTCTCCTCCACTGCAGGCACAGGCTCCCAGTCCACCCTGCGTCAGGACAGATCGCCCAGCCAGGGCACTCCAAGGCACAGTGGAAGTCTCTGCCTGCTGCACCCAACCCGGCAACACAGTGGCAGGTTTGAGAGAGCCTAGTGCGCA
This sequence comes from Pleurodeles waltl, assembly GCF_031143425.1. Lineage (NCBI taxonomy): Eukaryota > Metazoa > Chordata > Amphibia > Caudata > Salamandridae > Pleurodeles > Pleurodeles waltl. Next base: position 68,626,004 of record NC_090440.1, on the reverse strand, counting down.
TGTATGCTTGGCGGCGCAAGATGGCCAGCCAAACATACATGTGCACTGAGGGGGAGTGCTGTGTCCCTGTCTTTGTCCATGGCACCACCCCTTTTACAAGAAAACAATAATAAACATAGTTTATTATCGTTTTCTTGTCAAATTTGTGCTGTTGCTGCTGCTGGCGAGGGGGCAAAGCTCCTCCGTTGCAGCCCCTGCAAGTAATAATACAATATAGTAGAGTTGAACGGAATAAAAATATAAGCGCATAAAAGACTGGGGGCCTGATTCACAAATGTAAACTTACACTTGTGTGTAAGTTTGTGATTGTTTGCTATTCACAAAGGGATTTACGAGTAGCAATATCTTTACGAGTGTGGTGTCTGGGCACACAAAAAACCTATCTTTTTATAGGCAGAATATCCCTTCACACTTGTAAAGATACTACTCGTAAATTCCTTTGTGAAAGCAAACAATTGTAAACTTACACAAAAGTGTGAGTCTACCTTTGTGAATCAGGCCTTGAGTTTTAAATAAAAAATAAGCAAAAAGGATATTTATTACAGGAAATCAATAAGGTTGTACACAGAGAAAGCTATGCATGATTTGCCATAAAGGCCCAATACAGAATTGCAGAATAAACGTAATATCACAAAACCCCTAGTTAGGTTTCTCTAAGTAAAAATCCTTTGTGTCAGACTCATGTAGAGCACTGACGCCATAACAAAGCACCTATAAGGAAAATGGCAAAGTAACTAACCCCTATCAACTGCAAAAAGAATAAATCATACAAAATCTAAGATCCCAAAGTTTCACAGCAAAATCCACCTGTTAAAACATTCTGCAAAGTTAGCATGGCATGATTATGGTTAGGGTTGCATTTGGCAAATGAGAAACAACAACGTAATAATTAAAAACTATGCAACTATTCTGCACTTACCCAGTTCTTAAGGTAAGTGAATTCTTCCATTGCTTACTCAACAACTGCACTTCCGAGATGTATAACACAAATGAAACATTTCTCAAACAATGACTCATAAAAAGAACACACCTTCAGAAGAACTTCCAGCGGAAGTCCTTGAAAATTGGATACTTCATGGAAGCCTCATTCATGATACACAATGTCTAACAAAATATTATACATCACTAATAACGCTAATACATTGATGTCATTTGCTCAATGCTCTGCAGTTAATAGGAAAAAATGGCTTTCCAGTGGGACACTGATTGGGAGGGAGAATAAGGAGAAGCAAATTAAGAGATTACAAGAAACAGCGGCCATTTAAAAATAAAAATGGCATGCCACACGAAAATATGGCACTGCTATTCATGGCTAATCTAGACTTCCAAACGATCTAAGTAACTTGTTCCAGGTGCAAGTTCATGAGTTCATTGGTTACAACTATACCCATCATTACAACAACAACAAAATTCAAAATAATTTTCATGTGATAGTTGCACATTTTGCATATTTCTAAAAACACTTTAGCACTACTGCGATTCAATCTGTTCCAGGCTTTCATCCAGAAGAGTGTTATGCATCTACCAAAATCGAAATTAAACTCTAAATTCACAAGTAGGTTTAGTTGAGAGGAATTAAGGTCAGTTCTTCTCAATATATGCAGTTTTGCTGGAAAAAAAATGAATGCAGATTTAGAATATTTGTTTAACTTTTTTTTTATAATGAAGCTACAAGGGGGATATTTTTTAAGGGTAGACATGGAAGAAATGATAAATGCATCTATTGGGCCGGACATGTGTGCAATAAGCTCTTGTATATAGCCTTCCTGGGGTCTATATCATCCCCAGTGTTCAACTGATTCTTTTGGTTAAAGGATTTAATAAAGGGTGGAGATGTGAGGGATTAGCTTGCTTTATCCAGGAACCTATTGATTAGCTTTTTGCTCAGGTTCTTCTCGGTTTGGTATCCTCACAGACACAGTGGACAGAGGGCTCTTTGGAACGTGCAGATTGTTCTTTCAACAAAGTGGTGAAAAATGGGAGATGCCCTTTTAATTTCCGTAGGAGGAAAAGGGGAGGCTTAAAGTTAGGAGCGACCTCCTGGAGAATCTACAGTTTTATGTTTTGGTCTTGCAAATTGGACTGTGAAACTTGAGTGCACGAGGGGCCTCCCCTTGACCAGAACCCTACTTAATACTGTAGTGCATAAGAAGGATCGTACAGTATTAGAATGATTTAAGAGAAGGGAAATATGATTTTACGCTCAATTCCTTTTCCTCCAATCAAGGTTTCTAACTGTACTAAAAGGAAAACACCCCTTGAAAAGAGAATTTTGAAAGGTTTGTTCCTACCTTTTGTTTTTATACCACGCAAAGACTTATCTCAGTAGTGGTAAGGAAGGTTTCTGGAGTTTACCTTAATGATACTGAGAAGTGAGTCTGTTATGGACAGTTTACTTCACCTTCTGGAGAACCTAGTTTCTAGAACTTGTTCACTTAGGGAAGGACCAGGATATTCATAGGGATTTGTTGGTCTGTATATGATTCCCAGTTGCCAAAAATAATGCTAAGTGGACTTGTACCAGTCGTGTTGGACTGGTCAGATGCGCACTACTGGGTCCTTTTTTTAAGTCTAAATTCCCGGGGTGTAAATTGATAGGATTTGGAGTAGAACCTGTAAAGAGAACATATGTGGCCAAAAAGGATTCTCTTCTTTAACTGATGTGGTACCATGAATTTTGTGAACTTGGGTTCTGTGAAAGACCCCTCCAACCGCATTAACCAAGAGATTTAATGACACTGAGACTTGATGAAAGATCCCTCGGAAAATACATTTGAGAATATTTGCTTTCACTAGCTAAGAGCAATGTTGTGCTTGTCCTAGCATTGCCCCCTCTTCTTGTAGGCTACAGATAAACACACATCACAAGGCTTGGTTACAGCAGAGAGGTGGCATCTGGAGACGGCTGCAGCAGGGCTAAGGACAATGTAGACTGTGACTATTGAAGTAGTGTTAGACTAAACTGGAACCTGCTGGCATGCATCAGCTGCTTTTCCTAGTCAACTCACTTTGGTGGGCCCCACCCTTTCTTCCGCACACTCAGCCAGCACACCTGTTACCAATCACCAATGAGGAAAAAGGCCTATAAATAGGTGCAAAAGTAAAGTGTCTCAACAGCTTTTTAGAATGTGAGATGACCAAGACACTTCTTGTTGACCAGACCTGTCCCAGCTTTCCTACCTAGATTGCTTACGTATTTCTACTCTGCACTTCCCTTGTATCTGCAATAATGCCCTTCCACTTTAAGCAGAGTTCTCTTGATTGATTCCACTCCTGATCCAATGAAGTTACCCCTGGGTTTTTGTCTGATTGATTACAGTGGATTGCACGTGTGCCGACTTACAACCATTTTCCCAAGGGATTTATCACCATTTATCTGAAGTGGCTGGTGGGATACAGATTGTCAGTGGCAGTGCATTCTGGATCAGGTAGCTTACTTAGAAAACACAGCAGAGGGAATATGGGGTTGAATCACTAATGACACAATTCACATTCTACTATAAAGGCATTTTACTCATTATTGCCTTGTCTCATTTCAGCTCCCTCTGTATCACTGTGGGTTCCCTTTCCCCGGCGGAACATACTGCTGTCCAGTGTGATAAAACTGTGAGCAGTGGTGTTAGGTCTAACAGCCTTTGGTGAGGTCTTCCCCTGTAGTGTGGTTAGTTTTACGTATTCTTTGCGCTTTAGCTTCAGGCTTTAGGCCTTTGTGCATTTTGCCCTGAATATATTTTATTCATTTGTTGACAGCTTAGAGCCTCTGTGAACTCTGCTCTACATGCTTTTTATTAGGCTTCGTACTGTTATTTTTCAAATAGCCAGTTCTACGGTGTTGTTTTTTATTCATATCACACTGTTTTGCCTACTTCTGCACTGGAGTTCTCCATAACATATTTACTCTGTGCTTCAGTCAAGGATACAGTCTGGTACATTGCCGATAGACGTGGTAAGAGTTTAGACTTGGCATTCCTGCGTAGGGACATTTTGTGATCACGATGACATGTTAGTTATAAAATCACTTCCTTGTCCCAATACACGCAAGAGGGAGATTCCGACCAGGGAACCACAACTAGACGCTGACTGCCTCGTTGCAGATGCTGAACCAGATCACAGGCCTTTGCTCAGGTATGAGTGTGTCCGTCTCCCTAGTGATACAGAAAGGCAAGCTAGAAGCTTAACATGCTGTGCTCTAAATAGAACAAGCAGAGGGAGAGTAGAAACGGTTAGGAATTATGATAGCGTTATTCTTATGTTTTACTCTCCTGGTTACTATATCAATCCTACTATGTTGTATTGTTCTGGTTATTGCGGCTCACGCCTTAATATCTAAAATACAGTCGTTTTATTAAAACATTATATAAAACTTATACTGTCTTTGTCATTTGTATAGGAGACCATATTGTGAATGAGAGAGTTGGTTTGGATCTGAGTGACCACGACTTCCCTGAGAAGTTCCAGAGATGTCATGCGCTCGGCTGCCCAATCATTTCTTCCCCGTGGGAGAAATGAGGCACTGCTAGTTAGCCGGAGCAACAACCGGATTTAGGGTGACAGAGTTCCTTACACGTGGGTCAGACTCAGTCCCCCACACCGTTATCGATCCTGCTGCCTAGAAATCCAGTAGTCTCATTTAGGATAATGAGAGCCCACGCGACATGGCGCCGCCAACGTTTGGTCTGGCTCTAATGTTTGGGTCCGACTGACTCTCTCGGTCTCGTATATATTTTGACTCCTCGGTTCCGTATGCGGAGACGTCCGTGGGGCTGAGGGTTTCCGCCACCACAGGTTGGGTACATCCTATTTACTTAGTGGTTGGTTGTTCAAGCTTGAACTTTGAAAGGAAATACCCCGATATTGGTGTGCCTTCTCTGTCCTAGAGCTATTATTGTTATACTAATGGCGAATCCAGCTGTAGTAAATATACCGCTTAATATGCGATTTCCGCTCACGGGTCATCTGATAGCACATGGACTGACGGTCCAGGGGGGTCCGGTCACTTTTGTGGTGGACGCCCATGCAGCCTATAGAACAGAACTTTTTTATTCTTGGGTCGTATTTCCAGCAGCTGATGGGGGTACAAATACTTTTCACGAATACACAGTTGCGAATGCCCCTGGACAATACAGGGCTTACGCTTATTTAGAAATACCTTTATCTTATCAAGAACACCATAATTGGCTTGATGGCGCCCTCCCACATTCAGTAACACCAGTACGGTTAGGTCCGTTGAGTAATGATGGTCCGACCTGGCCTTTATTGGCTACATATACACCATATCCTGGAGTGGCAAATGTGGCAGTGGCTGAAGTGCGTCGTTTATATGTGGAATTAACTGAAATGTACAGACGATTAGTTCAGTTTGTGATGCAGACATTAAATACTAATGCAGCGCGTGCTGCTCCAGCTCATCCACATGCGGTGGTGCCGGGAATAAATCCGGCCACTGTACACTCTGTAATGGGCAAGGTACCGGCTAAACGTGAGGAGACTCCATTTTGGCTGGCGCAAAAAATTAATACGCTGGAAGCAGTATTTCCCCATACGGGACCTCAGGATAAGCATAGAATTTTGACGATGTGTTTGCCGTATGGGATGGTTCTTACGGTGGATCTTTGTAATACTTGGGGCACAGTGTTTGCCGGTCTCTATACTACAGCACACGGTACACCGACTTTGGCTAATTTGCCGGAGGTGCTTAAACAAATTCAGGATGAATATGGGGCTGCCCCTGCCTTGGATTTAGGCATGCAATTGATGGGTAATTTTGACGCGGTTTCTTCTATTATTTTGAGTAATCTCAAGGGGGAGGCTGTAGCACTAGCAGTGCGAATGCGTCTTCGGGACGTTCCGCAGATTAATCAGGAGCGGGAGCTTCCGAGAATAATAGCTGAAACATATTCTAGTATTGGTCCTGATAGCTTAGGGGCTCGACCGCAGAAACCACAATTGCAGGGTAAAAATAATAAGGATAATTCTAAGCAACAGCAACCTGAGGGTGCGAGAAAGCGCTGGGATAAGAAACAGCAAACACCTAAGAAAGATGGTGGGCAGTCTCCGCAACCGGAGACCCCACAAAATAAGTATAATCTCAGGAATAGGGATACTTTGAAGACGCCTGATAGATATCAATATACTGATACGCGCCAATCTCGTTCCTTTCAGGACTCCTCGGAGAAAAGAAGTGAGAGAGGTGGGCGGTCAGAGCGGAGGACGGAGTACGTGAAACCGAGACAGGATTCACAACGCTCAGCGGAGGTTTCTATTAAACAAGAAGAGAAACCGCTGCAACAAAAACAGCAGTTTAAAAAGAAGAAAGTGGCAGCAGTCTCAGTTAGACATGCCGCTCAAGAAGAGAGTTCTCTTGACGAACAAGACATGGGCGTTAGCGCTGTTAGACAGCGCGGCAGAGGTCACAATAGTTCGCCGGAGTCTTCTAGAGCATCTGGAGGCGAAAGCAACTGATGACTTCATACAAGTCGAGACGGCGGATATGCGAGTCTCTGATCCTGATCAAGTATATCTTGTGACTCTACGATTAGAAGGGGACATTGACCGCATTATACACGCCATCTTTTGGGACCATGTGGTGAAATCATATGATGTCCTGTTGGCCGAACAAGATTGGCCACCTGACTTTGTGCGCGACTGTCCGGTTGGGGAGGAGGTTATTGCGCCTTCCTTTTCACCACTTGTTCCGAGAGAACTAGCGGAGTCCTATAGTAAATCATGGGCTCTAGCACAAGCCCCCGCCCTATATAGAAATAATGTGGGGTGGGATAAACAATCACCTTATCATGTCATTCCCATTAAAGGCGAGCCACAGCCGCAATATCCTATTAAATTTGAAGCAAGGGCATCCGTTCGGAAAATTCTTACACAATTGGAGTACCAAGGTGTGATTGAGCCTTGTGTCTCGCCGATGAATAATCCCTTATTTCCGATTGCTAAACCGGACCATTCCTATAGGATAGTGGTGGATTACAGACATTTGAATAGTCATACACGCACATATGCAATACAGAATTCACATAGCGCTGCGCTTATGAATAATATAGTGCGTAAAAAATACAAAACAACCTTGGATATCTCGAATGGATTTTTCTGCCAGAATATAGCACCCGAAAGTCGGGACTATACCAGTTTCAGTGCGTTTGGCTCTCAGAAAAAGTTTTGTCGTTTACCTCAGGGGTATAAGAATAGCCCAGGACTGTTTTCGGCTCGTGTGACTGAACTTCTGCACGAGTTGGACCCTGATGCGTTATCATATGTTGATGACATTTATTTGACGGACGATGAGATTCTACAACATCTCAGTCGCGTATCGCGCATTGTTGTGGGTTTTGCTGATATTGGTTATAAGTTTAATTTTAAGAAATCGAAGATTGCCTTCCTCAGTGTTATTTTCCTGGGATATGAGTTATCGAGTGAGGGCAAGAGCCTGGCGCCACATTTTTTGGAGAAATGTGCTTTACTGCAGCCTCCTAATACGGTTCGGAAGCTCCAGTCTTTGTTGGGGTTTCTGAATTTTGGCAGAACTTACATTCCTGATTATGCTACACGTATAAAACCCTTATATGAACTGATTCGCCCGAATTTTTCAAGTAGATTTTGGACGATTGAGCATACACACATACTGCGAGAGCTGCAGAATGATCTCTTAGCGGTTAAACATTTACACACGCGGGACAATAAAACTCATTTGGTCATCAGGGTGATTCCTGGGGCTGTTGGATTTACGTATGTCACCTTTAATGAAGGGGAGACAGTCCCGATAGAATACAAATCTCACTTGTATTCTGCTGCAGAGCAACGTTTTGCACAAACTGAGAAAATTCTCACTGCAGTGCAGATGGCTGTTATTAAAGAAAGACCGCTGGCCCAGGATCAACGCATTGTTGTCGTTTCCCCGGTTCCGGCCTTAGAGGCTGTTACTAAAGCGAGTGTTCCTAATTCGAAGGCTCTACACCCGCGATGGATACAATGGGCTACGTCTTTGACAGCCACTGATGTAGATTATGTATTTGACCCTAAACTGCAGACTCAAGAATTTCTTCAATACGAAATAGAATACCCTGTTCCTGCTGGTACATTGCCTATTGACCAATATGAAGTGGTCATGTATACTGATGGCTCTGCGCAACCGGCGGTTGGGACTAAACAACAATATTCTGCTGCATGTGCGGTGGTGAGCGGCACTATGGAGGGGGAAGTGTTCTGCCCCCGACATACTTATACTAAAACCTTGGGAGATTGCACGGCACAGCTGGCTGAGCTCAAAGCTCTATTGTTAGCGTTGGAGCACGCGGATCTGGCACTTTTAACCTTGCTGGTCTGTGACTCCTACTACTGTGTGCAGTCTTTCAACGAATATTTACACTATTGGAAGATGAATGGGTTCAGAGATTCTAAAGGCAACACCATTAAGCATAAAATGTTGTGGGGTAAGGTTGCGGATCTGAAGGAAACGCTTCCTAATGTCCATGTTGTGCATACACTTGGACACCAGCGCGTTGGAATACACGTTGCTGGGAATACTTTGGCTGATGAAGCCGCGAAATCGGCAGTGGCTGTCGCCACAGTAGCCGCAGTGACTCGTTCGAGTTCAAAACCAGACACAGAAATTTCAGCTGCCATAAAGGCTACGGCTGATGGCACGCCTTTTCCTAAAGGATTTCCTTCGAAATATAGTTACTGCTTGAATGGTGCGCTACATGCTACTGTTACAATTCCAGGCATTGGTGTACGTGAAATTCCCAATAAAATTGAGAGACCTCGATTAATTTCTGCAGCGCATGAAGGGGTAGCATCTGCGCATGCTGGTGTGGCTGCCACAATTTCGCTTTTACAGGCCCGTTATTGGTGGCCTGGTCTCTATAAGGAGACAAAGCAGTATGTCCTTTGTTGTGACGTCTGTCAACAAATTAAAGCATCGTCGGCTAGACGCCCGCAGCAGACTCCTCTTCTGATATCAAATAGACCATTACAGTGTGTGTACTTGGACCATTGTGGTCCACTGACACCAGATAGTGCATACAAATACATATTGGTTGCTGTAGATTCGTGCTCCAGATTTGTGTGGGTCTGGCCACAGCGCTCGGCTGACACTCGGACTGTTATTAAAGATTTGCGTATCTTTGTCGATACATTTGCAGTTGCGGCTTTTCATTCGGACCAGGGCCCTGCTTTTGCCTCTAAGGCATTCAGGGACACCATGGCTTTGTTGGGGGTCCAACTCCAATTCTCGTCTCCATTTCATCCCGAGGGAAATTCTGTCGTGGAGCGTTTAAATCGTGATTTAAAGCAATCCTTAACAGCCAGGGTTATAGGTACGGGTCGTAGTTGGCTAGCCCACCTGTATGGAGTACAGAGAGCACTTAATAACTTGCCTAGAAGGTCACTGGGGGGTCGTACTTCATATGAGTGCCTGTTCGGAACACAACTGTATGTTCCTGATCTAGATGGTCCTGGTGTGGAGGCGGCAGATACGCCCTTTGACATAAATGATCGTGTCACTGTTTTGCAGGATTTACAACAATTTCGTGAAGATAACTCTTCTGCGAGTGCTGCCTCCTCTGGAATTAAGGATGAGCCAGTGACACCTACTGGTTGGATACCCAGGATTGGGGATCTGGTGCGTGAAAAGGTCGCAGTTAAAAAAGAATTCGGTCCTTCTTATCGAGAACCTGTCCCTGTGTTAGGGGTAAGCGGCACGAGAACTGTGATTTTACCGCCGCTGCGAGGGGCCAAAGGAAATCGCTTTGTTTCCATTGATAATGTCAAGTTACAACATGTGGCCGATTCTGCACAGCAGACCAAGAGGGACACCCAGTAGTTCCGGAATCCCTCTCACTACTGGGGATGAGGTCCCGATGCAGGTGATTTTCACCGACACTGTTTCCTCTCCGAGCTTGGGGAGGGTGGATGATGATCTTGCGATCGTTCCACAGACGGCGATTAATATGGAATCTTGTGATCAAATTGCTGTACGTTCTACTGATGTTTCTGAACATGTGGTTTATAGCGTGCCACGGCGGGAGCCTCCGTCTGCTTCTTCGTTCAGAGTTGCACCTTTTGCTAGAACTGCTTCTGGCTGCTTCAACGACGCTGATAATGATGGGTCCGGCTCCTCGTCTTCGATGTCTTCTGTCCACGGTCCACAACGGCTGCTTAGATGGCTTAAACGAACATATTTTGTTTTTCCTTGTAACTATTTTTGGCTATTTTTGGCCGTGATGACTATATTATTATGGTTGGGATTTGTGGTTACTTTTTTTCTGATAATACATGGTCATTTTCTTCCTGATCGATCTGACATTGAGCACGTGGAGACTGTGTTGAAACCACATTTTTCGTCTCATATGGTTCGAAGAGACTTGTCCACAGTGAACATTTCTGCTATACCAGTTCCGGATGGAATTGTGTGGGATAAAGTAATGTTTGATATATATGGTCCCACTGAATTGATTCAAATACCGTATGTCCTCAAATTATCAATGAATGATATTGTTATACCTGCCATTGTTTCTGATGATTGGGATGTGAAGACAGTAGATTCTATGCTAACGGATTTGCAATATTATACTGTCTATGACGATGAAGATGCTTACCAGTTTAGAGATAATCATGGTGACATGTTTTGTTACAACTATTATGGACACCACTTTATTCATAAAGCTAGTAGCCCTAAGTCCATGTTTAATTATGTGCAATGGGAATATTGCTCGACTCCTCCACAAGGGAGTTCAAAAACGTATTATGACAAATTTGCATATTTTACGGGGCATGATCCACGTAATGCTAGGTCCTACTATTTTAAAGTTACACCGTATTCTAATAAGCAAAGGTTATTGACTGATACTAAATTACTGTATTCTAATTTGTTTGTATCTAAACTGTCGGTCGAGGGATATGAATACTGGTTCAAAACTGTTGACTTGAAAAGTGTTTGGGGTACGAAAAATTGGCAAATGCGAGGCAGGGACACGTTATTTAGAGCATGTATTATCCCTGTACAGATGATTTTCCTCAATGACACAGTACAACAGACTAGCTGTTTGGGCTTAGCAACGATTAAGGAGTTAACTTTGCCTAGTATACCTGTCCCTTCTAAATTAACGAATTGGCAGCACTATGTGAATGCTACTTTCAGTGACTTTACACATTGGGTCCAGAATGGTACACTTAACACTTCATCGTTACATCCAGGCGGGTGGTTATTATGGCCTGTAGACACTAATATGTGTCATCAACGTTTTGTCACCTCTTCAGGGGGGTTCAGGATTAGTAGGGCAGACCCTCGTTACGTTTCACCAGAACATGCTGATGTTATAACTACATACAGTGTGGGGAAGCTTTGTCAGCAATGGTTGAAGTCCTCCACGCTGGATGCAGTTAAGTCACATCTCATGTTACTGTCTAATAATACTGATTTACAAGATTTTTTGTCAGGTCCCAGAGTACCACGGAAGAAAAGGTTCTTATACGAGGTTTATAATGAGATTTGGAAGCTTTCACAACAAGAGGCTGCAGCCCGGTTGAGGCAGATTGATCAAGAAAATCTGATGCGGACCTTGTCTGTTGTTGATAATGGCATGCATACCCTTTCTGAACGTGTTTACACGATTGACAGCATTGTTTACTCTGCCATTGACATTATTAAATTGGACATGTCTTCTTTATATCATGGGCAGAGTCAGACGCGGTCCATCATGCAGCTGGGTTGGACTCTTCAGACCTTGAAGGCGGGTCGCGTTCCATGGCAGCACGTTCGTGCCAGAGAGATCTTTATCTCTTTTAATTTGACTCGTCAACAACAACTGATGGCTAAAAAGGAAGCAACATATGTTATGTTAAATATTGAAAAATTAGAGAAACTGCCTTTCACGGTAGCTGAGATTCCGTCAGCTGAATGGTTGATCCATGGGGTTATTAATTTGCCTATCTCTACTTTGCAATTTACTTCGTGTTTGAAGCACATTCCGGTGGGTAGATATGAACTATTGGGAGACAGTTACATACACGAGGTGTGGGACCTTCCCTTTCAGTACAGATGTGTTAATGGTTTGAAGGAGGTTTTTCTTAGCGGCAGCGAATGCAAAGCTTCTGTCAGCCATTCAATGGTTTGTAAACAGCTGTCCTTGCACGGGGCGTGTAACGCTTCGATTGCTAACTTAGCTTGTTATCTGAAGGGAGTTCCAGTCCCGGTTATTAAAAACACTTTCCAGGTGCTTTCTAACGGCAGTTACATTGTTCTTAACAGCGAACGCTGCTGTGGCATGCGTGCCGGAATAGTTTACATCGTCGTTGTCAACAAGGCCGTTACGTGCTGCGGGAATGTGTTGTTTCCCCCCACTCAAATTAGGGAGGTAGCGGACATCTGGCCTCATATTGCTACTTCCAAGGTTGATTTCGACAAGTTGAGTCGGCTAAAAGCTTTATTGTTTCAAAAGCATGTGGCCCTTACATCTGCTAGCGAGACCTACGCACTTCAGGTGGCAAGGTCATCGGCGGAGATACAGTCCCTTTTGAATACTAACTTTCCGACTCACTTCGGTGAACTTGTGGGACGTATATTTAATGCATCCAGCACTGCTGGTATTGCACATTTTTTCAAAGTCGTTGGTATTGGTTTTGCTCATACCTTCTCTTCCATATTCGGTTTGATACCTTCGGCTATACATTCTATTTTCGGAAGCATTTTTGGGGGTTTCCCGATTACTTTGGCTTTATTGGCTGGAGTCTTGCTGTTATTGCTGTTTTTTCGCAATGGCTGTCCCGTCACGACGAGATCCTGTACTGCTGCTACCATCAGCGCAGCTGTGTCGTGAACGCATGATGCAGCATTTTGGAGCAACACTCCTGGGACATTTGGAGTACGACTGGTCTCTGTCATTCAGACCGGTTTTGGATTGTGTGCAACCCGTGTTTCGATGCCTTTGGTGCTCGTTTGAACATGCACTGGCTCTCTGTCTCTCATTGCAGCGCCCTCCAATGGTCGATACTGATCTGTTGATGTTCCCGATTAGGGCTCATTCCCAGACTTGTGCACTACGGATGCGCTTGCTTCGTGAGGCTGTTTATGAGATTCCCTTCCTGGAGGAAGATGGTATTGTCTCTTTCATAGGCCCTGCACGGGGTGCCGCCCTGAATGGTTTTGGGGCTTTGGATCACACCTGCTCCATGGTACTTTGTGGCGTGGATCTTCCGATATTGACATATATCGAAGTGGAGGAACTCCTGCGTTCTATTGCTTCTATCTAACGATTGGATTTTTACAAAATTGACACTATATTGAATTTGGTTTTATGACCATATGTTATCTAAATTTATGACTTTGTTGTCTTCTCACCTTGTCGAAATACTTGTTTTAGGTATTGTTTATATTTAGGGCATCCTTTTATATTATTGGAACCACTTGCTACCGACAAGGGGAGGGTGTAGTGTGGTTAGTTTTACGTATTCTTTGCGCTTTAGCTTCAGGCTTTAGGCCTTTGTGCATTTTGCCCTGAATATATTTTATTCATTTGTTGACAGCTTAGAGCCTCTGTGCACTCTGCTCTACATGCTTTTTATTAGGCTTCGTACTGTTATTTTTCAAATAGCCAGTTCTACGGTGTTGTTTTTTATTCATATCACACTGTTTTGCCTACTTCTGCACTGGAGTTCTCCATAACATATTTACTCTGTGCTTCAGTCAAGGATACAGTCTGGTACATTGCCGATAGACGTGGTAAGAGTTTAGACTTGGCATTCCTGCGTAGGGACATTTTGTGATCACGATGACATGTTAGTTATAAAATCACTTCCTTGTCCCAATACACGCAAGAGGGAGATTCCGACCAGGGAACCACAACTAGACGCTGACTGCCTCGTTGCAGATGCTGAACCAGATCACAGGCCTTTGCTCAGGTATGAGTGTGTCCGTCTCCCTAGTGATACAGAAAGGCAAGCTAGAAGCTTAACATGCTGTGCTCTAAATAGAACAAGCAGAGGGAGAGTAGAAACGGTTAGGAATTATGATAGCGTTATTCTTATGTTTTACTCTCCTGGTTACTATATCAATCCTACTATGTTGTATTGTTCTGGTTATTGCGGCTCACGCCTTAATATCTAAAATACAGTCGTTTTATTAAAACATTATATAAAACTTATACTGTCTTTGTCATTTGTATATGAGACCATATTGTGAATGAGAGAGTTGGTTTGGATCTGAGTGACCACGACTTCCCTGAGAAGTTCCAAAGATGTCATGCGCTCGGCTGCCCAATCATTTCTTCCCCGTGGGAGAAATGAGGCACTGCTAGTTAGCCGGAGCAACAACCGGATTTAGGGTGACAGAGTTCCTTACACGTGGGTCAGACTCAGTCCCCCACACCGTTATCGATCCTGCTGCCTAGAAATCCAGTAGTCTCATTTAGGATAATGAGAGCCCACGCGACACCCCCAAACATTTTTCCTTCTCCCCTCCTGTTTGCTGAAAATAATTTTTGTTGGCCTCATAACGCTGTGCACTCTACCACTGCTAATCCCCACTAATTTGCTTGTGCTCACCCCTTTAAACATGGTCAATTGGCTTACACCCAATTGGCACAATTTACTTAAAAGTCCCTAGTAATGTGGCACAACATGTACAGAGGGCCTGTAAATTAAATGCTTCTAGTGGGCCTACAGCAATTATTGTGTCACCTACTCAAGTAGCCTTTTAAAACATGTCACAGGCCATCTACTGCAGCTTGTGTGCAGTTTTAAAATGACAATGCAACTTGGCAAGCAAAATGTTTGCATAGCCTACACCCTCCTTTTGAATACATATGTCACCCCTAAGGTAGGCCCTAAACAGCTGATAGGACAGGGTACAGTTTATTTAAACACATGAAGACACCAGTCCATTGTCATCCAAGACCTCTTGGAACCTGGGCGGTGGAGGAAGGTAAATCCCAGAAACAGATGTTGGAGGGTGTCTAGAGGTTACTTCCAGTACAAAGGCTGGCCTGGGAATAATATTGTACCCTCAGACCAACTCTTCAGAACACACCTAGACCTGTGGAAGAATTCAGAAGCAATGATTTATACTCGGAGGACTGTCCTGCTGCTTGAGGCCTGTCTTGGTTCTTAGAGGACTATCCTGCTGCTGCCAGAAAACTGTCCTGCTGCTTGAAGCCTGCCTTGTTCTTCAGTTGACTTCCCTGCTGCTTGAGGTCTGCCTTGCTGCTTGAAGGAGAGAGGACCATCTCCTCGTTCCCAGGAAGACCTGAGTGACTCCAAGGGACAGGTGACAGACCTCTTCTTCTGTGCTACAGGGACACAACGAGCTCTGGAGGCCTCCCTGCAACTGCACAGCTGTCCTGCTGCAACTGGACCTTCCTGGACCTGCTACTGGACCTGCCTGAGCTCTCCAACCACCATACCCTACTGTTAGCTTTGAATATTATGTGCTGGTCCCCAGATGTTTCCTAAGAGGCTTACTCCAATTTCTATCAATGGAAGTGCATACCTTCCTCACAGGTGCCACCCACTGCATGAACTGATCACCAGCTCACACTACTCCTCCAGCAGGTTCTTCCTTTTTGGTTAGAGAAGATCATGAGTGGGTGTGTGAAAGCTGAGACACTTTAGCTTTTATTGAGTGTTGTGATGCTAGTTCACAAAACAGATAGACTCTTACTTATTATTGTCTATATCTGCCTTTCAAGCTGGGCCACAGTGACACTGTGACTGCCTTTCTCAGTCTCTGTTCTCTGTTCTCTGTCTTTCCAGCCCCCCCAGGTGCCTGTCTGTCTATTTCTTCTCTCCATCGTCTTTCTGTTTTTTTGCATTTTCGAGTCATCTCCCTCTGTCTCTCCCTCCCCTTTCTCTGCCTGTTCTCTTAAATTGCTGCTTGATGTTATCCTTCCCTACATGCACCTCACCATTTGCTTACACTTTATGTTACTCTGCCTTTTTGTTTGCTTTACAGCAATATCTTCACCTTTGTTGCTATAGTGGCCTTGCTGACAGTTTGGCACTGCAAGATGGGCCATGCTTAAAAGCACCAGTCAGTTAACCATTTTTTTAACCCCTGGGCTGAGACGTGCCAAAAAACAGCCCACACACTGGCTCTTTCAGCTGGCCCATATGGCATTGCAAGACTGCCCTAAAAGTCCAGTCCAGCACTGCTCCATTGTTTTGTGGATGTGTCTCTTGATACTTGTACTGTTTTCTCTTTGTTTTATTGCTTTCTCTTATTTGTCTTTCTCCTTCTTTTGCTCTGTACTTTCTGCCCCTATTAAAGTCCTGCAACCCCACTTCACGAAGTACATTTTCCCAGTATTTATGAGAATGACAGGCTTCTTTTAGACACAAGTTTGCTTCAAGGGCTGCCTGGCTTGTCTTACTTTTGGTGATTAGCAATGCCTCTCTGGGGCCTAAGAGAGAAAAGAACAAAAGGGGCAAGTGACACAAGGAAAAGGGTGCCAGGCTTGCCACCATGATGGCTGACCATGACTGGGAGTACTCCAGAGCCTGATATTCTTGTCTTGAGTATTTCCAAGTGACGCTTGCCTCTTCATCCATGACCAAACAACATTGATGTGAGATCACATTCCTTCACTGTGTTTCAGTAAATGGGCACACTTGTTCCATGCTACGCTCTTGCTCCTCCTATCCTGGGGTCAGAAAGCTCTTGGTCACCAGGGACAGGCTCCTCCTATAATGAGGTGATGTCCTCTAAGGACAATCCTGAACTTGCTACTGACCAGTGGCAGGTCCAAATCAAGGGCTTCTGGGTGCAGCCCTTCTTCCTGTAAGGTACATCAGACTGTCTTTTGCCTCTGCCCACTACTGCTAATGTTCCAGCACAATCAGTTTGCCACAAGTGACATGGACACTCATGACAAAATGCTGGCACTGCCACATTGGAGGTAATTCTTGGCGTAGAGAGTGCCTCAAAGGCAACATACGGACAGTGAAATACTGAAAGTAATGCTCAACTTATGTGGAGACCTATAACAAAATACTTGTGCTAACATACTGGTGGTCTGAGAGAAGGAGTTAATGGCACACTGAGGCTGAGGGGATAGGCTGGGGGAAGCAAACCATTATAAAATGCTGGCTCTGTTGTACTGGAGGTGCTTTTTGTCATATGGGTCACCCATGGTATATAGTGTATATCAATGGCATCATTTGGGAACTAGAATATTACATGTAATTATTGGAATAAGGTGGTACCCATAACAAAACATCAGCATTTTGTTATAGGTACCAGCTTATTCCACTTAAAAGTGTTTCTTAACATATGGGGAACACCCAAGGCATTTTGTTTAAAACATGAGGTGAACTCCTGGCAAGTGTTAGGCCACTTTAAAAAATCATTAGCCACCACTGTTCCTGACCTGTACTGCACACTTCCTGTCCTAGTGCGCTTCCTGGTGGTTATTCTGTCCCTCTCTAGACTCTGATATACTGAGCTGCTTGGAGGACCCAGTAGAATGAGTTGCTGCTCAGAGCTCATTGCAGGACCCAGTAGAATGGACTGCTGGCCAGAAATCACTGCTCAGTGCTGTCCCCAGCAGTACTGGTAATGGCGAGCCACAGCCAGTAGCAGGGACATCTTAGGGATTTGGGGGGCACTGGGCCAAATGTATTTTTGGGCCCCCGAGTTGGAACAGCTTTGAATTTATGATCACATTTCAGCTCTTTCATACCCTCTTTGGCCAGGTCATTGCTATTGCAAAGGCACACTTGTCCAAATTTTAAATGTGTTTACATCTAATATTCAGAGATAGTGAGGTGTGTTTTCAATATTGTAACACAGCAGCAGCAGCTCACTAATATTACTGCAAATAATCTCTGTGACTCCTTCCCATTTCTCATGTGTGAGGTTCTGTTTTGATCTAAAAGAAACTTTTTTATGGTTGTTGCTTGAAACGTAAGCAAAACATTTCTTTGTAAAATGGCTGTAATAGATGCTCACAAACCACTCACATTAAAATAACTTAAAAGAAAACAGTATTTAAAACAATCTGTTTGAGACTTTTTAAAGATCATCAGAACAAGACTCTTGCAGAACAGAGCTGGCTTTATCAGGGGGCCCCCTGAAAGGCTGGGGCCCAGGGCCAGAGCCCACTTGGCCCATGCCCTAAAATGTCTCTGGCCAGTAGTCTGATCTGTCAGTGAGGAAATGTGAGAGGCAGATCATTTTGCTGTTTGCACACAATGTGGTCTGCCATGGTGCCCAGTACCTCTCACAATTTGGGCCCAACTCCTGGGTCTCAGGTCAGTTGCACTATCATCAGGTCGACTGGAATTATGTGATTGTGTGGCTGCAGACATTTTCGCATAAATATAGATTTGCCACATTTGCGACTTAATCCATAATTTTCTGCATAATCTACAGATTTTACCAAAAAAACAAACATTTGTTTCTACCTCAAACGGTTCAGAAGTTACTATAAGTGCAGCGACATGTTTTGCCGCAAAGTGGAAGGTCCTTTCCCAAGCTGCACTGATCACCTTTCTATTGCTATATCTGGGTGTTAAAATGGGACCACAGAGGTGCAGCCAATGTCCAGACAGTGCAACCAAGTTTAAAAAGTGACAAAATAATGAAGCAATACTATTACAAACTGTGCCACATTATGACACATAATTTGCATTTTCTTGCTGCATAATTGACTCAACCATGCCACATAATTTGGCCATCTCATGCCGCATAATACCAGGTGCCCTGACTATAATGCTGCCTGTGGTATCTATACTATTCGTAATACAGAGGGAGCATGCAGGCCAGTAGGACTTTTGTCAGGCTACCCAAAGAGGACACAGACCCTGGTACAAGGGTTGGCCCAATGCAACAGTGGTAATGGGACAGATTTGGTACTGGAAAGGGGGCACTGCTGGAGCATAAAGAAAGCTGGGTACTGTGCCAGTGATCAGTGAAGACAGCAACTGGGCAAAGTAGGAAACAGAATCAGGAATCCTGGTACCATGGCAGTGGAATGCAGGCATGACCCACACTAGCTCAGCCCCAGAAGACATGGACCAAACACGAACAGTAGAAGAAGTGAGGTAATAGTGACATCCCTGCGCTGTCCTCTGGACTTAACACAAGTGATAACTTTGAGGCAAAGTGCACATTACCTGGTGACATCACTACCCTGGATGCAGTGCCAACCCATGGATCATACCTGAGTCCCAGCAGAGTCGGGCACAAACACAGGCGCATGGTCAAATTGAAAATGATGATTGGGACGGATTGGGTCAGATTGGGACTGCCAGGCCTGCTGGAAGATGGAAAGAGTCTCAATCCCCAAAAATAAGTGGCAGTATCAGTGGTGTCCACCTGCAAACACTGACAAAAAAATAAATACTGCCTTGCATGCTCGACCCAGCAAGCTTTGGTGAGCCAAGAGTACAAACGGAGAACTTTGTCATCCAACTGGAGTGACGTAGCTTCTGAGGCCCTGATTAAACAACAGCACCCACCACAGATAGTCCCTCAGTAACTGGGACTGACCCACCACCCACAGAAAGAAGCAACAGGTCTATCTAAAGCTCCAAAACCTGGTGGCAGCCACCTAGGGGAGGTGAACCCCATCCAAACAAGAATCGATATTCTTTTATGGACCGTAATCCTGTGAACCAGCAGGGGTGGCTCCTCCGTTAGGACGGAGGAGCATCCCTCCCCCCCCACCAGCAGTGGCAGCTGCTAAACCTTTACCAGAAAATGATAATTAACTGAGTTTATTATCGTTTTCTGGTAAAGGGGCAGGCCACAGGGGTGACAAGCAACGAGGGGGAGTGTGCATGAAAGTTTGGCCGTTTGCCTCGGGCCAGCCAAACACACATGCGCAGTAGGTTCTCTCCAGCCCAGGAACACAGTTCCCGGGCTGGAGAGAGCCTCCACAGGCTCCCAGTATCCCTGGGAGCACCCTATTTGGGCGCTCCCAGCCAATCCTGATGCTGCTTTGGGCAGCATCAAGATTGGCCACAGGGCAGGATGTGAGCCTGTGCCTGCCTGCGGCACGGGTGGAGAGGAGCAGCGGCGAGGGAATGTAAGTGTTTTAAAAAATAAATGAATTAATGTTTATTCCCCCAACCCCTGCAGCACCCTGCCCCTTCTGTACCCCGCGAGCCGCTACTGTGATCCAGACAATATTGAGAGAAGAAAAACCTCTTTATTATTTGAGGCCATGTCCCACGGTGACCCTCCTCGAAGAGGGAGTCCACATACCCTCCTCACAGTGTATCTGAACCACTGCTATTTCTAAACCTTCGTTTCTACTGGAGGGCACCGATGACATAGGTGGCCTATGATCGTTTAACTGCGATTTTGTCAATGGACAAACTAAAAGAAAAAAATGGAAGCTTTTCGTTATGCACATCATAAAAAATTGCTTGTTTAGCATTTTGATTTATGAAGCACTGCAGCAGGACTTGAAAGTACTCAACAAATCCTGCTGATTTATCTTGACTCAGATGTGCGCGATGCATCTTGCAAAGTAACCGAGCTTCTCTGGATGATTTTCTTTTCATTTCATTGAATATCAATAAATATCTTTTTTATATACTGGCTTCTTATTTGCTGGCACATCATCAGCTGGTGGAAACTTTATGTTGTGTTGCGGTTTGTAGCTGAGGAATTTATTTCGTGAGAGAGGCAGAGAGAGACAGAAAGAGACAATGAAAAAGAGAATGAGAGAGAGAGATAGAGAGAAAAACAGTGAGACGAGAATGCGAGAGAGAGGGGAAAAGAGAGAAATGTGTGTGAAAGAGAGACCTCTCCCAGGGATGCCCTATCTGGCCACGGTGTTGGTTTCATAGATAAATTATAATAAAACAGGGAATAAAGATTTATGTAAATGTACATTCTAATCAAACACAGAATCCAAACCCTTTAATCATAATGCCATACAATATTAAAAAACACTTTTGTTGAGGGTTTAGCATCTACTCTTGTGACCACCAGCGAATGAAATTTCTATTTACTATCCTGTACTTCCATAGGAAAGAAAGGTGGAAAAATCCTCTGTTTAAAAAAATCCTCCAGTTGACTCAAAATGAATCCATAAGACTTTACGTAAAAAATAAGACTACTAACAGAGTTACATCCGCTAATTATCACTACGAACATATTGTAAATATTGAAAAGGTTTGTGTCCAATAATCATATATTAAATGGATGGTAACAAATTTGCTAGATCCACTTCGCTCACCTTTTGGACAGTATTGACTAAGACTTACTTTCTGCTTCACTAGCTGTAGCAGTTACATTACGAGCATCCTGCTATTTTTATTGCATACAAAACAGTGTGTAATGTTTCAGTGTAGTCTATGGTGCTAGTTAGACCTGGTTGTAGGATTCCGCTCCTCTAGCAGAGTTTGCAGAATTTGGGCACTTCACGCTACAAGGAGTAGCGTGAAGTTCCCGAATTCTGCAATCTGGCAAGGAGCAGAGTTTGTTTTTGCGCGAGGTTGGGTTTTGGCACGCTCTTGCAAGCACCACAATATTCTCAGGCCGTTAGCCAGTGGGTGGCCTGGAGTTTAAGTATGGGCCTAGTTATTTATTTTACATTTCATTAATTTTTTTAATCTTTTGTAACAGAAAATTGCTGCACAGCTCAGTGCCTGTCCTTTTCTACATGTTTGTAACATTTGCAATATTATTTTGCTATGTGGCTTAGATTTCCAAAGAGCCATCTAGCCAGTAGGCCCAGTACTAGTAGTCATCAGTGCATGAAATAAATATTTCAGTGGTATATAATTTTAAAACTTCATTTAGGGCAGGGGTGGCATTGGATTAAATTAAAAATGTTGGCTATTGTTTGCCTTTCATTTTTTTTCTCCAAAAAGTGTATATGCTCTTTGATATATTTGATGGCATAGGAGGATGTGTAGACTGCTGTTATGAACGTTTTATAGCTTGGTTAATTTTCATGTTTTGCATTGCTGAATTAATTTTAGTGTTTCCTTCAGTGTTACCACCATACCTCCTTATGGCCAGTGTGTGTGTGTGTCATTGTCCACTATTTGTTTTTATTCTCCATACTGTGTGCTAGGGGACATTTTGTGTAGTCTATGTCCATAGGCTTGCCTGTGTTCTTTGTTCTCCACTCCTCCTTGTTTGCAGGTGTTGTTTAACAATGTAGCTTGCAGCCATTTTCTGAATCCAGCCAGTGTGTCTTTGCCATAGACTTGCAAGTGTTCTTCTTTGTTCTCCTTGCTGTTGTTGTTAGACCATGTGGCTGAAGGCCATTTTGTGCATGTAGCCAGTATTCATTTGTCACAGGCTTGCATGTGTTCTTTCTTTGTCAGGGATGTGGAATTCCTATCGCCTGATGCCCAGGCCATCTTGTTTGGGGTGAAGGGCAACAAGTTTTTATGTTTACTTTGTCCTTGGGACAAGTAGGCCCAACCCTCTGCAGCACAAACCCTTTGGCTGCCTGTTTTCAGAGAGTGGAACTCTCTGCAGTTGAGGTA
This sequence comes from Pleurodeles waltl, assembly GCF_031143425.1. Classification (NCBI taxonomy): domain Eukaryota; kingdom Metazoa; phylum Chordata; class Amphibia; order Caudata; family Salamandridae; genus Pleurodeles; species Pleurodeles waltl. The sequence continues at coordinate 68,603,549 of NC_090440.1, read as the reverse complement.
ATGTGTTTCCAAAAGATAATTTTGTTCGAACTTGTATTTATGGTTCATTATTTGAAAGCCTTCGTTATTAGGGTGAGTGCTGTACATAAATGTTTTAAGGTCACACTTCACTACTGACGTTGGTTCCAGTACAAAAAAAACAAAAACGTGTATACACATGTTTGAAAAGTTTAGGCTATGAGGCTAAGTGTAATGCTCCCAGAATGCTCTCTGATTAGATGAAGTGTCATTTAGTAAAATGTTTTGATGCATGCTAGTATTTCCCAAAAATATTTCTAATGGAAAATCAGTGTAACCATTTTCAACACGATTATGGGAAGCATGAAAGTAAACAAACACTGACAACGCCAACTGATCTGACATATGTTTATAAGTCTTTTAGTTTCATCAATGCGTGTCTTGTTTTGACATGGCTTTTGTAACACTTTATTGTTGTGGGAGCTACCATGCCCAGATTTGAGAAGCAACCTGTCCCCTGGACAAGTAGATATTTTAATAAATTCCACACCGCTGTTTGTTCTCCATGCCTCCTTGCTCCTTCTAGTAGTTGTTTGACTATGTGGCTGGTGACCATTTTGTCCATCCAGCCAGTGTCCCTTTGCTATAGGCTTGCATGTGTTTTTTGTTTGCCATGCCTCCTTGCTCCTTGTTGTTGTTTTACCATGTGGCTGGCAGCTATTTTCTGCATCCAGCCAGTGTGTCTTTGACATAGGCTAGCATGGGTTCTTCTCTGCTCACCATGCCTCCTTGCTCCTTGCTGCTGTTGTTTGACCATATCATTTTTTTAATTTTAATTTTATCTTTTTATTTTATTGTTTTTTACATTTAGTTTTTATTAATTTTTTATATTTTATATTTTTTTAATCTTTTATTTCATGTGATTTAATTCTGCATTTTGCCTTGATTCATCCACCCATTGACATCCATCCACCATCTATGCATCCATCAAAGGCGCACAGCTGCACTACAGCATTCGGTTTCTTTAGGTGTGTAATAACTCCATTTCCTCCTAGACACTCTCGCTGAGGCGCACTGAAGGGAAATTAGCAGCATAATTCATTTTTTAAAGATTATTCCATTTCCCCTGGACCACCTTGTCGCCATTGGTCTTGTTACGATTATTTCATTTGCCCAAGCGCCTCTCTCTGACTATCACAGGTATCTCCTTTAAAACAGATGGAGATAAAACAAAGAGCTATACATGCATGTTGTGCTGCATGATTCAAAATTAAAGTTTATGGTGTGGTGGTGTGGTTTGACTTTACAATGCTTGACTACATTGGTATTTATTATATAAGTAACCCACCACACTGAGATTGCATTTGTCTGTACTATTTCAACCTGCAACAATGCCATGTTTCACTAACTAAATGTGTTTCTTGCTTGGTTGTTTTATGTGCACAAGAGAAGAGACACCACATCACCCACAGAACTGCCAAAGAGAAGGCCTGTACAGTTAAGTCCTCATATCTCTTCCGCTTTTGCAGCTTAGTGCCACTGCCAACTGGGAGCTTTGAAATGGCTCCAAAGAAAGTTGCTCCGAAGAAAGTGGTCAGTGAGAAGAAGCAGCTTTCCACCAGGGGTGTGCAGACCACAACGTTTTTTGGGAGGCGTGTGCCTGCCACACCGGCCTCTGGAGAGGGAGCAGCATTCCCGCATCTAAAGCACCACCCGAATCTGAGCCCAAGACTGTGTATGTAAGTGAGGCAGCCACTGCAATCATGATGATGCCAACAAGCACTGAGTTTGAATTAGATTTGCCCCTTTCACAAAGTAGTACCCAGTCATTTCAGGAAACAGAGCAAAGTGCACAGCAGCCACAGCCAGCAATAGTAGATCTTCCTGAAATTTTAGAACAATAGGAGGTTGCGCTTCCTTCCGAGCATGAACCTCCTGTTTAAGAATCAATGTCTCCCAGATTTCCAACCGGAAAAATGAAGGGTACTACTCTACCATCTTCTCCAAGCACCACTTCTGATGATGATAATAGGGACATGGAGTGGACCCCGGCAGAGTCTCGGAGATGCCAGGAGAGGCAGGGGAAAAGAAAAGTTCCAGAAAGCCTTAGAATCATGGAAGGGGATGATAATGAGAAGTATAATAACAACGAGCTAGTCATTGTGGAAGCTTCCACAGAGGAGTCCAACATTACTATCCAACCTGCTCCGAGGGATATGGCACAGGCAGCACCATCAGCTCCGATATTTGTAAGTCCCCAACAGAGACCTGCACCAACACATACCTCTGTAGAAGTTGGTACGGCAGAGAAGCAATCGACACACCCACTTACCTCCAGTTCTATTTCAGGCATCTGCAGTGTCCAAGTAAAAAACTACTTCTCCCCAGTGTGGGACGTTTTTACAATTAGCAAATAGCAGGAGAACATTGATATATGCTCCATTTCCCACACAAGTGATCGTAGAGGTAAGCTTGGTTCATGTTATGATACTGGAGGCCAGATGACCCATATAAAAAAACATCACGCAATCCGATGGGAGTACCTAAAAGAAATTGCTGAATGTAGTTGCGATGCTGAAGGTGAGGAGAGCTGGGAAACATCAGCTACAACTGGTCAAATCATGGTGGAGGGTGAGGAAGAAGAGGGTGACATCCCCACGCTAAGTAGTCCTGTCCCCAGCAGTGCACCAGAATCACCTGGCTCATCAACCTCACAATGGGAAAGGAAGACTCAGAGTCAGATGGAGACATCACAGCATATGGTGACTGCACCATGATGCACATTAAGTCTACCACCACCTATATCTCAAAAGTCATCTGCATTAGTGGCCCCAGAAAAGAAGAAAAAACAGGCTAAACATGAGCATGTTTAGGGAGGAGATGCCCTAAAACCACCCAACGGCACGTTTGCACAATGGGAAGCTCTCAATAATGTTAGCGCTGAACTTCCTCCCTTTTTCTTTTGTTGAAGGAGTGGGATTCTTAGAGTTTGTGGCAGTCATCTGCCCGAAACAGAAGGTTCCAAGTCAGATCTACTTTGTCCAAGTTGCTGTTCCAGCACTGCATCATTATGTGCAGCAATAGGTTGGATAAGCTTTGCAGCAAAGTGCTGTCCCAACTATCTACATCATGACAGACGTGAACCAGTTGTCCAGCTACTGATTACATTTGCATCACTGCACAGTGGATCTCCTTTGTGGGGTTAAAGCAAACGCTATCTACAGGTCTTGTCACTGAAGACATTTTTAGGAGCGTTCGTGGCATGCAACAGTATCCATGCTTGTCATGGAGAAATCAGATACAGTTGCAAACATCATAAACAAATTTAATAACAGGGTGTCTGAATGGCAGATGTCTATGAATTGGATTTGTTGACATGTACAATGGAAGTAACATAGTCAAGGCCAAGGCAGACAGTGGCTATTTCAGGGTCATGTATTTGGCGCACTGCATCAACCTGGTTGTGCAAGACTTTCTCAAAAAAGAAGACATAGTCAGCAACATACTGACCACCTGCAGATGAATATACACTAATTTCTGCCATTTAGTCAAAGCCAAGCAGAAGATGCAGATTATTCAGTATGGTAACAGAGTACCAGTTAAAGCCCTGATACAGGAGGTGCCAGCACGTTGGAACTCAACCTGTTATATGTTGCAACATCTGTTTGAGCAGTACAGACAGATGAATCCGTATGTCCTTCTAAGAGGGGATGCAATTGTAAAAGCTATGGCCAAGGATGAAGACAAATGGGGCCTAGTCAAATGCCTTACACAGATGCTGCTCTATGTTGTGGTTTCATGTGGGAAGTTAGCAAGGAAGACAGTACGATGGGCAAAGCAATCTCGTTGTTGCGTCTGCTACAGGAGCAGCTAAAGAAGGTGTCTGAAAGGTTCGCACTCGGAAGTGTGAACAAAAAACTCTCAATGCTTTCCTTAGTTGAGAGCTTCATCTTTCACTTGGCTTGTAATGCAAAGTGTACATCTGTGCCACCCTACTTGATCCACGATACAAAAAATGCTACCCACTTTCATTCATTTTTCTGAAGTGGATGTTTCAAAATACAAGAGTTGGATTGTTGAGATAGCCGGAGAACTGGAAGAAGAATGGCTGGAACATAGAATCCCACCTCACAGTTCTGGTGTGCTGCCCCCAACTTCCAGAGAGGGCAGTCTTGTCTCACAACAGCCACATCCGGCAATAATAACACTGGCAACAAAAGCATCAATAGAATTGTACCCAACCTCTGCATTGGCTTGGTTTCAAGTGGCAGGTCGTAAGTCTAATGCAGAGGCAAAAACAAAAGAGGTCAAGCAAGTGGCAGCACCAATCACACTTCAGAGGATGTTCCAGGAGTATCTGGATGACGCAAAATTGGTGTATGTGGCTCAACACCCATAGTGTATAGGTATCGGTATGGGAAGATTCACCAATGGGCAGAGCTCAGCAGGCTGGCAATAAAGTATCTGGCTTGTCCTATAGCCAGTGTGTCTGCTGAAAGTGTGTTCCGTGCAGCTGGTGCAGTTGTAACAGAAAGTAGGACCAGTCTCTCACCTCAAAACATGGGGAGATTAACCATGATCAAAATGAACCAGCATTTTATGCCACCTGATTACACCTTTCCTGAAACACCACAGGAAGAGGAAGACGATGATTGGTAAGAGTCAGGTTTACTTGCTGACCAACGTCTGGGTGAACCTCCTGAGTTTGAGGACAAATTCTACTTGCCAGACTGAGAATGCCAGTGCTATCATATAACTTTTTATAATTATTTCTTATTTAAAATGACAGTGGAACATTATGTTTGTGTTGGATTTATGTTGCTCCATCATTTTATTGGTCACATATATGGCAGGATTGGAGTTCGACCCACGAGCAGTGAAGAAGCCCCCACATTCCCTTCAGGACATTTGAGACGATGCATGCCTCCCACACATGCCATTGCCTATCCTTTCTTTACACCACCAAGCAGGCCTGCCCCAGACGATCATTGATTAAAAGACTGCCAGTGCCAATGACAAATTTCAGTGTGTTTCTACCATCAAAGAGGAGATAATATTTTTTCAACCACCAGCCTTGGATTGGAAGAAGCAACTACTAACTATTGCACAAACGAGTGGTGATATATTGAATGATTGTGAGTGATGATTGATGAATGTGGTGGCTGAGGGACGGCTGTGTGATTTATGGAGGTGTGACTTAATTTTATTTCAGAAATGGATCACACACTTGCTGTGGCAGATGTGGTGAAACTGACATTAACTCACTGCATGACCTTCCATTACCTGAGCAATATTCCACACCAGCTCCATCAACATCATCATTAAGGCTTTTTGTTGTGTACTACGTAAATGCTTAACCTTGTCCAAACACCCCTGATTCTGATCCCACTTCTCCTGACTACAAGATTTCATTTCCTAAGTTTGTTTTTTAAGTACTAGCTCCCCACCATTGCTCAGAAGAAGTTGATATTAGTTTTTATTATCATATCAGCTCTTCTTTGTTGTGTGTCAAAAACTGCCTGCTACCACTACTTTCATTCCCTTAAGATGCCATACTGGGAAAATCCCTGCAGTAAGGAAGCCTCCTTCACTTCATCTATTCAAATAACAGAAGAACTATGGACTGATGTGAACTTGCTTAGTAAGTAATTAACTTGTACTGAAGAAGATGTTGTTTATGTGTATCTAGGTTTTTGTAGGCAAAATAGGCAATGGCAATCACCCCCTAGTGGTCAATATAGTTGCAGAAGTCAGTAGAGCAAGGGTATGAGTAAATTACATGCACTTTGTTGGCAGATTTAAAAAACAGGCTACACTAAAATACAGCAGTGCAAACTAAAATAAACATTTGAGGCATACATCAAGTAAAATAATGTATCCCCTTTTATTTTTAACAAATAGAAAACCCACCCTTTCCACTCACAACAGGCCCACTCCTCTCCCCAAACAAATAGCCCCATCCCTAAAAAGTCCAATGAAAGTCCAAAGTGAAACCCAGTCCCAACTCCCTCCCCATCCTCTCCACCCACAACAAATCCTTCCCACCAAAACAAAAAATGATAAAAGAGCTCAGAAGGGCTGGTTATTTTGGTCTGGAGCTATTCCAGGCTCATCTCGATCCTGTCTATCCACTGAAGGATACAGTGGAGCAATGCCCTGTCAGAGTGGGAGGGGGCAACAGCAAGGTCAGTGGGGGACCCTGACAGCTGGCAGTGGTGCCAGCGATGTAGAGGTGGTAGGTTGGTGCTGGAGTGCTGCTGGGTCAGAGGAAGCTATTTTCCCCTCTTCCTGCTCCAGGACCACCATCCGCCGGTATTCAGTCTGTATACCCTCCAACCTCTGCTGCCACAGACAAGTTGCTATCTCCTGCCTGGTGGGTGGTGCGGGCCAACCAGCTGGAGTAACTATATCGAGAAAAACTAAAATAAAAAAGACAAATTGTAAACAGTGCTCTGAGCAAACACTTCTTCAAAAGTAGGTAGAGGGTGGCACAGCAGCAGCACACTGCTGGCCCCCTAGGGGCATTAGAATTTGATGCGATTGTGATTAGAAGGGTCACAGGGCCAATTTTATTCACTTACCCACACACATCTCACATAAAAAGCACTGACTGTCTGGTAGAAAAGAATTAAGGCAGACTAACACCAGATTTAAAAGAACAGTGATTTTATTTCTTTTCTTTGAAAGGCTTTTCTAGTAACTAAACAGATACTTTTAGTGGAAAAATAAAAAAAATATTGTCTCTCATTTATGAGTAAGGCATTATGGAATTTGGAGTTCAAGTTGTTGTGCCAAATTAATGGAGGTATGCTAGCCATCGATTTGAGTACTTTGCTTCTGTCTGCAGCTGGGGCAGCTGTAGTTGACAATTATCTATCTTTAATTCCAATGGCCCTGGTCTTCTCCAAATGCCTTTCAGTTAGTTTCTATCCTGACTCCAAAGAGGTAGATGAATAATACATAAGATACATCACACATGTCACGTATAAAATGCATATATATTATCCTGTCTGCCACAAGTAGACTGTGGGGAAAATGATGCACTGCACTACAGGGAAATAAATGGGCTATATAGATTGTATTTGGCAAGTTTATTACAGAGTATTCCTTACGCCAAACTTGAAATCAAATCGGGCACTTATTAGTCCCACTTTACTCACTGGCCTTGCCCACCACCACACAGCAAATGAATTTGCTGGCCAGTAAGGAAGGAAACTTGACTTACTCTACTGCAGAGTACGATAGAGGGATTAGGCAGGTAGATAGAGCTTTTGCTATAGAATAGAGGGGTGAAATTGATCATCGCTTCATCATGTGCCTAAGCTTTGGCTTATTCAGTCATTGTATAGATGAAAGTCTAAAGGGAAAAATATGAACAGGCGTAAAATAAATCTGTTATGGGACACCATTAAATATATTTTGGAAACACTTCACATCGCCATTAAAATGTGGCACATGCTAAGAATGGATTTTTCAATTTGTTTAGTAGGCTGGCGCAGAAGAACTTTTTTTTTTTTTAAATCTGTTTATTAAACGAGGTCTGAACATAGCAGTACATTACATATATTTAGGTGAAAAGTCACCTATCTTCTATCGTTTGTACATTGCACAGTATTGATACATTTCAGTGTACTTGCTTTCCATGAACATTCAATAACCAATAACATTAGACATGCTGAATAGTATTCTTAGGTATGTCTTTTGACGTCCATAATGATTGTGGGGGCGTGATGTTGTGCTGCTTCCGAGGGCTACAATTCTGTGTGTATTTTTTTTTTTTTGGTGTAGAGGGATGGTTGTGTCATGGGGCTATCATTGGGTAAGTGTGTTGTGGGCTAGTCCTAGTGATGTAATAGTTTGGGTCCATTCCTAGCAAATTCAGTTATTGTGTATAACTTTATGGATGGCGTATTACAAGTTTATTAAAGGGAATGTTTCATGGGGGGTATTTGTCATCCCTAGATTCAATTCTAACTACAAAGAGATCCCAATTTTCAATCCCACTTAGTGACTGACCTCTATGCTGTGATTGCCTCAGGGTTTGAGCTTCCGCCAGTGTGTAGCCATGTAGGTCGCGAAGCCAGATAGAGTGTGTAGGGGCATTTGGGGCCTTCCAATGTGTGGCTACCAGGCGTTTGTATGTCACGAATGCTAAATCTACAAACTTGTGGGTGTGCTTATCTTTTTTTTCTCGGTATCGTATATGAAGTAAGCAGGATTCTGGAGTCTGGGTAAGCTGTTGGCCTGATAGGTCTATGGTTGTGTTGACGATTTGGTTCCAGCCAGTATTGATCGTGCGACATTCCCAGACCATATGGTAAAAGGTTGCAGCTGGGGTAGCGCATCTTGGACATATGGGGTTAGCTCCTGGATATATTTTATGAATATGAGCTGGGGAGAGATAAGCCTGATGCAGATAATTAAATTGCGTATATCTTAATCTAAAGTTACGTGATACGGACTTGATCGAGGTTAGGGCTGTGTCCCAAGATTTTTGTGCTATTGGTGTAGGAAGAGCGGAATCCCAGCGGAGTTTGACCTGGGTTAGAGCTTTACAGCTTCTTGATAATAGAATTTTATATAATTTAGTGACAGTGTGTTTTGCCTCTCCCATAGAAAGTATTGCAGAAAGTAGGAGGGATTCATTTGGTTCGTTTTGACCACAGCCCCATATGTTGCGTAGCAGATTGTTAATGGCATTGAATGTCAGAAAATCCCGTGGCTGCAACGCCCTCGCAGCTGTCAGATCTGCGAACTTGATTGCCTTAGATTCGCTGTATAGGTCTCCCACATAGAGGGTATTAACCGTTCGTAAGTCATGATGAGAGGATAAGGCATGGAGGCCCGGGAGCTGAGCTATTGGAATCAAGGGAGAGTAGGGGAGTGACTGCATTTTGCCTTGTACATATCTCTTCCAGCAATGCCTGGCCGAGCTAAGCAGAGGAGTATTATGTCGTAGGTGAGGGAGACCTGTCAGTAACCATGCCAATATCTGTGCAGGGGTTATGTAACCCAATATTGCTTCAACCTCTGTATTGGACGGCTCATTGAGCCATTTGGTGACCCATTGAAGTTGGGCTGCTGCATAATATAGCTCAAGGTTCGGCATACCTAGGCCGCCTTCCTCTTGTGGATATTGCGTGGTGTTTAGAGCTACTCTACGCCTATCCCTGCCCCAGAGTAAGTCAGTTGGCAGAGAATGTGTTTTATGGAAGAATGAGCGCGGTAAGGCCAACGGAAGTGCCGAGAAATAATATAAAAATCTCGGTAGTATTAGCATCTTGACTATTGCTATCCGGCCCATGGGCGATAGAGGCAAGGAACTCCAAAATGCCAAGGAGCCCCGGTTGGATCGGAGGAGCCTGTCTAAGTTACCTTCTCTTAGATCTGCTATAGAGTGATACACTTGGACACCCAGGTATTTGAAGGTTTGGTACGACCATGGTAATTGATGTATGGGGGATGCTGTTTGTTGTTCAGGGGGCAAACCAGTGAGGGGAAAGATACAAGATTTAGACCAGTTCACATGTAAGCCGGACACCAGAGCAAAGCTATCCAATATATGCATTATCCTGGGCAGGGAGTCAGAGTAATTGCGTAAATATATCAGGGCATCGTCTGCATACAAAGAGATTATATGATATGTTTCGAGCTCCTTTATTCCCCATTTATGTGCATTCATCCTGATCTTAATTGCAAGTGGTTCCATAGCTATTGCAAATAGCAGTGGTGATAGTGGGCAGCCCTGTCTGGTTCCTCTGCACACAGGGAAGGCCTCCGACACTACCCGGACGGTTTTTACTCGGGCTGTTGGTTTGGAGTATAGTGTTATGATCCAGTCAATGAAGCCGCTCCTGAAACCGAACATCTTAAGGGTAGCGAATAGATATTCCCAGCCTAGCGTATCAAACGCCTTCTCAATGTCTAGTGACACAGTCACACTTTCTGGGTCAGAGGTGTTGTGCATGATACGAATTAGGCGCCTTACGTTAATAAAAGTGCTTCTACCCGGAATAAAGCCCGACTGGTCTGGGTGTATCAAGTCAGGTAGATGGGGGAGTAATCTGTTTGCTAAGATTTTTCCAAGAAGTTTGCAATCTGTGTTCAGCAAGGAGAGTGGTCTGTATGATCTGACGTCCAAAGGGTCCCGACCCGGTTTTGGTAGGACCACTATTAATGCTTCCCTCATGGAGTCTGGTAATTGTTTTCTGTTGAGTGCTTCATTAAAAACCTCCAGCAGAGGTTGCAACAGGTGAGTGCTTTGCGTGTTATAATATTCTGGCGGTAGGCCATCTGTGCCAGGGGTCTTGCCTCGCGCCATCTGAGAAAGGGCCAAGCGAAGTTCTTCAATGGTAATGGGGCCGTCTAGTATATCTGCGTTGTTGACAATGTTTGAGTTTTGGGGAATCTGAGTTAAGAATTCTGCAAGTTGCTGTTCTGTGGGAGGTGTAGAAGATTGGTATAACGTATAATAATATGAGAAAAAGGCCTGGTTGATATCAGTTTGAGTGTTGACCACTCTCCCTGTTTGTAGTTTGATAGCTCCTATCGGTGATGATTGCGGCGATTGGCGCACCAGCCACGCTAATAGTTTGCCCGATCTGTCCCCCTCAGCATGTTGTCTCTTTTTAAAATGTCTATAATTGTGTTTACCAAGGCTGTCGTCCGTTTCTCTGTATTTTGCTTTCAGTGATATAAGTGTTTCTGGTGATGTATTATTTGTTGAGACTTCAATCTCTGCTCTATGTATTTTGGCTTCCAATTTTAATAATTCTGAGGACAGCATTTTCTTAATGCCCACCGATGCTGCCAGGCAGTGTCCTCTGACTACTACTTTATGGGCATCCCATTCGATAGCTCGGGTTGATGTTGTATTTTTGTTTAGAGAAAAATAGGTTGTTAGGCATGTGGTCAATTCTGTGTTAAAGGGGGGATCCGTCAGGGCGTCTGGCTGTAGGCGCCATGTTGGAATGCGGGCATGAATATATCCCCACATCAGTATGGAGTAGTGTGGATTATGATCTGATATGGTGCGTGCCAGGTAGCTAGATGCAATTACCTTTGGGATTATGTTAGAAGTAGCGAAAAACATGTCTAGTCTAGTATAGAGTTTGTGTACTGGTGAATAAAATGAGTACTCGCGTAGTGTGGGGTGAGAAGTTCTCCATATTTCAGTGAGCATGTTATTGGCAGCCCATTCTATCAGGTCGAGCGATGCTCGTTTAGTCGGGGCGTGTTCCAGTGGGGGGATAGAACGATCATTCAAAATATCCAAGACGCAGTTAAAGTCTCCTCCCCATATGGCATCTATTGCAGGGTCGCTGAGCATGCTACTGCCTATTGTTCTTAAAAAGTCGCGTTGATTTGTATTAGGAACATATACGGTTATCAAGGCTAATGGGACACCATCTAGGGTACCTTCTAGAACTACATACCATCCATTTGGGTCGCACTGTTTGTGGGACACAGTATACGGAACCCCGGGGGCTATCCATATTACAGTACCTCTGGCATATGACGAAAAGGTGGTCCCATATACTTGACCTTTCCACTTTGTTTTAGTTAATGCCAGTAAGGATTTATCTAAGTGGGTCTCCTGTAGCATGGCTATGTGTATTTGGTGCCTCCTGAGGTATGTGTAAATCCGTTGTCTTTTGCTTGCGGAGGCCATGCCCTTTACATTCCATGTTAAGGCTTTATACTGTGTAGTATATTGTTTATTTTGTGATGCCATAGGGTTTGAGTAAAATAATCTGAGGGGATATCGCTCAGGATTGTGTAAGCCCAAATTTTCTTTATTTTTTGGTATCTATGCCTAACAGCTAGCCCTCTAGATACTGCAATGTGTGCCCTGCTCCTAGGTTTTACATTATGGTGTGACGTTCTATAATTATTGCATGTCGATATACATAATAACCAAACTTTCCATTCAACTATGGCTACAAGATCCGCTATGTCTAACGACAATAGCAGGAGAAGTAAAAACAAGGAGATAGACAAACTTGTCTGCTTGGGATAACAGTCTATATAGTGTGGAGGGTGTTCCATGGTTACGGGTATTGAAGTGGTTTTAGATCCGGCCTATTTTGCGTATATAGGTGTCATTGCCAGGGTCGAGCAGCGGCGGATCGGACACACGGGACAGAGAAAGCATCTACATAATTGCAAACGACTGCATTGACTAAACAGCAACAGTTAAAGAAATGTTATCCTGTATATGGGATCAGGTATTTAACAAATGTCGTCTGCTGTTCTTGGGGTGAGGCTTGGGCCCCTCTCAGTTTCCGTTGAGTCAGAATTTAACTCTGGATCAGGTTCAGCTTCTGATTGTTCAGAAAGAGATGTCGGTGATGCATTGGCAAAACGCTGCGCAGATTACAGTAGTAGCGATCTTTCCACTCGTGATTGTTCAGGGGAAGGTTTGTTACCTTGTTTACTGCGAGGTTTACGTTTGTTTCTCGGAGGTAGGCTTTTGACATTAGGAGATAGAGGATCAGCTAGTCCTTTTGCGTGCAGCCATGTCCACGCATCCTCAGGAGTAGTGAAAAATAGGGTACGAGTGACGTCTTGTACTCGAAGTTTAGGGGGGAACAGCAAGGAATATTTAATATTGTGTTCTCTGAGACGTTCTTTGACCCGGTAGAATGAGTTTCGTTTTTTTTGTACCTCAGCTGTGAAGTCCGGGTAGGCGGTTATTTGCGTGTTCTCAAAGTGAATTGGGTTTAATTTCTGGAATAATTGTAATATAAGGTCTCTGTCGCGGTAGTTCAATAGTTTTGCTATGAGGGGACGTGGGTAGGCGCCCGGTGGAGGGGGTCTACCCGGAATCCTGTGAGCACGTTCTATTGAAAAGAACTTTGGGACATTGTTCTTCAACACTGTTTCCGTCAGCCATTTTTCGATAAAGAGTTCTGTATTTGGGCCTTCGATGTGCTCTGGAAATCCTACAAACCGGATGTTGTTTAGTCGCGACCTGCCTTCGGCTTCTTCAGCTCGTCGCTTAAGTGTCTCCACTTCTGTTGTTATGGCGCTTATTTGGGATTTGACTTCCAAAATAGTTGGTTTGAAGTGCGACGTATCCTTTTCGAGTTCGTCGACCTTTCCAGCTAGCGCCTGCTGATCCGTACGAAGCAGGTTAACATCTTCTGTAATTGAGCCAATTCTTGCTTCCAGAGTTGTTTTAGTTTCCAATATGGCTTGCAGCACTTTTTCGAATTGTGCTGAGTGCGTTTGCAATGTCTCTTCCATTTTCTGAAGGGTTTGGTATGTGTCTGTGGCACCAGGTGCTAAAGGCGGATTAGTTGGACCCATGGTTTCTGGGGGTGCACGTGGGGTCTTTGGTTTACCCATCAGATGGTACACGTTTAAAGGTATTGCCAAGCTCCGAATTCAGCGTTGCGCTGTTTAGTTTTGTCACAGAGGCTAAGTGCTGTAGCGTCGGGAGGTCATCGTCTATGCTGCATAAGCGCTGAGCCACTGCACAGAGTCTGCAAACGATGAGTGGCCTCCACCTTTCCCTATGTTACGCACTCATCAGCCGGGACTACGAAGGGTTGATCCTATTTCCGCCAACCTCTGTGCCGTTTTGGTATCGGCTCCTTTTCGGCCTATCTACTAGGCACTGTTTTTCTTAATTTGCTCTTATTGTGTTGATCAGGCTCGCTCACTCTCTTAAGTTTCTTCAATCTACTATGGTTGAATCGCGTTGTTTTTGGCCCCTTGGTAGCAGTGTTACTATGTGACTATCGGTTTTTCCCAGGTTTTTATTCTATCAGCCAGGGTCGCTTCCGACCTCTAAAGGAATAAAAGAGATCTGTAGGGCACGTTGTTCGTACTGTCCAGTTTCCCTCCGTCAGGATCTCGTCGGGACGGGGGCCCCAGGGATTCGCGCCTACCGCCTCTTAGGAGCTCTGTAGTCAGCACAGTTCTCGCCGCCTACGATTTTCATTACAGGAGCACTCGAGTGCTTCTCAGCTTAGCCTCGCTGTAGTGGAGGGCGTCACGAGCGCCTCTCGGGACTATCGCAGATTAGTTTTCTGTAATGACTCCCTCAGGCCCATATGCGTTGCCGCCTCTACGTCATTGGTTCCCTATCTGGTGAGAAATAATTTTCCTCTCCATGGTGGTTCTAGACGATTTTGCTACTGTTTTGGAGTTCTGTATCCTTATAGCCCGCGCAGCTCCTACCGCCACGTTTTTTTGGGGTTTTTTTTCGGGCCTCAAGCACTCTGGGGTTACACAGCTCGATTGCGCGGCGAGGGAGGGTGGCACAAGCGTCTCTCAGTTCTGGTGTGTGTTATGTGTTCTGGGCTGTTCCCTCAGGTCTGCATATGGTGCCCTTCGTGTTCCGATTTTAAAAGTCTTGCACTTACTATTTCGCGGGAGCTCCGCGTTATGCCGGCAGCGCGGCTTCGGCTGGCTTAGCTTTTCAATTTTGAAGCACACAGTGCTTCACATCGCGTTCGCACGTCGCGGCAGGGCGTTGCCGGCATCCCACGGGCCCGGCTCGGATCTCTCGTCCCGGGCAGCTCCCCCAGGTCCGTGCTCGTCACCGCCGCCGCTCCGTCTGCTCCGCAGCTAGGAGGGGGTGTTTTTTTGCCTCCGCCGCGGGTCAAAGCATCTCTTTGCAGGATCTTGAGTATAGGCCGGGTCGGAGCTGTGAATTATACGTCCGACCCGGTCGCCATCTTGGACACGCCCCCTGGCGCAGAAGAACTTAATGAAGAAATAAAGGAGTGAAGTACTAAGGGGTGGAGGAAATCACACCTTGTGGGTTTAGTTTGCAATGCAACTTTGTGAATGCTGCATTAACTGAAGCAGATACACATTGCACAGCCAACACTGCAGTTCTTCAGTCCTGGGTGGTAAAATGCCATGGGCAGGGAGGGTGTTGATTAATGATGATGGGTGTGATCCATATCTGCCTGGCTTAACAAATACAGTGAGTCAAGGGATTAGAACACAAATTAAAATACCCCCCACTTTGAACAATAGCTTTGAGAACCATAAAACAAAGTAAGCGAAGTAGGTGAGCAGCATGCCTCTCTCTAGAAGGGCTCCCTTGTTTATTCATCCAAGCAATCATTCAATAATCCTTTCATTCTTCCTACTGTATTCACCCATAGCCACCATAATTTAAGCTTTACTTTCTCTCATCCAGTCTTTCACCAAAATTCACAAACCATTATCCATCCATTAAATATCCACTATCCGCCCTTTCTTCCAATTACCCTTTCACCCATCCATCCATCCATTTAACAAATACTCACCCACACATCCTTTCATCCACCAGCCATTCTTTCCTTTCCCTCATTTCACCCATTATTTCTTTTAACCTTCCATTCATTCACATTTCCATCAAGCCATTATATTTAGTGTACATTATGTGTGCTTTTGCTGAGTTGCAGATAATAGAGGCCATAGCCCAACCACCGCAGAAGCTGGTAATGCGGAAGATTCACAATCACAACAATGCCCTTGTAGCTAGTGAGTATAATATTTATTGTCAATAAACAAGCAATGTGGCTTACCTCCACCCATCTCTGCTGTCGCTTCTCCCCCTGCTTCATCTCCTCCTGCAGCAGCACTTGAGCACGCACCACTGGTGGTTGGTGTGGCTACCAAAAAGTATTATAAAGATTTAGATTCCAGGTACACCTCCACATATTTTATTTAATTAAAAAAATGCAACCACAATACAAAGCTACAGTTCAGTTAGCACTGCCGTATTTTCTAACAACAATACCACTCTGGGCATTTTGTTGATTCACAATGTTAGAAAAGTCAGGTAGTCAAGCCAACCAAAAACATTTCATAATGGGGGGGCAGAGCTATTGCCTATGATGATGATGATGATGACTCGGAATCATTGAAGCACAATGATGAGGCTAGAATAAAATGGCCAATAAAAGACAGAAAAAAAATAATGCAGGGATAACAGGAATTAAACAAAAATGGATAGGGGAGTTGGAAAAGAAAGGAGGTAGTATAAAAAAATAAACAAGGAAAAGTGTAAGTAGGCAGAGGTAAAAGTTAGGGAAATAATAATAATCAATAATAGGACTTACTGGGATGAGCATAGGCCTGGTGGTCGGCGCCTCCTCTCCAGCTCTTTCCAGACCCACTTCTGTGCCCAGTTCTTGCCCTTGGGTGCTGATGTAAAAAATAAAGAAGATTAAAAAAATATTTTAGAGGTACAGATAATCTCCACAAAATTATTATAAGATGCAAACTGAATAACATTGTACTTATCTAAAATAGATTGTCTATGGCAGTAGTATGGTTGAGTTGGCTATAATCCCTATTGCACCTTTCCTTACCAAAAACTACTTTTGGGACTAATGCATTGCAATGAATGATCTTTGACTCTATTCTCATTTCTCAACCCCCTTGATGGACCAACTCAGTCTCTCTTTTTTGCAGTTCATACATGCATACTAGTACTACACATCACTGTGAAATTGATTGGGACTGTACGAGCTACATAGATAAAGGTCACAGTGAACGCTAACTCACTGATATCACTAATAATTCACTATGATGACAGGAGGACAGAGGAGTCTGCATTGCAATGTCTTCTGAAATAGTCAGCCAAAGCAAGGACCAACAAGTATTATGAGGTAGCGTCAAGCACCTGCCTCGCTCTATCTAGATCACATAGTAATATTCTTAATGTAAACTAATCGTAACTTACCTCTGAGAGTGAGCAGCATGATATCCGGAAAAAAAAGTTAGCATTGTAGAACACAAACACAATAATATAGTTAATACTCACTGAGCCCCAGAATATCTACACCTAGCAGGTCAGGCAGGTCCTGCTTGCGGTCTATGATAGCCAACCAGCGGTGCAGCAGCTGCTGGATGGTGTGCTGTACCTGGTTGGTGCACCGCACACACCAGCGCATCCTCCCCTAATGCAGCAGACACTCCTGCATGGGGTACCTGCTCCCAGGCCTGCCACCTGCTGCCAGAATATAGGGGAGGTGGCGCTTCACATAAAAAACAAGTGCTGCCACTGCCACCTCACAAAAGATGGGACGGGGTGCACCCCTTGGCAGCACTGCCATCCACAAGGTAGGCAGCTGCTGCCACTGGCTACTTGGGAGAGCCTGGTGCCGCCACTCCCTTGCTCGTAGCCCTGCTCTGCCATGGCTCTGGCCTTGGTGGGTTAAAGAAAATGAAAAGAAACAGGGGGAGGAAGGAAGGAAAGAAGGAAGGAAGGAAGAAAGGAAATGAAATTAAATGAAATTAGGAAGTTAAGGGAAAAATAATAAAAATACAAAAGTCACAAGACTGTGGTCTGGTAGAGTATGGGCAGAGATAAGTTGCTCAGATTAGGATATATTATTATAATAAAGTTCCTTCAGGGCAAAATGCTAGTACGTATGTCATAATGGACGGATAATGATAACCACTGAGTGGCAAGGGTATACAAAATTGTAAGAAATTGAGTTACTGGTTGATGGAGGTGAAACCCTTCTGAAGCAGCAACCACAGTTCTCCTCAGGGTGAAGGCAAAGGCAAATCCTAAATTAACCTGTGCTTCACCCACGGGTAGTTTGGCAAAGAATAGTTAGGCTTAACTCAAAGGCAATGTGTAAAGTATTTGGGCAACGCTTCAGACAATAACAGAGTGAAAACACACCACTAAAGGAGCCCACAACAGCGGTAGATAAATAGAGTGATTTTATTAAATAAAAGAAGGCAAAAACAAAAAAAAATCCAATAATTAGAGCTTGATATAATCAATTTGAAACATTTTAGTGAAAATAGCGACAAAGGGCATAAAGCTCCAACTGTGGCTATCTGGTCATGCCAGACCAGGACAAAGTCACAAATTCAGGCCAACTGTGGTGGAGTGCGGCCGGCTACAGGAACCCAGTAAAGCCTGCTGAACAGAGTACCTGGTTTGTGGAGCCGTGCGAGGATCAGTGTTAAAGATGCTTTGCACTGCCAAAGAAGCTTCTAGAGTTTCCCTTTGAATTCTCCTGCCTTCCTTGTCCTGGCTCCAGACTAACTACAGGGGTATGCAATTGTCAACCACAACTAGTCATGTGACCAGAGAAAGGCTACAGGGACTAAATGGCTAAGGCAGGAAACTGCCAGCTTTCTAAAAGTGGCATTTTAAGAATTGTAATTTAAAATCCCACTCCACCACAAATTAGAATTTTAAATTAGGATTCCAGAGACACCAAACATGATCTGGTTACCTATCCTCGTTTGGAACTTACTGTTATGAAATGTAATGAGGTAACGCCAATGTTATCCTATGGGAGAGGTATACCTTGAGCTAGGGAAAATTAATTGTAAAGTGATCTTGCAGACAGGTGCCCTACATCAGGATGGGCCAGTGATGGAGCTCCTCACACACATGCTCTGTAAGACAGCCAAAGCCATAGGGTCTGGGGAGTGCTGCAGGGAAGGTACTCTGTCCAGTAGCTATGGAAGGCACTGCTGAAAAATCCCCTGAATGAAGACAGGTGCCAGGAGTCCAAAAATAGGATAGGTCCAGCATCCGGAGTCTAAGAGCATGAGGGCAGTCTCTGGACTCTCCCTCATTAGAGGCAGAGCAGTGTCAAAATCAATCTCAACAATATCAATAAAATTTAGAAGCTAGGAGGCCTGATGAAAATAGTGGCTCATAGTGGCTAGGTGTAGCAAGCAGGAACAAAATAACACTTGGAAAATGAAAATCAAGGAAGTGATCATGGTCCCCCAGTGATACCGGCTCTGACCAGGTGCAAATGATGTGCCATGTTTTTTATTTCAAAATCGTCCATGGGAGCACCTAAACCCCCAGGGACCAACAAACAAAGAAGAGTGCTGGGAAGGGCCATGCATAAGGCCTCCTCAACTACTAAAACTGCTCCTGGGAAACCCATCTACCCAGGAGACGATGCAAAGAAGTATGTTTTCCACCTTGCTCCTATCAGGCTTGTGTCCTTGGAAGCCCATCCAAGTTCCTGGAGACCGAAGCACATGCAGGGTGCTTCACCCATGCTACATGCCTGTTTCCGGAGGCAGGTGCTCCCCACACCATGTCTCTCACCTGCGGGCCAGAAGAACACTGAGCCATGCTGCTGTCCACACTGATACCAGCAGGTGGAGACACAGAAGGAGCCTGCTCCTGCCAGAGCCCTGAAGTTTCCCCCACAGCCCATGCAAATGGCTTACTGGTTGCCCCAGTGGGCATAGGCACCCGGCTTGATAAAAAAAATATATTTATATTGCAAATGCCTAGCAGGGTAGACGCACCACAGCACAAGTTGTTGTATTTTGTGTGAGGCCACCCTGGAGCAGTGGTGTACCCCCAAGATGGCTGAATGCGCATATCAAGGCTGGGAGGTGGCACCCTAAGAGTTCCCGGAAGCCACATGGGTGACCTTGTGAGAGATGGCTTGTTTGCTTCAAGTGTTCTGGGATATTTGGTTTTGCCCATAGTTTCTAGGGTGTGGGGACCCCTGTTGGTTGCTTCTCAGAGTGCACTTGCTGCATGTTAAAAGTAAAACAACAACTCATGTTCACATTAAAATTAATTTTGAAGGCTTTAGTGATACGAGAATCTGAATCAGTGGTAATCTGGATGTGCAAAATGGGCTTTTTGCGACTAGTGGCAATTTGCGACTGGCTTTTTCATATGGTTTGCGACTCGCAAATTGCGACTTCCTATTTGCGGGTCGCAAAATCAGGACGCATATTTTGCGAGTCGGTAATGGCTCGCATCACTATTTGCGCTTCAGAAATGGGATTTTTGCATCACATTTCGGATTTTGCAAGGTCGCAAATAGCGAATCGGGCCATTAGCGACTCGCAAAACTTTGCTACATCTGGCCCATAGTGACAATGAAATGCTCTATGTTTTAATGAAAGTCATTATAAGATGGCGCCGTCCAAAGTGACTTTGGGGGTTATTTTAACTTTGGAGGAGTGTTAATCCGTCCCAAAAGTGACGGTAAAGTGACGGATATACCACCAGCCGTATTACGAGTTCCATAGGATATAATGGACTCGTAATACGGCTGGTGGTAAATCCGTCACTTTCCCGTCACTTTTGGGACGGATTAACACCTCCTCCAAAGTTAGAATAACCCCCTTTATCTGTTTCATTAGTTTTGGTTGACATGTGTCTGTTTTTATTAAGGTGATGGCACCCTGACAAACCCGGTAGGTCTGCCATTAGAGAACTACACCTCATTGTATTGTGTTCAGAATGGGTGGGGTGGCGGGGTACTGTGGTTTTAGAGTTCAGAGCTCACAGAGGATGTGAATTGTTAGCAGGGTGTCATCATATGTATTTCCATCTGCCTACATATAGATATTTGTAAAATAATGCACAGTATTCACAAGTGTGTGAGTACTTTTCCTTTTTAAAAGAATTATCACTACTGGACAGTGATTTATTGAGTTTTGTTTGTTGTGGGCCAGCGAACTTGGGTACTAGCCCTCACCACCTCCTGTGAGTAGGCCTTGTTGTGCTCTTCTTTGCTCCCTGAGAGAATCAAGTGCTACAGTGGACTACTTGGTTGCCAGTACACAGAAAGATGCACACTTAAGATGTAGGGAGGACTTACATTATTCACAACTAATAAATCTCTTTTTTACATTCACATATACACATCTGTGTGTAATAAAAGATTTCACTTCCGCACGAGGCTTCTCTTCTGCTTGTGCCTGGTAATAGACTTCTTAAAAGCAAGATAGAAAACTTGACATGGGCCGTAATCAGTTCTCAGTTTGAGCAAATGGTTGCAGGTGATGTTCACCGGCACTCTTTTTTTGGGGACTCATTTTTTCTCATCAGACCTTGACCAAGAGCAAGAGAGAGGAAAACACACAAGGGGGAAAGAGAGAAAGAGGGAGGGAGACAAAGTGGCAAAAAGAGTGACAAAGAAAGAAAGCTGGAATGAAAAAAAGAACTTGGAAGAGTGAGATAAAGTGGGAGGGAATGTCTGGTGGTGGATTAAAGAAGCGTGAGTCGCAATAAAGACATCATTGGTGTTCAATAGTGCTCGCCCCACTCTTCTGAGCTAAGCTGGGCACACTGGCACTTAGGGGCATATTTATGGAAAAGTGGTGCATCATTCATGATGCAACACTTTTCTAGAGCCCCTTTGCGTCCCCCTAACGACACCATGGTTATACCATATTTATAATACGGCGCAGCATGTCGGCCGTGTCCACATTAGATCATAATTTATGTAGGTAATGTGGCGCTTTGCTGGATTAGCGCCATAAATTATGGGGCTAATGCTGGAAAGCACAGGGAGGCGCATTGTTTTAAATGGGAGCACCATGTTAACACCTTCCTTAGACAGGTATTAACAATGATGCTAAAAATGGTGTAGTGAAATCTAGTAAATTTCCCTACCGCATTTTTCTGGGCCTCTCTATGTGGGAACGCCCCCCTTGCATACATTAGGCATGGCGCAGGCATAATGTGATGGAAGATTGTACAAAGTGGTGCAATGCTTGCGCCACTTTGTAAACATTTGACGCGTGGGAAATGCCACTTTAACGCCACAATTGCGTAAAAACAAATAACACAAATGTAGCACAAGGTGGTGCTAGGGGCATCAAAAAAATGCCCCTTATTCTTTTAAAATAAAGCACTGGTCCTAGTGGAAGTAAGAAAAGTGGACTCCCCAACCACTTGTTGGGTTGTAACATAAAGCAATAATCAGGCTTCTATAGGCTCCCAGGCCTCTGGAACCAAGTGCTACGTCCTTGTTTTTAAACAAATGAACATATACAGATTGTCCCACGTGTTTTAGGTCATGCCTGTAGCTCCCAAACTAACATTCAAAGTGGTTAGGGGCAAATCCCGGTGCATAGGCCATTAAACATTCCATCAGTGTCCCCGAACTTCTCGCTCCTGCTACAATGTAGCACAAATGACACGAGATGCAGGATGCTGAGCCAGCGGCAGGGGCATGGTCCAGCGCCGGCTTCATCACTGGAATGCAGCCATTGATAACTAACAAGGGGACCATTATTAAGGTCGGATGAGCAGTCAGAAAGTTGAGCACTGTGAATGCAACAGCCGGGGAGTTTGATTCCCAAATGATTAAATCGATGAAAAATACATTCTGGCGCAGAGGAGCTCCGACGATTACCATGATTTATTACACTTTTTCACACTAAACCACAATAACCTGATTTTTCTCCCTAACCGACCTTTAATTTTGCTTTTATAGCAAAGCATTGTGCGGGAAAATCAATGCAATTACAGCAGGGAAAATTACATAGAGCTCGCGTAAGTGTCCGGCCGAAGATTATCCCCGCGATGCCTGAAGAGGCGCAGGCCGCAGATTATGAAGTGACTGACGGACTGTTGCAGGAATACAAATGTCAAGAGCTTTGGTTACAGAAATACGTGTTTTTTCAAACTTCCATATACCTTTGCGGTCCATAAATAGCGTATGCATTTACCCTGGCCTAGAAGGATGCACTTTGCAGTCTTAAAAGGTGTGCACAGTGAATGTGGGGGCATATTTACAGGCTCTTGCGCCTTCCTGTACCACATTAGCATCATTTTTTTTACACTAATGTGGCGTTAGGAAGTTTTTTTTGCTGCGGCGTATTTGCAAAGTGTGGCAATGTTCGCATTTTACCACTTTGCATCTGCTTGTGCCACATAATGCCTGCATCAGGCAGTATGTATGCATGGGGGGCGTTCCGGCGCTAGGAGGCCCACAAAAATGGTACAGTGCATTTTCCAGTGCACCATTTTTGGCATCTTTTTTATCACTTGATCAAGGCAGGTGTTAAAATGATGCACCCATCGAAACCTATTGGCCTCCTTGCACTTTGCTGCACTAGCGTCAAAGTTTTTGACACTAGTGCAGCAAAGCGCCCCCATAGTGTCGAAAAGTTTGACGCTATTGGCCTAACGACCAATGGTGTTGTTAGGTGGGGCAGGGACGATGCAAGAAAACTGGTGCATCAATACTAATGCACTAGTTTCTTGTTAATATCCCCAAGGTTGGTTGTGGTTGTTAAGGAACTCTTCAGACTGCTTTTAGGCTTGGAAAATGCAGGGTTCAGAATGTAGACTATAGAAATAATCGGTGGTTAAGTTGTAAAAAAAAAAATAGCTTGGGCCCAAGCTATTTTTTAGGAGGTCACTGCAGCTACCGGCCCTGTCAAGCCTATCAAATACCAGTATCGTTGCCCCTACGAGCCACCACGCGCTTACAAATGTCAAAATATTGACCATACCAGGTGACCGAATGTTATAAGAATGGCCTTGGCACTTTGGTATTATCATTATTTATCTCAATTGTACATTGAATTGTTAAACACTCTGTGATCTTTTAAAAATAGATTATAGTACTAATGTGGTCTACTGGTGTTAAAGAATGCTTGTCAGTGCTGAGCACCCTCAAACACTGGCTCAAATTAGGCACTGGAAACAATAACTCAGAAATTAGGGCATGATTTAGATATTGGCAGATGAATTAGTCTGTCATAACGGTGACTGATATCCCGACTGCTGTATTACGATCCCATTTTATACTATGGGAATCATTATACGGTGGACGGGATATCTGTCACATTTGTGATGAGCAACCCCATCTACCAAACACTAAGGCCCAGATGTAACCCCTTAGCTGCTGGGCCTTTTCCCCCCCAGTGCTGAGCCCTTTTTTGGCTATTTGGGGTAGTTCGCGCTTAGGGCTTCATAACTTTTTGTCCACATAAGCTAACCACGCCAAATTTGCGTCCTTTTTTTCCAACATCCTAGGGATTCTAATGGTACCCAGAGTTGGTGGTTTCCCCTGGAGGAGACCAAGAAAATAGCCAAAATACAGTGAAAATTTTGTTTTTTCCAAAATAATTGGGAAAAAAGGGCTGCCGAAGAAGGCTTGTGGTTTTTTCCCTGAAAATGCCACCAACAAAGGGTTTCTGGTGCTGAAATCACTATCTTCCCACCTTTCAGGAACGGGCAGACTTGAATCAGAAAACCAAATTTTTCAACACAAATTTGGCATTTTACTGGGACATACCCCATTTCAACTATATTTGGTGCTTTCAGCCTCCTTCCAGTTAGTGACAGGAATGGGTGTGAAACCAATGCTGGATCCAGGAATGCTAAACATTTCTGGAAACTAGACAAAATTCGGAATTCAGCAAGGGGTCATTTGTTTAGATCCTACAAGGTTTTCCTACAGAAAATAACAGCTGAAATAAAAAAATATTGAAATTGAGCTGAAAACAACAGCCATTTTTCTTTATGTTTTACTCTGTAACTTTTTCCTGCGATGTCAGATTTCTCAAAGCAATATACAGTTTTGTCTGCTGGACTCTTCTGGTTGCGGGGATATAAAGGGCTTGTAGGTTCATCAAGAACCCTAGGTACCCAGAGCCAATAAATGAGATGCACCCTGCACTTGGTTTTCATTCTATACTGGGTATACAGCAATTCATTTGCTGAAATATGAAGAGTGAAAAAGAGGTATCAAGAAAACCTTAGCATTTCCAAAATGGGATCAAGATAAGGTTTTGAGGAGCAGTGGTTATTTGCACATCGCTGAATTCCGAGGTGCCCATACTAGCATGTGAATTGCAGGGCATTTCTCAAATAGACGTCTTTTTTACACACTCTCTTATATTTGGAAGGAAAAAATGTAGAGAAAGATAAGGGGCAATAACACTTGTTTTGCTATTCTATGTTCCCCCAAGTCTCCCGATAAAAATGATACCTCACTTGTGTGGGTAGGCCTAGTGCCCGCGACAGGAAATGCCCCAAAACACAACATGGACACATCCTATTTTTTTTATAGAAAACACAGCTGTTTTTTCCAAAGTGCCTACCTGTAGCTTTTGGCCTCTAGCTCAGCCGGCACATAAGGAAACCTACCAAACCTGTGCATTTCTGAAAACTAGAGACCTAGGGGAATCCAAGGAGGGGTGACTTGCGGGGCTCGGACCAGGTTCTGTTACCCAGAATCCTTTGCAAACCTCAAAAAGTGGCTAAAAAAACAAGTTTTCCTCACATTTCGGTGACAGAAAGTTCTGGAATCTGAGAGGAGCCACAAATTTCCTTCCACCCGGCGTTCCCCCAAGTCTCCCGATAAAAATGATACCTCACTTGTGTGGGTAGGCCTAGCGCCCGCGACAGGAAACGCCCCAAAGCGCAACGTGGACACATCCAAATTTTTGGAAGAAAACAGAGGTGTTTTTTGAGAAGTGCCTACCTGTAGATTTTGGCCTCTAGCTCAGCCGGCACCTAGGGAAACCTACCAAACCTGTGCATTTCTGAAAACTAGAGACATAGGGGAATCCAAGGAGGGGTGACTTGCGGGGCTCGGACCAGGTTCTGTTACCCAGAATCCTTTGCAAACCTCAAAAAGTGGCTAAAAAAACAAGTTTTCCTCACATTTCGGTGACAGAAAGTTCTGGAATCTGAGAGGAGCCACAAATTTCCTTCCACCCGGCGTTCCCCCAAGTCTCCCGATAAAAATGATACCTCACTTGTGTGGGTAGGCCTAGCGCCCGCGACAGGAAACGCCCCAAAGCGCAACGTGGACACATCCAAATTTTTGGAAGAAAACAGAGGTGTTTTTTGAGAAGTGCCTACCTGTAGATTTTGGCCTCTAGCTCAGCCGGCACCTAGGGAAACCTACCAAACCTGTGCATTTCTGAAAACTAGAGACCTAGGGGAATCCAAGGAGGGGTGACTTGCGGGGCTCGGACCAGGTTCTGTTACCCAGAATCCTTTGCAAACCTCAAAAAGTGGCTAAAAAAACAAGTTTTCCTCACATTTCGGTGACAGAAAGTTCTGGAATCTGAGAGGAGCCACAAATTTCCTTCCACCCGGCGTTCCCCCAAGTCTCCCGATAAAAATGATACCTCACTTGTGTGGGTAGGCCTAGCGCCCGCGACAGGAAACGCCCCAAAGCGCAACGTGGACACATCCAAATTTTTGGAAGAAAACAGAGGTGTTTTTTGAGAAGTGCCTACCTGTAGATTTTGGCCTCTAGCTCAGCGGGCACCTAGGGAAACCTACCAAACCTGTGCATTTCTGAAAACTAGAGACCTAGGGGAATCCAAGGAGGGGTGACTAGCGGGGCTCGGACCAGGTTCTGTTATCCAGAATCCTTTGCAAACCTCAAAAAATGGCTAAAAAAACAAGTTTTCCTCACTATTCGGTGACAGAAAGTTCTGGAATCTGAGAGGAGCCACAAATTTCCTTCCACCCGGCGTTCCCCCAAGTCTCCCGATAAAAATGATACCTCACTTGTGTGGGTAGGCCTAGCGCCTGCGACAGGAAACGCCCCAAAGCGCAACGTGGACACATCCAAATTTTTGGAAGAAAACAGAGGTGTTTATTGAGAAGTGCCTACCTGTAGATTTTGGCCTCTAGCTCAGCCGGCACCTAGGGAAACCTACCAAACCTGTGCATTTCTGAAAACTAGAGACCTAGGGGAATCCAAGGAGGGGTGACTTGCGGGGCTCGGACCAGGTTCTGTTACCCAGAATCCTTTGCAAACCTCAAAAAGTGGCTAAAAAAACAAGTTTTCCTCACATTTCGGTGACAGAAAGTTCTGGAATCTGAGAGGAGCCACAAATTTCCTTCCACCGGCGTTTCCCCAAGTCTCCCGATAAAAATGATACCTCACTTGTGTGGGTAGGCCTAGCGCCTGCGACAGGAAACGCCCCAAAGCGCAACGTGGACACATCCAAATTTTTGGAAGAAAACAGAGGTGTTTTTTGAGAAGTGCCTACCTGTAGATTTTGGCCTCTAGCTCAGCCGGCACCTAGGGAAACCTACCAAACCTGTGCATTTCTGAAAACTAGAGACCTAGGGAAATCCAAGGAGGGGTGACTTGCGGGGCTCGGACCAGGTTCTGTTACCCAGAATCCTTTGCAAACCTCAAAAAGTGGCTAAAAAAACAAGTTTTCCTCACATTTCGGTGACAGAAAGTTCTGGAATCTGAGAGGAGCCACAAATTTCCTTCCACCCAGCGTTTCCCCAAGTCTCCCGATAAAAATGATACCTCACTTGTGTGGGTAGGCCTAGCGCCTGCGACAGGAAACGCCCCAAAGCGCAACGTGGACACATCCAAATTTTTGGAAGAAAACAGAGGTGTTTTTTGAGAAGTGCCTACCTGTGGATTTTGGCCTCTAGCTCAGCCGGCACCTGGGGAAACCTAGCAAATCAGCACATTTTTGAAAACTAGAAACCCAGGGGAATCCAAGATGAGGTGACCTGTGGGGCTCGGTCCAGGTTCTGTTACCCAGAATCCTTTGCAAACCTCAAAATGTGGCTAAAATAACACGTTTTCCTCACATTTCGGTGACAGAAAGTTCTGGAATCTGAGAGGAGCCACAAATTTCCTTCCACCCAGCGTTCCCCCAAGTCTCCCGATAAATATGATACCTCACTTGTGTGGTTAGGCCTGGTGCCTGCGACAGGAATAGATCACACAACGGTCAATGTTGGTCCTTACGTGAGGCAGCTGTTGACCCTGGGGTGATCCATTCCTGACACAGGCACTAGGTGTAGGCACTCAAGTGGGGTAGTGTTTTTATCAGCACAGGTGAGGAGTCACTGGGTGGTAGGAATGTTGTGGATCCCAGCATATTCCTGTAGTTTGTGTGACAGAAATGCGAGAAAAATAGAGGTTTTTTTCAACATTTCAGCTTTGCAGGGTATTCTGGGTAAGAAAACTTTGGGGAATCCACACAAGTCACACCTCTGTGGACTCCCCCGAATGTCTAGTTTCCAGAAATGTTTGGGTTTAGTGTGTTTCTCTATATGGCCGCCGAATCCAGGACCAAAAACACAGGTGCCTGCCTTACAAAACCAGTTTGTTTTGCCATAGACAATTTTGATGTCTCCACAATATGATTTGGGTGGTGGAATTTGGGGCTGAACTAAATTGGGGAGCTCCCAAGAGAGCACTCTCTCTCTGCTTGCCGCCGCATTCACCTGCTCTCTGGGTTGGCCTAACCCACTATTACCCAGTTGCACGAACAGCTTCCGAAGGGACAGCAGGACTGTCCTCATCACCTCCCTCATAATGTACTGGAAGAGGAGTTTTCGAATGGGACTCTTCTGACTGAAAAATCACTCCCAGAGTCTGCGCCATTGTCCTATCCCTCAGATGCTGTCTCAGTATCTGATGTCTCAGTCTCTGATCCTATGTCAGAGCGGTCCTCTATAACCCGAGTGCAGGCAGCAGTCATCCATCAAGATGCCATCTCTGCTATTGGCTAAACTGTTGCTCTAAAACACTAGACTACGTAGACAGTCACAAAATCGATGGTGTGTGTGAGATACGTGCAACAGTAGAGGCCACCTTACCTGCGCTTCTGCCCTCAATCAGCACGTACTTTCAAGACACTCAAAAAACACCTTGTCACATACCATTCGTCACAGTCTTTAGCACCTCCTGCGCCCAGTCCAACAATCATTATTGGTGCTCCCACTCCCTCCTCCTCGGATTCCCTCATTACCACCCAGCAAAAGTGCCCTTCATCTCTCCATAGACTTTACTAATGTACTCAGCTATTTACATAAAATACAGATGTGCTCTTTGCAGTAGGCATATAAACCTTCTGCGCTTCTTTATGGCACTAAAACTGCCACTAGACAAGTCGGACCCTTTTCCCCCCAGGGAAACCACACACATATTGACAAAAGTGATATATATATGACAGCCAACCACCTGAAACTCAACTCAAACAAAACCAAAATAATCCTCTTTGGCCCAAACAAAAACACCTGGGACCCCCCATGGTGGCCCACCACGCTAAGCCCTGCACCCACCCCCGCCAACCACGCACGCAACCTCACCATCATCCTAGACTCCTCCCGCTCGATGACCCAACAAATCAACGCTCTTACCTCCTCATGCTTCAACAAACTCCGTATACTGAAAAACATTCAAATGGATCCCCACAGAGACCAGAAAAACTGTCACTCACGCACTCATCAGCAGCAGGCTTGATTACGGAAACGCCCTCTACGCCGGCACCACTCTAAAACTCAAGCGCAAACTACACGCATCCAGAACTCAGCAGCACGACTCATCCTCGACCTCCGCCGACACGAACACATCTCTCCACACCTCAAATCCCTCCACTGGCTCCCCATTGACAAAAGGATCA
This sequence comes from Pleurodeles waltl, assembly GCF_031143425.1. Lineage (NCBI taxonomy): Eukaryota > Metazoa > Chordata > Amphibia > Caudata > Salamandridae > Pleurodeles > Pleurodeles waltl. The sequence goes on along the minus strand of NC_090440.1, from coordinate 68,574,476 downwards.
CCTTCAAGATCCTCATCCTCGCACACAAATCACTCCACAACACAGGCCCTGCCTACCTCAACGAGAGTCACCTTCCACACCCCCACACGAAACGTCCGCTCAGCTGACCTCTCTCTCGCCTCTGTCCCCCGCATCAAACACACCACCACCGGAGGCAGATCCTTCTCCTACCTTGCACCCAAAACCTGGAACGCACTCACAACCCACCTTCGCAAGACCCAAAACCTACTTCTTTTCAGGAAGGGCCTCAAAACTTGGCTTTTTGAACAGTGAACCTCCCAGCCCCTTTCCCTCCCCCCCCCCCAGCGCCTTGATAGATATATCCATGTACCTAGATATATCTATCTACATAGATATATATAGATATATATATACATATATTTTTTTTTAGTTGTTGTATCATTTCCTTGGGGGCCAAAATGGCCCCCAGGGAAACCCTACAACATCTAAAAAAAACATTGCCCCCACAGGGGGTCACCCTGCCCACGGGCGACCCCCTGTCATTTCATTTTTTTCTAATTTTTTTTTTTTTTTTTTTTTTTTTTTAAACCTGGGGGCACCTACCTTAAAAAAAATAATAATAATTTTGCCGGGGGGGGGGCGGCCCGTTTTCCGGGGGGGCCGCCCCCCAAAAGTGAAATCCCTGGTGTCTAGTGGGGTTTCCTGGCCCCCGATCGCAGCTGTGCTGCGATCGGGGGCCAGGAAACTGTTTGAAAAGGCCTCGTAAGAAAGGGGAGACTCTCCCCTTTCTTACGAGGCCTTTTCAAAGTGTTTCCTGGCCCCCCCGATCGCAGCTGTGCTGCGATCGGGGGGCCAGGAAACCTGAAAGTGTTTCCTGGCCCCCGATCGCAGCACAGCTGCGACCAGGGGCCAGAAAACACTTTCAGGAAGGCCTCGTAAGAAAGGGGAGTGTCTCCCCTTTCTTACAAGGCCTTCCTGAAAGTGTTTCCTGGCCCCCGATCACAGCTGTGCTGCGATCGGGGGCCAGGAAACACTTTCAGGAAGGCCTCGTAAGAAAGGGGAGACTCTCCCCTTTCTTACGAGGCCTTCCCGAACGTGGAAAAGGCCGTTTTCCCCATCAAAGCAGGAAGCGGCCGCAAGGCTGCTTCCTGCTTTGATGGGGAAAACACCTTTGAAACGTCACAAAGGGGGGAGTGGGGGGCGGGGGGAGACACGGTAGCTTCCGTGTCTCCCGGGGGAGTAAAAAAAAAAAAAAAAAAATCCTCGGGTGCGACGCACCCGAGGATTTATTAATGCCCTTCCTGGTGTCGGCCACTGGTCGTGACCCGCACCAGGGAGGGTGTGTGGGCGTCGGCCAGTGGCCGACGCCCGCACCAAAGCGGTTAAGAGGGTCTAGAGACTCCCTGAGCCACATTAGCCTCATTTTTTTATGCTAATGTGGCCCAATGAGGCCGAAATCGCTGCACCAAATTTACAAAGTGGCACAATGCATGCATTGTGCCTCTTTGTAACCCCTTGTGCCACATTATGCCTGTGCCTTTGTGCCATTTTTGTCAGCATTTTTAATGCCTGCACAGAGCAGTTGTTAAAAGGGGGCGTACCATTATCTATTATGAGCCCCGATGTACTCTGCTGGATTAGCTCCAAAATGTTGCCGCTAATCCTGCAGAGTACATCAATAGCATCAAAAATGTTGACGCTATTGAACCTACCCCGCGCCATGGTGCGCCGTATATATTAAATACAACGCATACATGGTGGCGGTAGGGTGCCCAAGGGTCCGCAAGAAATTTGGCACTGCATGTAAGGTAGCGCCACTTTTCTTAAATCTGGCCCTAAATCAGACCATTAGTCTTTCACACTGTCGGGCGCAATCTATAAAGCTATTTGTGTGCTTAAATTTGGTTAGCATGTGAAAATAGTTTTTTTCCGGGTCTAAAACCACTTTTGAAGTTCTCAAGATTTGTTTTGCACTTGTAAAAATATTACAAATAGAGATTTTTAAGTGAGAGCATCTGAGCAAAATCTCCAGCTGCCAGGCCTGCCCGAAGGTTGAATTTCTTAGCAACCTTAGCGTCCAATTCTCGATATTATTTACGGAGGCTTTGCTAGCGTGAATTACCTGCCTGAAAACCTAGGCAGGAAAAAATCAATCAATATAACCCACACTTGTAAAAAAAAAAAAAAAATCATAGTGGAACTGACCGGCAAAAAAGAGTAACGACTGACGTGTGTGCACGCTTCGTGTACTGTGGCTCATCGCGGTGGTGCTGGAACAATTTTCAGAAAGCTATTGTGACACTAAAGTCATAAGTATTGTGAAAAATCCTGATAACACAACACAAACTCAGTTTTAAACAAGAAAGAGTGAGGTTTTAAAATCACTTTTCACAATTTATGAAAGTCTATTTTCAGGGAAACCACAACAGTTTTTGTTATTATGACATATCTCACCTCTTGACCTCCAGAAAAATACTTTTTTCATATTTTTTGCCATAAATTCTTACTTATTTTCCACCCAATGTCTTCTCTTCACACCACCCCTGACCAGCTGCTCTTTCTAATTCATTTTTCTGATTTTTAGGCCTTATCAAACTCTCCTTTTATAACTTCCCTTCTTTACTTGGCCTCCCAAAACCCCTCATGCCTCTCTCTCTGCACACCATTCCGCAGTACGCATCATCTCTTTTATTTCAAGGTCATTCATTTAAAACTTTTGAATACACATATCTTTTTTCATTGTTCCAGTATTTTTAATATTACTGTTTTTGGTGTGCATCCTTAAAATCGAAGTCAGAACATTGATAGTACTAAATATCAAAATATAATATCGATAAAATAACTATAAAGAATATTGTTTTCCTATTTTATACAATAATGTCGAAGTGTAATATCTAAAACCTAAATATTGGTGTGTAATAATATAATAATCTTGTTTTTAAATGTGTTAATGTATTATTCATATGTAAATTTTGTATTGTTCACTTTCATTTATAAATGTTTATATATATTTTTTAAATATCTATCTATCTAATCACTAAAAAAAAAAAAGGTTAAAGTAACGTTATAGGTGAATATGTCATTGCCAACATAGGGGATCATTCCGACCCTGGCGGTCATGGACCGCCAGGGCCGGGGTTGGCGGATGCACCGCCAACAGGCTGGCGGTGCATCAAGGGCAATTCGGACCGCAGCGGTAAAGCCGCGGTCAGAAAAGGGAAACCGGCGGTTTCCCGCCGGTTTTCCCCTGCCCCTGTGAATCCTCCACGGCGGCGCTGCAATCAGCGCCGCCATGGGGATTCCGACCCCCTTCCCGCCAGCCTGGTTCTGGCGGTTTTCACCGCCAGAACCAGGCTGGCGGGAACGGGTGTCGTGGGGCCCCTGGGGGCCCCTGCAGTGCCCATGCCAATGGCATGGGCACTGCAGGGGCCCCCTAACAGGGCCCCACATTGATTTTCAGTGTCTGCCTAGCAGACAGTGAAAATCGCGACGGGTGCAACTGCACCCGTCGCACACCAGCAACTCCGCCGGCTCCATTCGGAGCCGGCTTCCTCGTTGCTGGTGCTTTCCCGCTGGGCGGGCGGCCTTTTGGCGGTCGCCCGCCAGCCCAGCGGGAAAGTCAGAATGACCGCCGTGGTCTTTTGACCGCGGTACGGTCTTCTGGCGGTTCCCGCCAGGCGGGCGGCTTCCGCCGCCGGCGGGGGTCAGAATGACCCCCATAATGTTTTGAAGTAAAAAAACACAGAAATTCACCAGTTATAGTAAATATAGTTATCATAGGTAACTATAACTTGCACCCTTCCTTGTACTGCTTATGACCTCACATATTATTTCACTCATGACATGTTCTATAGTATAATGTATGACATCACTGATGACATTTCAAATTACATCATTGATGATATCACTGATGACATCATCCATGCTACTTTTGTACACATTACTGTGTTAGCGAGTATGGCATTAGAGGTATGAAAGTAAGTATAAAATATCTCCGAATATTATGAAGCATCATTAATTCCATCACACATACAACCCCCTTAAGTGAAGCAATCTTCTGTTAATTGCAACATTGACCCTATACCTTACACTTCAGCGGTAGCCGAGCTCATGTTAATAATCAACCACACAAAGATGGGTAACCTCTACTGTACATGGTGTTCAATCTGTATTCAACTGTTCAGAGAAAACCAACTTCCTCCAGATGCTCAAGCTCTGTTACATAATTACTTACTATGGCCAGCCTTTATCCTGTATCAAACCCTTCACAATTAGCGAACCTCTTGTAAGAAATGAATCAGACATGAGTAGAAAAGTATGCACTGTAAACAGTGTTTACCCATTACAGAGACTTTACCCTTTATCACAAATTTTGCAGACAATAAAACTATCATGAGGAATACACCACAGATTATTAAAAGTATCTACTAAGAAAAGTGTTCACTCTGTGCAAAATATCTCCAGAGAAAATCTACTCACAGTAAACACTCAACCCCACCTCCCACTGTATCTGCCCGTTCGCATCGGGCAATAGAATACCTTGGGGAAGTGCTATTGCAATATCAGGTAAACAGTCTGAATTTAGGCAAGTTTCTGTGAGGAATAAGGCTTCTAGCTGTTTATCCTTGAGAAATGTGAAGATGCCAAGTTTGCGCTTAGGGAGGGACTTACACTTCACTAAACACCTGTGCAATTGGGGGTCATTTTCGATCTGAAAGTTGTGCTCAATCATACCTTGGTTGTTGGAAGAAACAATAGTCCTCTTGGCTTGTGATAGTTTAATGTGTACTTACAGACCCCACATTCTATGGGAAGGCTGTCGGGATTCTAAGCTTGATAGCATTTTTTCACTTATAGGATAGCTAAATAGATTATGGTTCTTTGGTCAAATGGGCAGGGGTTCAGGCCACTGCCCACGGTCGGGCTTGGGGAAGCAAAGACAGGCTTGCCTTTGGCGTGCTATTGGTGCACCCACTGCACGCATCCACTGCACGCCCATGCACTCATTAAGCAATGTGGCAAGGCAGAAACACTAGAACATGAACAAAAATGTTGCCTCTAGATGTACTAGTGCAGAAGTAAAGTTAAACAACCCCAGTTTTCAGCCACCTGAGCACCGTACAATTTCTCACCAATAATGTGCAGCTTTGCTCAGTGGTATTAAATGTTCAAAGACAGTTTAAAACACAGTCCCCGTTTCAGCTCCCCAGTGAGCGCTGTAGATTGACTGCGATGATGTGCAAAACTGGTCAGATGTGCACATTAGTTTTTACAACAAAACTTTGTTCAGGTAGTGCAAAATAGCTTTTGAAAACAGGTAAAAGCAGTGTAAAACTCGCTACGAACCACCTACACCTGCCCTAATGCTGAAGCCACTGCAGCAATGACCTAGTAATGGCTCAACAGGCAAAGGAAGGACCCAAAGAAGTGAGGTCTCCTATCTTATCCAGGGCTGATAGCATTGTGTCGTGCCACAGCCTGACCCCTGCAAAGTTGGTGGCTGTAACTGACCACTCTGGTCATAAAGTAGAACATGCTAGCCATGGAAAAGAGGAAAGCTGAAGCAACTGCAGTAAGGTCCCTAGAGGTAAAAAAGGCTGAGGCTTAGAGACTCTTAGAGGAAAAGAGGCTGGGTATAGAGGAGACAAATAATTCTGCTAGCAAATGACAGGAGGCAGAAAGAACTGGACCTGAAAGTCTGAAGGGTCACAGAATTGAGCAAAGATGATGGCCACGAGATAGAGCTTCATAGGAGAGGTAAAATGGTCCCAATCTCCAAAGACCTGGAGCCTAGCTTTGTGGTGGGGATGACATCTACAAGTGGTTTAAAGCCTATGAAGTAGCTGTTAGAAATTGGGTTTCTGGTTGACGGAGGTATGCATAGCAACACAACAAGATGATGGACAGAGTACTGAAACTTTTCAGATACTCACCCCCAGTCACAGATCTGGGTTCAATCCACCGTTCTTTTGCTCACCATGCAAAGGAGGCCCCAGGTCGTCAGGCGCAGAATGGGTCATCATTTTTCCAATCATCATATATGAGAATTTCCATTTTTGAACCATTCAGTTTGAGATGGATCCATGTCATCCACTGATCAACTGCTCTGAAGCAACTAAAGATCTGTGAGTTTGCAATATCTTTGGGACATTCCAGTTTAAAGAGTATTTGTGTGTCACCTGCATAGTTGTAGCATGTGAGTTGAATTTCATTGATCATTGTCGGTAATGACATTATGTAGCTGTTGAAAAGCATGGATGAGATGCTTGAGCCTTGAGGGACCCCTGATTTTGTGGAGTAGGGTTTGGGCGAGAAAGGGGGAGTATGGCTAACATTAGTTCTGTTTTGAAGGTAGGATGTGAACCTCTATGCCAGTTTCATAGATTCTTTGTATTAGAGTGTCATGGTCACCTGTGTCAAAGGCAGCTGAGAGGTCCAGGAGAAGTAGTCCAGCAACTCCGTTGCGGTTTATTGTGTTTTTAAGATCATCCCAGATGGTGATAAGAGCAGATTCAGAGCATCTTCCTGGGGGAATCCAGTTTGGTAGTCTGAAAGTATCGAGTTATCTTCAATGAATTGTGACATCTGGGCAAAAGCTGCTCTTTCTATTAGTTTGCCTAGGAAAGGACCATTTGTAATTGGTCTGTAGTTGTTTCGGTCATTCAGATCCATGTCTGTTTTCTTTAATAACAGGCGTATGTATGCCTTTTTAAGACCTTCAAGAAAGATTCCCGTAGTTAAAAAATTATTGATGATTCTTCTTACTGGTGTGGCAGCAGAGGTAGATAAAAGAACATTCTTGCAAATATGTGGTGGACAAAGTTCAGAAGGGCAGCCAGAAGGCCTACTTGCTTTGACCAGATCTATCAATTCACTTTGTTATATTTGTTTGAAGGAGTGCAGAGGATGGGCTGGCTTACTCTTGGAGGGGCTTTTTGGAAACGGGTTGGTGCTAGTGGAGTCCTTTGTTTTAAATAGGAGTCCAATGTGTCTACCTGGAATGTGTAATGATTTGCCAGTATATCTGAAAAATCTTGAGTAATGGGATGAGTTCCTTCCATACATTTAGGTGTCTAAAATTTGTTGAGAATTTTATAAAATTCTTTATTTGCAGATATCGCATTTTGAATTCTGTCTGAGGTGTACCTTTTTAGCTTTTTTATCTTAGCTGAAGTTTGTCTTGAATGTTAATTGATTTGAACCAGGTTTGTTGCAGCCTTCTGATTTGTTGTTTTATCTTTTTGAGTTCTGTATTTCTCCAAGGCGATGTTTTCTTTTGTCGTATTTTGTTTTTCTTAGTGGTATTAGGATATCAAAAGCTTCCTGTACCACCTTGTAAAGTTTTTTAACAGAATGTATTGTTTCTAGATCTGTGTTGGTTGTTAGTTGTGTTTGTAAGTGTTCAAAATTGAGTTTGTTCCAAGGTCCATAGGTGGATGTGCGTAAGATGGTCTTGGATGTGTTGATGAATGGTGTTTTATGGTGGAAAGTTACCAAATGGTAGTATGACGATGTGACTGGTGTGATGCTTTGAAGTGTAACTAGTTTTACCTTTACTAAATTGACATCTGGGATGTGTCCAGCGATGTGTGTGGGATTGTTTACAATCTGATGTAGGTTTAAAGTGACTAGGCATGTGATGTTAGCTTTTGGGTGTAAACAGACAGGGGAGCTTCCACCTCAGAATTCCAACTTGGTGTGTGGAGTGATGATAAAATGAATTCCTTTCAGCAGCCCTATTTTTCTATGAAAAGATGAGCTGGGCATGGTATATTTTCATCGACAAGCAGACTGTGGAAACATGGATGGATGGATGAATGTATCAATCTACGTGACCCAAGCAAAGTTATTTGCAACAAGTGTCCCAAGAAACATAACTTCACACATGTATTATTGTAGTGCAAATATTGCATCCCATGTTCTTACCAGAGCACAGCCTAATTTGTCACCTCATGGATTACTGCCTATGGTATATTCACTGCACTGCACACACTGTCACAAGACCTATTTAAAGGGATAGCATCAGACAGTAGTACTGGTTTTATATTTGTTCATTATTGGCCTCTACGCACGAAGAACAGCTTGTCCTAAACCATACATGCAGACCCACCCGCTAGTATCATGATATTTATTACCATTGATGGAGGAGGGGCATGCTGACGCATTTGAGGCTCCGCCTCTTTGGAGACTTGGTGACTCCTTGCTCTATTACCTTTGAGTTTTCTTGACAGATCTTCCATAGGTGTTTATACTCAAGTCAGACATTATCTTCTACACACAACACCCAAGTGTGCAATGACCCTCACTTCGACAGACATTAAAGTTCTTCTCTTAGTTGTACCTTGCTTTCAGCTTCCTTGCAAGAGCTGCTACCATTTCATGGTTTATAGGTGTGTGGGGAGGTATCTGAAAAGTTTCAACACTCTGTCCATCATCTTGTTATGTTGCGATCTTCACGCTAAGTGGCCAGTGTATGCCCAGACATGGGTTCCGTGCTCACTGTGCCACTGGATTCAAGCGAGCCTGGCTGATAAGGGGTCATACTCCGAAAACGGCCCCAGGATGCTTGTTTCTGGTCCAGGGAGGACCTGGCCTGGCAATTTGGGCTGGGCTGTTCCCATGGGGATCAGGGTGAAGGCTGATTTGCATATGGTTGGGTGCAAATTGGGGTGGAATGGTGATCAAAAGAACAATAGATTTGCCCCAGATTTATGACTGGGGGTGAGTGTCTGAAAAGATTCAGCACTCCATCCATCATCTTGTTGTGATGCTATGTTTGCCCTAAGTGGTCAGGGTATGCCCAGACGTGGGGCCCTTGCTCACTGTCACTGGATTCATGCTAGCCTGGCTGATGAGGGATGATACCATGAAACCAGCCCCAGGATGCTTGTTTCCAGTTGAAGGAGGACCTGGCCTTGCAGTTGGGGCTGGACCTTTCCTATGGGGAGAAGGGTCAAGACTGATTGCATATGGCTGGGTCCAAACTGGGATGGCATGGTGAGCAAAAGAACAATCGATTCAACCCAGATCTGTGATTGGGGGCGAGTGATTGAAAAGTTTCAGCACTCCGTCCATCATCTGTTGTGTTGCTATGAAAGAGGTATGCACCTTGATCAAGCAGGAACCACAATGCAAGTCTGGGTAAGTCACAAACACGCCCTAAATTAATCTGTGCTCACCCTCTGGTAGCTTGGCACAGAGCAGTCAGCCTTAATTTAAGAGGCAAAATGTAAAGTATTTGTGCAACACTTCAAACATTAAAACAGTGACAACACTACACAAAAACAATCCACACAAAAATCTAACTTTATTTACTAAAGAAAATATGACCAAAGCGACAATATTCCAATGAGTAGAATTTGAGTTGTGAATTTTTAAATTCTAGGCTGTACAATACTGCTTACAAAATAAAAAGCGCCAATCAGGGATATCTGGTAATGCCGGACCAGTATACAGTCAAAAGTTCAGGCAGACTGTGATGAAGAGCAGACCAGAAACAGGGGCCCACTGAGGCATGCTGAACAAAGGAGATGCATCGCTTTTCCCCATTCAGTAGAGTAGAGGCATCAATTTTCTCAATGCAGCGGTGGGCATGCGCCAGTTCCAAGATGCACCAGGTATAGAGGCAATGTGCCGGGTCTGTTATTGCTGCAGCAGTGAAGGTCCGGTTCTGATCCACGCGACAGGAGCGATGCAAAGCTTCTGATCCACACAGTAGGACCGATGAGTCAGTTCCGATCCCCGCAACAGGAGTGATGTGCCTCTTCCAAGCCACGCAGTGCCGGGGATGCATCAGATTGACAGTGGATACATTGGTTCTGCTGAAGCAAGCACCTTTAACCGCACTTCCAAGGGTCCAGGACTGGGGCTGCACCACTTGGCAAGGCAGACTCACAGATAACAGAGTCCAGGTACAGAACTTGATTGGTTGGAAGTCTTTTATGACCTCAGATCAGTAGACCAGTCACCTGGCCCTTTCAGTGACTCTGGGTTCAAGTGATGCAAGTCCAATACTTCTCACCCATGCAGGGGAACAGCAGGCAGCAGGGCAACACAGAGTCCAGCACAGCAGCAGTCCAGCAAAGCTGCAGTCCATCTGAATGGCAGTCCTTCAGCAGCACAGCAATCCTTTTTCCTGGCAGAGTAGTCAAAGTTTCAGAAGTGTACTGAGTTGGTGGTGTCAGAGGCCCAGTTTATACCTAGTTGGGCCTTTGAAGTAGGCGAGACTTAAAGAGAGGCTTTTAAAGTGCACAGAGGTCCTGCCCTTCCTGCCCTGGCTCCAGACTCATTACAAGGGGTTATGCAGCCCTTTGTGTGGGTACAGGACACAGCCTTTTCAGGTGTAACTGAGGCTGTGGCCAGCTTCTTCCTCCCGTCCTTTCAGGATGTCCCATCAAGGCCCATCAAGTCACACCTAAGCTCCTGTTGTGTGTGCCTTTCTAGGGGGAATACACAAAGCCCAGCTGCCATCAATCCCAGACAAGTGATCAGAGACAGGCAGCAGGCACCAAGAGGCTAAAATAAGAAACTGTCCAGTTTCCAACAGTAGCATTTTCACAATTACAATTTAAAATCCAACATCATCACAAGTTGTGATTTTGAATTGTGATTCCAGAGACACCAAACTTGAAAAACGTGTTTCTTCTAGATTGTGAATTACTCTTATAAGATACAATAAGGTAATCTAAATGTTATCCTATGGAAGAGATAGGCCTTGCTGGAGTGAAAAACGACTTTGGGAGTTTTTACCTACCAGGACATGTAAAACATAAACGTACATGTCCTGCCTTTTAAATGCATTGCATTCTGCCCTGTGGGTTGTCGAGAACCTATCATAGGGGTGACTAATATATATAAAAAGGGAAAGGTTGGGCCTGTCAAAAGGAGTATTTTGCCAGGTCAGCCTGGCAGTGTAAACCTGCACTACCAGGCTCTGCAATGGCGAGCTTGAGACATGGTTAAAGGGCTACTTCATTGGGTGGCACAATCAGTGTCGCAGGCCCAAAAGTAGCATTTAATTTACAGGCCCTTGGCTCATGAAGTGTGCTTTACTAGGGAATTATAAGTAAATAAATATTCCAAGAGGAATAAGGCCATATTACCATGTTTCAACTAGAGAGTGTTACAAATGGGGTCTTTGGTTGACAGTTAGGTTACCCCCTGTCCAAGCAAGGACCCTCAATCTTGTCAGGGCAAAGGAGAAACACACCTGGGTAACCCCTACTCACCCCCTTGGTAGCTTGGCACGAGCAGACAGGCTTAACTCAGAAGAAATGTGTAAAGTATTTGTACCAACACACACCGTAATTCAGTGAAAACACTACAAAATGGACACCACACCAGTTTAGAAACATAGGTAATATTTATCTAAATCACACAAGACCAAAACAACAAAAATCCAACATACACAAGTTAAAATATGAATTTTCAAAAGAATAAGAGTTATACTCAATAGAAAACAATGGAAACGATGATTTTCCACAAAGTACCTGGTGAGCGTTAAAAAAAAGCCGCACAGGCGACCATGTGTCAGAAAAGGCAGCACTGCGTTGATTTCTTCTTCGCAAGGGAGGTTGTGCGTCATTTCTTCTCTGGTCGGGTCAGCGGTGGCATAGTTTTTCTCCCTCGCAAGAGTGCGATGTGTCGATTTCCGGACTGGGCACCTCGAATCCGCGAGGAGGCGGGATTACTTTGACACCCAGGGTTGATACATGGAAAATCCGGTCGCACAGTGTTAGAAAACCACAATGTGTGGGGGTTGCATCCTTATCAGCAGCCGCAAGCAGGTGCTGCCTGTCGTTTCTCCAGCCACTATGCGTTGATCTCCCAGCCGCGATGCAGGTGGAGCGTCGATTTCAGCTGCAAAGCTGTCGGTGCGTCGTTTATCAGCCTTTTCCTGCACAGTGTTCTGTGCGTGGATGTTCACCTCTTGTTATTCCAACTTCAACTTTCAAGGGCCCAGGGACTGGATAGGGCACCACTTGGTAGAGCTGGAGTCTCAGCAGAGAGTCCAGGTGCTGGCAGAGGAAGTCTTTGATGGCCCTGAGACTTCAAAACAGGAGGCAAGTTCAGTTCAAGCCCTTGGAAATTCTTCACAAGCAGAAATATACCACAAAGTCCAGTCTTTACCCCCTTTCAGAGGCAGAAGCAGCAACCTCAGTATAGCCCAACAAATCACAGTCGCAGGCAGGGCGGGCACTTCTCCTCAGCTCTTCTTCTTGGCAGAGGTTCCTCTAGATCCAGAAGTGATCTTGAAGAAATCTAAAGTTTGTGGTTTTGGGTCCACTACATATACTCCTTTCTGCCTTTGACGTTGGTAAACTTCAAAGGGAAGTCTCTCTTGTTTGCAAGATCCTGCCTTGCCCAGGCCAGACCCCAGACACACACCAGGGGGTTGGAGACTGCATTATGAGAGGGCAGGCATAGCCCATTCAGGTGTAAGTGATCACTCCTCCCTCCACTCTAGCATAGATGGCTTTCCAGGATATGCACGCTACACGCTTGCTCCCTTTGTCTCACTGTCTAGAGGGGAGTCACAGCCCAACTGTCAATCTGACCCAGACAAGGAATCCACAAGCAGAATGATTTAAGCAAGAAAAGGCCTACTTTCTAAAAGTGACATTTTCAAACTAACAATCTAAAAACCAACTGCAATAACAGATGTATTTTTAAATTGTGAGTTCAGAGACCTTAAACTCCACCCTTCTATCTACTCTCAAAGGGAATCTGCACTTTAGTAATATTTAAAGGCAGCCCCCATGTTAACCTATGAGAGAAATAGGCCTTGCACAGTGAAAACTGAATTTGGCAGCATTTCACTGTGAGGACATGTAAAACACATCAGTACATGTCCTACCTTTAGCACAACTGGAGCCTGCCCATGGGCCTACCAAGGGCCTACCTCACTCCTCTCCTCAAAAAACCTTCAACAGACCCAGAAATCCTCAGCAACTACTGGCCAATCCCACTGTTTCCATTTCCTTCTAAAATCATCATCAAACTCTCTCGATACATCGAACACCACAAGCTCCTGGACCACTCTCAATCAGGCTTCTGAAGAAATCATAGCACTACAAATGCTCTTATAGCAGCAGCAGACAATATTCGCATCATCATGGACCAAGGACACTCCGCTACCCTTATTCTTCTCAACCTCTCCACCGCCTTCGACATGGTCTCCCACCATACCCTCATAACCAGAATGCACAACACAGGAATTCAAGGTCAAGGCCTACAATTGTTGTCCTCTTTCCTGACAGAAAGAACATAATGGGGCAGGCTGCGCCCCTTCACCTCCGAACCCAAAGACGTCATCTGCAGTGTCCCACAAGGTTCTTCCCTGACCCCCACCTTCTTCAACATCTACATGTCCCCCCTGGAAAAAATCATCTGTTCCCATGGTCTCTGCATCTTCTCATATGCCGATGACATCTCATCCTGTCGCTCTCTGACAACCCCATCAACACCAAAAACAACTTCAAAAGATGCATAACAGAGTTAGCTGCTTGAATGCACACAAACACCCTAAACCTCAATGCTAAGAAAACAGAAGTCCTGATCTTTGGATGCAACTGCTCTTCCTGGAACATCATTTGGGGGCCTGCCAAACTGGGTTCCATACCCACACCCAATCAATGGGCTAGAAACCTGGGTATAATCCTGGACCTCAGCCTTATGATGAGGCCCCAAATCAATGGCATCACCTCTGCCTGCTTCAACATCCTCTGCATGCTCAAGAAGATCTTCAGTGGCTTCCTGTGAACAAAAGAAAGACTATCACCCAGGCCCTGATCATGAGCAGACTTGGTTAGGGCAGCGCCCTCTATTTTAGCATTTCCTCCCACATCACACACAAGCTTGAAACTATTCAAAACGCTGCTGCAAAAATGGTACTTAACCTTCCATGCATGCCCGTATCTTGCCACACCGCTGTGAACTCCACTGGCTTCCCTTCCAGAAATTCTGCCAGTTCAAGATACTCACCCATCAGACAGGCCCCACATATCTTAATCGCACATACACACACACACACACATACACACACACACACTTTGGACTTGCGGAAGCAGGACTGGAGGCCATTTTTTCACCTACCTAACATCAAAGACACGGATACCATCCTTCAGGACATCAAAGCAGCCAACGAGCATGAATTTTCGCAAGAGACTGAACTCCTGGCTTTTCGAATAACTCTTCATCTGTTTGCACCTACTCAGCATCCAGATACCCTTGCAGGTGATTAGTTTGCGCTTTACAAGTCAACGTCACGTTACATTACATGTCAAAAAGTAATGCAACAAAGATAAGTAGAGTACGCCACATCCATCTATTTTACATGAGGGAATGGTGGTCCTTTGGCATTTCAACCGCCAAAGTCGTAGTTTGCCGGTCAGACCACTATAACCGCAGTGGTCCAACCGCCACCATGAGTCTGTTGGTCTGAAAACCACCAGACTCGTGATGAGGCCCTTAGTCTCTTTTTTGGAGCTCAAAATCCGCAAGTGGGGAAAACCTCAAAGCTGCATTGGACCATGTTCTCTCAAAGTCAGACACTTTTGCCACAAAATCCTGCTGAAGCTCTGGAGGTCTTCAGAGTCAAACAAATGCTCTAAATCCCAATTTTTCAGATGTTCTGAAGAAGTTCGTCCTGATAACTTCTAAGGCTTTCAGGAACTAAGGGACATCATCTAGTGGCAAGAATTAACTCTAACTTCTGTTCTCTCTTTTAAACATGAAGTAATTCTAAAGTCATCTAGTCAGAATTCTAAGCAAGAAATGAGGATGGTTCAAAAATTAGTTTCAAGGATGGTTGGAATATAATCTAATTTGGGAATTAGAGAAGATATCAGTATAGCGAAGAGTTCAGTAGAAATTATGCAAAAGGAATAAGTGTTTAGCATAAAGCCTCACTCTTGCAAATGTCTAAGGGAATCTGCCCTAACGTCTATTAAAGTAAGCATTAATGAAAACAAACAGAACCTTCAACATCAATGATAGCTTTCCCTTCCCTCTCAGGACCAATGATCTTCGAGTCTGTCACTTAAATGGTAACATCACCCAGATTTCTCATCCCACAGCATTTGAACATTCTCTGTGACCTTGTGCGGCTCACTTTCCTGGTACACGATAAATAGGATACTTCAGCTGCCAATATTTCCTCTTTTCAGGCCTTACTATCAGTGAAACTAATACACTAGTTATACTCCTTTCCAATAGCTACTGAGGCCTTGAAACACACCTGCAAAGAAAGAACTTGTTAACTAAACAAAGAATGCTTTTTCATAGTTAATGCCTTTTGTCAGTTAAATTATCTTGACTTTAACTAAACATTTAATATGAATTTTGAATACATAGTTATACATATTTTCTATATTTCATAATAATTGCAAACATGAAGAAAGAATACTTGTCACTTCAACAAATACAACTTAAAGTGTAAATACATAACGTGAATAGTTAAAACACGTAAGCTATTTTAAATGAACAATAATCTGCACTTTTATAAAGTTTCAACCTTACAGTGAGTACATTACATTGATGTGTCAAGATAGGCACACATGTTAATATAATAAAACTCACTGTAAATATGATGTCAACTGTAAATAGGTATTTGGTCAATGATTGATGTGTAAAGGATGGAGTCTACATTTGCGCTATTTCAATCCCCCTTCTGATGCCAATGAATCACAATAATAGACATATGAATCCATATCAGGTGAGATCAAGTAAAAACCTTGAATTTCTCAACAACGTTTGTATAGTGCTTTTCAGGTGTTTTATGTCATCATAGAATCTACACTGATTCTCCTCCATTTCTATGTCCCTTCTAGTTCTTTTCAACTCCTTCAATTGTTGCTTTTCTCTTCTTTACTTTACATATTTATATCCTTCAAGGATGATGAGCAAACATATTCCACAGGTAACAATAACAATAAGATGGTTTCCAACCATTTGCCAACCCTAGAAAACTCATCTCCAATTGCTTCCCAAACACCTCTAGCTTCCCATTCCTGTAAATCTCCCATCAGGTAAGTAATGTGCTTAATATATGCCTTTAAGTCTTTGCTTTTGTCAGCGATGTAGATACATTTCTGGACCTTTAACATCCTGCAGACTCCGCCCTCCTTTACAAGACAATTCTGCAAGACTATGGATAGCATGGCAATCATTTCAGTATCTATGAGCCTTAACAGATGGAAGTATTGCACCAAAATGTCTCCCACTATTTCTCCAACAATGGCACCTTGTTTAGATCTGGTATTCGCTTCCCATACAAGATCATTAAAATGTTCTGCTCAATATATTTTTGGGAAGACTGCACCTAAATAACATATGCCGTACCATCCCTTGGGCAACTTGAAATATGCATGTTTTCCACAAATATAATAAACTCTAGGAATTACAGGATCATCACCTTCCAAAAACAATTACCGGTCTCCTCTAACCTCAAATGTGTGATCACATTCACTCCTTCCCATGAATACAGTGTCAACTGAAGATTTATCTCTAAGTATGCACAATTTCACTTTATGTTTCCAATCCAAAGTCAATGCTGCTAGATTCCCTGCCACTTGATGTTCAATTTCTTCTCTAGCCCCCTTATGCTGATTCTCAAGGTGCTTGTCTGTCTTTGACATAGAGCCTCATTACGAGTGTGGCAGTTCGAGGACCGCCAAACTCGCGTTCACGATCAGACCGCCGCACTCCAGATGGTCTGACTGCCCAATTACAACTTTGGTGGGCGGACCCGCCCAAAAACCGCCATCCCCACCAGGATCATAGATCCCGACAGGGTGACGGTGGTCGGGCTTGTAAGCAGCAATGGTGGCGTTGAACTCTGGCTGATTACAACCCTACTTTCCACCATCCTTTTCATGGCGGGGACCCTGCCATGAAAAGGCTGGCAGGAAGCCAGTGTGGGGGGCCACAGGATGGTCCCCGCACAGCACATGGCAGGGGCAGTGCAGGCAACCCCCTGCCCAGTACTCATGGAATGCAAATTCCGAGGGTGCTGAAATGCTAGGATATTGGCCTTGTTTCCATTAAAGGAGCCGAGGCCAATATCCTAGCACTGTTCCTGCCGGTCAGCCACGCATGAATGGGGATTACAATGTTCCCGCCTGTCAGCCCAGCAGGAGCATTGTAATATGCTCGAGGGGACGTCACCACCACGGCAGTGGAGCCCTCCCTGTGAATCAAATTGTTTCAGTGAGCATAGACAATGTCCAGTGTCGTAGTGGGTTTAAAGAACCTCACAATTATCTGTATCTCTTCAGTGGGACTACCATTCAAATGCTCCAATGGGGAATTTCTGAAAGAACTAAATCATAGTTAAAAAATAATACTGAAAATGCCCTGTCTCATAAAACAAACTTAGCAAAAGGCTACATGTGACAACATAAGTCAAATGAATATGATGGTACGTGATGCCCTCTGCAGCTGATGCAGGCAATTGTGTGCACATACAGCATTCCTGTGCATCCATAGTGTCAATGTATTCATAAAACAATTTAAAATACACATTTGAAGAAAACTCTCCTCTAGATGTATTAACATGTAATTCACTATCACCTGGTGAGTGTAAACTCTTGTCTATAGGACTCAGTGTTAAAGGGTTAACACTAGGTTTAGGCCTAACTAATGTGGAAGCTGTGGGTGAGGATAGTCCTACAAGAAGCAGAGTTAGTACTACAACCGTCACAAAAAACACTCCCACTAATACATATCTATATCTATTTGTGTTATTAGTTACCATAACTTCTCTATAATCAGACTGCTGAGTAGAAATTAGCAGCAGAGTCTTCTCTATAGGTTTCTACTTGTGCAAATGGCAAAACAAAGTTCATGCGATGTGAAATTAAATTATGTACAATATCTTTGTGAGACCACCTTGGCCCTACTCCATCTTTTTCTAAATAACACCCTTATGCTCCTTCAGCTGCCATGGACCTGGGGGCTCTTCTTAATTCTTTAAAACAATGTCCTTTTTTTATTATTTACAAGTTTAAGTTCATTTCTAAGGATCATATCAATATTTCAAATCAGTTTGTTAAATGAGAGCTCAACTTTAAACTCAGTTCAGGTTGCAGTTCACATTTGATGGAGGCTTAGTTGAATCTCACTTTGGTCTTTCAAATCACAAGTTTCATCCTTGCAGTCATTATCAGCAAAATATGTCCATTCAGAGGATGAGAACCTCCGACATGGCACTCAACCTTTTTTTGATATCCTATTTATAGGTTGCTACCTTCCACTCTGTCACTCTGATCAGTATCCTCCAGGACAGTACTCAGTTTTCTTTTTGTCCGATATCTTAATATCCTAATCCCTCTCTTTCTTGCCTTCTCTGCCAACTACCCTCAGTCTCTACTTGGCGTGACACAGCACTATGCCCTTTGTCAGGGTCTGAGTCTGACTCAGGTAGCGGGTCAGGCCAAGACTCCTCGAGTGTCAGTTCACCAAGACCCCCCTCAGTCTGAAGATATGCTGTCATCGTCTCTTGCAGGCTCTCAGTACTGTGGTCACCCCTTTCTTGCTGTCTCTAAGTAATGGGCTGCACTTTAGGAAGAGATACTGTCACATCATCAAGAGAACACTCCACTCTATGAGTGTGGGCTGCATGAATCCAGTTAGAAAGACCCCCACACTAGACAGCAGTGTTTGTCACTTGGATAACTTGGTTTGGCCCACGCTACCTAGGCTCCAGGCAAGTCTTCTGAATGTGCTTTTTCACCAAGACCCAGTGGCCAGGACTGAGATCATGACACTGCTCCATACTTGGAGTCACAGCAACAGCTTCAACCTGGTGGGATACAGAATGCGCCACGTCAGCTTGTGCCTTGTAATAGTCAAAAACCATGTCATCCGTAATGCTCCAAGTGAATTTTTAGGTACTGCAGGCAATCTCATGGCTTTCCCCATGATTATCCCATGAGGGGACAATCCTGGTTTTCTGTAATGAATACTGCGAAGAATCATCAGTACAAGAGGCAAAGCATCTGGCCACTTTAAAGATGTTGATGCACATGCCTTGGCTAATCTGGCTTTTAACGTGCCATTTTCTTGCTCAATGATTCCCAAAGCCTCTGGCCAGTAACTGCAATGTAGTTTCTGCTCCACTTACAATGCTGGACACAACATTCGCAGGACCTTGTTATTGAAGTGAGTTCCTCGGTTCTAGAAAAGTCAGGAAACCAAACCTAGGCATCTACTTCCTCAACAGCATCTTGGCTACTGTGAGACCATCAATTCTCATGGTCTGGTAGGCCTCCACCAAATGCAAGAACATGCACACAATCACCAGGACATTTATCAGCCCATTACACAGAGACATTTCAATGAAGGCAAGCTGAATTTGATTGAAGGGCTCTCCTGATCTTCCTATGTGGCTCAATGTCACTGGAGTCCTTTCCCCTATGTTCCTCTGTTGACACATAATGCTTCAGTTACCAGCCTAAATCATGGGTTAAGCCAATGTTGCTTAAACAACTGCACCATGACATCCCTCCCATTATGAGTGGGTCCATGGAAATGCCTTCCCATTGGAGATATCATGCTGTCTGGCGGCACTCTTGTGCCATCTACAGAAACCCTATGTAATTATCTCTCTTCACACCCCCTACTTGGATCCAACCCTGCAGTTCGGCCTCTGACACTTTCTCCTGTAATCTCTTCACATCTTCCCAGGTATAAGATGTTGATAACAAAAGATTATAGTTGGTTTTACCTTCAGACTCGTTTACATATTCACCATTGAATGTTGGTGACCCATGTGCACATTATCAGGCTACCTCATCAGCATAACGGTTGGCCACTGTTACATAATCATCACCACTGCGGTGAGCAGAGCACTTCACTACCGCAATTTGTACAGACAGTTGTAATGCCTCAAGAAGTCTCATGACATACTCTCCATTCTGAATCAGGAAACCATATGAGGTCATGAACTCTTGTTGTGACCACAACTGCCCGAAATCATGAACAACACCAACGTCATACTGAAATATAGTCACTTTCAGCTGATAAGAGACATCACAAACTCTAGTAAAAACTATCAGTTCAGCCACTTATGCAGGGAACACCCCTCGAACCAAGGAGGCTTTGACCACTCCTGAGACAATGCAGACTGCATAGGCTGCTCTCAAATTTCCCTTGTTGTCTCTCAGAAAAGACCCATCCACAAACAGTATGTAATCAGACTCCACTAGTGGCTAATCCCATATATCTGGTCTCAGCTTGGTGCATAGTTCAGCGACATCAAGACAATCATGCTCAACCTCCTCATCATCATTTTCATTCTCTGGAAGGGGCATACGTGTAGCAGGTTCAATATACACATTGTCTGAGGGTAACGTTATCCGCAGCCAATATAATCTTCTCATATTTTGTCGAATACCTGTTGGTAAGGTGCTGTGTACGAGTGTGTATCAACAATATCTCCAGTGGATGTGGGACAAGAACATTTAAAGGAAGTCTCATAACAATGCTCTCACTGTGTTCTATACTGACACCTACGGCTGCCACAGCTTTAAGAAGACAGCCAAGCAGCCCTGCGGCCACAGTGTCAAGAGTAGCAGAAAAATAGGCCACAGAGCATCTTGTATTCCCATGCATCTGTGTAAACACTGAAAGAGCACAGCCCTCCCTCTCACTGCAGAAAATAGTTAAATCTTTATTGGAATCAGGCATCCCCAGTGCCGTAGCACAATAGAGACTTTCTCTCATCTCTAGGAAGGCAACCAAACAGTTGTTATGCCATGGTATTGGATCAAACACATTCTTGTATATCAGCCTCTGTAAAGGCTTAGCCACCAGGGAAAAGTTGGGTGTCCACTGACAACAGTAACCCATCATCCCCAAAAACATCCTAACTTCTCTTTGGTTGGTTGGTGAATTCATTTTAAGAATCACTGAGATTTTTTCCTGTGACATCTTTCTTGTGCCTTGTTCAATGTGATGTCCAAAATACTGCAGCTTACTCGTGGACACCTTATGTCCATTCTCAGCCAGGTGGTCCAGCAATGCAATGTTGCTCATATGCGAGCTTCCTGAGTATCAGACACCACCAACAGGTCATCATTATATTGGATTAGGACAGAGTACAGAACATGATCAGAGACTCAAGATTTCTTTTAAGAATCTGATTAACACTTGAGGGACTCTCTGTATACCCTGGTAGGATTCGGTTCCATGCCAAAACACAGTTCTGGAACCAAAAAGCAAAAAGGATTTGGCTATCCTCATGCAAGGGGGCAGAGAAAAAGGCCTGGCACAAATCGATGTCAGTGTACCACTCAGTCTCACAAAGAATCTGAAACAAAATCAGAGCTGGATTCGGTACCATGGGACAGCAGGGAACAACAATAGCATTGATCTTTCTCAGGTCCTGCACTATGTGGCATTCGCCACTAGACTTCTGCAAGCCCATAATGAGTGAGTTACATGGACTTCCTATTATTTCCTTCAAATGCCTTGTTGTATCATTGACTCAATTATGGGCTAAATCCAGCAATTGTTTTGGTGGTTAGATTGCACTGTGGGGTACTAGGTACTCAACATTAGACTTTACTTCTAAGTGAACTGCTTCAATGCCTTTTATGAGACCAGTCTCTTTCCCTGAGAAATCCCAATCCTCAGGCTTTACCTTATCCTGGTGGTAAGTCCTCAAATATCATTACAGGATACAACTCAATCTTTGGCTTTTGACTCATCAATTCAAATGTCTAAGTCCTCATCATGGGGCTGGAATGTGACACCCTTTGAGGTGCAATAGAACTTGCACAACAAATTGAATCCTAGGAAACTCACAGGACTCAAATTGCATGCTACAAACCAGTGATTCTCCTCACAGGCCCCTATTTTAACAGGTACTTCTTCTGTTACGTGGTTGGCTATTTGCTTATTTATGACTCCTACAACCTAGATTCTTTTTCCAAAGAGGGGTGGCCATTCAACTCACCTTCTATGAATGGACCACTTTGGTCTACCTCTAAGACTGTGCTAAGTATGCAATCTTCCTCTCCCCTCAGGCACCGTCATTGTGACTGGTCAGAGCTGTAGCCCTCAAAGGAATCAAACACTGAAAACTGCTGGAAAGGATTCTGATGTTGAGAATAATTTTGGTTTAAATTTGGGACTGATTTGAATTAATTCTGGAACTATTTGCATTTTGCAGTGGTTTTGGGGCTTTTTAAACTTGCATCACTGGACCTTGGGGTGCATTAGCGTTTTGCATTCTGGGTACATTCTGTAACTATACAAAGTAATTGCTCTGGGACTGTACAGAGTACCCAGAGTTCTGAATCTGGTTCTCACTCATCCCTCCATTAGGATTAAGACAAAATTCCCACTCCTAGTGACCTAACTTGTTACAATAATGACAAGGATTCAATCCCTTCAAAGTAATCACATCAATTCCAGTGCTTCAATATTTTGGGGTCTTGGAGTGGGCTCTCCTATAGGAATAGGTCCTGTCTGATTCACAATTGATTGAGGAGAGGCAATATAAAGAATATTTATTTGGGTTGAGACTAAAGGAGTTCCTCCCATTCCGTGGGCTACCAGAGTATTAGCTGACATTGCTCCAATAGTAGGGACTGTCAACGTATGTGTCACATTTCCCTCTGGCTCTGATTTATACAAATTAACTGCTGGACCAATAGTGACTGGAAAAGTGATTGCATCTGAGGTATTGGGAACAGTAGAGCTTTCAGAGGCACTAATCCCTGAACTCTCTCCCTTCAAGTTATGGCTCACATTAATTGGTGCAGTTGGTATTCCTGCATTTATACTGGTAGCTACACTATCCATTCCTCCAGCTTGCACCACATTGTATGGAGGTGGACATGCTGATAAGATCACATCTAGGATATTATCGCTGGAATCACTATCATTGTCCTCACCTGGACTCTTGGGGTTTCCTATCCTTTGTTCCTTTTTCTTTCTTTCCTTTCTTTCTTTTTTTTGGATTCCTCATTTGTCAAAGCAGGCTACAATCTAGCTCCCTCTATCATGTCAGTCCTCCACCACCTCTGTTCTGCATCCCATCTAGCATCAGCACAGCAACGTACTGCCCTTCAAACTCTTCCCTGATATTTTTCCCTTTCAGCAGTGTGATCTGTGTGCTCCCAAGCATTAGTTGCTTCAAACTGTGCAGGCCTAGGAGGTGGTTTAATTTCCTATAATACTCTCCTCAGATTTGCAATGATTCTCAAATTAAATATGCCATAGCATGGATACATCAGTGCACCCTCCTTCTCTGCGATCATTGACTCAGCCAAATACATGTGTGAAGCCCTACGTTTATAGCCATATAATGGCCTAGCTTATCTTCAGTTGGTGCCTCTTCTCCCTCCCTTACTGATAGTCTCACATCTCCCCTAAGTAAGTTTCATGTAGCCTTAAAGAATTTCATCTTCCAACAATAATATTTACAATCACAAATATAATTTCAAATTCAGTCAGAAAAATGTTTTAATTCATTCACAATTCTTATTCAATGTTAACAACATACAGTACAGTAACAATAGCAGCACAGCACTCTATAATGTAGTCAGTGACATAGTCAACTATTGACAGTGTTGCACCATTGTCAATTGTCCAATCTCAGCACAAGACACTGTGACGTCTCTCTCGCTCCTTGCAGAAGTTCACCCTCCTTCACAATTCAATTGCAATACAAGCATAAAACAAATGCAAAGCAAATTCAACAACTTTGTCTGCTCCACTAAAGAACCAACAGTATTCAATCACACAAGAAATGGTCCAGAGAGACATTTTGCGATCTACTCCAACTCCCACTCAAATGAAACCTCAACCAGCGGGGAATCACCCAGATTAGTGAAGCTTCTCCCCTCGCAAAAGTATCCACCACACCAACCACACCGAACTCTCACACAGAGGTATTTGTCCCTTTCTCAACTGTGTAGTCAACAGTGCCCCACAACTAACACCACTAAACTTAGCAGACAATTACAACACAGTGAATTTTACACTGATAACGTTTTATCATCCTGGGATCTTAGGCTACGTCAAGCCCGATAACCACTTCAAGTTAGCAGTCAGTGCTTCCACATCTGCACAACAACTTAAAACATCACAGCATCATCTCACACAACCTCAGCAGAACATTGCAAGCTAGACATGAGCAATGTGTGACCCTATTGATACTCACTCCTTTGCTGCTAAAACTTAGTTCCAAACTCTTGAATACCACTGTTCCTCCAAATCAGGACATGGGCTTTGTGATCAGGAATGGGCAAGGGCAAACTGGGCTCTTACATGGATGCTGTAACTCTCATAATCTCAATAACAGAACCATCCAACATGCTACCATTTGAGAGCGCGCAGGAACGTGATTTTATACTCTTGTGCGATGGACCTTCCGGACCTTTTTACATTGGTCGAGATACACATGAGATTTACAATGAAAGATAATTTACTTTGCAGTGAAGCCCATTCGTCCTCACTATAAGGACCAGAAATCTGAAATGTTTATTAAATTGATTTACTCCCAATCAATAATCAAGTGAATATCTGTGCATGCCATTAGAATATTGAAAAGACACAGAATTGCACCTGGCAAGCTGAAACATCGCAATCGATTCAGTCTCAATAGATTTAGATACAGAGCAATTATAATCACAGCAATACAGAAACTGAGAATTAAAAAAAGATGTTTCTAAAGAAAATCCTGTTCTCTCTTTTAAACACAACATAATTCTAAAATCTTCTAGTTAGAATTCTAAGTATGAAATGAGGATGGTTCAAAATTAAGTATAAAAGATGGTTGGAGAGGGGGCGTGGCCAAGATGGCGGCGTGAGCAGACGCGTCCGTCTGAGCTCCGCCGCCCGGGTCCCGACAAAGCATTGCGGCCCCATTTTTGGAACCTCTGGGCCCTCCTGGATTGCTGAAGGGGGCCGAGAGACAGCGGAAGCTTCGAGAGAGGGCCGAATTACCCTCCAAGGAGAGCACCGGCAGTGTTGGCCGCTGCGGCCTGGACCGTGATTGCGGTCATCGGCCGCAGCGTGTGGCGGCATTGCCACGGGGGCCGGCTGGGTGCGCGGCGATCAACCGGCACCCCGGAGTGACGCAGGGGTTGATTGGGCCTGCGACGGTGCAGCAGAGGGTGCTGGCCCTGGTGACGGCGGTCCTGACACGGAGCGGAGGTGAGGTGGCTCTCCGCGGCCCGCGGCGGCCACTTCTTTGCAGCACTGCTGCGGGCTAGAGGTCTCGGGCACGACAGGGCGCTATATTACATACTAGCGCCCCTGCTTCGAGTTGGAGGAGCTTGGATGGGCGCTAAGGGGCTGGACCACATATCAGCGGTGTGGTCGGCCCGCGGTGGCCAAGCCCAAGTGCAGAAGGAGCTTGGGGCTTGTTATGGGCCTATGAACTTTGGGCCGCGTTGGAAGTAGAAATGGGCGCCCAGAGCTTCAAGGATATACAGTGAAGGATCTGGCAATTTGTCCCATACCGAGCTGTGCGAAGAGGTTCTAGACGCGACGAAAGAGGCACTCGGGGCTAAGATGTCTTCCAAGCCAAAACGAGATCAGTCGCTGAGAGAAATGCTGACTAGATCCCATCCGGTGCAGGGCAAACCGGCTGAGGGCTCAGCGGCGGGTCGGTCCCCGGAGGCACGTGGAGAGACGGAGGAGGACGGGGAGGCCCCGGTCACAAAAGCTTTCCTTACCTCATTGTTTGATTCGCTGCGGAGCGACCTGCAGGAACTCCGTAGAGACATTTTTCAAGAGGTGAAAGAGCTACGAGGGGAGGTCACGTCTCTGGGCGAGCGTGTGGCCCAGGTTAAGGATAGCGAGATCTCTCGAGGCGAGGAATTGGCAGGCATGCAACAAGAGGTCATACGCCTTCGTGACCAGAAGGAGCTCCTCCAGTCTGCGGTTGAAGACTTGGAAAATAGGTCGCGACGACATAACATCCGCATCCGAGGTGTACCACTTGGAGCAGAGAAAGAAGATATCAGCGAATTTGTGGTGGCGCTGTTTGACTTTGTGCTTGGCCTGGAGGGTGCCCGGGAGATCACTCTAGACAGAGTCCATCGTGTGGGTCACATCGGCGGACCCGGAGAGCGTCCGCCTGATATCTTGGCATGTGTTCATAATTATGGCCTTAAAGAAAGCATCTTGCAGAGGGCCCGCAATCTCCCGCAGATCCAGTTTCGGGGGCACACGCCCCAATTATTTCAAGACCTCTCGCTGCGGACTCTGCAGAGGTGGGGCGAATTTAGGCCCATCACGGAGCACCTGCGGCACACTCGGTATCATACTCTTGGGGACATCCTTTCCGCCTCACTTTCCGTTGGGAAGAACAGCTCCGTCAGGTGAAATCAGTCCTGGAAGCGAGAAAAATTCTTTGTTTGGAGGGAGATACCCAGGAAGAGGGTACATCCACGGCCTTAGCTGATGGGGACCAACCGCGATGGCGGCGTAAAGAGAGGAAGAGGAAACAGCAGCGATCGACGACTTTGGAGCAGGCCTAGGAGCAGCAATCAGTACTCAGTAGTGTGGCCGCTGGAACATATGCTTAATGGCTGGAGGGCCGGGACGACGGCTTGGGAACGGGCCGCAGTGATTCAGGTTTCGTGACTGCTGCGACGGGGCCGGGGCGGCAGAGCCGGTGGACGCTACATGACGGACTTAAGTGTTTGTGCTACCCCTGTTGAGACTTTGCCTCTCAGGAGATGAGTGATAGAGGACTTTGTAGTTATGAGCACCTGTTGTACGTTATGGTTGCAAGTTGGTGTGCTTCCCCTGGATCTTGTATACAGACTGCCTTGGCTGCTGGGCCCATTGGTTCGGAGCGGCCTAGGGACCGGTCTGAACGCGGACTCCCCGGTGGATTCTCCCCATGAGGGCTTTTGATACTAGATCATGTCTCTTCAGTGCCTAAGCTTGAATGTCCGAGGTCTTAACAGCCCGGCCAAGAGATTAGCAATCCTGTCGATGCTTGACCGCTCTGGTAGCCACATTTGCCTTTTACAGGAAACGCATTTGCTGGCTAGGGACACATTTCATATGCGCTCGAGGTGGTTTCCTAGACAGTTCTGGTCCTCGTCCCCCACGAAACATGCCGGTGTGGCGATATTATTCTCAAAGTCCTTTTCTGAGGAAGTGGTAGCACAGATTCATGAGGTGCAGGGGAGATTCCTGGCCCTTAGATTACGGGCTGGGGCCTACTGCTTAACCATTACCTCTCTGTACGCCCCCAATGCGCAGCAAGAATCCTTCCTGAAACAGACGATTGACCCAGCGCTTGCGACACGCAATAGTGCTATGTTAGTGGGAGGGGATTTTAATTTGGTAATGGACAACGAGCTGGACAGATCGGGGCACCGCTTTGGGCAGACAGGGGCGTTGACGAGGGCAGGGCGACAGTGGTTGGCCGAGTGTGAACTAGAAGACATTTGGCGGAGATCACATCCTTCGCTTAGGGACTACTCCTTTTATTCGGCAGCTACCAAGACGTTCGCATGGATTGACTTCTTTCTGGCCTCACGGGAGCTCGCTTCTCGAGTCCGAGAGATCACAATAGAGCCCAGGGCTCTTACAGATCACGCACCTATCACGGTGGAGATTGGTGTGGATGTGGGTCGGGTGGGCGTCTCGAGCTGGCATTTCAGAGACACGATCTTGCAGAATAGAGAAACGGAGGTGTCGCTTCGGCGCGTGATTTTGGATTACCTTAACCACAATGATGATGGAATAACTAGCTTGGAGTCTCTGTGGGAGGCTCTGAAGGCAGTGGTGTGGGGGGAGGTAATGTCGTTATCAGCAAGAGATAATAGAGCAAGGAGGGATAAGAGGGCGGCGCTAGAGCAAAGGGTGGCAGCACTGGAGCGATCCCACAAATCCAAATGTGCTCCAAGAATTTGGAGGGAACTGGAGAAAACGAGGCAGCAGCTGAAGCAGCTGGACTGGGACAGGGCAGAATATGCGGTAGTGCGGCTTAAGTATAAATACTATATAGGGAGTAATAGATGTGGCAGGCTCCTGGCGCATCGGTTGAGAGCACAGCGTGCGGCGGCAGCAATACAAATGGTCTGCTCACCTTCGGAGAGAGAGGCTCACTCAGACGATCACATTGCAGAAGCGTTCTCCGAATTTTACCGGGTGTTGTATACAGATGATACCCAGAGGGGGGCGAATCCTGACGGATTTCTGGCGGGGATAGCAATTACTCCGCTTGCGGAGAGGGAAGCGTCTTCCTTAGATCAGGCTATTAGAGTGGAGGAGGTTATCTCGGCAATATCACGGCTTAAGGTTGGAAAGTCCCCCGGCCCTGATGGCTTTACGGCGCTCTTTTATAAAACTTTTTGCGTGGAACTTGCTCCGCTTCTGGCGTGTCTTTTTAACTCCTTTCAGGAGTCAGGGACGCTTGTACCCAGCATGTCCGAAGCTACCATTGCGTTGATTCACAAGCAAGGGAAAGACCCCGAGGAGTGCGCTTCGTACAGACCAATCTCGCTTCTGAACATAGACGCTAAGCTCTTTACTGGAATACTGGCCCATCGCCTTAACCCCTATATGCCGGGTCTTATAGATCCAGACCAGGCGGGCTTTATACCCCATCGCCAGTGCAGCGATAATACGAAGCGACTGCTACATCTGATAGATAAAACTAATAGATCACGTAGGGAGACGCTGCTCCTCTCTATTGACGCAGAGAAGGCGTTTGATAGGGTCCATTGGCCCTACTTATTTCGGGTATTGGAATGTTATGGATTGGGCCCGGCCTTCAGGAAATGGGTTCAGTGCATTTATTGCTCACCTAGGGCTACTGTCCGGGTTAATGGTATCATTTCTTTGCCGTTCCCGATTGGACGGGGGACCCGACAGGGGTGCCCTCTTTCCCCCTTTTGTTTGCGCTTTACATGGAGCCCTTTGCTCAGCGTCTACGCGACAGCCTCTTGGTCTCTGGGGTGAAGTTTGGAGGGGATCACCACCTTATCACGCTGTACGCGGATGATGTGATTCTTACCCTCTCTGAGCCCGCGACCTCACTGCCTGAACTAATGGTGATAATGGAGGAGTTTGGTCAGATCTCCGGGTTCTGGTTAAATATGCAAAAATCCCAGGTCCTTAGCTTGTCTGTGAACTCAGAGCGTGAGCAAGAGTTGAAGACTCGATTCCCGTTTCTTTGGTCCTCATCACAGCTCCCTTACTTGGGTATTGAACTGGTGTCTTCAGTTACGAAGACGGTGAACTTGAATTATGCGACATTGGTCCGGGAGGTGCAGCGCGATTTGGAGAGCTGGGCGAAACATCAACTTTCCTGGCTGGGCAGGGTGGCGGCGGTTAAGATGACCACATTACCGCGTATATTGTACGTTTTCCAGATGCTACCTCTGGCTCCCCCGCCTCGTGCGTTAGCGACCCTTCAGTCGGCAATACTTAAGTTTATTTGGGATGGGCACCCTGCACGGCTTCCTAGAAGACTTTTATATCGCCCTAGAGCGGAGGGAGGACTGGCGGTCCCCTGCCTCATACGATATTATCAGGCAGCACAGTTACGCTTTCTCTTGGAGTGGAGTCGTCCGCTTACGGAGAAGCACTGGTGCTTCATGGATCAGGCGGTGGCGGGATCGCACATTTGGAAGGAACCTTGGCTTCGACGTCGACATAGGGCCCCGGGCCTATACTCCTCCCCGATTACGGGAGCGACGCTCCGTGTCTGGGACGCCGTGGCGTGTCGGGCAGGGCTTATGTCGTTTCCGTCCCCCATGATCCCGATAGGGGCGAATCCTGACTTTGAGCCTGGGCTATGTCTGGAGGCTCTACGCCGATGGTATGATGGAGGCTGTAAAAGGGTGGGGTGTCTGTTTGATGCACAGGGAGTTCTCTCCTTTGATCAGATGAGAGAAACTTATGGCCTGACATAGGCAGATAGGTTAATGTACTACCAGGTGAGGCATTGGGCTCTTCTGCTGGCGAACAGAGCTCTGATGGATAGGCCACTCACGCTGTTCTAAAAATGGCTGTTGACAAAGAAGGATGACAGGCGGGTCCTCTCAGAGACGTATAGACTCTTACAAGGAAAATAACGCTTGCCTAAGACTAAGGGGCAACTTAGATGGGAGAGGGAGCTAGAGAGGGAGTTCTCTGACGAAGAATGGGAAAAGATATACTATAGAGCACATCACACAGCTTTCAATGCAGCAGGGACAGAGACGGCATATAAAGTGGCTTCCTATTGGTATTACACTCCTGCCCGGATACACTCATGGGACCCTACCAAGACCAGCCTTTGCTGGAGGGGGTGTGGTAACACAGGCTCGCTGGTTCATCTGCTCTGGCACTGCCCCAAACTTCAGAGATATTGGACGAGCATTTTAGACGATATTGATAAAGTGTTCCGGACCGAGCTCCCTAGGTTTCCATCGCATATACTTCTAGGCTTGCCCAACCCCCTTTCCTTCCCGCTACATTCCCTGAGAGGGCGACAGATGGCGCTGGCACTCAACGCGGCTGTACAATCGATCCTAGCCTTATGGGGGATGGACAGGGTACCGACGTATGCGACCTGGGTTCAGAAACTGTGGTTTATTCTTGCAATGGAGAAGCTTACTCTGGTTTCCCAGCAGAGAGTGGGTGACATAAATACATTATGGAAGCCGTTTCTCGAGATACTGTCAACTGAGTACATGGAACTGACATGCCCGGCTTACTTGAGGGTCTTGGGGTTGACAGACGCTCCTTCTCAGTAGGCGCTTGGCTGGTGGCTGGGGGTGACCTGGTACGATGTAGGCCTGTAGAGATGGGGGGATTCCTGGGGGGAAGAGTGATATGTTCGCTGGGGGAGGCACAGTTTTTCTGCTGTTTAATTTATGTTATGTTTTGTTTATTTATGCACGAAGCACTGAAGTTATCAGGCCTTTGTCTTTACCTACCCTGCTCTTCTAAAAGTTTGGAAGTGGGCGAAAAGGGAGAGCATGTACATGTCCTCTTGGATATCAGTTTGAAATGCTGTACCTGAGTGATTGACTCGTTTTCGATTTACACAATGTGCTTTGTGCTTTTATATGTAAAACTCAATAAAAAGATTTGATCCATAAAAGATGGTTGGAATAAAGGCTTAGGGCAATTTGAGAATGCGAGAAGGTATCAGCATAGTGAAGACTTCAGTAGAGGTTTTCCAAAAGGAATTAGTTCCAAGGAAGCAGAGAGGCTTGTACCCCTCGAAGTCCAAGGAAATCTGCCCTAACTTCTAATAATGTAAGCATTAATTAAAACAAACAGAACATTTAATGTCAATGTTATCTGTCCCTTCTCTCCAGGGGCCAATGACCTTCAAGTCCATCTCACAAATTGTAACATCACCCAGATTTCTCATCCCACAGAATTCAAACAGCCTTGGTGACCTTGAGTGTCTCATGTTCCAGGTACACAATGAATAGGAGACTTCAGCTGCTCATTAACTCTTTGCATTTCATGCCAAGAGTTTCTCATCTCAGGCCTTACAATCAGTGAAACTAATACACAAGTTACACTCCTTTCCCCTGGCTACCAAGGCCTTGAAACACACCTGCAAAGAAAGAACACCATAACCAAACAAAAAATGCTTTTCAAAGTTAAGGCCTTTTGTTAGTTAAGTTAGATTGACTTTAAGAAAACATTTAATTTGCATTTTGAATACATGGTTATACATATGCACTTTCAACTTTTCATAATAATCCCAAACGTGAAGGAAGAAATACGTGTTACTTCTACAAATACAACTTTAAGTGTAAATATGAAACATGAATAGTAAATACATGTAAGCATTTTTAAATTAACCTTCATGTGCATGTTTATGAAGCTTCAGCCTTTCAGTGATTACATTAATGTGTCAAGATAGTCACACATGTTAATAATATCAAAGGACATATTAAATATAAAGTGAAATATAAATGTGTATATCCAGAATGACTGACTGGTAAAGGGTGGAGTCTAAATTTATGGTACTACTCAGTGTGTGACCAGTGGGTGAAGAGCTACTTTTGTAAGATTCACAAGCAAGTGGGTAGAGATGAGTCCTGGACACTCGCTTACCAATGAGAACATAGTTCAGAGGGGCCACTCTTTCCTCTTTCACAGCACATCCTGTTTGCCTTACTGCAAACTACCCCAAAACACACCATTCTAGGTAAAATCAAAGATGTCAAATCGTTCTCTCTTTGAAGGCAACTGAGGTGCCAGCAAGGGGTGTGTTTAGAGAAATAAGCAATCATCTCCTCCTCAACTACTTCAGTCTGGCACTGGGATTAGCCTAGTAGCTACAGATGGCCTAAGGAACAAAGGAGTATCTTCCCCATGTTTCCCTGTGCTTTCACTATAAATGGGCAGGCCTCACCCTAGTCTCTTTCAAATAATGAAGTTCCTGAACCCTTCTTAGCTGCCTTTCCTGAGCTCATATAAGTCACATACTTTACAATCAGGTCTTCCTGCCAAAAGGTCTAGCACTTGGTTTCAGCTCTGGGAGCAATTTTCACTCTGGGTTGAGGGGAAGCACTGAGCTGAGTCAGTGGCTGGCAGGCTAATGCCACGTACCCTCCTGGGGACTCAGGGAGACAAAGTATAACTTTTTACATTATATTTTTCCTAAATATGTATTAGAAATCCAACATCACCAGGGCATTGGATTTTTAATCAATATTAAAAATAGTGATTAAATCATCTTTATAACTTTGCCCAAACCAATGATAGCAGAATTCTTGTTTTATTTGAAATTCACTTTTTCTCATAGGACAGATACATCCCTCTACAGTACAAAAAGCGTTTTGGAGCTAGTCACTGTAGATACCTACCAAAACTAAATTCTTGCATGTAACACGTTTAAATACCAGGCACCCTGATTTGTGAGCTACAACGTCAGCTTATGGGTGACTTGTTCAATATTTAAAATCAGTTGTCTTTTCCATCAAAAAAGGTTATTTTGGCAGGTGAATATACCAGTTTAAAAGCTGAAGCCACATTTTTCTTTGTCAGTCTAATGGGTGGCACAAGATATGCTGTACTGCATGGGTGACATTTAACGTTTTATGGCATTTGATTATTTCCATCACTATATTCTATGGCCTTACTGGAAAGTTAAATATGCCAATTAGGAGATAGTCAAGTTTACCATATTTTAGGGACCACAGCACATACACTTGAGACTGGACATCGGTGTCCCAGTGTACAGAGTTTAAAAACCAGCAACATCAGTCCACAAAAATTGGGAATGACTATGCCAAAAGGGGCACTTTCTCATAGTGTATATTTGTGCTGGTCCTTGTTACTGAAGTACTTCTCAAGGCTATGCTTACCCAAAAAATAACAGCATGTTTTTATATAGGTCTTCATACTCTATGTCTGTCATTTCTAAGCACTATAAATACATAAACATTACTCAACCTCTTAAGAATTCCAGGTAGTGCTCCAGTGGTTGGCTGTGATTTCAGGGGTACAGGATTTGGGGCTGTGAAATATCTGCAATGGAAGACTTGCAGCAGCAATGCACAGTGTTGTGTGATTTTGCTGTGATAGCAAGATGGTAGCCATGAACAAACATTGCGCAAGAGATACAAATATAACAACAAACCTCACCTCTGCTTCAATAAAGTTACACATAAAACTACATATATATTATATACATATGCAGAATTGAACACTTAAAGTTATGAATACAAAATGCATTCTTTCTTGAACTTATTATAATGCAATACAGCAGTGTGATAAATTGGTGAAATGACTGAGTACAGCTCCCTGCTTGTACATTGAAGCTCAACCTCATGAACCCAGACACGCCTGTTAATCTGTTTATATAATGAATAGTTTACGCATGGCCTACAGAATCAGAATAAGAACAGTTGAAGATGGAACTTTGAAAAATTGTGTCTAGAAAGAGTTGAGATAAATGGCCTGTAAAACAATAAAGTCTGTATGGACGGAGGAGTGTCATCCCCCGCCAGCAGGGGGTGACATGCACTGAGTGGGAGTGCTCAGCACTCCTCTTCAGAGCGCATGTGTGTTTGGCTGGCCGTCTCGGGCCGGCCAAACACACATGCGCTGTAGGCTGTGTCTCTCCAGCCCGGCAACAGGCTCCTAGTCTGCCTGTGCCTGCAGCAGTGACGAGGGAGAGAAGAGCACGGCGTGGGACCGCGCCGAAGAGGTAGGTGATTTTAAAATTTAATAAAATTTTTCCGCTGCTCCCCCCAACCCCCGAACGCCTCCTCCCCACCCCTTTCGCGGGCCGCGAGCCACTTCCTTCATCGTGATTAAAAGACGTGCATCTAGACTTGGCTAATATCTGCTCATGCATATCGAACATGCACTGCCAGCTTAGATGTAACAACACGCAGAGACCACGTGTGTGCAAAATTGCTTTCTACATATGTTTTCTTCAAAAATTGCACTTTATCACATTTTAGTTCAACTTAAGGCGAGCTACCATCTTTTCCAAAGCAGTTATAAATGGTGTCTGGTATTTCATATGCCAGAGAAAAAGATTCACCTATAAAAGTAATTCTTCTGGGAGCGTCAAGTGCAAATACAATCTGCAAAGTTTTTAAATATGACTCCAAGTCTCAGGAAATATAAATTTGCAGTGATATTGAAAACAAAAATCGTCAGGGGAGGAAATAATCCGTTTCAAGTACCACTAAAATTACGTCATTCTACATACCTATGGATTTACCACACATGCCAAACAACCATCAACAGAAAATATAGGGCCAGATGTAAGAAGGCGTTTGCGAGTCGCAAACGCGGAAAAACGCCATTTGCGAGGTGCAAAAGCCTCACCGGTATGCAGAAATGCATTTTGCGAGTCGGATCCGACTCGCAAAATGCATTTCCGACTCGCAAATAGGAAGGGGTGTTCCCTTCCTATTTGTGACTCGCAATGCAATTCAATTCCCTTTGCGACCCGGAAAACGGTTGCAAATGGAATCGCAGTTACCATCCACTTGAAGTGGATGGTAACCCAGTCGCAAACGGGAACGGGTGCCCAAGGGACCCCTTCCCCTTTGTGACTGGAAAAAAAATAAATAATTCAGAGCAGGCAGTGGTCCAATGGACCACTACCTGCCCTGAACAAATCAGAAACTAAAGGTTTCGGTTTTTTTTTCAATGTGCAGCTCGTTTTCCTTTAAGGAAAACGGGCTGCACTCAGAAAAAAAAAACTGCTTTATTTAAAAGCAGTCACGGACATGGTGGTCTGCTGTCTCCAGCAGGCCACCATCCCCGTGAGTGCCCATACTCGCAATGGGGTCTCAAAGTGCGACCCACGTCATTAATATTAATGAGGTGGGTCTTTGCGACCTCATTGCAACACTTTTCTGCATACCAAATTGCGACTTGCAATTTGCGAGTCGCAGGGACTCGCAATTTGCAAGTCACAATTTGTTTTTTTGCTACATCTGGCCCTTAGTTTCTAGTGAAAATTGGCCAGACCTTACAAAAAAGTGGCATGAAGGATGTTGCAGAGAAGCAGACTCTTTGAGGAGGTTACCTACCTTTCTGTTGATGATTTCTGTATTCAGGTGTTAAACTGGTAGTGATGAGAACCTTTAGCTCCCACAGCATAAATAAGAGTTACAATGACATAATATCGAAAACCCTGCCGCAGAATGCCCCACACTAAGCCCTATAATCTAGCTATTCTTGCTACGTAATATAGTCAGCTCTGCCGCATAATTTGTTTCTCCATTGCTGTATAATTCCAGTGCCTCTCTCCTCATAGCCTCACTGGCCTATGGACTAGTAAAGACACAAGGTTACTGATGCACCACTGGCTACAACTATCACACTTTCAGCAAAGATAACGATGTTATGTTACGGATTCATTTTGTGACTACTTCCTAATTCCAAATCTTAACGCATTTTGTAATTCAATATGGAAGAATGTGCAGATAGAGTCATGAAACTAAATGCGGCTAAGTAATTACAATTGCTCTCAGATGTAATCCTGTGTTTTCTAGGGTAAAGCTTCCTAGAGGAGCTCGTAATTCGAAGCACTAATTGCCAAGTGCATTAATAATTCATTTCTGTTCTTATTGCATTTTCATGCAAATTGTCTTGTTAACGATAGGGACAGAACAAAATAATACAGGCCTTGAAGATAGTAAACTTTGAAAGAAGGAGCACTAGGCAACATACAAATTTAAGGGGAGGGGCCGCCCATTGTTGAAGTCAGTGCTTAATTTGTGCCAGTGGTTGCAGGTGGTGGGGACCACTACTCATTTTGTGGAGATGGGATTTTCATAATCAGACTTTTGACCAAGAAGAAGAGAGACAGGGGCAAAAAGGGGGGAAGAAAGAGGAATAGAAAGATAGTAAACAGTGACAAAGGTGGAAAAGATGGGTGAACAAAACCCAGATGGAGAATATTATGGACCTTATGACTTTTGGGTTGGGCATCATGCTTGAGTTTATTCTTATTTACTAATCCTTTCGGGTCTCCTATGTTGCCCCAAAATACCTTGGGGAAATTCTTTGATCAATCATTCCAAAATATTGGAAAGAGGCATGGAGTGGATGCAATACTCAGAAGCCTTGGGACTCAGCAAACCTGAAATTTAGCAACAACATAGGTAGGCTCCTAAGAACAACTTTGTATATATTTTTTTTAATTTAGGAACTGGTTGAAAGTTTATGAAAGATGAAGGTTGCTTAGTCATATCTGTAAGAGGAAGATCAATAACTCGGTTTTGTGGGCACTTTCATAGGGAGTGGGGAGGCATTGTTCTTGAGGGTTTGCTATTTGACGCTGGCATACTATTTTTGTGGCTTTTGGCAAGTGGCTAGCTGCTGGCACGAAATGTTTTATAGCGCAGGCCACTGTAATCCTAGCCTGTACTCCGAAATATACCACGCCAATGATCTGAAAGTCAGGCAAGCCACGTTTTCTGCAGACTGGATATGAGCATGCATAGGCCTTGTACCCAGGGGCCCAACATCCAAGATCCTCCAACCTTACAACTAGCGCCAACATGACAGTCGCAGTGATGGTGGTGATGGGTCCCATCATTCTTCATGGTGGCTGCACCTTTGGTATGTTGTGTTATAAATAACCTTTGTTCTCTTTTGGAGCGTGAACGTGCACGTGTGGCCAGGACTCCAGGATGAGTCCTCAACGGTTGTCAGTTGAGGCTGGGGAAGGAACCTGAACACACCTCTGGTACAGGGATGAAAGCTTACTTCATGAACTTACCACTTAATTGACCTTCTTTTGATCGAACAAATTGGTGACGATGATGGAGTGCACAGCCATTGACTGCTATAATTTTTACCTCAGAAAGCAGGGAGAACAAGAGAAAATTGAGGACTATGTTTTAGCACTCAAGAAGTTGACTTTAATGCGTGAATTCAGCAACTTACATGATGATCTAGTAAGGGATGAGGTCATCATACATTGTAATAATCCCAACATTCAAGACCGATTGTGGGTCATGGGTGATTCCACACTCAAAGCGGTTGTTGCAGTTGTAGCTAAAGCAGAACTTACCAGTAGATGTCTAAGGCTGTTATTGATACCAACAAAGGAGAAAGCATAGGAATGGTTAATAAACCTACTACTAAGAAAAAGGCAGACCAGAAAACCGATCATGATTCCTGCAAAAATAAAGACTCCACGAGAATAAGAAGTGAACAGCGTATGATAAACTTGAAAGCAAAATGCTACTATTTTTTATATTTAAGTTAACATGAGACAGCTCTAGAAATTGAGTGTCAACATAGAAAGAAACCTTTATGTGAGTATGTAGCAGGTAGGGTGCAAGTCAAGCTAGTGGCAGACTCTGGATGCTCATACTCCACTGTCAACAAACAAGTTTGGAAGGAACTGCTCATAGGTGTATTGGGGATGGATTTATCTCATCATGACATCAAACCTCCAAGGGGCAGATTTAAGGAAAGTGGTGCTGCACTATGTGCAGCACCACTTTCCTTCCGCCCTTTAGCACCCCCTACCGCCATCATGTGTGCATCATATCTAAGATACAGCTCACTATAGCTCAGGGTATGCGGCAATAACGTCATCATTTTTCATTCCATCCAGGTACTTGTTAGAAATGGGGTCTCTGGTTGGCAGTCAGTTTGCACTCTGTCCATGCAGGGACCCTCACTCTAGTCAGGGTAATGGCTATACCCACTTAAGATAACCCCTGCTCACTCCCTTGGTAGCTTAGCAGTTAGGCTTATCTCAAAGGCAATGTGTAAAATATTTGTACCAACACACACAGTAATACAATGACAATACTACAAAACGGACAACACACCAGTTTAACAATACCTCAACAACAAAAATCCAACATACACAAGTAAAGTTATGAATTTTAAAAATAAAAAGAGTCTTACTCCATAGAAAACAATGGATGCGTTAATATCACACAAAGTACCTGGTATGTGCAAAAATAAAATCGCATGGCCGAACGTGCATCAGAAAAGTCAGCGATGCAATGATTCTTTACTCACACGTGAGGCCGCGCGTCGTTTCTTTTCCAGGGAGGTAGAGTATTGTTTTTCTCTCCCGCAAGAGAGCGATGTCTCAATTTCCAGACGCGCACCTCGGGTGAGGGCAGGTTCATGTTGATTCTGACACCCAGTGACGATGCTTGCGAAATCTGGACCCATGATAATGAGAATCTGACCTGCGTGGGGTTTGCGTCATTTTCAGCAGTTGCAAGTAGGTGTTGCGTCGTTTCTCCAGCTGTGATGCAGGAGATGTGTTGATTTACCAGCTGCGATGCAGATGGTGCGTACATTTTTCAGCCATGGTGCAGGTGGTGCATCATTTTTACAGCCGCGTTGCAGGTGGTGTATCTAAATTTTCCCCACACTGCTCCTGTGCATGGATTTCAGTCTTTGTTCCTCCAACTTCACCTTTCAATGGCCCAGGGACTGGGCAGGGTAGGAGTCTCAGCAAGTGAGTCCAAGTGCTGGCAGAGGAAGTCTTTGATGGCCCTTAGACCTCTGACCCTGGTTCTCAGGCAGGTCGCTCCCCTCACTGCCACGCAGCCTCCAGTGTGACCGCTCTCGCTCCTGTGCCCTGTGCTCCTGTGCCCTGACTGCCTTTTCACACCTCCAGTGACCTAGCGCCAGCTCCTCTTCGTTTTGCGCCCGAGTGCCTGTGTCCGCTCTTTCTTCTGTACCCCGAGTGCCTGTGCCCCTGGTATTGTTCCACTGTACTTTTTACCTTTTTGCCCTTACTGTGTTCTTTTCTCTTCCAGCCTCGCCGCGTCACCCAATCGCCGCCCGTTTTGTTTCCCGCCGCTACACTCCGGTAGCTCCGCCCCCTTGCTCCCCATTGGCCGCCCCGCTCCCACCTCCCAGCTGCTCCTCCCTCCCTCTTCCCCTCATATGGAGGCCGCGCAGCGGGTGCACGCAGCGGGTGCACGCAGCGGGTGCACGCAGCGGGCGTGCCGCTGGCGCACCGAAGGCGCGCCAAAGGCAAGCCTGTCTGCGCCCGTCCGCGCCTGGACCGCGCCCAGCGCCAGACCCCCTGGCCCCCGCCGCTGCGAGCCTACTCGCCGGACCTACGAAGCCGCCACCCTCCTCGCACTCAACACCGGCCGGATCCCCGGGTGCTGCCGTGCCGCCCCAAGACGCACCCACGGACCCTTCACCTGCCAATCCTGCAAGTTCTCCTGCATCCAGACCCGCACCGCGCCCACCAAACCAAGCACCAGCAGCAACCACCTGAAGTGCATCCTGCTCAACACCCGCTCCATCCACAGACACGCCGTGGAACTCTGGAACCTGCTCGACACCACATCTCCAGACGTCGCCTTCCTCACAGAAACCTGGATGAACGCCTCCTCAGCGCCCGACATCGCCATCGCCATCCCGGACGAATACAAGATCACCCGGAGGGACCGCGTCAACCAGACAGGAGGAGGCATCGCCATTGTCCACAAGAACACCATCCGCATCACAACCAACTCCGACGACACCCTCACAGCTGCCGAACATCTCGACTTCCAGATTCACACCGACCCCAAGACCTCACTCAGAGGCACCCTCATCTATAGACCCCCAAGACCCCGCACACAATTCAGCGAAGACATCGCAGACTTCATCAGCCCACACGCCCTCCCCTCCGCTGACTACATCCTCCTAGGGGACCTCAACTTCCACCTGGAGAACAACAACGACAACAACACCACCACCCTGCTGGACAACCTTGCCAACCTCGGACTCAAGCAACTGGTGAACACCCCCACCCACTACGCCGGACACACGCTTGACCCAGTCTTCTCCTCCAGCAAGTACATCTCCTTCAGCCACTCCACCGGACTCCACTGGACAGACCACAGCTGCGTCCACTTCAGCTTCAGAAAAATCACGACTCACCACCACCCACAACAGGCTCCCCGCAGGAGCTGGAACAAGATCACCACCGACCAGCTCTCCACATCACTGAGCCAGAACCCTCCCGCCAGCTCAGCGGACCACAACCAAGCAGCCAACAACCTTACACAGTGGATCACCAACTGCGCTGACAACCTCGCACCTCTGAAAACCCATCTCATCAGGCCCAACAGCAAGAAAGCCTCCTGGTTCAACAACGACCTCAAGAACTCCAAGAAGAACTGCCGCACCCTCGAGAAAGCCTGGCGAAAAAACCTGACTACAGACAACATGACCGCCCTCAAGTACGCGTCCCGTAAACACCACCAGCTGATCCACACCACCAAGAAGACAGCATTCAAAGAACGACTAGACAACAACGCACACAACAGCAAGGAACTCTTCAGCATCGTCAAAGAGCTCTCCAACCCCAGCGCCGGAAACAACGACATCACCCCCTCACAAGACCTCTGCGACTCACTCGCCTCGTTCTTTCACCGCAAGATCGCCGACATACACAACAGCTTCGGCCCACAGACCTCGCACCCAACCACCAAACCGACGCCCCCCAACACCACCCTCCGCGCCTGGACCCCGGTCAGCACCGAAGACACCATCCATGCGATGAACACCATCCATTCCGGATCACCAACTGACCCATGCCCCCACCACGTCTTCAACAAGGCCGACTCCGTCATCGCACCCCATCTCCGGGACATCATCAATTGCTCCTTCAACACCGCCACCTACCCGGAGAGCTGGAAGCATGCCGAACTCAGCGCCCTCCTGAAGAAACCATCAGCAGACCCCACCGACCTCAAGAACTACCGCCCCATCTCGCTCCTCCCGTTTCCTGCCAAAGTCATCGAGAAGACCGTCAACAGACAGCTGGCCGCCTTCCTCGAGACTAAAGGATCCCTCGACCACTCACAGTCCGGCTTCCGAGCCAACCACAGCACCGAGACCGCCCTCATCGCAGCCACTGACGACATCCGAGCCCTGCTCGACAACGGGGAACCAGCGGCCCTCATCCTCCTGGACCTCTCCGCAGCGTTCAACACTGTCTGCCACCGCACCCTAGTGCAGCGCCTCAGCAACATCGGAATTCAAGAGAAGGCACTAAAGTGGATCATCTCGTTCCTCACCGGAAGAACCCAGAGAGTCCGCCTCCCCCCGTTCAGATCCGAGGCCACCGAAGTCATCTGCGGCGTACCACAAGGATCATCACTCAGCCCCACCCTCTTCAACGTTTACATGAGCCCCCTCGCAGCCATCGCACGCCATCACAACCTCAACATCATCTCCTATGCCGACGACACCCAGCTGATCCTCTCCCTCACCAACGACCCAGCCACCGCCAGAACCAACCTGCACGAAGGGATGAAAGACGTAGCCGAGTGGATGATGAACAGCCGCCTGAAACTGAACTCAGACAAGACGGAAGTCCTCATCCTTGGATCATCACCCTCTGCCTGGGACGACTCCTGGTGGCCCCCTGCCCTGGGCAGCGCACCCAAAACAACGGACCACGCACGCAACCTGGGCTTCATCCTGGACTCCTCCCTCTCGATGACCAGACAAGTCAACGCCGTCTCATCATCATGCTTCAACATCCTACGCATGCTCCGAAAGATCTTCCGATGGATCCCCACCGAAACCAGGAAGACGGTCACCCAGGCACTCGTCACCAGCCGTCTGGACTACGGTAACACCCTCTACACCGGAACCACGGTCAAACTACAGAAAAGACTCCAACGCATCCAGAACGCCTCCGCACGCCTCATCCTTGACATCCCCGACACAGCCACATCTCCGGACACCTGAGAGACTTGCACTGGCTCCCCGTCAGCAAGAGAATCACGTTCCGCCTCCTCACCCATGCACCCAAGGCCCTCCACGACCTGGGCCCCAGGTACCTCAACAACCGCCTGACCTTCTACACTCCCACCCGCCAGCTACGATCGACCAGCCACGCCCTCGCCGCCGTGCCACGCATCAGAAAAGTCACCATGGGAGGAAGATCCTTCTCCTACCTGGCAGCCAAGACTTGGAACTCCCTCCCCATCCACCTCCGTCTGACCCAAGACCAACTCTCCTTCAGGAAGCAACTCAAGACCTGGCTGTTTGAGCAGTAGCGGTCCCCCCTCCCCCAGCGCCTTGAGACCCTCCGGGTGAGTAGCGCGCTATACAAATTTCTTGATTGATTGATTGATTGATTGATTGAGACTTCAAAACTGTAGGTAACTCAGTCCAAGCCTTAGGAGACACTCCATAAGCAGGAATATACCCAGAAAGTTCAGTCTTTGTCCTCTTTCAGGCAGAAGCAACAACTGCAGGCCTAACCAGCAAGGCACATTCACAGGCAATGGGGCGGTACTCCTCCTCCAGCTCATCAGCTCTTCTCTTTGGTAGAGGTTCTTCTTCAATCGAGAAGTAATCTAAAAATCTGAGGTTTTGGTTCCACTACTTATACCCCTTTCTGCCTTTGAAGTTGGCAAACTTCAAAGGAAAGTCTCTGTTGTTCACAAGATCCTGTCT
Organism: Pleurodeles waltl; assembly: GCF_031143425.1. Taxonomy (NCBI): domain Eukaryota; kingdom Metazoa; phylum Chordata; class Amphibia; order Caudata; family Salamandridae; genus Pleurodeles; species Pleurodeles waltl. The sequence continues at coordinate 68,531,651 of NC_090440.1, read as the reverse complement.
TGCCCAGGCCTGGCTGCAGACTCACATAAGGTGGTTGGAGACTGCATTGTGTGAGGGCAGGCACAGCCCTTTCATGTGTAAGCTTCCGCTTCTCCCTTCAATCTACCTTAGATGGCCCATCAGGATATGTAGGCTACACCCCAAGCAAGAAAATACCCACTTTCTAAAAGTGGCATTTTCAAACTGAAAATTTAAAAACCTATTTTACTAAAAGATAGATTTTTAAATTGTGACCCCAAACTCTACATCTCTATCTGAGAGAGATAGGCCTTGCAAAAGTGAAAAACGAGTTTGGCAGTATTTCACTGTTAGGACATGTAAAAACACACCAGCACAAGTCCTCCATTGTACTCTGCCCATGGGGCTACCTTGGGTCTACTTTAGGAGTGTCTTACATGTACAAAAAGGGAAGGTTTGGGCCTGACAAGTGGGTACACTTGCCAGTGCAAATTCGCAGTTTAAAACTACCCACACAGACACTGCAGTGGCAGGTCTGAGCCAAGTTTACATGGCTACTCATGTGGCTGGCCCAATCAGTGATGCAGGCCCACTGGTAGCATTTGCTTTACAGGCCCTGGTACCCTCTATTGCACTTTACTATGGTCTTACTAGTAAATCAAATATTCCTATAGTGGAAAAGCCAATTACACATACAATTTACCCAGACCACACTCGCACTTCAGCCCTGGTCAGCAGTATTATTGTGTAAATGACATTCTTTTGATGAAACATGATACATCCTAGGTCTGTAAGAGGTGCAATGTAGAAGTTTCAGAGCTAAGAGAGCTTGCTCTTGGCTCAGCCTGGACCACCTACCTTGCCGACCTTCTCATAGTACTTATTCTACTTTTTGGTTCTCAAATTTTTCCTGTAAGGCAAGATCCAAAGATGAAGACGACAAGGACACCATGAAGCAGATACAGAGTTGTTGATCTTTAGGTAAAATTTAATCAGCTATGCATGCCAGCGCGACGATACATACATCTGCTTGCCACTAAATCTTCCTTCCAACTCCAACCCTAGCATTCCACCCAGAACCTCCACCTTCATTCAATGACAGCATTCATGCACCAAGGTCATCACAGCATTCCAAGATAAAACCCAACATCAGGTTACTTTGCTTCTGGAATTGATGTGCAAAGTTTCCTTGGCCCAAGATTTTACATTTGGATATATGAGATTACTTACGGTTTGGTGGAGCAGGAAGAATGATTGCTATTCCTTCTGCTTCCCTACTCTATTTATAGTCTGGGAAATCACTGGGTAACTGACTGCAGAGCCTCAACTGGCTCTGTTGTCAATAACTTTTGACACATTGGTCCATCCACTACATGGTCACAGTGATGGTCATTTCACCCTACTTAGAGCAAGGCAGTGATACTCTTGTTCCCTGCTCATGTCAGCCTCCAAGGAAAAAGCTCACCTCATATTGTGTCCAATAGTTGTATTTGTTTTCTAGAAACAAAGGTTTGCCAAGCAGGCACTTTAAACATGGCACCCACTTAGCAAACCTAGCTGCTAAATGATGTGCTGTGTTGATGACTCCTTTCACAGCAATGAGATCCCCTCCAGCTAAGCAAGGATCTCTAGAAGCATCACTAGGGGTCAGAGGTCATGACCTCACCCCCCTGTAGGGCAGCAACCCATCCACCAAGGGCTAAATAAGGACCAAAGTCGCATTTTAGTTCTCAAAACAAACCCACCAGTGGGACGCAGCTGCAAGTTGTAGCCAGGCAGACCTCCTAGATACCTTTACTCCAAAGTCTTACTATACCTCATTTCAGTATGGCAACAACACTCTGCATAGGACAAACAAGATTTCCTTTCCCACTTGAGGTAAATTTTACATAGAGAAGCATCAGCAGTTTGTCCTGGTACTCCAGAGATAGATGTTTACTAAGCCCTTTTTCCAACTGCTGGAACGGTTCCTCTGGGTCACTCCTGGTCACTGCTGCAGCCCTCTGATTCTCTAGGAAAATTTCTTTGCACCAGCCTCTCTCTGTAACCAGGTCTTCTGCAGGGTCCAGTCCTCCTTTGATCAGCTGAGCATTGTTGGAGTCAAGAGGTATGTTTTTCTTGTACCTGGAACAGGCAAACAGAAGGCCAACCAATTGACCATTGAAGAGCAGTTCCTGCTTCTGGTTGCCAGGAAAACTCAGTTGCAGGAGAGCTCAGGTATCCTGAGGTCATCTTTCTTCTAGCTTTCAGGAACGTGTTATTCTTTCCAGCTGTTGTATTCCAAGGTCTATGCATATCCTCAGGTAATGGAGGCCATTCTTATCCTGTGCACTAAGCAGTGATTGGAGAATTTCCTAAACTCAATCATGACTATTTTTTCACACTATCCATTCCTTCTTTTTCCACCACTCCCTCTCTGGTGTAATCTAAACATGTGCAGATCCCCCATCTCCAAGATGGCTATCACCTTTAGCCATCTGGAGGGGCCCAGGTCATTTACCAGACACTCATGTATTCAGATGAGGCAGCCTGCCCTCTGTCAGGTTTTAAACTGGCATTCTCTAATTCAAATGTTAGAACCTACGAGTCTTGAATGGCTGTGGGAATAAGAACCTTCTGTGTCAGCCCTATTTAGAAAGTCAAAAAAGAAGGGCTAAAGCTTTGCTTTGTCCGCCACTTGTTTGTGTCCCCCTTTCAGATGACCAATCATGGTTAAGTGGCTAGTTGTTGACAAAACCCCATTCTTGCTAAACCCACAGCCCAATGTATTGTCTTCTGAAAGCAAGGTCATTAACTCCCAGCCAGGAATATGTTTTGACCCTCTGCAGTAGGGCTGTGAGGTAAACCGGCTTCAAACCCGTATTCTCCCAGGCAGCACAAAGAACACTTTCTTGGAGTTAATTTTCCAGTAAAGTTAAGAAAAATCGACTTACATTATTGTATCATTTTTTTTAAATTAAATAAAAAGTATCTGTTAAGGATTTTTTCTAGCATTTTCCTAGGCATAGATAAGAAAATAGGATCTTAATCCTATGTAGGATGGTCCATTGACAGTGAAAACAACTTTTGGACTATTATTCACTATAAGGACAAACTATTCCCAATTTGTAATATGCCATAGTTTTAGGTATCAAAAATGGATCCATCTGGGCTAAAAAAGATACACTTTAGAGGTGGCATATCATATATTAAAACAAATCTTCCAAAATAGCAAAGATACTTTTTCCTGTTAGGCGTCACTGGAATGATTTTAAACTACTGCTCAGCCTGACCACAATGGGGCTCCTGGCTACAATAATGTTTTGTCATATGTGTGGGTGGAGTAGAAACACACTGTAGGCCACATATGACATGACATTTAAGATCCATGCCATTTCGTAATTTCCTGCCATGGCTTTACAGGAAAGTTAAGTAAATCAAATAGGTAAATCTAATGCACAATTCATGTTTTAGGAGGAAACTGAGGTACTATGCCACAGTTTAGCAAAGTTATAGGATATAGAGTCCTAAACCCAACAGAACCAGACAGACAAAAATTTGGGCTTATGACAAAAATTATGTCCTTTTTACAACTAGCAACAAAGGTAAACGTACATGCTTGTACATTCTAGCTTATAATATTTGTAATGGAGAAGGTATTCCAAGTGAGGCACAGACACACATTTAGGGGGTCATTATGACCCTGGCGGAAGGCGGAGAACCGGTGGTAAGACCGCCAACAGGCTGGCGGTCTTACTTTGTGGAATTATGACCATGGCGGTTACCGCCATGGTCATCTGCCGGTTCTCCGTTCCGCCCGCTGGGCTGGAGACCTGGGTCTCCAGCCCGACGGCCGTCACTAGACCGCCGGCGGTATTTGGACCCAGCTTACCGCTGTGGATTTCCAGCGGTTTGAACCGCCATGAAATCCATGGTGGTCAGCACTATCAGTGCCAGGGAATTCCTTGATAGGGGGTCTCCCCCACCCCCCACCCACGACTCCCTCCCCTACACCCCTCACCACCCCTGCCACCCCCCAAAGGGGTGACATGTATGTAGAAGGCAGGACATGTGCCAGGTTCCGTGGCCTGTCCTGGTAGTGACAAACAGCCTAACTTGGTGTCTCACTGCTGTGAGTGCTGCCTTCTCATAGGATTGCATTAGAAATGCCCTGCCTTATGTGTAAGGGGTATTGTTTGATTTATGAGGGATAGCGTAGGCATGTTTGGTATGGTTGTGATACTGATGAGAAATGCTGATTACTGGTGTAGGTGTATTTTTTATTACTATCACAGAAATGCCACTTTTAGAAAGTGCGCATTTATCTGTGCTTATGACTCTGGTGTTTTGCAGCTTGCCTCCTATCCACGTTGGGGCAGACTGTAGTGCTTTCCTCTTATTTAGTTTCTAAGCACTAACATAACACAACAGAAATGCACTTCTGAGGTCAAAGAAGACTTTTATTGTTATTTTATTCTTCCCCAACCACAATGTTTATGAATGAATGACGAATTAGTAGCTTTCAAGTCCGCGTTAATCAAACAAGATATATCAGTTTGCAATATACACAGCAGGTTATATTTATAAGATATTGAATGCAAAGCAAAACAAATACTTCACCGTGTAGGAACTATTTACAGCTACATCTTTCTAAGGTCTGCAAGCTGATGACCCCTGTCAGCCGCGAGAAAGAGTTTCATCTACCCACACGGGATGCTGGCAGCTGGCGCCAAGCTCCAGCACGCGGTCCGGCAGATTCGAATCTCCCTCTCTGCAACCTGTTACATTTGTTACAAAGGTGTGCCCCCTCCTCTCAGACCTGGGAAACTGAGCAAGCCTTTTGAAGACTGGCCAGGTCTCCAAGACTACTCCTGTTCCCAAGCTCAAGGGAAGAGAAACAACGCCCATGTACCCTCTCTTATCAGGTCTAGTCTACTGTGAGAGCAAAACATCTTGGTTCATCTGGTGCAAAAACACAGCTTGGAAAAATACAGCTTGGATTCTCAACTGCAATGTCTAACTCCACGTTAAAGGCAATGGGCAGCTAACCTGAATATCAAATGCAATGTCATGTTAAAGGCAATAGGCAGCTAACCTAAATATCAAATGCAATGTCTAGTGTCATGTCAAAGCCAATAGGCATCTAAGCTGAATACAAAATGCAATGTCTTATATCATGTCAAAGCCCATAGGCAGCTGAGCTGAATACAAAATGCAATGTATAATATCATGTCAAAGCCAATAGGCAGCGGAGCTGAATACAAAGTGTAATGTATGATATCATGTCAAAGCCAATAGGCAGCGGAGCTGAATAATATATGATATCATGCCAAAGCCAATAGGCAGAATATCTAATAGCATGTCAAAGTCAATAGGCAGCTAAACTGAATACATCATGTCAAAGTCAATAGGCATGCAATGTCAAAGCCAATAGGCGGCTAGACTGGATACAGCATGTCAAAGCCAATAGGCAGAATACAGAATGTAATGGCTAATGCAATGTCAAAGCCCATAGGCGGCTCAACTGAATACAGAAAGTAATGGCTAATGCCATGTCAAAGCCAATAGGCAGAATACAGACTAATGCAATGTCAAAGCCCATAGGCGGCTAAACTGAACAAAACATACCATGTGCTACTGGTGAACATTGAGCAACTAATATGCGCAGTGGTGAAACACAAAGTCATTGGTCAAAACAAAACTTATCAAATGGCAGGACATTCCGCCCTTTGACCAATGAATTTTTGTTTCACATATCTCATATTTCAAACAAACAAAAAAAAAACATTATCAGTAAGTCAGATTTGAATGATCAAAGCAATCCCTGTAAAGCAATAGAAGTGAATTAACACATTGATTTCATAACCTTTCACATCAGATACATCTACATAGAAAAGACTGGGCAATTTTTTTTTTTCTCTGAATGAGTCTCTAATTCAACAGTGTTAGCAATTTGATGTGGCATGAGTTCTGCTCATGTAAAGATGCACGGTCCACTTGAAAGGTTTGCTGGAAGATAAGCAAAAGTCAGAGTTCCATACGAGAGGGAAAAAAAAAAAAAACACAGCAAACAAGTTGAACTTGAACTGAAGGCGCAGTTTGCGCAAAATGGATCCAATGGACATGTGTCCGCGTGGGTTTGAACCCCACTTCTGGTACCAATTGTAGTGCTTTCCTCTTATTTAGTTTCTAAGCACTAACATAACACAACAGAAATGCACTTCTGAGGTCAAAGAAGACTTTTATTGTTATTTTATTCTTCCCCAACCACAATGTTTATGAATGAATGACAAATTAGTAGCTTTCAAGTCCGCGTTAATCAAACAAGATATATCAGTTTGCAATATACACAGCAGGTTATATTTATAAGATATTGAATGCAAAGCAAAACAAATACTTCACCGTGTAGGAACTATTTACAGCTACATCTTTCTAAGGTCTGCAAGCTGATGACCCCTGTCAGCCGCGAGAAAGAGTTTCATCTACCCACACGGGATGCTGGCAGCTGGCGCCAAGCTCCAGCACGAGGTCCGGCAGATTCGAATCTCCCTCTCTGCAGCCTGTTACATTCGTTACAAAGGTGTGCCCCCTCCTCTCAGACCTGGGAAACTGAGCAAGCCTTTTGGAGACTGGCCAGGTCTCCAAGACTACTCCTGTTCCCAAGCTCAAGGGAAGAGAAACAACGCCCATGTACCCTCTCTTATCAGGTCTAGTCTACTGTGAGAGCAAAACATCTTGGTTCATCTGGTGCAAAAACACAGCTTGGAAAAATACAGCTTGGATTCTCAACTGCAATGTCTAACTCCACGTTAAAGGCAATGGGCAGCTAACCTGAATATCAAATGCAATGTCATGTTAAAGGCAATAGGCAGCTAACCTAAATATCAAATGCAATGTCTAGTGTCATGTCAAAGCCAATAGGCATCTAAGCTGAATACAAAATGCAATGTCTTATATCATGTCAAAGCCCATAGGCAGCTGAGCTGAATACAAAATGCAATGTATAATATCATGTCAAAGCCAATAGGCAGCGGAGCTGAATACAAAGTGTAATGTATGATATCAAGTCAAAGCCCATAGGCAGCGGAGCTGAATAATATATGATATCATGCCAAAGCCAATAGGCAGAATATCTAATAGCATGTCAAAGTCAATAGGCAGCTAAACTGAATACATCATGTCAAAGTCAATAGGCATGCAATGTCAAAGCCAATAGGCGGCTAGACTGGATACAGCATGTCAAAGCCAATAGGCAGAATACAGAATGTGATGGCTAATGCAATGTCAAAGCCCATAGGCGGCTCAACTGAATACAGAAAGTAATGGCTAATGCCATGTCAAAGCCAATAGGCAGAATACAGACTAATGCAATGTCAAAGCCCATAGGCGGCTAAACTGAACAAAACATACCATGTGCTACTGGTGAACATTGAGCAACTAATATGCGCAGTGGTGAAACACAAAGTCATTGGTCAAAACAAAACTTATCAAATGGCAGGACACAGACTGACAGTTGGACCTTTATGCATACTTTTCAGACAGCCTGAACACAGGGAGGGTGGAGGTGTCACAGAGGTACATCTACATATTGTAAAGCCTTCCTGGGCTGAGAGAAGGGAGCGGCGGGGCACACCTGCATTTGTAAAGGCTGTGCCCTGGTCTCGCACAATAGGGTGGTTTATCCCCCACTGATGTTTGGAGCCTGTGCTGGAGGACAGAAAGGGCACTCCCAGAACTGGTTGGAACCTCCTCTCCTCCCCATTGGAAAACACACTGTAAACGTAGTATAAGTACAGGGGAATTTTCCCCACAATTTAGACATCATTTTGGACATTTTTGGAACTCCAGGAACCTTACCCGGAGCTGGACACAGGACGCTGTTGAGAGGACTCACCAGGACCACCTTGGACAGCTGCTGCTGACCTGTAACCTGCTTGGTCACTAGGAGAAACTGCCACTGCTGGCATCCCCTTGTGTGCTGGCCTGTAGCTGGGTTCGCCAGCTCAGGGCCCCTTATTTTGGTTGTCTCTAGAGGCAGGGTGCTGTGGCCCCTGACCTCTTTAAAACTTATTTGTTGCCCATGGAGTGCTGCTGTATTGCGAGGCACTATTTGAAGCACTCTGTGTGCCCAAGAAAATCACCGCCGCAGCCCAGGAGTACCGGGGTGGCCCTCGCGCTTTCTGAAGCACTCTGCATCACTGCCTGGATTCACGCCGCAACCAAGGCGTCTTCTGCACATCAAGCGTGAGGATCGCGCACTTCCTAGTGCCCCCAGGGCACGTGAAAACGGAAAGCGGAGCAAGCGTGCTCCTATTGGTGTCCCCAGGGCACCAGCCGCCCTCTACTGCTAGTAAATCACCGTGATGGCCCGGGATCCTTTTTAAACACTCGCGCACCACAACGGGTGTGGGCGAGTGTCTTTTCGGGCCCCAGGAGGGGTCCGATTTTCACACCTCAACAGCAGGACCCGGGGGAAGGCGAGGGGAATGCCCCCTGCCCCTGGTCGCTGCCATAGGAGCAGAACACTCCTTTCTTTGCTAACCGGGCATATATCCCTGGAAACAGGGAAGTGAGACCTCGACAGAGGCCCCCTTCCTCTCACCCCATAATTGCTTGTTGGGCCTTGCCTGGCCCCCACCCAATGTGCAGGGTGTGAGGAAGCCAAGGCAGGTCCCCACTAGGATCGCAGGCCCCCAGAGGGGCCCGTTTAACGCGAGGAGATGGTGCCGACCGCCTGTCAACATCAGGACAGTGCGCCCTCTACGGGCGACTAGAATGCAAAAATCCAGAACTTTCAAGATAACGTAATTTATGCATTGTGCTGATATGCTGTTGTTTAACCTTTTGCATTGCAGAGTTTTATCCTGAAGACTTATGTTCAAGATACTTATAAATACTGTTCATTTGCAATGTATTGCTGCAGGCTTTCAGAGTGTGTCAGGGTGTGGTTCATTTCCAGGACCTTCTAGAAGCTTTCCCTGCAGCATGCCTGGGTGTGGTTTGTAGGCTGGGCCAAGACTCTATATAAGGGAGCCAGCCCAGCTTCACGTGCTCACTATTCAGAGGTCCCGGTGCAGAGCAGCAGCAACTTCCTGAGCTCCTGTTCCGGAGGCCTACTTTGATCTTCCAGGCCTTGCCCTTTCACTTTGTTGGTGATTCTTGATCAGGGCGGTAAGACGGAGGTCCAGCTGGGCCCCCGATCCCGTTCTTGAACACTTTCGAGTTCTTGGGCCTAATTTGCATGATAAAACAATTTTGCTCTTGTGCGTGTGAATGTGTGCTTGGTGTTTCATGGCATTTACATGCTGATACTCGAATCGGCAAGACGCGCAATTCTTTGCTCGTGTACAACTCTTGATATTCATTGTGCGCTACCATTTAATGGAATTTACAAGGTAGCATTCGAATCGGCAAGACGTGCGATTCATTTCTTGTGCTTAATCCGTGTTACTCATTGTTCGCTACCATTTCATGGCATTTACAAGGTAGCATTCGAATCGGCAAGACGCGCGATTCATTTCTTGTGCTTAATTCATGTTATTCATGATGCGCTACCATTTCATGGCATTCACATGGAGGCATTCGAATCGGCAAGACGCGCAATTCATTTCTTGTGCTTAATTCATGTTAATCATGGTGCAGTACCATTTCATGGCATTCACATGGTGGCATTCGAATCGGCAAGACACGCGATTCATTTCTTGTGCTTAATTCATGAATATTCATGATGCGCTACCATTTCATGGCATTCACATGGTGGCATTTGAATCGGCAAAATGCGCAATTCATTTATTGTACCTAATTCATGATATTCATTGTGTGTTACCATATCATGGCATTTACGTGGTGACATTCGAATCGGAAAGACGCGCGATTCATTTCTTGTGCTGAACTCATGTTACTCTTTGTGCGCTACCATTTTCTGGCATTCACATGGTGGTATTCGAATCGGCAAGACGCTCGATTCATTTCTTGTGCTTAATCCGTGTTACTCATTGTTCGCTACGATTTCATGGCATTTACAAGGTAGCATTCGAATCGGCAAGACGTGCAATTCATTTCTTGTGCTTAATTCATGTTATTCATGATGCGCTACCATTTCATGGCATTCACATGGCGGCATTCTAATCGGCAAGATGCGCGATTCATTTCTTGTGCTTAATTCATGTTAATCATGGTGCAGTACCATTTCATGGCATTCACATGGTGGCATTCGAATCGGCAAGACGCGCGATTCATTCCTTGTGCTTAATTCATGAATATTCATGATGCACTACCATTTCATGGCATTCACATGGTGGCATTCGAATCGGCAAAACGCGCAATTAATTTCTTGTACTTAATTCATGATATTCATTGTATGTTACCATATCATGGCATTTACGTGGTGACATTCGAATCGGCAAGACGCGCAATTCATTTCTTGTGATGAACTCATGTTACTCTTTGTGCGCTACCATTTTCTGGCATTCACATGGTGGTATTCGAATCGGCAAGACCCTCGATTAATTTCTTGTGCTTAATCCATGTTACTCATTGTTCGCTACGATTTCATGGCATTTACAAGGTAGCATTCGAATCGGCAAGACGTGCAATTAATTTCTTGTGCTTAATTCATGTTATTCATGATGCGCTACCATTTCATGGCATTCACATGGTGGCATTCGAATTGGCAAGGCGCGCGATTCATTTCTTGTGCTTAATTCATGTTAAACATGGTGCGGTACCATTTCATGGCATTCACATGGTGGCATTCGAATCGGCAAGACGTGCGATTCATTCCTTGTGCTTAATTCATGAATATTCATGATGCGCTACCATTTCATGGCATTCACATGGTGGCATCCGAATCTGCAAAACGGGCAATTCATTTCTTGTACTTAATTCATGATATTCATTGTGTGTTACCATATCATGGCATTTCCGTGGTGACATTCGAATCGGCAAGACGCGCGATTCATTTCTTGTGCTGAACTCATGTTACTCTTTGTGCGCTACCATTTTGTGGCATTCACATGGTGGTATTCGAATCGGCAAGACGCTCAATTAATTTCTTGTGCTTAACTCATGATGTTCATTGTGCGCTACCATTTCATGGCATTTACTTGGTGGCATTCAAATCGGCGAGACGCGCGATTCATTTCTTGTGCCTAACTCATGTTATTCATTGTGCGCAACCATTTCATGACACGTACAAACTCTTGCGGAAATTCGCAATGTGCGCAATTCATGTCCTGCATTTTAAGACACTAAAGTGCTAGAATTCTAGATGTTATATTGTATGTCCATAATAAGTCCCTTAAGTACAATTCCTGTGGTGTTACAGAAAACATTCAGATGATTTCCTTGTCCTCATGCAGAAGACTATGTTTTGAATTTGAAAACGTAATTCTAGAATGTTCTTATGTTTTTTAATCCATGTATAACATTTCATTGAGAGGTTCATTGGAAAGTTGTATTAATCCTTCTTGATTCCTTCACAGGTAATCAGACATTTTGAGGCCTAGTTATTTAGTCCATGTTTAAGTTATCCATGTTTCCAGTATGACAATGCTTAGAATCATAGTCTAGTAATGATTAATAGGATATCATCTTGATATTGTGTGTTTTAACCTTTTTGCTTCCTACAGGTCTCCTTCCCTGCTGTTCCCTACCTAATTCCCCTTTTCCCCACTTGGACTCTCTTAGACTCTGTGACATTCTAATCAGAGTATTGGAACTGTCTTGTGGTGGACGTGTTGGGAACATGCGCAGACCCCGAGGATCTGGTGACTCTGACACCGCCCCTCTCCCCCAGGGGCACCACGTGGTCCCCGTTGTGCGCACAGGAGCGCCGGGGGCACCCAATGCCCTGGTTCTAGGCACTGGGAGTGCCTCTTCTTCAGGAAACCAGGTACTTTCTAGGAAATATTGCCTCAGTGAGCCTAATATGAACCTTGTGGGGTTTATATGTTTCTACCTGCTTCCCTGACATTACATATATATGCTGATGTTCCTTTTATGGACATGACATGCTGATATGTATTTTTTCTGACTGTGATATGTGCTGATGTTCCTTTTATGGGCATGACATACTGATATGTATTTTGTTATGACTTGTGATATGTTCTCTAATGTTCCTTTTATGGGTATTTATGAGGTATTCATGACAAGTGCATAGAATTCTTACCGTAATTCCTGACTACTGCTTATGTTGCAGAATCCTGAGCACTTAGGTGTTCTAATGTGACAACTACATATTCTTGCAGAGTATTAGTAACTTGTACAACGTTCTGACAAGTGCTAAAGTAGCAGGGTATTACTTACGTGTAATGTTGGTCTAATTATGTTTTGTGCAATACAGTTTAGTTTTACATAGCTCATTGTTGTGTTTACTTTGTGGTGTACATTTTGCGTCACATGTGTTGTGTGTGTTGTGCAAATGCTTTACACATTGCCTCCGGGTTAGGCCTGACTGTTCGTGCCAAGCTACTAAGGGGGGAGCAGGGGTTATCTTGGACGTGTAACTTCCTTGCCCTCACTAGAGTGGGTGGGTTCTGCCTGGCTTAGGTGCATACCAAAGCCAACCAGAAACCCCATTTCTAACAATGATGTAAACCAATGTGGCATTAAAGTTTCACCTTTTCTTTATTTGAAGAATTTCATCCAATGAGTTTGCCATCTTCTTGTAAGATTTGTTTGGTTTGTAGCCGCTCATCATTTGGATCTATTGTAGAAGCATAGGCAACTCGCTCACGAAAGCTTGCACTGTTCTAAAGTGAGAACAAAGGAATATGCTAAAAATGCTGCTTTATTTGCTGTTAGGCAGAACATATGTCAGTCTTGTAGACAAATGTCTACCACACAACAAATCATCAGATCAATTCTTTGTGTGGCTTTTCAGTTGGATTTTTTCATACTTGGGAGATTCATTGTTTTTCCTTCATCCTAACTGAAGCCATATGTTTCTGATTCTTATCCTCAACTTAGATCGGAACTTCCACCCGTTACAGTAAAAATGCAACCAGAATATGAGGTTTAAATGATCAAAAGTGTTATTTTCCAATGTTTTGAAGTCAACTTAAATTTCTAATCAGCTGAAACAAGTATTCTTCTGTGTCTTCAGTGTATACTCCCTTAGTTTGCCACTTCTTTCAGTGGCACCTTAATGAACCTCGAGTTTGAGGAATGTGGTATAAACTATTGTTTGTGCCAACACCTGAGACAAGAGCAGTTCTAGGGGCAGTACCAGGAGCTTACCAGTTAATGTGTTTATTGTGTAGGGAAATGACATTGGTAGGATCAAAAACTAAATAAATGAATTAATGCATTGTAAAGCATCTGCATTTCAGTGCATTAGTTCCTTGCTGTTCCATCATGCTGTTCTCCACTCTACTGAAATTCTTGTCCCAGATTTTTGGCTTTTAAAAGTTGGAACTTCTACTGGATTTTACTTCTGAATTTATGGTGTCTTTCCGTGTTGATCTTCTACCAAGATCTACAAGATTGCCAAGGAGTTTTACCCTTTGTGTCTTTTACTTCTTAGCTGAGACATCTGACACCCTTCATTTGTATTCATCTAGGTACCGGGGTCCCTTGGCTGCCGGGAAGACGAGCTCTTTCCTCAGGATATCAAGATGAGGACTCGACAGACCTTCTGAGGATCCAGTCATTAGGATTACATAAAACACTCCTTCCTTTGTTCATTGTGAGGCTTAATTTATGATATATTATATGTCAAATACAGGTATTGATTAGGTAAGATCCATCACAGTACCAAAATACCTTTTGGTGAACGAGCACTACAGGAAAACAATTAAACCAGACACACTACTGCTTCATAGAATTCATCTTCGAGCACTAGCATCCTTTCCATTGGACCAAGTGGCTTTCTTTCTAGTCACACACTGTTATTCAAATGCCAGAATCCGAAATTGGTTAATCTGGATTGACTGACACCAATTCAGTAAACTCGTGACACACACTTTGCAAGTCGGTAGTTCAACTTTGCACCAATCTTCGCGCCAACCAACCAGTATGAGACCTACTTTTCTGCTGAAATACTGGAGCAAAAATGCAACTCTTTCACCTCTGGAGACCTCAAGGCTCACTCACTGTGTTTGACTCACACATCTAGTTGGAGGTGGGATTTATCTTTCACTCAGAGCAGTCCGAATTATCACACTTGTTAGAAAGGGCTACAAGTTGGCCATTGAATGCATCTCTGTCCAGACCTCCGCTTTGTGCAGAGCAGCCTCTGGAGCTGCAGAAGCTTCTGGAAGACAGCATCTTTTATAGAGCCCTCTGAAACAAGCCCTAGTTGGATGGGAGGAGCCCATTTGATGCTCCACAGCATCTCTTAGCCACTCCTCTCACTGATTCAGTTTATTTGTGTAGTTAATTCTTAATTTTGCAGTCATCCCGATTTTTTTATTACTTAACTCATGTCAATTCCTGTTGTCATTGACGTCGATGTTTGAGTTTAAATCACTTCCAGTGATGTCATCATATACGCATTACTAGTGGGGGTGCAGTTTTTTTATACAGCTCATTGTTGCACTGGTCAGTCAGTGCAAATGTTTGTGCAGAACTGACCACCTCTCCATAAGAGATATTTTAAAAGCAATCTTTATGCTAATTCTCCCCTCCCTTCATCATTAGCAAAGCCCAGCACACTGTAATTATATTAAAAATATTATAGCATAGTGATTATGGTATTTGTATAGGTTAGCAGTTAGGTGTACCTTGTAATTAAGTCTAAAACCATTCATTTAGTGATCAGGTCAGGGGACACTGAAAACGAACAACACTGCCTCCCGTTTAAATACACACTCTGATGGGATTAGTTGCCTCACTTTCAGAGTCCACCAATTACCTTGTCAGAGCTATTCCTTTTCAACAGCTTAACGAAGGGTTCTTTATAACAAGCGCCCCCGGATTTGCATATCTCCACTTTGAAAGTTGGGCACCTACTTTAATTATCCCTTGCGGTGCCGAGCGAGCGCTGTGCCGTGCTATTAAAGTCATTCCGCCAACAGGTGCGCTGCAGCAGGCAGAGATGGGGAACGGCTGCACCGAGAGCCAGGGTACCACAGAAGCGGCTGCGATGGGCCCAGCCAGGATGAACTGAGACGTAATCTGGACCCTGGTGCAAAACAATCTTGAAATTATCTCTGAAACAGCAGTTCCAGGTATTACTGGTAATCATTTCCAACATGTTTCAAACCTGGCACGAATTGCTTGAGGTGGTTGTTAGCTTAAAAGACTCCCAGCAGAACACCGCTCCAAAGCTGATGTAGTGTTTTGGGAAGTGAAGAGAAGGTGTGTGGTGATACCCTCACACATCCCCGAAATGTATGTAAATATTCAAGATTGAGGGCTTAACCTCTACCTTTCTCTATTCATTGTGTCTACCACACTCCACAATGTCTCCTCCGCATTTTCCAAAGCTCTTCAACTATTCTTTGCCTTACAAATTTTGCTTTTACGTCTAATTTTGACTATAATCTCTACCTTTTGCTTTGTTGACCTTTCCTTTTCTTTCTGATGCCTCTGTATCTTTTTTACATTTTCCTTTGCTCGCTGACTTTCTGTTTCTCCTTTAGCTTTGGTTTTGTCTGTTCCCTGACATTTAATTTTCCTCTTGATGTTTTATTTAGTCGTTGAGTTTTCCTACGGTCTCGACTATTCTTCGATATCTTTCCTATAACTTCTCCGTTTTTCTCTTGTCTCCTTCCCTTTTGAGGTTTCAATCTACCAGTGTCCTTGCCCCTTACTCTGGCACCATCATTGATGGCTCAAATCTTAAGTGTGGCTCCAGGTCCCGCCTCAACCTTGTGAAATTTACATGGAATGCCACGTGGAAATAGGATAGTATCACCTTGTTTGTTCTTCATAAAGTAATTGAGAACACCCTATCCTATCCACCTTTATTAGTGTAGAATGAAGATTTCCAGGGTGCAGTGCTATCCAGATAGGAAAACTGCAAAGCTTCAAACAATTGAGTTTTAAACTTCTAGCTGATACAAAACATGACAGCCCCAATCTTTTCTGGACCTCAGAGATGCAATCATATCCTCCCTTTTTGGCCAAGTTACAATGGGCAAAAGAATTGTATTTAAGATCCTGTTTGAGCCAGTTCTATCATGGCAGACTAGTTTATTTGCAAACCAGCTTCAGCATCATTGGCCTAAACAACTGCTGTGACCTGCACCAGAGGCCAGACTTGTGATCCCTCGGCACTAGAGAGATCGATGGGCCCCAGTCACTTTCACAGTCCGGTCTTTTCAGAATTTAGAATGACATACAACCATATATCCCTTAAAAAAGCCTTTAGAAAGGCTTTGAATGCACTGCTTTATAAGACAAGTTTATTCTTGGTGCATTTAGTATGGTCACTGTTAATAGTAAGCGGTTTTAGTGCCAGGGCAACCTCTATGTATCAGCTGTGCCTATAAATAACATACCATAACTCTTGCCTCATTCACTAGCTGCTCTCTACACTTTTCTTTGATTTTCTTATGTAGCTTACCCTAAAATTTGCCTTTGCTCACTGGCTGTAACAGAGAATTGAATGTTTCAGAGCACTCAGATGCAAACCGGGATCTCCAGTGTGGCTTCTGTCTGGGTAAGTCTTGCATCTAGAGACAAAGGGGCATATTTATACTCCGTCTGCACCGAATGTACGTCAAAAATTTTGACGCACATTCAGCGCAAATGTTGCCCCGTTTTTAAACTTTGACGCCGAGCCCGCGGACGACAAAATTCCGCTGTGTGCTGCATCATTTTTTGGATGCAGCAACCCGCCTTGCGTTAATCATATGCAAGGTAGGCGTTCCCGTCCAAAAAATGACTTAAACGGCTGTGCGTCGTATTTATGCTTTCGGACAAAAATGACGCACAGCCGGGAGGCAGAGCCGGAAAATGACGCACAGCCCGATTTGCATCAAAAATTAACGCCTGGGTCAGGGCAGGCGTTAAAATGGGGCAAACACACCTGTATTTAATCAGAACACACAGAAGCAACAGCAGAGCAGCAGAGCAGCAACAGGGAGACATGGAGGTGATTCTAATCCAGCGTGCACGCAGACGCAGAGCCCAGCAGCAACAACAGCAGCCACAACAACACCAGCAGGGACCCCAAAGGCAGCGCAGAAGGCAGGAGAGGATATTCTGCCCCAGAACAACCCTTCAGGGCCTCAGTGAACACAACATCATCCAGAGGTACAGGTTGAACTGGCAGGCCATTCAGCAGCTGCTGCGCAACATTGAACCGCAGTTGGCCCCCACTTTGCTGACACCCGCACCATTCCAACAGAAACCAAGCTGCTTGCCGTACTTCATATGCTGGCAAGTGGCTCTTTTCAAACAACTGGTGCCCTGGTTGCCGGAATATCACAACCATCATTCTCCGCCTTTTTGCCCAAAGTACCTGATGCCATCATTGGACTGACACCCCGCCACATCTGCTTCCCTAACGCACTGCAGAAGCAGCAGGAAACAAAACAGGGGTTCTACCTCATCAGTGGCTTCCCACATGTCCTTGGTGCAATCGACTGCACACATGTACGCCTTGTGCCACCTGCTGTAACTGAACACCTGTACCGCAACAGGAAGCACACACATTCCATCAACGTGCAGGCCATTGTCGATCACCAGGGATTGATCACCAACATTGTGGCTAAATATCCTGGGAGTGTACATGACTCATTCATCTTCCGTCACTGCACCATCAATGAACACTTCCAGGATTGACGGTATGGCAATGGACTACTTGTTGGTAAGTACAAAAACCTACTTATATACGCACTGCACAGCAACCCTCTAGGACACACAACACATACACCACAACAGCAACATGTGAACAGGAACACACTGAGGTCGTGACATCGCTAGCCATGTTTCTTAGGTCACCATTGAACCTGTCACACATCTGAAATTAATGTGCAGCCATTAGACGTCAAAGATCACAACGTGTGGAGTGGGTTGCCTAAATGTCACCTTGTAAAATGTAAGTGTCCCAATGACGTTTACATTAATCCATTGCATAAGTCTAAAGGTATGGGATGTCCAGGGTACATTGATATGAATGTGTTACCACCACTGTCAATTTTAACCTGTGTATGGAACTATCATCTCACCCCCAGTGAAGACACACGGACACCTGTATCACAAGTCACAATGGTTGGGGGGGCACACTGTACTGCAAGTCCCAAAACATACTGCTGACAACCGGTTAGCAGACAAACACTTGTTCAGCCAAGGAAACAACACAATGCAGATGGTACATCCTACAAGCCTAGGATGCTACATTATAACACAAAAGAGTCACAGACAACACAAGACAACTACTGCCATGAAAGGTGATTTCAATAGGGCCAGCTACATCAACATGATCCCATTCACTTTCTCTTGCAGCTGATCAGGGGTATGGCATCCAGCCATGGATTATGACACCATTTGGCAACCCAAGTACTGCTGCAGAGAGTGCCTACAACGACGCACATAGGAGGACACGCAGCATAGTCGAGAGGACCTTTGGCATCCTCAAGTCAAGGTTCTGGTGCCTCGACATCACTGGTGGTAGCCTCCTATATTCGCCGGAGATGGTCTGTAAGAACATCCTAACATGTGCAATATTGCACAACATTTGCATCAAAAGGAACATTCCTCTCCTGGAACCAGAGCCACACATGCCTGAAGAGGAGGAAGAGGAGGATGCAGGCCAGCAACATGAGGGGTAACTACAGAACACGGCTGCTGGTATATGCAGGCGGCAACATATCGTCAACAATTTCTTTTAAATATAATCACCTTCACCACTTTAGTTAACTAATTTAAATAAACACCTATAATAATCACCATATCATGGTCTGGCTATTCATTTTTGCACACCTTCATCTCTACTTATCAGAATAAGAGTGTTGCCACATGGAGCATTGCTGAGATACTGATTAGGACACTGAACATCCCAGAGCTAATGTGATGCCTAACATACAATGGTCACATACACACACACTGTTAATGACATATATCATGTACATTTCTCCTTTGAAGGCCAATAGCAGAGGACCACACCTATTTCACACATAGATGTTGAAATCAAGGTCCAACGCAGCATATGGCACACAACTAAGACACCATCATTCAATAAGGGGAAAACAAGCCTCATACATGAGGCAGTCGATGTGCTTTTGCATCAGTAACAGGAATGTCTGACCAGACCCTTGACAGCAGTAAGTCCAACTGCATCCAATATTTGCAAGGACTATCTGTGACCAGATTTCCATAGAAGCAGAACATAGACAGCACAAGTGCCACTCATATGAGCAGCATTGCACACATGACATTCCATGCACATGTCAGCCCATTTCCTAACTCCTGACACACCCATGCACCTGGTCACAACCCACCTGTCGGAAGAGGTCCCTGGAATACTAAGATGTGTACCCTGATATTCCCTCCTCTACACACACAGACCAACATTAGCAATCCAGTGTGCTACACCATTTCCTATGGTATGCCATTGTCATAGAACATCTGACTGCATGGACGTCAGGTTAATTTATACACTGTCATCTAGTTTCAAAGCACTGCTAGCACCTGTAGATTGCTTCCAGTGTGAAAATGTCTGTTGGCCCTTAGAATGCAAATCTCACCTACAGGACTGGTGAAAAACAGATGCAGCCCACACCTGTGATCACCTCCCTGCACAAAACCCATTTCAAAAAGCACTGCCCCTGCTGATGCCTGGAACAGCATAAGAGTTGCCATTTAGTCAATTACACCGTTAAGCATTGATACTAATTAAGCTGTGTAACACAGCCCTTGGGTTCATTTGTCACCTTCAAAAACACAGGACATACACAGTTTGACATGTCAGCTGTCTAGTTTGTCCTCCAAACAGTCTGAGTCAGACCACTGATTATGTAACTTGTCAAATTGCTGGATCCTGAATCACCCTGCATTCTGTCAGCCTGACTGGTATCTGTCTGTGCATCACACTAAAGTATCCCTGTGTCTACATATGTACCACACTTGCGTTAGCAAACCTCTCATTCATCAGGGGGTATTGGGCATTGGCTTCTTCAATGCATACCCAAATACATTGTATAGCATCATCTGCCTTTTAACTGTACCATTTGAGTAAAATCCTCCTGGAAAAGAAAAATTCATGGCCCATCCCTTGTGTGGGTCTCATTTATGCATGAATGACAAAGAGTGACAGTGTCCCAGGGCCGTAGGCAGGGATTGGGTACGGGGCTTTCAGCACAACCAGCAACCTCTGATAATGTCCATGAAAAATACACACATGTCAGGACCATGACAGTTCACACACAGAATCACAGTGCTCACAACATATTGATGGGCCGTGTGTGGTGAATAGCTGTGAGAATAATCAGCACAGAGGCTATGATGTTCCCAGATGCAGTGGGAATTGCAGAGGCTAACCTGTGTACAAATGTTGTAATGACACCTGCCGGAACATGACACCTGAGACATTATCTCACTCAGCACACCAAGGTTGCCCTGTTGACTGTCTCATTAAACGTCTTTAGTGACAGGGTGGGACCATACCCATGTAGGTTCTTATGTCCACATCCACTTTACTCACATTGATCAACCAAGGATACTCAGTAGATACAGGAATAGCTGCCACTGACTCATGATGAGTCCTGGACCAAACTGTGACAAATTACACCCCAAACAATATACAGGATCATAATTGGACCACACACATGAACAAGACACCTATGTGCAATTGATTAGTGGAAATATGTGGACACGTGCTGTCTTGTATGCTGGTCCACCACAGCCACTTGATAGTTGGGGCTCACTTCTATGGCCTCAACTGTGGTGTCATCATACATTTGAGATTCACCCTTGTCTGTCTGTGCAAACAACATGGTACCCACTTCCTCAATGCATGTCTATGACTCACTGTGGGATTCACCAACTAGTGCCTAGGAAGTAGTTACCAATACTCTAGGACATAGGATGTTGAAAATGTGGACCATTGACATGAACAAGCGTCTGCCATCTATCTGGTGCATGCTATGTCACATGTGGTGTCTACGTTACCCTAAATCTTGGAAGTCCACATTACGGATGTTGCTACATGTATGACTAACACATGCCCTCTCTCATTTCCACAATGACTTGCATCTAAGGATTGGACACTTGGACGTCACATTCACACAAGCATATGTGCAATTATGCTTCATGTGATACACACACACTTGGTCAACAAATGCATTAGTTGCCAAAGCACATACTTTGAGCCAAAGGCATTTAGGTATTGTACATATGTGCATCACATTGCTATCCTCTCCTTATGCCAAACATGCACAATTTGTGCAACACATATATGTAGGCCACACTTATGACCAATGTTAGAAATGGGGTTTCTGGTTGGCTAGGGTATGCACCTCAGCCAGGCAGAACTTACCCACTCTAGTCAGGGCAAGGGAGTTACACGTCCAGGATAACCCCTGCTCACCCCCTTGGTAGCTTGGCACGAGCAGTCAGGCTTAACCCAGAGGCAATGTGTAAAGCGTTTGCACAACACACACAACACACGTGACGCAATATCCCCACCACAAAGGAAACACAACACCAGATTATATGAAAATATACTGTATTGTACACAAGGCAATTATCAGACCAAACATCACACATCAGTACTATCCTGCTACCTTAGCAGTTGTCAGAACGTTACACATTAGTTACTCTGCAACCTAGCAGTAGTCACACATAACACACAGGTTACTCAGTATTCTGCAACATAAGCAGTAGTCAGGAAAACACGTTATTACATCACAGCACTTGTCATAAGAATATCATAAAATGGCCATAGTAGGAACATTAGAAAACATATGGCAAGTTAGAATAACAAATTAGCAAGCATATCCATAAAAGGAACATTTGGATACACATATGTAAAAACATCAAACGCAGGTAGGTAATATATGAATCAAACAAAAGTCTGTAGAAAGAAATTTGGATTGCAACTATTTTGGTCCTTTAAACAGTACCTGGTTGGTTGAAGGCACCTCCAGTGCCTAGAAGGTGAACAATGGGGCCCCTGGCGCTCCTATGCGCAAAACGGGGGCCTCCCTTATACTCTGGGGTCAGAGGAGTGCGACATGCACCTCCTCTCTTTTATAGACAGGCCCCTCCGGGGACAGTGATTACTGAGGGCCCCTCAGGGCCTCAACCGGCCCTCACGAGGACGGGACCAAAGCCAGCAAAAACAACTTAGGGCAAGAGGGGGGCACCACGCACCCCCTCCGGTTTAATGACAGGGACCTCCCGGGACCCGTGATCTCTGGGGGCCCCCCAGGGCCTCCACTGGCCCTTCCACCAAGCTGGGGGGGACACTATAATGCCCGTTTTACCTAACAGCAGAAAAGGAGCGTCCTGCTCCTAACACAGAGGCCAGGGGGAAGGGGGCACTCCCCGCGCCTTCCCCTGGTCCTGCCGTGAAGCCACAAGAAGATCAGACCCCTCCTGGGGCCCGAGCAGACACTCGCCTGCACCCGATGCGGTGCGCGAGTGTTCTTCCAGCTTCCCGGGCTGCTGCGGTGATCTTATTTAAAGGGGCACAATGCAGCAAGGAGCCTACGAGCTCCCAAGGCTCCATAAGCGCGCTGCAATCAGCGCTATGGCAGCCGCAACCACGGAGAAGTACCCCTCGTGAAGAAATGGATGCAGGGGTCAGGGGCCACAGCACCCTCCCCCTGCGGAGCAGAATCTTAAAACAAGGTCCTCAGGTGGAGGGCCCAGCTACAGGCCAGCACAAGGGAAAGGCAGCAAGTGGCAAGTCCTTCACAGTGACCAGGCAGGTCACAGGTCAGCACAGCAGCAGAAGTCCATGGCGGTTCCTGGTGAGTCCTTTCAGCCTTTGGTGTCCAGTTCCAAGATGATTCCAAGAGTCTCCAAATTGTGGGGAAAATTCCCCTGTACTTATAGTCAGTTCTTACAGTGTTTTACAATGGTAGGGAGAGGAGGTTCCAGCCAGTTACAACTGGTTCTGGGAGTGCCCCCTTCTCTTCTTTCAGCACAGGCTCCAAACATCAGTGGGGGGTTAACAACCCTATTGTGTGAGGCCAGGGCACAGTCTTTACAAATGCAGGTGTGCCCCGCCTCTCCCTTCTCACAGCCCAGGAAGACTATTCAGTATGCAGATGCCCCTCTGTGACACCTCCACCCTCCCTGTGTACAGTCTGTCTGAAAAGTATGCAAAAAGCCCCAACTGTCACTCTGCCCATACGTGGATTGGAGTCAAGCTGCAAAACACCAGAGTCATAAGCACAGATAAATGCGCACTTTCTAGAAGTGGCATTTCTGTGATAGTAATAACAATACATCCACACCAGTAAGCAGCATTTATTATCACCATCACAACCATACCAAACACGCCTACGCTACCCCTCATAAATCAGACAATACCCCTTACATATAAGGCAGGGCATTTCTAATGCAATCCTATGAGAAGGCAGCACTCACAGCAGTGAGACACCAGTTAGGCTGTTTGTCACTACCAGGACAGGCCACGCAACTTGGCACATGTCCTGCCTTTCTACATACATGGCACCCTGCCCATAGGGCTAGCTAGGGCGTACCTTAGGGGTGACTTACATGTAGTAAAAGGGGAGTTCTGGGCCTGACAAGTAAGTTTAGATGCCAGGTCATTGTGGCAGAAAACTGCGCACACAGGCCCTGCGCTAGCAGGCCTGAGACAGGTTTGAAAGTCTACTTTCGTGGGTGGCGCAAGCAGCGCTGCAGGCCCACTAGTAGTATTTAATTTACAGACCCTGGGTATAGAGATACCACTTATACAAGGGACTTATAGGTAAATTAAATATACCAATTAGGTATAACCCAATCATACCAACTTTAGATGGGAGAGCACCTGCACTTTAGCACTGGTCAGCAGTGATAAAGTGCTCAGAGTCCTAGAGCCAACAGTGAGAGGTCAGAAAAACCAGGAGGAAGGAGGCAAAAAGACTGGGGATGACACTGCGTAAGGCAAAAAGTCCAACAACCAACTATTGCGTCAGCCAACCGTAAAAATACTGTAAAGGGAGTAGCGGATCATGGTCCGCTGCAGTATGATGTCACACATGTGAACATACACCATCAACACCCTAGTGTCTTTAATCAGCCTATCTCTGATGTGTCCCAAATGTAACATAACAAAAAAACAGAAAAATTGCCCAAAACCAGTTAATGCACTGAAATTTTTACGTTGCTAGCGTTATGCGTCATTTTTTGTCTACCAAAACTGTATTTGCATCATTTTTTTTTTACGCACAGGAGTGAAAATTAGCCTGCATCCAGATATTTGTACAGGCCATGAACTATTATGTGGACGCGGGCTAATTTTCACTCCTGTGCGTCCAAAAAATGACGCAAATACAATTTTGGTAGACAAAAAATGACGCATAACGCGAAAAAGGCGGGATATTTTATACAGGAAGTGATGTAATAGGATATCCTGTTTACAGATCATGTACAGTGGGTGTACTTTCACTTTAACTTTGCAGTCTATGATCCTTCTAGACTGTGTGGCTGTGTAGAGAGTGGTGTCCTGAGATTTTGTACTTTTTGTCCTGTGTGCTATCTGTAAAGTCCATTTGTGAAATAAATATTGTTGGTGTATACTGTACTACTGTGTTTTGTCTACATTTGTCAATTTATCTTGTGTTTTTGTTGTTTGTGGGAGTCTGTTGTGGGTAGTGTTAGTTTGGGGATAGTTGGGCTCTTTTAGTGGTTAAGTTTACTTTTCATCTGTATTTGTACCCCTACTTTCCCCCTTTTCCCCTTTCTATTTCTTTTACCCCTATTCCCTTTCACTTTTCCAGTATGTCCGGTAGGCCACGTCTTGGAAGGATGGGTGAAGAGGAGTTGGGGGGGCTTCATATGGCTTGTGTGCCATTTCTTGCCACTCATGATCCAGGCAGGGGGCAGGGTGATACAGGGGTATCCAACAGAGGCGCGCATAATCCGGTGGGGAAAGGTGCTGCATCACCTGCAGCGTGTGTATGCCAGCCAGAGGAGTGACCACCAGCTGAAGCACCGGTGGGCTGACCTCATCACCAGGGAGCAGGATTTCTTGGACCACCTGGGAATCATGATTGGTGGCACTGTTGGTGAGTACTAATCATGGAAATATGCACAATTAAATGCTCTGTAGTGACATAAGAAGATTTGTACTATGTCTGCCAGCTAACTTGCTGACTGTGTGTAATGCTGGGGAAACATACAGGGATAATTGATGCACTATGGCAAGGATCACAATTGCTAGCTGTCAGGTAGCACGTGCTCAGCAAACTTACAGGATACTTTTCCATGAAGTAAATTGGTGCGGCCTTTTTGTCAGACAACCAAACAAAATAGGAGCCAATCATGTCTATATAGGGTACTATTGACAGAGAAGTAAATATGTACCAACATATTGGCTAACTTTGTTGACACAATAGCTAGACTGACTTTAGAATCACTACATGATGCTGAAAATGAGTGCTGCCTTCACGTCAATGGATAATAGCAAAGTGGCTCAGACATATGTCTCATGTGAGTCTGGTGAGTGTGGAAGGAAAGCGTTCACGGAAGTACTATGAATGTTTGGGATTATTGTGCTCCTTGATCTTTTTGGATACATGTCAGATCGGGATTTGAAAACATCGTGAAAAGGTGTAAGGTGCCCTCAGCTAACATCTTAGAATGTTTGTTGGAGTTAGTTGTGCCACATTCCAAATATGGATGGCAGTCCAAGTGTATGCACATGGCTTTACATCTCCATGATGGGAGAGGTGGCGACATTTGAGGACCCCGACCACTCCAGTAAGTGTTGATATGTCTGTTATGTGTTGTGTTTGCTGGTTATGGACTCGTGTGTGTTGAACGCATAGCAAGGTGTGATGCGTTGGGCAATCATTTCTCTTGTTCCATGAGTGGGAATTCAGTTTCTCACATGTTTTGAGTTGGCCAATGCGTATCCAATGGTATTATGTAGGGATTGTAGGCCATTCCTGTAGGCCCCACTGTGAGTACAGGGGTTAGTCATGTGGATGACACTTGTATCAACAAGAGTCGCACCGGAAGTCAGCTCAGATTTAGTCAGCCTGTCAGACCCACATTCTCCAAGATTGGTACAGCAAATTGCTTTCCAATAGACATCTGCTTCCCTATTTACCAACGTAATTATGAAACAGTAGGTAGAACCTCGTAGCAGCATGTACTTCCACATGTAGTGCTACAAGTATGTGGAACTTGAGTGCAATGGCCTAGGTGTGCATGCAATTCATGATCATGGGTCTTCTTGCAACTATGTGTCTGATGTAAGTCAGGCCTTACTGGAAGTATATGTTGTGTACCAAGTTCTGCATTTCCTGACATGTGTGGCCCTATGATTGCTCTAGGGTTTGCTGACTCCTAATTGTTGATAGACCTTTCCTGTGGTGTGTGTGTAGAGCCAAACACGTGTGGAGTTTTCTATACACTCCTCAGTGTACATGTTGTTGGAAATTGATAGTTGTTTATCCACCCCCCACCCTCAAACACGGGCATGGGTTTGTGAATGGGGTACCTAGTACTGATGCTACCAGTATGTTACACATACATGTGAATAAGTGACTGTTTGGTTGGAACCTAGTATACACACTCAGGTTTGGCACTTGGTACTATACTGGCAAGTCCAGTTACAACTTGCAGACCATGTGGCTTTAGTTTTGCTTTCCGTGGCCACTATTTGATGACTTAGATATCCCCTGAGGAAGCATTCTTCTGTCCAACACAGCATGATGGTGTATGGTTTCTCACTTCATCAGATATGTCCCTCAGGATGGGCAGAGTATGATGCAATCATGGGCACTGTGCAGATTTCTCTGACTACATAATATCAGGACAGTTGTATTGACAAGCTACGTAATTTGACAGTAGGCACATTTTAGTTATCTACTGCACAGTTGATATGTCACATTACCCAGAGACAGATTTGTTGTGTAAGTGCTCTCTGTACATTCTCCATGATTGTGCAGCAAGGAGTATCTGCTGGTTCTTGAGAATAGCAGCCACATCAGGATGGTAGGCAGCCAGGTCGGCCCTGAGGAGTTCAATGTTGCATTCGTGCACGCGTTGACAGGACTGCTGTTGTAGGTGTTGGGTCAACTTTATTACAGCTGTGCTGATTTCCTTTTGGGTTTTCTGCAGTTCCTGCAAGTTAGATGTTAGGGCTTGCATAGCTGCTGCCTGATCTGCAGATGACATCATGCACGAACGCATCCCCTCAAGGCTAGCTGCCATATTTTGCATCCCCACCCGCACCTCCTTGGCCAGCTCCTGCTGTACTCCAACTACAGTTCTCTCAAAGCTGGTGCCAGTGTTGTCAGAGTCCTCAGCTGTATTGGAGCTGGCAGGTCTTACAATTGGGGTGGTGGGTGGATCCTCTGTGATAGCTGCTTGTTCTGTGCTCATCCTTGTGACTGAAGGTGGGGTCTGGAGGGTTTCAAGGACCTTTTGGATAGTCTCCTGGGGAATGTTTATCGGCTCATCATCCATGTCATCAGGGTAATCTGGGACAGGCATAGTCGCAGGAGATCTATCTTCCTCTGCAATGAAACAGGGTACAATTAGTGTGTCTGTGTTGTGGCAATTTTGATGTGACGTGCCTGCCTTTTGATGAATTCACTTTGTGATCTTGTTTCGTGTTAATTGCTCCAGTCCTTCAGATGGGCATTCTTCCAGGCCTATGGCCCACCTGCATGTCACATGTATGTTATTGAGTTATTAGACTTGTCAGCATCATCGCCTCTAGGTGTTGGTTTAGGCCAAATAGAGAATTGCCACCTTCTTGTCCTACTCAAGCCTCCGTCTACATCCATTCTCATGGTGAGACCTTTCACTGGCTGTGGGTGTTCTGATGGCCCTGGCAGCACACTTAACAATCTGGACCTGCTCCAATCTCTGATCTTTCACATCCACTTAAATGTATTTGACATGTGGCATATCCTATGCATAGCAATGCTATAATCCGATATGGATGGTGACATTGGTAATGTGTACTGCTGATGTTGGGGAATGTGTGTTACATTGGATTGCCCTGATAATCGTATCAGTGTCCTTTTTCCTCCTCTGACTGTGCAGGTGTATTTCAGTGACCAGTTACATGTGTCCCCCCCCCCAATGCTGTTGTCTGAGCAGTATGACATTTGGGATGTTGCATTGTTACCCAGGCACAGGATGGACCCTGACATATGCAGCATGAGTGTGTCCTTAGTGTCCTATTGTTGTTTACATTGGCTGATGTTTGCGACAACTATGGGCATTGACATTTGACAGTACTGGGGCCTTTGTCTTGTTTCTAGGGATTGTTGAAGTTGTCATCCTCACCCCCTAATTTAGGTGTGTATGATCCATGGGGAGGTGACAGCCAGTGGCTACTTGAGCTGCACACACAGCGGAGGTGGTAGTGACAACTGTTGTCACTGTTACATTCAAGTTGTCGGTATGGCTAGAGGTTGTTAAGAGGGCCCTAGTTAATGTAGGGGGTATGGTGGCTGACGTGTGCCGGGATGTCAGTTTGACGTTGTGGCCTTCCCTCCTGGCGTGGCTTTCCCTTTGCTCCATCGTTGGCATGACAGTATGCCCCCATAGGACTGTTGTTGGTGTTGCGTAATGGTGTGCCCCAGGTCTTCTCAGAAAGGGCCATGCCCCCCTGCTGTGCCCCTTTACCCATGCCGCTCCATGTATAAGATGACGTCCCTGCATTTTGGTTTCGGTATCCCCCCTGCTCACAGTTGACATTATTGCATTATAATTCCCCATGCGACTTACCATGCATGTGTGTTGTCTCCTGGTAGTCTGCGCTGTCCTTGAATCCCTGTGACGATCTCCTCAGGGATGACGGCTGCAACCATCTCCTCCATGTGGTCCAGGGCCTCCTGGTGTGCTGGACTCCCACCTCCAGTCTGCAGTGCTGCCTTCCTGTTCCTGGCCATCTTTTCCTTGGTCTTGCGCTTGCAGTCATGCCAGCGTTTCTTGCACTCGATGACTGTTCTGCGTACTTCAGCCACACTTAATCTTGTCGACAATTTGTTGCCATATGGCCTCTCTCCTACTGATTGGCAAACTTTGAGGTGACAAACAGTTGGTGCTGGTGTTCCGTCACCTCTTTAACCAGAATTTCCTGCTCCTCTGCACTGAAGCGACACTTTCTTTTCTTCTTAAAAGTGTCCTGGTTCTTGTGTGGGTCATCCTGGCTGGTTCCTGGTCTGATGTTATCTTCCTGGGGTCTGTAGTGGCATCTGGGATCCATTTTGGCTCTCCTCTGGTGAAATGGCAGTGTTTGCGTTTTTTTTTTATGCTATTCCGTCAAAAAACTGCACATATCCGGTTTGCGGGGTCGTAAATCGACCCACAGTCATTTCTGCAGCGTTAACGTCATTTTGCTTTACGACTTGATGTTGCGGTGTGCGTCAAAAATAATGACTCCCACCTGTGGTTTGCGCCGCCGTATGTCAATGTATAAATTTGACACCCGCACAGCGCACCAAAATGGCGTTAGCCGGCAGTAATATTTTTGACGCAAAACTGCGCCGGTGCAGTTTTGCGTCAAAAAGTATAAATATGGCCCGAAGAGTCATCCTGAGACAGGGATTAAGGTACATAATCAGTGTTTTAAATGGGCAGGTAGTGTCTGGTACCGAGTACTGCACTTCTTTTGCTGGAAAGGGAGAGTACGCGCACTTCTCAGCACTTGATCAATACTTTGAATGGGAGAGTACCGGCACTTCTTGTGAGCAAACGGGTTCTGTAGATAGTGAGTACCTGCACTTCCATATTTCCATTTAAAGCACTGTACATAATGATTAGGGCCCAGGTGTGTTAATGGCCTCTGTCTGGATAAGGCTTGTGACTAAAGAGGGAGAGGCACCCTGAGACATAGATTATGGTACATCATGGTTATGGGCCAGATGTGCTAATCTTCCATGCGATGCAGCAAGGAAACTTGCTGCACTCTGTTGAGTGAAAAGGTAGAGAATTGAACTGCACTATATTTATAGAAATATGGTGCAGTTTTTCCCACTCCTAGGGCTGGTGCAGTTGTGGCAGCCTAGCTTCAAAATGGTCTCCCTTGTGCAATGGTACCTGGGTGCCTGTGTTGTGTTGGGCATCTTTTTTGTGCAGATAGGCATGCCTTCCTGCATTAAAACGATTTGTAGAGGCATATGTCTCTGTGTGGGTGTGCTGCAAAATGTAGCAAGCATAAAAAGAGGAAATAACAAGAAACAAAGATATTTCTCCTCGTCACTCCACTCTCAGATAGGCACACCATTCTGGTACAAACCCAGATATTGTGACGTGGATGAAAGATAACACCCATGCTCCACCCACATAACACCTCTCCGATCTAACGTAACACAAGGCAGCACAATGTGCTGCCTTGAGTTACTTTTTGAGGTACATGTGATGCAAAGTCACACAAATCAAGGTTTGCGTAGCTTTAAATATCCTGACTAATATTTTTCCATCATGGCACAACCACCACTCAAATGTTAGTAAATCTGGCCCGAGAGCTCCAGGGGTATTTGTGTATGGTGCCCCGTCATGGTTCTGTGACCATGAAGAGAATGCACCTCAATACCAAACACTGCTCATGAGCTCAACTCATGAGCCTCAACTGCCAATGGGAGCCAACAGGTGCATAGTGCCACGTAGGAGCTGGGACTGCTGGCGAGCAGGTACATCAATCGGGGAGGGGTAGATAAATCAGAAGTTTATTCTATGTTTGGGCCTGATGAGCAGAGGAAGCCTGAAGACACCCTATTATTGATGGATGGGCTTTTGCTTGCAGAGATGTGTCATCAGATAATTTCTGAACTACAGGTGCAATAGATCAAGCTTCGCGTATGTAATGAACTTGTTTTTATTTGTTTGAAGCACAAGTTTGTGATGAATATAAAGTAATGAAGCTGCCTAGAGCCACAAATAAGATCTCAATGCTGCTGGTCCCATGATGGAGATCTCACCGTTGCTTTGCTAGATACCTCTTTCATTTTGACGGATGGCACGGAGACCATCCTTTCCTCATTGCCCCTACTTCCTTATGACTCTCACAACTATCTCTCCACCCTACTACCAACTTGTCCCTTAAACACTCCCCATGTATTTACTGCAGGAAGGTATTCTTTCAATTTTGAATCCACTTCAAGTCCTCATTGGTCCCTCAAGCTGCTCATCTGTGCACAGAGCTTTCCTTCTCTTGCTGGCTCATGTCTGCACAGTTACTGTTAGTGGTCCTGTTTCCCAGCCGTCCCTTTTGCCTTCCCTCTATGTGGTTCATTTTTGCGCAGTGCGGAGACCTAAGTTGCTGCATTGTGAAATGGGGAGAAAGCGGCGTTTCGAACCATATTTGATAAAAGTGGCCTGCTACTGCTCACCATCCATGTACTGGTGCACAAATGGGCCGCCTAGTGCCATGCACCATGGTACAGAGGTGTGGTATGTGCTGTCTGGCATAGCATATGTACTGGAAGCATACTCTTCCAGTAGAAATCCTATGTCTAACCAGATTCTTAACCATCCACACATTGTATGTGTGCAAGGAGAAAAACATTCCTCTTTGTTCTCTACTGTCTCAAGGAACTGATAAGTCTTTTATGCAAAGCCCAGTCTGCTTTCTCAATAAATCTGGCTTTGCGTCAAAAGCAACGGGTGCTTGTGCTGATCCACTTAAATTACACCAAAGTAACATCCCCTTGACGCAGTGTGGCACATAGCAACAACAAAGTACCTCTTGCGCTAGAAAGTAAATACCCTGGCAAGAGTTTATGCCTCATAGCATCAGTTTGCATTGCACCAGCTAAAACCTTTGGAAATCTGGCCCTTAGGGGACGTATTTATAGGGCCCTAGCGCCACAGGAGTGTCACTTGCACTGCGCCGTATTTACAAGGTGGCGTTAAGCCACTTTATGTGGCGTAACGTCAACTTGTAAATACGGCCCGTTCCCACGCAGCACTGTGCGTGGAAGGTGCATGCAATGGGTGTTGATGTGGGCGTGCCACAGCAGCACCCATTGCATTTTGACGCTACCTCAAATTTATGACATTTTGTAAATCTGAGGCAAAGCCAAAATCTAATGCCACCCCTGGGGGTGGATTTAGCAGGGTGCAATGAGGAGGAATACTTTTATTCCTCCTTGTTTTTTGCTTTTTCTATGCGTGCTGCATTCTGCTGCATGCATAGAAAAAGCAAAATGCCAGAAATTATTGTTTATGTGGGGGAAGGTGTCCCTTCATGCACATAAACATCATTTGAAAATGATGCTTTGGCACTTCTGTGTGTGCTGCATTCTACAGCACACACAGAAGTGCCAAAGTGCCATTAGTGATTGCTTATGTGCAGGAAGAGACACCTTCCCGCACATAAACAATCACACCCCTCAACGCAGATATCCTTGCACGATGGTGCAAGGGATCTTACGTTGGTGCTGGCAGCTAAATTTAGTGCCAGTGCAGGGGACAACATTGGGGTGCACCATATTCACTTAAATATGGTGCATCCCTGCGTTTCTAAAGTG
This sequence comes from Pleurodeles waltl, assembly GCF_031143425.1. Taxonomy (NCBI): domain Eukaryota; kingdom Metazoa; phylum Chordata; class Amphibia; order Caudata; family Salamandridae; genus Pleurodeles; species Pleurodeles waltl. Next base: position 68,499,150 of record NC_090440.1, on the reverse strand, counting down.
ACGCAGCGCAGTGCTGCCAATTTTGGCACAGCACTGCGCTGTGCCACTTTTCCATAAATCTGTCCCTCTGTTTCCTATTCAGCCTGTCAGTCCTGCCTCTGAATCAGTTTTTTGTTTGGCGGTTCCTCTTGTATTCTTGAAGCCAAAGTAGCCACTCTTGAGAGCCCCCCCTTGATTGTTTGGCAAAATGGTGTTCCTGCAATCAGCACTCATGACCTGCAAATGAAACCTGAATGTTTAGTGAACCACTAAATGATGCAGGTTTTAACAATCACTTAGGTGGAGGTTGTTAGGGAATGTGGGTGGGTGATTGGATGAAGCTCTTTTTTGTGTTTGTAGGAAGTTTTTAGTTTCGATATTTTGATTATCAATTTACGCTTTAAAAAGTATAGAACTGATATTTAGCCTAGAGATTTTACGTTTTTATGACACATATTTTTTTCTTGTGCTTCGCATTGCCTCTTTCTTCCTCATCACTTGATTTCAGTTCTTTAATAGACCTTTTGTTACAAACATAAAAGATTATCTTTATTCTAACATCACTGCATGTTTCTTCCCTGTGCATGAGTTTCTTGCAGTGCTGCCTCTCTCTTCCAAATTATTCCATGTCTACTGGGACTTGAGACCAGGTTTTAAATTTGCATAATTTGCTTCCACGTAATTACGCAAAAGTGTGAGAAAATTATGGGAAATTATGTGTAATTACATGCAATACAGGTCCATCATTTAGGGCCTGATTCAGACCCTGGCGGCCGGTGACCGCCAGGGTCACCGGCCACGGGAGCACCGCCGACAGACCGGCGGTGCTCCAAAGGGCATTCTGACCGCGGCGGTTCTGCCGTGGCCAGAAAGGGTAAACCGGCGGTCTCCCGCCGGTTTACCGCTGCCCTTGGAATCCCCCATGGCGGCGCAGCTTGCTGCGCCGCCATGGGGGATTCTGACACCCCCTACCGCCATCCTGTTCCTGGCGGTTCGGCCGCCAGGAACAGGATGGCGGTAGGGGGTGCTGCGGGGCCCCTGGGGGCCCCTGCCGTGCCCATGCCAATGGCATGGGCACAGCAAGGGCCCCCGTAAGAGGGCCCTACTGTGTATTTCAGTGTCTGCCTAGCAGACACTGAAATACGCGACGGGTGCAAACTGCACCCGTCGCACATGCCCACTCCGCCGGCTCCATTCGGAGCCGGCTTCCTCGTGGGGAGGGGTTTCCCGCTGGGCTGGCGGGCGGCCTTCTGGCGGTCGTCCGCCAGCCCAGCGGGAAAGCCAGAATGGCCTCCGCGGTCTTTCGACCGCGGAGCGGCCATATGGCGGTTCCCTCCAGGCGGGCGGCGACCGCCACCCGCCGGGGTCAAAATGACCCCCTTAGTGTTATATTTTAGTGCAAAAAGCATTCTTGTGTCAATTTTGGATTCGAGGATCCAGCTCGTGTTCTGGTTGTTCGCGTTATTATCACACATTTGTGGTGAAATATTGCCTCATTCAGCACGTAATTATGTTCTGCGACCTAATGATGTAATTTGGGGAATTTTGCATTACAAGTGTAACATGAAATGCCTGAAATTACGTGAATTATGCTTGAACTATTAAATCTCGTATGGGTCTAATAGTAACCCTGCTGAGGACCTCCAAAGAGGCTTGCAAAGAGTGTGACCACAACACTCAACAACTTGACAGTAACAGTTGACCCAGTAGGTTGTGCTTGTCATTGCAGTGGTTGAAAATAATGTTCATCAACTCCAGTGACATAAATAGATGCCATTGTGTCATCTGACAAATAACAAAGTCCTCCTTGGATAAAATGCAGATGTTTCTCATTAGTTTGATTGTATTAAAGACATGCAGGGAATTAGTATGCATTCTAATCTCGCCACTTTATTCCTTAGCAGCCACAGAAAATAAAGAAAACTAAATTTTCAGTAAATCCTGCCAATTCAGGCAGGAAAATGGGACACCATTCAAATCCCACCCTAACACTTAAGAGAAGGTTTTTACTTATTTCAGGTCTCTTTTCTAGATGCCGAAATCCAGTTTCCATGGATTAAACAAAAATACAAGCAGCAACAAAAACCTCAAGAACCAAAACAACTTCATCTTTTGTGGTTCCAACAAATAGAGCACATCTTGCTCTGCTGTTGGTAAACCTGTGACTTGCAAAGGAATCTGCAAGAAGCACTAAACAATTTATGAGCGGGATTGATTTGTTCCTATCTTCTACCAGGGTAACTGATCACAATGAACTCCCATATTCACTGGCTTGCATCTGACCTAAAGAATAGATCTGAGAATGTAGAAAAATGGTTCGACCATTGCTTGTGTATACAGGATCTAAACATTAAACAATTTAGATCACCCTTACCATTAAGAAAGATGCAAACAATGTGTTTTTTCAACAGAACTGTTAGAAATTGTGTCTCTAGTTTGCAGAGGTATGCACCCTGTCCAAGTAGTTAGCACAGTCCTAGTTAGGGTAAGTCACAACACAACCTAAATTATCCTGTGCTTACCCTCTGGTTGCTTGGCACAGAGCAGGCAGGCTTAACTTAGAAGACAATGGCCCTCATTACGAGCCTGGCGGTCTGTGACCGCCAGGCTCGCGGTTGGTGGGAGCACCGCCGACTGCCCGGCGGTGCCCCGCAGGGCATTCTGACCGCGGCGCTTTGGCCGCGGTCAGTGCAGAAAACCGGCGGTCTCCCGCCGGTTTTCCGCTGCCCGTTGGAATCCTCCAAGGCGGCGCAGCTTGCTGCGCCGCCTTGGGGATTCTGACACCCCCTACCGCCATCCTGTTCCTGGCGGTTCCCCCGCCAGGAACAGGATGGCGGTAGGGGGTGTCGCGGGGCCCCTGGGGGCCCCTGCAGTGCCCATGCCAATGGCATGGGCACTGCAGGGGCCCCCGTAAGAGGGCCCCGCTTGTATTTCACTGTCTGCATAGCAGACAGTGAAATACGCGACGGGTGCAGTAGCACCCGTCGCACCTTCCCACTCCGCCGGCTCGATTCCCAGCCGGCGTCCTCGTGGGAAGGATGTTTCCCGCTGGGCTGGCGGGCGACCTTAAGGCGGCCGCCCGCCCGCCCAGCGGGAAACTCAGAATGCCGGCCGCGGTCTTCAGACCGCGGTGCGGTATTCCTGCGGCGCAACTTTGCCGGGCGGCCTCCGCCGCCCGTCAAAGTTGTAATGAGGGCCAATGTGTAAAGTATGTATGCAATAACTCATACAGTAGCACAGTAAAAACACCACAAAAAGTACTCTACACCAGTTTAGGAAAATACATAGTATTTATCTGAACATAGTAAGACCAAAACAATAAAAATCTAATAAGCACAAGTCAAGATATCACTTTTTAAAGGTGTAAATGAGTCTCAAGCCTTAAGAATCAGTGTTTGTATCCTTTTAACCACCAGTATCTGGGATGCATAAAAAATAACAACACAGATGGGTCACAGAGGAGAAGATATGTTGAAAAGTAAAGCGTTGCGTTGATTTTTCTGCTGTGACAAAGGTTATGCATTGTTTCTTTCCACGCTGCATGGAGATGCATCGGTTTCCAGGAGCACAACCGTGGTACCTCATTGTGATGCAGGAATATTTTGATGCCCAGAGACGATGTGTGGAAAACTGAGAACACATTGAGCAGAGGCAACAGGGGCTGCGTCAATCTGGCAGGTGATGCTGTGATTTTTCAGTCGAGGAGCAGGCCCTCCATTGTTCCGGCTGGCATTGTGTCAAATTTTAGAGGCGTTGCATCGATTTTCCGACATGCTGGATTTTCTCCTATTTGGTAAAGTCTTTGATAGCCCTGAGGCCTCTGAACTGAAGGCAAGCTCAATCTAAGTCTTTGGAGAGCACTTGCGGAGGAAGGCAGAGCCCTTCCAGCAGAGTCAGGGGTCACCAGGCAGGAAGGCAGCAAGCAGGGCAGCAGTCCTTTAAAAAAAGCAGTCCAGATGAGTACTTTGGGCAGCCAAGCAGTCCCTCTGACAGAGTCCAGTTGTAGGTCCAGAGGTGTCTGATTTGGTGGGACCACAGACCCAGGATATATACCCAAAAGTGCCTTTGAAGTGGAGGAAACTTCAAAGAGTGGTTTTGAAGAGCACAAGTTCCCCTTTCAACTCAGTACTGTCTGTCAGGAGCCCTGTGTGGGGTTATCAGCCCTTTCTGTGAGGGCAGGCCACTGGCCTTTGAAGTGCAAGAGAAAGCCCCTCCACCCTTCCTGTCCAGGGAAACCCATCTGTATGCAGCTGAGTGTCCTATGTTTATGGCTGTCTGGGTGGAATGATCAAGGGGAGCTGTCAACCAGCACAGACCGACGTGGATTGGAGACAGGCTGTAGGGCACAGATGGCAGTAAGTGCAGAGAAACGCCTACTTTCTTAAAGTCATAAAACACAAATTACCCTGACTGAAATCTACAACTATCAACATGACATTGACGGGCAAGTAAATTAATTTTCTTGACCTATGTATTTATTCACTTCTTATGTCATAATATTCTATAATTGGTCCCCCAAGGTAAGGGAATCTGTCTTTTAGTGATAAGGAGAACAATGGCAGTGTATCATTGTAGACCCTGAGGAAGTGGTTTAACATATCCCAGCAGTAACGTGAAGGGATCCGGTGTAGGTGGTGATCGAGCATTTGAGACAGCAAAGTATAAATGTCCCTCCAATAAGCAGCTATCGCCCCACATGCCCAGGAAAGGTTAAAGAAGTCAGCCTGATCGGCATGGCATTTAGGGCAACAATGCGGTCTAGTGGAATTGAGCCTGGCTAGAGCCAATGGAGTTGTGTATTCTCTGGTTTGATAGTTATAGTGGAGTATTTTATGCCTGTGATTACCAGAAACCAACTTAGTCTGTGCACAGCAGTAATACCAGGATTTATCAGGTAGTGTAACTACCAGATCCCGCTCCCAAGCCACTCTAGCCATCTCCGGACCAGTTGTCTCAGCTGCGAGGAAGCACAGTATAATTTTTAAATATTATGAAGATTGTCTGGGGACGTGATTACCAGTGTGAGTGGAATAAAGTATTTGGGCTCATTAGGGTATTCAGTAGTATCTCAGGCAGTGTGCTTTACAGTCGATGCAGTACAAACCCGTCCATGGGGGTGGGCTCTCTGCTCTCATTTACAGTGCCCGTTTACAAATAGGTCCCTATTGACCCACAGGCCATGCACTCGCAATGTATGCTAAACCAGGCGCTCCTGAGTGAGAGGATCCATGGGTTGTGGATGTGTGATATATGAGGGGATTAAAGAGTGTTACTCCCCCCCAGGTATTGTAGTAGTTTGAACCAAGCCCAAATAGAGGTTTCCAAAGTTTGTATTTCGGTTGGGTGACGTGGGAGACCATGTGGCAATATGGTAGACAAGGGAATATTGGTATGTTTTGCCCTTTCAGGCTTGAGAAAGGGAAGCCTAGCATCAGGATGGTACCAGTAAAAGGCATAATGGGCCTGCGCTACAGAATAGTAAAGTTGGAGATCAGTGACTCTGAGTCCACCTCTCTCATATGGGAGTGTAAGACTGTCTCATCGGACACGCTTGCGTCTTCCCACCCATATAAGCGTATGAGCAACCCTTGTAATATGCTGAAGAAACTACCAGTGAGCACTATGGGAATGTTTAAAAACAAATACAGAAATCTAGGCAGGACAACCATTTTAAATATAGCTATGCGGCCAGCCAGTCCTAACAGAAGTTTAATCTAGCGCTCCACCTTCATTTTAGCCTATCCATAGCTGGTCCGTAACTGCGCCGGATTACCTCAGTACTCTCTCTATGAAGATTAATACCCAGATATTCAGCCGAATCCGTAAGGGAAATTTGACATCACACACCACAGTAGCATGTGTAACGGGAAATATTTCAGATTTGTTTCAGTTTATATGTAGCCCAGAGAAGGTGCCGAATTGCTGTACCTCCCACAGGAAAGGGAGTTAATTGGTGGGGGCGTCCTTAACAAGTAATAGAATATCATCAGCATATAGCGATATCAGTGGTGTTCCACGGTGGGAACTGAAGCCTCTCTCATGGTGGCACTCCTGCAGGTGGCAGACCAGCGGGTCCATAGCAATAATAAACAATGGAGGAGAAAAGGGAAATCCGTGCCAGGTACCCTGCATCAGTGGAAAAGCCTCTGTGAATGTACCATTTAACCGTAACCAGGCCAGTGGATCCGTATATAGCAAACGGATAAGATTGCGAAAGCCATTTGGAACACCCAGTTTCACAAGTGTGGCATGCAGAAAAGCCCATTCAAGGGAATCAAATGCTTTTTCTGCGTCTAATAATACAGTTGCCAGTGGGATATTCGGTGAAATTTGGTTAAGCACCACAAAAAAAGTTCGCAAATTGATAGAAGTGGAGCGGTGTGTAATAAAGCCAGATCGCATGGACAATATTATATGGTCTAGTAGTAAGGAAAGACAGATCGACAATAACTTGATCAGTATTTTGTTATCGTGATTCATAAGTGACAGAGGTTGATAGGACGCACTATGTTGGTGGGATTTATTAGGTTTGAGGAGTAGTGTAATCACTGCCTTGTGCAACATATGTGTGAGGACACCCCGCTCGAAGGATTCGGCATATACCTCCAGATGGTGGGGGACCAGTAATGTTTTTTAAGTCTTATAGAAGTCCCCAGTAAAGCCGTCATGTCTGGGGGCCTTAAAGCTGCTAAGGGCATCTATTGCCTGGGATATTTTCTCACATGTGATAGGAGCAGCTAGGAACTGCTGTTGCCCCAGCTCCAGCCAGACCATGTTTATCTCTGAGAGGTAGTCAGTGGGTGCAGATGAAGCAACATCTGACCGGGACAATTATAGCGACTTTTAATAAGATGTGAACTCATTAAGTACGCCGTTGCCATCCGTAACGTCAGTCCCATCTGGCCTTGTCAATCAAGTTACATAGGTAGCCTGATACGGGGGTCTCAGCAAGCGGGCCAGAGTGTGGTCTGGGCATTACCCCTCACCATAGAGATGAGCGGTAGCATATTTGCCCAGATAGGCAACCTCCCGATTGGCAAGCTCCTGAAATTCGTGGAGCAAGGTCGCCCAATCTTGAGTAGCATTTGGCTGCACGTAGTCCCTGGTTGCCAACTCCTGGTTACGCAATTTCTTCTCTACTTTGGCAAGATCATTCCGTATACACCGGAGGACCCCAGCATGCTTCAAAATGCAGATGCCTTCTATATAGGCCTTAAAGGCCTTCCACAGTGCAGTATATTGCATCACAGAGCCAGTGTTAGTGGTAAAATATTCTACTATTGAATCTCTAACCTCAGTGCGAAAAACACTGTCAAGGAGCGCATTTTCAGGGAAGCACCACTGCCTAACCATGGGGGTATGACAGGGCACATTGAGTATCACACGTACTGGGGCATGATCCAATTGTGTATGGGGAAGATGCTCAATTGTGCTGAGCCAAAGCTGTGTACTGCTCATCGCATACCAGTGATCAATACGGGTCCAAACATTGGTGGTCATTACGAACCTGGTGGTCATGAGGCTGCCAGGGCTGCGGGGGAGGTCAGACTGCCGCCAAAGCAGCGGTCCGGCCTCCACATTACGACTGTGGCAGAGCAGCCACCAGGTTGCCGCCAGCCAACAGCCTGGTGGTCTCGGCGGTTGTAATCCACCTCAGTGGCGCTGCATGCATTGCTGCCCTGGGGATTACGACTCTCCAATCCACCAGTCTTTTCATGGTGGATGGACCGCCATGGAAAGGCTGGCAGAATCGGGGCATCAGGAGCCCCCTGGGGGCCACTGCACTGCCCATGCACATGACCAGTGCAGGGGTCCTATGGACAGCCTCGTAGCACCTTCCACTGCCCGAATTATACCGAATTAGCACCCACCGCACCGCCACACTGCCGCCGGCTCAATTATGAGCCGGCGTCAATGTTAAGGCCCTGTTTCCCACAGCGGGAAACTTGTAATAGGGCTGGCGGTGTTCTGGCCACACTGTCGGTCAGATGACGGTACGAGTTTGGCGGGCGGCCTCTGCCGCCTGACAGACTCGTAATGAGGGCCATTGTGTGGAGCATAATAGAAGGTGCAGTTGCGCCCATGAGGGTATCTGTAACACCATACATCAACCAGTTCCAGTGTTTCCAGCAGACAAGCCAGGTTTTGTAAAGAACAAAGCTTGACTACAAGAGGCGAACTGGTGGAGTCACAATTGGGATGGCCAGTAATATTAAAGTCCCCTCCTTAAAGATGCATTCTACTTGATAACATTCTATTTGCATGAGTACATTAGTGAAAGATTCAGGGAGCTCGATATTTGAAGCAATATATTTACTAAAAGAATGGACCTTCCCGCCAGAATGTCTTGGATTAGTATATAGCGATCTTCGGGATCTACAGTGCTCTCGTCATAGTGAAAGAGTACCTACTTATTTATAAGGATGCAGACCCCACCAGAGTATGAACTATAACAAGAGAAATAGCAATGTGCACCCCAGCAAGAGGCATAGGTACAGGACGATATGGGAGACAGGTGGGTCTCCTGTAGAAAGGCCACATTTACTCCATGTCTAGCGAGATCATTCGATACTAGTTTCCCTTTTCTAGGATAATTGAGACTGTGGATATTCCTCGAACTGCAGGTGAGTTTGAGATTGCTGCCGCACTTAAAGGTGATTTCATGATCAACATTTTATGTGTTGTATGTATGATATAGAGATAGCTATCTGGTATATTGTACTGCATAGCAACATGATGGCTTCAACAAAACATAGAACAGACTCATTACCCAGCCCACCCTCCACTCAGTCCAGCAGCAACAGATGCCGGGAAACTCATGATACCCCCAAAACAATAAAAAACATAAACCCAAGGGTGTACACCTCGGGTGGTGGCAAAGATCCATGGGAACAGTATTATCTAAAACTATAATATATCAGTGGAACAGAGGTCATATAATAGGCACCCTAACGTGAGAGTATATGAAGTACAAACAGAAGTGTATAGACTTCTGTAGTTCAAGAAATGTGACATGATGGTGCAATCGAGTACCTACTTACTAGACCAGATTTTCAAAAGTCAGGTAGTGGGGGACCTTGTGGAGCTCGATGGCAAGCCATTGGGACTACTTGGGTGTCACCCCTCCCTTTGAGCAGGATACTCTGGTCCAAGTTGCTGCTTGCAGAACTGTAGTACCTCATCTGGGGTATTGACGAGATGCCGTTGGCCTTCCACCTCCATGCACAGTCGTGTGAGGTATAGCATCCCATATTTAAGGCCACACTTTTGGAGGATACACTCAACATCATTAAATTTGCGGCGAGCCCCCTGCACTATGGTCAGGATAAAGGGATATGACTCAGCCCTGATATTGTAAAGTACCTTTTTCTTTGGCAAGCCGCAGGTCAGTGTCCCTGTCCCTATAGTTGAGTAACTGAGCAATGATCTGTCCTGGAGGCACACATGAGATTGGTCGTGGGCCAAGGGAATGATGTGCCCTCTCAACTACAAAGGTGTTGGTGAATGATGTCTGATCAAAAAGGTCCATCACAAGCTTCTCCACGAATGTATCCATCCATCCAGTATTTGTGGATTCAGCTATCCCGGCAATGCAGATGTTGTTGTGCCAAGAGCGTGTTTCCAGGTCCTCATTCTTAGTGGCAACGGTCTTGAGAATGTGCTCAACATGATCAAGGCACTGGAGCGCATTGACGTTACCATCCTCTAGGTCTGAGATTATACCCTCTGCACCCTCTATTCTGGTGCTATGCCAGTCAAGGCGCTCAGCCATATTGTGAAGACGGCTTGAGAGGGCACCAAACTGGGTGTCTATTGCTTTGAACCTTGCACGCAGTTCTGACATAATGGCAGCAATTCCCTTGAATGCCGGGTTGGTGTCAAGTCGATCAGCCGGTGCTTCAGCACTTGGAGGAGAGGAGCTGCAACATGGAGTGCGAGACACATCAAGGCTCAGCTGTTTGTGCTTAGGATCTCCCTGCCTCATATTGGTTGAAGTGTACTTCTGAACAGTAAGGCTTGCAGGAGATAGGTCACAATGGTACTAGGAGACCGGGCCAGTGGGCAGCAATGTTCCCCCTGGAGGTAGTATTTATAGGGCTCTAATGATGCGCGAGGAGCCAGGAAGGACAAATATTGATTAGTTCAGTAGGGGGTTATCATGAGCAGCATTCAGCCGGTGGCAGACAGAAAGCAGGAGTCAGTAGATTATCAGGTGTGTAATGGCACAGTAGTGTGAAAGTCATGTAGTTTATGCAGGGTTAATCACACGTGGGGGAAAGCTGACAGATTCTGGCATCCGCATAAGCCCACGAGGCTAGCAGGTCCCCAGGCCTGCAGCAAGATGGGAACACAGTGCAGCTAGGTTGAGGGTGAATCACTGGCATAGGCTGGTATCCAAAGTTCCCTAGCCCTGGGGGGGCGGTCGCATAGTACAAGTGGGCAAATGAAGAAATGAGAGAGTTCCCCAGATCTAGTAAGGCTGCCCCCCCCAACATTAGTAGGAGGCAATCACCTGACCAGAAGAGGCCTGAAATGGATGGCAAGGAGGTGCTGCACATCTCCTGGCTCAGCACGGTGCCCCCGCGCCTAGAAACCAGCAACAGGTCGCGGCACAGGAGCAGCTGAGGTCCAAGGACAGGGGAGACCCAGTAAGGTAAGGGGAAGGAGAGAGCAGCTCACCACTAGACCTCAGACGAAGCCCTCCAGTTGCAGTAGTTTACCTCGGGCACCATCAACTCTGGTGACACAGTGAGGTCGCAAACTCCTCCCAGTCACAGCCCTGGAGCCGAGACTGCAACAGCAACGGCCCCTTGTGCACCATCCACTCTATCACTCCAGGTCACGTTGTGGCTCCGTCTTCAGGCTCACTGGTGGGCCATTTCTCCATGTGACCTCCAAGGGCCGTGTCAGGCCACAAGATTTCACTAAGACAACATGGTAGTGGGGATGTCTAGGCATTAAGGGGGTGTTTACAGGTGAAATTGGAAGCAATATGATGCCCAATGGCATATGGATTGCACGCGGGCTCAGGAGCTTCAATGCTGTATGGCCGACTTGGTCGCCAGCTTGGCCACGCCCCCAGGAGGCATAAGTATGATAGGCTTCAGCAGGTTCAGGGTCAGCCATGCTTCAGAAGACAGGCGTTTCTAAGGACTGTTCAGGGACAACCATTTTTTAGTAGAAGGCACCACCATCCACATGCTGAATGGGCTCAACAAGCACAGAAAGGCACTAGACGTCACCTAGGAGTGCTGACTGTGCAGCCAGCGGACTAGAATAATTGCTAGGGATTCTTTGTGCCTGGTGAGCTAGGCTGCAGATGGCAGCAACAGAGGTAAGCGACACCCAACTCCCTGTCCCAGCAGTCCACTCTTCTCCTCTCTCCAGACACTGAGTTGCTTTCTCCTCTCTCTACATTTGCATGCCATAGCCTACTCTCATCATGCCAGGACCCCTCTCACTGTCTGCTCTGCTGTGAGAACTGCAGCTGCAGTCCTACCTAGCATTATGGAAAGAAAGGAACACTTGAGATAGCATAGGAACCACAAAGAGCAGGGCTTATGAGACAGCGCTGCAAAATCTGAGGGAGTGGTGACTCTGAACGCTACAAAGGCAGCACCAACCATGCTGCAAAGAAGTCATCACCTCGGACTGCCCATGTGAAAACCTAGTCTAATGATGGCAAAATGCTAAGCCTCCAGTGACACCCCCCAGTGCAGCCAATGCATAGAAAGAGGTTGGCCAGTAAGAAAACAAACTTGTCAGTGAAGGCACTAAGGTGCACATGTCAGTATAGCTACATCAGCGACAACATCCATCTTAAGAGTAAAAAACCCTTAGTGTGCAATTTTGAATCTCTCTCTCAGCACTATGAAATGCATGCACCCCATTCTATGCCATACTGGTGCCCTGAACATTTCATGCTTTGTTACCTTCATGAAGGGGTTACATTCAGAAAAGTCAAGCACATCTCTATGGCCTTGTCTGGCTGCCCATGGTATTGCTTTAATTTCTTCCTAGCTGCTGGAGGGTAGGGGCGGATGGCGAGGAGGAAGAGCTCCTTCACCATTAGAGGGGGTAAAAGTGAGGGTACAAACAAGCCTCACAGCGATGATTCTGTAGCTGTGGTATGAAAAGGGCTTGGCTAGCACAGCTGGTGGCTAGTACTGTTGGCATTAGCAGATAAGGGTTCTATTATTATAGAATTGAAGGGTATCCCCTAATTGAATGGCAGCCACATCACCATGTTCCTGGTGGTCCCGTTTTATATGAGCAGATTCCTCTGACAATTCAATGAGAACTGCATAGAGGATGTGGTGTGACAGCCAGAGATGCCTCCTTTGGACCTGGGGAACCATGTTCAAATCTTGGAGCTGGTTCAACATCCTGTGATTTGGGGCAAATCAGTTAATAGCCCTGTGCCTTAATGAAAAAAAAGTTCCTTGCATAATATAATTGGCACTCATATAAAGTGCTTGAATACCATTGGGTCAACTTTATGCTACATAAAACTGCTGAACAAAAATGATGTTTGCCATCACAAAGTGTTGCAAAATTATCTCTTTTTTTGGTGGTCCCCTCCAGTTTTTTATTTTTGAGACTCACCTGGAGGTAATCTTGCACTCTAAATCTGGGACACTCCTATCCAGTGTCCAATGTATGTACTCCTACTCTTAAAACATGTTGGGATTGGTTTCAAACATGATTGGCACATTTAACTTTCCTATACTGCCACATTATATGGTGCAGAAATACACGCAAGCAGTGAAAGGTAAAGGCCACTAGTGGACTGCACCACCTTTTCTGCCATCTACTACAGTGGCACTTAAAACATGGTTCAATGTCTACCATATGTAGCCTGTCTGCTGCAATATAAAACCTGCAGTACAACCTGTCGAACTGACCCTTTTTGACACGTAAAGCCTCCCTTTAAATATTAGTAAGTCACCCTTGGACATATAGCCTACAAGGCAGGATGCATGGTATTTGAAAATGGGACATAAACAAGATTAATGTTATTATATTGCTACAGTGGCAATAACCCAAAAGCAATTTTCACTCTTGCAGGCCACCCTGTTCTATGAAGGATACCAGAGTGCAGATTAAAATATTAATTCCGGGAAAGGCACCAGCTCAAAAAATAATGTAACCAGTATTTATAAAAGTTGTTGTATATCCAAATCACTGGGGAGGTCAGATTTTAATAAATATTTAGCAAAATACCTTTTGGAAAGTAAACTTTTCTCTGTCTGGGCCTTCAGGAGGCTAATTAGCATTCATCTTTGACAGCTGGACAGCCTGAATGACATTTGAATGAGGAGTGATCTTCCTCCCATGAGCCACACAAAAGATCAGTTTGATTGATAGGTCGACCCAAATGGCCAGGTATGACAGTAGAATATTCATGGTAGGGGCTATGAGCATCCTGTTGCCACAACATGTCAAATCCTGTCTGATAGGTTTGTCTGTCGCAAAAGTAAAACCTTTGCACTCTTGCAAGGCATCATAAAGGAGCAGATAACAATTATTATGCATATCCTGCCTGGTCACTGAATTACTGTACTGTGTTTTACTCAACTTCTATCTTTTGATTTGTTGTGGACCCAGGGCTTGCTTCAAACTGGATTTTAGTGTTAGATAGGATAGAACACTGGTGATTTCCAGAATAGCCTCTCATACACCCACAGGTCCCAGACTCCAAGTTTAGTGTGGCTGAAGAATTCAATCAATTTGGCATTGCTTCGGCACATGGAATTTTGAGCCTGTTTGCAATAAGGAAAACAGGAACCACTGAAAAAAAGGGTAGGGTGCCCTGGCAACTTTTACCCCATCAGCTAGGGAGTGCCCAGGAGTCACACCCCACCCATTAGCTAGTACCAGTCATAAAGGTGGTAGCTCGAGTCACCCTGTTTAGACCATTTTCTGCTCTTGTGGCAGATCAGAAAAGGTCTGGACCTGCTGTCTGTGACCTAAGAGGAGTACTAAGAGACTGGGCTTATTGAAACAAGACAGGGGGTGGGGCTGGTAGCATCGGGAATTAGGAAGGAAATGTGGGCAATTTTTTGGAGTACTAAATGAAAACAAGAGATTGAGTCTCATCAAGTCAGCAACAGAAGGATACTACTATTCTAATCAGAACACTGTGTGACCGAAATGCTCCTAAATAGCACAACCGCACAAATATGGAAGAAAACCATCTAAGCAGTGCGGGCGAAAGACGACAAAGCCATCCATGTACGGGCATGTACTGCAATCAATAGCTCTTACTAACAGACAAAGCTGCCTGGAGCTGAGATCTGAAATAGACATGCCCGGAATTCAAATAGATGATGGCTGACCAGGTCAAAACGTGTTTTTTGCGAAATGTTTTTCAGCATGTTTTCACTTCCGGAAAATACTGGCAGAATCAGTTTGTGGTGCATAAGATTTCATACTGGTTGGTGTCAGGGAGGAGGGAGAACATCCCCCCCCAAAAAAAACATTTTTACAAAGGCACAAAAGTCTGTGTGAAAAGCATATAATTCTGTTCAATGGCACACATTTTCAAAATAAGTGGCATACCCATTACGCAAGCTAAATTTCTACCTGTTTTGCCAAAATATTTTGACCATTGCTATGCAGTAGTATTGATGCTGTGGGCCAGGTACTCCACGAGCCACTTTGGTCTCAAAGCATCTTGACAGCATCCTGCTGATCAACCCCAAACAGCACTGAAATGATACTGATGGTTCAACGCCTGATTTATGTCTATCGTTGCCTAATGAACCAACTTGCAAACAGGGGTGTGGCTGTCAATGTTACAGTGATGGCAATGGCACGGATATCAGAGTCCACAGGGCCTGATCAGTGTGGAATTTTACTACTCAAATAGCACTTACAGTGCCCAAGTTGCATGCTTGCATTAGGCCCCATGACACTCTTGTTTTCCATTGAGTTTACAGTGAGGCAGCTTTTAAAGTTGCACAATGCCCTGAAGCTTCTAGGCTTGCAATATCTGAGACAAAACAAAAATGTTTTCCCTGTAAACATCAGCATAACCAGGGATGATTCCCAATGCCTAGATTCTGCAGTGATAATCACCCACCACATGGAAACACTTCCCACAGGATCAAAACAAAGGCCACACCCTTGCAGCCACGGACCCTGCCAAGGATAACGTGCTAAGCACGTAGATAAGCGCTTCAACGATCCACAAAGGGGTAACAAGCGCTATGTAAACGTTGCAATACCATACCTGTCCGTTAACCTAACGTTACAAGTGACGTGGGTGCTGAGCACAGCCAGGATATCTGGCAAGAGGCGGCAATGCCGGCTGCATCCGCCGGGGGGCAGCAGCAGCAATGGAAACAAACAGGGGCTCCAGGGTCCTGGCACTTTCTGAAAAGCAACTCTCTTCCTGATGCCCCACTTCTTGCGAGGCGGAGCGATATTCACATCTAGATTGTTCATTATTAAGAGCTTATTTCAGATCAAACTCTGCATGTCAGCTGATTAGGGCAGGGGGAGATTAACTGCTCACGGGAGGCGGTGGGAATATTAACTTCTCTATTTTATCATTTGCATGGACTTTCCTGGGATCGGGTGATAATTACACATTCTGCCCACGGACTTTCTGCTCAGAGATTATCAGTGCAAAGATGTGTCGTTTAAGTAACGCAGCCACTTGGGCGCCACGTTTCAGAGACATTAGCAGCCCCCGTCAGCTCATATCTTTTCCTCTGGGGTTTAGTGCTTTTCTGCTTCTGTTGAATGTTCTAGGCGCTGTGTTCCAGCACCTTCAGGTCACAGCGTTAGAGGTGGAGCTCTTTAGGGAGCTGGACCCGCATCCTACTTAGTGTTATCTTTTTCGGGGTGCACGCCTGTCACTGGACTGGAGACATGTGCAGCCGGCTCAATGTGCCACGAAAGTGCACAATTATTAAACCTTTCAGCGTTTAGGTAGCGTTTCCAATTCCTCATAAAGATATTGCGGTCAGCATATTAACCAAAACACCACTTTTATCCATCCCAGAAGCATCCTCCCTTCCCCTCCCTCCAGTGCTTAATTTGTAAATATAAACGTGCCGGTGCCCAAAGCCCTCCACTTAAACATGCGGCTGCTGCATTTACATTTTCGACCACCGTATACTGAGGCAGCGGAATCCTGAAGCCATCTCGGGCCTCTTTAATTCATTTAAAGTCACTCCCTGCCCCTTAAGCTCACTCTTGCAGCTTTCTGCTTTCTACCTTTGTGACGCTTTTTCGTTTTTCCCTTCCTCCCTCTTTCCCATATGTGTGTTTTGCTCGCAGTAAATGCTTGAAGCAGAAGAATAAGCCCCGGCCCTCAAAAATAAGTGCCGGTGCTCCACACCGGAAACAATAAGCACAAATTAAGCACTGCCTCCCTCCCTTCCTCCACTCCTTCATTTAATCTCCCTCCTTTATTCCTTCTTTTAATTTATTTTCCCTTCACCATCCTTTCCCTCTGCCTCGCCTTCGCTTTCGCTTTCTCTGTCTTCCTCTGTGTCCTTCTCACCATTTCCACTTGATCACTCGACCATCTCCCTTTCCAGCCAAGCGTTGCCTCTGAACCCCTTCACTAGTCCTTTCTCTTTTGCCCACCACCCTTCTTCATTTCTCGTCCTTTTTCTTTTCATCAAACATTCTGTTTCTTTTACAGGCACCTCTTTCTCTTTTCCTTTAGCCTTCAGCCTCACTCCCTCTTTTCACCGCCACCTCGTGTCTCCATATCTCTTTTTGCTTTCACACTCTCTCTTATCTTATTCTCTTTTCCACCTCATCCTTCTTTTCTCCCAGTCCCTCCAACCTTTCTATTTTCTTCATTCTTTCCCGTCACTAATTCCTCTTTCCCTCTATTCACAACCATCCTTCCTCTCTCTTCTCCATCACTTATTTTCTATCTCCTCACATCATCCCCTTTCTCCCAATACATTATTTTTCCATCTCTCTCTTATCCTTTCACTTTCTCCTACCTCCCTCCTCTCACCCTGTCTTTCACCACCTCTCGTTCCCTTGTCATTCTCTTCTCTCTTGCTTTTTAATTCTTCCCCTCTATTTTGCGCACATAACTAATTCCCAATTTTTCGCACATTTCTTTTTCACCCTCTTCTCTCCCTCAGTCTCCTCTCTCCGCCTCCCCTGCGACCCCCCCTATTCCTTTTCCTTTCTACTTTTGTCTTACCTCAAAACTTTCCTTTTAGTTCTTCAAGCTTTAATGTTGGGCATTGTAAGTTAAGTGTTCACCTCCCCTCTCTCTCTCTCTGTCTCTCTCTCTCCATCTCCCTCTCTCTCTCTCTCTTTGTTTCTCTCTTTCTTTCTCTCTCTCGCTGTTTCTCTCTCTCCTTCTCTGTCTCTCTCGCTGTTTCTCTCCCTGTTTCTCTCTTTCTGTCTCTGTTTCTCTCTCTCTCTGTGCGCGCTGTGGAGGCAGCTGGTTTCCTTGTCATTGATGTTCTGATGCATTACTTGATTGGTGCCCTGGCGTGGGACTGGATCCTATTTTATACCAGGGTGCATGCTATGTCCATATCTCCTTGTCATCCTCTCTTTTTCCTCTTCCTCTCTCTGTCCTGTTCACCCATTCTCTCTTCCCGCTACTGTTTTTTCGTGTTACTCGTTCCTTTCCTCTTTCTATCCCGTCTTCTACTTCTCTGTAAGGTCCTGATTTATACTTTTTAACGCAAAACTGCGCTAACGCAGTTTTGCGTCAAATAGGTTGGCGCTGACTAGCACCATTTTTTAATGCCACTCAGGCATCAAATTTATACTATGACTCTAGGTAGCACTAAAAAATGTTTAGAGTCATTTATTTCAACGTTAACCATTGCGCCTTGTCGAAAGGCAAAATGATGTTAACGGAGGAAAAATGACTCTAATCCGGTTCAGGACATGTAAACACATTGCAAAACTGAAATGCACCATTTTTGCCTGCAATAGCGTCAAAAAGAGATGCTAAAGGAGTAAACAGTGCAAAGGAACCCCAAAATGGAACTAGGAAGCCAGGAGAGACCACAGGGAGACCCCATTCAACCAGGAACCAGCCAGGAGGGCACAGACAAGACCCAGGGGAAGGAGAAGAAAAAGAAGAGGTGTCATTTCAGGGCAGAGGTGCATGAAATACTGGTGAGAGAGGTGACGGAGCATCAAAATCAATTCTTCATCACCTCTAAATTGCCAATTGGAAGGAGAGAGGCAATCTGGCAGCAGATTGTGGACAAGATCAACAGTGTGGCAGAGGTCAGGAGAACTGTGACTGAGTGCAAGAAACGCTGGCATGACTGCAAGAGAAGGACAAAGGAAAAAATGGCACGGAACAGGAAAGCAGCACTGCAAACTGGAGGTGGGAGTCCAGCACCGCAAGAGGACTTGGACGAGATGGAGGAGATGGTTGCAGACGTGATCCCAGAGGAACTCATCACAGGAATACAAGGACAGGGCAGCGCAGAATACCAGGAAACACCACAAATGCAGGGTAAGTTGCATGGGGGAAATATAGGATTAAATGTCAAGTGCAAGAAGGGGGAGGCACATAGGACTCACACAGTGCATGTCAAAGGAGCACAGAGGGATACAATGCACATTACGCAAGTTTCCCCATGCCAAGGTAAGGTACACATGTACCTACGCTTGGTAGTGCCATGCACCATTGACGCATACACAACCTGGGCATATTTAAAACACCACGCCTAAATACCTACATGTACAAATGCAGCACATGGGATGTATGGCACTTATAATCACTGTGCCACTGGCTGTGACATCACAATATCTTGCATGTAGTCACATCAGCACCACTAACATGGCCAAGACCTCTGAGACCAGGTAGTCAGTCAACACAATTCCTGGGGTTACTTCATAGTGATGTTCTTTGCAGCAATGCCTTGCAACTGCCTTGCCCCATTGCCCCAAACACGTGTGCTGCATCTCACAGCACACACGTCATTGTAGCTGTCCCAACAGTGCCCAGGCATGTGCTGGTAGCACCACCACCCCACACATAGACAACACATTCATATGAGGCACCCATCCCTACATCATGCAGTCAGGGTGTCCTCTGGGTGCATGGAACAATTGACTCAACAGGCACTAGGGGAATAGCAGGCTTGACTGGTATCATTGGTAACATGCCACTACCCAGACCAACTAAACTGAAGTTATGTTGAACCACACATATTGATGCTGAATTGAAATGTGCTACTACAGAAAATATGTACCACAGATAGCAAACAGTAGGTCACAACAGTCACAGGCTGAGCCTATAACTATTCTGACACAACCATGTCAGACACATGGGAATGGGGCAATAAACACATACATACAACACATGGGTTATGGCTGTGAACATAATGGCAGATAATTCCACATCAACGGGTGAGGGGTGGTGCATGTGCAAGCCCGGTATTGGTATGACTGCCAGTTCAGTGTACCCTTTGCACTTGGCAGTATGAGTCACATGTTGGGATGGCGGCTGGAAATCTGTCTGCACATGGTAGCTCTGTGGGGGCACTTAGTAAACATTTTGATGGAACTAATAAAGCCAGTGCCAGTTTTGGCCTGCATTGGATGTAACAGGACACTCTGCACTCAGCACTGCAAATCAGGCAGTGGAAAGGGAAAAGGGCCAAGGTATGGTACCCCCTGCACTGCCCATGCCAAGTGCTTGGGCTGAGGAGGGGCACTCAGGGGCACACCACACCACATCACCAACAACCATTTCATGGGGGTTACATCGCCATGCAAAGGCTGGTGGAAATGCGGAAACAGACCTGGAGGGTAATGTTGAATGCATCACTGGTCTGGTGTCACAGGACAGATGCCATAGCCAGTCTGTAAGCTGCTGGTAACATGCCATGTCCAGGCCATTGGCCCATGGGACATTCCACATTGACAACAGTTGCCACTACCTCCTGTGCTGTTGGGGGTGGTCCATTACACAGTGGCAGTCAGATACCACTTAGACTGATGCACATGAAATTAGAACTTGCTTCAGGCCCTGACCTAAGTACAACTCCTGTTAAATGGCTATGTCCATAGACACATTTACCATCAGGCACTGTCACATGCAGAAGGATGTACACAGCAGAAATGTCATACCCATACTGCCCATCCCTGGGTTCAACCTTGTGATTGTGTCACATGAGCGTTACTGTCACCATGCTGCACTCATGTATCATAGTGCTAGGAGGGCTGCACTGAGGGGGGGGGCATAGGTGTTTAGTAAGGCAAACAACCTATACAAGCAGGAGTTGAAACTGAACTCTGCCAGGTCCATGAGTGCTATGTAATGTAGCACACAAACAGAAACGACAACATGAGGAGCCATCAATGGCAACAAGAGCACAGTGTCCCGGCAATGCCATCCCTGGGGTGGTGCGAGATCTCAGCACAGCATGGGTGTATGGGAAACATGTAAGACTGTGACAGGTGAAAAATGCCATGTGTGGTGGTGTGGCATGAGCACAGCAACACCCATTGCAAGTCCTCACCATGAAAATGGATGCAAAGGGAGGGTAGAACATGAAAAGAAGGCGTCAATCCTCAATAAGGATAGACAACACACTTAGACGATATGACGCAGCCAATTGTGCCAACTGGGCTTCCACTCATGTGACACGCAGGTGGGGAATAGGGCTGTAGACTGCAGCTATGATGTTCTGGAACTATCCTTTGAAACTACGGGGCGCATCATAGAACCCTAGCACCACAGGAGCCTCACTTAAAGTGACACTCCTGTGGTGCTAAGCACTGCGCTGTATTGAGAAGGTAGTGTTAAGCCACTTTTTGTGGCTTAATGTCACCTTGTAAATACAGACCCTCCTGATCATCACTGTGCGTGGAAGGTGGTGCAATGGGTGTTGCTGTGGGCGTGCCACGGCAACACCCATTAAATTTAGATGTTGCCTCAGATAAATGGAATATTGTCATCCTGAGGTAAGGCCAAAACTCTAATGCCAGCCCCAGGGGTGGCATTAGGAGGGTGCAACGAGGAGTAATACATTTATACATCCTCCTTTTCTGCTTTTCTAATGTGTGCTGCATTCTGCAGCATGCATAGGAAGAGCAAACTGCCAGAAATGGTTGTTTATGAGAGTGAAGGTGTTCCTTCCTGCACATAAAAAATCATATGTAAATGACAATTTGGCTCTTCTGTGTGTGCTGCATTCTACAGCTCACACAGAAGTGCCGAAGCGCCATTAGTGATTGTTAATGTGCAGGAAGAGACAGCCTCAAGCACATAAACAGTCACACCCCTCAAAGTATACATCCTTGCACGATGGTGCAAGGATGCCTGCGTTGACGCTGGCAGCTGAATCTTGCACCAGCACGGGGGACAACACAGGGGTGCCCCGTATTCACTTACAAACGGCGCATCCTTGCGTTACCAAAGTGACGCAGCACGGCGCTGACTATTTTTGCACAGCACCGTGCTGCACCACGTTTACATAAATATGGCCCTAATATGACAAAGAGACTCAAATATCAAGTCAGTGATGTGACTTGTCAACTGCCACAACACAGAGAGACTGATTTTACACCATCTCATTGCAGAGGATGATGGCTCTCCTGTGGATTTGTCTGTCCTGGAGTACCCTGATGACCTGGACGACCATGTGGCAACTATCAGCCAAGAGACCCTACAAGAAGTCCTTCTAACCCTGCAGACACCACCTCCAGTCACAAGGAAGAGTACTGAAGTAGCAGACATCCCACAGGCCCCACTTTACTTTACATTAGTACGACCTGTCAGCACCGACACAGCAGAGGACTCTGAGGACCCAGGCACCAGCTTTGAGGAGACACTGGTAGGAGTCCAGCAGAAGCTGGCCAAGGAGGTGCAGGTGGGGATGCAAACTATGGCAGCCAGCCTTGAGGGGATGCAGATGAGCATGGTCACAGCAACAGAACAGGCTACAGCCAACCAACGCACACACTCCCCAATGTGTGGAGTCCAGGAGTGTCTGAGGAACATCGCTGCTGCCATGAGGGAAGGGCCACAGCAACTGCCCTCCCAAACTGGCAGCAGCGTGCTTGAGGACAAAATGGACTCCATGCATCGGGAAATGGTCTCCCTCAGGGCAGACATGGCTGTCTACCATAGGGATGTTGCAGCTATACTTAAAAATCAGCAGCTCCTCCTTGCTACAGTGATGCCATATAAAGTGCCACAGATGGCAGCTGCCGGGAATTGGGGGTCCACATCTCCAACCACTGAAGTGTCATCAAAGGTAGAGGAAGCACCACTCACATCAGAGGATGAAGATGTGGAACAGATCATCTTCACCCGTAGAAGTTCCCGGTAGCACCAATCCATGCCACCTGGGCAGTGTTTTCCTTTGCCTGTGCTTGACATCATGCCAGTGTTAGCACTGTTGTAGATATGCAGTCTTCCTCAACACACTGTTGACCTTTTTGCTATGGACTGCAATTGTCTCTAACTTTTCAACTAGCAATTTATGTTCCCCTGCACTGAAAGACACTTTACCCAAATATGTCCCATGACATGTCCCTCACCCTGGACTTGTGTTGGGTCACAATTGGATGGATTCCACGAATGGGGTCACAGACCTGGACATTGTAAATATTGCACTATTACACTTGTTATTAAACACCACCTACACAACCAGCATGTGTTTGTGTGTTGTGAATCATCTACTATGCCTAGGATTTGTGATGTGTGTAACATGTCTCAAGTCACAGAGTGTCAGTACAAGAGTTCATGAATATGTGCGCACATATCTATGCACATGGTACCTACATGATGCATGTTGTTCCTTGTCTCATTCCCTACAAGCAATTCACTGAATATGTGAAACATGTTAAACACATGTATGTAAGACCCACTACATCCTGCAGGAATGGCTGTGAAACAGTTCTCGGGCAATATCGTCAGCTGGAGTACCAGTAGAGCATTGGTGTGAAAAAGAGGGACTCAACCTAATCTATTATTGCCACTGGTCAGTTTAGCAGGATAGGAATGAAATGTAGACTGTTGTCAAATGTCCCACAGTGCCCAACATTCCAAAACAAAACCCATACAGTGATAGCTGAATTGCCACACCTACCTGTCCTATACATAGTCAACAAAGTCACCTTGAGTGGTGGATACACTGGATGGCAGATGCACAGATAAGTAGATGTGTTGTAGCTGCCAATGTGACAGCTCAGTCATAAGGAGGTGATGAACATGTCAAGAGAGGGATCTGGATGCAGAATGGAGTCCCTAGGACAACACACAATTTTCACTGTACACCCATGGGAAGACCATGAGACACAAGCATATAACACACGAAGTAAGGGAGTACCCCAAATTATTTATTGTGATAATTAAAATACTAATAAACAATTATTAACACCTATCCTAAGCTAACCTAGCCTATCCTAACTATACATAACCCACAACAGACCCTAACTACTCTATGCTACACTTATCTAACACATTTAATGACACACTCTAAACATTCGCCCCCCACTCCCTTTATATCACAGGACACATGCAGGACAACATACACTAAACTACACATTTACTAACTATAACTAAACAAATATATATTTTTTTGGTATTTTTTATTTTTTTATTTAAAAAAAATGTTTTTTAATAAACACATAAAAGCCCCAACATCACCCCCCAACCAACCCACTCACCCACATAGTAAAACATAAAAAGTAGAAAACCCACCCCCAAACACACTTATCCTAACTAACCCACTAACCTATTTTAACCTACTACTAACACCCTAATACCCACAAAAAAAACTAGAAAAAAATAGGAGGGTGGGGAGTGAACTTGGGAGGAGTGATATGCCATTCAGAGGTTGGCCCTTTTCAGTTTCCTCTTAATGTTCTTGAGGTTCTTTGTGTTTTTTGCCACCTCCTTTTTTATGGAGTACAACGTTTTGATGACCCGTGTCACATCCCTCTGTAAGTCTGTTATGGCACTCATGTCCATGGCAGCAGGTGTGGTTGTCTGTGGGATGGAAGTAGAGGGTACAGCAGCTGGAGCAATAATTATGTCAGCAGCTGTGGGGCTTGGTCCACCCTGTGTGAGCAGTGGGAGTCCCCCTTGGCTGAATGCCCGCCACTCACCAGTGGATCGATGTAAGCGATGTCAGCGTGCTATCCTCCTGAATCCAGACTCCACTGCCAATATGTGCCAATAGCACACTGCCCTCTTCTGAACAGCACGGAGTTGATCGTTACTCATTCGGGCAGCTGTTAAAATGAGACAAGCAACCATCAGTGTCAGCATTGTGTGGAGTATGTACAGATAATTACCTTACTAGCTACATCGATTTGCACATGCACTCCTACTCACATTCCGGATGATACAATGGCCCTGATGGATGAAATGACAATGCTGCCTTAGCACCATTTCCTTGACACCATAGCCACCCACAACAATATTATGAAACAAACCAAATTAGATCTGCATAGATTTTGTACCATGTGTGACAATGCAAAGGTAGCGTCAACTTCACAATGATCAGGGCCACTATTCCTCTTCATCTATGTCAAATTTTCAAACATACATCACCAGAAACTTGCGTCTGTTATTGGGTGTATGGGATGCAGTTGGTAACAACAAGGGTTCAGTGATTATTGGTACACATGCAAGCATGATCAAAATGACTGTCACTTACACTGTGAGCATCACATCTACCTAAAAATCTGATGTTCCCACCCCCTGTGCCTCAGGGGGTATGGCCATGCAGATCATCGTCTCAACTGTCCAGGTCATCCACCAATGCATGCCCACTCATACATGGAGTCAGGGAGTGGACCATATGTTAGGAGATGACGAACATGAAGCTGGTATCCATAGGTCTATCACATCTACATTCATGTGCCCAGGTGTAGACACCCAACAATACATGATCAGCCAATACCATTCCTCACACACCCATAACCATGCCAGCACACAAAAGGACTTTACCTGCATGCTCGCCTATTACATTCCAAATGAATGTAACTTAAGTTGAGTACACATTTAGTGGCACCATGTTGGGGGACAATTGCCCACCCAGTCCTACCTGTACATCACAAGACAGAGATGCACCACTTTGTCTACAAAATGGTGCATCACTGTGTTGTGAGAATGATGGTGTGTTCCAGGTGCCATTATTTTCACAACAGTGCACATCTAGGTCACATATGGGCCTACATGTGGCGTGTCATCCCCTTGATTACATAATGATGCCCATTGAGCGCCACAAGCCTCACAAGAAATGACTCTCTGCAAGTGCATGGGGAAGAACTTAAGTGTGACACAATGTCACCATCCAGCCTACTTTGATTTCTGATCATTTTACAGCTCATCACCTCTAGCATTACGTGCAACACTCATGACTCACTCACACAAAACTCTTCAACACTACACAGGACATAAAATCACACTTACTGGATACATCTGCGTCCTCAAATCTTGTCACTTCGCCTATGGTGTAGGGGGCAGGTCCACCTGAAAGATATGGATGGAAAACCATGATTAGTAGTATCACTCTCAATACTAGTGGACAACATATAGCAGTGTGTACTATTCCAGAGGAGTGAGGTAATTATCCAGGTTGTGGACAGTGCAACAGACACAACACTGCAGACTCAAAGGTGACTGACACTCAGGTGAGTGAGAGCCACACATCTGCACTCTTACACTGGGTCTGAGAATGATGTAGTGCTACACCCTGCAACAACCATTTGTGGCCAATCTATAGAAGATGGAACTCCATGGAATGAGGGGGAGTTGGGTGACAGATACATGACACTACCCTTGTGCTCTGCAAGACAACTGACTCAGGTATTCTGGCTTGTCCTGCAAGGTATACAGAGGCACTTTGTGGAGGACAAGTGCCTAAATTTTGTCTGCAATTTTCATGCATTGAGTAATCCATGACTAATGTGTCACAGTTGGCTGATGGCATCAAATGCCCCATTGCCAGTGCTCCCTAAGGTGGGTATGCCCCCTTTGTAAACATAATGGCTGGGATGATGCATGTGAAAATCTGACAATGTTGCACCATACATGGATTGACCTACTTTGTTATCACAATCCACTTACATATGGTATGCTGGCGGGGTCTTGGTTTATCATACATGACACAATGCTGGGGCAGAGATGTTGCCATGGCCCCTGAAATATGTGACTTAATGAGGGATGTGCATGGCTCACCTAACATCTGACTTGCATTGGTAAAATAGTAGGATATGTGAAGCCCATGTCTATACTGGCACAGTGACACTTAATTCTGGTTGCATGCAACCTGTCCACAAGCACTGCATGCAGCACACCAACACATCTGCTGCTGTCATTCAAGTGAGGTGAACAGTAATTAGTTTGCCAATGGGGGCTCACCAAAAGGGCCACCAATCACCACACCAAGATTGTCCAGAAGATCCTGCTCCCTGGCCACCAGATCAGCCCAGCGATGTTTGAGCTGGTGGTCATTGAGACAGCTGTGGTACACACTCTTCCGGTGGTGGAGCACCTTGCCCCTCTCCAGCTGCCCCACTGCCGTCCGGTAGCCCTGGATCACACGGCCACCCATCTCCAACATTAATGTGAGGTAGTGGGCTACCAGCCACACGAAGCCTCCCAGCTCCTCCTCACCCATTCTGGTCTGCTTCCCCCTGCCAGACATTGCACTGGGGTACCTGCTGGAAAAGAAAAATGTAGTAGAAATAAACAGAAGTGAGGAAAGGAAACTTAACACCCAAAAAATTACAAACCCAACTAACCCACCTATACAACTAACCCAGACAGACACCCCACAGCACAGGTACAAGGTAAAATACAGTTGACACACAAATTCACAGACACTGGGACAAATAACAATCAAATACAACAGAAAACACAACAGGAGGGATACCACAAGATGCAGAAAAGAGCAAGAAGACACCACCAACTCCAACACACAACCACACAGAGGCACAGACTGTAAAGAGAAAGTGAAAGTACACCAGTACACTGTACCATGCCTGTAAACAGGATATCCTATTACATCACATCCTGTGCCCTTGTGTCAAGTTTTCTATTATGCGTTAATTTGTTTGGCGCATCTGATATTTGTGTGAGTATTTCTGATGCATTACTTACGTGTGTCTTGGAGGAAATCACGCTAATGGCCCATGGTTCATGTACTTTGCATTTGTGGATGTTTGTGACGCATTTGCGTCATTTGTTTTTACCCCATTCCTGATTGCGTGATTTTGTCAATTGTTAATGGATGCACCATGTATCAACATAATAATTGTAAGGGCTGGGCTACAGTTTGGCATTTTGTGTATGGCCACATGTGGTAGTCCGTTGAACAATGTGATTTGTGTGTGATTGGTCTGTTACACCAATGTGTGTGCCACAGAATCAACAGCATGCAAATGTATACACGTCATGCATATATATGTATGTGTGACAACAGTGTATCCACATATGTATGGCAGTCAGTACTATGCAAGAATCATGGTATATGACTGTGAATTGTGTTCACTTATGTGCTGTGTGGTTGTCTTACAGAGCATCACATTTCAGAAGACATGCACAGCTCAGGCATTGTTGAGAACGGCTGATGAATGCAATCTGGCAAATGTTACCCGACAAAGGTCTCCATATGTTGCTCTTGAGTATATGGATGACTGGTGTGTGGACTACACATATGTTGGACATGTGTACATATTTGTTACATACTGTGATTGACACTCTCAGCCTACATTCCAACCATATAATGTATTGAACACAATAGACAGTTGAGAATCATAACATTTACATTGTAATAAAAATTATTTTGTGGTGGACCTGCAGCCCTAGCTGCATATGTTCTCATCCATTCTGATGTGCATTCCACAGACGTGTCTGTCCAAAGTGTGAGGTCATGTGTACCCTGTAACAGGATTGGGCCCCATGTCAGTGGCAGGAGTGATTTCCATCGTTGTACTGTGCAGGCTCCATTTCTCACGTTGCTCGTCATACCTGGGCTAATCATGTTGAGCATTGTCACCAATGATGTGCCCCCTTGTCACACATGCTCCATGCAGCCACTGCAACACTCACACTGAGTTGTGTTAGTGGTCTGTTCAAACATACAGTCTCACCATATTTTGACATCCACTGCCTCATGTGTGGCCCCTTGTTTACCTCCTATTTGGACATGTTGTTGTTGTGTGTGATGAGCTATTGTTGTACAAGTTGGTAACGTAGATGTAATTAATATGTTGTGGTCCATAGACTGTGTCCTTCAGTTGTCACATTCAAGTGATGAGGTTAATTGTGATGTGTGTGATGGTAGCAGTTCACTCTTACGCTTCACATGTGATTTTGCTCCAGTACCCTTCAGATTAGTGTTTGTGACATGCTCTTTGGGGTTAGATTTATAATCCTAAAATATATATTTAAGAGATTGAAGACACCAAAGCCAGATTGTGTGAATAAGTGAGGTGCTTATTGACAAAATCTATAATGTGAGTTATGTGATTATTGAGTGAAGAAGTTATCAACAATGTGCAGTCTGTGGCGTATCCCAGTAGCTGTGTTGTGCTGTTCCCCCTCATTTTCTTCTCCACCATCCTCCTCCTCCTCTTCCTCAGGCAGGTCATCTACCTTCTCATACAAGGGGACATTCATCCGCACACATATGTTGTGCAGGATGGCACATGTCATGATTATCTTGCAGTCAATGTGTGGGGCATATAGGAGGCTGCCTCCTGTGATGTCCAGGCACCTGAATCTGGACTTCAGGATTTCAAATGTCCTCTCCACAATAGTCTGTTTATGAATATTCCGCAGTGGTCCACTATGCCCTGTACATTAATGGAATGTGTGTGCTTGCAATTCCAGTATAAGTGCTCTGTTGCTGCAGGTGGTATGAGCCGGACATGGGTGCAGTCAATTGCACCTAGCACATGCGGAAAGCCATGGATTTGATATAACCCCTGTTTGTTCTCCCGCTGCTTTTGATGGGTGTAGGGGAAGCTGATGTGGCGGGGTGTCAGGGAGATGATAGCATCTAACACCTTTGGCATGAATGCAGAGAACGACGGCTGTGAGATACCAGCAACCAGTGCACCTGTTGTTTGGAAGGAACCACTTGCGAGCATGTGCAGGACAGCAAGCAGCTTTTTCATAGGCGGTATGTTGTATGGGGTCTGCAGGCTGGCTGCAATTTGTGGCTCAATGTGGTGCAGCAGGTGTAATGAGGCTTGCCGGTTGAGTCTGTAGGTCCTAATAGTCTCCAGGTCCCTCAGGCCAAGGAGAGTTTTCCTGGTTCTGAAGACCCTTTCCTGACTTCTGCGTTGCCTTTGTGAACAGCGCTGTTGTGGTGGTGTGTACAGGAGCTGTTCCTGTCCTCTGCGCTGTCTAGCAAGCTGTATCAGTACCACCTACATCTTCTCCTGTGGGTTGTAATGTTGCTTCTGTGTGTTCTCCTTAAGTAGTGGTGTGTTTGCCTCACTTTAACACCTGCCCTGACCTACGCTTTGAATTTTGGTGCAAATCAGAGTTAACGTCAGTTTTTTGGGCCCACCTCCTACCCGTGCGTCATTTTTGCCCAGGTGGTTAAATAGGGTGCCAGGGTGTTTGAGTCATTTTTTGGACGGGAACGCCTACCTTGCATCTCATTGACGCAAGGAGGTTTGATGCATCTGACAAATGACGTAAACACCAATTTTCTGATGCTAGACAAGTCTAGCGTCAAACTATAAATATGACTTTGGGTTTGAGGTGAATTAGTGTCAAAAAATGATGCTAATTCAGCACAAACGGAGTATAAATATGCCCCTAAATCTCATCTGCTTCACTCTTATTCGATTTCTCTTGAATGTATGTTTGTCTGTACATAGGTCTGTATGTATGTACCTATCTTTGAATGTTTGCACATGGGCTTATAAAGCTCAAACTTAGCCATGACTGCTCTCCAAAGGTGGTTGGGTAGAATAAAAACATGTCAATAAAACTCATGCACATAAAAGCTTTGTCGAAACGTAGCATAACTTACTTTTACAACATTGCTGTTATTTAAAATATTCTGCTTATTCTAAACATATTATTTTTTTAATACAAGTAAGTGCAAAGAAAATCATTGTTAATTTGCTAAATTCGGGCTATGACTAATGGTTAGGGTAAGGACCAGGCTTGGGACAAGAGGTGGGTTAACATAAGGGTTAGGGCTTATGATAAAATGTAGGTAGGGCAATGGATGTGTTTAGGATGAAAGGACTGGGATGGGTTTAAAGGAGTGGTTTCCAGCCTTTTGACTTCTGTGGACCCCCAATTTATCATCACTGGAACCTGGGGACCCCCACTGAATCTTTCTGGAACCCGGGCACCCCCCCACTGAGTCATTACTGAAAGCTGTGGCCTAATCTGTTAATAATATTTGATTTTCTGAGCAGTCACAGACCCCCTGAGGAGGGTTCGAGGACCCCCAGGGGTCCCTGGACCACGGGTTGGGAACCACTGGGTTTAAAGTAACTGTTAGGTGTAAGGCTGCAGATTATGGCTATAATAAGGAAAGTTTTTTTTTTGTATGAGCCTGAGGACTAGGGTTAGGTAAGGGTTATCTGTGGGTTATTTTTTAGGTTACAGAAAGGTGCAGAGTAGAGGTAAGGTTCGCAGTTATGCAAGAACGAGGGCTGGGATTAGGGTTACGGGTCTGGTTTAGGTTAAAGGTGGGAGCTACGGTTAGCAGTTATGCAAAACATTACATTCTATTTCTGAGTTAATAACACAAGGGTCACAATATTTTACCACAGCGACCAGAATATTTTAAGTCAATATTTTTGGCTACTAGATTTTTGCATGTGAATATTTGCACATGCAACTGGTAACACAAGAAGGAAGGATGGGAGGGGGTAATTACAAGGAAGAAAACAAAGAGGAGCAAAAGTTATACAATTAATTGAAAATGAGATTCAGGGTTTTTACCACACAGGAAGCTACCATGCAGGACTGGAGCCTGTTTCATACCAGGGTGCATGCTATGTCCATACCTCCTTGCCTTCCTCTCTTTTTCTTCTTCCTCTCTCTGTCCTGTTCAGGGCCCCACATTGAAATTGCGACGGGTGCCACTGCACCCGTCGCACACCAGCAACTCCGCCGGCTCCATTCGGAGCCGGCTTCATTGTTGCTGGGGCTTTCCCGCTGGGCGGGCGGGCGGCCTTTTGGCGGTCGCCCGCCCACCCAGCGGGAAAGTCATAATGACCGCCGCGGTCTTTTGACCGCGGTACGGTCTTCTAGCGGTTGCTGCCAGGCGGGCGGCTTCTGCCGCCCGCGGGGGTCAGAATGACCCCCAAAGTCTCTTTCAAGCACAAAGTACCTGGTTTAAAGTGGAAAATCTCTGCAAAGGGCCGCAGAAGAAGAGATACGTGGAAAAATGGTGTGTGCGTAGATTTCTCCCCTGCACACATGGACTTGCGTCGTTATTTTTCACGCGGGTAAGTCGTGCGTCGTTTTCCGGTACACGGACAGTCTCTTTCTGTGGGTCGCGGGATTACCAGATGTCCCGGGGTCTGTGCGTGGATTCTTCGGCTTGTTTTCCGGCTGCGCGTCGTTCCGGTTTTCCCTCTGGAAGTCGGGCGGCGTTGTCCTTGCGAGGCCGTGCGTCGAAGTTCCGGTCGCCCCGAAGGTGTCGCGTCGATCAGCGTCGGTGTGCAGCGATTTTCTCGCCACGGAGCAAGCTGTGCGTCGCAATTTTCGGCGCACGAAGAGTCCAAATGAAAAAGAGAAGTCTTTTTGGTCCTGAGACTTCAGGGAACAGGAGGCAAGCTCTATCCAAGCCCTTGGAGAGCACTTTTACAGCCAGACAAGAGTTCAGCCAGGCAGCAGGGCAACAGCAAGGCAGCATCCCTTTGTAGAAAGCAGTCAGGTGAGTCCTTTAGGCAGCCAGGCAGTTCTTCTTGGCAGGATGCAGGTTCTGGTTCAGGTTTCTTCAGGTTTCTTCTCCAGCAAGTGTCTGATGAGGTAGGGCAGAGGCCCTGTTTTATACTAAATTGTGCCTTTGAAGTGGGGGTGACTTCAAAGAGTGGCTAAGAAATGCACCAGGTCCCCATTCAGTTCAATCCTGTCTGCCAGGGTCCCAGTAGGGGGTGTGGCAGTCCTTTGTGTGAGGGCAGGCCCTCCACCCTCCCAGCCCAGGAAGTCCCATTCAAAATGCAGATGTATGCAAGTGAGGCTGAGTACCCTGTGTTTGGGGTGTGTGTGAGTGAATACACAAGAAGCTGTCAACTAAATCTAGCCAGACGTGGATTGAAAGGCACAGAAAGATTTAAGAGCAAAGAAATGCTCACTTTCTAAAAGTGGCATTTCTAGAATAGTAATATTAAATCTGACTTCACCAGTCAGCAGGATTTTGTATTACCATTCTGGCCATACTAAATATGACCCCCCTCGTTCTCCTTTCAGATCAGCAGCTGCCACTTCAACAATGTATGAGGGCAGTCCCAATGTTAGCCTATGAAGGGAGCAGGCCTCACAGTAGTGTAAAAACGAATTTAGGAGTTTTACACTACCAGGACATATAAACTAAACAGGTACATGTCCTGCCTTTTACCCACACAGAACCCTGCTCTAGGGGTTACCTAGGGCACACATTAGGGGTGACTTATATGTAGAAAAAGGGGAGTTTTAGGCTTGGCAAGTACTTTTAAATGCCAAGTCGAAGTGGCAGTGAAACTGCACACACAGGCCTTGCAATGGCAGACCTGAGACAAGGTTAAGGGGCTACTGAAGTGGGTGGCACAACCAGTGCTG
Source organism: Pleurodeles waltl (assembly GCF_031143425.1). NCBI lineage: Eukaryota > Metazoa > Chordata > Amphibia > Caudata > Salamandridae > Pleurodeles > Pleurodeles waltl. The sequence goes on along the minus strand of NC_090440.1, from coordinate 68,466,443 downwards.
CAGGCCCACTAGTAGCATTTAATCTACAGGCCCTAGGCATATATAGTGCATTCTACTAGGGTCTTCAAAGTAAATCAAATAGCCAATCATGGATAAACTAATCAACAGCACAATTTACACAGAGAGCATTTGCACTTTAGCACTGGTTAGCAGTGGTAAAGTGCCCAGAGTTCAAAAGCCAACAACAACAGGTCAGAAAAAATAGGAGGAAGGAGACAAAAAGTTTGGGGATGACCCTGTCAAAAAGCCAGGTCCAACATGACCCCCCACCAGCCTAAAGCCAGGGGAGAACAATCACTATCCTGATGTACTTCCCTGTTTGAGGCGACAGAACAAGGACCCAGGCCCACAACAGCAGGGGCATGCTCCAGTTCTTCGCCTTCCTGATTCCAATTGGATCCCTCTGTCCATACTCTCATGGCCCACTAAGCCAACCCATGGGGAACCTTTCTTCTTACCTGCGGATACCATCTGTGCAGCACCTAACCTTACTTTGCTCACAGATGTATCCCAGGAGCAGGATAGTACCACCAGGACCAACATAGTGTTTTTGCCCACTCTACCCTCGGGGTGTGACACTTGTCCCCTCCCCAGGGATAACTCTCTCCACCCGGACAGCAAGCCACAGTGGTTACTGACAGCTGTCAGGGATGAGAGCCAGGCCCCAGGCCTCTCAAAGCTCTCCCACCACTGTGGCTGTGGGGAGTGGGGGGAGGTAGCCCCAGGGGCTGGGCACCCTTTAACCACTCTCCCTTCCACCAGGTCAGGGATGACAGCCTGAACCTGGTCTTCCCCTCTGGGGCTCTGTACCCTCCCTCCTGGAGCGGTACCCCCAGAGTCCAACATGGTCAGGGTGCTTATAGAAGTCGCCCTGTACCATTCCTCCACCAGCGCAGGGCTGTTAATCTGCAACTGCCCCTCCAACATGGGGTCTGTACCTTCAGGTTGGACTAGGGCCCGGGGTGAGGCTTCCCCCCCCCCACCCCGCCCTCCCTTCTGGGGTCCAGCACCCTCCAACTAGGAGTGGCCTCCTCAGAAGACAACATGTTAGGGGCACTGTTATCAGTAGCCCCTCCCTCCAGGTCCGGGGGGACACCCTTATCCTGGTCTTCCAGCCCAGGGTCTGTACCCTCAGACTGGATCACTGCCTGGCAAACCAGGACTTTCTGGGGGGCACACCTACCCCCCACCAGGTCAGAGTTTAACCTCTGAACCTGGCCATCCAACCCAGAGTCACCACCCTGAGGTTGAACAATTGCCTGGCACACCAGGACTTTCTGGGGGGCACACCTACCCCCCGCCAGGTCAGAGTTTAGCCTCTGAACCTGGCCATCCAACCCAGAGTCACCACCCTGAGGTTGAACAATTGCCTGGCACACCAGGACTTTCTGGGGGGCACACCTACCCCCCACCAGGTCAGAGTTTAACCCCTGGCCCTGGTCATCCAACCCAGAGTCACCACCCTGAGGTTGAACCATTGCCTGGCATGCCAGGACTTCCTGGGGGGCACACTCACCCCCCACAAGGGACACACCAACCCCAAGGGCCACACAAGAGTCTGGTTGGCGCAGGTCTCCTGGCCTCTGCCCATCCGGCAGAGTCTGGATCTCCCCCAAAACAGACACAGTTTCACCTGGGTCATTCCTGGGGGGCTCTGCTCTCAGAGCTTACCCCTGACTCTCCAGGACCTCCACTGGTGTCCGCAACCCCCTCTCAACCCTCTGTCTGGACTTCTGCACCCCCTCACTAGGAGTGGTACTGCCAGACACCAGAACTGGTGGGATGCTGGCTACAGTCACCCCCCCAAGTTCTTCTGACACTGCGGGGCCTCCCTCAACAGGTGGCCCTACGGTACAGGCTAGGCTTCCCTCCTGGTGTTCCCTCATGGAACCCTCTAGGACCTGGGACCTACCTGGGACACTACAATCCTCTCCCACCACACTTGGTTGGGAAACACCTAAACTACTCCCTTCAGGAGCACCCCCAAATGCCTCTTCAGACTCTCTGGTATTCACCCGGGAGTCTGCCTCCATTGTAAGCTCCCTGGGGTCAGAGAACTCACACTCCACCTGGTGTTTTCGTAGCTCTGGAAAATAAGGACCAGACATATGCTCTCCAGCAATTACATCACTCTGCCCTTCACATGTATTAACCACAGTACCCTTCACCCAACCATCCAGTGACTCAGCCTTGAAAAAGCACTCTACATCACCCTCCTGAGACTGGTGAGACAGTATCTGACTTTCCCTGACACTCAACCCATACTCTTCTGGGATGTCTCCACACTCTATATCCAGGGCGTCCACTAGGGGGGAACCCTTTTCCCTGTCACACTCTTCTAGAGCCAGTAAAGTGTCCCTCCCCCAGTAGGAATATGACTCCCTGTGCCAGTTCCCCAATCCTTCTCAGGGACCCTGGGCATAACGGGAACTACCTCATACTCTTGAACCGCCTGGGGTGTGTCAACTCCCTTCTTCAAGTTGGGCACCACATCTCTGGGCTTGTGCCTTTCTTCAGCAGTACTGGATGCAAGATTTTTGTTGCCACCATCTGAACTGGACTCAGCCCTTCCGGCTTCCAGTTTCATCTCTTCACAGCTCAGCGCCTGAGCTGCAATCCTTTCTTTTTCCAGGGCTAAGGCTCTTGCTGCTTCAGCCCTTTCAATAAAGTAATCTAGCTCCTCCAGCGACCGCTCTCGAGCTAGGAGCCATTCATCTCTCACTGGTTCTCTTTCCTCATCTGAGTAGTCTTCCTCCTCATCTGAGCAGTCCTCCTCCTCATCTGAGGAATACTTAGTCATTTGGTTTTTTGCTGCCTCTTCCTCTGCCCATCTTTCTTCCCCCCAGGTTATGTAGATATCTAGCAGTTCCATCTTAGTGGATCTCCTTGATATAGGAAGTCCCCATTTTCTGCAAACCCTTCTTAGGTCAGCCTTAGTGAGGGATTAAGTAGGCACAACGTATGACACACGGTAGATACCCATTCTCAATCTGATAAGGTATCACAGGCAAAAAACAAAATCCAAAGTCCAAAATATCAATAATATATCCAGGAGGACATCAGAGAACCAAAAGCAAAAAGACGAAAAATCAAGTTGACCTTCAACTGTGGGTAGGTAGTGAAATACTTAGCTACGGTATGTTACTGCACAAGCACAAGTCCTATCGTCACCGCTGATCACCAATGTTAGAAATGGGGTTTTTGGTTGGCAGTCAGGTTACCCTCTGTCCAAGCAAGAACCCTCACTCTAGTCAGGGTAAGTCACACACAATCCAAAATTATCCTGTGCCCACCCTCTGGTAGCTTGGCACGAGCAGTCAGGCTTAACTTAGAAGGCAATGTGTAAAGTATTTGTGCAATAAATCATACAATAACACAATATAGCGCCACAAAAATACACCACACAGTGTTTAGAAAAATATATAATATTTATCAGGAGAATTGTAGGTCAAAACGAATTAAGATGCAATGTGAAATTGTAGAGATATCAATGAAAAGTGATATAAAGTGCCTTAAGTCTTTAAATAGCAAACAAAGTCTCTTTCAAGCATAAAGTACCTGGTTTAAAGTGGAAAATCTCCGCAAAGGGCCGCAGAAGAAGAGATACGTGGAAAAATGGTGTGTGCGTCGATTTCTCCCCTGCACACACGGACTTGCGTCGTTATTTTTCACACAGGGAAGTTGTGCGTCGTTTTCCAGCGCGCGGACAGTCTCTTTCTGTGGGTCGCGGGATTACCAGATGTCCCGGGGTCTGTGCGTGGATTCTTCAGCTTGTTTTCCGGCTGCGCATCGTTCCGGGAGGCTGTGCGTGGAATTCTCGTTCTCACGGCAGGCGTCGCATCGATTTCCCCTCTGGAAGTCGGGCGGCGTTGTCCTTGCGAGGCCGTGCGTCGAAGTTCCGGTCGCCCCGAAGGTGTCGCGTCGATCAGCGTCGGTGTGCGGCGATTTTCTTGCCGCGGAGCAAGCTGTGCGTCGAAATTTGCGGCGCACTAAGAGTCCAAATGAAAAAGAGAAGTCTTTTTGGTCCTGAGACTTCAGGGAACAGGAGGCAAGCTCTATCCAAGCCCTTGGAGAGCACTTTTACAGCCAGACAAGAGTTCAGCCAGGCAGCAGGGCAACAGCAAGGCAGCAGTCCTTTGTAGAAAGCAGTCAGGTGAGTCCTTTAGGCAGCCAGGCAGTTCTTCTTGGCAGGATGCAGGTTCTGGTTCAGGTTTCTTCTCCAGCAAGTGTCTGATGAGGTAGGGCAGAGGCCCTGTTTTATACTAAATTGTGCCTTTGAAGTGGGGGTGGCTTCAAAGAGTGCTTAAGAAATGCACCATGTCCCCTTTCAGTTCAATCCTGTCTGCCAGGGTCCCAGTAGGGGGTGTGGCAGTCCTTTGTGTGAGGGCAGGCCCTCCTCCCTCCCAGCCCAGGAAGACCCATTCAAAATGCAGATGTATGCAAGTGAGGCTGAGTAGCCTGTGTTTGGGGTGTGTCTGAGTGAATGCACAAGGAGCTGTCAACTAAAACTAGCCAGACGTGGACTGAAAGGCACAGAAAGATTTAAGAGCAAAGAAATGCTCACTTTCTAAAAGTGGCATTTCTAGAATAGTAATATTAAATCCGACTTCACCAGTCAGCAGGATTTTGTATTACCATTCTGGCCATACTAAATATGACCTTCCTGCTCCTTTCAGATCAGCAGCTGCCACTTCAACAATGTATGAGGGCAGCCCCAATGTTAGCCTATGAAGGGAGCAGGCCTCACAGTAGTGTAAAAATGAATTTAGGAGTTTTACACTACCAGGACATATAAACTACACAGGTACATGTCCTGCCTTTTACCCACACAGCACCCTGCTCTAGGGGTTACCTAGGGCACACATTAGGGGTGACTTATATGTAGAAAAAGGGGAGTTTTAGGCTTGGCAAGTACTTTTAAATGCCAAGTCGAAGTGGCAGTGAAACTGCACACACAGGCCTTGCAATGGCAGGCCTGAGACAAGGTTAAGGGGCTACTGAAGTGGGTGGCACAACCAGTGCTGCAGGCCCACTAGTAGCATTTAATCTACAGGCCCTAGGCACATATAGTGCATTCTACTAGGGTCTTACAAGTAAATCAAATAGCCAATCATGGATAAACCAATCAACAGTACAATTTACACAGAGAGCATATGCACTTTAGCACTGGTTAGCAGTGGTAAAGTGCCCAGAGTTCAAAAGCCAACAAAAACAGGTCAGAAAAAATAGGAGGAAGGAGGCAAAATGTTTGGGGATGACCCTGTTAAAAAGCCAGGTCCAAAAGTTGGGTTACCCCAAAACAAAAAGAGGGGGTTGACATATTATTATATGGTAATGAAATAGTACTTTATTTTAAAACCCTGGAAGTTAACCGAGAAAAACAAAGATAAAAGTGATGTTATAGTTAGGTATGGTAATAATATCATAATTTGCTTTAACAAAACCTCAGAAATTCACTAAAAAAACAAAGGCTAAACTGACATTATAGTTACCTGAAAATGTTAGTTTAAATGTAACATTTAAAACTAAAGAAAAAACTGAAATTCACAAAAAACGTGTGCTTCCCATGTTAATTCCCATAGGAGTTTTGAACATGACTACAGCCCAAACTGCTGGACGGAATTACACCTATTTTGGCAGAAAGATAGCTTTCCATACGCAGATTACACTTTCGAATATTTGATGTAAACCCGTTCAGTAGTTTTTGAGATATTAAAGGGAAAATAAATTTGTATATCTAGGGCTGTGGATCCTCCTTGTCTCTGCAGAGCTCTGATAGGCTGCCAACACTTCAAACCAGGAAGTGTTGGCAGCCATCTTCAGACTCAGCTTAAGCCGAGTCCCAGAAGAAAAGTGAGAAAAAAAGAAAAGGGGACAGGGTAGGTAGGTACACCCTGACCCCTTAGCTCTGATGCTGGGGTCCCAGAGCGACCCCACCAGGACAAAAAAGCACTTTAAAAAAAAAAAGTTGCTGCAAGTTTGGGATGACGTCACAAATACATAGCAAAAAGAAAAAAAAAAAGAAAAACAAGTGCGTGCTCCCACACTTGTTTTTATGAAGCCCCTATGTGGGCAAGGCTACTGAGGCATTGTGAAATAAAGGAGGGGGAACAGGGTGCCCCCCTCATAGGACATTCTGATGCCCCAGGGACCACCACCTCCCAAGGCTTTGTTTATAATGAATGCAGGGGTTTCACACTCAGCCTCGGGACAGTCACCTCCTTCGGGCTCTGATGAAAAACAATGTGAGGAGTTGAGCGGCCTCCCCTCAGTCCTGGGGCTTTAATGAAATACAATGGGGGGTGCTCAGCCCACCCACACCCCTAGGGACCACCACCTCCCTGGGACTTTAACCAAATATAATATGGGGGGGCTGCACCTCCCCTGCAGCCCGGGGAACCACCATCTCCTCGAGGCTATGTTCCATTGGATGGGGGCCATGCGGCCCACCTCGAGGAGACATAGACGGCCCTTGGGAATGCCACCCACCCAAAGCTCCCGTCAAGCCAGAGCAAACAGCTATATCCCGGGGGTGGGCACCCCGGGACATAGCAGGAGCCGGCCCTTGGGTGGGTGGCGTTCCCAAGGGCCGTCTCCTGCTATGTCCTGGGGTGCCCACCCCCGGGATATAGCTGTTTGCTCTGACTTGACGGGAGCTTTGACAACTCTCACCAAATCAAAGCAAACACTTCACTTTCAGCAAGTGAGAACTGTCAAACAGCTCTCACTTGCAGAAAGTGACGTTTTCATCTGTTTTCCAGCATGCAAATATTTGTGCAGGGAAACAGATGAAAACATTGCTTCCACAAGCAGGGAGCTGCTATTTAATGCAGCTTCCTGCTTGCACGAGCAATTCCGGCTCCTGTGAGGAGCTGGTTAGGACAGCAGGGGGGGCTTCAGGCTCCCCCACTGTCCTGTCACTCTCTTTCTTCCATCCCATAAAGGGATGGAAGAGAGACAGGGAGGGGTTGCTACTGCAATGGTCTCTCCATGCAATGAGTTTAGATTCAGACTAGCAAGATGTTAAATAAGAATGTTATAGTGATGTTTTGATGGGCAGCATTCCATGGTAATTTCTAGCTTAATGGTAAAGCTCTTAGACTGTCATTCGGTCGGCTGAAGGTTCAAATCATCGTATCTCATGGCAGTGTGTTTGTTTATTTTCCAGTGTTTTGACTTTTAAACATTTCTAGTGATGTAACATTGAAGTCTTTTTCCACTCAAAAGCTTTGAGTTCAGTGTCACAGCTCAGTTTGGGAACCACATGCTAAGGAGTCGCTTTTGGCCTAGTGGTTAAGGGCTCAGACCCATACACTGAAGGTTGTGTGCAGCATGGGGTTGGGTGGTTTGGGGAGATGGGCACAGGCCCTGCGGCCAACCCCAATGCGCACAGCCAAAGGCCATATGTGTCGCAAGGTTGGGTGGTTATAGGGGCTTGGCTGCAGGGCCTGGGCACAGGCCACGCCCTGCAGCCAACTGCCGCCGTGCATGGCCAAAGGCTGTGCACAGTGGTTGTTGGATTAACGTATAGTAATAAAAATTACTTTACTTTAAAAAATTCACTGAAAAAAACAAAGGTTACAGGGACATTATAGCTAGGTTCTGAATTTACTCTTACAAAACCTTAGAAATTCAGCAGTTATACTTAGAGTTATTTCAAGTAACTTTAGCTCGCACCTTAAGGTAACTATAACTCACGCCCACGCCATGCACTGCTAATTACCCCAGATATTACAGCAATCATGAAAACTTTTATAACGTTGCTAAAAATATCAATGAAGCATTAGTAGTCAAATTAATGAAGAAAAAAATGGGATTTTTTTGGGGTGGGGTCTCCCTGAAGATTGGCTCCTGGCATCCCATGCCCCAGAGCTCAATTGCAGTATTCCAGGGACCTCATCCCACAGGTCACTGCTGTGTTACCTGCTCGGGTGAGTGCAGGCAGGGAATAGAACTCTCTTCCCTACCCACACCCTCCTGGGCAGGAAGCACAACTTTGCTACTGCCCAGGTGGGAGCAAAGCAATGGGGCTGGCTCCTGCCAGCACCCAGTATGTACTGTGGTACCCACCCCTTTGCTCCCCTGAGGCCCACCACAACTGCTATGTTTTGGGTCCCCCAGCGGGGCACCGGGATACCCAATGATAAAGAAAAATGCCAGCTTCCCCCAGGACCCACGATGGGTGCCTGCAAGGGAATCGGCAGTGGATTTTGTGGTTTTGGGGCTCTCCCCATGGCTCCTAACATTAACAAAAATTGTGTGGGTGCCACGGGTGGACATCGGGCACTCAAAGTAAAAATATTTAAAAAACATAATAATAACCTATAGTCGGGAGCTATTCATTTACTATTTACTGCTCTTGCAAGGAGTGTCCCATAATGCCATAGAGCTTCTTTGAAGTCCATATTTTCTTGCTAGTTGTGCCCCTAGAGAGGCAGAGGCACCACCAAATATTTGTTTAATGTTGTAATGTTGTGATGGGCTGCAGGGAGTCTCCTGGGTTACTAAATCCATAACCCCAGGAGCGCTTATCAAATTTTTTAAAAGCTCTTCGAGCTGGAGCTGTATGCTCTCCAGCTGGTGTGCAGGGTCCTTTAGTGGTTGGTTCTATGGTTGACTTTGTGCCTTGAAATATTCATTTGATGATAGTTATTTGAAGACTTTTTGACAAAGCCAGTATGTCTGTCTTACTTAAAATGACTCCCTGTATCTTGGTACTATATTGGTACACATAGTAAATTGTAATTGGCAGTTTGGGGTTGGATGCATGGCCTGGCTGAATTCCAGGCCCTGTGCCCAACCCCATGTCACACAGCTACAGGACAGGCCCAGCAACAAACTCCATGCTGTGCAGGGTGGGGTTGGATGCATGGCCTGGCTGAATTCCAGGCCCTGTGCCCAACCCCATGTCACACAGTTGCAGGACAGGCCCAGCAACAAACCCCATGCTGTGCATTTAGAAGGCCATCCACAGCAAGGCCTGGGTACCCACGAGGACATGGGTGACGTCAGGCCATATGCCCAACCCCTTTCCGCATGTGCAGTGTGTGTAGGACCCAGTGGGGGGTTGCGCTCAGGGCCTGACAACAGGCCAGGCTCTTCATCCAACTCCATGGTGCTGTTAGCAATCGACATCTTACTTTGCATTAAAAAAACTTAGAAATTCACTGAAAAAACTACAGTTAAAGGAATGTTATAGTGTTTTGTTTCAAAACATCACAAATGCGGGTGCAATCTATGTAATTCAGCCTTAAATATGGCAAACAGAGAGTTAATGGCTTCAAAGGGGGACTGGCGAACCTAGTACCTTGTACAGCAAAATATGCCACCACCCAGTCACACACACTCCTGCATGGTACAGCAGAAGCTTGAAGCTTTCCTTCTGTCAGTCTGGAATTTTTCACAAACAGAGAATTCACTAGAAAGTGGAAAATAATTGGCTGGAAACACTGCTCTGTATGCATTAGCAACTGCACTGAGTTCTGGGACCCTGAAGATATGCCTGGAAATGTCAAACACAGAAGCTGTGCTTAATACACAGCCCTAAAGATAAGGCCAGCTATATGTCAGTGCTATAATATGCTAATTTACTACTTTCATTCCGCCAAGGCCTTGGCTTTGAAGAAGGATTTATGGTATTTACTTGAAATAAATGAACTTTCATGAGATTTACTAACATGGAAGGCCGAATGAGCTCATATTTAAAGGCCTGATGAAACACTGAAGCTGTCCAAGTCCTGGCTCTTCCTATGAGCTTTGCTGAGCAGACATGGGAAGTGGGAACAGATGTGTTATTGGCCAGGCTACATCGCAACACTGTGTTTGTGAAGGGTTTCCGATGCAACCTATCTAATTCTTTGCATTGTGATGGATTTAACGGTTTAGTGGTACAAGGAGGCAGAAAGTGCAAATCTGTAACACCAAGAGGTGTACTGGAGGCCCCTGCAGCCCCTGGAGTGAAACATTCAAAGGGCCTCAAGTTCTTCAGGGGACCTCCATTCAGCCAAAGGCCAATGAATATCTGAGACATATGGGAGACTCAGTGGCCCCTCATCACATTCTGCAGAGGGCCTCATCATTTTGAATTATGCCACTGGCAATATCAGAAGCAGCAGTTTAAAAAAGAGCCATCACAAGGGTCTCTCACTACACTCCCTCACACCCTGTGCCTACAGTAGCCACTAGAAATTTTTTAAAAAGTATTTTCTGACCAGCTTCCACTATGCAAATGTCACTAGATAGCAAGGAGAGTGCTGGAAGCCTCCCAATTCTCGTCTATACCCTAAAACCCCTCCACTCTCAGATGTTAAAGGTTCCAGAGCTGAAGGAAGCCCATGAGGATATGTTTTAATCTGCAGGTATGTGAGTTAAACCAAACGCGGCCCATCAGTAAGGGCGGATGACCCACAACACCTTTTTCCAAAGCATGATGAGTGTCTGCCATGCCGACACACACTCTTCATATTTGGGACAGGCAGCCAGGCACTATACATGTACAGTGCCTGGCTCCTCAGCCCTGCAAAGGGCTTTGAGGTCCTCTCTCTCATGATGAGGAAGCATGTTACTGTTGGACTCAGACCTGGGCCCTTCATTTTTAAGCCTTTAAGTGCCCAGACTGTGGGACTGATTTAAAAACTCTTAGCACCTCCTTGCGCCACATTAGCATAATTGTTTTTACGCAAATGTGGCCCAACGAGGCCAAAATCGCCATGCCAAATTTACAAAGTGGTGCAAAGCATGCATTGCGCCACTTTGTAACCCATTGCGTTACATTATGCCTGAGTCAGGCATAATGTATGCAAAGGGGGCGTTCCCCAAATACGGGGTCTGAAAAAAACATTTCTGCACTTTTAAGGCCTGTTCAGTGCAGGCGTTTAAAGGGGCACATCTTTGTTTACAGTGGGACTCAATGGGCTTTGCAGGATTAGCATCAACATTGTTTGGAGCTTTTTGAACTTTTTCCATTTTGTACGGTCATCCCCAATCTTTTTGCCTCCTTCCTCCTATTTCTTCTGTTTTTCTTGGATTTAGGACTCAGGGCACTTTACCACTGCTAACCAGTGCTAAAGGGCATGTGCTCTCTGTGTAAATTGTATTGTTGATTGGCTTATCCATGATATTGTATTGTTGATTGGCTTATCCATGATTGGCATATTTGTTTTACTAGTAAGTCCCCAGTAAAGTGCACTAGAGGTGCCCAGGGCCTGCAAAGCAAATGCTACTAGTGAGCCAGCAGCACTGGTTGTGCCACCCACATAAGTAGCCCTGTAAACATGGCTCAGACCTGCCACTGTAGTGTCTGTGTGTGCAGTTTTAAACTACCAATTCGACTTGGCAAGTGTACCCACTTGCCAGGCCTAAACCATCCCTTTTTCTACAAATAAGGCACCCCTAAGGTAGGCCCTAGGTAACCACATGGAGGGTGCAGTGTATGTTCAAAAGTGGGACATGTACTTATGTGTTTTACATGTCCTGACAGTGAAATACTGCCAAGTTCGGTTTTCACTGTTGCAAGGCCCATTTCTCATTTCTCTCATAGGTTAATATGGGGGCTGCCTTTAAAAGTTATTGAAGTGCAGATTCCCTTTGGGAGCAGATGTAAAGCTGGAGTTTAGGGTCTCTGTGCTCATAATTTGAAAATACATCTTTTAGTAAAGTTTGTTTTTGAATTGTGTGTTTGAAAATGCCACTTTTAGAAAGTAGGCATTTTCTTGCTTACACCATTATGTGACTCTGTGTGTTTTGTGGATTCCCTGTCTAGTCAGTTTGACAGCTGGGCTGCTTGCACCTCTCTCTATACAATGACACAAAGGGGGCTGGGGTGTAGCCCGCATTTCCTGATGAGCCATCTGTGCTGGAGGGGAAGGGAGGAGTGGTCATTCACACCTAGCTGGGCTGTGCCTGCCCTTTCACAATGCAGTCTCCGACCTCCTGGGGTGTGGCTGGGGCCTGGCCTGGACAAGAAAGGATCTCACAGACACTTGAGACTTTACTTTGAAGTAGGCCTACTTCAAAGGCAGAAAGGGGTATAAGAATAGCACCCCAAACCCGAGACTTTAGATCACTTCAAGGATTCAACCTCTGCAAGAGCTGAAGAGCTGTGGAGAAGTGCTGCCCTTCCTGTGACTGTGCTTTGTGGAGCTATCCTGCAGTCGCTGTTTCTGCCTGTACAAGGGGACAGAGACTGGACTTTGTTGCATTCCTGCTTGAGAAGTAACTCTATGGGCTTGGAGTAGAGCTAGCCTTCTGTTTTGAAGCCCCAGGGACACAAATGCTTCACCATCCAGACCTGAGTCTACTTGCTGTAGACTCTAGCTTGTCAGAGGGTGCCACTCCAGTTCCTGGAGCCCTGAAAGGGAATTCCTGGAGAAAAACCAGTCTACCGATGCCGGACGACGCTATGTGACTTCGTAAAGGATGCCACTGCCCGGAACTGCGACGCCGCTTGCCCCGAAGCCGTGGACCTCGCTGAGTGCGAACCCGATGATCCTGTGAGCTGATGCTGCTACCTCAGAACTGCGATGCCGCCTACCTTGAGGCCGTGGACCTCGTAGAAGTCTGACGACCCTGTAGGCCTTGCGTGGCTGCAATCGCTGATCCTGTGCTGACACCAGAGTGTCATAAGTCCAACATCCGTGATGATCCGATGCCATAGCAGAGCCTGCGGCCCTTTGACGTCATTGCGTCCGTGAGGTCGCCTGAAGCATTGTAACTCCGCCGGACTTCACATCGGCGGGAACTAAGGGACCCACTTTGCATCGGATGTCGCCTCACCTCTGCCGCCGTGTAGAAAGGACCCAACGCTGCTGCGCGACACCACAGTCCTTCTGCCCGTGGCACCAGAACCGATGCTGCATCAGATCCTGCGAAGCCGCTCTCCCTGACAACGTGCACCAGCCTGTTTTCTACTTGTTCTGAAGGTACTGTACCTGGGGGGTTGACCGTCTCCCTGAACGGCGCCATTGGCGTTGCATTGTAGGAAACAACGCTGTTACGACGCCGTGTTTTACCAACTTGCAGTGTTTCCACCTAAGATCACTGTTTTCTTCCTTTTAAGTGCTAAATTTGTATTTTTAACTGTATATTGTGGATTTCTATCATATTTGGTCTTGTTTATTCAGATAAAATATTTAGTATTTTTCTAAACCTGTCTTGTGTCATTTTGTAGTGGTTCACTGTGTGTGTTTGTACAAATACTTAACACATTGTCTCTGAATTTAAGCCTGCCTGCTCGTCCCAAGCTACCAAGGCGTTGAGCGGGGGTTAACTGGGAGCGATTCTCCTTTACCCTGACTAGAGTGAGGGTCCTTGCTTGGACAGGGGGTAACCTGACTGCCAACCAAAGATCCCATTTCTAACAACACTAATCCTGCAAAGCTACCACCTAGCATCAATGATTTTGATGCTAGTACCTCTAACTATCACCATGGTCCGCCATATCTTAGATACGGCTCACACATGGTGGCATTAGGGAGGTGCTAAGGAGTGCAAGAAAAGTGGCGCTGCACTGGGTGCAGCACCACTTTTCCAAATTCTGGCCCTGAGTGTCTAGCAGGGATGGGGTCAGCAAGTCTTACTGACAAGGTCAGTCAATAAAAGGAGGTGGCGGGATCTTCCTGTTTTCTCTTCCCCAAAGCCTCAGAAATCACCAAGGCTTCCCTTCTGCCATTCGATATCACCGCCCGCCTGGTAAGATTTTTTCAATGTTAGGTGTGTACGTGTGTCTATGTATGAATGTTTGTGTATTTGTGCGCGGATGCTGTGAATGGGTGTGTGCGTATGCATGTGTTTGTGATTGATGGGTGTATGTATGTACACTTAGGAAGGGATGAGTGTGAGTGAATGTGTAAGGGGATGGCTGAGAGAATGTGCATGTGCATCCTGCTCCCCCACTCCTTCACAGTACAGACCACCATTGTGTTAAACAGTGAACATGGCTTCCTAAAAACTCGAATCCCCAAAAAGCCTTACAGTACTTACCTTTTCTTTTATAGTAAAAGCATTTAATTTACCATCAACATAACTAACACATATTAAATTGAAAAATAGACTACTGACTAAGGTACAGGCTACAGAACCAGGTGAATGGTCTTCAAAACGAATCTGTTGCATAATATGACTTAGGCAGACCAATTTATCACCATGTGATTTAGACTTTTTATCTGTCAAATTGGGATGGTAGAGGCAAAGGGGCTCACAATGTCTGCTGTACTAGAAGATTTATTTATTTAGTCATTGTCCATTAGTAACACTCCTATCAGTTTTAATATAATATTTTGGGTTGACATTGTTACAATTAAACATCATAGAGGCCCACGTTACAAGGGGCCTCTCATGAGCAATATAGACAATACCAGCAGTTACCAGTTCTCGTGGAATTATGAGATTTTCAGAAACACCACAATTCTCTTTACTTTTACCCGGAGACGTCAGCTTCTGAAAACAGCCTAAATCTATGTGGGAAAGTATGGGGGAAAATGAGAAAATACTGACGGGAATGTGTTCCGAATTTACAGATTCTCCAGTAGTTCCAACTATTTTCCAACTTTTAATGGGACAGATTGTCCCACCCCTGCAGTTATGAACACCCCAGCATCGATAACTCGGATTGTCGGAACAATTCAGCCCATTTACTTGATCACTCATAATGAGAGCCAGAGAATGCAACATTCACATGTTTGTGAAAGTATATATGTATATTTTTATTGTTGGTGCTTGGGTTGTGGCAGAGCAGGGTCAGATGGGAAACCGAAATCAGCTTTGGAAGAATTGCTCAAACTGCTTCATGTGGGAGCAAGCGTGCATACAATGGGGCTTTTAAGGTTGTTTCATGGTAGCCCATCTAGCTCTAAACATAGCCACCTAACCTACAGCAGAGTTGTTGTTGGTAAAGTCTTGATGTGTGTTTTCTTGCCAGCAGTTGCCATTGCTCTGCTGATCAACTTGTGTGTATTTCTTTGTGGGTCGCTTTCTGCAGCCAAAGGTGAGTTAAGGTCGAAAAAGTTTACAGAGTCAGACTAGAAGAACTGGTCACCAACCTCAAACTATGACTCTCTATGGTTACCATTGCTTCTGGTTAGCAGCTCATACACAGGACAACAACAGAAAATTGGAAAACTGGAAGGTCAAGTTATTTTATGTTAATTTAATTGATCCCTTATGTGGTGCATTGCTGTGACTAGGGTGTGAAGATTAAAATTACCTAGGCAGTTCAAAGCAGGTAAGAAATACAATTAGCATGGCCCAGACACAACATCTAATAAAAACTAAAAGGCAATGGCAGCTGAGCTTCCCAGCCCTAGCATTGCCACACAGACCTCACTTTCTCAGCTCCCCGCCTGGCCCTGCTTATTGTGGCACTAATTGAGCTCTGTAGTAATGGTATCACTCCTGGATTCTGTATTTCAGTTTCAGCATGTATCTTACAGCAAGTGTCCTGCCTCCTTTTGCACTACAGTGTTTCATTTCTCACTCTTCAACCTTTTTTTTTTTGGTAATTAGTTTTTCCAAAAACTATCTGCAAAGGAAAAAAACATTGGCATAGCGAAAAGGTGTGTAGCCAGTGTCAGAACTATTGGCTTTGCCAATGCATGGTTATATTGCCTTGGAGGTAGTGTTGAATTGGTGTCTATGTTTATAGTTTTCCTCTGGCCCTACACTATGGGGGTTATTCCAACTTTGGAGGAGGTGGTAATCCGTCCCAAATGTGACGGATTTACCACCAGCCGTATTACGAGTTCCATAGGATATAATGGACTCGTAATACGGCTGGTGGTATATCCGTCACTTTACTGTCACTTTTGGGACGGATTACCACTTCCTCCAAAGTTGGAATAACCCCCTATGTCTGTTTTCCATCCCTTCCAAACTTGAACCTTCTGCATAGGCTGTCCAGTCCCCTTCCTACACAGTGGGCCATCATCAGTGGCCATGGACTGTTTTATCTGTATACCTGAGTCTCCAGCCTCATTTTATCTGCCCACTGCTACCTTGCAACTCTGTTGTAGTGGGTCCAGCAGGTAGATATATTTCCTTTGGGTGCCCTTCTCCCCCACAACCACATCTACTCCATTTGGCTCTTTCCATTCTTTACCTTTCTGCCTCTTTTTACTCATGATTTTTGAGCCATGAAGAGTGACCCAAACAAAGGCTGTCATACTGCAAATATATGCTAGAAGCCAAAGCAGTTTTAAATCCTCCTCAGGTGTTTCAGCTGCGTAACTCCTAGACTCTAGTCAAGGCATTAGCAGATAGCTTGGATCAATAATTCACAAGAGTGAGGTTTGAGGGAATGTGGACCACAATTACTAGTGTAACATCAAAGACAATGTGGAGAAATTCCGTGGGTGAGTTTCATACTAATTTAGGGCCATATTTGTGACTCGGTTTGCATCACTCTTGAATCATGCAATGTAGTGGAAGAGCAACAAAAAGTTTAACTCAGATTTTTGAAGCAATGCAAAGCCACTTTGCGTGACTTTGATGGGTTCAAATATTTGGAGTAATGCAAAGCATCACAAATCGCTGTGTTTCAATGATCTGTGTAAGAGAGGCATTCCCTGGGTGTTGTGTGAGTGTTCCCATGCAATGCCCATGGTTTCTGATGTATTTCCAGATTTACCAAACCTAGGAATGCGCCAAAAGGATACGCCTCCTCAGGAGAGGCATAACAAGGAGAAATATCCATATTTTTACTTATTTTCCCTATATATGAGATGGTGTATTTCTGCCTGTTCCATTTGGTGCAAGGCAGCATAGCAAGGTCACTTGCTGTGCTTTCCTGGGCCATGGATCTTGTAAATATGCTCTGTCTTTAAAATTCATAGTCAGAGAGGACATTCTACTTGAAGAAGAATCCCTGATAACCAGTTTGTGAGACTGTTCTCCGAGGAATGAGAGTCATTTCCATTGACAATGGCTGTGCACCAAGACATGAGATTTACATCCAAAGAGAAAGACTGTGAACAAGGTGTGGTACTCACACCCAGTCAGTAAGGATATACTCCAAAGTTTGAGAGTCACATTAAATGAGCATGTCTGTGCACCAGTGCGTGGAACCCCTCCCACATGAGTGAATGGGTTTCACATTTTTTGAATTTCTCTCAATTACTAAGCATGAAGTTATTCCTCATGTGGTGCCCCCTCAAGACTATTGCCACTTATTATGTTCCTGACCGACCTCTGCTTGTGTACGCATCCAAAGGGTGGTCTGTCGGTCTATGCGCATGAGATGGGACACTGCTGTGAAGCAGCAGCAGACCATTTGCTGCACTGAGTGACCCTGCGCAGCAGTAGGAATGGTGTGCAGATACTGTGAACTATAGCCAGTAAACCTATCCCATTACTTAAACAAGCATTGGCAAAGCCAATAGGTTTCGCCTCTACAAAATCTATTGGTTTTGTCATTTTGTTTAGACATGTGACACAGCTGAGCTAGTTGAAATAAAGCCCATAAAAGTGTAGTTGGTAACACCAATGAGTGGGGTACTTTTAGCCAGGCATATCCTCTTCAGAAGGTGGACGGGGGTGGGGCAGGATGCAAGCTCAGCAAATTGTGATTCGCAGCTGCCGGAATTTACCTCGGACCACCAGAAAGGTGTTATGATCACAGAACAAAATTGTCAATGCTTTCGCCTTCTGGAGTCAGTCGATGCTAGATTCTATTGTGATCATCCAACCATTTATTGTATATTTACGTAGTAATCAATTAAAGTCATGGTTAAACGCAACTGCTTCAATGCATTTGGGGTTGAGAGACGTTTGTCGGGTGTCTCATAATTATTTACATCTTGCATCTCAAGTTTGCAGGTGCCAGGTGTTGAATTGGATCAAATCACGGCATCTAATGCACTCTACTTTGAAGGGCGAGGTGTTAACGGGTGGTTATACAATACATGATTGGATAATAATGAACAGATTTAAAATTACAAAAGGACATTTGTTGACAATGCCAAACATCACATCAGCATTGCAGCTCTGCAGGCCATTGTTTGACGTGTGCAATATACATGGTTTCGTGAGTGGTCCATGACTGAAGGAACTCCACCTCACCTATGGAGTTACACCCTGCTTTAATCATTTGAATGAAATGGGCGTGCAGGATTGCACAGACGAGCATGACAGCAATAGTGAACACACTGTCATGCAGTGCATAATTTGTAAATGAAAAGGTGCCGGTGCCCAAAGCCCTGCTCTTAAGCACGCGTCTGCTGCAATTAAATGTGTGAACACAGAATACTGATGTGGCGTAACCCTGAAGCCATCTCGGGCGTCTTCAATCCATATAAAGCCAATCCCTGCCCCTTCAGCTCACTTTTGCAGCTTTCTGCTTTCTCCCTTTGTGTCGCTTTTTCGTTTATCCCTTCCTTCCGTCTTTCCCATATGCGTCTTTTGATCACAGCAAATGCTTGAGGCAGAAGAATAGGCCCTCAAAAATAAGTGCTGGATCTCAGCACCAGAAACCACAAGCACAAATTAAGCACTGTTGTCATGGAGTAGTAAACGCCAAGTAAAAGAAACAAGTGCCAGCCTCACAGCAAAAGGGAGCATTAGCGTGGGTGCCAGCTTTGTGTGAAGTCACTGGGACACTTGCCCAGGTTTGCCAGCTATTTTTACACATTATAAAGTTCTTAACATGAGGAGGAAAGATAAAAATGTTATTAGTTAAGTGGGAAAAAAAATCCTTTATTTTGAAAGTAAAAAAATAAAGAGATAAAAGTTAAAAAGATCTTTTTCAAGTTATAAAGTACTAGTACAAAAAAATTTAGGAAATAATACGAGAAGCTAAAAAGTTCATTTGATGTTTCAAAACAGAGAAGAACAAAGTTAGAATATTAACAGTAGCTAAAGTGAAAAATGCGCGCTTGGATTTGAGAACCTCAGGGCAGTGATGCACATTTTGAGAGTAAGATGGGCACAAAGGCTGAGAGACACAGGGAACACGTGGGAGACACACATAGACACACGGGGTTCTGCAGTGCAGACTGGGAGGGAGATAAAGGCCCTAGTTAAAACAAGCATTTGTAATGCAACGGGTCTTGCGTTTGCTCAAGTTAGAGCTGTTCGCATTTTAAACTCCTAACCAGACTTTTCTTGCCACATACACTGAAAAGTAAAACAGCTTCCCATAAGTGAGCCCACGGCCACCATGAAGCGTGATGGAGACACACAAAAGGAAACAAATTCTCTTGCAGTGAAATGTATCGGCAAAAGTGGAATTATCCACATAACCGGCAAAAGTGCAACTATCCATATAACCGGCAAAAGTCCAATTAGCCATGTTACAAGGTCAATGTCATGCAAAGCGCTCGACTACTGCCCAGTGAGATCGCGCTGCCTGCGAAATAAAGAGAAAAGTAGTCCAGAAGCCATACGGAAAACATTGAGCCTCGTATGTTTTCAGTAGGTGGCCCGTGCGCTCAAGGAGGGCTAAACACTGGAAAAGGCATGATGCATGCATGCCTTGCACTAATGAAATAAAGCGAATTGTAATAGGCAAGGCCACGAATCAACCAAACTTATGGGCATGGTTAAAAGCCCATAGAGAGATTACACCCTAAAAACACACATACACACAACATTCTGAGAATGACAGACACAAGCACAAGCTATGCTATGAAGCCAGAGTAATGATAGAAGCACATCACACAGATGGGTGGCACTTAACTTGCCTTTTGTTGGGATGATATTTTGAGGCAATGATTTTGCCGGCACCTCCGTTGACAGGCTTGTCAGCAGATCTGCATCTGTGAGCTTCATGCGGTCCCAGCAATGTTGAGTCTTGAAGACCAGTTATCCTAACGTGACCAGGCACCCTGGATTTGCTGGGACAGTCGCAGCTTTTTACATCAGCTGTCCTGGCAAATTTTGGGAAATGTATCTTCTGTCCCGATTGTTGGAGAGGGTTGACTGAAAACGGTGGGAGGTGCCTTTTTAGGTTTTCCAAAGCAGGGATATTTAGTAGCTGTTATAAGAAAGCTGTTTAATTGACAGGCATGATACTGCCTTTAACCTCTTAGCTGCTTGGCCTTCCCCCCCCCCCCCAGTGCTGAGCCCTTTTTTGGCTATTTGGGGTGGTTCGCACTTAGGCCTTCATAACTTTTTGTCCACATAAGCTATCCACGCCAAATTTGCGTCCTTTTTCACCAACATCCTAGGGATTTTAATGGTACCCAGAGTTTGTGGTTTCCCCTGGAGGATACCAAGAAATTAGCCAAAATACAGTGAAAATTTCGTTTTTTTCAAAAAAATGGGAAAAAAGGGCTGCCGAAGAAGGCTTGTGGTATTTTCCCAGAAAATGGCATCAACAAAGGGTTTCTGGTGCTAAAATCACCATCTTCCCACCTTTCAGGAACGAGCAGACTTAAATCAGAAAACCACATTTTTCAACACAAATTTGGCATTTTACTGGGACATACCCCATTTTTACTATTTTTGGTGCTTTCAGCCTCCTTCCAGTTAGTGACAGGAATGGGTGTGAAACCAATGCTGGGTCCTGGAAAGCTAAACATTTCTGAAAAGTAGACGAAATTCTGAATTCAGCAAGGGGTCATTTGTGTAGATCCTACAAAGTTTTCCTACAAAAAATAACAGCTGAAATAATAAAATATTGAAATTGAGCTGAAAACAACAGGCATTTTTCTTTATGTTTTACTCTGTACTTTTTCCTGCGATGTCAGATTTTTGAAAGCAATATACCGTTACGTCTGCTGGACTCTTCTGGTTGCGGGGATATATAGGGCTTGTAGGTTCATCAAGAACCCTAGGTACCCAGAGCCAATAAATGAGCTGTACCCTGCAGTTGGTTTTCATTCTATACTGGGTATACAGCAATTCATTTGCTGAAATATGAAGAGTGAAAAATAGGTATCAAGAAAACCTTTGCATTTCCAAAATGGGCTCAAGATAAGGTTTTGAGGAGCAGTGGTTATTTGCACATCTCTGAATTCCGGGGTGCCCATACTAGCATGTGAATTGCAGGGCATTTCTCAAATAGACGTCTTTTTTACACACTCTCTTATATTTGGAAGGAAAAAATGTAGAGAAAGAGAAGGGGCAATAACACTTGTTTTGCTATTCTATGTTCTTCCAAGTCTCCCGATAAAAATGATACCTCACTTGTGTGGGTAGGCCTAGCGCCCGTGACAGGAAATGCCCCAAAACACAACGTGGACACATCCCATTTTTTGACAGAAAACAAAGCTGTTTTTTGCAAAGTGCCAACCTGTAGATTTTCGCCTCTAGCTCAGCCGGCACCTAGGGAAACCTACCAAACCTGTGCATTTTTTAACATTAGAGACCTAGGGGAATCCAAGATGGGGTGACTTGTGGGGCTCTGACCAGGTTCTGTTACCCAGAATCCTTAGCAAACCTCAAAATGTGGCTAAGAAAACACATTTCCTCACATTTCGGTGACAGAAAGTTCTGGAATTTGAATCTGAGAGGAGCCACAAATTTCCTTCCACCCAGCGTTCCCCCAAGTCTCCCGATAACAATGATACCTCACTTGTGTGGGTAGGCCTAGCGCCCGCAACAGGAAATGCCCCAAAACACAACGTGGACACATTCCATTTTTTGACAGAAAACAGAGCTGTTTTTGCAAAGTGCCTACCTGTAGATTTTGGCCTCTAGCTCAGCCGGCACCTAGGTAAACCTACCAAACCTGTGCATTTTTTAAAACTAGAGACCTAGGGGAATCCAAGATGGGGTGACTTGTGGGGCTCTGACCAGGTTCTGTTACCCAGAATCCTTTGCAAACCTCAAAATGTGGCTAAAAAAACACGTTTTCTTCACATTTCGGTGACAGAAAGTTCTGGAATCTAAGAGGAGCCACAAATTTCCTTCCACCCAGCGTTCCCCCAAGTCTCCCGATAAAAATGGTACCTCACTTGTGTGGGTAGGCCTGGTGCCCGCGACAGGAATAGATCACACAACGGTCAATGTTGGTCCTTACATGAGGCAGCTGTTGACCCTGGGGTGATCCATTCCTGACGCAGGCACTAGGTGTAGGCACTCAAGTGGGGTGGTGTTTTTATCAGGACAGGTGAGGAATCACTGGGTGGTAGGAATTTTGTGGATCCCAGCATATTCCTGTAGTTTGTGTGACAGAAATGCGAGAAAAATAGAGTTTTTATTCAACATTTCAGATTTGCAGGGTATTCTGGGTAAGATAACTTTGGGGAATACATACAAGTCACACCTCTGCTGACTCCCCCGAATGTCTAGTTTCCAGAAATGTTTGGGTTTAGTGTTTTTCTCTATATGGCCGCCGAACCCAGGACCAAAAACACAGGTGCTTGCCTTACAAAACCAGTTTGTTTTGAGATGGATAATTTTGATGTCTCCACAATACGATTTGGGCGGTGGAATTTGAGGCTGAACTAAATTGGGGAGCTCCCAAGAGAGCACTCTCTCTCTCTGCTTGCCGCCGCATTCACCTGCTCTCTGGGTTGGGCTAACCCACTATTACCCAGTTGCACAGACTGCTTGTGAAGGGACAGCAGGACTGTCCTCATCACCTCCCTCATAATTTTACTGGAAGAGGAGTTATCGAATGGGACTCCTCCGACTGAAAAATCACTCCCAGAGTCTGCGCCATTGTCCTATCCATCAGATGCTGTCTCAGTATCTGATGTCTCAGTCTCTGATCCTATGTCAGAGCTGTCCTCTATAACCCGAGTGACGGCAGCAGTCATCCATCAAGATGCCATCTCTGCTATTGGCTAAACTGTTGCTCTAAAACACTAGCCTACGTAGACAGTCACAAAATCGATGGTGTGTGTGAGATACGTGCAACAGTAGAGGCCACCTTACCTGCACTTCTTCCCTCAATCAGCACGTTCTTTCAAGAAACTCAAAAAACACCTTGTCACATACCATTCGTCACAGTCTTTAGCACCTCCTGCGCCCAGTCCAACAATCATTATTGATGCTTCCACTCCCTCCTCCTCGGATTCCCTCATTACCACCCAGCAAAAGTGCCCTTCATCTCTCCATAGCCGCCCTCCACCCCGCACATACATTTCATTTGTATTATAGCGCAGGTAATGGCTGACTTTACTAATGTACTCAGCTATTTACATAAAATACAGATTTGGTCTTTGCAGTAGGCATATAAACCTTCTGCGCTTCTATATGGCACTAAAACTGCCACTAGACAAGTCTGACCCTTTTGTAGCAGAAACATAATCACAATACTTACTTGATTTTGTTATTGCTGCCTAAAAGCTACAGTTGAAAAGCGTCAGTTGAAGTATGTGTATATGTGTATCTCTATATATATATCTATCTACACAGATATATCTATATATATTTATATATACATATATCTATATATATCTATAGATCTATCTATAGATATATCCATGTAGATAGATATATCTACATAGATATATCTATATATATATATAGATCTACATAGATCTATATATATATATATTTTTTGTTGTTGTTGTTGTATGGTTTCCTTGGGGGCTAAAATGAATATTGCCCCCACAGGGGGTCGCCCTGCCCACGGGCGACCCCCTGTCCATTTATTTTTCAGTTTTTTTTTTTTTTTAAAAAGAATAATAATTTAGCACCTGGGGTGGCACCTACCTTTTTTTTTCAAAAAATATGCCCCCGGGGGGGGGGGGGCGGCCCGTTTTCCGAGGGGGCCGACCCCCCCCAAGTGAAATCCCTGGTGTCTAGTGGTGTTTCCTGGCCTCCGATCGCAGCTGTGCTGCGATCGGGGGCCAGGAAACACTTTCAGAAGGCCTCGTGAGAAAGGGGAGACTCTCCCCTTTCTTACGAGGCCTTCCTGAACGTGGGGAAGGCCGTTTGTGGACGTTTTCCCCATCGGAGCAGGAAGCAGCCGCAAGGCCGCTTCCTGCTCCGATGGGGAAATCCACATAGTTACGTCAGTGCGCCGACGTCACAAAGGGGCGGATGGGGCGCGGGGGAGACACGAAGAGCTTCCGTGTCTCCCAGGGAACAAAATTTAAAAAAAGAAAATCCGAGGATTTATTAACCCCCTCCCTGGTGTCGGCCACTGGTCGTGACCCGCACCAGGGAGGTAGTGCGGGCGTCAGCCAGTGGCCGACGCCCGCATTGAAAGGGTTAAAAACTGGATTTTATTTGTGCTCTTAGTACCTCTACTTTAATGTCATGCAGATAAGCGCTGTCATTCTGCGCTTGGTTGAAGTAAATTTCTAGTCCCTTTTCTATGTGTATGAAATGTCTTTAAAATTCTGGTCACCCTAATTTATCCTCTCCACATTCTTCCACCTCACGGGGACTCCTCTTCTGCCATAGGGCTGCCCCTCCTCCCAGCACAGCATCCTAGTGTGGGCCTCATAGCGTAAATGAAAAGGAAACTTGACCCTCTCATCTTAGATAGTATGCTAAATCACAAAAGTCCCCAAAAATTTAAAAGTCCCACGAGGTCAGGTAGCACAAATGATCCAGGTATGGAAGAAATATGTTTTGTTAATTTTTTTAAATACTTCACTTCAGGGAAAAACTCAGGTGTAGATATTGCCTTCAGTTTTGAACCTATGTCTAACCAATCAATGATTATTGTCAAGCTGGCCTGACATCTCTCCACCACTCTGATATTAACATGCCACATGCTACAGATGGGAAGAAGGATGTGGTCTTCCATCTTTTACAAATCCACCTTCTTTGCTGACTCTAGCTGTTGCAGAATCAGAAGGGTCAAACATCACCCTGCTTCTTTGGGTGCACACTAGTGTGCTTCATGAGTGCACCCCAGAAACCCACAGTGCCACCCATTCTCCCAAAGGAATTTAAGTAACAGACTGCTAACCGAAATTATCCCAGATTTGACTAAATTATGGTTGCCGCCCAACCTTTGATTTTGCTTTCCCACATATTCACAATGTTTCACCCAACACAGTTGAACATTAACAAAACAAACTTCCCTTGGTTTAACATCTTGTATTTCACTGCAAGTCAAAGTGAATGTATGTCTCCACCCTGACAATGTCTAGCTTTTCCTGCTTCTTGTTTCTTAAGTTAACTCCATGGCAATATACAAAACCAAGTCAAATAAATTACTCTGTGTCCCAGTTGTGTCTCCCCCCATCCAACACCAGAGAAAGTCCAAGAATAAAAAAAAACTTTTCTGCCAGCTGTGCTGCAACAGTTCTCTCACTAGTGACTCGCCAATGCGTGGCATGTGCTGGAGGCTTGCCCTCTATGCAGTGTGTAAAACCAAGCACACTATGCAGAGAGTTCAGGCAACCACACATTGGTTTCCAGAGGTAAAAATTAGACCACCCAAATCTCCAATTTTTAAGGTAGCTGGTCGGGCATTTAGGCTAATCCAGGAGATGTGCTCAGTATTTTCTGTACTCAGAAATCCAATCATGCACCACACACACTCAATGAATAACTCTAGACCAGAATTTATAAAAATACTTCAGACTTTTATATAATTGTGAAGACCAAAATCTTTAGAATACGTTAAGTACGTTTAAGTTATGACTTTTTGAAGTTCTAATAAAGTTAGTCTTTCTGTGCGTAATTACTCATCATAGGAATCAATAGGCAGTCACTTTTAAAAATCACACAGTTGTGTTACAAGTCTCTTCTTTTGCAGGATGGTCGCAGTAATTGGTGGGCATCTTGTGCCATCTGGAGAGCCTTGGGCCCTGTTCCGGTGGGAGCAGCGTTGGAAAGGTTCTTGGCACAGGCACAGGGCCACCTGGATGGGCCACTTGGAAAAGGAGCTGGTTTGCAGATTTAAAGTTGGTGGTTGGGTTTCCCCTTGGGCTGATGAGGTTGCAAGGGGTTGGGGACCCAGGGCACAAAGCAGATCCCACAATGCTAGGCCCAGGGCGGCCATGTGCAGGGCGAGTTGGAGGTCCAGGTGCTGTGCGCAACAGAGTCCTTTGGAGCTAGAGGTGAGTCATTTTGAGGGCTGCTTAAAGGACAACGGGGCACTCTGGTCAGAGGTCTGGAGTGTTCCTGAAGTCCCTCGACTGGGGCTTCCTCCTGATCCATTTTCAGCTCAGGGGAGCTGGTTTTCTGGTTGTCCGATGTCAGCTGACCAGTACCTAGGTTATTGCTGTAACTCAGCCACTAGAGGGTGCAGCGCCATTAAACTTGGCACAGTTGTAAATCACATCCAATGGTTGTCGGTGTGTCGTTGGGTCCAGCTGTGACTTGCGGTTGCGGAGATATCGGTGATTCAGTGAAGTGACCCTCACTGGTTTGTTGGTCCTTTGCAGGTTTTTTTTATTTTCTTGAGTGGTGCCTCCACTCAGGAGGGAGATCTGGGGTGATCCCTGAAGCCTGGAGGTCCCCTGGGTTTCTTGGGATTTGTCCAACATCCAGCTCCTCCGCAGCTGCGATTTTTAGGTCGTGGGTGCAGCAGGCAGGGTTTGGCACCTTTTCTTGTGCAGCAGGTCCTCAGTTCTCATGCTGTGGTCTTCTTTTGGTGCTGGTCTTCCTTTGGTGCTGGTCTTCCATTCCTCTTCAAATCCTTTTCAAATTTAAATTCTTGGTCTAGGGGAGCCCACTAAATACTGAATTTAGTGGGCGTTTTAGGAGGAACCTGGTAGTGTCCAATGGGACACTTACCCTTGTGTGGCTACACCCACTAAAACGACAACATCCTGTGGGAAGGGTCACTTCCCTAAACCTGATTGGCTATTTTCCTCCATTCCAAGATGGATAAAAATGAAATGAAGGGTCCACTTCACCTGCAAGCCCCTTAGGGGTGGTGTAGGCTAGGTGAGGCCCCTCCTCCTACCCTTTGTGTGGTTTCCCGCCTTTGCTCCCTCCAAGAGTGGGGGTTTGCGAAGGGGTAGACCATCTGCTGCTAGCAGCAGGCCTGGGGGTTAAGTTTCAAGGGCGGTAGCCCTTTGAAGCTCACTACCAGGGCAGTGCACATTCCTGAGGGAGGGGGAGTTAGCTCCTCCACCCAGAAAGGGCTTTGTTTCACAAACCAGAGAGATAGGGCTCTCCCCCAGGGTTTGTGTATTGCTGTCTGGATGTGGCCAACTTGCAGGAGCCAGTCAGCAACCATGCCAGGATAGTTAGGGGGCACATCTAAGGTGACCCCTGGGTACATTTTATAATAAATCCAGTACTGGTACCAGTTTATATTTATCATTGTGAGTTGTTTGATACCAAACAACCTAGGGTTCAGAGTAGCCATTATGTAGCTGGGAAACTTGTATTGACCAGTGTCCAGTACATATATTAAAATGGCTGCTCTGTTCACTCACTATGTCCCAGGTCTGGCAAGGACACAGTGGGGGCATATTGCTCATGCAATTATGCCCTCACATATAGTGTGGTGCACCCTGCCTTAGGGCTGGAAGGCCTGCTAGAAGGGTGACTTACCCATAGCATATGCAGTTTAGGGTGGATAGGGCACACAGGGAGTGTGCCATGTCGAGTTTGTATTTCAGGTTTGCACCAAGACACTCAGCCTGCTATGGCAGTGCTGGGTGAACCTGGATGCATAGTTCTTGAGGTTGGAAAAATCAGTGCTGCTGCCCTCAGGGGCTTACCCATAGTACCTCATGCCATGGATACCTAAGTACCTTTTTCTAGGGACTTATAGTAGTAGCTAAAGGTGTATCCAATCACTTTTACCATGTTTTAGGGAAAGAACACTGACACTGGGAACCTGGTTAGCAGGATCCCAGTACACTCCAGTCCAAATTGCATTCAGAAACCAGGCAAAAAGTGTAGGGGGTACTGCAACAAGGAGCCAGTCTCTCTGAGAATGGTCTTCCCAAAATTGTTGATCAACATGACATTTGGTCATGATAACGCAACAGGATTTGATACTGTAACATCACAGGATCTGGCACACCCTATTCATCCAAAACAGTTCTACATTAGTGCAATCTGTTTAGGTACATATTCAACAGAAAAAGAAAAGTACATCTATGAAAACCAAGGGACCAATGGCTTTTTCCAATCCCCCCCAGGGGTCTCAAGTCTTTTGTCATGCTTTGTTTGATAACCTCCTGCTCCCACTAAGAACCAAGGGCCAGATGTAGCAACCCTTTTGCGAGTCGCAAACGGCGAAATTCGCCGTTTGCGACTCGCAAACGTGGGTTTGCAATGCACAAATGCATATTGCGAGTCGTTACCGACTCGCAATATGCATTTGCGACTCGCAAATAGGAAGGGGTTTTTCCTTCCTATTTGCGAGTCGGAGTGGTATGAAACTCCATTTGCGACCGCGTACGCGGTCGCAAATAGAGTCGCAGTTACCATCCACTTGAAGTGGATGGTAACCCACTCGCAAACGGGAAGGGGTCCCCATGGGACCCCTTCCCCTTTGTGAATGGACCCCAAATTATTTTTTCAGGGCAGGGAGTGGTCCAAGGGACCACTTCCTGCCCTGAAAAAACCGAAACAAAAGGTTTAGGATTTTTTTGAAATGCAGCTCGTTTTCCCTTAGGGAAAACGGGCTACATTTAAAAAACAAAAAAAATGCTTTATTGAAAAGGCAGGTCGCTAACATGGAGGCCTGCTGACGTCAGCAGGCCTCCATGTTAGCGAGTGCCTATACTCGCAATGGGGCCGCAATTTGCGACCCACCTCATGAATATTCATGAGGTGGGTCATTGCGACCCCATTGCGAGTTGCAGACGTTGTCTGAGACACCGTACTGCATAGCAATTTGCGACTTGCAAATTGCGAGTCGCAAGGACTCGCAATTTGCAAGTCGCAAATTGCTTTTTTGCTACATCTGGCCCCAAGCTCTTTCCCAGGAAACAAACCCTCAGCCAATTAACCTGTAATACCCAGACACTGCTCGTGTGGAGGAAATTGGGAATATCCCACTGGCCTAGCTCACAGTATCTTTCTCTCCTCACAAGCTTAGGAGTAATACAAATCAGAGAACCTCAATGAGGAATTACTGCTTGAAGCAGAGAAAGCACATCTTCTACTGTCCTCCACAGGTCAAAAGTCCAAGCTTTCACAGTAGCGGGTGAGAAGCTGTAAATGATGCAACGCAGCCACCAAATGTGGGTAAATTGGGATGCATGGCCATGGGCATAGCTTCCATTGGTGCAGCAGGTGCAGTGGTACTGGGGCCCATTGAACCTAATAATTGCTGTATTTTACTACCCTAATAGCAGTCAAAGGGACTATTTTCCTTGCTGGCACCAGAGCCGATGGCATCCTTGGTACGCTTCTGTCTCCTTCTGCACAGGAGGAAGAGTCCTTCTACACTGATGTGCCACCAGGCAAAGAAAATGCATGTAGATCACTAGATGTGCAGTAAATTGCAGTGGCATGCTCACCATTGTCATCTTTTTGACCTTAAATAAAACTGTAACTTAGGATATCCCTTGTACTGAGATGTATCATGGGGCATGCATTAAAAGCCCTTCATCATGACAAGCCCAACCAAACCTATGTGCTCTATCTTATATTTATGTCTATTTGTTTTGCAATTACTCTAAAGTGCAGACGTGATATGAAGAGCCTGAAGGATATTGCAACTCTGAGTTCTGCTACCCTTTGCTCGAATTACAGATCTTCAAAGAAAATACATTACATTTGTTTCCTATACTTGATATTTTCAATATCCTTCTGAAAGATCACAATCATGCGCATCTCACAACTTTGACCCCTACATTTCTACACATTACTGTATTGCTTCACAGTTTTGGGGGCTGAAGGGAACAGCTATGATCACTGGTACTCTTAAAGCTTAATGTATTCCTTGCTGGTCGTTTTCGTGTGCATTCACCTTTACATATAACACATTTGTTTTACAACAGGAGATGAGTGATCTCTATGTGTTAGAATAATGACACAACACTGGTCCTGGAGTAAAGTGGAAATGACAAGAGTTGATAATATTGCAGCAAAAGAAGGAGTTAGCAGTAGGAGGGGGGGGGGTCCACATTTTGAATGTTAAAAAGCACAGGAGCATCAGCCTGAAAGTGACGTCTGGGGATCTCAGATAAAGTGGACAGTGGACCAAGATGGTCAGGGGGAAGAGCAGGGGCGCACATTATGTCCTATTACTGAAGATCCATCCAAACAGAGCCATACCACTAGAAGCTGCTAAATGCTGCTTCTGCTGCGCTTTGATTTTCCCTGCACAATTCTTTTAGATCTGGCCAAGAGACAGCCTTTGTCTTAAGATCCCCATGTTGCACAAATATCATAAATAAAAATATTACATATATACATATAGAGGGATTTGGGGTCAGCAATCTTCCATCAACAGATCATTTCAGCTGTCATTCACATTTTGCTTATGCTCACTAAAGCATTCTATATGGGGCATGTTACATTGGTGGCATGTTTTTTTTTTTCCTTCTTTTTATTTTGTGACATATACTAGCATAAATATATATAATGGAGCTAGATCTCAGTGTTTGTTTTGTTAATGTTTTTGTATAGTTTCAACTCACAGGCAGCTTTATGTACAATACTCCCTACAGTGAGCTTTGGGTCAGCCCTGGTTCATTATGGATGGCTTTCTTGACTATCTCAGTCCCTCATTGGATGTCTTTTTTCTTTGTTGTGTTTTTCCCACCCATGGATCATTTCTTGTTTGCCCCTGTTGTAATTGCCTGTGTTGAATCCTTCCACTGCCTACACCATGGAAGTACATTTTTGTTTTAATTTAATGTTTGATTTAGCACTCCATGGGAGTGCATGTCCTCTGCTTGATTAGCAGTGAGTGTGAACATGCTCTAGCTCCCTCACTCTTCACCTTCAAACATCTCATTGTCCATTCCCTATTTCTTCCAGTACTCTGGTGTGGCAAGCCAGGTGATGGATGGCAGGCTTGGTCATACCCTGGGGGCTATACCACACCCTGAACCTCCCCTACTTTAATGCTCCTCTTTCCCTCATCTTCTTTCCCTCCTGATGCTTCTCTCTCGCTCAGTTTTGCTGCAGTTATTAATTTTGACAATGACAGACACTTATACTTTGTGTCACATTGGCAAAGTCAATATCTGTGTCCAGCCATCTTGAAAGTACTTTTTATTTTTTATACTTTCAAGATGGCCTCCAGGTTGTATGCTGTAACCTGATGACACAACCTGCTGTCCATCTTGAAAATACAGAAAACAATGTTTTATACTTTCAAGATGGCCTCCATGTTGCCTATACTAATAAAATGGTGCATCACCACTACTGACTTTGCCAATGCCAGTGCATTTAAAAAATACCTGACACTGGGAAAAATCCAATTGTGCTAATCACAGAGCATTGGTGCAGCAAGACAAATTGACTTTTTAAATGCTTTTTGAACAAAGTCGTCAAAGGATACTTAAGAAGTAATAATCAATAAACATGGCCAACAGCTGAGTGGTTTGTTAATTCCACCAGAACCATGAGGGTGTTATTGGATCACAATAGATGTTGGACATCATGTATTTTTGTTACCAGTTGGCAAGTTGAATAACATATGCATCCAAGAGTCATGTTTTATATCACTTGATTTCGATTGGTTTGATAGGACAGGAAAAACATCCATACTTTAAAAAAAAGAAAATGTTTATAGGAAGCTGAAGAATAGTAAAATATGACAATCTTTAAGTGAAAAGGTGGAGCTTTAGAAAGCTTTTTACAAGCATGTTTTGTCTGAACTCTAGTTTTGAAAAGTCCTCTTGGCAAACAGTGTTTGTGTTTTGTACTTGTTGGTAAATTATTAATTAAACAAAAAGGGCTCTATAGAGTTGTGACCAGGTGAATACTCATGCACTTCAATGGTGGAAATGGAGGGGAAGATTTATAATTGTTTAGCGAGGCCCTTCTGTCATGCAAGGTGATATAGGGTGACGCAAACCTAGAATCATATTCACAAAGCCACACAAGACCACTCTTCGTGGGTTGGTAAATCTGGTGTAACACAATGAAGGGCATGTCGCTGACGTGCCTTACACTGCGTGGTGGGGCCGTTACATAGGTGTGTGTGTGACCAGGCATTCACTCATTTATTTTGACGCATTCCCAGATCTACCAACAGTGATGTACCTGGGAATGCAGCAGAATTGTACCCCTTCCCACCAGAGGGACAAGAAGAAGAAATATCTTTATTTCGCCTTATTGTTTACTCTTTCTAAGTGTGCTGCATTCTGCAGCACACTTAGAAAGAGGAAAATGCCTCTAAGTTTTGTTTTCATGCAGGAAGGTGTTCCTGCATGAATCCTGCCTGCAACCTGGGCTGTCCTGCACCATGACCCAAGGGTGCCTGCGTTGACAAGCGTTGACAAGGGTGCCTGCGTTGGCGCTAGGCTGCACTGAGTGCACCAGCATAAGGAGAGGACAGGAATGCACCATATGATGTTAAATACGGCACAGTCCTGCCCTTTCCGTTTCACGCAGCGCAGCATGTTGGCTTGCTGCGTTGCATGAAAAAATGATCATGATTCACCCTCAGGAAAGTAACAGCAAAACAACCCAGTTATGCGTTGCGATGTAACAAAAATATAAGCCTGAAATGATAGATTTCAGCCATTTCAGTATAACATTCCTTTTTGAGGGATATCTTTTTTTTTTTATAAAAGTTTACAAAAAATACAAATAATGTATTTTTTGTGTGTTTAGTTGCATGCGTTTAGATCAAGCAGGTGAATAAAAGTAGATAATAATATCACTTACCACTGCTTCAAGAGACAATTGAGGGGTGCACTATATTTAGTACAACTATACCACCTGTTTGAAAATGATTAACTCTAAATAAAGGCGTCCAAACAGAATTGGCAAAATAGCAGAGCGCGCGCACGGCCACGCGCCAGGTTGGTATAAACATAAGAATTGTTCTGCAGCTTACAAGCGAGACTAATGGCCTTGCCAAGGCTTGGTAATCAATATCTGAATAAATGCGAAGTATAGTAGATTGTAAAAAAGGGGATTGTGTATTGGATGTGCCAGCCGAGGCCATAACGCGAGACTCGTCGCCATTTAATGGCTATCTAACTCCCATCACCTTTGTCTGGCGGCCACTTGAGACGGATAAGGAGCTCTAAGCAGAGATTCCAGGAGGCGCGTGATGAGGTTTATGGATTGCGCCAATTACCTGCCGCTCTTTCACCGAGGTAGCTTGCATTTGTTTTGAGGGAATTTACGTGTAATAGAGAGTATTGGGTGGACGGATGCTGTCTCAGGCCTTTTACTCTTGCAGAAAGACTAAATAGGCCATTTTATTGGACAAGGACATGTACCGGGCATTATGTGTGCCTCTGACTGTGTGCCTCTGTTCAGAAGTCTGTGTTCATACTCTGAGGGATTCACGCTAGCAACAAAATGCAATTTCTGGATGCAAATGCAAGTCTCCATAATCTCTGAAACAGGGCATGAAGCTAGAAATCCAGGAGGGAAATTTAGAGGTGGAACACATTTGTGTAAGGCAGACATCTATAGAACTTTGTTAGTACAGCAGGCAGTAGGATTATATATATTAATATTATTGATTTGAACAGTATCAGAGGAATTGATGCCAAAGGGGTCGAATTATTTTTCAACATATGAATTACACGTAACTTGAAATTGGGAATTTAGTATTTTCCAGCCTGGTTCATAGAATCGGCATCAATGTAATATCTGAAGAACAGCGTGCAGGCATGAAGGACAGTGATGTAGTCTAACTTTTAGTAGAGCTTCAAGTAACAAAGGTCATCACAATGTCACTGTTTATGGTTTATGTTAATCTCAGTATTAATAGCTAAACCCTTGAAGATGCACTGACATGTAATTTAAATGTGGGCTTGCTTGTATTTTAGAGTTCCTCTTAGGTGGTACTTGGATTAAGTTACATGTTTGAGAGATAAAACTGATGTTATAATGTAATTTGGACTTTAGATTACCAGTGCATATAGAAACAATATTGTATTTTTAGTGATTAATTAATTTAAAATAGGTGCAAAAATTAGAGAAATGCACTTCTCTATTGCACTTAATGAAATGCGTTAACAAAGATTTTCCGTTTCAAATAAAATGTATTACTCATGTTAATAAAGTAATAATGCTGAATTTATAAGTTGCATATTACAAGTGTTTTAGTAAAACATATTAAGTAAATGCATTATAATAATTTCCTTTTGTTAGCATGAGTGAGACTTGTTGAAGTTTGTATTTCATGATCGTGTTAGAAATGCTGATTTGTTTTCTAAAGTGAATTTTCCGTTAGATTGTTTTCCCATGAGAAGGGTAGAAGTTAGTAATATGCTCTGTTGTTCGAGCTTAGAGAGAATGTAGCGTAGAGGCCTTGAAGGGAGAACATTGTGGACCACTGACTGACATTGGATACAATAGTTTAAAAGTTGTGTGGAGTCTCATGGATGGAAGATTTTCGAATGGAAGGCTTGAGAAGGAATGCACGTTTCAATTTAGTCATGTGATCGATTATCATTGGATGATGTCCCTTCAACGTGACATGGACTGATACCTTTGACAAATTAGAATGTTCTGTGAGTTTTGATATGATAGTGCTCAATTAGCCTTTAAACAGTTCCCGTCAGTTCTCAGAGTTCCCAGAGGCTGTCTTGATGCTTGCAGATAGTTTGCTGATAAAGAGTCCCTGAATGCTGAACCCTTAGGAGAGGTATCTTCCTCTCTGCTTTTTCCCCCTTCATATGCCCCTTTAGTTATAGAAATATTTAGCTAATCCCTTTTAGAAGACCCTTGACTGTGCTTCTCATATGCTGATGCTTTCCCTTATTACCTATCGTTTGCCTATCTTAGTTAGTAGCCTACAGTCTGAGATTATCTTTTTGTGTACATGTTTCTCCCCACACAAGTATTTCCCCAATTTGGTTAGTTGTAGGGTTGACCTGTGCCAGGCCCAAAAATTATTGACTCTGCTAATTGGAATTGAACGATAATTGATGAATCTGAGCAGACTTATTTCTGTATCTCACATATTCTCATTCATGATATGTATTATTGTTCTTGAAAGCTTAGTTTGGTTAATGTTAATTTGCTAGAACTTTATTTATTGCCTTGAGGAACCCTTGGTGATTATGTATCTCTATAATTTGGAATTATGAATAATCAATATGACCTTAAGCTTGTGTTTGAAATGAATCCCTTATCTTTATTTTTGACTGCAGTTTGCATCTATGGCCACATTGGCCAGGGTGTTTAAATTAATTTGGTTTGTACTGGAATTTTGTTGATGGTTTTAACACACTACTTACTGAGTCCAATGATCCATCAACCTCAAAGAGCATTGATTCCTGCAAAGGATGAAAACGCCACAACAATGGATATAGATTAGGGTGAATGTATATGAAAACATAGACTGCTAACATACATTTTGTAAAAACATAAACTACTAACCTCACAGCATTCTCACCCTACTCTTGGTTTACCATTTTACCCCTGTTCTCTCCATGCCATGCCCCCTCATACTCAGGCGCACTGTTGGCCACTATCAGGTTCATTTTTGGGGTGTTGTGCACAACCCAGCCTGTAATTTAGTTAGTTTACTCTTCTGTTGGACCTGGTCCTTTTTTGCAGGGTCTCCCCCAGATGTTTGCCTTCAGTTGTTGAACCAAGTTGTATTGGCATTAGGACTGGACTCTGTGTACTTTTTCACTGCTAATCAGTGGTACATTGCTTGCGCTCTCACCCAAAAATGTGGAACAATTAGAATCTACCAGACTTGCACATTTATTTACTAGGAAGCTCGTAGTGAATGGTACTACGTGTACCCAGGGACTACAAAGTAAATGCCACTAGTGGGCCTGCAGTACTCATTGTGCCACCGACTAAGTCGCATTTTAAAACATGTTGCAGTCCTACCACTGCAGCCTGTAGTCCAGTTGTAACTGTGATTTGGACCTGGCAAAATAAACTTTTGGTTCATAGGGCAGAATGGAATTGTGTTTTAAAAGTAGGACATGTGAACATAAGTTTTACATGTCTTGGCAGTGAACATTTCTAAAGTCCATTTTCACTGTTGTAAGGCCTATATTTCCCATTGACTTACACTCAGTGCCTTATTACATTTATTAAGTGCTAACTTTAGATTAGGAACAGATAGAGGTGTGTTGTTTATACTCAAATTAATTGGAATTTACATAATCTTTGATGGTAAAGTCAGATCTTAAGTTAGAAACTGGAAAATGAAACTTTTAGAAAGTTAGCATTTTTTTGCCCTAACCATTTGTGCCTTCTGCCTTGGGCCACATGACTGTTAGTGGCTCTACTTTTGGGGTTTGTGTATTGCTCCCAGACAGTAACACAAAGGGGACTTAAGTGTGGACAGGATGGGCCATGTTGTCAAGATAACTGGGAGGGGCTGCACCCAGCCCTACTTACACTTCGAAGGGCTTTGCCTCCTACACGCACAAAGAAATCTGACACCTGGCTTGCCCTGCCTTTTGTCACTTCGGACTGTTTGAAGACACCTTTACAAGGGAAAAGGAAGAACGTTTCAATTCCAAATGTGGGGGTAGGAGTGCCACCCCGACACACACAGGTTGGAACTAGGTATAAATATTGGACCTCTAGAGCCACTTTTCAGAACACTCCTGGACCTGTGGGAGTTACAGAAGAAGGACTTCCCTGCTGCAAGAGGACTGCCCTGCTGCTTGAAGGACTACTTTGCTGGCTGAGAAGGAAGACTGGACCTGTTTGCATTCACTCCAATGGTAAGTTGGCTGACCTGTGTGTTTTACAGGACACAACAAGCGTCAGAGGCCTCCCTGAAAATGGCCAACTAACCTGCTGCAACTGGACCTGCCTTCAACTGTAACTAGACCTACCAGAGCCCTGCTGGCCTCTGATGAAGTGAGTACCTGATCCCCAGGAGTTGTCTGGCTCCAGTGTTGGCATCAGAGTTAACTCCTCCTTAAAAAGGTGAAAATCCTATCCTGAAGTTAGGGCTCCTAGTGATTGCAAACAGGCCCGTTCACACCAATTCTCTGCTGTCTGCAGCACCACCAACACAAAGCTCTCGTGAGAGCAACTCCTCACCTCGACAACGACCACCAGTGATGACTGACAACGCGAGACCCGGACATTCACTACATTAATCTTGCTATGAAGAACCAAAAGTGGATATACTTCTTTTTTAAAGTTTCACACAGATTCATCAAACACCACCAATGTCATTAGGAAAACAAAAAAGGTATATTCAAATGGGAAGTCTGACTTAACCATACATGCAGAGATGTTATTGCTGCCTCTGTAATAGATGAATTAACTATTTAAACCATATTTTGTAATTTTTATGTGTGTACAAGTATGACAAGGCCAAGCCTAGCCATGTTCAGATGGAAAAGTGTCTCTTAAAACCTAGGGCCTGATTTAGAGTTTGGCGGAGGGGTTACTTTGTCACAATGGTGAAGGATATCCCGTCCGCTGGAATATAAATACCTTTATATGCTGCGGGATTTATATTTTGGCGAACAGGATATCTGTCACCGTTGTGATGGAGTAACTCTAAAGCAGGCCCTTAGTCATTCATATGTGTCAGCCCAGTAAGAGCATGGTTGAGAGCTCTGATCTGGGTAAATATACTTTTGATTCATGAACTGTTAGTTGTGGAAGTTATGAGGACAGACCTTTAGCTCTGTGGAAGAAGAGGCTAAGAGATGGGGTTCCCTACAGCCAGAAGTCTGTTTATTTCGCAAGCAATGCATTCACTACAGAAAATGGACATGATGACAGTCATTAGTAAACAACAGGCTCTGTTGCAGGGCATTATTGTTGCACGTGATAAAAGCACACAAGTGTTCAACCTCAGTGCCTAAATGATTTGTGTAGTCACAGCTGTCAATAGTAGCATTGTCCCTCCCTTTCTCCACACCGTATCGCTAGCCCCTCCCCCTCTTTTATACCCTGCCTCTGCCTGATTTTCCACTCCTGACCTCACAATTACTGCATATGTGTGTCATATTTTGACCTAGCAAGGGAAATGCAAACCCTATGATATTTTGTGAGGCAACTCTTGTACACACTCAAAAAACGTACTGGGACAGCAACCTCACTACAGAACCTCAAGCTGTCTGTATGCTATTCAATAAATAAGCATTGAAAGTATTGATCAGCAACTTACCTGTGATGGCTGCTACATGCCCCTCAGGGAATCTTCCTACTGATAATGCTTGCAGGAGAGGACTGTCCCCCTCCATCATGCATATGACACACACTCTAAGCTTAAAGCAAGTGTCTCATTTTTGTGTGGCTGAAGCTGACATGACCTGGGTTTATTAATAATGGTTTCACTTCCAAAGCATGTCTTCTCTTCTAGGCCAGGCCCCAGACTTGCTTTCCTTTTAAACAGTTGCTAGTAAGATGATGTTATCAGACAAGTAGTTCCCTTATCACATGCCCCAGATATCAACCATAACTTGGGCCCCTTCAATCGAGTTATGCTTTAGGAACTGGGGTGTGTTACAAAGTGTGTTCGACTCATTTAATTCCTCTGGTTACTTCCTTTTGACTACACAGTTATGGATTTTTCACTGTGAGTGAGCCTCACTACTTGATTCTCACTCACTGCATATTCTGTGGAAATGGATTGAGAGTGTCAACTTCTAGTGTCTGCCTTTTAAGATAAGGTCCACTGCTCTGCAGCTAAGGCAAAAGGCTCCATGCTGAAACACATGTACACATGCTTGTGCTCATATGTGCGGGTTGTGCATGTGAAACAACTCTCTTGCTCACCCTGGTATGTGCACACCCGTAAACTGTTGCAGATGGGACCCCTAAAGTACTGCTGGTGATCTGGGGTAGGCCTTATACTGTAAATGAGCATCCATAGTGTAGGTCTGTAGTGCTTACTGAAGGCCGGTGGTGCTTAACTGAATTACACATTATAGATGAAATCTTCACCCAAGTACAATTATGCCCCCACATGGGCCTGCAGATTCCAGTGATGTATTATTCTTAGGCTAAACATGCATCCCAAGTAGAGATGCACAGTCACTTTTGTCAAAACTATAGTACTTATGACACTATAGGGTATGTTATATTTCCCTGCCTCAGCTATAATCAGATTCTAGGCATTTGTAACCCCTTCTGAGCAAACTCAATTTCTTTGCTGGCCAAGAGGAGGATCAAATGCCTCCCTGGACAATAGAGCCATTAACAGTATCTGACCCAGTGTCTGTGAAAGGAAAGTGTGGGGAGGAAATCTGCATGTGTTAATTAATTCCTCACAGTGCACCTGGGCTGGGAAAGCTCAAGCCCACAGAACCAATTGAGAAAGGCCAGGCCCCTGGAGCTGAAGACAGAAGGGGCTCCCCTTTGAAGGTTTTGGAGGGCAGTGATCAGGCGGCTGTGACAGTTTGGGTAAGAGTTGAGGCTCCCAGTGAAGATATTTCCATAGACCACATGGAGTTTCCATCTTAAAATGTCTCAGGAAGCTGTTTAGGAGTGTCGGACCGGGTGGAGTGATGATGAGGCACTCTTGGACTGGGCAGAGGTGCCAACCTTCCAGAACGTTTCATCCCCACTTAAAAACCCTGCAGAAGGGAGAGACACTTGAGAAGACATGGAACCAGGTAATGATGACAGAAAAAGAATGCCCAGCTAGAAGGAGAAGCCACCTGTTGCAATTGCATGGATAGATTGGAGGACTTTAACTCCAGCTGCCCCAGGACTAGGATGGGTCTCTCCACTGCCAGTGGTGCAGACTGCCTTATGCATCATGAGAAACAGTTGAGGAGATGGACCTACTGGGGGACTCTCGCTGGTTACCTTGGGATGCCTGCACGCTGGCTCTTGACTCTGCTGCCACAAAGGCCCCTTTCAACTAGCCAGGAGGCTGTGGGACCTGGCAGTGTGGCAATAAGGGTGTTCAGCTTGCAGGCCGTGGAAGGACTGTGGAAGATTATCACCAAACAGGAGAGAACATCAGAAGCCCAAGCAGAATACAGGTTCTAAAACAGGGGTCCTAAGAATTCAGCTCCACAACAAAAGCACATTTAGAGGCAGGCAGAGAAAATGTTCCTCTGATCTAGAGCTGGTCCCCAAAAGCAAAACGACACCTTTTTTCCGTAAATTGTCCCTATGAGAATGGAGATATCACTTGGGAAGCATAGAGCCCCGGGGTCCTAGCTAGAAATTGAGCACAAAGTGCATCAACTGAAATCCTAAAGTACCCCTAGGGATTTGGTATAAACTTTATTACACATTTTTTACGGGCCTAGGAGCCCATCCTCCGGGGTCTGACTCAGAGAGAAGTATCCATGGGACCCCATTTGCCAGGGGAAAAGAACCAGTACAAGGAGGTTTCAGGGGCAGAATGGAGCCTTGGGAGCGTGACGTGCTTCTCCTTCCTCTTGTACCCATGTCTGGAGGGGGTAAGTGCATTTATCAGATGTTCCCCGTTGGTGCTCCCTCTGGGTATTGACGAAGAAAAGTGCTGGCTCAAGCACTGGTTTCCCAGAAGCTGTGCACTGAAGCAGTGAACTGGCAAGGCCATGCAGGGGGACAGAGGCTCCACTGCGGAGTAAGCTCAAATGCATTTGGGTACCATGGCTGGAACCAGGGCACTCATCCTTAAAATCAAAACATGGCACAGGTTTGCCACAAGAAAAAGAGCATTTTGAAAAAAGCTGATGCAGGCAGTGCTTAATTTGTAAATAAAAAGGTGCTGTTGCCCAAAGCCCTCCTCTAAAACACGCGGCTGCTGCAATTAAATGTGTGAACACGGAAATACCGAGGCAGCGTAATCCTGAAGCCATCTCGGTCCTCTTCAATCCGTATACAGCCACTCTCTGCCCCTTCAGCTCACTCTTGCAGCTTTCTAATTTCTCCCTTTGTGATGCTTTTTCGTTTTTCCCTTCCTCCGTCTTTCCCATATGTGTCTTTTGCTCGCAGCAAATGCTTGAGGCAGAAGAATAAGCCCCGCCCCTCAAAAATAAGTGCTGGTGCTCAGCACCGGAAACAACATGCACAAATTAAGCACTGGATGCAGGTAATCAAATGTTCATAGCCTTGGGCATCGGAGTGGCCCATAAACCCCAGAGAGGGCATGAAAAAGTGCTACATTGAGGTACTTGGCTCCTAGTAAAGGGACTTATAACTTGTGAAAGATTCACATTCTTTGAACTAATCACCCATTTTCTTATACAATGCATTTTACTTTTCACATCCAATTCATTTTGTGTGGCTTATGCAAATGAAGTGATAGGAGATGCTCACAATGCAAATAACAATCCTGATGTTTTTCGATCTCAAGGAAGAGGCACCTCTGGGAGAACAGGAGCCAGAGGTGATGAGCCCCCTTGTCCTTCTAGGAGCTTTGCGATGGTGCTGCTACTGTGCTGGGGCTTGATTTCTGCGCTCAACAAGAAAAGTGTGATAAGTGGCTACTGAAGCAAACTGATGGCTACTGAAAATTGCCTAATTCTGTGACTGATGGTCGAATATCACAGAAATAAGAAATCCTCTCACCGGCTAGTGTCCCCAGTTCATGCAGGGACACTCAACGTTTGAAGCACCATATTAATACTTTGGGAGCTGCTATTTTTTTCACACGGGGAGTTGCTTAAAGCTATTTGCATCAAAAAGAAATCAGCAGCGTCAGAGAAGAAATTAAAGAACTGAGTGCTCACGGGGTAAACATGGGGATTTGAATCACACTCTAGCAGTCATCTGCTTATCCAAATTGGCCCTCTGAGCTATCTCATTTTTAAAATTCGGAAACAGAGCGGCAGCGGCGCGAGAAGCCCTCAGACTTCTTACTTTGTCGACTGCTTAAAAATTATTGCACCGTGATGTAAATAAATGGTAAGTCTCCTGGCTCATTATAGCGCCTACAACTTTTTTCATCCTAGCGCATTGAGCAAACAATACGTTTGAAGTTCCTGGCAGTCAGACAGAGGACATATGCAGTCTATGCCACGTGAAATTAAAAGCAGCAGGAATTACAAATAAATGTCTAATAGAAAAGTCCTGGGGTGGAAAAGACATTCCGGAAGATGGTGCACAAGTTAGTTTTTATCAGTTGTTTTTGACTGTTAACATAGAGTGAGAGAAGCAGGGAAAGAGATATATATAGAAATGGAGAGATTTGGGGCTGGATGTACAAACATTGGTAATAGTGATTACCAAATAGTGATTTTTAGGTAATCGCTATTTGGTAATCTCTATTGCCAATGTACAAAAGTGATATCTAGCACATTTAGCTATTTGCAGTGGGTCACAAATAGACCTATCTCATGAATATTAATAAAATAGGTTGCTAGTTGTGACCCACTAGGATCTGCTGCCATCACAGCGATGGTGGCTTGCTGGGGTCAGCAGACCACCATGTCTGTGGTTGCTTTTAAATAAAGCAATCATATTTTTTTAACAGTAGGCAGTTTTCCTTAAAGGAAAACGGTATGTGATTAAAAATAAAGCATGAACAGTTTAATTTTAATTTTTTTAAGAGTAGGCAGTGGTCCATGGAACCACTGCCTACAATTATCAAATATTTATTCAACCATTCTGAACGGGGATCCCAACTGAACCCTTTTCCATTTGCAAATGGGTTACCACCAACTTTGAGTTGGCGGTAAAATGAGAATGTTTTGCGACCACATGTTGGTAACCAAAACATTTGTAAATACCAATGTGAAGCGGTATTTGGAAAGAAGGCCCCAAACAAGCCCCTTCCAAATACCGAATCGCAAACCCAAATTGCAATTCGGCAACAGGTTACTGAATTTCAATTTGGGATTCACACATAAAAAAAGGCATTTTTCCATTCGCGAATGGCCTGTTTCTGCAAATTTGGCCGTTTGCGAACACAAACTTGCTTTGTACATCTAGCCCTAAGAGTGACAGAAAGAGATAAAAAGAGAGAGAGAGAGAGAGATGAAATCGGAGACATATAGACAGGGTGAGAAAGAGAGTGAAGAGACATGGCATGGATTGCGCTCATGGCAATCACAACCCCTTTGTAAAAATGAAGTTCAGTAGTAACTTGCTGGTGCATTGCCAACACATGGAGATACGACAAGTGGGAATTGGGCATTGATTATGGTATGAGAACTGGAGTTGACCATCCCAGCAATATCTCAGCGCCTCAGTTTTCAGTGGTGGGGACTATATTAACTAATCCTCCCCACCCAGGCATGGCCATGAACAAGCCAAGATGTGCTGGGAACCCAAGAAACAGGGGAAGTCCGGTGGATGATGGTTGCTGGGTTGCACTGATCGAACTCTGGGACTAATGATTGTCGAGGATAGGCCATTGCCTGACCATTTAAGTCAACCTTTAATCCTAATGATGAGTAGGTGGTAAAAAACAATTCCAATTACGAGCAGCTGCATGTTGAAGGTCCCAAAGCCACTGGAGCTGAGCTGGCAGGACATTGAGATCTTCAGGTTCTCAGGAGCCCTCAGCCCCAGGATAATGTGAGGAGGATGACATATTGTTTGTCGATTCATGCGGGTTTCTCCCTGCTGAAGGGATGCAGCAGATACTGCTGAAAAAAGAGATGGTCTACTGAGGGGATAGAAGCTCAGTGTGTTCCCATAGTCATTTCCCTAGTGACACTTATTGCTATCCGCATGCGGATGGACAGTGGATCTGGACCTTTTATCTACAGTGAGTGAAGTGGATCACCATAAGGATCAAGAGGTGCTGATACTGGTACAACGAGAATCACGCGTCACTCATCTGGAGGGCACTCCCACATTCATGGATATGAGGCACTGAATATCAAGACAGTCAACACCAACATCCGGCAGGGTGGGGATAGCATGCTTTCAATGAGGCACATCATTACCTCTTCACCTCCGAACCTCATCCTCACTGCTGGATTTCAGGAAAAGGCTCAAGATCTGGCTGTTCAACTGAACCACCCTCCCGGAGACCCTCAAGGGTAGCTGCGCTATACAAATACTGCTTGATTGATTGATTGACATCTTCCTTGTTCTTACTTTCTTCCCTGCTGCCTGAGGCAGGGAGGCTGAATGGAAGGCTATACCTGTTGTGATGAGACAAGAGCAGTGTTTGAAACAAGGTACTCTCAGGATTGGTGCTGTTACCTTTCTCATGGCTTTCTTGGCCCTCTGTTTCCCGGCAGTTTTGAATTCAGCCCATTATAAGCAAATGTCAGCACAGCACCTTGGATGAAGCATGAGGCTAACAGGAAGGGTAAAAACGCCTATTGAACCTAAGTACCATGAAACAAAAAACGTATGCATTCAAAACATGGGAAAAGAGTACTACTTTGGATAGGACAAATGCAGCAATAGGGAAGAAAATCATTGAATCAGGAGCAAGGTGCTGAAGTAGAACAAGCAAGTCATCCAGTC
Organism: Pleurodeles waltl; assembly: GCF_031143425.1. NCBI lineage: Eukaryota > Metazoa > Chordata > Amphibia > Caudata > Salamandridae > Pleurodeles > Pleurodeles waltl. The sequence goes on along the minus strand of NC_090440.1, from coordinate 68,422,232 downwards.
ATGAGCAAAGGGCAAACAAAGACAATTGTAAGTGTATTTTGAAAGCTTTGGTTGCAGTGCTGAATGCGACAGACAGCTAAAGCTAAAAAAGACCCTTATTATAGACAGACTGAAGCTATAAAGATCCTAATCCCTAAAAAATCTGGAACGGATCAGTCCTTTATCCCTTTAGAGCCTGGAGAGTACTTTGAGGATGTGAAAACAGTCATGTGCAAGCACATCACAAAACCTCCTACCCTCCCAGCAGGAACTGTATGAAGAGCCACTCCACTGCTTGTAAGTGTCTCCTGCTTTACCAATTTCTAAGGGTGTTGCTACTAATTATGCAGCAGGTGCAGTGGTGGCGGGACCCATTTATGCACCTATTCCCTCACATTGTGCAACGCTCCATTTCTTTCAAACCAAATTTGTGCTTTATAGGCACAGATAAAAAAATACTTCATGCCTTCTTTATCCTTTCACTGCATAAACATGAACCTCTTAGTGCTTTTTTGTGCAACAAACAGTATCTAATAATTAACTCTTTTAGTAATAAATACACTCCTTAGAAGCACCCTTGTTGTGGCTATCAGGGGCAAACGTGGATGCCACCCAGAGTCTTGGCTTGACCTGTTCCCCTCAAAAAGTGCCACTGTGAACACCAATGTGCCCCCATGCTCTGGTGCAGTAATAATCTTGTTAGTCCTCTGACTCTTTGAAGGAAAGCAGTCATGCAGTTGTGTTATGTTATTTTATTTATTTTATAGAGCGTGACAAATATTCCAAAGGGTGTCCTGGCTCTAAAATAAAAGGGGTCATATTTAAGAATAGTGACGCTGCATCCAGTGCAGTGCCACTTTCCTTGCGCCCCTTATCACCTCTACAGCCACAATGTGTGCGCCGTATTTAAAATACCGCACACCATGGCTCAGGATAGGGGGCAATAGCATCAGAATTTTTTATGCTTTTGATGTACTGTTCGGGTTTAGCTTCAAAATATGTGGCGCTAACCCTGAACAGTACATAGGGGCGCATTGTAAGCAATGGTGTGCCCCGTTATAACCCCTGCTCTGAGCAGGAGTTAAAAATGCAGAAACAAATGGTGCAAAGAAATCTTTTAAATGTCTTTGCACCATTTTTTCGCCCCGCCTAATGGGGGAACACCCCCCTTGCATACATTATGCCTGGCTCAGGTATAATGTGGCGCAAGGGGTTACACAGTGGTGCAATGCATGCATTTTGTAATTCTGGGTCCACGATTTTGGCCTCATTAGGTCACATTAGTGTAAAAACAATTATGCTAATGTGGCGCAAGGAGGCGCTAGGCTCCCTTAAATCTGGGCCAAGATTCCTAACAAAGATGTATCTACAAGTGGAGCCTGGAGCAACTAAAACGTGTTGTCAAAACAGAGATACTTCTTATAAAAAAAAGGCATAATGCACACCTCTAGAGGACAAAGATCCAAGATTTTAGAGCTTTCCTGAATTGAAGAAAAGAAGGAATGTTCCAAAGATGAGCAGAAAGCTCTTTCCACAGCTGGAGAAAGCCTTGCCTTCGGTAGGGCATTGAGTGGCCCACGGTAGAACCAGCAGGTGTGTGTCAGAGGACTGGATCTCACATACAATTTACATTAAACAGCACCTCAGCCTTTAATCATGCTTTTAAAGCATTATATGTAGTGAATTCTCTGTTGAGGAAGCCCAGGTTTGGTGTAAGAGGATGGGGTGTTGTTCACACACAACAGTGATGCTCTAAATCATCAGTGATGCAACTCTTCAGTGTTTGATGCAGGCGGTCAACCAGGCATCATCCTTAAGGCATTAAATACTTTTTTTTAAACTAAGCCTGTTAAATGTGTCTAGTTTATCGGTAACTTTAATGTTATACTCTGTTCAGCTATTGTGCGTTTTATAAATAATATTAGAACATTGGAATGTTGGGGGCCTCCATTGGAGAAAGTGGAGAGCACTGGGCTTTTCCTGGCTGGTAAAAGCACAGTGTCAACATTCCAATGTTATCTTTGTTCACAGCAACAGCTGCGAACAAAGGGCTCACTGAGCCCAAGGGGATTTTAATCCCTCCGGGCTCCATGAGGACTTTGTTTTATTTATTAGAACATTCTGCCCTCTAGTGGCAGAATTAAAGGCCCACTCCCTTGGTAAAGACGCTCGCCTTTGGCTCAGGCCTTAAATGCTGGAGCGGGCCTTCAATGGCCGGTAAAGCCCGCTACGGCGGGCTCTAATGCTGAAATAACATAAAATAACAAAAACCAAAGTCGGTAAATCCTTCCTTCCCTGTAAAAGGTTTGAATTGTGTGTCGTCTGCAGTGCTGGCTGGTTTGAAAGGAGCCACACTCAGCAAAGTGCATAATTAAAGAAGGGGCAAAAAGATAATGAAAAAAATGTACAATTGAAAACGAAAAAAGCAAAACAATGTATGCGGGGGAATTAATCAAAAGAAATTCACCTCAAATACCGAAAAGATCATCAGCATTGTACAAATGATTATGGCACATGTTGCACACACCCACACAGACATTCTGAATATATGCATATCCAGCATGCTGCCACTCATACTAACAAATATGAATACAATTAGAAAATATGATAACTCCAAAGAAAATGTGAGCAAAAATACTAGGGGGCATATTCACAAGAAAGTGGTGCATAGGTCCTGATGCACCACTTTTCTTGTGTCGCTCCTGCCCCGCCTAACAACACCTTTGTTTGCGCCATATTTAAATTACGGTGCACCATGGTGGTCGTTAGGACAATAGCGTCAACACTTTTGATGCTATTTTGGCACTTTGCTGTACTAGCGTCAAAAATGTTGACACTAGTTCAGCAAAGCACAGTGTGGCCCATTTATTAAAATGGGTGCGCCATTTTAATGCCTGCTCTGAGCAGGCATTAAAAATGATGGGAAAATGGTGCAGTAAAATGTTGTAAATTTCACTGCGCCATTTTTTTCCACCTCTCTGCGTCAGAACACCCACTTGGATACATTATGTCTGACGCAGGCATAATGTGGTGCAAGGGGTTGCAAAGCGGCGCAATGCAAGCATTGCACCACTTTGTAAATACGGAGCGTGGGAAAAGCCACAGTAGCGTTGCCTTAGCATAAACAAAATTACACTATGTGCTAGGGGCTTGTAAATTGGGCAAATCATAATTCACGTGCAAAACATTACTCTATTAAAATCCACAATGCACTTAGGAAAAGCAAGCATATAACGTAGCAAATTTTTCACAGGCATGCACCCAGGCCAAAGACTGAGCCTCTAGTTGCTGACATGAGGGATATACAATCAGCGAAGACCATCTCCCTGCCCCAAGGCAACAGAAATGCATTATTCTATTTATATTTTGGTGTAAAAATATGTATATTGACAAAGAAAACTATGCAAAATAGGATCTGGAACTGTGAGAAATAAGGAAAGAAACAGAAAGATATGTAAAAGGGCATGATATATTTTTCCATTTGCTTGTAATCACTGGCAGGCATGAGCACCATGATGCAGATGTGGAATTAGTCTATGACGGAGCCTCCCACTGGTTTTGTGATTTCAGTGTAATTACCTCCTTCTTGTATATTTGTTCATGTGGTGTTTTTCAAATAGACAATATACACTTATTGTGCCCCATTTGGAGTTCATTATAGAACATCTACACCCAATAGGATGATGTTTATGAATGATGCTTAGGACTCACTGATTATGTCAGACGATCATTCTATATACAATACTCTGACACAAAACCTTCCACATTTACCTTTGCTCTATCAGTCCCTGAATGTGTAGGTTATGAAGCTTCAGAATTGTTTGACTTCTTATGATGTTGGAGAAACTAACTGTAAAATGTGTGAGAAATTCCACCGAATGAGTTTCTAGCCTCATGCATCAAAGGTACCTGTGGAATATGCAAATATCAGTTCTGCATGGTGCGGGCTGTGCCAGCAACGTGTGCCTTGGCTTGCTGCAGGGGAATGCTGTCAAGTACATGCCCTGTCTGTTTGGTCACTCACACAACTAGCAGTAGTCACTTAAAAGCCCAAAGACTCTCCAAACTTTCTGTCCAAGCCTGGTGGGATTGGGTCCAATTTACCAAGGGGTGGATAACGCCCTAAACACCTACTTGAAAACCCATTGAAGAAAAAAGCAAAACATCTGGTCAAAACTAGACTCATACATCGCCAACCAAAGACTACCTTGATGCCAACTCATCCCCTCCTGAGCCCCTCCTACAAATCTCCAGCCACCCTCCCCCTCCTCACACCCTCTCCATATCCTTCACCACCTTCCTCCACTGCTACTTCATCTTTCTGTTTGTCTCCTTGCTATCCTCTCATCTCTCTTCTCATGTTCCTTCTCCATAACGTGATCCTACTCTAATCCTAGCTTAAGACTCCTCCAATAGGCTCATAACACTTCGTTTGCCTCTAGCATCTATATCCGAGGATGCAATTCGTGATGTACCCTCTCCCAGTCATCATACAACATTAAGCAAATGTTCCTTTTCCTGCTGTGCTGTGTATATTCTCTTTGTCTCATAAAATCTCAAGAACCTAAATGCTAAGCAGTGATGTGCTCACTTCTGAAGCCCGGTTGCAAAGCAAGCTTGGCCTATGTGTTATGCATATATTAATACGAATAAACCATTAAAAAACCTATGGTTTAAATAATGCTTACAGCCTACCAGGAAACAAAAGTTTAAAGCCATCATTGTGGTGTCTTTGTGACCCCATTAAGCATTTGAGAGTGCCTTGTAGTGTTAACAATTGTCCAATGCTGCGTAACAATGTTACTGATTAAACTACTCCTGTGTAGGCGTGCCCCATCTTAATCTATGTTTAGTTTCAATGTTATTGTTCAACACTATGATTTGAACCACAACCCATTAACTCGCTATTTTTGCATCAATGTAGATATTGTCTTGTAGATTCTACGACTTTGGTCGCTGGTAACATTCTTATTAAGTAGGCACAACTGTAATAATGTTTCTGGACTGCATTGAAGCAGTCCAAGTTTAGAATGTCTCGAAAAAAATGCCTCTTCAATAAAAAAAAAAATATTTACTGAGAAGTTGGTAGGGCCGAAAAATGTTTACAATGTGGGTAATTATTAGCAAACGTCAGTATAGTAAAGCCGCTTTGCTTTCACAAAAAACATTCCTCATTTTCATGAAAATGTTCTGTACAGGGGGTTTGTATGTCACGCGCCATCCATGAACGCGGACAATGTCATGTTAAATACATCAGTTTAACAGTTCCTTCAAGATATTTTCGCCGCAGGTGAAATGTACTCGAAAAGCCTGGAACTAGCTAAGGTGTAGTGCTTAATTTGACCCGGTATGTGCCAGTGGGGACCACCAGCACTTATTTTGGGGGACTGGCACTTATTTTTCTGCATCCCTAATAGAGGGAAAAACAAACAGTTGAGAAAGACGGATGAAAAATAAGACTGCAAAACAGTCACAAAGGAAGAAAGCTGGAACCTGCAAGACTGAGAAAAGGGGGCAGTGTCTGACAGTGGATTAAAGACCACCAGCCTTGGAATTTAGGCTGACATTTAATTGCACTAGCTGCCTGCTACTGATCTGAGCTTTGGGTAACAGCACTCTTTCTTCCACAAATTAAGCGCTGCTGAGGTGAAAGATTTGATGTACACATAACTCAGAAAATGAGAATTGCATGAGATTTTCATTCTGTGGTATCAAGGGTTGTCAAAATGGGGGAAAGGTATCTTGACTCTTGTGACCCGATTTCCAAACTTTTTAATAAGAAAGTTGCAAATTTGCTAACCTAGGGTTGCACCTATTTTTGGGTCAAATTTCATATGTTTTGGTAATTCTAAATAAATTAATTAAAAATAAAGACATTGGGTTATTTCTTAGAAGAGGTGGAAGCCCCACTCAAATAATAAACAAAACCCTTGTCAGGGTGAACCAGAAAACTCACTAAATTAACCTGCGGTTAACCCTCTGGTAGCTTCACACAAAAAGCAGTCAAGCTTAACTTAAAGGCAATTTGTAAAGTATTTATGCAGTGCTCATACAATAATAAAGTGAAAACGCAAAGTAAGATAAATCCCAAAGCAATTTAGAAAAATAGAGTGAAGTGTAATAAATAAAATGATACCAAAATAAAAAAAAAATGAATCAGTGGACTAAGAGGTATTCAGTATCACAGTTTTAAGTAAATATAGCACCTAAAAGCACAAAGCACCACTCACTGTCATCTGGTAGTGCTAGACTGAGGAAAAGTTACAACTTCAGGCCAACTATGGTGGAGTGTGGGCAAGATACAGGGACCAGGTTAGTCCCACTTGAAAAAGTGATCTCCTCAAAGTCCATCCTAGTGGAGGTGGCTGTGAGGAGCAGGGCAGTGCTTAATTTGTAAATTAAGAGGTGCCGGTGCTCAAAGCCCTTCTCTTAAACACGAGGCTGCTGTAATTAAATCTGCCAGCACTAAATACTGAGGCAGCGTAATCCTGAAGCCATCTCGCGCCTCTTCAATCCATTTACGGCCACCCTTGCCCCTTCAGCTCATCCTGCAACTTTCTACTTTCTCCCTTTATGACGTTTTTTAGTTTTTCCTTCTTCCGTCTTTCCCATATGTGTCTTTTGCTCACAGCAAATGCTTGAGGCATAAGAATAAGCCCCAGCCCTCACAAATAAGTGCCGGTGCTCAGCACCGGAAACAACAAGCACAAATTAAGCACTGGATTAGGGAGAGCATCACGGATGGTTGTCACTGTAGCGCAAAGAGCAGGCCTGGCATCATGGACAGTCGTTACTTTAGCATAAGTATCTGGTCCTGCATCACAGATGGTCATTGCTTGAGCTTCACACTGGCGATCACTGTGGGCTGTTGTTGCTGTAGTGCGATGTGCAGATCTTGTGTTACCAGTCATCCTGGCAGTTGCTGTAGTGCGGAGTTGGGTGCAGTGGAGCTTTGTATTTGTGACTGTCATGTGCGGCAAAGTCTCGGTGCAAACAGGCCCGTTCATAGTCGCTAAGAGCCCAAAACTTGGAGGCTCACCTTTCTTTTCAGAGGAGTGCACTGTCATAACCAGCCAAGGATCCAGGACCTGAGGAAGCATCTGTTGGGGATTATGCAGAGGCCAGCATGGCTCAGGCAGGTTCAGTTGCAAGTCCAGGCAGGCTCAGATCAACAGGTCAGCCAGGCAGTTGCAGGGAGTCCTCTGGAGCTTGTTGTGGGTTTGTAGCTCAGAACAGGAGGTCAGCCATCTGACCCTTGGAGTCACTCAAGTTAGCCTGTGAGAAGGTTCAGTCTTTCTTCTCAGACAGCAGGATAGACCTTAAGCAGCAGGACAATCCGCTGGGAATGAAGGTCAGCCTCAATCAGCAGGGAAGTCCTCTGGGGAACATGGCAGTCCTTGGTCTGTAGTATCCACAGGTCCTGGAGTGTACTGAAGAGTTGTTCTGAGGGTCCAATATTTACACCTGGTGCCAGATTTTGAAATGGGGATTCCCTCTACTACCCCTGCCCATCTGGTTCTGAAAGATTTTTCCTTTCCCTTCTAAAGGTGCCAAGATGTCTGGAATGACAATAAACTATTGCCTGGTTCCTTTGTGTGTGCAGGAGGCAAATCCCTTTAAAATGCAACTGTCGCTGGGTACAGCTCAGGCCCCCAACCATCCTGATAGGATGGCCCATCCTGTGCACACATAATTCACTTTTATTTTACTTTCTGGAAGGTACAGGTAAACCACAACAGCAAAGCCATTCACAGTCATTTGACCTAGGATACTGGCAAAAGGCACAAATAGTTAGGACAAGAAAATGGCAACTTTCTAAAAGTGACATTTTCAGATTGTGACTTGAAATCTGAATTTACTTTTAAATAGGTGTTAGAAATTGGACCCTGCTCAAGCAGCAATCACTGGCCTAACAATATCCCACACAGCCCCTGCAGTGTGGTGGGCCACCAGGCTCCAGGGGACCCCTTCAGCACAGTACACTGTGCATGGGCAGTAGGCCTCTTGCCTGAGAGCTTCTGACTGGGTCGGAGGGGCCCTCCACTTACTTTGCAGGGAGGCCCCCTCAAGTTTTGTTACACCACTGGCAGCAACCACAATCCTAGTCAAGATAAGGCACGAGCAAACCCCAAATTAACCTGTGCTTTACCCCCTTGGTAGCTTAGCACAGAGCAGTCAGGTTTAACTTAGAGGCAATGAGTTAAGTATTGGTGCAACACTTCAGACACTGAAACAGTAAAAGCACCACACAAAAAGGAACCACACCAGGTTAGAACAATAGAGCAGATTTTAATAAATTACACAAGACCAAACATACAAAAATCCAATCAGCAGAACCAGAGTTATACATTTTTAAAGCATCAGTTGTGAAATATGGCCAAAAACATAAAGAGCCAACCATGGTTGTCTGGTTGTGCTGTGCCGGGTCAAAGTGAAACATTCAGGCCAACCGCGATGGAGTGCAGGTTGGACACAGTCCCAGATTAGTCCCACTGAAGTTTTATCTTCTCAAGTGTTGTGCCAAGAGTCCCGTTCATTTTGGAGAGGGTAAAAGGGAGCAGGGAGGACATCAGAGGCGGTGGTCATCGTGGTGCAAAGAGCTGTTCCTCTGTGAACAATTGATGCTTGCTGTGCGAAGAGCCAGGCTAGCGGCGGCTCACGCTGATGTTCAAAAGTAGTGGCACAGTTCTGGTGTGGATGAACTTGTTTGCGGTCACGAAGACCCCAAATTTTTGATTTTAAGAGCCCATGAACCACGCCAAGGGTCCAGGATCTGGGAGGCACCACATTGGGGCAAACACTTGCTGTAGCTGGGTTCAGGAGCTGTTTGGGGAGTCTTTTATGTCCCTGAGGCTCAGGTCAGGAGGCCAGCAGACTAGCCTTTTGAGTCACTCTGGAATCTTGGGTTCAAGATAAAGTTGCAGGTCCAGTACTTTGTCCCCAGGCAAGTGGGCAGCAGGTCAGCAGGGCAGCAGTTCCTTTAGAGCAGCAGTCCAGAAGAATGGCAGTCCTTGTAGCAGCAGAGAACTCCATCTTCTTGACAAAATATCTACAGGTACAGAAGTGTCCTGAAGTGGTGGTGTCTGAGGACCCTCCTTTATACACTGGTGACCTGGTTCTGAAAGGTAGGAGAACCTTCTAGGCAGTGGTTTTGAAGTGCATAGAATTTTCTGCCTCTCCTGCCCTGGCTCCAAGCTTGCTGAAGTGACAATTCAGGGTCGTTAGGCCCCTTGTGTGAAGGTAGAGCACAGGCTATACGAGTGTAAAGGGGGCTGTTCTCAGATCTGCCCCTCCCCACCTGCTAGCAGTTGGCCCACTCAGGCACACCTAATCCCGCTACTGTGTGACTGTCTGGGAGGAATTCACAAAGTCTGTCAGTCACACCATGTCATGTGACTCAGGCCAGGCTATAGGCACCAAATGGCTAAGGCCTGAAAAATACAAACTTTATAAAAGTGGCATTTTTAAAATTGTTATAAAAAATACAACTTTAGCATTAAATAAGACTTTTCTCACCAATTCCACAGACACCAAAAATGAACTCATGTAATAAGGCCACTCCAATGTTAACCCATGGGAAAGATAGGGATGCAATAGTGAAAAACAAATTGAAGAGTTTTTCACTACCAGAACATGTAAAATCCAAAAGTACATGTCCAAGTTCTTAAATGCATTGCACCCTGCCCTCTGGCTATCCAGGGACTTCCCTAGAGGCCGGGTAGGAGTCTCAGCAGAGGCTCCAGGTGCTGGCAGAGAGAAGACTTTGCTGTTCCTGAGACTTCAACAACAGGAGGCAAGTTCAGTTTCAAGCCCTTGGAGAGTTCTTCACAAGAAGGAAGGCACACAAAGTTCGGTCTTTGTCCTCTGGCACAGGCAGAAGCAGCAACTGCAGGATAGCTCCACAAAGCACATGCAGGGCAACTCTTCTTCCTCAGCTCTTCAGCTCTTCTCCAGGCAGAGGTTCCTCTTGGTTTCCAGAAGTGTTCTAAAGACTGAGCTTTTGGGTGCTCTTCTTATAACCACTTTTCCCTTTGAAGTAGGCTTACTTCAAAGAAAAATCTCTCTTGTTTGTGAAATCCTGCCTTGCCCAGGCCAGGCCCCAGACACACACCAGGGGGTTGGAGACTGCATTGTGTGAGGGCAGACACAGCCCTTTCAGGTGTAAGTGACCACTCCTCCTTTTCTATATTTATGTTGTTCCTGAGTAACTTGTGTTGTGTGCCTACACCTGTGTGTGATTTGGCCTTATTGCTGATCAATTTGCTACTGTTTGCAATATCTGACTTTGTGGGCAGTGCTGTTGTCACCAACAACAAAGGTAGAAGTTGACTGTGGGTGTTAATTCAATTGGGGTGTCATTGCATTGTGCTGTTTGGTATGGTATGGTAAGTGTGTCATCTTCTGTTGTCCAATGTCAGCATGTGTTGTGTTAGACTTGTCCCCTGAAATGGATTGTATATTCATCTCATATGCGGAAGCTTGCGTTTTGTTTGTACAGACATGGAGTGTGTTCAACTGTGTTGTCTTCCCTTCATTTGAATATGCATGCGTCCATTTCCATGTGTGTACCTTGCAGCTACTTCATCTAGATATATGACCCATGCTGTTACTGTTGTATGTGCGTTCTTGACTTGCACTTCCACATTCTGCAGATAGGTATGTCAGTTGACTCTACTATTGTTTGTCATTGACATACCTGAAGGGCTAATTCCTGTACAAATGTTGTTTTTGGGAAATGTACAAAGCGACGTGTTCCCCAGGGCAGCATCCTTCTATGAGTGCTCCTGATTCTTCATCCCTATTGTCAAGGTAATGTTTGCATAATGAACTTTGTATATTTGTCTCTCAAACTATTGTGCATCCCATTGTCCTGCCATTGTGTTGCAATTTGGGTGATGTGTGGGTCCCTTTGCTGGGCTGTTTCATGGGAGGGGTGCTTATGTTCTATGACACATCCATATAAATGTGTGTTCAATCTGATGACAGTCCATGGCTAGTGTGCAATATGAGGGTGTCAGTTGTATCAGTAGCTGTGATGTTGCTGTGTTGTTGCTGTTTTGTGACACAATGTTGCTTCCACTTCACTGTCCGTGTGCCTGAGATGAAAAGACGTGTTTTTGTGTGGTGTTGGGGTGCAGTATCAGTGACCTGCTCAAAGGAGACGTTTAATAGCTGCAGATGTATCATTCATTGTGAATAACTCCGACTGTGAACACAATGAAACTTACTTGTGCATGTAGCGTGACCCCAATATCATGTGGACGACAGTGCAACTGTCTGTTGTTGAGCATAATGACACAGGTATGTGTGTATACTTACTGTCTGTTGCGTCCACCGCGGCGTGGATTTTGGGCAACTTTGATAAGCAGCAGCAACAGAATGTGTGATGGGCTCCCTGGTGGCACATGATATGTAACACTGCCTATAAGTGAGTTGCTCTCTTTATACTCTACGTTTCTGCCTGGTGGTACATTGTGGTTGGACCACCACGGTCAAATTGGCAGTGTGCAACATTGTAATGGATCCAGCGGAAACACTGACTCCGCTAACCCCTTTGTCCTGCCTGGTCATCACAGCGGTCTGCACTGCCTGGCAGTGCCGGTCTTTTCGGTCTGGGGCGGCCAAACTCATAATACAGTGGTCCAAGCGCCAGGCTGATGGTAGTCAGACCACCGCTGCCACCATGGTGATGCACGGACTGCCAGACTTGTAATCAGGCCCGAAAGTAACTTGTAACTTATCATGTAACCTTTTAAATCTACAACCACTCTCCTATCTGGATTGGCTATCTGACTCCTACTTACCAAAAAAGAATCTTTGAATAGAACAGTCTGCTTTCTTAGGGTTGAGCTCCTGACCCTTGTACAGAGCCAGTAGGTATGCCTTACTTAAAATTACATCTCTTTTTATTGTTACATTATGTGAAAAAAATCAGAAATGTGCAGAAAAAAAGGTTCAAGTGAAGAGATAGTTAGGTCTAGTAATACAATCTCACTTTACATTAACAAAAAAGTTCACCGAAAAAAACAAAGGTTAAAGTGACATTATAGTAATAATAAATCGTTGGTGATTTTTGGACAAAGATGGGGGAGACTATAATTTTGATGGTGCCTATATTGAAAATATCAAGTAGTAGTTTAACATATATAAGATATATGTTAAACTTGAATAAAATTGAATTGCACATGGGTTCATTGAGATCTGTTGTTTATGTTACTGCTATGTCTTAAGGCACCTGGTGGTACAGTATTTGCTCTTTTCTTTATGCAGAGGCAGTAGCTTCTGAGGTCCCCACCCTCGGGTAGCTTGGCACTGAGCAGTCAGGCTTAACTTAGAAGGCAATGTGTAAAGTATGTGTGCAATAAATCATACAGTATCTCCATATAGCACCACAAAAATACACCACACAGTGTTTAGAAAAATATATAATATTTATCTGTTAATGTGCAGGTCAAAATGATTAAAATGCAATAAGTAAATATAGAGATATCACTGAAAAGTGATATAAAGTGTCTTAAGTCTTTGAAAAACAAGTAAATGTCTTAAAAACCATAAAAGTTCCTTGCAAGCACAAAGTACCTGGTTTGCGTTAGAAATCTTCACAAGGGACCGCAGAGGAGGTGATGCGGCGGAAGACGGAGAGATGTGCATCGGTTTCACCCCTTCGCACACTGACTTGCGTTGTTATTTTCCACACATGGGCAGGCTGTGCATTGATTTCTGGCACGTGGACTTGGTTCCTCTTCGGGTTGTTTGAGTTTCTGGTGCCTCGGGGACTGTGCATGGAATCCTGAGCTTGCGGAGCGAAGTCACAAGCGCTGTGTCGATCCATTTGGCGTTGTGTGGAAATTTCTCCCGCACGGCAGGTGCTGCGTCGATCTTCTCTCTGGAAGTCTGGCTGCGTTGTCCCCGGTCGGCTGTGCGTCGATCCGGTGGGCCGTGCGTCAAAGTTCTGGTCGCAATGCAGGCGCTGCATCAATCTTCTCCTTGCAAGTCGCGCTGCGTCGTCCTGGTTCGACGTGCAGTGAATTTCTCACCGCGGGGCAGGCTGTGTGCCGTTTTTAGCAGGCTGTGCATCGAACTTTGCCGCACAAGGAGTCCAGTTGCAGGAGTGAAGTCATTTTGGTCCTGAGACTTCAGGGAACAGGAGGTAAGCTCCATCCAAGCCCTTGGAGAGTACTCCTCAGCACAGCCAGGGTGCAGCAAGGCAGAAGGGCAACAGCAAGGCAGCAGTCCTTGTCAGAAAAGCAGTGTCTAAAGTCAGTGGTTTTGAGTCCTCTTCTTATACACATTTTGGACTTTGAAGTAGACTTACTTCAAAGGAAAGTCTCACTTGATTGTGAAATGCTGCCTTGCCCAGGCAAGGCCTCAGACACACACCAGGGGGTTGGAATCTGCATTGTGAGAGGGCAGGCACGGCCCTTTCAGGTCCGAGTGACCACTCCTCCCCTCCCTCCTAGCACAGATGGCTCATTGGCATATGCAGGCTACACCCCAGCCCCCTTTGTGTCACTGTCTGGAGAGGGGTGCAAACAGCCCAACTGTCAAACTAACCCAGAGAGGAAATCCACAAACAGGCAGAGTCACAAAAATGGTTCAAGCAAGAAAATGCCCACTTTCTGAAAGTGGCATTTTCAAACACACAATCTTAAAACCAACATTACTAAAAGATGTATTTTCAAATTGTGAGTTCAGAGGTCCCAAACTCCACATGTCTATCTGCTCCCAAAGGGAAGCTACGCTTTAATCATGTTTAAAGGCAGCCCCCATGTTAACCTATGAGAGAGATAGGCCTTGCAACAGTGAAAACCGAATTTGGCAGTATTTCATTGTCAGGACATATAAAACACATTAGTATATGTCCTACCTTAACCATACACTGCATCCTTCCCATGGGGCTACCTAGGGCTTACCTATTATATGCATGAAAAGGGAAGGGTTAGGCCTGGCAAGTGGGTACACTTGCCAAGTCGAGTTTACAGTTTAAAACTGCACACACAGACACTGCAGTGGCTGGTCTGAGACATGATTACAGTGCTACTTATGTGGGTGGCACAATCAGTGCTGCATGCTCACTAGTAGCATTTGATTTACAGGCCCTAGGCACCTCTTCTAGAGCCGCTCCAGTTGCCCAAATTAAAGTATGCGATCATTTTAACTTTTCAATATGATTGTATCTCAGTTCCCAAACTGTACTGCTAAGGTTATATTTGTGGCACCTCCACCCGCTTACCTTCTTATGACCAATATCCTGTATTTCTTTATCATGCAATGCGAGTACGCTCATCAAACTAGCGCGGTAAGCACCCGATGTTTAAATAACCGCGTCTGCGTGTTGCGCGCATGAGCCGGCACCTTGCTTTTCTTTGTCCTACTTCGATTTCTTTGTCTCTCCACAATTCATAGTAACAGAAAGAGGACTAGAACACTGTGTCCTCTTCATGTGTACTAAGACTATCTGTCTCACTCATACGTAAATACTATTACTCTTGCCCCAAGTGTAAATCATAGATCAGAGTAGTCTACTATTCAAGATAAGGATACTGGCAATATTTAGTAGTTTTGAACATTACAACTAAATACGACAATTACCATCCTTTGGATTCCTACTGTGATTCATGTGTATTAATCTGTTACCTATTCTAAATCATGTTACCAAGATAATTAATTCAATAGAAATTGTTGAATAGATATATTTTCAAATAGACAGTAATAATATTATTATTTCTACTTCATGTATCTATTACTACATTAGCTAATGCCTGTAGGTATTAATGATATGTGATTATTGACCTAATCTAGAATATTACTCATGCATATATATTATGAGCTACAAATTTTGCTAAAATAAAGAATGTGTGTGCATGTTTTCTAATTGACCTAATGTGTGGGATTTTCTTAAGATCATGCATTTATGTTCCCAAGAACTATTCCAGCTCATGGTCTGTATTTAGACCCACCTCCACTGCTTGTAATTTCATAATCCATAATGATTCCTTAAGTCTCAACTGTAATTCCCTGTTACCTCCCCTGGGGTCCATAGGAATATATTCTAAACCAAAGAATTTTATATTTGAATGGGTATCTTGATCATATGTTGAACAATCGGATATCTCTCATCCATTTGTTTTAATGCCCTCAAGTGTTCACCAATTCTTACTCTCAATGGACGTATCGTGCTACCAACATATATACGTTCACATTTGCATTTGATTATATAAATTACATACTTTGTGCCACAGGTCATATGGGATCTTAATCGATATATATTTCCGCTCCAATCAACATACTCCGTTATGCCATGACAAGCTCATTTGTAAACACCACAATGGCCACAATTGTAGAAGACTAAGGGGGTCATTACGACCTCAGCGGTCTTTTTGCAAGACCGCCGAGGGACCGCCGTCCGGAAGACCGCCTGTGCAGGCGGTTTGCCGCTCGGCGTATTATGACTGTTGGCTGCTCTCCGTTGTTATTCCGACGGAGAGCCGTCAACAGCCATACTTGCGGGTGGCGGGGAAGTGGAGGTTGCTCCACCTCCACCGCCACGCCAACAGAGCACCGCCCAGCGACTCTCGTCCTGTGATTCGCTGTGGCGGTGTTCTGTTGGCGTCGCGGTGTCGGCGGAGCTGCCCCCATGGCTCCCGTCCCCTCCCGGAGGATCGACGGACCAGGTAAGTCGATTGTCCGTTAGGGGAGGGGGGTGGAGGGGTGTTGGGTGTTGTGTTCGTGCATGGGGGTGTGCATGTGTGTATGTAGGGGGGTGTGTGAGTGTGAGTATGCTTGCGGGGTGTTGTGTGTGTATGGGAATGAGTGCGTGTATGTCTGTGGGTATGTCTGTAGGGATGTGTGCGTGTATGTTTGAATGTGGGTGTGGATGTAGGCATGTATGTCGGGGTGTGTGCATGTGTGTGTTGGTGGTGCCTGCATGCGTGTCGGGTGTGTGTGAGTAATGTTATGTTGGGGGTCGGGGTGGGGAGGGAGTCCCTGCCACCTTTGGGGGGTGGAGGGGTGGTGGGGGGTGTAGGGGAGGGAGTCGGGGTGGGGGGTGGGGGAGACCCCTAGCAGTGCCAGGGAAGGAATTCCCTGGCACTGATAGTGCTTACCGCCATGGATTTCATGGCGGTTCAAACCGCAGGAAATCCACGGCGGTATACTGGCTCCAGCCCGGCGGTCGTTTCCGCCCTGGCGGGCGGGACGGAGAACCAGTGGATGACCATGGCGGTAACCGCCATGGTCATAATTCACCTAGGTAAGACCGCCATCCTGTTGGCGGTCTTACCGCCGGTTCTCCGCCATCCGCCAGGGTTGTAATGACCCCCTAAATTCTTTACTGTAAGCCAATTCTCCTTGATTTGGTCCTTGATTAGGTCCGACACAATAGATTCTTCAATGATCTTCCTCTTCTATATGTAATTAGCAGACCTGACGATGTACAATTGTTAAAAATATTGTCTTGTTTAAGAGTGTTCCAATGTTGTTTCATCATCTTTTTCATGATATATGCATTCATTGAAGTCCGTAATCAATCGTACCTTATTAGTATCTTCCTCTCGAGATTTTAGGCGTGGTAGTAGAGTCTCTGATCTCTTGATTTTCTTGATCCTTTCTTGTGTAGCCTTGATAGTAATCCTGTTAAAGCCTCTTTGTTTGTAAAGTCCCATCTTGTATACATTTCTCAAAATCATCATCCCTGCTACAACAGCGTCTCGTCCTCACTAGCTCCCCAAATGGAATTGCTTGTATTTGGTGTTTTGGGTGTGCACTAGAGGCATGTGATATTGCATTACACTAATTGGGTTTCCTAAATAGCCTGCTGTGAATCTGATCCTCATTGATAAAAAGGTCTACATCTAAAAATTCTATTTTGTGTTTACTATATTTGTAGGTAAACCTGATATTCACATCATTATTATTCAAATAATCACAAAATTCAATAAGTTGTGCTGTATTGCCTGTCCAAATCATGAAACAATCGTCAATGAATCTTCCCGAGTATATAGTAGGGCTTCCTGCCACAGGGCAGCAGAGTAGTCCGTCTGGGTCTTCCTAGGTCCAGAAGTGATCTGAAGAGTTGGAGTGAGGGTCGAATGTGTTTACCTTGTATAATACCTGGCTACATTTGTGGAATTCATAACAATGACATTAGGGTTCATAACAATTGCATTAGGGTTGGGAAGCAACCTTCGGTATGCTCTTCTGCATGGTGGCCGAAGGACTTGGGGCTGGTGCCTGTCCCCCAGATGAAAGGAAAGAGTCTTTGGGTCTGGTTTGATGCCAAGCTCCCTTTCAATAACCACATTTCATGCTAGTAGGGAAATGTTTTGGCATCCTCAAAACCCTGAGCGCAAGGAATCTGTAATTGAGGCCCTGGTAATGTCAAGGTTGGATTACTGGAACGTTCTGTACCTTGGTGTTGCTCAAGGGCGGTTGGCTAAACTTCAGAGAGTTCAGAATGTGACAGCTCATCTACTTCTTCATATTCTGAGGCAGACAAAATAGGGCCGGCACCGAAGCAGTTACTTTGGTTACCTTTCAATAAGGGAGTTCCTTTTAAGGCCCTCTGTTTTTGCCATAGAATCTTGAATCAGAAAGGACCCTGATATCTTCAGAAGTTGGTAAAATGATAGACTGCAAACAGGGATTTGAGATCCTCCAATACGCTTTGCATACCCATCCCCAGAATTTCTAGAGTTCGCATGGGGGGATTGTTATTTTAGCTACTATGTTTCCAAGCTCTGGAACACCTTGCCCTATGAGCTCTGGGTGGAGACCTCTAAAACAGCTTTCCAAAAAAAGCTCAAGACATGGTTCTGTAAGCAATCATACCGTATCCGTCCTGGATGCTGGGGTGGTGGAGGGAACTTTCTACTTTCTTTGGCTGGCTAGCACTGGGACACTCCGTTTGGAGAAACCATGCGAATTAGAAATTTAGCTATTATTATTATTATTCATTAAAATCTCAAAATTTCTTGAAATGTTGCATTACACAATTTTGTGCAACTTGCACCTATGGGAGACTAGTTCAGACACAAAGGGCCATATTTATGACCTGGTCTGTGTCGCTCTTGTACCACGCAACGTAGTAGAAGAGTGACGCAAACGCAGTTGCTGTGTTGCATTACTCTGCGCAAGCGGGGCATTCCATGAGCGGTGCATCGGTCTTACCATGCAACTCCGATGGTTTTTTACGCATTTCCAGATTTAGCAAACCTGGTAATCCTGGGAATGCGTCAAAAGATATGCCTTCCCAGGAGAGGCGTAACAAGGAGAAATGTCTTTATTTCTCCTTGTTTCTTATACTCAGGATTGTTTTTTGTGCAGGAAGGTGCCCTTTCCTGCACAAAACCAATCCTACCTTCACCACAAGCATCTTTGCACCATGGTGCAATGGTGCCTGCTTTGGTGCTAGGCTGCCAAAATTGCACCAACGGAAAAGTACAGGAATGTACTGTATTGGATAAAAACAGCGCATACCTGCCCCTTTCATGTGATGCATGGCAGCGCAGCAAGGTGACTTGCTGCGCTGTCCTGCACCACAAAAGTTATAAATATGCCCCAAAGTATCTTGCCATGAGACATTTTCCAGTCAGACCAGTCTCCTGGTGGTTTCTTGCTTTACTGTTTTTATATTAAAAAGTCAAGCAATAAACCTGCAGTCCACATCTTCTGCTGAAAGTTTAATTTTGCACAAGAAAATGATCCAATTGTGCATACGCCTAAGCCTAACATGATGCCTGCCCTGGCTGCAATGAAATGAGCTGCTAGCATTCTTATAAGTCACAAACCTTCACCGCAGGCTTACCTGTCACAAACCTCCACCACATCGTCCACCACAGGCCTATCTGGTTGAGACAAATCCAGACACACCCCTTCAAACATGTCCCAGTAAACAGTACCTTAAAAACATTTAAGGCTTCGTTCAGAGTGCTTGTTAGACCTGGCATCCTTGTCATGTTTTCCCCCTAACTTTTTCCCTTCAGACCTCCTGTTTTTGCTGGTTTTATTTTTGCTCGTCTTAAGACTCTGCACACTTTACAACTGCTAACAAGTTGGAATCCCAATCCGAGGTCAAACTTTGGTACCCAGTACGGGGATTACGACAGCTCCTGGAAAGAGTTCCACAGAGAACTTTCTAAACAATTTAAACACACACCATTGGTAACTGTATTACAGTGCCTCCGTGCTAGAATCATCAAATGGTAGGTACATTTACTTTTTATTTTTTGTTTCTCAACTTGACCCCTGTCCTTCTCCTGTTTGTGAGCAGCTGGTTTAGGGTATTGTGGGAGGTTAGAACAGTGTCTATGTCTATTCTGCCACCTAGTTCTCCACATGCTTAATCTCGTTGTTCCTTTTTCTTAATTCGATTGGTTTCGTCTAGCACGGCAGTCGGCAAGAAACTGCATATGTAGACGCCATGCATAAATAGGAAATAAAGTTGGTGGGTGCTTGTTCAGAGCCAGTAGCAAGTTCTCAAAGGAAATGTGGCTTCTACTGTCTTGAATTAATTTTCAGTTTCCATCTTAATTTTTTTTTTTTTTCAAGTTTATCTTTCATGATCATTATGCTGAGTTCAGAATGCCAGATACACACTCCCATTTATTTTGGAAGCGAGGGGCATCGAGGAAGCAATGATGTTAATGAATGGACAAGGCGGCTCCCCCCCTCCTGAACTGAGATTGAAATGAATCCTGTTAGAAGTCCAAGCTCTGCAAAATGTGGCGGTCAGGCGGCGTACGCGGGGTCATTAATTCGCATTATGCATGGCAATCATTTTTCCCCTCGCTGATCAAATTAAATCCTTATGAAGATAATAGAATTCTGCGGCTCCTTTTGAGCTCTATCAAGATGCAAGGCTACACCCCATAGATCACGCACGCTGTCTCTCTGTACCCCACGCGCAGTTTCAGCTGTCGCGTCGCAAACATCTGTAGGTGGTGCGCTCATTTCCAATGCATGAAGCCAGTCTCTGCCTCTCAGTCGGAGGAAAGCACCTGAGGACACACCATAAAAACAAAGACAAGGCGCTCTGATGTGATTCATGCGCTGAAATTCATCTCTGTGCTGCAGTGTCAGCAATAAAGCTCTAGGTAATTAAAAGGAGGCGGGGTGCTCCTTGCAAGAACTTTTGATTATCAGGTAAGGCTTGTTTAATTAAGGCAATTTTCAGTCCCTTCAAGAGTATTCAGGAGTATTTAAGAAGAGAGGGCTTTTCGTAAGAACCTTAGGGAACAGACGATAGCCGAAGGAGACTGTGCCTATAATGCCCCCGCTGATCTTGTTTGCAAGCGCTACTTTCTTTTTACTCAACAATGACTCAGAACACACTTCTGGGAGCTACAGATCAGAATAAGATTTCATTCTAGGCTTTCCTTAAAGACAAGTTCGTGGCAAGTTTGAACATCTGTGCATCAATATGCATATCCCTCTAGAGAGAGATTGAATAAAATGGACAACTTCCTGTTTAGGGGGAACTGATTTCCAATAATCTGTCATAAATGAGGGCATTAAGTTTGATTGCCCGAGATATTTATTTTAAATGATTTAAAATCAATGTCCGGTTCTTGGAGGCATGCTGGTATGCCCCCATACGTTCTCAAACCTTGCACCTGTGCGGGCCTCACTTCCAAAAGGACTGATGCGAAGAAGAGGTTCTTTGACTAGTAATATGAGAATAATATACAGAAACCATCTGGGACAAGTTTGTACATGCGAGGAGCTAAACAACAGGCGCTTGACTGTAAATGGAACATACATAGTCACTTTCACAACAGGGATGCAATAGTTTGTGTTCCCATTGTGAAAACTTGCCAGGCCGAATTCACTTGGCGGAGGACATTTTCAATCTAAAGTAGTTTTATGATGGCAAATGGATGTTTCGGTGCCTGCAAGGCATTGACAAAAGGCGATCTGGAAGGCATAAAACCATTTACTCGTTTTTAATATCAATCTGTTGTTGCACAATATTGTATAGGAGTAAATATTAAGCAAGGGGCAGATCAAGGCATGGGTCGCATTGGATGTTTGTGAAAGCCCATACGAAAATCAATCTGTGTACATTCACAAACTCCTCTCTGACCCTTCCTCACCCTGGAATTGGTCATATATTACCATCAGTCAAGAGCAGGATTCATCCTTTCTGCAATTTTGAAAGGGGAACAGAAGACCACCAATCATCGCTGGGGTGCAGGAAGTTTTTTCCCACAGGGTAAATGTTTTGCCCACGGAGAATAAATTGAAGAAATTAAAAAAATTGATATTGAGTTCTAGAGCGATGACATGCCTACACACAAAAAGAGTGGCATGGCTTTCCCTAGGGTAGACCAATAACGATGCTACTGGTGCAGGTTTCTGGAACTACTAATGGGTATTGTGAATTTGTAAAACTCATAAATCTACAGCCGCCTGTAGCGGGACACACAGGTGTAGATTCATCACTTTTCTATGGGAAGGAGGTCCATTGACACCTGTCATTGACTTTAGATGGAGCAACACTTATTTTTGAAGATTGAACTTTGCTTGCAGTGCAAACTTATGTGAAGCTCTCTCTTTTTAAAAACATTTTTATTGTAATTTCTTTTTGCTTTTTAGAAAACCATACAACTACCGTACTGGGCACAAACACATAATATTCAGTTAGGAGGTACTACAGAGCATTGCATCTTTAAATATAAAACATAATTGGCACAGACCTGCCAACTTCCCCAAAAAATAAATCCACATTGTGAGGAGGAAGGGGAGCCTTGGAGGGGGCGTGACCTCATGCTAAGAAGCACATAAGAGGCACTTTTGCTTGTAGTTATTTATGGAGTGTCAGAGAGAGGTCATATCAAGACTGCTACAGGTTCCAAGTCATAATCTATTTGCCATCGCTATTATCACAACCAGGACGATTCTGCTAATAAAAGCCAGTGCAGCCTGATGGACAATGCTCATAATCAATTTCATAGCCAGGACAATACTAAGAACTGTTTCTTAAAGATTTTTTAAAGATAGTCCCTACTGTTTTAACCTGGGCGTGTGAATTATAATCCTGAAGTTCAAGGGATGCTGAATGAACACTTTTAGCCTTCAGTAGGTTCCACAATATGCTCTCAGAAGGCAAATGAATGGATGAAATTGAGTAGAACTCTGAACTAAGTTGCCTTGATGCACCTTGAAAGATGTAGAAGGTGTTCACCAGAGTCTCGCATAGTCTATATCCTCCATGTAGTTTACAACAGACCCTTTAAGGATCATCTCCTTATGATGCACAAAGAGAGGTCCCCACTTTGCTGCTAGCCTGCTACAAAATCCAAGATTTACGCATCATAGTATCTATTGTTGGTCTCACCAAAAATTGTATTGTATACTGATGTGGTATAGTTCCTAAACATTCAAAGCTACTCAGGGGTCTCCTTCACGTGGGCTTACACAGTGTTCAAGCGGTAGAACCTGAATTGGGGAACATGTGTTTTACATGAATAGAAAGTTTTCATTGGACCAATTTAAATAGAAAGACAGGATAAGACCTCATCAGTGGAAGACATCAATTTCTAATGGAGGCCCGACTTGTCTAAGCCATTACAATCTTGCATCCACATAGTAGTCAGAATTGTGCTACAGATGGAAAGAATGCTTGGATATTTGGTCATTTGAATAAAGCTACAGAAGACACATAGGGCCTGATTACAATTTTGGAGGAGGGTGTTAATCCGTCCCAAATGTGCCGGATATCCTGCCCACCGTATTACGAGTTCCATAGGATGTAATGGACTCGTAATACGCCGGGTGGTATATCCGTCACATTTGGGACGGATTAACACCCTCCTCCAAAGTTGTAATCAGGCTCATAATGACAAATTAAATCATGCCATGTGTGAATAAGGCGGCTGGGATATCTTATTTCTTGAGAAGTTGACCCCTGGAACATTAGTCAGTGGGAAATTTGGCACACTGTAGCATAATGATAGGAAAACCCGGTTAGATACCAAACCAAGAGGTACTGTGAGCCCCAAAATGATGCACTGTCTTTTGGACAGTGCATAATGAAAAGTCATGCGGTCAGTAATGCCCTAGGTTACCAAATGATGATCATGAAGAACTGAGGATATACCTGTATGGTCGAAATCTATAAGCTGATAGGGAAAGATGTGCCCTTCAGACCCAGGTTGCAACTGACACAAAGTCCATGAGACATACTGCGCCAAGGCGAGCAGTGTTTGTGAAGAAGTAGTGTCTGCCAGTGACACTGCCCTTGTCAAGGATTATGTCACAGGCATGTGGTGCCATTTGGTATTTTCTAAAATCAGTGTCTCTTGTCATGTGGCACTGCCCACATATTAGAGGTTAGAGGGCACAGAGAAGCATGCCAACAGATTAATGTGCTGAGGAGTAATGTAGAGATCACTAGGGCGTGGAAATGCTGCTCCTAGATTTTCGTATAAAGAGAATAATGTTCTGACCCAGGACCGGGCCAGGAGAATCAGTTTGCTGAATTACAAGGAGAATACTCACCTTATACCACTATACCAGGGATTTGTGTTTCAACAGATTACTTAGGAGAGTATAGTAATCCATGTTCCCAAGCCGTCACTGATAAAGGATAATTGCCAAGATAGAAGGGAAACCAAGATATTAAGCTTCTGAGATACAGAATTAATGCCCTAAAACAACTGCTGCAGCAAGAATACTTAACCAATAGAGAGCAAGACATCTTAATATTATTTTATACTATTGTACCCAAACAATACAGATTCTATACAAGGGAGTCGGTTCCTGCAGGGTTATGGGACAGTGAGGTGGGCACACATAGAATGAAACTGGGCACTGAGATCCAGACTCTCTTACTGAGAAGGATGGGATCAGCCTCCTCAGCTCTGCATACAAATGCGGGCAGTCCTCATCAGTCCTGAGCAGCTCTTTTTGTAAACTCTGCTTAGGAGCTACACAATGGCCTGCCCCCTAGCATCATGTCATCAATGGCAGGAAACAGAATAATTTGAAAGAAATGCATTGGTCTAGTGGCTTGCATGAGAGGACATCCCCGCTTCTGACATAAATCAGAAAGTGCACTACATGTACCAGTGTGTACCTCCCTGTATGATTGCTTTGCGTACTGTTACAAATTGGGTCTCTAGTTGGAAGAGGTATGCAATGTTTCCCTTTTTTGGGTGGGGGATCTTAAATCCGAGAGGGGGCTACCACAACAAAATATATATCTACGTAGACAAAAAACATAAAAATATTCTAATATTTTCTGACTTCCATCCCTATCTTCAATTTCAGGTTTTCCAATTGCCTCACCGCTATGAAGCACCAGATGGCATTCATCTTTCTCATGCTGAACTCATCCAAGAGCAGCATCCTCCCCCAAAAACCTAACATGTTTCTTGGACACACTAAAATTTGCCTGCAATCCTCTCATCCTGACACAATTGGCTATATAACTTGGCAATTAGTGTAACTATTTGCATGGAATTCTTCAGCATTTCCACAGCCACCGCCGCTAGTTACCAAGTGCTACCAATTGCTTAACATTAGTAAAACTAGGCCACACAGTTTCCTCCATGCAACCAGTACACTCATCTGTATTCTAGTCTGAAACAAACTAACATTGCAACTGTTTACTAGTCCAATTGCAGTCAGTTTTTCCATTGGAAACTGCAGTTTTTATCATTTGAACAGTAGACATTACCTGTCCCTAAGCTATTGCCCACTCTGTTTCCATGAGTTTTGTGCGATGTTTCTTGTTAGATTGCACTTTTAATTGAAGCAGTTACTGCTGCTATCTGGCTATCTGGTTTTGCACTAGCACTACGTCATTACCTGGTCCTACTCTATCGCCTGTGCTGTGTTGATGATTTTTGTGTGACATTTCTTGTTAGATTGTATTCTCAATTTAGCCAATTGCTTCTGCTATTTGGTTTTGCACTAGCACTTTGTAGATGGCCGAGACGCCTTCTTGTCATCCTTTGAAGCCATCCCACATGCCTATGAAGCATATATAGTACCAAAGTTGTGTATGTCTAATTTGATGACTTAACAGTTTAACAGTTTTATTTTTTTATTCTGTCTATGGCCCTCATTATGAAATTAGCGGTAATCACCGCCGACTGCCGTGGTGATGGTGAACAGAAGACCACCAGTGGCGGTAGACTGCACACTGATGAATAATGATGCCAAAAAGTTACACCTCTGAAAATCCTGCAACCTCCACCCAGCGCCAGGGCCTACGACGGCAGAAAAGCAGTACACCCCACCCCGCCATCGCCATGCAGACAAATCCTCCTCCCACCAAATATTGATGCACAAATCAGCGTGGCGGATAGTGAATGCCGAATGCCCATTGGCGGTACGCACCGCCACAGTCAGCAATGGGGCCCACCAACAACAAATGCACACATTGGCAACTTTGAAACCCACACACTTGACACACATCCACAACACTATAAAACACTCATATACATACCCACAATCCTTTGCATCACCAATAGCACAACAGATATTGACAACATAACACGCATACACTGAACCCAACATCACACAAGTCACACACAAATACACCATTAAACACATACCCCAAGCACCATTACAAGCCACACACACAACCACATGACAGCACCCTCACCAATACACCCACAACACACACTATGGCACCCCCTAAGCACCTCCGCTTCACAGACAGGGAGCTAAGGACCATGGTGGACGAAATATTCAGGGTGAAGCCATAACTATTCAGGGCACAGGTGCAGCAGACACCCATGGCCCGGAAGATGGAGCTATGGCTGATGATAGTCAACATGGTCATTGCAGTTGGAAACCATCCAGGCACAAGGGACGACATTCGGAAGAGCGCGGAAAGCTGCGATCAATGGCATCCAGGCACAACATCGCTGTACAGAAGACTAGTGGTGGTCCCCCACCTACACCCCCTGAATACACCGACTGGGAGGGGAAGGTCCTGGCAATCTTGCACCCAGAGGGCCTCACCGGACTCACTGGAGGACTGGACTCAGGTACGTCTACTACAATACCTTAACAGTCACCACACCTAATGCATGTATCACCCCACCCCTCTCACTACCACCAGGACCCCATTCCCCTACCTAGTCCACAACACCCACATCCAACTTCCCTGCATGGCCGCAATCTCACAAACAGACCACCATCCAGCCCCCTGGGCACAGTCACCTACCCCTGCATAGATCCCCAGTGGCACTACAGTACCCGCAATGCCCCTCCGCTCTACACATAAAATGCAACTAAATGTACACTAAAGAACCTTGCATGCCACGACAGGGGAATATAACCATCAAATAGTGCAGAGCAGTGCTGCAATTGCCGATAAAGTACCTGCTACCCACCTGTCTATTCTCCCACACACAGGCACCACCACGCATGCCACCCAGACGGAGACGTCAAGGAGTGCCAGCGCCCCACCTGAAGACAGAGGCCCTATTCAGGAGAGTGCAGAGGGATGTATTGAAATAGAGGAACTCCCTGGCCCACCACACAGTCCTGGACTGTCACCCTCCAGCAGCCACACCCATGATGCCACTGACACCCCTACCAACCAGCCACTATCATCAGCTCTGGCCAAACAACCCCACACCAGTGTCTTCTGGCCTCAGACTGGCGGACCACATGTACAGAGGCCAGAGTCTCCATCCACCAACAGGCAGGATGACAAAGGGCCCAGTGCAAGTAGGACTGCCAGACCTGTGCAGGGGACACAGGCACAGGGGACTAGGGTGAGTGGGAGGGCATCAGTGGCCCAGAACGGTCACCAAAGGATAGATGCAACAGCCCCGGAGGTGATATCTGAGGTCCTGGGAGCATACCACCATACCCAGGACAGGATAGGCCAGATCCTGGCCACCTTGGAGCAGAATCAGAGGCTGCAGATAGCACACCACCAGGAGGCCGTGGAGCAATGGAAACAGCTCAATGCCACAATGGTCTCCATTGCAGGGGTGCTTTAGCACTAGTACCACAGCCAGTCTGAAACCTCCACCCACCTGCAAGCCCCGACCACTAGCCAGGACACGGTCCTGCCTACTACATCTGCAGCAGCTACTGGACTGGTGGCACTGCCAGAGGGGACACAGGAAACCAGCGCCCCTAGTCCTGCAGCCCAGCTGCACCTTCTCAAATGTGCCCTCAGACCCAGATATGCCACTGAAACACCAGCCAAGAGCAAGCTCAGCACCAGGAAGTGACTCTTCCCTGAACTGTCTCCCTTGTGTGCCACTGAGCTAGCTTGTTGACATACCACTGCCATCACACCATCTTCCAATGGCCACATGGACCAAAACCCAGTGCTACCAACAGCTGAGCATATGTACCTGAGTATGGATTTGCACCATGTGCCCACACCCTTTCACTGTCCCAACGATTATGTATATTTTGCCATTCAATAAATACACGTATGCACTCAAATCGTATGTCTCTTGTCAATAGGAGATATGAATTGTAAGTGTGTATTCAGTTAATACCATAATCATACCTTTATTGCAGGAGAGGATCCAACGGACTGTAGCGTCTGAAGTATGTCACACTGTACACAATATTGGGTTTCCTGTCACATGCCACTTCAGTCATCAGTTAGCACTGTCACTGACAATAGTCACCACATTACTTATCACAAGTCAGACTTAACAATGCAGTGAATACATCAGCATCATTGAACAGTACCTGAGAGTCACTAGAAGTATAGGCGGATTAGCTGGGTACTGGAGTTGAGATCTTCCCCCTCTTCTTCCTCATCATCACTCTCATCCCTTCCCTGAGGTTGCAGGGCTGGTTGTACAGCACACTCCTCCTCCAGAAGGGGGATAGCTTTCCTCACAGCCAAGTTGTGCAGCATGCAGCAGGCCACCACTATCTTACACACCTTGTCAGGGACATAGCACAGGGATCCCCCAGAGAGATGGAGGCAACAAAATCTAGCCTTCAGGAGACCTATAGTGTACTCAATCGCCCTCCTAGTACGTCCATGGGACTCATTATAATTCCTCTCTGCATCTGTCCTGGGATTCCTCTTAGGCGTCAGGAGCCATTGCAAGTTGGGGTGGCCAGAATCACCTGCAAAAGTGGGCGAAAGAGGACTTTTACAAACTGCCTTTACTTGCATACAGACGGCCTGTCAGCTATGTACTGATCCAGTGTCATACACACTCACCTATGAGCCATCCTCTGTCCCCTTGCAGTTGTTCCATCATGTGTGGCACACTGCTGTTTCTCAGGACAAATGAATCATGGACTGATCCTGGGAACCTGACATTGACATGTGATCAGCAGTACACACCAATTGTTCGTTCATGGAGTGATAGTTCCTATGATTCCTATACACCTGTTCATTAACGCTTGGGGGTATGAGAGCTATGTGGGTTCCATCAATTGCACCTATCACATGGGGGATATTAGTGTAGACATAGAATCCAGATTTAATGGCAGGAAGTTCAGCCCTATGGGGAAACTGGACATATGTTTGCAAGTGTTGAACTTGGGCATCCAGGAATTTGGACAGGATGAGGCTGAACATTGACTGTGAGATCCCAGCACCCATGCCCACTGTCACCTGAAATTAGCCCGTGGCCAAACAATGGAGCACAGATAGCACTTGCACAGTTGTAGGGATGGCATGCTGATTTTGATTTACCGGTTTCAGAACAGGATCCATTAATGCACAATGTGGACGCACTTCCAAAGATGGGTACATGTGAGGATTGATTGAAGAATCATGTCAGCAAGCGACGAAGGGGAGAGAGATTGTGGCCCTGGATGAGGGCCCTGGCCAGGCTATAGTGACGTGGTGTTAGCAAAATGGCAGCCTCCTGCCATCCAGGTATGATAGAGTGGAAGTGACTTCATTCCGCTGGTATTAGTCGTCATGGCGGAAGGCGGTGTTCACCACCGTGCACCTGATCATTGGATTACATGGTTGTCAATGGGGAACCTGGGCCAATCATGATCACGGCAGGCGGTGACGGAGCACACTGCTGCGTTAACTACGCCATTTTGTCAGACCCTTGACACTTGACTCCTGATTCCAGTGAAGGGTAGTACTCCGCTGCTTGTACTGCTGTGTCCTGACTCTGGACCCTGAGATGGAGCGGGTTACAGGGAAACAGGCCTTCACCGCAGAGGAGCTGGAGAAGCTGGTGGACTGGGTCCTACCTATTATGCAAAGTTGTATGGGCGACCAGAGGAGCAGGTGAGTTGGCATCTGTCATGCTTAGATGTGTGTGATTGTGGCGGATGCCTGTATGCTTGAGGGCCTGATGTGTGACTGCCCAGCTGTAGATTGTCTGGCATGTTCTGCCTGTGAGTTGAAAACATGCCAGTCAACAATGGTCGTTCCATATGGAACGACATGGCATTTGTATTCGGTGCACACATACTGATGTCTGTTTATTTGCTCTGTGTGTCCCATGCAGGGCAGCGCCCATCAAAAGAAAGTCCTGTGGCAAGCCATCGCCAATGAGGTGTGGACCCTGGGGGTCTACAACCGGCAGAGCACCCACTGCAGGAAACAGTGGGAGGACCTGAGGCGCTGGACCCGGAAGACCGGCAAGGCCCAGCTGGGGAAGGCCTCCCAACGAGGAAGGGGTGCCCATCGGACCCTGACCCCCCTAATGGCCCTCTGGCGGTGGCCTATCCGGATTTGGATGATCGCTTGAAGGCAACACAGCAGCCACAAGGGGGTGAGTACCAACACTGTTTTGATACCGCTTTGATGGATGTATGTTGGTGGTGTAGTATGTATGCATTGTAGTGCCAGGCACTTGGACAAGTGTGTTCCTTCAGTTCTGCCCCCTCAAAGTCCTTGGGATGGTGTAAGGGCTAGTTTGGGCACTCTACAGGCCTATGAGGGGTCCCCTTTCTGTCATCTGGTATTCATTGTGGCCTTATGGACTTGTAAGTGCATTGGCTGGGCATGGTCTCTCATGGGTGCACTCCACACTGTGTGTCAGGTTTGTGTTTCATGAGGGTTATGTGGTGTATTCGGGGGTCATGACCACTAGTCAGGGGCACAGTCATTACGTATGTTGTCTGTGCTGAGTGTACGTGCGTGACCTGGATGGGAGTGTGTGTGTGTGAGCCAAAATGGAAATATATTCAGGTTCTTCCTTGTTTTGTTTCCCCACCCCTGTGCTTTTGTGTCCTTTGTGTATATTAGCAGCATCTGGCGAGGGAGCTGAGGCCCCGGAGAGTGGGGATGCAGCAGCCCACGGTTCCAAGGAGGCAGAGTCGAGTGACACCAAGGGGACCAGAGGGTTGGAGGGCGAGGGGAGTACCACAGGGAGGCACCTACAACTGGAGTTAGTGACTCTGATACTTCCTCCGATGGCAGCATCCTGGTGGTGGCGGACCCTACTTGGCCCACCCATTCTTTGCCATCTTCCGCCACCCCCTATACCATCACCGCCCTCCCAGTTTCTCCCCACCGAGTTGCCCTTGCCCTCTCTCCCAGGAGGGTGGGCGTCTCCTTCGCCCCAGGCACCTCATCCCCTGCCCCAGTCAGCCCTGCTGCCCTCACGGAGGAGGCTATTGACCTCCTGAGAACCATCTCTGTAGGGCAGACAACCATCGCGAATGCCACCCAGGGACCAGCATGCAAGATGCAGCAATGCAATGCATACCTGGAGGGCATTCACAGTGCGATGTCTGGCCTACAGAGATCTTTTCAAGCTCTGGCCTCCTCTTTGACGGGAGACAGTGTCCCTGGTCTTTCCATCCCCCCTCCCACCACCTCTACCCCTTCCAGCACCCCACTCCCTTCACCTATCCCAAGCACACATACAGACAGCTATGCACACAGATCAACACACAAGAAGCACACTGAAAAACACAAGCACCACACTCCCCACCACAGGCAGGCACACAACCAACATACAAAAGCACACACAACAACATCCACTTTCCCCCAGTGTGTTGACCTCACCACCTGTCTGTCACTTCACCATGCACACCCACATGCACTGCACCTTCAGTCACTGCTGCTGCCCCCATTCATGCAGTCACCACAACATCTGACATCCAGGCATGCACCCCAGACACCTCACCTGCACTCACCACGACTACATTGACAGACACTTGCAGCACACTCACCAGACCTGCAGACAGCCAGACAACAGCCTGTCTTCTCCCACTGTGTCCACCCCCCTCCTCCCAAAACACTCAGACATTCGCAGACATCCACAACACCCACATCCACCACACATTAGCATACTTTACAGACACCTGCATCCACATCCGGCACACCTACACCTGATATGTGCACTCCCTCAATCTCCAATCCCAGACCTGCCTCTGGATCCACTCCAACTGCACCTAAGAAGCTTTTCCTCTACCGTTTGAACCCACTGGCCCACCCTGTCTTGTCCCTAAACGTGCCCATGTCCTTGCCCAGTCCACTCCTTCCTCATCCAATCCTGCCCCAGTACACCCTTCCCATTCCTGAGCCCCTTCCCCAGGGGGGTAGAGGCCCCGTGTTGCCCCAGGTCCCTCTGCCACCCCCCAGTCCAAGCCCACTCCCCCTCCTTCCAAGGGCAAGCCCAAACCCCCTCCACCTCCCAAACCTAAGTCCAAGCCCCCCTTCCAGACATAAGTCCACCCCCACCATTCCCTGCCCCTGTTCCCTGAAGTGCCTGGCTGCCCCATTGTTGCTCCTTTCGAGTGGAGTACCCTTTGCGCATGTGGGAGTCAAGTTCGGCCTATATTGGCCCTTCTGTGATTTAAGAATGGACTGGCCAATGGCTTTATTTGGACATTACTGTTCTTACTTTGCAATAAATTTGAGTGCCCAGTAGTGCTGTTGGCACAATGTAGTGACATTGTTCAGCATTTCACTGTGGGGGGGTGTTGTGCACATGTGTGTACTTTGGTGCAGGTCTTTGTTGGCTTGTGTCTGGTAAAGACATTTGGTTATGGTATGTTTGGCTTGGGATGGTGGGTGGTGTTGGGAGTGCGTTGCAGGGTGGGTGGGGTGATTGTGTAACTGTGTAACTTCTTCCCATGTGTACTAGGCAGCGGTACTTACCGTCTTCATCGTCGGTCACGGTCCTGGAGGAGTATGGCAAGGAGCAGCACTGGCATTATTTTCAACTCTCTCTCCATATTTGCATCTGCGTTTTCTGTGAGCCTCTGGTGAGTGTCTCCTTTAATATTGTTGGTTTCTGCCACACTTTGCGTGGTGGTCATTCCCGCCCCAGTAGTGCTGGCAGTCTGGTGTTTTATTATTTGGTGGGTGGGTAGGTCCTTTCCGCCGGCCTGTGGGCCGACTCCTCCGTCATCATCCGAACTATGAAGATGGCGGTGTGTGGATGGACCGCTACTTGCTTTTCAAATGCTTCATTATTTGGCAGTCCAGACCGCCAGCCTGCTGGCGGTAGCTTCCGCCACCGCTGGCAGTGCGGTGTTTACCGCTATGTTCATAATGACCACCTATGTTTTTAAAATAATTGTAATGGTTAAAATTAACCACATGCAATACATAAATTAAACAGACTCTGTAAACAGACACATTGGAAAATGTGTTAAATTTCGCCAGTTAGCATTACTCCAGACATGCCTCTACTTTACACCATCAACACTAGGCTGAACTTGTAGTCACTAAATGCCAAACTCTAGAGAATATATTAGTCCTTGTCTACAAAGCTATTACCAGGTTTGTTGACATGAGAATGGCTGTGTGCAACCCTCACCAATAGCTCAAAGACACAAGCTTAAGCTGTGACAGATACTACCTCAACCCTCCAGGCATTTGTGACAGCACAAAAACCTTTTCAAAGGCATAAGCCAAACTTGTCATTGACTCTATCCCAGTTCTAGCAGCCTTACAGAGTCGGGGAGCCACTGTCATAACCTTCATTACCTTTTAGAAGTAAAATCCAGAGTTCTACATGACAGTTACCAGCCTGGTCAGCTTTTCAGATCACATAGTTAGCCTATGAGTGACACTTCCCCTGTCAGTCTGGCCTTTCAGATACATGTGTAACATGTGACACACTCCATCCTAGCTGTATTAGCCTTTCAGTGGCTCAAGGCATATTTTTTATTGATGTAATATGTGAGGTCAGAAGAAGTGCATGCTGGGGGCGCAAGTTGTACTTAGTTCACAAAACCATGTCTGGCATATTTCATTGGTCTTTGTTTTTTTACCATTAGCTTGTGCCTCTTCCAACTTACTTAACTGTAACATCACTTTACCCGTTGTGTTTTCAATATTCTTTTTTACATAAGTTAAGGTCTTAGCACCTAATGATATCGTCCTTTAAACCTGTTTTTCAGTAAATATAATTACATATATATTTATTTAGCAAAATGTGAATATTTTAAAATTAGGGAGCTGTTAAGTGGTTGAGAAGATGGGTAGGATGAGATGCTTAATAAATAGATGTTTCAAGGGCATGTTGTATTTAGGCAGATGCAATTCTCTTGAACTATTATTAGCCCTCTTAAAATTTAAAAAATATTTTATGCTCAAATTACTAAAAATCCCTACCTCGCCTCACATTTGTAACCTTCTGGTTTGGAAATGCTTTAGGTTTTACAGCTTTGATTCCATCAAGATTGTTTCAGGTCTGCCCCACGTTCGTCATCAATACATAATGTTAGCTCTGTGGGCACTATGCACTATGTAGTAGAACACTGGGGAATCAGCTGACAGGCTGCTGCTGTTGGTGGAAGGAGACGTTTTACTCAGAATATCTGACTTTATTCTCACATGGCTGAGTATGATAGTGTGAACTTATAGCAAATGTGCTCTCATTTTAGCTTCTAGAGAACCTTCCAGAGCCGCATTGATAAAATCATGATGGGAAACTGCTTTCTTTCAAACATGGCTTATCAAACCAGCAGGTGGGTCAGATTTTCCACATAATAAAATCAGCTGAGAACACATTAGAATTCCTAAAATGAGTATAACCTCATGAACAAGTGATTTATATTGTGACTAATCCTGTATTTTTGCTTCTTTTTCTGACCAAGTGCAGCTTCACTTTCCCTGTACCCCTCTACCTCTACCACGTGTGTACACCATGGCGGAGGGTAGGGGGCAATAGCATAATTTCTCATGAAGCTATTGATGTACTTTTCAGGAGTAGCGCCAAAATATTGGCGCTACTCCTCCAGAGTACATAGGGTACCATTCTAAAGAGTGGAAGCCCCCTTTCAACATCTGCTCTTGGCGTTAAAAGTGCCCTAAAAAAATGACGCAAGGAAATCTCATTGATTTTCTTACGCCATTTTTCCGGCTCCCCTAATGGGGGAGTGCCCCTTTGCATACATTATGCCTGGCGCAGGCATAATGTAGCGCAAAGGGTTACAGAGTGGCACAATGTATGCATTACGCCACCCTGTAAATACGGTGCAGGGATTTCGGCCTCGTTCGGCCACATTAATGTAAAAAATAATTGCGTTAATGTGGCAAAATGTGGCGCTAGGGAATTATAAATATGCCCTCAACAGTCCAGAAATACCTATTTTCTTTCACCTTACCCCTTTCATAATCACGTGAAGCACCTCTTTAAAAACACTTTTCTCAAAAAATCTCAATGGATTTACATCAAATCACAAAAAGCATGCTTTCTATCTAATGTTCTACCTTTTTGCTATGTTTGGTGTCAACCCATTCAACAGTTTTTTCTATATGTGATACAAAACTTTCCAAAGGGAATCAAAACATTTTTTGACACCCCCCTTTACATGATTTAAGGATCACCCTGAAACTTTCCAAACTATAACTTGGGTCCTAAGGTAACTATACCTTGCACCCCTACAATGCACTGCTAATTAGCATAGTTACCAGAGATAACTAAAACTGGTTAATTCCAGTGTTTGTTTTTAGTTTGAAACATTATGTTGGCACTGAAGTTTTCACCAAATTATAACGTCAGTTTAACCTTTGTTTTGTTCCATTGGATTTATGTATATATATATATATCTACACACACACACACGTGTGTGTGTGTGTGTGTGTGTGTGAGAGAGAGAGAGAGAGAGAGAGAGAGAGAGAGAGAGAGAGAGAGAGAGAGAGAGAGAGAGAGAGAGAGAGAGAGAGAGAGAGAGAGAGAGAGAGAGAGAGAGAGAGAAAAATGATTGTGTATGGACTGAGCCAGGGCTAGGTGAAAAGACAAGTCTTCAATTTCTTGCAGAATTCAAGAACTGTGGAGGTGGCTCTGGTGTGCAGGAGCAAGTCATTCCAGGCTTTTGGGGCAAAGTAGGAGAAGGCATGACTGCCAGATCTGGTTCAGTGTATGCAGCAGGTGTGTGTGTGAGTAGGAATCCAGCTGATAGGTGGTGTCTGGTATATTTGTGGAAGTTTATAAAGTTGTTGAGGTATGTGGGGACAAGGTTGTATAATGCTTTGCGTCTGGGCATGAGGAATATGAAGATTGCTTATTTGTGGATTGGGAGCCAGTGGAGCCCCATAAGGTGCTGGGTGATGAGATGTGGTCTGGAGTCTTCTGGTCAGTACTGTTACATATGCTAAAAATAATTTCACTGAATAAAACAGAGGTTAAAGTTAGGTGCTAAAATGAGATTACTAACATTTAAAAAAACAAAAACACTGAAATTTGCAAGGTATAGTTTACTGGGTTAACTATGGCTTTCTCCCCTGCCATGCACGCACTGTTGCTGCCTCACTTTTTCATCACTCATAACATGTTAAATGACATAATTGTTGACATCACATGGCATAATTTTTTACATCATTGGTGACATCAGTGATGACATAACTAATAACATAACAGTCATATACAACATAGAATTAGTGTATGTATACATGGAGTCAAGGTATGGAAATAGCATGAGTCTTGGAAGCAAGTATGTTTGTTCATGTTGAAAATTAAATGGTTCATCGTATTAAAATCACTAAAGCAAGTAGTACTACCTTTTAGGCAAGGTAAAGGCTGATGTGGGTTGTGAATTAAAGCCAAAATCTTTTTTAAAAATCTGTGAAAATGCCCAAACCGTCTGTGGATAATGGAGTATCCATCTGTGAATATCTGGGCACATGCTATATTAAATAGTTGTAATGCAGTGCTATAGATATATTTTATGTATCAAGGACATTTACAAGGTGTGAATGCTCATTTGCAATACTTAGTAGAACATTTTGAGGCACTGCATATTATTGAATAATGTAGAATGTAGTGGTGTCTCACCTAAAGGTAGCTTATCTCACAGTGGTGTTGTAAGAATGTGGAACTATAGTTGTATGCCGTTATGCGAATCACAGGAATGTTGGTAGTATAGTTTACCAAGCTATGGAGGGTTGTCTTTAGGGCCTGGTAGAAGGTGCCTTTCAGTGACAAATGCATACCTGTCAACCTTTCCGAGGCCTTTGCAGGAAGAAAACTGGTTGAGTTTGCCTTCCGTAAAAAACTGTGACATGGACCTTAGAAGCCTCCAGCAGCAGTTTGGTGGCTATGGAAGCATCCTGGAAAAAGGTTTCCAGGATCTTCAAGGGACTGGGATTCTTGGTGGAAGTAGAAAGCAGTTGCAGATAGTTCCATCTCTCCCTTGAGCTATGATGAGTGAAATCCTCCAATAGTGTACCTGTCTGGTAACTTTTTCTTGCAAATGTTTTCATGCAAGATTACTTTTTGTAAAGCGCATAAACTAACATTGACTTTTACAATAACAGTTTTCCTGTGGCATTTTCTTTCCATAAACTATTTTAAAACATTTATATCTCCTATTTCATTATTAATATTTTAACAATTTGCATCTCATTTTGTGTATTAAGATTTTCTCCTGTATATTTACACATTTTGCTTCTGTTTGCTTTCTATAGCTTTATGTCATATCTACATAAGGTACGGATTGATTTTTCAATGGAAATGTGTTTTGACATAGCAAGATATTGTATCAATAGGTTGATGTGGTACCTCCTCCCATATTAATAAGTCAAAAATCTCATAGCAATCCTGTGTATTGCACTAAGAGTTGAAATGCCTACTCCACACCCCTCAATTATGCTATGTGCATTTGTAATAACCCACTACAGACACACTGAGGGGTTCTGTGCACAAAAAACCTAATCTGAAAAGTAGACAAAATTCCGAATTCAGCAAGGGGTAATTTGTGATCCTACAAGTGTTTCCTACAAAAAATAACAGCTGAAATAAAAAAATATTGAAATTGAGGTAAAAACATCAATTTTTCTCCACGTTTTACTCTGTAACTTTTTCCTGTGATGTCAGATTTTTGAAAGCAATATACCATTATGTTTGCTGCACTCTTCTGGTTGCGGGGATATATAGGGCTTGTAGGTTCATCAAGAACCCTAGGTACCCAGAGCCAATAAATGAGCTGCACCTTGCAATGGGTTTTCATTCTATACTGAGTATACAGCAATCCATTTGCTGAAATATAAAAAGTAAAAAATAGGTATCAAAAAAACCTTTGTATTTCCAAAATGGGCACAAGATAAGGTGATGAGAAGCAGTGGTTATTTGCACATCTCTGAATTCTGTGGTGCCCATACTAGCATGTGAATCACAGGGCATTTCTCTAATAGACGTCTTTTTTCCACACTGTCTTACATTTGGAAGGAACAAATGTAGAGAAAGAAAAGGGGCAATAATATTTGTTTTGCTATTCTGTCTTCCTCAAAGTCTCCCAATAGAAATGGTACCTAACTTGCGTGGGTAGGCCTAATGCTCGCGACAGGAAACACAACATGGCCACATCACATTTTTACATTCTAATCTGACATGTTTTTTGCAAAGTGCCTAGCTGTATATTTTGGCCTCTAGCTCAGCCAGCACCTAGGGAAACGTACCAAACCTGTGCATTTTTTAAAACTAGGCACCTAGGGGAATCCAAGATAGGGTGACTTGTGGGGATCTGACCAGGTTCTGTTACCCAGAATCCTTTGCAAACCTCAAGATTTGGCCAAAAAAACACTTTTTCCTCACATTTCGATGACAGAAAGTTCTAGAATCTCAGAGGAGCCACAAATTTCCTTCCACCCAGCATTCCCACAAGTCTTTCGATAAAAATGGTACCTCACTAGTGTGGGTATGCCTAGCACCCGCAATAGGAAATGTCCCAAAACACAGCGTGGACACATCACATTTTCCCCCCCAAAACAACAGCTGTTTTTTGCAAAGTGCATAGCTGTGGATTTTGGCCACTAGCTCAGCCGGCACCTGGGGAAACCTACCAAAAATCTGTGCATTTTTGAAAACTAGACACCTAGGGGAATCCGAGATGGGGTAACTTGTGGGGCTCTGACCAGGTTCTGTTACCCAGAATCCTTTGCAAACCTCAAAATGTGGCCAAAAATTCACTTTTTCCTCTCATTTCGATGACAGAAAGTTCTGGAATCTGAGAGGAGCCACAAATGTCCTTCCACCCTTCATTCCCCCAAGTCTCCCGATAAAAATGGTACCTCACTTGTGTGGTTAGGCCTAGCGCCCGTGACAGGAAATGCCCCAAAACACAATGTGGACACATCACATTTTCCCAAAGAAAACAGAGCTGTTTTTTGCAAAGTGCCTAGCTGTGGATTTTGGCCTCTAGCTCAGCCGGCACCTAGGGAAACCTAGCAAACCTGAGCATTTCTGAAAACTAGACACCTAGGGGAATCCAAGATGGTGTGACTTGTTGGGCTCTCACCAGGTTCTGTTCCCAGAATCTGCAAACCTCAAAATTTGGCCCAAAAAACACTTTTTCCTCTCATTTAGGTGAGAGAAAGTTCTGGAATCTGAGAGGAGCCACAAATTTCCTTCCACCCAGCTCTCCCCCAAGTCTCCCGATAAAAATGGTACCTCACTTGTGTGGTGAGGCCTAGTGCTCGCGAAAGGAAATGCCCCAAAACACTATCTGAACACATCAAAATGATCAAATACAAAACTACCTGTTTTTGCAAGGGGGGGCACCTGTGTTTTTGTTCCCTGGGCTCAGCAGCCATCTAGGGAAACCTACCAAACCCAGACATTTCTGAAAACTAGACACCCGAAGGAGTCCAGGGAGCTGTGACTTGCGTGGATCCCCCAGTGTTTTCTTACCCAGAATCCTCAGCAAACCTCAAATTTTGCTAAAAAATCACTTTTTCCACATTTCTGTGTGGGATCACCGCACTGGGACACATTTCCTACCACCCAACGTTCCCCTCAGTCTCCCGATAAAAATGATACCTCACTTGTGTAGGTGGGCCAAGTGCCTGTGACAGGGAAGAGCCAAAAACATGTCAAAATAGAGGGGGAACCAAAGCGGGTCCAAAAGGCAGTTTGAAAAAAAAAC
Organism: Pleurodeles waltl; assembly: GCF_031143425.1. Lineage (NCBI taxonomy): Eukaryota > Metazoa > Chordata > Amphibia > Caudata > Salamandridae > Pleurodeles > Pleurodeles waltl. The sequence continues at coordinate 68,383,007 of NC_090440.1, read as the reverse complement.
ATTTTTAGGCTGACAAGTGCAGCAGAAATTTTATCGGTATAGATGAGAGAATATTGGGTGGTAGGAATTTTGTGGATTCCTGCAGATTCCGGAAGGTTCCATCACAAAAATGTGGGAAAAATGTGTGACTTCCAGCAAAGTTGGCGGTTTGCAGAGCATTGTGGGTAAGAAAATGGTGTGGTGTGCATGTGAAGCACACCACCCTGGAATCAACCAGATGTTTAGTTTCCAGATGTGTCTAGGTCTTGTGGATTTTTCTACATGGCAGCGTCCCAAAGTAAAAAAAAGTGCAGCCCTCACCATTTCAAGTGGGATGATTTTGAGAGTTACCAAGCTCTCATGGCCCAAATGTAAAACCAAAACAAAAATAATCAAATGTCCTCTTGCTTGCCGTGGGATAAGATGTTTTAGTGTGCAGGGGGAGAGCTGAAAGACTTACCCCCTCCGTTTGGGGTGGGGGCATAACCAGGCCCATACTGGTTGGTAGCCACCACCCCACTATTTTTGTTTTTGTTCTTTTAATTCCATGGCATCTAGTAGACTTTCTGCCCCCGGGGTGTGGATCGGGGGTAGTTGCCCCATTTGCCCACTGGTGGGCAGAACAACTTTGGCCCCATTTATTTGGGGTGGGGGTTCCCTGGTCTCTGGGGGGCTTTCTGCCCCCCTTGGGGGCAGATGGGCCTTCCACAAATAGGCCAATCTGCCCCAAAGGGGGGCAGATATGGCCAACAGTAATGTGCGCCCATAGGGAGCGACCCTTGCCCACGGGGCTGCCGCCCAAAAAAAACACACACATACATATACACCAATCCCTGGGATCTAGTGGTTTCTGCCCCCCTTGGGAGAAGATTGGCCTAACAAAAATAGGCTGATCTAACCCCAAAGGGGGCAGAAATGGCCTAAATACACTTTGCCCCCGGGGAGCGACCCTTGCCCAAGGGGCCGCTCCCCTTATGCGTAAGTATAAAAAAAAAAAAAATTCCCTGGTGTCTAGTGGTTTCTGCCCCCAGGGGGGCATAACTGGCCTAAAAATATTTTGTCCCCCCCCCCCCCGGGGAGCACCCCTTGGCCAAGGGGCCGCTTCCCTTAGGCGTAAGTATAAAAAATAAAGAAATGGCCTAAAAATGGTCTGGCCCCCTGGGGAGCAGCCCTTGCCCAAGGAGCCACTCCCCTCTTGACAATTACCCAAAAAAATTCACCTGGTGTCTAGTGGGCATTTCTGCTGCCTGATCGCATCGCGATCGGGCTGCCGAAATGCTTGCAGAGACATGAAAGGAAAGAAAAGCCCTTTCCTTTCTTTTCATGCCTCTGCTGCCCCCCTCCTCCCGAGTGGAAGAGAAATGCTGAGCTTGCTTCCAGCGCGATGGGAGGTGACCGCTGATGAGGTCAGCATGCTATCGCGTGCTGACGTCATCAGACGTCACGGGGGGTTGTGGGTGGAAGGGGAAGCGATTCCCCTTCCAGCCCTGCCATGGGGGGTGGGTGGAAAGCTCCTCTGAGCTCCAGTGCTGGGACGTAATGGTTGCGTCCCTGGCACAGGAGCACTGTGCCGGCGGACGTAACCATTACGTCCCCGGCACAGAACATGTTAATGGCCAGCTTGTGTGTAATGAACTGCAGGAACCGAACATTGCAAAAAATGATCCAACAGTGTGGTCAGGAAACTGGGGAGGCATCTCTGCACTCTAGTTCAGGTGCTTTTTATTACCACTTTCTACAGAACCATTGTCACCTATTTCAGCAACTAGAGAAGAAGGCAGATTACTTAGTGTCCAAAAGTTGATAGAGGTTACGGGACTTTCTTGGATGTTTGGGGAGATATGTAAATTATTTGCTGAATTCCTATCTCTGCCTGGACTCTTGTGCAGAACGAAAGTGTACAGAAGCATCAGAAAGAAGGAGCTGTGACCATGGCCAAGCAGGAAGGGGCTACAGCAGCTGTCAACACAGGTTAGCGTAATTAACTGCATCAGGGGAGTTATTACGGTATTGTAATTATAACCCCGATGTACATAAGGCAGGTCAAAAACAGTGGGCACAAATTTCACTTTGACATTTTGAGATCTGTCTGTTATTTTTCAGTCCAACATACTTACTACTTGATTTTAGGGCAGCAAAATGACCTGCATCATGAATATCAATAAGGCAGGTCAATATTGCTACCACTGGCGACTCACTACAAATACAGATGTGGGTGATTGTGAAGGACAGCAGGCCATCAGCTCTGTGTTTGCATTCCTGAACAAGATTCCCTTTAAAGCATCTGTGCCACTTAACCCCTTCTAGTAGGACGGCTGGGAGCTGTCCTCCGCCACAGTGCTTGTGTCTGGAGGACAGCCCCTAACCTTCCTCCGCACATGAGCAGCAAATCCCTCTGGTGCGGCCACCAGAGAGGTTCCCTTCTCAAAGGAACAGCCTCGGGTGGTAGGGAACAAGTTTCGCATCTCCTGAGACTGTTTATTTGTTTCATTGAAATGACGATCAGCGTGCAAGTCCAGCTGACTTCATTTCAATGAAAACAAATCTGAAATGAACCCATTTTTCTTGCCCTGCCTCAGTGTTTTGGGGTTGGTCTCAGCCCCTAGCATTGAGGCAGACGGGAAGGGTATTCTTTGAAAGGGGAGAATCTCCCCTTTCCAATGGTACCCCTCTTTAGTGGATCCCTACTTGGGGATCGCTGTGGGAGGGTGATCCCCAAGCAGTGATCTACCCACTAGACACCAGGGATGGGGAGCAGCCCCTAGGGCCAGGGCTTTTGCCCCCCATTAAGTTTTTGTGACAATTCAGGGGGTTATTACAACTTTGGAGGAGGTGTTAATCCGTCCCAAATGTGACGGATATACCACCAGCCGTATTACGAGTTCCATAGGTTATAATGGACTCGTAATACGGCTGGTGGTATATCCGTCACTTTACCATCACTTTTGGGACGGATTAACACCTCCTCTAAAGTTGTAATAACCCCCTCAGTCTTTCTGCCCCCGTGGGGCTTATAGGGACATAAGCCCCTTATCTGCCCCTTCTCCTCCCCCCAAGGAAGGCAGAAAACACACTAGGTGCCAGGGAAATGTTTTTAATAATTGTAAGAGTGGGGGGCTGCCCAAAATGGGCAAATTAAATTCCCCCACCCACCCCTAAATATGTAACCAGTCTATCTGCCCCCCCCCCCAGGGGAGCAGATGGGGGCAATAGCCCCTGATCTGCTTCCTGGGGGAGCAAAAAGCCCACTAGGCACCACAGAAGAATTTTGTTTGTAAAAAATTGAGGGATGGGGTATGGCCATGTCCTATCCCCAAATAAATGGGCACAAAGTCTCTGCGCTTGTGGGGGGCAGATGGGGTAGTTACTCCTGCTCTACTATGCGGGGGGCAGAAAGCCCACTAGGTGCCAGGAAATTAAATAAATAGCGTGGTGGGGCCTCCCACCACTATGGACATGGTTATGGCCCTGACCCAAACTGAAGGGGGTAACAGTCTCCCAGACCCCCTGCAGACTAAAGCATCTCATCCCAATTGCAAACACGAGGACATTTGACTCTTTTGGGTTTTGATTTTCCACTTGCAATTGTGAGCGGCTGCACTTTTTGGACTTGGGTATGTTGCCACCTGTAAAATCCTACCAGACCCAGGCACATCTGAAAACTAAAGATCTGGGGGAGTCCAGTGTGGTGTTCTTCACATGCACCCAACACCATTTTCTTACTCACAATGCCCTGCCAACCTCCAACTTTGCCTGAGATCACCATTTTCCATACATTTCTGGAAACTTCTGGAATCTGCATGAATCCACAAAATTCCTACCACCGGTCATTGCACCATATGTACAGATGAAAAAAACTGCCCTTTTGGACCCCCTCCATTTCTACAAGTTTTTGGCCATTCCCTGTCACAGGCACTTGGACCACCTACACAATTGAGGTCTCATTTTTATCGGGAGACTAAGGGGAATGCTGGGTGGTAGAAAATTTGTGCTGGTGCAGTGATCACACATAGTGAGGAAAATGTAATTTTTTAGCTAAATTTGGGATTTTCAGGGGATTCTGGGTAAGAACACGATGCTGGATCCACTCCTCCCTGGTCTCCCTCAGGTGTCTAGTTTTCAGAAATGTTTGGGCTTGGTAGGTTTCCCTCAATGGTTGCCGAGCCCAGAACCAAAAACACAGGTGCCCACCTTGCAAAAACAGGTCATTTTGTGATTAATAATTTTGATGTCTCCACAATATGTTTTGGGCCCTTCCGTGTCGCTGGCACTAGGCCTATCCACACAAGTGAGGTACCAGTTTTATCGGGAGACTTGGGGGAATGCTGGATGGAAGGAAGCTTGAGGCTCCTCTTAGATTCCAGAATTTTCCATCTTAGAAATTAGAGGAAAATGTGTGTTTTTTAGATAAATGTTGATGTTTGCAAAGGCTTCTGGGTAGCATTCCCTGGTGAGAGCCACACAAATCCCCCCATCCTGAATTTCCCCGGTGTCCAGTTTAATTTTTTTTTTAGGTGTGCCAGGTTTCCCTACGTGCTGGCTGAGCTAGAGCCCAAAATCTACAGACAGGCACCTTGCAAAAAATGCGTCCGTTTTCTGTAGAAAAATGTGATGTGCCCACACTGCATTTTGGGGCGTTTCCTGTCACAGGTACTAGGCCTACCCACACAAGTGAGGTACCTTTTTATCAGGAGACTTGGGGGAATGCTGGGTGGAAGGAAGTTTGCAGCTCCCCTCAGATTTCAGAACTTTGCACTGCCATTATGAGAGGAAAATGTTTTTTTAAGCAAATTTAGAGGTTTGCAAATGGTTCTGGGTGGAAAAATATGGTAAGAGCCACACGGGTCACCCCATTCTGGATTTCCCTAGGTGTCTAGTTTAAAAAAATGTACAGGTTTGCTAGGTTTCCTAGGTGCCAGCTGAGCTGGAGCCCAAACTCCATAGTTACGCAATTTGAAAAAAACGCATCCATTTTTAATGGAAAAATGTGATGTGTTCATGTTGTATTTTTGGGCATTTCCTGTCACAGGCACTAGGCCTACCAACACAAATGAGGTACCATATTTATTGGGAGACTTAGGGAAATACTAGGTGGAAAGAAGTTTGTGACTCCGCTCAGATTGTGTTTTTTAGACAAAGTTTGAGGTTTGCAAAGGATTCTGGGTAACAGAATCTGGTGATAACCCCACAAGTTACCCCATCCTGATTTTCCCACGGTGTCTAGTTTTTAAAAATATACATGTTTTCTAGGTTTCCCTAAGTGCCGGCTGAGCTAGAGCCCAAAATTCCCAGCTAGGCACTTTGCAAAAAACAGGTTAATTTTCAGTGGAAAAATGTGGTGTGTCCTCTTTGCCTTTTGGGGCATTTCCTGTTGTGAGCACTAGGACTACCCACACAAGTGAGGTGCCATTTATATCGGGAGACTTGAGGGAACACAGAATAGCAGAACAAGTGTTATTAACAATTGCCTTTCTCTGCATTTGCACCTTCTAAATGTAAGACAGTGTAAAAGAAGAAGTCATTTTGAGAAATGCCATGTAATACGCATGCTAGTATTTGTACCCCCAAATTCAGAGAAGTGCAAATAACCACTGCTCCTAAACTTCTTATTTTGTGCCCATTTCAGAAATACATAGGTTTCCATTGATACCTATTTTTCACTCTTTATATTTTACCAAATCAATTGCTGTAAACCCGGTACACAAGGAAAACCCATTGCAAGGTGCAGCTCATTTATTGGCTCTCGGTACCTTGGGTTCTTAGTGAACCTACAAGCCCTATGTATCTCCACAACCAGAAGGGTCCAGAGGATATGATGTTATATTGCTTTTGAAAATCTGCCATGGCTGGAAAAAGTTACAGATGAAAACTCTGGATACCTTTAGAATCCCCAGGATGTTGGGAAAAAAGGACACAAATTTGGCATGGATAGCTTATGTGGGCAAAATGTAATGGGGGCCTAACCCCAAATGGTCAAAAAGATCCTTAGCATAGGCGGGGGGAAAAGGCTCAGCAGCAAAGGAGTTAAAGAGAAAAACCTTTCCAATTAGAAAGAGATCTAGGGAGCATGCAGTAGTCCCTTTGACAACTATCTGGCTCACCCACAGGTACCCAACATCTTTGCCAAAAGGTAAGTCTCTCAACTAGGGTGTTAATATTTGATCAATGGTTTGCGACCACACTTGGGTATGAATTACACAACTCCTTTTGTGAATAAAAAAGAGTTTGTACATAACAGAAAGGATTTTTCTGCCCCAACCTCTGTGAACTTGTGAATTGGTGACTTTATACGAGCTAAACCCTCTTGTGCTAGAGGCACCTAATAGCACATTCTGAGTAGATCAAAATTCCTGCTGAAAATTGTGAAAGGTGCATAATAAGATAATTGTACCTGTTTCTCCTACAGTATGATCAAAATCGGTCCTATTTGATCACACATGATGTATGACAGTTTTTAACAGGCAACATCATGTAAAATAAATCCTGTGTTGTTACACAATTAGTACCAGAGTTCAAATTCCTATGTAGGCACACAGAAGTTTGTGCCCAAATCAGGAGTTTCAGCCAGCTTGAAATGATGAGGTCCTAAGGCCTTACAATTATTGCAGATACCATGGGAAAGTACTCTAGAATATGGCCAGTATCCCACACCAAAATCTATCAACTATGAGTTTTGTCCCCGGGATAAGGAATAACCACACAGACCATGGAATATTGTATCCTCTGTTGTGTGTTTTTCATTTTGAGAAGATATCCTCTGTCTTTTTCTACTTGCTCGGAACAGGTGGAAAATGTCAGTGTAATGGCCAGTCAAAGTCAATGCTTGATGAAGAGAGGCTGGGGATTCAGGTAATGCAAGGATAGGGCAGAGGTAGGCTAGGGGAATGTTTCTGTGATCTGGGTTGGGAAGGGCGGTAGAGGTTGCAGTAGGGCTCAGGCTCTGCAAATGGCCCAGGGCTGTCCTTCTCCAGGGACATGGTGGGGAAGGTGGAAGTGCAATGAAAACCTGGTTCATATTGTGTCAGGAGGGGATCAGGTCTGCCCTGAGCTACAGGGGCCTTGGGTGTGGCTTGGTGTTTACTGGGAGGCTGTCGGAAGGGCTGGGCCTGACTGGGGAAGTTTTGTATGTGCCACTCGTGGTGCTGCATTATGATCTGGTCTTGCCCATGCAGCCATTTTACCAAGTGTGCAATTGCACCAATTGAAACCAGGCCCCATATCATTGGGCCTGGACTTGTCTGGAGTTTACAGACCTGGGATTACCATGTTCGGAATTCACTGACAGAGTAATACGGGGCTCACAGACACCGGGCCGTCTGTAATGATGAGTGGCATATTTTCATGTGAAGATGCTGCTCTGGGTGGAATATTGGCTATCAGAATTTGGGGGAAATGAATCCCTTGCATGGCGCTCTTCTCTCTGTCGATTGAGCTTTGGTTGTTACCTCTTCAGGAACTGTGGGGCTTATTTACAAGCCTCTTGCGCCGCCGGTGTGTCACGTTTTCCCATAAAAAAAGTAACACACCGGTGGCGCAAGAGGCTGGCATATAAGCGCCAGTACCTATAACGGTCCATATGTTTTCCTCAGTACAGGAACATGACATGTTCTGTGTAAATGCATGGGCCTCAAGTCTGATTTTCAGACCCAGAATCTAACTGCAGGCTAGCTCCATGTGACAGATAGCCATGGCGCACTTGCACTCCAGTAGCTGCATGAGGTCTAATGCCTGGCCCTACAGCTCTTGCACCCCAAAAGGCTCCATCCTTCCTAACATGCCAGTGGCCCTGGGTGTAGACAGTTGTCTCTGTTTTTAAGAATCCCTGCTACTCTTTCTGGTGAAGACAGGACAGAAGGTCCAGGGGCCTTGCCATGCGTAAAGTCTATGATCACATGTCTACTCTCTCCAGAGACCAACTCACATCAAAGCGCCTTTAACTCCTCAAATTGTCCGCTCCTACACACTCTTGCATATGTGTCCAGCTGTCTGACAACAACACAGCACACAGGCATACCAGATCCAGTGACCATATGAGCTCTTGCATCAGCATTACTACCTTGTGGAGATACATTGTTTACTTATTGCAAGGCCTCCAAACACATGACTTGCCTACTGCTCTGCAAACATGGGATATCTCCAGTCCTCACCACCTACCTGCAGACGCACACATACCACTTAAGGAAAGGTTGGAGGGCTTCTATTGAGGCTATTCAGCAAAGTAGTAAGCTGGGCTAAGAAGTGTTTACCTGAATAGTAAGTCTTTGCAGAGAAGCCAACAAGCCCCCATTAAACGCAGTTTCCCAGTGGAAGGTCACTTCGACCCCCTATGGCTGACCATGACCACCAAGTGTACTCCTTGGGGCACAAATATGCAAGGACGCACTGAGATGTGTTGTGTGAAAGCACCTGGCATTGTGATACCGAGAGGATGGTGAGAGACGTGAATGAGGGGAACAGATACATTGAATGATAGACTGATAATGTGCCCTGTGATATAGTTCTTATATTACTGGGCTGTCCTGCCATTCATCCCTTCTGGAGAGCAGGTGAGTCTACTCTCCACGAAATCCATGGGGTTGCCATCACCACTTCAAGACCTAGTAATTTTTCTCCATAACTTATCAGACCTTTCCAAGCTGACCCACCATGCTCGTTGTCTTCCCTTACAGCTGCCAAGATCTGCATTCTACAACATTGGTGTTCTCCACAACTGCTGTCGCATGGGGAATGGCTCACAGAAATGTACAAGACTGCATCCTATGGAAAGGTCATTTACAATTTATTGGACAAAGCAGATATTTTTCTTCTCATGTATGCTCCCTTTCTGCAGGATCCCCCACCCCCAATTTGCCATGACTCTTGATTCTATCTCGTCATTCTCACTGCACTCCTCCCCATCCAGCATTTCTATACGTGGGGTTTGCCTGAATGATCTATCTCCCTGTCCTCTCTCCCCTGTTTTGTAGTTTTGTTTTCCATTCCTGTCCTTTTGCCTTTCTTCTCTCCATCTATAGCTTATTTTCTCACTCCTATCCATCTTTTTTCCTTCCTTTCTTATGTTTGTTACTGGTGCATGGATCGCCGACAGCATTTGTATATTACTATGGATTTATCCTCGAATTGCATGTCATTGAATTTGCTCATATTTCTTTTTTTGGTGCTTAATATATGCCAATAAGATAATTGATACACAAAAAAGGGTATATTAACAGCTGGATAATAAAGAGGTGCTGGAGAGTGAAATGTTCATAACAACTTATATATTTGCATGAGAAGTTTTATATATTTTAGTTTATTTTCTAAACCTTCAGGGACGATGAAAATAAATATGGTGAATATTGTTTAATGCACGTTTACATTTTTTGGTGTTAAATTGAGAAACAATAATATCATTTTTAAACATATTTTTCACAGATTTCTAAGGTTTTCTACATTGAAAAATCATTTTTCACTGAGGAAATGTGTAGGGCACTGGTGATTCTATTAACCAACATTCACATTCAAATAGGGTGGGCAAATGTCTTGGATTTCCCGGTTTTCAGGAGACTGTCCTAGCGTCCCAACACTATACTTAATTCTAAATACATGTCCCTGAGTGGTTGAAAAGTTTCAGCACTCCATCCGTCATCTTGCTGTGTTAGCACAGGAGGAGGACAGCTGCATGTGCCTAGCAGAGAGGAGGAAGATTGGGAGGAGGGCAGGGGTGCCAAAGGAGAAAGTCCTACCATAGCTAATGTTTAGTAAACATAGCCTTCAAAATGTGTGCATCTATCTATCTATCTATACAAAGGTTACAGGGATGTTATAGTGAGGCTCACATTTTAAAAGCAAAACCATAGAAATTCACCTGTTAGAGTTATTTCAAATAACTTTAACTCGTGCCCTAAGGTAACTATAACTCACGCCCGCCATGCACAGTTATTTGATCAATAATTTTACTGCAGATGTTACAGTGATATTATCAATGATGTTATCAAAGATGTCATGAGTGCCATAATTTGTGGGGTAATTAGCAGTGAATAGCGAGGGTGCAAAGTTTGCTAGATAAACAGACATTTGAGGTGAGCAAATCTAGAGTGTCGCTGGTGTTGCAGGGTGCTCCTTACTAGAGCTGCTCTCCACCTAAACTTGGGAACTACCCAGAGTTCTTTATTCTTCTTTTTTGCATATTTATATATATATATATATATATATATATATATATATATATATATATATACACACACACACACACACACACACACGGCTGCACAAAAACCGAAACAGGCCAGGTATACTGTGATCATTGGCAGCCTTTAGTCCTACTTCTATGTCTGGCCTGTCCTGGTTTTTGTTTCTCAGAATCTAGTCACCCTACATTCAGAGCTAAATATGCAGCTTTTATTTTCAAAGTATAAAAGCTAATGAAGGAGGAAAAGCCTCAGCTTACCTCTTTTGTGATGTATTAAGCACGTTGTTCCCCATGCAATGGGTACACTGCAAATTGTGTATAAACACTACAAAGTTGCAAAGTGGCATTGTTCATGAATGAAATTGCAATATAGATGCTTCAATTGATTTGTCCCCTCACTAATACATACAGTAAAACATCACCTTGCTAACCAGGGGGCCTCAGTGAACAGGTGAATGCAGCCATCAAAACATTGTACCCGCTAAAGCAACGTACCTTGGCATAGCACTGAGATTCTGTGTTCCCAATAAAAGTATACAGAGGCAAGGGTGACCCAAAACGTTTGATAAATATGCCCTAGACAGTTTTGAAAAGCGAACCGCCAATCGCAAAAAACAACAGTAGCCCCACAGTCAATCATATTAGCTAGAGATATGCAAAGTAGTCCTGGACAAAATAAGGATATTTCCATAAGCAAATGCTGAGTTACAGCCTGAAATTGTTTGCTGATTTTTTTTCAGGAATTCACCTCTTTTGGAACAGCAGGTAATCTCCAGCTTTTCCTGTTTTTTTTTTACAATTCTTAACAAAATTACCGTTCTGACCTCAATACAAGCACAAGTTAGCCTGTAACTTTTAGGCGCAGAATTTGATTCTCTCCAAAGGAAGGTTCAAGTTGCCTCTAAATGTCCTGCTAAACCCTCTCCAAAAATGACGGTGGGATAGTACCTGATGCAATGCTTTCATTAAAGGCTTTGCATTGGGGAAGAGGAGTGCGTCAATGACCACTAGCAATGGGTGTGTGTAAAAGGCTCCTTTATAGACACAGGTGCACATAACAATACAATAAGCTTGGCCTTTGCCTTACAAATCTAAAACCTCACTATACATGAGCCAAAACCTAACCCCGCCCCACCTCCTCCCCTAAAATGTCCTTGCTTTCCCAGCAATACCTTGATCCTGACTTCCTCAACATTGTTCTGAACTCTCATAAGTCAAGAATTACTGACTTAATTAGCCATATTTTATTCCTGGTAACGTCTACTGAACATAACTTCTAAATCAACCTTTTCACTTCCTGTCTCTTTGGGCTATGATCCTATGTACACTTCCCTTTCCAGCCTGGATTGCCAGTATCCCGAACCATGGACCTGTGAAAAACAAACTAACGTTTCCTCCCACCGCCACCCAGAAAAAGGTCTGTGGCAGCTATTTTCTGCCCCACCATATAATCTCTAGACTAACCCAGATCCAATAAAGACTTCAAAATCTCCTTCACTTGGAGGTCTGCACCCATGAAGGACAGGTGGACGCCATCATCCCTGAAGAATTCCCTGTCCTTGAAATGTATATCCGTGTGCTCCATGTATGTAAATCCTTTTTCCCTACAAAAACCACACATGTCCTTATTGAGCTTGCGCCTAGCCCTCTCAACTGCCACCTGCCTTGCGGCCCCCCTCCAGTGTCTCCTAGCTGTCCATACTATATGGCAGCCGAATCACATTGTCTTGATCTCCATAAGATCTCTCTTCATTTGCTTGATTAACGCTAAGCTTTTCATACCAACCATGTCATTCTCTCCTACGTGAAGAACCAAAACATCAGGACATATTCCCCGCTGCAGCAACGAGTTTAGGAAAGGCAAGAGTTCCTGTCACCCCATGCTCCCTTTCCCATGCCATTACACATGATACACAGAGCTGCCAAAACCCAGATTTTCCCCAAAACCGGTGCATTAAGCCTATTGCTTTGCCCTTCTTATAAATGAGTGCCCTACGATCCATATGCTGATGCCACTTGTGTACGGGCTATCCACCGAACCTGTAAGACACAAGGACAAATATGGTTCATGATGCCATCAGCAGTCCTCCCCGCCCCTCCTAACATAATGTTGGAAAAAGTCTGAAACCCATCTTCCCTGGTTCATAATCCTGCCATCACTCCAACCCCGGTTGTTAGCTTCTATGGCCATCCCTATCCTAAATGAATGAGTACCAACATTTTCAGCACCTATGCCAATAGCAGTAAGAGATTTACGCACAACTACCAGTAATTGATAGGCTGACATGCCTTTCCATCCGCATGCACAAACACTGCTGATACCCCATGTGGGGCTGCCGTTTTTAGTTGAGATCCCAAAACCACTGGACAAATGGCCGCCCTGGGGTAGGTTGGTAGCCAGGCTGCACTACCCTTAATCTTTTGGTCTGTTTTGCATTTTCACAAATGTAGCTGGACTCCATGCCAGACCAACTGTATGTCAGCCCATGTGAACCCTGGCCCCAATTTATGCCCAGGAATTTAGACATCCGGAAAGCCCAGAAGAACTTCCACAACATTAGAGTTTGGAAAATTAAGGTCTCTCGGGGTACAAGCTAGATCTGGGGCAAGACCCCAATTAAGTCGCCCAGTAACCCCAAAAATGATAGGTTTGCACCTAGGGCACAAAACCTCCTGTTTCCTTGCCCGATCCTTCACCTACCTCCCCAGCTGATGGCAAGTACAATTTTCCCATGAATGCAATTCCAGCCAATTTTCCCACTATAGTGATCCTCAAATGGCTCTTATCAATAAACAACATGATGTAATGTTAGACATCCTCCGTTCGCACCCAGGCCCCTGGCTGGTAAGATGCTCTGCTGTTTAGGAACTCTATCCATGCTTGCGCGTATGCCATAGGGATGGACGCCTCTAACAAGTTCAGTACCAGTTGAAGCAGCCAGTGTCTCCTACTGTCCACAGTTATAGGGGCATCTGAGTTCCGGTGGGGTCCGCCTCTAAGGCCAGCCAATTGAATTTCCTCTATTGCGAATGAGACAAAGGCCCTCATTATGAACACGGCGGGATTTCCTGCTGTGTTCAGGCTGGCGGTCTAAACACAGATCGCCAGCCCGTTGAAGACCCCGCAGCAGCACCCGTCGCGCATATCACTGCAACATGCGCGACAGGGCTGTGCACGGGGGCCCTTGCACTGCCCTTGCCAAGTGCATGGGCAGTGTAGGGCCCGCCAGGGGGGCCCCAGGGCCCCCATTCCGCCAGCTTTTTCCTGGCAGAGGAAATCTCCAGGGAAAGGCTGGTGGACACAGGTTCTTATACAGCAGGCAGCGCTGCTTGCAGCGCTGTCCTGTCAGATAAGGAACTCCGCCATCGTTAGGCTGCCTGGCGGCGGTAACCTGGCAGTGACGGAGTTCCGCCTGTGACAGTCCAGCCATGAGCATAATATGGCGGTCCGGACCGTCTATGTTCAAAATGACCACCAAGCGTCTGCAATGTCACTTTCCACTCCTGGGAAATGTAGTGCTCTAAAAGCAATGTCATTTTTTAAACACCCTAAAACAATGACCTGCAACAATTTCAGGACTTGGGGTCTCTAGCTGATTGCTGAGTCACCACCTGCACCACAGCCAGGTTGGTTATTTTGAAAAGTACTTTTTTATGTGCCAACTGTGCTCCTAACATCAAGGCGACTACCAAGGGAAACAACTTGAGAAAAGCAATGATGTGCCCTCTGCATCACCAAGCTTGTGGCCACTCCTCTTTGCACCATTTTCCCGGCCAATAGATCCCAAAGACCTGGCCATCTTCTGTATCCGAGAAGATTTGTGCATGCCACATGGTCAGGGGAATCCCATTGAAGGATTCTCTTTTAGTCCCACCAACAGACAAATGTAGTGATGTGGCAAGTGGCACCCTGACAGCGACAGCCCTATGCGCCTGCAAAAGGTTCTACCCACTCTCACCACCTTGCAGGCAAATTTCTGGTACCTGAAAAGATTCTGAATCTGGTGCACTGTGACTTTCTGTTTTCGAGTCATGTCATCAATCAGCAACTGCATAATTATTTTCTTCTACTGGGGCATCCAAGCCAACACCGAAACCGAGTCGATCTCGATTCCTAAAAAGGCCAGGTCAATGGATGGGCAGATCATTTTTTCCTGCTTAAAGTGGACACCTAGGTCGCCCATGATGATGTGAAATTTTACCAGCTGAGTGATGCCGAGGAACCCACGATGAAAAAGTAATCCAAAGAGTGGGTAATCTGGCTGTGTCCAGTGAGGTGTGTAAAGAGCCACTGAAGAAAGGTGCCAAAACACTCAAATGGAGCACATAAAATGGAACAGCCCATTGGCAGGGCTTTATCCACATACCACTAATCTTCAAATTGTATGCCCAGCAGCTCAAAAAAGCCTACTTGATATCAGTCTTGGTCATCAACGCCCCCTGCCCGACTTCCTGTGCCATTGCCAGGTCCACCGACGAGTAGGACACGGAGATCAGTTCCTCTGGTATGTGTTCATTCATTGTCCCCTTTCTGGCCACAACAGGTGCTGGATCAAATGGAACTGGCCTGCCTATTTCTTGGGGACGAATATGTGACAGAACAACTAGGTCCTAAACAACTATAGCCTAAACCACTACTGCTAAACAACTAAAAACTCTCTACAACTAAGTACTGAACAACTACTGTCTAAACAACAATTTTGCCTGAATAACAATTGCCTGAACAACTAATTTAGATATATATTCTAAACAACTAATAAACCATAAAAAACAAAAGAAAAAACTTACCTTAAAATTAGTTGTTCAGGCAATTGTTATTCAGGCACAATTGTTGTTTAGACAGTAGTTGTTCAGTACTTAGTTGTAGAGACTTTTTAGTTGTTTAGCAATAGTGGTTCAGGCAAGTAGTGGTTTAGACCTAGTTGTCCAGGATGTTTCCCCTTGGGGACCACTCTGATTGGAGCCATAATTAGATTCTATAGGGCCAATCATTAAAGGGGCCTGCAACGTGTCCTTCCCACACTTCCTTCCTGAGTGTATCCCCAACAACCTGTTGATGAGCGTGTGCTGCCTTGAGGATGTCTGCCTAATGCCACAATCTGGGTCCCGTGTACCCTAGCCTGAAACCACATGCAAAACTGTCCCACAGTAGCCGTGCGTCATCCCTACGGTCATATCTGTCCATCCAGTAAGCTAACTTGTTGAAGTAAATTGGTGTAGGAGCCCGTCCTCCCCCAGTGTCCTGAGTACCTCGTCCTCCTCTAACTCCTCGGCTCTGACCAGCCTGTTGGCCACTGCAACCGCGCTGGGCTCTTGCCCCATCGACAGACCTGTTGTGGCTCCATACAAGTCTGTGTTTTGCATAGCAGTGAACCAACACATGCCGACTTGAACACTTAGAGCATTCATGTCAGAATTTGCAGTTTTTTCTAGTGCATATTCTTTTCTTAAAATCCCAGTATGTGTCTGTCAGAGCGGTAGCGCTGGAGAAGGAACCGTCTGAGGTCTTGCTCCTCCTGCACCTCCCTTTCCTATAGACTCTCTTCATCGAAATCAAAAGCTGTATCTTTAACTCCACCAAGCTCGCCAATCCGTAGGGTGACTGCGTATGCCCTACCTTCGGCCGGTACCCACGTGTGCACCAAACGTCTATTGCTGCCAAAGTAGGAAGAGGCTGCACGATGCCCTCTTTGCTCCTCCGATGCTGGGCACCCTGCCTCTTTGGCCATGCCACTGGAGAGGAAGTTCCATCCTCCTTCACGCGACCCAGAATCACTGTGATCCCTCACTGCTGTCCAGCTGGCTGCCTGGGGTCCTGCCTTCTCTTCACCTGTGGGGACCAAGAAGCCGTACAAAACTTCCCCAAGTCATGAGCCTCCAGTGCTGCATCAACTGGCATGCAAGAAAATGTCCCCGGTGTGCTAGTCAGATCCGCTACTGGTTGCATATTCTCCTGACTCCAATACCCCGCCTCCCCAATTTGTGTCCTCCAGGCATCCTGAGCTGACTGTACCCTGGCAATTCCTGCCTCCGTGGCGTCAAGCACCCTCTTACCATATACCCTCTCGGGAGGTTTAGCCCTAAAATACAGCGCCTCCTCCACATTGCCTTCATCCCCAGACTCCTCCTCACTCCATTGCAGCTGTGCTTAATCTATAGCCTGTGCCTGCCCACCTGGCTCCCCTTACCCTTCCTCTTGTGATAGCTCCTCAAGCAAGCTGCCAGTGTTGTACTAATCCTTAACTATCTAAAAGTGGCCTCAGCTAGCCCAGTGCCTCCGCTGGCACCCGCTCCGCCCATGCGACCTCATATAATGAAATGTGTGGGCTCCCAAAGTCATGAACCTTTCCCAGTAGCTCCCCACTTACAGGGGCTGGGGCTTGATAATGGTGCCCCAGGGGCCTCGTGGAATATAGGGACAAGCCTCCTTCCCCCACCTCCTGCCTCCACAGACACTAAGATGACACAGTCTTCTAGGTGCTCTGACTCCTAGAAGAAGCTAGGCGCCAGGACTTAAATGTTGGCAGAGGTTGGCCTGCAATGCTGGGTCAGTCAGTAAGGCGTACGTCGGGAGCGATAGCCACCGAAGTGTTTGCATGCTTCCTGTCCTGTGTGCGCAATGTGGGCACTGGCTAGACCCAGGTAGGTGGTCAAGGCCATTTGAGAGTGCGCAGAGTGGCCAACAAGAAAAGAAGAGGCAAGCCAGTGTATGGGAGGGTTTGCGGGCCATGAGCGACGTGGGCAGTTCGGGTGGGGAAAAGCTGGTGACTCCCACTCAGGGGCCTGCAACTAGAGGAAGAGGTCAGGACACTGAGGGACAGCAAAAAGGGAAGCCCAGTTTTACAAGTGCGAAGGCCTGGTCGCGAGGGGAGTGGCTTGCCTCAATTCCTGATATGGCCACGGATCAGGCCCATGGACAGGAAGGGGTGGAGTTGCATGCAGATATTGAGAAAATGTGAGCAGCCAGGCAGATGGGGGCCCTTTAGGCCCTGTAGTTAGCACTAATGCAGGGATTATCCAGAGTGGAGGTTGGGGGTTGAGGCGTTAGGCCAAGGAAATGGTGTGGCAGGCCTGTCATCTGCAGAGGGTATGCAGCTGGCTACATTCTAAAGCTGAGGGGCCAGCAGTGCTGGGTCCAAGCTCCGGGTGGCACTGGGAAGGTTGGACTGGGTGCAGTATTTCTTTTTTTTAGCTGTTTCCTTTGGTGATAGCTGTCACTCTGTGGAGAGATTGGCTGGAGCACAGGAAGGGTCTGTTTTGCTTTCACAATATGGCTGTGGTGCAGGTGGTCAGCAGACAGTCAGCAAAGGACAGGCAGGTGCAGAAGTTGCTGCAGGTTTTGTGCTAGCATGATTGAGGCAATGTTGGGGGCTCAGGTTAGAAGGGGCTGCGATGGGAGGAAGTAAGTTCAACCAACAGGGGTGTGAATTCGTCTGCATAGCTCAAAGACGGACCAGAGGTTAAGGGAAATGACAGTCCTTTTGCCAGCGTACCCATTGGAAGGTGTAGGAAGCTGGCTTTGTATATACCATATCAAAATGAGATATAGAGTGCACAGAGTCCAGGGGTTCCCCAGAGGCTTAACAGAGGCAAAAGTAGATAATACTAATGCTCTCTTTTGTGGTAGTGTGGTCGAGCAGTTAGGCTTATCAGAGGGTAGTGCAAAGCATTTGTTGTACACACACAGACAATAAAAGAAGCGCACACTCTGACCAATGTTTTTTATATAGCAAAAATATATTTTCTTAATTTATTTTTAGAATCACAAGATTCAAGCTGCAGCCAAGTACTTCAATAGATTCGTATTTCACACATGTATCAACAGTACTGTGTTTGAAATTGATAAGTTATACAGTTGTTAGAATACCTACAATTATCTGTTTTAAAAATGGACCCAGTGCAATTTTCAGAAACAGTTCCTTGGGGGAAGAAAAATGTGATCAATTTGCAGGTAAGTATTCGACCTACAGTTCCAGTGTCTGGGTTTTAGGAAGACCACCAGTCGGGGTTCAAACCCCCAAACACTTACCACCAACAAAACGGATCTAGCCGAGTGCAGCGGTCAAAATGGAGCAAATTTAACTTGGGCTCCTATGGAGACAGGGGGTATTCGGAATCAGGCCTGTCTGTAGGTAAGTACCTGCTGCTCGGAGGGCAGACTAGGGGGAATTAGAGGAGCACTGGGGGAGCCACAAGTAGGCACCAAACACGCACCCTCAGCGGCACAGGGGCAGCCGGGTGCAGGGTGCAAACAAGACGTTAGCCTCCCAATGCTGGTCAAGGAGGGGACCACAGGGGTAACTCAGATGCTGCAGGCGAGGTTCAGGGGGTCAGTTCAGACTGACCACTGACTGGACAATGAGGAGGCCACCTGCTGAATGAAGCTGCACTAGAGGGCAGATTCTCCAAGGCCTCTGGGCTGCGGGTGCCGTGGTCCTTTTAGGCGTCGAATACTTTCATCCGGGGCTGTCGCAGTCCGGGGGTCCTCGGGCTTCCCGCTGCAGGTGTTGTCGTGGAGGGCAGGAGAGGTCAACCCGGGTTGGGCACTTGCTCGCAATCACCTGGGGAGTCTCTCTAGCTGGTTGGGCCACAGGGACACGGGCCAGAGGCGTCGGGTGCAGAGTGGTCAGGACTCACGGATCCAGGGAGACCCTGGAGTCCCTTGTTGGAAAGTTCTTTGTGGACAGTGCTGCTGTCCTCAGGCGTTCTCAGTCCTTTGTGATGCAGGGCAGTCCTTTTTAGCTTGGCAGAGGTCGCTGGTCTCGCTGGATGCGTTGCTTTCTTTGTGCAGGTTCTCTGAAGCTGAACACAGTCGGGTAGGGCTGGGGACAAGTCAGTTTGTGTCTACCTTCTTCTCTGCTGGGGTTTCAGCTATGCAGTCCTTCTTCTTGTGAGTTCACCAGGAATCTGGTGAGCTGGGTTCAGGGAAGGCCTTAAATACACGATTTAGGGGCGCAAAAGGGGTTAGAGGACAGTAGCCAATGACTACTGTCCCTGAGGTTGGCTAGACCCTTCTTGTGTCCACTCACTTTGGAGAGGGGGACACAGACCTAACCCTATTGGTCTCTCTCCTCCAAACCAAGATATAGGATTCTGCAGGAAGGGGGTCACTACAGCTCTGGACACCTTAGGGGTGGTCACAGTTAAAATGGTCACCAAAACCTTGTTTTTCTTAAATTTCCAGCCGAACTTGCTGCCAATATTGGATCTTTGTCCGGGGGGCGGGCACCTCCAATAGCTGGAGTGCCCTGAGGCACTGTAACATGAGGCCT
Source organism: Pleurodeles waltl (assembly GCF_031143425.1). Taxonomy (NCBI): domain Eukaryota; kingdom Metazoa; phylum Chordata; class Amphibia; order Caudata; family Salamandridae; genus Pleurodeles; species Pleurodeles waltl. The sequence continues at coordinate 68,363,585 of NC_090440.1, read as the reverse complement.
GAGCCTTTGGGGCTCACCGCCAGCTGTTATAGTTCCTGCAGGGGGGAGGTGTTAAGCCTCAGAGAGCACAAAGGTCCTCACCCCATGGGGTCAGAAACTTGTCTGCTAATGGCAGGCTGGCACAGACCAGTCAGTCCTACACTAGAGGACTGAGTGAAATACAGGGGGCATCTCTAAGATTCCCTCTGTGTGCTTTTTAGAATAAATCCAACACTGGCATCAGTGTGGGTTTATTGTGCTGAGATGTTTGATTCCAAACTTCCCAGTATTCAGTGAAGCCATTATGGAACTGTGGAGTTCATACTGACAAACTCCCAGACCATATACTTAATATGGCCACACTGTACTTACAATGTCTAAGAATGGACTTAGACGCAGTTGGGGCATATTGATCATGCAGCTATGCCCTCACCTGAAGTATAGTGCACCCTGCCTTAGGATGTATGGCCTGCTAGAGGGGTAACTTACCTATGCCACAGGCAGAGTTTTTTTGGCATGGCACCCTGAGAGGAATGCTTTGTCGACTTTGCATTTTTCTCCCCACCAACACACACAATCTGCAAAAGCAGTGTGTATGTGTTTGGTGAGGGGTCACTTAGGGTGGCAAAAAACATGCTGCAGCCCTAAGGGACCTTCCCTGGTCACAGGGCCCTTGATACTACTGGTACCTTTTACAAGGGACTTATCTGCGTGCCAGAGGTGTGCCGATTGTGGAGGAAATCGTACAATTGCAGGAAAATGTGGGAGGGAGGGGTAACTGCAACAAGGGCCAGTTTTCTACAGAAGGTTTTTGCCCGTTAGCATGGGGTGAGAAACTTGATGGGCAACATTCGGCACCTAGGATGGCAGTTTTTAAGCATGCACAAGGTGATTCATTTACTGCATTCCAACTGTTGGAAATTCTGAGGAAAGCGCTTGCTTTGCTTGGATTAGTGAGCACAGAATACAACACACAATTGTTTTGCATCAGGGCAACTGCAGAGGCAGGGAGGAGGGGTTGGTCCAGGGAGCAAATCATGGTACTGGGTAGATGGTCTCCTCATTGTTGTCAGGTGTATGTCAGGACTAGAGAAGGGGGATTTTTGAGCATGTAGTTTGCCATATGTTCTCTCACTGCTATTTTTCTTTTCAGGTTTGGTTCTGGGCCAAATGGCTGTCAGCTTAGCGGTTTGGATCGTTGGACATTCCTTTGTGAAGGGGGCTGACCGGAAAGCTGGAATGAGTGCTTGTGGACATAACCTGGGGTTTGATTCAAATACACTTTTGGTGACATGGCATGGCAAGGGGCTATGCGATGGAAAGAGCTCTTACCCATGTTGAATAAGCTGTTACAGGGGGAGGTTTGTCCTGACATTTTGCTAATACATTTGGCAAAAATGATATGGTTGTGGAGAACGGTCTGAAAAAGGACCTGAGGAAGGTAAAAGCTAAGTGGTCAGTGTGTTTTGTGGTTGGAGTGAGTTAATTCCCAGGAGGACGAGAGGTTCTAGCAAGCCTGCAGCAATAGACATGGCATGTAGGAAAGTTAATTGAAAAATGCAACCTTTTTGCAGGGATAAGGGAATAGATCGAATAGAACATTCGGATCTATGTTATGATGTGGTGGAGTTTTTTAAGGGGACGGAGTACAACTTTCCATGTACAGGATGGAATTATATCTGTTGGAAGCGAAGTACTTCTTGTCCTAGACTTGAGAGTACAGGTTTGAGCTGGTCGAGCTACAGGAGTGGGAGGGTATTTCAGAAAAAGTCAAGCTAGTGACTTTTTCTGGTGGTGGTTGGCCCACAAGTTTGCAAGGGTTTAGATAAAGTTATTGTTGTTGCCATAGGTGAACCAGGCTAAAAGGGAGGGTGTGGACTAGCTCACACCAGAAAGAGGCCGGAAGTTAAAGATTGCATCCTAGGAAGTTCAGTTTAGTAGACATTAATAGATTCACTGTTAAACAGGAGGGGAAGTTAAAAGTGTTACAAGCGCAGGGGTGCAGTAGGCCATGACGTAGATACTTGCTGGGTATGTTATGTTGGGGTCAGGACTTTGTGGTGAGGGAGTTGGAATAATAGGTCGCAAAATTGTATAGTGAGGTTTTAGTTTTGCAATCATCATATGCTATGCTTGCCTAGTTGTAATTAGTTGAATTTTAACTTGTTCTATAACACATATTCCAAGATGTCTTATATCCTGGGACATATAATCCAAATGTTTAGTTATTTCTATTGTGTAAGAAATTAGGGTTATTCATTGAAAGCGGTGGAAGCCCCATTCAAGCAATGACTGCAATAGGATTGGGTCAGGGTGAACCACAAAAGCCTCTGAATTAACTTGTGCTGAACCCTTTAGAAGAGTGGTACAAAGCAGTCAGATGTAACTTAGAGGCAATCTGTAAAGTATTTATGCAGGACTCAAACAGTAATAAAGTGTAAACATAAGATAAACAAAATCCCAAACCCATCTAGAACAACATTGTAATATTGATAAACAAAATGATACCATAATGACAAAACCCCAGTCATTAGAACATGAGAAATTCATTCTTAAAGTCCGAAGATAGTATAGCACCAAGAAGATGCACAAAGTGCGACTCAGGGCTATCTGGTCATCTACAACAAGGTAAACGTACAAGTTCAGGCCGATCACGATGGAGTGTGGGTCGGATAAAGGAACCAGTTTAGTGCAACTGAAGTATTACCTTTTTGAGTCCAGTGTGAAGGGTGCTGTTTATGTGGCAGAGGCTGTGAGAATGAGTCTTTGGCGAGAAGAGCAGGTCGAGTTTTGAGGATGGTTGTTCCTGTAGCGCGAAGAGCCAGTTGTTGCTGGAGCTTCAAGTTGGTTGATTGTCACAGACGGTTGTTAATGGCATGAAGTGCAGGTGTTGTGTTGCTAGTCAAGGCTGACAGTCGCTGTCGGTTTGAAGAGCATGTCCTGCTGGAACTTTGTGTTGGCGGTCGTCATGGGCGGTTGATTCTGTGCATGAAGAGGTCACATCGTGCTCATGAGGAACTCGTAATGTCTGTACATTCTCCTTTTCTTGACGAGAAGCTCTCACTGATGCAAGCTAAGGGTCCATTGCCTAGGGCACCTCTTTGGGATCAGGGCTCACTCCCGCAGAGGCCAGAAGCGGGGCACAGGCAGATTTAGGCAGGTCCAGTTGGTGCTGCTCAGCTGGGCAGTTACAAAGAGGCCTCTAGAAGCTTGTTGTGTCACTGTAGCTCACACAGTAGGTCAGCCAGCATTCCATTTGAAATATTCTGGGTATTAGAACTGGCATCCTTAGGTTTTTCGTACCCCAGATGTTTTGCCTTTCACCTCCTGTTTTTGCTGTATCTTTTTGTTGGTCTTGGGACTCCGAGCACTTTACCACTGCTAACCAGTGCTAAAGAGCATGTGCTTCTCCCCTAAACATGGCAACACTGGTGTATCCACAATTGGCATATTTAATTTATTTGTAAGTCCCTCATAAAGTGGTGTACCATATACCCTTGGCCTGTAAATTAAATGCAACTAGTGGGCCTGCAGCACTGATTATGTCACCCACTCAAGTAGCTCAGTAAACATGCCTCAGGCCTGCAATTTCAGAACCTGTGTGTGCAGTTTCACTACCACTTCGACTTGGCATTAAAACCTCTTGCCAAACCGTAAACCTCCCTTTTATTGCATATATGTCACCCCTACGGTAGACCCTGGGTAACCAATAGGGCAGGGTGCTATGTAAGTAAAAGGTAAGACATGTACTTTTAAGTTTTACATGCCCTGATAATGAAAGACTCCTAAAGTCATTTTTCATTACTGTGAGGCCTACTCCTCCTATAGGCCAGTATTGGGCCTTGTAATTCCTTGGGCCTTGTAATTCCTTGTAATCCTTGTAATTCCTGATCAGAAAGGATTCATATTCACATATACTCACATATACTTCATATTTCATTTCATTGGAATGGTAAAGATAACCCCTCTTTACTAGTGAAGTTGGATTTATTATTATTATTTTAGAAATGCCACTTTTAGAAAGTAGGCGTTTCTCCGCTCTCACTGCTCTGTGTGCCTGACACTATGAGGGTCATTATGACCCCGGCAGTCGGTGTAATAGTGGCAGTAGTAACGCCAACAGGCTGGCGGTACATACCTCCACTATTATGACATGGCTTTGGCCAAACTGCCAAGTTAACACACCGTCTGCCACGGCAGTAATGACTGCCAGGCTGGAGACTACAGTCTCCAGCCTGACAGCCGCCACTAAGCCACCCATGGAACTTTGACCCCACCCACCGCCATGGTTTCCGTGGTTTTTGTACCGCCATGGAAGCCATGGCGGTAGGCACTATCAGTGCCAGGGAATTCCTTCCCTGGCACTGATAGGGGTCTCCCTGCCCCCTTTCCTCCCCAGAGTCCTCCCCTACCCTCCCCCTCCCGGCCCCCCATATACACACATACACCTGCATACATACACACCCATACACACATGCATACACACAATCACCAACATATGCATACATTCATACACACTCATAACAACACTCATGAACATACATCCAGGCACACACGCAATCACACGACACAACATACACGTACACACACACACACCCACTCATGCACACATGCATTACACACACACACATGCATTCAAACACAGTCACACACACTCCCACACATGCATACAACACCTCCCACCCCTTCTTCTATCAGAGAACCCGACTTACCTGCTTGCAAGGGGTCCTCCGGCAGGAGACGGGACGCGGCACTGCTGACAGCAGCAGCGTCCGCAAGCAAAACACCGCCAGGCCGTATCATGGGACATGATACGGTAGGCACCGTTTTGCTGGTGTGGCGCTGCTGCTTGCAGCAGCGCCACCTTATCTCCGTCCCCCGCCATGACCGTAACCGGAATTCCGCCAGCCTTCTGGGTCATAATTCGATGGACGGTCGGTAGTCATGCAGCGGTATGTTGGTGGCCGTCGCTGTGGCGGTAGGAGGAATTTGCTGCCAATCTTGTAATGAGGGCCTAAGTCTCCAATACACGTCCGGACAGGGCTGGGTGACAACTACATTTGTGCATATCCTCTGGATAGCCACAACAGAGGACACTCAAATACATCTGCATTCATCAGAATACTGATGGGTTTTTCCTGGACAGGGAGGATGGGACTGGCTCACACTTACACTTCAAAGGGTAGTGGCTTGAGCCCAACACAAAGGGCTGATTACCCCTCACTGATAGTTTGGAGCCAGGGCTGGAAAGAAAGGGGGACCTGTGCTCTCCAAGGTGGTGCTTTGCAGGCACCTCACTTCAAATTGACTTTTTGGTATAAGTACTTGGGAAGAACTCTGCAGGAGTAAAGACTGCTCCACTGTAAGGATTGCTACTCTGCCTGGACTGACTATTCCAAGTAACTGCTTCTCTGCATTGCTGAGCTGCCCTGCTGCCCTGCTCATCTCTGCCCTGGTGAGGACAAGGACTAGACCCATCCGACTGCCCCAGAGCATCTCCAAGGGCTTGTTGGCGTTCCCCTTTTCTGTGAGAAATAGCAGGCACATCAAAGATTTCCTCTGCATGCCACTGCCGTGGGACTCTGTCGCTTATGAGTCCCGCTTCACAGGCTGCGAGAGAGTGAGCACTTCATCCTGTGGCTGGTCAAACACTTGAGGATCAGTGCACCCCTTTTAATAAACTACGAGAAAGTGAGTGCTTCCCCCTGTGACTGGTTGATCACTTGAGGATCAGCGTTTCCCTCTTCATGGGTTGCAAGAGATGGACCACTTCAACCTGTGGCCGGCCGAGCACTTGAGAGTCAGCACTTCCCTTTTAATGGACTACAAGAGAGCGAGTGCCTCCCCCTGTGACCGTTCGAGTGCTTGAGGATCAGTGCTTCCCGCTTCATGGTATTTCAGAAAAAGTCAAGCTAGTGACTTTTTCTGGTGGTGGTTGGCCCACAAGTTTGCAGGGGTTTAGATAAAGTTATTGTTGTTCCCATAGGTGAACCAGGGTAAAAGGGAAGGTGTGGACTAGCTCACACCAGAAAGAGGCAGGAAGTTAAAGATTACACCATAGGCAGTTCAGTTTAGTAGACATTAATAGATTCACTGTTAAACAGGAGGAGAAGTTAAAAGTGTTACAAGCACAGGGGTGCAGTAGGCCATGACGTAGATACTTGTTGGGTATGTTATGTTGGGGTCAGGACTTTGTGGTGAGGGAGTTGGAATAGTAGGTCACAAAATTGTATAGTGAGGTTTTAGCTTTGCAGTCATCATACGCTATGCTTGCCCAGATGTAACTAGTTGAATTTTAACTTGTTCTATAACACATATTCCAAGATGTCTTATATCCTGGGACATATAATCCAAATGTTTAGTTATTTCTATTGTGTAAAAAATTAGGGTTATTCATTGAAAGCGGTGGAAGCCCCATTCAAGCAATGACTGCAATAGGATTGGGTCAGGGTGAACCACAAAAGCCTCTAAATTAACTTGTGCTTAACCCTTTCGAAGAGTGGTACAAAGCAGTCAGATGTAACTTAGAGGCAATCTGTAAAGTATTTATGTAGTACAGTAATAAAGTGTAAACATAAGATAAAAAAAAACGAACCCATCTAGAACAACATTGTAATATTTATAAACACAATGATACCAGAATGACAAAAACCCAGTCATTAGAACCTGAGATATTCATTCTTAAAGTCTGAAGATAGTATAGCACCAAGAAGATGCACAAAGTGCCACTCAGGGTTATCTGGTAATTCTACAAGAAGGTAAAGGTACAAGTTCAGGCCGATCACGATGGAGTGTGGGTCGGATAAAGGAACCAGGTGAGAGAGAGCACCGTTGTGGAGAAAGACCACTGTAAGTGCCCTTCTCCTACCCCAGATGCAGGGGCACCCCGAGGGGATGCTCTCGCTTAATACACGGCCCCCCTTGTCAGGACAACCAAGAGATGCTAACCATTCCACATACCTTCAGCAAGGCATGCCGGACTACCACATGCCCCGCCTCTATCACGGAAGGGAGCCGCAATGTGAGTCAATGAATGGCAGCCTAACTGGTCAAAAATGATACTGTGAGACACAAGACCTGTGCATTCTCTTCTACTGGCCCACGCAACATTGCGGTCAGCTGGAGGAGTTCATTATCCCCATTCCGGTCTCTTCAAGACATTCTGAGTCCCAACATTGACAAAGTTCCTATGCCATTTTTAAGGACGTTACCGCAAAGGCTCTAAAAGGAGTGAAGCTAATAATGGCACTGCTGTGGTACTGAAAATTCTGGACCCGTGTTATAAACATCGTCGTATCACAATGATTTTGGTATCAGCAGACCGAGAATGATTAGAATAGTATGCACAAGCATTGTATTCATATTCGGGTGACGAAATCACCCGAATATCAGAGTTTCCATCCTGAACCTTCGGGTTCCATTTAAACGACAGCCATTTTGTGATTGCCCTCACATAGGCCAATGACTAATGCCGAAAACGAGTCTGAAGGACACATACATCTTTGCTGACTCCTCTGTGACCTGGGCAAGCTGACTCTACTGCCTGAAGTCAAACCAGTTCGGCCAGTTTCTTTCCCAGTGGCCGAATGAGATTAGTATCAAGGCACAACACATCATAAAACCTTTCATCACACACAAACCATGCCTAATCTTACATGCACCTGTCCCTGTTTCTTTCTTTATGACTTGCTTTACAAGGAGGAGGTGCCTGTTTATATTGGGGGTCCGTCGATATCTGATGAAAGTACTGAGCCTTGCCGGGTAATTGATTGAGGGCTGGACAAACTGAAATATGGACTTGTCATCATAACCCTGCTATTTCTTTGTAGTGAAAATATGTGAATGGTCAACTGTAAAATAAGGAATGTTTGCCTAAAGCATAATATTTTGTATAAAAGAGAAGGTTAGCTTTGCAATAGCAGCAGTCTCCTGAGAATATACACCGTGTTGTACTTCTAGGATACCTGTTACTGGCTGCAGCCAATAAACAAGATCTTTGACTTCACCAAGAAGACTCTGTGTTTCTGTAGTCTGAAACAGGAAGGACTCGAAGTCTTAGGGTGTGTTCCCTGGCACCACTGGGTTCTGAAAAACCCAGTACTTCAGTTGGCGCCCAATGTGGGGTGATTTCAGCGGTACCAGTCCAAGCCAGAGGGTCGTGAGGAGCTTCGTGTGAAAATTCTGGAGGGAGGCCGCCACTTCATCGACCCCTGTATGTCGACGTGGTCCAAAAGTCTTTGCTGCGAGGTTCCCCGCTTCCCGACGGCTACGAAGGACTGCTGCCCTGACTATCGCCCTGTTTTGGACCCTTGATGATTTGGTAGAGCGAAACGATAAACGAGTCTTCTGGTGACGTCATCGATACCTCAGTTAAGTATAAGTGGAGCGTCTCCCAGTCCTTAGTTTGGTTCTTAGTTTGGTATCCCCTTGGGATCTTTGATTTGGAACTTGCAAGTACCAAAGCCGAGGGATTCGTGTATTCACGAGGCTATCGTATTCGATAATCCTTTGAAGTTTGAAGCTAGACTGGAGAGCGAAGATGCCTGGTCTTAGCAGACATGGAAATTTGTTTTGTCTTGGTTATAATAGGGATTCCCGATTGGAGGGCTCGTGTCCGGTTCCTCCGATTGGAACTCCAACCTATGAACTATATGTGAAACATGGCATAGGCCCCCTCACATATAATGAAGTATGGATCCGATACACCAGGAAAGATGGTGTTTTAAAATGGCCCCAATATGGTAGTTTTGACACAGAGATTCTGGATAATCTGGAGGTTAAACTTTTTAAGAAGAAAGCCCGGCTGGCGATGTTTGACTCTTTCCGCCGATGGCGTAAGGAAGCCAAACAGAAGGAAATTAAATTAGCAAAGAGAAATAAGAGGGAAGAGGGTATCTCGATAATGCAAGCTGCCATGCAGTTTCAAGATGATGAAGAAGAACAGATGAATGAGCAGTTGCACAGGCAACGTAAATTGGTGACCGATAAATGTTATCCAGTTTTTCCGCTTCTTCAGCAAGATGCAGCAAAAGAACTTGAGAAAGATCCTTTATTGTCACACTTGTTGAGTTCGCCACCCCCTTATGCGCAGAATGCTACAGCACCCCGCAACCTTTAGCTGTGCAACCTCCGGTTATTGTGCCTCAGGTTCTTCCACAGCCGCCAGCTCCTCTTCAGTTGGCTCCTACTACTATGGCACAGCCCCATCAAGGGCCGCCGACTTCGCTACCTGCTCCATCTGTATCTCCTGTGACTTTATGTACTACATCGACTGCCTCTTCTGGTGTTCTTCCTGATACTGCCTCTGCGTCTGCTTCTGCGTCTGCCTTGCCTCCCTCTGTTTTTCCTCCTGTTCTTTCATCAACTTCTCCTTCTGTCCGACAGAGAATGACAGATACTGTTGCCAGCCTTATATTTCCTCTCTTTGGGTCATCTGGTGTGACCCCAGATTCGGAGCGTAAACAGTCGCGTAGTCAACTGCCTAATTCTCAAGAGAGAGAAATGTTTGACCGTATGGCGCATAAATGGGTTGTTTACCCTTTAGGATACGATGTAGAGTCTGTTATGGATGTCTTCCGTCAATGGGAAGCACCGAAACAAAGATACGTTTTTGAGAAAATGTGTGCTTTCCTTTGTGAGGAATTGGAGGATAATGATTTGGAAACAAATCCGCCTGATTTGTGCCGTGTACGGTTTGAGTTTGAAAAAGGCACGATTGTGGGTCCCGATGTTGAGAAAGCAGTTGCGACGTTGTTGTCCTTTAGGAATAAGGATCCTTCTCAGTCACTGTTCCAACATGACTCCTCTGTTAAAAAAAAAGGTGCAACAGTACCCAATGAGAGAAGTCCCTCCGGTATGGAAGGACGCTGTTGCGGCTGATGTTGCTAATCAAATTGATGCTGTCCCAGCTCATTTTCAGCGTGTTTGGGTACATGTTCCGTGGAAGTGAGCTGAAGTTTTAGCCCTTAAGCAGACTTTGCCTGATCCCCGTAAAAACCCTGCAGGGTATTAAAAGGAATTATCACAGACTGCAGACTCATGCATTATGAATTTAGCCGACATAGACATGTTATTTGGGAATGTTGTTCCACAGCCTTTGTGGGGATTGATTCGCCATACAGATCATGCACAAGAGTTAGGTGACTCATGGGCTAATATTAGTGCTGCAAATGATAGACAAGTTGGTGGTGCCAAGTCTGAGCATTTGGTAGCAGAACTGCCTGCGAAGGATCATTACTTACATGAAGACTTTAATGCCTGCGATGCGTGTGAATTGGGATAAATTGTCTGCGTGTAAGCAGAAGAAAGATGAAACAGTGTCTGATTTCTTCACCAGGTTTGAGGAAACGTTTATCGACCACAGTGGTCAAGATATGAGTACAGAAGGTGGTCAACGGTTGTTCGTCGCCAAGTTTGTGCACAATTTGCTTGCCGAGCTGTGTAAGAAATTGAAGGATTCAGAGAGTTCTTGGGCTGTTTCCTCTCCAGCACAAATATTGGCTACTGCACAGTACTACGAAAATAGGGATAAAGATGAGAAGGATAGAGCAGACAAGAAAACTAAAGAATTAAAGACGAAGGTTCTTTTACAACAGGCGTATCCGCACGTGGTGGTCAGAGTAACTATCAGCAACCTCAACAGTTCCAGAGAAACTCGCAAAGGTTCGAGTTTTCTCAACCACTTGTTCCTGTAGGTCCCAATCAGTGTTCATATTGTAAAGAAGAGGGTCATTTCAAGTATAGTTGTCCTATTTTGTTACAGCGTACGAATGGTGCTTCTGGTGCAAGAGGTCGAGGTGTTCAACAAGCTCCTAGAGGTAGAGGACGTGGAAGTTTCCCCCAGAACACGCGTTCCTTTCCGTCTCAAAACTCAATGAATAGTTTTGACCAGCAACATAACGTGTCTGGTAGGACGGCTCAGTACTATGCTGACGACTACTATGCAGAAGATGAGAACTTGGAAGGTAATAATTGTTAGGACAGCCATAGACGAAGAGAGGGAGTTTTTTTAGTTCCAGTAGATCAGAATGGACCTTATATTAAGGTGATTACCTCAGGTGTGTCAGAGCCTTTTCTGTTGGATACTGGTGCTACAAAGAGTTCTATTATGCACTCAAAACTCCCTGGCGCACCTTTGTCTGGCGAGATGAATGTTTCAGTAGGTTTTTCTGGCGCCCTGGTTAGGAACCCGATTTCTAGTCCTATGTCCCTTTCTGTTGGACCTTGTGAATTGGAAGAACCCCTTATTCTGACGACAGGTTGTGGTGAAAACTTGTTAGGATTGGATTTGTTGAAAAGATTGTATGCAACATTATATTGTTCTCCTTCGGGAGTACAACTTACACTGGGTAGGAAAATGGTCTCTCCAATGTATTCGTCGAAGGATAAACTTCCGACCGAATTGTCGTTTCTTCCTGATACCATTTGGGCTACTGGTCCTAATGACGTGGGTCTGTTGGAAATACCGCCTTATGTTGTGACATTGAAAGCCAATGTTAAATTACCACGCATTCAACAATACAAGATCTCTAGTGAAGGTGAAAAGGCGTTGCTAGCGATCATTTATGATTTAATTGAAAAAGATGTAATTGAAGAGACAAGAGGCAACGTTTGTAATAGTCCTGTTCTGCCTGTTTTGAAACGTACTGACCCCTCTAAGCCACCTGTTTACAGGCTCGTGATTGATCTTAGAGAGGTAAATAAAATAGTTGTGCCACAGTTTCCAGTTGTTCCTAATATCACTGCCCTATTGACTATGATTCCAGCTTCCGCCACCTGGTTCTCGGTGATTGACTTAAAGAATGCTTTCTTCAGCATCCCGATTGCAAAGGAGAGCAGGGATATTTTTGGCTTCAGTTTAGGAGGCCGAAGTTTCCGCTTCAAACGCGCTCCACAAGGCTACTGTGAAAGTCCATCAATATATAGTCAGGCTTTAAAAACACAGCTTGATGCAATTGTTTTACCTGACGGTGCTACCCTTATTCAGTACGTCGATGATTTGCTAGTCGCTACAGATACTGAAGAGATTTGTAAAGAAGCCACTTTGTCGTTGTTGCATCATTTATCTGATTTACATCACAAGGGGCCTGATTATGACCCTGGCGGACGGCGGAGGCCGTCCGCCAAGGTACCGCCGCTGAATGACCGCACCGCGGTCAAAAGACCACGGCGGCCATTTAGACATTTCCTCTGGGCCGGCGGGCGCTCTCCAAAAGAGCGCCCGCCGGCCCAGAGGAAATGCCCCTGCAACGAGGACGCCGGCTCAGAATTGAGCCGGCGGAGTTGCAGGGGTGCGACGGGTGCAGTTGCACCCGTCGCGTATTTCAGTGTCTGCTTAGCAGACACTGAAATACTTTGCGGGGCCCTCTTACGGGGGCCCCTGCCGTGCCCATGCCATTGGCATGGGCACGGCAGGGGCCCCCAGGGACCCCGCGGCACCCCCTACCGCCATCCTGTTCCTGGCGGGCGAACCGCCAGGAACAGGATGGCGGTAGGGGGTGTCAGAATCCCCCATGGCGGCGCAGCAAGCTGCGCCGCCATGGGGGATTCTAAGGGCAGCGGTAAACCGGCGGGAGACCGCCGGTTTGCCTCTTCTGACCGCGGCCGAACCGCCGCGGTCAGAATGCCCTGCGGGGCACCGGCGGCCTGTCGGCGGTGCTCCCGCCGATCCTGGCCCCGGCGGTCTTGTACCGCCGGGGTCAGAATCACCCCCAAAGTGTCCCTTTCAAAACTGCAATATTGTCGACAAGAAGTGACCTACTTAGGTCATCTCTTATCGAAGGAGGGAAGGAAACTGACCTCAGAAAGAATTCAGGCAATTGCAAAATTGAGTGTGCCAAGGACACAGAGAGAAGTACGTGCTTTCTTGGGCATTACATCATACTGCAGACAATGGATACCAAATTTTTCTTTGCTGGCCAAACCTTTGGTAGCATTGACCTATAAAGATACACCGAACCCCGTTCCGTGGTCTGAAGATTGTCAGAAAAGTTTTTCCGAATTGCGTAATGCATTGTGTTCGGCTCCTGTGTTGGGTACCCCCGACTACAGTAAGCCTTTTACACTGTATGTCCATGAGAAAGAGGGTTGTGCATTGTCAGTGCTGACACAGTCTTTTGGAGACAAGCAGCGCCCATGCGCATATTTTTCGTCAACTTTGGATCCGGTACCTAAGCATTGCCGAGTTGCTTGAGAGCCACAGCGTCAGCAGCTGTTTCTATTCGACAGTCTGCTGGGTTAGTGATGAATAATATGTTGATTGTGATGGTTCCACATGCAGTGGACACGTTGTTAAACAGGACCAAGACACAGCATTTAACTAGTACTCGATTGTCAGGTTACGAGTTGACACTGTTAGAGAGTCATGTGCACATAAAGAGGTGCAATATGTTGAATCCAGCCACGTTATTGCCGATTTCAGTAGAGACAGATGATGCTGAACAACATGATTGTTTTCTTAGGACAGAAGAAGAAACGGAAGGGAGAGTAGATCTTAAAGATACTCCTCTTGTAAAGTGTGATGGTACCTTATGGGTGGATGGTTCATGCTTCAAGCTTCCGAATGGTGATACGACTGCAGCATATACTGTCACAACTTTGCATACGATTGTTGAAGCTGCACGTATACCACATAATTCAGCTCAAGCAGCAGAGCTGATTGCACTTACGAGAGCGTGTGTGTTATCGAAAGGAAAGAAAGTGACCATATATACCGACAGCCAGTATGCGTTTGGTGTGGCCCATAGTTTTGGACGATTGTGGAAAGAACGTGGGTTCCTAACTTCGCATGGAGCTAAAATTCAGCATGGTCAGTTGGTGAATGAACTTCTTGAGTCACTGACCTTGCTATTACAAGTTGCGATTGTGAAATGCAGTGCACACAAGAACGTTACTGATGATGTCGGTCATGGCAATGCATTTGCTGACGAAATCGCAAAAGAAACAGCAAAAGATGTGATGAATCGAATGTATGTTGCAGGCCCCGCAAGATGGGTTGTTGACGTTGGAATATGTGAAGATACGATAGAGGGTGTGAAGTCTCTTCAAGCTGAAGCTTCAGAGAAAGAGTTGAGTGTGTGGAAAGAAAGTACGGGTAAATTGGATGAAAATGGTTGTTGGGTTGACTTGTCAGAACATCAGCGATGGTTGTTACCCGATGCGTATGTGCTTGCAGTGGTGACAATGGCTCATGGAATGGCCCATATCAGTGTGAAAGGGATTTGTAAGTTGTTGGCTCCAGTATGGCAAAATGCTGGAATTCCTAAATGTGTAGAGAATGTGGTCAAGAATTGCATGGTGTGTCTGAAATACAATCCTGGTAGAGGAACCCCAACTCCAGCTGGTCATTTTGCGCCTCCAACGTATCCGTTCGAGGTTTTGCAGCTAGATTTCATCCACATGGAAAGGTGCAACAATCTGAAATACGTACTCGTTGTTGTTTGTGCTTTTTCAAGATGGGTAGAAGCATATCCCTTAAAAGACAACACTGCCTTATCCACAGCTAAAGCCCTTGCCAAAGAATTCTTCCCTAGGTTTGGAATGCCGAGAATGGTCTGGAGTGATAATGGGAGTGAATTTGTGGGTCGAGTGATGAAAAAAGTATGTGAGGGGCTAGGTATCCAGCAAAAATTCCACGCTGCAAATCACCCCCAATCAGCTGGACTAGTAGAGTGCTATAATGGCACGCTAAAACTGAAGTTGGCAAAGATACAAGCAACCTCTGGTCTTAAATGGCCTGACGCTCTGCCTCTAGCACTCCTATCAACAAGAATGACTGTGCATTCGCGAGTGGGACTTAGTCCCTATGAAATTGTGTTCGGCCGCCCGGCCAACATATGGGGAGTGCCAAGACCAACAAAATTCAGTGAGATCGAACACCCTGTACTGCTTGATTATTTGTATGAATTGACGGCTAAATTGCGTGTTCTACACCAACAGGTTCACGATACTCTGCCTCAGGTCTCTGAAGCTCCAGGACATCTTATCGATCCTGGATCATGGGTGCTGGTCAAGAACTTCCAGCGGACAAAGAATGACCAGCCCCGTTGGACCGGCCCCCACCTCGTCCTTCTCTCAACAAGATCAGCTGTTCGAGTGGAAGGGAAAAAGAACTGGATCCACGGCGTACACTGCAAGAGGGTCCCTTTTCCTCTACCGTACGACCGGTGGGTCCAGGAGGGGATCGCTGACTCTGAGACTGAGACTGTGCCTCGTTTTTTGCCATTTAGCGATGCACGTGTAAAAGGAACAATTTCTGAACGAGAAAGTGACAATAATTTGCAAGAAGCTGTGCCACCGTCAATTCGATTGAACACTACAGAGCCTGAACTCTTGTTCCAGAACCAGACAGTACCTGGAAAAAGCCGTTATAATTTGAGACCAAGAACTAAGGACAAATAATTTTTTCCCGTTCCTTTGCTATTTTTTTGGAAATGTGCGGCTCTCTCATCTGAGAAACTTTCTTATTTTTGTTTTTTTCTTTGCGAACCGCCATCCGGGTTCAGCTGTAGGGTCGTGGTTGCCCAAGTCTTTGGAGTGCAGCTGAAGACGTTAGGTCGACAGTTCTGGTCGGTCTAAGGGAGTTGCCCTGGACTGACAGAAGCATTCCCTAGCATAGAACACCCTACCACCACGAGCAGCAATTAGAGAGGATGGAGTTTTTCAAGAATGAGAGACCTGCCAGACAGATGAACTTTAAAGCCAGAATGTGTATAATAATGACAAAGAAACGATTTTTGATATTATGTATTTTCATGTTGCTTAGTGTAATGACGTTTTTAATAGGATATGTTTTATTCTCTTTTCAAGTGACATTTGCACCCATTACACAGCCCATACCTCCTTCTACTGTTTCCTCGCATTCTTTTCACCCCCTGCCTGAACACGAGTCTGCCAGAAGATTAGAATTTGTCAACAATTCATTCATTCAGCTTCTACACCAACACCAATTAGTAGTGAACACAACTAACTGTTGGGTGTGTGGTCCTCTGCCTCATACTACTGATAAAGGTATCCCTTATCTGGTCCTGCCTTTCAGCCATAATGGTTCTGTATGGGCATATAGAACGGTGTTCATATACGCGTATGAAGCCAACCCCCTACGTTCTGTGAAAGATAATCCTAAGAATAGTGCTCTAGCTAAGGGTATAGTAGATATGATTAGGGAAGATATTTCCTATGAGACTATCCCGAGAGATGAGACACTAGCATATATTGGATGGAACATAACAGGATATGGAGTTACTCTGAGTGGGAACCAGCGAGCAAAGAGATCCTCCCCGATTTGGATTGTACCCCATCAGGGTCACCTATGTCTGCAAGGTAATGGCAAGAATCCCAGAGCTCAGTTAGGGAAAAGTATCTGCACTGAAACATATGTTTTTGCGTCTCAGACTTCTCCTTCGTTCTTAGCAGCTAAGGGTACCTATTTCCTCTGCCATAATAGAGCCTATACATGGTTGCCCCCTGACTTCTCAGGCACATGTTTTGTTTCGTTCCTGTTACCTCCCACCTACACGGCCGCGGCAGATTACCATAAGACAAGGATAGTTAGAGGTGTCATAAGTAAAGAAGACACTACAGGACAAGAATTTGGAGATTTCGTAAAGGGTATTCTGCCGTTTTGGGGTCCTATGGTTAACAGCAGGAACATGAGGCAATTGACAAAGGTGGTTGAATCCACGGTAGTTGAAACCGCCGGTGCCCTTGGTAATTTGACTGCTGAGCTCCAGTCGGATCGCCTTATGACTCTTCAGAACAGGGTTACATTAGACGTCATACTTGCAGACCGAGGTTGGGTATGTAAAGTGATCCACCCAAGTTGCTGTGTTTTCATCCCATATAACGCTCCGACAGTCTACCAGGCCATTTCCAAACTGCATAAGATCTCCGAATCTATTCACGTGGATAAAGGAGATTGGTCATTGATGGGGTGGTTCTAGGAGCTGATATCCGCCTGGGGATGGAAGACTCTGGTAGTCATTGGGATGATCTTAGCCATTCTTTTCCTGTCCTGTCTGTGTGTACAGTGTGCTCCTGCAATATGTGGCCTCTGTGCTACATCGTGTGTAAGGAAACCTGTATCAAGGGACGAGCTAGGTAATAGGATGATGCTACAGCAACATCTCAACGACTTTATGAATATAGACCTGGACTCAGATTAGCGTGAGTATAGGTTATTGCCTATGTAAGGGCAAAAGGAGGGTCTGTGGTACTGAACATTCTGGACCCGTGTTATAAACATCGTCGTATCACAACGATTTTGGTATCAGCAGACCGAGAATGATTAGTATAGTATGCACAAGCATTGTATTCATATTCGGGTGACGAAATCACCTGAATATCAGAGTTTCCGTCCTGAACCCTCGGGGTCCATTTAAACGACAGCCATTTTGTGATTGCCCTCACATAGGCCAATGACTAATGCCGAAAACGAGTCTGAAGGACACGTACATCTTTGCTGACTCCTCTGTGACCTGGGCAAGCTGACTCCACTGCCTGAAGCCAAACCTGTTCGGCCAGTTTCTTTCCCAGTCGCCGAATGAGATTAGTATCAAGGCACAACACATCATAAAACCTTTCATCACACACAAACCATGCCTAATCTTACACGCACCTGTCCCTGTTTCTTTCTTTATGACTTGCTTTACAAGGAGGAGGTGCCTGTTTATATTGGGGGTCCGTCGATATCTGATGAAAGTACTGAGCCTTGCCGGGTAATTGATTGAGGGCTGGACAAACTGAAATATGGGCTTGTCATCATAACCCTGCTATTTCTTTGTAGTGAAAATATGTGAATGGTCAACTGTAAAATAAGGAATGTTTGCCTAAAGCATAATATTTTGTATAAAAGAGAAGGTTAGCTTTGCAAGAGCAGCAGTCTCCTGAGAATATACACCGTGTTGTACTTCTAGGATACCTGTTACTGGCTGCAGCCAATAAACAAGATCTTTGACTTCACCAAGAAGACTCTGGGGGTCATTCTGACCCGGGCGGTAATTACCGCCATGGCGGAGGTTGGCGGTAGCACCGCCAACAGGCTGGCGGTGCTCCGCCGGGCATTCTGACCGCGGCGGTACAGCCGCGGCCAGAAGCGGAAAGCCGGCGGTGTACTGCCGACTTCCCGCTGCCCATGGGGCTTGCTGCGCCGCCATGGGGATTCTGACACCGCATACCGCCATTCTGTTCCTGGCGGTTAGCCCGCCAGGAACAGGATGGCGGTATGGGGTGCCGTGGGGCCCCCGTAAGAGGGCCCCACAAAGAATTTCAGTGTCTGCAACTGCACCCGTCGCACCTTCCCACTCCGCCGGCTCCATTCTGAGCCGGCGTCCTCGTGGGAAGGGTGTTTCCCGCTGGGCTGGCGGGCGGACTTTCGGCGGTCGCCCGCCAGCCCAGTGGGAAACCCAGAATGACCGCCGCGGTCTTTTGACCGTGGTACGGACTTCTGGCGGTTCCCGCTTGGCGGGCGGCTACCACCGCCCGCCAAGCTTAGAATCACCCCCTCTGTGTTTCTGTAGTCTGAAACAGGAAGGACTCGAAGTCTTAGGGTGTGTTCCCTGGCACCACTGGGTTCTGAAAAACCCAGTACTTCACTGCTGTTATTTTAAACCTGCATAACTTGCAAAGTGCACATATGATTCTTGCCTTCTTGGTCTTATTTTAACCAGATAAATACTGTCTATTTTTTCTAACCCTGTGTGGAGTCCCTTTGTGGTGTATTCATTGTGTTTCTGTGTGTGTGTTGCACAAATACTTTACACATTGCCTCTTTAGTTTAGCCTGCCTGTTCTGTGCCAAGCTACCAGAGGATGAGCACAGGTAAAACATTAGTGTGTATGTTACTTACCCTGACTAGGGTTGTGGTTCCTACTTGGCAGGGTGCATACCTCTGCCAACTAGAGAGCTAATTTCTAACACTGGGTATCTTGGGTTCGAGGCTGGCAGGTCCAATTTTCCCTCTTCAGTCAGCAGGGCAGTCCCTCTTCCTCCGACAGCAGAGTAGTCCTTCTTCTGAATCTTCCACGGGTCCAAGAGTGTTCTGATGACAGGTTCTGAAGGTTTATGCCAGGTGCCAGCATTTTATGTGGGGAATTCCCTGGCCTAACCTATAACTGATCCTGGTCAGTTTTCCCCCTTCCCCTGGTTCTTGCTTCAAACTGTTTAGAGTGACAAAGGCAAGGGCAGGTCTGGTGTCAGAGTCTTTTGTGTTTGCTGCAGGAAGGGCACTTCAAAGTGTAATTAGGACAGGGCAAAACCCCTCTCCATCCATTCTGTTAGGAAGACCCTCTCCCCTCATGCCCAGTACTCCTTTGTCTGAATGTCTGGAAGCAATACACAACCCACAAAAGGAGACCTGTTAGACCTGACAGCCTTAGGATGGTCTTCCCCCCAACTATTTTCCTTCCTCCCTCCATTTGTTGACCTCGTAGTCTGTGACTCTGCTGTTGTCAGGCAGCCACTGCATTGCCATCGATGAGCGGTGTACCAATTTTTCTCACGCACGCAGGGCGATGCATCGCTTTTTGCTGGTTTCAGCTGCAAAATCCACTTCTGAGGCCCTGGACTGGAATGGCGCACTTACGGCAAGAGTAGGACTCACATATGACTGAGCCAAGCTGCAGCAGGAGATTTTCAAGCTGTCTTTGATGTACCGGAGACTGCAGGAGAACGGGGCAAGCCAATACGCCCTTGGAGAATCCTGGGTCTAAGGATGTAGATAACATGTGCAGTCTTGATCATTCCAGGCAACACAGCAATGCAGCTGTTTTGTGTGAGCCACTCACCTGAATTGTAGGCGTTCCGATGGGGCAATGACAATTCACCAATCCTGGTGGGGATTAATATGACCGCAGTGAAGAGTACATTGCCGTCTCGCAAGACCTCAAGGGGAAGGGGGTTTTGGGAAGACAAAAAGAGAAAATACCAGCTTCTGCTTCATGGACTGCAGAATCGGACTGCTGGCCCCTGGACTGCATGTTGTGTTGGGCGTCAGGACTTCTGATTTCTCAAAATGCTGGGTTCTCTTGTTTTTTAGGATTCTGGGCTATAAAATGATTACTTCATTAATACATTGAACTTGCATAAGCTATTGTACATTGCATAATGTCAGTTATTGTTGACACATTGTGCATACATTTCTATAAGTATCTTCCCTTTTTTTACAATACTTTCAGAGTCTGTGAAGCAATGTCCAAACTCAAAAACAATCAACTTGACTAAAGGGCTTCTTTGTGTTCTGGCCTAATCTCTTGCCAATGTTAGTTCTGATGAACTTGCTCTATTTCCAACCTCCTAATTCTGTTGGAATTGGATTCCCACCAAACAATAAATTGCGCTAGCTCTTAATGTCATAAATTATCTAAAAGACAGAGCTCTGTTTTGTTTCATTTAAGCAATTAATCTTTCTTTATCTTGAAATGGAGTTACTTGCTTAAAAATTTCAGAAGAACCCAAACTGCTTTTGTTTCACCTTTCTTATTTTCTCTGTTTTGCAGGAAATACAGAATGCTGGAACGTGACTAGAAGGTGGTCAGAGAACGAGGAACACTGGAACTCGACTGGAGGCAGGCAGGAGAACAAGGAACTTGACTTGCACTGGAACTCGACTGGAGATAGGCTGGAGGACAAGGAACTCGGCTTGACTGGAAACAGGGGAGCAGAGCAATAGGTACAAAGCCAAGCAAGGCCTCAGACTCACAAGCATCCTTAAATAATAAAATGTACACATGTGCCTTTTGGCAGTTGATTGCTTGTTAAGGAAATGAGCAATTATCCTCCTGATTGTGGCACATGACCAATATAGTTCACATTATGAATAGGCATGTTTTGACAGTTACATTTGGAGCAGGTGGAATACAATGTGCATAATCAACAAGCATTGGCTATAATAAATTAAATATTTAACAAGCATTGGTTATTGCAAACTTGATGAAGGATGTAATTAATATACCCAAATAAGTCTGAATGTTGCAAGCAAGAGTATTTCCCTGTAATCGAGTGCTCTTGGATGTGCTAGTGTACCCATAACAGCTGTTGAGCGGCAGTCCCTCCTGGCAGCACAGCAGTCGCCCTTCCTGGCAGAATGTCCTTGGTTCCAGTAGAAGTCTGATTTGGGATCCAGTACGTATACCGAAATGTGCTTTTGAAGTAAGGGGAGACTTCAAAGAGGCCTTTGAAGATCACAAGGTGATGCCCTTCCTTCGCTAGCTCCAGACACTCGACAGGGGGTTTTGCAGCCCTCTGTGTTGGAAAAGGCACAGCCCTATTGAGGTGTAAGAAAGGCAGTGCTAAACTCCACCCCCTCATCAAGCCAGTTAATGGCCCATTAGGCCCATTAGTTCACACCTGAGCTCCCATTGTGTGTGACTGTCTGGAGGGAATGCACAAAGCCCAGTTGTCACCAACCCCAGATGTGTATTTGGAGACAGGCAGAGGCACTGAATGGTTAAAGTCAGAAAATGACAACGTTCTAAAAGCGGCATTTTCCCACTCAGAATTTCAAATCCGACTTCACCATAAGTTGTGATTTTAAATTGTGAGTCCAGAGACACCAAACTCCACATTTCTGTCTTTTCCACATTGGAAATTGCAATTGAAAGATGGTATAAGGTAATCCCAATGTTATCCTATAGGAGAGATAGGCCTTTCAAAAGTGAAATACAAATTTAAGAGTTTTTCACTACCTGGACATGTTAATCTTAAAAGCACATGTCCAACATTTTAAATACACTGCACCCTGCCCTTGAGAATAGCTAGGGCCTACCTTACGAGTGACATACACGTAATAAAAAGTGAATCAAAAAGAAGGTTTGGGCCTAGCAAGTGGGCACACTTGCCAGGTTGAAATGAAAGTTTAAAACTGCACACACCGGCTCTGCAGTGGCAGGCCTGAGACATGTTTAAAAGGCTAATGTAGGGGGTGGCACAATCAGTGCTGCAGGCCCACTAGTAGCATTTAATTTACAGGCCCTGGACATATATAGTGCACTTTACTAGGGACTTACAAGTAAAGTAAATATGCCAATTGTGGATAGGCCAGTGTTACCATATTTTAAGGAGAGAGCACAAGGACATTAGCACTGGTTAGCGGTGGTAAGGTGCACAGAGTCCTAAAGCAACAAAAAAGGTCAGAAAACAGAGAAGGAAGGCTGACATTCTGGGGATGACATTGCAGAAAGGGCTATCTCCAACAGGGGGAGTAGTAAAAGGGGATAAAATGTATATAGGGTAAGCTGAGTACAGTTGTCCCAGAGGGATTTTATAATGGAGGGCGGGTACTTTTTCATGTGATAGATGTGGAAAAAATGTCAGTTGATGTTAATCAGAATCATATGGGCAGAAAGGGAGTAGTGAGAGGGGACAAGGGAACTGAAGTCAGAGTAACTGGGGCATGAGGGGTGTAGCAAAGGGGCTTAGCTATGTCAGGTGTGGTTGGCTGCATGAGTGTGAAGGAGCCAGTGGGTTGAGTGGTGGGCATGTGGTAAATTTGGAGAGAGATTATTAAATAGTAGAGTGAGGAGGGAATGGATGGTAGTTGTTCTGGGAAAGAGTCAGATCATGGTTTTGTGAACATTGTGAGAGGAAGGGTTGGTGAGCCATATAAGTGATATTCTGCAGTATGTATAAGATGTGAAGTTATACCTGTGGCTCTCCATAGTGTGGGGGAGATGCTCCTCATATGTGAGGAGAAGGTGAGGGAGGAAAATGGGTGTCAACAGAAACAGATCATGGGAAGGATAGAACAGTGTGTGCATGGAATGGGAGGAAGGGTGGGTTAGGGGATGGCAGTCCCGGTTGGGGGGCAGTCTCGAGGGTGTACTAAGATGGTGCTTGGGGAGGGATAACAGTAAAGGCTAGTAGAGGTGGTAGGCTGATATGAGGTGCCCTGTTGGGGAAAAAAAATGGTATATGGATTATAGCAGTTTAGAGGAATGTTTGGGATGGAGGTTGAGTAATGAATGTGGTATTGGTTGGCGTGTTAAGAGGAGAGGCAGGTTGGCCTCATGTTAAGACTTTGAGAAGGGAAAGGTCATTGAATAATAAGAGGAAGGAGTCTTTAGACTAAATCATTATCTTATTGTTGTATATGAAAATGGTGATAGATCTGTTGAAGTGGGGGGAGCAATCTTGTGCTTGCAGCCATGTGGGATGTTACATGATGATTTGACATTTAGAGCCTGATTTATAGTTTTGCGGATGGGTTACTCTGTCACAAACATGACGGATGTCCCATCTGCAGTATTACGTTTTCCATAGGCTATAATGGGATTGTTGTACGGCGAATGGGATATCTGTCACATTTGTAATGGAGAAACTCCCTCTGACAAATTCTAGATCAGGCCCTCCGTGTCTTGTGGAAGAGATCAGCCAAGGGTGAGATGATACAGGAGAAGAAAATCAGGTCAGTTTTGAGTTTCCCCTGTTGGCCACTGAGGTATTGATCAGCAAACATGGGGGCATATTTATAAGCGCCTAGCGCCACCTTGCCTCACATTAGCGTAATTTTTTTTACACTAATGTGGCACAACGAGACCAAAATCCTTGCGCCATATTTACAAGTGGTGCAATGCTTGCATTGCACCACTTTGTAACCCTTTGCACTACATTATGCCTACACCAGGCACAATGTATGAAAAAGAGGCGTTCCACCGTTAGGGGGCTGAAAAAATGGCCCAAGGAAATCTAAGAGATTTCCTTGCGCCATTTTGTATGGCATTTTTAACGCCTGCTCAGAGCACATGTTAAAAAGGTGCTTCCATTATTTATAATGGGCCCCTATGTACTCTGCAGGAGTACTGCCAATATTTTGGCTCTACTCCTGCAGAGTACATCAATAGCGTCATGAAAAATTATGCCTTTTCCCCCTAGCCTGCGCCATGGTGGGCCGTATTTTAAACATGGTGGCGGTAGGGGGATGCTAAGGGGCACAGGGAAAGTGGCTCTGCACTCGGTGCAGCGCCACTTTCCATAAATCTGCCCCCTGGTCTCTGAAAAATATTCCTGTTATTGTGTGGATACTGAAAATACATTTTAGTTATTCTAAAAATGCATATATTTTACTTAAAAATAGGACAACAAAAACCATGATTAAGGATGAAAAGGTATCCAACAATTGTATTATACAAGTAAAATCTCCTCTGACCTGCCTCTTACTCAACTTTCCTCAACCATGCCTGGAAATCCTAAAACCCACTTATCTGCATTCTTCCCATCCCAGCATCCTGTGGTGTAAAACTACTACTAATCTGCGCAGCTCAACCGAGCTAGCAACTTCTTCTCTTGGACAATGCACAGATTTAAGTCCTGCTATATTTATCATTTAACTCTTTCTCTCACTCACACTGCTCTATTTCTTTATCTAAGTTGCAGTTTGGACTGTGTGCAACATGTTTATTGTTCAATGATATGTCCTTTTCAAAGCCACTTTTCTTTGGAAATCTTCACCTGATGGACGCCACCAAATTGATGTTACAATCCAAATATCTAATTAGATGTTATATTTGTCTGCATTTCTCATAAATCACATTGTCTGTACCCGTGTAAAGCGCCTGGCGTCGATTGAGGCGCTATGTAAAATGTAAAATAATTATAAATAAATAACGGAAAGAAAAAAGTAAGATAAAAGAAATAAACTGAGATATAAACAAAAGAAAAAGTATTGAAGGGAGCCATATTCTGTAGAATGCAGTGACACTTGTGGCACCTTTGCAACCACCGGTGCAAAAGTGAAATGCATTGATGGATAATGAAAAATTGATTAAGTGCACGACAGAAGAGCATCTGAAAGGAGAGGGTGTGCGAGGACATGCCCAGCAGCGTTGCTGCAACTTCGGTGCAGCTTTCAAACACTGCAGCAGACTGTTCACAATTAAAATGGCACAGCGAGCCTGGAAATGAAAAGAGGCTTCTGGAAACAATATGGCGCCAAGCAACACAATGTTACTCCAGGGTATTCTAGACTGGCGAAGGGAAAGCAATCATCCGCACAGCCAGGAGGAGCCTCAGCCGCGCGACCAGAGATTAGAAAAAACACTCAGTCAAAGCGAATGATCCAGGGGAATTCCAGCTAAACTCTGATGAGGGGCTGGCAGAATCGTGGCACTTCACAAAAGCGCCATGTGGCCTTTGATTTACAGCAGGGTAGGAACTCATCCCAGTGAGTTACAGTGTTTTAGGACAGATAATGGAGGCGGTGGGCGTGGACTGGAACAGCATGCACCAAGAAGGTCCCCTTCTGCAGAAAGACCTGATCACAGTGGCAAGCGACCCCATGTGCTGGGTCACAAAGCATTGACCTATAAACACTGTATGTCAGCAGCATCACCCCACTGATTATAGTGTTAACGGGCCCTACTGCTGCTGCATGAAAGTCTGCAGTCAATCACAGAGACAGATTATTGCAGAGAATGTATGCTTTGGAGTTTGCAGGCTGACCAAATGTATCGTTAAACAAGTACCAACAAAGGTAAAAGAGGTTTGTGGGACCTGGCCCCCTCTTCAGTGTCACCCCAAACATTTTGTTTTAAACCTGCTCTTTTTTGCTGAATTTGTTTCTGCTTGCCTTAGGACTCTGTGCATTTTACCATTGCTAACTAGTGCTAAAGTGATTGTGCTCTTTCCTTCATACATGATAGATTTGGGCTACACCCAGTTGGCATATTGATGTATAAGTCCCTAGTAAAGTGGTACTACATTTGGTAAGGGTATGTAAATTAAATTGGCAGGCCTGCAGCACTTATTGTGCCACTCACTTAAGTATCCCTTTCAAGTCTGTGAGTGCAGTTTTAGATTGCCATTTCAACCTGGCAAAGTAAACCTTTTGACAGTCCCAAACCTCCCTTTTTAATACATATGTCTCCCCAGTTTTACTGTCCTGCTAGTGAAAAACTCTTACATTTGTTTTTCAGTACTGAAGGAGCTACCTCTCCCTTAGGATATAAAATTGGGGTTACCTTATTACATTTAATAAACTTTCACTTTTTACATGGGAACAGGTAACGAGTTCATGTTTGGTGTCTTTGGGATTGTAATGAACGCTTCTCCCTCATTGTAAAGTCAAATTATAAATTACAATTTTGAAAATGCCACTGTGAGCAAGTTGGCATTTTCCTGGGTTAGTCATTTGGTGTCTGCAGCTTCCCTCTTGGCCACGTGACTGGGTATAGTTGACAGTTGGGCATTCCTTCTAAACAGCCACACATAATAAGGAGCTTAGGTGCACCTAGATGGGCTATTAGTGGCAGAATGGGAGGAGGAGCTAGGCACAGCCCACTTACACTTGAATAGGTTGTGCCCTACCTCCACACAAAGGGCAGCATACCTCATGCAGTTAGTTTGGAGCCAGGACAGGGGAGGCAGGATGCCTGGGAAATTCAAAGGGAATTCTAGAAGCATTTCACACCTTCTAGACAAAGGCTACCAGGTATACATATTGGACCTCAGACACCACCTCTTCAGTACACTTCTGGACCTGCGAATACTTTGCCAGGAAAAAGGACTGCTGTGCTGCTGAAGGACTGTCACTCTGCCGGACTGATGACCTGCTGGATTACTGCCTTGATGGACTGCTGCCTTGCATGGCTATCTCACTGCATGCCACTCTTTTGCCTGGGTGAGATTAACTGACTGCATCTGTTGGACCCAGGACCCCAGAGTTACTGCAGTGGCTAGTTGGCTGGCCCCCTGACTAGAGGCTCAGGGACAGAAGGTTCCTGCAACCTTGAAGCCAGCACCTGGACTTTGCCATCTGTGAGTCTTCCTTGCCAAGTGGTGCCACCCCAGTCCTGGTTGCTTGGAAGTGGACATTAGGTGCTCTGCCAGCCTCTATGGATCATCTGCTGCACAACCTAACTCCATGCAGAACTGATGCATCATTGCTACTGTGTGGATCAGAACCATTGCATAGCATCGCAGCCCAGCGCCTCAGCAGAACTGCTGCTGTGCAGTGCATCCTCGGCGCAGGCCCTCTCATAAATGACAGCTGTGATGATGATGATGAGCTCCGCATTGAAGTCTTGCAGCTCCTCTGCACCAATGCATCGCCCCAACTGCACACATCCTCAATGCTGGACCCCACACTGCAGCCTTGGCAAATCTTGGAACTGATGTACCACTGCGGCTGTTTGAAACATCCTCAAAGCGGACCCGTGCAATGCTCCACAAACCAGGAATCAAGGTACTTTTTTCCAGAGGCCTAACTGGATCCCTGTATCTGGCCCACACTCCTTCGGCCTGAACTTGTGACTTTCTCCTAGTCCGGGGTGACCAGATATTTACAATTAGCACTTGGTGCTTTTTGGTGCTATTTTCACAAAAATCTTTAAAATTGCAAATCTCTGGTTCTACTGACAGCTCTGTGCCAAGCTACTTAAAAGCTGGGCACAGGCTAATTTTGGATTTGCTTGTGACGTCACCTTGACAAGGAATGTGGTCGCTGCTTTAGTAGAGTTTAATCCCCCTCAACTAGTAACCCAATTTCTTCCAAACAGCTTGATGGTACCTGGTGGTAATAAAACAGTATAAAAAACACACTACAGGAGAATGAGTAGGGATTGCAGTTAGAAGGGGATGGCCCTTTCAGGTTCCCTCCAAACTGTAATTCAGAATAAGCTGCAAAATCCCTTTGGCAAGTCAAGTCAGAAATGAGTTTTCAGCTCCCAACAGGGGTATAGTATAGTTTTGTGTTCCAAAAGTCTGTGATTTTGTGAATCACAGTGTTTGCCACAACAAAATGGTTCAGTCCACCTGGCCCTAAATCTGCCATAGGGTGCTCACTACAGTGACCTCAAGGACAGTGTACACTTCAAGGGGACCCCAAAGACAAACTCTGGGTTCCAGGACCTTATCCCTGGGACCCAGAAGAAGGAAACTGCTACCCTGCCATGGGAGCTTAAGGGAAGTGGCCCAGTGTAGCAGAGCAGGAAAGACGATTTTCTAGTTCCTTGGTAGCACCGAGATGTGGGCGGAGAACTGACCGTGGTTGTAGTACGTTGGAGCTCTCTCTACAGCACCCTTGTGAAATTTGCCTTGGGGTGCCCTATATGGGAAAGGACACCCTTGTGAAGAAAAGAAACACAAAAAAAAAATTACAGTGTAAGGCTGTGCACATGAAAAGCAAACACAGCCAAAGCTGCTAATTAAGGTGGTCATTACAGCCCTGGCAGTCGGTGTTAAAGCGGCGCTAAAACCGCCAACAGGCCGGCGGTAAAAAAATTGGAATTACGACTGTGGCGGAAACCGCCAACAAATACAGCCACTTTAACACTCCGACCGCCACGGCGGTACAAACAAACAGCGCGGCGGTCACCGCCAACAGACAGGTGGAGAACAGTGTACCGCCCACAGTATCACAACCTACCAATCCGCCACCTTTTCCGGGGCGGATTCACCGTGAACAAAAACACGGCGGAAACTAGAATTCAAAGGGAAAACGCTCACCTCTACACATCCCACGAGGAACCAGGACGCCATGGAACCAGAGCATCACATTTTCCTAGCCTTTATCTTCCTGCTCCTCTACCAGGAGCACGAACGCCGGCGGCGAAGACCACAGTGAGTACTGCACCTACGACACAGGGGAGGGGAGAGGGAAAAAACAGGGACACACACACGCAATACGCAACACCCCCACCCTCACCCACTACAACACACACACTAATACAGCATGATACATTACAGTTACACCCCCCAAGCCACCCCGGAAGAATGCAAAGACAAAAGGAAATGCATGTAACCATTGTAATCTATTAAAATCCAGTACGCAAAAATATATATACACTATTAACAAATATATACACCAAGAATAGAAGTCCAGGTATTGCTCCATTTAAGTCTGTGGAACACTGGGCCCACACTGCATGGTCGAGGCCCACACAAGGTACCCGAACATGACGGAGAGAACACTGCAGGGACAACAGATAGAAATAAAACAGGCACCTCAGGGGGAAGGGAAAGGGGGGTCACCTCAGCCGGTTGAGTGCACGACGCCAAATCCACGAGGGGGCCACATGCCCACTGTTCAATCCTGGGGAGTGCAAAGCCACAGTCTCTCAAGTCTCTACAGTGGGTGGTTTGCCCACTGTTCAATCCTGGGGAGTGCAAAGCCACAATCTCTCAAGTCTCTACAGTGGGTGGTTTGCCCACTGTTCAATCCTGGGGAGTGCAAAGCCACAATCTCTCAAGTCTCTACAGTGGGTGGTTTGCCCACTGTTCAATCTTGGGGAGTGCAAAGCCACAGTTTCTCAAGTGGATAACAGTCTCCACTGGTTCTGGAGGGGGCTTTGTGCCCAGAGTGCTTCATCCTGCCAAGGACTGAGGTAGTGGATGTAAATCTCCACTGGTTCTGGAGGGGGCTTTGTGCCCAGAGTACTTCATCCGGCCAAGGACTGAGGTAGTGGATGTGATACTCCACTGGTTCTGGAGGGGGCTTTGTGCCCAGAGTGCTTCATCCTGCCAAGGACTGAGGTAGTGGATGTGATACTCTGCTGGTTCTGGAGGGGGCTTTTTGCCCAGAGTGCTTCATCCTGCTCGTGGCGGACTCATGGGCCAGCAGTGCTTGTGGCGGCGGTGTCCTGTTCAGCGGTGCTTGTGGCAGCAGTGTCCTTTGCAGCGGTGCTTGTGGCGGGGGAGTCCTTTGCAGCGGTGCTTGTCGCGGCGGTGTCCTTGGCATCGGTGTTTGTGGCGGCGGTGTCCTTGGCATCGGTGTTTGTGGCGGCGGTGTCCTTTGCAGCGGTGCTTGTGGTGGCGGTGTCCTTTGCAGCGGTGCTTGTTGCGGCGGTGTCCTTGACAGCGACTCAGCTGCTGGCTGTCCTGTCTGGGCCTGCGGGGCTGCTGCTGGCGGTCGCCTCCTGGCCAGCGGGGCTGGTGCTGGCGGTCTTGTCTGGGCCAGCGGGGCTGGTGCTGGCAGTCCTGTCTGGGCATGCTGGCCTGCTGCTGGCGGTGCTGGCCTGCTGCTGGCCAGCGGGGCTGGTGCTGGAGGTCCTGTCTGGGCCAGCGGGGCTGCTGATGGTGGTGCTGATGGCGGTCGCCTCCTGGGCAGCGGTGCTGATGGCGGTCGCCTACTGGGAAGCTGGGCTGATGGCGGGTGCCTGCTGGGCAGCGGGGCTGATGGCGGTCGCCTCCTGGGCAGCGGGGCTGATGGCGGTCGCCTCCTGGGCAGCGGGGCTGATGGCGGTCGCCTCCTGGGCAGCGGGGCTGATGGCGGTCTTCTCCGCCGTGCCGATCTTCCCAGACTTGCAGGATTTCTTGTGCCCCTTCCCCAACTTGGAAGGTGTCGCAGCTGATTCCACACTCCCACCTGTACCCCTGGGAGCAGCTTTGGTGGCTGGCCAACTTCTGATGCTTGACAGGTGGGGGACTGTCCGTGCTGTGGCTCCTTGCCACACTGGCTGCCCTGCTGCCTGGTGCACTCCAGAATCTGGTGACTACTGGCACCACTGATCCCGCCGATGTCGTGGCTGAGGTGCTAGGTTGGGACCTGGAGAGTCGGGCCCTAGGAGACTGACGGGGTGGGGGAGGTGAGAGAAAGCGGTCAAGGGTGGACAGGAAAAGTTTCTTGGGAACACTGGGACGGGTAGCTGGAGGGGGTTTGGGAGTGGAGAAAGAGGTTGTGGTTGTAGGAGGTGTACGTTTGGTGACTTTGGGTGAAGGTGCATGCGTTGGAGGCTGTCGTGAGGTGGATGGCTGTTGGGTGCGTGTGTGCCTGCGTTTGTGTACCTTGGGAGGTGGCGTCACAGACACACTGGGAGAGGACACCGGGGATGTGTGAATGGTAGTGGGGGTGGTGACTACACATGAGCGGGGTGTGGTGGTGTGTGTGCTGGTGATGGAAGTAGTGGCTGTAGATGTAGTGCATGCAGGTGTGAGTGGAGCCGAGACTGGGAGGGAGGAGGGAGACGAGGAGGAGGGGGACACAGTGGAGGCAGTGGATGTTGCTATGTCTGCATGTGTGTGATGTTTGCGTGAGTGCCTGTGGGATGTGTGGTGCTTATGTTTGCCTGAGCTTCCTTTGTGTGTTGGGGTGTGTGCCTGCTGGTCTGATGGTGTGCTTGGGGTAGGCTGAGGTACAGGGGTGTGGGTCTGGGTGGAGGAAGTTGGAGGGGGGAGGCTAGAGACAGGGACAATGGCTGCCATCAGTGCTGAGGCCAGAGACTGAAAAGCTCGCTGAAGGGCTGCCTGACGAGAATGAATGCCCTCCAGGAATGCATTGGTTTGTTGCAACTGCCTCTCTACACCCTGGATGTCATTCAAAATGGTAGATTGCCCAACAGTGAGGGACCTGAGGAGGTCAATGGCCTCCTCACTGAGGGCAGCAGGGGTGACTGGGGCAGGGCCTGAGGTGCCTGGTGCGAAAGGAGATGCCCACCCTCCTGGGTGAGCGGGCACGGGGCAAAGGCTGAGGGGCTGCTGGGAAGGCGGTGCTGGAAGGGGGGGTGGCGGCTGTACCTGTAGATGGGGGGGACACAGATGGGCCCGCCACCACAAGTGAGCACCCATCAGAGGACGAGTTGGTATCACTGGTGTCAGCTCCTGTCCCCACAGTGGATCTCCCATCGCCCTCCGTCCCACTGGTGAAATCAGACTCCGTAGTGTCGCCCTCCAGGGCCATGTGGGATGCAGCTCCCTCCTGCTCCGGTGCCACTGCTCCTCCGCCTGATGATGCTAATGCACACAAGAACAGGGAGACCACAAAAAGGGGGGGACAACAGAAGAAAGACATGTTGAGTGCATGCATTACCACTATTGTTGGCGGACACGACAGACACAGAAGCCCCCTGCACTACGCCGCGCACTTGGGGTCCACTATGCAATCCCTGGGACATGGCCTACAAGGCTATGGCCGACATCTGCACACATGGATGTCACAGGAGCCTGACTAGGTGTAGTTGGCACTGTACCCAGGTGGGGTGGGGTGCCACAGGGCCTGCCTGAAAAAGGGGACCTAACTAGCACACTCGCCCTGGCCTAGGGGAACCCACAGCCCACCTCCCCTACCCAGACACCTCCACTGCGCGCAGAATCAGCAGAATGAGAGTGTACTCTCCCCCTTGTTGCTGCTGTGATGCCCTCAAGCGCCCATCCAACTCCGGGTACGCCACCACCAGGATCCTGAACATCAGGGGGGTCATGGTGCGACAGGCACCCCTCCCACGTTGGGAGGCCATCCCCAGCTGGGCTTCCGCCGTCTTCTTGCTCCAGTGGAGAATGTCCTCCCATCTCTTACGGCAGTGGGTGCTCCGTCTGTGATAGACCCCAGGGTCTGGACGTCCTTGGCGATGGCACGCCAAATATCCTTCTTCTGGTGGGCGCTGACCTACAGGAATTGTACGGGGAAAAGAGAAGTTATTACCAACTGCACTGTCACAGTCATTGTCCCGCATCCCTACCCTTGCCATGTGGCACATGCACTCACCATTGTTTCATGCACACCTCATTCTCCCCCCCCCCCCTATCTTTCATCCACCCCACTCCACACAGGCATAGCCCATACAGCATGCTCCCAGTGTACTTACCTGTCTGTCTGGAGGACCGTAGAGTAGCATGTACTGGGGGAGGACCCCATCCACAAGTTTCTCCAACTCCTCCGATGTGAAGGCAGGGGCCCTTTCCACAGACGCACGAGTCTTTGTTTCTTCCAGACTGAGGTCACATCAGCACTTTCAGTGTAGGTCCTCTCCTGAAGAAGAACAGGTATCGAGTGATTGAACAGATAGAAAATGGCGGTCACGTCCGCGGCGCTGCGGACCGTCACCGCCGGCGTACATCGTCATGGGCTCCTGGGACCCGTAGGGTCAAATGTTAACCAATGCAGAATTGCGCCGCGGTCTTCGACCGCCTACCGCGACGGTGTACAACACCAGCGCAGTTACCTCACATCCCATTGTCCCACTTTACAGGTCAGGCAGCCGCCATTTCAGGGGCCCACATGGCTCTATTTTTAACTGCGTCACACATACCTAGGGCTTGCCTCAACACTCATACATGCTCATTTCGGATTATGTATCATGTTCTGTGTAAGCTGTGTGTACGTACCTCTGAGTTAGTTGACTCTGTGCTTGCTGTTGTCCTTCATAGGCACCGTCCGCTGGGACATGTGTGGAGATGGCGGCATCCTCCGGTGTACGGACCACTGGTGGACCTGTCGACAATGGAGGAAAGACATGTAATCATCACCTACAGGCTTGATCGTGCCACAATCCTGGAACTGTGTCGAGTTGGAGCCCGACCTGATGTCAGCTATCCGCCATCCCACAGGAATCCCCCCTCAATTGCAGGTGGTGTCAGTACTCCATTTCCTTGCAAGTGGGTCTTTTCAAACTACAGTGGCCATAGCATCAGGGATGTCCCAGCCTATGTTTTCCAACGTGTTGTCCAGAGTGTTGTCTGCCCTGCTTAAACACATGCAGAGCTACATCGTTTTCCCTCAGGTGGAGGATTTGCCTACAGTGAAAGGTGACTTCTATGCCCTGGGACATATCCCCAACATCATAGGTGCCATTGATGGGACACATGTGGCCTTGGTCCCCCCCGCAGGAGTAAACAGGTGTACAGAAACCGGAAGAGTTATCATTCGATGAATGTGCAGATGGTGTGTTTGGCAGACCAGTACATCTCCCATGTGAATGCCAAATTCCCTGGCTCAGTGCATGATGCTTACATCCTGCGGAATAGCAGCATCCCTTATGCGATGGGGCAACTCCAGAGGCACCGTGTGTGGCTATTAGGTTAGCACCTGGAACAAAATCAGTGGGAATAGTTGTCTGGGTCTGGGGATATCCCTACAGGTTAGTGTGTGTCTAACAGTTGTCCCTCGACATTTGCAGGTGACTCTGGGTACCCCAACCTGTCATAGCTACTGACCCCAGTGAAGAATCCCAGGACAAGGGCAGAGGAACGCTACAATGAGGCCCATGGGTGAACTAGGAGGATTATAGAGAGGACCTTCGGCCTCCTGAAGGCCAGATTCAGGTGCCTCCATATGACAGGTGGTTCCCTATTCTACTCACCAAAGAAGGTATGCCAGATCATCGTGGCCTGCTGTATGCTTCACAACTTAGCTTTGCGATGACAGGTGCCTTATCTGCAGGAGGATGGTCGAGATGGAGGTGTTGTGGCAGCTGTGGAGCCTGTGGACAGTGAAGACGAGGAAGCAGAAGAAGAGGACATCGACAACAGGAACTCAGTTATCCTGCAATACTTCCAGTGAGACACAGGTAAGAAGACAAACCTGCCTACTACATGTAATTTAACACTACTACCTCTCTACAGTCTGTCCTTTTTACCCAGTGTATGGTCACTGAGTTTTCACTTTCCCTTACAATTTCACAGATGTGGGTCCCACTGTGTGACATCTGCTTTGTTTCCTCATGGACTAGAGCTGTATGATATAGGTATGTTGACATTACAATTGAAAGAGCATTTTGTCACTGTAATTGCTTATACACTATTTCAAAATCACAGACAGACTCTAGATTGTTTTTTGCTTTAAGGGTGTTTATTTTGGTGCTCAATATTGGAGAATGCTGTAAAATAGTGAGGGGTGATGGTGGAGGAATGTCCATGGCAGAGTCCAGTCTATTTGTTTCACAGGTGCATTGTCCAAAGGGGCATAGGAAGTGGAGCTGGGGCAGTTTGAGGATGACAGGGTGACAAGTGGGACAAAAGAATGACATTCAGGGCGGTCTCATTTCTTGGCGGGGGTCTTGGCATCGTTCTCTGTCTTTGTCTTGGATCTCAGGGACCGTTTGCGGGGTGGTTCTCCATCTTCAGGGGGTGGGGTGCTGGTGTGGTGGTCCTGTGGCAGTGCCTCCTGTCCACTAGCGCCGGCGGAGGTGGTGGGCAGTTCATCGTCCAGGCTAGTGTCAGGGGCCCCTTGTTGTGCCACAGTGTCCCTCCTGGTGTTGAGGACTTCCTTCAGCACCCCTACGATGGTGCCCAGGGTGGAATTGATGGATCTGAGTTCCTCCCTGAAGCCCAAATACTGTTCCTCCTGCAGCTGCTGGGTCTCCTGAAACTTGGCCAGCACCGTTGCCATCGTCTCCTGGGAATGATGGTATGCTCCCATGATGTTGGAGAGGGCCTCGTGGAGAGTTGGTTCCCAGGGCCTGTCCTCCCCCTGTCGCACAGCAGCCCTCCCAGTTCCCCTGTGTTCCTGGGCCTCTGTCCCCTGAACGGTGTGCCCACTACCACTGCCCCCAGGTCCCTGTTGTTGTTGGGGTGGTGGGTTAGCCTGGGTTCCCTGTAGTGGTGGACACACTGCCGATGGACGTGTCCTGGGGACAGAGGTATGGGCCCGCTGGGTGGGTGCTGTGCTGGTGTTTCCAGAGGGGGGAATCTCTGTGGTGGCCAGTGACTGTGTGAGGGGAACCGACTGTCCCGAGGTCCCAGATGGGCCGGGCTGGTCATCTAGATCCAGTTGGACAGAGCTGCTGTCATCACTGTGGGCCTCTTCTGTTGGTGGTGTGGACATGTGTGGACCGTCCTGTGTGGTGACGTTGAGTAGGGGTCCTACAGGGGTGTAAAAGCATGATTCTTGCAACTGGGTGTACCATGGTGTGCAATGGGCGGGTGACCGTGTACCACAGTGGTTGCATGCCTGTGTGGGACCTTGTGTGATGACGGTTTAGGGGGGTGTATGGGCATGTGCTGTGGCCATGTATTGGTGATAGGTGTCCATGCTTTGGTGTTGCATGCAGGGCTTGGTGTTGGGATGGGTGGTTTGTGATATTGGGACATGTGTGAGGAGTAGGAGTGATGGGGTAAGGGCGAAGGTGGGGGTATGTGAGAGCATGCAGGTAGGGTGGGGGATGAAGTGGTGAAAGATTTGACTTACCAGAGTCCATTCCTCCAGCTACTCCTTCAAGGCCCTCAGGATGTAGAATCGCCAAGACCTGCTCCTCCCATGTTGTTAGTTGTGGGGGGAGGAGGTGGGGGTCCGCCGCCAGTCCTCTGTACCGCAATGTGGTGTCTGGATACCACGGAACGCACCTTCTCCCGTAGGTCGTTCCACCTCTTCCTGATGTCATCCCTATTTCTTGGGTGCTGTCCCACTGCGTTGATCCTGTCCACTATTCTGCACAATAGCTCCATCTTCCTAGCAATGGAGGTGTGCTGCACCTGTGATCCGAATAGCTGTGGCTCTACCCGGATGATTTCCTCCATCATGACCCTGAGCTCCTCCTCAGAGAGCCTGGGGTGTCTTTGCCGTGCCATGGGGTGGTGTGGGTGATGTGTGGGGAAAGTGTATTGTGATATGTGGGGTGATATTTAGTGGTGTGTTGTGTTGGGTGCGTGGATGTTATGTGGGTGATGGTGTTTTGTGCCTGTGGATGCTTGTTTGTAGATTTTAGTGTCTGGATTTTGGCAGATTCTGAGCTGTGGGTCATAATGACCGTGGCAGATTTCCGCAGGCGCGGCGGTATGTTGGTGGTCTTCTGCACAGCTGTAAGCAGCTTTTACCACCAATGTTGTAATGACCCCCTAAATGTTCACAGCGTGGGGGCACTCCATAATGCCCCATGCAGGCTATTTTGCATATTAAATTGTTCTTGTGGTGGCCCCAGAAGGGCAGGGGAACCACCAATACAAATTGTAAGTAATACTGGGGCTGCAGGAAGTGCAGCAGCCCCTCTGACTGCCCCCAAAATGGCTTTCTAAATGTACCCTAAGTCTGCCAGATCCGGGAAACATTTTTAAGTTTCACCTCCACAGCTCAAATCTATTGTATTGAATATAAATCTTAAGAGGAGCTTACATCCCGCCCCCTTGCTTTCCTTGCTCTTCATTGGTTCCTGTGCTTTGCACTT
Source organism: Pleurodeles waltl (assembly GCF_031143425.1). Taxonomy (NCBI): domain Eukaryota; kingdom Metazoa; phylum Chordata; class Amphibia; order Caudata; family Salamandridae; genus Pleurodeles; species Pleurodeles waltl. The sequence goes on along the minus strand of NC_090440.1, from coordinate 68,326,806 downwards.
ACTTTTCCTCTGTTTCTATTGTCTGTAGCATATTTCCTACATTTACCAATGCCTGTTCCTGGTGTTCCTGCTACTATTAGCTTCCTGTTGACCAAGTACTGTTTCCATTTACCTTTGTGGAACTGTTTTTTTATGTGTGTAGAAGCTGTAGGAAAAATCTCAGTCAGGATGTTTTTGCCTAAAATTTGTATAGAAGCAAAGCTTTGCAACAACAAAATCTTTATAACTTCTTGAAGTTGCAACATTTTGATGTTTATGCGGAACCTGGCGTTCGGAATTCTAATTTTACACAACCCTGATTTTGAAATCAGTGGTGGAAGTCCAATGCAAGGAGATGTGCAGCTACAGCTATCTTTACAAAGTTCAGCACTGCCTTTCACATGACTGGGTATAGTTGACAGTTGGGCAGATCCACAAATGGGATCTGTTACTGTATCCACTTCTCAAAGCTCCAAGCTCCCCCAAACTGGACCTTCCCCACAGCAGGACCTCTATCTTAGCCCATGCCTCCTCACCTCCATTTCACACGTGGCCTTGTCAAGCGTCTACTATCGGCAGGGCCTCTAAGCCAAAGCTTTGCTCACTCGCCCGTTTTGTGTCTGTGGCACTCACCTCCTCTAGCTCTTCCTAAGCTCTACTCTCCATCACTCACTGCCTCCCTTCCACTCTCTCTATCCCTCGTGTTTACCCCTCTCTCTTTCATCATTTCTCCCTGTCTCTCTCTCTCTCTCTCCCTCTCTCTCGCTCTATCTCACTGAGCTCTGCACAGTCCATCTTTTGTGCACCCTCGACATCTCCTTCTCCTCTACTCCTCACTCTTCTGTCTTCTCTCTCACTCTCTGCCAATCTCTATTGTTCCTTTTCACTCTTCTCTCTGTTTCACTCTGTGAGAAAACTGGGCTGATTGCCGAAGCCCCCTAACTTTTTGCCCCCATCATTCACTTTTTGCTGGTGTTTTTCTGACTCTTGGGGTGCCCTGGGCACTGCTAAGCAGTCCCTTGGCCTGTGGTCTGATTAAAATGAGTATGCAAATTAGGCTAATTATAATTGGCTATGTCCCTAATATATGGTAGGACATGTAGGTTTAGGGACCCCCTGTAGGTGCACGGCTGAGGTGTCCAGTGTCATTTTAAAGGCAGGCCTGCCTTGCTGGCTGTTTTTAAATTATAATGACCTTCAAATTTGACTTTGGAATTAAACATACTTCCAAAGTCTTAAGCAACCTTATTTTTACATATGTCACCCCTTAGTGCCCCCAGGGTTAGGTGCAGTGTTACTATAAGCAGGGGCCTTATAAAATATGTTTTATAAGCACTGGTGAGGAAAAGTAGTCAAATTTGATTTTCCCTCATTGTAGTTAATGGACTCCATAGGCTAAAATGGGGAGACTTTATTTTGATTAATAAAGTCTCAAAAAGAGCTAGATATGTCAGGTTTGGTATCAAACGAATTGTTATAATAAAACCAACAACTTGCCATTGTTGAATTTAATATAGCTAGTTCAGGGAAAGAGTTTTAGAACTCCACCTGAAAGTTGCCAACTTCATCTCTGTAGTGCCCTTCTGTGATTGGTCAGCCTCTGGCAGCCTGGAAAGGCTGCCTTGATGAGGTGTGTAGTGGCCTGGGCTGAAGACAAAGGAAGTGCCTGGGAGAGGAGATCTGCCTCCGCAGATGGTGAAACAGGATAGGGGGAAGAGCAGCCAAACTGGTCTTCAAAGGAGGAAAGGACGTTTGGAGCAGCTCAGGACCTTTCTCATTTCCCGCAAACCCAGAAAGCCAGGTGTCCCCCTGATTAGATTAGGAGAGGGCTGGAGAGGGGTGTGTTAAGGGAACTTAGTCAAACCAGTGGATGGACTTAGCCAGACCTAACCTCCAAAATTCTAATTCTGCCATTTTGGATTTTTAAAGAATGTTGCTCCCTGGGATTGATTTTTGCCACACTTCCCAGGAAGCGGTCATACAAGAGGGTAGTGGCCCGGCTGTGATTGGACAGTTGCCCTCCTGGTCCCCCGCTTTCTACCCCAGGAGCAAGGATAAATATGGCAGAGCTGCACCCGCACCTCAGATCCCTGCTGGAAGAAAATACTGGAGAAGAAGGACTGCCCTGATGGACCCCTGGCCTGCACCTCAACACTACACTCACAAGGACTGCACCTGCTGCACATTTCAACAAGAAAAGGACTTTGCATTGCTTCTGCAACTCCAGGAGTGGAGACCCTGTAAGCAGCAGGCACAAAGGAGATGCCCAGAGCCCCCTGCATAAAGTCTTGCAAGAAAAGCCCAGCTGACCAGCATCCAGTGGCCATTTGAGGATTCTGACCAGATGCTTTCTGGGTATTGTAGTCCCAACTCCCAAGGAGCATCTCAGAGCTCCTGGAACCTTGGATCAAATTGTGGACACTTCAAGAGCCCAAATCGGACCTCTGGAAGAAGATCCAGAAGTTTGGCGACATTTGGAGCAACCAGTGTGACCTTTTTTTAACCCTTTGAGCACTATTTGCTTCTAAGCGCTAGAATTATTTTTAATCTTTAAAAATTCCTATCTCCTGTTCCCTACATTGAATTTTTGTCATTTGGTATCATTTTAAAGATACAAAATGTAATCTATTATTAGAAATTGGTGTTGGATTTTTATTGTGTTTTACTTATTTAAAGCTTTGTGATTTTTAATTAATTGAGACCTAGCTGGACCTAGTGGGGGTTAGTGGCCTGTTGATAAGTGTAGGGACTTACCTGCCCTTACCAATAATCCACTTTCTAACACACTCCAACTGTTCCACTCACTCTGTGGATCTCCCTCGCTCCCCTCCTCTTCCTCTTTTCCCACCTCCGTAGATCTCTCTTCCACTTCTATCTAGCCCTCTTCTCTCAGTCTCACTCTCTCTACCCTCTTGAAGGACCTCACTCTTTTTCCCCGCTCTAACTTACCTGCCCAATTCCCACCGCCCCGTTCATCGCACACACCCACGTATGTACTCCTATACCTCCGCGCTTCCTCTCCCCTCCTTTCTGTACTCTATCAAGTACCCCCCTTGCTCCAGATTGATTGCATTGTGATGTTCTCTCATGCAGAGGTGGTGGTGGTGGGAGGAAACTGTGAGTTTGGGGGTAATGAACCATTAGTGGTCAAATGTAATTTGAGAATCTCACCAAAAGTAATTCTATCTCCCTAATGTATATGTTTGTAAATAATGCATAGTGTTTACTGGTGTTTGTAATAAATGTATGTTTCCTTTTTCATACAAAAAGCACTGAATCAAAACTCATTTTATTGAGTGTATTATTGTGTGCCAGCAAATGACGATTACTAGCCCATTTCACCTCCCCTTGAACTGCTGCTGCTTGGCTACCTTGCAAGAATCAAATGCTACAAAGGGGTGCTTGGTTCCCAGCGAGAAGACAAATGTGGATCTATTACTTTTAGAGACCTCACGTCCTGCACAACTAATAACTCAATTCCTAACAACATCCTAATGCCATTTGTACACTATCAGCATGAACCCTACCAAATATCTCTACTAAACCATTCTCCTGAGGATGCTATAAGGCAGTTCAGTGGTGCACAATTCCATGTTCCTTCAAAAACACCAAGGAGCAGAATAAGAAATCTTTCATGCAACACCACACAGCGTCAACTTGCTGCGCTGCATGAAAGGAAGAACATAGCAATGCACCATATTTACAAACATATGGCACATTCCTGCCCTCTCCCTGCGCTGATGCACAGTCTGCTGCACAGCGCCAACGCAGGCACCTTTGTGCCATGTGCAAAGGTGCCTACATTGCAGTCAAGATTATTTCTGCATGCAGGGACAGTACCTGCAGAAAAAAATCCTTTTTCTCTTTTCTCGTGTACTGTAGAATACAATGCAATACCGTGCAATCCAGTGCACTGCATCGCAAAATGCAGCACACTTAGAAAGAGGAAAGAACTAGAAAAAATAAAGATTTTTCTCTTTGTACTAACTCCCCTGGGCATTGCATTTTGACACATTACCAGGTTTACCAGTCTGGGTAAATCTGAGACTGTGCCAAAGTCGATGGGTTGATGCATGGGAACACCCACGCTCCACTCATGGAATACCTTCCCTGGGCAAGAAACGTAAGGCAGCGACTTGCACTGCCTTATGTTACGCCAGATTTACCAAGCAACGCAAGACCACAGAAGGTCACCTTGCGTTGCTTGGAAAATCTGACTTTAGTATTGAGCTGCCTTTATGATACCATGTGTGACCCAAGAGCAACAGAATACTATGGTAAATCTGGCCCCAACTTCTTTGAAGAAACTAATTGAGGACTATTGCCATTTCATCTCTTCTCTACAGAATACATCATCAGGCTTTATCTCATTAACTATTCTTACTTCAGGCCATTTAAATAAAAGTGTCAGCTATTATAATTACATATTGTTTTCTAACTCTCACAAATGGTCCACAAATATCCAAGCCATATTTTTCCACTGAGCATCGGAAACTTTTAAATTAACTGTAGGAGGAGATTCCCTTAGCACATAAGACGCAGCACAGAACACATTTTTATTCCTTATGTTCTTCCTTAAGGACGTGCACCCTTCCCTTGAATTTCAAAGTGTCCTCAAAACCAATCCTGACTGACAGAGAAACACCATAGTAACCCAGTGGAGATACATCAGACTTCATCACTGTTATCAATCAACTTGTAAAGTGAGCAGGAATCAGACAGCCTGTCAGTGTCGACTTTCATGATGTTAACTCTAGACTTGAGGCAGGGTGCACTATACCACGGGTGAGGGCATAGCTGCATGAGCAATATGCCCCTACAGTGTCTAAGTCCTTTCTTAGACATTGTAAGTATAGTTTGGCCATATTAAATGTATGGTCTGGGAGTTTGTCAAAGCGAACTCCACAGTTCCATAACGGCTACACTGAATACTGGTAAGTTTGGTATCAAACTTCTCAGAATAATAAATCCACACTGATGCCAGTGTTGGATTTATTAAAAAATGCACACAGAGGGCATCTTAGAGATGCCCCCTGTATTTTACCCAATCCTTATGTGCAGGACTGACTGGTCTGTGTCACCCTGCCACTGAGAAACAAATTTCTGACCCCCTGGGGCGAGAGCCTTTGTGCTTTCTGGGGCCAGAAACAAAGCCTGCACTGGGTGGAGGTGCTTCACACCTTCCCCCTGAAGGGACTGTAACACCTGGCGGTGAGCCTCAAAGGCTCAGGCCTGATGTTACAATGGCCTCAGGACACTCCAGCCAGTGGAGATGCCCCCCCCCCCCGGATGAGCCCACACTTTTGGCGGTAAGTCCAGAGGGATAATGAGAAAAAACAAGGAGGAGTCACCCCCTCAGCAAGGACCACCCCTATGGTGTCCAGAGCTGAAGTGACCCCCTCCTTGAGAAATCCTCCAACTTGCTCTGAAAGATTAGGACCAATAGGGATAGGGATGTGTCCCCCTCCCCAGAGGGAGTGGGCACAAGGAGGGTGTAGTCACCCTCAGGGACAGTAGCCCCCTGATTCTAACACACCCCTAAATGTGGTATTCCTGATTACCTCACAAGAAGAAGAAGGACTGCTGAACTGAAAACCCAGCAGAGAAGAGAAGGAGATGACAACTGACTTGGCCCCAGCCGTACCAGCCTGTCTCCTGCTTCAAAGACCCTGCAACCAAAAAGCGACGAGTTCTACAGGACCACTGACCCCTGAAAAGCCACCATGGGACTGCCTGCATTACCGAGGACCAAGAACTCCCATGGGCAGCGGCTCTGCCCAACCAGAAGAAAAGACCTCCCTCTTTAAAGGGACTCCCACCTCACTCCAGAAGCGTGAGTCCCCACTACTCTGCACCCGATGCCCCCGGCCCGTGTTCAGAAAAAACAACTATCCAGAGAGGTTCCCCAGGTGACTCCGACGATGTGTCCACCCTGGGCTTTACCTCTCTGCACCCCCACGACAACGCCTGCAGAGGGAATCCGATGCCTGAAGAACCACTGCAACCGCAGCCCCCAGGCCCGTGAGAAACCAACCACCGGTGCAGCAATGACCAGCAGGCAGCCCTCACCCTTGCCCAGTCGGTGGCTTGCCCGAGAGGCCCCCATGTGCCCTGCCTGCAGCACGTAAATGACCCCCGGGTCCCTCCTTAGAGTTCTGTTGAGAACCTGACGCCATGTTTGTACACTTCACCCAGCCGCCCGTGCCACTGAGGGTGTGGTTTTTGTGCCTACTTGGGGCCCTTCCAGTGCTCCTCCAAACCCTCCTGGTCTGCCCTCTGACAATGGGGGGTACTTACCTGCAAGCAGACTCGAACTGGAGTACCCCCTGTCTCATAGGGCGCCCATGTTATTTTGGCTCCGGTTTGACCTCTGCACCTGACCGGCCTTGTGTTGCTGGTGCTGGGTGCTTGGGGTTGCCTTGAAACCCCAACGGTGGGCTACCTTTGCCCTGGAGATTGAATCCTTAAGTGTGGTACTTACCTCTGAAACTGTACTGTACTTACCTCCCCCAGGAACTGTTGAAAATTGCACTGTGTCTACCTTTAAAATAGCTTGTTGCCGTTTTAATGAAAACTATGTACAATATTGAATCTATTCAAAGTCTCAACTATTACTATGCAAAGTACCTTTCATTTAATGTACTTACCTGCTAAATGAATCTTGTGGTTCTAAAAATAAATGAACAAAAGAATATTTTTCTATATAAAAATCTATTGGCCTGGAGTTAAGTCATTGAGTGTGTGTTTTCACTTATTGCTTGTGTGTGTACAACAAATGCTTAACACTACCCTCTGATAAGCCTAACTGCTTGACCACACTACCACAAGTAGACCATTAGTATTATCTATTATTCCCTCTGTCAAGCCTCTTGGGGAACCCCTGGACTCTGTGCACACTATGGGCTTCATTATGACATTGGCGGTAAATCCCCCTTACCGTCACACTGATGGCCTCCAGCCTACCGCCGCAGTGGCGAATATCCCTTCGCCATATTATGACACACACACCAATCCGACAGAATACAGCCATATACCTAAATCCGCCAACCCAAGGGTCAGTGATAAAGTGGCAGTCCCAACACCCATACCATTACGACAACCACATTATGACCCACGAATCACCACAGCAGACATTCACTGGCGGTACATATCGCCGTGATCAGAATGGACACACACTTACAAAACAATACCACATTTGCCAGTACTAAAGACACACACCTGATACTCATACACACACCATACCCACACACCCACACCTCTATAAAACACACACCCACATTACCCACAAACCTTTATGAATACAAATCATTGCCACCAGACTGACACCAAGACCACTGGGACAACAAGACACACACACCACTTACACACATACATCCCTCACACACCCATCACACACCCCACCACATTACTCAACACACTCTCACCAACACACACCACACAACACCATGTCCCCACAAAGGCACCCCCGTTTCACTGGTGAGGAGTTAAGGGTCATGGTGGAGGAACTTGTCAGGGTAGAGCCACAGCTGTTTGGAGCACAGGTACAGCAGATATCCATTGCAAGGAAGATGGAGCTATGGCAGAGAATCGTGTACAGGATGAATGCCGGGGGACAACATCCAAGACAAGGGACGCCATCAGGAAGAGGTGGAACGACCTATGGGGGAAGGTACCTTCCATGGCAGCAAGGGACCAGCTCGCCATACAGAGGACTGGCAGTTGACCCTCACCTCCTCCCCCACATCTCACACCGTGGGAGGAGCAAGTCTTGGCATTACTGCATCCCGAGGGACTCACTGGAGTAGCCGGATGACTGGACACTGGTAAGTCAATATTTACTACTTATCACCCTCCATACCTGCATGCCATCACATCCCCTCACCCTCACTCCCATCACTCCATCCCACACACTGCACCTATACATATGACTAACCACCATGCCAAGCCCTCCATGCCATACCAGTGCATGGACAGCCCTCCCAGCCCTACATTGACACACTTATCACAAAAGCATGCACAGCATAGGGGAACTAATAATCCCACAATACATCACCATACACAAGCTAAAGGTGGCAGGACAACACCAATGACAGAGGGGAAGCCAGGGATGAACAATACGCCACACATGAAGCATAATACATCACCTACATCCCCACAAGTACCCTAGCCGATGTCAGTGGAGAGGAGGTGCCAAGACTATCCAGTCCCCCAACAGAAGATGCCCCCAGTGATGACAGTAACTCTGGACTTCAGGATCTGGATGACCAACCTGGCCCATCAGGGACCACCGGACAGCCGGTCACCCAAGCACCATCACAGTCCATCACAGAGCCTCCTCCATCAGGATCCAACACCACAGCACCCACCCAGCATACCCACACCTCTGTCCCCAGGACGCGTGTATCAGCAGTGCAAAGACAATCAGGGACCTGGGGTCAGTGGGCATACCATTCAGGGGAGAGAGGCACAGGCCAACAGGGACACTTGGAGGACTGCTGTGCACCGGGGGAAGACAGGACCAGAGAACCGACTCTCTAGGAGGCGCTCTCCGAGATCCTGGGAGTCTACCAACATTCTCAGGACACGATGTGCCATATCCTTGACAATGTGCAGGAGAACAGGCGGCTGCAGGAGAGACAGTATCAGGGGATCAGGGAGGAATTGCAGGCCATTAGCAGGGGTGCTGGCATACATGGCCAACATCATGAGGGAGGCAACTATACACCACCGGGCCCCTACCACTAGCCAGTCCATTGACCAGCCCTCCACTACCGCTGCAGCTAGTGGGCAGGAGGCCCCTCCACAGGACCCACAGGCCACCAGCACCCCTCCCCCTGCAGAAGGTGAACCACCCCACAAACGTTCCAGACAGAAGCCAGAGACACTTACCATGACCACTGCCAGGAAATGAGACTCTCCTGGTTGTCCCCCTTGTGTCTCACTCAGTTACCTTCTCCACTTTGAACTGCCTTTGCTCCCTTTCCTATGGCCCCTTGGACACTGCACCACTTGTGCTACAAACAGACTGCAACAATACCCTTGACTTTCGTCCATCATCACCCCATTCCATTGCACTTTCCCCTCAATTTCTTATCACTACAATAAACAACCAGGAACACAACTTCACTACTAGTATTTTATGTTTTGAAAATTTGTATTTATGGAAACAGTCACATCTAGTGCAAATGAAGTGTACACTGTGAGAGCATAGAAATAATGACCTGTAACTGTCTGTAGTCAGCACATCAGTACACAGTTGTCATATCACCAACATCTGTAAAATGACAAACCATAGGTGACATTAAGTTGAGATAAAAAGGAAGTTAATGCCATCATGCTACAGCCACAAAGAATACACCAATAGTCATAGGATTGTGCGGTTGCACTGTCTCACCTGTGTGTCATTGAAAGTACTGACGGATAACTGATGTCCTGTTGTCCTCATCCTCAGCTTCTTCATCCTCACTGTCCTCAGAGTCTACTGCTGCCACAGGGGCATCTCCAGTCTCCTCCTCCTGCAGAAAAGGTACATGGCGTTTGAGTGCCAGGTTGTGCAACATGCAGCATGCCACTACTATCTGGTAGACCTTCTCGGGTGAGTAGCCCAGGGATCCACCTGTCAGATGGAGGCACCTGAACCTGGCCTTCAGGAGGCCAAAGGTCCTCTCGATGACCCGTCTGGTTCGCACATGTGCCTCATTATAACGTTCCTCAGCCTCTGTCCTGGCATTCCTCACAGGGGTCAGCAGCTATGATAGTTTTGGGTAGCCAGAATCACCTGCAAGTATTGAGGGACCACATTTAGCCTCACACAATCTTATGGGGTTAACACCGGAAGGCATACACTAACATACAGTGGGTGGGGACCAAGGCTCAGAACAAAGGTATCATGCACCGACCCAGGATACTTAGCATTGATGTGGGCAATCTACTGGTCCGCCAGGCACACCATGTGCACATTCAGTGAGTGGAAACTCTTACGATTCCTGAACACCTGTTCATTCTGGCCGGGGGGACAAACGCAATATGTGTACCATCAATTGCCCCAATAATATTGGGGATATGTCCCATTGCATAGAATCTGGCCTTCATTGTGGCAAATTCTTCCACCTAGGGGAAAGAAATGTAGCTGCACATGTGTTTTACCAGGGCAGACAACACTCTTGCCCAGCACAATTGAGAACATTAGCTGTGACATTCCTGCTGCCAAGCCCACTCTCACTTGGAAAGAACCAGTTGCCAAGAAATGGAGCACTGATAGCACTTGCACAAGAGGGGGGATCCCAGTTGGATGACGGATAGATAAGATCAGGTCAGGCCCCAATTGGGCACACAGCTCAGTGATTGTGGCCTTGTCCAGTCTATAGGTGAGGATAATGTGCCTGTCCTCCAGCGTAGCCATGTCCACAAGGGGACTGTACATGGGGTATGTCTCCACCTCCTATACATCTGCAGTGGTAGGTATCTAAGGGACACAAGAGTGAGTAGGCTGTCATAACTGGAACAATGAAACCACAACTTCAGTATTCGTGATGCACTTATGTAATGGGACAGTGTTAATGTCAAGGTATGTGCTAATCTAATCTGTGACGCAGTTAATGACGATATGACTGTTTCTACCCCTCCTGAAATGGTGACCGCCTGTCCTATTTGTAGGAACAGGTAGAAGTGAGGTAACTCCGCCAATGTTGGGTGTCGTGGCAGAAGGCAGTCTTGCATCTCTGTGCAATTCCTCATTGTATAATATGGGGCTCTGTGGAGTACAGTGGCCAATGAGGATCTGCGCCGGCAGAGACGGTGTACACCGCCGCAGACGTGACCGCCATTTTCTATCTGATTCCTCACTTGTTTCCTGACCTTCAAGAGGAGAACACCTACACTGCGTGTGCTGCTGTGACCTGTGCCTGGAACCCACCATGGCCCGTGTTACCAGGGATAGGCCTTCACTTCAGAGGAGTTAGAGCGACTGGTGGATGGGGTACTACCCCAGTACGAACTGCTGTATGGGCTCTTCAGACCAACAGGTGAGTACACATTGAGCACAATGCATGTGGGAAGGATGCATGGGGATGTGTGTGCATTGTTTTATCAGGGTGGTGGGGGAAATGTCTTGTGGCGGTGTACATGGTGTGCGCCGGGTGATGTGTGTGCCAATGATGATGGAAACAGGTATGGTGGGCCATTTGTGTAACAGGCTGGACTGTTTGTTTAATGGTGTTCTCCTGTCTGTATTACCTCTGCAGTTCAGCGCACATCAAAAGAAGGGATTATGACGTGCCATCGCCAAGGATGTGCTGACCCTGGGGGGTCTATGGCAGACGGAGCACCCACTGTCGGAAACGGTGGGAGGACCTGAGACGGTGGGCATGGAAGACCGCGGAGGCTCAGCTGGGGATGGCCTTCCAATGAGGAAAGGTTGCCCGTCAGAACCTGACCCCCCTGATGGCCCGCATACTGGCGGTGTCCTATCCTGAGCTGGATGGGACATTGCAGCGTGGGTCAACTCTAGGCTAATGGGTGTATATCAAATACAGGTAACCTAGCTTGTTAGCAGTATATTTCAGGCAGAGCATCGTGGGTCGCAGGAGAAGTGCAGGTGGCGGTGTGTGGCCCTCATCTTGCCTTAGCATCTAGCCAGATCACTGGCAGTGCAATGCATAGTGCTTACGCCTGTTCCCTGCGTGTGATGGTGCTGTGTATGCCAACAGTGGTGTTGGTGCAGTCATTGACCCAGTGTTTCCTTTGTCTCTCTCCCTCCTTTTTTGTTCTGTCATCCTGTCCTTGTGTGCATTAGCATCATCTGGCGGAGGTGCAGGGGCACCAGCGACAGAGGGAGCTTCATCCCACAGGACCCAGGAGTCAGCGTCCACTGACGCTGAGGGAACCAGTGGGACAGAGGGTGAGGGGAGCACCACGGTGGAGACAGGAGGTGACAACACAGACTCAGACAGCGGCCAATCCTAACGCTGATTTTATGCTGTTGGCAGCATGAAAGCAGCATTAGGATTGGCCGGAGCACCCTGATTTGGTGCTCTGAGGCAGACCGGGAGCCTCTGCCTGCTGTCTCCAACCCAGCAACTCAGTGCTGAGTTGGAGAGTGCTCAGTGTGCATGTATGTTTGGCCAGTCCAAGGCGGCCCGCCAAATACACACTCCCCCTCCCTGCTCGTCATGCCAATTGCCCCACCCCTTTAAAAATCAAACGATAATAAACATAGTTTATTATCATTTTATTGTTAAAAATTAGCAGCTGCTGCTGGTGGGGGGGTGGGTGGGTGGGACGGACATTCCACCATAGCAGAAGAGCTGCCATGCTTACTTCCCTTCCCCAGCCACCACGCTCGGACTGAAAAGATGTGGTTTCACTTCTACCTACTTGGAAAAAGGCTCCATCCTCGGCGCCGGTCTCTTTCTTTGGATATCCTAGCTGGTCTCTGTGCTCTTCCGGGCAAGACTCTGACTCAGCGGGCTCTCACTGGGGCGGCCACGATCTCACACGAATGGGGCTCTCTCCGTTCAGTGCTATGCATGTATCACCGGGCCTCACAGGCCGCACCCTCTCCCTCCGTTCCTCCCAGGATTACACGTTACTGATTCTTCCTCCACCCCTCCTTCACAGAGGCTGTTAGAGATTAACAGAGCTTCCTACTCCTCCCTCTGGTCTTCCCCCTTCTTCCTCCCCAAGGTCAGGGAGTGGATTAGGCCCAGCTCGGCCAAGGAATGGCTTGTCTGTTTTTGCGTTTGGGGATAACCAGCCACATAGCTGCCAAGATATCAGATTGCTACGTGTGACATTTTCATAATTTCATTGTAATTATGAGTGACATTTCAACGACTATGAGTGACACTTTCTTGAAAGCAAAATCAAGCGATGAAGATGAGGAAACCATATAAATATCGTAATATATTGACAATCCTATACATCCCGTTGTTCACCAGCGCCACCTTGTGGCCTTTGATAAACACTACTTGAAGCTTACCTAGCAAAGTGAGAAACTGGAACATGAACTTACGTGACAATCTCAAGCATTGCTGTAATACAGGAAAATGACTGGAAATGCGTTATTCTAATGCGAGATGCATGACACTTGGCAGAGCCGCATCCATCCCATACCCTGCCACCTGCCATTTACCAACGTTCCTCCTCCAGGCCGCTTCTTTAGTTTCTCTAGTTATAACTGCCCGTCTAACAGGCTTGTCTACTCATCTTTAGCCAGCACCTTCTGTTGGTCTCTCTCTACGTTGTTTAAAGGCTTTTCAAACTTTTTTTGCTGCAGAGGTTTCTTTTGGAACTTATTCTGCTGAGCTCTCCATCTTCTGACGCTGCCATTTGAGTACACCTGCTCGTGCTGCCAACCCTTTTCATTTGTCCTTGCTACTAGTTTCCATCTTGCCCTTCCTCTGGAGCCTCTTCATCTGTTTTTGCTGGCTTCTACTTGCCTTACCTGTTCTGTTCACCCGTATCTTCAAGGTATTTGGGCCCATATATAAGAAAAAGGGGCTAATCAGAGCTGATGCACCATTTATTTTGTGCCCCCCTACCGGTGCCTAATGGCACCATGGTTGCGCCATATTTATAATTCAGCGCATCATGGCGGTTCTTAGCACAATAGAGTCAACATTTTTGACACTATTGTGGTGCTTTGCCAGTTTGGACTCTTGCTCTGAGCAAGACTGCTGGTCTCAGGATGACAGTACTTTCGTTTGTAGGTGACTAAGGCGGTCATTCCGACCCTGGCGGTCATGGACCGCCAGGGCCGGAGACCGCGGGAGCACCGCCAACAGGCTGGCGGTGCTCCCAAGGGCATTCTGACCGCGGCGGTACAGCCGCGGTCAGAAACGGAAAACCGGCGGTTCCTGGGGAATCCTCCATGGCGGCGCAGCTTGCTGCGCCGCCATGGGGATTCCGACCCCCATACCGCCATCCTGTTCCTGGCGGTTTTGGCCGCCAGGAACAGGATGGCGGTATGGGGTGTCGTGGGGCCCCTGGGGGCCCCTGCAGTGCCCATGCCAATGGCATGGGCACTGCAGGGGCCCCCGTAACAGGGCCCCACCAAGATTTTCAGTGTCTGCCATGCAGACACTGAAAATCGTGACGGGTGCAACTGCACCCGTCGCACCCCTTCCACTCCGCCGGCTCCATTCGGAGCCGGCATCCTTGTGGAAGGGTGTTTCCCGCTGGGCTGGCGGGCAGCCTTCTGGCGGTCGCCCGCCAGCCCAGCGGGAAACCCAGAATACCCGCGGCGGTCTTATGACCGCGCAGCTGTATTCTGGTGGCTCCCGCCGGCCCTGCGGTTACCGCGGCCGGCGGGAGTCAGAATGACCCCCTAAGTCTCTTCCTACAACTAGTTGTAACTGTTGTCCAAACCTTACCGGCTTACTAGCAGTACCTCACCATAAACACAATAGTCAAAGGTGATTTGTAGCAGTCGCTTACGCGTGGACTCAAAGTACAATATCTCAGGGTTGTCGTGGTTAAACGGAAATTACCCTTTTCTCACAGATTTATTATGTCTCATACAAACAAAGGCAATAACACAGATGCAGTAAAGTTATAATAGTTTTTATTCAACATAACTGCAATTTGTGATAAGTTGCATGAACTGCAATGATTAGGATAATTAATATACCAAGCAACAGTATTGTGAAGAGGAGAGTCATTGTTATAAAGACCCCCACCATTATGCAATATATGAAAGAAGTATATGTATATGTAAAAGATGGCACAAGCCCTAATACCTCAAGGAGAGCTGGGTTCGTTAAACCTAATCTGCCAAAACCGTGTCCATGAGAGGAGCCCCCAACCCTCCTTACCTTGGAATGAGGTCTCTATTTCAGACTCCGCAGGGACACGAAGACTGGGTCAGTGTCAAGATGACTGCAGCATCGGTATCAGGGATGGTGGCGATGCCCTCTGGTCGGAATCCCTCTGATTATCTGTCTAAAAGTGTGTTGTATTTATACAGATCTACAAGGTCCCCTGACATAAGTGTTATTCATAACAATAGATAACAGGCATGCTTGGGACGGCAATTAATATCAACAATCCCTCGAAAGTATAGAGAGGGAAAATCCCTAAGTGTGATTGCCTACTGTATGTTTGTCTTTCGTGCTTGATCTTGACGCCTTGGCGCAGTGACACCGATAATAGAACCCATAACAAGTGGCCTAACTATAAACAAGGCCGCCATTTTAAAGGAAATAAATAATTAAATGGACTAAGACAGAGCAAGCTAAGTAGGTTAAAAGTCACTGGGTGACGGGGGCACGAGTTTACAAGCCGGCGGCTAAGCTAACTCCTGTTATCCCGTTAAAACAAACTAGGATTCACTACAGCGTCAAACATTTTGACGCTAGTTTAGCAAAGAACAAGGAGGTTAATTGACTACAATGGGTGCGTTAATTTAATGCCTGCTCTGAGCAGGGGTTAAAAATTACACCAAAAATGGCACAGTAAAATCTGTAAAATTTCACTGCACCATTTTTACGTGCCTTTTACCACTGGAACGTCCCCCTTGCATAAATTATGCCTGGCGCAAGCATAATGTGGCACAAGAGTTTACAAGTGGCGCAATGCATGCATTGTGCCACTTTGTTAATATGGCACGTGGAAAACATCACTTTAGCATAAAAAAAATGACGTTATGGCGGCACTAATGTGTCGCTAGAGGTTCTTAAGTATGTCCCTAAGTTGCATCACCTAGGCAATTTGCGTTTCTTTCTACCACCATTCTCTTTAGTCGGTGCTACCCGATTCGGAGAACCGTTTCAAATACAAGGGCAGGATAATCCCAGGGCGGCAACAACATTAGCATCAACATAGCCCTCAGGAAATAATTTTTATGTATGCTTTTAGTTTTTTGTCTCAAGAACCAATGCAAAATATCAACAATATTTATGATAAATAATTTTATGGCTCGTCATGTTGCTCTTCTATCATGTCTAAGCACTTTAAACAACAGATCTTGCTATCACTTTATTTAAGGTACTCAATTTACCGACGTTAGAAGGATGTAAGGTTGAATCTGCCTTGCCATGGTTCAAACACATGATCACCATACTGCATTCTCAACAGTGAGCGTTGATCTCCCGCAATCATCCTACCAGTGAAGGTTTCTACAACATGCATTCTTGTGGGCGACACGGATAGAGCTCCACTTTTATTTGCTCCATGTCCACCTCTGTTGTCCCAAAGTTAAACAATGCTTATTCTTATATAATCTGTCCTTCCTCATTAAACAGAAAATTGACGTGGATTAGACTCTTGGATATTCTTTCTATCCCGACAATAAGAAATAAACTGATCATCTTACAAAGGAAGGTTTCACAAGGACGCTACCCGTGGGTGCGTGGCCATTGTCTTTAAAAACTAAAATATGAATTGCTGTGACAATGTTCATTCTAAATGGGCATTTCTTTACTTTTTGGTGATTTTATGACTGTAATTTATTAATGATTTTATGTATTGTGAAAATATTTGTAAAGGATTGTGACCCTCATTATGGCATACCGCCCTGCTGACTCCCGCCAACATACCGCCGCCGCAGCAGTTTACCGCTACCCATATTACGACACACACATAGCAATCCGTCACTATACAGACACACACATAAATCCGCAAGCCCAAAGGTCAGTGATAAAATGGCTGTACCAAAACACACACAGAACTACACTCACAGCATTATGACCCACGAATCACCACGGCGGACATTCAACGATGGTAAACCATTGGCGGTACATACCGCCGCGCTCAAAATACACACACACATACAAAACAACACCACATTGGACAATTCAAACTACACACACCTGACACACACACACCACACCCACACACCCACACCACTATAAAACACACTCCCAAAATACCGACATCCCTTACCGACTAACAAAAACTGGCACTAGAGAGAGATACAGCAAGAGCACCCACACAACCGGAGCCACAGAACACCATCACCCATACACCATCCACACACCTCACAGCACACCCCCTAACACCTCACCCCACACACCCTCGCACACACCACTCGCACTACTCACATGGCACCACAAAGACACCCCAGGTTCTCAGAGGAGGAGCTAAGGGTCATGGAGGAGGAAATCATCTGTGTAGAGCCACAGCTATTCGGATCACAGGTGCAGCAGACATCAATCGCTAGGAAAATGGAGCTATGGCGGAGAATCGTGGACAGGGTCAATGCCGTGGGACAGCACCCCAGAACAAGAGTTGACATCAGGAAGAGGTGGAACGACCTACGGGGGAAGGTGAATTCCGTGGTTGCAAGACACCAGATAGCAGTACAGAGGTCTTGCGGTGGACCCCTACCTCCACCCCCACAACTAACAACATGGAAGGAGCAAGTCTTGGCAATACTGCATCCTGAGGCCTGGAAGGAGTAGCAGGAGGACTGGACCATGGTAAGTCAAATCTCTATTACTATCATCCCCCTACCTGCATGCCATCACATACCCCCACCCTCACCCTTACTCCCATCACTCCACCACCTCACATACACCCCACCATCACAAACCACCCCTCCCACTACCAAGCCCTGCATGCAACACCAATGCATGGACACCCATGACAGACCTGCATGGACACCCATCACCAAAGCATGCACACTTGAGACAATCACCTAGCCAACCAAACCACCACTCACACAAGCCTAAGCTGCCGGGGCAATCACAACCTAACAGGGCGGCACACCCATGCACAATATTTCACACCCAGAAACTGTAACACTGCATTTACATCCCCACAGGTCCCCCACACAACGTCACCAGACAGGACGTGCCAACAACATCCAGTCCCCTCACAGAAGAGGCCCACAGTGATGACAGCAGCTCTGCACGCCTGGATCAGGATGACCAACCTGGCCCATCAGGGACCTCCGGGCAGTCGGTTACCCAGCCATAGTTCTAGACACACCGATGAACAGCCCTCCTGCTTCGCTGATGCTAGTGGGCAGGAGGCCCCGCCACAGGAACGACAGGTCACCAGCACCCCACCCCCTGCAGAAGGAGAACCACCCCGCAAACGGTCCCTGCGATCCAGGCAGAAGCCAGAGAACATTGCCAAGACCCCTGCCAGGAAATAGGACTCTCCTGATTATCACCCTTGTGTCCCACTATGTCACCCTGTCCACCTTGAACTGCCATTGCTCCACTTCCTATGCCCCCTTGGACAATGCACCTGTGATACAAATAGACTGGACTCAATCCTGGACTTTCCTCCAACATCACCCCAGCCCATTCCGCTATGCCCTCCACTGCTTAGCACTTAAATAAACAGCATTTAAAAAATACAAGTATGGAGTCTGTCAAGTGATTGAACCATGTATTCTTGTAACAATTTGTAGCCCTTGCAATTCAACTGTACAGTAGTGTATACATAGGTATGACCTGTAGTTTACTGCAGTCAGTACACCAGGAGCCAGAGTCGGGCACAGATATCTGTAAATAGACTTGTCAAAGGTTACAGTAAGTGACCATTGTAGTGGGAATATCAGCCTGCCAGTGAAAATTTACAATATAAAACTTCAACGGAAGGTGAAGTTACAGTGTCTTACCTGTGTGTCACTGGAAGTACTGTCCAATGATTGCTGTTCTATTGTCCACATCCTCATCCTCTGCCTCATTTTCGTCACTGTCCACAGGCTCCACTGCTGCCACACGCCCATCTCCAGCCTCATGCTCCCTCAGAAAAGGCACCTGGCGACATAAGGCAAGGTTGTGCAACATGCAACATGCCACGATGATCTGGCACATCTTCTTGGGTGAGTAGCACTGGGAACCAACTGTTAGATGGAGGCACTGAAACCTGGCCTTCAGGAGGTCGAAGGTTTGCTCTATAATTCTTCTTGTTCGTCCATGTGCCTCATTGTGACGTTCCTCTGCCCTTGTCCTGGGATTCCTCCCAGGGGTCAGTAGCCATGAGAGGTTGGGGTCACCAGAGTCACCTGCAAATACCAAGGGATACCAGATAGCCAGACACTAACCCTTATGGCCAACCCCATACCCATACAACAACATATAATGGGTGGGGACCATGGGCTCCCCTATTAGGCACACCCTGTGCCTCTGGAGTTGAGCCATCACATAAGGGAACCTGCTATTCCTCAGGATAAAGGCATCATGCACAGAGCCAGGATACTTTGCATTGAGAGGGGAGATGTACTGGTCTGGCAGGCACACTATCTGCACATTCATCGAGTGAAAGCTCTTTCGATTTCTGAACACCTGTTCATTTCTCCTGGGGTGTACACATGCAATATGTGTGCCATCAATTGCCCCAATGATGTTGGGGATATGTCCCATTGCATAGAAGTCAGCTTTCACTGTGGCCAAATCCTCCACCTGGGGGAAAACAATGTAGCTGAGCACATGTTTCATCAGGGCAGACAACACTCTGGTCAGCACTAATGAGAACATTGGCTGAGACATTCCTGCTGCCAAGCCCACTGTCACTTGGAAGGAGCCAGTTGCCAAGAAATGGAGCACTGATAGGACTTGCACAAGAAGTGGGATCCCAGTGGGGGGACGGATAGCAGAGATCAGGTCTGGCTCCAATTGGGCACACATCTCTTGGATTATGGCCCTGTCAGGTCTGTAGGTGAGGATAATGTGCCTATCCTCCATTGTTGCCAAGTCCACCAGGGGCTTGTACACAGGGGATGTCTCCCTCTCCTATTCATCCACACTGAATTGCATGTTGTGACAGAAACAGTATGTTGTTGTATAGGTCAAAATGGTGCCTATGTGTGCTGTGACGCAGTTAGGTGCCATGGCCTGCCCCCCCCCCTCCGAAATTGCGCCGGCCTGTCTCCTGTGTGGATGGACATATGGAAATGAGGTAATGCCGCTGACGTTGTGCGCCGTTGCGGGATGTGGTCGAGTACCGCCGTGCAACTCCTCAGTGGTTGTCATTGGGCCCTATGGGTTACAGTAGCCAATGGTGATGTGTGCCGGCGTTGGCGGTATGCACCGCCTCGGCCGTGACCGCCATTTTCTATCTGTTCTCTCACTTGCTACCTGACCTTCAACAGGAGAGGACCTACACTGCAAGTGCTGCTGTGACATGTGTCTGGAACCAACCACGGCTCGAGTCACTGGGGAAAGGGCCCCTGCCTTCACCGCTGCAGAGTTGGAGAGACTGGGGGATGGGGTCCTACCCAGGTACCGAATGCTGTATGGGCCTCCAGACCAACAGGTGAGTACACTGGGAGCACGATACATGGGGCATGAATGCATGGAGTGCTGTATGTGAGGGCCTCGTGTAAGTGGGGGGTGGTTGAGGGGTTCTGGGCAGCGTGCTGCATGTATTGTGGGCAATGTATGTGCAGGATGGGAGGGATATGGTGGGCTATTAGTATAACAGGCTGGACTTTATGACTGATACCCTTTTTCTATGTGTATTTCCTTTGCAGGTCAGCGCCCATCAGATAACGGGTATATGGTGTGCCATCGCCAAGGATGTGTGGACCCTGGGGGTCTAGGGCAGGCGGAGCACCAACTGTTGCAAACGGTGGGAGGACCTGAGACGCTGGGCACGGGAGACAGTGGAGGCCCAACTGGGGATGGCCTCTCAATGAAGAAGGGGTGCCCGTCGAACCCTGTCCCCCTGATGTTCTGC
Organism: Pleurodeles waltl; assembly: GCF_031143425.1. Classification (NCBI taxonomy): domain Eukaryota; kingdom Metazoa; phylum Chordata; class Amphibia; order Caudata; family Salamandridae; genus Pleurodeles; species Pleurodeles waltl. The sequence continues at coordinate 68,306,196 of NC_090440.1, read as the reverse complement.
ATATTGGCGGTGCCTTTCCGGAGCTGCATGGGCACTTGAGGGCATCACAGCAGCCACAAGGTGGTGAGTACAGTTTCCCAATATACTACTTGTGCATGGAGGGGTATCCGGGTGGGGGATGTGGGCCTGTTGGTGCCCCTAGATCAGGCAGGACATTGCAGGGTAGGTTCCATGCTGGGCACGGGCTGATGAACTCCACCTCCAACCAAGTTAGTGGGCATCCACTACTGGGCAGGGCTCTGTGGGTCTCAGGTATGCTGCAATTGGGGTTAGGTATTCCTGTCCATGGGCTGGTGACTAGCATTGTGACTGGTAGTGCTTTGCCTAGTGCGTGGGGCTGTTCCCTGTGTGTGAGTGTGTTGTGTATTCCAACAGTGGTATTGTTGCTACCATTGACTAAGTGTATCCTCTGTCTCTTCCCCTCCTTTTTCTTTTGTCATTAGCATCATCTGGCGGAGGAGCAGAGGCACCGGCGACAGAGGGAGCTGCATCCCACAGGGCCCATGAGGCCAAATCCACCAATGGTGAGGGCACCAGTGGGACAGAGGGCGAGGGGAGCACCACGGCGGAGACAGGAGAGGACAGTTCTGAAAGTGATGCTTCCTCCGATGGAAGCTCCTTAGTGGTGGCGGACAGCTCTGTGGCCACCCCAACTACAGGTACAGCCTCCACCCCGTACCACCACCGCCCTCCCAGCAGTCCCTCAGCAAGTTTCCTGTGCCCGCTCACCCAAGAGAGTGGGCATCTCCTTTGCCCCAGGCACCTCAGTGCTGCCCCAGTTAGCCCCGCTGCGCTGAGTGAGGAGGCTATTGACCTCCTGCCAACCATCTCTGTTGGGCAGTCAACAAATGCGTTCCTGGAGGTCATTCACTCTGGCATGGCGGCCCAACAGAGATCATTCCAGGCTCTGGCCTCCTCCCTGATGGCAGCCGTTGTTCCTGTATCTAGCCTTCCCCCTCCAACTTCCTCTGCCCAGTCCCCTTCCCCTCAACCCCAACCTATCCAAAGCACACATTCAGACCAGCATGCACCCAGGACAACACACAGGGCAAGAAGGCACCACCACATGGCAAGGGCAAGGAGGCACCACCACATGGCAAGGGCAAGGAGGCACCTCCACATGGCAAGGGCAAGGGCAAGGAGGCACCACCACATGGCAAGGGCAAGGGCAAGAGCAAGGAGGCTCCACCAGAGGGCAAGGGCAAAGGGCCTGCCCCTGCAGACAGGAAGGACAAGAGGGCTGGTGATGGGGCTGAATCTGAGCCCCCAACACCAACCATTGTGCTTCAGCCATCCGAGGCTGCTGGGGAAAGGCTGGAGCCTCCCCCCACCACTGGCAGCCACCCGCACCGCCACCAGCACCACCGCCAGCACCACTGCCAGCAGCAACAGTCCCAATGGGCTGCCGTCCGAGGCTGCTGGAGAAAGGCTGGAGCCTCCCCCCACCACTGGCAGCACTGACATCAGCACCGCCACCTGCACCGCCACCGCCACCACCATCGCCACCACCACTGCCAGCAGCAGCAGCCCCAGTGGGCAGCCATCCGAGGCTGCTGGGGAAGGGCTGGAGCCTCCCCCCACCACTGGCAGCACCAACACCAGCACTGCCACCACTGAGCAGCCGTCACTGCCATCGGGCAGTGTGTAGTCCTGCCTCCATGGACAGTAATGCATCCTGGCACAAAGCCCCATCCAGAACTAGTGGAAGAAGGCATCCACTCACTCCCTCATTGCCAGGATGAAGCACACTGGGCACAAAGCCCCCTCCAGAATGGTGTAAGAAGACATCCGCTCACCCCCTCCTTGCCAGGATGAAGCACACTGGGCACAAAGCCCCCTCCAGAACCAGTGGAGAAGCCATCTACTCGATAGACTGTGGCTTTGCACTCCCCAGGACCAAGCAGTGGGCAAACCACCCACTAGAGAGGCTGTGGCTTTGCACTCCCCAGGACTAAGCAGTGGGCAAACCACCCACTAGAGAGACTGTGGCTTTGCACTCCCCAGGATCAAGCAGTGGGCAAACCACCCACTTTAGAGACTGTGGCTTTGCACTGCCCAGGACCAAGCAGTGGGCAAACCACCCACTTGAGAGACTGTGGCTTTACACTCCCAGGACCAAGCATTGGGCAAACCACCCACTAGAGAGACTGTGGCTTTGCACTCCCCAGGACCAAGCACAGGGCATGGAGCCCCCTCCCAGACAAGTGGTATTGTACCATCTTACGGCTGAGGTGCCCCTCATTCCCTGTCCCCCTGAGGTGCCTGTGTATTTTCGACCTGATGCCCCAGCAGTGTTCTCTCCCAGTTGATGCAGGAGTAAGGTGGGGCCTTGGCCTATGTGATGTTGCCCTGTGGCCCACGGACATTATGGACTGGGCAGTGTCCCACCATTTGTATATATGTAAATACTGATTTGAGGACATATTTCTAGCATTGTTCTCTTATTGCACTCACTTCCATCACTTCCTTTTGTCCTTGCATTATTCCTGATGGGTACAGGGTGGATGTGTAATGTTATTGCATCTGTTTGTGTGTATGGTGTTGGGAGTGGGGGAGGGAGTGTAGCGTGTTGAGTGTATGTGTGTCACTCTCTTTTTCCTCCCCTGTGTTCTAGGCGGCAGTACTCACCGTGGTCGTTGTCGCCGGTGTTGGTATTCCTGGTGTAGGATGAGTTAGACCAGCATGGGGAACACCTGCAGTTCGGGCTCCATGGTGGCCTGGTTCTTCCCTGAGTATCCAGAGGTGAGTCCTTTGCCTTCTGTGCACTGTGCTTTTGATGTCGTTGGTACCGCCCCGGAAAAGGTGGAGGATAAGCCTCTTGTAGTATAGTGGGTGGTACATTGTCTTCCACCTGGCTGTTGGTGGATTCCGCCCTCGTGCTTGTTGCTACTGCCGTGGCGGTTGATGTGTTAAAGTGGCTGTCTGTGTGGGCGTTTTCCGCCGTGGTCATAATTCAATTTTTTTGACCGCTGGCCTGTTGTCGGTATTACCGCCGCTTTATCACTGACTGCCAAGGTTGTAATGAGGGCCAATGTATTTTTAGCCATTGGTAGGATGTTGCTTTTATGGCTTATAGTCGAAATAAAGCGGATGATGATGACCTGATCATCTCTTATGATTCACAAGTGCACAGAGGCAGCAGACAGTGTTCTCACCCCTTTTAATTGCACTGGTAATGGACCCATCGAGGTGCAAAATACAAGACCCACAAGGGGGAAGAAATACGGCTACACGGTTATATAGAGGCCATATCCCTATATACAAATGATGTGATCTGTCTCAAGATGCAGCTGGAGGCTGGAGGCAGATGTAACAGAATTAGATCAGTTGTTGGACAAGTCCAGCTGACACAAAAGAAAGACAAGTCCTCTCTTTCTGCCTAGATGGTCGTCCGCTCAGAACAACCAAGACTTACAGACATTGCCATTTTTGTGGTCCTCACCAAGGGCACCACCAAGACCAACCTCCACGAAGGAATGAAGGCCATCGCTGAATGGATGAAGAACAGCTGCCTAAAACTGAATTCTGACAAAGCTGAGGTCCTCATTTTCGGCTCCATTCCCTCCACATTGGAAGACTCCTGGTGGCCTCCCACACTGGGAACCGCACCTACACCCACCGACTATGTACGCAACCTGGGATTCATCCTGGACTCTTCACTATCTATGACCTAGTTAGTCAACGTCATCTCCTCCTCCTGCTTCAACACCCTCTGCATGCTTTAGAAGATCTACAAATGTATCCCCACTGAAACCAGAAGAGCAGTCACCCAAGCCCTCGTAAGCAGCAAACTGGACTATGGCAATGCCCTCTACGTAGGAACCACGGCCAAACTCCAGAAAAAGACTGCAACACATCCAGAACACCTCTGCACGCCTCATCTTGGACATCCCCGCCACTGCCACATCACAGCCCACCAGACAAAGCTGTATTGGCTCCCCCTCAACAAGAGAATCACCTTCAAACTTCTCACCCACGGTCACAAGGCACTGCACAAGACCGGACCAGAATACCTCAACAGACGGCTCTCCTTCTACACCCCGACCCGACAGCTTCGCTCTGCTGACTTTGCCCTCGCCACTGTCCCACGCCTCCACAGAACAACCAACTGGCGGCAGATCATTCTCGCACCTCGCAGCCAAGACGTGGGACACCCTTCCTACCCACCTGCATCAGATCAAGGACCTCCTTACCTTCAGGAGACATCTCAAGACATGGCTGTTCGAGCAGTAGCAAGCCCGCCCCCCCCTCAGCACGTTGATCCCCTCATGGGTGAGTATTACCCTTTACAAATTCCCTGATTGATTGATTGATTGATTGTGGGTGATCACTTTGTTCAGATACCGGTGTGTGCAAATACATGACACAAAAGATGTTGTAGAGGTGAACCTTACATGGTCAACATTAACAAAACAACAGAAAAAATCATTTTTAGGTTACACCTGCGTGACCATGCACTAGCGCATGTTAGAGATAATGGGTTGAATAAAGGGTCTGGATTACTTACCATTCGCAGGCTTCGTTGTCACTCTCATTTGCTGCCTTCTGCTTGGCCAGCTCGAACTGGCTCCACTTACTCCTCATTTAGATGGAGCAGTGTCATCTACTGAAGGCTTTATCTTGATTAGGGTTCGTCTGCTGCTCATGCTGTGATGGAGGCACTATTTTTTAAATGTGTTTTCTTTCTTCTTCTCCAGCCTCAGTCAGAATGACAGCAGTGGAAGGGCGAACAGTACTGTTGCCTTGTTGCTTCTTTCCCTCCTACCCCCCTCCCTATCTTAGTCTCTGATGCGTATTTGTCTTCCACCCCCCCAACCGTGTGGCTTATTCTCCTCTCATCCCTCGTTGTCCAACTTGCTTATTCCCCCACTACCAAAATGAAATAACAAAACGCATGGAGTTGTCAATGCTGCCTGCTTCATGCCACTTTTTTATTTTCACTGTTCCATTGCCACTTCTATGATGCAATTGCTGCTTCAGGTAGCCCCGCTGCTCTAGTTGCAAAAACAACTGCAGTCATCACCTGGTCGCTTCATTGCGTTACAGACTTACAGTCTCTCCAGCGTAGCACTGACTGTTTACCAGTGTACAGAGGACTTTCCAGAGGCTGATGGCTCATCACTCTGCATTTTGGCATCAATTGAAGTGGAAGGCTTTCTTTTTCCAGTGCAGAGACCTAGCATCATTGAGTCTCCACTGACAGGTCTTCTTGGGGGCTGGTGTCAGAAGTAGGCCTGAGGGGAGTGGGTGTAGTTACACTAAATGTAACTATGAGAAGTAGCAAAAGAACTCCCCCGTGCTACATGGAGCTCTGTGGACAGAGTTCCCCGTCGCACACGGTCACGTTGCGTTTTACGTCAAACATATATTCAAATGTTTATATTCAAAATCACATATGAATGGCACCATGTGGTTCTCATGGGCGCCGCCATTTTATTTTTCACTCTGTTTATGGTGCTGAGCCTGTTTTTATAAGGACACATAAGAAGCCTACCTGTCTCTCAGCACTTAGGCTGATACTTATACTTTTTGCTGCAAAACTGCGCAAACGCAGTTTTACTGTAAAAAGTATAGTGCTGGCTTGCATCATTCCAAAGCACCAGCCGGGCGCCAAATTTATGGAATGCCGCAAGCCGGCACTCAGGTTGGGCTATTGTCAGAAAAAATGACGTTAGCCGGGTGGGGTGTGGTGGTAAGAGTGAAGGGGGTTTTGCTTCAAAAAAAGATGCTAGGCTGGTTAGAGACAAAATAAATGCCGGTAACCAGTCTAGCGTCATTTCCTGACGCAAAGCCACACATACCACATGACTGAGTCATGCCCACCACCCCAATGGCCAGCACAGGGGACCAGGGTCCCCCGGACATGGCCATTGCACGCAGTGCCATGCAGGAGAACCTATGTCAGGGCCCCCAATGACAATTTTTTAAAAAAAATACTTACCTATACTTACCCTTACCTATACATACCTGGGACGGGGTCCCCCATCCTCTGCTACCCCTCTGGTGTGGATGGGGGTGTTCCTGGTACTTATGGTGGGCACCTGTGGGCCCATTCCATGGTGTTTGACCATAGCAATGGGTCCACAGGCCCTCTAACGCCTGGTCTGACCCAGGCTTTAAATAATGGAGCTAAGCAGCCTTAGCACCATTATTTAGGCCCACCTTCCTCCAGTGCACCATTTTTGCATGGGAGGATAAATAAGGTGCTAGGGGCTTAAAGTAATTGTCTGGATGGGAACGGTTACCTTGCATCTCATTGACGCAAGGTGGGTTCACGCATCCAAAAAATGACGTTAATTCCTATATTTTGAAACTATACAGGTCTAGCGTAAAAATATAAATATGGAGTTAAGTTTGCGCCAAATTTACGTAAAAGAAATGACACAAATTCAGCACAAACAGAGTCTAAATATGCCCCTTACTTCCTTGATGTCACTTGCCGGCCATGTGGGCACGTTGAATTCATTCAGGGAAGATACCATGTTAAAGCACGAGCTGTTTGACACCACGTTCACTCCCCCACCAGTGGTTCAAGTTAGTGAAACTCTTTGTGCTTTTTTTTAGTTCCCAGATTTTTTTAAATACATTTATTTTTCTTACTTATGCCTTGTTGCTTATACCTTGCTATGCCCCCGCCGTGTTGCTATTTCCCTAGAAACCCCCATTGTCCCTCTTGGTCCCCCTAGCTGCCATAATAGAAAAAAAAAACTTTGATGCGGCCAGCGCTGGCTGCTTTATAGCGCTTTTTTTAACCGTCCCGTTTTGTTTGTAATTTGTATAAAATTTATGGGGGCCTTATGCTTTCATACGTGGATGAATGCTCCATAGCTTCCAGGAAGCTGAATTGTACTTCCAGTTTTTCAGACAGATTGCTGCCCAGGGATTAATGTATGCTCATTCAGGATGCATTTCTTTCATTTCTTAGTACGGGATGGGATGTATGATTTTCTGTGTTATATTTCTTCACAGTGGGAATTTATTTAACACTAGCACTACCTTTTCAGATCCAGCTGAATGCTAGTTACATATCTGCATGCTACACTATAGGGGTCATTACAACCCTGGCGGACGGTGTTAAAGCAGCGGTAAGACCGCCAACAGGCTGGCGGTCTTTTTTTTTGTATTATGACCATGGCGGTTACCGCCATGGTCATCCGCCGCTTCTCCGTTCCGCCCGCTGGGCTGGAGACCTGGGTCTCCAGCCTGGCGGCTGTCACAATACCATCGCCGGTATTTTGACCCAGCTGACCGCCGTGGATTTCCAGCGGTAGGAACCGCCATGAAATCCATGGCGGTAAGCACTATCAGTGCCAGGGAATTCCTTCCCTAGCACTGATAGGGGTCTCCCCAACCCCCCACCCTGACTCCCTCCCCTACACCCCCACCACCCCTGCCACCCCCCAGAGGTGGCAGGGTCCCCCTCCCCACCCCGACCCCCAACATCACATAACTCACACACACATGACACGCACGCAGGCACCACCAGCACACACACGCACACACACCGACATACATGCCTACATCCACACACTCAGTCAGACACGCACACCCATATACAGACATACACGCACACATCCATACAGACATACATACAGACATACACGCACTCATTCCCAAAACACGCAAAACACCCGCACGCATGCACGCACTCACACCCCCCCTCTACATACACAGACGCAAACCCCCATGAACCCACACAACACCCCCCACCCCCCTCCCCTAACGGACGATCGACTTACCTGTTCCGTCGATCCTCCGGGAGGGGATGGGAGGCATGGGGGCTGCTCCGCCGACACCACACCGCCAACAGAACACCGCTGCACCGACTCACAGGACGTGATTCGCTGGGCGGTGTTCTGTTGGCGTGGTGGTGGAGGTGGAGCAACCTCCACTTCCCCGCCGCCAGCCACTATGGCTGTTGGCGGCTCTCCGTCCTAAAAAGGACGGAGAGCAGCCAACAGTAATAATACGCTGATCGGCAAACCGCCACTACTGGCGGTCTTCTGCACAGTGGTCCCTCAGCGGTCTTGTTAAAAGACCGCCGAGGTTGTAAGGACCCCCTATGTGTCTTCTGCTTCTTGATGGTGCCGCAGGACTGCAAAGAACTTCCATCCACATTTGTTCCAGTGTAGTTCTATCTTTGACTTCTCCAGTAAAATGTTTGTACATACAATGGCAGGAATATATTTCATTATTATTAAATTCACAATTTTTGGGTAACAGTGGGCACTCAATATTTTACATTTCATGGAAGGTGAAATTACTGAAGGGAAAAAAACCTGATTATTTCTCCCTGCTCATGCCCTGCTTTACAACCCAGGCATCCAGTGCTTATTCACAGCAACACTGTTAGAAATGGGGTCTCTAGTTGGCAGTGGTTTGCACCATGTCCAAGTAGGGACCCTTGCTCTAGTCAGGGTAAGGGAGCCATAGAGCTAAGATACCCCCTGCTCACCCCTTCGGTAGCCTGGTGCAAGCGGTCAGGCTTATCTCAGAGGCAATGTATAAATCATTTGTACACACACACACACACACACACACACAGTAATACATTGAAAAACACTACAAAAGGACTCCATACCAGTTTAGAAAAATAGCCAATATTTATAGGAGTAAAATAACACAAAAATGACAAAAATCCAAAATACACAAGCAAAGATATGAATTTTCAAAGATTAAGGTGGTCATTACGTTCTTGGCGGTGTGGCCCGCCATGCCAGCGGTGGCGGGAAAATCCACCAGTCGGTATGGTGGGCCACACCGCCACATAAACAACACCTTAAGGGCTGCCATCGGTCTGAATCATTATCCGACAGGGCAGCGGTGCTGCCCCTCGGATAATGATCCCTAATCCTCCAGCCTTTCCCTGGCGGGGAAACCCACCAGGGAAAGGCTGGCAGAGGGGGTGCCCCTGCACTGCCCATGCACTTGGCATGGGCAGTGCAGGGGCCCCTGTGGAGTGCCCCATCGCGCAGGTCACTGCCCGATTTTTGGGCAGTGATCTGCGCGACGGGTGCAGCTGCACCCACGGCACAGAGGCATAGCCGCCGTCAATGTCCCGGCCAGGCATTCCTCTGGGCCGGCGGGCGGAAACAATGTTTCCACCCGCCGGCCCAGAGGAATGTTCCTAATATGGCCGGCGGGGATCCGGGGACACTGGCGGTCAGTGTTTTGACCGCCATGTTCATTATAAGGGCCTAAATATTAGAAACACAATAGCTCCAAATGTGGCTATCACAGTTTCTTGAGGGAGTCATTGTTTAACAGTCTGAGGCCACTCACGAGGGAGTGGAGGCCGGTCACAGAGTTGTACAGACCCTAGGTACAGTACCTTGGAAAACGATGAGGAAACAAAGACGTTGCCCAGAGACGGGGAGTTGAAGCTGGTGCAGCATTGGTTCTTACTGTTAACGGGGAGGTGAGGCGTTGGCTTCTTAATGGTAGGCAGGGGAGCTGAGGCATCGGTTCCTTACGGTTGCAGTGGAGGTTACACGTCATCGGTGGTGAGGCATCGGTTCCTTACAACCTGGCAGAGTCAATGAATCCAGCAAGTCAAAATGCAAGGTGTCACCTTTGCAGTGTTGCAATCACACCACAGGGCCACAGGTGCTGCGGCAGAGTTGGGTGTCCAGAACGTTGGGGACATGGCACGCGGGACTCACACTGTGGCGGACTTCAGGGGCACTGTGGCAGCATCAGGCCAGTGTTGTGGTTGCGGTTGTTGCACTCAGAGTGGGCTCTGGTGCAAGCAGCAGTGCGGAGTCAGACAGGAGCACTGGTGCCGAAGCCGCTTTGGAGTTGATGTGCTTAGTTTCTTTTGGGATGCACCTGAACTCACTTCCAAAGGCCCAGGGAGTTGATTTGGCACCACTTGGCAAGTCAGGACACTCAGCAAGAGAGCCCAGGCAATGACCGATAAAGTCTTTGATGTCCTTGAGACTTCTTCACAGGAGGTAAGCTCAGTCCAAGCCCTTGGGGAACCTTTGGAAGCAGGATGTAGAAAGCAATGTCCAGTTCTTTCACTCCCGGGACTGAAGTAGAAAGCAACAGGCCAGCACAGCAAAGCAACAGGTAGAGTTGCAGTCCCTCCTACAGCATCCAGCTCCTCTTCCTGGCAGAATGTCCTCAGCCCAGAAGGATTCTAACAATGTGGTCCAGTACTTATACCCATTTCTGTCTCCAGGGGGTTGGAGACTGCTTTGTGTTAGGAACAGCACATCCCTATTCAGGTGCTGGTGTCTGCTTCTCCTGCCACTGTAGCTCAGGAAGACCTATCCGTCTGGCGATGGGCCATCAGGAAATGCAGGACACACCTTACCTCTCTTTGTGTGACTGTCTAAAATAAATCCATAAACAGCTCAACTGTCATCCTGACCCACACGTGTACTCCGCAGACAGGCAGAACACAAAATTGTTAAGCAACAAAATGCCCACTTTCTAAAAGTAGCATTTTCAAACTTACTAACAATTCAAAAACCAACTTCACCAAAAGTTGTGTTTTTAAATTATGAGCTTAGAGACCCCCAAACTCCATATCTCCATGCTCCCAATGGGAAATTATACTCAAAACATATTTTAAGGCAATTTCCATGTTACCCTATGGGAAAGATAGTCCTTGCAGTAGTGAATAATGAATTTAGCAGTATTTCACTATCAGGACACATAAAACACACCAGTACATGTCCCACCTCCTAAACACTGCACCCTGCCCATTTGGGCTGCATTGAGCCTACTACAGGGGTGATTTACTCGTAGTAGAAGGGAAGGTCTGGGCCTGGCAAGTGGGGCCAAAATGGCAGATTAAAACTGCACAGACAGACACTGCAGTGGCAGGTCTGAAACATGTTTACAGGGCTACTCATGTAGGTGGCACAATAAGTGCTGCAAGCCCACTAATAGCATTTCATTTGCAAGCCCTGAACCCACATAGTGCAATTGAATAGGGGCCTATTAGTAAATCAGATATGGCAATCATGGAGAAGCCAATCACCCGTACAATTTAGACAGAGAGCATATGCACTTTAGCACTGTTTAGCAGTGATTATTTTTATTTTTTAAAATATTTTATTAGTTTTATGTTCCAGATGTACCTTACAAGTCATACAATTTTCAACCACAGGATGCCTTTGATCTGCATAAAAAAAAACATATAACGACCCCAAACCCCCACACATTAAGTGCATCTCGGATCACTTCTTGACCGTCAGAAACTTTACTTGCTGCAATAGCTGGAAACTATAGCGTGTGTTACACAACTGAGGGGCTGCGCACTAGTGACCGGAGTAGGCCTATTACTTCTGGGCTTGTGCCGCGTGTCTCCTGTTGGTGGCCGGGTGTGGGCTAATTAACAGCTTATGATGCTGGGTGTTGAATGTAGCCCTGTGTGTTATGAATATTCTTGCGGTGGTGAGCTAGTGGGTCGTCTGCGGGGGGGGGAATGGGCTAGCCCATACGGCGAGGGCATGTCGCCTTCCAAGCTGAGCCCCCACGTGGAGTGTGCGGGGAGGTTGTGCTGCGCTCATCCAAAACGTGTATTCCCCTGTTCATGGGGGGTTGTCATCATTTTTGGCCTCGAGTTTAGTTACCAATATTCCCCAGGCGTCACTCCCTGTGTGATGCTGTCCCTCCTGCGCCAGCCTTTTTTGCACCTGGTATTCCGTGCGGGTCCAGTGTAGTGTTAGCATGCGCCAAAAATTCAGATCGGGCGCTGAAGGCGCCTTCCAATGCATTGCTATCAATCTTTTATACATCAAACAGGCTAGGTCTGTGAATTTGTGCAAGTATCCTTGCTTTCTAGCTCTTGTCCTCAGCCCCAATAGACAGGACTTAGGGTCTGCTATCAATTCAAGTCCTGTTAGTTCGGAGATTGCCTGTACCACCTCCGTCCAGGCTTTTTGTATGCTAGGGCACTCCCAGGCCATGTGGTAGAAGTGTGCAGGCGCCGCTTTGCACCTAGGGCATGTCGGCTCAGAGTCGGGGAACATTCGCTTTATCCTGGCCGGGTACAGATATGTTTGATGTATGAAGTTAAACTGAGTGTATCTAAATCTGGAGTTCCTTGACACTCCTCGGGCATGACACAGAGCTTTCGACCACTCGGCTTGTGCAATCGGGTCGGGGAGGACGGCGTTCCATCTCTCACTGGCTCTCTCCACGTGCGGCTCGGAGGGTTTATTGAGGATTTTATACAGACTTGATGTTACTTTTGTTTGAGCATCATATTGTAGTATATGATGGATTACAGGGGAGAAGACTGGTTCTGCAGTGCCTGCCCCCCACGTTCGTTTAATTGCATGACATATGGCGTGATATGCCAGGAATGGGCCGGGACTTAACTCGGTGAGGGCCCGCAAGGCCTCGAAGGACATCAGCTTGCCGTCCTCGAAGCAGTCACCCACTGTGTGTACTCCTGCCTCTGTCCACACTGTCAGCGCCTGCGTGCCAGCCCCCGTCCACCCCGGGAGGTGCTCCAGCGGAATATACGCAGAGTAGGGAAGCCCACCTCCCCCACCCCGCACGTATTTAGCCCAGCAATAGTGTGCCACTGCCAATAGCGGATTGATATACTCCGTCTTGGGGCGTTTGGATGACAGCCACTTTAACAGGGGGGTTTCATTTAACCAAATCGCCAGCTGCGCAGATTCTGCCAGTGTCGGTCTATGGATCCAATTCTGGGTCCACTGCAGCTGTGTGGCTGCGTAATACCGTTCGAAGTTGGGGGCTCCCAGGCCTCCCACCTCTACTGGTTGTTGCAGCGTGGACAAGGCCACCCGTGTTCTGCCTCCGCCCCATATGAGTTGCAGTAGCGATGTATTTAGGTTGCCAAAAAAGCTTTTGGGGATGATAATCGGTAGGGCCGCGAAGTAGTGTAACAGCCTGGGTAGTATCAGCATGTTCGCGATCGCCACCTTCCCTGGCGTCGATAGCGGTAACTTGTTCCAAAACTGCAGCGAGCCTTTTTTGGAGGTCAGCGCCAGATTTCCGTCTCTGAGATCTTCCGTGCTATGATATATGTTTATCCCAAGGTACTTGAACGTTTCGGAGCACCATATCAGACGCCCCAGCGAGGGAGCCCCTTGCCTTTCGGGGGTCCATTTTACTAGCGGGAACGCACAAGACTTTTCCCAGTTTACCACTAAACCTGACAGGTTTCCGAATTCAGCCAGTAGTGATATTACTGAGGGGACAGTCTCGTAGCCTTTCCGGATATATATTAAGGCATCGTATGCATAGAGCGAGATTGTGTGATGGATCCCGTTCCTGACTATTCCCCAGCTGCGTTCCATGGATCATATTTTTGCCGCTAATGGTTCCATTGCTATTGCAAACAATAGTGGGGATAGTGGGCAGCCCTGTCTCGTACCCCTAGTGATCAGAAAACTGTCGGAAATCACCCCACCCGTCTTCACCCTGGCTTGTGGGCTGGAGTACATTGTCCAGACCCAGCGTATGTAGTTGGGTCCTATTCCCATATGGCTCATTGTGGTCAGCAGGAAATCCCACTCGCACCATTTCTTCATGTGTGTTCGGGGGAGTGTCTCCCATTATGCTCAGAAGTCTACGGATGTTCAAGAAGGTGCTGCGCCTTGGAATAAAGCCGTTTTGGTCGTCGTGTATTATAGTGTGCATTATAGGGGCTAGTCTGTTCGCCAATATTTTGCCTAGTATTTTGAAATCTAAGTTTAGGAGTGATAGTGGTCTGTAGGATTTGACATCCGTGGGTTCACGGCCCTGTTTGGGAAGCACTACTATCATGGCTTCTCTCTGGGATGTGGGCAGGCATTCGTTAGTCCAAGCTTCTTCGAACACCTTCAATAGGTGGGGCTAGAAGCAGGATGAATAGGCAGTGTAATACTCCAATGGGAGACCATCTGTGATAGGCGGTTTGTTCCTGGGCATCTGTGCTAGGGCTAGATCTATTTCTCCCCGTGCCAGGGGTGCTTCTATTGTTTCCCGGTCGGTATGTGCTAACTGTGGCAGGACGGAGCCCGCGAGAAAGGACTTAAGTTGCGTAGAGGTGTATGAGGTGCGTTTGGTATATAAATTTGAGTAATAGTCTCTGAACGTTCCGTTTATCTCGGCTTGTGTGATAGCCGTGCCATGTGCGCCGGAGCGTATGGCCCCAATTGGGGAACGCTGCTTATCCTCATGTAATAGCCACGCCAGCATTCTACTTGATCTATCACCTTCTGTTTGCAGACGCATTAGGTGATAGTTATAGTCGTGACATCGGAGTGTGCTGTCAGCCTCATTATATTTTGAGCGTTTTTCTAATAGGACTGTGTGGGGGATTTCCCCTCGCGCTACTGCTGTTTCTGTCGCTCTGAGCTCCTTTTCTAATCTACCGATTTCCGCCTGTAGTGTGCGTCTTACTCCCCACGTGGAAGATATGCATTGTCCGTGGACCACCACCTTGTGAGCCTCCCACTCTATAGCGCGTGTTGTTGCGGTCATGGCATTTGTTCCCCACTACTGGCTTAGTGGAGATTTCAGCCTTTCAACAAACGCTTGGTCTTGTAAGGCCTCCACTTGAAAGCGCCAGGTGGGGATCGCCTGACGTGTCCTGTCCCAATTCAGGGTTACTCTCAGTGGTGCATGGTCCGACAGTGTCTTCGCCAAGTATTCTGCCTCCCCGATCAGGGCTCCCATGTCCTGAGTGCCCCATATTATGTCTATTCTAGTGTGGGTTTTATGTGGGGCTGAGTAGAATGAATATTCCCTCTGTTGCGGGTGCCCTAGTCGCCATATATCATACAGCCTCAAACCTCCTGCCCATTCCTGTAGGGGGCCTAGGGTTTTCCTATTTATTGTCGAGCTCACTCGGGCGTGGGATCTGTCCAGTGTCTCATTTGGGGTACTGTTAAAGTCTCCGCCCCAGAGGGTCGGTGCCATTGGGTTTGTCAATAGGGACGGTGTGAGTGATCCCAGGAAGCTTGCAATCCCGCTATTTGGAGCGTATATACCGACAACGGCTAGCTGTCTGCCGTCCAGCCGGCCCTCTGCTACCACATATCTTCCTCCTTGGTCTATTTTGTGTGCCAGTATAAAAAATGGAACCCCCGCCGCGATCCAGATCAAGACCCCCCTCGCGAAAGCTGAGTACGTGGTACCTATCAGCTGGTCCCCCCATCTCGTGCAGCTCCTGTAGATCCACTTCCAGCGTGTGCGTTTCTTGTAATATGGCAATGTGTACTCCTAATCGTCTAAGGCGTGCGTGTACTCTGGATCGTTTACTCGGTGCTCCCAGACCCCTCACGTTCCATGTTACTATGACACACTGATTTTTTTTATTTCTCCCCTGGGGCGCCATGCAGGTTACTTGGATATATCTCTGTATTTGAGTTCCGGTCCTTGAGCTTAGTCCATCTGGGCGCAGCCCCTCCGATAAAGCTGTGCATTAAAAAGGGCGAGTGCAGCTGTTTTTCTTGTGTTTTAAGTGAATCCGGCGCATGTGTGTTTACTAAACTACTGACCCCAACCACCCCAAATGAATCCCTAACCCTACTAACGTAACTATGTGAAACTTGCGTGAATCTACTAACCCCGTAACTATGTGAAAAACACCGTATCCGATTGGATTTCCGTGGTGAAGTGATCATTTCTACCAGATGTGGCTCTTTTACGGGGCTCACATCTTTCTGCAGACTGAGGCGGTCATTCCGACCCTGGCGGTCATGGACCGCCAGGGCCGGGGACCGCGGGAGCACCGCCAACAGGCTGGCCGTGCTCCCAAGGGCATTCTGACCGCGGCGGTACAGCCACGGTCAGAAACGGAAAACCGGCGGTGTACCGCCGGTTTTCCGCTGCCCTGGGGAATCCTCCATGGCGGCGCAGCTTGCTGCGCCGCCATGGGGATTCCGACCCCCATACCGCCATCCTGTTCCTGGCGGTTTTGGCCGCCAGGAACAGGATGGCGGTATGGGGTGTCGTGGGGCCCCTGGGGGCCCCTGCAGTGCCCATGCCAATGGCATGGGCACTGCAGGGGCCCCTGTAACAGGGCCCCACCATGATTTTCACCATGATTTTCAGTGTCTGCCATGCAGACACTGAAAATCGCGACGGGTGCAACTGCACCCGTCGCACCCCTTCCACTCCGCCGGCTCCATTCGGAGCCGGCATCCTTGTGGAAGGGTGTTTCCCGCTGGGCTGGCGGGCGGCCTTCTGGCGGTCGCCCGCCAGCCCAGCGGGAAACCCAGAATACCCGTGGCGGTCTTGTGACCGCGCAGCGGTATTCTGGCGTCTCCCGCCGGCCCTGCGGATACCGCGGCCGGCGGGAGTCAGAATGACCCCCTGAGTCTGCTAATGACGTTAGGCGCTCCCCGGGAAGTGAATCCACTCTGGTCTCCGCCCCCCCTCCCCGGTCCCCGCCCATCCCTCATCGATCAGCTGTTCGTTTATGCCATAGATACTCATTGCTGGGGGGCACCGCCATCCCGGCTCCCGAGTCCCGGGGAGCACAGTGGCTCCCCAGTGCAGCCATCATTAGTGCCATCAGTTCGGTAGGACAATTGGGTTCAGTTAAAGTTCGTCCGCTGATCTGGGGGTGATCTTCGGTCCTCCCAGCTCTCCTGTTATGGTGGATACGGAGCTGGCTGTGTCTGAGTCTGTGCCCGTGTCGGGGGCTTTCCTAGCCAACGCGAAGTTGCTTTGCATTAGCAAGGGAGTCTCTTTCAGTACCCTTGCTCTCTCTTCTGCTGCTTGTTGGTCGTCAGGCTGGCCTCTGGCTCGCCTCTTGGATCGTTTCCGTGAGGTAGAAGTTTGCCATTTCTCATCTCCTTCCGCGTCGACCCGGGGTCGGGCGAGGCCCTTGGCATGCAGCCATGTCCAAGCGTCTTCGGGAGTGGTAAATATGTGGGTGCGATCCTCCGATACCACCCTTAGTTTTGCTGGGAATAACAAGGCGTACTTTATGTTGTGTTCACGCAAACGCTGTTTGATTTTGACATAGGAGTTACATTGGCTCTGCACCTCCTGTGTGAAGTCTGGGTAAGCATTGACAGTCGAGTCTTCGTATTTATATGGGCCTTTGTTGCAAAATTGTTGTAATATTGCGTCGTGGTCTCTATAGTTTAGGAATCTAGCGATCAGTGGCCTAGGCGATTGGCCTGGGGCTGGGGGTCTGCCCGGGACTCTGTACGCCCGCTCAACGGAGAAAAATTTAGATGGGGCTCCGTTTAACACCTCCTTGATAAGCCATTGTTCCAGAGAAATTTCCGAGTCTGGTTGCCGCAAGGTCTCTGGGAGTCCCAGGAAGTGCACGTTGTTACGGGGTGCCCTGCTCACCATCTCTTCCGATCTCCTCCAAAGCACTTTCAGCTCTGCGTCTAAGCGCTGGATCTGTTTTTGATTATCTTGGGCCATGGGGGTTAGATCGGATAACCCTTCTTCAGCCAATTTCACTCTTTCCGCTAAGTTACGGTGGTCTACCCGCAGAAGGTTTAAGTCTTGTGAGACTGCGTCTATTCTGTTTTCCAAGGAGGATTTAGTGTCCATGATCGCCTGCAGTACTTTCTCAAATTGTGCGGAGTGTGACGTGAGGGTATTTTCCAATGACTGTAGGGACAGGTTTGTCTGCTGGTCGCTGGGTGTTGTTCCGAGAGCATTGCGGTCCGGGTTCCTGGATGCTTTGGCCCTGCCGGCCATTGTAGGTGACCGGAAGTTTCCTTTTGGAATGTTGTTGCGCACGGCTTGGCGCTAACCTCTCGACCGACAAGTCTTGGCTATTGTTCTCAGTGTGACGTGTCCTTTTGCCCTTCAGGTGTGGCATTAGTTAGTATAGCCGGGCAGGAGCTTGTTCTTGTCTTTTAAGTGCCCAGGTTGTGCGACCGTGTGTTCACGAGACAACAGAATGGACTTCAGTGCACCTGGGTTCCTCGGCGTGGGTCGCCCTATAGCAAGATATTGCGTCCTCCGTAAGGCTGAGACCCGTGCGTTCAAGGTTGGGGTGCAGGTCCTCCCCTGGGCAGCGCCAAGGCCAGGCGGTAGCAGCGCCCCCACAGGGGAGGGGGGGGGGCGCAGCATCGAGGGGGAGCGGGGCGGATCAAGCCACTGAGGGGGAGCGCATGTTTAGCCTCTCATGCAGCTACTGGCGAAGATCCGGGGGCGTGGAGGGGCGACAAATTCCTCTTCAACGCAGCAGGTCTATGGTGTCCGGGTTAGGCTTCCCGCTCGTGGCGCAGGCACGTCACTAGCGCGAGTCGGCTCATGGGGGCGAGGGTAGCGGTATCCCCGGTCAGGTTACCAAGTGTGAAGCATCTCCCGTGCCCGAGCGGTTAACGACGCCATCCTCGAGCCTCCCGCCTGTAGGAGGGGGGGCCCGGCGAGGGGTGGGGGGGTAGAGTTGTTGGAGATTCCCCCCCCACGAAGGCAAAACCTCCCCCGGTAGGCCTCCCCCTCACCTCTGTCTCCTCGACAAGTGCTCGGGCCCTTTCTTTATCCCGGGCCCTCTTCTGGCGTGTGGGCAATATCACACGGCCGATGGGGGGGCTCGTTCCTCCCCTCCTTCAGTCGTTCCAGTCCGGCGGCGCGGGCTGCGCCCGGGTCTTTGTTCTCGCCCCCAGCTGGCGTCTCGCTCATTGCAGGAGTTTCAATCCCTGCTCCCGATCTCTGGTCTCGGTCCGCGGGCCCCAGCCCGCGATCAAGGGTGGAGGCTCGCCTCCCCAGCCCTCTGATGCCTCTCGCTGAGCGGTGATTAGTTTGGGCTAGGGCGCTGCCACGAGAAGGCTCGCCCGGGCCCTCCGGGTAGGCTCCGCCCACTCGCGGCCTCGGCCGGGTTGCGGACTGGCCCCCGGCTCCGTAAGCGGCTTCCAGCGCTGCGGGCCCAGTTCGGACAACGCACAGCCCCCACAGGGTGCAGCGATGCTTCCCGGGAGTAACGCTGCTCCCGGTCTGCATACAAAGTCCCGGGGAGCGCCTCGCAGGATGGTTCCGGCAAGCCTCGGACAGAGCGCACTATTCAGGCGTCCATCCCGACCGCCATTTTGGCTCCTCCCTCACTGTTTAGCAGTGATAATGTGCCCAGAGTCTTAAAGTGAACAAAAACAGGTAAGAAGGAAAAAGGCAAAACGTCTGGGGATCACGCTGCAAAAATGGGGAGGTCCAACAATCAGTTTTCAGATTTTTTTTGTTTTACATATGATATTGCCAAAGGTGTTTGCTGGTGCTATGGGAGGCTGTTGACGGCTGTATAAAAAATATTGTTTGCATGTTTTAAGGGATGCAGTATTAATCATTTCAAAACACCATCCCCAGAGAGATTGAGGGTTCACACAGAATACAGGATGCCCTGTGGGGAACAAGGCAGGATGGTGGAGG
This sequence comes from Pleurodeles waltl, assembly GCF_031143425.1. Taxonomy (NCBI): domain Eukaryota; kingdom Metazoa; phylum Chordata; class Amphibia; order Caudata; family Salamandridae; genus Pleurodeles; species Pleurodeles waltl. The sequence goes on along the minus strand of NC_090440.1, from coordinate 68,286,882 downwards.
GGTATCCAGGTGGGAAGTGATGATTTTTCCAACTCTAAACAAGCATTGGAATAGGCAGCAGGTCTTGCCACTGTGACAGTTATTAGCTTTGCCTGTGTATTTTAAAAATGTTGCAGAGCAGCAATGCTTAGAGTTATAAAATAAAAAGGGTTACAAGCAATTGTTTTTACCTTCTTGCATCATAGCGTTTTAAAATAATTTTTATAGTGATTTCTTATAAATTATAGCCATGCAGCACAGCAGCTAAGCTGCTCTACCACATGGCCAAAAGACAGTGGCAAAGACAATAGCTTTTGCATAGGCAAGACCTATCGGCTTTGCCAATGCTTGTTCTAAATTTGAGTTGGACTTTTCTTGTATTGTGCTTAAACTTTATAACAGTTGATGAGTTACACGAATACTTTTCACACAGCTTCTTAGTCTACATTGGCTGCATTTGTGCCAAACTACCAAAAGGTTAAGCACAGATTTATTTAGTGAAGTTTGTTTTTCACTTTGACAAAGATAGTGTTTATTACTTGAGAAGGGGTCTCATCCCTCTCTACTAATAACCCAATTTCTTACAACTGTACAAACTGGATTCTGAAGAAAATCTGGAGCAGCTGCTAACTCTAGTGAAAATAATGAATTAATATAATAAAGTCGACCCTGTAATCTATAAGAAATTGAAATTATGGATAAAGAATAAACTAACACTAGAAGTAATCATTATTGCCTCAATGAAAAGAGTCAGCCTGATAGTAATTAATGTTGTAGATTTTAAAATGATTGGTTTTATTGACTTTTAACAATGCCTTGTGTGATCCTTCTTCACTATAATTTTCCTAGAACAACAGTTCTGTTTTTATATGTATTACTAAACCCTCCATTTTCTGTCAGCGCTTTAAGGACGTTGCAACTCGAAGGTATTAGGTATGATAACTCTGTACTGCATGTTTTTTTGTTCAGTATAACTTCCCCGTTTTGCTTTTGAGGAATCCTTTTAACGTGTCTGCATACTTTTCTTAGTCGCATTGATGCGTTGATCAGTTTTCAACACTCTTTCAAAGAACTATTTTCCTCTGGACGTTCAGTTTGTCTCGAGTGCTCGCACTCTCGCTTCTTAGATGAAAATACATAGGGACAGATTTATTATAGGGTTGCGTTGCACTTGCGCCCCTTCACACATCACAATCCTCTGCATTTTCACAAGACAGAGTGACTTTTTTCCACACTTCACAGATACTAGACACCACTTTTTTCACCATCCTATACAATACCCTGCACACACTTTTGTCCAGTCACACCCTTTTGCACTTCCCCTCTTTAGTAAGTTTTTTCAGAAGATGAGTTAAGAGGCATGTTAGATGAAATCTTAAGAGTAGAGCCACAATTATTTGGCTCCCATGTCCAGCACACTCCTCTCAGTAGGAAAATAGAAATGCGCGACAGGATAGTGGACAGAGTGAATGTTGGAGGCACCACCCTGTGCACAAAGGAGGGCATCAGGAAGAGGTGGAACAACCTCAAGGGCAAGGTTCGTTCCCTGGTCACCAGGTACCAGTTGCAGGCCAAGAAGACTCGTGGTGGCCCTCGCAGTGCCTCATTACATCTCCTTCCCTGGGAGGAGAAGGTCTTGGCCAACCTGCATCCTGATGGCTTGACAGGAATACCTGGGGGAGTGGAGTCTGGTACGTCACAACACTAAAATTGTCACCAAAATGGCCATGTCATGCCTGCTCACCTTTTGCCACCTTTACTGTCACTCTACTCACCAGCCCAGTGTCCACCAGTCCAAAGACCCCTGTTTGGCATCTCACAATTGAAGTGTACTCACCTGGGGTGAGAACATTTGTGTATAGTGTGTGTAGTTCAGGGAGCTACATGACTACAAACAACTCCCAGCAGACACTGTTCTACAACTCCAAACACCAGACCAGTGTTTCCTTCTCCAAATACACTTGTTTTAAACTTCCAATTGAAGTGTACCCACCTGGGAGGATAACATGTGTCAAGTGTGTGTAGTACAGGCACTAACATAACTACAATTTCCAGCAGGCCTGTTCCTGTACAACTCCCAGCAGGCCCTTGTTACTGTTACTCAAACCACCAGCACAGTGTGTCTGTCTCCCAATACCCTTGTTTGTTGACTCACCTGTGAGGATAACATATGAATAGTGTGTGTAGACAGGGACTGACATGACTGCTGAGGTCAGGAGGAACTGTTAATGTTACTCCACTCAGCCAGCCCAGTGTCCTCTTCTCCAAAGACCCATGTTTGTGAACTCACACATGAAGTGTTCTCACATGGGAGGACAACATTTGTATAGTGTGTGTACTAGAGTGAGTGGCATGACTGCAACTGCCAGCAGGCCCAGTTTCTGTAACTCCAAACATCAGACCAGTGTTTCCTTCTCCAAATACCCTTGTTTGTGGAATCCCAATTGAAGTCTACTCACCTGGGAGGATAACATATGAATAGTGTGTGTAGTACAGGGACTGACATGACTGCTAAGTTCAGGAGGCCCTGTTACTGTAACTCCACTCTGCCAGCCCAGTGTCCTCTTCTCCAAAGACTCATGTTTGTGAACTCACACATAAAGTGCACTCACCTGGGAGGATAACATTTATATAGTGTGTGTACTAGAATGAGTGCCATATCTGCAAATCCCAGCAGCCCCAGTTTCTGTAACTCCAAACACCAGCACAGCACAGTGTTTACTTCTCCAAATACCCTTGTTTGTAAATTCCCAATTAAAGTGTACTCACCTGGGAGGATAACATGAATAGTGTGTGTAATACAGGTACTGTCATGACTGCTAAGACCAGGATGCACTGTTACTCTTACTGTTACTGCACTCAGCCAGCCCTATGTCCTCTTCTCTAAAGACTCACACATGACATGTACTCACCTGGGAGGATAACATTTGTCAAGTATTGGGGAGTAGTGAGTGTACACTGACTGCAGCTCACAGGAGGCACTGTTTCTCTAACTCCAAACACCAGGCCAGTGTTCTTTTCTCCAAAGACCACTGCTTGTCAATCCCCAAATTAAGTTTACTCACCTGGGGGGATAACGTATGAATAGTGTGTGTAGTACATGGACTGACCTGACTGCGAAGGCCAGGAGGCATTGTTGCTGATACTCCACTCAGCCAGCCCAGTGTCCTCTTCTCCAAAGACCAATGTCCCAAATTAAGTTCTCTCACCTGGGTGGATAACGTTTGTCAAATATTGGTGAGTAGTGAGAGTTACCTGACAGCAAATCCCAGGAGTCACTAATGCCCATATTTTTACTTTTTTACGCCGCTTTTGTGTAAAAAAATGACGCAAAGGCGGCGCAAAATAAAAGTATAAATCTGGGCCTAATTCTTTAACTCCAAACACCATACCAATGTTTTCAGTGTTTTCTTCTCCAAGACCACAGTGTCTTAACTCTGAATTGAAGTGCACTCACCTGGGAGGATAATATTTGTATAGTGTGTGTAGTACAAGAAGTTACATGACTGCAACTTTCAGGAAGCTCGCTTACTGTCACTCCAACCACCAGTCCAGTTCCCTCTACTCCAAAGAATACTGATTGGTAACACACACTTGAAGTGTACTCACCTTGGGGGCAAATATTTTCATAGTTTGTGTACTAGAGAGCGTGACATGACTAGAACTCCCAGCAGGCCCTGTTTCCGTAACTCCAGACACCAGCACAGTGTTCTCTTGTCCAAAGACCCCCTGTGTCTTAACTGGATATGTAGTACAGGGAGTGACCTCACTGCTAAGGCGAGGAGGCTCTGTCTCTCCCACTCCGAACACAAGCACAGTGTTCTCATGCCCAAATACCCCTGTGTCTTAACTCTCAAATGAAATGTACTCATATGGGAGCATAACATGTGTATGGAGGAGGGAAAAAGAGGGAGTGACCAAAATGCCAAACCCAGTAGACCCTATGTCCCTAACTCCAAACACAAAAACAATGTTCACTTGCCCAATTCCATCTATTTATAAAATCTCAATTGAGGTTCACTCATTGGGGAGGATACCATCTGACAAATGTGTGTAGTATGGAGCGTGACATGACTGCAAGTCCCAGGAGTACTGTTTCAGTCACTCCAAACACCAGAACAGTGGTCACTTGTCCAAATACCCTTGCCTGCTAACTCTCAATTGAAGTGTACTCACCTGGGAGGGACCAAGATACAGATCATGCTCAACTCAGAAATGTGCCTTGCTACCAATCTCCATCTTGACCTGCTAAACCAAGATTAAACTATCGAGGACAGGAAGGACACCTTACCCAGTGTGCAAAACAATGATCCCAAAGGCCTCAAGATGCTTAACCAGAATGGTATTGGCAGCAGACACATTCACAAAGCATTGACCACATGATAACTCCAATGACATATACAACAAAGTCCTTGGTCTGCCTGCATAACAATCAACTAGGCCTCAAAATGGTCAAAGCCATTTCTTGTCTAACCACTGTTTTGCCTTCACTGGTAGCAAGATGTAATTCTCAGCCCATCCTTCCAAATACTAATGACCTGCACATTTCAGCAGCTGCTTGACTTAAATGTAATTGGCATGCTTTATAAATGTCAGGTCAATACAACCAATAGCATGGGTACTTGTCGCATGCTTCGTGGAGGTGTTCTTGTGTTTGTGAGTGAGTGCATTTATGTACTTTGGGGGTCTGGGAGGTGGAGGTGCTGGGGATGGAGTGGTGGATGTGTTTGTCTGTTGGAGTGGTGACTGTGGGTATGCTGAATGTGGTGGATGTCTGTGTGTCTGTAGCCGTGGTGTGTGCAGGTATGGTGCTTGTGGTGGATGTCTGAGAGTCTGCTGGGTGGTGTCTGCTGGTATGATGGGTGTGGTGTGTGTGTCACTGACTCTTGGTGTAGTGCCTTTGGGTATGCTGGATGTTCTATGAAATGCTAGGGGTGGTGGCAGTGTCTAGGGAAGTAGTGACTGGTGTTGTGTCTGTGGGCTGTTGTTTGCTTGTGTGCCAGAATGTTTTATGGTGCTTGTATTTGTGTGTGCTGCTCTTCTGTGTTGATGTGGATGAGTGTGGATCTGTCTGTGTGCTTTGGGTAGGTAGTGGAAGGAGGCAGGATTTGGATTGGGAAGAGAGAGGTGGAAGGGGGCGGAAGGTGGGGGGGACTGGCTGCCATTAGTGAGGAGGCCAAAGACTGAAAAGATCTCTGGAGGCTAGCCATTGCACCATGAATGCCTTCTAGTAATGCATTTGTCTGTTATAGTTGAGTTGCCAATCCCTGGATGGCTCTCACAATGGCTTATTGACCCACATAGATACTTCTCAGGAGGTCAATAGCCTCCTCACTAAGTGCAGTAGGGGCAACAGGGGCTGTGACCAAGGTGCCTGCGGCAAAGGAGATGACCATCATTTTGGGTGAGCGGGCAATGCCAACTGGGTGGGGACCAATAGGGAGGCCAGCAATAGAACTTGGGGTGGCAGACAAGGAAGGTACACTATAACTGCATGGCTGAAGTTGTGCTATCACAATACCCATTCAACAAGTAGAAGACACCATCACCCTCAAACCTTTGCCTCATGGAGCAGACCTCAGTCACCTGTTGGCATACAATAGTAGGCCAATGCCAAATGCATTTTCACAGATCCCACACAAGGTCATGCACACATCTATTTGTCACATACATGATGACCCAACAATAAGAAATGATGATACAAAATCATGCAATGTTGGTGACAAAATTTCAAATACCCATGTCACACTGAAAACAGGTCAACAATGCACATATTACCAAGTGATATTTGTCCCAATGGAGTCTTGGAAGGGGTATCAATGTTTTTCAGATAGGCCACACATGTGGCGTGGAAATGGACACTGTAGATATTATGTGCAATATGTCAGGGAAAGATGTCCCCAAAATAAACAACATAATGAATCAGCAAGCCCCAGGGTAATCACGACTCATGCCTGACACCCCTTACAATGATATACTCTGAGTGCATCAGTAGAAGCCATTAGTCCTCTGTATGTTGGAGAGGCCCGGAGATTTGCAAGTACTTGTTGAAGGACCTCAACATGTTGCCCAATGGGAAGCTACATTACTGTCCCCATTTTGGTCATGCAAACCCAGATGTCTATTTGTAGATGAATGGTTGTACCTAAACATATGTGATTTCAACATAACTGCAAATCACTCCTTGATGCTAGCCAACAGTCAGGGCACAAATCTTACCAATTACACATGTGCAGTGCACTTTTCCACTTGATGCCACATCAAGGGCATAGGTATTTACATTGTGGCTCTAAACTCTAGGCCTACCTGTGATGTCTCTCATTGCTACTGCAGTTGTAAATGCAAAATGACATTCTATGATGGGCGAGGGTATGTCAGCCATTAAACAATGGTGACACATTGCTATTTGTGGCACAACATGAAATGTATCCACATTATAAATGTACTCTTCCACAAACAGTTTGCCATGCACATATAGGGGAGGGAATACAGACATCATCCCATCAACATAGGTAGACCATGCATGAAACTGCAGCTTACAAATGTTTTTCAAAAGAGAAAGGGACACATGCTGACGTGTAGGCACAAGGAATGTTGGAAACAGTGATGCCCCATATATCATGCCAACTGACATTCTCCACTTACCAAGTGAAAGTATTGACCTATAATGGCATTCAAAGAACAATGTAAGCCCTGTCACATGTATGTTAGACATCTTCACATTCACACGCTGAAGAAAACTAGCTTCTTGGTGGCAGATGCCTCTATACACATTTACCCAGACACATTGTAGAGGACAGTAACCCATCACCTACTCACCTTTGTCCTGGAGTAGTGGGTTGTTGCATAGAAATTACACACACTACAACAAACAGTACTTGATTGATCAATGTACCAAGCCATATTTTGTCCCTGCAGAGCAGGTGGTTTGTGGATTCCACCCAGTTGTGTCCTAGGTCCCTGGGACAATATGCAAGGTCAGTATGCACCACATGACACGTCTACACAAGCAATTACTCTTCTGGTGTGTGACACATGGCTCATCCATAATTGTCAGGGGGAGATGCTTTCCTGTCCCATTGCCGACTCATTCACCTGGTAATGGGACAGGCAGGAATATGCCCTGTATTCACCCCCTTGTTGCTGCTGTGCTCCCCTCAAATGCCCAGGAAGCTCTGAATAGGCCACAATCAGAATGCGGGTCATTAGGGGGTTCATGGTCCGACGGGCACCCCGTCAATGTTGAGAGGACTTGCCCAGCTGGACCTCTGCGATCTTCCGGGTGCAGTGTCTCAGGTCCTCCCACCTTCTTCTGCAGTGGGTGCTCCACTGGCTGTGAAGCCCCAGGGTCCGCACCTTCTTGGTTTTGTCTCTCCATAATCCCTTCTTTTGATGGGCGTTGACCTGCATGGATGCAAAAGACAAATCAAGAGATCATGATCACAAGTCTCGTCACAAATGGTTGAGTCACATACATATCAGTATCATCAAGCTAGAACTTTACTATTTGTCAATACTCCCAAAGTGTGATACACACAAGCCAATAAGTACAGGGACATGACTACAGACATACATTTCTCTATCCGCAGACTAACCCACTACCCAAGCTTACTGACATCACGTAGGCCATACTCTAGCAACCTGACTGAGATGTGAGCCACTATGAGACACATCACACCACTGTGGCTTCTAAAGGGTAAACTTCTTTGGCATGAATGGACCAACACATTCACACTCTGTGAGAATGACTCTCCGCATACAGTCCCAACAGACAACTGCCAGAGTACAAACTCAAAAATTACACATGGGTAACAAGAAGGGAACTGACACAGTGGGTACTGAAAGTGTCTTCCCTGTCTATGTGTCAACATGTGGACTAACAAATGCAGACTCATGCAACTTCAGGGCATGGGGTTCTGTGTTATGTACCTTCTGAAATGCCTCGTCACATAATATCATTGACATGCATCATGTATGTTGCTGTGGACACAATGACTATCGTTAGAACTCATGTCTTATCTTGCATAGGTACCCAGGGAGAGGGAGGATGCAACAACCACCTGTCTACCATCCACTGCCAGACCTTCAGACCATGGAAGAATGTCACATAATCCTTCTGTAGTGTCTAAATAGGAAAACAATAGTGGACTTATGTCATCAGTTGGAGCCAGATCTGATGCAAGCTATTAGTTATCCAACCAGCATACCACCCATTGTACAAGTCATGTCAGTATTGCACTTCCTAGCCACAGGGTCCTTCCAACAAACAGTGGCCCTGTCAGCTGGTATTTCCCAACCTACGTTCAGTCTGGTGCTGAAGGATGTCCTCTTAGCAATGTTGAAACACCTAGACAGCTACATCCAGTTTCCCCGACATCAAAATGTAGTCCTTGTGAAGGCTGACTTTTATAGTTTTGCACGCCTCCCACATGTAGTGGGGGCCATTGATGGCACACATGTTGGCTTGGTCCCACTGCATGCCAATGAACAAGTATACCGCAACAGAAAGATCTTCCATTTCATCAACGTGTAATTTGTCTGTTTGGCGGATCTTTACTTTTCACAGGTCTGTACCTGTTATCTAAGTTCAGCCCATGATTCCTTCATAATGCGGAACAGCACCATACCCTAGTTGATGTCACAACTGTACCCAGAGAGGGCATAGCTGGTTGGGAAGTCACATCTGTCCTGTTTGTGTGTGTGCAATGTTAGGTACTACAATCCTGAAAAGAGGGACTAATTGTTGCACATATATCCCATAGCTTAACAGGAGACTCTGCATATACAAATCTTCCTTGGTTGTTGACGCCAATAAGGAATCCAAATATGTCAGGGGAAGTCTGGTTCAATGAGGCCCTTGGAAGAACACAGCGGGTACAGGAGCGGGCTTTTGGGCTCCTGAAGGCCAGATTTAAGTGTCTAGACCAGACAGATGGAGCCTTCCTCTACTCACCCTTGAAAGTGTGTCAGATCACTGTGACATGCTGCATGTTTCACCATATTGTCCTGCAGTGGAATATCCCATGCACTCCAGAGGAGGAGGGGCCTGCAGTGCCACCGGGCGAGACTCATGAAATGTCAAGTGAGGATGTCAGTGGTAAAGAGGACGGAGGGGACTTGCAGGAAGATCTCATCAACAGCTACTTTTCATGAGTATAAGTATGTCATGTGATGTAATGACAGTGACTGTACGAAGAACTGTAGTTGTAAGAATGTGTGGAGTAGAGTATATTGGCAACTACTAGGGAGCTGATACTCTGTAATATTCAGCCAAAAGGGTGCTTAAAAGGTTAGCCTTTGACATATCCCCACCTTGATGTGGCGAATTTGTGTCAGTTTCATTGTAATGTAATTTACTTTCCAGATGCATGCTATATGATTTGTCTAATAGGAATGTTTTCAAGCCTATACTCCTTGTTTTGTCTTTGTATGGGTAACTTCACCATGACATCCTCATGTGGGCATATCAGAGTTGTGACATTGGCAGGTATCTAATGTAGTTCCGACATATGAAGTAGGCATGGATTGTTCCAGGTAATGTAGATCACAGATTTGATGTGTATGAAAGGTGTGCCAAGGCAGCCTGAACAGTGTTTGTGTAGAAGTCATAAAGTGCACATTGGACTTGTTTAGTGTGCTGTGTTGGGCCGATTGCATCATGTGTCTCATCATGTGGGCATGAAATGTGTTGTCATCAAGTGCAAGCAAGGTATTCACACTTCACCCTTCTTGTATGACTTGTATGTAGCTGTAGATGTATTTAATCATTGCAGGCCACATTGCCTGTGCCACCACACTGACATATATTTGTGTCATACTACCAGATGCATGGTCATTGGATTATGATGGACCTGTGTACTGGCCTCTGTCTGTACCTTGGTTTATGTTATGTTGGATTTATTTGGTTTGGTATATGATAAGGCTCCAGCTGGTGACACCATCCACTTTTCTGTTTGCCTCCTCCACAGGACAATGTCTAACAAGGCCCTTCCTTCCATGGTCTGGGGGGGGGGCTGTACCTTGGTATGTGTACCTTGACATAATATAAGTCAGCCAATCTTGGCTACGGCAGTCCAGACATTTCAACAGCCTATATGCTGTACATTGTAATAAAATGTTTGTTGTGACTAGACACTTGTTGCAATGTGTTTGTGTGTGTTGGTAGTAATCCTTAGCAGGACGCTGTACATGTAACATATCTCTCCTTGCATTTGTATCTTGTGTCTTCGTCATTTGCTTTACATGGTCTTACATCCCTTCATAGTAAAATGTGGAACAGAAGCAAGTAGACAATGACTTTGTGATAGGTAGATTTATTGACAATGTGTGCATAAAATGTTATTGGTGCATGGTTGAAAAGAACAATGAAGGGTTCAGTCATGGTGGATGAAATCATTGGAGTAGATGCCTCACCATTGGAAGTCCAAAGTCCAGTGAATTCCTCCCATTGGAAATAGAAAGTGGTTGAAGGGGTTGAAGGACAGTCAAAAGAGCATAGGTGTGGCACACAAAGGAGTTCCTTTAGGAAGAGCTCACTTGCTGGCAGTGGGGGTGTCTTGCCATCCGCACCTCCTGGAGTTTTTGCTGGACGTCCTAGCATGCGTGGTGGGGGATCTGCTGCTACAAAGCCAGAGGAGTCTGGGGCGAGTTCTTCCCTTGACAGGGCCTCCCTTCCAGTGGCTGGCACCGATGAAGGGCCTGGTGTAGATGCGCCAAAGGAACGGGTAGAATGTTTATGACGATCCCTGATCAGGGTAGTGTTAATGTCCCTCAGCACCCCTGTTAGGGAGGCCATGTTGGTATTGTGGGCCTCCCACTGTTCACTCAGATCCCTATGAATGTCCCTCTGCAGCTGCTTGATCTCCCGGAGTTTTACAAGTACATGGCACCTCACACCTTGGAACTCCTGGTAGACCCACAAAACGTGGCTGATGGTGTTCTGGCCAGGAGCATCTCCAGTGGCCCCACCCTGCTGGCCCAGCAGCATCCCTTCCACACACTCTATGCCTACGGCCGTGTGCCACTGCCCCATTGTCCCTGAGCCACATGTGGGGCCATTCCCTCTGCAAATGTTGTTTAAGGGACATGTGCAAAGTGATATGTGTCCCAGTGCAGACTCCTTCCCTGAGTGCTCCTGATGGCCCCATCCCCTATTGTGCAGGTATTGTTAGCATAATGATCCTTGCATGTATGTTTCTCTGTCTATTGTTTATGCCATTATCCTTCTATTGTGCTGTAGTGTGGGTGATGTGTGTGTCCATTGCAGGGCTGTTTCATGGGTGTGGTGTTTGTGTTTAGTGACACATTCATACTTATGTTTGTTGTATGTTATGACAGTTCATGGCCTGTGAGGAATGTGAGTGTGTGAGTTGTATTTGTATATATGATGTTGGTCTGTTGTTGGTGTTGTGTGAGACAATGCTGTGTAGACTTTACTATCCCTGTGCCTGAGATGAGTAGACGTGTTAAGGTGTAGTGTTGCAGTGGAGTGTGAGTGATCTACCCAAAGGGGGCGTATTGTGACTGTGAATGAGTCCATTTATATGTACGATTCCCACTGTGTACACAATGACATGTTTACTTGGTGCCCGTAGCGTGATCCTCATATCATGTGGACGACAGTGCAATGACCTGTTAAGTACACACACCTACCTGTGTCATTACGGTCGGTTGCATCCGCAACAGCGTTGATTTTGTGCTCCATTGATGATCAACAACAGTGGCAGGATGTGTATGATAGGCTCCATGGTGGCACTGGACGGGTGAGGCTGCCTGCAGGTAAGTGTCTCCCTTTAGAGTCCCCATTTCTGCCTGCTGAGACATGGTGGTTGGTCTGCCACAATCATATTGGCGGTGTGCAACCTCATAATGTGTCCGGTGGAAACACAGGTTCCGCCGACCTGCTTGTGGTGCCTCGTGACCGTGGCGGTCTGTGCCGCCTGGCAGTGACTGTCTTTGCTCAATAGGCCCGCATGACTCGTAATCTGGCGGTCCAACTGCCAACCCAATTGCGGTCACACCACTGCTGCCGCCACCTCCATTGCAGTCTACGGATCTCCCAACTCGTAATGAGGCCCTTAGTTTTTCAAGCCTAACAGAAGACTGAATGCCAAGTAATTTCGAAGCTGGCACTTCTGGCTATCTCAGTGAGGGATAAGGACAGGGGCGTCATGACCCCACCACCAGTTGGCAGCTACAGCGGGTTGGGGCTCTTTATGGGCCTCTTCGGTCTGTAACTCGGCAGGCAAAATCTCATAACTAACTCTATGATGGAATACAGCATCATTAGAATAGAACGGGGGAGCAACGAATACCAAAAGATAGGGAAAACAGAAAAGAAAAAGAAGGACGAAATATTGAACATAAGGAAGGGTGCAAGGAAGGAGGAAATGATGAAGGGAAGAAGTGAGTAGGTAGATAAAAGACTGGGTGACTGAATGGGTGGGTGAATGTTTGGGTAGATGAATGAATTGGTAAAGAATGAGTAAATGGATAGGTGAAAGGATGACAGAGTGAAGGGATGAATGGATGGATGAGTGGATGGAGAGGTGGATATACAGATGAAAGGATGGTACAGTAAAGAGATGATTGAGTGTGTGGATGGACTGGTCAAAGGTTGGCAGAGTAAAGGGATGGATGGATAGGTGGATGAATAGGTGAAAGGATGGCAGAGAAAAGTGATGAATGATGGATTGATAGATAGCAGAGTGGATGGATTGAAGGGTTAGGAAAAGATTGACTGATTGGTGAAAAATGACTGAATGTAAGACTGTAAAAGTGAAATACTGGATATCAGTGGGTGGAGGGACGGGTGAAGTGATTAAAAGATACATGCTTGGAAAGAAGAGAAAAGAGAACTCTTCTAGAGTGGGGTTGACTCTTTCCCTTCGTTTGCTGTTTACCATCAGAGCTTTTATTTCAAAGTGTTGGTAATTTCATTTTCTGGATACTCCCTTGGGTAAAGATGTACTGCAACTACTGGTCACTTTTGGAGCCTTTCATCTTTTGGTTTGAGGGCAGTGTGGTGATTCTGGGATAGATTATTCAATGCAAGGTGGCAAGAGGGCAACGCAAGTCCTTAAGTGAGATTTAATATGCCATGTAGGGCCACCCTGTGTGGTTCTGTGTGGCTCTGTGTGGCATAGTAAATCTGGAGCAGCGCAAGGCAGAGTGGAAAGAGGAAAAAACTTCAAAGGATGATGTCCTGCACAAAAACAATCCTAGCTGTAATGAAGCCACAAGTGTGACAGTGTAGAGGGAGAGCAGGAATGCTCCATATCTTGATAGATATGGCACATTACGGTACTCTCCATTTGATGCAGCGCAGCAAGTTGTCTTGCTGCATTGCGCAACGGAAGAGCGGGAATTTGCCATATTGAAATAGATATGACATATTGATGTCCTTTCCATTTGATGCAGCGCAAGTTGTCTTGCTGCGTTGCGATTCACCAAATATTAGTAGATCTGCCCCTATGTCACTTTTGCTCCTCCAACCCCACATATGTTGCCTACACAGTAGTGGGTGCTGACCTACAGATGGGAGGGTAGTAAGAAGATTTTCTTTGGGTGCAGTTACTCTTTCTGTGGTGAGTTTAAACTTTTGCTACCTCTCTGGTGGTTTGATTCTTGGTATATGTGACAGGCACAGAAGTTGCATTAGACACATTTGCAGTGAACATGTCATGCTCTGCTTCTATTTGCTAAGTTCTTTGTCTCTGCCTATCCCATCAATTTTGGAATAAATTAATTTCTTTACTTTGTTGAATGTCAGATTGAGTTTGCCTCCCACCAAGCAAGTATGAGCCATGCAACTCTAGGCTAGAGTAGGGCTAGGTCTCATTGTGAGGGCTGCATGCTCCTGCAATTTGATGCCTTGCTTATTTATTGAGCTGATGCCATCCGCTCAAAGTACCGGTTTGAGGCCATTCACAAGAAAGCTGGTGGGAAATGTTTGATATTTTCAGGTACGAGACATGATGCTTCAGGACAGAAGACGCTACTCTTGCTCAGAAAAAAACAGTGCTACTTAACATTCCAGCAAATGATAAGATGGGATTTGGATACCTTCAAATTGTAAATCCATCATTTATTAGCTGTTCTCCTGGTTATGTTAGAACTTGAAATGCCAGTGGGTAAATAGTGGTGTCCCGGGTAATGAAACTGACTTTATACCTTACTGTCTTGGTGGATTTCCCCCATGCTTTGTAGGGTTGTTCAGGCAATAAAAGTACTTTTCAGTTGCTTGACTATAGATATGGTTGCTGTGGTCATATTGGTGCTGAGCACTTGCATGGTTACCTCCAGAGGGGAAGGGCAGTACAATGTAATTTGGAGACACCAGGCAACAACAACAGGAACAGGATCCAGTACTCATGCCATTTGTATACGACAGACATTAGGTTTGCACTGGCTGTTTAATTGTTGATGAGGGCATAGGAAAGGGCCTTGCCATGGCAGGTGCTGTTTCATCTGGAAAATGTCCTACTGAAAGTGGCAAGTGATAGTGGTGTCACTATGTCTTCAACTTCAATAGGCTGTATTTTCCACATTGATCAATTCAATGTTTGATGCTCAATGTTTAGATGACTGTTTTTTGGGATTTTATGTTTTTTATCCCGAGTTAGATACTTGGACAAAATATCAAGTTTTAAATATCGAGTTATAGAAATATCAGAAAAAAATAATGTGATAAATACATATCGTGATTCAGAAATATTGTTGTCAAGAATTTCAATTTCTTTTAAGTAAGTAATATTGTTGTCAAGAATGTTGTTTTAATATATTTCTCAATAACATAGTTGTAAAAAACATTGTTTTTAATTATCTTCATGTATTTTGGCTCCTAAAAATATTTATGTGTTAATATCATTTGTATACTTGTTAATAATATTTTTAAATATAGTTTGTAATTTTAAGTGAGTTTTAATGTATAATTTAATTATATTAATTTATAGTATTGTAGTTGGTTGTTAATTTTGTACGGGTATAGATTTGGAAGTTATTTCTTTATAATTAATTAACAATTAATCATGGATTTATTATTATAAGAATTTAATTGATTCATAATTATGTAAATTGTCTAATCATTAAATTCTACAAGATATATACCAGGTGCAGTCTGCTGGGTTTGGAGGAGTATAGGGTCTGAAGTGAATTGAGTAATAATAATTAAGTATTAATTATTCGTTTATTTTTAATTATTTAATTGAGGTATAATTATGTACTTTGTATAATAATTATATTTTTGAGGGTTGTCTATTAGGTGGATTTGTAGGGATATAGAAGGTGGGAAGTTAATTAAGTAATAATGACATATCAGTTAAATATTAATTTGTTATTAATTGGTTATTAGATTAAAAATAATGTAAATTGTGCAATAATTATATTTTTAAGCAATATATTATGTACAGGCCACTGGATGCATAGGGGTACAGGGTTGGAAGCTAAGGAATAATTAACAATGAAGTATTGATATATTCATTATTTAATTGATTAATAATTATGTAAATTGTTCAATAATTATGGGGGTCATTATGACCCTGGCGGAAGGCGGAGAACCGGCGGTAAGACCGCCAACAGGCTGGCGGTCTTACTTTGTGGAATTATGACCATGGCGGTTACCGCCATGGTCATCTGCCGGTTCTCCGTTCCGCCCGCCGGGCTGGAGACCTGGGTCTCCAGCCTGACGGCCGTCACTATACCACCGGCGGTATTTGGACCCGGCTTACCGCCGTGGATTTCCAGCGGTTTGAACCGCCATGAAATCCATGGCAGTAAGCACTATCAGTGCCAGGGAATTCCTTCCCTGGCACTGATAAGGGTCTCCCCCACCCCCTGTCCCGACTCCCTCCCCTACCCCCCCACCACCCCTGCCACCCCCCAAAGGTGGCAGGGCCCCCCTCCCCACCCCGACCCCCAACATCACATCACCCATACCCACACGACACACATGCAGGCACCACCTACACACTGACATACATGCCTACATCCACACACACAGTCAGACACGCACACCCACATTGAAACATACACGCACACATCCATAGAGACATACCCACAGACATACATGCACTCATTACCATACACACAACACCCCGCAAGCATACACGCACTCACACACCCCCTCTACATACACACACGCACACCCCCATGCACCCACACAACACACAACACCCCCCCCACCCACCTCCCCTCACGGACGATTGACTTACCTGGTCCGACGATCCTCCGGGAGGGGACGGGAGCCATGGGGGCAGCTCTGCCGACACCACACTGCCAACAGAACACCGCCACGGCGAATCACAGGACGTGATTCGCTGGGCGGTGTTCTGTTGGCGTGGCAGTGGAGGTGGAGCAACCTCCACTTCCCCGCCTCCCGCCAGTATGGCTGTTGGCGGCTCTCCATCCGTAAAAGGACGGAGAGCTGCCAACGGTCATAATAGGCCGAGCGGCAAACCGCCACCACTGGCGTTCTTCCGCACGGCGGTCCCTTGGCGGTCTTTAAAAAAGACCGCCGAGGTCAAAATGACCCCCTATATGTTTTAACTGATATATTACGTGCAGCCTGCTGGGTTTGTCGGGGCAGAGCGTGGCAAGGTATTTAAGTAATAATTATTTAACAATTAATTATTAATGTATTAATAATGTAATGGATGATTGAATATAATAATTGCTATTAATAAGTATGCAATTGAATATTAAATATAATAATTGCATTATACTTATTTATTTTACTTATATTTTAAGTGTGAGCTGCTAGGTTTGTGGAAGTATAGTGTGGGAAGTTACTTAAGTAATCAATACATAATTAATGTCATGTCAATTCTTTTTATTTTTTTTATATGTATATTTTGGGTTAATTAATAAAGTTCCTATTAAGAGATTTATATTTGTTATAAATTAATGGAGTTATTCAAATATGTTATGTGTTTGGAGTGAAGTACTTTCCCTATTGGACAGACTAGAGTCGGAATAGTAAATGTAATCCCTCTGAAGTCCATTTTTTCCCTACTGCTGCACAGACTGAAGTGGGAATAGTAAATATTACCCCTCCAAAGTCCCACACATTCCCTACAGTGGCACAGACTGGAGTGGGAATAGTAAATTTAACTCCACCAAAGTCAAAAGTTTTCTTTACTGTTGCCCAGACTGGAGTGGAAATAGTAACTTTTACCCCTCCAAAGTCCAGCGTTTTCACTACTGTTGCACAGACTGGAGTGGGAATAGTAAATCTTACCCCTCCTAAGTCCAATGTTTTCTTTACTGTTACACAGACTGGAGAGGGAATAGTAAATATCACCTCTCCGAAATGTAATGCTTTCCCTACTGCTGCACAGACTGGATTAAGAATAGTAAATTATACCCCTCAAAAGTCCAAAGCTTTCCCTACTGTTGCCCAGACTGGAGTGGAATCAGTAAATGTTACCCCTCCAAAGTCCAACCCTTTCCATAACATTGCACAGACGAGTGGGAATAGTAAATCTTACCCCTCCGAAGTCTAACTCTTTCCCTACTGTATGCACAGGCTGAAGTGGGAATAGCAAATATAGCCCCTCTGAAGTCCAATGAGTTCCCTACTGCTGCACAGAATGGAGTGGGAATGGTAAATGTAATCCCTCAGAAGTCTAGCGCTTTCCCTACTGTTGCACAGACTGGAGTGGGAATAGTAAATTTAACCCCTCAGAAGTCCAACGCTTTCCCAACTGCTACAGAAACTGGAGTGGGAAAAGTAAATTCAACCCCTCCGAAGTCTGATGCTTTCCCTACTGTTGCAAATATATTTTTCCTACTGGTAGTCGTCTGTAGGTAGTTATAGTTAGGACCTAGTTTCTATAGAAAAGGCGTTTTTTTACTTGCCCATATCTTTGGTGCCGATTGACGAATCTTCATGAAATTTTCCATTGAAAATTTGATGCTCACAACAGCTGGTGAGGTTCAGGATGATCCATCATGCAGGGGCTGAAAACATTGGGGGGGTCAAAAAGGGTGCATTTCCCATGTTAAGTTCCATAGGAATTATGAACAGGAATAGCGCCCAAACCGCTGGACAGGATTACACCAAATTTGGCAAAAAGGTACCTCTGGGTCTAGAAAGTGCCCTTTTTGTTCTTTGGTGTAAATCCGTTCAGTAGTTTTTTTAATATTTAACAAAAAAATAATTTATATATATATAGGGACGCAGAGGCTCCGCAAACTCTCCTAATGTCGTGCTGAAATATGATTGGCTGCCAACACTTCAGCAAGGGAGTGTTGGCAGCCATGTTATGACTTAGCTTCAGCTGAGTCCCTGACACAAATGATGATAAGAATAAAAGGGGCCAAGGTAAGGCCACCCTGACCCCTTAGCTCTGGTGCTGGGGTCCAAGAGGGGACCCCCCTCCCAGAGCAAAAAAAACTTTTTTAAGAATATTTGTCAGGAGCCGCATCAGATCTGATCCACTGAAATTGAAAAAATAACAAGTGCGGGCTCCCGCACTTGTTTATCTGCAGCCCTCGGGTGGGCCAGCTCCGGGGGCATTCAAATTTATAATGCGGGGGGTCGCCCAGCATCCCCGCAGCCCCAAGAAGTGTCATGCAGCTAGGGCATAATTTGTATTGGTTTGCGGGGAGCCACCTCGCCCCCCCCTAACCACCTGGACCTCCACCTCCCCACGGCTAAATTAAAAAAAGGTAGAGGGCCTGTTACTGACCCTTGGCCCCGGGGTCCACCCCTTCCCAAGGGCTATTTACATTAGAGGGCAGATGCGTGGCCCTCCTCAAGGAGTCACAGATGGCCCTGGAGACTGCCACCCCCTAGGGCTGGCTCCTGCTATGTCCCAAGCCCACCCCGGGACACAGCTTTTTCCTCAGACTTGGCGGGAGCTTTGACAGCTCCCACCATGTCCGAGCAAACACATTTCTTTCTGCAGGGGAAACAGATGAAAACATTGCTCCCACAAGCAGGGAGCTGCTATTTAAAGCAGGTCCCTGCTTGTGGGAGCAATGCCGGCTCCTCCACTCTCTCTCTCGCTCTTACATCCCATAATGGCATGGAAGAGAGAGAGATTGTCATTGCAATGGTCTCTCCATGCAGTTACTTCAAAGCTTCAAACTAGCAAGATGTTTAGTACTAATGTTATAGTTATGTTTGGATGGAGCGCAGAACAGAATTACTTCTGGCCTAATGGTCAAGGTCTTGTGCTGTCACTCAGTAGGCTGAAGGTTCAAATCCTAGTATCGTTTGAGAGTGAGTTTGTTTATTTATTAATGTTTTGACTGTTAAACCTTCCTAGTGATGGAACATTCACATTTCTTTCCAATCACATAGGTGGGTTGACTTTCATAGGTATGCTGGAAGCATCACAGGAAGGAGTCACCACTGACCTAAAGGTTAAGGTCACAGACCCTCACACTGAAAATTGAGGGTTCTACTCCAGGTGTGTCCGTGGTCATTTTCCTTCTTTTTTTTTTTTTAAACTTCAAAGGTGTAAGATCCATGCTGAAAGGTGATCTCACTCTTTTTAATTAACAAAAACATTTTTCCTTTCAATTTGTCTAGAAATATATCATTCAACAAAGCCTAAATCGTTCTCTCTTTCTCTCAGGGTTGGGTGGTTAGGGTGGTTGGCCACAGGGCCCTGTGGTGGTTGGATTAACATATAGTAATGAAATACTATACATAAAAAATAAAAATAAAACATAGAATTTCACTGAAAAAAACCAAAGGTTACAGGGACGTTCTAGCTAGGACATTATAAATTTAAAAAAACATAGAAATTCACTGAAAAAACAAAGGTTACAGGGACGTTATAGTCAGGCTAACATTTTAAATGTGCAAAACCATAGAAATTCACCTGTTATAGTTATAGTTATCTATATAGCTATAACTCATGCTCTAAGGCAGGGATACTCAAAGTACGGCCCGCAGGCCTCATGCGGCCCCTCTGACCTTTACATGCGGCCCCTGGGGCAACTGGGCACTAACAAAAATATTAAATACAC
Organism: Pleurodeles waltl; assembly: GCF_031143425.1. Taxonomy (NCBI): domain Eukaryota; kingdom Metazoa; phylum Chordata; class Amphibia; order Caudata; family Salamandridae; genus Pleurodeles; species Pleurodeles waltl. Next base: position 68,266,923 of record NC_090440.1, on the reverse strand, counting down.
ACACAATCATTTATTTCAAACTTAATTGGTGCTAAAGAAAGGAAGTAACTAGGGACTTCTGCACTTAACTTTAGAAAAGCCTTCATTTTTAAAGACATCTTGCAGCATAAGTGTAAAACTAAGACATGCTTTTCAAAATGAATTAAGTGTATTTAGTTAACATGCAGAACCTTTTCACTTTAGTACAATTTATTTTATCAGTGCGTTGAGATGCATTCCTTTTACAGTGATAATTTTCAAACAGAAATTTGGAAACATTAATTATTTCCTTTACCCTGAGAACACCAACAATAGTAAATTAAAGAGGCCAGTCACTTGGTATGTGCACTTTATGGGTGACCTGGGTTCCTATCATACATAAACAACATTATAGTTTATTAAATCAAACATAGAAGCAGGTTTTGTGCAGCGCACACCATGAATCATGTATTTCGAGGTAATCTTAAATGTGATAATACAGAAAAAGGAGGGAAAGAAACACTAAACAATTGCCTAGGATCACACAATTTAGAAAAGTGGGTAAGCCGCGATTAATTCCAGGTTTTCTGGTTTCCCATTGTTTATTTCAGCCACTAGATGTATATCCTTTGCTTCCCCTACACCTACCTTGCCACCAATCCACCTAGTCACCCCACCCGACCGCCACCACTCTGGCATCAATGCGGCCCCCAGGCACGTCAGAGACCAAACTTTTTGGCCCCTGGGAAAATGTTTGCGAGTACCCATGCTCTAAGGTAACTATAACGTGCACCCTCGCCATGCACTGCTAATCACCCCACAAATTACAGCACTCATGACATCTTTGATGACATCATTAAAAATATCAATGTAATATTTGCAGTAACATTTTTGACGAAAAAACTATTCCTTGAGGGGGCACAAGTTATAGTTACCTTAGGGCACGAGTTATAGTTACTCTAACTATAACAGGTGAATTTCTATGGTATTCTACGTTTAAAATGTGAGCCTAACTATAACATCCCTGTAATCTTTGATTTTTAAGTGAATATATACATATATATATGTTTTTATAATAATAGTACATTGAAAAAAGTAACAAAACATTATTATAATTAATATAAAATACATATATATTATATATATATATGTACATATATATTTGCTACTTTACATATATAAACATACACACACATATTTGTGTGCGTGTTTTTCTGTAAGCATTTATTTAAATGTAGTATTAAATATTATTTAAACTTATTTAATTTACATTATATTAGTTCTATATTCAAATATTTAAGATTTACTATTTTAAACTACATATAAATAATAAAACTATATTTTTCTCTGTTTTTTGCCGATATTAGTGTCAAATGATATTTGTTTTCAATATTTTTGTGCTTATCATTGGGTATAGGGAAACTATATTTTTTACATGAAATTCCTGTAGCTCGGCATTGTTATTTACAATATTGTGTCATTGATCCCCGAGTCCATTACCAACATTTGTTAATTCTTGCTTTCAATAAGAGGAAAACAATAAAAATAACCTGTAGTACATTTTTTTAGATTCCAATTTCTTGTTTATTCCTGTGTATTATAAATATTGTGTGTGTCTATATCATTGCCACACTGTGATACCCCTTATCCCTCACCCTATTGGTCACCCAGTGTTCTAACTGTGAGTCCTGCTCCTTCTGCTCCTTTGATCTCTTTCATCCAATGGCCCATCATCCTGGGCAGAGTGATCCCTCTCTTTATCCCTATATCAGGGTTCTAGAGTAGAGTCCTCCCTAGCTGTTTCATCTTTGCCACCTGATTCCCTTAGCAATGCTCTGAGATGTAATTTAGAAGCATATTTATGAGAATGCGACGCAGTGAAATGCAGCAAGTCACCTTGCTGCGCTGCACTGTGTCACAGGTAAAGGGTAGGAATGCAACATGTTTAAGCCAATACTGCGTATTTCTGCCTTTTCCCATGTACTGGCATCCTTTTGGCAGCCTAGCGTCAACGCTTGCTCCCTTGCACCGTGGTGCAAGGGTGACTTTGCTGAATACAGGATTATTTTTGTGCAGGAAGGGTGACATTCCTGTACAAAAACAATCCCTTGAGGCAGTTTCCTTTTTTCATGTATGCTGCCAAATGTAGCACACCTAGAAAGAGTAAGTAAAGAGGAGAAATAAAGCTATTTCTACTCTTTACACCTTCCCTGGGAAGGCGTTGCATTTTGGCACATTCCCAGGTTTACCAGTTTTTGTATACCCGGGAGTGCTTCAAAATCCATGGGTGTTGCATGGGAAAACCCATGCGGTGTCCATGGAATGCAATCACAGGGCAGAGTGAGGCACCACAGCGACTTGTAGAGCCACCTCGGGCCACATAAAGTGGCCTTGCGTGGCTTCATATATCGCATGTAAGGTTTGTGTCGCACATGCGCCATGTTGCATGGTACATACTCAACACAAACTAACTAATAAATATGCCCAGCAAGTTGTAGTGTATATTATAAATGTTCACATACATTTATAAACTTGTATGGGGTTATGAGGCCCATATGAGTGCTAAACTGCCACTAACTACGCAAGAACGCAATTTATATCTTGAATTTGAATAAAATGCCTCCCTAGTTTAAGCAAGCTATATCTTCTCTAAAGGTATTTGGTTCTGGTCCTGCCAATTCCCTCAGGAGGCTGTAGGGTTTCTGGAGGCTGTGAACATTCCATAATACTCAGGTTCATAATAACACAGGACTCCCCTCAAATAAAAATGTAGCTTTAAAAAAAAGGCTTATTGGGTCATCACTTTACAACTGAGAAGAGACCATAGTGTTATTATTAGGGTTTTACAATTCCATACTAACTAATTGAATTCCCAGTATTTTTCAGAAGCGCTCATGGGACTGTTCTTGTGACATGGTTGCATCACTTATTAAATAGTGGCATGGGATCATGCATAAAGGTATTACTAAGGGGCTTGTTACGAGTTTGGTGGTCCCAACGCAGGACCGCAAAACTCACCGGGAAGATGCCACCACCATGGCCGTGGCATCCCCCATGCCCTATTACAAGTTTTCCGCCGGTCTGACCTGGCTGACCAACAGAGACCTTGAAATAGTCAAATAGTCCCGTGAGTCAGCCCAGCAGGAACAGTGCTACGAGATAGCTCGCAGCTCCCTTAAAGGAACTAAGTGCTATCTCGTAGCAGAGGGGGGCAACCAGCACCCTGGGAATGCGTACTTTCTGCCTAGCAGACAGTGTACATTATGACGGTGGTGGGTAGGGGACCCTCTGCACTACCTTTCTGCCAGCCTTTTAATGATGGCATCCCAGCCATGAAAAGGCTGGCAGAAAGGGGGTTGTAATAAGCATGGCGACGCTGAGTTCAGTGTCGCCTTGGCTGATTACAAGCCTGACTGCTGTCATACTGTCAGAGACCATATTCCCGTCAGGGACGGTGGTCCTTTGCAGCCAAAGCTGCAGCGGTCTGACCACCAACATGAGTCTGACAGTTGTAATTCATAATGAGGCCCTAAATTGTGCGCATTAGGTGCAGTTCATATACCACTCTTGCCTAAAAAGATCTCCTTGGTTTAGTTTAGGGAGAGAAGATGCATACATCTGGTCGGTGTACTTCTCTCTAGAGCTATTAATCCCAAGTAAAGTTATCTTCATAACTCTATGTGGGTCGTCTCTCGGCTGGAATGATTAAGGGTCCCCTTATGTAAATTTTCTCTCTGTGTATTTTTAAGCTGTGTTTTGGATTGTTTTAGTTGGTTAACAGTTATGAAAGACACTCATTTTACTTGGAGTCCTTTGCTGTGTTTGTCCATGCTCCTCTGGGACACCCCTTTTATTTAAGTTTGCCTCTGGAGAGACAAAGGCCCTCATTACGACCTTGGCAGAAAAAGCAGCTTACCGCCGTGTAGAAGACCGCCAACACACCGCCGCGGCTGCGGAATTCCGCCACAGCTATTATGACCCACATCTCGGAACCCGACAAAATTCAGACACCCACACAAGTCCGCCACACCAAAGGTCAGTGATAAACTGGCGAAAACAAAACCTCCACCGTCACGCCAACAGAAATAAACCCACACTATCACGACACACGAATCCACGCGGCGGTCTTTCAACCGCGGTATTCCATTGGCGGTACACACCGCCGCGCTCAAAATACACACACTCTTACAAAACACAGCCACATTGGACAATTCAAAATACACACACCTGACACACATACACACACCACTCCCACACACCCAATACAATATAAAACACACACCCACATCACCCACAAACCACTACGACAAAAATTGAGAACGAAGCACAGAGAGAGACACCAGCAGCAAGTACAACAGCATCCACAGGCACATAACACCATCACCCACACAACTTCCACGCACCTCACACAACACACCACTACATATCACCACACTTATCACCACACACACCACCCCACACATCACCTACACCACCCCATGGCACGGCAAAGACACCCCAGGTTCTCAGAGGAGGAGCTCAGGGTCATGGTGGAGGAAATCGTCTGGGTCGAGCCAGAGCTATTTGGGTCACAGGTGCAGCACACCTCAATTGCAAGAAAGATGGAGCTATGGCGAAGAATAGTGGACAGGGTCAACGCAGTGGGACAACACCCAAGAAATCGGGAGGATATCAGGAAAAGGTGGAACGACCTACGGGGGAAGGTGCGTTCCGTGGTCTCAAGACACCACCTTGCGGTTTAGCGGACTGGCGGCGGACCCCCACCTCCACACCCACAACTAACAACATGGGAGGAGCAGGTCTTGGCGATTCTGCATCCTGAGGGCCTTGCAGGAGTAGGTGGAGGAATGGACTCTGGTAAGTCAAATCTTAACTATTACATCCCCACCCTACCTGCATGCTATCACATAACCCCACCCTCGCCCCCACCCCTATCACTCCAACTCCTCACAAATGTACCAATATCACAAACCACACATCCCAACACCAAGCTCTGCATGCAACAGCACATAGCCATACACCCCCCTAAACCATCATCACACAAGCTCCCACACAGAAATGCCAGCACTGGGGTACACGGTCACCCACCCATTGCACACCATGCCACACACAGATGCAATAATCATGCCTTTCCACCCCTGCAGGACCCCTCCCCAACGTCACCAGACAGGAGGGTCCAGACAAGTCCACTCCACCCACAGAAGAGGCCCACAGTGATGACAGCACCTCTGTCCAACTGGATCTAGATGACCAGCCCGGACCATCGGGGGCCTCGAGACAGTCGGTTCCCCTCACACAGGCACAGGCCACCACAGACCTTCCCCCCTCTGGAAACACCAGCACAGCGGGCCCATACCTCCATCCCCAGGACACGTCAATCAGCTGTGTATCCACAACTACAGGGAACCCAGGATAACCCACCACCCCAACAACAACAGGGACCTGGGGGCAGTGGCAGTGGGCACACGGTCCAGAGGACGGAGGCCCAGGAACACAGGGGAACTGGGAGGACTGCCGTGCGACAGGGGGTGGACAGGCCAAGGGAGCCCACTCTCCACAAGGCCCTCTCCTCCATCATGGGAGCATACCACCACTCCCAGGAGACGATGGCAACGGTACTGGCCAAGTTTCAGGAGACCCAGCGGCTGCAGGAGGAACAGTATATGGGCTTCAGGGAGGAACTCAGAACCATCAGCTCCACCCTGGGCACCATCGTAGGGGTGCTGAAGGAACTACTTAACACCAGGAGGGACACTGTGGCACTCCCAGGGGCCCCTGACACTAGCATGGACGATGAACTGCCCACCACCTCCGCCGGTACTAGTGGACAGGATGCCCCGCCACAGGACCACCACACCAGCACCCCACCCCCTGCAGAGGGAGCACCACCCCGCAAACGGTCCCTGAGATCCAGGAACAAGACAGAGCACGATGCCAAGAACCCCGCCAAGAAATGAGACCACCCTGATTGTCATCCCACTGTCCCACTTTGTCACCCTGTCCATAATTAAACTGCCCCAGCTCCACTTCCTATGCCCATATGGGCAATGCACCTGTGAGACTAATAGACTGGACTCTGCCATGGACACTCCTCCGCCATCACCCCTCAGCATTTAACTTACCCCTCCAATATTTTGCATTTAAATAAACACACCTAAAGCACAAAATTATCTGGAGTCTGTCTGTGATTTCGAAATAGTGTATTTGCAATTACAGTGACCAAATGTTCTTGAAATAGTAATGTCAACATACCTATGTCACACAGCTCTAGTCCATGAGGAATCTAAGCAGATGACACACGTTGGGACCCACATCTGTGAAACCGTAAGGGAAAGTGACAACTCAGTGACCATACACTGGGTGAAAACGACAGACAGTAGAGAGGTAGTAGTGTAAAAGTACATGTAGGAGCAGGAATGTATTCTCACCTGTGTTTCACTGGCAATATTGCTGGATCACTTAGTCCCTGTTCTGCATGTCTTCTTCCTCTGCTTCATCCTTATCACTGTCCACATGCTCCACAGCTGCCACAACACCACCATCTGGACTATCCTCCTGCAGAAAAGGCACCTGTTGTCGCAAAGCCAAGTTGTGAAGCATACAGCAGGCCACGATGGTCTGCCACACCTTCTTTGGTGAGTAGTAGAATAGGGATCCACCTGTCATGTGGAGGCACCTGAACCTGGCCTTCAGGAAGCCGAAGGTCTGCTTGATCACCCTCCTAGTTCGCCCATGGGCCTCATTGTAGCGTTCCTCTGCCCTGGTCCTGGGATTCCTCACTGGGGTCAGTAGCCATGACAGGTTGGGGTACTCAGAGTCACCTGCAAATGGCGAGAGACAACTGTTAGACACACACTAACCTGTAGGGATAACCCCAGACAACCATTCCCACTGTCTTGCATCCAGGGGCTCACATAATAGCCACACACAGTGCCTCTGGAGTTGACCCATCACATAAGGGATGCTGCTATTCCGCAGGATGTAGGCATCATGCACTGAGCCAGGGAACATGGCCTTCACATTGGAGATGTACTGGTCTGCCAAACATACCATCTGTACATTCATCGAATGATAACTCTTCCGGTTTCTGTACACCTGTTCACTCCTGTGTGGGGGGGAACCAAAGCCACATGGGTCCCATCAATGGCACCTATGATGTTGGGGATATGTCCAAGGGCATAGAAGTCACCTTTCACTGTAGGCAAATCCTCCACCTGAGGGAAAACGATGTAGCTCCGCATGTGTTTCAGCAGGGCAGACAACACTCTGGACAATACGTTGGAAAACATAGGCTGGGACATCCCTGATGCCATGGCCACAGTTGTTTGAAAAGACCCACTTGCAAGGAAATGGAGCACTGATAGCACCTGCACTTGAGGGGGGATTCCTGTGGGATGGCAGATTGCTGACATCAGGTCTGGCTCCAACTGGGTACACAGTTCCTGGATTGTGGCACGGTCAAACCTGTAGGTGATTATCAAATGTCTTTCCTCCATTGTCGACAGGTCCACCAGCGGTCGGTACACCGGAGGATGCCGCCATCTCCTCACATGTCCCAGCGGACGGTGCCTATGAAGGACAACAGCGACTACAGAGTCAAACAACTCAGAGGTACATACCCACAGTTTACACAGAACACCAATCATACACAAAAGGTGGCCTGTATGTGTGTTGAGACTAGGCCTAGGTATGTGTGATGCAGTTGGAAATTAGGCCATGTGGCCCCTGAAATGGAGGCTGCCTGACCTCTAAAGTGGGACAATGGGATGTGAGGTAACTGCGCTGGCGTTGTACACCGTCGCGGTAGGCGGTCGGAGACCGCGGCGCAATGCTGCATTGGTTAACATTGGACCCTATGAGTCCCAGGAGCCAATGACAATGTACGACGGCGGTGATGGTACGCACCGCTGCGGATGTGACCGCCGTGGACGTGACCGCCATTTTCTATCTGTTCAATCACCCGATACCTGATCTTCGACAGGAGAGGACCTACACTGCAAGTGCTGCTGTGACCTCAGTCTGGAAGAGACAATGGCTCATGCGTCTGGGGAAAGGGCCCATGCCTTCACATCGGAGGAGTTGGAGAAGCTTGTTGAAGGGGTCCTCCCCCAGTACACGCTACACTACGGTCCTCCAGACAAACAGGTAAGTACACAGGGAGCATGTTGTATGGGCTATGCCTGTGTGGAGAGGGCTGGATGTAAGAAGGAAGGGGGCAGAGTTCTGCGTGCATGAAAGACAGTGGGTGCATGTGCCACATGGCAAGGGTAGGGATGAGGGCCACTCACTTTGATGGTGCAGTTGGTAATGACTTCTCTTCTTCCCCTGTACATTTCATGTAGGCCAGCGCCCACCAGAAGAAAGATATTTGGCGTGCCATCGCCAAGGACGTCCAGACCCTGGGGGTCTACCACAGACGGAGCACCCACTGCTGGAAAAGATGGGAGGACATTCGTCGCTGGAGCAAGAAGACGGCGGAGGCTCAGCTGGGGATGGCCTCCCAACGTGGCAGGGGTGCCCGTCCAACCATGACCCCCCTGATGTTCAGGATCCTGGCGGTGGCCTACCCGGAGTTGGATGGGTGCTTGAGGGCATCACAGCAGACACAAGGGGGTGAGTACACTCTCATTCAGCTGACTTTGCTCGCAGTGGAGTTGTCTGGGTGGGGGAGGAGGGCTGTGGGTTTCCCTAGGCCAGGGCGAGTTCCATAGGCTAGGCCCCTCCGTAAGGCATGGCCCTGTGGCCCCCCACCCCACCTCTGTAGAGTGCCAAGTACTGCTATTCATGCCCCTGTGTCATCTACGTGTGCAGATGTCGTCCATAGCCTTGTAGGCCATTTCCCAGGAATTGCACTGTAGAGCCCAAGAGCGCGGAGTAGTGCAGGGGGCTTCTGTGTCTGTCTTGTCCGCCAACGGTAGCGGTAATCCATGCACTCAACATGTCTTTATTCTGTTCCCCCCCCTTTTTGTGGTCTCCCTGTTCTTGTGTGCATTAGCATCATCAGGCGGAGGAGCAGTGGCACCGGAGCACGAGGGAGCTGCATCCCACATGGCCATGGAGGGCCACACTACGGACTCTGAATTCACCGGTGGGACGGAGGGCGAGGGGAGCTCCACAGCGGAGACAAGAGCTGAGACCAGTGACACGGACTCGTCCTCTGATGGGAGCTCCCTTGTGGTGGAGGCAACATCTGTGCCCCCCGCATCTACAGGTACAGCCGCCACCCCCCCTACCAGCACCGCCCTCCCAGCAGCCCCTCAGCCTTCGCCCGTGCCCGCTCACCCAGGAGGGTGGGCATCACCTTCGCCCCAGGCACCTCAGGCCCTGCCCCAGTCACCCCTGCTGCCCTCAGTGAGGAGGCCATTGACCTCCTCAGGTCCCTCACTGTTGGGCAGTCTATCATTTTGAATGCCATCCAGGGTGTAGAAAGGCAGTTGCAACAAACTAATGCATTGCTGGAGGGCATTCATTCTGGTCAGGCGGCCCTTCACTGAGCCTTTCAAACTCTGGCCTCAGCACTGATGGCAGCCATTGTCCCTGTGTCTAGCCTCCCCCCTCCAACTTCCTCCACCCAGACCCAATCCCCTGTACCTCGTGCCTATCCCAAGCACACCATCAGACCAGCCTGCACACACCTCACCACACAAGGGAAGCTCAGGCAAACATAAGCACCACCCATCCAACAGGCACTCACGCAAGCATCAGACACATGCAGATACACCAACATCCACTGCCTCCACTGTGTCCCCCTCCTCGTCATCTCCCTCCTCCCTCCCAGTCTCGTCTACACACACACCTGCATGCACTACCTCTACAGTCACTACGTCTCTCACCAGCACACCCACATGCACACCCCACTCACATGCAGTCACCACCCCCACTACCATTCACACGTCCCCTGTGTCCTCTCCCAGTGTGTCCGTGACGCCCCCTCCCAAGATACACAAACGCAGGCACACACCCACCCAACTGCTATCCACCTCACAACAGCCTCCTGCACATGCACCTGCACCCAATGTCACCAAACGTACACCTCCTACTACCACCACCTCTTTCTCCACTCCCAAACCCCCCCCAGCTACCCGTCCCAGTGTGTCCAAAAACTTTTCCTGTCCAGCCTTGACCTTTTTCCCACACCTCCCCCACCCCGTCCATCTCATAGGTCCCGAACTAGCACCTCAGCCACAACATCTCCGAGACCAGTGGTGCCTGTAGTCACAGGTATGTGGAGTGCACCGGCCACCAGGACAGCCCGTGTGGCACGGAGCCATAGCACAGCCAGTCCCCCCCCCTGTGAAGCATCAGAAGTTGGCCAGTGCCCGGCGGGAGAGGGGGAAGACTCCAGCCACCAAAGCCGCTCCCAGGGGTCCCGGTGGGAGTGTGGTTTCAGCTATGACACCTCCCAAGGTGGGGAAGGGCCACAAGAAACCCAGCAAGTCTGGGAAGAGCAGCACGGCGGAGAAGACCGGCATCATCCCCGCTGCCCAGGAAGCCACCGCCAGCCGCAGCCCAGCTGCCCGGGAGGCCACGCCAGCTCCATCCCAGCTGCCCAGGAGGCCACCACCAGCCCCATCCCAGCTGCCCAGGAGGCCACCGCCAGCCCCATCCCAGCTGCACAGGAGGCCACCGCCAGCCCATCCCAGCTGCACAGGAGGCCACCGCCAGCCCCAGCCCAGCTGCCCAGGAGAGCCCCACCAGCCCCATCCCAGCTGCCCAGGAGGGCCCCGCCATCCCCAGCCCAGCTGCCCAGGAGGCCACCGCCAGCACAAGACCCGCTGGGCCATGAAGGACCGCCAGCACAAGACCCGCTGGGCCATGAAGGACCGCCAGCACAAGCCCCGCTGGGCCATGAAGGACCGCTAGCACAAGCCCGCTGGGCCATGAAGGACCGCCAGCACAAGACCCGCTGGGCCATGAAGGACCACCAGCACAAGACCCGCTGGGCCATGAAGGACCGCCAACTCATGCACCACTGAACAGGGCACCGCCAAATCAAGCACTGCTGAATAGGGCACCTCCAAATCAAGCATCGCTGAACAGGGCACCGCCAAATCAAGCACCGCTGAACAGGGAACCGCCAAATCAAGCACTGCTAGCCCATGAGCGGCAGGGGCACTGACGCAACTGGGACCGTCACGGGGTGAGTGATGCACTCTGAGCACCAGTCCCCCTCCAGAACCAGTGGAGAGATCCATCCACTACCTCTGTCCTTCATAGGATGAAGCACTCGGGGCACCAGTCCCCCTCCAGAACCAGTGGAGACATCCATCCACTACCTCTGTCCTTCACAGGATGAAGCACTCTGGGCACCAGTCCCCCTCCAGAACCAGTGGAGACTGTTATCAACTTGAGAGACTGTGGCTTTGCACTCCCCAGGATTGAACAGTGGGCAAACCACCCACTGTAGAGACTTGAGAGACTGTGGCTTTGCACTCCCCATGATTGACCAGTGGGCAAACCACCCACTGTATAGACATGAGAGACTGTGGCTTTGCACTCCCCAGGATTGAACAGTGGGCAACCCACCCACTGTAGAGACTTGAGAGACTGTGGATTTGCACTCCCCAGGATTGATCAGTGGGCAAACCACCCACTGTATAGACTTGAGAGACTGTGGCTTTGCACTCCCCAGGATTAAACAGTGGGCAACCCACCCACTGTAGAGACTTGAGAGACTGTGGCTTTGCACTCCCCAGGATTAAACAGTGGGCAAACCACCCACTGTAGAGACTTGAGAGACTGTGGCTTTGCACTCCCCAGGATTGAACAGTGGGCATTGAGCCCCCTCGTGGATCTGGTGTTGTGCACTCATCCGGCTGAGGTGCCCCCCCTCCCTTCCCCCTGAGGTGCCTGTTGTATTTCTATCTGATGCCCCTGCATCGTTCTCTCTGTTTTGATCTGGTATTGAGTGTTGGCCTCGCCCATGCATTTTGGGCCCAGTGGTCCACGGACTATAAATGGTGCAATACCTGGACTTGTATTATTGGTGTATATATTTGTTTATAGTGTATATATATTTTATAGTACTGTATTTTAATAGATTACAATGGTTACAATCATTTCCTTTGGTCTTTGCATTCTTCAGGCGGTTTGGGGGGTGTAACTATAATGTATAGATATGTATTAGTGTGTGTGTTGTAGTGGGTGAGGGTGGGGGTGGGGGTGTTGCATGTGTGTGTCCCTGTATTTTGCCTCCCCCTCCCCTGTGTCGTAGGTGTAGTACTCACCGTGGTCTTCGCCGCCGGCGTTCGTGCTCCTGGTACAGGAGCAGGAAGACTATCGCAGGTAGAATTTGGAGTTCTGGGTCCATGGTGTCCTCGTTCCTCGTGCAGTGTGTAGAGGTGAGCGTTTTCCCTTCAAAATTCCTGTTTCCGCCGTGTTTTTATCCGTGGTGAATCCACCCTGGAAAAGGTGGCGGATTGGCCTGTCATAATAGTGTGGGCGGTACATTGTCTTCCGCCTGTCTGTTGGCGGTGACCGCCAAGCTGTTTGTTTGTACCACTGTGGCGGTCGGAGTGTTAAAGTGGCTGTCTTTGTTGGCGGTTTCCGCCACGGTCGTAATTGCTAATTTTTTACTGCCAACCTGTTGGCGGTCTTACCGCTGCTTTAACACCGTCCGCCAGGGTTGTAATGAGGGCTAAAGAGTCCTTTTTTAACACTGTTGGATCTATATATGTAGAACTATCAAACATTGCCATCTGTAGTGATCTTTGGTGATGTGTATACTTTGCTGTGCACGTCTTTGTGTGTTACAGAGTGTGGGGGTCGTTCTTAAGTGATACCATGACACTGGCATTCCAGATTGCTTTTCAAGTGTTTCGATCTGATATCTCTATATTCTGCAAAATTACAGTGGTACATGCCATTGAAATGTGAATGAAGATTGAAATGTAGCCTATTCTGTGTGATACATCAGCCTCCTTCATGATTATTTCGTATGTGACCTTTGTGGTCATTCCCGTCTATATTGTGGGGACCCTAAATAGAATGAATTCCACAGTAATGGCTAGAGGCCATTAATTAATTTACAACAGAAATCCCAGTAGCAGATGTTGCTTAATCCTACGTGACCTAAAGGAGCTGAAGAAGTGCACCTCAACCGACTTCACAGACCTGAAGGTCAAGTGCCCAAGTGCACCTCTGGGTCCTAGGGTCTCCCTATCACTTAGGGAGCCACAAGAATTACATCTTGTCCCTTGTTATCTTCAGTTTCTACATAGAGCTCTACTCACCGATAGTGGCATCAAAATTTCCCAATACGTCGACACACAACTCTTAGTGAAAATATCCTTTACTCCAGATATTCAATGATTTCAACACCGCTTGTACCTCATCAAATCTTAATGTTTAACTACCTGAAATTCAACGCCGCCAATTCATAACTCCTGTTATTTTTCAACAACAGAAAGAAACTACTAGTACAAACCTGTTTCAAAAACATGAACATGAACCCAAACCGTCATCCTCAAGGAACTCATTGCGGAGAAAACATAGATGGCCTGTTACTAGATATTTCTTCTAAAGAAAGTGAAACCTTTCCACCCAGAATGTCATTTCAGAACTGCTATTTAGACCCTTTAAATCTGAATGGTGGTTATGCTCTGGTCCATGACCTCCCAAACTCTCCCTTAAGGACATCTTATATGCTGCAAAATAACTCATCAAAGACCTGGAAGAATATGACCACATAATGTGACCCTGGTGGAGAATCGCCAGCTCTCCTTGCTGGCAAACACCATCTTCAAAACCAGATGAGATGCATCATCTACAAAGCCATTGTGGATGGCAACGCTACATGTCAGGCTGACAAACTGATCAGATCCAGTGGCTCGTGGCACAGTCATAGCCGGGACACAATTGGAATGGAGATGAAAAAGTGGAAAAAGAAGGCAACAATGACCTCTGCACCGAGGAAGTGGAAAGGCATCCCTATATCTACTGAGACAGCATACCCCTTATCCAAATTAGGAAAGCGCTAAATAACGACTCATTAAAAAAATTTACCTCATAATGCAGTAACAGTCCATTTCTACTCTCAGAATCCAATTACCACTCTAGTTACTCGCTGACTTTACCTTTGACCTTCTTTAGCACTCCACTGCCTTTCAGGTAGATCTGGCTTCCCCCATCTTTTGTGAAGAGAAGTCAGTGCCAATATTACTCTCTAAAATGTGTACATCTGTGGCAGGTGCTGGACAACTCATGTTGCTGTGATGCAGTAATTTCTCTGGTGAGGTAGCCCCCCTTCCTTTGTCAAATGCGTGGTTCATGACTCTGAACATAAAATACATCTAAAAGCAACACATTTGCTCCACACCTGCTTTACAAATACAGGGTCATCAGTGTTGGAACCATACACATTAACCAATGTGAAGTGGTTACCATATATTATCACCTGAATCAAATTGTACTGCCCCTGAGGATCATTTATCTCATGAAGAAGTTTAAATGGGGTTCCACGCTTTATAAGAATGGCAGTGCCTGCTTCCTTAAGATGAGAATTTAGGGCCAGATGTATGAAAAGTGTTTGCACTCGCAAACGGTGCGAATCGCAAAAATCGTCCGTTTGCGAGTGCAAAAATAAGAAATCGCAAAAATAGCGATTTTTTGTGTTGCGACCTGGTTTTGCAAGTTGCATTTTGCAGTTCGGTATTTCCAGTATGAAATTGCGAGGCGCAAAATGCGATTTGCAAATTCCAAGTCGCAAATAGATGCATCAAAAAATCGCAATTTGCGAATTTTCACAGAATGGCATTTTGCACATGCAAAATACCACTAAGTGAAACCAGGTGGTAACCAGAAGCAACCTATGTAAAGAGGCCCAGAATGCCTCAGACTCTTTTCCACAATTGCTGCACTCTACGTCATGGCGAGGAGGATGAGGATCTTGGTAGGTTTGAGGAGAGGGAGCAGGAGACAGGAGCGCATTTTCAGAGTGCGCATTACACTATTTGACCTGACAGAGGAAGAAATATTTGAGAGGTATAGGTTGAACTCAGCCATGATACTTGATCTGATAGCTGAGCTACAACCCATACTGCAGCGCAGAACACTAAGGACTCGCAGCATACCCACCCATGTGCAGGTATTATGCTCCCTACACCTACTCGCGTCAGGGAGCTATCAAGGGGTCATAGCAGCGGCTGGGTGAGTTTCACAGAGTACCCTCTCCAGATTTTTCAATGCATTTATCAACGCCATGCTAAGCAAACTCCAACAGTACATCAGATTTCCCCACACCCCACAGGAAATACAGCAGACAAAAATAGAGTTTTACCAGATAGCACAGTTCCCCCACGTCCTAGGTGCCATAGATGGCACACATGTGGCATTCTGTCCACCATCAGCCACAGAGTATGTGTACCGAAACCGTAAATACCAACATTCCATGAATATTCAGGTGATGTGCAATGCCTCCCATATCATAACTGATCTCGTGGCCAGGTACCCAGGGAGCACACATGATTCGTACATCTTTCGCCACATCGGCATTCACACAAGACTGCTAGCTGGGGAGTTTGGTGAAGGATATCTACTAGGTAATGTCACTCTGTACACTTGTGCATAGATGGCGAACCCATGTCAGATGGCTCAGTTACTCATCACACCTTCTGTCCCTTCCAGGAGACAGTGCCTACGCAGTGCGCACCTACATGATGACGCCCTACCTCAATCCCTCAACACCAGCAGAATGGAGATACAATGCAGCACACAGGGCAACCCGCAACGAGGTGGAGCGCACATTTGGACTGCTGAAGAGTCGCTTCCGTTGCCTCCATAAAAGTGGAGGGGCACTACAGTACAGTCCAGAGACCACATGTAGAATAGTAGCTACTTTTGCAATCTTGCACAATATAGCTACAACCAGGGGCATACCTATAGAAATCAGTGACACTGAATCAGATGAGGATGACGTTTCTATACCACCTCTACAGCCAGCAGACAGGACCAGTGCAGCAGAGGGAAGGCAAAGGTGTGCCAACATCACACACAACCATTTCAGACGTGAGTATGAATGACAAAAATCCACTGACAACTGTACCTGTAGTGATATAAATTTATTACCTTACGTCAGGTAATGAATGAGTGATAAATAAAGTAAACAGGTGATGTTAGAAACGCAAATTAACAAATGAACAGAGTCACGCACTATTCCGTCATAGTGGCAACAGCAGTGTAATGGCGGCAAGAGTTACTTTCTCCTCCCATGCACACCACTCGGGTGCCCAGTTAAGTCACTGGCACCTTGATTGTCACCTTCAGTGGCAGTGCTGCGCCTGGCACTGAGCCGTCTGGTGTCTGCTGCTGGTACGCCAACACTACTGAGGCTTGAACTGTCCTCAGTGTCCCCCAAGGCTACCTCACTGGGAGTGGCAGATCTCTGTCCCATTACATGTTCAATCACATTTGTGATGTGCACAAGTCCCTGGACAACGTCCCTGCTGGTATGTGCAGCCTCCACTTGTCCTGCCACTGAGCGACGGGCGATTAGTGCTGTTGAGTTTGCCTTCCTGTTGGAGGACCTGCAGTAGCTGCCAAACATTGTCCGGAATCTGTGTTCCTGTCTGCGCCGGCTAACCCTTTCATGGTGCAGCTCCGGCAGAGGTCACGGACTGCACTAGTTAGGTCCCTGGTGTCCTCAGAAGCCTGCACCTGTCCCTCACGCAGCTGTGAAATGTAGCTATTTAGTGCGTCCAGTTGCCGATGCAGGCCCATCATTTGTCGGTTGTGCAGTCGCAGGTTCCGGTCCTAACTAAGTATGCGCTTGTTTTGCAGGTGCTGCTGCTGCAACATAGCAGCCGCAAGGCCCCTGAACAAGGACGGACCCTCACCTGCCTCATGAGGTTGCTGCTAGAACTCTGTTGCAATCCTGCGTGGTGCTGTTTGACCCCTGCCCTCCAGAATCTGGCTGCGCCTGTCTGGTGCAGACGGTGTGCCTGGCCCTTCCTGCTGCACATCTGAGTCGCCGCTGAACTCTGGCAGTGGTAGTGCCCTGGGCCTGTGGCGGACAGTGGAGATGTGGAGGGACCCACTGGTGTTGGTGTCCGAGGGCTGATGGGTGTCCGTCTTCCCTACACATGGACTGTGTGTGGCTGCTGGGCCTGGCCCACCTGCAACAACAATATGCAGAATGTCAGTTCTGTATGTTACATTATCTGTCAGAAAATGTCAATAAAGGTACAGGTACTGCTCTACACGGTGTTGTGTGTGTTGTGTTACCTTGGGTGTCACTATACTGCATTACATTGTTATGCTACTGTCTGTACTAGTTTGTGGACCGCAACTCCCATAATGCATTGTTTTGCTGCTTCTAAGATGTGGACTGGACTACTTCACACACTGCTTCACATTACATGCTAATTCCTAAGGGGCTTTTGTGCATACACATATCGGGTTCACAAACAACATTGCACTTACCTTGGTTGATTCTCTGTATACCGGAGGTGTCGATGTCTGTGACCCCTGTCACAGCTTCAGGGAGGAGTGTGGATTTCACCAGGTCCTCCAATGGCGTGGATGGTGCTTCGGTTGGTGGTCCGCCACCTGTACCCCTGGCCTCCGCAAGTCTCCTTGCCACCCTCTCCTTTGCACTGGAGCGCAGGTCGTACCACCTTTTTTTAATCTCCTCTATGGAGCGCTGTGCCACTCCAATGGCGCAGATTTTTGCTTGAATGTCCAGCCATAATCTTCTTTTTTCGCTCTCAGGAACCTGGAGTGAAGATTTCCCGAACAGGCGGTCATGACTCCTCACCACCTCTTCAGTCAGGACCTCAAGCTCCTGTTCACTCAATTTAAGCTTGCGCTTCCTTTCTGCCTTCTCCTGTGATGGTCCTGGGGTCTCCATCCTGGCTCAGGTGTTTCTGCTCCTGCTGAATGCTGCTCTGTGTGGCTGGGCTGCTCTCTCTCAGGATGCTGGTTTGGGTGTGGCACCTGAAACTGCCTGGGATGACTCATTTCCTGCTGATGATGACATCAGGCTCCTCCAGGTGTGCATTCTCGAACTTTCTCGTAATTTGCGATTTTTTACCGAATCGCTAAAAAATCACAAATTGGGGTAATGCAAATTGCGATTCGGAAAATGGACCTCGCAAACCACAAATAGCGATTTTTAAGAAATCGCTAATTCCGAATCGCAATTTTGTTACATGGCCAATTGCGACTCGGAAATAGCGATTTCTTAAAAATCGCTATTTGCGATTCGCAAGCTCATGTTTTCATACATCTGGCCCTTAGTAACTACTCTATTCTAAGGAGAATTCGGAAGCTGCAAAAGCAGTAAAATGGATTTCCTAGATGAGTGCCAATAATCAATCCTAAGTCGGTCTGATTAAGCTAGTACTTGTCTGATTTTTCAGGGGTAATTTAACCAGCTCACCTTAAATATTAAGAAATAGATAGATGAGGTTCCACCACATAATCTAGTCTAGAAAGTTAGGTACTGCAAATTGGTGGTTGTGATTCATGATATTTATCAAAGTATTTAGCTTGTCAAATGAGCCATAATGTATTTATTTAATGTGTAGATTTCACCTAAGGAATTCTACTTAAGAAAATCGTTTCTCACTGTTGAAAATGTTCCTCGACAGCAGGGTCGGCCCAGAGTTTTGCCTTCTGTTGTTCCACCTGTTTGTTGTTGACCATAGAACTCTGTGTACTTTAGCCCTGCCAACCAGTGGAAAAGTGCTTGTAGTAAAGGGCTTGTGCTGTCCCTTCCAAACTTGTTAAAAGTTGCATACACCTAATAGGCACATATTTTTTACTTATACATCCATAGTGCATGGTACTACATATAACCAGGGCCTCTAAATAAGATGCTACTAGGGCGCTTCAGCACTCATTGTGCCACCTACCAAAGTAGCACTGTAAAACATGTCTCAAGCCTACCATTGTAGCCTGGGTGTGCAATGTTTAAACTGACATGTCAACCTGCCAAAACAAATCTTTTGCCAGGCTAACACCTTCCTTATTAATATTTATGAATTACCTTTAAGGTAGATTCTAACTCCCCAAGGGTAGGTAGCATGGTTTTTAAAAATTAGGACATGTATAGTTTATATTTTACATGCCCTGGCTGTGAAAAACTGCATAGTTGTTTTTCACTGTGGCAAGGCTGTCTCTCTCATAGGTTAAACTCTGGTTTGCACTATTACCTTTAATATCTGCTAAAGTCAGTTTGGAAGTATCTAGAAATATACTTTAATGACTGCATTAAAATTGTAAATTCAAATCTTAATGGTCAAGTTGGATTTTGTATTGCTATTTTGGAAATTACTCTTTTAGAATGTTATTGTTTCCCTGTCTAAAACTAAAAGGCTTTCCTATCAGTGTCCAGCTGTCATGTGATGACTCCATGTGGTGAGATGAATATTGCTTCTAGAGCCCTGATAGTCAGGAGGGGAACTACTCCCTTGACAAGTTGGCATAGGGTCTGTGTCTAGTCCCTTCCTGTGCTTCAAAGGATGCCTAGCTTGCCATTGACAAATGAAGCTCACCCCTACATCTGCCTCCCCTTTGTCTCTCTTGTCAGGCTGGCACCAAACCCAGTGGGTGCAAAGGGACTGAGGACGACTGCTTTAGGGGTGGACAAAAGCTTGTCTTTCACGGACAAGCTGACTCTGGACATAAAAGTTAACCCCACAGACCTCTCCTCAGAACACTCATGAACCTCTGGAGAATCAGAAGAAGGACTGAATTCTTGTCTGAAGAACCTGAAGGAAGTCTGGATGTGGTTGCCTTGAACCCAGGATGACAATGACTCAAATGGTTAGTTAGCTGACCTCCTGTTTAAGGTAGAAGGATACAACAAGCTTCCAGAGGACCACCTACCTACCTGCACCAGCTAGCTGGCCAGTTCCAACTGAACCTGCACTGGACCTTGCTGGTGACCTCTGTTTGAGTGAGGCCTAACCCGCAAGTGATGCCCGCCATGTATTGGACCCCTGGCTGGTGAGTACTCCTCCTGTCTACACTGCAAAAGAGAGGGCTTTATCAGGACTGATGCTAAGCAGCAACCCTTCAACAGCTAGGGCACAGACTTCAGATTTTGCTTGCTCACAGCTTTCCCATCCTTATTGATAACTGCACATTGCCCCGCTCTTCAGCAACCCATCATCGTCAAGCTCCATCTTTGATAAAGCTTGTAGCTTGCCCTGGTGACAACTCATTAGCATTCAACTTTTCTCCATAAAAATGTCTAAGCCTGTAGGTGAACTTACCACTCGGGCAAACCTGGCCCCTGAATCTGACTGGAGATCCATTGCATTCAAGGTTGACTTTAAAATTTGACCCATTGTTAGAAATGGGGTCTTTGGTTGGCAGTCTGGTTACCCCCGTCCAAGCAAGGACCCTCAGTCTAGTCTGGGTAAGTCACACACAATCCAAATTATCATGTGCCCACCCTCTGGTAGCTTGGCACTGAGCAGTCAGGCTTAACTTAGAAGGCAATGTGTAAAGTATTTGTGCAATAAACCTTACAATAACACACTATTACACCAAAAAAATACACCACACAGTGTTTAGAAAAATATATAATATTTATCTGGATAAATGCAGGTCAAAATTATTAAAGATGAAATAAGCTAAATTAGAGTCAAAATATTACTATAAAAGCAATAAAAAGTGTCTTAAGCTCTCCTAGGAACAACAAGTGTCTCTTGCAGGGCAATGTACCTGGTTGGCGTTGAAAAATTCTCGCAAGGGACCGCAGAGGAGGAGGTGCGTGGAAAACGATGAGTGTGCATCGGTTTCGCCACTTCGCACACGGACTTGCATCATTATTTTCGACGTGGGGAAGATGTTACGTTGATTTCCGGTACGCGGACTTGGATCCTCTTCGGGTTGCGGGGTTTTCAGATGATCCAGGGACATGGGTGGAATCCTGGGCTTGCGGAGCGAAGTCACAGGGGCTGCTTCAATTTCGGTAGGTGATGCGTGGAATTTTCTCCTGAATGGCAGGCGCTGCTTCGATTCCTCTCAGGAAGTCGGGCGTCATCATTCTGAGTCGGATTGCGTCGATCCAGTAGGGCCGTGCGTAGAAGTTCTCGTCGTGTCGCTGGCGCTGCATCGATCTTCTGTCACTAAGGGGGTAATTCTGACCTCGGCGGTAAAAGGCTCTTACCGCCGGTCAGAAGTCTGCCATTCTACCGCCTTGGCCGCGGTAAACCGCCACTGGCATTCTGACCCACAACTGCCAAACCGCCAAAAACCCGACATCCACTGAAGGCCGCCTCATCAGCGGTCAGCAATAAACTGGAGATGGCCAAACCTCCACCGTCACGCCAACACAAACACGCCCATGCCATTACGACCCACGAATCCACGCGGCGGTCTTTCAACCGCGGTATTCCATTGGCGGTACACACCGCCGCGCTCAAAATACACACACCTTTACAAAACACAGCCACATTGGACAATTCCAAATACACACACCTGATACACATACATACACCACTCCCACACATCCAATCAACTATAAAACACACACCCACATCACCCACAAACCCCCACTACTAGAATTTCGGAGAGAAGGCGAGAGAGAGAGAGAGAGAGCACAGCTATCGACAAACCCAACACACACAGGAACACAACATCATCACCCACACTACATCCACGCACAAAACACCACACACCACCACACACACCACACTCATCACCACAAACACCACCCCACACCACCCCATAGCACCCCAAAGACACCCCAGGTTCTCGGACCAAGAACTCAGGGTCATGGTGGAGGAAATAATAAGGGTAGAGCCCCAGCTATTTGGCACACAGGTGCAGCACACCACAATAGCTAGGAAGGCGGAGCTATGGCAAAGGATCATCGACAGGGTCAACGCTGTGGGACAGCATCCCAGAAACCAGGAAGACATCCGAAAGCGCTGGAACGACCTACGGGGGAAGGTGCGGTCGATGGTGTCAAGACACAACATCGCTGTGCAGAAGACTGGCGGCGGACCCCCACCCACATTACCCGAATTCACAGCATGGGAGCAAGAGGTCTTGAACATCCTGCATCCTGAGGGCCTCGCTGGAGTAGGCGGAGGAATGGACTCTGGTAAGTCTAATCTCAACTACTTCACCCCCCCCCACCCACCAGCATGCCAACCCACACCCCGCCCTCACCCCCAACCCCCCAGCACACATCCTCCCTGCCAATGTCTCACCAGCACAACCCACCCAACACAACCCCAATCCCTGAATGCCACCACAAACCATGGACACCCATCACCTAAGCATGACCACTGCACATACCCATCCCCCCTCACAAACCACCCTCACAACTCCTCCCACAAGGGAATGCCAGCACTGGGGGACAAGGGCACCCACAAATCGCACGCCATGGCACACACAGAAGCAATAACCATACTCTTTTACCCCTGCAGGGCCCGAACGCCAACACACCGGCCAGGAGTGTCCAGATTTGTCTATCCCGCCCCCAGAACAGGCCCCCAGTGATGACAGCAGCGCTGTCGACCTAGAACCTGATGACCAGCCCGGACCATCGGGGACCTCTGGACAGTCGGTTCCCCACACACAGACACTGGACACAGCAGACCCAACCCCCTCTGGGAATACCAGCACAGCTCCCACCCAGCGGACCCATGCCTCTGTCTCACGGACGCGTCAATCAGCGGTGTGTCCGCCACTACAGGGCACCCAGGCTGACCCACCACCCCAACAACAACAGGGACCTGGGGGCAGTGGTAGAGGGCACACCGTCCAGGGGACAGAGGCCCGGGGAAACAGGGCAACTGGGAGGGCTGCTGTGCGAGAGGGTTTGACCGGCCCAGGGAACCCACTCTCCAAGAGGCCCTCACCACCATCATGGGAGCATACCACCACTCCCAGGAGACGATGGCGACGGTACTGGCCAGGTTCTAGGAGATCCAGGCACAGCAGGAGGAACGGTACATGGGGTTCAGAGACGAACTCAGGACCATCGGTACCACAATGGGGACCATCGTCCTGGCCCTCAACCAGATAGTCACCACATTGCGGGACCATGTGGCACCCCAAAGGGCCCCTGTCACCAGCCCGGACGACGAACAGCCTACCACCTCCGCCGGCGCTAGTGGACAGGAGGCCCCCACACCACGACAGGCCACCAGAACCCCACCTCCTGCTGAAGATCAACCACCCCGCAAGCGGAACCTGAGATCACACAAGAAGACAGAGTAGGATGCCCAGACCCCCGCCAGCATAAGATACCCCCTGATGTCATCCCACTGTCCCACATTGTCACCCTGTCCAACCTTGAACTGCCCCTGCTCCATCCTTCCACAGGCATATGTGCAATGCACCTGTGCTACTGAGAACTGGACTCTGCCATGGACATTACTCCACCCCCACCCATCACCGTTTTACTATCATGGACCTATACGCAGCACTTTAAATAAATCACCAATTGCACTTCAAATGTCAGGAGTCTGCTTGTATTCTTTGCAAATGTATTACACATAACGGTGCAATAATGTTCATTTACATTGTGATGACAACATACCAGTGTCAATAAGCATTAGTCCATGGGCAAACAAAGCAGAGGTCACGCTGTGGGTCATACAGCTCTGAAAAGGGAAGGGAAAGTCAAAAATCAGTTAAAAGGAACTGGGGGGAAACACAGAAAGTAGAGATGCAGGAGGCCAGAAGTAAATGTAAAATGGCGTGGGTGATTCTTACCTGTGTGCTACTGAAAATACTGTTGTATAACTGTGTCCCTGTTGTCCGTGTCGTCCCCGTCGTCTTCCTCCTTATCACTCTCCACAGGCTCCACAGCTGCTACAACACCACCATCTGGACCATCCTCCTGCAGGAAAGGCACCTGGCGTCTCAAAGCCAGGTTATGAAGCATACAGCAGGCCACGATGATCTGGCACACCTTCTTTGGTGAGTACATTAGGGATCCACCAGTCATATGGAGGCACCTAAACCTGGCCTTCAGGACCCCGAAGGTCCGTTCTATAATCCTCCTAGTTCGGCCATGTGCCTCATTGTACCGTTCCTCTGCCCTGGTCCGGGGATTCCTCACTGGGGTCAATAGCCAAGGCAGGTTGGGGTAACCAGAGTCACCTATTAGCCACACACGGTGTCTCTGTAGCTGTTCCATCACATAAGGGATGCTGCTATTTCGCATGACATACTCGTCATGCACTGACCCCGGGAACTTTGCATTTAGATGGGAGATGTACTGGTCAGCCAAACAGACCACCTGGACATTCATCGAATGGTAATTTTTTCTATTTCTGCACACCTGCTCATCGCCTTTTGGGGGTACTAAAGCCACATGGGTCCCATCAATGGCACCAATGATGTTGGGGATATGTCCAAGGGCATAGAAATCACCCTTCACAGTGGCCAAATCACCCTCCTCAGGGAAAACAATGTATCTCCGCATGTATTTCATCAGGGCAGACAACACTCTCGACAAAACCTTAGAAAACATAGGCTGAGACATCCCTGATGACATGGCCACTGTTGTCTGAAAAGACCCACTTGCCAAAAAATGGAGTACTGACAGAACCTGCACCAGAGGGGGAATCCCTGTGGGTTGGCGGATGGGGGACATCAGGTCTGGCTCCAGCTGGGCACACAGTTCATGTATAGTGGCTCGGTCAAGTCGGTATCGAAGTATAATATGTCGTTCTTCCATTGTCGACAGGTCCACCAGCGGTCGGTACACGGGAGGATTCATCCTTCTCCTCGCAAGTCCCAGCGGACGGTGCCTAGGAAGGACAACATGGAGCACAGAGTCAAGCAACCCACAGGTTCGTTCACACAGCTTGCACAGTACACGAATCGCTATGCATTGAAAGGCTTGTATGAGTGGCAATGCAAGGCCTAGGCCTGTGTGACGCAGTAGAAATGAAGATATGGGTGCCCTTGAAATGGCAGCTGCCTGACCTGTGAAGTGTGACAGTGGGATGTGAGGTCACTGCGCTGGCGTGGCACACCGTGGCGGTAGGCGGTCGAAGACCGCGGCGCAAAGCAGCATTGGTTAACATTGAAGCCTATGGGTCTCAGGAGCCAATGACGATGTGCGCCGGCGGTCGCGGTACGCACCGCCGCGGTACGCACTGCCGTGGGCGTGACCGCCATTTTCTATCTGATTAATCACTCGAGACCTGATCATCCACAGGAGAGGACCTATACTGCAAGTGCTGCTGTGACCTCGGTCTGGAAGAGACAATGGCTGCTGCGACTGGGGAAAGGGCCCCTGCCTTCACTTCAGAAGAGTTGGAGAATCTTGTGGATGGGGTCCTGCCCCAGTATGCGCTACTCTACGGTCCTCTAGACCAACAGGTAAGTCCACTGGGTGCACGTTGAATGGGCTATGCCTGGGTTGTGTATGGTGGATGTAAGATGGTGGGGTGGGGAGCGAATGAGGAGTGCAAGGCACGACAGATGAGACCATGTGCCACATGGCAGGGTTGGGGAGGGGGGGCAATCAAATCTAACATGCAGAAAATGTTGACATTTTCTTTCCCACCCTGTACATGTCAAATAGGTCAGCGCCCATCAGAAAGTCGACATTTGGCGTGCCATCGCCAAGGAAGTCCGGGACCTGGGGGTCCACAACAGACGGGGCACCCACTGCCGAAAGAGGTGGGAGGACATCCGCCGCGGGACAAGGAAGACCGCCGAGTCACTGCTGGGGATGGCCTCCCAACGTAGGAGGGGTGCCAGTCGTACCTTGACCCCCCTGATGTCCAGGATCCTGGCGGTGGCCTACCCCGATTTGGATGGGCGCGTGAGGACATCACAGCAGACACAAGGGGGTGAGTACCAGCACATTCTGCTATCTTTACACGCAGTGGAGGCGTCTGGGTGGGGGAGGAGGGCTGTGGGTGACATTAGGCCAGGGCGCTTTCTGTAGTGTAGTCCCCTCCTTTAGGCATGGCCCTGTGCCCCCGCCCCCCACCTCTGTAGGGTGCCAAGTACAGCAATCCATGGTCCAGCATCACCCATGTGCGCATTTGTTGTCCATAGACCTGTTGGCCTAGTCACAAGTACTGAGTAGTGTACCCCGATTGTGCGGCGTAGTGCATGAGGCTCCTGTGACTGTCTTCTCCGCCAACGGTGTTGGCAATGCATGCACTCAACCTGTTTTTATTTCTCCCCCCACCCTTTTTCTTTATCTTCTTGTGCATGTGTGCATTAGCATCATCAGGCGGAGGAGAATTGGCATCGGAGCACGAGGGAGCTGCAAGTCACAAGGCCCCGGTGGGCCATGGTACAGACACCGAGGTCACCAGTGATACGGAAGGGAGCTCCCTAGCGGTGGCGGCAACATCCGGGCCCCCCGCCTCTACAGGTACAGCCGCCACCCAGCGCACCAGCTCCGCCCTCCCAGCAGCCCCTCATCCTTCGCTCCGTGCCCGCTCGCCCAAGAAGGCGGGCATCTCCTTCGCCCCAGGCACCTCAGGCCCTGCCCCTGTTACCCCTGCTGCCCTCAGTGAGGAGGTCATTGACCTCCTACAGACCATCATTGTTGGGCAGTCTTTCATTCGGGTCAAGCTGCCCATCAACGATCGTTCACTGCTCTGGCCTCAGCACTGACAGCAGCCATTGTCCCTGTTTCCAGCCTCCCTCTTCTGACTGCCTCCACCCTGTCTCTGTCTCCTGTTCCTCAGCCTATCCCATCCACACCATCAGACCAGCCTGCACACACCTCAACACCCAAGGGCAGCTCATCCAGACATAAGCACCACAGATCACACAAGCATTCACCCAAGCAACACCCAGATGCAGACATGCCAACAGTCACTACCACCCCTGTGTCCCCTCCTCCTCGTCTCCCTCCTCCCTCCCTGTGATGTCTCCACTCACACCTGCATGCACACCACCATCAGCCAGTACTTCCATCACCAGCACACCCTCCAGTACATTCCGCACACGTGCAGTCACCACCCCCACTGCCATTTACACGTCCCCTGTGTCCTCTCCCACTGTGTCTGTCACCCCCTCTTCCAAGACACACAAACGCAGGCAGCCACCCACCCAACAGCCATCCACCTCACGCCAGCCTCCGTCACAAGCACCTGCACCCAAAGACAGCACACCTGACTCTCCTACAACCACATCCTCTTCCTCCACTCCCATACCCACTACACCTACCCTTTACATTGGTCCTAAAAAACTTTACCTCTCCAAACTTAACCTCTTTGCCCCACCTGACCCACCCCCTCCATCTGCAAAGAGTCCCAAGAGCACCTCAGCCACCACCAGCCCTGCTTCAAGTGTCAGCATTGTGCACGGGTTTTGGAGTCCACCCTTTCCCAGCACTGATATATCGTCCAGCAGCAAGGGGACAGCCATCCCCCCCCCTGGAAAGAGGACCCGTAAAATCAAGGGCCGCCGCGAGAAGACTGACACGGCTGCCCCCAAGGAGCAAAGTCCTGGGCCGTCACCTGCCACAACATCCAGGGGAGGCAAGGGCCAGAGAGCCTCATCGAAGGAGGGCAAGGGCAGCAGGGCGGAGAAGACAGCCAGCAGGGGCGCAGACCAGGAGGGACCCACAAGCCCCATCCTGGGTGTGAGGGAGGACACCCACGGGCCCAGGACTCCCTTGATTGACTGGACAAGGACCGCTGAAGAGGGCCCCGCCGGGGAGCAAGGCACCGCTGAATAGGGCCCCGCCGGGCAGCAAGGCACCGCTGAAGAGGGCCCCGCCGGGCAGCAAGGCACCGCTGAAGAGGGCCCCGCCGGGCAGAAAGGCACCGCTGAAGAGGGCCCCGCCGTGCAGCAAGGCACCGCTGAAGAGGGCCCCGCCGGGCAGCAAGGCACCGCTGAAGAGGGCCCCGCCAGGCAGAAAGGCACCGCTGAAGAGGGCCCCGCCGGGCAGAAAGGCACCGCTCCGCTGGGCCCCGCCGTCTCAAGCACCGCTCTGCTGGGCCCTTCCTGTCAAGCACCGCTCCGCTGGGCCTCGCAGTCTCAAGCACCGCTCCGCTGGGCCCTTCCTGTCAAGCACCGCTCCGCTGGGCCTCGCAGTCTCAAGCACAGCTCCGCTGGGCCCTTCCGGTCAAGCACCGCTCCGCTGGGCCTCGCTGTCTCAAGCACCGCTCTGCTGGGCTCCGCCGTCTCAAGCACCGCTCCGCTGGGCCCTTCCTGTCAAGCACCGCTCCGCTGGGCCTCGCAGTCTCAAGCACTGCTCCGCTGGGCCCCGCCGTCTCAAGCACCGCTCCGTTGGGCCCTTCCTGTCAAGCACCGCTCCGCTGGGCCTCGCAGTCTCAAGCACCGCTCCGCTGGGCCCCGCCGTCTCAAGCACCGCTCCGCTGGGCCCTTCCTGTCAAGCACCGCTCCGCTGGGCCTCGCAGTCTCAAGCACCGCTCCGCTGGGCCCCGCCGTCTCAAGCACCGCTCCGCTGGGCCCTTCCTGTCAAGCACCGCTCCGCTGGGCCTCGCAGTCTCAAGCACCGCTCCGCTGGGCCCCGCCGTCTCAAGCACCGCTCCGCTGGGCCCTTCCTGTCAAGCACCGCTCCGCTGGGCCTCGCAGTCTCAAGCACCGCTCCGCTGGGCCCCGCCGTCTCAAGCACCGCTCCGCTGGGCCCTTCCTGTCATGCACCGCTCCGCTGGGCCTCGTAGTCTCAAGCACCGCTCCGCTGGGCCCTTCCTGTCAAGCACCGCTCCGCTGGGCCCCGCCGTCTCAAGCACCGCTCCGCTGGGCCCTTCCTGTCAAGCACCGCTCCGCTGGGCCTCGCAGTCTCAAGCACCGCTCCGCTGGGCCCCGCCGTCTCAAGCACCGCTCCGCTGGGCCCTTCCTGTCAAGCACCGCTCCGCTGGGCCTCGCAGTCTCAAGCACCGCTCCGCTGTGCCCCGCCGTCTCAAGCACCGCTCCGCTGGGCCCTTCCTGTCAAGCACCGCTCCGCTGGGCCTCGCAGTCTCAAGCACCGCTCCGCTGGGCCCCGCCGTCTCAAGCACCGCTCCGCTGGGCCTCGCAGTCTCAAGCACTGCTCCGCTGGGCCCCGCCGTCTCAAGCACCGCTCCGCTGGGCCCTTCCTGTCAAGCACCGCTCCGCTGGGCCTCGCAGTCTCAAGCACCGCTCCGCTGGGCCTCGCAGTCTCAAGCACTGCTCCGCTGGGCCCCGCCGTCTCAAGCACCGCTCCGCTGGGCCCTTCCTGTCAAGCACCGCTCCGCTGGGCCTCGCAGTCTCAAGCATCGCTCCGCTGGGCCCCGCCGTCTCAAGCACCGCTCCGCTGGGCCCTTCCTGTCAAGCACCGCTCCGCTGGGCCTCGCAGTCTCAAGCACCGCTCCGCTGGGCCCCGCCGTCTCAAGCACCGCTCCGCTGGGCCCTTCCTGTCAAGCACCGCTCCGCTGGGCCTCGCAGTCTCAAGCACCGCTCCGCTGGGCCCCGCCGTCTCAAGCACCGCTCCGCTGGGCCCTTCCTGTCATGCACCGCTCCGCTGGGCCTCGTAGTCTCAAGCACCGCTCCGCTGGGCCCTTCCTGTCAAGCACCGCTCCGCTGGGCCCCGCCGTCTCAAGCACCGCTCCGCTGGGCCCTTCCTGTCAAGCACCGCTCCGCTGGGCCTCGCAGTCTCAAGCACCGCTCCGCTGGGCCCCGCCGTCTCAAGCACCGCTCCGCTGGGCCCTTCCTGTCAAGCACCGCTCCGCTGGGCCTCGCAGTCTCAAGCACCGCTCCGCTGTGTCCCGCCGTCTCAAGCACCGCTCCGCTGGGCCCTTCCTGTCAAGCACCGCTCCACTGGGCCTCGCAGTCTCAAGCACCGCTCCGCTGGGCCCCGCCGTCTCAAGCACCGCTCCGCTGGGCCTCGCAGTCTCAAGCACTGCTCCGCTGGGCCCCGCCGTTTCAAGCACCGCTCCGCTGGGCCCTTCCTGTCAAGCACCGCTCCGCTGGGCCCTTCCGGTCAAGCACCGCTCTGCTGGGCCTTGCCGTCTGAAGCACCGCTCCGCTGGGCCTTGCCGTCTGAAGCACCGCTCCGCTGGGCCCCGCCGTCTCAAGCACCGCTCCGCTGGGCCTCGCCGTCTCAAGCACCGCTCCGCTGGGCCTCGCCGTCTCAAGCACCGCTCCGCTGGGCCCTTCCTGTCAAGCACCGCTGGCCCATTGACAGTGCCGGTTCTGTGTCGAGCTATTGTTCACGCTGCACTCGGGCACCCTGCCTCCTCCATTACCTGTGGAGTCTGTCATCCACCTGATGGCCTGTGTCTCTGCACTCCCCAGGATGGCAGAGTGGGCAGACCACCCACTGTAGAGACTTGTGAGACTGTGGCTTTGCACTCCCCAGGATGGCACAGTGGGCAGACCACCCACTGTAGAGACTTGTGAGACTGTGGCTTTGCAGTCCCCAGGATGGCAGAGTGGGCAGACCACCCACTGTAGAGACTTGTGAGACTGTGGCTTTGCACTCCCCAGGATGGCACAGTGGGCAGACCACCCACTGTAGAGACTTGTGAGACTGTGGCTTTGCACTCCCCAGGATGGCACAGTGGGCAGACCACCCACTGTAGAGACTTGTGAGACTGTGGCTTTGCACTCCCCAGGATGGCACAGTGGGCATGGTGGACCCTTCGTGGATCTGGCGTCGTGGACTCATGTGGCTGAGGTGCCCCCCCTTTCCTTCCCCCTGAGGTGCCTGTAATTTTGTCATCTGATGCCCCAGCAGTGTTCTCTCCAACGGACTCAGGTCTCCTGTGTGGGCTTTGCCCATGTGTTGATACACTTTGGCCCACGGACAGTGGAAATTTAAGTGACTGTGCAGGACTTATTGCCTATGTTTATCGGTTTCGCAAGGTTCTCACTTGATTTTTTGGAATTCATATTGCTATTTTACCATGACTTCAATGACCCTCTTTTATACATAAATTTTGATTCTCACTTTAATTATGTGTTTGGATTATTCCGGGGGGTTTGGGTGGTGTCACTGTGACTTGGTGCTCTGCATTGGTGTGTAGATAGTTGGGGGGGGGGTCGCATATGTGTGTGCACGTAAGCTTTCCTCCTCCCCCCTCCCCTGTGTCGTAGGTGCAGTACTCACCGTTGTCGTCTGCGCCGGCGTTCGTACTCGTGGTAGATGAGCAGGTAGACAATAGCTGGTAGGATGTTTAATTCGGGTTCCATGCTGTTCTCCGTCCTCGTGGAGTGTGTATAGGTGAGCGTTTTCCCGTTCGTAGTCTGTTTCCGCCGTGTTTTTATCGGCGGGGCTCCCGCCCCGGAAAAGGTGGCGGATTGGTGAGTTGTGATAGTGTGGGCGGTACATTGTCTGCCGCCTGTCTGTTGGCGGTGACCGCCGCGCTGTTTGTTTGTGCCGCCGTGGCGGTCGGAGTGTTAAAGCGGCGGCCTGTGTTGGCGGTTCCCGCCAGGGTCAGAATTCCATTTTTTGGACCGCCAGCCTGTTGGCGGGTTGGCCGCCGCTTTAACACTGACCGCCAGGGTCAGAATGACCGCCTAAGTCTGGGCTGCATCAATCCTGTCTCGCCGTGCGGTGAATTTTTCACCGCGAGCAGGCTGCACGTCGTTCTTGGCATGTGGTGCATTGAATTTTCACCGCACTGGGATTTCAGCTGCAGGAGAGAAGTCTTTTTGGTCCTGAGTCTTCAGGGAACAGGAAGCAAGCTCTATCCAAGCCCTTGGAGAGCACTTTTGCAGCACAGCAAGAGAGCAGCAAGACAGCAGGGCAACAGCAAGGCAGCAGTCCTCTTCAGAAAGCAGTAAGGTGAGTCCTTTGGGCAGCCAGGCAGTTCTTCTTGTCAGGGTGCAGGTTCTGGTTTAGGTATCTTCTCCAGGAAGTGTCTGAAGTGGTAGGGCAGAGGCCCTGTTTTTATACCCAAATGTTTCTTTAAAGTGGGGGAGACTTCAAAGAGTGGCTTAGAAGTGCACCAGGTCCCCTTTCAGTTCAATCCTGTCTGCCAGGGTCTCAGTAGGGGGTGTGACCGTCCTTTGTGTGAGAGCAGGCGCTCCACCCTCCCAGCCCAGGAAGACCCATTGAAAATGCAGATGTATGTAAGTGAGGCTGAGTATCCTGTGTTTGGGGTGTGTCTGAGTGAATGCACAAGGAGCTGTCAACTAAACCCATCCAGACGTGGATTGTAAGGCACAGAAAGATTTAAGTGCAGAGAAATGCTCACTTTCTAAAAGTGGCATTTCTGAAATAGTAATATTAAATCCAAATTCACCAGTCAGCAGGATTTTGTATTATCATTCTGGCCATACTAAATATGACCTTCCTACTCCTTTCAGATCAGCAGCTACCACTCAAACAATGTATGAGGGCTGCCCCAATGTTAGCCTCTGAAGGGAGCACGCCTCACAGTAGTGTAAAAATGAATTTAGGAGTTTTACACTATCAGGACATGTAAACTACACAGGTACATGTCCTGCCTTTTACCTACACAGCGCCCTGTCCTAGGGGTTACCTAGGGCACACCTTAGGGGTGACTTATATGTAGAAAAAGGGGAGTTTAAGCTTGGCAAGTACTTTTAAATGCCAAGTCGAATTGGCAGTGAAACTGCACACACAGGCCTTGCAATGGCAGGCCTGAGAGAAGGTTAAGGGGCTACTGAAGTGGGTGGCACAATCAGTGCTGCAGGCCCACTAGTAGCTTTTAATCTACAGGCCCTGGGCACATATAGTGCACTCTACTAGGGACTTATAACTACATTAAATAGCCCAATTGGGTGTGATCCAATGTTACCATGTTTAAAGGGAGAGAGCATAGGCACTTTAGCACTGGTTAGCAGTGGTAAAGTGTGCAGAATCTAAAAACCAGCAAAAACAGTATCTCAAAAGTGGAGGGAGGCAGGGAAAAGGTTAGGGGTGACCACACTAAGGCTGTCAGGTCTAACACCCAGTCTAGTGCAACCAGATAACCGCGGTTGGTGCTTTGTGCTTTTTGGTGCTATTTTTTATTCAAATTTCAAAATCTTATATTACTTGGTCTACTAATTGGATGTTTGTCATTTTTTGTCATTTTTTAAAATCAATATATTTTTCTGATTTTTCTTGTGTTTTCACTTGATTACTGTTTGAGTACTGCATAAATACTTGACATATTGCATCTAATTTAAGCCCAACTGTTTTGTGCCAAGTTACCAGAAGGCTGAACACATACATTTCAACCTTGCTTGAGGGGATTACCCCATGGGTGGACCAGAGAGTCAGCCAACCAACACCTTGACTCAGTGGATGTTTGATGTGAAAGGATTCAACGGAAGACCACAATTGCAATCATTCCAGTACAGATGTGAGGGTCATAGGCTCATATTTTGATTCAGTATGTACTAGCTGAGGTTTGTTCCTCACCATGGTCTTTCAGGTAATGCCAAAGAGAAAGAGTGAGCAGGTGGGTGATCCAATGCACCAAAGAGGAATAATTGCACACCCCAATCATTATTAGTAATGTTACTTCCACTCCCTCCTGTTACAAAAACTGTACTGCAAAAGGACCACTATAAATAATTGTTAGAAACCCATAGTTATGGGAGCTGTAGAGACTCCACGGGCAACCATCTCCTGCCAAATCCTGATATAATGTCGCTTGGGTTTTCTTCTGTGTTTTGAGCCCTGAGAGGACCCGGCTCCTGCCCTTCATAAAATCTGTTTCTCGAACAGATTGGCACTTTGTGAAGTCAAGTACTCATGGGGCCTTATTCTGATGAGTAATATTCAGGTGCTGGGTGTTGACTGTCTATCTCCCTCTCTGTGCCGCAGATGTATGGTACTGGTCCAGCACCGGGCACCGGGCACTTGTCACTCCCTTTCTGGATTACCACTGCCAGTATCCACCTCACATCACACCACCAGAGAAGATCACCTTACCCATCCTCCCACCTGGTCAGCACACAGTATCGTTCACGGTTCCTCTGAAGCCGCCATCTTTAGCATTTTCCAAATTTTGGAAGATGCTCATGACAGACAGTCTCTGCCTACTGAAATGATTTTTTAGGGCCCAGAGCCTGCTGGGGGTGGTCCAATCTGACGCCCATTTAGGGATTCTGTTATCGTGTCTATTGCAGTTGCAATGTACACGGGGGGGGGGGCGATACAAGCACAAGTAGCCTTGCTTGAAGGCAGCCACGTTTTTTCACTTTAATGCTCGGTTGGCTAAGATCCCCTCCCGCGGACTGACTGAAGATGGATGGTGGATGGTTGCTCATTTTCAGAGAAGGCAGTGATAGGTAAAAAATACATTTTCTGGTTAATCAAAGCACTCTGCGCTCCCTCAAAGAGCCTTGCTGTTATCTCCTCTTCACATTAGCGCTATGATGCCACCGTGCATACGGGCGCTTCATAAATAAATATGAAATCCACCAACTGTCTGCAATGGACTTTGTGTTGAATTGTGCAATGTGTGTTGTGGGCGTTCGGGCTTGACCGCTGCACGAACTCTTTGCTATAGATGGCCACTGTTCCATTATGGAGTTCTTAACGTCATGACGTCACTCCGATATCAGAGAAGTTTTGAGAACTGTCAGCCCCCAGGGCCGGGCTTGTATGAACCTTCATCCTGCTCATGGGAAATCCATACAGCTCTTAAGGCAGGCAGTCTTGATCTCAGATCAAATTCTTTTCAAGGAGGCCTTTGCTCCAAGCATCAGATTCCCACATCTGAAATCAGGTCACAATTTAAAGTGCAAAACACGTAAGCTGCCCTTCAGAAACATACCTGGCAGTGTTCCTGAATTATAAATGAGGTTCTCACAATGTATGTAAACGTTGACATGAAAGGGTATAACTCTAAGAGACATAGAATAGAAGGTTAGAACCTAGGGCACTTCTGAGATTGGGAAGGTGAACAGTTGTGAAACTGACTATAGGGACAGCTCTGGCCCCGTTCTTCCTTTGTGACCGGAGTGTCTGTGTGTGCCTGCAGACAAGCGCACCAGTGCGTGTGTTTTTCCTTTTGCGTATGTTTGTGTTCTTATTCCTGTGCATTTGTGTGCATGTAATTATAAATGTGACTCTTTATGTTTGTGCGCCTCCCCATGTGCCCGTGTTTAGAAAGTGTATATCACGGTTCTATTTATATGTGTTTTGGTGTGGTGATTTTGTGCCTGTGTTTGTTGTGCATGTATGTACATATGGATGTGCTTGTGTGGGGTGTGTGTACGTGCGAATATTAGTGATGCATTTTATGTCCAAGTATGCACCTGGCTTAAGGCCTTTGTATCTCTATTTTGTATATATCTCTTTGTGTTGGTTATTTCAATTTGCGTGAGGAAGTCATTGGGAGAATAGGAATGGTGAATATTAAAATAGCTAGCAAGTAGGTCAGACTTTGGGGAGTGTTTGTGCAGGGCAGAAACAAAAGGGAGGGAAAGGGCTATTGTGTCCCAGGTCCTGCACTTTTCAGGGGATCACACTCCTTGAAGAAGGATAATTCATAGATTTTGAAAGCAAACCTATGAACATTATTGATAATGCAGCAACTTACACAACTATGTCACTAGATGGCTGCAGCTGTTTTGTCCCTTTTACAGGAGGATATATGCGCAGGGGCGGCTCCTTCGCTATGGCGAAGGAGCATCTCCCCCCCAGCGGAGTCGGCAACAGAAAAATAAAACAATAGATGATTTATTTTTCTCCTGCTGGCTCAACCACCAGAGAGGGGCACGGCTGGGCCACAGGAGGTGGGAGGAGGAGAGAGTGCACCTATGTGCGCATGTGTGTTTGGCCGGCCATCTTAGGCCAGCCAAACACACATGCGCACTTAGGTTTCTCCAGTCTTGCTGTGTTAAACAGCCACGCTGGAGAAACTGCACAGATGCCAGGGTTGGGTCTGAGTGGCAGTTGGAGCCACTCAGACCAGTCCTGGTGCTGCTTTCATGCTAAGTTTAACCCAGCCACAAAAAAGGTCCTTTCCACTTGCCCCCCCCCTTGAATCCTAGATTTGACGTTTTCATTTCCTTCATTCAAACTGTTTCCAGTTAATGTTCATCTGGTTGGGACCTGGGAGAGTACTTTTCTGAAAGGGAGCTGATACATTCCTCTTCAGATCAGGAACCTTTCAAGTGATTAAACATTCATTTGTTCTTCTCTTAAAAATCATGTCCAATTCATAGAAGAACCAGTCGGCAACTGCCATTCACAGAACCTAAACATTCCGGAATACTGGGAAGAATAAGAATCTTAGATATGTAAGCATGCAAAGAACTAGACTGCTCACAAAGACAAAATAAAGCACATTAATACATAACGACCTTCCATTAATGTTTGGAATACCAGTCTTCCCCAACTCACAACACAAAAATTAAACTACACACATGCAATATAGAATGTTGAATGTTATTGAGTTTTATAATCCCTCAACCAGGATGGTAGTTTTTTTAAATTTATGTTTATGACTTGTGCGGGGCGTGGCCAAGATGGTGACCGGAGCAGTTGTGTAAATCACAGCTCCGTCGCCCAGCCCGCACAATAATCCTGCCATCGCGTTCCTTGCCCCCCCCTGGGGCAGGGTGGAGAGACTGTTCGAGGGGCCCCGCAGGACGGCATCAATAATCGGGACCGGGAATACCGCGGTTCTGTAGCAGCACGAAAAACGCCGCCGTGGTCCGTGTTTGCCGTGCTGCCCTCTAGCCCAGCTGAACGGAGCAGTGTTCTGGACGTGCCGGAGCCGATACCCGGACCCCGTCGTCGGCAGCGAGGTGAGGGCTCGACGCCGCGACCCCGTTGCGGGCGTTGGAGCTAACCGCTAGTCCGCGGGGGGTCGTCTGGCGCACACGGGCCGGCCGAGCCCTCTCGCGCACAGCCCTGCTTCACTGCACGGTGCGCCGGAGCGCGCCTAATCGGATGGTTTTACCTTTTTGCCCGCTGGCAATTACTGAGCTCCCGCGCTCCGTCCTGCAGTCCCGCCCCACAACTGGGACCTGTAAAACACAATATAGGCGATGCTGTTGGCCCGTGAGCCAGTCTGAATAAAGGATATAACTGCACACTTGAAAAAACGTAAGCCGCCATTTTGGGAGCTTCAGTCCTAGCTGGGATTGTGTTTTTGTAGCCCAGGAATACTACTTTTACCCAATGATACTACTTTAAACCCCACTGCTCCTCCATAGAACGTTAGGAAAGCCAATCTGAAGGAAACCAATATAGTTGGTGCAGCGGCGTTACGCCAGTGGCAATGCAAATCGTGCACGCAATTCTGGGTTGCAAGAAGTGCAGTTAAAAACAATAGCAGAGTCTCCTGCTGATATTTCCTGGGATGGTGCTTTATAATACGCACAAACACAGCCCGTACATGACTTGAAAGCGCCAAATATACGCCTCCTCAGCACCGCTATATCCGGCTGACACCGCTAACTGCAACTTCTTTAAACAGCCGGCTAACACTTCTAGCTGCTCCTACCCCAGTTAATCGTCAGACGCAGGATCTGCTCGACCGGCTTGTCACACCATTAGATTCGGTAGCTTTCACCGTAGCGTCTTTCAATGTAATACTAACTTACAGACACTGCTGCATCCTTCAAATGGTGAAACCAAAGACCACCGAGCACCTCCTACCAAAATGGACCACACTACAACACCTCCTCCGGAAAATCATCCCAATGCACAATCAACATTACAGAAGTTGGAACTAACCTTGCAATCACATACTTCACAATTTGAGAAAATCCTACAAGCTATTCTAGACACTAAGTCCACCTTGGAAGCCAAAATAGGCTCTGTAACAGAAGAACTCAATATCCTTCGCACTGACCAACACGCTCTAGCTGATAGAGTATCTGAACTTGAAAAAGACACGGCGCCCTTACCCAGCTCCATGAAAGACATGCAAATACAGATAACGCAGCTGTCAACAGAAGTTGATCTCTTAAAACGTAGAACAGAAGATGCAGAAGGGAGATCCCGCCGCAACAACCTACGCCTAGTGGGATTCCCTGAACGCGCAGAGGGCTTAAGTGCGGAACTGTTTATTGAACAATGGCTCATAGATACAATCCTTAAAAACAAAATCCCTAAGTTCTTCTTGGTTGAACGCGCACACAGAATTCCAGGCAGACCTCCAACACCTGGTTCGCAACCACGTCCCCTGATAATAAGACTCCTTAACTACCGCGACAGAGATCTTATCCTTCAATTATTCCGTAAATCAGGCCCAGTGTGCTACGAAAATGCTACGATAACAGCTTATCCAGACTTTACAGCAGAAGTGCAAAAAAAAACGCAACTCCTTTTACCGAGTTAAAATATGCCTTCGCAAACATGATATCAAATATGCACTGATGTTCCCAGCCAGACTTCGGATACAGGATGACTCCCGCTCTCTCTTCTTCACTACCCCGGAAGATGCCTGGACCTGGCTACACGCCAAGGGCCTGGCGGACCCGTTAGACGCAAGCACTCAAGAAGACAATAGATCCCTCTCCACGCCGTACCGTAAACAACGCAAGAGACAGGGAGCCAGACCTTCACCTGAGCAGGCAAAATCTGAGCGTTCTCGGCTTCTTCGAACGACATCCAACTTTGTCAATGCTCCCTCCGCCGCTCTACCTCTGCAAACGGAAACTGAACAGGAACAAGACCTAAATTCTGACTCAACTGAGTCCACATGTGGTCCGCTTCTTACACCACGCACAGCGGATGACATCTGATGTATGCACGAACTGGCTCACTCACTCCTTAAAAACCTCGTCACAGTTTTTTCGTGGCTTCTACACGCTGTCCTGCAGTCAACAGCTGCCCCCCGTCCACAGCGCTTTGCCTGTTATACCATGTGTAATCCGGGCGGGGTAAGACCGGACCTTGGCACCAACGCTATCTGGCACCCCCCAGCTCCATATGGACAATTACCTCACACTGGAATTTTCCGGTATTGTTTTTCTATATGTTAATAGTTTATTTGTTTTGTGTCGCTTTAGTGTGCATCTCCCCATTAGGAGTAGGGATTTATGGTAGGCGCGACGAGCATAAAAGCAGTAGCAGATACACAAGCGACGCCAAATGCAGTAACAATAACACAACTTGCAACCTATCTTTTGATAGCTGGCCAATTACAACGACTGAGTCCCACAAAAATGTTAACATAGGGTCACCAGATAATTATGGTTCCAATTATGTAATGCACATAAACAACAATTATGGCAAATCACAAGTACCCAGGTACCCTAAAATATAAAATACTTACATGGAACGTTAAGAGTATGGCAAATTCTTGGAAGCGTCAAAAGGTTCATGCCTTTCTCACAAGACATCAAATAAACATAGCTCTGCTACAAGAGACACATTTCACCAAATCTATCCTGAACACCACACGTTTAAAATGGAAGGGGCAACTATACGGCACCACTTTTTCGTCCTTTGCTCGCGGAGTGGCCATCTGGATAGCACCCAATGTTCCGTTTGTACCTTCCCGCACGCAATGCGACCCGAGCGGTAGATATGTAATATTGGAAGGTGCTTTAGACGGGACCTCATTAGCCCTGGTTGCATTATACTCCCCAAACACGAACCAGCGCGACTTCTTATCCACGTTAACTACTGGTAATCTTAGCGATCCTACATTGGAATGCATATGGGGAGGCGACTTTAATTGCGTTCCGGACACTCAAATGGATCGTTCATTCCCCCCACTTATAGCAGCCCCCGCCAATCGCACGTCAGAATCTTTGGCGCAATCGGCATCAAATAATGGCCTGAGTGATATATGGAGGGTGCATCACCCCACTCACCGCGAATACTCTTACTTCTCCCCAGTTCATAAACTGCATACCAGGATAGATATATTCTTTGTATCCGCCACTGTTAATCACAAAATATGCTTATCTGAATATTTAGCACGCGTGATCTCAGATCCCAATCCATTGTGTTTGACACTGGCATGGGGTCACATACATACTCGTATACCAACATGGCGGCTGCAACCGGAAGTCCTCCTAGATCCTCCTTTTCAAAAAGATATCTCCAAAAGTATAACCGATTATTTTCTATCAAATAAAAATACAACATCATCCCGTGCCATAGAATGGGATGCTCATAAAGTAGTGATAAGAGGTCACTGCCTTTCGGCCACGGTTGGGGTCAGAAAGGTACTCACTAAGGAACTACAAGACTTAGAAATAAAGCTTCGTAACGCAGAAAATGCAAATTATAATAGTGAACCTGCATTAGCAACACTACACTTGCTTAGAGCTTCTCATAAGGAGGTAGATAATAGACTGAGCAAACACGATTACAGACACTATGGGGGTCATTCTGACCCCGGCGGTCAGAGACCGCCGGGCCAGGGTCGGCGGGAGCACCGCGACAGACTGGCGGTGCCCCGCAGGGTATTCTGACCGCGGCGGTTCGGCCGCAGTCAGATGCGGGAAACCGGCGGTCTCCCGCCGGTTTCCCGCTGCCCTGCAGAATCCTCCATGGCGGCGGAGCACGCTCTGCCGCCATGGGGATTCTGACACCCCATACCGCCATCCGGCGGGTCTCCCGCCAGGAACAGGATCGTGGTAGGGGGTGCCGCGGGGCCCCTGGGGGCCCCTGCAGTGCTCATGCCAATGGCATGGGCACTGCAGGGGCCCCCGTAAGAGGGCCCCACAAAGTATTTCAGTGTCTGAGTCGGCGTCCTCGTGGGAAGGTTGATTTGCCCTGGGCTGGCGGGCGGCCTATTTTGGTGGGGGAACTTTGGCGGGCAGCCTCCGCCGCCCGCCAAAGTTAGAATCACCCCCTATATGACCAGACAACACGCTGAAGGCGACAGATCTGGCAGACTATTAGCTTGGCTGACTCGACAAACACCACAATCAACACCCATCGGTGCAATACGCTTAAACCCTGATATGATCGTTAATACCCAGACAGGCATAAATGACGCCTTCTCAACATATTATCGGACCCTCTATACGCCCCCTCCACAACCTTCAGTACAACATATTATCAATATTCTAAGCCTGGTCCCTAAGTGTCAACTTATCCTTGATAATATTGCTGCACTAGACGGTCCCATCACTATTGAAGAATTGCGTCTTGCATTATCACAAATGGCACACAATAAAACACCCGGCTCTGACGGCCTGCCGATAGAATATTACAACTCTCACGCTGCCCAATTATTACACCAACTCACAGAAGTATTCAACGAAGCACACAATACACTACAATTGCCGGACTCTATGCGTGAAGCACTGATAGTCGTCCTCCCAAAAATGGGCCGCGACCCTTTAGATGTCAAATCATATAGACCGCTTTCCTTGCTGAATACGGACTGTAAATTATTAGGGAAAATACTCGCAAACCGTCTACTCCCATACTTACCAGCTTTAATACACCATGATCAATCAGGCTTCATTCCTGGCAGAAGTACTTTCCTGAATATTAGGAGACTATTACACATAATACACAGTAACACAAACTCGGAAGCAGTGGCCCTATCTCTAGACATAGAAAAGGCATTCGACACACTCAGCTGGAATTATCTTCTACACACACTCAAAGCATTCGGCTTTGGTGCCGGCTTCACTAACTGGATCAAAACGCTTTATTCCAGGCCCACTGCTCGGGTTAAAAATGGACGCATTATCTCTGAAGCATTTCCTATAGGCAGAGGCACTAGACAAGGTTGCCCACTATCTCCATTGTTGTTCGCTATTGCTATGGAGCCACTAGCGATTCAACTTAGGAGTTACGCACACATATGGGGTATCCCGGAAGTTAACACCCACCACATTATATCTATGTATGCGGATGACGCCTTAATATATCTGCGCGATCACTCAGCCTATATGGCTGAGGTCTTGCAACTACTGGACTCCTTCGCTGTTGCCTCTGGTCTACACGTCAATTGGTCCAAATCAAGTGTATTCCCGATCTCTCCGTCCCCAGTAGCACACCATATGTTAATGTTGCAATACAAACTACCATGGTCACACATAACTTTTAAATACCTGGGGGTGCAGATTTATCACTCCATCACAGATCTAAAAGAAGGAAACATAGACAGGGTCCTTGGGTCCGTCCGTGGCTCAATACCCTTCTGGAGTTCACTTCCCCTATCTCCGATGGGCCGAGTGGCAATAGCCAAAATGCTCATCCTTCCAAGGTTTATGTATTACTTTACAGCACTTCCGCTGTGCTTACCACGTTCCTTTTTTCATAAGCTGCAATCAGTACTAACGGATTTGCTCTGGGGTAAAGATAGACGCAGAGTAGCGCTGTCAATAACACAACAGCCGTTGGAGTTGGGCGGATTAGGTATGCCTAACTTCGAAAGATACTATGCGGCAGCCCAATTATCATGGCTGTCTAAATGGTTATGCGACACTCCGTCAGTTGAAGGCGGGATGCTACAGTCACATATAGCACCGCAGAAGTTGTTACTTTCGATATTAACCAGCACCCCCCACACATCTCCTAGACTAATATTGCTAGAGGTAGTCCGATTTTGCTGGCGTAGATATGTCCAAACAAAGTCCACATCTTCCCTCTACTCGCCTCTGTTTCCATTACTCCAATTGCCGGGCATTCATGCCCTGTCGATGCACCACGATACACGCGAAATGAACACGCTCCAGCTGGGCGACTTATATTCTAGCTCTGAGTTGCGCACTTTTACCGAACTGGTGTCAGAAGGCATCATGCAGAAATGGGCTTTCCTAACATTCAATGCCATAAAGCTGCTGCTCAATAATATTTGGGGCGTAGGAGACTCAGAACCTCCCGAGTCCTCGCTGCTCACCACTATATTAACCATTGGCAGCTCAAAGAGCATTACTACCATATTATATAAAGCATTGCTCGGAACAATATGCACAACACTGCCGCACGCAAAGGCTCGTTGGGATGCTGTCCTTCCTACCCCACTACCACAGAAGACTTGGATTACTGCTCTTGCAACAATCAAATCAATATCTCGCAATCCTCGCTTGCGGTACACTCAATTCAATTACCTCCACCAATCATACCTATCGCCAGCCCGCATTCAAAAAATCTACCCCAATACAACACCAACCTGCCCTAGATGCGCTACACCAGCAGCTGACTTCTATCATATGGTCTGGAGTTGCCATTCAATACACTCGGCCTGGCAACGTGTGACGGAGGTCACAACAGAGATCTCCTCTCACACCCTAGTGCCCACTCCTGACTCCTGCTTACTTGGTATAAGACGCCGCACTAAAGCAGACAAACATACGCAAAGATTCATCGACCTGGCATTCGTAGTGTATAAACGCTTGATAGCAATACATTGGAAAGCCCCACACGCTCCCTCTCACGCGACATGGCTATGTGACTTACATAGCCGTTCCCAAGCTGAAGCCCAGACACTTCACCTGCTACAACACAGAGGCCTCATCCTAGACGGCCCGGAGGTCTGGGATACATTTGTGGTGGCAATAGAGGCCAGAGACGACATGTATCCCCCATGAACGGGTCTCAACTCACAAACATTACAACCTGTGCTGATACTGCTAATACCTTAGCCGCACGACACTCATTCTGACTGTCTTCACATACACTCATTGCTAATATCCCTCTCCCTCCTCAAAATACATTTCTCAGCTGCGCCTGTCTATTCCCCACACGTTCATACAAGCATGAAACATACAACCATAATAGGTAAAATGCTCTTGCCCCTGAACCTGTCAGTTCCACAGTTACCCTTTACAGCCTGGTAATGTTTTCTATAATAATCATGGATATCGTCAATGATTGGCCAATCTTATTAAGTTGTAATTGTTCATTACAATAGCTTGCATGCTAAATGTTGTTGCGCTCTCCTTTTATTATGCCCTTAACTCTTATGTATCATTAGGTTTAGTTGTCAAAATTTCCCCTTCCAGTTACCCTTGTTTTCCCCTTCCAATCCCCCCCTCCTCCTTTCATCTTACACCACTTGGTGTGGCAATGCTGTGTAACTTTATACAAATATGCAAATATATCGCAAAAGAATGTACAGCTGGTACTGTTGTGTGGAATTTGTGTTCAATAAACAGATTTAAAAAAAAAAATGTTTATGACTTGTGCACATGCTCCTCCTTCTCCATTCTTCTGAACCATATTTTTCTTGTGTGATGACCCACATTCAACTTTACACACACCACTGTCCAATTATCCAACAAAACATCAAGAACACACATGTTTTTACATTCCACATGTCAACACCTGACAATTTCACAACATGCAAACATATTCCAGCCATTTACAATGGTGAGGAAAATATGGCCAAACTTTTCCACAACTTTTGTCCCACGTATCCAATCACCCATCTTAAAATGACCACTACAACCTCTTTTCTACCAACCCTTCCTATGAACATTACTACAATTGTCATGGTTGCAGCTCACACCTTTGTTTGAGTTCTGAGCAAAAGACTCTTTAATGCATCAATTTGTACGGTGTTTCTCCTGTGTCCACATTAGGAGTAGTAGGCTAAGCCTCCACCAATTTTCCTGCTCAGTTTTTTTTCCTTCCCTTCTACAGAGTGCTATCTGTAACTCTTCCAGCTATACCCTGTTCCGCCTCTCTATTAGCCTTTTCCTGGCATAATGTCACGTGAAATGATTCATAGCAAGATACTGTGTTGGAGTATTGCATGTTATAAAAAAGTACACCAGGGGCGGAGTTGAATGCTGAGGAACATGGCCACATCCTGCTATAACTCCCCTGCTATGTTGGCCCTGGTTAATCTAAACAATTCCTAAGAAGGCATGCAATCTAACTGGGAATGAGTGTGTGATGCACTTCTGATTTTGAGTGGATTGCTTGGTCGAGATCCAGGAGAACTGAAGGCGTGTCCTGGATAGGTCCCGAAGTAGCACCTCAGCCACAACATCTCCGAGACCAGTGGTGCCTGTAGTCACAGGTATGTGGAGTGCACCGGCCA
The DNA here is from genome assembly GCF_031143425.1 of Pleurodeles waltl. Classification (NCBI taxonomy): domain Eukaryota; kingdom Metazoa; phylum Chordata; class Amphibia; order Caudata; family Salamandridae; genus Pleurodeles; species Pleurodeles waltl. The sequence continues at coordinate 68,222,203 of NC_090440.1, read as the reverse complement.
CCAGGACAGCCAGTGTGGCACTGAGCCACAGCACAGCCAGTCCCCCTCCTGTGAAGCATCAGAAGTTGGCCAGTGCCCGGCGGGAGAGTGGGAAGACTCCAGCCACCCAAGCCGCTCCCAGGGGTCCCGGTGGGAGTGTGGACTCAGCTGTGACACCTCCCAAGGTGGGGAAGGGTCACAAGAAACCCGGCAAGTCTGGGAAGAGCAGCACGGCGGAGAAGACCGCCATCATCCCCGCTGCCCAGGAGGCCACCGCCAGCCCCAGCCCAGCTGCCCAGGAGGGCCCCGCCAGCCCCAGCCCAGCTGCCCAGGAGGGCCCCGCCAGCCCCAGCCCAGCTGCCCAGGAGGGCCCCGCCAGCCCCAGCCCAGCTGGGCCATGAAGGACCACCAGCACAAGACCCGCTGGGCCATAAAGGACCGCCAACTCAAGCACTGCTGGGCCATGAAGGACCACCAAGTAAAGCACCACTGAACAGGGCAAGCACTGCTGAACAGGGCACAGCCAAATCAAGCACCGCTGAACAGGGCACCGCCAATTCAAGCACCGCTGAACAGGGCACCGCCAAATCAAGCACCGCTGAACAGGGCACCGCCAACTCAAGCACCGCTGAACAGGGCAAGCACCACTGAACAGGGCACCGCCAACTCAAGCACCGCTGAACAGGGCACCGCCATATCAAGCACCGCTGAACAGGGCACCGCCAACTCAAGCACCGCTGAACAGGGCACCACCAACTCAAGCACCGCTGAACAGGGCACCGCCAACTCAAGCACCGCTGAACAGGGCACCGCCAACTCAAGCACCGTTGGACAGGGCAAGCACCGTTGAACAGGGCACTGCCAAATCAAGCACCACTGAACAGGGCACCACCAACTCAAGCACCGCTGGACAGGGCACCGCCAACTCAAGCACCGCTAGCCCATGAGTGGCAGGGGCACTGACCCAACTGGGACCGTCACGGGTAAGTGATGCACTCTGGGCACCAGTCCCCCTCCAGAACCAGTAGAGACATGCATCCACTACCTCTGTCCTTCACAGGATGAAGCACTCTGGGCACCAGTCCCCCTCCAGAACCAGTGGAGACATGCATCCACTACCTCTGTCCTTCACAGGATGAAGCACTCTGGGCACCAGTCCCCCTCCAGAACCAGTGGAGATTGTTATCCACTTGAGAGACTGTGGCTTTGCACTCCCCAGGATAATGCAGTGGGCAAACCACCCACTGTAGAGACTTGAGAGACTGTGGCTTTGCACTCCCCAGGATAAGGCAGTGGGCAACCCACCCACTGGAGAGACTTGAGAGACTGTGTCCTTGAACTCCCCAGGATAATGCAGTGGGCAACCCACCCACTGGAGAGACTTGAGAGACTGTGGCTTTGCACTCCCCAGGATAATGCAGTGGGCAAACCACCCACTGGAGAGACTTGAGAGACTGTGGCTTTGCACTCCCTCAGGATAATGCAGTGGGCAACCCACCCACAGGAGAGACTTGAGAGACTGTGGCTTTGCACTCCCCAGGATAATGCAGTGGGCAACCCACCCACTGGAGAGACTTGAGAGACTGTGGCTTTGCACTCCCCAGGATAATGCAGTGGGCAAACCACCCACTGGAGAGACTTGAGAGACTGTTGCTTTGCACTCCCCAGGATTGAACAGTGGGCATTGAGCCCCCTCGTGGATCTGGCGTCGTGCACTCGTCCGGCTGGGGTGCCACCCTCCATTCCCCCTGAAGTGCCTGTTGTATTTCTATCTGATGCCCCTGCAGTGTTCTCTCTGTTTTGATCTAGTATCAAGTGTGGGCCTCGCTCATGCATTTTGGGCCCAGTGGTCCACGGACTATAAATGGTGCAATACCTGGACTACTATTCTTGGTGCATATTTTGTTAATAGTGTATATATGTATATTTTTGCGTACTGCATTTTAATAGATTACAATGGTTACACTCATTTCCTTTTGTCTTTGCATTCTTCCAGGGGGGTTGAGGGGTGTAACTATAATGTATAGATATGTATTAGTGTGTGTGTTGTAGTGGGTGAGGGTGGGGGTGGGGGTGTTGCGTGTGTGTGTCCCTGTTTTTTGCCTCCCCCTCCCCTGTGTCGTAGGTGCAGTAATCACTGTGGTCTTTGCCGCGGGCAGTTTGTGCTCCTGGTACAGGAGCAGGAAGACTATCGTAGGTAGGATTTGGAGTTCCGGGTCCATGGTGTCCTCGTTCCTCGTGGAGTGTGTAGAGGTGAGCGTTTTCCCTTCGAAATTCCTGTTTCTGCCGTGTTTTTATCCGCGGTGAATCCGCCCCGGAAAAGGTGGCGGATTGGCCTGTCATAATAGTGTGGGCGGTACATTGACTTCCGCCTGTCTGTTGGCGGTGAACGCAGCGCTGTTTGTTTGTACCACCGTGGCGATCGGAGTGTTAAAGTGGCTGTCTTTGTTGGCGGTTTCCGCCACGGTCGTAATTGCAATTTTTTTCTGCCGGCCTGTTGGCGGTCTTACCGCCGCTTTAACACCGTCTGCCAGGGTTGTAATGACCACCTTTGTCTTAACTATAACTACCTAGTGGTGACCGCCACTAGTATATATACATCTATATATATGTGTGTGTGTGTGCATTTATATATATATATATAGTCACCTAAACAAATGAAAGGTTACAGGTATAGTTATAGTTAGAATCTGAATTTACTCACACAAAACCATAGAAATTCAGCCGTTATAATAATGCTAGCTCAAGTAATTATAACTCATGCCCTAACTGATTTCTCCTAAATAATTTTACTGCAAATATTACATTGATAGCCTCAATTATGTTATTAAAGATGTCATGACTGATGTAATATGTGGGGTAATTAGCTGTGCATGGTGAGTGCGAGAGCTATAGTTACCTTAGGCCACGGGTTATAGTTACTTGAGTCCTAACTATAGCAAACCTGTAACTTTTGTTTTTTTAAGTACATTTCTATGGTTTTAAAAGAAATTCTATTTCCTAACTATAACGTCCCTGTAACCTTAGTTTTTTTCAGTGTATTTCTATGGTTTTTTTAACGTAAAGTAACTTCAATTACCATACCTTAATCCAAACACTGCCAGGTAGGACCATCAGTCCATGCGTGGCTAGGGTGGGCCACAAGGCATGGCCTGCGGCCAACTCACCATAACTTCCCAACCCCACATGCATAAGTCACTCAGTGGGTCTGTTAGAATGTGCATAATTACCTCAGTGGGTCTGTCAGTGGATGCATGGGTCTCTGAGTGGGTCTGTTAATGGGTGCCTGAGGGTCTGAGTGGGTCTGTGAGTGGGTGCGTGAGTGGCTCAGTGGGTGCATGAAGGTCTGAATGGGTGCATGAGAGTCTGAGGTGATCAGTGAGTGAGTGCATAAGTATGAGTAGGTCTGTGAGTGGGTGCATGAGTGTATGAGTGAGTCTGTGTGTGGTGTGTGAGTGTCTATGTGGGTGTGTCAGTAGCTGTGTGAGCGACTCAGCCACAAAGGATCTTAACCTGCCCTTGTATTCAACAAGAGTTGACAGTTTTCCACAAAATATCCACCCAGTGGAGTTCTTTTTGCCTCCTTGGGTAAATGTCCAGAACGTTTTCTACCATACAGCTGTGTAATGGAGCAGAAGGAAACGTCACAGGTGTGTGCCTTGTGTGTGTTTTGGCAATATGATTATTCCTGGTGTGTCTTTCTTTAGAAATATGTGATAACATGAATACTTCTATAGAGAGGCCAGCAAGACTACAAAGATGTAAATCTCCACTAAACCAGGGTCCTTCCTGTTATCTATGTCATCAGTGCATTCTTTGTTTTGTGGCGATGTCTTTGTATTCCTCAGCACTAACAACGTATCACCAGAATTTGCGGCAAACGCACTAGGGGGGCCCTTTGGTAAGCTGTCCATCATCCTGGTAAAAGGCGGGAAGACCTTTGCATACTACTAAGGTGGACGGTGCAGGGCCAAGCAGGCGGAGCTTCCAGGTGATTTGCATACTCGTAGCAATTTAAAGGGAATTCCATTGATTCTGCGCTCACCAGGAGAGGGCAAGAAAGTACCCACTTATCACAGTCACATACAGATTGAGCTCCAATAGATCAGCGATGAGTTCACCTCCACATTTCAGATTGTTTTTCAATATGGAATTGTTGAGTAAACACACTTAATAAAAGAGGGGGGCTGCGTAGTTCCCTTTCCCGAGCCTATGTCAGGCCTGTGGACCCCAATCCCCTGTGGCCAGGCCATGTCTCCTGTGAGCAGTGGGACCGCAGGGGGAGCCCCAAAGCCCCCACTGTCCCAGCCAGCTCCCTGCCTCCTGCGGATGCCCGTAATGCTATTGCACACAGTAAGCTGCTAAGCATGTTGCTCCATGTGTGCAAGAGCAGTCGTTTCATCTCATTCTCTGCTGCATCTCTGCGGGCAGCGAAAGAGATGAAATCTCCTCTTCCAATGGGTGGGAGCACTTTGACAGCTCCCATGTGCTGGAGTTTGCTTTTGCTTGGTGGGAGCTGTCAGCTCCCACCAGGCGAAACCAATCAGCTATGTCACGGGGATGGGCACTCTGGAACATAGAAGGAGCCAGCCATGGGGTGGCAATGCTCAGGGCCATGTATGACTCCAAGAGGGGGTCAAAGTGGCCCCCTTCCAATGTTTCATTTAGCCCGGGGAGGTGGTGGTCCCCGGGGCCGGGTGTCTGTGACTGACCCCTTCATTATTTTATTTCAGCCCTAGGGAGGTGGCAGGCCACAGGACCCCCCTTAATTGGAATAAATTGCCCTGGGGAGGTGTCTGTCTCCAGGGCCGCAGGGGGGCCGTGCAGACCCCCACATTAATTTCAGTTTTAGCCACAGGGAGATGGCAGTCCCAGGAGCTATGGGGTGCGGTACATACCCCCCATTAAAAGAAAATGTTTTGTTTTGTCCCAGGGAGGTCGTGGTCCCCAAGGCTCGGGGGGCCACACAGCCCCCCTGGATACTTATTTTACACTGCACTGGGGAGATGGCAGTCCTGCAGACTTTAAAAAGACTTAGGAGGGAGGCCCCATGCACCCTCTTCCTTTTTTCAGCCCCAATACCCTCGGGACCTGGCCCACCTAGGGGCAAGGAAAAGGAAAAGTGAGGGAGACCAGGCTTTTTTTTAAATGTCACAAAAATCTGCAGATCCATATGCTTATTTTTCTGAGATTTACAAAAAAATGGTTTTTAGCCTTGGCAGAGCCTCACAGGTATCCTTAGACCAAGGCTAGGGGCTCAGTGTGACCCTATCCTGGCCCCTTTTATTTTTTTTAATCTTTTTTTCAGGGACTCGTCTCAAGCTGAGTCCCTAGATGGCTGCAACACTTCCTGGTTGAAGTGCTGGCAGCAAATCAGATCTCAGTATGAGATTGGGAGGATTCATAGAACCTTTGCGTCCCTATATACAAAATAGATTTGTTTTAATATCTCAAAAACTACTGAAGGGATTTACAACAAATAACATAAAGGGTGCTACTAGAACAACAGCTACCTTTCTGAAAAATTTGGTTTAATTCCATCCAGCAGTTTGTGCTGTAGTTGTATTAAAATATACTATGGGAGTTAACATGGGGAGAACATGTTTTGGGACCCCCCTTTTTCTCGGCCCCCTGCTTGACGGATCACCCTGAAACTTTCCAGACAGCAACTGAAGTGAGCATCAAATTATTTTTTCAAAAATGTGGTGAAGATTTATTAATGGGCATCAAAGATATAGGCAAGTTAAAAAACTCTTTTTCAGAAACCTGGTCCTAACTATAACTACCTATTGGTGACTGATACTAGGTAGTTATAGTTATGACCTAGGGCCTGATTACGACCTCGGCGGATGGGATATTCCAATACAAACGTGACAGATTTCCCACCAGCCATATTACAAGTTCCATTATATCCTATAGAACTTGTAAAATGGTTTGTGATGGAGTATCCCATCCTCCAAGTTCGTAATCAGGCACCTACTTACTATATAAAAAGCATTTTTTCACTTGCTTATATCATTGGCAGCGCTTGACGAATCTTCACAAAACTTTCCAAAAAAATTGCCAGTCACGTCAGCCGCTGTCTGGAAAGTTTCGGGGGGATCTGTCCGGGGGGGGCGAGAAACAGAGGGGAGTCCTAAAACACGTTTTCCCCATTCATTTTTCAATAGGGATTTTGAACAGCCATAGCGCCAAAGCTACTGGACAGAATTACACAAAATTTGGCAGAAAGGTAGGTCCTGGTCCAGAAAGCAACCATTTATTGTTTTGGTGTAAATATGTTTAGTAGTTTTTGAGAAATTAAGGAGAAATTGTTTATATAGTGAGGCATAGGATGCCCGACCCCTCCCGATTTCGTGCAGAGATCTGATTGGCTGTCAACACTTCAACCATGAAGCGTGGCAGCCATCTTGGGACTCTGTAGCCGAGTCCTAGAAACAATTGTTAAAAAAAAAAGAAAAGGGGCCAGGGTAGAGACACCCTGACCTCTTAGCTCTGGTGGTTGGATCCCTCCAGGGCTAAAAGGCATGTTTTGTTTGGATTTCAAAGGCAGAGTCATGGTGGATTTGCATATCAACAGTAAAATTAAAAAAACAAAGATCGGGCACCCAGGCTTCGTTATTATGAAGCCCCCGGGTGGGCCAAGTCCTGGGGGCATTTGCTGTATAATGCAGGAGGGGCTGCCTGGCCCCTTCCCACTGCCCTGGGACCACCACCTTCCCAGGCAATGTTTGGGGGCCACAACCCCCCGCTGCCCTGGGGAACACCACCTCCCTGGGGCTAAAAAATAATATGTGGGGGCAAGTACCCCCCTGCTGCCCCAGGGACCACTACCTCCCCAGGACTGTTCATAATTATGCGGGGCGTGTGCCCACCCGCTGCCCTGGGACACACCACCTTCCCAGGGCTATAAATAATATGCGAGGTGCCAAGTGCAACCCCCACTGCCCCTGAGACCACCACTACCACCTCCCCAGGGCTGTTCATACTTATGTGGGGGGAACAGGCACCCCCACTGCCCCAGGGATCACCACCTCTCCGGGGGACATCTTTAAAAAAGAAAGGGAGTCCATTCAGGACCCCCAGCCCCAGGGATCACCACCTCCCTAGTGCTTCTAACACATAGGAGGGAGGCCGCGCAGCCCCCCTCGTGGTGCGACTGATGGCCGTTGGGACTGCCATTCCCCAGTGCCCATCCCCCCAGGACATAGCTGTTTGCTGTGGCTTGGGCTGCAGCTTTGAAGCTGCAGCCAAGTCACAGCAAAAATTATTTTTTTTGTCAAACAGGTCCCGCTGTCAAAAACCAGACCTTTCATCTTTGCTCCCTGCACAAAGATATGTGTGCAGAGAACAGAGATGAAAGGTTTGCTCCAGCAAGCAGGCAGCTGCTGTTAAAACCAGCTGCCTGCTTGATGGCACAATGGGACTGTGGGGGAACCCTTGAGGTTTTTCCCATGGTCCCAGATAGCCCATAAGGGCAAATTATTAAAAAACAAAAAAATGGCCTTGGACCGCGGGGGAGGCCTTGAGGCTCCCCCAGCGGTCCCTGATACCCTATAAGAGCAAATTGTAAAAAATAATAAAAAAATGTCCAGGGACCTTTGGGGAGGTTCCCTGGGGCTCCCCCCACAGTCCTTGATAGCCCGTAAAGGATTTCTTAGAAAATGAATTAAAACATGCAGGGACTGCAGGGGAGTCTTTGAAGGCTCACCCACGGTCCCAGATAGCCCATAAAGGGCTTAAAAAAATGTACAAAAAAACAAAGTTAATAGCTCAGTTTGAAGGTCACAGACCTTCACATAATGGGCCTGATTCATAAATGTAAATTTAGGCCAAAAGTCAAAGTTTAGACCAAAAGTGTAAACTTAGACCAAAAGTCTAACTTTACTTGTACTCTTATTAAATAATGAATGTTTTCAAATTGTGCAAAAATTTCTCATCCTATGTATATTTTACATCAAATCCTTAAAAACTCTCTCTCTCTTTCTCACTCTCTCTTTCCCTTTCAATCCTTCTTCCACTTACACAACCACTCAGAAACACACCCACTCACAGACATACTCAGACACTCACACGCGCTAATTTGCCAGTTATACATAGAGTTATCTCAAGTAACTATAACTCATGCCCTAAGGTAACTATAACTCACGCCCTTGCCATTCACTGCTAATTACCCCACAAATTACAGCACTCATGGCATCTTTGGTAACATCATTGATAATATAAGTGTAATATTGGCAGTAAAATATTTGATGAAAAAACTGTATATATGTATATATTTAAATATATAAATACTCAAACAGATTCCCCTGCACACTTTCTAAATGTAAACTTCATGGCCCACTTTAGCAAAATGAAAAAACTCCTCACATTTCTTAGGTCACAGCATCCTTACATAGAGTTAATACAGGAAACACAACTGACAGACAAGAACATTTTTAAGTCAAAAAGCGAGAAGCTGGAAAGCGTGACATATGCCTGAAGAACATATCCTTATCCTAAACAGTGTGTGCCCCTCAGGACCACAGAAAAGGGGAGTTGTAATCTTAATATTCAAATCCCTTGCAACACATAGAGTGCGAACATTGAAAGATAACCTGGGTAGATATGCATTTGTAAAGTCAGTCCACAGAACAAGACATTGATAATTGGATTGATACATGCATCACTGGTAGACAAGTTTAATTTATTAAGTACACTATCCAGACTTCTCCATTTCTTTGAAAAAAACTAAGATACTGTTGGGAGAGTGCAGAATCTGCCACTTGGCCCATTCCTTGAAAAGCCGGGTTGGCCAGATATCAAGCAGACAAAAAACATATTAATTTTAGATGGGATAGTGAAAGATAGTGCCCCGATAGACTGTAGAAACTACTACATCCTTGCAAAAGAAATTACACTTTCACTTCATGTGCTCATGGCACCCAATCCCAAAAAGGTTACTGTTGTGGCTGCTTAAGAATGTTGGGTACAGTCTGGAATCTCTGTCATTGAGATTCTAACTGAGGGGTCTCGAGGACGGTCTGCGGAGTGGAGAGTTACTGGACGGTTGAGGAAATGGGAGCTGACGCTGCTGTTGGGTTGGTGGTTTTTGAATAAAGCTCTTTACACTAAACTACCGTGTCAGAGCTTAACACTGGCGACGAGGTGACCACCAACCCAGAACCCACGGATTTCTACTCTTCTGTCGCGACGCCATTTCCCCAGGGACTTGCTGCGCTTTTCCTACCTGATCGAACGAAAGTGCCTGTTTTCCTGGTTGAACGGATGGTCTTCTCCGTGTTGTTGGCAGAGTGGGCGTCTCCGGCGACCTCCATCAAATTTTCCCTGTGTCAGCAGCAGCGTGGACGTTTTTCGCGGTCTCCACTAGGTGGGGGTGAGAACACGTTCCAGGAACGATTTCTGTCTGCTCTGGACAGTGGATTTGTTTGTGTTTTTGTCCTTTCTTGCCGGCTACAGTTTTTTTTTTCAGTTCAGCGCGAGCCTCCAACGGACCCAGCGCGCTCGAGTGGGCACGCTCATTTGTTGCTACAGGAGCCTAGCAACGCGGCCCTGGCAACGAGAAGTATACGGAAGGCCTAATAACGCGAGCCTGCTTTGCGTGCGCAGCCATAGCAACGCTGCCTAGCAACGCGTTTGCGTCTCAATCGTCCAAGCCAGATTTATATATATATTTTTTTTTCTTTTTCTCCTCTTCGTTGTGCAGTGCTACATTGTGGAACAGTTTAAAGGGATTTTCTTCTACAGTGGACTTAAGACGCGTTACAAGTTATGGCTACTCCTACAATGTCTCAGCCTCCTCCTTTTCTAACGGATAAAGGCGACCCGATTCTTCTGTGGAAGCGTTGGAAGAATCTTTTTGATTCCTATTTAATAGCGATAGGTGGGGAAAAGTTCTCTCCTGCAAGGAAACAAGCAGTCTTGTTGCACAATTTAGGAATTGAGGGCAGGAATATCTATGATAGTCTAGAGACCTTGTCCTTTGGAGGGGCAGAAGGTGAACCCAGAGACTGTTATGAGATGTCTGTGGCCATTTTAGCAGCACACTTTGAATCCAAACTCAATGTTGTTCTTGAGAGACACAAGTTTTTTGCACGCTCACAAGGGAAGTCTGAAAGTGTGGGTAATTACATTGCTGTTTTGCGCACGCTAGCACGCACTTGTGATTTTGGTGACATCACGGATTCCTTAATCCGTGACCAACTCGTCCGATGTACTAACAACAAGAGAGTTCAGGAGAAGCTACTGACGAAAAACCCAGGCTTAAGAGAGGCCATTGCAATTGTTGAAGGGATGGAGAGCACCAATAGTTGGATTAAGGAGATGAGTGGAGACAATGATTTGTGCATGGTTCAAGCACCGCATTTTCGCGAGGAGGTCTTGAGGGTTAGCTGTGACAGTGACAGTAAAACCCCAGGATTTACCCAAGAGAGGAAGAGAGAGCCTAGACTTCAGCGTTGTTTCCGTTGTGGTAATACAGGACATGCTGCGAACAGTCCTAATTGTTTCGCACGGAATTCTCAGTGTAGGAAGTGTGGGAAAAAAGGGCACTATGCTAGAGTCTGCAATAGTGACAAGAACAATATAGATGCTGTCACTGAGAATGTTAACAAGATGATCCTATGCATTGATTCGGATTCCGGCAACATTGTGAATGAGTCTGGAATGGTAGATGTAGGACCTGTAACCATGCCTGAGTGTGCTATTGAGCTTGATGGAAAAATAGTAACAGTATTAGCTGATTCGGGTTCTCCTTATACTATGGTGGGTGACAAGAATTACCGGGCAATTTTTGGGGAGGATTTCCATTCGTTAACAGCACCTGATATCAACCCTGTCAGTTATGGGGGGTCTAAAATAGAAGTGATAGGCTATAAGATCATGCGTATTCAATTCCAAAGTAAGGCCACTGTAGGGAAAGTTTATGTAGCAAAACGTGGGAACAATCTACTAGGTTGGCGTCACCAACGTGATATGGGGATTAAATTAGACCCCAATGCCAAGAGTCAGGTTATGGTAGTGAATGATAGCAACTTGGATCTTGATATTCTGAAGGATTTCCCTACTGTGTTCAGAGAAGAATTAGGTTGTCTGTCCAATTTTGAACACAGAATTATTCTTAAGAAGAATGCCACTCCTTCTGTGCATAAAGTGAGAGGAGTTCCAAAATTAATGTTAGAACCTCTCAAAGTGGAGCTTAACAAGCTTTTGGATGCTGGTGTGATTGAGGAGATAGAGTCCTCTGAATGGTTGGCTCCCATTGTTCTAGCGCCGAAGGACAATGGGAGACGAATTCGCATGTGTGTGGACCTCAGAGACCTTAATAAGCATATTTGGGTTGATCGCCAACCCCTGCCCAATATTTCTGAGGAATTGTCAGGGCTTGGTGGTTCAAAAGTATTTAGTGTACTAGATTTGTCGTCAGCATATCACCAGGTTGTTTTACACCCAGACTCTAGACACCTCACGTCATTTGTAACTCCGCTAGGAGCTTATCAATTTCGTAGAATGCCTTTCGGGCTAGCCTCCGCTGCTGCCTGTTTTCAACGTATTATGAGGAAAGTTCTGGAGGGGGTTTTGGGTGTCCTAATCTTTCAAGACGACATTTTGGTTCATGGCAAAACGTTAGAGGAACATGATGAAATCCTTAGAGAAGTATTGTGTAGACTGGTTGGTTCTGGCCTCACGGTTAAGAAGGACAAATGCAAGTTTAGAGTTTCTTCTGTGACCTACCTTGGTCATACTATTTCCAGTGAAGGGATTAAACCCAAGCTTGAGTTGGTTGATTCTATTGTCAGCGCCCCTGAACCCAAAGACAAGGAGGGTGTGAGATCCTTTTTAGGGCTGGCAGAGTATTATTCTAAATTTGTTGCCAACTTTGCGAGCGTGACACAACCTTTGAGATCCCTGTTGAAAAAGGGAAACACATTTGCATGGTCTAGAGACTGTGCAGCTGCTTTCACTTTTGTGAAAGACTGTATTGGGAAAATGCCCACATTAGGCCATTTCGACACACACGCTAAAACCTTCTTGTACACTGATGCTAGTGTAACTGGATTGGGGGCAGTGTTGATCCAAAGAGAAAATCAAGTGGAGAAGGTCATTGCCTTTGCTTCCCGTTCCCTGAAGGGGTCAGAGCAACAGTATTCCGTTATTGAGAGGGAGGCTCTTGCGTGCTCATGGGCAGTCAAGCATTTCAGATTCTATCTGTGGGGTTTACCCTTTGTTGTGAGAACTGATCACAGACCCCTCGTACAAATTTTTTCTTCAAAGAAAAGTGAGGGATTGACACCTAGAATAAAGAGGTGGGTTGAAGGGTTAATGGAGTATAATTTTTCTGTTGAATATGTGCCCGGGCCGAAGAATACGGTAGCTGATTTCTTGTCTAGGAGTTCGATTGATAGTCATGACGAAAGCGAGGATGAGGGTGTCATTAGTTGGGTGAATGAGTTGGCTATAAGTGAAGATGAGTGGAAGACTGCTGTGGATCAAGATTCCATTAGACATGATCTTGCTGGTTACATTGTAAGAGGGTGGCCGGATTACAAGGACATTCCTGAACCTTTGAAGAGTTACTGGAACATTAGGGATGAACTGTCTTTAAGTGGTCGTGAGGTATTAAGGGGTACTAAATGCATACCTCCCACTGGTTTAAGAAATAAGATCATCAATTTGGCTCATGAGGGTCATTTGGGCAGGAATCTCACCAAATCAAGGTTGAGATTGATATATTGGTGGCCAGGGTTGGATCGTGAGGTCGAAGCGACCGTTAAAGATTGTGTGACATGTGCACGAAGTGACAAGAGTAAAGTGGTATCGAAACCCCCACTTTCCCCAGTTGCTGTGCCAGAAAGGCCCTGGGTGAAGCTAGGTCTAGATTTCATGGGCCCTTTCCATCTTCTCCCTGCTAGTGAACGGTATGTCATTCTCATGGTGGACTATACTTCAAGATGGGTAGTGACCAAGTGTGTTAACTCCCTAGATACCAGGACGGTGATTGAGTTTTTAATGGAGGAGTTCTCACGAGAGGGTGTACCCAGCCATTTGGTTACAGATAACGGGGTACAGTTGACATCCGTGGAGATGAAGTCCTTCTTGGACTCTTTAGCTATTGTGCATTTGAGAACTGCCTTGTACTTACCCCAGGCCAATGGTCTTGCAGAACGTATGAATAGAATGGTGAAGTACTGTGTCCAGGAAGCAGTTGAGACGCGAGTTTCTCTTGGGAGTCTCCTGAGAGACCAATGGTGGGCATATCGTAATACTCCCAATAGCGTTACGGGAATCGCCCCTTTTGAGTACATGAGGGGAAGGTTGGGTTGTAACAAGATGTTCCCAGCATGGTTCAGAGATAAGTTGGGATCATGTATTTCAGAGAAACTTGACCAGGAGAAACTTGGTAAAGCGTCCATGCGTAGGAGCGTTCATCAACAAAAGTACAAATTGCGGTATGATTTCAAATCTTGTGTGTCCGATGTTGCATGGAAGGTTGATGACTTGGTATGGTTGAAAGACCCTAATTACAAAACTAAAGGGAGGTCAAGTTTCAAAGGCCCTTTCCGTATTAAGGAGGTGAGGGAAAATGTGGTTGTGCTGGATAATGGTGAAGTGTGGAGTATGTCCAGAATTGCAAAATGGAACTGTCCCAGGATTGATTCCGATAATCTGTCTGACCGAGGAGCGAACCACACCGCAAGGACAGAGTCCAAGGTAACACCATGCAAGACAACTCCTGTCAGACTCCGTTCTAAACCAGTGTGGTGGAAGGACTATGTTTCTTGAATTCTGATGTTTTTCCTGCATACTTCTGTGCAATTTTAATATTCTGTATTATCCTGTTATTCCGGCCATTACATTGTCATATTGTTGCTTATTTGTTTTATCCACACACACATATGTTATATTTTCTTGTTTTTTCCTTTTTTGTTGTTGTTCCTTTTATGTATTCCATCTCTAGTGTAATAAGGGGGATGTGTTGTGGCTGCTTAAGAATGTTGGGTACAGTCTGGAATCTCTGTCATTGAGATTCTAACTGAGGGGTCTCGAGGACGGTCTGCGGAGTGGAGAGATACTGGACGGTTGAGGAAATGGGAGCTGACGCTGCTGTTGGGTTGGTGGTTTTTGAATAAAGCTCTTTACACTAAACTACCGTGTCAGAGCTTAACAGTTACTTTATCATCACAGCTAGGAAAACACATAATTTAGTAACAACTTCTATAATACCATATCACATATCAGATCACGATTTAATCACTATGGATCGACATCTTACTTGTGAAAAATTGGGTAGCTGGATTCAGAGGGGTTGAACCCTCCTCAAGCAGCAACCACAATCCTTGTTAGGGTGAAGTCACACAAAGAAATCTAAATTAATCTGTGCTCAACCCTCTGGTAGCTTGACACAGAGCAGTCATGCTAAACTTGGAAGCAATATGTAAAGTATTTATGCAAGACTTCAAACAGTAATAAAGTGAAAACACAACGCAAAAAAACTTCTACAGCAATATAGAAAATCAGAGAGTGCATTTTTATAAATAAATCAAGACTGAAACAAAAAAATCCAATCACTAGAACCGGAGGTATGCAAGTTTAAAGATTTCAATAATAATAGCACCAAAAAGCACAAAGTGCCAAGTGTAGTTATCTGGTCGTGCCAGGCCAGAAGAAAGTCAAAAGTTTAGGCCGACCCTGATGGAGTGCAGGCCAGTCTCAGGACCCACTTAGGTCCACTAAACACAGTACTTTAATCCTAGTTGCAAAGAGATGTGGAGTGCTGTGTCGAGGATGTGTTGCGCAGCAGAGGCGATGCGAGGAACATGCGAGGAGATGCATCATGCACCAGTGGTTCCAGGGTGCTGTGAAATGCAGTGCACTGTCCTTGCATGAAGATGTGTCACACAGCGGCAGTTCTGATGAGCTCCGTTGAGTGAGGTGAGGTCCTTGCATGGAAGTGTGTTGCATAAGGGCAGTTCCAATGGGCTGTGATGGCAATGAAATCCTTGCATGGGGGAAGTCCTCGCAGTAGGCAATGCGTTGATTCTAAAGGCGATGTGTTTAGCAGCAAAGGTGATGCGCTTGTTCTGCAGGAGATGCACCATAAAGGAGATGTATGAGTTCTGCTGGACCCACAGATGGCTGGTGGAGCACCATCAGGCCCACTTTGAAGGGTCCAGAACTAGGGTGGCACTACTTGAGAGGGCATGTCTCACGGATGGCAGAGTTCAGGTGCTGGGTTCAAGGTTGTTGGAAGTCTGTTATGTTCCTGAGGTGTCTGATCAGGAGCCCAGCCAACCATCTCTTAGAGTCATTCTGGGGTCCTGGGTGTAGAGATGTGGGTCCAATCCTTCTTATCCAGGCAAGAGGGACGCATAGCAGCAGGTCAGCACAGCAGGTCAGCAGTTCCTTCAGAATAGCAGTCCAGCAGACTGACAGTGCTTCTTCCTGTCAGAGTCAACAGATCCAGAGGAGTACTGAAGAGTTGGGGCTTAGGGTTGAATGTTCATATCTGGTGCCCACTATGAAGTGAAGGAAGCTTCTAGAGGTTTCCACCCTGAGGTGTCAGGCATCCCCTTTTTCCCTGTTGTGGCCCCGGGTTGTCTTTAGTCACAAAATACCACTGACACTCCTTTGTGAGAGTGCTTAGTCAGAGCCTTTATAATGTGCAAGTGTGGTAGGTGACAGCTCCTCCCCTTGTTAAATCAGAGTGGTCCATCCTTTCAACACGTAGCTTCCTTTTGTCTCACTGTCTGGGAGCAAAACACAAAGATCAGCTGCTAGCTACACGTAGTCCTGTGAACCAAGAACAGGCTGAAGTCATAAAATATTTAGGGCAAGAAAATGTTAACTTCTTAAAAGTGGTATATTTAGAATTGTGACAGAAAATCTGACTTTACTATTAAAGAGGGCTTTTTATTACAATCAGGTAAACACCAAACTTGACCTGTCTACTGATACGCATTGGAAGTTACAGGTTATCAAATGTAATAAGGTAACTCCAATATTATCCTATGGGAGAGGTAGGCCTTGCAGTAAGTCGAAATGGCAGATTTAAAACTGCACACAAAGGCTGCAATGGCAAGCCTGAAACATGTGTGAAGGGCTACTTAAGTGGGTGGCACAATCAGTGCTGCAGGACCACTAGTAGCATTTACTTTACAGGTGCTGGGCATATGTAGTGCCACTTGAATAGGGACTTACAGGTAAATTGGTGTTTGCTGGTTCTACCATGGTTGAAGGAGAAAGCACAATCACTTTAGTACTGGTTAGCAGTGGTAAAGCGTGCAGAGCACTAAAGCCAACAAAGTCAGCAAAACAGAGGGTTGAAGGCAAAAAGACTGGGGAGAGCCTCACCAAGGGTGCCAGGTTTAACATTACCGTATAGAAACCACCTGCCACCACTGGATATGAATATTGCCAGGTACAGACACTACAAAGGATTGAATACTTTCCTATTTACTGATTTTTTAGAGGAAAATTAAGGAATGGTATCATCAACACAAGTGCTCTGTGCTGCTGGGAAAGACTCAGCGAGTTTTAAAAGGTGCCAATAAGAAGAAAACACAGCTTAGACGCTGTTACCCAGCAACTTACCAAGGCCTATACTAACACAGATATTACATCTGTAATCAAGGCCATTTATTACTTGAATTCTTTGTACATCTTTCAGACTGAAGTAGCATTTTTTACACTGAAACAACACCATTATGAAAGAGGCGAGAATTCTAGGATTCTTGCAGCCCAATTGAAGCAGCTCAACCTTCATAGATGGATGCCTGCTCTTAGTAACAAACAGAATGTTCTGTTAACAGAGCCACAAAATATCCTGATGGAATTCAGTATATTTTATGAACACTTATACACAGCAGAGGAGGCCGATGGACTCCTTAACTTAAGGAAACTGAGTTTATGGTAAAGTTAGCTATATTACGTCTTTTAGCTGACCACACTGCTCCACTAGGGAGCGATTTCACTGATAAAGAGATTGCAAGAGCAATAGTTGAGTTGCAACTAGATGTCAGATACCACAACAGAGAGTGACTAACCTATGATAACTGACCCGGAAGGAGTGATGCACAATGCTTGTCCTTCCACACCTCCAGATGCTCAACCAATCGAGTAGTACACACCATTCATTCTGAAGGAACACCTAGGAAAAGGTGGAAAGGGACAAAATAAGAAAATAGCCAACAGATGACTGCATAACAGCTTCCTGGTAATACCCTTCAGGCTTGTCTGTCATCTGCCTCTCAGTGTATGAGTGCCTGACAACAACAAGAACAAGTATTTAGGAGGATATTTCCAAGGATTGACGCATCACTGCATTGAAGCAGCAATGCATCAAAAATGTATTGCACTGCATCAAGACAGGTTACGACACCATGGATGCATCATATTTACAATATGAAGCACCATGGTGTAAGGTCCCAAGGATGCATCAGAAATTGTGACGCATCAGTGAAAAGGCTGCTGCAATGCATCAGCCCCAAAAGTAGTGCATTGCTGAAGTTGGCCTTGGGACTAATGCAAATTCAGCAATGCATCGAATACTGAGGTAGTGCATCGGTTCTGACACAGGTAGCCCATTGTGTGGGGACCAATGTCATGGACTGTAAAATGGTAGAATAGTCACCTTGTACACCATTTCATTGATCTTGGATGTAATGCAGACAAGTATGAAGTATGGCTATATGTCACATTACATTGGGCGTAATCGACGTATGTGTACATAAAGACCTAAGTATATGTGACATAGTGAGTGACACTTAAATGTGAGTGGATACCAGTATATGTTGTAATGTAAAATGGCAATTCATGTGGTACCTGCCTGATGAGTGTACTTACCTGCTGTGATTTGGAGTATGCTTGGCTGGGGTTGGGGACCTATTCCTCCCTTACCTGGGTACACAATGTCACATTGCCTTGCTGCATTGGATGATGATATCATAGGTGCCATGGTCCTAGGATTGTCAAAGGGTCCTACAATGTGATTGTCACATGAGTAGACCTATTACTAGTTGAGGGGATGTGATTTAATATCTTATTCCAGTGTATAAAGTGACTTCAGCTGATCAAATTCCTATTGAAAATCCACTGTGTCATTTCCTACGCCTGGTTTGAAGAGGCATAGGAATTTCAAACATTGAAAAACTTGTAAATATCACTGCATCAGTTCTAAGTGGGTTTTTATGAGGGAATGCCTACCCTGCATACATTATAAACCATGTGGCGCGTCTAGTTTCAGCTCGGGTATTTATTGATGCAGACCTATAAAAACATACACACTGGGCTTAGTGCATAATTTTGGAGATAAGGAGCAATATGGAGCAGATAATATGCCACCACTGTATCAATAAAAATGATGCAACTGCAGTGCAAGCTCTTTGTAAATATGCCCCTTATACAAGATGTGGGTGAAGCAGCACTGATGCGTCAGTTTGCTTGCGTCGCCCCTTCCCCACCTGATGACACCATACATGTGTGCTATATTTATAATACAGCGCACCATGGTGGTCGTTAGGCCAATAGCATCAGAATTGTTTACTCTATTGTGAGGCTTTGCTCCACTAGCGTCAAACATTTTGACGCTACTGGAGAAAAATGCAAGAAGACACATAGGTTAATATGGATGTGTCATTTTAACGCCTGCTCTGAGCAGGAGTTAAAAAGTATGCCAAAAATGGTGCAGTGAAATCTTGTAGATTTCACTGTGCCATTTTTTCTGGGCCTCCTAACGCTGGCACGCCCTCCTTGCATACATTAGGCCTGACAAAGGCATAATGTGGTGCACGGTGTCGCAAAGTGGTGCAATGCATGCACAGAACCACTTTGTAAATATGTTGCAATGAAAATTGCCTCCTTGGGTCACATTAGCATTAAAAAAAGAAGCAAAAACAGATCACAGCACACAATGCGCAATAGTAAAACAAAAAAGTCATGACACTCTGTAGTGTAAGGTTAAGTACAGTAGATAAAGAAAACAGGCACATCGGTATTGAAATCTTGTCTTGAGAAGTGAGTTCCTTTATTGTGGGTGAAGTTGTATTCAATAAGCAAAGAACATCATTCCAAACACAGCCAACATGTGTTTCGTCACACTGGTGACTTTTTCAAGGCTGTAGAAAAACATATATATACATACTTGATGTATCAATGGAAAATTAAAAAATAAAAAACAAATATATATGACAAAAGGAAGCCATCATGTGCAATGGTTAGTGCACGTGGTAACAAGATCCCAAGGTCAGGCAAGCAAATATATGCACCATGGACATGGCTAAGAAGTTCCAGAAATAACACCTGTGTGTACCAAATAACACCCAAGTCTACAAGAGGTGAAAAAGACGGCAGAAATCTTGCAAGTTTCCCTGAGTTGAGTAGCATGGGAAACTCTAGTGACCAAGTGTAGTGACATGGAAGAGAGCTCAGTTAAGGTGACTAAAAGCCGAGTGATAAAAACAAGGAAAGTAGCAAAAATGGTTTAAACACAAGTGAGAATCATAAGTCAGGTTCAAAGAAAATCAAGTAGACTAATGGTCTCAGAGCATACCTATTCTGGCGTAATGGTAACAACAAAGTAAGTCTAAACAATCTCAGGAATAGAAGTACAGTCCATGCATCTGAATAGTCTAAAGAAATAGGGGGAAACAGAGTAAACTAGAATAAATAATGTTAAGCATGAACACCCGTTCCAAAAATACAAGTTAAGGGATCCATTAAATATCCAAATGTGAGAAATACCTGTAACTAGTTAATGCCGGTATTATTGTGCCACACTGGAAAAGGCGTCCAATTTAAGTAAAGGATAGCCAATCAAAAGGACCATGGTAAGTCCATGTGCCAAATTCTAAGAAAGAATATAAAAGACCATTGTTAAGCGAGAGTAAAATGAGAAAAGTCCCTAGGGGCAAGCCAACCCAATGACTATGATCCCAAAAAAATCCCAATAGAGAATTAGAGTTAAAATTGCAACTAAAAAGTAAGTGAAACCAATGCCAAATGCCATCCCTAACATAGGTTATGGAATATGGAGTCGCACGAGTAAAGCAACTAGTACCGCCAGTAAGGTAACAAGTGACATTGATTGTAAAGTTAGAAAAAGAAATAAAAATACAACAAAAATTGTACGATCTCGTGCTCCAATACGACTAGTATCGCCAGTAAGGTAACAAGTGACATTGATTGTAAAGTTGGAAAAGAATACAGTTAAAATTGTACGATCTCGTGCTCCAATACGGGCGTCCATTCAGCCCACGAAAATGGTGCTAAGTAGAAGCACAGCTGGTCCTTAAACTCAAAAAGCCCGGAGCTCAAGCTCCGACTCACTGCGTAGGCGACTAATGCCATAAGTCCATGAGAATAACCAATTCTCAAAAAGTGTAAAAACGGAACCCAAGTTCCGACTCACCGCGTAAAGTCAAATGCCGTCAGCCCATGATTTGTTGCGTTTCCATCGGTTCCCAGTAGAACGTTGAGAACGCGTCTAAGTAGTCAACGTGAAACACGTGACTTGAACGGTCACCAAACTAAAGGTAGGACTATCGAAAACATGAACGGCGACAAGAAGTACATAAACCAGTGAAAAGGGGAGCCATATTAAATGCAAGAGTTACGTAAAACGAAAACCAAAGTGCAACTTAAACACCGAGTAGCTAGGAGATGATGGGCATGCAAAGGGAAGCTTGGAGACAAAAGAAAAATACCATGTAATAAACAGAAACAGAAGGTAAAGGAAAGCCCAGGTCCTAGTCCTGCCTCGGTCCTAAAAGGTGCAACAAATGTAGACATCAGTGGTAAGACAAGAAACAATGTATATAATGTAACGTACAATATTGGCGTGCAGCCATGAGGCCATATATGTAGTTATACACAGATATCAAAAAACAAATGTATTACAAATAGAAAATGAAAGAGATTAGACAGTAATAATTCATAAAAAGTGAAATTGATCAAGTCTATGATGGTCATAGTCATATGAACATACATATATGTAAACAACATGTCCAACATGAAAAGTACAGTAACAGGATTTTTCTCAGAGTAGCCAACCACACTAACGCACAAAGAAGTATACCTAGTACAAACAGGGAGACTACTATATGGGATATAGTCCTTCTTTTAGCGAGACCAAGAACATTCTAGACAAAATTAATAGTTACATCAAAACAGAAAAGGCACCCCAATAAGAGGGACAGTAATGCATAAAGTAGCTACGTATTCAATGAGGACCGGGCTAGTTAAGAAAAACATGTAATTCCCGGTCCAAGTTGAGGCCCATATCAACAGCCCTGAGTTTCAATATCCATCTGGCCTCACATTTACGCAAGTCCTTAGTCCTATTGCCACATCTAGGTGCAGTGTTAACATGGGCAATACCAAGGAATCTGATATTGAGAATGTCACTCTCTCCATGCAGTCGACTGAAATGTGTATCAAGAGGGTAAGTTTGATTATGGTTTCTGATAGCCCTAATATGCTCTTGTATTCGTTCTTTCAAAGGTCGAATTGTGCTACCCACGTATATCAGACCACATACACAAATTATGCAGTACACAGTATATTTAGTGTTACAGTTGATAAATTGTCTGATGTGGGGGTGACCCCAGTATTGTAAGAGAAAGTCGTTGTTTTATTGAGAGCCATAGAACATGAGACACAGCAACCACATTTATAAAAGCCAATTGGTGAGTTGGGGAGCCAAGTAAGCTGCAATGTTTTGGCAGGTGGAGCCAGAAAACTGGGACATAGGAGATTTCTCAAGGTTTTCCCCCTGCTATGTATGATTGATGGAGTTTTATTGATCACAGTAGCCAAATTAGCATCTAATAGTAAAAGATGCCAGTGTTTTTTCAAAATCCGGTATATTGACATACTGGCAGGGCTGGATTTAGTAATAAATGGAATAGCCGCCTTCTTACCCACGTCGATCTGTCTACTACGGCCTCTAATAAGTAAAGATTGTTGCTGTTTCACAGTAATCCGTTTACTGGGCTTTGAGATCAATTCTCCAGAGTAACCCCTAGCATGAAAACGTTGTGTTAGGTCCCCAAGCTCTTTTGTGAAGATAGTATCGTCACTACAGTTGCGTCGTATCCGCACCATCTCCCCATATGGTATTGGCTTGGATTTGGTAAAGAAGCTAGTGTGGTGCAAGGAGGCACTGGGGCCAATTACATCTGGTCCTCAGTTTTTTCTAACAGCTTTTGTTTTACAGTTTCAATCATTTACATGGTCTCCCTCAATTTAACTCAATATTCATGTTAATTACCATGAGAATCCTTTAAAGCATTAGTTCTTTCTCTTTCAGTAGTTTTTTCACTAGAATTAAATTAATCTCGGGATTTTCCGCACACTGCATGGTTTCCTTAATGTCTTTCTCTGGTTGGCACAGATTGCACGATTCACCAAATAATAAAGTACCATGTGAATAATCTAGTACCTTGCATTTATGTCCACTAAGTTCTTTTACTAATACTCAATCATGATTCCTTTGTATTAGTTTCCTGACTTGCATGCACGCATGAATGAGGTACACATTAAATGCACTTAGCTTTCTTTTGTCCCTTTTATCTGTTGCAGATCATTGAGAACCCTCTCCGGGAAAGTGAAAGGATCACCAAAGAAGATTTCATGAATACACAGGGAAGCTGGGTTGATGGGAGAAACATGGGCAATGCCATCACAGGAAATTTGATTGCCCAACAAAGGGTGTGGTCCAAGTGAGTGGTGTTTTTATCCTCATGAAATCAAAGATGACTGCCACCATCACATGACTGTTTCCAAAACCTTCTGGATTGTTCCAAAACATTCTGCCATGTTCCAGATGGATTGCCACGTGCTATAAAAAAAAAGTCCATTTACTGGCTTGTTCCAGAACCTTCTGGTTTGTTCCTAAACCTACTGCCCCAGAATCTATTGGATTGTTCCAAATGGAGTCCATTGTGATCACTTTATGAGCAATTAGTTGACAACCTTATTTATTTTCACCAACAGTCTTAAATTATGTTTTTCTTTACAGTTATATTAAATTGTAACACTTGTGACTTCCCCCCCTTGCCATCAAAGCTTTGGGAACCAATATTTTGCATCTCCACGAATGTACCCAAAAAGGCCACTCTCTGGATGTTCTGTGAAACACATCACTGTAAACTGGATCTCCATAACAGTCCCCCCTTAATAACTGCAGTCTTGGTGAGTGGCTTTGCTCTGTGGACTTCTGCCCGTGGAAGTTTCAAAGTAATTGTGGTGCATGACTAACTGGTTCCCAAGACCTTTCCTCAGGACCAAACTCTTTCCAGTCAATTGAACAGCATTAGGTTAATTATCTTCAAGGAACTGTGGACATTATCCTCTCTTTCACATGCAGTAGAATCAGTAGTTAACTTGTAAAAGGAAAGGGCCTAATTATGAGTTTGGCGGACGGGAACACCCAGCCGCCAAACACCTGAAAGGGTGGCTGCCGCCGTAATGACCACCTCCGACTGACCTTTTACGAGTTCCCTGCTAAGCTGAGGGATGGAAACCAAGGTTTGCAGGGTGCACCAACACCTTCACAATGTTCACTATCTGCTGTGGCATTGGGATGGTGCTGGGCAGGGGCACCCCTGCACTTCCCATGTCAAGGGCGTGGGCAGTGCAGGGGCCCCCCTTTGGCCCCATGTACCTGTTCTCCGCCAGCCTTTTCATGGTGGTAAAACCGCCATGAAAGGGGGGGCGGAGAACGAGGTTGTAATCGGCAGGTTGATTGCGACCTCCATCCATCGTCAACTCCTCGCTCTCACCGATCCTGGCGGAGGCAGTGAAACCCTGGTGGTCTGGCCACAAGGGTCTTAATTTGGCAGTCAGATTGCCACAGCAGCGACAGTCCTGACCACTACCGTGAGGCTGGCGGTCTCAAGCCCGCCAGCCTTGTAATGAGGCCCTAAGTGCAGGGCTCACTTTTTTTGCTGAAAGCTAGAGGACGATAGCTGAGCTTTCTAGTCCTCAATCCCCCTCATGCCTCTTTCATCCACCATCCTGCATTCACTGCCCTTTATCTCACTGTTTTTTCATCTTTCTCTTGCATTCTCCCTTTCTCTTTCTACTTCTGGATTCAAGTCTGTTGATAAAAAAAATAGGTCCCAGTCCACTGACAAATTAGTGCCAATGGGACCTACCTGCAACCACAAGCTCAATTTAAGTCCTGAGTAGACTACTTGTGTAGAATCTTCAAAGTGGCACTCTCTCTGTGCCTACAATTGTTCGGACAATCACGTATCTTACTGAGCGGTAAATATTGAAAGAATGGAAGCCTGCCATGTGTACTGGAATAGGAAAATATTTACTTGAAGAAGCATTGTTTAGCATTACTACAGGTTCAGAGATATGTAAGGCTTAATGGTATGGTAAGAAATTGGTAGTACTAGTTAAGGGGAGTGGAGAACCCTCCTAAAGTATTTATCCCAACCCTTGTCACGGTGAAACACAAAGTCACTAAATAAACTTGTGCTTAATCCCTGGGAGTTTGGCACAAAGCAGTCAGGCTTAATTTAGAGATGATGTGTAAAATATTTATGCAGTACTCAAACAAAACAGTAATAAAGTGAAAACCCAACATAAGAAGAAACCCAAATCAATTTAAGTAATTTAAAATTTTAATAATTAAAATAACCCCAAAATTACAAACATCCAACCAGAGATATGAAATTTTAAAGTTTTCGGTAACATTAGTGTCAACAGACGCAAAGTGCCAACTGCAATTATCTGGTCATGAGGGAACAGGACATAGTCACAAGTTGAGGCCAGCTGCTATTGAGTAAGGGTCAGTGACAAGACCAGGTTTGTCCTACTGGAAGTTTGCAAATCTGACTTTGGTGTGGGCACTGTGTGGCACTGTTCTGCAGAGCTCTGCATCACTTCGAGGCAGTCCAGTGAAGCTTTCAGTTGGAACTTGCATTGTAGGGTTCTACACTGGACCCAGTGTAGTTGACAGCTGGAAGTTGCATGCGCAACTCTGCATCACTCTATGCTTTCAGCCGGAAGCTGCATGGCTCTGCGTCACTCTGAGTCAGATCCGCTGAAATCTTCATTTAGGCAGAATGAAATGCACTCTGACTCCAGTCAAGGTTCCAGGACCTTGAGAAAAACATTTGAAGCTGGAAATGTGTTGTTATCCTGTAATTGATGCAGGAAATCAGCCTACTGACCCTTGGAGTCTCTTATGGGGCCCTGGATTCAAGGAAAGCAGGTCTAGTCTTTCATCTGGCTTCAGAGAGCAGGACAGTCCTTCTTTTGAGTTTTCACAGGTCCAGACTTGTTCTGATATCAGGTTCTAGGGATGTCACTTTTATGCCTACTGTGTCCTGTGAGTGGGAGACAATCCTTTGTCTACCTCATAAAACTGGTTTTGGTCAGTTCCCTCCTTTCCTCTGGGTTTGGCTCTAGCTAGTGAAAGAAAGTCAGGTTTCTCGTTGTGTGCTCAGGGAGGCCCCTTTGACATATAGTTAGGGCTGGGGCATATCTTCTCCCTAGCCATCCGGTCAGGAAGTCCCACACCACTCCACACCCAGACCCTTTGTCCATTGAATTGCAGCAATACACGTCCTATTTCAGGGAGCCAGCAGGAGTCAGGTAACACCTGGACACTCGCCGTAAAGCAGTGTTAGGGTTAAACTGGAAAATGACAACTTTCTATTAGTGCACAACAAAATTTGACTTGACCATTAACTGGATTTTAAATGACTATTAAAAGATCTTTGAATTATTTTTCTAGCTGTTTCCAAACTGAATTTAGCTCTTAATAAATATAATAGGTAAGCCAGTATTAGTCTATGGGAGATCACTGCCAGGACACATAAAATATTAAATAAACATGTACTACTTTTGTAAATACTGTGCACGTTGCCCTATTGGTATTTAAGGCCTACCTTTGAGGTGACCAATAAATATTAAAAAGAAAGTTTAGGCCTGGCAACAGTTTATTTTTATTAAAAAAGCCAGGTTTAAACTACACTACAAGCTGCAATGACAGGCATGGAACATGTTTTACAGTGCTATATTAGTGGGTGGCACAATAAATCCTGCAGACCTCTGGTAGCACTTAATTTACAGGCCCTGAACAAGTCTTACCATATATTAGGGGCTTACAAGTAAATTAAATGTACTAATCAGGTGTATACCACTTTTACCAATGTTTGGAAGGCAGAGCACAATCGCAAGAGACTCCCTTGGCTGCTTAGACATAACCAATATATCCATTGGGAGGCAAGAACAATATTGCCTTCTTCTCACTTTTGTCAGTGTTTTGTTATGCTACAGAAGAATATTAGACACCTAAAGAAACATCTAAAGCCAAAGAAACTGAGTGTGGAACCATTAATGTAATACAGGAGTTTTCAGATCACTACCAGATATATGCTGGCATATTCCAAAAGACTACAAAAAGTGATCTGTGAATTTGACTGTGCAATTCTTTTTGAACCTGGTGCCACAGTACTGTTTGGCTGACGATATTTAGTTTCTGAAGCTGAAAAAGGAACACTAAGGCAGTATTTTGAGGAAAATCTACAGAATGGTCTGATCACACAGTCCTCATCTCCTGCTGGAGCCTCTCTTTTTTTCGTACCCAAGAAGACTAAGGACCTATAGCCATGTATAGACTTCAGTGGATTAAATAAGGTGACTATAAAAGACCGGTATCCGCTTCCTCTTATCAAGGACATTTTAGAGTTAGTTAGAGGAGTACAAATTTTTACCAAACTTGGGGCCAGATTTAACAGAAAATGACGGTGCGAAAATACGAATTTGGCAGCATCATGCACCATCATTTTAAAAACGCAGTGATGCGCCGTACTTCAAAGAACACGGCGCACCCCAGTGTTTCCTCATGCGCCAGCGCCAAATTCGCTGTCTTGCGCCAACACAGCTACCCTTGCACCATAGTGCAAGGATGGCTGCGTTGAGGGGGAAATTGTTTTTGTGCAGCAAGGAACACCTTCCTGCACAAAACCAATCTTAAATGGTCATTTGCTCTTTCTATGTGTGCTGCATTTTGCAGCACACATAGAAAGAGCAAAAATTAGGAGAAATGACGTGTGACCTTAGATTTGGCGCTGCCTCAGGTTTATGAAAACTCGTAAATCTGAGGCAGCGTCAAAATGTAATTGGTGTTGCTGTGGCACACCTACAGCAACACCCATTGCACGCCGCCTCCGCACAAAGTGCTGCATGTGAAGGGTCCGTATTTACAAGGTAGCGTTAAGCCACAAAAAGTGGCTTATCGTCACCTTGTAAATACAGGGCAGGACATTGCGCCACCGGAGCATCATTAAGCTCTGGTGGCGCTGGGGGCTGTTAAATATGCCCCTTGGTGCTTTAAAGTTCAGAGTGACTGATGTAAAGCAGAATAAAACAGAAATACTTGCAAGGGCCTTTGCAAGTGGTAAACTTCATTCTAAACAATCCTGGACATTGGTATGCCGTAAAATGTGTTAATTTAACTTTCCAGTAAGGCCTTAGTAAATGGCCATAGTAAATAGTGCAAAAATGCACCAAATGGCATGGAAATTAAATGTCATCTTTTAAAACTTTTGACAGGTAGGAAACCTACTTTTGAAAGTTAAATAGATCATCCCTAAGTAGGACTTGCAGTCTACAAGGTAGGGTGCATAGTATTTCAAAGTGGAATATATAAGAATTTAAGGATGGAATGTTTCTTATCACGAAAAAAGCTATTTTCAATGTATAGGATTGTGGCTTGGTCTAAAATAAAAGTTAAAGTGCAGTCGAAATGGTATTTCTATACGGTTGGTCTGGATTGAGCCACAGATTCAATGCAACCCCTGTTTTAATTCTTAATAAAATGCAATTAATTTATGAAGTTGGAATTTTTATAAATATACAGGAAAAGTATCCTTTACAAACTCACTGCAGCTGCTCTCTTTGTCAGTGCCTTTCCCTTGATGAGATGCAAATACTGCTCCCACCACGGATGTAACTCCTTGGGCTTTTTAACAGGAACATTTGAATGTGAAGTATGAGACTCATTTATCTGAGGAAGGGCAACTGGGAACAGTTATGGAACTTCATTAACTTGAAAGAGATCAGGTTAAGTGTAAAGTGAGACGAGTGGAAGAGTGGCCTGGCTCTATCCATGTGTAAGAGTGGGAGAGGGAGCTGGTCCCAGAATTATTTTGGTGTGGTTGAAGAGAATGGTGTTGCATATGCATATGTTTAATTTGTGGGTCATGTGTTTACTTTCAATGTTGCATCTGTTCTATTGTTTCCAGAGTGATGTTCTAGATTCTCTTTGAAGACAGTTTTTCCAGAAGAAGCTGTCCCCTAGTACTGTTCTGCTAATAAAAATACTTTTATAAATAATTCAGCTTTTGAACTGTAACAATGGTGAAGAGAAGGAGCCAGGTTGTTGTCTATAAAGGATCTCCACTCAGCATATCGCCAGATTGAACTAACTGAGGAATCAAGGCATTTCACTGTGTATATAACACCCCTGGGCTTGTTCCAATTCAAAAGGATGCCCTTTGGCCTAACTTCTACCTCATCCATATTTTAGAGGGCAATGTTTTCTGTTTTATAGGAGTTGGACACATTTGTGAGATGTTGTCAAGATGACATCCTCATCTTCTCCAGGAATGAAAATGAACATGTGGAGTATGTGGTGGAAGTGTGCAAAAGATTGGAGAAGCATGGTTTGACACATAAAAGAGAAAAGTGCAATTTTTTTGTAACTCTGTGGAGCATCCGGGGCACACTTTGGGCTTTATTTACTACAAAGTGTTGCAGCACCACACTGCGTCACATCAGAAATGCATGGATGTGCCATATTTATGTCCATACGGCACACCTCTGTGTTTTCCCTAGCGCTGGAGCTCAATTTAGGTGCCTAGCACCAATAGAGGCACCCTTGCGCCATAGTGCAAGAGTGCCTGCATTTCTGGGAATGATTGTCTATGTGCAGGAAGGGACCCCCTCCTGCACATAAACAATAAATAATTGTGGTTTGCTTTTTTTCTTTTTGTGCTGCAGAATGCAGCACACACAGAAAAATAGAAAATTAGGAGAAATAAAAGTAGTTCTCCTCGTTGTGGCATGTAGACGCCACCTCTGGGGTGGTGTTAGTTTTTGGCGCTGCCTCAGGTTTACGATTTCTCGTAAATCCTGGGCAGCGTCAAAATGCAATGGGTGTTGCAGTGGAAGCCCACAGCAACACCCATTGCACTCCTTTTTCACGCTAAGTGATGCGTGTAAAGGGGCCATGTTTACAAGACGGCGTTGAGCCAGAAAAAGTGGCTTAACGTCGCCTTGTAAATATGGTACAGGGCATTGCACCACTGGAATGTCGCTAAAAGTGAGGCTCCGGTGGCGCAAGAGCCTCATAAATGAAACCCTTTGCCTGATGATGGTGTGATTCCTAAAAAAATCTTTAGTAAACGCCGTCAATAAGGGTCTGGCCCCTGACAATAAAGAAAAGCTGTTATCATTCTTAGGGCTGTGTGAATATTACAGCAAGTTCATACAAGGATTTGCCACAAAAGTGGAACCTCTCAGAGAACAGGTGAGAAATAGGGCTGAATTCCTTTGGTCTGAGAAACAACAAGCAGTGTTCCAACAGAAGAGATTGCACAGGCACCTACTCTCAAACCATTTTGTTTGAACAAACTATGCTTTATAACCGTGGATGCCAGTTTGTATGGGATTGGGGGAGTGTTGGGTCATAATTGTGAGAAGAATGAATGGTGTGTGGCATATTAGCAGCCAGGACAGTGACTGAAACTGGGAGAAGATATGCGGTAATTGAAAAGGAGTTGGCTTGTGTCTGGATAATTGATCATTTCCGCAACTATGTGTGGGGAAGTAGATTCATTCTTAGGACGGACCATAAACCGCTGGTGGGAATTTTGTCAACAAGAGATGGGTGTAATGCTAATGCATGCATAGCCAGGCTCATTCCTAGGTTACAAGAATACCATTTTTTCTGGAATACATACCTGGGAAATGTAATGTCACAGCAGATTGCCTATCCAGATTGCCATGACCTGATGACGGAAGTGATGAGGAACAAAATGAAATTGAAATGGTAGCAACTGTTAAGGATTTTGTGAGTTCTGAATTCACAGGTATTTCTGAGGAAGACTGGAAAAGAGAGAGGAATGAGGATGCAATATGGTAACTTGTGAAGAAATACTTGATTGAAGGATGGCCAAAGGAGAAATGTGTGTCTCCTGAAGTAAGACTGTTTTATAACGTCTCTGATGAGATGTAAATGGAGGGGGACATGCTGTTTAACGCAGGAAAATGTGTTCCTCCAGGTGCCAGCAGGAAGAAATACTGAAATGTGCGCATAAAGGACACCAAGGAATGTCTGCCTTGAAACGTCGTATCAGAGCCAATTTCTGGTGGCTGGAATTGGACAAGATGGTGTATCAATGTGTGAGGGAGTGCTTTGAAGGTGTAAACAGTGATAAAATGCTTAACACCTTCGCTGCCAGGCCTTTTCCCCCTCCTGTGCCGAGCCTTTTTTTGCCTATTTGGGGCAGTTCGCGCTTAGGCCCCCATAACTTTTTGGCCAAATAAGCTACACACGCCAAATTTGCATCCTTTTTTTCCAACATCCTAGGGGTTCTAGAGGTACCCAGACTTTGTGAGTTCCCCTGAAGGAGGCCAATAAATTAGCCAAAATACGGTGAAAATTTCGTTTTTTTCAAAAAAATGGGTAAAAGTGGCTGCAGAAGTAGGCTTTTGTTTTTTTCTCTGAAAATGGCATCAACAAAGGGTTTGTGATGCTAAAATCACCAGCTTCACAGCTTTCAGGAACAGGCAGACTTGAATCAGAAAACCCAATTTTGCAACACAAATTTGGCATTTTACTGGGACATACCCCATTTTTACGATTTTTTGTGCTTTCAGCCTCCTTCCAGTCATTGACAGAAATGGGCGTGAAACCAATGCTGGATCCCAGATACCTAAACACTTCTGAAAAGTAGACAAAATTCTGAATTCAGCAAGGGGTAAATTGTGTAGATCCTACAAGGGTTTCCTACAGAAAATAACAACTGAAATAAAACAATATTGAAATTGAGGTAAAAAAACAGCAATGTTTCTCTACGTTTTACTCTGTAACTTTTTCCTGCAATGTCAGATTTTTTAAAGCAATATACCGTTACGTCTGCTGGACTCTTCTGGTTACGGGATATATAGGGCTTGTAGGTTCATCAAGAACCCTAGGTACCCAGAGCCAATAAATGAGCTGCACCCTGCAGTGGGATTTCATCCTATACCGGGTATACAGCAATTCATTTGCTGAAATATAAAGAGTTAAAAATAGCTATCAAGAAAACTTTTGTCTTTCCAAAATGGGCACAAGATAAGGTGTTGAGGAGCAGTGGTTATTTGCATATCTCTGAATTCCGGGGTGCCCATACGAGCATGTGAATTACAGGGCATTTCTCAAATAGACGTCTTTTTTACACACTCTCTTATATTTGGAAGGAAAAAATGTAGAGAAAGACAAGGGGCAATAACACTTGTTTTGCTATTTTATGTTCCCCCAAGTCTCCTCCAAGAAAACTAGAGACCTAGGGGAATCCAAGATGGGGTGACTTGTGGGGCTCTGACCAGGTTCTGTTACCCAGAATCCTTTGCAAACCTCAAAATTTGGCTAAAAAAACACGTTTTCCTCACATTTCGGTGACAGAAAGTTCTGGAATCTGAGAGGAGCCACAAATTTCCTTCCACCCAACGTTCCCCCAAGTCTCCCGATAAAAATTATACCTCACTTGTGTGGGTAGGCCTAGCGCCCGCAAAACAAAATGCCCAAAACACAACGTGGACACATCACATTTTTTCACAGAAAACAGAGGTGTTTTTTACAAAGTGCCTACCTCTAGATTGTGGCCTCTAGCTCAGCCGGCCCCAGGGGGGGCAGAAATGGCCTAAAATAAATATGTCCCCCCAGCCCCCCTGGGAGCGACCCTTGCCTAATGGGTCGCTCCCCATCTCTCAAAAAACAAACAAACCCAAAAAAAACAATTGTTGCCCTGGCGCCTAGAGGTTTCTGCCCCCCCAGGGGCAGATCGGCCTAATAACAATGGGCCGATCTGCCCCCAGGGGGGGCAGAAATGGCCTAAAATAGATTTGCCCCCCCACCCCCCAACCCCCCCCGGGAGTGGCCCTTGCCTACGGGGTCGCTCTCCTTGCGTGACATTGGCGCAAAACAAAAAAAATCCCCGGTGACTAGTGGTTTCTGCCCCCTTCGGGGCAGATTGACCTAAAATCGGCCGATCTGCCCCCAAGGGGGGCAGAAATGGTCTAAATACAATTTGCCCCCCAGGGGAGCAACCATTGCCTAATGGGTCGCTCCCCATCTCTAAAAAAAAAAAAAAAAAAAAAAAATCACAAAAAAAAAATTTGCCCTGGTGCCTAGAGGCTTCTGCCTCCCCTGGGGGCAGATCGGCCTAATAACAATAGGCTGATCTGCCCCCGGGGGGGCAGAAATGGACTAAAATAAATTTGACCCCCTCAACCCCCTCAACCCCCCCCCCGGGAGCGACCCTTGCCTACGGGGTCGCTCCCCCTGCGTGACATTGGCGCAAAAATCCCCGGTGCCTAGTGTTTTCTGCCCCCCCTTGGGGGCAGATTGACCTAAAATCAGCTGATCTGCCCCCAAGGGGGGCAGAAATGGTCTAAATACAATTTGCCCCCCAGGGGAGCGACCATTGCCTAATGGGTCGCTCCCCATCTCTAAAAAAACAAACAAAAAAACACCCCAAAAACATTTGCCCTGGTGCCTAGAGGTTTCTGCCCCCCTGGGGGCGGATCGGCCTAATAACAATAGGCTGATCTGCCCCCGGGGGGGCAGAAATGGGCTAAAATACATTTGTCCCCCCACCCCCCAAGCCCCCCCCTCCGGGAGCCACCCTTGCCTACGGGGTCGCTCCCCCTGCGTGACATTGGCGCAAAAAAAAGTCCCTGGTGCCTAATGATTTCTACCCCCCTTGGGGGCAGATTGACCTAAAATCGGCCGATCTGCCCCCGGGGGGCAGAAATGGTCTAAATACAATTTGCCTGCCAGGGGAGCGACCCTTGCCTAATGGGTCGCTCCCCATCTCTAACAAAACAAACAAACAAAAAAAAAAACACAAAACATTTTTTTGCCCTGGCGCCTGGAGGTTTCTGCCCCCCTGGGGGCAGATCGGCCTAATAACAATAGGCTGATCTGCCCCCGGGGGGGCAGAAATGGCCTAAAATAAATTTTCCCCCCCACCCCTCAAACCTCCCCCCTGGGAGCGACCCTTGCCTACGGGGTCGCTCCCCCTGCGTGACATTGGCGCAAAAAAAAAATCCCCGGTGCCTAATGGTTTCTATCCCCCTTGGGGGCAGATTGACCTAAAATCGAGCGATCTGCCCCCGGGGGGGCAGAAATGGTCTAAATACAATTTTCCCCCCTGGGGAGCGACCCTTGCCTAACGGGTCGCTCCCCATCTCTAACAAAACAAACAAAAAAAAAAAAAAAACACACATAAAAAATTTGCCCTGGCGCTTAGAGGTTTCTGCCCCCCCTGGGGGCAGATCGGCCTAATAACAATAGGCCGATCTGCCTCCAGGGGGAGCAGAAATGGCCTAAAATTGATTTGCCCCCCAACCCCCCCCGGAGCAACCCTTGCCTACAGGGTCGCTCCCCTTGCGTGACATTGGCGCAAAAAAAAAAATCCCCGGTGCCTAGTGGTTTCTGCCCCCTTGGGGGCAGATTGACCTAAAATCGGCCGATCTGCCCCCAGGGGGGTAGAAATGGCCTAAAATAAAATTGCCCCCCAGGGGAGCGACCCTTGCCTAAGAGGTCGCTCCCCTTGCGTGAAATTCACGTAAAAAAAAAAAAAAAAATCCCTGGTGTCTAGTGGTTTCTGTCCCCCTTGGGGGCAGATTGGCCTCATTAAAATAGGCCAATCTGCCCCCAACGGGGCAGAAATGGCCTAAATATAATTTGCCCCCTAGGTGAGCGACCCACCTGTAAAAAAACAAAACAAAACATTTAAAAAAAAAAGAAAAAAAATTATCCCTGGTGCTAAGAGGTTTCTTCCCACCCTGGGGGCAGAAAAGGCCTTCCAAAAAAATGCCCCCCCCTGGGAGCGACCCTTGCCCAAGGGGTCGCTCCCTTATGGCAATTTCGAATAAATAAAAAAAATCCCTGGTGTCTAGTGGGCGTTTCAAAAGCCGGATTGCTCGCAATCCTACTTTTGAAACGCTTAGAGAGACTTCAAAGGGAAGGAAATTCCTTTCCTTCCCTTTGAAGCCTATCTGGCCTCCTCCACGTGATCGAAAGAGAAATGCTTTGCATTTCTCTTTCGATCGCGCTGGAAGCTGAGCTTCCAGCGCGATGGAGGAGGCCCTCTGTGATTGTCAGCGCGCGATGACGTCACAGGGGTAGTGGGGGGGTCGGGGTGGAAGGGGAAGGGCTTCCCCTTCCATCCACCACCGGGGGGTGGGTGTTTAGCTCATGGGGGGAGCGCTAGCGCTCTCCCCAGTTCCTGGGTGCAGGACAAGGTGATCTCATCCAAGGCACCCGGGAACCGGTGCCTTGGACGAGATCACCTCGTCCAAGGCACCGTAGGGGTTAAGGTGTCCCAGCTCCCTTCAAACCAGTGTCAGGGCCACATTCTCCTTGGGAGAAAGTGGCTTTTCATATCTTGGGTCCCTATAACAGTTTACCCCAGGAGGTCAAGTATGCATTGGCTATTATTAATTATCAATCGAAGTGGCCTTAGGTCAAGTTTGTTGTACATGCAACCTCCCTGGTAGTGATTAAGTTATTCTGAGAACATTCTGCTAGGGAGGGGTGCCTGGACGTGTTGGTGACTGACAACAGGGTGCAACTCACATCGCGTGAAATGGAGTAATTTCTGTAAACATGTGGCATCTGGTATGTCACCACAGTGCTGTGTGCGCCACAGGAGAATGGTCAAGTTAAGGCACTTCAACAGCATCCTGAAAGATGGTACTGAGGTAGCACACAAGTCATGAATTGCATGGAAGGAACGTTAAGGGAACGATTATAGATGTATTTCATTACGCCCCATTCTGTTACAGAAGTGAACCCGTTCAGTTTTCTGAAAAGGACGGATCCAGAATCCAAGTTGTGTCCATGGTGGATTAAAAAGAAAATTAGCAGGGCAAAGAGTATGGAACTTGGTGTAGTGGCTGAGAGAGTGAAGGAGAAACAAGGATAAATTTAAGCGAAGTATGATGATAAGGGTCCCTGACTTTGTCGTGGGAGATTGAGTGAGGATATTCAAATCGGGGTTCATGATAAAAAGTGCCTAAAATGTAGTTGTGCTCTTAAAGTTGTGAAGGTTACCACAAACAGTGTCGTCATTTAGGATGGCAAAGTGTGGAATGTGAAAAGGGTGGTCAAGCTCAGGAGTAAAAGTGTTCGGGATGAGTCAAGTGGTGAGTTGTCAATTGATCCCACTGGAATAAGTTATGCTTGCGAAGATGAATCGGTGGCAACTAGAGTAAAAAAGAGTTTCAGGAACAGGCGTCCACCAATAAAGCATAATAATTAAAATATTGTTCCGTAGGTTATAATTGTTGTTAAGGGGGAAAATGTGTTTCATATACTTAATAATATGTGGGTCATGTGTTCACTCTCAATGTTGTATCTGTTCGTTTGTTCACAAAGTGATGTTCTAGAACCTCTCAGAAGACGGTTTTTGCAGAGGACTTGTTGAGCACAGCCCCCCATACTGTGCTGCTGCCAAAAAATACTTTTATGAATAATTCAACTTTTGACAGATGGAAATGCTCATTTCACTAGAAACACAATTGAGTGGGGGCCCACCTTCATTTAGGGATAGAAAGATTCTGCTGTGCTGGATTTCACTGGGAATTGTACACTGTTGAATTGTTTATAGTATGTTAAACAGGATCTGCCACTGGGAACTTGGGAAGTGGAAGGTTTGCCACTGGGAACTTTTTACCCATTGTTTAGACAGTGGCCAGGAGTCCCCTAACCCACTGGCTGAACTGTACAAAAGTGGTTCCTCTCCACTAGCTTCTCAGATCACATCTGACCTCTGAATGAATAGAAGAGGTCTAAACCTGCTGTTTGTGTCGTGTGATGAGACCTGAAGGGCTGTACCTGCTTCATTTGTACCAAGTACTAAGAAGTTGACTCCAAAGGCCAGTTGGCCGAACTCCTGTGTGGCTACAGAGACCTCAAAAGCTGCAAGAGGCCTTTTTCCTGGACTGGCTAGTTGATTGATTCCAACTGGATCATGCTAGAGGCCTGTGACAGAGGTAACCATTTCACTTAAGTGATGTCCCTGAGGTCCTGGGGGCCTCACAAGTGTTGAGGAAGTGTTGAGGAATGGTTACTTCAGAAAACGTTTTGACTTCCACCACCTTCAATGGGATCTTGCAGTAAAGGTATCTGATTTAGGGAGAATTTCATTGAATACAGCCGCCAGACATGTCCTGCTGGAAGGTTGTGAGCTCCAAAACAGACAGAGTACATAGATATCCTGATGGGGCAAATGTGCAAAAAGTATATAGCTAATAACAGAACTTCGCTATGTACAAAAAACTGAACTATCCCACGATGAACTCTTCCTACCAAAAACATATGTTTTAGTGGAATCTTGGCAAACAAATATCTAAACTCAGATGATCTTAGAGATTTTCAACCTTCAACCTGCTTCATGGTGTATTTCGACTTCCCAAAAATATAGTAAGCCAGAAGATAACTTTCTTCATTCGTCCTTTTACTAGCTTTACCCAGCCTTCTGCGCTTTGCTGTCAGCCACAATCAGCACCTAATACCCAGTGCACTGCAACCTTAGACCATGTAGAGTAGCTGAGACTTTTTCTCAAGCTGTTCAGGGCCATGAGCGCCGCTGTTCTCTTTCTTTAGTCACTGTGCTTCATGCTGTTCCCCAGGTCCTGTGGAACATATCCATCAAATACCTGCAGCCTGTTGTCCATTTTTGTTGAACAGCAATTGACCTGCATGACATTAGTGGATTTTAATTATGCTGACCAGAGGGACAAACTTAGGAAACTTCACAAGAGAAATGCAAAATTCTTGAGATTCAATTTCCGAAGTAGGCATGAATACAACTTCACCCAGCTCTAGGTGTGATATCAGTTAATGTCCAGTTGATTTAGTGTCATTATCATCAATTTATAAACAGAAATGACATTTAACATTCTAAGGCCACATGGAAGACAAAGAAATGTCTATGTATGCCATTCACAGGCTATTTGCTAATTTGATTAAATTATTCACATACATTCAGCAAATATTAGATTTTACCTCATGGCATAAATATATTTGTTCTGACCATAAGTTTGATATTGTTTTTACTAGAAGCAAAAAAATGAATTTCAAGTAGTCAATAAATACATATAGAAAATCAGAGTGAAATATGTATGTAGATATAGTATTTATTTAGCCTAAACATAGCCAAAAAGCAGTGGAGTGCTGTACATGGTCAAAGCCAAGCCTGAAAGAAGGAGAAGCTGAGTTGTGCATGGTTAATACATTGTGATGTAATGTTCTTTAAACACTTGGGTTGAGTCTTCAATTCTTTCACATATTGGAGCAGCATTGGGGTAGTGCTGATGCATATGAAGCTGTTGTCTTGTTTTTTTTCTTTTTTACATTTCTTAGTCTGCAGTCTGATGGTGTCCTGGCTGCGGGCGTGCTGAGAAGGGAACCACCAGAAATAAGCAGGGGTGCTGGTTGTGGTGGCTTTGTAAATGATATAGCTGGTTTTGAAGACAGTGCTGTTGTGTGAGCTATGACTTTGGTATAGCTCTACAAGGTGTGCTTTCCAACCCATGGGTGACAAGGGTGAACTTCGTTCAATGCACCAGCAATGAATGTAGAAGACTGGTTATTGTAGCCCTGCAAAACACTATTCAATATGTAATTGAGATAGAGGCACTAACACTGTAATACCTTCTTCTCTACGCTACACTAGGAGAGGATGGAAGGCAAAGGGAATTGCAGTCTAGAGTTTCTTAGGGAGAAGAGATGTCCTATATACTTTGTTGACATCTCCTACGCTGACGACACCCAACTCATCCTCTCCCTCACCAAGGACCCACACACCACCAAAACCAAGCTCCATGAGGGCTTGAAGGCCGTCGCCGACTGGATGAGAAGCAGCCGACTGAAACTGAACTCAGACAAAACAGAGGTGCTCATCCTTGGGCCCACCCCCTCCGCTTGGGACGACTCATGGTGGCCAGCCTCGCTGGGCACCCCACCGACACCAACCGACCGCGCACAAAACCTCGGCTTCATCCTCGGCTCATCCCTCTCCATGTCAAAACAAGTCAACGCCATCTCCTCCTCCCGTTACAACACTCTCTGCATGCTCCGCAGAATCTACAAATGGATTCCAACCAAAACAAGGAAAACAGTAACTCAGGCCCTTGTCAGCAGCAGGCTCGACTACGGCAACGCACTCTACGCAGGCATCCCGTCCAAACACCTGCAACGCCTCCAACGCACCTAAAACGCCTCCGCCCGACTCATCCTCAACATCCTTTGCCACAGCCACATCACCCCCCACCTAAGAGACCTACACTGGCTCCCCGTCGACAAGAGGATCATCCACGCACACAAAGCACTTCACAACACCGGACCATCCTACCTGAACAGCAGACTCAGCTTCTACACCCCCACCAACAACTCCGCTCCGCCAACCTCGCACTCGTCTCCATCCCCCGCATCCAGCGCAGATCCTCCGGCGGCAGATCTTTTTCTTACCTCACCGCCAAGACCTGGAACACCCTCCCGTCAGACCTAAGACAGATCCAGGACCTGCTCACCTTCAGAAGACACCTCAAGACCTGGCTCTTCGAGCAGTAGCAGCACCCCCTCTCCCCCAGCACCTTGAAACCCTCACAGGTAAGTAGAACACTTTATAAATAGATTGATTGATTGATTGATTGATTGACAGCAACAGCTGTTTTTGTCAGTGGAGACGTGAAGACAGTGTCCCCTGCAAAGGGCAAACACGCACTGTGGTAACAGTAATTTCTTCCTCCGGGACTCAGCTTTATCGGCTTCAGGCGAGATGTAGCAACTTTGAAGTGTGGCGTGTGCTAACACTAGGTGAGACCGTCTCTGGCAGAATCTTGGACAGTAATCTGGATCAATCAATCAATCAATCACTGCATTTGTAAAGCGCGCTACATTCCCCTCGAGGGTCTCAAGGCGCTGGGGAGGGGGGGTGCTACTGGTCGAAGAGCCAGGTCTTGAGGAGTCTTCTGAAGGCCAGCAGGTCCTGGGTCTGTCGTAGGATGGTGGGGAGAGTGTTCCAGGTCTTGGCGGCGATGTAGGAGAAGGATCTGCCGCCGGCGGTGGTTTTTCGGATGCGGGGGACTGTGGCGAGGGCGAGGTTGGCTGAGCGGAGGCTTCGGGTGGGGGTGTGGAAGCTGAGTCGGTTGTTGAGGTAGGTGGGTCCGGTGTTGTGCAGTGCTTTGCGTGCGTGGATCAGGAGGATGAAGGACCTCCCCTGAGAAGTGGTTAAATGGTAGTCCTCATGTACTACATCTTATCAGAAATTGGAATTTCTGACATAAGTTTAAGAATGTCTGACATAGATTATGTGCATTAAGGTGTGCATCCCAAATGTTCCATTATAAATATATAAGGTAAAAGGACGTCAATTAAGATTACATTATTTTGGTTACATGTCTGTATTGGTTCTTATTTAACCTTGACGTGTTTTTGATCCACACGAATGTCACATCAAGTGTTATATCTATGCCATCAATCGTATGGCTTGACAATTTCACAGTTCTTAGAAAGATATGGACAGATGACATCTGGGTCTAATAGCAGACATGATAAAGATTCTGCATGAATCGTAAAAGATGGCGACTTCCATTGTTTGAGAATAAGAAGATGGCGATTTCCATTAGCCAAGATGGAGTTGGGGCCTACCTAAGATGGAGTTGGACCTTTAGGGGCTTTACGTCAGTGCAGGCTGGGAAGGAGAGTCAATGAAGTTCCATTAGGGTGAGTGTGATGTGATGTGCCTTCATGCTTCACAGATATCAGATGGCAAAATATAAAAAAACAGAAATTGTTAGTTAATTATAATAAATCTGCTTTCTGTTGCAGATGCACCAACTATGGCTCTCCCAAAATTCAGTTAAAGGAGATGAAACCTCAGTTTGTTAACCCTGCAAGAGTTACCTAGATATTAACCCCTTCTGTGCCTTGGACGAGATGATCTCGTCCAAGGCTACAGTTCCCCTGTGCCTTGGACGAGATCATCTCATCCTAGGCACAGGGGAACTTTGGGGCGCGCTAGCGCGCCCCCCCGTGCACCCCCCTTCCCCCCCCAAGTCAGGATGGAAGGGGAAGACCTTCCCCTTCCACCCCCGACCCCCCCCGACCCCCCTGTGACATCAGCGCGCGAGCGCGCGCTGATTTGTCACAGGGGCCTCCCTAGTCGCGCTGGAAGCTCTGCTTCCAGCGCGATTGAAAAAGAAATGCAAAAGCATTTCTTTTTCAATCACTTGGGAGGTCTGGAGGGGCTTCAAAGGGAAGGAAAAGTATTTCCTTCCCTTTGAAGTCCCTCCGAGGGTTTCAAAAGCCGGATTGCTTGCAATCCGGCTTTTGAAACCCCACTAGACACCAGGGATTTTTTTATTTTTTATTGAAACACACAAAGGGAGCGACCCCTTGGGCAAGGGTCGCTCCCAGGGGGGGCATTTTTTTGAGAAGGCCTTTTCTGCCCCCAGGGGGGGCAGAAACCTCTAGGCACCAGGGACCATTTTTTATTTTTTTTATTTTTTATGTTTCATTTCTTTTTTTTTTTGGTGGGGAGCGACCCCTTAGGCAAGGGTCGCTCCCCTTGGGGGAAAATTATATTTTGGCCATTTCTGCCCCCCTTGGGGGCAGATTGGCCTATTTTGATGAGGCCAATCTGCCCCCAAGGGGGGTAGAAACCACTAGACACCAGGGAATTTTTTCTTTGCGTGAATTTCACGCAAAGGGAGCGACCCCTTAGGCAAGGGTCGCTCCCTGGGGGGGAGGGCAATTTATTTTAGGCCATTTCTGCCCCCCCTGGGGGCAGATCTGCCTATTATTAGGCCGAACTGCCACCAGGGGGGGGCAGAACCCTCAGGGCAAATTTGTTTGTTGTGTTTTTTTTTTTTTTTTTTTCGAGATGGGGAGCGACCCATCAGGCAAGGGTCGCTCCCCTGGGGGGCAAATTGTATTGAGGCCATTTCTGCCCCCCTTGGGTGCAGATTGGCAGATTTTAGGTCAATCTGCCCCCAAGGGGGCAGAAACCACTAGGCACCGGGGATTTGTTTTTTGGCGCCAATGTCACGCAGGGGGAGCGACCCCGTAGGCAAGGGTCGCTCCCGGGGGGGGGTTGGGGCTGGGGGGGAATTTATTTTAGGCCATTTCTGCCCCCCCTGGGGGCAGATCGGCTTATTATTAGGCCAAACTGCCCCCAGGGGGGGCAGAACCCTCAGGGCACCAGGGCAAATTTTTTTGTTGTGTTTTTTTTTTTGTTTGTTTGTTTTTTTCGAGATGGGGAGCGACCCATCAGGCAAGGGTCGCTCCCCTGGGGGCAAATTGTATTTAGGCCATTTCTGCCCCCCTTGGGGGCAGATTGGCCGATTTTAGGTCAATCTGCCCCCAAGGGGGCAGAAACCACTAGGCACCGGGGATTTGTTTTTTGGCACCAATGTCACGCAGGGGGAGCGACCCCGTAGGCAAGGGTCGCTCCCGGGGCAGGGTGGGGGCCGGGGGGGGGACAAATTTATTTTAGGCCATTTCTGCCACCCTGGGGGCAGATCGGCCTATTACTAGGCCGAACTGCCCCCAGGGGGGGGCAGAACCCTCAGGGCAAATTTTTTTGTTGTGTTTTTTTTTTTGTTTTTTGTTTTTTTCGAGATGGGGAGCGACCCATCAGGCAAGGGTCGCTCCCCTGGGCGGCAAATTGTATTGAGGCCATTTCTGCCCCCCTTGGGTGCAGATTGGCAGATTTTAGGTCAATCTGCCCCCAAGGGGGCAGAAACCACTAGGCACCGGGGATTTGTTTTTTGGCGCCAATGTCATGCAGGGGGAGCGACCCCGTAGGCAAGGGTCGCTCCCGGGGGGGGTGGGGGCTGGGGGGGGGAAATTTATTTATCGGCCTATTATTAGGCCGAACTGCCCCCAGGGGGGGGCAGAACCCTCAGGGCACCAGGGCAAATTTTTTTGTTGTGTTTTTTTTTTGTTTGTTTGTTTTTTTCGAGATGGGGAGCGACTCATCAGGCAAGGGTCGCTCCCCTGGGGGGCAAATTGTATTTAGGCCATTTCTGCCCCCCTTGGGGGCAGATTGGCAGATTTTAGCTCAATCTGCCCTCAAGGGGGCAGAAACCACTAGGCACCTGGGATTTGATTTTTGGTGCCAATGTCACGCAGGGGGAGCAACCCCGTAGGCAAGGGTCGCTCCCGGGGGGGGGGGGGGGGGGGCTGGGGGGGCAAATTTATTTTAGGCCATTTCTGCCCCCCCCTCCCGGGGCCGGCTGAGCTAGAGGCCAAACTCCACAGGTAGGCACTTTGCAAAAAACACCTCTGTTTTCTGTGAAAAAATATGTTCTGTCCACGTTGTGTTTTGGGCCATTTCCTTTCGTGGGCGCTAGGCCTACCCACAGAAGTGAGGTACCATTTTTATTGAGAGACTTAGGGGAACGCTGGGTGGAAGGAAATTTGTGGCTCCTATCAGATTCCAGAACTTTCTGCCACAGAAATGTGAGGAACATGTGTTTTTTTACCCACATTTTGAGGTTTGCAAAGGATTCTGGGTAACAGAACCTGGTCCGAGCCCCGCAAGTCACCCCATCTTGGATTCCCCTAGGTCTCTAGTTTTCAGAAATGCACAGGTTTGGTAGGTTTCCCTAGGTGCCGGGTGAGCTACAGGCCAAAATCCACAGGTAGGCACTGTTTTCTTTCAAAAAATGGGATGTGTCCACGTTGCGTTTTGGGGCGTTTCCTGTTGCGGGCGCTAGGCCTACCCACGCAAGTGAGGTATCATTTTTATCGGGAGACTTGGGGGAACGCTGGGTGGAAGGAAATTTGTAGCTCCTCTCAGATTCCAGAACTTTCTGCCACAGAAATGTGAGGGACATGTGTTTTTTTAGCCAAATTTTGAGGTTTGCAAAGGATTCTGGGTAACAGAACCTGGTCCGATCCCCGCAAGTCACCCCTCCTTGGATTCCCCTAGGTCTCTAGTTTTCAGAAATGCACAGGTTTGGTAGGTTTCCCTAGGTGCCGGCTGAGCTAGAGGCCAAAATCTACAGGTAGGCACTTCGCAAAAAACACCTCTGTTTTTTCCCAAAATTTAGGATGTGTCCACGTTGCGCTTTGGGGTGTTTCCTGTTGCCAGCGCTAGGCCTACCCACGCAAGTGAGGTATCATTTTTATCGGGAGACTTGGGGGAACGCTGGGTGGAAGGAAATTTGTAGCTCCTCTCAGATTCCAGAACTTTCTGCCACAAAAATGTGAGGGACATGTGTTTTTTTAGCCAAATTTTGAGGTTTACAAAGGATTCTGGGTAACAGAACCTGGTCCGAGCCCCGCAAGTCACCCC
The DNA here is from genome assembly GCF_031143425.1 of Pleurodeles waltl. Taxonomy (NCBI): domain Eukaryota; kingdom Metazoa; phylum Chordata; class Amphibia; order Caudata; family Salamandridae; genus Pleurodeles; species Pleurodeles waltl. Next base: position 68,178,626 of record NC_090440.1, on the reverse strand, counting down.
TCCTTGGATTCCCCTAGGTCTCTAGTTTTCAGAAATGCACAGGTTTGGTAGGTTTCCCTAGGTGCCGGCTGAGCTAGAGGCCAAAATCTACAGGTAGGCACTTCGCAAAAAACACCTCTGTTTTTTTCCAAAATTTAGGATGTGTCCACGTTGTGCTTTGGGGTGTTTCCTGTCGCCAGCGCTAGGCCTACCCACGCAAGTGAGGTATCATTTTTATCGGGAGACTTGGGGGAACGCTGGGTGGAAGGAAATTTGTAGCTCCTCTCAGATTCCAGAACTTTCTGCCACAAAAATGTGAGGGACATGTGTTTTTTTAGCCAAATTTTGAGGTTTGCAAAGGATTCTGCGTAACAGAACCTGGTCCGAGCCCCGCAAGTCAGCCCTCCTTGGATTCCCCTAGGTCTCTAGTTTTCAGAAATGCACAGGTTTGGTAGGTTTCCCTAGGTGCCGGCTGAGCTAGAGGCCAAAATCTACAGGTAGGCACTTCGCAAAAAACACCTCTGTTTTTTCCCAAAATTTAGGATGTGTCCACGTTGCGCTTTGGGGTGTTTCCTGTCGCCGGCGCTAGGCCTACCCATGCAAGTGAGGTATCATTTTTATCGGGAGACTTGGGGGAACGCTGGATGGAAGGAAATTTGTAGCTCTTCTCAGATTCCAGAACTTTCTGCCACAGAAATGTGAGGAACATGTGTTTTTTTAGCCAAATTTTGAGGTTTGCAAAGGATTCTGGGTAACAGAACCTGGTCTGAGCCCCGCAAGTCAGCCCTCCTTGGATTCCCCTAGGTCTCTAGTTTTCAGAAATGCACAGGTTTGGTAGGTTTCCCTAGGTGCCGGCTGAGCTAGAGGCCAAAATCTACAGGTAGGCACTTCGCAAAAAAAACCTCTGTTTTTTTCCAAAATTTAGGATGTGTCCACGTTGCGCTTTGGGGTGTTTCCTGTCGCCGGCGCTAGGCCTACCCACGCAAGTGAGGTATCATTTTTATCGGGAGACTTGGGGGAACGCTGGGTGGAAGGAAATTTGTAGCTCCTCTCAGATTCCAGAACTTTCTGCCACAGAAATGTGAGGGACATGTGTTTTTTTAGCCAAATTTTGAGGTTTGCAAAGGATTCTGGGTAACAGAACCTGGTCCGAGCCCAGCAAGTCAGCCCTCCTTGAATTCCCCTAGGTCTCTAGTTTTCAGAAATGCACAGGTTTGGTAGGTTTCCCTAGGTGCCGGCTGAGCTAGAGGCCAAAATCTACAGGTAGGCACTTCGCAAAAAACACCTCTGTTTTTTCCCAAAATTTAGGATGTGTCCACGTTGCGCTTTGGGGTGTTTCCTGTCGCCGGCGCTAGGCCTACCCACGCAAGTGAGGTATCATTTTTATCGGGAGACTTGGGGGAACGCTGGGTGGAAGGAAATTTGTAGCTCTTCTCAGATTCCAGAACTTTCTGCCACAGAAATGTGAGGAACATGTGTTTTTTTAGCCAAATTTTGAGGTTTGCAAAGGATTCTGGGTAACAGAACCTGGTCCGAGCCCCGCAAGTCACCCCTCCTTGGATTCCCCTAGGTCTCTAGTTTTCAGAAATGCACAGGTTTGGTAGGTTTCCCTAGGTGCCGGCTGAGCTAGAGGCCAAAATCTACAGGTAGGCACTTCGCAAAAAACACCTCTGTTTTTTTCCAAAATTTAGGATGTGTCCACGTTGCGCTTTGGGGTGTTTCCTGTCGCCGGCGCTAGGCCTACCCACGCAAGTGAGGTATCATTTTTATCGGGAGACTTGGGGGAACGCTGGGTGGAAGGAAATTAGTAGCTCCTCTCAGATTCCAGAACTTTCTGCCACAGAAATGTGAGGGACATGTGTTTTTTTTTGCCAAATTTTGAGGTTTGCAAAGGATTCTGGGTAACAGAACCTGGTCCGAGCCCCGCAAGTCAGCCCTCCTTGGATTCCCCTAGGTCTCTAGTTTTCAGAAATGCACAGGTTTGGTAGGTTTCCCTAGGTGCCGGCTGAGCTAGAGGCCAAAATCTACAGGTAGGCACTTCGCAAAAAACACCTCTGTTTTTCCCCAAAATTTAGGATGTGTCCACATTGCGCTTTGGGGTGTTTCCTGTCGCCGGCGCTAGGCCTACCCACTCAAGTGAGGTATCATTTTTATCGGGAGACTTGGGGGAACGCTGGGTGGAAGGAAATTTGTAGCTCTTCTCAGATTCCAGAACTTTCTGCCACAGAAATGTGAGGAACATGTGTTTTTTTAGCCAAATTTTGAGGTTTGCAAAGGATTCTGGGTAACAGAACCTGGTCCGAGCCCCGCAAGTCAGCCCTCCTTGGATTCCCCTAGGTCTCTAGTTTTCAGAAATGCACAGGTTTGGTAGGTTTCCCTAGGTGCCGGCTGAGCTAGAGGCCAAAATCTACAGGTAGGCACTTCGCAAAAAAAACCTCTGTTTTTTTCCAAAATTTAGGATGTGTCCACGTTGCGCTTTGGGGTGTTTCCTGTCGCCGGCGCTAGGCCTACCCACGCAAGTGAGGTATCATTTTTATCGGGAGACTTGGGGGAACGCTGGGTGGAAGGAAATTTGTAGCTCCTCTCAGATTCCAGAACTTTCTGCCACAGAAATGTGAGGGACATGTGTTTTTTTAGCCACATTTTGAGGTTTGCAAAGGATTCTGGGTAACAGAACCTGGTCTGAGCCCCGCAAGTCACCCCTCCTTGGATTCCCCTAGGTCTCTAGTTTTCAGAAATGCACAGGTTTGGTAGGTTTCCCTAGGTGCCGGCTGAGCTAGAGGCCAAAATCTACAGGTAGGCACTTCGCAAAAAACACCTCTGTTTTTTTCCAAAATTTAGGATGTGTCCACGTTGCGCTTTGGGGTGTTTCCTGTCGCCGGCGCTAGGCCTACCCATGCAAGTGAGGTATCATTTTTATCGGGAGACTTGGGGGAACGCTGGGTGGAAGGAAATTTGTAGCTCCTCTCAGATTCCAGAACTTTCTGCCACAGAAATGTGAGGAACTTGTGTTTTTTTAGCCAAATTTTGAGGTTTGCAAAGGATTCTGGGTAACAGAACCTGGTCCGAGCCCCGCAAGTCACCCCTCCTTGTATTCCCCTAGGTCTCTAGTTTTCAGAAATGCACAGGTTTGGTAGGTTTCCCTAGGTGCCGGCTGAGCTACAGGCCAAAATCTACAGGTAGGCACTTCGCAAAAAACACCTCTGTTTTTTCCAAAATTTAGGATGTGTCCACGTTGCGCTTTGGGGTGTTTCCTGTCGCGGGCGCTAGGCCTACCCACGCAAGTGAGGTATCATTTTTATCGGGAGACTTGGGGGAACGCTGGGTGGAAGGAAATTTGTAGCTCCTCTCAGATTCCAGAACTTTCTGCCACAGAAATGTGAGGAACATGTGTTTTTTTAGCCAAGTGAGGTATCATTTTTATCGGGAGACTTGGGGGAACATAGATTAGCAAAACAAGTGCTATTGCCCCTTGTCTTTCTCTACATTTTTTCCTTCCAAATATAGGAGAGTGTGTATAAAAGACATCTATTTGAGAAATTCCCTATAATTCACATGCTTGTATGGTCACCCCGGAATTCAGAGATGTTCAAATAACCACTGCTCCTCAGCACCTTATCTTGTGCCCTTTTTGGAAATGCAAAGGTTTTCTTGATAGCAATTTTTTACTCTTTATATTTCAGCAAATGAATTGCTGTATACCCGGTATAGAATGAAAACGCACGTCAGGGTGCAGCTCATTTATTGGCTCTGGGTTCCTTGGGTTCTTGATGAACCTACAAGCCCTATATATCCCCGCAACCAGAGGAGTCCAGCAGACGTAACGGTATATTGCTTTCGATAATCTGACATTGCAGGGAAAAGTTACAGAGTAAAACGTAGAGAAACATTTATGTTTTTTTCACCTCAATTTCAATATTTTTCTTTTTCAGTTGTTATTTTCTGTAGGAAACCCTTGTAGGATCTACACAAATGACCCCTTGCTGAATTCAGAATTTTGTCTACTTTTCAGAAATGGTTAGGTTTCTGGGATCCAGCATTGGTTTCATGCCCATTCCTGTCACTGACTGGAAGGAGGCTGAAAGCACAAAAAATTGCAAAAATGGGGTATGCCCCAGTAAAATGCCAAAATTGTGTTGAAAAATTGGGTTTTCTGATTCAAGTCTGCCTGTTCCTGAAAGCTAGGAAGCTGCTGAGTTTAGCACTGCAAACCCTTTGTTGATGCCATTTTCAGGGGGAAATCCACAAGCCTTCTTCTGCAGCCACTTTTTCCAATTTTTTTGAAAAAAACGAAATTTTCACTGTATTTTGGCCAATTTCTTGGCCTCCTTCAAGGGAACCCACAAAGTCTGGGTACCTCTAGAATCCCTAGGATGTTGGAAAAAAAGGACGCAAATTTGGCTTGGTTAGCTTATGTGGACAAAAAGTTATGAGGGCCTAAGCGCGAACTGCCCCAAATAGGCAAAAAAAGGCCTGGCACAGGAGGGGGAAAAGGCCTGGCAGCGAAGGGGTTAAAACATTCTTGAAAGATAGATAGACCTTTGTAGAAGGACTTTGTGTGTTATATTGGGTAATTTCTGATTCACAGTACACCTTAGGGGATGTGCAGATCTCTGCACATACACTAACCTATCTGACTTCTGTAAACAAATAAAATATTTCTTCAGCAGATACAATATCTCACCAATCTATATTTCACAACAGGCCATTGCCCTTGAAAGTATTTAGGCTGGAACAATGCCAATTAAATGTAAGTCGTCCCTGACTTGTGATGACTGTGCCCCAGATGTTAATCACAGAATTTCCTGATGGCATATTGAGTATGAAAGGCTGGTAGAGATTGGGTTGGGTAGTGAGAAGCATCTATATATCAGGAATAGGAAAGATCATGAAAATTGCTGACTTGTGAACGACATGACTCAATGTCCAACATAGTTATACAAACTTTTCACACAGCAAACATTTGTTGGTCACACGTTATGTGAAAGGATAGCTCAGTCTGCGCCCAATGAATTCTTGGCCTCTCAACTGTGACTGCAGACTAGTGTTGGAAAGGCATTGGAGTGCTGAAAGAAAGAGGCTTGCAGAGAAAACGTGTTACTGTCCATGCTGTGAAGTACTCATTGTATCCGAACTGTAGCAGCTGGGTTTAGAAGTATTGGTAATGCACCGACAATTTTACCAGCCCAGCTTGGAAGCCTTAATAATTTATGTGCTGAGAATTGGGGTCACATTTGGGAAGGGGATTCTAGAAGAGAAAATATATTTTCCTGATGGAGGAAAAAACAACCAAAAGGCAATTGCAAATACAAGTTCTTTATTATAAAAAAATTCTGAATGTTTTTTAGTCAATCCTTTTTATTGTAATTAGTACCCATATTTCCCTTCATTTTTTTCTTCCCGCGTTAGAGAAGAAGAGACTATGTGCTTGTTAGACATGTCACCCTTAGGGTAGTCCTTCCCCAAACGTTTTGCCTACATGCCTCATCTTTTTGCTGGCCTTAGGACTATAAGAACTTTACCACCTCTGACCAGAGCTAAAGGGCATGTGCTTCTCCCCGAAACATGATAACATTAGTGTATACACAATTGGCCACCCACACAAGTAGTCCTTATAACATGCCTTAGTCCTGCCACTGCAGAGACAGCCTGTGTGCAATTTTACTGCCACTTTGACTTGCCATTTAAAACCCTTTGCCCCCCTTTTATTACACTTGTCACCCCTAAGGTAGGCCTGAGGGCAGGGTGCTGTGTCAGTAAAAGGTAGGGCATGTACTTTCAGGGGCGGCTCCTCCATAAGGGCGGAGGAGCGTCTTGCCCCACCAGCGGCGGCAGCTGCAAACCTTTTCCCCAAAAACTATAATAAACTGTGGCCCGCCCCTTTTCCCCCAAAACTATAATAAACTGTGTTTATTATAGTTTGGAGGGAAAAGGGGCGGGCCATGGGGGTGACGAGCAATGTGCATTCTCTCTCACTGCGCATGCATGTTTGGCCGGACGTCTCAGGCCGGCCAAACACACATGTGCAGAAGGATCCCAGTCTGCCTGGGAGTTCCCTGACTGGGTGCTCCCAGCCAATCCTGACGCTGCTCTGAGCAGCATCAGGATTGGCTGCAGGGCAGACTGGGAGCCTGTGCTGGAGGAGACGGAAGAGCTGAGGAAGGGACTGTTGCACCGCGGGAGCGGAGGTAAGTGTTTTTTTAATATATTTTTTTTAATGTTATGTGTCGTCGTCCCTGCCACCCACACGCTGTTCCACCCCCTGGGCGACCCGTGAATGGTACTTTTAAGTTTTGCATGTCTCAGTAGGAAAAAATAACTACATTTGTGTTTCACTACCCTGAGGCCTACTCCTCTCATAGGTTAACATTCAGAATTCCTTATTACACTTTTAAGCTGTAATCTGTAGATTGAGAAACAGTCACTATATCAGTCAGTCGGTCAATAACATCTTTATTCGGGAAAAGACACAAAAGCACATCATGCAAAAAGAACAGTTGATGGATGGAATGCAGAACAAATCAAACATTCACCCCCAGTCACAAAGATCTGGGTTTAAGCCATCAGTTTTTTTTTCTCACCATGCCATTCAAGTTTGGACCCATCTATATGCAAATCAGTCTTGACCCTGTTCCCTATGGGAACAATCCAGCCTGAACTGCCAGACCAACTCCTCCCTGGACCAGAAACAAGCACCCTGGGACCATTTTCGGGGTATCACCCCTTTTCAGTCACGCTATCTTGAATCTGGTGGCATAGTGAGCATAGGTCCCACGTCTGGGCATACCCTTCCCACTTGGGGCGACAAATGCAAAAAGAACAGTGGGCCTGCAGCACTGGATGTGCCACCCACATTAGTAGCCCTGTAAACATGGTTCAGACCTGCCACTGCAGTGTCTGTGACTGCAGCTTTAACTGCCAATTCGACTTGGTAAGTGTACCCCCTTGCCAGGCCTAAACCTTTGCATTTTCTTACATGTAAAACAAGGTAGGCCCTGGGTAGCCCCATGGGCAGGGTGCAGTGTATGTTTAAGGTAGGACACATACTAATGTGTTTTATATGTCCTGACAGTGAAATACTGCCATATTCGTTTTTCACAGTTGCAAGGCCTGTCTCTCTCATGGGTTAACATGGGGGCTGCCTTTAAATATGATTAAAGTGTAGATTCCCTTTGGGAGCAGATAGATGTGGAGTTTGGGGTCTCTGAACTCTCAATTTAAAAACACATCTTTTAGTGAAGTTGTTTTTTAGATTGTGTGTTTTAAAATGGCACTTTTAAAAAGTAGGCATTTTCTTGCGTAAACCATTCTGTGACTCTGCTTATTTGCGGATTCCCTGTCTGGGTCATTTTGACAGTTGGGCTGTTTGCACCTCTCCTCTAGACAGTGACACAAAGGAAGCTGGGGTGTAGCCTGCATATCCTGATGAGCCATCTGAGCTGAGGGGAGGGAAGGAGTGGTCACTTACACCTGAAAGGGCTGTGCCTGCCCTCACACAATGCAGTCTCCAACCCGCTGGTGTGTGTCTGGGGACTGGCCTGGGCAAGGCAGGATCTTCAAAACAACAGAGACTTCTCTTTGAAGTAGGCCTACTTCAAAGACAGAAAGATGTATAAGAGGAGCACCCCAAGCCCCTGAAAATAATAATACTTCTGAAACCAAGAGGAACCTCTGCCAAGGAGAAGAGCTGGAGAAGCTGGAGGAGGAGTACTGCCCCTTTGCCTGTGACTGTACTTTGCTGGGTTGGCCTGCAGCAGCTGCTTCTATCTGAGAGAGGACAAAGACTGGCTTTTGTGTCACTTCCTACTGGTGAAGAATCTCCAAGTGCTTGAAACTGAGCTTGACTCTTGTTGAAGTCTCAGGGACAGAAAAGACTTCTCTCTGCCAGCACTTGGGCTTTCTGCTGAGAGTCCTGCCTGCCAAGTGGTGCCCTTACCTGTCTCTGGGCCCTTGAAAGGTGCAGCTGGTGGAAAAGGACAGAAATGCACACGCCATGCGGGGAACCTTTCGACGCACCACCCGGTTCGCAGCTGATAAACGACGCGGCGCCGGTCTCCCGGCTAAAATCGACGCTCCACCTGCATTGCGGCTGGGAGATCACCGCAATGTGGCTGGGGAAATGACGCGCAACACCCGCAGCGGCTGCTGTTAATGACGCAAACCCCACACAGTGTGTTTCTTGACACTGTGCGACCGCATTTTGACGCAACATCGCTGGGAGTGGAAAATCAACACAAAGCCTGCCCGGATCCGAGGTGCCTGTCTGGATCGATGCATCTCTCTCTTGTGGAGAGGAAAAACAATGCACTCCTACCCGACCAGACGAGGAACAATGCATGGTCTCACTTGCGAGTGAGAAATCAACCCATCGCTGGCCTTTTCCAATGCACACTCGCCCGTGCGGTGTTATTTTAACACAACCCAGGTACTTTTTCATGCTAACAGTGTTTTCACTGTTTTCTAAAGGATTTAAGACTCTTATTTGTTTAAAATTTATGACTTGTGTATGTTGGATTTTTGTTGTTTTGGTCTTGTTTTGTTTAGATAAATAATAAAAAAAAAATCTAAACCTGTGTTGTGTCATTTTGTAGTGTTTTCACTGAGTAACTGAGGGTGATTCTCCTTACCCTGACTAGAGTGAGGGTCCTTGCTTGGACAGGGGGTAACCTGACTGCCAACCAAATACCCCATTTCTAACAAATACTATTTTAGAAATGCCACTTTTAGAAAGTGGACCTTTCTCTGCTCTTACAACTCTGTGTGCCTGCAGTCTGTCTCTAAAACATGTCTGGGGTTGATGACAGCTAGACTTTCTGCATTACCTGCAAGGCAGCCATAAACACAGGAAGGTTAGGTGTGTCTGAGCACTCATCTGGATTCTGATGGCTCTTCCCAGGCAGGAAAAGAGGGAGGGCTGATACTTACACCTGAATAGGCAGTGCCCTGTCCCCACACAAAGGGATGGTTACCCTCTAATGATAGTCTGGAGCCAGGGCTCCCAATAAAGGTCTTCGCTGCACTTCAAAGACCCTCCTTTACATTCACCCTCACTTCAAAGGCCCAGCTTGGTAACTGTTTCTCTGACCCAGCCAAATCAGACACTTCTGGACCTACAACTGGACTCATTCATAAGACCTGCTGTGCTGCATCAAGGACTGTTACTCTGCTAGATTGCTGACCTGGAAGGACTACTTTTCTGTTGTGATGTCCTGCTGCTCAATGACCCTGCCGAGGAAGAGCTGAACTCTACTTTACAACCCAAGTAATCTCCAAGGGCTTGTTGGCTTGCCTCCTGTTGCTTGAGACTCAGGGATATCAAAGTCTGTACCCCTGCTCCTGTGCCTGGTTCACTGGAAGTGGAACCAGATACTTGCAGCAGAGAAACTGACCCATCTCTAATGTGCCTGGAGCAGAACCTGCGCATCGACCCTGTTGTGGGAGTAGAACCAGTGCATCACTCTTGGAACCAAAACATCGCCTTGACAGTCCGATGCTTGGAACCCCACATCGCCGTTGCAGCAGCTTGGAGAGATCCAGGCATCCCCTCGACTGCACAGAGAAATCTGGCACATCGCTAGGGTGACCTCCTGATATCGAGGCAAATTCTGGACAGGACTGTAAAAAATTCAGGATAAAGGGTCTAAATTTAGGACAAAAATTCAGGACGAAGGCTCGAAATTTTGGATAAAAGTTCAAGAACTAACGTCAGTTTTACAGACACAGGCAAGAGAGGCCATACCATATTACATTATCAGAGCATTTATTTACTCTTTTTTAATATAGCACTATTTATTCACTGTGGTGTTTTTGTAATTGCCTCCTGGCATGCTACATTCAGGTATCCCATTACATCCTTGTTCAGTAGTAAATTAATAATCTTCAGCACTGTGACAAGGTCATCACCCCTACCCAAATTTACCCAATCTTTCTTAGAGAGAAAGCAACAGCAACATTTTGATTATGTTTCTAAACATTTTAAAACCCATGGCAACAGTTTGGGAAACATTAAGGTAAGTAACCTTATGCTAGTTTAAACAAGTTGAACAAGAACATTTGTCTCACCTCAACGTCCAATGGACTTTCAACATAAAGAAAAATGTAATGAGACAGAGCAGATGGTGTAGGCGAATGTCTCTCACCTAATGTCAGGATGTGAGGTACCCACAAACCTGTATGTTGTCTCACGCCACTAGAGTGTACGTCCAGGTCTCCATATTTATCTCAGAACTGGAAGCCTGGACTACCAATCAAAGATAGTAAAAGAGTTGGCTGAAATTGAGATCAAATGGGAGATCCACGGCAATTGATTCAAAGGGTTGTTGCTAAGAACTAGATAAATAAGGAAGAGAAGAACAAGGTGGAACAATTCCTAAAATCAGACATGATGGGTTCACCAAGACTATTGGAAGGTATTGCGTACCTGGGGAGTTGTCTCTACAGACAGGAGAGAAACAGAAGAGGCACTGTCAAGCAGTTGAACAAGCAGCACCAACTCACCCTGGCAAACTCTTTGGTGCAATGGCCCGCAGGGTGAAGGGTATGCAGGAGCCAGACCCCTTGCAAGGTTGTGCAAGGCTATTTCCCGCTATGTACATGTCTTAAAATGGTTTTGCAATTGAGCAAAAGCCAAACCAGTGACCTGGGTTACCCCTAAGTTTCAAGTACACATAGAATCTTCAAAATATTTGGGATGTAAATTGCGCAAACAAAATGTAAATTTTAAAATGTAATTGGTGTTTCTTTAACAACTTTAACAAACGTTACTGTTTTCCCCTTTTTATACAAATAGACCTCAGATTGAACTGGGAACTAGTTACCTTTCGATACCTAGTGATTAATATCTACCGTTTCCGCACTGATTTGCAGGATAGAAATCTCGGCAGAGTGTCATGGTCCTTCCGAAACCAGTTTGCTTTTTGGTCTTCTCTTCTTTCTATAGTGAAGATAGTGTGCTACCCTGATGATAGCATTATTTTGCAAACCTTCGCCTGCTCGTCCTTCATTCCTTCTTCAGACACACCAGACATTTGATTTGGTCGCTGGGGCGCAGTCGGGTAGCTCTTTCCACTATACAGCTACCCGTGACTGCGGGTGGATTAGGCCTCCTGGACTTAGAATGCTATTATTTAGCTGCATAGGTCCAATGGGTGGCTCTCTGGCTGTCTGCCCACCCCCTCTGCATGAGATGGGGTTTATCTGTAAAGACTTTAAAGGAGGGCTTACTGCACTGCTCATTGTTTCCTACTGACCATTCTACGGAACACCATCTGGGGTTATCATGCACAGTCTTCTTTTGCCTTGCTAGAACCTATAAACGCACCAACACGAAGAAACCATATGCTCCTGCACTACCTTTTTTAGGCCTTCCCACTCGCACAGGACGGATGTGCTCTGAACAACTCCCTCATTGGCATGCTGCAAGTGTCTTCAAATTGGGGGATTTGTTTCTTGACGGTGAACTAAAAATTTCCAGACCCTTGTGGCAGACTACCATCTTCACCCCCGTCAACTCCTTACTTGCAACCACCTTAAACAATCATTAAATGCCCTATTTCATTTCTACCTCCTAGCACTGACCCTACATGAGGTGTGCCAGAAGCTCTACACCATAGTGACTGGTGGCAAACTGATAAGACAGGTGTACAGACCTTTCCTGCAACATGGAAACCATTCCAGGTCTTCTCATCATACTATCTGGGTGATTGATGTGGCCAAACTTCTGCACGATACGGACTGGAAGAATGTACTGGACTTTCCCCGCAGAGTATCCCATGACTGTCACTTTAAGTACATTCATAGACCTTCCTTGGGAATGCATTCCGCCAGTTGCTTGCCATTAGCTTAGTGGTTTGCAACTCACATTTTGTTGCTTTCAGTTTGCTGGCTTTAATGGATTTAGGCTATCCAGCTTGAGTTTTTCCCTTCCCTTGCCCAAACCTTATTTACAGTATATTTCCGAGTGCTCCCTTTCTGTAAACAGGCCTGTAAATCTTGTTCTTATCTCATCACATTTGCTGTGCATTCAAAGAACAAGGTCAAATGTCAGGCTCTGTCTTTGGTGGAAACATAGGGGCATATTTATACTTTTTGGTGCAAAAAGTTTAGCGCCGGCTTGCATCATTTCTGAGCACTAGCCGGGTACCATATTTATGGAATGGTGCAAGCCGGTGCAAAGGGTAGGCTAGCGTAAAAAAAAATGACGTTAGTCTGATGGGACTGGAGGTATGGAAGAAGGGGGTTTTGCACCAAAAAATGACGTTAGGCAGGTTAGATTAAAAAAAATACTCTAACCTGCCTAGAGTCATTTTCTGACACAAAACCATCCATACCACATGACCACTGTCTTAGAAAAGACAGGAGTCATGCCCACCACCCCAGTTGCCAGCACAGGTGACCAGGGTCCCCTGGGCATGGCCATTGCACCCAGTGCCATGTAGGGCTGCCCATTTCAGGGCCCCCAGTGGCACTTTAAAAAAAAACAATACTTACCTATACTTAGCTGGGATGTGGTCCCCTCATCCTCAGCTGTCCCTCTGGTGTTGGTGGGGGTGTCCCTGGGGTGTGGGGGGGGCACCTGTGGGCTTATTCCACCATGGAAATAGACACACAGGTCCCCTGACCCAGGCATTAAATCATGTTGCAAAGCAAGCTTTGCACCATTATTTGACCCCCTCCTCCTCTCGTGCGTGATTTTAGCACGGGGAATAAATATGGCGCTAAGGCCATAGACTCATTTTTTGCAGGGGAATGCCTACTTTGCATCTCATTGACGCAAAGTAGGTTTCCACGTCCAAAAAATGACTTTAACTCCATAAATTTGGCGCTAGACGGGTCTAGCACCAAAGAATAAATATGGAGTTAGTTTTGCACCGAATTTGCCCCAAAAAAATGACGCAAATTCGGCACAAAACAAGTATAAATATGCCCCATAGTGTTTACTTTTCTTTCTCTGACTTCAAAGCGAGAGGATTTGTGAGACAATCTTGCTTGATATTGGGGGTAGGTAAGAGTTTTTTCTATCACATGACAACATTTAAATAAACTGTGCAAGGATTTCAGAATATATCAGAATTAGGAGTACAAATGAAGCACATTTTTGTAAATTCTGAACAGTGCTGGACACAAATACCTTTATATGACTAAAACAAATCATTACATTAGGTGATGCAATTTCCACACATCATCATCTGTGCACTGTATAGGTTTATTTGAAAAACTGCATGTCTGTGCAAATATAATGGACATTTAAATAAAAAATGTGTTGTTACCACACCATGCATACCCCACTCTACTCTACTCTGCACCACTCCACACCACTGCACCCTACTCTACGCCACTCCACCTTACACAACTCATGCCACTGCACTGTGGGACACCACACTCTTCTCCACCCTGAACCACTCCACTCTATGCCACTGCACTCTATGCTACGTACGCCTCTCTACTCTGCTCTGTACCGCTCTACTCTGTGCCAGTGTATTATAATCTATGCCACTGCTCTTTATGCCACTCTATTCCACACCACTGCACTGACATTCTACTGTGCAACATTGCACTCTCCGCCACTGTACTCCACACCACTCTACTCTGTACGTCTGCATTCTATGCCTATACTCTCTACAACACTGCACTCTATGCTACTGCACTCTATGCCCGTCTACTATGTATCACTCAACTCTATGCCACTGCACTCTACAGTACTATACTCTACTCTGTACTGTACCACTCTACACTACTCCACTCTGCACCACTCTTTACCACTGCCCTCTCTTCCACTCTAGTCTACTCTGCACTCTGTGCCACTGCACCTGCTGGTTCTGGAGGGGGCTCCTAGCCCACTGGATACTGAGGGGGCTCCTTGCCCACTGGTTCTGGAGGGGCTCCTTGCCCACTGGTTGGTTCTAGAGGGGGATCCTTGCCCACTGGTTCTGGAGGGGACTCTTGGCCACTGGTTACTGAGGGGGCTCCTTGCGCTCCAGTGATGGAGGGGGCTCCTTGCCCACTGGTTCTGGAGGAGGGTCCCTGCCCTCTGATGATGGAGGGGGCTCCTTGCCCTCTGGTGATGGAGGGGGCTCCTTGCCCACTGGTTCTTGAGGGGGTCCCTGCCCTCTGATGATGGAGGGGGGCTCCTTGCCCTCTGGTGATGGATGGGGCTCCTTGCCCACTGGTTATAAAGGGGCCTCCATGCCCACTGGTTCTGGAGGGGGGTCTCTGCCCTCTGATGATGGAGAGGGGTCCTTGCCAACTGGTTGTGGAGGGGGGGTCCTTGGCCACTGGTTCTGGAGGGGGCTCCTCAGGCTTAATTTTTGTAGGGGCCTCCTTGGGCTTTGTTTCTGTAGAGGCCTCCTTGGGCTTTGTTTTTGTAGGTGGCTCCATGGTCTTGGTTGTCTGTTTGGGAGGGGGCAGCACTGTAGCCCTCTGTTTTGGGGATGGCGGAGTGTCCTTGGGGCGGGGGGCTGGCGTCGCACTCATTTGCCCCTTAGTGGCAGCTGGAGACTTTGGGGGTGGTACAGTGTCAGACTGGGAAGTTGAGGTACTGACCTGGAGGGGTGGGACTTTCCTCTTATGGGCAGGACGGGGGAGGGAAGAGGTCAAGGCAGGAAAGGAAAAGCTTCTTAGGGCCAATGGGGCGGGATGTGGGAGGAGGGATGGGAATGGAGGTAGAGGGAGTGGTTGTAGGAGGAGGAGGTGTGCTGGGTTTGGGTGCCGGTGCATGGACAGTGTCTGTGTGTGAGGTTGATGGCTGTTGGGGGTCTGACTGCAAGCGTTTGTTTGTCTTTAGGGGGGGCAGTCAGGGTGGGGGAGGACAAACAAGACATGTGGATGGATATTGTGGTGGTGTCTGCAAGTTAGGTGAGTGTGCTGCATGATTTGGTGATGGTGGTGGTGGTGACTGCGCATATGGTGTGTGGGGTGCATGTCTGCGGGTCTGCTGTTGTGGTGAATGTGGGCAAGGCTGTGTAGGTGGCAGGTTCAGGGACTGTTGATGTGCTGCATGCAGGTGTGAGTGCGGATGTGACTGTGAGGGAGGAGGGGAGGAGGGGGAGACAGTGGAGGCAGTGGAGGCAGTGGATGATGTTGTGTGTGCATCTGTCTGTTGTCTGTGTAAGTGCTTGTGGACTGAAGTATGCTGCTTGTGTTTGTCTGTGCAAGTCTTGTGTGATGTTTTGTGTTCATGCCTGTCTGAATGTGTGTGTGGGATGGGTTGGGGGTTAGGAGACTGGGACTGGGAAGTGATAAAGAGAGGGGGGATGAAAGAAACAGGGACACTGGCTGCTGTCAGTGAAGAGGCCAGAGCTTGAAACGATCTCTGTAGGTCCGCCAAGCCACTGTGAATGCCCTCCAGGAAGGCATTGCATTGCTGCATCTGGGATGCCAGCCCCTGGATGGCATTCACCATGGTTGACTGCCCTACAGAGATGGATCTCAGGAGGTCAATAGCTCCCTCACTGAGGGCAGCAGGGCTGACTGGGGCAGGGCCTGAGGTGCCTGGAGCAAAGGAGATGCCCACACTCCTGGGTGAGCAGGCAACTCAGTGGGGGGCTACTAGGAGGGCGGTGCTGGTACAGGGGTGACGGTAGAACCTGTAGCTGGGGTGGTCCCAGAGGGGTCCGCCACCACCAGAGAGCTCCCAAAGAAGGAGGAATCAGAGTCAGTGGTATCACCTCCTGTCCCTGTCGTGGTGCACCCCTCACCCTCCGTCCCACTGGTCCCCTCTGCGTCTGTGTATTCTGCCTCCTGGGTCCTGTGGGCTGCAGCTCCCTCACTCGCCGGTGCCCCTGCTTCCTTGCCAGATGACGCTAATGCACACATGGACAGGATGACAAAAGGAGAGGGGGGAGAAAGAAAGTGAGAACAGGGTCAATCACAGCACAGATGGCATACAGATCACTGTTGCACACTGAGACTGAGAATGAGCAGTATGGACCACACAGGCATGGTTGGGAATAGTCCAGTGTAGTGGGCCAGTCTGTTTGTGGCACAGGTCCAGTGTCCAAGGGGCCACAGGAAGGGGAGCAATGGCAGTTCAACGTGGACAAAGTGGCACAGTGGAAAACAAGGGTGACATTCAGGAGGGTCTCATTTCCTGGTGGTGCTCTTGGCAACTGTTTCTGGTGTCTGTCTGGTTCGCAGGGACCGTTTATGGGGCGGTTCAGCTTCTGCAAGGGGAGGGGTGCTGGTTACCTGTGGGTCCTGTGGCAGGGCCTCCTGTCCACTAGCTGCAGCAGATGTGGGGGGCTGGTCAGTACACTGGCAAGTGGAAGGGGCCCGCTGGTGTGCAGGTGTAGTTCCTCATGATGTTGGCCATATCATCCAGCACCTCTACAATGGAGACCATGGTGGAGTTCAGGGCCTGCAGTTCTTGCTTGATCTCCTGGTGGTGTTCCCCCCGCAGCCGCTGGTTCTCCTGCATGATGTTTATCACCTGACCTATCTTGTCCTGGGATTTTTGATAAGCCCAAAGGACATTAGTGAGCGCCTCCTGGGCAGTCGGTTCCCTGGGGATGTCCTCCTCATGGGGCACAGCGGTCCTCCGACTGTCCCTGACTCCCTATGCCTGTGTCCCCTGAAAGGTGTGCCCACTGCCACTGAGACAAGGACCCTCATTGTCTTGCCTGTGAGGTGTGGATTGGGGTCCCTGTGCATGTGGGCACACTGCTGTTTGACGTGCCCTGGGGACAGCGGTCTGGGGATGTTGGGTGGCTGCTGTGGTGTTGGATTCTGAGGGGTGAAGCTCTGTAGTGGACTGGGTGTGGGCTGGGGTAGCCGACTGACCAGTGGTCCCTGATGGGCCAGGGAGTTCATCCAGATCCAGAGCTTCAGAGTTGCTGTGAGCACTGGGGGCATCTTCTGGTGGGGGACTGGGTAGTCGTGGCACTGCCTCGCTGAGATTGGCTAGGGCACCTGTGGGGTTTAAGGTGGTGGATTATGCTACATGTCTGTGACATATTCTGCATCACTAGCTTCCCCTATACTATTGCCGTTGGCCTGCCACCTTTGTTTGTGCATGGTGATGGATTGTGGGATTGTTAGTTCTCCATGCTGTGCATGCATTGGTGGTGGATGTACTTGCAGGGCTGTAAGGGATGTGCATCCAGTGGGTATGGCATTCAGGGCTAGGCATTTAGGTTTGTTAATTGTGGTGGTGCTCAGTGTGGGATGGAGTGGGGTGATGGGTGTCAGGGTGAAGGGTGGTGGTGGCATGCAGGTATGGGGGGGTGATAAGTAGTAAATGTTGACTCTCCAGTGTCCAGTCCTCAGGCTACTCCAGTGAGTCCCTCGGGATGCAGGATTGCCAAGACTTGTTCCTCCCATGCTGTTAGCTGTGGGGGAGGAGGTGGGGGTCAACCGCCAGTCCTCTGAATGTCGAGCTGGTGCCTTGCAGCAATGGAACACACCTTCCCCCATAGGTCATTCCACCTCTTCCTTATGTTGTCCCTTGTGCGTGGATGTACTCCTATGGCGTTCACCCTGTCTACAATCCTCCACCATAGCGCCATCTTCCTGGCAATTTATATCTGCTGCACCTGTGCTCCAAACAGCTGTGGCTCTATCCTGACTATTTCCTCAACCATGACCTGCAATGCCTCATCGGTGAAACGTGGGTGCCTTTGTGGGGACATGGGTGTTGTGTGTAGGTTGTGCAGAGGGTGATGTGTGATGTGGTGGGGTGTGTGGTGTCTGGTGCGTATGGGATGACTAGGAATTTGTGATATATGTGTGCTGTTCTTTTTTGTGTTTGCGTCGCAAAGTGTATCTGTCTTGTTGTGTTAGCAAAAGATTGTGGGTGTGTGTTGTATAGTGCTGTTGGTGGGTGTTTGGGGTGTGTGTATTTGTGTCAAGTGTGGTTTTTTTGTTCTGGCCAATGGTGTCTTGTTTTGTATTTGTGTGGCCTTATCCGCTGCAGCGGTGTTCACTGCCAATGGTTTACCGCCGTGGAATGTCCGCTGTGGTGATTCGTGGATCATTATTTGGAGGACGTAGTATTGGTGGCTTAACCGTATGGGTGGTAGTTTTGACAGTTTATCACGTTTAGTGGGTCTGGCGGATTTGTGGTTGTGGCAGTTTTCTGTCGGTCTTGCATGTATGTGTCATAATCTGGCAGACGGATGTTAATCTGCGGCGGTATGTTGGCGGCAGTCACAGTGGCCGATATTCAGAAATTACTGCCAATGTCATAATGAGGGCCTTTGTGTCGTGTTGCACAAATATCTTACACATTGCCTCTTTAGATAAGCCTGACTGCTCTGTGCCAAGCTACCAGAGAGTACTCACAGGTTGCCTTTTAGTGTGTATCTTACTTACCCTGTCTAGGATTGTGGTTCTTAACTGTACAGGGTGCATACTCTGACAACTAGAAACCCAATTTCTAACAGTGATTTTTTTAGGTTAACAAAATGGAAAGCAAATGCGGTTTGTTTCTAAATACTCTGCAAACTGCCTAGGTCATTTGGCAGGACTAAACAAGAATATGACTAACCCAGCCCTCAAATGGCCCGTGCTGAGAAGTGCTTCGATTTCATCTGACCCTTTGCATTCATAACTAGACCTTCCCAACCTCTGATGCAATATTTATCACATCTGATCAAATTGAGCTCTGAGGTGTTAAAAAGAGATAATTATCACCTAGTTCACCTTTATGGGGGGTATCCTGTAGATGTTGGTGTTTAACGCCCTAAATTCTGCACATCGTGGTAAATACTGGGCCTTTTCTCTTTGCTAAACCCTGGCCGGTTTGACCTGGCAAAATTTAAGGCAGAGTGCAAACTGTACCTGGTAATTATCAGGCACCAGAAACGTCACACCATTTGTATTTCCAAATCCCTGCTCAAATATGTGTTTAAGAAGGATTTGTACTTTAGCATATCACTTATAATTAGGGCTGTTTTGACCTTGATACACAGTGGATTTGGTCTGTAAAAGCCTATTTCAAAAGACAGAATAAAAAGCGGAGAACGGAAATGGCTCTGCCACTTGTCCAAAAGTGTCAGCACTTCAAAGGAGTCGAGAAAGTTGCATAATGGGCTCATTAGTGGTGAAAAACCTGGTCAAACGAGGTCTTGTACACAATTAAAAGATGCCAGGCGCCTTGATCTTGTCTTGCAAAGCCACTAATTACCTGGTACCTTAGCATTTTTGAACATTAAAATTAATGAGAGGGTTTTGGAAGGAGTCCAGTAGGATGTGGTCAGGCGGGTGCGTGTTCGATAGAAGAGGCCGCCAGTACAAGAACAAGCTGGCACCTTTAAAGGGCTTCTTTCAGAAGGAGCGAGCGTATGAAGGAGCCGCCCTTTGATCAGTCTTCGCAGGTTGGTTGTTGAAAGGATCGGTGGGAGAGGTGAGACATTACCACATGGAAGCAGCTTAGAGGTCAGCTGCAGGCTGTAAGGAAGACGAGCAGGTGATGAGCTGGACAGAAGTGAGCATGGCACGTGCCAACCAAGCCTAGGTCCTAATAAACTCTGATAACCTTTGCCATGCGCACTTAAGGGTCCACCATCCAATGGAATACGTCAATTACCTCACATCTTGGACACTTTAAGAAAAAACGAAATTACCATTTATTCCAGATTCTGCTGATCTTTAACCAGTGGTGACGTGTCATTTTGTGGCAAACAATAAGCATAGGTTCATTTAAAATTAAAAACAAAAAAGACATTCTGAAAACGAGGGGTCATCAGCAGGGTGTGTGTAATAGTGTGCACACGTGCTTACGCACACAGATGCGCATACATGCACATACCTGCATCAACTGCACATGGGGCTCTGTATCATTAATAACAATGAAGTTTACTTCACTGTGCTTCTTGTCACTACATGTGTATGACAGTGAACAGTAACAGAGTGCCGGGTGAAGCCACCCTGTAGCTCTGGGCCCGGGTACTTCTGGACTTTTGAGGGGTCCCAGAGGGCAACACAGTGGTGGTTGCTGTCCAAGACAGAGTTTACCATCGCAGTGGGCTGTGTCCCGACTGGACAGTGAAACACTGTTAGTGTAGCCCTGTCCACACTGGCTGTTTCTGCACACATGTACCCGGGATCTTCTTTGGAAGGAGGTGCCAGATCCTCATTTACAGTAAAATCATCATTCCTGATACGCCACCTAGATGGTCTCCCAGACGAACATGCAAATCTCTACCCTTGCTGCTTCACCACAAGATTTGGGGCCTGATTTAGATCTTGGCAGCAACGCTCCCTCCACTGGTTTTACGACTGAAAACCCGTCTGCTGCCATGATGGTCTGCCCGCTGTATTTCGATGTTAGCTGGTTCATAGGTCACCACCTGCATCATAGATAAAACCGGCTGGCGGCAGGACTCCAGCCCCCTTTACCGCTGAGCCAATCACAATGTGCAGTCCTGCCGATGCAACTCTGGAGGTTAAACCTCCACACCTAAGTTTGCAGATTGGGAGCAATAAAAGGACAAAACTCACCTTTCCACACCTTTCCTCTTTTCTGCTGGCAAGAACCTAATAGTGGCAATGACACCTCTGCTTCTGCTGCTGGATCAAGATGCCGTTGTCGCCGGAGGTGGAGGTAAATCACCATGTTACCTGTCATCCATGGACTTGGTGCAGTGCAACAGCACAGGACTCGATTTCCTTTACCCAAGGGCCCTGGACTGCAGTATAATGACGTGCAATGTATATGCCAGCAGTGTTGCACTGACAAAAACACACAAGATGTCTGTTGTACACACCAATCTGGACACCTATACCATAAGGCACATAAATCCCAAATAAAATTGTGTTCATATAAGTGTGGGCAATAATCTCTCTAAACAATAGACACAAATATCCCCTATAAGCATTACTCTACACCATGACACTATCAATTGCAACACAAAAAGCTACAAGGGAGCGTACACAGAATTTACAACTATTTTTACCTCTAAACTGCAAACATATCAGAGACCTTGGAAACTCACATGTCCCCGTCGTGTCTGCGATTGATGTCAAACAGTAGATGATATTGGACCACAAAGTGCCATGTGCCCTGGGCGATGCATATGTGCATATTATTGAAACAGGATGTCAAAATAGGCACAAATGCATTCTCCAGTCACAGTATCAGAAGTACACATAAGTTTGGTGTAAGAGTCCAGTAACATGATCCATGCTTGCACCAAAATTATCATGTCCATAACTAATGTACTTCTATGTATGCATTTAGAAGAAAAAGACAAAGATACATGTGCTTGCACTCTCACAAATTAGAGGAAGTGCATGGCTCACACATCAGCAACCAATCAGCAACAATCATAAATAAGGCCAGGACAAAGGTAGGTTAAAAAAAAAAATATTTTTAATGTATGAATGAGATACTTCCCTCAAAATGAATATTCCACATTCATGGTGGGTGTACTGATTGGGGTTGTGTGATGGTGTCTGTGGGTATTGCTGAAGTGGTGGGTGTGCTGACTCGGGTGGGCCTGAGATGTGTGGGTGTTTATGTCATGGAGGGTGCACTGATTGGGGTGTGCTGGTGGTGTCCATAGGTGCTGCTATACTGGTGGGTGCAGAAACTGGGGGTGTGCTGGTGGTGTGTGGGGGTGGGGGTGTTTTGTTTGTGTGTATGCTGGGGGTGGTAGTGGTGGTGTGTGCATGGTGCCTGCATGTATGTCTGTTTGTATTTTTGCTGTTTCACTGTGAGGTTGTTTGTGGCTGTTGTAGTGGGCGCATGCATTTGTTTGTGTCAGCTTTGGATAGGGCTGGGTTGAGGGATTTGGGACTAGGAAGGGGTGAGAGTGTGGGCACAAGGCTCGGGTGGGTGAGTGTCTGTGCCCAATGAGGAGGCCACAGCCTGGAATGACCACTGTAGGCCGGTCAGGGCAGCATCTGGGTATTCTGGCCAGCCACCCCTGGATGGCATTCAGAAGTGGAGTCTGCCCTACAGCGATCGTCCATTAAAGGTCTATAGCCTCCTGACTGAGCACAGCCTGACACACTGGGGCAAGGGCAGAGGTGCCTGCAGAAAAGGTGATGCTACCCCTTTTAAGGGGTGGCTATGGCCAACTGGGGGGGAGCAAGAGGGAAGGTGGAGATTGGAATGAGGAGGCGGACAAAGATGCAGGTGTCACAGTTGCTCCAGATTCTGCCCCCAGTAGGGACTGGTCTTCATTGGAGGCCTCCGAGGAAGAAGCCTCCTAGCCAATCCCTTCACCCTCTGTGCCACTGCATCTCTTGGTGTCGGCTTTGTCCACACCTTATCACCAGTGGCCAGCTTCATCCCTGTGATGAGGCCGCTGTCACCTTCACCATGCCCAGTTGATACTGAAAAAACACATGCAACAGTTTTAGGGTATCTGTGAGAATAAAATTAGACATCACTGTACATCACACAATGTTTGAGCTATGTTCAGTAATCCTCCATCCCAGTTCTCATATCATGTATGCCTTTGTCACTTATACACTTGTAGTTCACTCCATGACAAAAGTTCCAACAGCATGAGTAAACATGTAGCCATGGAGACACATTTGAACCACTACAGTACAGAGCTAAAATTGATTCACTTTTCCCAAAGGGCAAGGTGTTGGGATGAAATTTACTGCTGAAGATTGGAGACAACAACATCTATGTGATGTAACCTTCCATATGCAAATGTACTTTCAAGTGTCAAATTGCTCTCCATCATCAATTTCTCTCCTGGATAGAACTAAGGACACCAAAATGTCATCTGTGGGACGTACAACTTGCTCACCAATGTGGACACATTCCTGCCTATCGCAATCAATACAGTTTGGCTGACAAATACACATTGGTAATCACAAACTGGCTTATATGGACGTTCGTGAAGGATTAAGGACTCAGGTCAACCTGCTACTGTCCACTTGAAAATACTAGAAGTTTGCTGGACAGACTGCTTTCAAACATGTGTCAGATAAAAAATGATGCCACTGTATGCAGAATTTTAATACATTTGGTGCGGATGCACATTGTCATATTGTCATAGCACTAACGTACCAATGTCAAGTCTGATTTATCAGCTGCATTATAATTGTGCACTTTGCCACAGTTACCAATAAAGGGGCCCACATTCACTACCATCCACACACCATTCCACGTGGCCCAATCATTACATGGGGCATGTTTTGTGACTGTCCCTCCTGTCATTCAGAAAATGCTGGAAACCCCTTTGTTTGCATGTAGCCATGTGTCTGCCCACATCAGTACTTTCCTCGTGAGGAAGAACCTAGTAGCAACCTTCAGCACAAACCAATACGCCACACACAGCATCAGACACTGTCTAATCAACTTACATTTCCAGAAATCCTCATGGGCTTTGAATGTGTGTCAACCTCAATGTTGGTGCCATAAATCATAGCTTAAAAGGAAAGAGGTTAAAACACAACAATATCTAAAGACAATGACTTACCCCCTTGTTTCTGCTGTTGGGCCTTCAAATGCTCATCAAGCTCAGGGTAAGCCACTGCAAGGATGTGGGCCATTAGGCGGAGTCAGGGTATGGTGCACCCGCCTGGATTGCTGAGAGGACTGCCCATCTTGGCCCTCAGAAGACGCCTGCATCGCACAATGAAGGTAATCCCACCTGTTCCTAGAGTGCACCGCTTGTGGATCCCCAGGGTCAGAGCTTCTTTGCGATGGCCTTCCAAATCTTCCACTTCTGATGGGCGTTGACCTGTGTGGATGACAGAAAAGAATAAGAAAAGAAAAGTGAGTGTTTCTGTTTGGCGGTGCTGCTGTGACATTACATTTTGGATAGTCACACACACTAACTACATATTTTCCCCAAAAATATTAGAGGTAGCTAGGGTAAACTGGTTTGCAGTGATCGCATGAGTGCCATCAAAACCTGCTAGCTTCTCATGTTACCTAATCATACCTACAACAGTATCTTGGCCAGAGCTATGTAACCTATCCTGTTGTGCGAGCCACCCCTGATTACATTGTGAGCTACTAACGGCAAAACTAGCCTTGAACATAATCCCATGCACAGCTACTTTGGCTTCCTGCTTCAACTCCCAAGAGTCAGAACCCATGCTTTGCATCATATATAGTGACTAAGGGCAAGATAGAAGGGCTGCTATGTGTGAGTGAGAGCAGGGATTTGTGGGATATATGAACAAGTGTGTCTTGGATTGGGACATACTGAGATTAATTATTGTGACCCAATGTCATTCAATACACATACAGTAACTTTATCTGTATGTGGTTCCATTACAGGTTTAAACCATACAGAGTATGCTAATACACATTATGGGCTGGAATCCCAATTGACAGTATGGCATCAGACAACTCCAGACCCTCTAGATTTTACCCGCAACATCACTATCATTCCAACATTGCCTGCATGTTGTCAATTATACTGCTGGTATACTGTCTACTGTCTACTGTCTACTGGACACTAGTAGTCAGTGGTCTGCAGTATGTGTGATGAACTAGGATTTGTGTGTTAAATGGGCACACATTCCAGCTTTTACTTTCAGGTAACGTAACATTTTCATGTACAGACATTTCAGACAGTGGTAAAAACAATCTGTCCCAGCGACATCATTCAGTTGACCCCATTATAGAACTTCCCCCATTAACCAAAAAAGAAAAAAATCAGCCTGTGGATTAAAAAGGAAGTAGTTACTCAGTCAGACATTGCCCAATCAGACATGTACCAATTCCTCTGGGATCCCACAGAGTTGGCTGTACAAGTACAGGACTTCCCTGGCAAAGAGCTCCAGCTCCCCCATGCTGAAGGCAGAGGCCCTGTCACCTGCTTTGCCTGGCATCCTGGCTCCCAGAGGTCAGAAACAGCAGCAAAACACGTGGAGGTCTGGCTGACAGCAGTGACTTTTTTTGCAATATACTGCGTACAAGTACACGACAAGCACAATCCGTTACCGAGACAGACACAGCAATCTGAAATCGGAAGAACTTCCATTTCATCATTGTGCAAGTTGTCTGCTTATCACATTTATAGATCTCAAGTGTGGGTGGGTGCTTTCCTGGGTCAACACATGATCCATTCGTACCACGGAACAGCACCATACCCATGCAGATGTCACAACTTGGACAGGAGAGTGGCTGGTCTGTTGGTAAGCACAATATGACTTGATGATCTTTTGCCAGATCCTAGTTTAGAAAGCGACAATGGCTTGATATGCAAGTAATCCGTTGACATGTTGCTTTCATGTAGGAGACTCAGCATATCCTAACCAACTGTGGTTATTGATACAGCTGTGCAAACCAACAATGCCAGGGGAAATCCGCTTCAATGAGGCCCATGGAAGAACACAGATGCCAGTGGAGTGGGCTTTCAGGCTCCTGAAGGCCAGGTTTAGGTGCCTAGACAAGACCGGTGGAGCCTTCCTCTACTCACCCGATAAGGTGTGCCAAATCACGGTTGCTTGCTGGATTCTCCATAACATAGCCCTGCGGAGGAGAATCTCTGTAATTGCAGTGGAGGGAGACCGGGGTAATTCTCGGGGTGAGGATTATGAAATGGCCAATGAAGATGACAGTGGTGAAGAAGGAGTTGACTGATGTCAAGATGTAAGTTTACCTCTACAAATTGTAACCTCCAATGTCAGAACTTGTGATTTAGGGAACATATCAATCTGCAATGGTAATTTTGTAGGAATGGTCAGTGCGGGAAAGTCCAAGGCATAGATGTTAGTGGATCAGAGTTTTCCTACATTATGTACTGTGGTCATAGACAGAGATTAACTTTGCTTGTGCTAAAGATCTGTGTCCTCATAACTTGTCATTTGAGTCAGATTGATCATGTGAAATCATTAATTATCCCTTGTTATTCTTTTTAAGGGTCCTTCACCATGTCATCTTCATTTGGACATTTTAAAGTTGTGACATTTGCAGTGATATGTTGCTGTTGGAAAGTACAAAGTGAACATGTGCTGATACTGTGACAGACACCCACTTGGGAAGGGCAGATCTTGTGCAGAGACAAACTTGCACTCTGAGAGTATAGAAGTTCAAAAGATTGTATCAGACCCATTTTCTGTGTGATGATGCCATCAAGGAAATATGTGCCACTTCACTTGCTCAAACCACATTAGGATGTCAAGCCCTAGCACACTGCTCTTCCTTCACAATGGCTAAATCTTCAATTTGTGGATAATGGAGGTAGCTATTGATGTATTGCTTCATAGTTGATAGAATTTTCTTTTGCATACCACTGAATGGTGAATGTGTCATTGCATCAGAAGCTGCTGTAGTGTCCTGTAGAGGTCAAATGTTGTTACTGTCATGATGTAGACTACCGGTGTCATCTGATCTACGATTCCTATTGTGAGACTGGGTTGTATGGCTCCAATCGAAGTCATGCATTATTGATAGTTTGTCCATTTAATTTGATCCTATCAAATATTCACTTCCCTCCATGGTGTCAAGGTCATGGAGCATATAACCCTGAATGGCACAGATTATTGGGGTTGGGCCTGGCTATTGAAACCCAGATTTCATTTCATTAATGGACTTGTTGCCAACATATGTATCTTCCAAATGCATAATGATATGTATTTGCTTTCTTTGAATAAAATGGATGAGACTTTACCTCTTTCTCATTAGAACTTTTCTTTGGCAAATAAATGTTCAGAAGAAATTACTACATCGTCATGGAAGACAGACATTACAAATGAAAGGCCACAAAAAATACAACAATAATCTTGTAGTCTGTGTCCTTACCATTTCTTAGCATGACACAAAAAAATGAAATGTCCATCAAAAAATGTGGAAATGAACCAAATACGTTTTTCATGGTAAAGGAAAGTATGGTAGTAGAGACAAAAACAGTCTAGAGTCCAATGTACAAAATACAACTGTCCTCAGAAAAGGTAATTGTGTCTATGAACTAGTCCACAGAATGAATGCTAGACACATACTGGAGAAACATAGGATTTGAGTCTCTTGGAGGTGGTGGTCTTGCCATCCTCTCCTGGTGGTCCGTATGACCATGTGCAGGAACTTGGGTGGGAGTAACAGGTTTCTCATTTGCCAGGGCATTCCTGTCTGTGGCTGGCGGTGGTGTAATAGTGCCAGTTGTAGAAGGTACACAGACAGAGGTAGATGGAATAGAAAAAGCCCTGCTCATGTGGTGGTATAGGCCATTAAGCACCTCAATCAGGGAGCTCATATTTTCATTATGATTAAATATTTCTAAAATGAGCTCTCTCGGAAACTCCTTTATTTCCCTGAGCTAAGGTACTACCTGGTCGATCACATCTTGGGACTGTTGTACTGCTGCCAAGACTTGGTCAATAGTGGTCTGGCTGACAAAGACCCCAGTGGCCTCACATGGCTGACCCACCGATTCCCTCCCACGACCCCTACCTCCACTACCCTGTGCCCTTGATGTGGTGTGTTCTATCCCACTGTTTCCTGGCAGAACTTGAGGCGATATTGGTGTGTTGTCAATAGCCACCAGGACTGGGGAACACAAGATTGGTGTGAATTTCCTTTGGACACAGGAAGTGGAGGTATCCATTGGCTGAGGTATTGTTACAACTGGGATGGGAGGTGTAGGTGTGGGCCGAATATGACTCACTGCAGCTGTCTGGCTAGACTGACCAGATGGACCAGGTCGCTTCTGATCATCTGGACTTGCAGGGCTTGCTTCTGGTCTGGAGTAGAGGTGTCTTGGGTGGCAGTCACTGGTCCATTGGTTCGGGGTGTTAGACCTGAGAACAATGCAGAGAATGTGTCTTCAGCTACAAACGAGGCAACCTAAAAAAGTAAAATCAGACTGATAACATGATTAGGCATTTGTTTCATTTTCATTGTTTTACACATGCAGGCTGATTTACACAGATGCCAACGCCAGTGACGATGTTGTGGAGATGTCCTGAAATGTAAAAATGTTATTTCAGCATTGAACATTACATGTAGTAGATTGTCAACCCAACACAGTGGTGAGTAGATTACAGTACTGGACCAATCCAAGCACTAGCTGGCTACAAGACATTAGAATCAATGTGGGCCAACTTCAAAGTGTAACCATAATTGGCCATCATATGGACAGTGCAAATTGTGTGAGAATACTACCTTTATACAGCATGCCATATCACAATGTAGGAAATCTTGGATGCAGAGCATTTCCATCACTTCAGTGTAGCTTTGAGAAGGTGTCAACATGCTAGAGATACACAACAACTGACATTTTAAACCATACCTTGACATGGTGACTGTGTGATGGACAGTTTGAGATGTGTGCGATATGAAAGTTAAGGAAGGTGGAGCAACGTTACACAGCAGTACAGGTTTGCTGATACATGGCATCATGGTAGCTGTGGTCATCTGTTCACACCATAGACTATATTTGTTTGAAAATGAATTGCACATATCTGTTTCAGTGGCTATAGTGGAGATGAACATACATTTACAACATATGCACACATATGGGTATGATGTGAATGGGTGAGAATACCACTTACAAGCACTATAACTTCCTGTGCAAATGGAGTTTAAGGCCTATTTTGGGAGAACAACACATGTTGATAGTACAAAAGGGACTGAGCAACTGTCAGGGTTGACCCATTTTGGTCAACACAAAATCTGACTACACATATTGTACATTGTTAATGAGAGAGGTTCAGCCATGAGGCTAATATTTGGTATGAAAAAAGGTATTTTGTGTAGTCAAGTTGAGTTATATCTGTTTTGCTAAGGGTGTTGAACCATTCTAATTATCTAACCTAAGGACAGAACTCCATTTGTGATTGTCGAGGCAATGCTAAGTGCAACTTAACAGACTCCACTGACCAGGGATTCCATTAAGCCTTCAGGATGTAGGATCTGAAAGACCTTCTTCTTCTCCCAGGGAAATAGTTGTAAAGGGGGGCTGGAGAACCACCACCAATCCTCAGGCTCTCCAAGTTTGGGAACAGACTTTTTCCCCGCAGGTTATTCCACAGCTTCCTAATCTCCTGTGTGCGCTGATTGCTAGATACAGCATTTACTCTGTCCATTATTCTGGACCACATTTGGCTTTTTGGGAAGTGGCAGTATTTTGTACTTGTGCTTCCAACAATTGTGCGTCTACTATAATTATTTAATCCACCATGACAGTTAGCTCTCTCTCTGTGAAACGGGGATGTGTCTTCCCTTCCATTGTGATTTTTTACTAAACAAGATTTATATTGCACCAAAAAATAAGAGTAATGAAATTAAGTCAAATTGAAAAAATAACACAGAGGGAGAGGAAAGCAAAACAAAAATTAAAGCTATCTCCTGGCTTGAAATTTCTTGTACCTGCTGCAGTGGAATGGCAAAGTCTTATGGTCTGGAATGGAGTGCGTTTTATTGTGTGTTTTGCAGGTGTTCACAATTGTATAATATAGAACGGATGTGGTCTACTTGCATTCAACCATTTCCCACAGCCATGGTACTATACTGCACGGGTCCCTCCTTCATGGGCCAGCCGCTGAAACACCACCAGCACAACTGTGGGATCTAAATAGACATATGAGGATGCTGCCGTCAAGGTGGCTCTGGAGGGCCTACTCATCAGCATTGGACCCCGCCGTGTCAGCTGCGGGGTGCAACTGCTGCAACAGAGGACACTCCATCTTGGTGGTCTTTGGCTTAGCCACAATACATCTAAATATGGCGGGCAGAAGACTGCCTACTTGACGTTTTTTTCTGGCCTGCTGCCGTTGATGCTTTGCATTAATACCGCCAAGATCTAAATCAGGCCCTTAGTCTTTAGGTCCCGTATTAGACAAGAGCATTTGATTTTACTAAAACTATATGTATAATTAATTTATAAGATATTTCAAGTAGCCCCCTCTTCCATTGGTGTGTTATTATGTCACTCACATTTTTCTTCCACCCACAGCAGTATACAGAATGTGGCACTGGGCCAACCCCTGTTACCCATGGGCTAACTTCTCTGTGAGTGACCGCATTTGCCCTTTCACAAGGAGCACATCCACTCACAAAGTAGTTACTTTAAGTGTCAGGTCTTAGTATAGCAATGGATACTTTCTGAAACCTACTTTTAGCCACCATTTTGCTTTTACATTGACAAAGCCCAGTAGCCTCCCCAAAAACCCATGACAAAACAAAATACACTTTGTCAAAGCCAAAAGGCCAAGGCCAGCCCTTTTGACTTTGTTCGTGCTTGTTTGCGCGTTTTATTCAGACACCCGAACAGGCTGAGTTGCACTATAGTACCCTTGGCACAACCCTTGCTATGCCTGGCCAACAACTGCATAGCAGCAAGAGCAGGAACACTACTTTATGTAGTTTGCAGCACGTGTCTTTCTCATGAGAAAATATTGAGGCTAAGGATGGGACAAGTTGTCAACCCTGTGATGTCTTCGTCTGGGTGAAAAGGTGTGTATTTTAAGTTACTAGAAACCAGGACACCAACGAACATTACAACAGCACACTCAGTTGCCATCAGAAGATCCAATATTTCTAGACGTGATGGCAAAGAAAAACCTTTTACTTCATCACTAAGAGGGTCAGAACTAGAAGACACCAATTATTTGACCAGTAGATGGAAACAGGCCAGGAAGGAAGTGGAATGTTGACCCACTCTAAAGTCAGGGAACCATCGTAAAAGTTGGCGCCACAAATGTGTATGAGTTAGGAGTATGTCTTGTTCTCAGACTGTGTAATGATTTGCATCTTTTTTTTAATTGAACTCTAAACTGATCTACATAACAGGTATGAGAACTGCAATCATGAAGGTATTCTTTGGTTACCCATTTAATTGCCAGAAGAACCAACCAGAAAGGTTGAATCCAGGGATACTCCTAAACACCAGTATAAGTTGAACCACCATCCTCAAAAGTGCACAGATCCCCATCAAAATCTAGCATTCCTAATTTGTGGATGTTACTAAGTTTATTTGGCCTATTCTCAGCACCAAGAGCGAAACCTGCAGAGCTATTGAGAACTGTAGCATAGGATAATAACTTTCTTCAGTCTGACCCCAAAGACCAGAGCCCGTTTGAGGTTCCTTTGACTTACAATGAGCGTCAGTTTGACTACATGGAATAACAAATGTGTGTGGTTGAGGTTCTTTTCAAACTGTGACGTGAAAAGTATAAATTAAAGTATAAATCATTACTATTATGCAGATTTCCAGAGCCAAAGTCATGGCTGTACTTTCTTCAGATTCCGAGCTGGTATTCTGCAGAACAGAAACAAGTTATAAGAAGAAATAACAAACCGAGGCTGGAAGACAATCTAAACTGTGATGAATTACTACCACTCACAGGGCACAAAAACTGTTGTGTAACATCAGTAAATAGGATTTCACATAACTCACTCCGTCGCCCAGCCTAATGGGCTTGTGTCAGGCCCCGAGCTGACTCAACCTTGACAGAACAGGTTCAAGTGCAGAGGACACAGAGGAAATGATAAAATCTATCAGGGGTAAATGAAAACGCACTTCAAGGATAAGTAATTATGATTACATTTCATCTCATTAAAGCTGCTGGTGCTCGGAATGATTCTTTCGATGTAATTCAATCATTGGTGGTAAATACGAATACAATATTTACATCATGAAGCTGTTTTTCTAGGAATAACTCGCTCTTCTGATCCAGGCAGAGTTCCAATCTGCCTGTCTCATTTTCATTACACATCGCCCTACCCCTGACCTCAGTCCTCTTTCCCTGTTCATATGTATCCAGGATTCTGTAAAATGGTGGCAAGGCCATGGTGCAGCTGGCAGTGTGTAACGCACCTGGGGCCAGATGTAGCAAAGGTTTTTACCCATTCTGTGTCTATGGGAAAAAGTGTTCGTACATATGGCCCCTGTAGTGTTGACTCACTATTTCTGGCAACACCATGTAAAGTGCCCGGGGGAGGGCGGAATGCAAGGGACTCTCCTGAGGGCGTAGTTGTGTTGGTTCGCTCTGATGTCTCAATCAGAGATTTAATAACAGCTAAACATGGAGATGAGTATGGTTCAGTCAAGACCACAAGCTTCCCCAAGGATTGTGTCCGCATGTCCTCGTTGTCACGGGTTGCCTCAACCCTGCATTGGCTCTGCAACTCTGCATGCGCTGCTGCTTGAACCTTGCACTGGGTAAGGCAGAAGATTCCTCGGGGTGTCCGTGCCCCGAGCACCCCACCTGCAGTTCTACACTCTCAGAAGTGATCCCGATTCTGCAGAAGTGACCCGCACTCAAGCTGCCACCGTGTGCCGCTCGCCCAATGCCAGTATGGATGCTGTGTGGCTCATGACTCCGGACATATATAGTTGCAGAGAAGTTTCTTGACCTCCTCTGGTTCCCCTATACCAAATAGTATGTATATCATGAATTTGCTAAATGCACCCCAGTTACCCAGGGAAATAGCAGTCATGAAATGTGCTGACCACAAGAATGCCAATGATTTTGTCACCACTGGAAATCATTAGACAGGTGAGATTACCAGGTATTGTGCCCTTGAGTCCAGCACTTTTCACTTGGGGATGATCGTTTCAGTGATGAAAAAAGTGTCCTGAACATGTACTTAAATTAAACACTGTGCAGACTTTTAGTAAACTGTGAGAGAATCAGAGTGAGGTAGCTGAAAATGAGAAAGAACAATGGGAAAGGGCAGGTTGTGTGAAGGATGCTGGCAATCTGGATGTGTAGCGATGAGAAACTGGTTCTGCCGGATTCCATGTCACTGGCGATAGATCGACATTTAATGGTACGAACACTGTTGGAAGAGATAGAATGATGAAGACCTTCAAAGGGGGTTGATACAACCTACACTTTCATACCCTGGCTGAGAATTTACATCAGAGATGTATTGTGTGTCACAGGGTGGAAGATTATTTTGACCTAACACTACCAATACAAGTGTAATTGATCTTTCATGTAAAATTAACCATGCTGAAAGGAATTTTATAGACAAACTTAATGAGGGAATAAAGAAGGAGAAGGAAGGTTCAAATGAAGAAAGGAAGGGTGAGTTTAAGCAGGGGAAAGAGAAAGCTGAATGCTAAACCTGGATTTAGCAAAGAGAAGGAAACTGTTATTTGTGAAAAGGAACTAGAGTTACTTGGTTAACGACAATTAGCTAGTATAAGAGGAATTTCTTATGTCTGTGGAAAATCTGCACACTTTCATTTACCAGTCATTGGGTGAGAAGCTGCTGTGTAGCCTTATACTTTCCCAAAGTTAACTGCCTGGTATATTTGTTGCAGCATATACCACACTGATAACTTGAATAGTGGGAACACTACTATTGTAAGGTGAAGTAGGCATAGCTTTTGATAGGTGGTGGGAAATATATTTGGCGCTTTAATGCTTAATATTGGAGTTGTTTTGAAATATATGAAGATTAGAGAGACGTCTACCTTAGTGGATAGGCTGGCTGCTAACTCTGCAGGAGCTTTCACAGTCATTCACAATGAATTAGTTGTTGCGAGAGCTACGATGATGCAGCATTGCCTTGCATTAGAGGTATTACTTGCAAAAGAAGGAGGATTCTGCCGAACACTTCACTTACAGCATTGTTGTGCATTTATTTTGTTAATATTCAGATTAATAATTTGGTGATTAACATAATCAATATAACTCATTACGTCAAGGAGACAGGTGCAAGCGAGGGAATAGCGTTTTTTGGATAGTTCAATGGAAGAAGGTTTGTGAAGATAAATGAGTGGTTTGAAAAAGGAGGAGGAGTCCTCGAGCTAATCCTAATCCTGATTGGAGTAGTGGGTGCTTTTCTCTCCATTAAAAGGCTTTGGATATCTTTCATCAATGAGTGGGACAAACTGGGGAAGAATGAAACTGTCAGCAACAAGTAGAAGAGAGAAGAAAAGGAATGACCTCGCACTGGAGGAACTCCAAAGTTGACTGTGATTAAATGAGGGAATTAGAAGAATCCAGGTGCAAAATTCCAAACCTCAAAACGTCTGTTTTATTAAATGTGGTGAAATAAATGAAACGTGATGTGATGAAATGTGAACATTAGAGAAGGGAGGGGGATGTTAACTTTGTTTCTTCGAAAATAAATGTTTTGTACTAATGAAAATCAAACTGGAGCTAACAGCAAGTTTAAGTCTCATACTCAATTGTGTTTATGACATTTTGTTACCAGCGTTTTGTATCATTTGGACAAACTTATATTTTAAAGTCTCAATAAAATGATGTTTGAATGTATTTTTATAGGCACGACAAATTTCTGTTTCAGCAGAATAGTAATGTTCAAGATTTCACAAATCTCTTTTAGCTTAATGGCACAAAATGCAGCAACATGTGTTCAGCAGAGGTGGCGTCAGTGAGAAGCTTCATGTTGTAGCATCATACTTCCAAAATTTATTTTCTTGTAACTCTAATGCTCTATTTAATCCTGATTGTTTTCTTCTGTAGAAATTGTGCATGTTAGAAACTGGGTTTCTGGTTGACAGATGCATGCACCCTGCTCAAGCAGGAACCACAGTCCTAGTCAGGGTGTCACAAACACAACCCAAATTAACTTGTGTGCACTCTCTGGTAGCTTGACACAGAGCAGTCAGGCTTGACTTAAAAGGCAATATGTAAAGTATTTGTGCAACACTTCACACAGTAAAACAGTGAAAACACTACACAAAAAGATTTCACACCAGGTTATAATAATGGAACTTAATTTGATAAATGAAACACCAACAATCCAATATTTAGAACTTGAGTTATGAATTTTTAAAGATTAAACTGAAAAATGACTCTTAGAAGCAAGAAGCGCCAATTGGGGCTATATAGTGGCGCTTAACCAGGTCAAAGTCAAAAGTTCAGGCTGACCACGGTGGAGTACGGGCCTGATACAGGGACCCAGTGAGGTTCAACATGGGGTGGATCGGAAGGCGAATCGCCGGGACTGTTTCTGCAGCAGTCATGATAAGTCAAATTCGAGCATCGTAGAGTTCAGATCCATGCAACAGGAGCAATGTGCCTTTCCAAACTCCGCAACAGGAGCAAAGCACCGGTTCATATCCATGCAGCAGCTGCAATATGTTGGTTCTGCTTGAGTAAGCACCATAGGTTCACTTCCCATGTGTCCAGGACTGGGGTGGCACCACTAGGCAGTGCAGACCCAGAGCTGGCAGAGTCCAGGTGCAGAAATGAGTGGGTTATATACCTGAAACCTCAGACCAGGAGGCTAGTCAGCTTGCCCTTGGAATCACTGTGGGTTCAAGTGTGGCATGTCCAGTCCTATTCACCCAGGCAGGGGAACAGCAGGTAGCAGGGCAGCACAGCTAGGCTAGAGTCCAAAGAGTTACAGTCCTTCAGCAGCACAGCAGTCCTTCTTCCTTGCAGAGTAGTCAGAGGTCCAGAAGTGTACGGAGTTGGTGGTGTCAGAGGTCCAGCATTTACCCAGTTGGGACTTTGAAGTGGGGGAGACTTCGAAGTCAGTGCTTTGAAGTGCACAGAGGTCCTGCCCTGTCTCCAGACTCCAGACTTACTACAGGGTGTTATGCAGCCCTTTGTTTTAGGACAGGACACAGCCTATTCAGGTGTAAATGTTAACCTGCAACTGGTCTTACAACCTGGGCTCTGTACCCTCAGGTTGGACCAGGGTCAGAGGTGTGGCTTCCCTCCCCCTACCCTTCCTTCTGGGGTCCTGCACCCCCCCATAACCCAACATGATAGGGGCACTGTTAGCAGAAACCCCTCTCTCCAGGTCAGGGGGTAACCTTGGATTGAACTGGGGTCAAGGGTCAGTCGCTCCCACCTCTGCCCCTACTCCCAGGGTTCTTCACCCCCCACCATGGAGAGTGCCCCCCCACTACAAGGAATATGACTCCCCATGTTAGTTCCCCAATCCACCTCAGGGACCCTGCATACCATTGGAGCTACTTCATACACTTGAACCTCCTGGTGTATGTAAACTTCCTCCTTCAAGTTGGGCACCAAATCTCTGAACATGTGCACTTCTTCATCAGTACTGAACATAACATTTTTGCTGCCACCATTGAAGCTGAACTCACCCCTCATGACTTCCTCAATCTAAGCTCTAAGCCAATATTATCCTTTTGTCTTCTAAGGCCATCCTCAGCTTCTCTAACTCCAACTAGTGAGCCCTCTCTTCCTGTCTGTCCTACAACTCTTCAGGAGTCAGACCTCTTGATGACACACTACTACCTATCCTGGAGACCCTCCCCCCAGGTGTAACAGGTACATCCACAGCACCATTATGAGCTCCCTGCGCCCTCATCTTCCTCCTCTGTGTGCCCCCCCCCCAGCCTCCTTGGCTGCCATCCAGGCCCTCATTGCCTTTTGCAGCTTCTCCTTCCTGGTGGAGCTCCTTATGGGACAGGCATGATTCTTGCAAAACGGTTTCATTTGAGCAACTGTGTAACTCCCCAGCTCCTGCAGCTCAAAAACAGCCTTTGTAGACACAGCTGGTGCACCCCCACATTGAGGTATGTTGGTAAGGTTCACTCACAGATGCAGAGTCCCAGAAGGAACATAGAGTTCCCAATGAGAAGTTCAAGAATCAATAAAAAGATCACCAAAAACATGGAAGCATGAAAAAGTCCAAAGAGAGCAAAAGTGAAAACAAGTAGTATGTGGTCACGTAATGGTCTGCACTGAAAACAGTATTGTACACTTAATCACTGTATGTCAAGTACAAATACAAGTCCAATCCCTTCGCTGCCACCAATGTTAGAAATGGGGTCTTTGGTTGGCAGTCAGGTTATCTGCTTTCCAAGAAGGGACCCTCACTCTAGTCAGAGCAAAGGAGAAACACACCTGGTTAACCCTCACTCACCGCCTTGGTAGCTTGGTACATGCAGGCAAGCCAAACTCAGAAACAATATGTGAAGTACTTGTACCAACACATGCAGTAATACAGTGAAAACACTACAGAATGGACACCACGCCAGTTCAA
This sequence comes from Pleurodeles waltl, assembly GCF_031143425.1. Classification (NCBI taxonomy): domain Eukaryota; kingdom Metazoa; phylum Chordata; class Amphibia; order Caudata; family Salamandridae; genus Pleurodeles; species Pleurodeles waltl. The sequence continues at coordinate 68,141,851 of NC_090440.1, read as the reverse complement.
AAGAATAGGCAATACTTATCTAAACACTAGAATTACAAAAATCCAAAATACACAAGTTAAAATCTGAATTTTTAAAAGAATAAGAGTCTTACTCCATAGAAAAGAATGGAAACAATGATTTTGCAGAAAGTACCTGGTTAGCACCAAAAATAAGGCCGCATGGGCGAGTGTGCATCCGAAAAGGCAGTGATTACTCGCAAGGGAAGCCATGTGTCCTTTCTTCTCTGGTCCGGTTGGCTATGCATCATTTCTCCTCCCTCACAAGAGAGCGATGCCTCGATTTCCAGACCGGGCACCTTGGATCTGTGCAGAGTTGGGTTGACTTTGATGCCCAAGGACGATGCGTGGACACTGCTGTTGCACGGTGTTAGAAAAACGCGCTGCATGGGGTTTGCATCATAATCAGCAGCGGGTGTCGTGCATTGTTTCTCTAGCTGCGATACATTGATCTCCCAGACACGATGCAGATGGAGCATCGATTTTAGCCATGAAGCCGGCGGCGCGTCATTTATCAGCCGCTTTGCAAATGGTTCATCTAAACTTTCCCTGCACGACATTCTGTACGTGGATTTTCAGCTCTTGTCTGCCAACTTCACCTTTCAAGAGCCCAGGGACTGGATAGGACACCACTTGGCGGGGCAGGAGTCTCAGCAGAGAGTCCAGATGTTAGCAGAGGAAGTCTTTGATGGCCCTGAGACTTCAAAACAGAAGGCAAGCTCAGTTCAAGCCCTTGGAGAATCTTCAAGGAGTAACATTTACTACTTTTACTACAATGTAAACCAATTTGGGGAAGGCATTGGCCTTTAAAGGGGTGAAATCTACTATCCCAACTCCAGTCCCAACTCCAATCTAAACATATTAGAGAGAATATTCACACGCAGGAATATACCACAAAGCCCAGTCTTTGTTCCCTTTTACAGGCAGAAGCAACAACTGCGTGATAGCCCAACAAAGCACAGTCACAGGTTCCTCTTGAATCCAGAAGTGATCTTGAAGAAATCTAAAGTCTGGGGTTTAGACAGAACACAATGCCCTAGTATCATGATTGCCCACTGGAGACTGTTTCCATGCTACATACAAATCATCAGATCAGATCTGCAACCTTGATACAATGTGATATGGACAGGGTTTTATTATATAAACAGCCTCTGTATTACATTAGGCAGAAGAAGGGTGACTGAGTTTCAGCCCTGCTGACCATGACCTCTACCCTGCAGAGGCAGATCTCCTGAACTATATCAGACCGGCTTCCTGACACGTCACACCAGGTATTGGGGGGTTAGGCTATCCCAATGGATCTGGCCGAGGGTACTCCTACCAACCTCTCGATAGTGTAGGTAGTTACAAATAGGACTGTCACACCACAGTAACATTTTCATGGCTGAACTGTTTATTTTTTTCCCCCATTTTTATGATGCTGGTTACCATGCTTTGTTTCATCTGCTTAATAGTCACAGGTCCTGCTTTCTATAGAGAAATAATATTGTTTCAATAAAAGTTTGAGAATCCATTTTTATATCTTGGTTGTGTTTACCTTGGGTGTGGATGAGCAACAAAGGAGTCAGAATGGTCATGTTCAAGGTTGCTGATGCCATCTGGTACCCTGGTAAGGTTAGGGGGTCAGGTGGGGCACTATGAGCTAGCTAGGAATAATGTCAGCATGTACTGTTGGTATCATGTACACTCACTCCCTATATTCCTAAATTCACGATGGCCAAATGTGCAGTCCTTCTTGATTCGTAGGACCCATATAAAACTCTCATCGCCTAATTATGAGTCTACTCCCCTACCCACTCAATCTATAATTGGAGCATTTTCCTTGTTGATCAAGTACTCATGTGTCCACTTCACTGCAACTCACTCTCTCATTCACTAGCACGCTTATTTTGCCAGTTGTCTGCCCGCTCACTCTCTGTCACCAGGGCACTGGCCACATAACTCACCAACTCATCAGTCCACTCTCCTGCTAACTCACTCTTACGCACCAGGGGTTCCCTGTTACGCGCCTACTGCTATGACCACTTCCATACCACACACCAGTGAGTTATCTCCGTTAAGCTCCTGAGTCCACCACCTGCCCAGTAACGCTCTCCAATGCTAGTGTGTTTTTCTTGTCACTCATCTACTGAAGTGTCCACTCTGCTTCCCACTCACTCCTCATACACTAGTGCCTTTTCATTGTAATTCACCCCTGCCAACTCACTCATCCTCTCTGACCTGACACTAACTGGCCACCCGTGTGCCCTTCTTGTACATATGCAGGGGCGTAACACAGACCCCTTCAGTCCCTGTTGAGCGAAGGGGGGAGGAGGGGGCATTCCTACATTGGGCCCCAAACCACTCAAGGGACCCCATTCATTCCAAGGTCAATGAATAGCTGTGAGACGTGGAAGACTCAGGGGGCCCTCATCACAATATAGGGGGGGGGGGGGGGTAATTTTGCCTTGCGCCACTATGCAGAAGGTGTTGCACGTGGGGATTAAAGGGGAATATTTTAGCGCTATTAAAAACGTAATACATCCGAAAGTTTCTCCTGCAGTCCGTAAAACTAGTACAAACACATCATCAGTACAGCAAAGTTTCTTAACACTAATAGGAACTATATCATCCTTAAGGATTCTGGGGCAACATCAGAATGTTTCCCGCTTCACATTTTCTGTTCCGCAACAACCCTAATGGCTCGCAGATATTTTTATTAATTAAAAGCAAAATCCACTTAGCACTTCGTTTAAACAACATAATAAGGAGCAGTAATGGGGCTGGAAATGGGAAGGAATAAATCATTAAAGTCCCCTGAAGGGCAAACTGTGTTTCTTAGGAGGAAATATTAAAGGGATATATTTGTTCATTAAAGCATAAAAATGGCTTATCGCTGAATTTTCAGGCGAACGTGTAAAATGCCCTTTTTCTAATAGTGTTTGTAATTAAGAGCAGGCTCTGCATCTAATATTTATCAAGCAGATACAGGCGTACCGCGGAGGTCTTTGAAGTTTAAAATGCTTATTTTTACATTAGCTGGCAATTCCGCTTCATACACTCAGCCGCCCCCGAGTGACTTGTGTTTTTTGCTCCTTTGCAAACCTCATCCTGTTGTTCCGATCCTGGAGAATTTGTGTTGAAATAAGGCGGATGAGGAAGGCACAATTTCTTCTTCTGTTAAGCATGTTCTTTTATTTCCTCTGACGGATTGCTTTTTCTTCGCATCTTAATGACTTTGTCATTGCTCTATGGTCAACAGCCACCCAAATCGAAACTTTACAGGGAATTAACAGCTGTTGGAGTATTTGGAATTAGTTCCATTGTGCACCAACAACTCTTCGCTGTCGCACTTGACTCCGCTCCTGGGCGTAGTCAGATCTAAGGAGGCAGTCACACTCAGGACTCCAAACGTTCAAAAGGCCATTTATTAGGACAAGATTGCATAAACATTGTAACACGTAAACAGGCAACATTTCTTGAAACATTAAACATATTGAACCTGCACCAGTGCTTAATTTGTAAATAAAGAGGTGCTGGTGCTCAAAGCCCTTCTCTTAAAAACGAGGCTGCTGTAATTAAATCTACCAGCACTGAATACTGAGGCAGCATAATCCTGAAGCCATGTCGGGCCTCTTCAATCCATTTACGGCCACTCCTGCCCCTTCAGCTCATCCTGCAACTTTCTACTTTCTCCCTTTATGACGCTTTTTAGTTTTTCCTTCTTCTGTCTTTCCCATATGTGTCTTTTTCTTGCAGCAAATGCTTGAGGCAGAAGAATAAGCCCCGGCCCTCACAAATAAGTGCTGGTGCTCAGCACCGGAAACAACAAGCACAAATTAAGCACTGACCTGCACTCTCTTTGTCGTCCCCACCATTTCTTTTCCATTACGCTTCATGCACTCTTTGCACCTTATCCCCACTCAATTCCCCCATTCCTTACGTCCTTGTCAATTCCTTAACCAAACAAACTCCAAAGATCATCTCTTTCTCCAGCTCCAGGTATCCTACTCAAACATGTTAATTCACCTGTACTTCATCTTCACTCTCTCCAAAGGGTGGCTTTGCCCACATTTGACTCGCCTCATCATGCAACCTGTCTTATCATGGCAGACCCAGATATACCTTCCCTCAATTTATTCTGCAGGTTGGGTGGATAGTCAACAGATTTGTGTAGCCACCCAAGGCCTGTGCTAGAGTTAGGAGGGGCGTCACTTCCCCTTCCGACTGCTTAAAAGACCCTCAACCCCTCCCCACTCTCTCTGCCCGCAAACCCCACCAATCCTGTCCTCCCCTGCTCACCTCGTGAAAACTCAGGGGGAAGACTAGACTGTGTCTGGCTTCCCCTGGAACTCTCCACTGCGAGGCAGTCACAATGTGGACTCCAAACAGTGCGCAAAAGGCAAATTATTAGGACAGGATTGCAAAAACATTGTAACATATAACCAGGTAACATTTCTTGAAACATTAAACATATTGAACCTGTACCCTTGTTTTCTGCCCCAACATTTCTTTTCCATAAAGCTTCATGCATTCTTGGCACCTCACCCCCACTCAATTGCCCCCATTCCTTACGTCCATGTCACTTCCTTAACTAAACGAACTCCAAACACCATCTCTTTCTCTGGCTCCAGGCATCCCACTCAAACATCTTCATTCAATTGTACTTCATCCTTACTCCCCCCCGTGGGGTGGATCTGCCCGCATCTGACTCTCTACCCCCCCAGACTGCTGATACACCCCATCAGGGCAGAAAAGTCCCCTTTCCTCTTCCCTTATACCCCCATGTGCCATCTCTTTGATGTCCTTCCCTGAACAAAAAAACCCTCACCTCTCTGTTGAGTTTTCTTCTCGCCTTATCAATTGCCCCCTGCTTCATTGCTCCCCTCCAAGTCCTACGCAGCACAATTTCTGTACATACCAAGTATGTTTCAGCCAGATTGTGCTTTAAAATTTTCAAGTCCCTCTTCATGTATTGCAGTAATGTCAGGCCAGACAATTGCACCAGGCCGTCCTCCCACATGTGTATCACCAGCATGTCCAGGCAGCCCCATTTTGGCACTATCGTAGCCAAGAATGATTTAAGAGTTCTTCGGCTGCTGCATCATTTAATGTTAGTGTGCGCGAGAACCCCTGGTCCTCTGACCCCAGCAATACCTGCCACCTTGAGGTACTTCAGAGAAGAACTCATGGCTCTTAATCCTGCCAGTAGGAACATGTTTTGTAATTCACTCGAACCACATACTAATTCCATTGGGTTGCAATGTTCTACTTGTAATTGGACTCTTACAAATGCGGAATGTCAGGACGCGCTAAATTCTAGGCTTGTAGGCTTGCGTGATCCTTGGGACCGAGTTATTAAATGTTCTGTGATTAACGCAGTGTCATTTATCAAACACAAAATTTAATTTGCAGAGTTCCGTTCTACTTATGAGTTAGACTTAATTTTTGTTACTGAAACTTGGGCAGATAACACATCTGGGCCCGATTTGGCACTGCCAATTCAAGCTGGTTATAATGTTGTTAATATAGATAGAATAAAAAAGAGAGGAGAAGGGCTGGCCATTGTTGCACGGGACAACTTTTCAGAACGATGCTCTCCAGTTCCCAACACTTGTGAATCTCTTTTTATTCAGATTGTATTTACGGAACACTATACCTTTTGTGGATCTTTGCTATACCACCCACACACACAAGAGCACCATTTATACCCAGGCTAAGCGCACCTTTAGCGCACAGTGTTGAATTTACAAATATCTCAGTTTTGGGAGACTTTAATTACCACCTGGAAAAAGCGGTGGATAATGACACTGCTTTCCTGATTGACTCAGTGACCAGTGTAGGCCTCCATCAACTGGTCAATTTTTCCACGCACTATGCAGGTCACACATTGGATGACATCTTTTCTAATAATCCCTACATTCAAGTGCTTGACTCACTTACTTTATTTTTGTCTGACCACAAAGTGATAATGTTTAATATTACCCAACCTCAGCAGTTGGCTATAACTGGAGTGAAACCACAGGTTATTAAAGACAGGACTTGGCAGAAAATCAGTCCTTCAGCCCTTCATTCCATTCTATCAGATACACTGACTGAATACAAGACCAGCCCTAAGATTGCGCAAGACTTAACCACTCAGAACTATGATGCTTGGTTAGGCAAGGCAATGGATACTCTTGCACCGATAAAAGTTTTTAGAAATCATAGGAAAACTCTCTCGGAACCATGGTTCTCAGAGAGCCAGAGGGCTCAGAAACAAGTGTCTAGAAAGAAGGAGTGAATTTGGAGACTAAACTATGATCCCCAGGACAGAGAGATTTACAAACAATCAATTGCAGGATTCAAAAGGATGATTTTAGAAGAGAGAACTAAGGGCCGGATCTACAAGAAAGTGGTGCATTGGTCTTGATGCACCACTTTTCTTGCACCACCCCTACCCCACCTAATGACACCAATGGTTGTGCCATATTTACAATACGGTGCACCATGGCGCTAGTTTCCACAATAGCGTCATAAATTATGCTGCTATTGTGCCGCTTTGCTGGATTAGTGCCATAAATTATGGCACTAGTGCAGCAAAGCACTAGGGAGGCCTATCAGTTAATATGGGCCCGTCACTTTAATGTCTGCCCTAAGCAGGCGGTAAAAATGACAGAAAAAATGTTGCAGTGAAATCAAGTGTAGGAAGTTGGCTCTGTATGCACTATTTCAAAGTAAGGAATAGTATGCACAGAGTCCAAGGGTTCCCCTTAGAGGTAAGATAGTGGCAAAAAGAGATAATACTAATGCTCTATTTTGTGGTAGTGTGGTCGAGCAGTAGGCTTATCAAAGGAGTAGTGTTAAGCATTTGTTGTACATACACACAGGCAATAAATGAGGAACACACACTCAGAGACAAATCCAGCCAATAGGTTTTGTTATAGAAAAATATATTTTCTTAGTTTATTTTAAGAACCACAGGTTCAAATTCTACATGTAATATCTCATTTGAAAGGTATTGCAGGTAAGTACTTTAGGAACTTTGAATAATTACAGTAGCATATATACTTTTCACATAAAACACAAATAGCTGTTTTAAAAGTGGACACTGCAATTTTCACAGTTCCTGGGGGAGGTAAGTTATTGTTAGTTTTAGCAGGTAAGTAAATCACTTACAAGGTTCAGGTTTGGGTCCAAGGTAGCCAACCGTTGGGGGTTCAGAGCAACCCCAAAGTTACCACACCAGCAGCTCAGGGCCGGTCAGGTGCAGAGGTCAAAGAGGTGCCCAAAACACATAGGCTTCAATGGAGAGAAGGGGGTGCCCCGGTTCCGGTCTGCCAGCAGGTAAGTACCCGCGGCAGACCAGGGGGGTTTTGTAGGGCACCGGGGGGGACACAAGTCAGCACAAAAAGTACACCCTCCGCAGCGCGGGGGCGGCCGGGTGCAGTGTGTAAACAAGCGTCGGGTTCTCTGTAGGTTTCGATGGGAGACCAAGGGGTCTCTTCAGCGGTGCAGGCAGGCAAGGGGGGGGCTCCTCGGGGTAGCCACCACCTGGGCAAGGGAGAGGGCCTCCTGGGGGTCACTCCTGCACAGAAGTTCCGTTCCTTCAGGTGCTGGGGGCTGCGGGTGCAGGGTCTTTTCCAGCCGTCGGGACTTTAGGTTCAGACAGTCGCGGTCAGGGGGAGCCTCGGGATTCCCTCTGCAGGCGTCGCTGTGGGGGCTCAGGGGGGACAACTTTGGTTACTCATGGTCTTGGAGTCGCCGGAGGGTCCTCCCCGAGGTGTTGGTTCTCCACCAGTCAAGTCGGGGTCGCCGGGTGCAGTGTTGCAAGTCTCACGCTTCTTGCGGGGATTTGCAGGGGTTTTTAAATCTGCTCCTCTGTAACAAAGTTGCAGTTCTTTTGGAGCAGTGCAGCTGTCCTCTGGAGTTTCTGGTCTTTCTTGAAGCAGGGCAGTCCTCTGAGGATTCAGAGGTCGCTGGTCCTTGGGAAAGCGTCGCTGGAGCAGGTTTCTTTGGAAGGCAGGAGACAGGCCGGTAGGTCTGGGGCCAAAGCAGTTGGTGTCTTCTTCTCTTCCTCTGCAGGGGTCTTTCAGCTCAGCAGTCCTCTTCTTCTTGTAAGTTGCAGGAATCTAAATCTTTAGGTTCAGGGAAGCCCTTAAATACTAAATTTAAGGGTGTGTTTAGGTCTGGGGGGTTAGTAGCCAATGGCTACTAGCCCTGAGGGTGGGTACACCCTCTTTGTGCCTCCTCCCAAGGGGAGGGGGTCACATCCCTAATCCTATTGGGGAATCCTCCATCTGCAAGATGGAGGATTTCTAAAAGTTAGAGTCACTTCAGCTCAGGACACCTTAGGGGCTGTCCTGACTGGCCAGTGACTCCTCCTTGTTATTCTCATTATTTCCTCCGGCCTTGCCGCCAAAAGTGGGGCCGTGGCCGGAGGGGGCGGGCAACTCCACTAGCTGGAGTGCCCTGCGGTGCTGGAACAAAGGGGGTAAGCCTTTGAGGCTCACCGCCAGGTGTTACAGCTCCTGCCTGGGGGAGGTGATAGGATCTCCACCCAGTGCAGGCTTTGTTACTGGCCTCAGAGTGACAAAGGCACTCTCCCCATGGGGCCAGCAACATGTCTCGGTTGTGGCAGGCTGCTGGAACCAGTCAGCCTACACAGATAGTCGGTTAAGGTTTCAGGGGGCACCTCTAAGGTGCCCTCTGGGGTGTATTTCACAATAAAATGTGCACTGGCATCAGTGTGCATTTATTGTGCTGAGAAGTTTGATACCAAACTTCCCAGTTTTCAGTGTAGCCATTATGGTGCTGTGGAGTCCGTGTTTGACAGACTCCCAGACCATATACTCTTATGGCTACCCTGCACTTACAATGTCTAAGGTATGGCTTAGACACTGTAGGGCACAGTACTCATGCACTGGTGCCCTCACCTATGGTATAGTGCACCCTGCCTTAGGGCTGTAAGGCCTACTAGAGGGGTGACTTATCTATACTGCATAGGCAGTGTGAGGTTGGCATGGCACCCTGAGGGGAGTGCCATGTCAACTTACTTGTTTTGTTCTCATCAGCACACACAAGCTGGCAAGCAGTGTGTCTGTGCTGAGTGAGGGGTCCCCAGGGTGGCATAAGATATGCTGCAGCCCTTAGAGACCTTCCCTGGCATCAGGGCCCTTGGTACCAGGGGTACCAGTTACAAGGGACTTACCTGGATGCCAGGGTGTGCCAATTGTGGAATCAAAAGTACAGGTTAGGGAAAGAACACTGGTGCTGGGGCCTGGTTAGCAGGCCTCAGCACACTTTCAATTCAAAACATAGTATCAGCAAAGGCAAAAAGTCAGGGGGTAACCATGCCAAGGAGGCATTTCCTTACATCAAGTATATTTCACGTTGGCATTTCTTGCGGCCTCCCTGTGTGTAAATGCCCCCTTTGCATACATTATACCTGGCACAGGCATAATGTGGCACGAGGGGTTACAAAGTTATGCAGTGCTTGCATTGCGCCACTTTGTAAGTATGGCACAGGGAATTGCCCCAAATAAATTAGACTCCCAACTGTCCATAATTTTTAATGAAATAACACTGGCTACTTTCTATGTGACTGGAAAAAGGCGTCCTTCTTACCTTTACTAAAAAAAAATGGTCTGGACCCTCAAGAGCCCAGTAATTGTAGGCCCATTTCGAGGCTACCTTTTCCAGCCAAACTACTGGAGAAAGCGATGAACATGGAACTCATGTCTTTCATAGTCAATCATGGTTTGCTGGACCCTTCCCAGTATGAGTTTAGATTTGCTCATAGCAGAGAGACAGCACTGGTGGCAGCATCAGAGGAACTGAAACTTATTTTAGGCAGTGGTGGTAAGGCCGCTCTGATCTTAATGGATCTTTCAGCAACTTTCAATACGGTCAATCATGTTATCCTGATTGACTGACTCACTGAGTGAGGGAGTGAGGGATCAGAGGTGTTGCCCTCACCTGATAAAATCCTTTCTTTCTGAGAGAGTGCAGCATGTTGTGTTGGGTAAGTTTGTCTCAGATCATGTTTTGCCTGCTGTCGGATGTTGGCTCTGTATATACTATTTCAAAGTAAGAAATAGTGTGCAGAGAGTCCAACGGTTCCCCTTAGAGGTAAGATAGTGGCAAAAAGAGATAATTCTAATGCTCTATTTTGTGGTAGTGTGGTCGAGCAGTTGGCTTATCAGAGGGTAGTGTTAAGCATTTGTTGTACACACACAGGCAATAAATGAGGAACACACACTCAAAGACTTACTCCAGGCTAATAGGTTTTTATATTTAAAAATATTTTTTCTTAGTTTATTTTAAGAACCACAGGTTCAAGATTTACAAGTAATACTTCAAATGAAAGGTATTTCACTTACATACTTTAGGAACTTTGAATAAAAGCAATATCATATACAGTCTTTGTAAAAATGGCAATAAGCTATTTTCAAAGTGGACAGTGCAAAAATCAACAGTTCCTGGGGGAGGTAAGTAATGGTTAGGTTTGCAGGTAAGTAAAACACTTACAAGTCTCAAAGTTGGGGCCAAGGTAGCCCACCATTGGGGGTTCAAGGCAACCCCCAAAGTTACCACACCAGCAGCTCAGGGCCGGTCAGGTGCAGAGGTCAAAGAGGTGCCCAAAACACATAGGCTTCAATGGAGAACAGGGGGCCCCGGTTCCAGTGTGCCCGCGTCCTCTGGGGGCAGACCAGGGGGGTTTTGTAGGGCATCGGGGGGACACAAGAAGGCACATAAAGTACACCCTCAGCAGCACAGGGGCGGCTGGGTGCAGAGTGCAAACAGGCGTCGGGTTTTAGATCGAAAGTAATGGGGGGACCCGGGGGTCACTTCAACGATGCAAGCAGGCACAGGGGGGGCTCCTCGGGGTAGCCACCACCTGGGCTAGGCAGAGGCTCGCCTGGGGGTTGCTCCTGCACTGGAGTTCGGTTCCTTCAGGTCCTGGGGGCTGCGGGTGCAGTGTTGATTCCAGGCGTCGGGTCCCTTGTTACAGGCAGTCGCGGTCAGGGGGAGCCTCTGGATTTCCTCTGCACGCGTCGCTGTGGGGGCACAGGGGGGTCGTCTCTGGCTACTCACAGGCTCGCAATCGCCGGGGAGTCCTCCCTGTAGCGTTGGTTTTCCGCAAATCTAGGCGGGGGCTTCGGGTGCAGAGTGGAAAGTCTCAAGCTTCTCTCGGGAAACATGAAGTCTTTAAAGTTATTTCTTTGTTGCAAGAAAGTTGCAGGTTGTTGAACAGGGCCGTTGTTCATTGCAGTTTCTTGGTCCTTGGTTGCAGGGCAGTCCTCTGAGGCTTCAGAGGTCGCTGGTCCCTGTTGGATGCGTCGCTGTTGCAGTTTTCTTCGAAGTTGGGAGACAGACCGGTGGGGCTGGGGCCAAAGCAGTTGTCGTCTCCGTCTTCACTGCAGGGCTTCAGGTCAGCAGTCCTTTTTTTGTTAAGGTTGCAGGAATCTAGTTTCCTAGGTTCTGGGGAGCCCCTAAATACTGAATTTAGGGGTGTGTTTAGGTCTGGGAGGGCAGTAGCCAATGGCTACTGTCCTTGAGGGTGGCTACATTTGTGCCTCCTCCCTGTGGGGAGAGGGGCACATCCCTAATTCTATTGGGGGATTCCTCCACTCACAAGATGGAGGATTTCTAAAAGTAAGGGCCGCCTCAGCTCAGGACACCTTAGGGGCTGTCCTGACTGGTGGGTGGCTCCTCCTTGTTTTCCTAATTATCTCCTCCAGCCTTGCTGCCAAAATGGGGGCAGTGGCCAGAGGGGCAGGCATCTCCACTAGCTGGGATGCCCTGTGGCGCTGCAACAAAAGGGGTGAGCCTTTGAGGCTCACCGCCAGGTGTTACAGTTCCTGCAGGGGGAGGTGAGAAGCATCTCCACCCAGTACAGGCCTTGTTCCTGGCCACAGAGTGACAAAGGCACTCTCCCCATGTGGCCAGCAACATGTCTGGTGTGTGGCAGGCTGGCAGGAACTGGTCAGCCTACACTGGAAGTCAGGTATGTTTTCATGGGGCATCTCTAAGATGCCCTCTGGGTGTATTTTATAATAAATTGCACACTGGCATCAGTGTGCATTTATTGTGCTGAGAAGTTTGATATCAAACTTCCCAGTTTTCAGTGTAGCCATTATGGAACTGTGGAGTTCGTGTTTGACAAACTCCCAGACCATATACTCTTATGGCTACCCTGCACTTCCAATGTCTAAGGTTTTGCTTAGACACTGTACGGGCATAGTGCTCATGCACACATGGCCTCACCTGTGGTATAGTACACACTGCCTTAGGGCTGTAAGGGCTGCTAGAGGGGTGACTTACCTATGCCACAGGCAGTGTGAGGTTGGCATGGCATTCTGAGGGGAGTGCCATGTCGACTTAGTCATTTTCTCCCCAACCAGCACACACAAGCTGTGAGGCAGTGTACATGTGCTGAGTGAGAGGTCCCGAGGGTGGCATAAACATGTTGCAGCCCTTAGAGACCTTCCCTGGCATCAGGGCCCTTGGTACCAGGGGTACAAGGGACTTACCTGAGTGCCAGGGTTGTGCCAATTGTGGAGACAAAGGTACAGTTTAGGGAAGGAAAACTGGTGCTGGGGCCTGGTTAGCAGGGTCCCAGCACACTTTCAAGTCATAACTTAGCATCAGCAATGGCAAAAAGTCAGGGGGTAACCATGCCAAGGAGGCATTTCCTTACACCTGCCATTTGGGATGCCTCAGGGCTCATCCATGAGCCCAACTTTGTTTAATCTATATTTACCCCATCGGCCAGGCTAATCAAATCATCTGGGTTCTCTGTAGGGTCTTATGCCAATGACACCCCAATTGTGGTATTGATTTCCATAAATCCAGAACTCACAGCATCGAGATTTAGCACATGTATGTATGTCTCAGATAAGTGACTGGATGAAGTCAAATAGTTGGAAGCTAAATTCGGGGAAAATAGAGGTCTTCCTCTCTGATAGCTCTTTCTGGCCTCAAAAAATGGTGACTCCTCCTTTGTCAGTACGGAAAGTGAAGAACTTAGGGATTGTTTTCAATAACAAACTTAGGCCCTCATTACAACCCTGGCGCTAAATGCCGCCTACCAGCGCGGCGGTATTCCGCTATGGGGATTATGACCCACATTGAGAAATCCGCCACTATACAGACACCCACACAAGTTCGCCAGACCAAAGGTCAGTGATAAATTGGCGGTACCAAAACCCACACCGTTACACCAACAGGAATACACCCACAGTATCAGGACCCACGAATCACTGCAGCAGTCTTTCAACCGCTGTAAACCATTGGCGGTACATACCGCCGCGCTCAAAATACACACACACTAACAAAGCTCCACCACATTGGACAATTCAAACTACACACACCTGACACACATACACACCCCATACCCACTCACTCACACCACTATAAAACACACACCCACATTACCCACAACCCTTTCAAAGAAAAAAAAAGATTGCCACCAGAGAGAGACACAAGCCAGGAGCCCCCACTCAATCAGAGCCACAGAACACCATAATCCATACACCATCCACGCACCTCACACCACACACCCCAACACATCACCCCACACACCCTCACACATACCACTCACACAACATCCATGGCACCCCAAAGACACCCCAGGTTTTCAGAGGAGGAGCTAAGGGTCATGGTGGAGGAAATCATCCGGGTAGAGCCACAGCTATTCGGATCACTGGTGCAGCAGACATCCATTGCAAGGAAGATAGAGCTATGGCGGAGAATCGTGGACAGGGTCAACACCGTGGGACAGCACCCCAGAACAAGAGATGACATCAGGAAGAGGTGGAACGACCTTCGGGGTAAGGTACGTTCCGTGGTTGCAAGACACCAGGGAGCCGTACAGAGGAAAGGTGTTGGACCCCCACCTCCACCCCCACAACTAACAACATGGGAGGAGCAAGTCTTGGCGATCATGCATCCTGAGGGCCTTGCAGGAGTAGCAGGAGGACTGGACTCAGTCACATCTTTATTATCATATCCCCCACCCTACCTGCATGCCATCACAAACTCCCACCCCTACCCACACCCCCATCACCCCACCACCTCACACATACCCCACTATCACAACCCTCCCATCCCAATACCAAGCCCTGCATGCCACAACAATCCATGGACCCCCATCACAGACCTGCATGGACACCCATCAACACAGCATGCCCATTAGAGAAAATCACCTAGCCCCCAAAATCACCACCCACACAAGGCAAAGCTGCCAGGGCTATCACAACCATACAGGAAAACACACCCATGCACAAGATGGCACATGCAGAAACAATAACACTGCATTGTCATCCCCACAGGATCCCTACTCAACGTCACCGGAGAGGAGTTGCCACCAACATCTAGTCCCCCCACAGAAGAGGCCCACAGTGATGACAGCAGCTCTTCATGCCTGGATCACGATGACCAACCTGGCCCATCAGGGACCTCTGGACAGTCAGTTACCCTGCCATAGTCCCAACCCACCACAGAGCCTCCCCCCTCAGGAAATACCAGCACAGCACCCACCCAGCGGGCCCATGCCACTGTCCCCAGGACACGTCAATCAGCAGTGTGTCCACCACTACAGGGACCCAGGCAACCCCACAAACACAGGACGATCAGAGACCTGGGGTCAGAGGGCACACAGTTCAGGGGACAGAGGCATATGGCAACAGGGAAACTGGGAGGACTGCTGTGCAACAGGGGGAGAACAGGCCCAGGGAACCCACTCTCCAGGAGGCACTCACCAACATCCTGGGAGCAAACCACCATTCCCAGGAGACGATGGGCCAGATACTGGCCAAGTTGCAGGAGACCCAGCGGTTTCAGGAGGGACAGTACCTGGGGATCAGGGAGGACCTCAAACACATCTACACCATCCTGGCCACTGCTGCAGGGGTGCTGGCTGACGTGGCCAACACCATGAGGGAGGCAGTGGCACACCAACGGGCCCCTGACACTAGCCACACAGAAGAACAACCCTCCACCTCTGCCGGCGCTAGTGGACAGGAGGCCCTGCCACAGGAACAACAGGCCACCAGCACCCCACCCCCTGCAGAAGGGGAATCACCCTGCAAACGGTCCCTGCGATCCAGGCAGGAGACAGAGAACATTGCCAAGACTCCCACCAGGAAATAGGACTCTACTGATTGTCACCCTTCTGTCCCACTCTGTCACCCTGTCAACCTTGAACTGCCATTAATCCCCTTCTTATACCCCCCTGGACAATGCACCTGTGATACCAAGAGACTGGACTCTAACTGGACATTCCTCCACCATCAACCCAGCTCATTGCACATCCCCCTCTACTTATGAGCACTTCAATAAACACCCATAGAACAAATACAAATCAGGAGTCTGTCAAAATGTATTAGTACAACATTATGAAAGCATTGCAAGTCATATGTACAGTTATATTTACTTTGGAATGACCTTTAGTGGGCATCAGTAAACATACCAGAAGCCAGAGTGGGCCACAGAGATCTGAAAATAGAGATGCTAAAGGGTACAGTAAGTGGCCATAGACATAGGGAAATCAGGCTGCCATGTACAATATCCAACATAAAACTGAAAAGTTGAGTGAAGTAACAGTGTCTTACCTGTGTGTCACTGGAAGTACTGCTGTATAATATTACTTCTATTGTCCACATCTCCTTCCTCTGCCTCCTCTTCCTCACTGTCCACAGGCTCCACTGCTGCCACAAGTCCATCTCCAGGCTCATCCTCCTGCAAAAAAGGCACTTGGCGTCTCAAGGCCAGATTTTGCAACATGCAACAATGATCTGGCACACCTTCTTGGGTGAGTAGTACAGGGTTCCACCTGTCAGATGGAGGCACCGGAACCTGGCCTTCAGGAGGCCAAAGGTTCTTTAAATTATCCTCCTTGTTCGCCCATGTGTCTCATTGTAACGTTCCTCTGCCCTTGTCCTGGCATTCCTCACTGGAGTCAGTAGCCATGAGAGGTTGGGGTAACCAGAGACACCTGAAAACATCAAGGGTCAACTGTTAGACACACACTAACCCTTTAGGGACAACCCTATACCCAGACACCAACTTATAATGGGTGGGGACCTTGTGCTCACCTATTAGCCACACCTGCAGTTGGCCCATCACATATGGGATGCTGCTATTTCTCAAGATAAAGGCATCATGAACCGAGCCAGGATAGTTGGCATTCACATGGGAGATGTACTGGTCCGCCAAACACACCATCTGCACCTTCAGAGAGTGATAGCTTTTTTGATTCCTGTACACTTGTTCATTTCTCCGGGGGGGGGCGGGGTGACAAATACTACATGTGTACCATCAATGGCGCCAATGATGTTGGGGATATGTCCCAGGGCATAAAAGTCAGCTTTCACTGTGGCCAAATCCTCCACCTGTGGGAATACAATGTAGCTGTGCATGTGTTTCAGCAGGGCTGACAACACTCTGGTCAACACGTTGGAGAAAATTGGCTGATACATCCCTGATGCCATGGCCACTGTGGTTTGGAAGGAACCACTTGCCAGGAAATGGATAACTGACAGGACCTGCACTAGAGGGGGCAATACCTGTGGGCTGGCCGATGGCTGACATCAGGTCTGGCTCCAATTGGGCACACAGTTCTTGGATTGTGGCCCGATCAAGTCTGTATGTTAGGATAATGTGTCTGCCCTCCATTGCCACGAGGTCCACCAGGGGTCTGTACACTGGAGGATGTCGCCAACTCATATTCATCCTCAACGGTGGAAGCCTATGGAGGAAAACGGTGAGCAGAGGGTCATATTCACACATCTATTGAAATAATGATGCATCTTTTCCTTTACAGAACCAGTATATAAATCGAGCGTCAGTTATTGTGCCAATGTCTGCTGTGACGCAGTTAGGTGCCATGCCCTGTGCCCCCCTGAAATGGTGGCTGCCTGACCTGTGAGGAGGGACAAGTGGAAATGAGTTAATTCCGCTGGCATTGTGCGCCATTGCGGTAGGCGATCGACGACCGCCACGCAACTTTGCATTGGTTATCATTGGGCCCTATGGGTTCCGGGAGCCAATGGCGATGTACACCGGGGGTGACGGTATGCACCACCGCGGACGTGACTGCCATTTTCTATCTATTCACTTACTGGCTACCTGACCTACACAGCAAGTGCTGCTGTGACCTGTGTCTGGAAGCGACAATATGTCTAGGGAAAGGGCCCCTGCCTTCACTGCGGAGGGGTTGGAGAAACTGGTGGATGGGGTCCTACCGCAGTACACATTACTCTGTGGTCCTCCAGACAAACAGGTGAGTACAATGTGATCATGATGCGTGGGCCATGAATGTATGGATTGCTGTGTGTGTAAGCCACATGTGGGGGGGCTGAGGCGTCCTGGCCAGAGGGCTGCATGTATGGTGTTCAATGTATGTGTGTCAGGGGATGGGAGGGATATGGTGGCCATGACTGTGACGGTCAGGATGTTTACTAAATTCCCTTTTCTACTGTGTTTTCCATGCAGGTCAGTGCCCATCAGAAAAAGGGGATTTGGCATGCCATCGCCAAGGAGGTGCGGACCCTGGGGGTCTTTGACAGGCGGAGCACGCACTGCCGCAAACAGTGGGAGGACCTGCGCCGCTGGACAAGGAAGATGGCAGAGGCCCAGCTGGGGCTGGCCTCCCAAGGAGGAAGGGGTGCCCGTCGCACCCTGACCCCCTGATGTTCCGCATCCTGGTGGTGGCTATCCGGAGTTGGTGGGGGCTTGAGGGCATCACAGCAGCCACAAGGGCGTGAGTACAAATTCAGATTCATTATTTTGCACGCGTTAAGGGTTGACCTGGGTGGGGATATGGGCTGTGGGCGCACCTAGGCCAGGGTGAACATTGCAGGGTAGGTCCCTTGTTGGGCAGGCTCTGAAGCAGTCCAACCCCAATAGTGTTAGTGGGCTACTACTACTGGTCAGGGCCCTGTTTGTTTCAGGTGTGCAGCTGATGGCGTTAGGCACTGTACCCCATGGGCTGGTGACTAGCATTGTAACTTGTAGTGCATGGCCTAGTGCATAGGGCTGTTCCCTGTGAGTTGTGTACGCCAACGGTAGTGTTATTGCTGGCATTGACCAAGTGTATCCTCTGTCTCCCCCCCTTTTTGTTTTGTCACTCTGTCCTTGTGTGCATTAGCATCATCTGGCGGAGGAGCAGAGGCACTGGCGAAGGAGGGAGCTGCATCCCACATGGGCCTGGAGGCCGAATCAACAGACGATGAGGACACCAGTGGGACAGAGGGCGAGGGGAGCACCATGACAGGGATAGGAGGGGACACCATAGACAGCGACTCCTCCGTCCCAGGCACCTCAGGCCCTGCCCCAGTCAGCCCTGCTGCCCTCAGTGAGGAGGCTATTGACCTCCTGAGATCCCTCACTGTTGGGCAGTCAACCATTCTGAATGCCATCCAGGGTGTCGAGTGACATTTGAAACAAATAAATGCATTCCTGGAGGGCATTCACTCTGGCGTGGCGGCCCAAGAGAGAGCATTTCAGGATCTGGCCTCTGCACTGATGGCAGCCATTGTCCCTGTCTCTAGCCTCGCCCCTCCAACTGTCTCTACCCAGACCCAATCCCCTCAACCCCAGCCTATCCCAAGCACACCTTCAGACCAGCATTCACCTAAATCACCACACAGAAGTGGCTCAGGCAAACACAAGCACCACACTTCATCTCACAGGCAGTCACACAAGCACCATCCCCATGCAGACACACCAACATCCACTGCCTCCACTGTGTCCCCCTCCTCCCTCCCAGTAGCATCTCCACTCACACCTGCATGCACTAAATCCTCATCCACTACCTCCATAACCAGCACGCCCATCACTACACACCCCTCACTGGCAGTCACCTCCCCCACATCCAAGCACACGTCCCCTGTGTCCTCTCCCACTGTGTCTGTGACCCCTCCTCCCAAAGTACACAAATGCAAGCACCCACCCACCCAACAGCCATCCACCTCACAACAGCATCCAGCCCATGCACCCAAACTCAACAGACAGACACCTCCTACAACCACTCCCTCTTCCTCCACTCCCTCTTCCTGCCCCAGTGTCCCTAAGAAGCTTTTCCTGGCAAACATTGACCTCTTCCTTACCTCTCCCCCCTCATCCTTCCCCTCGGGCCAGGGTGGTCAAAACCCAGCCAGCAGCTCAGCCACCAAGTCCATGTCCGCTGTGGTTCCTGCAGCTGTCAGAGGCTCAAAGGGGGCACCCGTCAGCCCAGCCAGTGTGCCACCAACCCCTGCCAAGGCCAAAATGATTCCGCCACCTGGCAAGGTGAAGAAGGGGACAGCATCCAGCAAGGGGAAAGAGCCACAACCACCCAGCAAGGCCACTTCAAAGACTCCAGCTGCCAGACCCAAGGTGACTCCACCATCTGCCAAGGGCAGGAAGGGGCACAAAACACCAGCCAAGGCACTTCAACCGTCCCAGGCTGCAGGTGAAGGCCCGGTGGCTACAAGCACAACCGCCAGCACTGCCACCTGCACCGCGGCCAGCACTGCCATCAGCACCGCCGCTAGCACCGCCAGCAGCCCTGCCACTAGCGCTGCCGCAAGCACTGCCACCTGCGCCGCTGCTAGCACCACTACTGTCAGCAGCAGCAGCCCCAGTGGGCAGCCGTCTGAGGCTGCAGGGTAAGGGCTGGAGCCTCCCCCCACCAATGGCAGTGCCGGTACCTGCACTGCGACCAGCACCGCCACCTGCACCTCCACTAGTACCGCCGCTAGCACCTCCACCTGCACCGCTGACAGTAGCACCACTACCAGCAGCAGCAGCCCCAGTGGGTAGCCGTGCTAGGCTGCAGGAGAGGGGCTGGAGCATCCCTTCACCACTGACAGCACCCCCACCAGCACTGGCACTACCACCAGTTTGCAGCCGTAGCCGCCGCCGGATGGACTCTAGCCCTGCCTCCATGGACTATCATGCATCCTGGTCCATGCAAATCCCTTGCCTCAGACACTCAGGTGAGGGTCTGTGAACTGCCACACCCCAAGTGTTGTATCACTCGGCACAAAGCCCCCTCCAGAACCAGTGGAAAAAGGCATCCACTCACCCTATCCTTGGCAGGATGAAGCACATTGGGCACGAAGCCCCCTCCAGAACCAGTGAAGAAATGCATCCACTCACCCTATCCTTGGCAGGATGAAGCACACTGGGCACAAAGCCCCCCTCAGAACCAGCGGAGAAAGGCATCCACTAGAGAGACTGTGGCTTTGCACTCCCGAGGACCAGGCAGTGGGCAAACCACCCACTTGAGAGACTTGAGAGACTGTGGCTTTGCACTCCCCAGGACCAAGCAGTGGGCAAACCACCCACTTGAGAGACTGTGGCTTTGCAGTCCCCAGGCCCAAGCAGTGGGCAAACCACCCACTTGAGAGACTGTGGCTTTGCAGTCCCCAGGACCAAGCAGTGGGTAAACCACCCACTTGAGAGACTTTGGCATTGCACTCCCAGGACACTGTGGGCATGGAGCCCCCTCGAGGAGCAGTGGCGTTGTCCCATCTTCCAACTGAGGTGCCCTCCCATTCCCCATCCCCCTGAGGCGCCTGTGTGTTTTCGACCTGATGCCCCTGCGTTGTTCTCTCCGTATTGAGGCAGGAGTCAAGTGTGGGCTTGGCCTATGAGTTTTGGCCCAGTGGCCCATGGACATTTTGAGTGGACAATGTACCCCCTTATGTACATATTATATATTTTTGTAAATACAGTTTTTCAAGTTATTACGTATATCTGACTATTTCTAATATATCACTAATTTGACTTAATTTCTTTTGTCCTTGCGTTCTTCCAGAGGGTTACGGGGTGTAAATGTATTGTTGATGCATGTGTTTGTGTGCATGGTGTTGTGGATGAGGGTGGAGGTGTTGTGTGTTGCGTGAGTGTGTCACTCTCTTTTTCCTCCCCCCATCCCCTGTGTGCTAGGTGCAGTACTCACCGTGGTCGTCGCCGCTGCCGTTTGTACTCCTGGTAGATGAGAAGATAGACTAGCATGGGCAAGACGTGCAGCTCGGGCTCTATGGCGTCCTGGTTCTTCGTTGAGTGTCGAGAGGTGAGTGGTTTCCCTTCTGTGTACTGGTTCCGCCGTGCTTTTGATGGCATTGCTACCACCCTGGAAAAGCTAGCGGATGTGCTGGTTGTAATCGGGTGGGCGGCACATTGACTTCTGCATGTCTGTTGGCGGTTACCGCTGCAGTGTTTGTTGCTACTGCCGTGGCGGTCGGAGTGTTAAAGTGGCTGTCTGTGTTGGCGGTTTCCGCCGTGGTCGTGATTCCATTTTTGTTACCGCCGGCCTGTTGGCAGTATTACCGCCGCTTTAACACCGACTGCCACGGTTGTAATGAGGGCCTTAATTCTGGAGACCAGGCAGCACCCTTATATCAGCAGTTTTGTTTACTTTAAAAATAATCAGGAAGATCTGCCCCTTCATTCTTGTAGACCTTCAGAAAACAGTTGCTTCCTCGCTCATACTATACAGACTGGATTATGGGAATGTCCTATACCTGGGCCTCCAGAAAAGACTGATTCATAAACTTCATGCATTATAGAATGCAGCAGCTTGACTTCTGATGGGTATTCCTAGACATCAATCTATGACGCAAGGTCACATCCGGTTAAAAATAGGATAGAATTTAAGAGCCTTTGCATAGCGTTTAAGGCCTTACACAAGAAGGGCCCACACTTTCTCCAGGACAGATTCATCTGTATACCCCATCCAGAACACTGCTGACCAGTGCTAAAGTGCAAGTGCTCCCTGTGTAAATTATATGTGTGATTGGCTTTTTCATGATTGGATATTTGATTTACTAGTAAGTCCCTAGTAAAGTGCACTAGAGGTGCCCAGGGCTTGTGTATAAAATGCTACTATTTGGTCTGCAGCACTGATTGTGCCACCCACATGAGTAGCCCAGTAAACATGGCTCAGATCTGCCACTGCAGTGTCTGTGTGTGCAGTTTCAAACTGCCAATTTGACCTGGCAAGTGTACCCACTTGCCAGACTCAAACCATACTTTTTTATACATGTAGGGCACCCCTAAGGTAGGCCCTGCTTAGCCGCATGGGCAGGGTGCAGTGTATGTTATAGGTAGGACATGTGCTGGTATGTTTTTACATATCCTAACAGTGAAATACTGACAAATTCGTTTTTTACTGTTGCAAGGTCTATCTATCTCATAGGTTAACAATCAATCAATCAGGGGATTTATAAAGTGCACTACTCACCCATGAGGGTCTCAAGGTGCTGAGGAGGGGAGATGGAAGAGGAGGGAGGGGGAGGTACTGCTACTGCTCGAACAGCCAGGTCTTGAGAAGTTTCCTGAAGGTAATGAGATCTTTGGTCTGGCGCAGGTGGGCGGGAAGAGTGTTCCATGTTTTGACGGCGAGGTGTGAAAATGATCTATCGCCGTTTGTAGTTCTCCGGATGTATGGGACGGTTGCGAGGGTGAGGTCAGCGGAGTGGAGATGCCGGGTCGGGGTGTAGAAGGAGAGTTGTTTTTTTAGATATTCTGGTCCGGTGTTGTGCAGTGCTTTGTAAGCGTGGGTGAGAAGTTTGAGGGTGATTCTCCTGTTGGCTGGGAGCCAGTGCTGTTTTTTCAGGGGGTCTGTGATGTGGCAGTGGCGGGGGATGTCCAGGATGAGACGTGCGGAGGCGTTCTGGATGCGTTGCAGCCTCTTCTGGAGTTTGGCCTGGTACCTGCATAGAGGGCATTGCTTACGAGGACTTGGGTGACTGTTCTTGTGGTTTCGGTGGGTATCCATTTGTAGATCTTTCAGAGCATGCGGAGGGTGTTGAAGCAGGAGGAGGAGATGGAGTTGACTTGCTGGGTCATGGATAGTGAGTTGTTTAATATGAATCCTAGGTTGCGTGCATGGTTGGTGGGAGTTGGAGCGGTTCTGAGAGTGGCAGGCCACCAGGAGTCATCCCATGCGGAGGGGGTGGAGCCGAAGATAAGGACTTCTGTCTTGTCCGAATTGAGCTTGAAGCAGCTGCTCTTCATCCATTCGGCGATGGCCTTCATTCCTTCGTGGAGGTAGGTCTTAGCAGAGTCCTTGGTGAGGGAGAGGATCAGCTGGGTGTCGCCGGCGTATGAGATGATGTTGAGGTTTTGGGATCGGGCGATGTTAGCGAGCGGGGCCATGTAGACATTGAAGAGGGTCAGGCTGAAGATTTCGGTGGCCTCCGAGTGGAATGGGGGGAGGCAGACTCTCTGGGTTCTGCCGGTGAGAAAGGAGGTGACCCAGTCCAGAGCTCTGTTGCGAAAACCAGTATTGCTGAGACGTGAGCATAGGGTGTGGTGGCAGACGGTGTCAAAAGTGGCCGAGAGGTCCAGGAGGTTGAGGGCTGCGGTTTTGCAGCTGTCCTGTATGGTTCTGATGTCATCAGTGGCGGTGATGAGGGTGGTTTCGGTGCTGCGGTTGCTGCAGAATCCGGATTGGGAAGGGTCCAGGGTGCGGTTCTCCTCTAGGAAGCGGGTTAGTTGTCTGTTGACGGCCTTCTCGATGACTTTTGCCGGGAAGGGGAGCAGGGAGATAGGCCGGAAGTTCTTGAAGTCCTTTGGGTCTGCCTTGGGATTTTTGAGAAAGGAGTTGATCTCGGCGTGTTTCCAGATCTCCGGGAAGGCGGCGGACTCAAAGGAGCTGTTGATAATCTTCTGTAGTTGGGGTGCGATGACGGAGCTTGCTTTGTTGAGAATGTGGTGAGGGCAGGGGTCAAATGGAGAGTCGGAGTGGATGGTGTTCATGATTTTGATGGTTTTGTTGTCGTTGACCGAGGTCCAGGAGAGCAGGAGTTTGGTCTGAGGTGAATCTGTGGTGTTGGTGGTTGCCGGGGGATATGGGTGCTGAAGCTGTCATGGATGTCTGCAATCTTGCGGTGGAAGTAGGAGGTTAGGGAGTCGCAGAGGTCTTGGGATGGCGGGATGGCTTTGATGTTGGAGTTGGGGTTGGAGAGTTCCTTGGCGACGTTGAAGAGCTTGTTGTGGCTGTGTGCGTTGTTGTGAATTCAGTCTTTGAAGGCAGTTCTTTTGGAGGCTTTTATGAGTTGGTGGTGTCTGCGGATTGCGTTTTTGAAGGCTGTGTGGTTGTCCAGAGTCTGATCTTGGTGCCACTTTCTTTCAAGTCTTCAGCAGATTTGTTTAGATTCGTGGAGGTCAGCGGTAAACCAGAAGGCCTTTCTGTTGGTGCGTCTATTGGAGGGATTCTTGATTGGGGCAAGAGTATTGGCACAGGTGTTGACCCATTGCCTGAAGTTGCGGGACAGTGTCGGTGGAGTCGACAGGTGGGTTCTGGCAGAGGGTCGCGATAAGTTAGTCTTCTGTGACTTTGTTCCAACTGCGGTGGGGGATCCGTTGTGGGTGGTGGTGTGTTGTGGGTTGCTTGAAGGAGAAGTGGATGCAGCGGTGGTCTGTCCAGTGGAGTTCCGTGGTGTGGCTGAAAGAGACTTGATTGCTGGTGGAGAAAAGATGGTCGAGTGTGTTCTGTGGATTGGGTTGGTGTTGTGACGAGCTGTGTGAGGCTGAGGTTGGAGAGGTTGTCGAGCAGGGTAGCGGTGTTGTAGGTGTTCTCGAGGTGGAAGTTTAAGTCTCAGAGGAGTATGTAGTCAGTGGATATGAGAGCGTGCGTGCTGATGATGTCAGTAATGGAGTCGCTGAACTGCTGTCCTGGGCCGGGGGGCCTGTAGATGAGGATCTCTCGAAGGGTGGTGTTTGGGTCAGTGTGGATTTGGAAGTGCAGGAGTTTGGCGGTGCTGAGGGTGTTTTTGGTGTTGGTCGTGATCTGAGGGTGTTCTTGTGGATGATGGCGATGCCTTCTCCTGGTTTGTTGGAGCGGTCCCTGCGGGTGATCTTGTAGCCGTCCGGGATGGCTATGGCGATGTCAGGCGCTGAGGAAGGGTTCATCCAGGTCTTGGTCAGGAAAGCGATGTCTGGGGACGCTGAGTTGAGTAGATTCCATAGCTCTAATGCGTGCTTGTGGACGGAGAGGGTGTTGAGGAGGATACATCTGAGATGGTTGCGTCCTGCCTTGGTGGGTGTGTTGTTGGCATGGAGGCTGGTGAAGGTGCAGTTCCAGCAGGAGAAGAGTCCGCGGGCGGTCTGCGGGGAGGCTTGAAGGCAGGCGGGAGAGTGGCTGGTGTTGAGGGCACAGAGGGTGGTGGCGTCGTAGCAAAGACATGCATGGCGGTGGTGGGGGGGACAGGGGCCTGGGTTCTGTCACAGGGCGCAATCACGGTACGGATGGGTGCAGACGGGCTTGCCTTTGGTGCACCTTCGGAGAGCCAGCGGCACACCCGCTGTGCGCATCCACTGCACGTATATCTGCTGCGCGGCCACGCACCAGCCCCCATTAAGTAGGGCGGTGGGGGGGAGGAGAGGACAGCTGGGAGACGGGAGGGGGACGAAAAACAGCGTGAAAAAGGAGGCAGAGTCGAAAAAGGGGGCGAGCTGAAAAGGGGGCGGGCCGCTGGGCAGCAGCGGCTGGCGAGAGAGAGAGAGAGGGGGAGAGTGAAAGTGAGAGAGAGTGAGAGCGGAGTGAGAGAGAAACAAGGAACGGGAGCACTAAGGGACAGTAGTGTAGCAGATCAAAGCAAAGCAAAAGAAGGAGAGAGGCATAAGGTAGCCTAGTAGGAAAGCAGAGCTCTCCCACTAGACACCAGGGATGAGGCACGGGCAGAAGCCTGCAGGTGGAGGAGGGCCTCAAACTCTCAAACTCCTGACAGGGGTCAGGAGTTCAGAGGAGCCAGGGAAAGGGCTCTACTCAGATGGTGGAGCCACGGGAGACAGAGCAATGCACTGACCAGGTCAACATGGGGCTGCCTTTAATTCATTTTTAAGTGCAGTTTCCCTTTGGGAGCAGGTGTCTCTGAACTCACAATTTAAAATGTTTTAATTGCCAGTTTGAAAATGCCACTTTTAGAAAGTGGGCATTTTCTTGCTTAAACCATTCTGTGACTCTGCCTGTTTGTGTGTTCCCTATCTGGGTCAGACTGATAGTTGGGCAGTTTGTGAATCTCCACTAGACAGTGACCCAAAGGGAACTGGGGTGAAGCCTGCATTTCCTGATGGTACATCTGGGCTAGAGTGGAGGGAAAAGTGGTCATTAACACCTGAAAGGGTTGTGCCTTCCCTCACACAATGCAGTCTTCCACCCCCTGGTGTGAGTCTGGAGCCAGGCCTGAGCACAGCAGGATCTTGTGAACAACACAGACTTTCCTTTGACGTTTGCCTACTTGAGAGGCAGAAAGGGGTATAAGTCATGGACCCAAAACCCCAGATTTGTCAGGTTACTTCTGGATTCAAGAGGATCCTCTGCCAAGGAGAAGAGCTAAAGAGCTGGAGGAGGAGTACTGCCACTTTGCCTGTGAGTGTGCTTTGCTGGGTTGGCCTGCAGTTGCTGCTTCTGCCTCAAAGAGGACAAAGACTGGACTTTGTGGTATATTCCTGCTTTTGAAGTGTCTCCAAGGGCTTGGACTGAGCTTGACTCCTGTTTTAAAGTCTCAGGGCCATCAAAGACTTCCTCTGCCAGCACCTGGACTCTCTCCTGAGACTTCTACCCTGCCAAGTGGTGCCCATTCCAGTCCCTGGGCCCTTCAAAGGTAAAGCTCTTGGAACAAAGATTGAAATCCATGCACAGGAGCCTTGCGGGGAAAGTTTTGATGCACCACCTGCAACGTGGCTGTAAAAATGACACGCCACCCCCTCACAGCTGAAATCGATGCACCACTTGCATTGCGGCTGGAGAAATGACGCAACAACCGCTTGTGGCTGCTGAAAACGACACAAACCCCATGCAGTGCGGTTTTCGATCACCATGCAGACGGATTTCGCACGCATCATTGCTGGGCGTCAAAATCAACATGAACCTGCGCAGACCTGAGGTGCCCCTTCTGGAAATTGATGCATCGCTCCTTGCAGGAGAGAAAAACGATGCATTGCTGACTTTTCGACGAACGCTCGCCCATACGACTTTAGTTTTGAGGCAAACCAGGGACTTTGTGTAACAACAACCTTTCCAATTTTTCTATTGAGTAAGAATCTATTATTTTAAAAATTCATAACTTTACTTGTGTATGTTGGATTTTTGTAATTTTGGTCTTGTTTGAATTAGATAAGTATTGGGTAATTTTCTAAACTGGTGTGGTGTCCATTTTGAACTGTATTACTGTGTGTGTTGGTACCAATACTTTATATGTTGCCTTTGAGATAAGCCTGTCTGCTTGTGCCAAGCTACCAAGGGGTGTGAGCAGGGCTTATCTTAAGTGTGTCTCTCCATTGCTCTTACTAGAGTGAGGGTCCCCGCTTGGACAGAGTGCAAACTTACTGCCATTCAGAGACCCCATTCCTAACAAGGTGACATTTGCCCTGTGCCACAATTACAAACAACTTTGTAACTCTTTGTGCCACATTATGCCTGTACCAGGCATAATGTATGCAAGGGAGGTGTTTCAGCCTTCGGAGGCTCGAAAAAATGGCCCAGTGAAATGTAACAGATTTCACTGTCCCATTTGTTCTATCGTTTTTAACGCCTGCTCAGAGCAGGCATTAAAATGATGCACCCATTTCAATCAATGGGCCTCCTTGCACTTTGCTACACTAGCGTGAACATTTTTGACGCTAGTGTAGCAAAACGCAAATGTTGACACTATTGTTCTAACTACCGCCATGGTGCACTCTATATTAAATACGGCGCAACCATGGTATTGTTAGGTGCCGGAAGGGAGGGCACAGAAAACATGGCACATCATAGCTGATGTGCCACTTTTTCATAAATCTGGGCCTTAGATCCTCTGAGTACTACCAAAATTCAAAAGAGTGCTATGGGGAGGGAGAAGTTTTCTACTATTGATGGCAAAGTTATGCGCCAAGACAGCCCTGGACATTTGAGCCCTTAAAATTAAAATCAATCAATCAAATCCTGCACCCTCTGCTTATTCACCAGTTCCACCACCGACATGTTGTCCACATGAAACATTACTATCTTGTTAGTCAACTCATCGACCCACACTGGCAGTGCCACCAGCAAAGGAAAAAGCTCCAAAAAGGCTATGCTCCGCCCTTGCTGTAACCACTGGGGGAGCCAGTGCTCTACACACCACCTCCCATCCATGTGCACCTGCAGCATCCGAAAATACTTGCAACTGCCACACCATTCTGCCCTCCTGAAACCACATTGACACACCATTGAATTTGTCAAGAAAAGAATGCCAAGCAGTCAAGCCTGCCCTGACCGCCATGGACATTCGTACTCTGTAATGAGGTAGCATAGCATCAAACATGGTCATGCCCAGCACTGTACAGATGGTATGCCCTCCCCACACTATTCTACAAGCAAAACTCAACAAACCCAACAATTTCTGCACCTTACAGAGCTCCAAGCATCTGTCCCCCATCACACAACCCCTTGGATTCTGATGCAAAGGTGTGTATGCTGGTGCAAGGCAACCTAATGTGCTTCTGCCCCAGTGTTGGAAGTCACATTGCCATATCTCAACAGAAATAGGGCTGATCTGCTCTCCCAGCCACAAAATGCAGCGTAGCAACCAAGTTACTACGCTGCATTTTGTGCACTGTTTGAAAACTTAAGGACTGATTTAGAAGTTGGTGGTAATGGTCCTGCCATTGAGTTTTCAACTGAAAAGCCCTCAGCCACCTTGGCAGTCAGCCCCCTATATTTAGATGTTGGCGGTCCCATAGGCAAAAGCCCGCATTCGAACTACCCCCTCTACCAAGAAACACTGCCCTCGTCAACAGCGGGATAGGAAAAAGTGGCTGCCGGTGGGATCCCAGCCACCCTTTCCCCCATGCAAATTTGAATGTGCCTTACCGCCAAGCAAAAAATGGTGGTCTGACCTCCAGTTCTCAGCTGGCAGTTTCGGAGGTTGGGGGAGGGATGAAAACTCACCCTTTTGCCTGAGTCCACCTTTGTTTTTGACTGGACATGACTGGACAGCACTTGCCGCCACCGACCCATGGATGGAACATGACCTCCCCCTCGGCGGACTCGAAGGTAGGAACACCGCATTGCCAGGGTATGTTGGGTGGGTACTGCAGGGGAGGTCGGGCCCACTGCAAACATATACATGTCAAGTAATTATTTGAAATGACTGGTACATCCATATGTCAGGGAGACAATTGTGTTACACATGGCTGGGGGCACACTTGCACAACACGCATATCACACACATACACACATCATTATGTTGCCATTATTCATTGCGAAATGAATGCTGGCACCACATTGACGGTAAAATCACACTTGATTATGGTGTTCATGTGTGCAGATTGCAAGGGGACCTGTACTAGTAGCTGTGTGCTCTCTGTTGTGTATGTGAGTCAGTACGTGCATGTGTGTGGATTGGCTGGTTGAGGTGGATGGAGCTGGAGTGGGTAATGTGGTTGTCTCTGTATGTGTGTCACTTGCATGTGAGATCAATGTTATTGTTTATGTTGTGTTGCCGTGTGACACATTCAGGTGAATGTTGCCGTGTGGGGAACACTGTTGTGATGTGTGCAGTTGTGCTTGTGTGAGTTTGTGTAGCTGAGTGTGTAGTTGTGTCTGTTGTTTTGGTTGTGTCATGTGTGGGTGCAGTGTCAACAGTGTATGTGTGTTGTGTCATGGATGTATGTCAATGTGTGTTTTTGGCATGTGCTGTTTGTGTTGGACTTCTAATCTTCTAATGGATGATGGTATGTATGTGGTGTGTTGTGCAGTGTGTCGAGCAGGAGCACAAATAAGGCTAAGGTACAGTGTGTGTGTTTGTCACTTACCTCCATTTCATAGCCCCTGCCATTGCACAAAGTCTATTGGGTCCAGACGTTGTCTCCATCCGTCAGCAATCCGTCGCCTGACCACTGCTTGCAGAGCTGCAACATCTAAATAAGGCGGGCAGAACACTGTAGACTTGACGATGTTGTCAGGTCAGACGCAGCTTGACGGTAACACCATCAAGATCTAAATCATGCCCTTAGTGAATTACTCAGTAAACTCAGTAAATGTGATCCACACTCAGGAGCACGCTGAGAGACCTGAAAAAGCAAACTGTCATTAGATAAGTGGCGTTCTAGTGGAGTCAAAGGTATAGGTACTAAACATTTATATACATTAATCCAAGTAATAAGTTTCAAAGATTAAATAATTAAGGTACAAAGAAACAAAAAGAGGCAATTAGGGATAACTATTTAAAATGTATGAAACACAAAGTCTTATTACCTTTACAATTTTAATTGAATCATCCATTTTTCTAATAAAAAACCTGTTAAATTGCCAGAACAATCCCAGTTACAAAGTAAGTCATGGTTCTTGCTCAAAAGTATAAAGCCACAACAATTTGGCAGTTATAATTCGCAGTGAGAACTATAACTCACATCACCCCCCTGAGCTGCGTATGGCATCACACAACATCACAATTAACATCATTGAAGACATCACTTATGACATCCCCAATTATATGACTGCATCAAAAACAAACACTGACAAAGCCAATAGGTCTGACTTGCATTTTCACTCATAAGCTAGACCAGCTGGCTTTGGTATTTGTTGTTACTATGCTAAAGGTGGTTGAGATGACACCAGGACAGAAAAAGTCCTTGCACATGTTGTAGGCAGAGTTATGACTTTGGTGTAACTCTACATGAGGTCCCCTCCCGCCCACAGGTGATACTACTGAACTTAGACCCAAATTTAAGGATGGCCTTGCGCCACCTAACGTCATTTTTCTGATGCTAATGTGACGTTAGATTGCCAGAAACGCTGCACCATATCTACAAAGTGCTGCAATGCATGCATTGCGCCACATTGCAACCCTTTGCGTCACATAATGCATGCGCCATGCATAATGTATGCAAAGCGGGCGTTCCGGCGCAAGGAGGCACGCAAAAATAGCGCAATAAAATCTACACTAATTCATTGCGCCATTTTAGGCTTCCTCAAAAGGACGCACCCATTGGAATCGATGAGCCTCCTTGCACTTTGCTCAACTAGAGACAGAATTTGTGACGCTAGTGGAGCAAAGCACAACAATTGCGTAAACATTTTTGACACTTTTGTTCTTAATACCGCCTTGGCGCGCTGTATCTTAAATACAGCGCACACATGGTGGCGTTAGGGGGCGCAAGATAAGTGACGCTTCATGATGTGAAGCGCCATTTTTCTTAAATCTAGGCCTTAGTTCATTACACAAGTGCTGAGTGTGACAGACAAGTCATTGTAGTCTACAAAGGCACTATTCAATGCTTCATTAACATAGGAGTTCTGCTTTTGGGTTATTAACAATCCCATGGAGGGATCCCGGGTACCGTGGAAACAGCAGCAACCTTATTTCGTCATTCACAGTACCACACACATCGTACTAAAGAAGAATGAATGCTTTCATGTCAAAAGTATTTATTACTACAAAAGGAGTCTGTTTCTTAGAATATCTAAAACAACTACACAGAATATTCTAAAATCAGAGAGGAGACACATTATGATAAATGAGAATACATTTAAAATTTCCAAAATTGCCAAAACATTATTGTAAGGAAATGGCTCCCTGTTGTAGTTACCCCCTCACTTTTTGCCTGATACTGATACTGACTTGACTGAGAAGTGTGCTGGGTCCCTGCTAACCAGGGCCCGGCACCAGTGTTCTTTCACCTAAAATGTACCACAAAATGTTTCCACAATTGGCACACCCCTGGCACACAGATAAGTCCCTTGTAAAAGGTACAAGTAGTACCAAGGGCCCTGTGACCAGGGAAGGTCCCCAAGGGCTGCAGCATATGTTGTTCCACCCTAAGGGACCCCTCACCTAACACATGCACACTGCCATTGTTGATTGTGTGTGTTGGTGGGGAGAAAAAGGCAAAGTCGACATGGCATCCCCCTCAGGATGGCATGCACACAAAATACTGCCTGTGGCATAGATAAGTCACCCCTCTAACAGGCCTTCCATCCCTAAGGCAGGGTGTACTATACCACAGGTGAGGGCATAGCTGCATGAGCAATATGCCCCTACAGTGTCTAAGTCTATTCTTAGACATTGTAAGTACAGTTGTAGCCATATTAAGTATATGGTCTGGGAGTATGTCAAAAACGAACTCCACAGCTCCATAATGGCTACACTGAATACTGGGAAGTTTGGAATAAAACTTCTCAGAATAATAAACCCACACTGATGCCAGTTTTGGATTTATTAAAAAATGCACACAGAGGGCATCTTAGAGATGCCCCCTGTATTTTACCCAATTGTTCAGTGCAGGAATGACTGGTCTGTGCCAGCATGCTGCTGAGAGACGAGTTTCTGACCCCATGTGGTGAAGGCCTTTGTGTTCTCTGAGGACAGAAACAAAAGCCTGCTCTGGTTGGAGGTGCTTCACACCTCCCCCCTGCAGGAACTGTAACACCTAGCAGTGAGCCTCAAAGGCTCAGGCTTCATGTTACAATGCCCCAGGGCACTCCAGCTAGTGGAAATGCCCGCCTCCTGGACACAGCCCCCACTTTTGGCGGCAAGTCCAGGGGAGATAATGAGAAAAACAAGGAGGAGTCACCCACCAGTCAGGACAGCCCCTAAGGTGTCCTGAGCTGAGGTGACCCCTGCCTTTAGAAATCCTCCATCTTGATTTTGGAGAATTCCCCCAATAGGAATAGGGATGTGCCCCCCTCCACTAGGGAGGGGGTACAAAGAGGGTGTAGCCACCCTCAAGGACAGTAGCCATTGGCTACTGCCCTCCCAGACCGAAACACACCCCTAAATTCAGTATTTAGGTGCTCCCCAGAACCTAAGAAACTAGATTCCTGCAACCTGAAGACGAAGAAGGACTGCTGACCTGAAGCCCTGCAGAGAAGACGGAGACACCAACTGCTTTTGCCCTAGCCCTTCCTGCCTGTCTCCCCACTTCAAGAAAAACTGGAACAGCGACGCATCCCACAGGGTCCAACGACCTCTGAACCTCAGAGGACTACCCTGCATCTAAAAGGACCAAGAAACTCCTGAGGACAGCGGCCCTGTTCAACAAACCTGCAACTTTGCAACAAAGAAGCAACTTTTAAAGACCACACGTTTCCCTCCGGAAGCATGAGACTTTCCACTCTGCACCCGACGCCCCCGGCTCAACCTGCGGAAAACTAACACTACAGGGAGGTCTCCCCAGCGACTGCGAGCCCGTGAGTAGCCAGAGTTGACCCCCCTGAGCCCCCACAGTGACGCCTGCAGAGGAAATCCAGAGGCTCCCCCTGACCGCGACTGTCTGCTTCAAGGAACCCGACGACCTGGAAAAAACACACTGCACCCGCAGCCCCCAGGACCTTAAGGAACCGAACTCCAGTGCAGGAGCGACCCCCAGGCGGCCCTCTTCCTAGTCCAGGTTGTGGCTACCCCGAGGAGCCCCCCCTTTGCCTGCCTGCATTGTTGAAGAGACCCCCGGGTCTCCCCATTGATTCCTATTGCAGAACCCGATGCCTGTTTGCACTCTGCACCCGGCCGCCCCTGTGCGGCTGAAGGTGTACTTTCTGTGCCTACTTGTGTCCCCCCCGGTGCCCTACAAAACCCCCCTGGTCTGCCCTCCGAAGGCGCGGGTACTTACCTGCTGGCAGACTGGAACCGGGGCACCCCTATTTCCATTGAAGCCTATGTGTTTTGGGCACCACTTTGACCTCTGCACCTGACCGGCCCTGAGCTGCTGGTTTGGTAACTTACCTGTGAACTCATCTGTGTCACAATATGGTCGTCTTGTAATATTCGGTGTAGAAGTTGCTTATCACATGTGTGGATATATCAATATATATTTGACAGAACACCTTGGTAATTAATCAAGGTTTGTACCAGGACCATGATAAGTCCAACAGTTGTGTGTTCGATCCCGTTTCTTGTTTGTAGTGGTCAAATATATATTGATATATCCACACATGTGATAAGCAACTTCTACACCGAATATTACAAGACGACCATATTGTGACACAGATCAAATAACTTACAGTCTTTAATGAGCCTTGAAAAAGTCGTTTTTACGACGAAACACGTGTCGGCTGTATATACATGGATTGGTACAAGGTTTGCTGTTTTTATTGAATACCCAAGAAGAATAAAGGACTTACATTTGGACTGCTTGGATGTGCCGTGGTTCTTTTAACTTAATTCACTCCTTGTCAAATCGTGAATAAAGAATATAGAAGATTGGCTCTATGAGAATCCTTACTAGGCACTCGTAGGAGCAATAGTATTTTGCTTGGCCAACTGTAATTTAAATGCCTTTGTAATTCCATGGCTTTGGGCCCAATTACAAGTGTGGCGGTCTCTGGACCGCCACACTTGCGGTGGCAGTCTGGACTGCCGCCACTGCAGCGGTCCAACCGCCACATTACAACCTTGGCAGTCGACCACAAGGGAACTGCCAGCTCTGCCAGGATCTCAGATCCTGGTGGTTTGGAGGATGGTGGCAATCCTAATCCACCAGGGCAGCGATGAAAAGGCTGGCAGAGAGAGAGTGCAGGAGTCCCGGGGGGCCCCTACACTGCCCATGCACTTGGCATGAGCAGTGTGTGGGCCCCCCTGTCCAGCATCATCGCAATGTTCACTGCCTGCTTTGCAGACAATGAACATTGTAAGGGTGCTGGTGCATCCTGCAGGCTACAGCATTGCTGCCGGTTCGATTACAAGCTGGAGACATTGCTGTAGCCTGTTTCCCACTCGGCCAGCGGGTGGAAACTCAGGTTTCCGCCCACTGACCTAGCAGGAAACTCTTAATAACTCCAGTGGAGAGGTCGCCGCATAGGTAGCGGCCACCCTTTCGAAAGTTTGGCGGACGGGCTTTCTCATCTGCCAAACACGTAATAGGGCCCTGTGTGTCTGAGGGTTGCCTTGTGGAAAATCTTACACTCATAACAGTAGGCCTGGATTGGTTATGGTGGCAGGCTACAGACCTGATTGGTGCAATGGCAAATGTTATGTCCGATCTCAAAGGCCTGACCTGCTTATTATGAAGAGTTATTGCAAGGCCAATAGGGCTAACTAATTTGTTCTGAAAATTTTTTTAAAAAATCAGCGGATCTTTAATAGTGTATTGGTGTCACATTGTGCTACAAGCTATAGACAGGTATTCTGTTACATGTAATCTCACAGATCACTGTAGTAGGCAAAGTTTCTGGTTTTGGCTGTCCACTCTGGCAAGCTCTGGGAGTTTTCACTGTCGTGATTCTTGCTAGGCCCCACTGCGAGGAGTTAAAAATTGTATAGCAAACTGTATTTTTTGCATATCTGTAATTTTATACCTGCATGCATAATGGTTGCCAATTTATGTGCACTTGAATAGGCCAGTGACATTTATAGTATCAGGCCAATGGTAAAGGCTATAAGCTTTATTGATTCACCTGGAAACATTATGTCAGATTTGATAGGTTTGATCGATTTATTGTGAAACACTATGATAAAGCCAGTAGGTCAGATATATTTATTGTGAAAATCATATTTTAAAGGCAACACACTATTCAGAATGAATTGTTTTAAAGTCAATAAGCATTTAAGGGTGGTTTGTTTACACGCTCACCTGCCCACTGGAAGGTTGGTGTTAGCTAAAGGTATTAATCTTAATAAATATATTTTATTTAAAAAAAATGTATTGGTAAACAGAGTCCCATTGTGAGTTGAAGAAGGCAATGATTGTTTTTAAAATATTTTTAGACTCAGGCCATCAATGGAAACCGTTTGGCCTCTACATTCTTTGGTCTGGATTCCACTGAGTGACACATTCATAATCCCATCATCTACCTTCCAAGAACTGGACCCAAAGCTTTACTGGAGGAGAGAAGGATAAATTAACTTTAAATTAAGTTTTAAATGAAAGTGTTCTTAGAAAGAGAAAATGGTAGCCAATCCAATAAACACACATTTAATTAGTGGTCTAGCAAAGTAGATATATACCTCTTTGAGGACGTAATCACTTGCAGTGGACACTTCCTGCATAATACATTAAGATACACATATCACTTATTGAAGGTTATAGCCTCTAGCTAAAATCTTTTTTGCAGACAACAAAAAGCAAAGTGAAGGAAGGTTATTCTTTTTCTTATATTTGCACAAGAAATATGACCTACGGAGACCTTCAAACCTGCTTTGCGATTTGACCATTTGTGGTTTGAGATCCCCAAATGTTTCACCTGGCCTTGGCTGCTGCTCTCAATGTTTTTCACTTTCCCGGGTAAGAACCACATTTTCATGCCAGTTTCAACTCACTGTGACTTATTCACAAAGGTAAGTGTACACATGAGTAAATCTACTTGTGCAAATGTACCCTTCGTTTTAGTCATCTTGACACTTATCACATCATCACCACTCTGTGATTAGTATGAGTTCCGATAAGAGCCTCTTTTAGAGTAGGGTATACAGAGAACCACCAGTGCCAGTAGGTCTTTCTTTGCCCACACGTGGGCGTTACCAATGCTTGAATAACTGCTGCACAAACACTGGTAAAGTCAATATTAGTGGCAGGCCACCTTATGAAATTTTATCTTCTAAACTTCCAAAACAGTATTGATTTTGCACGAGTATGCAATGTCAAGGGCATCTTGGAACTGTGTAGCAATAAGCATGCAAAATAATATTCCTTGATGGTTACCACCCTGTGTCTAGACACAGTATGGTGGCCAACTCAAAATGATATCACAAAATACAATTTGTTATATTTAGCGCCCTGACACCCTAACGGGTGAGTAGCTGCGCTTTATAACACTGATTGATTGATTAAAGCTATACCCATTACATAGCGCTGCCTCTGCATGCCAAGTGACTGCCATCTTGGAAGTGTAAAAATAAAAATTCCAGATGGAATCCCACCACTATGAGCTTTTTCACTGGAAGCAGAATTCTATAAGCATTGGAAAATGAACAGAGGCAGCAGTGGGAGGCAGATGCCGGGAAGAGGGCAGAGGGTACTTTGAGACAGGCAGAGGAATAGAGACACTGATCCACAGCAGAAAAGAGAACAGGAGTATGGGCCAGATGTAGCAAAAAAAAAAATTGCGAGTTGCAAATTGCGAGTCCATCCGACTCGCAATTTGCAACTCGCAAATTGGTATGCAGAACGGTGTCTCAGACACCGTCTGCGACTCGCTATGGGGTCGCAATGACCCACCTCATTAATATTCATGAGATGGGTCGCAAATTGCGGCCCCATAGCGAGTCTAGGCACTCGCAAACATGGAGGCCTGCTGTCGTCAGCAGACCTCCATGTTCGTGACTGCTTTTAAATAAAGCAGTTTTTTTTTTTTAAGTGTAGCCCGTTTTCCTGAAAGGAAAACGAGCTGCACTTAAAAAAAAATCCGAAACCTTTAGTTTCGTTTTTTTTTCAGGGCAGGTAGTGGTCCTTTGGACCACTACCTGCCCTGAAAAAATATTTGTGGGTCCATTCACAAAGTGGAAGGGGTCCCATGGGGACCCCTTCCAATTTGCGAGTGGGTTACCATCCACTTGAAGTGGAAGGTAACTGCGACACCATTTGCGACCGCATATGCGGTCGCAAATGGTATTGCATACCACTCAGAATCGCAAATAGGAAGGGAACACCCCTTCCTATTTGCGATTCTGAAATGCATATTGCGAGTCGGTACCGACTCGCAATATGCATTTCTGCAGTGGGAAACGCAATTAGTGAGTCGCAAACGGCAATTTTTGCCGTTTGCGAGTCGCTATCTGTTTCCTGCATCTGGCCCTAAGAGCCGTACTACGGAGGGAGGCCTTTCAGGGTAAAACCAAGGATGACTGGGGGAGAGCGGTGAACCAAGGATGAGTAGGGAACTGGGGATGTGGCAAAGAGACGTAGGGGGTGGTTAACAACAGCACATGCGTTCCCGTCGTGTGCTGAAGATCAAATGGCCCAGTAAAAGCAAAATCAAAACTAGACCTGTGACGCCAGTAAGTGGAAGGATGCACACAACCAATTAAAAAGCAGGGTGAAACTTAAATGCTCCGGGGAAAGGAAAACACAACATTGGGGAGCAAAACCATCAAGTCAGGGGTATAGAATTCCTAGAGACAAAAAGGCTATGCGATCATGAGAAGAGAGCAGATCAAATGCCTATTCCAGGCCTATCCTAACATCGGTTACAATGCTCTCTGCAAAAGACCGCACAATCATGTGCACTGTCTAATAGTCACGTCCCTGTTAAAAGATGAAGGAAAATGGTGCAATGTCTGTTGTGTATTGTAATGGGACTATTGGCTTATGATGAAACGTAGTTCAAAAGTTGCAGGGAAAGGCTGCAAACTTTACAAAGTATTTTGGGTCATTTACACATATTTATTTTTTGCACTAAATGAGCTGAATTTACGCATGCCAGAAGTTTCTACACATTTTCACACACCACGTGGAGCTGCAAATAGAATTTGCCTCTCCCTCTGAATATTCTGTTATTCTGTTTTAGAATCTCACGGGGCGCATCGCAGACTTCTCCCCGGACATGTCTAGCGTTAAAACCTCTTACAATACAAAACTCTCAGGAACGTTAACCAGAAAACGTGTTTTTTTAATGGATGGCATTCCGGCAGGGAGGAGAGATCCATTTGCTGTCGGAGCGAGCTAGACATAGGTTTGTGCCTTTCTAATGTACCTTAGCTCGCAATCAATTTTCTTGCCATCTCGACTGATGGGGATGCATGACTCCGCCAGAGTCACAACCATGATATGTAAATTACCATTAGCTGTTGAATATCCGATTAGGAGAAGGCTGAGAGGAAACGAGGGCGCACCGAGGCGTCCTCTCTTTCAAGTCACCCCTTGACTGGCGAGGAGTGGGTTCTGAAATGAAAATGAAATGGGAATAGTTAGACAAGGTGTAATTATGATAATCATATGCATGAGGTGGTGGGATTTACATCCTCTGTTCCTAGGGAGATGGTGGGATTGTGTACATCAAAAATGGTTCGACTCTGTGGAGCCGGTAGTTTAAACCGCAGCTTAAAATGAAGTTTATGTGTGGGCCGGTATCTAATTTAGCGAAGCAACCTATGTACTGATAGGTCTATGTGCAAAATTCAGACTCGTGGGACACAGTCCACACTGGCTAATAAATATTCATTAGGCACTCTGTAGATTGCCACTCACTCTGATTGACATATTCACAAGGATGGTGGCCTTTAAGGGTCAGGGAACCACCATTCGCACCAATGCTTTTCAACAAAGGAAACTGAACTGCTTTTAAAAATATGGGGCATATTTAAGAGCCCCTAGCTCCACTTTAGCGCTTCCGTAGCAGAATTTGTTTACACTAAGGCAGCGCTAAAGTGGCATTTCCCCTGTGCCATATTTACAAAGTTGGGTAAAGCATATCGTATGTAAGGGGGGGCGTTCCGGCACTTTCAACGCCTGCTCAGAGCAGGTGTTAAAAGGGGGCATCCCATCACTTGGGAGTAGCGCCAACATTTGAGTACATCAATAGAGTTAAAAAATGACATTATTGCCCTCTACCCTGCGCCGTGGTGCACCGTATTTTAAATACGGCGCACACATGGTGGCGTTAGGGGGGCGCTAAGGGACGCAAGAAAATTGGCGCTGCACTGGGTCAACAAAACTATACCACTATACCAAACCTTTAAACATAAATGTTTATATATACATATTCTCTTAAAAAAGCAAATATATTCACTTAAAAAGCCGAAGGTTACAGGGATGTTATAGTTAGGCTCACATTTTAAATGTACAAGACCTTAGAAATTCATCTGTTATACTTAGAGTTATTTCAAGTAACTATAACTCGTGCCCTAAGGTTACTATAACATAGCCACCACCATGCACAGTTCTCTCCTCAAAAACTTTTCTGCAATTTTTATATTGACATTATCAATGATGTTATACAAGACGTCATGAGTGCTGTAATATCTGGGGTAATTAGCAGTGCATGCCAAGGGCGCAAGTTATTATTACCTTAGGGTACTTTATTTTAAAAGGGAGGGGTCGACATGGCCCCCCTCCCGAGGCCACTTTCGGCCCCAGGACATCATCTCCCGGGGTGCAGCCATATATTCAAGGGTGCCCAGCTCCCTGCTTGTAGGAGAAACGTTTTCATCCACCAACATGCGGGCAGGGAACAAGATTAAAACTCTGCTTTCAGCATGCAAAAGCATTTTTAAAGCTCCCACTTGCTGAATGCAGAATATTTGCTTTGGCTTGGGGTGAGCTGTCAAAAGCAAACAGCTACCTTCAGAGGGTGAGCACCGCAGGAGGTAGCAGGAGGTGGCCCTGGGGGGTCGTGATCCTCAGGGCCATCTATGGTTAAAAGAGGCGGCCCCCTCCATCTTTCCCCCTATTACTTTTTCCCCCTATGACTTTTTATACATGTTGCCCCAGGGAGGTGCTGGGCACCGAGGATTCAGGGGCTGCATGGTCCACCACAACTTTTTACACATAGCCCCAGGGAGGTGGCAGTTTCCAGAGTGTGCCAATGATTCTTGTTGTGCCTTGGAAGTTTTAGGGTCATCCCTCAATCGGAGGCCGAGAAAAAGAGGGGGTAAAAAAAGGTGCGTTTCCGATGTTAATTCTCATTAGAGTTTTGAACACGACTACAGAACGAACCGCTGGACGAATTACACCAAATTTGGCAGAAAGGTAGATTTTGTCCTGCAGATTGTGCTTTTTGTTATTTGTGTAAATCCATTCATTAGTTGTTGGCAAATTTAAGGAAATCCAAATTTGTATGTCTAGGGCCATGGTTTCTCTGCGACGACTTCGCGAATAATAACAACCTTATGCAGGGATCTGCCAAGTCCCTGAAAAAGAAGTGAAAAAAACAGAAAAGGGGCCATGGTATGTTACACCCTGACCCCTTAGATCTGGTGTTGGGGTCTTAGAGGGACCCTGCCGGGGCCAAAAAAGCACTTGTTAAAAATATATATTTTGCTGCAAATTCGTGATGATGTCGTGAATTAGAGGCAACAATTAAAAAACAAAAAAAGTACTTGTTTTAGTAAAGCCCCCAGGTAGACCAAGTCCCTGAGGCATATTAAAAATAAAGGAGGGGGCACATGGGGACCCCTCCTAGGCTTATTTATGCCCCGGTGACCGCCACCTCCCCTGGGTTTAAATTCAATAGTATGCGGGTGACCCTTTTGCCCCCCCCCCCGGGGAATACCACCTCCCTGGGGCAACATTTCTTAATTATAATTGAGGGGACACATTTCTTAATTATAATTGAGGGGAGGGCCCAGGGAAAATGATATAGGGGCATTGTGAATTAAGTACAAGCAGTGAATATGGATGGTAGGATCTACTGTCCCCTTTTCAGCCTAGTTTTAAATCTATTGACTGCAAGGTGCATCAAGGCTCGGCTTTGATCTCCATTTTGTACATTCTCCATGTCATCTGACTGACTGCTCTCATTTGTTCTTCTAGTCCACTCTTTTCTGCTATGCAGATGAAACTTATTTTGCATTTTGATGAATATTGAGAAACATTTTACAATCAGTTTAAAGAATGCTTATGTACAGTTGTACAATGCTTGGACAACAGCTTCCTTCATTTGAATACCTCAAAAACCAAAGTGTTGATATTTGATCAGGCTTGTTCCCGCAGTCCTAACTGGTAGTGTTCAGAGTTGGGAGCTAGTTCTCTACGTCATCTGCATGCAACCTAGGCGCAGTCTTTGATCCTAAACTAACTTTGACAGAACAAAGCTCTCAAGTTACCTAGAATTTCTTCAGTCTTTTGGCTATATTCAAGCAGTCCCACCCACTTTTCATAAGACAGGTAGCCGGGCTCTGGTTTTGTCTTAATCGAAATGTAGAAGGTCTCTTTTAGCTCCATAATACTTGTTATAATGTCTCTAACTTATTCAGAACTCTGCAGCTCTCCCTATTCTGGGATTGAGCCAACACCTTTCTATAACCTCTATGCTAAGTCGCCGCATTGGTTACTCTCTTCAAACATCTTTATGGCTCTGTCATTGGGCTATTCATCCAATTGCTCTGCCTTACATTCAGACCTAATTCTCTCTTTACTGTATTCCTAATTTTCTATGCTCTTCTTCTCCCATTTTGAAGACCCTACAATTTGGGACC
This sequence comes from Pleurodeles waltl, assembly GCF_031143425.1. NCBI lineage: Eukaryota > Metazoa > Chordata > Amphibia > Caudata > Salamandridae > Pleurodeles > Pleurodeles waltl. The sequence continues at coordinate 68,099,864 of NC_090440.1, read as the reverse complement.
TGAGGCAAGGAGGCAGATCTTTTTACTATTAACCAGCAATCAAACAGACGAGAAGTTCCACAACACTGAAGTCTGCACATGACATCAATAACATAAAGGGCCTGATTCTAACTTTGGAGGACGGTGTTAAACCGTCCCAAAAGTGGCGGATATACCACCTACCGTATTACGAGTCCATTATATCCTATGGAACTCGTAATACGGTAGGTGGTATATCCGCCACTTTTGGGACGGTTTAACACCGTCCTCCAAAGTTAGAATCAGGCCCAAAATCTTTTAGAAAATATTCTACTCTATCATGGGCAACCTGCCTCTTACTTACCAAGTGTTCCGTTTCCATACGGATCCCTTTTATTTCATGTCTGCTCAAGCAGCAGCTTACTCCCTTATTTACTGGTTGATGGCCAAATCATTCACAAATGTTCCTCATATCAATCAAAAAGATAGAACTCTGTAAATCAGTGCTAAAAGGTACCCCAGCACGACTCATCTAATTCAGTTGTCCTCTGGACATCCCTTGTGTTATGCCACATTTCCTACAAACTTCCTGCATATTTGCTTATATGCCTTCAAACCTCGTTCGCCTATACTCCATAGGTCCAGCAGCATGTTTACAGGATTTCTATTTTCCTAACTCTGATGCAAGCTACCTGGGTCACTGTGAATTAGTTATAAATTAGTTAAAAGAATGCCAGTGATATTTTCCGCGCTTAGAATGTGTCTCATTGTAAACATGAGTAAGGCTTGACACACTGAGCACAAATATTCTGAATAGCTTCAATACTTTCTCATAATTCACAGCTTTGTCTGTTCATAAGCAACACCGCCAGCAACGTGTTATCCTTTTGTCTGCTTCACCATTCAATAGCATCACTACCACATCAATGGAAATCACTCCAAAACATGAGGCCACAGGGCCTCACTTTCCATTCTGAAGGTCATTTCTCATTCTCTCAGTTACCCTGCACTGAACCCAAATGCACCATTCAAGCCTGTTATTATAATAAAGTCCCAAAGGAATGTCCACCATGTCCTCAAAATCATCTTCATCAGTATTCTGTGGTGGGGTAGTCTAGGCTGTACATGCCACACTTGAATACATCTCTATAAACTAAATGATAATCACTCCATTTTTCAGTGATGCCAATGAAAGGTAAAAGATGTGCAACACCTGTTCAACACGTTCTGTTAGCCATGTTTTCCTCTTCTCACCAGTACTTCCAACAAAATCAGCATTGTTCATTTAGGTTAACACCTCACCTAACCCAAACATGATGAACATTCACTACAAAAACTGTCGAACTCTTTGAATACCATTGACCCTTGTAATGCCCATCCCACGGTTTTCTCTTTTGCCCTGCATTAATCAGCAAAGGGTCATTTTTGTTTTTCTATCTCTTTTCCCTTCAATCTGGTTTGTAGTAAGGCCATCACTCTCATGAAAGCTGGCCTGTTCCCCACTTAGCCCCTCCTCCATACCTGAACTGCTGGTGTGCCATCCTCTTCGATTCTACCTCCTGTTCCCAGTGGAGAGAGGGGTTTAAGGGATCTATACCATTGAGAACACCCACCCCGGCCCCCCTCTCTCCATTGTCTTGCCATGGACTGCACTGTGATCTGCGTGCTCTAGCTACCCCATTTTGTTCCCACCACTGCCCTCTCCACCCTATCACAACACACTCCATCCACCAGTACAGGTGTGCACTTACAACTTTCACCTCATTTGCCTATTTGGGATATACCAGTTGGGTTCGAACGTTTCTCCATTCTTACACAAGCCTCCATGGTCTCCATCGCCCACTGTCTGACACAGCCAACACCATTTGGTATCACCTTCACCTTGCCCCTGCTGGACCCATTTTCCCTTACAAATAGGGGCATGATTCACAAAGGTAAACTTACATTATCAGCAACTCTCTACCAGACCTTTCAACCATCACAAAGAATGCAGAAAATAACAACCTTTTTTTCATATTGTCTAACTACTAAATACCCATGACACCGTCCAGCAACAACGAGGAAGAGAAAAGGGGGGCAATCATTATATGGCCACCTCAGTTAGCTATCGGTAAAGAAGATCTATCAGATACCTAGATGGCTGGCATCACTGACTGCAACTTCCATACTATGCTCCTGAGTGGAGAGATGCCATACTCCTCACAGTTCCAATTCTGAGCAAGAGGTGGATTCTCTTTGAGCTACACTGCTTATGTGCTGTGTTTTTCTCTCATAACCTCATTCGTTCTAAGAAAAAGGATTACCAACAAACATATATTTACATTTTATTTAGAGATAACAGAGCAAAACCTTAACAAAAACATTGATGTGGTGTTAAATACAGTTACTTCACATTCTAACGAGCAGTAAAGACAATCAAATCTATTTTCCATGCTGATCAAATTGTGGGCTACACTTTATTTTGTTGTTGGGACCTGGTGCTTGAATGATTTGTTGTAGAATCCAACAAACAGAAAGAATGTTTTTACAACAAACATATGTAAATGAAAAAATAATATTCTGTAGAATACCATATTACCCAGAGGTGGTCGAAACTGGGTAGTTATAGTTAAGATTGTTTTTCTACAGGAAATTGATTTTTTGTGTTGCTTATACATTGGTGCCGTTTAACAAATCTCAGCAAAATGTTCTAGAAATGTGCTCTTTTTTCCTAGTTTGTACATGGAAAGTTCTTGGGGCGATCCATCAAGCAGGGAGCTGAGAAAAAAGGGGGGCCCAAAACAAGTTTTCCCCATTCATTTTCCAGTAGGAACTTTAGACAGAGCTACAGCCTAAACTGCTGAACGGATTCACACCAAATTTGGCATAAAGCTGAATCTAAGTCCGGAAAGAGTGCTTTTTGTATTTTGGTGTAAATCTGTTCAGTGGTTTTCGACCAATTAATGCTAAAAAAAGTTATATATCTAGGGACATGGAGTGATGCGGAGGCTCTGCAGATCCCGACAGATCTCAAAGTGAGATCTGATTGGCTGGCACCACCTCAACCACAATGTAGTGGCAGCCATCTTAGGAGTCCAAACTCAGTAGAAAAAAGGCACCAGGGGGCTGGGTAGGAATACCCTGTCCTCCCGAAGCCTGGTGGTGGGACCTAGAGGGACATTTTACTTTTGTATATTTCGCTGTATATTTGCAGAGGATCCACAAATCTACTGCAAAATGTAATAAAAAAATGTGGTTGTTTTTCTAAGTCCGCCTGCATGGCCCAAAGACGTTTTTGGCCCCAGGATCCCATTCCCCAGTGCCTGGCTGGGCAGTGAATAGTCAGAGGACATGCAGTGCCACTCCCAGGGCTGATTTGGGCCCCATGGACCCCATACCCTGTGGCCTTGCTGCGCAGTGAAGGCTGAGAGAGGAATGCAGCCCCCTCTCCAGGCCATATTTGGCCCCTAGATCCCCGTCCCTGGGGCACAGTCGTGCAGTGAAGGGGGCACACAGACCCCCTCCCCAGTCCATTTTCTGCACCGGAGGCCTTACCCCTTTGGTCCTGGACATGAAGTGAAGGGGGAGGAGGCATGTGGCCCTTGTCCCTGAGCTGTTTTCAGCCCCGGGGCCCCATTTCCCCGGGAGGCATGTGACCACCCTCCCCAGGCTGTTTTTGGCTTCAGGGGGCCCATTTTCCAGCTGCAGCTGAGCAGCAAAAGGGAAGGGGGCCTATTTTGTCCCCAGGAACCCCACTCCCCATGGTCTGGCCATATATGTAATGGGGAGGGGAGCTGCACAGCCCCCCTCCCTGAGCCATTAGTGGCCTTAGGAATCCCATCCCCCATGGCCAGCTCATACGCAATGTTCCAGGGCGCCTACCCCCAGGACATAGTGGTTTTGCTGCCCGCTCTGACGCAGGCAGGGAAAACGCTGTTTGCTCTAGCTTGGTGGGAGCTATTTCAAATCACCCGCCAATAGGAAGCAGTGATGCGGGTAGGGAAAGAGACCTAAATAATACTCCCACCCGCAGAGAGCAGCATTTTTAGCTGTTTCCTGCAAGCAGGAGCAATGCCGTCTCCCGCTGGATGCGGGGAACCGACGGGGTCAGCAAGAGCCCTGGAGCTCCCTCTTCAGGCCCCAATGAAAGTGTGGTGGGTGCCCTGGGTAGGCAGCAGGGCACCCACCGTTTGCTGGCTGAGGCCCAGGAGATGGAAATTGGCCTGGGGAGGTGCCCCTATGCCCTTTTCATTATGTGGCCAGGCCCTGGTGGATGGGGTACCGGTGGTCAAAACCAAGCCCGGGACAGTGGTCACATGCTCCCCCCACCCTAAATATGTTGTTAGGCCCCAGGAGATGAGATCCCTGGGGCCAAATGTGGCCCGGAGAAGGGGGGCCAGTGCCCCTCCCATTAAGAGATGCACTTGGCCCTAGGGAATGGAGTCCCGAGGACCACAAGTAGTCCAGGGAGGGGGGCTGTGTGCACCCCTCCCCTTCACATATGCTGCTTGGTCCTTGGGGCTAAGATCAGTCCAGGGAGGGGGGCCATGCCCCCCTCCCACTTAAATATGTTGATGGGACCTGGGGGAAGGGGTCACTGAGGCAAAAAGTGGCTTGGGGAGGGGGCCTCTTGCCACTCTGTAAAAAATGTACTGGGGCTTGGGGGAATAGGATCCTTGGGACAAAAGTGGCCCATGTAGCGGGCCACGTGCTCCCCCAAAAATTGCACCTGGAGATGGGGTTCCCAGGGCTATAATAGGTTTGGAGAGGGGGCCATGTGGGCCCTCTTTTTAAAGGAAAAATGGCCTGGGGTCCGCAGTCTCTGGCCTTGTGGCCAATCCTCCTGCCATACATAGCCAAAGGTTGTGCGTGGTGTGGACTGGCTGCCTTTGAGGGGGAATCACAGGCCTGGCCACAGGCCAGACCTTGTTGCTAAGCCCCCACTGCACACAGCCAAATGCTGTGCACATCGTGTGGCTAGCTGCTTGTAGGGGAGTGCCTGCAGGGCCTGGCTGCTGTGGCCCTCCCACCATGCTTGACCGAATGCCCTGTTGGCTGCATACAGAGGGTTTGTGTGCAGTGGGGTTGGATTAACATATGGTAATTAACTATTACTTTGCCCTTGAAGTTCACTAAAAAAAGCAAAGATCAAAGTAGTGTTATAGTTATGTGAAATGTTCAGTTTTAAATTCTATAAACCAGTGAAATTCACCAGTTATAGTTATAATTATCTCAAGTAACTAGAACTTGCACCCTCACCATGCACTGCCAATCACCCTACACATTGCGTCCTTCATGACATCTTCTTTGACATCATTGATAATATCACTGTGCATGGAGGGGGTGTGAGCTATAGAGGGCACAAGCTATAGTTACTTGAGATAACTCTAACTGGTGAATTTCAGTGTTTTTTGGAGTTTAAACTGACAATTTCACCTAACTATAAATTTACTTTAACCTTTGTTTTTTTCTGTGAATATATATATATATATATATATATATATATATATATATATATATATATATATAGTTAGACTTTTCATCCTTGGTGTGGTCTCCCTTAACTTTTTGCCACTGTTTCCCAGGTTGTTGGTGTGTGCTGGACTCTTTACCACTGTTAACCAGTGCTAAAGTGCAAGTGCTCCTTTACAAAATGTGTATGTAATTGGTGTATCCATGATTGCCACATTTGATTTATTAGTAAGTCCCTAGTACAGTGCACTTGAGGTGTCTAGGGCCTGTAAATCAAATGCTACTAGTGGGCCTGCAGCACTGATTGTGCCACCCACATAAGTAGCTCTGTAAACATGTCTCAGACCTGCAATTGCAGTGACTGTGTGTGCAATTTTAACTATAAATTCGACTTGGCAAGTGTACCCACTTGCCAGGCCTAAACATTCCATTTTCTTACATGTCAGACACCCCTAAGGTAGGCCCTAGGTAGCCCCAAGGACATGGTGCAGTGTATGGTTAAGGTAGGACATGTAGTAATGTGTTTTATATGTTCTGACAGTGAAATATTGCAAAATATGTTTTTCACTGTTGCAAGACCTGTCCCTCTCATAGGTTAACATGGGGGCTACCTTAATCTGATTAAAGTGTAGATTCCCTTTGGGAACCGATGGACATGTGGAGTTTGGGGTCTCTGACCTCACAATTTAAAAATACATCTTTTAGTGAAGTTGATTTTAAGATTGTGTGTTAGAAAATGGCACTTTTAGAAAGTGAACATTTTTTTGCTTATAGCATTTCTGTGACTCTGCCTGTTTGTGGATTCCCTGTCTGGGTCAGTTTTACAGTTGGGCTGGTTGCACCTCAAACTAGACAGTGACACAAAGGGAGCTGGGCTGTAGCCTGCATATCCTGATGAGCCATCTGTGCTAGGAGGGAGGGGAGGAGTGGTCACTCGCACCCAAAAGTGCTGTGCCTGCCCTCACACAATGCAGTCTCCAACCCCCTGGTGAGTGTCTGGGGCCAGGCCTAGGCAAGGCAGTATTTCACATTCAAGAGAGACTTTGCTTTGAAGTAGGCCTACTTCAAATGAGAAATTGGGTATAAGAGGGGCACCCAAAACCACAGACTTTAGAACACTTCTGGAAACCAAGAGGACCCTCTGCCTGGAGAAGAGCTTAAGAGCTGAGGAAGAAGAGCTGCCCTGCTTATGACTGTGATTTGTGGAGCTATCCTGCAGTTGCTGCTTCTGCCTGTGCTAGAGGACAAAGACTGGACTTTTTGTTGCCTTCCTCCGTGTGAAGATCTCCAAGGGCTTGATTTAGAGCTTGCCTCCTGTGTTTTTGAAGGCTCAGGGACAGCAAAGAATTCGCTCTGCCAGCCCCTCGAGTATCTGGAGAGACTCCATTTCTGCCCTGTGGTGCCCATCCAGTTCCTGGGACCTTGAAAGGAGAAGCTGGCAGCACAGAACGCACAGATCTTTTCCCCACACAGAACGCCGTGCGGGGAAAAGATTGACGCAACTCTGATCTGCGGCTGGTAAATCGATGTACCGCCGACTTTGCAGCTGAAAATCGACGCTCGCCTGTAACGTGACCGAAGAATCAATGCACGGAGCTGGAGAAACGACACGCAGCATTGCTGATGGAGGCTGGTGAGATCGCAACCCGCGCTGTGTGGTTTTCAGATGATCATGCAACTGGATTTACGATGCAAACACCGCTGGGCGTGTAAAAACAACACAAGGCCTGTCCAGACCCGAGAGTGCGGACTGGATCAACGCATCGCTCTCCTGCAGAGAGAAGAAACAACGCGCCCCAACCTGATGAAAGGAGAAACAACGCAAGGTCTTGCTGGTGAGTGAAATCAATGCATCGCAAGCCCTTTTTGATGCATACTCACCCGTGCGGGATTATTTTTGACACACCGAAGGTACATTTTCACGCTAACAGTGTTAGTGTGTGTTTAAAACTACATGAAGACTCTTTTTGCTTTTTAATTGATAACTTGACTTGTGTATTGTGGATTTTTGTCATTTTGTTTTGTTTAGATAAATATTCTCTATTTTTCTAAACCTGTGTTGTGTCATTTTGTAGTGTTTTCATTAAGTTACTGTGTGTGTTGGTACAAATACTTTACACCTAGCACTCTGAAGTTAAGCCTACTGCTCGTGCCAAGCTACCAAGGTGGTAAGCAGGGGTTAGCTGAGGGTGATTCTCCTTTACCCTGACTAGAGTGAGGATCCATGCTTGGACAGGGGGTAACCTGACTGCCAACCAAAAACCCCATTTCTAACATTGGTGATCAGCGGATAGGATTGGACTTGTACTTGTACTTGACAAACAGTAATTAAATGTACACTACTATTTGAGTTCAGACCACAACATGACCACATATTACTTGTCTTGTGATTTTTTGCTTTTCTCTTTGGGACTTCTTTTTGTTCTATTTATCGCTGATCGCTTGACTGACTTTTTTGAAACTTCATTGGGAACTTGTTTTTCTGCCTTTGGAACTTTGCACTTGTTTTTAAATCTTCATCATGTCTCAATCTGGAGCTCAAGCTCAAGAGGGAGAGGGAAAGGGAGGACAGAAGGTTGGCCATTGAGGAAAGGAAGATACTGCTGGCTCGTGAACTTAGCTTCAAGGAGTTAGATCATAGGAGCCGGTCGAGCAAAAGATGATGTCAGCAATAGTACAGTGCACCTAAAAAAAGGGTACACATCCCAAAAGACCTAGTGAAGGATTATAGGAGGGAGGATGACATATACTTGTGGTTTAAGGGGTATGAGTCTGCTCTCCAAATGAATCTGGTCCCTGAAGCTCATTGGGGGCGGCTCTGTGGAAGCACTTTGAGGTAGAGGGGAGCGACACACTGACAGCCTTAGGAGACGCTCAGAATCTCACTGTGACGGGTCGACTCTGCCCGGTCAATCCCGCCATACCCCCGGGGCACCATTGACGTTGTTGTTCCCGACCCAGATGCCCTCCAGTCGGGAACCAATCAGAGTGCACTTCATGGTGACGGCGGGCACGGAAAAGCCATTCGCGCCATCACTAAGGTGTGGAGGGGAGGAGAGGAAGAAACTGCAAGGTCCCAGGAAGCAGCAGGACTCGACAAGACCGACAGCGGCAGCAACGGAGACCCCAGGACACAGCTGCAGCATCGGAGCCACCAGCGGCATCCCAGGACACAGTGGGAGCATCGGAGCCACTAGCAGCATCCCAGGACACAGCGGCAGCCTCGGAGCCACAAGCGGCATCCCAGAACACAGTGGCAGCATCAGGACCACCAGCGGCGCCTCAGGACGCAGCCGCGGGCCAGGAGTCAGAACACCCGAACTCCGGCCACACTCTGGCAAGAGCGTGGCCTCAGCAGGTACATGGGGCCAGGGTCCTAATATATGTTTTCCCCACGATACAGGCAGGAGCGGATGGAGGCAACATCTGCGGTGAACTGGAGGAAGTGTGGAGGAAGGAAGGAATTGAACCAATGGATGTTTGTGTCTAACAAGGGCAGATATTTTTCCATTTTATTTTTGTTTGCTCGTTTTTTTAATTTAATTTCTTTCTCGACAGTATTCTATGATAAGGTTTTTTTTTCCATTTAGCTAAATTAGCATATGAAGAAAGAAAACCCAGAAACAAAACAGGTGGACTATAATGAAGGCAATCTAATATAGTAAAAGCCATATCCCAAATGACTGAAAGAAAAGAGAGAAAAGACAAGAGGAGAGCTCAGACGAAAGAGAGAGAACAGACCTAGAGAGAGATAGAAAGAGAGAGATTACCAAAGAGCAGAGAAGGAGAAATAAAGAAGATAGGACAGAGGAGGCAGAATAGAGAAAGAAAACAAGCAGGAAAACTTACCAGACCACTTACCATTGTCTGTCTCCATTTTCTTCCAACATGTGCCTCCTGAGAGCCCACCTGGAAGGAAGAAGAAGAGGAAAGATGAACACCATATGAACAATGGCCGAACTACGGAACACCTAATCAATAACCACCAATGTCCTATTAATAAAGACACAGGGGGTCATTCTGACCCTGGCGGTAAATACCGCCAGGGCCGGGGTCAGCGGTAGCACCGCCAACAGGCTGGCGGTGCTCCGACGGGCATTCTGACCGCGGCGGTACAGCCGCGGCCAGAAGCGGAAAGCCGGCGGTGTACCGCCGACTTTCCGCTGCCCATGGGAATCCGCCATGGGGATTCTGACACCCCATACCGCCATCCTGTTCCTGGCGGGTCGCCCGCCAGGAACAGGATGGCGGTATGGGGTGTCGTGGGGCCCCTGGGGGCCCCACAAAGAATTTCAGTGTCTGCTTTGCAGACACTGAAATTCGCGACGGGTGCAACTGCACCCGTCGCACCTTCCCACTCCGCCGGCTCCATTTGGAGCCGGCTTCCTCGTGGGAAGGGTGTTTCCCACTGGGCTGGCGGGCGGACTTTTGGCGGTTGCCCGCCAGCCCAGTGGGAAACCCAGAATGACCGCCGCGGTCTTTTGACCGCAGGACAGTCTTCTGGCGGTTCCCGCTTGGCGGGCGGCTCCCGCCGCCCGCCAAGCTTAGAATCAGGCCCACAGTGTGCACCATATACCTCTGACTTCGTGTCATCATTACGGTACCCCTATCACACTCACCTACACAATCATGAAGGATGCCCTACTCACACAGTATGGCCTCTCCCCTGAGCAGTACAAGGATAAGTTTAGGTCCTACAAGAAGAAGGAATCCCAAACATGGTTGGAATGTGTTGATTCTTATTACAGGTCACTGGATGGTTGGGTGAAGGGCAGTAAGGTAACTACGTACGAGGGGCTTTACAATCTGACTACTTGGGAGCACTTGTACAGTTTATGTTTTCCAGAGCTGCCCGAGCACCTGATTGACAGCAAGGTGACTGATCCCAGGGGGCTTGCACAGGAAGCGGACTGCTGGGAGAGCACCAGGGTCCAGAAGAGGTATGGGGGAGACCACGCCAAGGGAGGGCAGGGTCCCTCTTAGAAGAAGGGGGGTAAGGGTAAACAGGAGGAGTTCTCTAAAGGGCCCCAAACTGATTCCCAGGGTAAGGATTCCCAACACCCCAGTGAGATGAAGCCTTGGTCCCCACGTAAGTGCTATGCATGTGACCAGGTGGATCATGTGAGGGGGATCCCAAATGCCCCAAAAGTAAACCAGCACCCACTGGTGCACCGTCCCAGGGTTTTGCCAGTGTAGCGCTTGGGGAGGAGTTAGTTCCAGGTGGGTGGGAGCCAGCTGAGATGACCCTTGTCTCACTAGGGGACAGTGAGATGGACACTAAGAAGTACAAGCAGTGGGTGACCATCAATGGACAGAGGGTGGAGGCTCTGAGGGACACAGGAGCCAGTGTGACTACAGTGAGGAGTCACCTGGTGTCTGAAGAGCAGATTGACTCTCAGGTATTTAACCAAGTAGTTGCAGTGGACAAGTCAGAGCGCCTGTGCAGAGTGGCGCAGGTTCCCTTTGAATGGGGGGTGTCTCAGGTTCCTGGAAGGTAGCTGTGAGTCAAACCATGCCTGTTGATTGTTTGTTAGGCAATGACCTGGAGGATTCCCCTTGGAAGGAGGTGGAACACAGGTCTTACTTGGAGATGATAGGTCTGCCTGGGTGGGTATGCGTATCCACCCGGTCAATGGCAGCTCGTCAGGGTGGTCAAGAGCACCTGGAGCCTAAAACAGTGGTCCAGGGGACCGCCAAGAAGAGGAATGGCAAGGGGCCCGGGAAACTGGCCCCTAGAAGTTCCCATGATCGCGGAGGAGGCAGAGCCTGAGGGTGACGCCCCAGAGCCTACAGGGGAACAGGTAGCTGAACTGGGGGAGGTACTTTAGCTGTCGCAGTGGCAGGAGGAAGGGGGACCGGTCACCCACCGTCAGGCTCCCGCCGTCAGTCAGCCTGGCGGTGGGATGAAACACCATCTGCCAGGGTAGCTGCACTGCCCTGCGGATGTTTCATATGCCGCCAGCCTTTTCCTGACAGGATATTCTGCCAGGAAAAGGCCAGTGGAGGGGGTGCCCGGGGCACCCCTGGTGGCCCCTGCACTGCCCATGCATTTTTCTTGGGCAGTGCAGGGGCCCCCGTGCAGGCCCCCGTCACGCATGTCACTGCCCAATTTACGGGCAGTGAAATGCGCGACGGGTGCTGCTGCACCTGCCGCCAACCAACATTGGGGCGTCTCCTAATGGAACCTCCCTCAATGTTACGGCGGTGTTCCCCGCCAGGCTGGCGGGCGGAGACATTGTCTCCACCCGCCACCCTGGCAGGGAAAACATTATACGGCCGGCGGGTTTTCCAGGGGGCTGGCGGTCGATGAAAAGACCGCCAGCCTGAAAACTGAGGGAACTCCCGCCGGGTTCAAAATGAGGGCCTTTATCCTTAATGCATGTACTGACCCTGTCAGTCACCCTGTAAACTTTTTGTTTAATAGGTGTACTGTCCCCAGTGTCCACATCATGTTTGCACAAGTGTGTGACTCCTGGATCGGGGAAAACAGTGAGGCAAACTGTCCCAGCACGTGTCGACAGTCACCCTGCTGCTCCTCAGTCAGGGAGGGGGAGAGGATCACTCCCTCCACTGACACATCTTTTTCTCCTGCAGACAGGAGGTCAGAAAGAGGCTCACTCTCCTCCTTCACCCCATCATCTGTCGCAAGGACCATGGACAGTTCAGTCCGCTCAAAGTGAGTTTTGAGGCGGTTGACATGCAGGACCCTTAAAGGGTTCCATGGAGACTGCAAGGCCACTACGTAGGTGACTTCACTCTTGAGTGCCACCACCTCAAATGGTACAGTCCACTTATCCTGGAGTGCCCTAGGCTCCACTGGCACCATCACCCACACTTTCTGACCAGGTTGAAACTCGACCAGAGTTGCATTCTGGTCATACCACCGTTTCACCTCCTCCTGGCTTGCTTCCAGGTTTTCCTGAGAGAGACTCCTGAAGCAGGCAGTCTCGTTTCTCAAAGCTAGCATGTAGCTAAATACATCCTGGGGGGGATTTACTAGGAGCTTTCTCCAAAGCTTCCTACACCAGACTCAAATGTCCCCTCACAAGGTGGCCATAGATGAGCTCAAAGGGCCTAACCCCAGTCCCTTTTGAGGCACCTCCCTGTAAGCGAACAGAAGGCATGGCAAGAGGACGTCCCACTTCTGCCTCAAGGGCTCTGACAGGCCGTGAATCATGCATTTCAAGGTGCGGTTGAATCCCCACACACTTTCCACAGAGACTTCATATACGTGGATATAGAGTTGGTACCCCTTTCAGATACAACTTCCTTGGAGAAACCCATGCGGGTAAAAACCCCCATCAGTGCACGACCCACCATAGGGGAAGTGACTGACCTCAGAGGAATGGCTTCTGGGAACTGGGTGGCATGGTCCACCAAAGACCCTGTTTCTAATATATATATATATATATATATATATATATATATATATATATATATATATATGTATATATATATATATATATACATATACATGCATACATATATACATACATAAGTAGAACACTATAATGTGGCTCTCCGGAAGACTCCTAAGACTCCTAAAATGTTAGCAGCTGTAGGCTTTCAAAATATGGTGTCATTTACGTTTATATTCAAGTGTGTATTCTTTTAGACGCCGTCCCCTGATTTATAATATGTTGGAGAATAAAATGAAGGAGCTCAGTGGCATGTACAATTATGACATGGCTTTACCTCAGTCTTGATGCTATTAATGGTGTAGGCGTAATTCTAGGCTTTTGTTTGCAGCTGAAAGTAATTGAGGTTTTACCGTGCCTACAGAGACATGGGTTGACAAAGGTGACAAAACTAGCCATTTGAAAGTAGAGTTTAGGAATATGTATAAAAAGCTATATAATTGCTAAATGGTTCACTTACGAACTTTCCTACAAACAGCAGACCATGTTCACAGCCTGTTTGTGAATCAATGACATGCTCCTCTGCAGACAACATTCAAGGGCCGCAGTCAGGGGTGCAGAATGTCTCAGGATTTCCAGTGACAGCTCAGGTCCTGCTGCAGTGTCTTTTTCTGCATGACCACCATAGGCTTTCATTTGGAGGTGACCAGCCCACACCCAGTGCTTAATTTATAAATAAAAAGGTGCCGGTGCTCAAAGCTCTCCTCTGAAACATGCGGCTGCTGCAATTACATGTGTGAACTCGGGATACCGAGGAAGAGTAACCCTGAAGACATCTCTGGCCTCTTTCATCTATTTACAGACACACCCTGCCCCTCCAGCTCACTCTCGCAGCTTTCTGCTTTATAACTTTGTGACGTTTTTTTCGCTTTGCTCTTCCTCCGTCTTTCCGATATGTGTCTATTTGCTACAAGAGCTCGCAGCAAATGTGCAAGGCAGAAGAATAAGCCCCGGCCCGCAAAAATAAGTGCCGGTGCTCAGCACCGGAAACAACAAGCACAAAATAAGAACTGCCCAAACCACACTACAGCCCAAAAAGGGGGGGAGGAGGTGTGCAATCTGTGACTGGCTACCCATAGGAGAGTCTCTGACATGCTCTTTGCCCCCTCCCATTAGACAGTAAGGCCTATATGTAACAGAAAATTATGGAGAGCGACGCTGCGCCAAAATTGACAGTGCTGTGCTTTGTCATTTTCACAACACAAGGATGCACCACATTTAATGGAATACAGCGGACCCCTGTGTTGTCCTTTGCACTGACGCTAAATTTGCAGCGGAGCGCCAACGCAGCCACCTTTGCGCCATGGTACAAGGATGGCTGCTTTAAAGGGGAGATTGTTTTTGTGCAGGTAGGGACACTTTCCTACACAAAACAATCTTAAATGGCGATTTGCTCTTTCCATGTGTGCTGCATAATGCAGCACACATACAAAGAGCAAGAAATGAGGAGAAGTAAAAGTATTTCTCCTCGTTGCGCCATTCTTATGCCACCCCTGAGGTGGCATTAGATTTTGCCGGTGCCTCAGGTTTACGAAAACTCATAAATCTGGGACAGCGTCAAAATGCAATGGGTGTTGCTGTGGCATGCCCACAGCAACACCCACTGCATGCCCCTTCCACGCAAAGTGCTGCGTGTGAAGGGGCCGTAGTTAGAAGGTAGCGTTTGGTAACTTTTTGTGGCTTATCACCACCTTATAAAAATGGTGCACGGCATGGCGCCACCGGAACATCATCAAAAGCAACTCTCCAGTGGTGCTAGGGGCTCTTAAATATGTTCCTTACGGCCACAGAAGATAGCGCAAGGGCAACTCAATCTTTAAGTCAGATTTACCAAGCCACCTTGTGTGGCCCTGCGTGTATTGGTAAATCTGGAATAAGGCAAGGCAGCGCAAGTTGCTGGCTGTCCTGTGTTACTTTGCGCTCTGAAGGCATTACACAGGTAGTGGGTGTTCCCACACCTCCACCCATGTATTTTGGTGCATTCCCAGATTTACGAAGGCAGGTAAATCTGGGAATGCGTCAAAATTGTAGACCTTCTTGATTAAGGTGCAAAAATGTAAAATATATTTATTTCTAATGGTTTTTACCTCTTTCTAAGTGTATTAATTCTGCAGCACACTTAGGAAGAGGAAAATACCTCTAAGGAAAGAGGAAAATGCCTCTAGGAATTGCTTTTGTGAAGGAAGGCTTCACTTTCTGCACAAAAGCAATCCTGCTTGCAATGCAGGAATTCTTGTGCCATGGCATAAAGATGCCAGCATTGGTGCTAGGCAGCACACAGTGCACTAGTGCAGTGAGAGCAGGAATGTGCCATATGTTAGTTAATATGGTGCATTCCTGCTCTATCCATTTGACTCAGTGCAGCAAGTTGTCTTGCTTTGTTGCACTGTATCAAATATTGATTAATCTTGCTTTAACTGTGTGCTGCCAAATGGGTGGTCGTAAATAGTGCAACCCTTGAAGAGCTCTTTTTGTGCCTGTGTCTGAAAAATAGCACAGGTGTAAGGGAGAAGCCATTTAAAACCCTACACTCGGATGAGGCAGTGGCTACTTTGCATTAGAAATGTAGATACCTTTGTAGAAGTGCAATGTGTACTAGAGAAGGTACAGCACAAGTATTTTCAGTCCTTTCTGACTACATAAAACAGATGCACACCATCGTTGTCACCTTGCTAACTGCCCCTGTTGCCCGCTAACATGAACTTCTGATCACTGACCAGCTGTTTACTCTGATAACAATCATACTGCCAAATGGAGGTTCCGACAGAGGCCTAAAACTTCAGTAACCCTCTGTCAATGAGTCCTTCTCTGGATCCAGCCTGCAGCCCATTCCCCTACAAACTTGTCAATGAGTGTTTCTCATGTGAAAACTGAACTAAGTTAGAAGGTAAACTTTCCACAAGGTGAACCTGGTCCCTGTATTCAACTTGTACTCCATCACAATCTGCTGAACTATGACTTTGACCCTGACCAGCACAGCCAGATAGCTACGATTACTGCATTGTGCTTTTTGGTGCTATTTTTACATAAAGATTTCAAAGATCATAACTTTATATTTGTAAGATTTTTCTCATTTTGGTGCCCTTTTTTAAAAAAGTGTCTCTAGTTTTCTAATTTGGTTTGGAATTGTTCTTGTGTTGTGTTTTTCACTTTATTAGTGTTTGAGTGCTACATACTTCACACACTGCCTCAAAGTTAAGCATGGCTGCTTTTGCCAAGCTTCCAGAGGGTTATGTTATGTTATGTTATGTTATATTAGGTTATGTTTTGTTATGTTTTGTCATGTTGTGTTATGCTATTGTTGGAGCATACCTTTTAGTAATGCTTTTAGTGACCCAGACGTCAGCAGAAGGTGACGACTAGTGTCTCATGTTTGAACACTGACTCACAATTTATGTATGACTATGTCTTCATTTATTAGTGGTCTCAATTGTGCCTTCTTTATTAAATAACATGTTAGTGAAATAAAACTGATGTGAAAGTATGATTTAGACTCTAGATTACTCTAGATTAGTAATGTGTTTTGAGACAAGTTTAGTTTCTAATGTCTAACATGTTATTTATGAGTCTAAAGGTATGTGCAAGAAAGGTAACAATTGCACTTCTCTGCCACATTTATTGAAATGTACTGATAAAGTTATAATTTAAAGTAAAATGTATTGTTCATATCAATGATATAATAATGTATAGGAAATCCAAGTTTATATTTGTACATGTTTTAGCAAATTGCAAAAATTACCTGTAATGCAATTGATTTTCTTATGTTAGCTTTAATGAGGCCTTCAGAGCTCGTATTTGCAGTCATGTAAAAGTTATGACTCATTGTTCTTTCTAACATGAGTTTTACTTCAGGTTCCTTTCCCTTGAGAAGTTTTGCAGGTAGCAATAGGTTCATGGTTCAATTTAACAGAGATTTTAATTTAGTGAGAGGAACATGCCTGTGGACTAAATGTGAAATAAAATGAAAATGAAATAAAATAAATAAAATGTTTCTAATATAGATGGAAGATGGTTCTCGGGGAAAGTCTGGGAATTTGATGGACTGTTGACAGATCCGTTGTCGATGATTGGATGATGCCCCTTTTGTGTGACATAATGACATTAAACTGACAAATCAATTTGATTTATGTGTTTTATATTAGGGATGGACTTTGAAAGTTTAGACCAGAGACCCACAGATCCTCAGACCCTCATCAGATATTCTGACACTTTCTCTCTCTCTGCATCTCTGCTGATGACATTTCTGAGTGAAATTTGCAGCTGATCCAGATTCTTTGCTGATGAAGAATCCCTGAATGCTGTCCCTTGGAGAGGTATATCTCTCTGAGCTGAGTGCCATTTCCGTGAACATGTCCATTTTTCTAGAATAGAATCTATCATGCTGACACTTACTCTTTTATTTTTCGCGCTAGCATTCTGAAGACCAAGAGAGTTTTTTCTCAAATTATTTTTGTCTCCATTTGTATTTTAGGCCACATGTGTCTGCCCTACACATGCATTTCCTAATTTGTTTAGCTGTAGGGGCAACTTATGTCCAGGACAAATTTGAATACTCTGCTTAACTGAACTTGAAAAATGATGATACAATCTGACCTAAGACATATTTCTGTATCTCAGATAAATTCATTAATGATATGCATAATTCTTCTTGAATGCCTAATTGTGCTAATGCTAATTCCTTTGAACTTGTTTCGCTGATTTCGGCAAGCTATGGTACTTATATACCTTTATAATTTGATTTTATGCACTGTCTTTATGACACAAACTTTGTGTTTGTGAAATACGGCTTTGAATTGTATTCCTGATTGGAGTTTTCTTTCCATGGCCACATTGGTTAGGGTGTCTAAATGTTTAATTGTTGAATTTGTGTATAGTTCACCACACTTCTTTCTGGGTCACCATTTATGCGTTTGATTCCTGTGAAGGATGAAAACGTGCCTGCATTGTGTTATCCAATATTTCCAAAGCGCTCCTTCACAAGAGGTTATCAAGCCGCTGACCTTGAGGGAGTGATAAAAATAGTTCAGTGTGAGGCTAATGCTGGTGGTGAAACTTGAATGCTTTCTGAAAGAGACAGTTTTTTAAAGTAGTCCTGAATGTTTTTCAATTCAGTATGAGTTTGAATGAGCAATAAAAGGAAGTTCCATGCAATTAGGGCTAACACCAAGAACCTGCAACCCCCAACTCTTACAAAGCCTTAAAACTAAGCAACACATTTTAAACTGACTACACTGCTTTACTGGTAACCAGTGAAGCCCTTTCGGGAGAATGTGATCTGTGATCTGCCAGGGACCTTGAATACAAGCTTAGCCACTGCATTCGGAAGCAGTTGCAATCTGGCAATATCACAATTTGGGAGGTGAAGGTAAATGCTATCTGTGTAATTTAACCTTCCAGAATACAGCTGCCATAATAGTCCTCATTGTATCAACAGAGAAAACGATTGTAGTTTCTTGATGGTGCATAAAGCAAAACATTTTGAGACCACAGCATTCATTTGTGGTCTTTAAGAAAGCTGTTGGTCAACTACTATTCCTAAACTCCTTTCAGCTGGTTTGGTGAAATAGTAACAGTCCCATTTCACTAGGTCAGTAAATTATTGGACAAAGATGCGATATTGCCATTAAAAAACACTACTTTAGTTTTCCTCCATTTAACTTTATTTTTAAAATTATTACTTCTCATCCAGTAGCTGATAAAGTGCATCAAATCTTTGAAAAGAGACTGAGATGCAGCTTGACAATCAAGACATATTAAAATCTGAGTGTCTTGAGCATGATTAAACATCTGACACCCTCTACTAGTCAGTTCAGTTATCAGAGTTGTATGTCAAGTTGAACAGATTAGGAGAGACAACACTGCCTTGCTGGACCCTATCATCAACTTTAATTTCTGATACTCTAAGAGAAGTCAATTGGTTTGCCTGAATCGTCTATTTATGTGCCCTCTCAGAAATGCCAGCAGCCCTTGCACGGGGGAGAAAAATATTATGGTACACTGTGTCAAAGGCTGCAGACAAATCATGCAGGACTGATGCAGAGACATGGCCCACATTCAAGTCCTTCCTAAGGTCGTCAATGACTTATAGTATCACAGTTTCAGTTTTTTGGGGGGAGGAAAACTTGCTTACACAGGGTCAAGGTACTTAAAAGTATACAGATGAGTACTATGGCCCTCATGACGAACATGGCGGTTTGGGCCACCATGCCGGCATTGGCAGCTGAAGCCGCCAGCCAGCATGGCGGGCCAAACCGACATATTCTGAACATGGTGAGGGCCGCCATCGGCAGCCCTCACCCACCGTCAGGCTCCCGCCGTCAGGCAGCCTTGCGGTGAGTTGAAACACTATCAACCGGATAGTGTTTCATTTCCCGCCAGCCTTTTCCTGGCGGGATATCCCACCAGGAAAAGGCTTGCGGAGGGGGTGACCCTGCACTGCCCATGAACTTTGCATGGGCAGTGCAGGGGCCCCGGTGCAGAACCTCGTCGCGCAGGTCACTGCCCGATTTTCGGGCAGTAATCTGCGCAATGGGTGCAAGCCGCCATCAATGTCCCGGCCGGGCCTTTCTGTGAGCCGGTGGGCGGAAACAATTTCCCTCCCGCCGGCCCACAGAAATGTTCATAATGTGGCCGACGGGGTTCCGGGTTCGCTGGCCGTCAGTGTTTTGACCGCCAGCATGAACACGGCGGTTGTTACCACTGTGTTCATAATGACCGCCTATGTTCCTGAGCAACATGAGATTCCAGGGGTTTGGTGCAGTAAGGCAATAAGGAAACAAGCGTTAGGGCTTCAATACCTCTGGATCATCACCATTTATTTTAAATAACAGTAGTATTATGGGTTTTTCTTAAGTAATCAGAGACGCTTTTTATCTTTAAGGTGGAATGTAATAAATCATTGAGTGGTCTTATTATGACAGGGGTTATACTCTGCATGACTCTAGGTCAGAGGTCTTCAAACTGGGGGGCGGGCCCCCCTTGGGGGGCCTCAAGTGATCCCAGGGGGGGTGCCAAACTCTGGCCAAAAGAAATATTATACAGATAACATGTCTTTGTTTTAAGCAGAAGCATGTTATTGCAGTTTTAAAAAGGTAACAGTACTTAACTGCAATGTTTAAATAGGTTTAGACCTATTTAAACATTGCCATCTTTCTAAAATAATTGTTAAAAATTCTGAGGGGGGCCCAATGATTTTTATTTTTCAACTGGGGGGGCGCGGCATTAAAAAGTTTGAAGACCACTGCTCTAGGTGGAGAAGGATCTCAGGAGGAGCCTGATTTTATGTTGGTATTTTGGTCAGCAGGAGCAGCAAGGAATCTTAATTTAAAGGGGAAAAGGTGGCTGAATACATGCAATCTTACTCCTTCTCAATCACAGTCATAGAGCTATCAGCAATTGCCTATTTGATTGATCTTCTCTTTTCAATGAAGAACCTACTCAGAATATTGCAGCATTTCTGAGAAATCACCGTAGGTTTACTGATTCTGTCCATAGATGAGACTTTGTGGATCATTTTGAAGGTTTCTCTCTGAGGGTTATGGGCTTCACAACCCCTTTTGTACAAGTAGGTGATCTGTGTATAATCAATTTTTATAGTTAGAGCTTTCATGTAATTAACTTTGCATATCTTATCATATGTAGTACACCATTTCCGCTCCAAGTACCTTAGACACATTTTATCATCCATTAAATCTTTTAAAAAACAGGGAGCCAATGGCTTTCTATTGATTTTCCGTCTGCTAATAGGGGAAGCAAACTCATTACCTATCCTACCAGGTGAGTTATTAAAAACTGCTTCATCTGGGTTATTTCTAAGCGAAGGTTAGGTTTCTTTCAAGGCCTTTGTTAACCTCTCCTTTTCAATGTTGTCCCATTGCCGAAAGATAGTAAACTCAGATCCCTCTTTACTATTTTTCAGAATAAATAAATCCATCTGAATGGTGTAATGATCAGATCTGGCACAAGGTTATATGATGTAAATCTCCAGTAAACAGTCAAAAGACCAGACAGGATTGTGCATATGACCGTAACAATGCATTGTTTTTTATATGTTGTGTTAATTTTAGCGAATTCAGTGGCTCCATAAATTGTTGGCATTTGAGGATCTATCAGATTGGTCCACCCAGTAATTAAAGTCCCCTACAATGATCAACTTGTTACGATTGATCAGTAACAAACACATCAAGTCATAAAATAGCATTGGAAAATCACACATATATTATGGAGGATAGTAAACAACAAGGAAAGTGACATCATGTGACCCACATTTCCTCCAGCAAGAGAATGACAGGCTGGTCAGAGAGTAGAAAGTCAAAGCTTTCCAGACAATGCTTCATCAATGATCTGGTATTTAGACAACATATCTTCAAAGTATTAATAATGTCCTTCCTAATAAACAGTTTTGCATTTGTACTCATATGCTCTACTTTTTGGTGTTTTAAAATACCCAAGGTAGAAACCCTTTTTAAAATGTCAAGCTTAAAACAGAAAGCACCAGGGCACTCCAAATAATAAGTCCACAGTGAGCAGAAATCCAGAAATTTTAATTCCTTATGTTGAATACATGGAAACATAAATGTTCAGAGACAGCCAACACGTGTTTCGTCCAGTAGGACTTTTTCAAGGCTGAAACAAGGGAAAGATGGTATTTCTTAAATACAACAAAAAATCGCAGAACTGGTGAGTATCACACAAAAAAACAAAACATGTGAAAACATTATAGGAAAAACTATAAGAAAACATTCAAAGGATTCAAACAAACCTCTAAAAAGCTCAAAAAACTTTGAAGTTGAGATACTCTCATGCTGAGTGAGAGACAAAAGTCTCCTGAGAATTGCCCAAGTAGTGCGCATGTGGAGTCAGAAAACGTGAAATTTTGGTAAGAACCTAGAGTGTAAACCAGATGTGTATCAGTTTATGTAAAGGAAAATAAAGTGGAAACTCTGTGTTGGAGCCGAATATATAGTAAGTTCCCAGAGGACTTATAGTGGTATGCATAGAGACATGCGGCTGCCCGACCATAATAGCAGGGAAGCACAATCTTACCCATACAAGTGAGTACGTGGATAAGATACTTATAAAAGACTAAAGAACATTCCCACAATACTTAAAAATGAAATAACCCTAGTGTGTGAACGGATATAGTATGTAAACATACCAAAACTTGTACATAAGCAGGAAATTGTCCAAAACAAACCAGATACATGGATTGATTTCTGAGTCCAAATGATGTTTCTTAGTCATAGGAAGCGTGGGTCCTGTATGATGTTTAGGCTGTATATGCCAACAATCCGAAGTCTTATTAGTAGTACGTGGTGGGGCCCTGATAAGCCCAATCACCTATAGGACAAGAATTTATTGAAACAAAACCACCATGAGAGGAACCAACCACTGACCGAACAAAGCAATCAGAAAACCAAAAGGAAGATTATCGAGCGCAAAAGAAAAAAATATATAAGTGGAGCTGTCTCTATGCATTCCACTATAAGTCCTCTGGGAACTTATTATATCTGTGGCTCCAACACAGAGTTTCCACTTTATTTTCCTTTCCATAAACTGATACACATCTGGTTTACACTCTAGGTTCTTACCAAAATTTCACTTTTTCTGACTCCACACGCAAAATACTTGGGAAATTCTCAGGAGACTTTGGTCATTCACTCAGCATGAGAGTATCTCAACTTCAAAGTTTTTTGAGCTCTTTAGAGGTTTGTTTGAATCCTTTGAATGTTTTCTTATAGTTTTTCCTATAATGTTTTCACACGTTTTGGTTTTTTGTGTACTCACCATTCTGCGATTTTTTGTTGTATTTAAGAAATACCATATTTCCCTTGTTTCAGCCTTGAAAAAGTCCTGCTGGACGAAACACGTGTTGGCTGTCTCTGAACATTTATATTTCCATGTATTCAACATAAGGAATTACAATTTCTGGATTTCTGCTCACTGTGGACTTATTATTTGGAGGGCCCGGTGCTTTCTGTTTTGAGTTTGACTTTACAGCACGGCTCAAAGGAGGCATCCTCGGTTCTTCCTTGTTCTGTGCAATTTGAATACCCGTGGTGGTTGGGTATTTATACCAGGTTGGCACCCTTCTCAGGACTCGTTGTATCCACTTGGACATCATTGTTTTTGTTTCAGATGTGCAATTTATAAGCACCAACCACCTATTTAGTCATCTCTAGCACTTTCAAGCTTACCTGACTCCAGTAGAGAAGTTGTCAGGCGGAATAGGACTATAAACTGGCATTATGGCTAGCCCCTGGTCTCAAATGGGTGTGGAGGGGCACAGATGAGCTTGCGTTTGGCGAGTCTACTGCATGCGTCCGCACGGCAAGCACCCTTTTTAAACCTTTCTGGAAAATCTATGGGGGTAACCGCTGTGAGATTGTGCTCCACTTCCTATTCCTCATGCTTCTTGCCCAAATCTTAAAAACTAGTTAAAAACTCAGAATTCACTTTGTGGCAAAACAAAATTAGAGTGAAATGTGCAAGTAGGGTTGAAGGTCAATATTACTCATTGACCATTTTCCCCAAATACATACAGTTGATATAATTACATCTCTCAAAATCAGCTTCACAAACCGTTAAACACATCTGCCTCTCTTAGGGGAAAGTGTACGCAGATAAGCACAGCTTTATTTAGTGGCTTTTGCATTTCATCCTGACAAGGATTGTTTTTATTATTTCAGTGGAGCTTTCACCCCTCTCAAGTAATCACCTAATTTTAGGACAGTCCAGCTGCAGTTGGGGAAAATTTTCCCTGAAGCAAACTATTACAAAGTATGATTCTGCTCAAAGGTAAAAAAAATGAACTGTATTATTTTATTTACATACTACTTGGGAAAAATAGAGGTGACAGGGTGACCCTCCAATCGCTCTGTCTCCATCCCTCCAATCGCCCTCGAATTCCACCCTCTAAATTCTCTCCGCCAACTTTCACTTACAACGTTCCAAATCCCACGCAAACCCTCTTTGCATGCATACTTTAAGCCACGGGTACTCGCAAAGATTTTCCCGGGGGCCAACATTTTGGTCTGTGATGTGACCAAGGGCCGCATTGAAGCGAGCAGGGCAGTAGTCGTGGTCATGGTTGGGGGTGTGTTGGAAGTAAGGTGGGTTTATGGGAGTAAAGCATAAACATCTAGTGGCTGAAGTGCACAAAGTCAAACCAGAAAAACAGGCATTAATCTTGGCTTCCCCAATTTACGAAACTGTGTGATCCTATGCAATTTTTCCTTCCACTTTCCCTTCATTCTCACATATAAAAGGATTAGAAACACAGGATTTCAGGATGAGTGGTGTATGAAATTTTATCTTGTGTCTGATTTAATAAACAATATTGTTGTTCATGTATAACACAAAACCAGGCCCCTTAAAGGGCCACATAACCACTGACTTGCCTCTTAGTTCACTGTTGGCATTGTTTCCAGGGTGGGGAAAGAATTAATGTTTCTAGATTCATGTTTAAAAAAAATCACTTTTAAAAATAAAAAAACTTCTCAATTTTCCATGTACTGATATAATCTGATTTACCAAGGTGAAACTGTTCTGCAAGTTAATAAAATACACTTTTTCAATTCTGAAGAGACTTATATTTTTACCCTTTTGCTGCAAGATGTCTTTAGAAAAATTAAAGTGTTCCTAAAGTTGAGGGGTGCAGGACACCCTAGTTATATCCTTTCTTTAACTGCAATTAACCTGTAAATACACGCCTGTTTAATTAACAATTTTTTTAAAGTTAGTGCTCAGTCTGATAAAAAGCAGCTCAGTGCTGCTTTTGACTAGGGGGCAACATGCAAAGGCCTGAGGGGCCTCATGCGGCCCCCGGGCCGTACTTTGAGTACCACGGCTTTAAGCAGTTCAACCTCATAATCCCAGGTGAAAAGGAGAATCTTGCTATTAGTAGGGCCACAAAACACTTTAATCACACCTGCATGTATGGACAAATTTGGAGAACTGACTCATCAATGGCAAAGGTAAATTTTGCAAAGTCAACACAAACTGATGTCTCATTCAACATGGCTGGATATTTGGCTGCAGGGATTTTTTCAACATTCTTCAATCATAGGGAACTTTTTCAATCACAAGAACTTGTTTAACCACAAGGAACTTCTGAAGTCTTCCTGGCATCTTCCTTGAATGTACAGGATTTTCCAAAATACCCAGTGAAAATCCTGTCAGCTCACTGCACTTTTGAAACATACCTTATTTTCCCCACTGGACAACAGGTCATGGAGAAGGACCGGAATAGCCATCACAGTTCATTGCATTTGTGAAATATATCTCTTCTTCTACAGACTTCAGAGTTCAGGAATGGAAAGAGGGCCAGTGAAGCTCCTCTCACTTCAGTTCACTTGGAATGTACACCTTATTATCCTCACTGGACTACAGAAGAGGGAGAAGGACCAGCAAAGTTCCTTCAAGATCACTGCACTTGTGAAACATACCTCAAACTCCTGACTGGACTAAGGAGAGGAAGAGGTGCTTGTGATGTTTCTCCCAGCTCAATACAGAGACAGCTTAAGAATTTTGGGGGCCATGGGCTTAAAATATTTTGGGGCCCCTGTTCGAAACAGCTTTAAATTTATGATCCAATTTCAGCTCTTTCATGGCCTTTTTGGCCATGTCAGTGACAGTACACTAGCACACATCCAAATTCTTAATGTGTTTACATCTATTATGTAGGGATAGTGATATGTGTTTTCAATATTTCAACACAACAGGAGCTCCCTAATACTGCAAATATTGTGTGAGACACCCTTGCATTTCTTATATGTGAGGTCCTCTTTTGATCTAATTATGATTTTCATATGGTTATAGCCTGCAGTAGCGGGCTATATCAGCCATTAAAGGCCCGCTCCACCGTTAAAGAAAAAGGAACAAGACTTTAATGCCGGTATAGCCCAGCTATGGAGGGCTATAAGGCTATTAGAAGATTCTGCCACTAGAGGCCAGAATGTTTTAGTAAATAAAACAAAGGCCTCATGGAGCCCAAGGGGATTGAAATCCCATCAGGCTGTGTGAGGCCTTTTTTCACAGCAATAGCTGTGAACCAAAACATTGAAATATTGGAGCTCCGGTCTCCTACTGGCCATTAGAAGCCTGGAGCACTTGTTTTCAAGGGAGCTCCCAACATTCCAATGTTCTAATTATGGATGTTGCATGAAACATAAACACATTTTTCTGCAAATAGTCTGTAATAGATTCTCATACATCACTCAAATTAAAAATACATGAAAGGAAAATTATATTTAAATCAGTCAGTTTAAGTATTATTCAAGGTCATGTCATCCAGGCAGGACTCTCTGCAGAACAGAGATGGCTCTATAAGGGGGCCACCTGAAAAAGTGGGCCCAGAGCCCACTTTGCTCACGCCCTAAAACATCTCTGGTTCAGTGCATTTGTTAAATGTCTCTGGTTCAGTGCAGAGCCACTGTACTACAGGAGAGGGAGAAAGACTAGCAATGTTCCTCCAAGTTCACTGCACTTATGTAACATACATCATTGACACTAGTGGACTACAGAATCAAACTTCACCAAGAATTAAGGCTCACTGAAGATATGGTCAATGGTAGTGTGGGAGCATTATGTTGCTAAAGTGTATTTTGCGATTAACCAAATCTTGTGTTACTGTATGGTGGGTATAGAATATAGACCACCTAAAAACAGAAATGCTGATGGAATAGAAGTGACTGAAGACTTTATTACAGTGAATTGTTATTTAAAAATGTGGCTTTTACTGGTGTGCCCTTGGTGAAGACTTAAAGGTCTGAATTCCAAGATTACCCCTCTCTGCCAAAAAAAAGTAAAAACAAACCTTAGATTTGTTGTTGCTCAGGATGGATGAAATTGCGGGAGAGAAGGGTCTATTTATGAGCCGATTTGTGTCACTCTTGGACCACACAATGTGATTTATGAAGCCAGGCAAGGCCACTTTTGCTCTGGGTGGCTCTATAAATCTGGTGTAAGGCAATGAAATGCAAATTGCTTAATTGCCTTACTCTACCCCAGGTAGGCATTCCATGCGTGTTGCACGGTTATTCATAGGCAACTCCTATGGTTTTTAATGCATTTCCTGATTTACCATAACTGGTACAGCTGAAAATGTGCCAAAAAGATACACCTTTCCAGGTGAGGCACAATGAGGAGAAATATCTTTATTTCTCCTCGCTACTTCCTCTTTTGATGTGTGCTGCATTTTGTAGCACACATAGAAAGAAGACTATACCTCTCAGGATAGTTTATGTGCAGGGAGGTGTCCCTTCCTGCACAAAACAATCCAGCATGCAACACTGGCATCCTTGCACCATGGAAGGGTGCCTATGTTGGAGCTAGGCTGCCAGAAGGGTGCCAGTGCAGGGATAGAAGCAAGAAGGCACATTTTTGTCTGAAATGCAGTGCATTCCTACCCTTTCCCTTTTACACATAGCAAGAAGACAGATGCGCTGCACTGTGTGACATCCCCATAAACATACCCCTTAGTTTTTACAGTACTTGGGGAAACTTTCACAATTTCATTAACTTGCAAAGTTTTGATTAGTTATTGAAGAAAAACACATGTTGAGGAAATAGGCTTTTTAATCATTTGTTCAGTGAATTAAACCAAACTAAACGAGCATACTGAATCTGCTGATATTGATCAGCAAATAGAAGAGAAAGGATGGATGCCATCAAAGGCATGATTGCAAAGTGAACAAAGCATTCACAATCAAGTGAAATTCGAACAACCTTCCTTCTGGCTCCCAAGAAATGTATAAACATAGGCTCTGTGTGAGAAATGTCTTTGAGTTTCCCTGCAAGGAAGGCTCATTGTCCCGACAAGGACACTGCATATCAACATAGTACTAAATAAGTCATTAAAAAAAAAGAGAAACGTGCCTCTTAATATTAATACAAACATTAAGCCTCATTCACTAGTCGCCAGCAGCACAATGCGCCACGAAGCGTCTTTTTTTTTTTTTTTTTTTAACAATCTGGTGGCGCAGATTGCCAGCCCATATTTACAAGGCCAAGCACAGCCAGTTTGTGTGGCTTTTGATGGCCTTTAAATATATGCCCCTTTCACGCATACAGCTGCGTGAGAGGTGTGTTCCATGGGTGTTGCGGTGGGTGTTCCCACACAGCACCCATGGAACACTAAGGAATCTGATGCATCCCCAGATTTACAAGTCAGGGAATGCGTCAGATTCTGCAGCACACATAGAAAGAGGAAAACACCTCTCTTGATTGTTTTTGTGCAGGAAGGTGTTCCTTCCTGTACAAAAACGATCATCCTCACAACACAGGCATCCTTGCACCATGGCTTTAGCGGTAGGTAGCAATTTGTGCACCAGCGCAGGGGGAGAGGACAGAAATGTGCTGTATCTTGTAGATATGGTGCATTTCTGCCCTTTCCGAGTGGTGAAGGGTGGCGCAGCAAGACACTTACTGAGCCGCCCTGTGCCACGGCCTGGTAAATAAACCCACAGTTTTTTGCTGACACAAAACAGCACTGACTGCTGCGTTCAGTGACATAAACCATAAGGAGGCCCCTTCAAAGTAAAAAGGGACCCCATATAATCAGGCTGCCACCTGCCATATCCAAGTACCTCACTCTTGAAGACCTCCATCTGGTAAATAGGTGGGGTTTCAGTGATACAATTAGTATAGAAAACGTTTTTAGGGGGTTACCTTGTGAGGAATGTGCAAACATAAGGGAAATTAATTCAATATTATGACTACCTTCACCCCTGTATTACAATGCTGGGGATTCTTTATTTTCATGTGCAGTTTCCCTCAATCTTTTTTCTTTTGGTTTTTGAAGCATAGTCCACGTGGTAGTTAAGAAATACTCTCTAATTGTGGTGTGAAACATGCTAGTTGGTAAAAGTTGTAGGAGACCTGTGGCCGAATCCTAGCTCACCATTTCACCAAAGTGTGTGATCCTGAGAAATTTAATGCATTTTCCTGTACCTGCAGTTGACTCAGTTGATGCATACATTCCACTGACATGTTCCACTGAGCAGGTGACGTTTGTGAAGAAAAGAGTGCCTGTGCCCAAAGCTCTGATAAGAAGCCGACAGCCAGTGCAATTCAGTGTCAGCATGCCAAATGCCAGGTCTGGTAGTCTTTGATCCACTACCAGACTCCTTTATCTCACTCTTGCAGATTCCTGTTGTCTTTTTTTGTTACAGTTTTGCTGTCTTTCTCTTTTTCCTTCGAATATCCGAAAATAAGTGCCGTTCCCCAAAAATAAGTGTCCATGTCCTCCACTGCCAATCATCTGCTTAAATAGAGCATTGGACACAGGCTTTCCAGGAGGTATGAGTCAAAGCCAGTGCCAAACAGCACTCTTTTAGCACATTTTTCTGAATTAAATTATTTAGATATGTATAGTTTTTAAGGGCCACTGTATAGGGGTACTCTGTATTCCAGTGCTAAGACGTGGTGGTGGAGACGTGGAAAAAAGCTATCAAGGCCCTGGGCAGAAAGGGTAGGTTGATGCTGGAGACACCCCATATGGGTTTCCGATAGTTTGAAATGTCTGCAGGCAGTGAATGGCTATGCCACATGGGACGTGATGGTTTTTTCTAAGGTGGGAGACACTCGGAGGGGACATAAGATGATTCCATTCTAAGAGCTACAAGACCAATACAAGCTCTGAGGCCAATACTTAAAAAAATCACAATTGTGCCATCTCCTGGGCCCACATATCTAGTCCCACATGTCTAGTCTCTGGGGGAGGCGCCAGATGAATCACCCCTGGAGTGCAGAGTGCTGGGTCCCCCTCAAGAGCCATCAGGTGCCCTACCTATATTTGACCCTCTTACACAATATCATTCCCCCAATAGACCGATTCTCGTAGAAGTGAGAGGGAGACCTGGGTAGACTGGAGGATGATGACTGGGCGAGCGGCATGCAGGTTCCCCCATGAGGCATCCATCCAGGCAGGCATTCAACTGATACAGCTGAAAATGCTCCATAGGGCCAATTGTTCTCGGTGGGAAGCACAGACTCAGACAGTTGTGTGATAGACTGTCAGCAAAGAGGTACCCAGCTCCACACTGAATGGGAATGTCCATTCCTCTGATTCTTCTGGGTGGGCTGGGGGTGGGGAATGACTCTCAGAGGTCTTGGAGTGCATGATTCAACTGCCCCCCACCTCATGTGATAACTCAGGGTATACGAGGTGTCCAGTCTTAGATAAATATGCTCTACTCTTCTGTAATACAGCGCTAATGGTAGCTAAACAGGATATCATTAAATTGTGGGGGAGCAGGGATGTCCGGATACAGAGAAACTAGGAGGCCATCATAGCTTGGTGCAAGCAATATAAAAAAATAGCGTGTAAGGCACATGTATGCCCCCCAAAAATTTATTAGGTCTGGAAGCCTTGAGGACAAGTCATGGACAACATGCCCTGATGAGGAGGGATGACCAGGGAAATAGGTGGAGCCTCAGCAGAAATGAGGCAACAATGCTCTTACTGTGTTTCATATTCTTTGGTAGTGGCCAGTTATTGTCTAATGAGTCATTGAGAATAAAGTGATGCTATGAGGGAGAGGAAATATATGCTACGATGAGTTTAAAAGCTGTATTGTTGTGGTAGGGTGGTCGCTATCCACCCTTTTGTACAAAAATCTATAAAAAAAATATTAAATAAAATTCCAATGCTGGAGGTGTCAGAGGAAATGTAGTACATTTTTCCAGTCTGTTGGACCTGGCCCTCAAGCAGGGTCACACCCAAAACCTTTTGCCTTCACCCCTGTTTTGCTGAGTTATTTTTTGTTGACTATCAGACTTTACAGCTGCTAAATAGTACTAACTTGTTTGTGCTCTGTACTTTAAATGTGGTAACATTGGCATGCAGTCAATTGGCACATTTATTTACTTTTAAGCCCCTAGTAACTTAAATGTTATTGGTGTGCCTACACCACTTATTGTGAAGTAGCCCATTAAAACATGTCTCAGGCCTGCAATAGCAGCCTATGTGCAGTCTTAATCTGCCAATGAGACTTGGAAAAATGAACGCCTAGCCAGGCCTACAACTCAATTTTTAATAAATATAGGTCACCCCTAAGTTAGACCCTAAACAACCCATACAGCAAGGTGCAGAGTCTTTAAAAAGTTAGGCATGTATTTTTATGTTTCATATGTTCAAATAGTGAAAACCTCTCAAATTAGTTTTTCACTACTGCAAGGCCTGCCTCTCCCATAGGATAACATTGGGTTATTGTATTGCATTTGAAAAGGGATAACTTTGTTTGGGAGCAGGTAGAAATGTCATGTTTGCTCTCTAAGGAATTGTATTTCAACATCTTTATTAATGATAAATTAGGGGTTTAAGTCATAGTTCTCACATGAATAAGTATATTTGGCAGTTTGGTCTTTGTGTGTCCCAGACAGCTACATAATAGAGGAACTGGGTGTTGACAGGATGGGCCATCTTGACTTGTTGGAGGGGGAACTGTCACCTGTCACACTTGGCCTTCAAAGACAGTGCCTCAATGCACACACACACACACACACAAATAACTTCACTTTAGCTTATTGTGCCACCAGAAATCCTGGAACCAGCGCAGGGTAGCTGGAAGTTCCATACGTCGGAAGGGGGCACTCAAGAAGTTTCTTCCACTTCAAAGCTGGCACCAGGTATACAATTAGGACCCTCAACCCATTTATAAGTACACTACTGGCCCTGTGTACACTACAGGATAAGGACTGCCCTGCTGCCAGAAGACTGCCAGGTTACGTGGGGCCTGCCCTGCTGTCTGTGAAGAAAGACTGGACTTGCTCTTTTCATCCCAGGCTACCTGAGTGACTCAAAGGGTTAGTTAGCTGGCCCCCTGTTCTGAGCTACAGTGACACAAGAAGATCCAGAGGTCTCTCTACAAATGCTCTTCTGATCTGCTGCACTGGACCTGCCTAGACCTGCAACTGAATTTCTGAGCCCTACCGACCTCTGCTGGAGTGAGTTCATGATCCACAATAGATGTCCTGGACCCTTGATGTAACATCAGTTGAGCTCCTCCTCGAAGAAAAAGAGTAATCCTGAGGTTTTTGGCTCTTTCTGACCTCAATGAGGCCAATTTGCCCCAAGTCGTTGCTGCCTGCGCCGACCTCCAATGCAAAGCTCTAGTGAACCCAACATTTCATGCTACAGTGAGGTCTGCACTTCCTGCTATCCATAGGTGGATGCTGAAGACCCCTGAGAGTGCAGTGCAGCTTGAAGAGCGGGCCACGCTCACTGTTTGCTGTGAAAGCTGCACCTCGACCTACATCTGACCGCATGGAGGGGAGCCTAGTCTGCAGTGGTGTGGTCGCCTGCTGGCGGTATTTGTGGCATCCGACCCAGTGCTGAGGAACTGGCCACGGTGAGGCTGGGGCGTTCCGGGGTCAGAAGAATGTGCAGCCTGATCCGCTACTGAGGTGGGACCAGCCTATGTTGACAGCGGAGGCTGCCCACAGATTCTCCACAGGCGGAGCGAGTTCCCTGCCCTGACTGGCATGGACAGAGCCTGCAGTGCGCGTCTGCTCTAGAGATAGAGCTGCGTCCTGCTCCCCTTGACCGCATCGTCGGGGGGGCAAAGCGCGGTGGGAGAGGCTGCGGCGCACCGTGACCTGAGGCGGCAGTGCCACGGGTCCTCCTGGCATAGGCCTGTGCCCCGAGGAGTAGCTGAGCGGAAGGTGAATCTCACAGTGGAACACTCAGGTAGGAAGCTGGAATTTCTCAAGGGACCCCTGGGGCCCTGACTCCCTATGTAACAATATGGGAGAGATCTCTGGGAGCCTGGAGACTCTATAAATGATGATTAGGGAGCACAAAGGAACTTTGAAGCACACATCCATATTGGGTGGGGCTATTACGTCCTTAGCTCTCAGCAGAGAGACATACCAGGTGGGCAGACATACCCGGGAGAGAAGCCTACCTCCAATAACTGTACAGAGTTGGGGATGTGGGCTGTTGGGCTGTGCCTGTGCAAGGGGAACCGACTGTCCCGAGGCCCACGATAGTCCGGGCTGGTCATCAGGATCCAGTAGGGCAGAGCTGCTATCGTCACTGTGGGCCTCTTCTGTGGGTGGAGTGGAGTGGAGTTTTCTGGACCCTCTGGTGTGGTGACGGTCCTTCGTGATCCTGCAGGGGCATAAGTGCATGATTATTGCATGTGTGTGTGTCATGGTGTGCAATGGGTGGCTCACCGTGTACACCAGTGCAAGCATTCCTGTGGGGGGGCTTCTGTGATGATGGTTGGGGGGGGTGTTCTGGGTATGTGCAGGGAGCATGCTTTGGTGATGGGTGTCCATGCTTTGTTATGTCATGCAGGGTTTGGTGTTGGGATGTGTGGTTTGTGTTATTAGTACATTAGTGAGGAGTTGGAGTGATAGGGGAGGGTGTGAGGGTGGGGGTGTGTGATAGCATGCATGTAGGGTGGGGGATATGATAGTTAAGATTTGACTTACCAGTTTCCATTTCTCCACCGACTCCTCCGAGGCCCTCTGGATGCATGATGGTCAAGACTTGGGCCTCCCATGTTGTTAGTTGTGGGGGAGGAGGTGGGGGTCCGCCGCCAGTCCGCTGAACCGCGATGTTGTGCCTAGAGACCGCTGAACGCACCTTCCCCTGTAGGTCGTTCCACCTCTTCTGATTTCCGCCCGATTTCTTGGATGCTGTCCCACAGCATTGACCCTGTCCACGATTCTGCGCCATAGCTCCATCTTCCTGGCTATGGATGTGTGCTGCACCTGTGAGCCAAATAGCTGTGGCTCTACCTGTAGGATTTCCTCCACCATGACCCTGAGCTCCTTCTCGGAAAACTGGGGGTGTCTTTGCCGTGACATGGGGTGGTGTAGGTGATGTGTGGGGTGGTGTATGTGTTGATGAGTGTGGTGATGTGTTGTGGTGTGTGGTGTTTTGTGCGTGGATGTTGTGTGGGTGATGGTGTTGTGTGCCTCTGTGTGGTGGGGTTGTCTATTCTGTGCTCTCTCTCTGGCCTTCGTCTCTATTTTTTGGTCGTAGGGGTTTGTGGGTGATGTGGGTGAGTGTTTTATATTGTGTTGGGTGTGTGGGAGTGGTTTTTGTATGTGTATCAGGTGTGTGTATTTGGAATTGTCCAATGTGGCGGTGTTTTGGAGATGTGTGTATTTTTTGAGCGCGGCGGTGTGTACCGCCAAAGGAATACCACGGCTGAAAGACCGCCGCGTGGATTCATGGGTCGTAATAGCATGGGCGTGTTTCTGTTGGCGTGGAGGTGGAGGTTTTGTTTTCGCCAGTTTAACACTGACCCTTGTTGTGGCGGACTTGTGCGGGTGTCTGAATTTTGCCGGATTCCGAGATGTGTGTCATAATAGCTGTGGCGGGATTCTGCGGTCGTGGCGGTGTATTGGCGGTCTACTGCAAGGCGGTAAGCACCTTTTATCGCCAATGTTGTAATGACCCCCTCTATCTTCGGCTCCAACACAGAGTTTCCACTTTATTTTCCTTTTCCATAAACTGATACACATCTGGTTTACACTCTAGGTTCTTACCAAAATTTCAATTCTGACTCCGCACGCGCACTACTTGGGAAATTCTCAGGAGACTTTGGTCTCTCACTCAGCATGACAGTACCTCAACTTCAAAGTTTTTTGAGCTCTTTAGAGGTTTGTTTGAATCCTTTGAATGTTTTCTTATAGTTTTTCCTATAATGTTTTCACACATTTTTTTTTGTGTGTGATTCTCACCATTTCTGCAATTTTTTGTTGTATTTAAGAAATACCATCTTTCCCTTGTTTCAGCCTTGAAAAAGTCCTGCTGGACGAAACATGTGTTGGCTGTCTCTGAACATTTATGTTTTCATGTATTCAACATAAGGAATTACAATTTCTGTATTTCTGCTCACTGTGGACTTGTTATTTGGAGTGCCCTGGTGCTTTCTATTTTGAATTTGACTTTATAGCAGGGCTCAAAGGTGGCATCCTCGGTTCTTCCTTGTTCTGTGCAATTTGAATACCCGTGGTGGTTGGTTATTTATACCAGGTTGGCACCCTTCTCAGGACTCGTTGTATCCACTTGGACATCATAGTTTTTGTTTCAGATATGCGATTTATAAGCATCAACCACCTATTTAGTAATCTCTAGCACTTTCAAGCTTACCTGATTCCAGTAGAGACGTTGTCAGGCGGAATAGGACTGGCATCATGGCTAGCCCCTGGTCTCAAATGGGTGTGGAGGGGCACAGATGAGCTTGCGTTTGGCGAGTCTACTGCATGCGTCCGCACGACAAGCACCCTTTTTAAACCTTTCTGGAAAATCTATGGTGGTAACCGCTGTGAGATCGTGCTCCACTTCCTATTCCTCATGCTTCTTGCCCAAATCTTAAAAACTAGTTAAAAACTCAGAATTCACTTTGCGGCAAAACTAAATTAGAGTGAAATGTGCAAGTAGGGTTGAAGGTCAATATTACTCATTGACCATTTTCCCCAAATACATACAGTTGATACAATTACATCTCCCAAAATCAGCTTCACAAACCGTTAAACGCATCTGCCTCTCTCAGGGGAAAGCATACGCAGTTAAGCACAGCTTTATTTAGTGGCTTTTGAATTTCACCCTGACAAGGATTGTTTTTATTATTTCAGTGGAGCTTTCACCCCTCTCAACTAATCCCCTAATTTTAGGACAGTCCAGCTGCAGTTGGGGAAAATTTTCCTTGAAGCAAACTATTACAAAGTATGATCCTGCTCAAAGGTAAAAAAATTAAATGTATTATTTTATTTACATACTACTTGGGAAAAATAGAGATGACAGGGTGACCCTCCAATCGCTCTGGCTCCATCCCTCCAATCGCCCTCGAATTCCACCCTCTAAATTCTCTCTGCCAACTTTCCCTTACAACGTTCCAAATCCCACGCAAACCCTCTTTGCATGCATACTTTAAGCAGTTCAACCTCATAATCCCAGGTGAAAGGGAGAATCTTGCTATTAGTAGGGCCACAAAACACTTTAATCACACCTGCATGGATAGACAAATTTAGAGAACTGACTCATCGATGGCAAAGGTAAACTTTGCAAAGTCAACACAAACTGATGTCTCATTCAACATGCCTGGATATCTGGCTTCAGGGATTTTTTCAACATTCTTCAATCACAGGGATCTTTTTCAATCACAAGAACTTGTTTAATCACATGGAACTTCTGAAGTCTTCCTGGCATCTTCCTTGAATGTACAGGACTTCCAAAATCCCCAGTGAAATTCCTGTCAGCTCACTGCACTTTTGAAACATACCTTATTTTCTCCACTGGACAACAGGACATGGAGAACGACCGGAATAACCATCAGAGTTCATTGCATTTGTGAAATATACCTCTTGTTCTACAGACGTCAGAGTTCAGGAATGGGAAGAGGGCCAGTGAAGCTCCTCTCACTTCAGTGCACTTGTGATGTACACCTTATTATCCTCACTGGACTACAGAAGAGGGAGAAGGACCAGCAAAGTTCCTTCAAGATTACTGCACTTGTGAAACATACCTCAAACTCCTGACTGGACTAAGGAGAGGAGATGTTTCTCCCAGCTCAATATAGAGACAGCTTAAGAATTTTGGGGGCCATGGGCCCAAAATATTTTGGGGCCCCTCTTCGAAACAGCTTTAAATTTATGATCCAATTTCAGCTCTTTTATGGCCTTTTTGGCCAGGTCACTAGCACACATCCGAATTCTTAATGTGTTTACATCTAATATTCAGGGATAGTGATGTTTGTTTTCAATATTTCAACACAACAGGAGCTCCCTAATACTGCAAATATTGTGTGAGACACCCTTGCATTTCTTATATGTGAGGTCCTCTTTTGATCTAATTATGATTTTCATATGGTTATAGCCTGCAGTAGCGGGCTATATCAGCCATTAAAGGCCCGCTCCACCGTTAAAGAAAAAGGAACAAGACTTTAATGCAGGTATAGACCAGCTATGGAGGGCTATAAGGCTATTATAAGATTCTGCCACTAGAGGCCAGAATGTTTTAGTAAATAAAACAAAGGCCTCATGGAGCCCAAGGGGATTGAAATCCCATCAGGCTGTGTGAGGCCTTTTTCACAGCAATAGCTGTGAACCAAAACATTGAAATATTGGAGCTCCGGGCTCCTACTGGCCATTAGAAGACTGGAGCACTTGTTTTCAAGGGAGCTCCCAACATTCCAATGTTCTAATTATGGATGTTGCATGAAACATAAACACATTTTTCTGCAAATAGTCTGTAATAGATTCTCATACATCACTCAAATTAAAAAATACATGAAAGGAAAATTATATTTAAATCAATCAGTTTAAGTATTATTCAAGGTCATGTCATCCAGGCAAGACTCTCTGCAGAACAGAGCTGTCTCTATAAGGGGGTCACCTGAAAGAGTGGGCCCAGATCCCACTTTGCTCACGCCCTAAAACATCTCTGGTTCAGTGCAGAGCCACTGTACTACAGGAGAGGGAGAAAGACCAGCAATGTTCCTCCAAGTTCACTGCACTTATGTAACATACATCATTGACACTAATGGACTGCAGAATCAAACTTCACCAAGAATTAAGGCTCACTGAAGACATGGTCAATGGTAGAGTCCATGTGGGAGCATTATGTTGCTAAAGTGTATTTTGCGTATAGAATATAGACCACCTAAAAACAGAAATGCTGATGGAATAGAAGTGACTGAAAACTTTATTCCAGTGAATTGTTATTTAAAAATGTGGCTTTTACTGGTGTGCCCTTGGTGAAGACTTAAAGGTCTAAATTCCAAGATTACCCCTCACTGCAAAAAAAAAAAGTAAAAATAAACCTTACATTTGTTGTTGCTCAGGATGGATGAAATTGGGGAGAGAAGGGTCTATTTATGAGCCAATTTGTGTCACTCTTGGACCACACAATGTGATTTATGAAGCCAGGCAAGGCCACTGAGTGGCTCCATAAATCTGGTGTAAGGCAATGCAATGCAAATTGCTTCATTGCCTTATTCTACCCCAGGTACGCATTCCATGCGTGTTGCACGGTTATTCATAGGCAACTCCTATGGTTTTTAATGCATTTCCTGATTTACCATAACTGGTACAGCTGAAAATGTGCCAAAAAGATACACCTTTCCAGGTGAGGCGCAATGAGGAGAAATATCTTTATTTCTCCTTGCTACTTCATCTTTTGATGTGTGCAGCATTTTGTAGCACACATAGAAAGAGGACTATACCTCTCAGGATAGTTTTTGTGCAGGGAGGTGTCCCTTCCTGCACAAAACAATCCAACATGCAACACTGGCATCCTTTCACCATGGAAGGGTGCCTATGTTGGAGCTAGGCTGCCAGAAGGGTGCCAGTGCAGGGATAGAAGCAAGAAGGCACATTTTTGGCTGAAATGCAGTGCATTCCTACCCTTTCCCTTTCACACATCGCAAGAAGACAGATGCGCTGCACTGTGTGACATCCCCATAAACATACCCCTTAGTTTTTACAGTACTTGGGGAAACTTTCAAAATGTCATTAACTTTACAAAGTTTTGATTAGTTATTGAAGAAAAACACATGTTGGGGAAATAGGCTTTTTAATCATTTGTTCAGTGAATTAAACCAAACTAAACGAGCATACTGAATCTGCTGATATTGATCAGCAAATAGAAGAGAAAGGATGAATGCCATCAAAGGCATGATTGCGAAGTGAACAAAGCATTCACAATCAAGTGAAATTCGAACAACCTTCCTTCTGGCTCCCAAGAAATGTATAAACATAGGCTATGTGTGAGAAATGTCTTTTGAGTTTCCCTGCAAGGAAGGCTCATTGTCCCGACAAGGACACTGCATATCAACATAGTACTAAATAAGTAATTTAAAAAAAAGAGAAACGTGCCACTTAATATTTAAAACAAACATTGGGCCTCATTCACTAGTCCCCAGCAGCACAATGCGCCACGGAGCGTCTTTTTTTTTTTTTAACAATCTGGTGGCGCAGATTGCCAGCCCATATTTACAAGGCCAAGCACAGCCATTTTGTGTGGCTTTTGATGGCCTTTAAATATATTCCCCTTTCACGCATACAGCTGCGTGAGAGGGGCGTTCCATGGGTGTTGCGGTGGGTGTTCCCACGCAGCACAACATGGAACACTAAGGAATCTGATGCATCCCCAGATTTACAAGTCAGGGAATGCGTCAGATTCTGCAGCACACATAGAAAGAGGAAAACACATCTCTTGGTGTTCCTTCCTGCACAGAAACAATCATCCCCACAACACAGGCATCCTTGCACCATGGCAAAGGGTGCCTGCTTGGGGCTAGGTAGCAATTTGTGCACCAGTGCAGGGGGAGAGGACAGAAATGTGCCGTATCTTGTAGATATGGTGCATTTCTGCCCTTTCCGAGTGGTGATGGCTGGCACAGCAAGGCACTTACTGCGCCGTCCTGTGCCATGAGCTGGTAAATAAATCCCAGTGTTTGCTGCTGACACAAAACAGCACTGCCTGCTGCGTTCAGTGACATAAACCATAAGGAGGCCCCTGCAAAGTATTAAAAAGGGACCCCCATATAATCAGGCTGCCACCTGCCATATCCAAGTACCTCACTCTTGGAGACCTCCATCTGGTAAATAGGTGGGGTTTCAGTGATACAATTAGCATAGAAAAAGTTTTTAGGGGGTTACCTTGTGAGGAATGTGCAGACATAAGGAAAATTAATTCAATATTATGACTACCTTCACCCCTGTATTACAATGCTGGGGATTCTTTATTTTCATGTGCAGTTTTCCTCAATCTTTTTTCTTTTGGTTTTTGAAGCATAGTCCACGTGGTAGTTAAGAAATACTCTCTAATTGTGGTGTGAAACATGCTAGTTGGTAAAAGTTGTAGGAGACCTGTGGCCGAATCCTAGCTCATCATTTCACCAAAGTGTATGATCCTGAGGAATTTAATGCATTTTCCTGTACCTGCAGTTGACTCAGCTGATGCATAAATTCCACTGACATGTTCCACTGAGCAGGTGACATTTGTGAAGAAAAGAGTGCCTGTGCCCAAAGCTCTGATAAGGAACCGACAGCCAGTGCAATTCAATGTCAGCATGCCAAATGCCAGGTCTGGTAGTCTTTGATCCACTACCAGACTCCTTTATCTCACTCTTGCAGATTCCTGTTGTCTTTTTTTGTTACAGTTTTGCTGTCTTTCTCTTTTTCCTTCAAATATCCGAAAATAAGTGCCGTTCCCCAAAAATAAGTGTCCATGTCATCCACTGCCAAACATCTGCTTAAATAGAGCATTGGACACAGGCTTTCCAGGAGGTATGAGTCAAAGCCAGTGCCAAACGGCACTCTTTTAGCACATTTTTCTGAATTAAATTATTTAGATATGTATAGTTTTTAAGGGCCACTGTATAGGGGTACTCTGTATTCCAGTGCTAAGACGTGGTGGTGGAGACGTGGAAAAAGCTATCAAGGCCCTGGGCTGAAAGGGTAGGTTGATGCTGGAGACACCCCGTATGGGTTTCCGATAGTTTGAAATGTCTGCAGGCAGTGAATGGCTATGCCACATGGTACATGATGGGTTTTTCTAAGGTAGGAGACACTCGGAGGGGACATAAGATGATTCCATTCTAAGAGCTACAAGACCAATACAAGCTCTGAGGGCAATACTTAAAAAATCACAATTGTGCCATCTCCTGGGCCCACATATCTAGTCCCACATGTCTAGTCTCTGGGGGATGCGCCAGATGAATCACCCCTGGAGTGCAGAGTGCTGGGTCCCCCTCAACAGCCAGCAGGTGCCCTACCTCTTACACAATATCATTCCCCCACTAGATCGATTCTCGTAGAAGTGAGAGGGAGACCTGGGTAGACTGGAGGATAATGACTGGGCGAGCGGCATGCAGGTTCCCCCATGAGGCGTCCATCCAGGCAGGCATTCAACTGATACAGCTGAAAATGCTCCATAGGGCCAATTGTTCTCGGTGGCAAGCACATACTCAGACAGTTGTGTGATAGACTGTCAGCAAAGAGGTACCCAGCTCCACACTGAATGGGAATGTCCATTCCTCTGATTCTTCTGGGTGGGCTGGGGGTGGGGAATGTCGCTCAGAGGTCTTAGAGTGCATGATTCAACTGCCCCCTTTCCCATATGATAACTCAGGGTATATGGAGTGTCCAGTCTTTAGACAAATATGCTCTACTCTTCTGTAATACAGCGCTAATGGTAGCTAAACAGGATATCATTACAGTGTGGGGGAGCAGAGATGTCCCGATGCAGAGAAACTAGGAGGCCACCATAGCTTGGTGCAAGCAATATGAAAAAAAAGTGTATAAGGCACATGGATGCCCCCAAAAAATGTATAAGGTCTGGAAGCCTTGAGGACAAGGCATGGACGACATGCACTGATGAGGAGGGATGACCAGGGAAATAGGTGGTGCCTCAGCGGAAATGAGGCAACAATGTTCTGTGCCATATTCTTTGGTAGTGGCCAGTTCTTGTCTAATGAGTCATTGAGAATAAAGTGATGCTATGAGGGAGAGGAAATATATGCTACGGTAAGTTTAAAAGCTGTATTGTTGTGGTAGGGTGGTCGCTATCAACCCTTTTGTACAAACATCAATATATATTTTATTTTTTTTAATTCCAATGCTGGAGGTGTCACAGTAAATGTAGTACGTTTTTCCAGTCTGTTGGACCTGGCCCTCAAGCAGGGTCACACCCAAAACCTTTTGCCTTTACCCCTGTTTTGCTGAGTTCATTTTTGTTGACTATCAGACTTTACCGCTGCTAAATAGTACTAACTTGTTTGTGCTCTGTACTTTAAATGTGGTAAAATTGGCTTGCAGTCAATTGGCACATTTATTTACTTTTAAGTCCCTAGTAACTTAAATGTTATTGGTGTGCACGCAACACTTATTGTGAAGTAGCCCCTTAAAACATGTCTCAGGCCTGCAATAGCAGCCTATGTGCAGTTTTAATCTGCCAATGAGACTTGGCAAAATGAACTCCTTGCCAGGCCTACAACTCAATTTTTAATACTTATAGGTCACCCCTAAGTTAGACCCTAAACAACCCATACAGCAAGGTGCAGAGTCTTTAAAAAGCTAGGCATGTATTTTTATGTTTCATATGTTCAAAGAGTGAAAACCTCTCAAATTAGTTTTTCACTACTGCAAGGCCTGCCTCTCCCATAGGATAATGTTGGGTTATCGTATTGCATTTGAAAAGTGATAACTTTGTTTGGGAGCAGGAAGAAATGTCACGTCATCCGGACTTGTTGGAGGGGGAGCTGTCACATGTCACACCTGGCCTTCAAAGACAGTGCCTCAATGCAGACACACACACAAATAACTTCACTTTAGCCTATTGTGCCACCAGAAATCCTGGAACCAGCGCATGGTAGCTGGAAGTTCCAGAAACTTCGGAAGGGGGCACTCAAGAAGTTTCTTCCACTTCAAAGCTGGCACCAGGTATACAATTAGGGCCATCGACCCACTTATAAGTACACTGCTGGACTTGTGTACACTACAGGATAAGGACTGCCCCGCTGCCAGAAGACTGCCAGGTTACGTGGGGCCTGCCCTGCTGTCTGTGAAGAAAGACTGGACTTGC
Organism: Pleurodeles waltl; assembly: GCF_031143425.1. Classification (NCBI taxonomy): domain Eukaryota; kingdom Metazoa; phylum Chordata; class Amphibia; order Caudata; family Salamandridae; genus Pleurodeles; species Pleurodeles waltl. The sequence goes on along the minus strand of NC_090440.1, from coordinate 68,057,489 downwards.
TCTTCTCATCCCAGGCTACCTGAGTGACTCAAAGGGTTAGTTAGCTGGCCCCCTGTTCTGAGCTACAGTGACACAAGAAGATCCAGAGGTCTCTCTACAAATGCTCTTCTGATCTGCTGCACTGGACCTGCCTAGACCTGCAACTGAATTTCTGAGCCCTACCGACCTCTGCTGGAGTGAGTTCATGATCCACAATAGATGTCCTGGACCCTTGATGTAACATCAGTTGAGCTCCTCCTCGAAGAAAAAGAGAAATCCTGAGGTTTTTGGCTCTTTCTAACCTCAATGAGGCCAATTTGCCCCAAGTCATTGCTGTCCGCGCCGACCTCCAATGCGAAGCTCTAGTGAACCCGGCTTTTCATGCTATAGTGAGGTCTGCTCTTTCTGCTATCCCTAGGTGGATGCTGAAGACCCCTGAGAGCTCAGTGCAGCTTAAAGAGCGGGCCACGCTCACTGTTTCGGCCTACATCTGACTGCATGGAGGGGAGCCTAACCTGCAGTGGTGTGGTCGCCTGCCGGCGGTATTTGTGGCATCCAACCCAGTGCTGAGGAACTGGCCACGGTGAGACTGGGGCCTTCCGGGGTCAGAAGAACGTGCAGCCTGATCCGCAACTGAGGAGGGACCGGCCGATGTTGACAGCGGAGGCTGCCCACAGATTTGCCACAGGCGGAGCGAGTTCCCTGCCCTGACTGGCGTGGACAGAGCCTGCGGTGCACGTCTGCTCTAGAGATAGAGCTGCGTCCTGCTCCCCTTGACGGCGTCGTCGGGGGGGCAAAGTGCGGAGGGAGAGGCTGCGGCGCCCGTGACCCGAGGTGGCGGTGCCACAGGTCCTCTTCGCACAGGCCTGTGCCTGTGGAGTAGCTGAGCGGAAGGTGAATCTCACAGTCGAACACTCAGGAAGGAAGCTGGAATTTCTCAAGGGACCGCTGGGGCCCTGTCTCCCTATGTAACAATATGGGAGAGATCTCTGAGAGCCTGGAGACTCTATAAATGATGATTAGGGAGCACAAAGGAACTTTGAAGCACACATCCATATTGCGTGGGGCTATTATGTCCTTAGCTCTCAGCACAGAGACATACCAGGTGGGCAGACATACCCGGGAGAGAAGAGCCTACCTCCAACAACTGTACAGAGTTGGGGATCCATTAGAGAGCCCAAAGCAGCCTTCTAGGACCATCTGCTTTTTGTTCTGGATCGCCCAACGCTCACCGGCTACTTACCTGATTTGCAGCCACTACCTGCCTCTGCAGTGCTTATTCCAGCATCCCAATGGACTTCTAGAGAAAATATTAGCCCCCCCCACATCTTAGACTCTCCTTGACTTGGCTGTGGACCTCCTGTCCATTAGACGGAAACCCTTATGAGCTCAGTTGAAAAAGCATGCCCAAGCTCCTGGGTTGATGCACTGCTTCCTATGTTGGGACTCGCACTCCATGAGATTCATCCCCTGGGACACTTGCTTGTAGTGTCAGCAAACCCTCCCTCTCCTTCCTGATAGTGCAGCGTGACTTCTGGGACACCACAGGCTCCTTCCACTCACCACTGACGCCACCTGGAATTCTACAGATTGTGCCTACCTCTCTCTTTTGCACTTCCCAATGTTGCAAGCACATCCAAAGATCTAGATCTAAAAAGCCCTTACCACAGGACTTCACCCATGACGACCTACCAGATTGAATGGCCAAGCCTTTAACCCACCTCAAATCCACCATCCTGATGCACTCTGCTCAGTTCGACAAGATCCTCCAAGCTATTTCAGAAACCAAATCATCCCTGGAATCCAGGATAAATGCCATTTCAATTGATGTTAATTTATTGTGTACTGATCATCCCAAACTGATGGAGCGGGTGAACGCAACAGAATCCTCCCTTACCTCCCTTCGTCCAAGGGTGCAGGAACTTCAATTACAGATGATAGGGCTACAAACAGACATGGCTTTCCTGCTTTTTATTAAAAAAAACTGGCTGAGAATTACTGTACTAGAAGACAAACCTACCAGGTTCTTCTCTGTGGAACAAGCTCACAGGGTCCCAGGGAAGCCACACATCCATGGCGCTCCGTCATGACCCATCATCATCTAGCTGCTTAATTTGGGGCACTACAATCTGGTACTTCAGCTATTTCACACAAAAGGCCGTGGCAATATGAGAATGCTGTGATACCACCTACCCAGACATCACAGTGGAAGTGCAGAAGCTACGAAGCTCCTACGGCATGGTCAAGATACATCTCAGAGACTTAAAACCACTGATGGCTAAATGGTCCATGTATTTACCGGCCCAGAAGACTTGTGGACTTGGCTTCATGCAAAAGGCGCAATACAAGCTCTGCCAGAACATCACTCCAAAGACACCTGGTTGACACCCCACACACGTCAGTGCACCACCAGGCTTTCTCAGGCACAGGTAGCCGCTAAACAGGCTAATGCACTGGTCGAGACATCGCAAATGACTTTGAATTCCTCCTTCTAGACAGTAAGGTCTCGCCTTTCAGACTCACCTCAGAGTCCTCAAAGGGTTCACCTCCCATTGGCCCATTCCTTACTCCAAACCTGGCTGATGACCTGTGATGCTGTGCGCTACCGTTGTGGGTGCACTTGTCACCATTGCCCCCCTTACATACTTAAAATACTTGCCAGCCCATGCCGAGGGTCCACACTCTCACCTGCTGTGCTCCAGATGGTATTTTCCCTGCCTCCTCGGTGGGCCTGCATCATTGAACTCCCCACCATATTGATCATCTCCTGCTCTTGCCTGGCTCCCTGTCTACTGGAAATCTATAAAGAGGCACACCACTGGGATGAACTACCCAGCTCCTTACGCGAGGCCCTCATAGTGGTGTTACCCAAACTGGGTAGGGACCCTCTTGAAGTGAGCTCATACCAGCCACCATCAATGCTGGACATTGATTATAAACTGCTGGGCAAGATTCTTGCAAATATACTTGTACACCCAGACCAATGTGGCTTTGTACCTCAAAGAACTACACACTATAATATACACTGACTGTGTCACATCACTGATGCAGTGTCTAGGGGGGCGGCCACCCGGTGGTGATCTCCATGGACTTCGAGAAAGCCTTCAACACTCTCCATTGGCAATATCTCATGCATGTACTGAAGCACATCGGGATGGGCTCTAACTCCCTAGGTTGGATAAAGTTGCTGTACACAGACCCTCGGCCGCGAGTCTGTACTGGTACCCAAATCTCCTGCTCCTTCCCTATTCAGAGGGGGAAGCACCAAGGATAGTCCCTCTCACCAGTGCTCCTCACCTTGGCCATGGAGCCCCCAGCGTCCCAGCTGCAACACAAGGGGCCCAGGTGTGGTATCCAGATTGGCCCAGAATGTCATAATACATGCTTATATATAGACGATGTATTAGTCTATATCCGAGACCATACAAACATTGTTCTAGCCCTATATGATCTCCTTGACCGCTTTGGGGAAATAACTGGCCTGAAAGTTTACTGGGGTAAGTCTTGTATTTACCACCTCTGTGCATTTGACCTGACACATCGTATGGTCTCTGAAGAGGGTCGTCTCCTGTGGTCTTTCAAAACATTCTGCTACCTCAGCACCAATGTATACCACACAGACGCTGATTCCTTGATGGTAATCACAGCAAAGCCTTAAACTCGGTCCAATGTTCTCTGTTGTTCTGGACACGACTCCCCTTCTCTCCCATGGGACGGGTGTCAATAGCCAAAATTTTAATTCTCCCACAATTTTTGTACCTTTTTGAAGCAAGAAAGGTGATGCCTACTTCATCCTTTTTTAAGACCTTAAAGAGCTTGGTGACGGAACTTGTGTGGGGGACGGGCCACCCTCTGCTTGAGGAAGTACTGGCAGTCCGAGATTTGGAGTGTTATTGCGCCGCAGCCCAGCTGCAGTGGCCAATACACTAGATTGCTGGTGACAACACAATTGAGGGCACTATGGTTAAAAAAGAACTTGGGGAACGTGATATATTGTAATGGCTCCTTTCACCTGACTTGCCATCCAACCTGCCAGGTAAGCTTGTGTGCACAGCAAAACTGGTCTGGAACCAGTTTATCCAACCCAAAAAACTCTGCCTCCATATACGCCTTAGCTTCCACTATAGAGCATGACCAAATTGAAACGCCTCCTACAAACCTATGCTTGCACTCTGTGGAGGGAAGCAGGACTTACCCTAGTAGGGGATTTATACGCTGATGGGACGCGACTGTCCTTCCAGGACTTCACAGACACATATCATCTAGAGGAAGGGCTCTTTCTTGCACACAATGAAATTAGATAAGTTGTGGGCGAGATCTGGAAATTGGGCTTCACAGAACCACCACTACACAAGGGACTCCACTGTATGCTGACTCAGGGACTGGGCCAAAGGGGCATCTCAGCACTGTATGTGGCCCTGTTGGGGGAAAACTGCTCACCCCTCATCCGCAGTAAGACTAAGTGGGACGGTTGCCTCAGCAGGGTTTTGACCAACAAAGAGTGGACCATGGCCCTGGAACAGGTGAAGCGAGTTTTCCATAATGCCCGCTTGAAATTCATGCAATTTAACTATCTACACTGTTAGAAATGGTGTCTCTAGCTTGCAGAGGTATACATCCTTGTCCAAATAGGGACCACAATCCCCTAGTCAGGGTAAGTCACAACACAATCCAAATTATCCTGTGCCCACCCCCTGGTAGCTTGTCACTGAGCAGTCAGGCTTAACTTAGAAGGCAATGTGTAAAGTATTTGTGCAATAAATCATACAGTAAACAGCACCACAAAAATACACCACACAGGTTTAGAAAAATAGATCATTTTTATTTTAATAATATAAAGTAAATGATATAAAGTCAAAACAACAAGTATCACTTTTAAAAGACTTAAAAGGGTCTCAATACTTTGAAACAAATGGTTGTTTCTTTGTTACACACAGTGCCTGGGATGCGTCAAAAATAACAATGCACAGAGACCGTAGAGGAGGAGATGCGTGGAAAAATAGGGTGTTGGGTTGGATTTTCCGGCGCAGCACAGACAATCCATCTTTCTTTCCACACTGCAAGGGTTTGCATAGTTTTTCGGCCTGCTGTCTTGATTCCGCACTGTGATGTGGGGATATTTTGATGCCCAGGGACAATGCTTTGAAAATCCTTGATGCAGGTGCTGTGTCGAACCGGTAGGTGATGTGTCAAATTCTCCATCGCAAGGCAGGCGCTACGTCTAATATCCAGTCGGGAAGTCGGTGCTGCAGTGTTCTGGTCGGCTGTGCGGCAATTTCTCTGCCGCAATGGAGGCTTAGAGTCAATTTCTGCAGCTGTTGCATTGATTTTCAACACATATGGAGTTTCTTGAAGAGGTGAAGTCTTTGTTGGCCCCGAGACTTCAGAAACAGGAGGCAAGCTCAATCTAAGCACTTCAGGAGGAAGGCAGAGTCCTTCCAGCAGAGTCAGAGGCCAGCAGGGCAACAGCAGGGCAGCAGTCCTTCTCAGCAAAACAGTTCAGATGTGTCCTTTGGGCAGCCAGGCAGTTGCTCTGACAGAATGCAGATTAATGCAGATGTGGTTGAGTGTCCTGTGTTTGTGGTTGTCTGGGTGAAATGCACAAGGGATCTGTCAACCAGCACAGACAAGACGTGATTGGAGACAGGCTGTAAGACACAAATGGTATTAAGTGCAGAGAAATGCCCACTTTCCAAAATATATGTGGGCAGTCCCAGTGCTAGTCTATGAAAGGAGCAGGCCTCACAGTAGTGGAAAACAAATGTATGAGTTTTTCACTAGCAGGACATATAAAACACATAAGTGCATGCCTTGCCGTTTACCTACGTAGCACCCTGCCCTATGGGTTACCAAGGGCCTACCTTAGAGGTGACCTATATGTAGCAAAAGGGGAGTTTAAAGCTTGGCAAGCAATTTTAAATGCCGAGTCGAAGTGGCAATGAAACTGCACACACAGGCCTTGTAATGGCAGACCTGAACATGGTTAAGGGGCTACGTATGTGGGTGGCACAATCAGTGCTGCAGGCCCACTAGTTGCATTTAATTTACAGGCCCTGGGCACATGTAGTGCACTTTACTAGGCACTTACAAGTAAATCAAATATGCCAATTGGGTATGAACCAATGTTACCATGTTACCATGTTTAAAGGAGAGACCATAAGTACTTTAAAACTGGTTAGCAACGGTAAAGTGCGCAGAGTCCTAAAACCAGCAAAAACAGTGTCAGAAAAGTGAAGGGAGGCAGGCAAAAAGTTGGGGGATGACTACCCTAAGGCTGTCAATTCTAACATACACCAAGCCTACCTTATGCCACACCATTTACACAAAATATTCCCAAACACGGTGTTAGAAATGGGGTTTCTGGTTGGCTAGGGTATGCACCTCAGCCAGGCAGGACTTACCCACTCTAGTCAGGGCAAGGGAGTTACACGTCCAAGATAACTCCTGCTCACCCCCTTGGTAACTTGGCACGAGCAGTCAGGCTTAACCTGGAGGCAATGTGTAAAGCGTTTGCACAACACACACAACACATGTGATGCAATATCCCTACCACAAAGGAAACACAACACCAGATTATATGAAAATATACTGTATTGTACACAAGGCAATTATCAGACCAAACATCACATATCAGTACTATCCTGCTATCTTAGCAGTTGTCAGAACGTTACACATTAGTTTCTCTGCAACCTAGCAGTAGTCACACATAACACACAGGTTACTCAGTATTCTGCAACATAAGCAGTAGTCAGGAAAACACGTTATTACATCACAGCACTTGTCATAAGAATATCATAAAATGCCCATAGTAGGAACATTAGAAAACATAAGGCAAGTTAAAAAAACATATTAGCAAGCATGTCCATAAAAGGAACATTTGCATACACATATGTAAAAACATCAAACGCAGGTAGGTAATATATGAATCAAACAAAGGTCTGTAGAAAGAACTTTGGATTGCAACTATATTGGTCCTTTAAACAGTACCTGGTTGGATGAAGGCACCTCCAGTGCCTAGAAGGCGAACAATGGGGCCCCTGGCGCTCCTATACGCAAAACTGGGGCCTCCCTTATACTCTGGGGTCAGAGGAGGGCGACATGCACCTCCTCTCTTTTATAGACAGGCCCCTCAGGGGACCGTGATTACTGGGGGCCCCCCAGGGCCTCAACCGGCCCTCACAAGGGGGGCCAAAGCCAGCAAAAACAACTTAGGGCAGGAGGGGGGCACCATGCACCCCCTCCGGTTTAATGACAGGCCCCTCCCGGGACCCGCGATCTCTGGAGGCCCCCCCGGGTATCCACTGGCCCTTCCACCAAGGGGGGGGGGCCACAAAAATGCCCGTTTTACCTAACAGCAGAAAAGGAGCATCCTGCTTCTAACGCAGAGGCCAGGGGGAAGAGGGCACTCCCCGCGCCTTCCCCTGGTCCTGCCGTGAAGCCACAAGAAGATCGGACCCCTCCTGGGGCCCGAGCAGACACTCGCCTGCACCCGATGCAGTGCGCGAGTGTTCTTCAAGCTTCCCGGGCCGCTGCGGTGATCTTATTTAAAGGGGCACAATGCAGCGAGGAGCCTACGAGCTCCCAAGGCTCCATAAGCGCGCTGCAAACCATGTAGAAGCACCCCTCATGAAGAAATGGATGCAGGGGTCAGGGGCCACAGCACCCTGCCCCTGGGGAGCAGAATCTTAAGACAAGGTCCTCAGGTGGAGGGCCCAGCTACAGGCCAGCACAAGGGAAAGGCAGCAAGTGGCAAGTCCTTCACACTGACCAGGCAGGTCACAGGTCAGCACAGCAGCAGCAGTCCATGGCGGTTCCTGGTGAGTCCTTTCAGCCTTTGGTGTCCAGTTCCAAGATGATTCCAAGAGTCTCCAATTTGTGGGGAAAATTCCCCTGTACTTATAGTCAGTTCTTACAGTGTTTTACAATGGTAGAGAGAGGAGGTTCCAGCCAGTTACAACTGGTTCTGGGAGTGCCCCCTCTCTCCTTTCAGCACAGGCTCCAAACATCAGTGGGGGGTGAACGACCCTATTGTGTGAGGCCACGGCACAGTCTTTACAAATGCAGGTGTGCCCCGCCTCTCCCTTCTCTCAGCCCAGGAAGAGTATTCAGTATGCAGATGCACCTCTGTGACACCTCCACCCTCCCTGTGTACAGGCTGTCTGAAAAATATGCACAAAGCCCCAACTGTCACTCTGCCCAGACGTGGATTGGAGTCAAGCTGCAAAACACCAGAGTCATAAGCACAGATAAATGCGCACTTTCTAGAAGTGGCATTTCTGTGATAGTAATAAAAAATACACCCACACCAGTAAGCAGCATTTATTATCACCATCACAACCATACCAAACACGCCTACGCTACACCTCATAAATCAGACAATACCCCTTACACATAAGGCAGGGCATTTCTAATGCAATCCTATGAGAAGGCAGCACTCACAGCAGTGAGACACCAAGTTAGGCTGTTTGTCACTACTAGGACAGGCCATGCAATATGGGACATGTCCTGCCTTTCTACATACATGGCACCCTGCCCATAGAGCTAGCTACGACGTACCTTAGGGGTGACTTACATGTAGTAAAAGGGTAGTTCTGGGCCTGGCAAGTAAATTTAGATGCCATGTCCCTGTGGCAGAAAACTGTGCACACAGGCCCTGCGCTAGCAGCCAACACGTGTTTCGTCGTGGGGAGTATATTCCCCTTGACTTTTTCAAGGCTATAAAACATAACAAAAAACGACATTTACACATTGGAAACAAAATAATTACAAGAAAGAACATCCATGTATATTATGAAAACAACTAAGATTAAATATCTCCCAAATCTCATGACAGTTATATATAGACCACTTTATAATTATATATTTCATATGTGTACAAATTGATAATTAGACCATCACATCCGAAAAGTGAAAGTGATCAACCACAACACAAAAGTGCGAATGACTACAAAATGGTGAATATCCATAAATTGTTATCAATGTTAGTGAGTGGCTATAACCACCAACCAAAATCAGTGTGTTTATCCCCATAACCATCACTTACAATTACCCAAATCCAAGAAAACATACCTCACTGACACTGTCAAAAGTAATTCAAATACACCAACCACTAAGCGTTTAGATAACACTGCTGTGCAGAAAAAATTTAATTAGTACCAAAATTACAATGTAAGAAGTTTATCAAAAACAAAATAAAATTATATAAACACCACCAAAACCCAAAGTGCAATACACTCGAATCACCTACCCGTACGTCGCAATCTACTTAAATCAAAGCATATAGCCCACGAGAATATTCAGAGCCTGAAATAATCAAATATAACACTAAAACCACCGCCAATACAGAAAAAATGGGTATAATTACAATAATAATGCCCCTCTCAAACTCACCCAAGTGGATTTCTCAAAGAACTGGAGTCCGAATATTCGGTTCCATATTCACCCGATAAGCGTTTACCACTGCCGCCATTAGTAAACGCTATTAGAGCATGCCGGTACGCGCGTGTCAATCGCAGCGCGACCGCAGATCCAACAGCACTACCGCTAACCTCCGGCAGTACACGAGCGCCATCTTAGAGTAAGGCGCCTGTATGTTAAATAACATTGTAATGCGTTCGCCACACTAACATTAAACAACGTGTTGTCCCTATATATTAAAAACAAACTCATTTAATGTAAGATACTATAAACGAACAACAAATAACCCTTATATTTGGAAAAAGCAATGACTATAATTGAAATACGTAATTTCATGATAACTAAGAATAGCTAGTCAAAAGGCTTTAGCCATCCTTTTGTAGTCAAACGCACATCCGCGCCATAATTCCCACCTCACAGTTCAGGATGTGAAGGTAATACAATCTAATTGACTGCGCAATAGAGAAAATCATAGAGTTTGAAACAAAGACATGTTGGGAATAGCATCTTATACAAATATAAATAAAGTAAACCTGTATTATTACAGCAAGAATTGCAATAAAGAAAAAAGCTGACAGATGAAAACACAAATATAATTTCAATGTGTAACTAATAAAACAGAATCACCATCAAAGTGAAAATCACAGTATTAATGCTTATTATTTATATAAAACCAAACAACCATACCTCATTAATAAACATCATAAGATATTCAAAAGAACTAAATGTCATAAAGATGTATTATTGTATACTGCACAATATTTGAAAATATTATTCATATTCCACAGTTCAATAATTGATAATACAACACAACAATTTTTATTTCATTAGGTGCCTAATCCAAAAAATACTCCATTTCATAGTTCGAATTAAGTCCTGTTTCCACAGCTCTAAGTTTAAGAATCCATAGGCATTCCCTCTTTCTTAGTTGTAACTCTCTGTTTCCACCACGAGAGTTTGCATATACCAAATCAAAACCAAAGAATTCAAAGTTGTGTACATTAGTCTGTCTAGAACACTGACTCATGTGTGTAACAATGGGATAGCGTTCATCAAGGTGTTTCAAAGCCCTAAAATGCTCACTGATTCTCACTTTTAGGGGTCTAATTGTACTACCAATATAGTATAGACCACATTTGCAAATAATCATGTAAATCACAAAACGGCTATCACATGTTATGTTGGCGTTAATATGAAATTTATCACCCGTCATACTCTCAAAAGATGAGATCCCCGATCTACTCAACCTGCACATTCCACATCGACCACACTTGAAAAAGCCCTTGCTGTGGGTAGAGAGCCAATTCTCCTGTTGCAATTTTGTAGGATAGCTCGGACACAGAATATTTTTAAGGGTTCTACCCCTACGGTAAGTGAACATTGGTGATTCAGATAGTAAACCCTTCAGAGTTGTATCAGCCCGTAATATATGCCAATATTTCTTCATACTATTGCGCAGGGCTGATGAAGCCGGAGTATAATCAACTACACATCTTATACAGTATTGTTATCAGATACTTTATCCCTGTTTCTCAAAGTGTCAGCCCGGGATAAACGACCGACTCTACTGCGTGCTTTAGTCACAATATCTGTAGGGTAACCCCGAAGCTCAAATCTAGAAGACATATCTTGAATAGTATTGATAAAGTCGATATCCATACTGCAATTCCTTCTGGCACGTACCATTTCACCATAGGGAATGGAATGAATTTGATGTTTCGGATGTGCACTGCTGGCGTGCAGAATGGAATTGCAGGCTGTACTCTTTCTAAACAAACGACTTTTGATCTTCTTGTTGCAAATGAAAAGTTCAACATCCAAAAAGGATATACAAGTTTCACTATAATCCCATGTGAACCTTATATTAAAATGGTTCGAATTTAGAAAATTCACAAACTCATTCAATTGAATGAGGTCCCCTGTCCATATCATGAGACAGTCGTCGATATATCGACCCCAAAAAAGTATATTAGAGTTCCAGGTCTTTGCATCAGGCCCCCATATCCATTTATGTTCGAGGTAACCCATGAAAAGATTCGCATAAGCTGGTGAGAAACGGGATCCCATTGCAACACCCCTTTTTTGTCGAAACCATTCACTCCTAAAGAGAAAAAAATTGTTATCCAGAATTAACCTAATCATATCTAAGATCATCGTAGTATGTTCGTATAGGCTAGCTGATTGGTTATGTAAAAAATAGCGTAACGCTATCATGCCTAAATCGTGCTCAATACTGGTATATAGTGAAGTCACATCCAAAGTTACTAACTTCATACCCTGTTCCCAAGCAATATCACCGAGTACACCTAGAATGTGTTTGGTATCCTTTATATAGGAAGGAAGATTGGTGACAAAAGGCTGTAGAAAAATATCTACATACTCTGATAATTTTTCAGTCGGGCCACCCATTCCAGATACAATGGGTCTGCCCGGAGGCGAGCGAGAGTCTTTGTGAATTTTAGGCAAAGTATAGAGACAAGGATATCTGGGTCTGAAAACCCGTAAGTACATATATTCATCCTCCTTAAGCAATCTTTGATCAAGACAAAGTTTCAAAAATTTATTAATTTTATTAGAGAGACCAGGTATAGGGTTAGTCTCAATCTGCTCATAGCATTCAGAATCACTAAGCTGTCTAATGATTTCCGATTCATAATCTGCAATATTCATGACCACAATATTGCCGCCCTTATCGGCCTCCCTAATTATAATATCCTTATTGGTGCGTAAACTTTTAAGGCACTCAAGTTTACCAGCCGACAGATTATCATGACGATTATGATAATAAGACTTATTCCTTTTTTCTGCTGTAAGAAGGTCCTGCCACACTAGTTTGAAAAAAGTATCCACGCAATTCCCACCACTAAGGACAGGCGTCCATCTAGATTTAGATTTCAAACCACTCGCCATAGTATCGGGCATTATATCCAAATCCTCCAAAATATTAGAAATTGTAGATGGATCCTGTTCAAAGTCTGTAATAGAAAGCAGTACAGCTGTATCTTGTATATCCCGAATGGAGAGAGGGTGATAATCTTTAGTGCAAGAAGAAAAAATATCCCTGTTGAGAGTACTACCAGACGTACCAAAATGTTTCCTAAGTTTGAGTCTCCTCACATATTTGAAAAAATCTATTTTAGTCTTTTGAAAATCCCCTGGACTAAATGGGCAAAATCCAAGCCCCTTAGTGAGTAATGTATTGGCATGTTCAGATAATTCTACATCTGATAAGTTAACAATACTAATTGTCTTACTCACAATATTACTCATTTGCGCCTGTTCCATGATCTGGTTTGGACCCCTACTCTTGTTTCTTTGGGTCCCTCCTCTCTTACTTCTCCTTGTTTTCCGGGGTCTTCTATACGTCTGTTTACCTCCCTCTGTCCTTGTCTGATTCTTTGTACTTCGGCTAAAAAAGATACTGGTCCCTGTTTACTTGGTACATTCTGATCTGAAACATTAGACACGTCACTAGATTCGCTGCTGGTAGCTGAAATACTATTAAGTGATGACTGAGCACTTATTTGTCATCAGTTGGAGGTTACAAGGAGAAAGTCCCGCAAACTGAAGCGGGACGAGCTTGATTATAGTAGAGGGAGAGTCTTTACATTTTCTCGGAGATACGATCATTTAATTCAAGATATACAGGGTAAACAGTCCCAACAAATAAGTGCTCAGTCATCACTTAATAGTATTTCAGCTACCAGCAGCGAATCTAGTGACGTGTCTAATGTTTCAGATCAGAATGTACCAAGTAAACAGGGACCAGTATCTTTTTTAGCCGAAGTACAAAGAATCAGACAAGGACAGAGGGAGGTAAACAGACGTATAGAAGACCCCGGAAAACAAGGAGAAGTAAGAGAGGAGGGACCCAAAGAAACAAGAGTAGGGGTCCAAACCAGATCATGGAACAGGCGCAAATGAGTAATATTGTGAGTAAGACAATTAGTATTGTTAACTTATCAGATGTAGAATTATCTGAACATGCCAATACATTACTCACTAAGGGGCTTGGATTTTGCCCATTTAGTCCAGGGGATTTTCAAAAGACTAAAATAGATTTTTTCAAATATGTGAGGAGACTCAAACTTAGGAAACATTTTGGTACGTCTAGTAGTACTCTCAACAGGGATATTTTTTCTTCTTGCACTAAAGATTATCACCCTCTCTCCATTCGGGATATACAAGATACAGCTGTACTGCTTTCTATTACAGACTTTGAACAGGATCCATCTACAATTTCTAATATTTTGGAGGATTTGGATATAATGCCCGATACTATGGCGAGTGGTTTGAAATCTAAATCTAGATGGACGCCTGTCCTTAGTGGTGGGAATTGCGTGGATACTTTTTTCAAACTAGTGTGGCAGGACCTTCTTACAGCGGAAAAAAGGAATAAGTCTTATTATCATAATCGTCATGATAATCTGTCGGCTGGTGAACTTGAGTGCCTTAAAAGTTTACGCACCAATAAGGATATTATAATTAGGGAGGCCGATAAGGGCGGCAATATTGTGGTCATGAATATTGCAGATTATGAATCGGAAATCATTAGACAGCTTAGTGATTCTGAATGCTATGAGCAGATTGAGACTAACCCTATACCTGGTCTCTCTAATAAAATTAATACATTTTTGAAACTTTGTCTTGATCAAAGATTGCTTAAGGAGGATGAATATATGTACTTACGGGTTTTCAGACCCAGATATCCTTGTCTCTATACTTTGCCTAAAATTCACAAAGACTCTCGCTCGCCTCCGGGCAGACCCATTGTATCTGGAATGGGTGGCCCGACTGAAAAATTAGCAGAGTATGTAGATATTTTTCTACAGCCTTTTGTCACCAATCTTCCTTCCTATATAAAGGATACCAAACACATTCTAGGTATACTCGGTGATATTGCTTGGGAACAGGGTATGAAGTTAGTAACTTTGGATGTGACTTCACTATATACCAGTATTGAGCACGATTTAGGCATGATAGCGTTACGCTATTTTTTACATAACCAATCAGCTAGCCTATACGAACATACTACGATCATCTTAGATATGATTAGGTTAATTCTGGATAACAATTTTTTTCTCTTTAGGAGTGAATGGTTTCGACAAAAAGGGGTGTTGCAATGGGATCCCGTTTCGCACCAGCTTATGCGAATCTTTTCATGGGTTACCTCGAACATAAATGGATATGGGGGCCTGATGCAAAGACCTGGAACTCTAATATACTTTTTTGGGGTCGATATATCGACGACTGTCTCATGATATGGACAGGGGACCTCATTCAATTGAATGAGTTTGTGAATTTTCTAAATTCGAACCATTTTAATATAAGGTTCACATGGGATTATAGTGAAACTTGTATATCCTTTTTGGATGTTGAACTTTTCATTTGCAACAAGAAGATCGAAAGTCCTTTTTTTAGAAAGAGTACAGCCTGCAATTCCATTCTGCACGCCAGCAGTGCACATCCGAAACATCAAATTCATTCCATTCCCTATGGTGAAATGGTACGTGCCAGAAGGAATTGCAGTATGGATATCGACTTTATCAATACTATTCAAGATATGTCTTCTAGATTTGAGCTTCGGGGTTACCCTACAGATATTGTGACTAAAGCACGCAGTAGAGTCGGTCGTTTATCCCAGGCTGACACTTTGAGAAACAGGGATAAAGTATCTGATAACAATATAAGATGTGTAGTTGATTATACTCCGGCGTCATCAGCCCTGCGCAATAGTATGAAGAAATATTGGCATATATTACGGGCTGATACAACTCTGAAGGGTTTACTATCTGAATCACCAATGTTCACTTACCGTAGGGGTAGAACCCTTAAAAATATTCTGTGTCCGAGCTATCCTACAAAATTGCAACAGGAGAATTGGCTCTCTACCCACAGCAAGGGCTTTTTCAAGTGTGGTCGATGTGGAATGTGCAGGTTGAGTAGATCGGGGATCTCATCTTTTGAGAGTATGACGGGGAGAGCATGTGATAGCCGTTTTGTGATTTACATGATTATTTGCAAATGTGGTCTATACTATATTGGTAGTACAATTAGACCCCTAAAAGTGAGAATCAGTGAGCATTTTAGGGCTTTGAAACACCTTGATGAACGCTATCCCATTGTTACACACATGAGTCAGTGTTCTAGACAGACTAATGTACACAACTTTGATTTCTTTGGTTTTGATTTGGTATATGCAAACTCTCGTGGTGGAAACAGAGAGTTACAACTAAGAAAGAGGGAATGTCTATGGATTCTTAAACTTAGAGCTGTGGAAACAGGACTTAATTCGAACTATGAAATGGAGTATTTTTTGGATTAGGCACCTAATGAAATAAAAATTGTTGTGTTGTATTATCAATTATTGAACTGTGGAATATGAATAATATTTTCAAATATTGTGCAGTATACAATAATACATCTTTATGACATTTAGTTCTTTTGAATATCTTATGATGTTTATTAATGAGGTATGGTTGTTTGGTTTTATATAAATAATAAGCATTAATACTGTGATTTTCACTTTGATGGTGATTCTGTTTTATTAGTTACACATTGAAATTATATTTGTGTTTTCATCTGTCAGCTTTTTTCTTTATTGCAATTCTTGCTGTAATAATACAGGTTTACTTTATTTATATTTGTATAAGATGCTATTCCCAACATGTCTTTGTTTTGAACTCTATGATTTTCTCTATTGCGCAGTCAATTAGATTGTATTACCTTCACATCCTGAACTGTGAGGTGGGAATTATGGCGCGGACGTGCGTTTGACTACAAAAGGATGGCTAAAGCCTTTTGACTAGCTATTCTTAGTTATCATGAAATTACGTATTTCAATTATAGTCATTGCTTTTTCCAAATATAAGGGTTATTTGTTGTTCGTTTATAGTATCTTACATTAAATGAGTTTGTTTTTAATATATAGGGACAATACGTTGTTTAATGTTAGTGTGGCGAACGCGTTACAATGTTATTTAACATACAGGCGCCTTACTCTAAGATGGCGCCCGTGTACTGCCGGAGGTTAGCGGTAGTGCTGTTGGATCTGCGGTCGCGCTACGATTGACACGCGCGTACCGGCATGCTCTAATAGCGTTTACTAATGGCGGCAGTGGTAAACGCTTATCGGGTGAATATGGAACCGAATATTCGGACTCCAGTTCTTTGAGAAATCCACTTGGGTGAGTTTGAGAGGGGCATTATTATTGTAATTAAACCCATTTTTTCTGTATTGGCGGTGGTTTTAGTGTTATATTTGATTATTTCAGGCTCTGAATATTCTCGTGGGCTATATGCTTTGATTTAAGTAGATTGCGACGTACGGGTAGGTGATTCGAGTGTATTGCACTTTGGGTTTTGGTGGTGTTTATATAATTTTATTTTGTTTTTGATAAACTTCTTACATTGTAATTTTGATACTAATTACATTTTTTCTGCACAGCAGTGTTATCTAAACGCTTAGTGGTTGGTGTATTTGAATTACTTTTGACAGTGTCAGTGAGGTATGTTTTCTTGGATTTGGGTAATTGTAAGTGATGGTTATGGGGATAAACACACTGATTTTGGTTGGTGGTTATAGCCACTCACTAACAGTGATAACAATTTATGGATATTCACCATTTTGTAGTCATTCGCACTTTTGTGTTGTGGTTGATCACTTTCACTTTTCGGATGTGATGGTCTAATTATCAATTTGTACACATATGAAATATATAATTATAAAGTGGTCTATATATAACTGTCATGAGATTTGGGAGATATTAATTCTTAGTTGTTTTTATAATATACATGGATGTTCTTTCTTGTAATTATTTTGTTTCCAATGTGTAAATGTCGTTTTTTGTTATGTTTTATAGCCTTGAAAAAGTCAAGGGGAATATACTCCCCACGACGAAACACGTGTTGGCTGTTCTTCGTGGCTGTTGTTTTTTTCCCTTTATTTTGAATGATGGATTCCTTATGCTGCCTTTCGCCATACTAAAGACGGACTGACTGTGTTTACTGGATCATTGTTTTCTATCTATTATGTACTGTTGGATTGTGTATTTCTAAAAATGCAATGGCTAGTTTATTGCTAGAGAGTGCCTAGGTCCTTTCACTTATAATTTGCTATATCTGTGTTTTCACAGATTTTGGAGGAAGGGAAGAATCCTCTAGGGCCGGGAGCACCTATGCTTATATTATAGGGGACAGTTGGGAGCGCTTCCTTTTTTCTTTCCCCTTGAAATGTTCTTCCCACTGTGTTGATTGCCCTGCGCTAGCAGGCCTGAGACAGGTTTGAAAGTCTACTTTAGTGGGTGGCGCAAGCAGTGCTGCAGGCCCACTAGTAGTATTTAATTTACAGGCCCTGGGTATAGAGATACCACTGTACAAGGGACTTATAGGTAAATTAAATATGCCAATTAGGTATAAGCCAATCATACCAACTTTATATGGGAGAGCACCTGCACTTTAGCACTGGTCAGCAGTGATAAAGTGCTCCGAGTCCTAGAGCCAACAGCGAGAGGTCAGAAAAACCAGGAGGAAGGAGGCAAAAAGACTGGGAATGACCCTGCGTAAGGCAAAAAGTCCAACACACGGCACCAACCTGCCCGAGGTGCAGCCATGAGGACTCCACTTTCATTCATATGACATAGGAATGCCCACCGTTGCAACTCATTTTGTACCCAAGTGCTAGAACATGTCTCGGATGTAATTGACACCTCACTGTCACAAGAACCACTGCTCTGTCTACTAGGGGTCATGAATCGAAAGAAACAGACCAAGCATTATCTGACGTTTATAGACCTAGCACTGACACTGATTAAACACTAGGGCCTGATTTATACTTTTTTAGCGCCGCATTCACATAATTTGTTTCGCAAAAGCAGCACAAACATACAAAATTCAATTATATTTTGTAAGTTTGCACTACTTTTGCATCAAAAAATGACGCAAATGCAGCGCTAAAAAAGTATAAATCAGGCCCTTAATTGCCATGTCATGGAAAGCCGCTAATCAGCCGCTGGTTGAATCATGACTACGGGCAACCAGAGCGGAGGTGGATGCCCTCTTCTATGACCGCAGATCATGCGGTGGGGTGGAGCTGCCACTCTATGGGACACATACCTAATGAAGTTATCAATTAAGCTGATTCAACTCTCCCCGCGGATGGAGAGACCTCGCCCCCCACACTCCAGCACTGGCGGCTCCTGACCAGACACTGCACAATGCTTGACGATTTCCCCAGAGCTCTCCCTGCTCTCCTTTGTATAGTCAGAAACATTCAACACACACAGTTTCATTGGGTTCCTCTCTGCATTTCATTTCCATTCACACCCACCCCCGCCACACACCGGGCCCCCCCACCATACGATTCATCTCAGGCCCCCGCGGAGAGTCATACCTTACTGCAGTTGCCTCAGATGTTACCAACCAGAACAGCTTAAATTTCCAATTATGTTTTGTTCTCTACAAGTACATGTAGTGGAGCCTCCCTTAGTCATGACAGCAGTTATGGTACAGAGTTGCTTATATATCCACAATCTATTATTTCCTTCCCAGCATCCTAAACCATAATTTGTCTCGCTATTTGCTTTAGCTGCCAGCAACTCTATTGTTGAGGTCGGAGATGTATTCACATGCCCTTTATTCATCTAATTGTTCAGTTGTATACTGTCATATTATTGGATGTTTGTTCCTTTTTTTCCTAGAAATGTAAATAAAGATATATGATTTTTTTTTACAAAGGATCTAATCTGGTGCCTGTATGGTGCTTGGTGCTTGGTGCTGCATCGTGGTCGACCCGGAGCTTGAAACTTTCACACCGTCTTGCACAACCAGATACCTGTGAATGGTGCTTTGTGCTTTTAGGTGCTATACTTACCTTAAATCTTTAAATTCTCTGGTCCTACGAATGTTTGCTGTTTTAGTGCCAAATAAATTATTACAATTTATTCTATTTTAATACATTGGTGTTTTATATTTTTTTTGATTTTTTTGTTAGCACTTTATTACTGTTTGCGTGCTGCATAAATACTTCGCACATTGCATCTAAGCTAAGACTGACTGCTTTTGTGCCAAGCTATCAGAGGGTAAAGTCCAGGTTAATTTAGTGACTTTTTGTGGTTCACTCTGACAAGGATTATGACTGCTGGTTGCATAGGGCTTCTCAACCAGTAACTCAGTTCCTACACATAGCTATTAGGACCTATGCCAAGCAAGCCCTAGCTCAACAATTACAACCTAAGCTAACTCTATGAGAACCTTTGGCATGTTCAAACGGTTGATATAACTCCAAGGTCAATACCACCCTTCAATGAGGGTGCATTGTGAGGTATGCACAATGTTTATTTGGTTTTGACAAACACTGACTGGGTAAAGGCATTGGGTGATAAAAGCTACTTTTATCTCTTCTTGTATAATACAAGGAGCTTGCAATTACCATATAAAAACCTACCTTCTCTTTTCTTATTACAGTTTATTTGTGACATTCCTAGTCAACTGTAATGGAGTAGACAGTGATGTGCCTGCTCTACTGTAATATATTATTATAGTTCAGTTGTGACATCATAATGCCTGAGCCCGCAGCCAAGTTGAAAGGTGGGTCACAGGGCACGATCACAGCTGCATTTTAAATAAGGAAAATGAGAGCTGGCTTTGCTTCTCCCAATTTGTCTTCCTAAAATGAAGGCTGATCAGCAGAAAGCAGGTATTTGTGGCAATCTGTTTATTATTTGCACATCAGTGCTCATGAAAGGACGTTAGAATCTCTTGCATGATGCTACACATCCTGTGTCACAGCAGGTTTTACAGTAACTCACATTGGACTAATTCAGATACATTTTTTTGCAAATTGAGTGAATTGCGGGAAGGGTAATATTGTGAACCTGTATCATAAGGAACAAAGGGTCAAAATTGGCAGTACGGCTCTGTGCCAGTTCTGAAACACAGGAATGCACAGTATTTACAAAATTATGGCACACCCCTGTGTTTCCCCTAGCGCTGGCGCTAAATTTAGCTGCCAGCACCAACACAGGCATCCTTGCACCATAGTGCAAAGGTGTCTGCGTTAAAGGGAATGATTGTTTATGTGCAGGAAGTTGTCAATTCCTGCACATACGCAATCTACAATGGCCATTTGGCACATACAAGTAGCAAATCATCATTATTGAATGATTGTTTATGTGCAGGAAGGGGCACCTTCCTGCACATAACCAATCATTAATGGCCTTTTGCTCTTTCTAAGTGTGCTGCAGAATGCAGGAAACAAAGAAAAAGGAACAACGAGGAGAGATAAAAGTAATTCTCCTCATTGTGCCATGCTAACGCCACCCCAGGTGTGGCGTTAGTTTTTGGTGCGGCCTCAGATTTACGATTCCTTGTAAATCTGGGGCAGCTTCAAAAGCAATGGGTGTTGCGGTGGAACACCCACAGCAACATCGATTGCACGCCCCTCTGCCACAGAAAACTACGTCGGAGGGGCCCATATTTACAAGGCAGCATTAAGCCACAAAAAGTGGGTTAGCGCCGCCTTGTAAATATGGCGCAGTGCACAGCCCCACAGGAGCATTGCTAAAATTAAGTTTCGGTGCCACTAAGGGCATGTAAATATGCCCTCAAATATGTTCTGTTTCACGTTAAAAGGATATTGAATGTCACCTCGGAGCACTGTGACCTTATCAAGGAAATTGATCTTCAGCTTCATTCATCAATATGGTCACCAAACTACTCAATGACTTGCAATCTCCTGACAATGTATGACAGGGGTATCCCATATAAAATAACTTTCTCTAAATGCTCTTAATACAGTCTAGTTTCTTTCATGTCTGTTTCTCTATTGTTTAGAAAATAACTACTCTGCCATAGAAGCTTATTGTAGTCATGACCTCATGATGACTCATCCAGAGCCAACAGAGTATATAAAGCAGCTTTCTGGTGAGAACACTTGACTGCTGCGTCAAAATGAAGCTGCTAGTGCCGTGCTCTGCCAGTTCTGAAACACACGAATGCGCTGTATTTACAAAAATCTGGCACACCCCCGTGTTTCTCCTAGCACTGGCGCTACATTTAGCTGCCACACCAACGCAGGCATCATTGCACCATAACGCAAGGGTGTCTGCGTTGAAGGGAATTATTGTTCATGTGCAGGAAGGTGTGCCTTCCTACACATAAACAATCTACAATGGCCATTTGGCACTTCTATGTGTGATGCAGAAGTAGCGAATCGTCATTATTGAATGATTGTTTATGTCCCCAAAAGGCTGTTCCCCGGCACCACAAAGGTACGCCCCTGAAATGAGGAGGAACATTATACTTCTATAATGTTCTGCATTGATGCATAATTTAATACACCATGACTCTTATTTTGGTCTCTAGTTGTGGCATTCAGAGTGAGAACTTCTGGAGATGTATAATCATTGTATTTCTTTCGTACAATATCTGCTATTGCTAAAGAAAAGAAGGCTACTCTGTGATTCGTTTTCTGTGGTTGTCACTAAAATAGACTCTGCAAGCAGGAGAACAGCCAATCAGAAGCAGCCAGAAATATTTCATGCAAGAGACCGAATGATGCTGAAGTACAGAGAAAAAGTCCATGTCTAAATAAATCCTGTCCGGTCTCCAAATAGAGGTGATGTTTATCAGGCACAATAGATGAATAAAATTAAATGGTAAGGACACACAAAAAGTGTGGGGTGTTGCTGAAGGGAACTGGACTGTTAGGCCCTGTTCAGGAAGCACTAGTTGGGCGCGTATTCTCCGGGCAAGGAAAGGGTGTGAAGAGTGGCTGTACCTTGGAAGGAGTTCCCTTTACGGACTAGGTGGTCTCACACACATTATAGTGTCATGCTTCATCATATGGCCCCACCCAGGTAAGATGATACTACCTGGGCGGACTGGGGTTAAGTTACTCCCGATACTCTCCTTTTGTGTTTCCATAGTATAGTACAGCAGCGAGCTGTGAAAGTTTATAACTTATATGAATAATACGTTTGTGATAAGACCGAGAAAACATTCAAACCAGGAATTATTGTAACCATTAAGAGCGCAAGCTACATAGGCCTTTAGCCATGACAGAAGGAATAGCCTACGATGAGGAGGAGCTCCAGGCCATCCTCTCTGCACCATCCTTATTAGGGGACTCTTCACTAACTAAAACAATAGCACAAATGGGAGACTGGGACACCCTAATAGAATTGAAGAGGACACAGATAAAAACTATTCTCAACAGCGCTGTCCTGACGGAATACCTGGGTAACAACGCGGCACCAAACGGATTACTCGTGACCCCTGAGCCCCGAATCTTCTTAGAATATAGGGAATTCAGAAAAGATTGGTCACTGATAGCCAGGAAATGCACACGAGATTGGCTTATCATAATTATAAAAACAGCAACCAGATTATCTGAAGCCCTTGTAATACAAATAAAGACAGTGGAAAACAATCTCAAAACTGGATTGACAACGGCATCCTTCAAAAAGAAGTTAGAAGAAACTAACAAGACCATCAATTAATTTAAAGATTATCTAACCCAACGCAAAATCACAAAATTCTAAAAAGACCTGCAACAATTCGCATTAGAGAAAGTATATCCATACTCAAAGGAAGATTATGTCGCCAAATCTTTCCTACCATCAGATACCTCCTCAGGAGGGTACACGAGCTCTGACTCAGACACAGACCCTACACAAACATCACGGCTGAGACGTGGATGACGTGGCACCCCTAGGAATAGATGGAATCATCCACACTTTGTTTCCCAGTTTCCCCCATTAAATACGCATTCATAGGGATGCCCTCCCCAATATGGGCCACACACACAATTCCAACCCCCATTATACCCGGTACCACCCACACCTTGGGCCTACCCTAACACTCCATTTTTAGGAAGAGGCACAGGAAGGGGGAGGGGGAAGAAGAAGAGAGTAAGCTGGAAACCAAGAGACGAACAATCGGACAGCGAGATGCCCAGCACAAGCAAAATATAGCAGTTAGATCAACCACGGTGATTAACCTTAGCCAAAGGACATTAAAATACACTGAACTAAAGTCCCTGGAAAAGGGCCTAGGTTTTGTCCCCACACCGAAACTAGATATATTTAAGTTAAGAATCGAAATAACGGAATTCTTTCGGAAAATAAGACTTAAGACCTTCTTCCTGGACTGTCCTGATGATACCACAGGACAAGACAGGAATACAGGGCTATGACCTAAATCGAGATTTACCCCTCCAAGTCACCACATGCTGCTGGAGGTACTCGCCTTTGAGAAGTCAGTAAGTCGAAAAATAGACAACTTACAACAGAATCCCACTGAGGTATTTCATAATATAAGTTCCCAGGAAATAGCGGCTCTACGAGAACTGACTAATGACACCTCAATAACAGTCAAACCAGCAGACAAGGGAGGTGCCACAGTAATTATGCCAATGGTCATGTATAATGAAGAGTGACTACATCTACTAGAGAACACTCAGCACTATAAAAAACTTTCTAGAGACCCGACACAAGAGATCAAAGAAGAAATGCCCTTCTTAATAACTAAAGGCTTAGATAATGGATAGATCACTAAACATGAGGCAGCCTTCCTTAACCAAGAGTATCCTAAAATACCATAGTTCTACATTCTACTGAAATTACATAAGAAGAAGCACCTGCCTCCAGGGAGGCCAATAGTATCCGGGATCGGATCTATTCTCGAACCTCTCTCACAATTCTGCGATTGGTTCCTGCAACCATACGTAAAACAAATACCTACATACCTAAAAGATACCAAAGACGTTCTGGTTTTACTAGACAGTCTAGAGTTTGACAAAGAAAATTAATATTTGATGACACTAGACGTAGAGTCCTTGTACACGAACATTCAGGAGGAAGCTACCCTTGAAGTCATTTGCAACCTTCTGAATAACAGCACATGGGACAAGATAACACCCCCAGAGTTTGTCTTAGATCTTGCACATACAGCAAACAAGAACCTTTTTTGAATTTAACAAAAATTTCTATCTCCAGGTTCATGGGACATCGATAGGCAACACTTTTGCCCGAGTCTAGCCTGTCTGTATGTAGATCATTTCGAGAGAGAATTAGTTTTAACTGAAGAAAACCCATACCATGACCAAATCAGGATATGGAAACGATACATCAATGACATCCTCCTGATTTGGAAAGGCACAAAGGAAGAAGTGACGACCTTTGTGACATGGTTGAATGCTCTAAATCAATTTTTAAGATTCACATCAACCATAGGCAACGCAGAGGTTTGCTTCCTGGACCTCCTTATCTCAGAAAAAGATGGCTTCCTAAAGACAGAAGACCTTTATAAACCAACTGATAGGAACAACTTACTACAATTCCAAAGTTTCTATCCACGCTCTCTAAAAGAGAACCTACCGGTGGGCCAATTCTTGCGCCTACGACGTAATTGTACAGAAATAACAGATTATAATAAACACACCAAGAAACTCACCAATAAGCTACGGGCTAAAGGATATCCCGCATATCTCACAAGATGAGCAGATAAACAAGCACGCTCAAGTCATAGGGATATACTACTGCAACCCGCAGTAAGAACCGACAATAAAGACAGTATAATCTGTGTAACAACCTTTAATCCTGTATCCAATACAGTGAAAAAAATAATCAAAGATGACTGGAAAATCTTAACCTTTGGAGGCCTCCCCTTTCAACCTCCCCTCAACAGCTTCAAGAAAGCCAAAAGCATTTGCAACATGATTATTCACACTCGTCCGTGAGATAGGCCGCCTGCTAACAAGCAAGGGACCCTATGGGACCTACCACCACCGAAAGGACACTTTCCCTGTGGTAATTGCAGTGTCTGTCAATTTACAAAGAAGACCCTTAAATTAGAATTGGGCCTACAGACACCATGGGAACTAAGGAACTTCACCAATTGCAATAGTGTATTAGGTGCCCCTGCCGACTCATGTATTTTGGCATGACCACCAGGAGAGTGGGCACACGTATCTGCGAACATCGAAGCACAATCAGATGCAAACGAGATGCTACCCGCCTTACAGAACATTACATTTCCAACAAACTGAATCCTAACAACATGGAAGGGTTTGTCATCAATAAACTCAACCATTCGACAATGAACTTGAAGCAAAAATTGCTGTTTTACGAACAGAGATGGGTGTGGAGGCTACATACAGACACCATGGGACTGAACGACCACATTCAATGGTTAGCCTTGTAAATATGACAGTACCTCCACCATCTCCTAGATTCTTTTCTCCCCTCACCCTACCTCCCCTGAAGTCTCTCTCCCTTTCTCGTTCCTCTTTCTCTTCTCCCCCCTTCTCACTCTTTCCTGTAATGGTGGGTTTCAATACCCTTGTCTTTCCATTCCATTCTTTTTCTTTTTTCCTTTTTTCCTTCCCACTCCTTCCCCCCACACCTCCCTCCCCTTTGTTATGACTGTTTTAGTTTGTTCCCCTTGTTTTACTGGTTCCTTTTCCTGTTGTTTTTCTCTACCTTCTCTCTTTCTCGCCCCCAGCCGCCCCCCCCCATCTCGCTCTTTTACAATGGGGGTTTTTGTTCCCTGTGTCCTTTATTTTCCTTCCTTTTTCTTTCCCTTGTTGTTCTCTCTTTTTCTCTTGTCTTCTTTTTATTTTTATTTTCCAACAACAATCCCCCCAAACCCCCACCCCACCCCCTCCCACAAATGAGTGTTTTTTAGTTTTTCTGGTGGTCCTTCTTTTCCCTTTCACTTTTTCATCTTTTCCTTCTTCTCCCTCTTTTTCTTTTCTCCTCTTCTGTTTATTTCTCTTTCTGCCCCTCTCTCTCTCCTTTTTCCTCCACCCTTCCCTTCTCTCTTTCACTCCCTCCACCCCCGCCCCCTTCCTCCTTTTCCATTTGCTCCTTAACACCGGAGCACAACAATGCGTGCCAGACCGCGCCACTCTGCTCTTCTTTGCCGAGCGTGCGATCGGCCCGGTTGCGATGGCAACCAGCAAACAAATGAAACTCGGAGGCCAGGGACTCCATTTCCCGGCACTCCGAGGTTTGGATAGACCCACAGCGTCCTCACGTCATTTTTGCAGCCTCAGCCTCTCTACGGCGAGAGGACGTCGGTGCCATTACTAACCATACCAGCTGGTACGATTTCAACTAATTGGCACTTAATAGGTCCTTAAATTCCCAGCGCTCGCGTATTGCAACATTCGAGCAGCTGGATTACGGACCGTAGGTGCTCCTATCTGTTACATCCTTTGGAGTTCTAAGTTTACTTGGATCCCCGTAAGGGGGGCCCCCTTTGACTTTCCTATTACTGAATAGAGTCTACTACCCTAGAACAACTTTCCTTACTGGAGACCAGTACCCCAAAAGGCTAATTCCACATTTTGGCTCTCCAATTGTATTATTGTCTTTTTGTTGTTTTGTTTTTTGTTGCTTTGTATATCTAATAGATGCACCAATCAAGGATAATGTTAGGTGACCCAACTGTCCCATGGATGCTGGTTCCTTCTCTACTATCCATTTTGTTTACCTGCCATGGCTTTCCATTAGCACTTTGCTCTTTTAGGTTCAATGCTCCTTCTTTTCCACAAAGTGTGACTATAAGGGGCAACCCGCCTCCGTTAAAATCCAGACCAGAGGCGTATCGCCTTTGCTCGCAGGGTAAGTCCAAACCTTTAGGCCACCCTGCCTCTTGGTCCTTAGTTTTTCCTGCATGCGCTTGTGTGTGACATCCACAGTATGCCTCAGACACCTCTGTGTGCTGTGTGTTTTTGTTTGAAGTGGCACTATCATTTCATCACGTTTCTTTTCTTTTTATTCTCCCTGTAGACCTCCCCTCTAAAAAGAGATTTAGGTAGGCCCCACATAACTTTACTCAACTTGAGCACTTTCCTCATTACCAAGCGTGTAGCCACTCTCCCTGTCCTTTAGGGATCCCAGACACTGATGAATGCCCCAGAACCTCCAGCTCTCAGTGCAAAAGCATGTCGGTCCCTTTCTTTTAGACTCCTTGAGTCATCATTATCAAAGGAGTCCCTACCCTGGTTTTATACTTACCTACGAACACCTACATTAAAAATCCCCAGTGAAACAGGTGATTTGTAAGGTAATTTTATTATTATTATTCACCAATTCTTTATCTGGATCCTTTTTATTATCCAGCTAGATCTAATTTCAGCACTCCCTCAGCAGTTCTTTTAACAACGAGTTTGAGTCCGCCCACGTAGTATCATCTTACCTGGGGGGGGGGGGCTAGGTGGTCATATGATGAAGCATGACACTATAATGTGTGTGAGACCACCTAGTCCATAATGGGAACTCCTTCCAAGGTACAGCCACTCTTCACACCCTTTCCTTGCCTGGAGAATATGCGCCCAACTAGCGCTTCCTGAACAGGGCCTAACAGTCCAGTTCCCCTCAGCAACACCCCACACTTTTTGTGTGTTCATGGTTTTCTAGTTAAAACAGGAGCATGTGTGGGGTTAAGTTACTCCACATACTCTCCTTTTGTGTTTCAATAAAATTAAATGGTATCTTAAGTAGTCTCAGCGTGATTGTCGTTGAAGTGGTTCACATTGTGATTACAATGGACATAAAATTCCTATTCCTGTTAACATATTTATATAGCTGTGCTTGAAGGGTTTTACAGGAGATCAGTCAGGAAAGCCTCTGCCATTATAAAGACAAAGGCCCTCATTACAACCCTGGCGGTCAGGGTTAAAGTGGCGGTAATACCGCCAACAGGCCGGCGGTAACAAAAATGGAATCATGACCACGGCGGAAACCGCCAACAGATACAGCCACTTTAACACTTCGACCGCCACGGCGGTAGCAACAAACACCGCAGCGGTAACCACCAACAGCCAGGCGGAAGACAATGTGCCGCCCACCCCATTACAACCCACCCATCCGCCAGCTTTTCTGGGGTGGTACCAACACCATCAAAAGCACGGCGGAAACAGTACTTTGAAGGGAAACCACTCCCCTCTCGACACTCAAGGAAGAACCAGGTCACCATGGAGCCCAAACTGGCAGGTGTTCCTCATGCTGGTGTTTCTGCTCATGTACCAGGAGTACCAACGGTGGTGGCGGCGACGACCATGGTGAGTACTGCACCTAACACATAGTGTGGGGGGGAGGAAAAAGAGAGTGACACACACACGCAACACCCCCACCACCACCCTCACCCCCAACACCTTACACACAAACACATGCAACAACATTACATATGCACCCCGTAACCCTCTGGAATAACGCAAGGACAAAAGTAATGAGTATGAGTGTTATATTAGAAATAGTTAGAAATACGTTAATAATTCAAAAACAGTATTTACAAAATATACAATATGTACAAAAGGTGGGACAATGTCCACTCCAAATGTCCGTGGCCCACTTGGCCAAAACACATAGGCCAAGCCCACACTTGACTCCTGCCTCAATATGGAGAGAACACTGCAGTGGCATCACTTCAAAAACACACAGGCACCTCAGTGGGATGGGGAAGGGGGGCACCTCAGCTTGAAGATGGTACAACGCCACTGCTCCTGGAGGGGGCTCCATCCCCACAGCGATGTCCTGGGGAGTGCAAAGCCACAGTCTCTCAAGTGGGTGGTTTGCCCACTGCTTCATCCTGGGGAGTGCAAAGCCACAACCTCTCAAGTGGGTGGTTTGCCCACTGCTTGGTCCTGGGGAGTGCAAGGCCACAGTCTCTCAAGTGAGTGGTTTGCCCACTGCTTGGTCCTGGGGAGTGCAAAGCCTCAGTCTCTCAAGTGGGTGGTTTGTCCCACTGCTTGGTCCTGGGGAGTGCAAGGCCACAGTCTCTCTAGTGGGTGCCGGTTTTCCACTGGTTTTGGAGGGGGCTTGGTGCCTAGTGTGCTTCATCCTGCCAAGGATAGGGTGAGTGGAAGCCTTCTTCCACTGGTTCTGGAGGGAGATTGGTGCAAAGTGGGCTTCATCCTGCCAAGGATAGGGTGAGTGGATGCCTTCTTCCACTAGTTCTGGAGGGGGCTTGGTGCCCAGTGTGCTTTATCCTGCCAAGAATAGGGTGAGTGGATGCCTTCTTCCACTGGTTCTGGAGGGGGTGTGGTGCCCAGTGATGCAG
The DNA here is from genome assembly GCF_031143425.1 of Pleurodeles waltl. NCBI lineage: Eukaryota > Metazoa > Chordata > Amphibia > Caudata > Salamandridae > Pleurodeles > Pleurodeles waltl. The sequence continues at coordinate 68,028,026 of NC_090440.1, read as the reverse complement.
CACATGGGGTTGCAAGGTCACAGTCACTCACCTGGGTCTCAGATCCACACGATTTTCTATGAGCAGGATACATGACACACCATGGATGCATGACTACAGTCCATCCGCCGATGGGGACAGCTGTACAGTGGTTGCAGTGGCGGTGCTGCCAATGGTGGGGGGAGGCTCCTGCCCTTCCCCTGCAGCATCGGATGACTGCCCACTGGGGCTGGTGCTGCTGGTGGCGGTGCTGCTAGCGGAGGTGCTTGCGACGGTGCAGGTGGCAGTGGTGAAGCTGGCAGTGCTGCCAGTGGAGGGGGGGAGGCTCCATCCCTTCCCCTGCAGCCTCGGACGACTGCCCACCGGGGCTGCTGCTGCTGTTGGTGGTGGTGCTGCTTGCGGCGGTGCTTGTGACATTGCTGGCCGCGGTGCATCTGGCGGTGGTGGCCGCAGTGCAGCTGCCGGTGCTGCCAGTGGAGGGGGAGGCTCCAGCCCTTCCCCTGCAGCCTCGGACGACTGCCCACTGGGGCTTCTTGTGGCTGCTGTCCGCGGTGCAGGTGGCGGTGGTGGCTGCGGTGCAGGTGGCAGTGCTGGCCACGGTGCTGGTGGCGGTGCAGGTGCTGCAAGTGGAGGTGGGAGGCTCCAGCCCTTCCCCTGCAGCCTCGGACAGCTGCCCACTGGGGCTGCTGCTGTTGGTGGCGGTGCTGCTTGTGACGGTGCAGGTGGCGGTGCTGGCCGCGGTGCATCTGGCGGTGGTGGCCGCAGTGCAGTTGCCGGTGCTGCCAGTGGAGGGGGGAGGCTCCAGCCCTTCCCCTGCAGCCTCGGACGGCTGCCCACTGGGGCTGCTGGTGGCTGTGCTGCTGTCCGCGGTGCAGGTGGCGGTGCTGGCCCCGTTGCAGCTGGCGGTGGTGGCTGCGATGCAGGTGGCGGTGCTGGCCGCGGTGCTGGTGGCGGTGCAGGTGGCGATGCTGCCAGTGGAGGGGGGAGGCTCCGGCCCTTCCCCTGCAGCCTCCGATGGCTGAAGTGTCCTGCCTGGTGTTCTGTGCCCCTTCCTGCCCTTGGCAGATAGTGGTGCCTCCTTGCCTCTGCCAGCTGGAGTCTTTGCCTTGGCCTTGCTGGCTAGTTGTGCCTCCTTCTCCTTGCTGGATACTCTCCCCTTTTTGCCCTTTCCTGGTGGCGGAACCTTCTTGTCCTTGGCAGGTGTTGGTGGCACACTGGCTGGGCTGACGGGTGCCACCTTAGAGCCTCTCATTGCTCCAGAACCACAGCAGACGTGGACTTGGTGGCTGAGGTGCTGGGCTGGGTTCTGGCCACCCTAGCCTGAGGTGAAGGAAGTGGGGGGAGGGGTAGGGAATAGGTCAAGGGTGGCGAGGAAAAGCTTCTTAGGGACACTGGGGCGGGAAGAGGGTGAAGTTTTGGGAGTGGAGGAAGAGGGAGTGGTTGTAGAAGGTGTCAGTCTGCTGTGTTTGGGTGCAGGAGCATGAGCTGGGTGCTGTTGTGATGTGGATGGCTGTTGGGTGGGTGTGTGTTTGCGTTTGTGTACTTTAGGAGGAGGGGGTCACAGACACAGTGGGAGAGGACACAGGGGACATGTGCATGGATGTGGGGGTGGTGACTGCCAGTGAGGGGTGTGTAGTGATGGGCGTGCTGGTGATGGAGGTAGTGGATGAGAATGTAGTGCATGCAGGTGTGAGTGGAGATGCTACTGGGAGGGGGTGGACGAGGAGGAGAAGGGGGACACAGTGGAGGCAGTGGATGTTAGAGTGTCTGCTTCTGGATGGTGCTTGTGTGAGTGCCTGTGGGATGATGTGTGATGCTTGTGTTTGCCTGAGCCAATTCTGTGTGTTGATTTGGGTAAATGCTGGCCTGAAGGTGTGCTTGGGATAGGTTGGGGTTGAGGGGATTGGGACTGGGTAGAGGAAGTTGGAGGGGGAAGGCTGGAGACAGGGACAATGGCTGCCATCAGTGCGGAGGCCAGAGCCTAAAATGCTCTCTGTTGGGCAGCCACGCCAGAGTGAAGGCCCTCCAGGTATGTATTTGTTCTTTGCAAATGTCTCTCGACAACCTGGATGGCATTCAGAATGGTTGACTGCCTGACAGTGAGGGATCTCAGGAGGTCAATAGCCTCCTCATTCAGGGCAGCAGGGCTGACTGCGGCAGGACCGGAGGTGCCTGGGGCGAAGGAAATGCCCACCCTCCTGGGTGAGCGGGCATGGGAAACACGCTGAGGGGCTGCTGGGAGGGCGGTTCTGGTAGGCAGGGTGGCGGCTGTACCTGTTGTTGGGGTGGGCACAGATGTGTCCGCCACCACCAGGGAGCTTCCATCAGAGGAAGAGTCGCTGTCTGTAGTGTCCCCTCCTGTCTCCGTCGTGGTGCTCCCCTCACCCTCCGTCCCACTGGTGCCTCACCTTTGTTGGATTTGGCCTCCAGGCCCATGTGGGATGCAGCTCCCTCCGTCGCCGGTGCCTCTGCTCCTCCACCAGATGATGCTAATGCTCACATTGACAGGGTGACAAAACAAAAAGGAAGGGGGAGAGACAGAGGATACACTTGGTCAATGCCAGAAACACCCCTATTGTTGGTGTACACAACACACAGGGTTCTGCCCTACACACTAGGCCATGCACTACCAGTTACGCAGCTAGTCACCAGCCCATGGGGTGCAATGCCTAACGCCATGAGCTGCACACCTGAAACCCACAGGACCCTGCTCAGTAGTAAATGCCCACTAACACTACTGGGGTTGGAGTGCTTCAGAGCCTGCCCAACAAGGGACCTACCCTGCCAGTTCACCCTGGCCTAGGGGCATCCACAGCCCACATCCCTCACCCACGTAAAACCTTAACGCGTGCAAAGTCATAATTCTGAATCTGTACTCACCCCCTTGTGGCTGCTGTGATGCCTTCAAGCGCCCATCCAACTCCGGATAGGCCACTACCAGGATGCAGAACACCAGGGGGGTCAGGGTACGACGGGCACCCCTTCCTCGTTAGAAGGCCAGCCCCAGCTGGGCCTTCGCCGTCTTCCTTGCCCAGGGGTGCATGTCCTCCCACCATTTGCGGCAGTGGGTGCTCCGCCTGTCAAAGACCCCCAGGGTCCGCACCTCCTTGGCGATGGCACGCCAAATACACTTTTTCTGATGAACGCTGACCTGCAGAGAAATATTCATAGAAAAAAGGGATTAGTAATACAGTCCGGACTGTTACACTCAAGTCCCACAATATCCCTCCTATCCCCTTACGCACAGACAATGACCACCAGACATGCAGCACTCTATCCAGGAACCCTCAGCGCCCCCTTCACGAGGCATACACACACAGCACTCCATACATTCATGGCCCACGCATCATGCTCACAGTGTACTCACCTGTTTGTCTGGAGGACCATAGAGTGAAGTATACTAGGGTAGGTCTCTCCAACTCCTCCGAAGTGAAGGCGTGGGCTCTTTCCCCAGACACTCAATCCATTGTCGCTTCCAGACACAGGTCACAGCAGCACTTGCAATATAGGTCCTCTCCTGTTGAAGGTCAGGTAGCAAGTGAATAAACAGTTAGAAATGGTAGTCATGTCTGCGGCGGTGCATACCGTCACCGCCGGCGTACATCGCCATTGGCCCCTGGAACCCATAGGGCTCAATGATAACCAATGTGAAGTTGCGCGGTGGTCATCGACCACCGAATCCAACGGCACACAACCCCAGCGGAATTACCTCATTTCCACTTGTCTCGCCTCACAGGTCAGGCAGCCACCAATTCAGGGGGGCACAGGCCATGGCACCTAACTGCGTCACAGCAGACATTGGCACATCAACTGATTTTCAAATTCACATACTGTTTCTGTAAAGGAAGAAATGCATTGTTATTGCAACATATGTGTGACTATGTCCCTCTGCTACCTAGAGCCCTAGAGTTCAACCGCTGAGGATGGATAGGAGATAAAGACATCCCCCGTGTACAGACCCCTTGTGGACCTGGCGACTATGGAGGACAGGCACATAATCCTTACCTACAGACTTGATCGGGCCACAATCCAAGAACTGTGTGCCCAATTGGAGCCAGACCTGATTTCAGCTATCCACCACCCCCACAGGAATCCCCTCTCTAGTGCAGGTCCTGTCAGTGCTCCATTTCCTGGCAAGTGGTTCCTTCCAAACAACAGTGGCCATGGCATCAGGGATGTCTCAGCCAATGTTCTCCAACTTGTTGACCAGAGTGTTGTCTGTCCTGCTGAAACACATGTGCAGCTACATCGTATTCCCCCAGGTGGAGGATTTGGCGACAGTGAAAGCTGACTTTTATGCCCTGGGACATATTCCCCACATCATTGGTGCCACTGATGGAACACATGTAGCATTTCCCCGTCCCCCAGGGAAATGAACAAGTGTTCAGGAATAGAAAAAGCTATCACTCTCTGAATGTGCAGATGGTGTGTTTGGCGGACCAGTACATCTCCCATGTGAATGCCATGTATCCTGGCTCTGTGCATGATGCCTTTATCTTGAGAAATAGCAGCATCCCATATGTGATGGCTCATTTCCAGAAGCACCGGGTGTGGCCAATAGGTGAGCCCAAGGTCCCCACCCAGTATGTGTTGGTGTATGGGTATGGGGTTGTCCCTAAGGGTGTGTGTGTGGCTAACAGGTATCCCTCAATATTTGCAGGTGACTCTGGTTACCCCAACCTCTCATGGCTACTGACCCCAGTGAGAAATACCAGGACAAGGGCAGAGGAACATTACAATAAGGCACATGGGCGAACAAGGAGGATAATTGGGAGAACCTTCGGCCTCCTGAAGGCCAGGTTCAGGTGCCTCCGTCTGACTGGTGGATCCCTGTACTACTCACCCAAGAAGGTGTGCCAGATCATCATTGCATGTTGCACAACCTGGCCTTGAGACGCCAGGTGCCTTTTCTGCAGGAGTATGAGCCTGGAGATGGTCTTGTGGCAGCAGTGGAGCATGTGGATAGTGAGGAAGAGGAGGCATAGGATGAAGATGTGGACAACAGAAGTTCTCTCATACAGCAGTACTTTCAGTGACACACAGGTAAGACTCTGTAACTTCACTTTACATTGCAGTTTTCTGTTGGACATTGGACATGGCAGCATGATTTCCCTATGTCTATGGCCACTTACTGTACTCTTTGGCATCTCTATTTCCAGATCTCTGTGCCCCACTCTGGCTCCTGGTGTGTTTACTGCTGCCCACTACAGATCATACCAAAGTATATATAACTGTACATATGAATTGCAATGTTTACAGATTGTTGAACAAATACATATTTCACTCAATTGACAGACCACAGACTTGTATTTGTTCCAAGGGTGTTTATTTAAGTGCTAAGAGGTTGAGGGGGATGTGCAATGGGCTGGGGTGATGGTGGATGAATTTACAGTTAGAGTCCAGTGTCTTTGTGTCACAGGTGCATTGTCCAATGGGACTTAGGAAGGGGAGCAATGGCAGTTCAAGGTGGACAGGGTAACAGAGTGGGACACAATGGTGACAATCAGGAGAGTCTTATTTCCTGGCAGGGGTCTTGTCAATGTTCTCTGGCTTCTGCCTAGATTGCACGGACCGTTTGCAGGGTGGTTGTTCTTCTGCAGGGGGTGGGGTGCTGGTGGCCTGTTGCTCCAGTGGCGGGGCCTCCTGTCCACTAGCGCCGGCAGAGGTGGAGGGCTGTTCTTCGGTGTGGCTAGTGTCAGGGTCCTTTGGTGTGCCACTGCCTCCCTCATGGTATTTGCCAGGTCAATGGTGACCAGGATGGTGTGGATGTGTTTGAGGTCCTCCCTGATCCCCAGGTACTGTCCCTCCTGTAGACGTTAGGTCTCCTGAATGTGGCCAGTATCTGACCCAAGGTCTCCTGGGAAGGGTGGTATGCTCCCAGGATCCCTGCAAGTGCCTTGTGGAGAGTGGGTTCCATGGGCCTCTCCTCCCCCTGTATTCCCAGCTTCCCTGTTGTCCTGTGCCTCTGTCCCCTGAACCGTGTTCCCACTGCCACTGACCCCAGGTCCCTGATTGTCTTGGGTTTGTGGGGTAGCCTGGGGTCCCTGTAGTGGTTGACACACTGCTGATTGATGTGTCCTGTGGACAGTGGCATGGGCCCGCTGGGTGGGTGCTGTGCTGGTGTTTCCTGAGGGAGGAGGGTCTGTGGTGGTATGGAACTGTGGCAGGGTAACCGACTGTCCAGAGGTCCCTGATGGGCCAGGTTGGTAATCTTGATCCAGGCATGCAGAGCTGCTGTCATCACTGTGGGCCTCTTCTGTGGGGTGACTGGATGTTGGTGGCACCTCCTCTCCGGTGACGTTGAGTGAGGGTCCTGTGGGGATGTAAATGCAGTGTTATTGTATCTGCGTGTGGCATCTTGTGCATGGGTGTGTTTCCCTGTATGGTTGTGATTGCTCTGTCAGCTTTGCCTTGTGTGCATGGCGATTTTGTGGGCTAGGTGATTCTCTCTAATGGGCATGCTTTAGTGATGGGTGTCCATGCATGTCTGTGATGGGTGTCCATGCATTGGTGTTGAATGTAGGGCTTGGTATTGGGATGGGTGGGTTATGATTGTGGGGTATATGCGAGGTGGTGGAGTGATGGGGTGAGGGTAGGAGATTGTGATGGTATGCGGGTAGGGTGGGGGATATAGTAGTAAAGATTTGACTTACCAGAATCCAGTCCTCCTGCTACTCCTACAAGGCCCTCACGATGCATGATCGCCAAGACTTGCTCCTCCCATGTTGTTAGTTGTGGGGGAGGTCCACCGCCAGTCCTCTGTACGGCTACCTGGTGTCTTGCTACCACGGAACGCACCTTCCCCCGTAGGTTGTTCCACCTCTTCCTGATGTCATCCCTTGTTCTGGGGTGCTGTCCCATGGCGTTGACCTTGTCCACGACTCTCTGCCACAGCTCCATCTTCCTTGCAATGGACGTCTGCTGCACCTGTGATCCGAATAGCTGTGGCTCTACCCGGATGATTTCCTCCACCATGACCCTTAGCTCCTCCTTTGAAAACCTGGGGTGTCTTTGGGGTGCCATGGATGTGGTGTGAGTGGTATTTGTAAGGATGTGTGGGGTGATGTGTTGGGGTGTGTGCTGTGAGGTGCGTGGATGGTGTATGGGTGATGGTGTTCTGTTGCTCAGATTGAGTGAGTGCTCCTGGCTTGTCTCTCTCTCTGTTAACAATCTTTTTTTTTGTTGAAAGGGTTGTGTAGAATGTGGGTGTGTGTTTTATGGTGATGTGGGTGTGTGGTATGTGTATGTGTGTCAGGTGTGTGTAGTTTGAATTGTCCAACGTGGTGTAGTTTTGTAAGTGTGTGTGTATTTTGAGCGCGGAAGTGTGTACCGCCAATGGTTTACTGCGGTTGAAAGACCGTTGCAGTGATTCCTGGGTCCTGATACTGTGGGTGTATTTCTGTTGGCGTAATGGTGTGGGTTTTGGTACCGCCAGTTTATCACTGACATTTGGGCTGGCGGACTTGTGTGGGTGTCTGTATAGTGGTGGATTTCTCTGTGTGAGTCATAATACTCGTAGCAGTATACCGCCGCAGTCACAGTATGTTGGCGGCTGTCAGCATGGCAGAAGGCGGCATTTACCACCAATGTTGTAATGAGGGCCATATTCTTTTCTTGCTTTAGGGCTTCAGTTAATGACACAAGAAGTTAACACCAGCTCGACTTCCAGGTCTCCCTAAAAAGAGTTTTGCTCATTAGGTGGCAGGATCTGCATCCTTATTTCAAATATACTTCTGTCTCATTACTGGCTTCCTATTTTCCTGTGGTTAATGCATTTGAGGACATTCAGCTTTTGGGAAATGGGATTTCCAAAAAGCCAAATTCTGCATTTAGCTTGAATTCCTTCTTCTGGTCCTGTCTCTAGCGTGCAAGAGAAGGGGGTATGTTGGTTGATTCTGCATGCCCAGTCTCACTTATCACCTGTGTGAGAGCTGAGATTTTCTTGATAAATGTTTAGTCTTTACGTAATTATACTTAGAGATCAATGTATGGATTAATGTAATTATAATATTGTGTTTATGAAGATTGTGATCAATTAAATAGCCACCATTATATGCAAGGCCTATATTTTGATTTCCATGCTAACTTTAATGATGAAATTATTTTGTCTTTACAAAAGAGTGTGTTTCTGTACTAAAATAAATGTCATAATTAAATGTATTTAGTGGCCTCTGCTGGACTGAAGGAGAAGCAAATGCAAGGTCACTTTACAATGTAAACTGTATAAAATGTTTATAGTATATTCTGTTTCCTGATTACATTTCAGCAGTTTGACTCATTGGCTATAATTATGTTTCCAACTAAAAAAAAAATCCTCGAGGGAAAGGAAATTGTGTGGTAAAGAAGTGATAACATATTTTGTAATTGTTTTCCTGTGACTTTGTATTTTGGTGGAAAGGAACAAAGGGTCCACAGCTGAAGCCAGAGAAGAAGATGTGCAATATGCAATTGTATTTGTTTTGTTTTCGTCAATGAAATAAAAGCAAATAGAAGAGCTTAAAATCAACATTTTATATGATTTTGATATCTGTTAATGTTCATAACTTTCTCATCTCATGCTTCTTCAAATCAATTTCATCTAAAAAGTTTAATTTAATGTTCAGTCACTGTGGTTCTTGAGGCATTTTCTTTATTCAAACATTCCTTATTCTGATGTGCTCTGACTTGTATCCTAAGTTCCAGAGACTTACTTTATGACCTGTCACTTTGACATTTCATACTTTGCCAGATAGTCTATTGACATTCTGGTACTTTATCAGTTTATGTCTGTTCAATACTAAACTTATGCTGAGATGGTTTAGTGTATCTTATAGTCCAAATTCTAAACCATCTCCCCTACCCCTATTCCTGATGCTACCTGTTCCTGTTCTGATGTTGGTGCCTGATGTTGCTGTCCCCCTGACGAAATAGATGTTGTTGCTGATTGCCGTTGTGATTGGGTAAATGTATGAGCTGTGAAATTTTATTTGTCTTTTGTTTTTCAGGCATCAACTGCAAATCTTTATTTACTGCTGCTTATTACTGATAGTGCATAGCTATATGTTTTCCAAAGTTATGATACTAAAACATTTACATGAAGTATCTGTGGACAGAAAAAGGAAAATTATGTTAGACGACAGTGGTGGGAAAGGTGAAAGTGATGATGGGGCAATAAAATTAGAAGGAATGGAAGAGGAGTAGGAGAACAGAAAGATGTCAGAAAAGTGAGTAGTGAAAGCGATGAAGGTCGGAGTGGGAAAAGCAATTACAAGAAAAGGTGAAAAGGACAGGAGGAGAAAGGAAAGTGGAGAGGGTAAGCAAACAGACAGCAGAGGGTGATGCAGATAGCAAAGGATGATGCAGATAGGGAAAATCAGGTCAGTTGAAGGAGAACGTGAAAGTAATGTTTTAAGGGACAGGGTCTGGAGAAGACAGAGAAATTGGAGAGGGAAACAAAAGAGGTGGGAAGTATAGGACCTCAGTTGTGCAGGGCTACTAGGTTTCCTGTTACTTATGTGCTACAATTCCAATGTTTTACTGGAGCTTATGTGTGACATTCCTGTGCTATTACCCAGTGATAAAGATATTGTGCTGTCACCTTAAAACCTGGTAGAATTGGCTTAAGCTCAATTGGCAAATGTATTTACTTGTAAGTCCCTAGTAAAGTGGTACTACCTGTACCCTGGGCCCAGTAAATTAAATGCTACTAGTGGGTCTGTGGCACTCACTTAAGTAGCCCTTCACACAGGTCTCAGGCCTGCCACTGCAGCTGGTGTGTGCAGTGTAAACTGCCACTTGGACCTGAAAAACTGACCTTTTGCCAGGTCTAAACCTTCATTTTTAATATATATCAGCCACTCATAGGGTAGGGTCATCACACAGCCCAGAGGGTAGGGTACACTGTATTCTAAACAGAATGACATGTGTCTTTTAGTTTTACATGTCCTGGTAGTGAAAAAACCCTAATGTTATTTCTCACTACTGCAAGGCCTACCTCTTCCATAGGATAACATTGGAGTTTCCTTATTACATTTCATAAGCTGTAACTTCCAATTCGGAGCACATAGACAGGTAGAGTTTGATGTCAAAAGACTTGTAATTAAAATCCCTATTTAATGGTACTTTTAGTACCATTAGCATTTTCTTGCTCTAACCATTTGGTGGCTATGGCCTGATCTTGGATCCCATTATTAGGTGTTGCTGGAAGGTGGTCTTTTTGCATTGTTCTCATACATTGAGACAAAGGGAAGGTAGGTGTTGGCAGTATGGGCCAGTTAACGAGGAGGAGGAGCTGTCACTGACCACACTTAAACATCACAAAAGCTCTGCCTGAGCACTCTCACAAAGGGTTTGAGAGTAGTCTGTTGTGACCCCAGACAAGTTGGGGCCAGGGCAGGGAGGTAGGGAATGCCTGCCCTTGGGGAGCGGGGGGGGTGGAAACCTCTTGAACGTTCCTCCACTTCAAAGTGAGCACCAGGTATAATATTAGACCTCAGACCCCCAACTTTTCAGTACCATTCTAGACCTCTGTACTCTGCCAGTAAGAAGGAGTATTGGACTAATGTTCTGAAGGACTGCTGCCCATGGTGTGTTGCTATACTGCCTGCTTCCCTGAGTAAGAAGGACTGGACCTGCATCTGTTGAGCCCAGGACCCCGGAGTGACTCTAAGGTCCGGTTGGCTGGCCTCCTGACTAGAACCTCAGGCACCGAAGGGTCCAAAACCCTTGAACCCAACAGCTCAACTCTGCCATCTGTGAGTCCTACCCTACCAAGTGATGCCACCCCAGTCCTGGAGCCTTAGAAGTGGGACTGAATGTGCTCTGCTCGCCCATCTGTGGATCCAGTAGAATCAATGCATCTTCTCCTCTGCACACCGAAACCCCAAGCAGAATTGACCCTTCACCTCTGCTGTGTGAACTTTGTCGACACAAGGGCTTCGCATCACAGCCCTCAGCTCCATTGAAAATTGCTGATACGTGACACATTCTCTGACCCAGGCCCTCCCATTTCAAACCTCTCATCAATGGTAGCTTCAGTAACGTGCAGGACTGCATTGCAAGCTCCCTTGTCAACTGCCTCATCGACGATGTTGTCCTATCACAGCGTTGCAGCCCCTGCAACTACCGCTGCATGACACATCTCCGACCAGGACGTCACATTGCCTCAACTGGCTGATGCATCTTCAACACAGGACTCTACAACTCTTTTCAACCAGGATTTAAGGTAGCCGGCCCGCACTCCATCAAGGTCGACCTGAACTTGAGACTTTGTTCAGGTCTACTGCAAACCAAGTATCCACATTTGGTGCTTTGTGCTTTTTGCCACTACATTCACTAAAATCTTTAAAATTACTTATCTCTGGTTATGCTGATTTGATTTTTAGTTGTTTTGATCTTGATTTATTCATTAAAATTGACTGTATTTTTCTAAATTGGTATGGGATTATTATTGTGTTGTGTTTTCACCTTGTTACATTTGAAGTACTGCACAAATACTTTACACATTTCCTGTAAATTAAGCCTGATATCTCTGTGCAAAACTGCCAGAGGGATGAGCACAGGTTAATTTGGGGTTCCATGACAAGGATTGTGGGTCCTGCTTGAGCTTACATCCTACACAACCAATAACCCAATTTCATACAACAGGCATACATCTTACTAAGTTTGAAAGTTGTGTTGTAACAAGCCTCTCAGATTCCAGGAGACTGTGCAGTGTTAAAGTTGGATTTTTGTGTTTCGGGCATAAGGAACACACTGTGCACTCTTTACTTTTAGCCCCATCATTCCAGTGATGCCCTGGGATGCAACATGCACTTTCCCCATTACATAATCTACATCATCTCCAAGAACCACAATGACAGTATTCTGATAAACTAACATGCCTCCCCCCAATCCTATCACCATATTCTATACACTCCAAAATTAAATCAGCAGGAGATGAGCAATATTATCTGCTGCATTGTTAGAAATGGGGTCTCTAGTTGGCAGAGATATACACCCTTGCCCAAGTAGGGACCACAATTCTAGTCAGGGTAAGTCACACACAATCCAAATTATCCTGTGCCCACCCTCTGGTAGCTTGGCACTGAGCAGTCAGGCTTAACGTAGAAAGCAATGTGTAAAGTATTTGTGCAATAAATCATACAGTAACACAGTGAAAACACCACAAAAAACACCTCACAGATTTAAAGAAATAGATAATATTTATCTGAATAAAATAAGGTAACAAAGATGAAAATCCAATGTACACAAGTAGAGTTATGAATTTTTAAAGATTAAATCCAACTAAAGGGCCTATAAACACAATAGCTCCAACTGGGTCTATCACAGCATCGTTGTCCGAGTCGTTCCCAACAATCCGACACCACCGGCCTCCCAGGTACAGTACCTGACACAGGAAAACGAAGAACAAGGACGTCATACAGAGTTGGAAAGAGGCGTTGCTGGAGTCGGTGTAGCGTCAGTTCCTGCGGCGTTTGAGGTGATCAGGTGTCAGCTCCGCACTGCCAGGCAGGTGGAGGTGAGGTGTTGATTCTTTCAGGAGGCTGGGGGAGATCATGTGGTGGCATCCGCGATGCGTCGATCCTTTGTGACCCGGCGGGGTCACTGGTTCTGGTCCGTCAGGGCGTGCTGTGTAGACTGCGGCGTTGCTGGCAGCGCTGAAGTCGTTCTGGCGTCGATGAAGTTGGGAACTAACAAAAAGCTACCTGGTGAAGTCTTTGTTGGCCCTGAGACTTCAAAACAGGAGGCAAGCTCAATCCAAGCCCTTGGGGAGCACTTTTGGGGAAGGTAGCGTCCTTCCAGCAAAATCAGAGGCCAGCAGGGCAGCAGTCCTTCTCAGTGAAGCAGTCCAGATGAGTCATTTAGGCAGCCAGGCAGTTCCTCTTGACAGGTTGCAGGTGTAGCTCCAGAAGTGTCTGAATTGGTGGGGTCAGAGACCCAGCTTATATACCCAAAAATGCCTATGAAGTGGTGGAGACTTCAAAGAGTCCTTTTGGATGGCATTCAGTGCAATCCTGTCTGCAGGGTCCCAGTAGGGGGTTTGGCAGTCCATTGTGTGAGGGCAGGCCACTGGCCTTAGTAATGTAAGTGTCAGGCCCTCCACCCTTCCAGCCCAGGGAGATCCATTCAATATGCAGATCATTGCAGATGTAACTGAGGCAGTCATTCTGACCCTGGTGCTCTTTGACCACCCGGGCTTGTGCCAAACTGCCACTTACCCGTTCGTACCACCTGGGTGGTTGGACCCACCAGGCCGCAGATGAGCACCCCACTGACACACATGCACTTCACCTTTTCTCAACATACATACATGCACAACCCCCACCCCTGTCTACAGGCAAGCACACATGCACCTTGACCCAGCATTCACATTCACCCACACATGCATCACCATCACCACATTTACACACAGACATACACGCATGCACAAACACTCCCTTCCCACACCCCCATTCATTACACGCATACACACACTTGCACACATCCATTCACACACCTCACTTCCCTCCCCTTGCGGAGGACACTTACCTCGTCCGACGAGGTGCTCCTCCCTGAGGGGACGGGACCCGGAGCTCCCACCGCCAGCAGCTCCCCTCCATCAAGACACCACCAGGCCATATTACAGGTCGTAATACGTCTGGCGGAGTCCTTTTGGCTGTGTGGGCCCGGCTGTGGAACCGCCTCTGCGCCTCCGACTGCCAGCACGACTACTGGAGGATTTCTGCCAAAATTGTGCTCGTAATATGGTGGTCGGAAGACCGCCAGCACTGGTGGTCTTCTGGCACCCGTAGCGCCAGCCCAGACGTTGATTGGAGACAGGCTTTAAGGCACAGATGGTTTTTAAGTGCAGAGAAATGCTCACTTTCTAAAAGTGGCATTTCTAAAATAGTAATATAAAATCCAACCTCACCAATAAGCAGTATTTTCTATTACCATTCTGGCCATACTAAATATGACCTGGTTACCTCTTTCAGATCACAATGTACCACTCAAAAAGTAGATGAAGGCAGTCAATGCTAGTCTATGAAAGGAGCAGGCTTCACAGTAGTGGAAAATGAAGTTAGGGTTTTTTCACTACCAGTACATATACAACACATATGTACATGTCCTGCCTTTTACTTACATTGCGCCCTGTCTTATGGTTTACTTAAGGCCCATATTAGGAGTGAATTATATGTAGAAAAAGGGGAGTTTAAGGCTTGGCAAGTACTTTTAAATGCCAAGTCGAAGTGGCAGTGAAACTGCACACACAGGCCTTGCAATGGCAGGCCTGAGACATGGTTGGGGAGCTACTTAGGTGGGTGGCACAATCAGTGCTGCAGGCCCGCTAGTAGTGTTTAATTTAGTGTTTAATTTACAGGCCCTGGGCACATGTAGTGCACTTTACTACGGACTTATAAGTAAATCAAATATGCCAATTGGGTATGACCCAATGTTACCAAGTTTAAGGGAGAGAGCATATGCACTTTAGCACACACGTTAGCAGTGGTAAAGTGCGCAGAGTCCTAAAACCAGCAAGAACAGTGTTAGAAAAGTGGAGGGAGGCAGGCAAAATGTTGGGGGATGACCAACCTAAGGCCGTCAGATCTAATATGCAAAACAAGTCCTTTGCTTATCTCCAACAGGGCACTCACTTCTTCATGTCAGCTCCTAATATCCTGTTAAACAACAATGGCCAACTAGGTATCATTAATCATCAAAAAATAAAACACTTTAAGGAGTGATGTGTTTAATATGTCTAAAACAAGAACATGTTAGGAAAAACAAAAAGCCTATGTTAATGAAAATAAATAAGAAATCATATATGCGAGACAGACAAACATATTTAGATGTTGTAGAACAAAGACAAATATTTAAAAATAAATGATGGACCTATGGGCCTGATTATGCCAAAGCCAGGGAGGATGCCACCGCCTTGGCGGTGACGTTCCACCCAAGTGTATTACAATGTTCCCCCCTGGCTGACTGGCGGCAACATTGTAATGCACGTTCCAGCTGGGCTGCCCGACGGGAACAGTGCTACAATATTGTTCTCAGCTCCCTTAAGGGAGCTGAGGCAATATCTTAGCATTCCGGCTCCCTCGCAATGAGCACTGCCTGCAAAGCAGACAATGCACATTCTACAAGTGCTGGGCAGGGGGGCCCTGCACTGCCCATGCCATGGGCCCACCTGTGACCCCCTGCACTAGCTTCCCACTATTCTTTCCATGAAGGCGTCCCCACAATGGAAAGGCTGGCAGAAAGAGGGGTTGTAATCAGACAGGCAGAGCTGAGTTCAGCGCTGCCGTTGCTGGTTACAACTCCGGCCACAGTCACCACATCGGAAGCCATGTTCCCATTGGGGACGTTCCTCCCACCAGGGTTGTAATGTGGAGGTCCTGGGACCTCCAGCCTTGTAATGAGGCCTCAATATCACAAAGTGAACACTATGTATTGTCAAGTGAAACAATTTTTCCCGAAAAATGGGACCTCTCATGTCTCCACACAGGTCACAAACAGAGGGTCCTCTTGTGTTCTGCCACAGGTCCAGATGTGTTCTGAAGAGCTGTGGATCAGACACCACGTTTTAACGTTAACTAGCCAATGGGTGGGGGTCACTCCTGGACCAATTAAAATAAGTTTCCAGGGGCAACCATTCCCACTTTCAAAATGCATCCTGTTTACTTTACTGCAAACAACCCCATAGTGCATTATTCTGAGTAGAGTCCAACATGGCAGCATTCTTCTGTCATTGAAGGTGGCTAGTGCCCAGCCAGGGGTTTGTCTAGAAAAATGAGCAGTCTCTTCCTCCTCAACCACACCACACTGGTTCTGGGACCAGCTGTCCCTTTCAGGAGGTTGAACTCACATTGGGTATAGTTGGCACAGGAAACAATGGCTTCTCTTCCCAAGGTCTCCCTTTACAGTTTACTTTGAATGGGCAGGCCATAGCATGGTCCCTTTCAAGGAAGAAGTTACGCAAACTTTAGTTTATCACGAAGGAGTTGTAGTTATCTTAGGGCACAAGCTATAGTTACGTTAAATAACTCGAACTATAACTGCTGAATTTCTATGCTTTTGTATGAGTAAATTCCGAACCTAACTGTAACGTCCCTGTAACCTTTGGTGTTTTCAGTGAAAATATATATATTTATCTTCACTTTAAAAAAAGCAAAGGTTACCGGGACATTATAGTTAGGCTCACATTTTACACATACAAAACCACATAAATTCTCATGGTATTGTTACAGTTATTTCAAGCAGTTTGCCAATCCTCAGAAGAGCTTTTATAATATTATTTGAATGTATTTAGCTTAGGAAAGGGAATGCTACTACTAGATAAAAGCGCTATAGGGTGCAGGTCCCCAATAATCTATTTTTCAACATTAAGCCAGGTGGGAGAGTAGTCTGGAGGGGCCATAGTGAACCTTGTCGTTCTAGAAAATGGAGTTTGATAACTTCTAAAGTCAGCTAGGTTTACACCACCTAGAGTAGTGGGGAGGTGAAGCTTTTCAATGGAAATTCTGGGGTGCTTGTTTTGCCATATACATTTATTTTGTAATTTGTCTAGCTTGTGATGGAAATTGTCAGTCGAGGTTAAGGGAAGCATGCTAATGAGGTAGTTGACAATAGGAGTTATCTTCATTTTGATGGTCTCTATGCGGCCCCACCAGGTTACGAACTTGGAGTTCCAAGCGTCTAAAAGGTTTTAACATTTTTTTAGGGTCAGTTTCTCATTAGGATGGAGGGATTCAAGTAGGTCCGAGGTAAATTCAGGATCTAAATATTTTATGAAATGGGGTTGCCAGGATAGGCCGGAAGGTGCCAGTAGGTCCTGAGTGCAGAGATTATTAAGACCTTTAACTTCTGATTTGTTTCTATTTAATTAATAAACAGCGACCAGAGTGTATTTATTAAATCACCAAATAGAGTGACAGAGTTTCTGGATGCAATCGATATCATTCCCTACCTAATGCGTCTTGTCTCCTGTGTCATGGGTTTTTATCCCTTTCTCCAAAATACATTCCCCCAAAATTCTATTGGTCAGTCGCTATTCCCCACTATTGGTAACCAATCAAATTATACATTAAGTAATGCATTTGTCATTTCATGATATCTACCTAAATCCTAATTGGTCTTCATGATTGACGTTCTTCGTAGGTGGCATATCCGGGGTTACTTCATCTCCTTGGCACACATCTTGGGTCAAGAGTTCTCTTCTCCTCGCTTTATTGTCCTTGAAAGTGTCCATGTTTGTTTCGAAGCCTCATAATTTATACTAAAAGCTACTAGCATGCGAATGGGAGAGTTGAGCATTGTAGCGAATAAGTAAGAAAAAGAACATTCGCTGGGTCATGGTCTTTTGCAAGTCAGCACACTGGAGAAACAGAAAAATACGCTTTAATATGAGAGTCACACAGCTAATTCGCGACTCATGCTAACTTAAGATGTACGAGTTCTAATGAATAAGGTTTTATACGTGTTAATGCACACAATTATAATGATTATTTCCTCTAGTTCACGTTAGTTTACACAGGTGAATAATTCTCCACATTTATTAATACATTTCAATTATTAATGCAGCATTGTTAAATATAAGCATTTCACGTCTATAACATGTAATATTTAAACTACGCTTTCTCAGTCCCTCCTCTGATGACGCTCGTCATCACACAATCTTTTCGATCTTTAATTTTTCACCTTGCGCATGATACGCATTTCAACATCTTGCCCTTTATGTGAGCTTTCCCATATTTCATTGAACATTTTCTCTCTTTCACTTTCTTCATTTTGTCTGGCCCTTTTTGACAAATTTATTTTTATTTTGTCATTAATTTTGCATGCCCCCCATAATCCTAATAGACAAATCAAAACAGTTAATAGACCTATCATAATTTTTGCAAGTACCCCATTCCAAATGTTGGTAAACCAGCTTCCCACTCGGGCAATTCCTTTTCCAAATTTTTCCCAAACACCAGGTTCTTTTAGATCCTTCAAATCTGTACTATCTCTAGTAAGGTTAGTAAGCATGCTTCTAATTTTCTTACTGTTGTCAGGTATGAATGAACAGCAATGACGTTCATTAAGCATTTTGCACACACCTCCACTCTTTGCTAAAAGAATGTCTAAAGCAAGCCGGTTTTGAAGAGTCATAGCTCTTTCTGCAGCAAGTTCAGTATCCATCAGAAGTATAGCTCCTGTAAAATTTGTTAGCATGTTATCCCCAATAGTAGACAACTTTTGAATTTTCATGGAATTTAAGATAACCCCCACTGATGGGATTATAGCTCCAAATATGTCACCAATGACAGCTGCCACTGATTCTCGCTTTTGTCTAGTATGTTGTATTTCAGACGTTTTAGGTATTTGTTTCAAGTCATCAATCTGGTATATCTTTGGGAATACTGTTCCCAAATAACATGTCCCATACCATCCCTTAGGGAGACGGTAATATGCATTTAACCCACAGATGTAATAGATTCCAGGAATTGCTGGGTCTTGTCCATTTAACATAAAGGTCCATTTACTCTGAAACAGAAACACATGTCTACATTCACTCGTACCTACAAATAGATTGTCTTGATCAGATTTTGGCCTATATATACACAGTCTACCTACATGTAATGCATCTAAAGCTAATTTGCCTTGTGTTTTTATTGCCGTGTAAGCATAATCATTTGCATAAGTACGTTTTTCTAAGCCTTTCTGTAACCTTTCCTTCAATGCTTTGCGTCTATCATCTGTGTGATCTAAAAAGCTTTTCTCTACAGAAGACAGTAAGCAAGTCAGATTATTGCGATGTGCATAAGCAGTTCCAAATGTAAGTGTTGGCTCAAAGAATCCTCTAACTATTTTAATATCATGCTCTTTAGCTAACTTATTTAAAAATTCAATCACAGGCACAAAAGAAAACACAACATCCAAATTTGAATAAAAGTATTGCACATGTTCTTGATTATAAAATCTTGTTAATAGCAAGCTGCAGCTAATCCCATAAGTAAGAGGGAGGCTATTATAAGTAACTCCCTCCTGCACAGATGAAGGAATTTTAGTACACACATAACAATCTTTCGCATCCATAGTTTCTACGTACTCATTTAGTAAGCGATAGAAGACATTAGTAGAAAGTTCCCCTTTTGCATTAGTTCCCTCATGCAGATGTCTGGCGTCTTGCTCAAATTTCTCCCATGGTGATAGTTTATTAGCAGTAGTAGTCTCAGGTTTTGAAGTTGCATTAATAGTTTCACTCTCTCTCCACGGCATTCCTACAATCACTCCCACAATCATTATTGCACATACAACACCCACCATAAGTCCTAACCAACCACACACCTTACTTCCTTTGCTACTATAAGCCATGTTTGTATAGAATCAGAATAGCAGATCAACAATCAACTCAGGAAGGTAAACTCTTTTCTGCGTAACTTTACAGCGTCTTCACTCACTCCAGGACCATTTTGGTCAATTCAGGTTAGCAGCTTGTCGTAATTAGGTTTCTTGAAGTCAAATCCAGGTTTAGTGTCACTTTTCCGGTAGTTTTCTAAAGTCTCTTTTTTTCTTTTCAGCTTTTACGATATTGATTTTATCCATTTTTTTTTTTTTTTCGTAGAATACCTTCAGGTACCGTAGTATTGGCCTAGCACTTCTCGATCAAAGCAGAATGCTAAGAATTCTTGTTGTCATTCAGAGGTTGTAGCATATGCCCATTCAGGACCTGTGTATCTTCGGTTCGCTATTCTCTTTCTTTTTAGTTTTCGTTCACCTTGTTGCTCTCCTTCACTCAGATCATCTGCCTGTGAGGTATCACTTTCTTCTATTATTGTTTCGTTTGCTATTTCCCTTATTCTGAAATGTGGCTTGTCTAGCCAATTGTCACCTCTGTGCGTTTTATTTCGGTGTCTTCCTTCAGAACGCTGAACAGCACCCTCCTCTTGTGATATGGTGTTTTCTCTTGATGGACTTGCAACTGGTTCAACTTCTCTCTCTCTGCCGTCTCCCGGTTCTACACTGTACTCAGGCTCCGAATTGTATTCGTCTACTTCTGGGAGAACCTCTCCTTGTCCTAGTTCTCCTGCTGCCTCAACTGAGATAGGCTCTCTGTCACCTCTCTCGAACTCACTGTCAGCTTGAGGGACAAGGCTGTTCTCAGTGGGCTCTCCCGCAGTCTCAGATCTTTCTTGACTGATTTCCGACTCTGAGACTTCTCCTCCTGAGGTTGCTGTACCGGAATTTTCAAGTTCCTCTTCAACAGGACACGTTACCCTCTTTGTGTGACTGGCATGTATCCAGTTGGGAACCCCGGCACACTTCACAGCAGTAGTGGTAGTCAATATTACTTGATATGGCCCTTTCCAACGTGGCTCAAGACACGACTTCCTCACGTGCTTCTTGACAACCACCCAATCGCCAGCTTGCAAAGAATGTCCTGGTTCGCCGATTGGCGGCAATGTGTTAGCTTCCACCTGGTGAGAGAAAGAGCGAATCACATCAGCCAAACCTTTGCAGTAATCCAACACCATATCATCTGTAATATTCACTAGTGCATTTGCGGGTACCGCTGGTAACCTCATTGCTCTACCCATGAGGATTTCATCGGGGGACAGTCCCGTTTTCTTATCTGGCGTGTTTCTCATAGACATCAGTACTAGAGGTAACGCATCTGGCCACTTCATGTTTGTTGCTACACACATTTTTGCTATTCTTGATTTTAAGGTACCATTCATCTGTTCAACTAGTCCTGATGCTTCAGGGCGACAGCTACAGTGCAACTTCTGCTCAATGTTGAGTGCTGCACACAGAAGTTTGATCACCTCATTGTCGAAGTGTCTTCCCCTATCTGATTCTATAGAAACCGGAAACCCGAATCTTGGTATTAACTCTCTGAGTAGTAGTTTTGCAACTGTAAGACTGTCATTCCTACGTGTAGGGTATGCCTCAATCCAATGACTGAAAACACACACAATCACCAACACGTACTTCAATCCTCCACAAACAGGCATTTCAATGAAATCCATTTGCATTTTGTTAAATGGACCTCCAGCTCTTCCAATGTGGCTCAAAGTTACCACTGTTCCTTTTCCAGCGTTCATCTGCTGACAGATGACGCACCTGTGACAAGTAATTTCTGCTACATGTCTGAATTTTGGATTGAACCAATCAATTTGAAAAGATCTGATCATGGCATCTCTTCCTAAATGTGCCTGCCCATGATATAATCCGGCAAATTGTGACAGAAGACTATTTGGCAAAACTAATTTTCCTTCCTCTGAAACCCACATATCATCTGCTCTTTGTACACACTGCATTTTCTGCCAGGAACGTTTTTCTTCTTTGCTAGCACAGCTTTGTAATGTCTTTAATTCGTCTAGGGTATCAACCACTCGTAATGCTAGACTCAAGGTTGTGTCGTTCTCAGCCTGTGGTAATAATTCCCACTGCTCTTTAAATGATATACAGTTTAATGCACAAAATCTTGCAACTTGATCTGCGTAACCATTCCCCATTGACACAAAGTCTTGTGATCTGGTGTGAGCACTGCACTTCACCACGGCAATTTCAAGAGGTAACTGAATCGCATGTAACAAATCTCTTATTTGTTCTCCATTTTTTCACTGGTGAACCAGAGGAGGTCATGAAACCCCTCTGCGACCAGAGTTGGCCAAAATCGTGTACAATTCCAAATCCATATCTGCTGTCAGTATAGATTGTGACTTTCAAATTTACAGCAGCGTGGCAGGCTTTGGTAAGAGCTATTAATTCTGCTACCTGTGCAGAAAACACTTTCTCAAGCCAAGAGGCCTCGACTATGCCAGATATGGTACATACTGCGTAACCAGCTCTCAATGTTCCTGTTAAATCTCTTAAACAGGACCCATCAATGAACATAATGCAGTTGTTTTCTTTTAACTGGGTATCCTGTATGTCTGGGCGAGGTTTGGTACAGAGCTCAGTCACCTCAAGACAATCATGCTCAAATTCTTCCCCATCTTTGATTTCTGTATTCTCATTGGGAAGTAGAGTTGCCGGGTTCAGCACAGTGCATCTTTTTAATGTAACATTTGGTGACCCCAAAATAATCGTCTCATATTTAGTAAGTCGTGCATTTGTCATGTGTTGCGTCTTAGTTCGAGTCAACAGAATTTCGACAGAATGTGGAACCAATACTGTCAAAGGGTATCCCATGACTATGCCCTCACATTGTGAAAGGCTTTGACCAACTGCTGCGACTGCTCGCAAACAACCTGGTAAGGCTGCTGCAACAGGGTCCAAAGTAGCTGAAAAATACTCTACAGGGCGATTTGCATCTCCGTGGACCTGTGTTAAAACAGACAAAGAACAAGCATCACGTTCATGACAGAACAACAGAAAAGGTTTTTCATAATCAGGCATTCCCAGTGCTGGAGCCCTGCACATGCACTCCTTCAGCTCTAAAAATGACTCAAGCTCTTCTTTTGTCAAAGTGATTGTGTATGGTTCATCTTTGACCTCTTTTCCTGTCAATTTTATTAAGGGTTTTGAGATGATCGAGAAATTGGGTATCCACTGGCGACAGTAACCCACCATTCCCAAAAACATCCTGACATCTCTCTTTGTTGTTGGGGGATTCATTTGTAAAACAGCTGTTATTCTTTCTTTTGATATTCTTCGGGACCCTTTCTCAATCAGATGCCCCAAATATTTCACTTCTTTCTGACAGTATTGCAATTTCTTAGGTGACACCTTATGTCCTTTCTTTCCCAAATGATTCAACAATGCAATGGTATTGTATTTACAGCTGTCTCTGGTTTTGGATGCAATCAACAAATCATCAATGTACTGCAGAAGAGTCGAATTAAAAGGCAGCACAAGAGGTTCCAAATCCTTCTTCAATATCTGATTGAAGATGGATGGTGACTCAGAAAACCCCTGAGGAATTCTGCACCAACTGTACACCTTATCCAGGAATTTGAAACTGAACAAAAATTGGCTATCTTCGTGCAAAGGTATTGAGAAAAATGCTTGTGATAGGTCTACTACAGTAAACCATTCAGCATCACAAGGAACCTGGAACATTATTACCGCTGGGTTAGGTACCACAGGGCAGCATTTTATCACAATTTCGTTTATTTTTCTCAAATCCTGCACAATTCGAACCTTTCCACAGGGCTTCTTTAAACCCATAATAGGTGAGTTACACGGACTGCTCAAAACATCTTTCAAAACTCCCTGTCTGAGAAAATCTGCAATTATCTGTGTCACTTCAATGAGGACATCCTGAGTCATGTGGTATTGTGGTACTTGTGGGAACACTGCATTTGGCTTTATTTGCACCTTGACTGGCCCTACTCCCTTGATTAATCCAACCTCTTTTCCAGTCAAGTCCCACACTTTCTCTGTTACAGACCCTTGCAAATCAGCAGGTAGATCGATCAAAGTAAACACTGGGAATAGAGTAATTAGAGGGTAATCTTCATTCGTCTCTCCTCCTTCTATGAATTGACCCTCATCTCCTTCATCATCACTGTTTGTCTGAACTTCTATTCCATCGTTGGAACAGGTAATCGAACATTTGATCTTACATAGTAAGTCCCTCCCTAGTAAGGACACTGGACTTGAATCGCATACAACAAATCGATGCAGGCCTTGGAAATTTCCAATTTCAACCTGCACTGGGTCAGTAATTGGATTTGTCAGGTACTGGTTAGCCACACCAACCACTCATATGGTGCGCCCTGAAAGAGGTAATCTCGGTACTTCTACACTGCGAACTGTAGAGCGCGTAGCTCCTGTGTCAACTAAGAATGAAACCTTATAGCCCATTACTTTTCCCTCTACATATGGGCCTCTATGATCTACCTCTAAAGAGGCTGCAAGCCTGCACTCTTCACTGTCTGAGCTGCCGTCTGACCATTCCTCATTCATATCACTTTCACCTCGTAATGGGAATTGTTGTACAGTGTTGTTTTGGTTTGTTACCTGGGCCTGTGACCTGCTGAGGAAGCGTCACCTGTTGCTGTCCCATCGGAGCTAGGGGTAACTGCATTTGCTGTCTAGGCACCATAGGGATCTGCTGTTGCATTGGTTGTACTGACACTGTTTGGAAACGCGGCATTTGCATTTGCTGCATGGGTTGTACCCCTGTCATTTGCACCAAATTATTCTGGAAGTTCGGGTTCTGATGTCTCATTCTTGGACCTCGTGGATTTTGTAGTGTACCGGCATTAATGCTCTGCTGAACTGTACCATCCTGTACCACATTCGGACAATCCCGTTTCCAATGTCCCATGCCCCCGCACGCGTGACATGGTGACATCCTTTTCATTACCTGCCCGTCATTTTGAATGACAGCATTATTCATATCCGAATTACGGCTCACAAAACCTCGACCTCTACCTCTCGGCTGTGCCTGAAACACACTGTTCATTTTCGGTTGTTGTTGTATCATCTGCTGAACACCACTTCCCTGAATTCCAGCTTGTGCAGCTCTTATCTGCATCACCATCACTTTCTCCTTCAACTTTTTCTGCTTCAACTCAATTTCATCACTACAATATTTCGCATACTGTAACACTTCATCAATCGGTTTAGCTTGCCAACAAATCAAATGATTCTTAATCATTTGGCTGACCTCCGGCCTCAGCCCTTCGACAAACCTACACACAAGATGATTCGTGTCCTTCGGTTTGATTGCCTCAGTACCACTGTAATGTTTGAATGCTTTCAACAATCTCTCATAATATGCATGTATTGATTCTTTGACCTCTTGCGAAGTCCGGTCAATTTTCTGCCAATCAGTCACCTTCGGCGACACCTTTTGTTTCAAAAATTCAATAACTTTATGATAATATTTCATCACCTCTTCAGAAGGTGCTCCAGTCACCTTATCCCTTGCCGGCTCCTTCGTGGGCCAATCTACCCCTCTCTTGCACTCGAGCCACAAGTCTGGCGGAACAATGATCTCAAATAAGGTATTCAAGTCTTCCCAAAGACACTTTGCAAGCTTCACGAATCTATCTGTCTGTTGATACCACTCGATCGGTTTTTCTCTTAACCTAGGGTAATCATTCGTGAAGGACAGAATGTCTCCCCTTGACCAAGGCACATGCACTAAGATACCACCAGCTGTTTCTCTCATAGGTAGGATTTTTACCGTGTCTAAATTGGGTGTAGCTGTTACTTCATTAGACCCTGGGCTATCTCTTTTTTCCTTATTTCTTTTCTTTGCCCACTGGCCTTCCCATTTCTCTAGTGCTCCCCAAATTTGTGCACTTTGCAACAGTTCTTTCAGGTGTGTCTTCATGCCTGCAGATCTCATGTGTTCAAAATCTTTAGTGTCAAAATCTAACCTGTAGCTCCTTTTCAAATGTTTCGTGTTGCCAATATCAATATTGTATTTGTCTGCCAAATTCGTTAATCTTTGGTGTACTTTTCCTACCTCTTTGGTAATCTTAGGGCATAAGTACCTTAATTCTGCCTCAGTGTATGATTCCAACCTATTCACTCCCATAGTTCCTTCCACTAATTCAGCAGCTTCTGTTCCTAATCGTACGATATTCAGATACTCATCTTGTTTTTCCTTTTCAGCATCGATTGTGGTCATCGTAGTCTTTTGTGAAGCACAAGTTTTCTCTAACCACTCATTTAACTGTTTCACTGTAAACCCCTGCAGTGAAATGTTCCCTGCATGTATCATTGGAGTGTGAGAGGTATTCGTACTCATAGTTTGGGGAGTCAAGACTCCCAACCCTGCTTGCCGCATTGCTTCAAGAGGTGCCCCTATCGGACTAAGCTCCATTAAGGGTCCCTGTTGTTCACATACCTGTCCTTCCTGGGCCATTATCTGTGGAGTTCTAATAGGCCCTCCTCTTATCGCTTCATGAGTCATAACTCCCTGTTCACATGTCCCTGTTTTTTCTTGTGCATATAACGGCACCGGGGGACCGACAGTAATAGGTAGTGAAATAGCAGCAGGTGTCTGACCTGGTCCCAAGCTTCTGGGAGCTGCGACACCATAGGTCTGTTCTAATATACCTGGTACAGGTACTAATGGAGGTCCTGCTACAGGGTTATACCCAGGTATCAGCTGTGGCGGTTGAGACACTAGCTTTGGGGTTGACTCAATCTGAATCAGCCTTGGCTTTGTGTATATCGGTTACTAATAAAGTGATACACTGTTCCTGAAAGAAAACATATCAGGGGACTGTAAGGCACGTGTTATGGGGTCCTATTAGTTAGGAGCACGAGTCCTCACACACCCAGTTGGGTGTCATGCTTCATCATCGGACAGGCTCCTCGTCAGACTGGCGCTGCAAAATCTGACGGGCACCACCCAACGGGGGGCTCTTTGCCGGAGATCTTTTCTCGATGATGCCACACTCACCCTAAGGAGATCAAGGGGAAGACACTGAGGAGGGTTGAAAAAAGAAACTAAAATTGGTTCAGAACCCTAGCTATATATTTCACTTTATTCGATTTGTATAGGGTGGAGACCAAGATTAAAATATTAGTTACGAGAGTTGGACAGAAATAATGACCAGCCACTCTCTGACTAACTGTCTTATTATGGGGGTCAAGAAACTACAAGACCCACCTCAACAATCGGGTCGACATGTTTCGCGTCTTAGCGGTCCACACGGATCCAATGACGCTTCCTCAGGACCTAGTATAAAGAAACTCCTCCTACTAAAAGCTGAGTAAGCTATTAACATATCAAATTTGACAGTCAAAAAACAGGTAAGTAACGTCAGTCACTTACATCAGTCCATTATGACCATTGGTTTGCTGCCTAATCGTCACCCTGAAAAATACCAGTACATCAATAATTAATTGATATTAAAAGCATAATGTGAGATAAACTGTGTGGTAAATGGTGAGAGTGTTGGTGATTGCAAACCCACACCATATCAAAACAATAAAGTTATATCTGCTTACCCTTCTAATTCAAGTAAGGGCTTCCTGGGATCACGCAAGCCTATAGCCAGGTTCATATAGCAAGCTAGTTGATAGTTGTTTGCAAAGAAAACGAAGTTATAAGGTAAATAACAGTGCTTGTAATAGTGTCATAAAATCACTCTGTTCCATCAGCTTTTCGACGAGTAAGGTGATTAACCCCATGGATAAATTACAGAAAGTCTTGCAGACGTTGTGCAACATGCCGTCTCAGTGCACTAAAACTCGTTCAAAATTAGAATCATGCACAGTAATAGCAGTAATACCTCTAGTCCAGTGTCAGTCATCACAATCAAGACACATCGTAAGCAAGTGGATTAGAGGCACTCGTAAGTATGGAGTTAAAAGTTAAAACCCGTGGTCCCCACAAATCACAGCCCAGACAACTATCAACTAGCTTGCTATATGAACCTGGCTATAGGCTTGCGTGATCCCAGGAAGCCCTTACTTGAATTAGAAGGGTAAGCAGATATAACTTTATTGTTTTGATATATAACACAGTTTATCTCACATTATGCTTTTAATGTCAATTAATTATTGATGTACTGGTATTTTTCAGGGTGACGATTAGGCAGCAAACCAATGGTCATAATGGACTGATGTAAGTGACTGACGTTACTTACCTGTTTTTTGACTGTCAAATTTGATATGTTAATAGCTTACTCAGCTTTTAGTAGGAGGAGTTTCTTTATACTAGGTCCTGAGGAAGCGTCATTGGATCCGTGTGGACCGCTAAGACGCGAAACATGTCGACCCGATTGTTGAGGTGGGTCTTGTAGTTTCTTGACCCCCATAATAAGACAGTTAGTCAGAGAGTGGCTGGTCATTATTTCTGTCCAACTCTCGTAACTAATATTTTAATCTTGGTCTCCACCCTATACAAATCGAATAAAGTGAAATATATAGCTAGGGTTCTGAACCAATTTTAGTTTCTTTTTTCAACCCTCCTCAGTGTCTTCCCCTTGATCTCCTTAGGGTGAGTGTGGCATCATCGAGAAAAGATCTCCGGCAAAGAGCCCCCCGTTGGGTGGTGCCCGTCAGATTTTGCAGCGCCAGTCTGACGAGGAGCCTGTCCGATGATGAAGCATGACACCCAACTGGGTGTGTGAGGACTCGTGCTCCTAACTAATAGGACCCCATAACACGTGCCTTACAGTCCCCTGATATGTTTTCTTTCAGGAACAGTGTATCACTTTATTAGTAACTTATATAGGAGGACATACACTGGACCTCGAATCCTCCAAATCCCTCTATTCTTGACGTGTTTGTGTATATCGGGTCTGGCGGCACCACCAAGTTTGTAGTAGTCTCAAGCACTGGAACATCAGGACAAATTATTTTTATCTGCGGTGGAGGCTGCAACTGTATCAGTGAGTCTGGTGCAGTGGGTACACTGTCACCATTCTGTATCAAGGCTGTATCGCTAGTCTGTACCGTATCAGTAACTCCCTTCTCTTGCGTCTGGTTCCCATGATCCAAGCTAGTACTCGGAACACTGTCGCTCACCGCATACGGTGGTGGACGATCATGCAACAATCTATCCATAAACGCCTCATCATCTGAATCGTCCTCTTCTTCCCAGGACCTTTTGTTCTCTTTAATTTTTCCTGAATCCTTGTCGGTTTTACAAGAAGCTTTTTTTCCCTGTGTCTCTTCTCCCTGTGTTATTGCTGGAAACAGCTTTAACCCATCTACTATTCCTCGTCTCCACATTTTATTCTCACTGTCCCATCTAGCTTCTGCATAGGATTTTTCTGCTCTTGTCAATCTTCTGTGGAACCTTTCTTGCCTATGTTTGAGAGCCATCAGGTCCCAAATTGCCAAAGCCTCGTATTGTGCCGGTCTCGGAGGTGGTTTCTGCGTACTTAACATCCACCTCAAATTTTCTAATACCTTTTGATTGAATGTCCCATGTTCTGGAAACGCTAGACACCCCTCTTTCTCTGTTAATTTGCGCCATTGTTTTATCCATAAACAAGGTGCAACACCCTTCTCCTCCATAACTGTATAAGCTGGAGTACCTTCAGGTGGTGTAGGTTCCCCATCGGTTGCTACAATATATACATCTCCTTTCAAAGCGCTTTTGAATGCCTTAACAAAATTCATTTTGTAATTCTTTTATTTCGTATTTAATCAGAAAAAACGGCTCAATTCCCAGGGCACTCTTCACCTACCCTTTTCTCAACCTATTGCCTTTCACGGACGGCAGCCAATCCGTGCGCGACCCCTCTCGACATCTGACCTATCTCAGCGCGGCACCACTGACGTCACACTCACGCACACTGCAGCTGACAAAGTCTTGCGGCTTGTCCACACTTCACTAACTCCTTACAACTCATACAAACTAATGCGAATTATTGCAAGCACCTTAAATGACAACACAAACCTGCCGGTTTACTACAGGAAGGGTAACACATTCGCTTCAGAACTTTACAGAGATTTCACTTGAAGCCTCGGCCGCTACTTTCTCCTTCTCAGTTCCCACATACGCAAGCAGAACTCGACCTGTAAATCCTACTCTCGACTTGTCAATGACTCCTTCTAGTGCACTTTAGAACTCGTCAAATCTCCATCGAAGGTTTCACACATGCATTATAACTTGAACTTGACTTGTCAACCACGACCGATTGACCTATTAAACCGCACAGATTACAACATAAATCATATTTACCAACATACTCCGGAGTCTTAGACCTCAATAGGTCCATATACAACAACCAACCACGTGGATAATTTTGAGCAATAAGCGCTGCATTCACATGAAGTACGCCGACTTCCCTACTCTCATACCGTGGAGTACGCCCACTCCTTCTAATTAACACTTAATTTGTCCTAGACACACGCAAATTTTTCACAACCACCTTCAAGATGCATAAGATTTAATAAGCGCAAAGACCCTAACCACGCATACTATGGCGCCGAGAACATTCCCAACTCATTCAGGCAGGCTCCGAGATCCCAGGAAAGCCATGGCGAATCTAGCCACTCATCGTCTCACCAAATTTAATTATCACAGAAAACAAATTAAACAATGAAAACTCCGTCCTAGGGCCCCCAAGGGCCAAGCTGTCGCTCTGCTACCAGAACTGCTAACGCGTCTGTCTATGTTAATTTATACACATCAGGACTCGTTTTAGGTCGATGAATCTTTGGGCCCAGTGGTGAGACTCCGTAACACGAGATAACCAATCAATAAGTCAATCAATATGTCAATAACATTGTCAAAGGTTAACATCAAAATATATTTCACTTCAGTCATTAATAAACCTTCGGTGCAATCATGACCTTTCAGTCACGAATAACCACACCTTAATAGAGATTTTAGTGAATTTTATTCCCTATTGATTACAATCTAATAGCAAGTGCATTAGTCTCAAAACCAAGAAGCATATGAACATAATCACAAGGTGACAACTACGATAAGCTTTCAATAATGCAAAGATCAGGAACATAAGATAGTTAGGTCAATAAGAACAGATCGCGATACATAATACCTCCTAGAGGTCTTAGTTCAGCATAGCACCACGTCAGTCACGTCAATTCCGTCATTCTAATGGATACCTTATCTAACCTCAAATTAGCATTAACATGTGGGGCTTCATGTAAAACAATTTAGAACATCAATTTGGAAACATCTAACTAAGATCTCTAATTAAAAACCACACAGCAGTTGGTACCTAGAAAGAAAAGGCAAAATAGATTTCATTAGTAATGTTATTACCCTCCTCTGGATAGGTCAGCATACAGGATCAGTCTTCGTCTTCAGGACATCAGTTAGATCACCGTCAGTCTATCTAAGTAAAGGCAAGGGACACTCTCCCCTTAAGGAGGAAAGTGTAATGGGCAGTATATGGGCAAAGATTATTGTCTAAGTCTCAAATCACCAAATAGAGTGACAGAGTTTCTGGATGCAATCGATATCATTCCCTACCTAATGCATCTTGTCTCCTGTGTCATGGGTTTTTATCCCTTTCTCCAAAATACATTCCCCCAAAATTCTATTGGTCAGTCGCTATTCCCCACTATTGGTAACCAATCAAATTATACATTAAGTAATGCATTTGTCATTTCATGATATCTTCCTAAATCCTAATTGGTCTTCATAATTGACGTTTTTCGTAGGTGGCATATCCGGGGTTACTTCATCTCCTTGGCACACATCTCGGGTCAAGAGTTCTCTTCTCCTTGCTTTATTGTCCTTGAAAGTGTCCATGTTTGTTTCGAAGCCTCATAATTTATACTAAAAGCTACTAGCATGCGAATGGGAGAGTTGAGCATTGTAACGAATAAGTAAGAAAGAGAACAATCGATGGGTCATGGTCTTTTGCAAGTCAGCACACTGGGGAAACAGAAAAATACGCTTTAATATGAGAGTCACACAGCTAATTCGCGACTCATGCTAACTTAAGATGTACGAGTTCTAATGAATAAGGTTTTATACGTGTTAATGCACACAATTATAATGATTATTTCCTCTAGTTGACATTAGTTTACACAGGTGAATAATTCTCCACATTTATTAATACATTTCAATTATTAATGCAGCATTGTTAAATATAAGCATTTCACGTCTATAACATGTAATATTTAAACTACGCTTTCTCAAGCTCCCTTCTGAAATTTGTGATTACTGGTGAAATAGACAAAGATAAAGGCATTTGTATGGACTTCTGACTCTTCCTTTCCACAGAGAGGTTGTTGGTTGTTGATTCAATAATTTTAGGTCATGAATTGTTGTTAAGTTCAAAAGTTTTATTCAGTGACAGGGGCAGTTTTTGTGCCAGAGTGACTGAAATGCGCCTTGGACTGTCGTGACTGCTATAATTTCAAAATGGGGGTGATATTAAAAGCAGCAGTGAGCAGTGGTGGATGAAAAAGACTGGCATTGGGAACGTATAAATACCTGGTACAAACTGCACAATGTTTTACATTTCTACCTTCAAAATGTCCTAAAAAGTCACAGATTCTAAAAAGTCACTCATGGTAAGGTCCACCACCTAAACTATTTCCAAGCAATTCTAACCCTCACCAGAGGCTTTGTGGTATGCACCAGAACAGTACATTTTTGAAGTTTACTCAACATCTATGCATTTCTTAGACAAATGTCACTAAAAATTGCGTAAAGTGCATTAGAAGATAAATTAATGCATATCCTGGCATTGGAATATTTGCATGAACATTTTGGGCACTGGCCTGGCAGGAGAACAGCTCCAAGTTCAAAGTCAGTTAAATAAACTCCTGTGCCCTCTGTTCCCGAATCTTCTTATCCACATTGGAGAGAACTCATCCTAAAACTCCATAGTCTGATAGGCTGTCAGATGTTAGTCACAGGGTGAGCATGTATGTATACGATGCCCCTTAAACATTTTTGGCGCATCTGACCTTAATAAGTAAACTTACAAGGGGATGCAAAGAGGCCGATTAACCTTTTGACTGAGCTTAAGATGTTCCCACCTCATATTCAACATGTGCAGATCAATAATCAATAATTAATCATTAGCATCAAAAATCAATAACAATAAATAACATTAGTAATCAATAGGACTCATTAATTGTCACACACCATGACCTTGCAGTCATGAATACCCACACCTTTATGTAAAATTTAGAATATTTATTTACCTATATTAACAATGCTAATGTCACGTAGGTTAATCTCAAAATCAAATAATAAATATACAAGAACAACACTGGCTGACCAAAGCGGCGGAAGAAACTTATTCTAATCAGGGCTTGAACTACTACGCATTCTAACGTTACAGGGCAAATTGATACCAATAATAACTGCGCAAACGATATCGCATACATTTAGATTCAGCAAAGAAAGACATCAGCTGTTATTTCATATAGCGAACTTCAGTGATCTCCTTAACTAACATTAGATTAGAGTTAGCATTTCTTATCTGCTTCATGCAAAACAATTTAGTCAACACAAATTTGGGAAAAACATCTCACTAAGGATAAAAATAGCGCAGATGGTACCTATAAAAAAAGCAAATAGACATAGCAAACAATATTGTAGCCAATATACCTATCCTCAGTTTGGATCAGCAAGCTGTGACAGTCTTCATCGTCAGGACATCAGTCTGGTCAGCAAGGTATCAGGATTCCTAAGAACTACTTCCTAAGTCCCTATTAGTCAAGGGATGAGATGTTCACACTTCAAATCTACATTTGTACTAGTACATGGTTCACATGTCGATGATTGGCTCCTTTCATACTGTTCTCATCCTTCCGACTCTTCAGGTAACAATATTGTAGCAGCTTATACTCCAGTCAGTGTCTTCATTGTATTCTCCTGAGAAAGTCAGTCTCACACACATTACATAAAACAATGTTGCATCAGCAATAACAGCATCTCCTAGCAAGCAATTCTCATGAGAAAGACTTTTAGCTATGAGCACATCAGGTTAGCACAGTGGAAAATAAACAGTTTAAGTCTCTAAGCAGGCATTTTATTAAATGCCTAAGAAATACAGCTTGACAGGAGGCTGTGTAACTAGGCCAAGACCTCCGCTAAGTTAAGCTTACAATTCATACAGCTAATACACAATGCATAACCCTCAATATGACATATTACAATATTAATCAAACATAAGCTCAACATTTCATATTAATAAGCCATTAATAAGTCCACTTCACGAACATTGGCGGCCACTCACGTAGTCACACTTTCAAAAGCGTGCATTATTTTTATCTAGACTTATACAATTTCCACACATTTTCAACACTCAAAATAC
Source organism: Pleurodeles waltl (assembly GCF_031143425.1). Taxonomy (NCBI): domain Eukaryota; kingdom Metazoa; phylum Chordata; class Amphibia; order Caudata; family Salamandridae; genus Pleurodeles; species Pleurodeles waltl. The sequence goes on along the minus strand of NC_090440.1, from coordinate 67,994,418 downwards.
ATGACTACTCATTAGTAATTTCATTAAAAACTTCTGCGTTAACAACACCATGTGAAATCCTTCTCACAATTCCAAGACAAATATTCTAATGTAGAGGAAATATCAGGTTTAGGATTTCTTCAGGACTAGGATGTCACACTAAGGGGCATATTTATGAGAGGCTTGCATCACTTTTGCATTACTTTTAGTGACGCAACGGTGAAGTAAACCTTTCACTTTGCATGGCTTTGAATGACTTCATAGATATGGATTAAGGCAGAGCAGCGCAAATCAGTGTGTTGGCTTACTCTGCCCAAGGGAGTCGAACCATGGGCATTGTGGTGGGTGTTCCCATGCAAAACCCATGGATTTTGACACATACTCATATTTACAAGTGCCTGTAACCTTGGAGATGTGAAAAAACCTTATGCCTCTCCAGGTGAGGTACAACAAGGAGACATATCAATATTTCTTGTTGCATTCTGCAGCACACATAAAAAGAGGAAAAAGCCTCCCGGGATTGTCATTGTGCAGGAAGGTGCCCCTTCCTGCACAAAAACAATCCTGCCTGCAACACAGACACCCTTGTACCATGGTGAAAGGGTGCCTGAGTTGGCGCTAGGCAGCCAAAAAGGTGCCAGCACAGTGTGAAAGGACAGGGATTTGCTGTATTGTATAGATATAATGCATTCCTGCCCTTTCCCTTTGATGCAGGATAGCACATCAAGCTGACTTGTGGCACTGCCCTGCGTCAAATGCCCATAAACATGGGCCTCTATGTACATGATGTGGACTAGCTTAGGAACAGAAGTGATATGCCTTACATGTAATGTAGAAGGTCAAGGTCAATGAGTAGCACTACATATACATTGTGTGCATGAACTACTGAATCAGACAGACCAGTCCGGAGGCAATTTGAGTTGTGGAAATCTAAGATTTTATGTGGACTGGGCTGTCATATTTAGGAGTCTGCGATTGCACCATGTTGTCATTAATTATGTCATTTCAGATGTTGCAGTGATGTTATTATTGATGCCATTACACAAGTCATGAGTGATGTAATGTGGGAAGTAATTGGTAATGCATGGCAAGGGTGCAAGTTATAGTTACTTTACAGCACAACTTATATTTACTTGATATAAATACAACTGGTGAATTCCAGTGGTTTTGTTAGTTTAAAAATGTATGTTTTAACTGACATTTTTACCTATCACTTTAAGCTTTGTTTTTTCAGTGAATTACCAATGTGTTTTTTATGTAGAGTAAAATTGTATTACTGTATCTAATGCCAAATTCCACGTCGCACTGGACCTGCAACAAGGCTCTATTGCCAACCCCTGTGGCCAGCCATCCACGCAGCACACGGCCTCTAGTTGTGTAAGGATGGGCGCAGGACTGGCTTGCAGGCAGGCCATGCAGACAACTCACGGCTGGTGTCCAACCTCATACTGTGCACAGGATTCAGGCATGCTCAGCGGGGTTAGAAACAGGGACTGACTCCCAAACCCCCATGAGCACGCACTGCTAACTATGTGTTGTTACAATTTAAAGAGTGTTATTGGAAGTAAGTCAGACCTATTGACTTTGTCAAAAGGTCAGAAAATCAAAAAATCAATAGTGTGTCTATTAGCTTTATGTAGGGGTCAGAATGTCAACATATGTAAAGCAGGCCTATTGTCTTAACCAGAAAACCACCAATAATCATAATCAAGCGTATATTCATAAAACCACCCAGAGCAATGTTTATTAAAAGTGGTTATAAAAAAAATAACAAAGTTTTATTGAGAAACAAATCAACATGCTTTTGAATCTTTTCACATTTTTCAGCCTACAAAATGTAACCATAAAACCAACCATATGGAGGTACTACACTCCAGCTTAAAAGCACAGAGCTCCAGCTAAGAGTGATTAAAAAAATTATGATAAACTGTCACTGGATCATGGATTGAATGACGCACAAGACTTAGGGTTTGATTTAGATCTTGACAGAATGAATACTCCGTCACAAATGTGACAGATATCTCATCCGACGTATTACAATTACCATAGGAGATAACTGGATCGTAATACAGCGGACAGGATATCTGTCACATTTGTGACGGAGTATTTCCTTCGGCTGAGACCTAAATCAGGGTCTTATTGTGTTTTTTATGTTGCTGGGGAGGGGGGCCACACGCTTCCTCAACAGTTAAGAGATTAGCCCAGGGGATGGTGTCCCCAGGCCTCAAGGATCCTTGGGGAGGCGGGATGCACACCCCCTCCCTATAAAATACATTGTGCCCCTCCCCCGGGCCCTTTCTTAAAAAAGTGTTACTGCAGATCCTTGAGTCCACTTCAGAATTGCAGTAAGATTTTATTCAAAAACTGTTTTTGACCTCGAAGGATGGGGTCCCTCTGGGACCCCCTCCAGAACTAGGGGGACAGGGCATCCCCATCCTGACCCATATATGCTTTTTATACACTTTTTCAGGCTAGGGGACTGAGTCCGCATCCTAAAATGGCTGCCATCACATCTGTATTGATGAGGTGGCAGCCAGTCACATCTTATCTCTAGACCAGTTTGCTCTGTGGTGTTCTTCCGTTCAGCTGTTTTGGCTGTAGCTGTGTCTAATTTTCCTGTGGAAAAATGAATGGGTAAAACTCTTTTTGAGAACCTTTTTTCACAGGCCCCACTTGACAGACCACTCCAAAACTTTTCAGGAAGCAGCTGAGGTGGAAGAACATTTTGTATGGAAAGTTTCATGAAGATTCATCAAAAGGCCCCAAAGTTATAAGCAAACCACAAAATGCTTTTCCTATGGGCACTTCCCTACACCCCAGCTCTGGGTACAACAACCACCAGCGCTTGGGGGTGAGTTAAACATCAACACCAAGCTAACCCTCTGAGGTCGACTGAATGTTTGGACTTGGTGACAGAGGTAGTAGTCAGAGTCATACAATCCCACTAATCTGACATTATACCATAAACAATTCTGGACACCATAAACAATTTAACTCCAAAACAAACACCAAACTGAATGAAGTTTCAAAGCTTTAATACAATCCCAAAGTCAATGTCACATAAATGATGTGCAAAACTAAGTCATAAACATACGTGAAAACCATAGGCTAACAAAAACGTCTGAAAAGATTCAATTTACTAAACATCAATACTGTTAGACACTCCAAAAGAATTATGTAAATGAGCAACAACACACTATGCACATTATTATAAGAATTCAAAGCAGATGATAGTGACATTAGTAATTCATCAAAATACAATTTTAACAATCACTTTCAGATTTCAGATTTCAGAGCTGGGCCATTCCTAACACTAGCCATAATTGGGACTTGCATGTGAAAGGGACGGGCTAACACATGCGGACAAAAACAATAATAAAAGAAGACAAAAATAATTTGGAAAACCTCTAACTAAGTATGACTCACTACAAAAATGTGCTGGTAGAAGTTAGTAGCTGAAAGGGAAAAAAGAAACCCCATTTAGTTATACTTCTCCTCATGGGACAGCAGACAGCGTTGATTCATCAAGACAGAGTGTTCACCATCTTCTGGCGTCAGTTGACAGCAGTATCAGGACAATGCAGAACATGGGCTGAACATAGGACAGATTAGCAGTTCAGAAATAGTTGGACTTATTAGTACTGAACCACATAACATAGGGCAGTTAAGACTATGATGAGAAAACTTACCAGGGGGCTTAGAGAAGAGAATGTGACAGCGGACTCAAGCAGGCATAGAACTGATTTCCAGAAGAGCTAGAGATGGACTGACTTCAAGAAAGTTGAGAGGGGAACTGACTCTAAGGGGATCTTCAAGACAAACTGACTTTCATTCCAAAGTTCTTCACCAATATAATAACCAAAATCCACTAGATTGGTCCTTCAGGTGGGCACACTCTGGGCGCCAGTTTCAGCATCCAATCACTGTAGATGGCACCACCAAGTTTGCAACTTTCTGAATTTTGTTCAGCAAAGGTCCATAGCTCCCTATGTCTTCATTTGGTTCTGCCAAAATATTCAATTTTCTAATAATTTGAAATATACAGTTCCTTTCACACGATCCACAATAAACTAAACCAATATTCTTTCCAATGAGGTCCGTGACTTCCTGCTCCATTCGTTAGCTAGAACAAATAGTGTTACATTATTGCATCTGAAACGTCTCTTCTCCTGGAATACAGTAGAACATTCAACATTACATTTGCTGCCTAGGGGAAAAATTCAAGTCAGAGTGGACAGAATAAACGAGTAAAAGTTTCCATGACTGTTTGCAAAATGAACCTTCCAGGCCTAGTCTTGTTAAGAAAGCCTAATGCTCGTTAATACAAATAATACATTGATAAAACCTTTTGCACACCTTAATAATCAAATATGCAAAGCAAATTATTTTATTTCAAACATTATTTATGTTATATTAGAACAGTCCAAATGTGTATTTAATTTTCTTTATTTAATTCAACATGTGTTTAATTCAGATTAATTTAACCCCTTCGCTGCCAGGCCTTTTCCCCCTCCTGTGCCGAGCCTTTTTTTGGCTATTTGGAGCAGTTCGTGCTTAGGCCCTCATAACTTTTTGTTCTCATAAGCTACCCACGCCAAATTTGCGTCCTTTTTTTCCAACATCCTAGGGATTCTAGAGGTACCCAGACTTTGTGGGTTCCCCAGAAGGAGGCCAAGAAATTAGCCAAAATACAGTGAAAATTTCGTTTTTTTCAAAAAAATGGGAAAAAATGGCTGCAGAAGAAGGCTTGTGGTTTTTTCCCTGATAAGGGCATCAACAAAGGGTTTGCGGTCCTAAAATCACCAGCTTCCCAGCATTCAGGAACAGGCAGACTTGAATCAGAAAACCCAATTTTTCAACACAATTTTGGTATTTTACTGGGACATACCCCATTTTTACGATTTTTTGTGCTTTCAGCCTCCTTCCAGTCAGTGACAGAAATGGGCATGAAACCAACGCTGGATCCCAGAAACCGCAACATTTCTGAAAAGTAGACAAAATTCTGAATTCAGTAAGGGGTAATTTGTGTAGATCCTACAAGGGTTTCCTACAGAAAATAACAACTGAAAAAGAAAAATATTGAAATTGAGGTGAAAAAAACATACATTTTTCTCTACGTTTTACTCTGTAACTTTTTCCTGCAATGGCAGATTTTCGAAAGCAATATACCATTACGTCTGCTGGACTCTTCTGGTTGTGGGGATATATAGGGCTTGTAGGTTCATCAAGAACTCTAGGTACTCAGAGACAATAAATGACCTGCACCCTGCAGTGGGTTTTCATTCTATGCCGGGTATACAGCAATTCATTTGCTGAAATATAAAGAGTAAAAAATAGCTATCAAGAAAACCTTTTTATTTCCAAAATGGGCACAAGATAAGGTGTTGAGAAGCAGTGGTTATTTGCACATCTCTGAATTCCGGGGTGCCCATACTAGCATGTGAATTACAGGGCATTTCTCAAATAGACGTCTTTTTTACACACTGTCTTAAATTTGGAAGGGAAAAATGTAGAGAAAGACAAGGGACAATAACACTTATTTTGCTATTCTATGTTCCCCTAAGTCTCCCGATAAAAATGATACCTCACTTGTGTGGGTAGGCCTAGCGCCCGCAACAGGATACGCCCCAAAACACAACGTGGACACATCACAGAAAACAGAGCTGTTTATAGCAAAGTGCCTACCTGTAGATTTTGGCCTCTAGCTCAGCCGGCACCTAGGGAAACCTACCAAACCTGTGCATTTCTGAAAACTAGAGACCTAGGGGAATCCAAGATGGGGTGACTTGTGTGGCTCAGACCAGGTTCTGTTACCCAGAATCCTTTGCAAACCTCAAAATTTGGCTAAAAAAACACATGTTCCTCACATTTCTGTGGCAGAAAGTTCTGGAATCTGAGAGGAGCCACAAATTTCCTTCCACCGAGCGTTTCCCCAAGTCTCCCGATAAAAATGATACCTCACTTGTGTGGGTAGGCCTAGCGCCCGCGACAGGAACCGCCCCAAAGCGCAACGTGGACACATCCAATTTTTTGAAAGAAAACAGAGGTGTTTTTTGCAAAGTGCCTACCTGTAGATTTTGGCCTCTAGCTCAGCCGACACCTAGGGAAACCTACCAAACCTGTGCATTTCTGAAAACTAGAGACCTAGGGGAATCCAAGATGCGGTGACTTGTGTGGCTCGGACCAGGTTCTGTTACCCAGAATCCTTTGCAAACCTCACAATTTGGCTAAAAAACACATGTTCCTCACATTTCTGTGGCAGAAAGTTCTGGAATCTGAGAGGAGCCACAAATTTCCTTCCACCCAGCGTTCCCCCAAGTCTCCCGATAAAAATGATACCTCACTTGTGTGGGTAGGCCTAGCGCCCGCGACAGGAAACGCCCCAAAGCGCAACGTGGACACATCCAATTTTTATAAAGAAAACAGAGGTGTTTTTTGCAAAGTGCCTACCTGTAGATTTTGGCCTCTAGCTCAGCCGGCACCTAATGAAACCTAACAACCCTGTGCATTTCTGAAAACTAGAGACCTAGGGGAATCCAAGATGGGGTGACTTGTGTGGCTCGGACCAGGTTCTGTTACCCAGAATCCTTTGCAAACCTCAAAATTTGGCTAAAAAAACACATGTTCCTCACATTTCTGTGGCAGAAAGTTCTGGAATCTGAGAGGAGCCACAAATTTCCTTCCACCCAGCGTTCCCCCAAGTCTCCCGATAAAAATGATACCTCACTTGTGTGGGTAGGCCTAGCGCCCGCGACAGGAAACGCCCCAAAGCGCAACGTGGACACATCCAATTTTTTGAAAGAAAACAGAGGTGTTTTTTGCAAAGTGCCTACCTGTAGATTTTGGCCTCTAGCTCAGCCGACACCTAGGGAAACCTACCAAACCTGTACATTTCTGAAAACTAGAGACCTAGGGGAATCCAAGATGGGGTGACTTGTGTGGCTCGGACCAGGTTCTGTTACACCGAATCCTTTGCAAACCTCACAATTTGGCTAAAAAAACACATGTTCCTCACATTTGTGTGGCAGAAGGTTCTGGAATCTGAGAGGAGCCACAAATTTCCTTCCACCCAGCGTTCCCCCAAGTCTCCCGATAAAAATGATGCCTCACTTGTGTGGGTAGGCCTAGCCCCCGCGACAGGAAACGCCCCAAAGCGCAACGTGGACACATCCAATTTTTTTAAAGAAAACAGAGGTGTTTTTTGCAAAGTGCCTACCTGTAGATTTTGGCCTCTAGCTCAGCCGGCACCTAATGAAACCTAACAACCCTGTGCATTTCTGAAAACTAGAGACCTAGGGGAATCCAAGATGGGGTGACTTGTGTGGCTCGGACCAGGTTCTGTTACCCAGAATCCTTTGCAAACCTCAAAATTTGGCTTAAAAAACACATGTTCCTCACATTTCTGTGGCAGAAAGTTCTGGAATCTGAGAGGAGCCACAAATTTCCTTCCACGCAGCGTTCCCCCAAGTCTCCCGATAAAAATGATATCTCACTTGTGTGGGTAGGCCTAGCGCCCGCAACAGGACACGCCCCAAAGCGCAACGTGGACACATGCAATTTTTTGAAAGAAAACAGAGGTGTTTTTGCAAAGTGCCTACCTTTAGATTTTGGCCTCTAGCTCAGCCGGCACCTAGGGAAACCTACCAAACCTGTGCATTTCTGAAAACTAGAGACCTAGGGGAATCCAAGATGGGGTGACTTGTGTGGCTCGGACCAGGTTCTGTTACCAGAATCCTTTGCAAACCTCAAAATTTGGCTAAAAAACACATGTTCCTCACATTTCTGTGGCAGAAAGTTCTGGAATCTGAGAGGAGCCACAAATTTCCTTCCACCCAGCGTTCCCCCAAGTCTCTCGATAAAAATGATACCTCACTTGTGTGGGTAGGCCTAGCGCCCGCGACAGGAAACGCCCCAAAGCGCAACGTGGACACATCCACATTTTTGAAAGAAAACAGAGGTGTTTTTTGCAAAGTGCCTATCTGTAGATTTTGGCCTCTAGCTCAGCCGGCACCTAGGGAAACCTACCAAACCTGTGCATTTCTGAAAACTAGAGACCTAGGGGAATCCAAAATGGGGTGACTTGTGTGGCTCGGACCAGGTTCTGTTAGCCAGAATCCTTTGCAAACCTCAGAATTTGGCTAAAAAAACACATGTTCCTCATATTTCTGTGGCAGAAAGTTCTGGAATCTGAGAGGAGCCACAAATTTCCTTCCAGCCAGCGTTCCGCCAAGTCTCCCGATAAAAATGATACCTCACTTGTGTGGGTAGGCCTAGTGCCCGCGACAGGAAATCGCCCAAAACACAACGTGGACACATCACATTTTTTCATAGAAAACAGTGCCTACCTGTGGATTTTGGCCTCTAGCTCAGCCGGCACCTAGGGAAACCTAGCAAACCAGTGCATTTTCTAAAACTAGAGACCCAGGGGAATCCAAGATGGGGTGATTTGTGGGGCTCTGACCAGGTTCTGGTACCCAGAATCCTTTGCAAACCTCACAATTTGGCTAACAAAACACGTTTTCCTCACATTTCGGTGACAGAAAGTTCTGGAATCTGAGAGGATCCACAAATTTCCTTCCACCTAGCGTTCCCCCAAGTCTCCCGATAAAAATCATACCTCACTTGTGTGGGTAGGCCTAGCGCCCCCGACAGGAAATGGCCCAAAACACAACGTGGACACATCACATTTTTTCATAGAAAACAGTGCCTACCTGTGGATTTTGGCCTCTAGCTCAGCCGGCCCCAGGGGGGGCAGAAATGGCCTAAAATAAATTTGCCCCACCCCCCAACCCCCCAAACCCTTGCCTACGGGGTCGCTCCCCTTGCGTGACGGTGCAAAAAAAAGATCCCTGGTGCCTAGTGGTTTCTGCCCCCCTTGGGGGCAGATTGACCTACAATCGGCCAATCTGCCCCCAAGGGGGGCAGAAATGGTCTAAATACAATTTGCCCCCCAGGGGAGCGACCCTTGCCTGATGGGTCGCTCCCCATCTCTAAAAAAACAAACAAACAAAAAAACCCACCAAAAAACTATTTGCCCTGGCACCTAGAGGTTTCTGCCCCCCCTGGGGGCAGATCGGCCTAATACCAATAGGCCGATATGCCCCCAGGGGGGCAGAAATGGCCTAAAATAAATGTGTCCCCCCAACCCCCCCCCGGGGAGCGACCCTTGCCTACAAGGTTGCTCCCCTTGCGTGACGGCGCAAAAAAAAGATCCCTGGTGCCTAGTGGTTTCTGCCCCCCTTGGGGGCAGATTGACCTACAATCGGCCAATCTGACCCCAAGGGGGCCGAAATGGTCTAAATACAATTTGCCCCCCAGGGGAGCGACCCTTGCCTGATGGGTCGATCCCCATCTCTAAAAAAAAACACAAAAAAACTATTTGCCCTGGCGCCTAGAGGTTTCTGCCCCGATCGGCCTAATACCAATAGGCCGATCTGCCCCCAGGGGGGGCAGAAATGGCCTAAAATAAATTTGCCCCCCACCACCCCCCGGGGAGCGACCCTTGCCTACAAGGTCGCTCCCCTTGCGTGACGGCGCAAAAAAAGATCCCGGTGCCTAGTGGTTTCTGCCCCCCTTGGGGGCGGATTGACCTACAATCGGCCAATCTGCCCCCAAGGGGGGCAGAAATGGTCTAAATACAATTTGCCCCCCAGGGGAGAGACCCTTGCCTGATGGGTCGCTACCCATCTCTAAAAAAACAAACAAACAAAAAAAAAACACAAAAAAACTATTTGCCCTGGCGCCTAGAGGTTTCCAGCGCGATGGGGGAGACACTGTGACTAATCAGCTTCCCCTTCCATCCCCGACTTGGGGGGGTGGGGGGGAACCCCACAGAGGGAGCGCTCCCTCTGGGCTGTGTGCCAAGGACGTAGTTGTTACGTCCTCGGCACAGCAGCACTGTGCCGAAGGACGTAACCACTACGTCCTCGGCACAGAAGGGGTTAATACTCATAACACATCTTTTTTCTACCATTTCTACCATTTCTACTTAAAAAGATACTTTTCAGAAATACAAATGCATGTCTTCATGTTAAACGTGATGTCAAAATACAACTGGTAGGCACAAATGTCCACCACTATTTAAACTTGCACATTTTCATTTCTATGTTTTTTTTCTCTGTTAAGCCTTTAAAACTTTAGATTTATTAGTGGTCATGTGCTACATCTATGCCACTAATTAATTCATAAAATTTGATCTCTCTCACTACCCGTATATATTAATGGATATTTGATAAAAAGTTCAGTGCTAATAGTCTCAGCGACGTCACAGTGAGTTCTACTTCCAAAATTAACTTTTCCTAGACTGTTTTCCAAATTTGTGGACTTCAACAATTGTCAAAATGCATATTCGTTCCCTGTCATGCATGTCTGAATATGTCATTTTCGATTTAGCAACAGTTGCTCAGGTATGATGCAGCAGAATTTTGTAGGTTTAACAGGTCATTCCCTGGAAGTAATGGTTGTCTATCCAAGTTACTGCTTGGGCACTGCTCCCCATCTTAAACAATTGCTTACTCCTCCAAGTTCTCCCATTATTTAATAAGCTTCCCAAGAGCTATCTCCTCCCTGCTTCCCCTTCCCACTTAAATAAGTAGGATTTACCAAGCTTCTGCACCCTTGTTACTGGGCAGCCGTCGATTCACCATAATGTTAGGGGTAACACATGCTTAGACCTAATGACATCATAGGAAGTGACATCATATGACCTTTGACCCTAACTGTAAGAACCCCATAATAAGTGCACAATTGTTATAAAAACACAGCCGTTACTAACACAAATAAATGTCTATTTTAGATACATCTATATTATAATTAGGATGATGACCTGCTACTTCAAGGGAATATTTCTCATTTATTTCTTTTAAACTGGAGATTATGCTATAAAACAGAGAGCAACACTAGAAACAGAAATTATTTATACCACAAAGGGTCAAGATGTAATGGTTTCCTTAGTGTACACCAGAAAGGAAAACTTTATTGCTACATTGAAGGGAAAAGCTTTACATTTTTTTTAAAACAACAGCTGCTCTGCCCAAGTCGAGCAATTCATATGGAGCATTTATTGAATATGAACTATGTTATTGGCTTACACTATTTCTAACGTTGATACACCATGTGGATTTCCTATCACTTTAAAGGTGCTGCACCTTTTACTAAGCACAGATGTGAGGTTTTTTTTTCAAATAATATTCCATATATTCACTATAGAGAAACATGAAAAGTTGTATTTTTATTTCCCTGTTTAGTTTACTCACATGAATGTGCGTTTTGTACAAAGTTAAACTCTATCTACCTTGCAACACCATACAGGTCAGCCTTACTAGCATGCCAAGGAGAAACCACCATACTTTTTGTTGATCGAAGACTCCTTCCAACTACTGACACAACAAACTCAGAGACACAGTATGGCAGCTCACCTTCAGATGAAGAGATAGAAACTTGCCTACTAGCCAATAGATGATAATCTAACAAGGTATCCACACAATTGAGAGGAAAACAGTGTTTTCCAAATACAGAAAACATTAATCTAGCACAAAGCCAAAGGGAGGAAATTTAAAACTAGCTCATAAATCAGAAGGGAGGCATATAAATGAGAAGCACAAACTAACCCAAGGCCTGTGTTTTCTTCTTCCCTGGATAGCAAACTAGACTAGACTAAATATGCTCTTCAGGAAGCAACCATAGGCACTGACCCACTGACAATATTCCTGGACTGTATTGCAGTCCAGTGAACAAAACTGGAGTAGCCTTCAGGAGCACTGCAAAAGTACCTGAATAAAACCCTATCAACCTGTACTCTGTTATCTGTACATTGATAAAATGTGTGCCAAATGCTTATTACCACCTCTACTATGCTGCTACTGTCATTTTATGATTAGCCATTACTTGTTCCCCTCTCCAGGGCCTCTGTGCCAAAGTAAGGCTCCAGAAATGATAGAACTATATAACAATCCTTTCAGGGTCATCATTTTAATATCCTATGAGATTTTCTTGGGTTTGCTGTACTTCCTGCAGCCTCCCACAACACCTAGAAACCTTTAGTGGTTCCCATATAAGTGAAAGATTAAAGTTTTGTAGCATACTCAGGCACTTATGGGACAGCTTGGCTCTCCTCTGCCACCTGCCGTCCATAGGGGTGGGAAGGTAAGGCCTGGTGTGCACACAGACACTGGCACGGGGTACAACAAGAGGGCATGGGCAAGGTCTGCTCTTTGGTCCCTGGAAACTGGGCGCTCATGGAGACCAGGTAATCTAGAAGAGCACAGTGGTGCTCATCTGTTTCTGTCCCAGGTATATGGGATCCTTGCATTAAGCCCAATGGGATGAGGTCCTTGGGGCTGAAAGTGTCTTTGGGAAGGAAGCCTCTTGCACACTCCCTACCCATTTAAAATGGGGTTGCACTAACCCTTGGGCTCTCTTCAGGGAATATTTAGAAATCCCAGTGGAGTGCCACACATTCTGTATTCAGGCCAGTCTGTCTGGATGACCAGCATTGTTTCAAGGTTTTCTCTTGCCCCATAGGCCAGATTATGATAGTTTGGGGCTTCTTTTCTCCTGGTTGTGAGCCCTAGCCACTAGTAGCATGTTTGTCAGACCACCAGATTTCCATTAATTTTCATTGGAGAGCCACATTAGCTTCTTCTATGCCATATCTATCCTCATCCTGGGCTCCTCATTCTCTCTCCTGCTTGAGTGGGTAAATTCCACAGTCCCACCAAAGCCAACATGCAGAACAGCCTTGCTGTTGCACTCTCTAGGCACCACAGTCTCCTGGCTACTTGAAAGGCATCTGTGAGTCAGTGTAGGCAGGAGCCCGTCCACAGAAGTCCTAAAAGAAGCATCCAGGGACCCCAGGAAGTCCATTTACCCAACTGTTCCTCAAGGAGCAAAAGGAAACCAGTACCACTGGCCCTGAAGAGATCCTTCCTAGTCTTGGAAGCCTGCTTGAGTCATAATCCTTCAGTCCTTCTTCTAAGTGGTGTCAAGTGGCTTTTTCTTCCAGCTTGTCATTATTTCAGCATTGTAGCTCTAGTGTCTTCACAGAAGTCTCTACCTTGGGCAGGGCCGTTAAGTAAGAGTGGAAAGTTTGAAAGCAAAGTACCCCTGGCCAAATTGTAGGGTGCCACATCTCCACTCTACCCATGCCCCAGTAATTTTTCACGTTATTCTGGGACACTTAAACACTGCAGCTTCACGCGGTCTATGAAAAGATTCTTCTTGGAAGCCTCAGCTCTGCCTCCAACTTACACAGCCTCTCCTGTGTTTGGCTTCAGAAATCGGACCTACTTAATTTGTTTCTGTGGGCATGGACTTGCCTGGTCAGGTGCAGTGTGGAGAGTTAATTAATACATGCAAATTTTCTCCCAGACCCTTCCTTACTCAGGAATTGCATTACACAGTGCTAAAGGCTCTATTGTGTAGGGAAGACTTTTATCCCTCCATGCTAGCCAGCAGAGTAGTTACCATGTCCCTATAGAAGATCAAGAGCCTGAAATCAGATTATGTCTGAGCTAGGATAATATGAAAATTCTCAAAGTGCCAAAAGCAGTGTAGCTTTGATGAAAGTGACAATGGATCTACTTTTGGGGTGCAAGTTCTCCTTAAGATTGATATCTCAATGGACCCTGTAGGCCTAAGTGGGGCAAACGTGTACTTTTGTACATATTTTCGGTTATATTTACAAGAATAGTGGAGCAAGTAATTTATGAAAAACAGTGAATTTCTATATTTTCCTCCTGCGCTTCTAGGCTGCCTAGGGCCAACCCTGGCACCCTTGCACCATGGTGCAAGGCTCTGTGTGTTGTATGCAGGACTGTTTTTGTACAGGAAGGGGCACCTTCCTGCACAACAACAATCCATGAAGGCATTTTCCTCTATCTATCTGTGCTGCAAAATGCAGCACACATGGAAAGAGGTAAAAACAAGGAGAAATAAAAATATTTCTCCCCGTTACGAATGTCCTGGGGAGGCACAGGATTTTGACACATTTCAAGTCCTTGTAAATCTCACAATGTATCTAAACCCATGGGTGTCGTGTCGTAAAACCCATTGCAACGCACATGAAATGTCCCCTGACACAGAGTAAGGCAATTCAGCGACGTGAGCTGCCTTGCCCTACTCCATATCTATGAGGTCATGAAAAGCCACACAAAGTGGCTTTGCATTGCCTCCTAAATATGGGTCTTCAATCTGCGCTACTGTAGCGTAAAAAAAAAAAGACTTTCTGGAGGTGCACAGGGCTTCGCCTATAATATGTAATTCAGTTAAGCACCACAGACTTTGAGTATGCACTACAGATTTATACTATAAATGAGAACTTACAGTAGAAGGTCTAACGCAGGTCAGCACCAATCCTTTAAGGGTCCCTTCAGCAACAGGCTTCTTGCAGTATCTGTAGCCTCACATGCGCTATCCAAATACAAGCACAAATGCGTATGCTCTCGATTTTACATGTAACTAGCTCAGAGCTTATTCACCCCATATTCCATATATATAACCTATCTCTAATTTCATTATAAAACAGAGGCACCAGCAATCCCTGTATAAAAAGCTGCCTCTAATTCCCTTTCAGTAAATAGAAGCCTGCAATCTCTGTGTACTATAGTCCTGCATTTCATTTCATTACCACAGGTGACTTGTGACCCCTCTAGTCGCCTGTGCTAAAAAATATGGCATAGGTGATCAACAGTAAAACATATTTCAGTCGAATTTAGACATCACAGTACCTGCTACCAGGCCCTGCAGCCAAGGTGAAAGGCAGGACACAAAGAATTATTGAAGTTGCAGTATAAAAAACGAAAAGGAAACCTGACTTTTTCATATGCTCTGTGATAAGTACAGACTCCACACTTGGTAAGTTACTTCTCAGTTTTTATTCTAAGATCAGTTCAAACGTCCAGTAGGGCAGCCACAGGAACGGCAACTGCCACCACTTCCAATATACAGATACAAACCCCAACTTTCCAAATTCCATTCCCATTATTACATATACAGCCCCAGATACAACACACTGTTTTTTCTAAATGAATAGGCATGAGCAGAAATGAGATGTGGCCACATGATTATTTTTGTACATTTTAGGTTATAATAAGAAGAGAGAATCTCTTATTTATCTGAATTTTATTGTCATTTCTAATATATTTTTGTAATAAGTTTACTTGTTTACTAGAGATTCTACTTTGTATGATGTTTGTAAACATTCTGGGCCTCATTGATGGTCGACCGCCACATCAAGACCCTAGCGGTCAGACCGGCAGAGTACCAACGTCTCCACCGGGATCAGTGATCCCAACAGGCTGGTGGTGGCGGAGGTCAGAATCAGATAGGGCGGATCTGCATGCCGCATGCCGCACCACCCTGCTAATTATGACCCGGTTCTCCGCCAGCCTTTTTATGGTGGTATTACTGCCATGAAAAGACTGGTGGAGAACAGGTGCAGGGGGCCACAGGGGGGACCCTGCACTGCCCACGCACTTGTCATGGGCAGTGTACGGGTCCCCCTGCCCAGCACTCTTGCAATGTTCACTGTCTGCTCTGCTCTGCTCTCGGATTATTAGATATACTATTCGCACTCCAAACAGCAGTAGGGAAACCGTAGGACTTTGGTGGTGTTAGACTTATTGTTCCTACTCTAGTCGGCGCAACAGTAGGGAAAGTGTAGGACATCTGAGGGGTTACATTTACTATTCCCACTACAAAAAGCACAACAGTAGGGAAAGTGTTGGACTTCAGAGGGCTTTGATTCACTATCCCCACTCCAATCAACACAACTGTAGGGAAAGTGTTAGGCTTCACAGGTGTTAGATTTACTATTTATACTCCAGTCTGAGATACAATAGGGAAAGTACTTCACTTCAAACACATTACATATAGGAATCACCCTATTAATGTAGAAATGTTTTTACATTCTTAATGTAAACATTAACAATTAGCATGACAAATAGATATGTACATATACATGTACATAAAAAAATGAAGGCAATTAAATGCATGATTAGAATAGGAAAGAAGGGAACCAATCTAATTACATGTAATAAATTCAACATCCAAAAATATTGAAAAGAAGATAAAATAATTATATATATATATATATACATATATATAATATATATTTCATTTCAAATAATACATCAAATTAATACATAAAAAACTATTCAAATAACAATATCATAGCACAGTCTCAAACACTTACCCTAAAATAAATGTAAACTGTTAAAAGATATAAATTGTAAAACTAAATACATAAGTAATTATCAATTAAAAAAGTAAATATAAATATCTATAATATAAAAAATATGTATTTATTTTGTTCTGAACAAACTCATCCAAAGTAAAATGCATCGAAAAATACATTTGTAGCACTTTATAAATACTAAAATCCATAAAAAAATAAATTAAACAGTAGAAAAATTACACCATTAATAATACCTTAATTAACGGCCATGGCTAGCTGTCAAATAAATCATGTGGAATTAAAGCCATTGAATTCAATTTCATTTAATGTAACTTTCCACCCTAAACTATAACTAAAATAAATCAGTATTGAGTTACATAATAACTAATCAGATACATAATGAATTACCAATTATTAAATTACTAATTAATTATTACTCAATTAACTTCTAACCCGCTACCCTACAAACCCAGCATCACCAAGCTAAAATATAATTAAAATAAATCAGTATTACATAATTTATGTAATTAATAATTCATTACATAATTATTACCAATACATAATTATTTGTTTTTAATTGTTAATTATTATTTAATTGCCTTTCAACCCTATTCGTCCACAAACCCAATAACCAGCGGACACTATAAATTACTATTAACAATGAAAAAAAATATTCTACATCACTTAAAATGCCAAATTAATAACAATTATACTAAAAATAGTAACAGTAGTAGTAACTTAATATATTAAGTAATAGTAAACTAATATATTAAGTAAAACACATTAAAATATTTTAACATCAATATTTTTCCAACAATATTACTGAAAATAATATTCTTAAATTTTTTATTATTTACCCAAAAGAATTATATTCTTGACAATGATATTGCATCATGATACTTTTGAATCACAATATTTTTTTCCAATATTTCTGTCTCCCGATATTTTGAACTCGAATCTTGGCATCAACAATGCAGCAAGGCAATTTGCTATTCAGACAATTTGTTAACAGCCCCTAATAGTCAAAGACCCAAGCATGGCTGGGCTTTGCGTTTGGCTTTAATTCATATTACTGAGCGATGCACATAGCTCAACCTACCCGCACATTCAAACAGTCACAACCAGCATCCACACCACTCTATAGGCCACTGTGTAAGAATTCAGCTTTCTCAGTTATGCCCACTGTATAATGAATCACTTCTCTGGATCTTAAACACATCACTTCTACCTGCACCTCTGCAGAACTACATGCATGCACAATCAGCAACCACACTGCACCCCAGACCGCTACCTTATGTTCCAAACAGTACCCTGTCAGTGCTGTTTGTTTCACACATACCAATCGTGATATGCTGGGTCAGGCACAATGCAACATGTAGGGCATTTGAACTATCTCTCTTCCCAGGACCGATTTTAGGGCGGTGTGAGCAGTGCAGCCACACTGGGCACTGACCTGCAGGGAGGGGTAATGAGCTCAGGGTGGTGATGTGTTTAGCAATAACTTCGGATTTTAAAGCACCTGCTGCAAAGTTCTTTGGGCGTCCATCTTTCAGGCAGCAATAAAAATGCCAAGTTAACTTTTGTGATCAATGTTCCTGCTAGGGAGAGAGAAATCCAATTTTTGTCTAGTGGCAGTTTTCACTATAAAATAGCACAGAGGGTTCCTATGCCTGCAGCAAAGATATGTATTTTATGTGGATAGCTGAGTGGATTAGTAAAGCCAGCCTCTACCAGTTGTTTGACACAAATGAAATGTATGTGAGAAAAGAGGTATGGAGGGATGAGGTGCACATTTGACTCGTGGTAGTGAGGGAATTTGAGGAGGAGGTCATGGTGGGGGACGGGCGCCTAAAACGATTGTTGCACTCGGCACCACCAGCTCTATAGAAGGCCCTGACTGCCTCCAAGGGCCAGTTTCAGGGCTACCAGACAGGAAGAAATGAACTATATAAAGGACACTGACTGGGATTTGGCGTAGGGCAACATAGCGAGTCACCTTGCTGCGCTGCTCTACGGCAAAATGAAAGGGTAGGAATGCACAATATTTATATTTATACAATACGGTGCATTCCTTAGCTTCCCCTCTGCAGTGGCGCCATTTCGGCAGTCTAGCATCAAGGGAGGAGCCCATGCACCATGATGCAAGAGTGCCTGTCAAACAATATACAGATGCATTTTGCTCTTTCTATGTGTACTGCAGACAGCAGCCCACATGGAAAGAGTAAAAAAAAACGAACAAAAACCATTTCTCCTCGGTACCCCTGCCCTTGTGAGGCGTAAGGTTTTGGTGCATCCCCAGGTTTACAGACTCACTGAAATCTGGAGCAGCGTCAAAATCCATGGGCTTTGCAATGAGGACACCCCTTTTCAACGCCCATGGAACCCCTCCCGAATGCATTGCCTTACTCCATATCTATGAGGCCATTCAAAGCCACGCAAAGTGGCCTTGCCTGGCCTCATAGGCAGTGCTTTAAATGGGCCAGTACTGTCCGGTACTGAGTACCGGCACTTTTTTATTTTGAGAGGGAGAGTACCGGCACATCTCAGGAAAAACGTAATACTTTTAATTGGAGAGTACCGACACTTCTAGGAAACAAGCAGGTACTCTGGCACAGAGTACCTGCACTTTAATTTTTCCATTTCAGGCACTGCTCATAGGTATGCTTTTGTAGTCTGCGCTGCTGGAGCGTCACGGTGACGCAAGGGATTAATAAATATGCCCCTTTGTGTTTTCAGCCTCGATTACAGCAAAGCCTCAGCTTTATTTAAAAACTGATGAGTCTTTACCCCTCTTACAAATCCAATGTTTTTCTAAGCTACAAAGTTTGGAAGAATCACAGCAGTCACACGCAGGTTGCTTATTCACGTTTTAAATGTATTTCAACATATGCATTTTCAATTTTGCATTTAACATCAAAGAATACATTTGGCCAAAGAAACATTGCTGGGAGAATGTGTTACACCTGGCGCCTCGCTGCATCCCGCTGGTCCACATAAAGGTTAGTCGCTTAGCAACAAAACTGCAGCTTCCAACAATACAAGGAGCCCTTGACATTCTTAGTGCAGGAGCTCTTGGCGACAAAACCAGAACAAAACACGGTGCACAGCTCCGCAAAGGGACGGCTTGCGGGTCATCCATCTCGAGGAAATAGTGCAGAGAGGGAATAGACACAATGCAAAGATGTGTTTTTAAATACAATTCGAGCAACGCAAAACGCAAGGAGCTCCATCCATGCACGAGGTGCAAGTCTAGCTTATTATGACTGAAAAAAGGTGCAATTTACGCATATGCAACTGACAAATGAAAGAGAGCCATTTATGTGATGGATATCTGTCTTATGAAAGGCAAAAGGTGGAATTTACGCGTGTAAAAATGACAAATGCAAGAGGTTTCTTTATGTTGGGGGAGCGACTTAGGAATGGGAAAAGGTGTAATCTACGCATACGCAACTGACCAATAAAGGAGGTCCATTTATGTACGAGGTGCAAATTTGATTTATGTGGAAAAGATGTAATCTACGCAAGTGGAACTGAGTAATCAAAGAGACTCATTTATGTACAAGTCTGACAAATAGAAAAAAAGTTGCAACTTACGCATTTGTAATGACAAATGAAAGAGACCCAAATATAAACGGTCATATTTACAAGACCAATGGCACAGGGCGGTGAAGCAAGTGCCTTGCTGTGCCATCCTGCGCCACTAGGAAAGAACAGGAATGCTCCATATCTACAATATACTGCACATTTCTGTCTTCCCCCTGTGCTGGCCCACAAATTGCTGCCATGCACCAACGCAGGCACCCGTGTACCTGCATTGTGGGGTTGATTGTTTTTGTGCAGGAAGGGACGCCTTGGAGGCAATTTCCTCCTTCCAGGTGTGCTGCAGAACAAGGAAAAAACAGGGAAAATAATGTTATTTCGCCCCGTTGCGCCACTCTTATGCCACTCCTGAGATGGCATAGGGATCGGATGCATTCCCAGAGTTGTACATTGTGGGAGTGAGTCAGATTTGTTGGATTCCATGGGTGTTGCTGTGGGAACACCCACAGCAACACACATGAAACGTGCCCTTAATGCAGTGTTATGCATGAAAGAGGTCCATATTTACAAGGCCAGGAATAAGCCATGCAAGGTGGCTTTACGTGGCCTTGTAAATATGGGTCGGCACAATGCACCACTGGAGCGTAAAAAAAATGATGCTCCGGTGACAAAGTGTGCCGCTAGTGCCCCGTAAACGGGGCCCAAAGTTTGTAATATATAACGACCTAATGTAGCATGGGATTTGGCACTTAGTAGCAGCAGTCAGGTCTGTTGGATGACCAGAAAAATACAAGGTGCCTTTCACTCTCCACACCCCCAGTGAGTGGCTTTCCCTTGGTAGGTAAGAAAGTGTGAGCTGTGCAGGCCCTAATCCTTTGCTTGAGATGAATGAATATGATAAGGTTCACCTCTGGCACAGACTCCCTGGCTCCCCTACTACTTGATCCAGCGCAGCAAGCTGGTACACAGAAGACCTCCGACTCACCAAGCGTCGCTTCTAGCAGCTTGAACAACATTGGCACTGTCCCCATGACAACGACGACAGACACACATACAGATCAGCCCTCCAAATCTAGCACCAATGGGACTGAACCACAAGCACTCAGCACTCTCTGAAATGATCAAAACATCCCCTTTAGCTCATTGGAATCCTTCACCGTAGAGAAGGAATTCATGTCCTCAGCCACCAGCTCCTCGACCGTCAGCCTTTTACAGGAACTCTGCACACAGCTCTCCCACTACTTCACCAACAAAATGAATACCTTTTTCAAGAATTTACCCCCCTATCCAACCTCCCCATTGTTTGAAATCCTCCACTCCGATGACAAGAACACTATTGACCTGATGGCCAGTCATCAACAGACTGGAATCCACAACACTTTGCTCTCCATCCACTCAGGAGCCCCCTCAGACCCATGTCCAGAATTCACCATCACCAAAGGACTGGACCCCATTTGCACAGCGATGACACTCATTTTCATTTTGTCTCTCTATGCAGCCACCTCCCCAGACTCCTGAAAACATTACACCACATTACCACTCATAAATAAACCTTCAGCAGACCCCAAGACATGGCTAACTACAGACTGATCTCTCTTCTCCAGACCCAGCAAAAGTACTAGAGCAATTCATCAACACCAGATTACCTCATCACCAACCATGGACCCTACCCAGTTTGGATTCAGCCCTAACCACAGCACTGAAACCGCCTTCATTGCTGCCACTCTCACCAACTACCTCTATATGGGCAAGGGATAGAAAGCAGCACTGATCCTCCTTGACCTATTGGCTGTGTTTAATAGCATCTTCAATCCCATCCTTATCCAGTGTCCCACAACAATACTGGAATCCATGGCCCAGCACTTCGATGAATCAGCTCCTTCCTCTCAGGGCACACCCAAACAACCAGCCTAGCTCTGTACTCATCCACCACTTCCAAACTAATCTGTAATGTCCCTTAAGGTTTCTTGCTGCACCCTACACTTTCAACATCTACATGATCTTTCTCGCCAACATCATCTGCAGTTATGGGCTCAGCATCAAATCCTGTGTTGATGACACCCAGTTTATCCTCTCCCATTTTGACACCTCAAACACTCAAGCACACGTCATCAGCTACATGTCCAGGGTCATCAAGTGGATGAAAAACAACTGCTTAAAACTCAACAGAGACAAAATAGAGATTGTCCTATTCCGAAAAGACACCCATCTTTGGTCATCGGCATTGTGTCTCTCAGAGCTCAGACTGACTCCAAGCAAGTCCTACTAAGCCAGAAAACTAGACATCATTACTGACAATCAAATCACAAAGTTCATCAAAGTCAGCACAGTCACATCCACCTGCTTCCACACCCTCAAGCTACTCAGGAAAGTCTTCAAATGGGTCCCACTGGAAACATGTAGCTCCATCATGTAAGCTCTATTCACCAGCATACTGGATTATGGCAATACCCTGTATGTTGCCATCACCTCTCTACTCAAAAAAAGGCCTAATGCCATACAGGATGCAGTCCCAAGACTCACTCAAATTTCCACGCTCACATATCCAAACAACTCAAGGACCTTGACTGGCTCCCAATCCAGTAATGTGCCCTCGTCAAACTCCTTACACACACCTAAAAAGCACTACACAACCAAGGCCCAGCATAATTCAACAGCAGCATCCAGTTTCACACACCAGCCAGGCATCTCTGCTTGGCCAGCCTTCCGCACACCCATGTCCCCAGGATCCGCTGAGCCAGAGCCTGGGGTCATGCCTTTTCTTACCTCACCTGAAAACCGTGGAACAATCTCCCCATAAACATCAAAGCTGCCAGCTCTATCTCGGTGTTACATAAGAAAATAAAGACTTGGCTATTCCAATAGGCCCATACAGATTACCAATCCCTGTTTAAGCATGAGGATACTGCAATGGGTGACACGCACACCATACAAATAAGCATGGCATAGCCTAGCAAGGAGCAAATTTCTGGATCGTGGGAAGAGTAGTGGCAATAACAGCAAATGAACTCTGTAACAATCCATCACAAAGTGATACACATGCAGGATTATGAGTCAGGCTAAGCAGATGACATGTACTGCTCTACATGATATCCAAACTTGAATGGTAATTTAGGGTTTGCCAGGTGGCATGACTCTGGTGTTTGACTTTCCCCTAACTCTAGAAATCCTACCTGCCTAGATCTCTTTGCCAATGGCATGTCTTAAGCTGTGGCAGATTCACTTTTTAGTTGGCATTACTTGCTTTGTATTTGTTAGACCCGACAGCCTTAGGGTGGTCATCCCCCAACTTTTTGCCTGCCTCCCTCCACTTTTCTGGCACTGTTTTTGCTGGTTTTAGGACTCTGCGCACTTTACCACTGCTAACCAGTTTTAAAGTACTAATGGTCTCTCCCTTAAACATGGTAACATTGGTTCATACCCAATTGGCATATTTGATTTACTTGTAAGTGCAGAGTAAAGTGCACTACATGTGCCCAGGACCTGTAAATTAAATGCTACTAGTGGGCCTGTAGTACTGATTGTGCCACCCACATAAGTATCCCCTTAACCATGTCTCAGGCCTGCCATTGCAAGGCCTGTTCATGCAGTTTCACTGCCACTTCGACTTGGCATTTAAAAGTACTTGCCAAGCCTTAAACTCACCCTTTTCTACAAGTAAGTCACCCCTAAGGTAGGCCCTAGGTAACCTATAGAGCAGGGTGCTATGTATGTAAAAGGCAGGACATGTACATATGTGTTTTATATGTCCTGGTAGTGGAAAACTGCTAAATTCGTTTTCCACTACTGTGAGGCCTGCTCCTTTCATAGACTAGCATTAGGACGGCCCTCTCATACATTTTGAGTGGTAGATTATGATCTGAAAGGGGTACCCAGGTCATATTTAGTATGGACAGAATGGTAATAAAACAATCCTTCTTATTGGTGAGGTTGGATTTAATATTTCTATTTTAGAAATGCCACTTTTAGAAAGTGAGCATTTCTCAGAACTTAAAACCATCTGTGCCTTACAGCATGTCTCCAATCAAAGTCCAGGCTGTGCTAGTTGACAGCTCCCTTGTGCATTTCACCCAGACAACCACAATCAATCATGTTTACATTCATTGGCATACTGAATGTGTCTTACTGGGCTTGAAGGGCGGAGGACCTGACACTTAACTTTCAAAGGCCAGTGGCCTGCCCACACACAATAGACTGATCAACCCGCCACTGGCACCCTGGCCGACAGGACTGGGCTGCAGGGGAACTCATGTACTTCAAAACTACTCTTTGAAGTCTCCCCCACTTTAAAGGCATTTTTGGGTACATAAACTGGGTCTCTGACCACACCGCCTCAGACACTTCTGGACCTACACCTGCATCCTGTCAAGAGGAACTGCTTGGCTGCCCAAAGAACTCATCTAGACTGCACTGCTGAGAATGACTGCTGCCCTGCTGTAGCCCTGCTGCCCTGCTGGCCTCTGACTTTGCTGGAAGGACTCAGCTTTCTCCAAAAAGTGCTCTCCAAAGGATTGGATTGACCTTGTCTCCTGTTTCTGAAGTCTCAGGTCCATCAAAGTCTTCATCTCTTCGAAGAAACTCCTTGAGCGTCGAAAATCAATGCAACAGCTACCAAAAATCGATGCAAAGACTGTATTGCAATGGAAAAAATTGACGCATTGTTTACCGGATCCATGCAGTGCCTGTGCCTTCTTCCAGCACGTCAAGGATTTTCATGCATCATCTTTGGCTGTCAAAAAATCCACTCATCGCAGTAATGAACCAAGACTGCGTGCTGAAAAACGACACAATTACCTTGCAGTGTGGAAAAAAACAATGCATTGTCTGTGCTGGGCACAGGATAATTTGGATTGTGTGTGACTCATTTCTAACAGTATTCAATTCTAGTTTTTTTCAGAAATAATCCTCAAGACAAGGGGTGGTTCCTTCCTTAAAAACAAATTAAATTGACCCTGATGCACAAGGAGTTTTCTCTGTGTACTTGAGGGCTATTTGTTTTCTCTGCCTGGATCAACCATGTCTTGTATGCCTAACATTAGTAGGGAAAATAAACATCACAATACATTAACAAAATCTGCAACCCTGTAGCAGTCAGGCTGTCACCCATAATCAACTGCCAGCACAGTATATTTTGGCTACACTGATCAATGGCGTACCAAAACTTGTGGGGTTCCCTCTGCAAAATACATGGAGGGTACCTTCCCATGCTCTGGACCGAGTCAGGAGCTCTCAGGCCAGGGGCCCGCCGCCAGTACACAGTGCCGGTGGGGGCCAACGGGAGCTCAGGGCCCCCTGCACCACAGAGGCTGCGGGGGGACTGGCACTGACAAAGGACATGGTAATTCTGCTATTGAAATAAACTTATTGGGACCCCTTGGGCTAGGTGACTTATTGACCAAAGGCTAATTTGTTATACATAGCTGGCAAAATGAATGGGTGGAACCAGGTGCCAAAACTCAACTGCAACCTTTGTTTAGAGAACAACAACACTTTGTATATTGCTCAAATAGGTTCTGGCCCGGACCTTGGTAGAGACAGTGATCAACTCAATCTTGGATGTTATTTTTATGGATATTGATAACAGTCACATTGGTGCCCAGGTTACAGTAGACGCATCCACCATCTTTCATGACTTCAATCATACCTTTTTGACTTCTAAATTGTATGATTCAGCGATCAGAGACTTGACCTTAGAAGTGAATGCTCCTTCTTTCCCACAGAATCAGAAATATGTGATCTAAACACCAGAACCTCAACATCATTCTTCAAAGCATATGTGATGGCGCTATTCAAAAGGGTACACACTTGTGATGTTAACTCTATTACTATGCCAGTCGTTCATTGAAAATAATCATGCTTTAGCAACTTAACAGGGAAACATTAGGAAACTTCATTAAATGATTGGAAGCAGTCCAGGACTGAAAGAGTAAAAAGCATCTCACTTTTAATCCATCAAAGACAGCTATTATAGCACAGGGGCTTCTAACTCCAGTTGGCCCCAAGAGATCCATCCACTACCATACTCTTGATTTCCCAAGCATCTGTTGTTCTAGACAAGTATCTATCACTTGTTCCACAAGAGCACACAAGAGTTGGGCAACTGTTTTTCATCTGTATAGGGTAGAATAATTTTCCTATAACTCACATTTTCCCATAGTGTACAAGCAGTTCTAATATAATCTAGACTCAACAACGCAAACTGCCTCTATCAGGGAATTCCTCAAATGCTCCTAGACAGGATGCAGAAATTGAAGAATCTGTCAGCTAGACCACTATTTCAATTACGCCAGTTGGATCATAACTTCCTGTCTGTCGTTCAGACTGATACTGCTATTTAACTTTGTCTGCATGGCTCACCATTCCATTCAGAAGAGGAGGCTAGTGGTCATCACCAACAATAATGATGCCTGTGTGCATTGCAGGCATAAAAGTTCCTGGTGGTAGTCCCTAAATGTAATTGAACAATGCTAGTAGGTCGGGGATTTTAAACTCTGGGCTTATACTTCTGGAATGAGCTCTCCTTGCCGTTTCCTTGATTCTTTGAGTAATGGTATGTCACATGCTCTAAAGTAGCTAAAACATGTCTTGTTCAAGCCTAAGTGCCCATTGTTTCCTTACGTGATGTGCTTTTTATGTATAATGGGTTCTTGCATGAGGAAGATCCACAGAGGGTACACCATGTGCTAAATAAATTGACAGCAAATATCAGGCAGGGAACAGAATTAAATTTGGGTGAGGGGGATATATGAAAGTTATTCTGACTAGGGCAATATAGTGAGCGGTCGCTGTTCACTCTTCTTGAGGTAGATGTACAGTAGGAATCTGAGAGATTCTGAAATCTCCCATGATGAGGAGACACAATACATTTTTAATAAGGGCAGTGTGCTGAAGAAGCAAAGCACTTGCTTGGGTTCTAGAGCACACTGCCCTTGTCGGTCATGGGCAGGATTTTAGTCGCAAAAATAATATGCTAACTGCGGTGCCTCATTGAACTGCAACATTCCATGTGTCCTACGCTGCATAAATTATTCAAACAGCTTGTTTTGCTCACTGGTGTGGGCTGCCAAACACAGTAGGCGGAAGTTGGCTAAACTGAAATGTCCCTGGGACAGGATATGTTATTATAAGTTCTAAAGATGGGGAACAGCTTTCTTCTGGGAGATTCTGGGGCATATATACAAGCCAATAGCACAACCGGAGCCTCACTTTTTTTGATGCTCTGGAGATGCAGTGTGCCAGCCCATATTTACAAGGCCACTCAAAGTCACCTTGCGTGGATTTTCATGGCTTTGTAATTATGGCCCCCTTTCACGCATTACTCTGCATGAAAGTGACATTCCGTGGGTGTTGCTGTGGGTGTTGCCATACAAATCCCATGAAATCTGACCCATTCCCAGATTTACAAGGCTAGGAATGCTTCAGATTCCTACACTACCACAAGGGTGGCCACAAGGGTGGCGCAAATGTGGTGCAGCGAGGAGAAATATCTTTATTTCTCCTCATATTTTTCCTCTTACTGTGTGCCGCATTCTGCAGCACACATAGGAGGAAAACAGCATTAATGACTGTTAATGTGCAGGAAGGTGTCTCTTACTGCACATAAACAATCATACCTGCAACACAGATGTACTTGCAAGGGTATCTGCATTGGTGCTGGGCTGCCAATTGTTCACCATCGCTGAGGAAAGTACAAAGATGCGATGTATTGCTGTAGTACAATGGAACCCTGCCCTTTCCTAATGGTGCAGCTCTGTGCTGCAAGGTGACTTGAGGCACTGGTCTGTCATTATTTTGTAAATGTGTCTCTCAATGTTGTTAGAAAATCTGGTTGTGTTTTGGTGAAATTTGTTAAAGTTGTGCTAAGGTGCCCACTGTTTGACCTCATGCCACTTTGGAGTATCAAACCTTTCAAATACAAAGGAGATATTGCTCACTAGCTGACCGGAGAGTCAAAGGGAGATTTTGAGTGACATATTTAAATAATAAATTCTTCACCTTCCCTGAAGCTCAGAGGTTATTCAGAATTGGCCACAGCCAATTCATTTATCATCCTGGATTGACATGCATAGCAAGGGGAATATGCAAAAACGTTCTGGACACCCCAGCTATGACAAAAACAATGGGTGTGATACCGAGCCAGGTGGAGTGGGGAGAAGATTGGCACAGCATTAAGACAAGGCAGGGAGGAGAAAGATAATCTGGCAAGAAAGAAGTGGATGCTGGATTGCTACAACCCTCTGATGAATGGAGAATAGAATAAAGCCTGTAAGCAGGTCAAAAAATATTTAACTAATAGTGTTTAAACTGATTCAGTTTCATA
Organism: Pleurodeles waltl; assembly: GCF_031143425.1. Classification (NCBI taxonomy): domain Eukaryota; kingdom Metazoa; phylum Chordata; class Amphibia; order Caudata; family Salamandridae; genus Pleurodeles; species Pleurodeles waltl. The sequence goes on along the minus strand of NC_090440.1, from coordinate 67,966,405 downwards.
ATCTTCATAGGGCCTACATCAAACCACAAAATCTTGCCAGAATATATGAAGAAAGAAGAGCAACATGTTCTAGATTACTATATGTGTAGTTCCAGTGGCTGACCTCTGTGTTGTGGTCTGGGAGTACCCTCAGATTAGGGAATTCTGGATCCAGTGGGAACAGAGATTTACCATGCGGCATGGTCTTTAGAAGTAAATAACATGAATCTTGATTTACCAGAAATATTACCAAAGAAGACGAAAAACAAAATGAAGCACAGATTAGCCAAAAGACTACAGGACCTGCCCTGGACCCACAGCTGGACGCTCCTGAAGTGAATCTTGATGCTCAAGTTCTCTTCTCAAGGAACTGGGCCCATGATGGTGTCAAAGTGAGCTCCTCCTAATTTTTTCCTGTAACCTGGGACTTTCAACCTTTTCAGGTTTACAGACCACTGGAGGACATGGACTAACCTCCTTACGATTCCAACAAAGGTGTATTGCCACTGTACCAAACATTCAGGTTGCTCCTACTCAGAGTTTTTACAGCTGCAAATCTGGTTCAGCAAAACTAGAGGAAAATGTTTCTGGCCTTTTAGAAACCTCTTCATCTACAGTCTGCAGTTTCGTCCCCAGTGAAAGAATCAGAGCTTAAAAAAAAAAAGACAAAATCTTCACCGGGCAAAGGCACCAAATTTATCTGGCTGCCAAGAAACCTAAACTGGGTGCGAAATTCAAGCTTCTCCCACTCTCAGCTTTCCTGTTAGATATCAATGGCCTCACCTAGACCTTTCAGTGGAGTCCACCTCAGCCACAGCCTGCTGCCTTGCCCCAGTGAGAATTCCTGACTTCCATTTCAGAGACTAAGGGGCGAATGTAACTTTGTTTCGTGAAGTGGTGGGTGAAACTGGTGTAATTCTCTCTATTGTAATTATGTGGAATTACCATGAAGTTTTTCAGAATTCTGTGTAATTAACTGTAATCCAGCATTTAGCACTTTTTTCCTTAGTGCAAAATGCACCTTTACATTCAAAATGGGTCAGAGGATGCATTCTGCATTAAGAAAATGGCACTAAATGCCACAGGACATGAACAGTAGTTGCCAGTATCTACTCGCTCTCGCTTTCATTGTTCCTATTATCCTGCTGTAGGATATTTGCCCCAAATTACTTTTAGTGGCTCAAGCTTGTGTAATCATCTAATTTTGATAATTCCACATTACAAGATTATTGTGTAATTACTCAAATTTTCTGATTATTCCGGAAAATTTCTCCCAGGATTGTTTCACACAACTTGCAAAAGGGAACCTGCTGTGCTAAACTGCATGAAAGGGAGAGAGCATAAATGCTCCATATCTAGAAAGCTATGAAGCTTTCTGCTCTCTTCTTGTGCTGGTGCACTGTGTGCTGCCTAGCACCGGAATGCTTTAATTAATTAAAGCCACTGGTAATTACTCGGGCTTGCATTCCAGTATCGTTATTTTGAACGCAATGCCACCTTAATTTGGACCCAACCATATGTAATACAGTCTTGAACCTGCACCAATAGGAACAGTCCAACCAGAACTTCCGGACCAGGGCATGAATTGAACAGGAGCACTAGCAACCCAGGACTTGGTGGTCTTTATTAGGGCTCCTCAGTTGGGTGTAGCTTGGTTGCAGTGGCACAGGGTGCACAGAACCCAAGTTTGGGAATACCCTTCCAAATTGGGGGGGCGACACTGAAGTATACAAAAAATGGATGGAAAGACTGCTTGAATTAATCTCATGCATTGGTAATTTCTCAGGGTCACGTCCCAGTCCATTGCTATTTTTCACACAATGCCACCTCAGTTTAGACTCAGCCATATATAAATCAGTCTTGCCCCTGCTCCAGCAAGAACAGCCTAGCCTGAACTGCTGCCCCAAGTTATTACCAGTTATTACCAGTGACTGAGATTAATTCAAGCATTCCAACTACCATTTGTTTACAAAACTTCTTTAAGTGAGATGGTTATGCCTACCTGTGGTCCCATGCACACTGTGCCAATGAATCCAATCTATACCTGACTTATTAGCCCTATTAAAAGTAAAATAGGTCTTGGTCTGGGTATATTTTAAGCACAAGAGTAAACTATAATGATTCCAGGTTTGTTTATTGTTGGTCAAAAGCCTAGCTCAATGTGTGTGTGTGTGTGTGATAGAGTAGTGCCTTGAAGCAACACTTTTTTGGGGTGATTTTAATTTCTATACTGTGTCCCAATAAACAGGTACAGGTTGTTTATTTTTTTGGTTTATTGAATTACTGTGTTTGTGGTACTGCTTTAAATCATTTAGTAAATAATTTTCCATGTATATTGTGAATTGTTTGATTCTACAAAAACTTCCATTTTGGCAAAATCTCACTGTCAGAAGGGAAAGCTCTGCCTCACATTAAAAGTGATGAACATGAAATAAATAGGTTTGAATCATGATATGTGTACTTATCTGTGGCATAAATCATTATTCAAGGCCATTGCAAATGATAGAAATTACAAATTTGTAAAAATTGAGTATTAGGAGTGAAGCAACTTGAAGAGGTGTTTTGTTTGGAAAAAAACACAATCAAGACCTGTGCACTTTTAAGCACTGAATGGATGGGAGTATACAGCTAATGAGAAATCATATAACAGAAATGTTGAAAGGTCAGATTGGTAAGATTGTTCGTACATGGATGGATTCAAGACTAGGTTTGTGGAAAAACAGATGGCGTGAGGAAGTGATAGAAAGTATGGGTGAATTTCTTGCAATTTCTAATGACTTTAATGAAAACAAATCAAAAGAGGATAGGAACAAAAATAAAGTTCAGAGAAATAGTGATTCTGAGGCAGAAGATACATTTATAGATGAGCTATTGATTATGACAAGATCACCTCCTTATGCTGAGGATCAACCTCAGAATCAAGAACCTGAGTTGAGTGAATCAAGTGAAAGGGAAGATGATTCAGAGGCTGGTGAATCATGAAAAAGTCAGTCAAGTGCTATGAAAAATAAAGCTTAAAAATAGAGTAATTTAGAAGAATTTGTAGGTTAAGATATGTTTCATTATAAAATTCAAAAAATCACATTTGATTAATTGGTGTTTTGGGATCTGGAAGCATGGAAACAAGCCAATCTAGGAAAAGTTTAAAAGAATGAATGAAGAAATTACTAAACATCCGGACAAAAAGAGAATTCAAGAATCTTATAAAATGAGAATGACAGAATCTGAATTACAAAAAGAATACTCTGTACAACTTTCAAAGAAATATTAGATTTAATTTTGAGAATAGGCATATGTGCAAAAACATAAATGCAAAATGGAAAAGCAATGAATGGTTCCGAACATGAAATTGTTGAAAGAGAGTTCCCATTGAAAAAATTATCTGGAAGAGCTGATGTCCTTGTCCTTTTGAGATGACAATTTGTGAACTCTGAAAAATGGTACATAGAGGTGAGAAAATGTGAATGGTAATGTCCAATGATTGCACATAAGGATTTAAGGAACACATGTAAAAATATTGTAAAGTGGCAGAAGGCAGAACCATGTAGAAATGGTCATAGTTACAAGTCCTTGCCGATTTTCATGGAAACGTATGCTCAAAATATGCTAAAATAATTGAGTAGTTGAAAGAAAAGTTCCCAGCAAAACTCCTTAATTGGTCAGAAATTATGGCATCAACACAAAATGCAGACAAGTCAGTTCATGCATATTGTGAGAGATTAATGCAGGTTTACAGGCAACACAGTGGAATGGATAATCCATCAAAGGAGAGTGCATTGGGATTTGATTCAGCTTTTGTGTTCGGTTTGCGTCCAAAGTTCAGCTCACAGGTGTAGCACAGTGTGAAATGTTTGCAAACAAAGTTGTTGGACGAATTAATTATGAATGCAAAATACTGTAGCTATTGTTTTGAGCTGAAAAATAAATCAACTAAAGAGACATTGATGCTGATGTATTTTAAATTCTTTCAGAAATGTGGTCGAGGAGTTTTTCAAGCTCCCGGTGTGCAATTTCAGGGTCCTCCAAGAAGTGAAGGAAATGGTTGACTAGGTAAAAGTAGAGGTTTTAATAACAGCACTAATAACGGGCAGATTAAATCTGGAGCTTGTCATAGTTGTGGTCAAAATAGTCATTGGAGAGGAAATTGTAGATTTGATGGAAAACAATTGTAAATGGAACACTAATGACCTACCAAATAAATCCCATACAGCAAAATATGACTCCAGTGGCAAATAATGAGATGACATGGACAATGGCCGTAGCCCTCCTTGCACTTGGCCAAACACAAGAAATGCAAAGCACTTCCATGGAATAATTCCTGCAGCTCCAGTTTTACAACCTCAAATGCATAAAATATGTAAATGGATTACTAAAGAATTTTCAACTTCAGCAAAATCTAACTCAATCCTAAAGGAAATGATAATTAGTGCCACTTTTCCACAAAATGCAGCTTCACTCAGAGTTTCTTATAATTTGATTCAGACACAGTGATGGTGCCTGAGGAGGGAGTATTGTATGCTTGGTGCAGATTTAGTGGTAGACCAGGCTGGCACATTTATAGAAATAAAAATGAATGCTAGGTCATATAATTTGTGCTTGATACAGGTGCTACCCATTACACAGTTAAACCAGAGGAAGTTGCAAATCTACCCATCTGTGGAAAAGAAGTCAACAGCAACTGTTCCTGTAAGAATAGGGCCAGCTACCAATGCATTTTCCCTAATTATAAATGTATGCATATGGATAGTTCAACTATTAATAATCATACATTTACAGTTATGTTTAGTGAATCTATTAGATCATGATCTGGTATGTAAATGGAGCTGTGTAATTTATTGCACACAGGATAGTGTTTGCGTTCAAATACATAATCTTGTTGATTTCAAAATGAAAAAAACAAAAATTGGTACGTTCTCAGCTCTCACACATGAAGTTATACCTCCAGAGTTACGTTACACAGTGAAAAGAAAAGCTTGGGATTTTACAGGAAAAGAGACTGTGCTGATTATACTTGTAAAACCAGTGAAAAGATGGTTCAGCAAGGCATTTTAAAAGAGGTTTGGGGATTCCATGTAACTCGCCTATTGGCTTGTACAGACCAAATAAGGAAATGGAGGGTAGTCCCAGATTTAAGAAAGATTAATGGGATAGAAGTTTCATGTTGTAGGAAAGTCCTCCTTTTTGCCCTGGTCACCCCCACAATTTTTGGACAGGTACTGGTGGTTACTGACTCTTGGCTGTGCCCTGGGTTCTGCTAACCAGTCCCAGGGCCTGTGCTCTGTGTAAAATGGATATGCAAATTAGGCTAATTATAATTGGCTAAGTTAACCTACCTATAAGTCCCTAGTATATGGTAGGGCATGTAGGTTTAGGGACCACAGCATAGGTAGTGCACCCATAGGTGCACTGCTGAGGTGCCCAGTGTCATTTTAAAGGCAGGCCTGCCTTGCTGGCTGCTTTTAAATTAAAGTTATGTGCAAATTCGACTTTGGAATTAAAAGTAGTTCCAAAGTCTTAAACTACCTTATTTTCACATATGTCACCCCTAAGATGTGTGCCCTATGTGCCCCTAGGGCTGGGTGCCATGTAACTATAAGCAGGAACCTTATAAAAATAGTTTTAATAGCCCTGGTGAGGTAAAAACAGCCACATTCGTTTTTCCCTCATTGTAGTGAATGGCCTCCATAGGCTAGAATGGGGAGACTTTATTTTAATTTTAAAAGTCCCCGTAAGTAATGGATACCAAGAGTTTGGTATCAAATTAATTGGTATAATAAATCCCACAACTTCCAGTTGTGGGATTTAATATAACTTGTTCAGGTAAAGAGTTTTTAACTTTACCTGAAAAGTTGCCAATTTCAGCCCTGCATTGTTTTTGCTGCTGTGCCCTAATTGGCCAGCCTCTGGCAGCATGGCCAGGCTGCCTTGATGAGGTGTGAAGTGGCCTGGCTTCACACAAAGAGATGTGCCTGTGGCAGGGAATTTCCCCTCAGCAGATGGTGAGGCAGGAAGGGGGAGGGCTGCCAAACTGGTCTTCAAAGGCAGAGAAGGACATTTGGAGCAACCCAGCAACACCCCCACATCCTGCAACCCCAGACAACTAGGTGCCCCCTTGATTAGATTAGGAGAGGGGTGTGTTTATGATTTTTAGCCACACCAGTGGGTGGGCTCAGCCTGATGAAACCTCCAAAAATCAGATTCAGCCATGATGGATTTTTTAAGAATGTTGCCTCCTGGGATTGATTTTTGCCACTCTTCCCAGGAAGTGGTCATCACAGGGGGAACGACCCTGCACGTCATTGGAGAATCAGGACCCCCCTGTTTTTCACCCAGGAGCAAGGATAAAACTGGCAGACCTGCACCCACACCTCAGATCCCCATCAGATTCCAACAAGGAAGAACCAAAGGAGAAGAAGGACTGCCCTGCTGGACCTCTGGCCTGCACCTGGAACCTGCACACTTGGGCCTCACCACAAGAAGGACTTTGCCTGGCTTCAACTGGTTCAAGGAGGGAATCCCTTTTTGCTACAGTTGAACAATTGCTAACCAGAGTCCCCTGCACCAACTCGTGAAGAAATCAACCAGCTGGCCACTGCCCAGTGGCCAAAAAGGAGTTTGTGCCAGGTGCATTCTGGGAGTGGTAGTCCACACCCCCCAAGGATCATCTCAGAACTTCTGGACCCTTGGGGTGAGCTGTGGACCCCAAAAGAACCTTAAAAGAACATCTGGGAGAAGACCCAGAAGTTTGGAGAAGTTTGGAGAACTTTTGAAACAAAGCTCCATAGAGGGACCGACCCACCGCAACAACTCTAGCCGGCTTGCCTCAACCGCGACCCGGCCTGATTTGCAGGTTCGTCCCGGTACAGAAAATCTCCAAAAAAGAGACTAAGTCCGAAGGTAAAAAGTTGACTGGGTCCTCCCAGCCAGCGTATCGGAGAAGGGCTCCAAGGACATTGGATCAAGATCCAGGTTTACCCCGGTCGAAGGATTTTCACCTCGAAAAAAACAACTAAGTCTGAAGGTAAAAATCTCCACCGAGGGCTCCCGTGCCGCGTATCCGGAGAAGAGTTCCAGGAGGTCGCATTGGAGTGGCAGGTTCGCCCGCTGAAGAAAATCTTCAGAAAAGAGACTAAGTCCGAAGGTAAACTTTTGATCGAGGCCTCCTGCGAGCTGTAGCCGAGCAGGGCTCCATTGCAGTAGGCCTTAAACTTTGACTTTGCCCCAGTCGAGGTGCAACCAGGTGACCCGATTGGCGCTTTTTGTTTCTAGGCGCTAAAAAACCAAAATTCTTTAAAAATTCATATTTCTGGTTCCCCTGATCCGAATTTATTCGTTTTTGTGTCATTTTAAAGATAAAAATATAATCTATTTGTATAAATTGGTTTTGGATTTTTAAACTGTTTCCTGTGTTTTATTTAGTTACTGTTTTGTGATATTTAAATGCTTTACACTCTGTCTCCTAAGTTAAGCCTCGTCGCTCATTGCCAAGCTACCAAGGGTTGAGCTGGGTTTAATAACTGGACCTAAGTGGAGGTTAGTGGCCTATTGCTAAGTGTAGGTACTTACCTGCCCTTACCAATAACCCATTTTCCAACACATGTTATCCTGTGGTACTGAATACAGCAGTAATCATTTTTCAAATTTCAGTAGATGCAGAATTGGTCACAGTGATTGATTTGTACTATGAATTTTTCCTCATTCCTCTTCATTAGGATAGCCAGTATCCTTTTGTGTTTAAATTTCATGCTAGAGGTCTGATTTAGTCATGAGTCCCAGAAGGGTTTCCAGAAAACTTTCAATTTTCTCCCAATTTTTTTTAAAAAGCTACAATTTGTAATATTGTCTTGTGACTCAGTGTTACCGAAATATAGTGATGACCTGATGATTTCAGCAAAAACAAAAGATTGGACACCATTGCATTATTGAATCAGTTGGCTGAAAACAGGGTTAACACTTGCCCTTCAAAGATGTATTATTGTCAGAAAAAAGTTATTTATTTGGGACACTAACCGAGGGAAATGAGGAAATACCAAGAGAAATGAGGAAAGTGTTTAAGAGTGCAGCTCTTCAATTTTGAGAAAGAACCTGCCAACAACACAGAGAAAAGTAAGGATGTTTTTAGGAATGGTCGGCTACTGTTGGCAGTGGATTCCAATCTTTTCCTTGATTGTGAAGCTTCTGCAGATACTGATGCACAATGATATCTCTGATATGGTGCTTTGGGATGAAGAATGTATGCAAGCCGTCCTGGAGATAAGACAGCTAATGCTTGACAATTGTCTGACTATGGAAAGATTTTTATTTAGTCTTTTATGAAAAAGAAAACTGCCCACTTTCTGTTCCCATACAACAGCATGGCAATATCAAGAGACCAATTGCATATTTATCTGCCACATTCGATTCTGGTGCAGCTGCTCTGCCTGGATGTATAAAAAATATAGCAGTGATTGTCAATGCCATCTTACAAAGTGAAACAATAGTCATTGGTAACAAACGTATCGTATTAGTGCCTCATTCAGTGGAGAAAGTGTTAACTTATTTCAGAACACACCATTTAACCAGTAGCCGATTGACTGAGTATGGGCAGATTTTCTTGGCCACTGAGAATATTTCCATTAAAAAGTGTGAGGCTTTGAATTCTGCTGCACTTTTACCATTGACAAGATATGTAATTGATGAAAAAAAAAAATTTGATCATGACTGCTTTGATGTAACAGAATTATGCACTAAACCAGCACCAGACAGTCCAGCTGAGTTGATTTTATTTGATGATGGCACTTGTTTGGGAGATACCTGGTGAAGATAAAGAACAGCATATGCCGTTTGCACATAAACAAATGTTTTGGAGGCATCATAATTGTGTAATGTAGCTCAGCACAAGTATCTTGATTGATTGCCTTTACTAGAGCTCACTGAATAACCAATGAATTAAGTGTTACATTCTATTCTAAGAGTCAGTATTGTTTTAGAAAGGCACACAGTTTTGGCCAATGTGGTCACAGTGGGGTTTTGTGACTTCTGATAGGACACGTAATGGCCCACACATACTTGACTTGTTACATTCATTGAAATTAGCAAAGAAAATAGAAGTTGTCAAGGTGATGGACACAGAACTGAATGCCCTGGCCACTGTTCTCCAGCCCACTGTGTCCCAAAGTGGAAGTCAGGCAGGGTTCTGCAGACCCAGGAAGGCCTCCCCTGCCTTCCCAGGCTAAGATTTTCTGACCAGGCCCCCAGTGGTTCAAGACCCCCACTTGAAGCCCTGGACTTTGTTCTCTGACCCACTGTGTCTTAAAGTGCCTAGCACGGGGTCCCTCAGTCCCAGAAAGGCATTTCTTGCCTGCCCAGGTTCAGAAACTCTGACTGAGTACCTGGTCAGAGGTCCAGGGTGCCCAGGGATAGAAGACACCAGACCTGGTTTCCAATTGCTGGCCCACATGTGTCCCAAAGTGGCCAGGACGGGGTACCATCAGTCCGGGAAGGTCACCCCTGTCTACCTGTAATAAGAAAATCTAACCAGGCCCCGGGTCAGAGCTCTGGTGGGCCCTGGGGTGAAAACCTCCAGCCCTGGACTCTATTTCCAAGGTCGCTATGTAGCTAAGTGCCAGGGACCGGGTCCCACAGACCCACGCAGGGCTTTCCTGCTTAGCTAGGGGAAAATGCTCTGACCGGGGTCTGGGTGAGACCTCCATGAGCCCTCCTGATATCTACATGCCTGAGGCCCAGCCTAGGCCAGAGAACCCAGACAAGGGAGCCTCTGGTCCTTCCAAGGGCTAGGGGAAACTAATTTCGAAGACATAGTGCCATCAGATGGCAGTCCTTCATACCCGGCCATTTGGTCACATGTTCTATAGGAATGAATGGTGCGCCTAGAAAGTCAGGCTGTCTGGAAGTTTTGATGAGGGTTCATTTAACTCTTCAAGCACAGCCAGGGCTCCAGGAAGTCAGACACATTTTCTTAAATGTATGCCTCTGTCACTCTGTGCACACATTACAAGAAAGGCAGCCAGATTTCCTCCAGAGTAGGGGACCCATTGTCTTCTGATTGTTCTCCCTAGGTGCTGCAAGGTCCCAGGCCAGCCTGCTCCAAGTCCCCAGGGGCCAGGCCCATGGCTGCATATCAACCCTGTCTCATGGGCCTCTTCCTCTGAGCCTTCCTTCACAGAGAGCAGGCAGGGATGTGGAGCTGATATCCCCATGCAGAGCAGCCTGCTCTCTGAGGGTTTTGTCAGCATTGTGCTCTGATTGAGTGTGCGCACTTAGGCCCTCATTCCGACCCTGGCGGTTTCATACCGCCAGGGTGGAGGGCAGAGGAAGCACCGCCAACAGGCTGGCGGTGCTTCCCGGGCCATTCTGACCGCGGCGTGGCCCAGGGAATCCTCCATGGCGGCGCTGCTTGCAGCGCCGCCATGGGGATTCCGACCCCCTTCCCGCCAGCCTGTTCCTGGTGGTTTACACTGCCAGGAAGAGGCTGGCGGGAACGGGTGTCGTGGGGCCCCTGGGGGCCCCTGCACTGCCCATGCCACTGGCATGGGCAGTGCAGGGGACCCCTAACAGGGACCCATGAAGATTTGCAGACACTGAAAATCACAACGGGTGCCACTGCACCCGTCGCACCCCTGCAAATCCGACGGCTCCATTCGGAGCCGGCTTCCTCTTTGCAGGGGCTTTCCCGCTGGGCCGGCGGGCGATCTTTTGGAGATCGCCCGCCGGCCCAGCGGGAAAGTTGTAATGACCCCCGCGGTCATTTGACCGCGGTGCGGTCTTTTGGCGGTCTCCGCCCGGCGGGCAGCGCCCGCCGCCCGCCGGGGTCGTAATGACCCCCTTAGTCTGCTTGGGGTTGTTTTGGTTGACCAGTCTCAGCTGCTTCAAGCAAAGAGCTTTCACCTCACCTGCGGTGTCTGACTCAAGGGTCTGCCTTTTGTGGAGGTTAACCAGCAGAACGAAGGCCAAGCAGCCTGACAGCTTCTGTTTGACCAGTGGTCTGACCAGAGTGGAGGGGGTTGGTGGCGCTAGTCCTGGATCTCAACTGGTAGACCAGGCCACTTTTACCTGGCCATTGCCCTTCTCCTCCCAGCACATTTCCACAGCAGCCCAGGTGTGTCCTGGCTGCCCAGGCTAACACTCCTGTGTGTTACTTAGACTGCACTTGAACCTGCCTCACCCTTCTAGTAAGCAAACTAAGTCCACCAGTGCCTGCGTGAACGCCCTGTTCTTGCAGGAAAGCAGGGTCTCATGCAGCAGGCTCCCGAGGGATGTGAAGTTAAGTTCAGAAAGACATGTGGTGCCTCCTCCTGGTCCAGCAGGTGCCACTACCTGGTCAATCCTGCCAGTAGCATAGGTTTGTCTAAAAAATTAAGCCATGCATGTGTAAATTCATCCTGTCCATACAGTGAACAGTGAATGGCTCATTAAATCAGTTATGGTTCCTTTGATCACTTCATCTGTTACTTGGATAACTGTGGTAGTTTTAAAACTAATACATTCCGACGAGTGTTGATCTCCCAAGATGCTTGCATTTAACAGAGCAAGATAACTCCAGGCTTACCTGGCCATTTTGTTGACTCTAGATTATGTCTTTGAGTAGTTTTAATTACGTCAGAATAATCAGAGTAATTTCAGGAATTCCATGTTACTCTTTGATGACAGAATTATCAATAATCATGCAATCACATCTGCTTATGTAGGTAAGAGTAATTTGGGAAGAAAGTAAACACAAAAACAATTAATTTGATGAGTGTAAGCAGCTGCTTGTGCTGCGGTTCATGTTGTTTTACATTTACCACTATTTTCCTCACGCAAAATACATCATTACGTCCATTTTGAATGCAAGGGTGCATTGTATGCCAAAAAAAATCTAAATGCCGGGAGCATATTTGGGGGAGAAATTGCACTGCTATTTGTGTTCTGTTGCATTTAGCTCTATTTCATACCGCAAAATACATCTTCGGGTCAGCCCTTCAGCATCTCCCCATAGCAACTGGCCCACGTGTCTTACCCTATCCCTGCACCTATACCTTAATAGATAATGTTGTTTTATGAAGTGAGGAAGGGTTAGTACTGCTCAGCTCCTCTTTTGCAACAAGAGAATGTGCAAACAATGTCCATTTGCAGAAACGTGGATGCTGCAGAAGCTAATCTTACTTTTCCATCTACCTTCTAAGATGTATCACTGTAACGCCCTCCACCTTTGCACCTTCCCCTCGCTGCCCGAATTAAAGAAGGGGCTCAAGACCTGGCTCTTTAAATGAGACCTACCTCAGGCACCTGGATAACCTTGCAGGTGACAAGCTGCTCTTTACAGATACTTGATTGTTTGATTGATTGAGGGTCATCTTCCCTTGCAGCCATGTCCCATCCTGCAGCCGTAATTACAAAGTATGCACCAGATGCGCGGAAATTCTTCCGTTATTGCCTTTGTTGGTTTGATCAATGTCAACATGGTAATCAACCACATATTTGTTAGCATTATAATTAATTTATTTTTCTGAGGTCCTATGCCTAAGTACACATTATCTGATGTTTTCATGCAGTCAGGCCTGTTTTGCATGCAACATACATTGCTATCAGGCAAGATCCCTGCCACACATGACATCAGCTAGATCTATCTTGGGTTGAAATCAAAGAAGATAATTTACTCACACTTTTAAACAAACTTTGAAATCCGCTTTTATTAGTAAGAATGTTATGAACTCACTTTTCAAAGGCCTTTTCAGGAAGAAAAACTGAAAGGTAGGGGCAGATACTTACATCTTTGTCTGAACGTACATTTACGTTTTTCCTATCAACAAATATTCCCAGTAGTACTCCAAGAAATCTACACCAGTCCCACATTTTAAAGCATAATGATGATGATGGAGTGACTTGTATCATGCGCAGCAACACATAAGAATGTCCTGGCGCATCTCATCAGGTCTGATACCGAGCTTAGAGGATAACTAGTCTTGTATAAATAGCCAAGTCTTAAGCTTTTTAAAAAAATGTTGCAGCATTACTTAGAGCTCGAAGTTCCAATGGAACCTTACTCCACGCCACCACTAAATCAATAATAATGAATAATATCCAGTTCTGTGACTGAGGATGAATGGTTGCATTGTTCAGCATTCTGTCCATCATCTGTTTATTTTTGCTTTTGTTGCCTTAAGTGGGAAGGCTATGCCAAGACATGAGTCCCGTGCTCACTGTGCCACTGGATTCAAGCTATCCTGGCTGATGAGGGGTGATACCCCAAAACCAGTCCCAGGATGCTTATTTCAGGTCCAGGGAGGACCTGACCTGACAGTTAGGGCTGGACTATTCCCATGGGGAGGAGGGTCAAGACTGATTTGCATATGGCTGGGTGCAAACTGGGGCGGCATGCTGTGCAACAATGTATTAAACCCAGATCTGTGACTAGGTGTGAATGTTTGTATTTTTCAGCGTTTTGTCCATCATCTGTTCTTTTTGCTTTTGTCGTCCTAAGTGGGAAGGATATGTCCAGACATGAGTACTGTGCTTACTGTGCCACTAGATTCAAGTTCGCCTGGCTGATGAGGGGTGGTACTCTGAAACCAGGCTGAACTGTTGCCCTGGGGAGCAGGGTCAAGACTGATTTGCGTATGGCTCGGTGCTAACTGGGGTGGCGTGCTGAGCAAAAAAACGATGGATTAAACCCAGATCAGTGACTGGTGTTGAATGTTTACATTGTTCAGCATTCCATCCATCATCTGTTCATTTTGCTTTTATCACGCCTTGATATGCCAGAGATCTTCCTCCTATCCTGGCAGGTTGAATTTGTGGAATTGTTGCTAACAATTTGTTAGCTGATCTCAAATGTTTCTGTAGGGTATAAAATCGAAACTGTGCTCTAATATATACCACCCCATCTGGTACAAGGTTCTGTGAACCAGTACATATGGTTTAAAATAATTATTTTTTTGATGGGGAGCCAGTGAAGACCTGGCCAGTGAAGATCTTGCAGCGCATACAATTGAAAATGTGATGTGCCATGTTGTCTGTTGTTCTATTACCCTGAGTGGAATTCTATAGAACAGAGTTTCACACTAGGGAATATTCATACTATTTTTTTAGCCATGCAACATGTTTTTTCTCTTTGGAAAAGCCCTGCTCCAAAACCTGCAGCAAACCTGCGATGATCCTTTCCTCTTCCAGTCCTTAAAGGCAAGTTAATCTGTCCATGACTGAAGTGAAGAGGTTACCATTACTAGAGTGGTTAGAGGTTAGAAGGAATTTCAGAAAGGCCTAAATGTTTTTCAGCATTCTCTACCTTTCAAGGCAAACCATACTTGGGAATATCCAGCTCTCACTCTTAAATTGGGATTTACTGTTCTGAATTTGTCCACACTAGTGGTCTATAAATCTGCAGTAGTAAATTAATTTACATCTGCCAGCAATCTCTTTGGTTATTCCAGGCAGGAGTAAGTGAGGTATTTTTTACTGTAAACTTGTGCTTACGACTGAGAATAGATTAGTGAATAGGCTCCTAAGCCATTTGAAAGCTGGACTGCAGCAGCGTTGGGTGCCTCGAATCCTTAAAAAATAGACATTATTATTAACAGGATCCATCTCTTTTCTGCAATAAAACAGAAAAAGGTGAAAGTAAGAGATTCTGCAAGGAGCATAAGCGAATTTGCCACTTTCTTTTTTAGCCCAAACCAAACCAACTTATATTACCGAATTTTGGGCCAGATGTAGCAAGCTTTAGCGGCTTGCAAACGGCGAAAAACGCCGTTTGCGAGTCGCTAAAGCCCATCTGGTATGTAGAAATGCATTTTGCGAGTCGGAACCGACTCGCAAAATGCATTTCCGAGTCGCAATTAGGAAGGGGTGTTCCCTTCCTATTTGCGAGTCGCACTGGTATGCAATTCCATGTGCGACCGCAAAAGCGGTCGCAAATGGACTCGCAGATACCATCCACTTGAAGTGGATGGTAACCCAGTCGCTAACGGGAAGGGGTCCCCATGGGACCCCTTCCCCTTTGTGTCTGGCCTCAAAAATTATTTTTCAGAGCAGGCAGTGGTCCAGTGGACCACTACCTGCCCTGAAAAATACTGAGACTAAAGGTTTCGGTTTTTTTTTCAAAGTGCAGCTCGTTTCCTTTAAGGAAAATGGGCTACACTTTGAAAAAAAAAGACTGCTTTATTTAAAAGCAGTCACGGACATGGTGGTTTCCTGTCTCCAGCAGGCCACCATCCTCGTGAGTGCCCTGAATCGCTATGGGGTCGCAAATTGCGACCCACCTCATTAATATTAATGAGGTGGGTCTTTGCGACCCCATAGCGACTCACAGAAGGTGTCTGAGAAACCTTTCTGCATTCCAAATAGCGAGTTGCAATTTGGAATCTTCCAACATCTGCCCCTTAGTGTCTACAAAAAATATGTATGTATGTATAAGGTATTTTGCGTTTACAAATCTAGCCAAAAAGCTGCAAAGTGCTGTTCAGGGTCAAAAGCTAGCATAAAGTCAACATGTGATAGGAGTTGAGGCTTAGTTATGGATGGTTAATGCATTGTTATGTCGTATTCTTTAAAGAGTTGAGCCTTCAGCACATTTACTAAATTGGAGAAACATTGAAGAAGCCCTGATAAATATGGGGATACTGTTTAAGATCCAGGGTGCATAGATAGGGAAGGCCTGATGTCTTGTTTTTTTCTTTTTTACTATTCTTATTCTGCAGTCTGATGATGTCATGGCTGCTGCTGTGCAGAGAGCCGCCAGAGATGCAGAGTTTGCCTGCAAGGTAGGCAGTGATGCCGTTCATGATGATCTTGTAAAAGATGGAGCTGGTTTTGAATATGGTGATGGAGGACAACAGGAGTCAATCGAGTTCCATGACAATGGAGATGATGTGATCATATTTCTTCAGGCCATATGTGAGACATGCTGCAGCAGGTAGGATGCACTTAAGGACCAGTGTGAAGTCTGTAAGGCCATGGAGCAGGGTGGTACCACCATTCAAATGTAAGAGTATAACTCTATTATTTGACTTGTATTATATTGAACACTATTCCTTCCCCTATATTAGGGGCACGATTCTGGACTCTTTAAGGGCAAGCTCATGTGTCTAATAATGTGAAAATCCCATATTAAATCAGAAATGGTGGGGTGATACAGGAGTGTGGTTCAGAATTTCTGCAAGAAGGGAGGTCAATGGAGGTGCAGGATCAGCAGCATGAATGCAGCATTAGCAACATGAGTGCTGTAAAGAGTAACACTGAGATGATTGCCAACTCGTGTATACCAAAGAGGAGGATGGACTGAGATAAAGAATGCTGAGGGTAACTTGCTTCTGGGTAAAGGCCAAGATGTAATGAGTAGTTCCACCTACAGATGGTAAATAAAGCCAAACTAGCACCTGGCAACTTGATCCTTGATGTAACAGAGGCCCACCTTTGTCATATAGTGACTGTTTGGAATTTTGGATACCCCTGGTAAAATAGTGTCTCATACTGCCAAACTGTGAGCCATTTTTATGACATCCAAGCTATCCCTGCTAATACAGAGGTGCATCCTTAACATTGATATTCTTCACAACATTCTATGTATTCGGGACATAACAGGACTATCCTTCACATACCGCGGTCATTCTATTTGACATTCTAACTGGTCAACATATTACATATGGAGGGTGTGTTCAGGAATTTCCTCTAACTCCCCTGTGTTGTGTGATCATTAAAATGGTGGTCACACCTCACACAGTTTAGGCATTCCAGGTGATATTTGGTAATTGTGGACATAACACTGCCCCATACTTAAAATGTAGCAGCTATCTCTTTTATAACAGTAGCCCATCCTTCACATATTGCAGGTGTTTTTGTCATAATAGTGGCTAACTATTCCATAATGGCAGCACTGTATCACTGATGCCTTTACTTGGCATATTGTTGTCCTTCACATAAAAAATTTGGGAAAAGATCTTGTATAATGTATGTATGCAAAATTTGGGATTGAAAGTTCCTTTTGGATAGCAGCCCCCCATCCCACCACCACTTTCCCCTTAAAGGGTACCAGGTGAAGACACTCCCTGTCAGTGGTGGCTGGTAATTCAAGCAGGAGGGGGTGGGAAGGCCACATACACACATACACTCACACATCTACATGCACACTCACTCACTCACATCCCCTTGCACACATGCATGCACACATACACCCACCATTCACAAGCACACACTCACACACACATTCACAGCAAACACTCACAGTTACCCATGCATTCATACATACACACACTCACACCAAACAGTACAAAACATAGCACTTACTTTCTGCACGATCTCGGAGAGTGAAACCGCTGTGGTTCCAGAAGGGTTGCTCATCATCGATGGGAGACGTCAGTCCATACCTCATCACAGTGTGGGATGGGGGCAGTACAGTGACCCCCATCCCAATCTGTAACAAGGCATCAATGATAGACACTCAGCTCTGGGCACTTCAGGGTCCAGGTCTGAGGCTATCAGAGACACTCCCCCTCGTCATGAGGGGTAGGAACTCAAGGCACTTTCCAGGCAGAAGAGGTCACTCTCACAGAGCTGTGACATCTTCAGCCTAGCAAAGTTCAGCTCAGGCTGCCAGGTGTCTGCCAATTTAGCACTTCTAGCTCCTGGCTGCTTAACCTGAAAATAAAGAGTGTCTGTCAGGCTGACTAACTTTAAAATAAAGAGTTTCTGTCAGGTTGACATTTGATCCGCCTGACAGATAATCTTTATGTCAGCCAAAAGGTTAGGGGGCATGGCTCCCAGTAGGAATGCATGTTATTCTTAGAAGGCTTACCTTAGAAAATTTGAGGCTATAATATCCGGGGATGAGGGAGAAGAGGAGAGGAAGGTGAGTAGAGACAGTAGAAAGGAGTGTTGCAGGTTTTAAATTGGCAGGAAAAAGACAGACTGAGAAAAGCATCATGTCACTTTTGTGCACATTGTGAGGTGGCACTAGGGGGGTAGATTCAAGTATGTTTATTTTAGCCTTCTCATATAAAAGTTTCAGATCTCAGGTCCCAGAAGAAGAGTCCAGCAAGCAGAAATCATCAATAAAAATAATACAAGTGTATGGGTTGTATTTGCAGCATAAAAGTGAAGACTTTACCCCATGAGAGTAACGTTAAGAAAATAGTAAGCAATGTATATGTTTGTTACTGTTAACTAACTAAAAGGGGTCATCTCTCTTTTTTCTTTGCTAAATGTTTTTGTTGCCATCGGGAAGCATTGCGTTGCTTGTAAGTGAAATATGACGGCAGAGACAATTGGCTTCCATGTAAGAAAACTGTAACTGAAGTTGTGCAACAATTCCCTGAAGCCAGTTTTACAGCCCTAACAAACTATTCAAAAATGTGGTTATCTGTGAATGGAAAACACATTTATTGTTGTGGTTTAGCCGATTAAAAGTGCATTTAATTTGTACCATAAGATCCATTACTGTAGTGGAAGGCTAATCAGTGACTTAAAGATGCCCTTTATCACTGATAATATTTGATACACATCATATCTTCAGGCGAATAGAGGTTCTGGAGAATGTGGTGTGCTCCTGTATGTAGGCATGCATGTATGCATGTATGTATGTATGTATGTATGTACATATCTATGTTTATATTTATGGATGTATGCATGTTGTATTACTATAGTGCAAACCTAGCCAAAAGACAGCAGAAATATTAGATGAGCACTTTGCAGGAAAATGTTTAAGCCACTTTCTCCACAGTGAGTAGGTGTGTGTGATTATAGGAGCTGTGTGACAGCAGCAGCTGCTGCAGTGCTCATAGGATGAAACAAAGGTTTAGAGGCCATTTTGAAAGTTGGTATTGTATGCCATCATGAAGGGAGGATGATGCTTGCGCTGACAATTTAAATGATGTTATAATGATTGGTGGAGTCATATCATCAGTCAGCTGAAGTCTCATTGGCTACTATTCTATGCCCTAGTACAAATTTTAGCAGGAAAGATCAAGAGCTAACTGTTCTTCAACCACGGAGCTATGAGCATGAGCTGCTGAGCTTTTGTCCATGAGGCGGCTTCTGCGCCTCTGTCCTACCTTGGCTGGCATGGGTGTCAGAGTCAAGCACATACAAGGTCATGGGAGGAACGCTTGCAAATAGTCTGACCACTGGCAATCGGTCAGGGTAGTGTTCCATCCCATTTTCTTGCCCACTATGCCATTTCAGATGAAACCCAGCCAGATGCAAATCAGACTTCATCCTGCTCCAAAAGGAACAGCCCAGCCCTAACTGTCATATCAGGTCATCTCTGAAATGGAAAATAAACAACCCAAGAAGAGTTTCACCATAGCTGGGGTTCTTCAGCCAGGTGCAGTTTGGTTCCAGTGGTGATCTATGTCTGGATATCCCCTTGACTACTTAGGGCATTACACAGAACACATAAAAGGTGATGGAAGGAATGCTTCCAAATATTACTGGCACTGGCAATCGCTAACTACTGGCAATTGCTCATGGTAGCATTCTAACCTAATCTGAGGTGGCAAGGTGGACAAAAAACATGACTTGGAATGCTACCCCATGCATTATTTGGAATTGGTTAGATTATTTGCAAGCATTGCTGTCATTAACATTTTATGTGTTTGTTGGGTGCCACTGTGCCATCATCATCTCTTGCCAGGGGACCTTCACTACCCACCTTCTTCTACCAGTGGAATGAACCAGATAGGGCATAAAGGATGGAGGGCTATGTTCTAGTCATCATCATGCCTCTGGCGGCTGTATTCCACAAGGTTCCTTGCTTTATCAGTTGATCCTCAAGAGGTGCTGAGGATGCAGTACAGTTGCTGACCCTGTCGCTTGTTGCTTTGAGGAGGCCCTAAGTGTATTTCGAACAGCAGGTCACTTTTTAGGGCTACATGTGCAATTGCTGAGTTCAGAGAATCAGATGGGATCTTAGTTCACCACAGCCAAATGGGAACCATGATCTGGACTCAAACTTCACACCACAGCCGTTGCACAGTCCACCATGTAATATCAGTAAAAGGACTGAAACGTTGGTATACCCATGAGGTATTTGGGTGAAGTTCTCTTAGCCTTGCTCAGGTCAAGGAGTTCCTGCCTCACCATTTTTTTTTACTAGCTCTCCAGAGTAAGCATAGTATACTGGAGGGAAATGGTGCCCTAGAATGGATAGAGAAGGGAAAGAATGGTACTTCAGGATGTGTGAGCTACATGTAGTTAACTGTTCATTGAATGAGTGCAGTGGATATGCCAGACTTTCTGGAATACCATGGTAGTGAACAGTTTTGTTTCACTTCTTGGTTAAGGGCGTATTGTGTAAGTATATTTTCAGCTGTGCATGTTCAATTTCTTTTCTGAGTGAGAATCACATCCAGGGATTCCTGGATCCAGTAAACGTATTAAAAAATATGATTCTACTTAGAGAAGGACATTCTGCATATATAGTACATATCCATAGCAGATCAGAATGTGAACCAGCTTACTGACGCAGAGTTGAAGCATGTGAACTGAGGGAGGCACACTTTGTCTGGGCCAACCAGGTGTGCAGATTTCCTTAACAGATCTTAGGGGGTGGGAGTAGTCATAAGATAAGGAGCACCTACTGGGTTGTCCTTTGAAACACACTTCTGAACATGTTTTAACTTCCAGTGGCATAGAGTGTAATCAACTGATGAAGACCATTGAATTAGGATGGCCCGAGATGTGAGAAGTAGGTTTGTTGGTTGACTGGAATGTGCGCACCCACAATTCTTGCCAAGGTAAGGCACTAGCGAACCCCAAATTAACCTGTGCTCACTCTCTTGTAGATTGGCACAGAGCAGTCAGGCCTAACTTGAAGGAAATATATAAAGTATTTGTGCAACACTTCAAACATTAAAACAAGATCCCACACCACGTAAAAACAATAACTTGATTTAATAAATATTACAAGGCCAAAATGACAAAAACTTGAGTTGGGAATTTAAAAAAAATAAACTGTAAAATAGCACTCAGAAGCAAGAAGTGCTAACCGGGAATATCTGGTCATGGCGAACCAGGACAAAGTCAAAAGTTAATGCCAACCACAATGGAGTTTGTGCCGGCTATAGGGTTCCATTTGGGTGTGCTGAATCAAAGTACCTTCAATCCTGGTTGCGGAACGTTGTGTGAATCCTAAACAGAGATGTGTTGTGTAGCTGAGTTGGTTCCGTAATGCTGCAAGGCTGCAGAGTGAGGTCCTGTTACCGCATCGTCAAGGATTCCATCGTTGGATTTGCAATGTGAAGGCCGGTGCCAGGGATGTGTTGCACAGATAAGGCGATGCACAGCAGTCCTTCTTCCTGGGAGCATATCCCCAGGTCCTGAAGTATACTGAAGTGGTTGTGTCAAAGGTCCAGCACTTATAACCAGTTGGGCCTTTGAGGTGGGGGAGACCTAAAAGACACAGCTTTGAAGCACACAGAGTCCCTGCCTTCCTGTCCTGGCTCCAGTCTCACTACAGAGGGTTGTGTAGCTTTTTGTGTGCCCAGCTCCTCCCTCCCATCCTGCCCAGGATGGCCCATCAGATCACCCCTAAGTTCACATTGTATGTGGCTCTCTAGGATGAGTACACAAACCACAACACCCCAGACTTGTGAGCAGAGACAGGCAACAGGCACCAAATGGCTAAAAGAAGAAAATGCAAACTTTTGAAAAGTGCCATTTTTAGTACTGGAATTTAAAATCTGACTTCACCATACATTGTGATTTTAAATTGTGATCCCATAGACACTAAGGCCCTCATTACAACCCTGGCGGTCGGTGGAAAAGTGTCACAATACTGCCAACGGGCAGGCAGTAAAAATAATGGGATCACGACCACGGCGGAAACCGCCAACACAGACAGCCACTTTAACACACAGACCGCCACAGTGGTAGCAACAAACACCGCAGCAGTCACCGCCAACAGCCAAGCAGAAAACAATGTACCGCCCACCACATTACAACCTGCCAATCTGCCAGCTTTTCCGGGGCGGTACTAATGCCATCAAAAGCATGGCGGAAACAGGAATTGGAAGGGAAACCACTCACCTCACAACAATCAACGAAGAACCAGGACACCACGGAGCCCGAACTGCACGTCCTGCCCATGCTGGTCTACCTCCTCATACATGACGAATATCAAAGGAGTCGGCAACGACCACGGTGAGTACTGCACCTAGCACACAGGGGAGATTGGAGGAAAAAGAGAGTGACACACACACGCAACATGCAACACCCCCACCCCCAACCCCAACACCATACACACAAACACAAGCAACAACAGTACATTGACAGCCCGTTACCCCCTGGAAGAACGCAAGGACAAAAGGAATCGATTTAAATCAGTGTTATTTTGAAATATGCAGATATACTTAACGAATATAGAAAAACAGTATATACAAATGTTTACAAAATGTACAGAAGGCCATATACTGTCCTTGGCAAATGTCCATGGGCCACTGGGCCAAAAATCAGGGGCCAAGCCCACACTTGACTCCTGCCTCAATAAAAGAGAACACTGCAGGGGCATCAGGTCGTAAACAAACATTCACCTCAGGGGGACAGGGAAGGCGGGGACACCTCAGCAGGAAGATGGTACAACGCCACTGCTCCTCGAGGGGGCTCCATGCCCACTGCTTTCTCCTGGGGAGTGCAAAGCCACAGCCTCTCAAGTCTCTCAAGTGGGTGGTTTGCCCACTGCTTGGTCCTGGGGAGTGCAAAGCCACAGTCTCTCAAGTGGGTGGTTTGCCCACTGCTTGGTCCTGGGGAGTGCAAAGCCACAGTCTCTCAAGTGCGTGGTTTGTCCACTGCTTGGTCAAGCAAGTGCGTGGTTTGCACACTGCTTGGTCCTGGGGAGTGAAAAGCCACAGTCTCTCAAGTGGGTGGTTTGCCCACTGCCTGCTCCTGGGGTTTGTAAAGTCACAGTCTCTCAAGTGGATGACTTCTCCACTGGTTCTGGAGGGGGATTTGTGCCCAGTCTGCTTCATCCTGCCAAGGAGGGTGTGAGTGGATGCATATCTTCACTGGTTCTGGATGGGGCTTTGTGCCCAGTGATGGAGCACCTCGGGTGTGGCAGTTCACATTCTCCCACCTGCGTGTCTGAGGCGCAAGATTTGCAGGGAACAGGTTGCATGACACTCCATGGAGGCAGGGCCAAACTCCATCCTGCGGCGACTAAGGCTGCAAACTGGTGATAGTGCCGGTGCTGGTAGAGGTGCTGGTAGTGATGGAGGGAGGCTCCATGCCGTCTCCTGCAGCCTCGGATGGCTACCCACTGGGGATGCTGCTGCTGTCAGTTGCTGTGGTAGCAGTGGGCAGGGGGTGGTGCAGGTTGCGGAGCTTATGGCGGGGCCTGCGGTGGGGATGCTGGCAGTGCTGGCCATGGTGCAGGTGCTGGTAGTGGTGGAGGGAGGCACCAGCCCGTCTCCTGCAGCCTCGGATGGCTGCCCACTGGGGATGCTGCTGCTGACAGTTGTTGTGGCTGGGCAGGTTGGCGGTGCAGGTGGTGGTGCTTGCGGTGGTGCTTGCGGAGGTGCTTGTGGCAGGACTTGCCGGGGTACAGGTGGCGAGGCTGTCGGTTCTGATGGTGGCCACCAGGCCCTCTCCTGGAGCCCCCGAGGCCTGAAGTGCCTTGTCTTGGCTTTTCTGCCCCTTCTGCACCTTGGCAGATGCTGCTGTGACCTTGGCACTGGCAGCTGGAGTTCTGGAGGAGGCCTTGTTGTGTGGGTTGTGCTCCTTGGCCGTACTGCATGGTGGCCCCTTCTTCACCTTGGCAGGTGGCAGAATGGGTTGGTCCTTTGCAGGGGTCGGTGGAACACTGGCTGGCCTGACGGGTGCACCCTTTCATCCTCTTGGAGTTGCAGGTACCACAACGTCCGCCGACTTGGTGGCTGAGGTGCTGGCCTGGGATCTGAACACCCTGGCCCAAGGGGAAGGACAGGGGGGAGGGGTCGGGAAGAGGCCCATGTTAGCCTGGAAAGTTTTTTAGACACAATGGTACGGGAAGATGGAGAGGGTTTGGGAGTGGAGGAAGAGGGAATGGTTGTAGGAGGTGTCTGTCTGCTGAGTTTGGGTGAAGATGCATGGGCTGGATGCTGTTGTGAGGTGGATGGCTGTTGGGTGGGTGTGTTCTTGCATTTGTGTACTTTGGGAGGATGGGTCCCAGACACAGTGGGAGAGGACATAGGGGATGTGTGCATGGTTGTGGGGGTGGTGACTGCTCGTGAGGGATTTGTTGTGATGGGCGTGCTGGTGATGGAGGTAGTGGATAAAGATGTAGTGCATGCAGCTGTGAGTGTAGACGCTACTGGGAGGGAGGTGGATGATAAGGAGGAGGGGAACACAGTGGAGGCAGTGGATGTTGGTGTGTTTGCATGGCATGGTGCTTGTGTGAGTGCCTGTGAGATGAAGGGTGGTGCTTATGTTTGCCTGACCCACTTTTGTGTGGTCATTTGGGTGAATGCTGGTCTGAAGGTGTGCTTGGGGGAGGCTGAGGTTGAGGGGATTGGATCTGGGTAGAGGAAGTTGGAGGGGAAAGGCTGGACACAGGGACAAGGGCTGAATCAGTGCTGAGGCTAGAGCCTGAAATGCTCTCTGTTGGGCCGCTACGCGAGAGTGAATGCCCTCCAGGTATGCCTTTGTTTGTTGCAAATGACTCTCTACACCCTGGATGGCATTCAGAATGGTTGAATGGCCAACAGTGAGGGATCTCAGGAGGTCAATAGTCTCCTCAATGAGGGCAACAGGGCTGACTAGGGCAGGGCCTGAGGTGCCTGGGGCGAAGGAGATGCCCAACCTCCTGGGTGAGCGGGCACGGGAAACATGCTGAGGGGCTGCTGGGAGGGTGGTGCTGGTAGGGAGGGTGGCAGCTGTACCTGTTGTTGGTGGTGGATACAGAGGTGTCCGCCACCGCCAGGGAGCTTCCATCGGAGGAGAAGTTGCTGTCTGTGGTCTCCCCTCCTTTCCCCGTCGTGGTGCTCCCCTTGCCTCTGTCCCACTGGTGCCTTCACCCTCGGTGGATTTGGCTTCCAGGGCCATGTGGGATGCTGCTCCTTCCGTTGCCGGTGCCTCTGCTCCTCCGCCAGATGATGCTAATGCACACAAGGACAGGGTGACAAGACAAAAATGGAGGGGAAGAGACAAAGGATACACTTGGTCAATGCCAGCAATAACACCACCGTTGGCCTACACTATACACAGGGATCAGCCCTGTGCACTAGGCCATGTCCAACCATTTATAGAGACAGTCACCAGCCCATGAGGTACAATGCCTAACGCCAGCATCTGCACACCAGATACCCACAGGACCCTGCCCAGTGGTAGATGGCCACTTACACTATTGGGGTAGGAGTGCTCCAGAGCCTGCCCAACAAGGGACCTACCTTGATATGACCGCCTTGGCCTGGGGCACCCACAGCCCAAATCCCCCACCCAGCTACCTCCTAACTCACGCAAGGTCAGCTTTCAGAATCTGTACTCACCCCCTTGTGGCTGCTGTGATGCCCTCAAGCGCCCATCCAACTCAGGATAGGCCACCGCCAGGTTGCAGAACATCAGGGGGGTCACGGTGCGACAGACACCCCTTCCACTTTGGGAGCCTAGCCCCAGCTCCGCCGTCTTCTTTGACCAGCGGTGCAGGTCCTCTCGTCTCTTGCAGCAGTGGGTGCTCCACCTGTGAAAGACCCCAAGGGTTTGTACCTCTGTGGCGATGGCACGACAAATACCCTTTTTTCTGGTGGGTGCTGACCTGGAGGAATAAGACAGCAGAAAAGTAATTTACTCACCAGTTTGGACTGTCATATTCATTGCCCACCAGTTCCCACCCATGCCCTGACGCACATACACTGACCACCTTACGTACTGCACTCTAGCCAGGATGCCTCTGCACCCTCCAACTTGTGGCCTACATCCACAGCACTCCAAACATTCATGGCCCACGCATCAGGCTCACAGTGTGCTCACCTGTTTGTCTGGAGGATCATAGAGTAATGTCTACTGGGGTAGGACCCCATCCACCAGTTTCTCCAACTTCTCTGCAGTGAAGGCAGGGGCCCTTTCCTCAGACACTCAAGCCATTGTCGCTTCCAGACACGGGTCACAGCAGCACTTGCAGTGTAGGTCCTCTCCTGTTGAAGGTCAGGTAGCAAGTGAGTGAATAGTTAGAAAATGGCAATCGGGTCCACGGCGGTGCGTGCCGTCACCGCCGGCGTACATGGCCATTGGCTCCTGGAACACATAGGGCCCAATGATAACCAATGCGAAGCTGCGTGGCGGTTATCGACCCCCTACCGCGACGGCGCACAACACCAGCGCATTTTCCTCATTTCCACTTGTCCCTCCTCACAGGTCAGGCAGCCGCTATTTCAGGGGGGCACAGGCCATGGCACCTAACTGCGTCACAGCAGACATTGGCACATCAACTGACTCTCAAGTTCACATACTGATTCTGTAAAGTAAATGAATCTACATTAGTGCAATAGATGTTTAAATATCAACATCTGCTCACCGTTCTCTTCCATAGGCTTCAACCACTGAGGCAGAATATGAGATGGCGGCATCCTCCGGTTTACAGACCCCTGGTGGACCTTGCGACAATGGAGGACAGACACATTATCATCACATGCAGACTTGATCGTGCCACAATCCTAGATCTGTGTGCCCAATTGGAGCCAGACCTGATGTCAGCAATCCGCCAGCCCACAGGAATCCCCCCTCTAGTGCAGGTCCTGTCAGTGCTCCATTTCCTGGCAAGTGGTTTCTTCCAGACAACAGTGGCCGTGGCACCAGGGATGTCTCAGCCATGGTTCTCCAACTTGTTGACCAGATTGTTGCCCGCCCTGCAGAAACACATGCGCAGCTACATCGTGTTCCCCCAGGCAGAGGATTTGGCCACAGTGAAAGCTGACTTTTATGCCCTGGGACATATCCCCAACATCATTGGTGCCATTGATTGAACACATGTAGCATTTGTCCCCCCCCCCCCGGAGAAATGAACAGGTTTACAGGAATAGAAAAAGCTATCACTCAATGAATGTGCAGATGGTGTGTTTGGCGGACCAGTACATCTCCCATGTGAATGCCAAATACCCTGGCTCTGTGCATAACGCCTTTATATTGATGAATAGCAGCATCCCATATTTGATGTGCCAACTCCAAAGGCACCGGGTGTGGCTAATAGGTGAGCCAAAGGTCCCCACCGAGTATATGTTGATGTCTGGCTATGAGATTGCCCCTAAGGGTTAGTGTGTGTCTAACAGTTGTCACCCTATATTTACAGGTGACTCTGGTTACCCCAACTTCTCATGGCTACTGACCCCAGTGAGGAATGCCAGGACAAGGGCAGAGGAACATTACAATATGGCACATGGGGGTATTAAATTGTATTATATAAGATTATAGAAAGGACCTTCGGCCTCCTGAAGGTAAGGTTCCGGTGCCTCCATCTAACAGGTGGTTCCCTGTACTACTCACCCAAGAAGGTGTGCCAGATCATCGTGGCATACTGTATGTTTCACAACCTGGCCTTGAGATGCCAGGTGCCTTTTCTGCAGGAGGATGTGTCTGGAGATGGTCTTGTGGCAGCGGTAAAGCCTGTGGACAGTGACGAAGGGGAGGCAGAGGAAGAAGATGTGGACAACAGAACAAACATAATACAGCAGTACTTCCAGTGACACACAGATAAGAGACTGTAACTCCACTTAACATTTCAGAAATCTGTTGGACATTGTACAAGGCAGCCTCTTACCCTATGTCCATGGCCACTGACTGTTCCCTTTGGATTCTCTATTCTCAGATATCTCTGCCCCATTATGGCTCGTGCTTTATGTACTGCTGGCCAACAAAGCTCCTCCTGTAGTATATTTCACTGTACATATACGTTGCAATGCTTTCATAGTGTTGTACTAATACATTTGTGAATCATTAGACTGACTCCAGATTTGTATTTGTTTCAAGGGTGTTTATTGATATGCTAATAAGTATAGGGGAATGTGCAACGGGCTGGGGTGATGGTGGAGGAAAGTCCATGGTAGAGTCCAATCTCTTGGTATCACAGGTGCATTGTCCAAGGGGGCATCGGAAGGGAAGCAATGGCAGTTCAAGCTGGACAGGGTAACAGAGTGGGATCAGAAGAGTCCTATTTCCTGGCGGGGGTGTTGGCAATATTCTCTGTCTTCTACCTGCATCGCAGGGACCGTTTGCAGGGTGGTTCTCCTTCTGCAGGGGGTGGGGTGCTGGTGGCCTGTTGGTCCTGTGGCGGGGCCTCCTGTCCACTAGCGACGACAGAGGTGGAAGGCTGTTTGGATAGTGTCAAGCGCCTTTGTTGTGCCACTGCCATCCTCATGGTCATGCTCATGTCAGCCAGCAACCCTGCAATGGTGACCAGGATGGGGTAGATTTTTGTGAGGTCATCCCTGATCCCCAGATACTGTCCCTCCTGCAGCCGCTGAGTCTCCTGCATGGTGAATGGTGGTATGCTGCCAGGATGTTTGAGAGTGCCTCGTGGAGAGTGGGTTCCCTGGGCCTGTCCTCCCCCTGTCGCACAGCAGTCCTCCCAGCTTCCCTGTTGTCCTGTGCCTCTGTTCCCTGAATCGTGTGCCCACTGCCACTGACCCCAGGTCCCTGATCGTCCTGGGTTTGTGGGGTGGTTGGGTTCCCTGTAGTGGTGGACACACTGCTGATTGACGTGTCCTCGGGACAGTGGCATGGGCCCGCTGGGTGGGTGCTATGGTAGTGTTTCCTGAGGGAGTAGGCTCTGTGGTGGTTTGAGACTGTGGCAGGGGAACCGACTGTCCAGAGGTCCCTGATGGGCCAGGTTGATCATCCTGATCCAGGCGTGCAGAGCTGCTGTCATCACTGTGGGACTCTTCTGGGGGGAGGACTGGATGTAGCTGGCACCTCCTCTCCGGTGACGTTGAGTATGGGTCCTGGGGGATGGATATTCAGTGTTAGTGTATCTGCGTGTGCCATCTTGTGCATGGGTGTGTTTCCCTGTATGGTTGTGATTTCCCTGTCAGCTTTGGCTTGTGTGCGTGGTAATTGTGAGGGCTGGGTGAGTCTCTCTACTGGGAATGCTGTGGTGATGGGTGTCCATGCAGGTCTGTGATGGGGGTCCATGCCTTGGTGTTACATGCAGGGCCTGGTATTGGGATGGGTGGGTTGTGATAGTGGGGTATATGTGAGGTGGTGGGGTGATGGGGGTGAGGGTAGGGGTTGTTTGTTTGTGATGGCATGCAGGTAGGGTGGGGGATAAAGTAGTACAGATTTGACTTACCAGAGTCCAGTCCTCCTGCTACCCCTGCGAGGCCCTCAGGATGCATGTCGTTCCACCTCTTCCTGATGTTATTCCTGGTTCTTGGGTGCTGTCCCACGGCGTTGACCCTGTCCACGACTCTCTGCCATAGCTCCATCTTCCTTGCAATGGACGTCTGCTACACCTGTGCTTAAAATAGCTGTGGTTCTACCCGGATGATCTCTTCCACCATGACCCTTAGCTCCTCCTCAGAAAACCTGGGGTGTCTTTTGGGTGCCATGGATGTGGTGTGAGTGATATGTGTGAGGTTGTGTGTGGTGATGTGTGGGGTGATGTGTTGTGGTGTATGCTGTGATGTGTGTGGATGGTGTATGGGTGACGGTGTTCTGTGCCTCTGATTGAGTGGGTGCTCCTTGCTTGTCTCTCTGTGACTGCTCTGTCTGGGTAGTGTGGGTGTGTGTTTTATATTGGTTTGGGTGTATGGTGTGTGTATGTGGGTCATGTGTGTGTATTTTGAATTCTCCAATGTGGTGTAGTTTTGTAAGTGTGTGTGTATTTTGAGCGCGGCAGTGTGTACCGCCAATGGTTTACCATGTTTGAAAGACCGCTTCGGTGATTCGGTGGTCATGATACTGTGGGTGTATTACTGTTGGTGTAAAGGTGTGGGTTTTGCTATCGCCAGTTTATCACTGACCTTTGGTGAGGCTGACTTGAGTGGATGTCTGTATAGTGGCGGATTTCTCTGTGTGGGTCATAATACCAGTGGCGGATTACCGCCGCGCTCACGGTATGTTCGCGGCCGTCAGCACAGCAGTTGGCGGCATTTACCGCCAGGGTTGTAATCAGGGCCTAAATTTGATAAATCTATCTCTCCCCAATTGGAAGTTATACTTATAAAATGTTACAAGATAACTCCAATTATATCCTATGGGAGAGATTGGCCCTGCAGTAGTGAAAGCCAATTTATGATTTTTTACACACCAGGACATGTAAAACCTAAAAGTACATGCTAAATTCTTAAATACACTGCATCCTGCTATTGAGGCTGTCTAGGGCCTATCATAGGTGTGTGACATATATGTATTAAAAAAGGAAGGCTGTCCAGTGGCAGGCCTGGGGCATTTTTAGAGGGCTGTTTAAGTTGGTGGTACAATCAGTGCTCTGCCCTCACTGGCAGCATTTAAAGTACAAGCCCTGGGCACAGGTAGCACACTTTCCTAGGGACTTATAAGCAAATTTAATATGCCAATTCAGTAGATGCCAATGTTACCATGTTTTAGGAAAAGAGCATATTCACTTTAGCACTGGTCAGCATTAGTAACATGCACAGAATCCTAAGGCTAGAGAAACAGGAGGTCTTAAGGCAAAAGGTCAGGGGAAATCATTCCAAGAATGCCAAGTCTCAGTCGGACAAGATGTTGGGGGTTAGTACAACTTTGGAGGAGGTGTTAATCTGTCCCAAATGTGACGGATATACCACCAGCCGTATTACGAGTTCCATAGGATATAATGGACTCGTAATACGGCTGGTGGTATATCCGTCACTTTACCGTCACTTTTGGGACGGATTAACACCTCCTCCAAAGTTATAATAACACCTGTTGTGTCTTGGAGTTGCTGTACAGAATACTGCTATCATCCCACCACCAATGGACGGCTTTCTTGCTGACTGCTGACTGTCCTGCTTACTTTCATTGGTTTGCGTTTTGTTGACTTATCAAATGAGCGAGAAGAGGCCCTCCCCTTGAGTTTCTACTTCAGTCCCACTTCAGCTGATACTGTGTCCTGCTAGCAGGGGCATAACGCGGGTACCTACAGCCCCTGATGCACAGGTGAGCCCACAACCCTGCAGAGGGCCCCCATTCAGCCTATGGGCTCACCTGGAATTCCAATAAAAATGCCTGATTTCTGGCAGCCTAAGGTGCACAGGGCAGACTGTGATTCAGAATCACAGATCTGCTCAGAAGAACATGGCGGGGGCTATTGTTTAGCTTTGGGCAGCATAAACTGAGAACATCCAAGCCTCCCTGGTGAAACAGAAGCATGTAGAAAGAGCTTGAAGTGTGGCAGACTCATTCATGCTCCTTCTCCATCAGGGCTTCAGGCCAGTAGCACCGGAGAACTTCTGAGGCTGAGCAGAAGAAAAAGACAACAGAGGACTTAGATGCCCATTGTTAACTGGGGTCATTGGTTGTGAACTTGAACTCACATGGCACCGCTGTAGGAGGCTGGACTGGCTTGTAGTGAGTACCAAGGGGTACTTGCACCTTGCACCAGGCCCAGTTATCCCTTATTAGTGTATAGGGTGTCTAGCAGCTTAGGCTGATAGATAATGGTAGCTTAGCAGAGCAGCTTAGGCTGAACTAGGATACGTGTGAAGCTACTACAGTACCACTTAGTGTCATATGCACAATATCATAAGAAAACACAATACACAGTTATACTAAAAATAAAGGTACTTTATTTTTATGACAATATGCCAAAGTATCTTAGAGTGTACCCTCAGTGAGAGGATAGGAAATATACACAAGATATATATACACAATAGTAAAAATATGCAGTATAGTCTTAGAAAACAGTGCAAACAATGTATAGTTACAATAGGATGCAATGGGGAAACATAGGGATAGGGGCAACACAAACCATATACTCCAGAAGTGGAATGCGAACCACGAATGGACCCCAAACCTATGTGACCTTGTAGAGGGTCGCTGGGACTATTAGAAAATAGTGAGAGTTAGCAAAATAACCCTCCCCAAGACCCTGAAAAGTGAGTGCAAAGTGCACTAAAGTTCCCCTAAGGACAAAAGAGTTGTGTTAGAGGAATAATGCAGGAAAGACACAAACCAGCAATGCAACAACTGTGGATTTCCAATCTAGGGTACCTGTGGAACAAGGGGACCAAGTCCAAAAGTCACAAGCAAGTCGTAGATGGGCAGATGCCCAGGAAATGCCAGCTGCGGGTGCAAAGAAGCTTCGACTGGACAGAAGAAGCTGAGGTTTCTGCAGGAACGAAAAGGGCTAGAGACTTCCCCTTTGGTGGACGGATCCCTCTTGCCTTGGAGAGTCGTGCAGAAGTGTTTTCCCGCCGGAAAGACGCCAACAAGCCTTGCTACACGCAAATTGTGCGTTTGGCGTTTTTGGACGCTGCTGGGGCCCAGGAGGGACCAGGAGGTCGAAAATTGGACCTGCAGAGAGAGGGGACGTCGAGCAAGACAAAGAGCCCTCACTGAAGCAGGTAGCACCCGGAGAAGTGCCAGAAACAGGCACTACGAGGACGCGTGAAACGGTGCTCGCCGAAGTTGCACAAAGGAGTCCCACGTCGCCGGAGACCAACTTAGAAAGTCGTGCAATGCAGGTTAGAGTGCCGTGGACCCAGGCTTGGCTGTGCACGAAGGATTTCTGCCGGAAGTGCACAGGGGCCGGAGTAGCTGCAAAGTCGCGGTTCCCAGCAATGCAGCCCAGCGAGGTGAGGCAAGGACTTACCTCCACCAAACTTGGGCTGAAGAGTCACTGGACTGTGGGGGTCACTTGGACAGAGTCGCTGGATTCGAGGGACCTCGCTCGTCGTGCTGAGAGGAGACCCAAGGGACCGGTAATGCAGCTTTTTGGTGCCTGCGGTTGCAGGGGGAAGATTCCGTCGACCCACGGGAGATTTCTTCGGAGCTTCTGGTGCAGAGAGGAGGCAGACTACCCCCACAGCATGCACAAGCAGGAAAACAGTCGAGAAGGCGGCAGGATCAGCGTTACAGAGTTGCAGTAGTCGTCTTTGCTACTTTGTTGCAGGTTTGCAGGCTTCCAGCGCGGTCAGCGGTCGATTCCTTATCAGAAGGTGAAGAGGGAGATGCAGAGGAACTCGGCTGAGCTCATGCATTCGTTATCTAAAGTTTCCCCAGAGACAGAGACCCTAAATAGCCAAAAAAGAGGGTTTGGCTACCTAGGAGAGAGGAAAGGCTACTAACACCTGAAGGAGCCTATCAGCAGGAGTCTCTGACGTCACCTGGTGGCACTGGCCACTCAGAGCAGTCCAGTGTGCCAGCAGCACCTCTGTTTCCAAGATGGCAGAGGTCTGGAGCACACTGGAGGAGCTCTGGACACCTCCCAGGGGAGGTGCAGGTCAGGGGAGTGGTCACTCCCCTTTCCTTTGTCCAGTTTCGCGCCAGAGCAGGGGCTAAGGGGTCCCTGAACCGGTGTAGACTGGCTTATGCAGAATTGGGCACATCTGTGCCCAACAAAACATTTCCAGAGGCTGGGGGAGGCTACTCCTCCCCTGCCTTCACACCATTTTCCAAAGGGAGAGGGTGTCACACCCTCTCTCAGAGGAAGTTCTTTGTTCTGCCATCCTGGGCCAGGCCTGGCTGGACCCCAGGAGGGCAGCTGCCTGTCTGAGGGGTTGGCAGCAGCAGCAGCTGCAGTGAAACCCCAGGAAGGGCAGTCTGGCAGTACCAGGGTCTGTGCTACAGACCACTGGGATCATGGAATTGTACCAACAATGCCAGGATGGCATAGAGGGGGCAATTCCATGATCATAGACATGTTACATGGCCATATTCGGAGTTACCATGGTGAAGCTACATATAGGTAGTGACCTATATGTAGTGCACGCGTGTAATGGTGTCCCCGCACTCACAAAGTTCAGTGAATTGGCTCTGAACAATGTGGGGGCACCTTGGCTAGTGCCAGGGTGCCCTCACACTAAGTAACTTTGCACCTAACCTTTACCAGGTAAAGGTTAGACATATAGGTGACTTATAAGTTACTTAAGTGCAGTGTAAAATGGCTGTGAAATAACGTGGACGTTATTTCACTCAGGCTGCAGTGGCAGGCCTGTGTAAGAATTGTCAGAGCTCCCTATGGGTGGCAAAAGAAATGCTGCAGCCCATAGGGATCTCCTGGAACCCCAATACCCTGGGTACCTCAGTACCATATACTAGGGAATTATAAGGGTGTTCCAGTAAGCCAATGTAAATTGGTAAAATTGGTCACTAGCCTGTTAGTGACAATTTGAAAGTAATGAGAGAGCATAACCACTGAGGTTCTGGTTAGCAGAGCCTCAGTGAGACAGTTAGGCACCACACAGGGAACATATACATGCACACCTATGAGCACTGGGGCCCTGTGTGACAGGGTCCCAGTGACACATACATATAGGCCACAAACCTATGAGCACTGGGGTCCTGACCAGCAGGATCCCAGTGACACATAACAACCATACTGAAAACATAGGCCCTCATTCTGACCTTGGCGGTCTTTTCGCAAGACCGCCGAGTTACCGCCGCGGTGAAGACCGCCGACCGCGGCGGTATGCCGCTGTGCGCATTCTGACCGCTGGGAGCGTTCCGCCGGAAAACCGCCAGCAGCCACACTGGCGGTCGGCGGGAAAGTGGAGACTGGTCAACCTCCACCGCCACGCCAGCAGAACACCGCCCACAGAATTACGACCCACATTTCTGTGTGGCGGTCTTCTGTTGGCGGTCTTCTGTTGGCGGTCACCTCCCCATGGCTCCCGTCGCCTCCCGGAGGACCAACGCACAAGGTAAGTTGACCGTCCGTGAGGGGAGGGGGTGGGGGGGTGTTGTGTGATGTGGGCGTGCATGGGGGTGTGCGTGTGAGTGTGTAGAGGGGGTGTGTGAGTGCGTGTATGCGGGCGGGGGGTGCTGCTGTGTCTATGGGTAATGTGTGCTGTTCGGCAGGTGCGCATGTCTGCATGTATGTGTGCGGGTATGTGTCCCCGTTGTGTATGTGTGTGTAGGGGGTGTGTATATGTGCATGTTGGGGGTGTGTGCATGTCGGGGTGCATGTATGTGCATGTCGGGGTGGGGGTGGGGAGGGGGTTCGTACCACCTCTGGGGGGTGGCAGGGGGGTGGAGGGTGTGGGGGGAGGACTCGGGTGGGTAGTGGGGGGTGGGGGAGACCCCTATCAGTGCCAGGGAAGGAATTCCCTGGCCCCGATAGTGCTTACCGCCATGGTTCGCACGGCGGTTCCCGCCCGCAAGAAACCGCGGCGGTAGGCAGGGTCATAATACCCTTGGCGGTCTTGGGACGACCGCCGGGCCGGAGTGCGCAAACTCCAGCCCCGCGGTCATGACCGCCGTGGCGGTCGGAGTGGAGAAGTGGCGGTCGGTCGCGGCGGGGACCGCCGCGGTCAGAATGCCATTTTTAATACCGCCGGTCTGTTCGCGGTCCGACCGCCGTCTCTCCGCCGACCGCCAGGGTCAGAATGAGGGCCATAGTGTTTTCACTATGAGCACTGAGGCCTGGCTATCAGGATCCTAGTGAGACAGTGAAAACAGTGACAAACACCCTGACATACACTCACAAACAGGCCAAAAGTGGGGGTAACAAGGCTAGAAAGAGGCTACCTTCTCACAACCGCGGAGGATGGGAACATCGTATTGACAGAACAGTGATCCCAAGATCAAAAATAGAGCTTTCAGGGTAATATCAGAGGATCACTCCTGCATCAACCAATGCTTAAACTTCCTACCATGTTTCTGGTTACCTTGTACAAAGACTAAAGGGAAAGCTGTGTCATAGTGTATCAGTCATTCAAAGGAGTTGACAGTGGTTAGTCCTTCTGGTCTGTGAGTCTGCATCAAGGCTTTAAGTCATAGCAGTCAGGAGGGCGACAAACCATTGAAAAACAAGTAGCTGAAGTAGGTTTGGCCTTCACAAGCTGGTGAAATGTTTAATATCCCTTATATTTTATTGCAAGCATGTGTCAGAAAATGTAAAGAAAAAAGCAGCCACCTAAGCATGGCACCGAAACTTTCACTGATCTGCAAGTTTGGCTACTGATATTTATTTAATAACACACTTTTAAGCTGTAGCATGTATTATTATTTGTGAAGGAGACAAGAATAAGTAACCACCTAAAAAGAAGATTAAAACAAATCACCATCTAACTGGGCACCTGATGCAAAGGCAAAATAAATATCCAGTATTTAAAGTTCATACAAAAATAAATAAAATAAAACACACTTTGGACCATATTTGTCGCTGAAGATACCAGAGCTATTTTTGGCAGGTGTGGACAACTAGCACAGATTTTGTGCAGTTAAAGTGAAGACAGCTAAAGGATAATGTGAGCTTGCCTACTGCCCCATGCAATATGTGTTTCGCAAATGAAAGAAAAATATGAATGACAATTTAGCAGACCAATGGATGAAGAACACGGACCAAATGACCCTCTGTGTGAATATTTTGTATGATATTTTTTTCTAAAACAACAGTCTGGTGAAACAGCTAAAGCTATCTCATCAAAGTCCAGACCTAAAAAACAAAAATGATTATTTCACCCACAAACTTGCATCAGAGACTTCATATGAGCAGATGCTGAACCAAAGGGCTGGAAAGAACTTACAAGTGGCAAGCAAACTGTTTGGAAGTCTTTCAATGCATTCCATGTCACTTTTGATCATAAATAAAAAAGTGAGTCAGCATTACATGTGGTAGAGTAAAAGAAAGAATCTGAGATGGTTCAGGTTAAGCAAGTGACAGTAACATTGTATGAGGTGAGCCAGATAATGAACAACCATGTGCAGACAGCAAAAGGGGCTGGAGAAAGGTCTTAGCGGCCTGCTGGAGCGCTTAACATACGACATGATGCAATCATATTCCCCACTGTAGGACAGGACCATCTTTTGCATGGTATTCCCCTAGATATTTGCTTTCCTACCCTATTTGTTTGCTGAAGCTCTTTGTGTTGGCATTAGTACTGTGCCAGCGGTAATGTGCTTGTGTTCACCCTTCCAAACATGGTGAAATTGTGTAATTGGCTCATTTAAGCCCCTAATAAATCATACCATGTCTACCCAGGGCTGATAAATTAGGTGCTACTAGTGGGCTGCAGCACTTATTGTGCCCATGACTACCCTACACTGTAAAACGTCTCACACCTGTCATGCAGCCTACAGTGCAGTATTAAACTGCCATCTTACTGTCAAACAAACCTTTTGCAGGGCCAAAACTTTATTTCTAATACTAATGTCACCCCAAAGGTAGGCCCCAAAGGCTCATATACCAGTGTGCTTAAAAGGTAGGACATGTATACTTAAGGTGTATATGTCAAAGTAGTGAAAATCCCCAAAGTTGTTTTTTACTCTAGCAAGGGTAGATCTCTCTTAGTTTACCTGCTTACGCTCAATAATTGACAGCTTCAGTTTTTGGAGCAGATAGAGAAATATGTCTTCTACTCATTTGAATTTTAATTTAAAATACTCTTTAATGGTAAAGTTGCATTTTAGATTACTAATCTGCAAAATGCCATTTTTAGGAAGTTAGCATTATTCTGCCTAATCCAAATGTGCCTTTCTGCCAGTGTGCAGGGTCTCATGACTGTTAATGGTTCTCCTGGGGTGTGGGACATGGGCCCAAAGGGGGCATTAGTTTTGAGAAGGGTGTTCCTCTCCTGAGCAGGATGGCCTAGGAAGTTGTACTCAGCCCTGCTTGTCCTGTCACTGGTAAATGCAGCTCACCCCTGGTTCCACATGCAGTTTGTTGCCCTAGACAGATTGGAGACAAAACCAGGGAAGAGATCAACAGAATCGGTGTAGGGTTAGGCAAAGGGGGTGCTCCCCACACACAGGCTGGCACAGAGTATGAAAGTGACACCCTCAGAACCTCTCACCAGAAAACTTCTAGACCTGTAAAACTCAGAAGAACTGCCTTGCTGCCTGAAGCCTGAAAGATGACCTGATTGTCTTGAACCCAGGATCCCAGAAGTTAATCCAAGCTTCCAGATGCCTTCCCTGCAACTGCCCAGATGGCCAGCACCAACTGGACCTGCCTGTACTCTGCTGCTGTCCTCTGATGGAGTGAGTCTTGACCTCCCAGGAAGCGCCTCTTCAGGTCTTGAACACAGGGCTTTTGGCTCCAGGTCAAAATCCAGAGGCTCTGGTCTACTCGTGATGAAAAGAACCATGTCTTGTCTCCTCACAAATGTGAGTGGACTTCACCAAGACTAATGCAGGACTTGCATCCAACTGCCAACAGGACCTTCCCAAGCTCCAACCAGCACTTCACTCCTACAATGATCTTGCAGTCCACCACCATTGCAAAGCACTGCCTGAGTCTCCTTGTCTGGAACTGGACTAAATTATATTGTAAACTTTCCACTGAGATGAACCTGGACCCTGTATCTGCTCCATCGTGGTCGGCTGAAAGTTTTGATTTTGACCCAGTCCAGCGCAAAATTCGTAACTTTGATTCTAATCATTGATTTTTTGTCGTTTGCATGCCATTCTTATTTATTAAAATATACACTTCTTTTCTAAATTGGTTTAAAAATTTTCTTCCGTTAGGTTTTCCCTTTATTACTTTTTGTGTGCTGCATAAATTCTTTACAAGTGCCCTTAAGCCTGACATTTTTGTCAAACTACCAGAGAATTTAGCACAGCAGGAAGCTCTGGTGAACCCAACTCTTCTCGCTACAGGGACCGCCAGCAAAGATTAGCAATAGAGAGCTGCACTTAAAGATACAGCAATGACAACCCATGGTGACCGTGTGTCTGCTGCCTGCCTCCAATACATGTCTAGGTTGGGTGACAGCTGGGCTTTGTGCATTCCCTTTGGACAGTCACACACAAAGGGAACTGAGGTATGCCATTTACATCTTGATGGCCCATCACCAGGCTGATGAGCCTTCCTGAGTTAGAAGAGAGGGGGGAGGTGACACCTGCACCTGAATAGGTCTGTGCCTGTCCCCACACAAAGAGCTGCATAAATCCCTGTAGTATGTCTGGAGCCAGGGCAGGAAAGGGAGGACTTGTGTGCACATCAAAGCACTCTTTGAAGTCACCCCCACTTCAAAGGCAACACTGGGTATAAGAACTGGACTTCTGACCCTACCATATCAATACACTTCTGGACCTAAGGATACTCTGTGAGGAAGAAGGACTGATGTGCTGCTGAAAGGACTGCCACTCTGATGGAACTACGCTGGACTTTACTGGACTCCTGCGTTTCTGTGCATACCCTGCTGCCTTCTGCCCTCCTTTCCTGGGAGTGAGAAGGACTGGACCTGCATCTCATCATCCTCAGAACCAAGTGACTTCAAGGGTGTGCTGGCTTGCCTCCTGCTCTGGAAGTCTCAGGGCCTGCAAAACCTTCCCTCAACTCTGCTTCATCTGCTTGGTTATGGCCACTGTGAGTCCTGCCCTGCCTGCCAAGAAAGTGGGCTGTACAGATGCTTTCTCCAAAAGTATCAAGATCATTGCACCGCCAGAACTGACGCAGTGCCGTTCGACTAAGAAGCAGTACAATTCGACTATGACGCAGGACCAGACTGTAAGGTTTGGTGATGATGCAGTGCCCATCCAAAGACACCGCTGTGCGACTTAATGACAATGCATTTCTTGCACTGAAAGGAGTTCGATGCTAAGACGGGACCCGACTGCAAGGCTGGACGATTACGCATCTACCCGACCGCACGGGTCGGAACCAACACATCGAGTCTTCAATGCCAATGCTTGCTCCATCCAAGGTACTTTTGCAGTGGGCATTGAAGGGTCCTGTAGTTGGCCTCCTCTCCACAGCTGTCATCCTGAACATTTGATTTACTCCGGTCTAGTGCAACCTCAAGTTATCCTTAGCGCTATTGACTTTTGAGCACTGTATTACAGTTTATCATATCTTGAGTACTACTTATTGGATTTTTGTCGTTTTGGTGTTGTTTTACTCAGATAAATATTATCTATTTGTCTAAACTGCTGTGGAGTCTTTTTGTGGTGTTTTTCACTGTGTTACCGTAATTTAAATGTTGCATGCATACTTTACAGATTGCCTCTTAAATTAAGCCTGACTGCTTTGTGCTAAGTTACCAGAGGGCGAGAACAGGTTAATTTAGAGAGTGTAACTGAATCACCCTGACTAGCATTGTTGTCCCCAATTGGACATAGTGCATACCTCTGTCAACTCGAGATACAATTTTTTACAACCTGGTTTAGTACAGCCAGTTGACCACGAGTGTCTCTTTCTGTTTTTAGGTTCTATATTTACTCAAAACTTCAAAACTTAATATCCGGATTTACTGATTGGACTTTTGTCAGTCTGGTATCATTTTAGTTATTGAAATGTACTCTATTTAAAAAAAAAAAAAAAAATCTTGGGTTGTATTTTTACTTTAATTACTGTTTGTGTGCTGCATACATACTTTTCACAGCACCTCTAAGTTTAGCCTACTTTTGTGCCAAGCTACCAGAGAACTACACACACTTGATCTAGTTAATTTTGAAATTCACCCTGGCAAGGATTGTGGTTGTTGCCTGAGTCGTGCTACCACCGCTATCAACCAATAATCCCGATTTCTTACAATAAATATTAAAGTTCCAACTTTATTCCAGGCTAAATCATAGTGCAGCAGGTGCAGCATCATGTTCTGTAGGAGAACAGACAAACTTCAGTTTCCCCAGGAGAACGGAATACAGTGACCATGATCCCACTACAATGAAAGGAATTTACAGTCCTCCCCAGGCAACAGTCAAGCTTGTACTCACTTGAACGATGTAGGCTCCATACATTTTGCTCAAGTGGTTGTGCGGCTCAATTCAGTGCAAAGTGACAGAAAGCATTGCGTCCATTTACTTACCATTAAATAGGCTCACTGGCACACCACAAAACTGTGCAGTGCTTAAAGTGCAGCGTATTCCGGTGAGGTGGTTCTTAAAAAGCCATGTCTTCAGTTCCTTCGTGAAGCTGAGGAGGGAGGTGGTTTGTCTGATGTGGAGAGGGAGGGCTTTCCAGGAGGTGGCTGCGAGGTAGGAAAAGGAGTGTCCTCCTGTACTGGTTTTCCTGATTTGGGGTACTTCTGCGAGAGAGAACTGAGCTGAGCGTAGGGTCCTGTGGGTATGTGGAGGTTGAGTCGCTGGTTCAAGTAGGCTGCTACGGTGTTGTGGAGGGCTTTGTGTGCGTGAGTGACGATCTTGAAGGTGATTCTTTTCTCTATGGGAAGCCAGTGCAGTGTATGCAGGTGTTGTGAGATGTGGCAGTGTCAACGTAGGTCAAGGACCAGTCTGGCGGCGGCATTCTGGATGTTTTGTAGTTTTGCGGGTGAGTTTCTTGTTGATTCCGGCGTAGAGTGAGTTGCCATAGTAAAGTCTGCTGGTGATGAGGGAGTGCGTGAAGGTCTTTTTATGTTTGAGGGGTTACACTTGAAGAATTGTGTAGGAGGCAGAGGGTGCGGGAGCTGGTGGAGGTGACTGAGTTGATTTGATGGTTCATGCTGAGGTTTTAGTCCAGGCCGATTCCGAAGTTGCGGGATTGTCTGGTGGTGGTGGGCAGGTTTCCGAGGCTGGGTGGCCTATAAGAGTCGTTCCGTGCATTGGGTTGAGGGCCCATGATGAGTACTTCTGTTTTGTTTGCGTCGAGTTGAAGGCAGCTTTTTCTCATCCAGTTGGCGACTGCTTCCATGCCTTTGTGGAAGTTGTGTCTGGCTTTGTTGGGTTCGTTGGAGAGGGAGAGGATCAGTTGGGTGTTGTTGGCGTAGGAGATGATGTTGATTCCGTAGCTTCTGAAAAGGGTGGCTAGCGGGGCCATGTAGTCGTTAAACAATGTGGGGCTAAGGAAGGATCCCTGGGGCACTCCGCGGGTGGTGGTTGTGGGGTCTCCGAGGAAGGGGGGGACTCTCACTCATTTAGTTCTGCTGGAGAGGAAGGATTGGATCAAG
Organism: Pleurodeles waltl; assembly: GCF_031143425.1. NCBI lineage: Eukaryota > Metazoa > Chordata > Amphibia > Caudata > Salamandridae > Pleurodeles > Pleurodeles waltl. Next base: position 67,924,562 of record NC_090440.1, on the reverse strand, counting down.
TCGAGGGCCTTGTTTCTGATACCAGCTTCTAATCAGGGTTTGATGAGAGACTGTTAAAGGCTGCCAAGAGGTCTAGTAGGATAAGTGCTGTTGTCTCTCCCTTGCCCAGCAGGGAGCTGATTTTGTCTGTTGTGGCCAGGAGGGCTGTTTTGGTGCTATGGTTTTTCCTGAGTCCGGATTGGGAGATGTCGAGGATGTTGTGGTCTTCTATGAATGTGGCGAGTTGGCTGTTGACTGCTTTTTCGATGGCTTTCGTGGGAAATGGGAGTAGGGAAATGGGCCTGAAATTTTAGAAGTTGGTGGGGTCTGCCAAGGGTTTCTTAAAGAGGGGGTTGATCTTGGTGTGTTTCCAGTCGTCAGGGAAGGTGGCGGCAGCTAGTGAGCAGTTGATAGTGAGGCGTAGCTTAGGGGCGATGGTGTCTGCGGCTCTGCTGAAAATGTGGTGGGGGCATGGGTCCGTGGGAGCCACGGAGTGTATGGACGTCATTGTTCTCAGCGTTTCTTCAGTGGTGAGGGGGTTCCAGATGGTGATTGTTGGTTTGTTGGTGTCGGGTTTAGGTGGAGGGGGTTATGCGCAAAAGTTGTCCTTGCTGAAAACTGTCGTAGATGGTCTTGTTTTTGTGGTGGAAGTAGGTATTGAGTCTGTCACAGAAGTCCTTTGAGGGTGGGATGTCCATTGTTTCACTGTTGGGTTGGGCAAACTCCTTGATGATGCTGAAGAGTTCCTTGCTGTTGTGTCCGTGTGAGGAGATTCTGTCTTGTATAGCTTTCTTTCTGGTGTGTCTGATGAGTCGGTGGTGTGGGGTGGTGGTGGCTCCGAAGTTGCTGTGGGCTTCTGTGTATTTGGTGTTTCTCCAGATTTTCTCGAGCCGGCGACAAGTGCGTCTAGATTCTCGGAGTTCTGGGGTGAACCAGCTGGCGTTCTTGCGTGGGTGGTATGAAGCTTACTATACACTGAATGACTGCTAGGAGTGACAGTCAGTCCCAGGGAGGTGGGCTTCCTCCAGCCTTGTTGCTGTCCAACTTATAGAGCTCCATACTCCCATGTGTTGTGTTTTGCATTATTGTAATGATGGCATGGGCTGCCTGAAATCAGAAGACTATCAGGGCTTACTGTCATGTATTGATTCTTTGTTCATGAGACTGTGGCGCTGTCTACCATGGACCTGGGGCTCTATAAACCAGAGATTCATGTTGTTCTCTTGTGTCCTGCCCCTAGAAGGCCATGGGATATAACCTGAAGTTTGACAGGTCCTACACTTTGAGGGTTGCAATCAGAGATGCCGCAAAGATAGACAGTCCCTCCTTGAGGTAAAACTTTGAATGCCACAGTATTGCTACCTCCCAAATTTTGAATAACAGTAGCTGTAATTGCGGGTTTGTGAATATTGATGCTGTTTTTTTCTATGGCACACTTGATGGGGGCTTCTTTAGATTCACATTTCTACATAAGTTTGTTAAAGTTTTTGGCTTATTATATCTCACCATAACCCTGCACATTTTGAATTACAAATACAAAGTACAAGGTTTAGGTGGGTTCGGAGGAGGTTAGCTCAGCTTCTTGAGTTTGTTTGTCGGACTCTCACTGGCCCATACCACCAGTCTCCTCCATGCTAGTTTGCTACCCCAGGACTGTTCCTATGCACAGAACGACCACATCCCATAATGCCCCTCTTACCATCTCTCTATTTTACTATTTATTTCCATCTGCTGGAGAAACCTAAAATGAAATATCAATTATCTACCTCATGGGAAAGCTTCCTGAAGAAAAGAAAGTAATGACCTATTGCTGTACCTGCAAGGTGGTAAATATGTATATTTTTTATCTGGTATGAAATCTGTACTTTCATTTTTAATCCAAGGCAAATCGCCTAGATACTGCTTCAAGCTGGCATAAAAACGTATTAAATAAAAAAATGCAAAGATGACTAGGCTAGTAAACCCATGCTCTGGATCAGTACAAAACAGAAATACAATAAATAAGAAAAATATGCGGATACAGTTGAAGCACATGCATGAACTGAAAATGTCAAAAAGAGATAAACTCTGACAGTAGATGTGCATCAGTGACCTCAGTGTGCATGAAAGAAAAGCACAAATGACAGCAGGGCGCCTGTGGGATGGAAGGCTTTCTTGAAACAGAGTCAGTGGCAGAACACTTTCAGGTCTCTGCACAGTGGGAAGCTCAGCAGCTGTGGGCTCTCACCTTCTCACAGCGAAGGAAAGGTAATTCACGGAGCAGATGGGTCTGCACCTCTCCCTTTCAAGTCTGCGGCAGGCTCTCTTCCAGATGTTAACGGTGCCCAGAGGCGAGACCCTGCCTGGGTGAGATCTTCATTAATGCTGCCTGTCCTTGGAAACAAAGAGAAATGTCAAAAAAATCGATATTCACGCAATTTGACTCTTTCTGAGCTTTTTACTGTGGGCCGATGTCAGGGGTTGGGACTGTAGGAACCCAAAGCAGCCCTGACAAATGTTGTCAGACCAGGCCCCATTGGGTGCATAGGGAGCAAGTCTGACCTCTACCAGGGGCCTTGGGAAGGGGGGTTTCTCCCTTCCCAAGAAAATATGGGAAAACAAATAGCAAAAACTGTGCATTCTTCAACACATTTTAAATTTTAAATTTTAAATTCAATAGTTTGTAAAGCAAGTAAATGATGATCTTACTGTTTACCAGAATAAGGCAATCTTTATTCAGGATCTTCAATGATTCCCTCACATTCACATGTATTTCATTAGCACTGGCTTCCCGTCAGCAAAAGGATCACCTTCCGACTCCTCACCCACGCACACAAAGCCCTCCACAACAAAGGACCCGAATACCTCAACCGCCACCTCAGCTTCTACGCACCCACCCGTCTTCTTCGCTCCACCAGCCTCGCTCTCGCCGCCGTCCCTTGCATCCGCCGCTCCACGGCGGGTGGGAGGTCCTTCTCCTACCTGGCGGCCAAGACATGGAACTCCCTCCCCACCATCCTCAGGGCCACCCAGGACCACTCCGCATTCCGGAGACTACTCAAGACCTGGCTTTTTGAGCAGCAGTAACCCCTTCCCCCTAGCACCTTGAGACCCGCACGGGTGAGTAGCGCGCTTTATAAATGTTTATGATTTGATTTGATTTGATTAGTTTAATTGCGACTCTCTTACCAACGTAGGGCGTTGGAGCACTTTACATCACACACACATACAGAGACAATGAATCAAACATATGTAATCACTGTATAGAAAATGCTGGAGAGGACAAAAGGGAATAAAAGATGTAGGATTCACAAGTCATCCATAATGGTAGGCATTTTTTAAGAGTGCTTGGACTAGGCAATCTTAAATTAAGGATTCGGAACGTAACACAGTGGTTACGGTTGACTTTACTAACAACAATTTATTTCTACTCAAATTAACCCCTCTAGCAAAATTAGGACAAAGACTGGGGAAAAATAGCTTTCTAACCTGTTCCATGCAGTTTGCATACAGCTCCTTGATGGCACTTCATAGCTCACTGTCTGTTAGAAATGGGGCCTTTGGTTGGCAGTCAGGTTACCCCCTGTCCAAGCAAGGACCCTCACTCTAGTCAGGGCAAAGGAGAAACACACCTAGTTAACCCCGGCTTTAACTCAGAAGCAATGTGTAAATTATTTGTACCAACACACACTGTAATACAGTGGAAACACTATGAAATGGACACCACACCAGTTTAGAAAAATAGGTAACAATGATCAAAATCAAACAAGACCAAAATGACAAAAATCCAACACACAAGTCAAGATAAGAATTTTCAAAAGATTAAGGCCCTCATTACAACCCTGGTGGTAAATCCCGCTTAACGCCGTGCTGAAGGCCGCCAACATACCGTGGCGGAAATCCGCTACAGGTATTACTACCCACATCTCATAATCTGCCACAATACAGACACCCACACAAGTCCGCCACACCAAAGGTCAGTGATAAACTGGCGATGCCAAAACCCACAATGTCAAGCCCACAAGAATACACCCACACTATCACGACCCACGAATCAACGCGGCGGTCTTTCAACCACGGTAATCCATTGCTGGCACACACCGCTGCACTCAAAATACACACACACTTACAAAACTATACCACATTGAACAATTCAAAATACACACACCTGATACACATACACACACCCACCCACAGCACTATAAAACACACACCAACATTACCCACAACCCCTTACAACAGCATTTTGGAAGAAGCAGAGAGACAGAATAGCAAACACAACACCAGCATCCACAGGCACACAACACCATCACTCATACAACATCCATGCACCTCAAACAACACACACCAACCGAACACATCACACAGCACAACAAACATCACCTCACACATTACCCACACCACATCATGGCACCTCAAAGACACCCCAGGTTTTCTGAGGAGGAGCTCAGGGTCATGGTGGAGGAAATCATTTGGGTAGAGCCACAGCTATTTGGATCGCAGGTAAAGCACACCTCTATTGCTAGGAAGATGGAGCTATGGCAGAGAATAGTCGACAGGGTCAACGCAGTAGGACAGCATCCAAGAACACAGGATGACATCAGGAAGAGGTGGAACGACCTACGGGGGAAGGTGCGTTCAGTGGTATCCAGACACCAGATAGTAGTACAGAGGACTGCTCCTCAGCAAAGCTGTATCTTAATTATTGCAGCCCCCGCAAAATGGCGAGGGTGTCAGGGAGAGCCACCAGAAAAAACACACTCAAATATATACGTTGAGCGTGGAGGACCCCACCTCTTCCCCCACAAATAACAACATGGGAGGAGCAAGTCTTGGCAATACTGCATCCTGAGGGCCTTGCAGGAGTAGCAGGAGGACTGGACCCTGGTAAGTCATAACTTTACTACTATATCCCCCCACCCCACCTGCATGCCATCACATACCCCCACCCTCACCCCCATCACTCCAACACCTCACATATGCCCCACCATCACAACCCACCCATCCCAATCCCAAGCCCTGCATGCAACACCCCTGCATTGATACCCATCACCAAAGCATGTCTAGTACAGATACTCACCCAGGCCCCAAAATCACTAATCACACAAGGGCCAACACAATAATGCAAGCACAGGAGTAGAGGGTAACTCACCCATTGCACAAGATGGCACACACAGATATAATAACTATGCACTTACACCCCAACAGGACCCATACCCAACGTCACCGGACAGGAGGTGCCAGACATATCCAGTTCCCCCACAGAAGAGACCCACAGTGATGACAGCAGCTCTGCACGCCTGGATCAAGATGACCAGCCCGGCCCATCAGGGACCTCTGGACAGTTGGTTCCCCTGCCACTGTCACAAACCACCACAGACTCTGCCCCCTCAGGAAACACCACCACAGCACCCACCCAGTGGGCCCATCCCTCTGTCCCCTGGACACTTCAATCACCAGTGTGTCCACCACTACATGGACCCCAGGCAAACCCACCAACCCAAGACAATCAGGGACCTGGGGTCAGTGGCAGTGGGCACACAGTTCAGGGGACAGGATAGCAGGGAAACTGGGAGGACTGCTGTGCGAGAGGGGGAGGACAGGCCCAGGAAACCCACTCTCGACGAGGCACTCTCCATCATCATCAGAGCAGACCATCATTCCCAGGACACCATGGGCATGGTACTGGCCAAGTTTCAGGAGACCCAGCGGATGGAGGAGGAACACTACCTGGGGATCAGGGAGGACTTGAAGTCCATCAACACCACCCTGGTCACCATTGCAGGGGTGCTGGCAGACCTGGCCAACACCATGAGGGACACAATGGCACAAAAACGGGCCCCTGACACTAGCCTAGACGATGAACAGTCCTCCACCTCCTCCGGTGCTAGTGGACAGGAGGTCTCGCCACGGGAACAACAGGCCACCAGCACCCCACCTCCTGCAGAAGGAGAACCACCCCACAAATGGTCCCTGAGATCCAGGAACAAGACAGAGAACATTGCCAAGACCCCCGCCAGGAAATAACACTCTCCTGATTGTCACCTTTTTGTCCCACTTTGTCACCCTGACAACTTTGAAGTGCCATTACTCCACTTCCTATGCCCCCTTGGACAATGCACCTGTGAGACCAATAGACTGGACTCTACCATGGACATTCTTCAACCATCACCCCAGCCCATTGCACAGCCCCATCCACTTATTTGCACAGAAATAAACACCCTTGAATCACAAATGAATCTGGAGTCAGTCTGTACTTTCACAAATGCGTAATTGCAACCTCTCAGAAATATAGCAATGTCAATGTTCATGTTCACATACCAATGTTAGACATTTGTTGGGCAGCAGTAAACATAGCAGAAGGCAGAAAGTGGGGCCCAGATCTGTGACATGGAAAGCCAAAGTGACATGTCAGGGTCCATACACAGAGGTAAAAAGGCAGATGTATGCTATGTCCTACAGTAGTATGATATGAGAGAAGCACTGCCATCCTCTTACCTGTTTCTCACTGGAAGTATTGCATGATGATGATGTTATTTCAGTTGTCTACATCTTCTTCTTCTGCCTCCTCTTCTTCACTGTCCACAGGCTCCACAGCTGCCACAAGACCATAAATCAGGCCCATCCTCCTGCAGAAAAGGCACCTGGCACCGCAAAGCCAGGTTGTGCAACATACAGCTTGCCACGATGACCTGGCACACCTTCTTCGGTGAGTAGTATAGGGAGCCACCTGTCAGATAGAGGCACTGGAATCTGGCCTTCAGGAGGCCGAAGGTGCGCTCTATAATCCTCCTAGTTCGCCCATGTGCCTCACAGTAGCGTTCCTCTGCCCTTGTCCTGGGATTTTTCACAGGGGTCAGTAGCCATGACAGGTTGGGATAACCAGAGTCACCTGCAAATATCAAGGGACAACTGTTAGACATACTCCAACCCTTAGGGACTCTCCCATACCCAGACTCCTATATCAACTGTGTTGAGACCTTGGGCTCACCTATTAGCCACACACGGTGCCACTGGAGTTGGCCCATCACATAAGGGATTCTGCTATTCCTCAAAATGTAAGCATCATGCACTGAGCCAGGATACTCGGCATTCACATGGGAGGTGTACTGATCTGCCAAACACACCATCTGCATATTCATAGAATCGTAGCTTTTGCGGTGTCTGTACACCTGTTCATTCCTGCGGGGGGGGACAAATGCCACATGTGTACCATCAATGGCACCAATGATGTTGGGGATATGTCCCAGAGCATAGAAGTCACCTTTCACTGTGGGCAAATCCTCCACCCGAGAGAAAACGATGTAGCTGCGCATGTGTTTCAGCAGGGCAGACAACACTCTGGACAACACGTTAGAGAATATTGGCTGTGACATCCCTGATGCCATGGCCACTGTTGTTTGAAAGGACCCACTGGCCAGGAAATGGAGCACTGACAGGACTGGCTCCAACTGGGCACACAGTTCACGGATTGTGGCACGATCAAGTCTGTAGGTGATAGTGATGTGTCTGTCTTCCTTTGTTGACAGGTCCACCAGGGGTCTGTATACTGGAGGATGACACCATCTCATCACCTGCTCCAGCGGAAGTGTCCTATGGAGGAGAAGGGTGAGCAGAGGGTCATACACCACATAGGTTTCACAAGGCTGTTTAGAACAATCGCGATGTAATAGGTGTGTGGTGCTTTCTGTCCGTATTCCTGGCCAAAAGTGCTGTGACACAGTTAGTTGCCCTGCCATGTGCCCCCCTGAAATGGTGGCTGCCTGACCTGTAAGGAGGGACAAGGGGAAATGAGGTTACTGCGCTGGCGTTGTGCAGCATCGCAGTAGGCGGTCGAAGACCGCAGCACAATTCAGCATTTGTTATCATTGGCCCCTATTGCTTCCAGGAGCCAATTACGATGTACGCCGGCGGTGACGGTACGCACCGCTGTGGACGTGACCACCATTTTCTATCTGTTAACTCACTTGATACCTGACCTTCAACAGGAGAGGACCTACACTGCAAGTGCTGCTGTGAATTGAGTCTGGAAGCGACAATAGGTACAGTGTCTGGGGAGAGGGCCCCTGCCTTCACTGCAGAGGAGTTGGAGAAACTAGTGGATGGGGTGCTCCCCCAGTACATGCTACTCTACGGTCCTACAGACAAACAGGTGAGTACACTGTGAGCATGATGCATGGCACATGAATGTATGGAGTGTCATGGATGGAAGAGCCGGGGGGCAGAGGCCAGCAAGTGAGGATGGTGAGTGTATGTTTTTCTGGGCCAGGGTCGGTGGTTTGGGGCCAATGAGTAAGAAGAACCGAACGGGGGAGTAACATCCATTTTTTATTCACTATTCCTCTAGGTCAACGCCCACCAGAAGAAGGGTATTTGGCGTGCCATCGCCAAGGAAGTGCAGACCCTGGGGGTCTATCATAGATGGAGCACCCACTGCCGCAAAAGATGGGAGGACCTGCACCACTGGAGCAAAAAGACGGCAGAGGCCCAGCTGGGGATGGCCTCCCAACATTGAAGGGGTGCTGGTCGCACCATGACCCCTGATGTACCAGATCCTGGTGGCGCCATATCCTGAGTTGGATGGGTGCTTGAGGGCATCACAGCAGCCTCAAGGGGGTGAGTACAGTCTCATTTAGCTGACTCTGCGTGCTGTATGAGGTTTCTGGGTGGGGAAGTGGGCTGTGGGTTACACTAGGCCGGGGCAGATGCGCCAAGGTAGATCCATTATTTTGCAGGCTCTTTGCCAATCCAACCCCAAAAGTGGTAGTGGCCCTCTACACCTAGTGTGGCTCCGGTGGGTTCCAGGTGTGCATCAAATGGGTCTAGGCAGAATCCCACATGGGCATGTGCTTTTCCCCTGAACTGTTAGTGCATGGGCTAGTGCATAGGGCTGCTCCCTGTATGTTGTGTCCCCCAACAGTAGTAGTATTTCAGGCATTGACCATGTGTCTCTTCCGTCTTTCCACCCTTTTTGTTTTGTCACCCTGTCCTTGTGTGTATTAGCATCATCTGGAGGAGGAGCATTGGCACCGGAGCAAGAGGGAGCTGCAACCCACATGGCCCTGGAGGGTGAACGGAGTCTGAAGGCACCAGTGGGACGGAGGGCGAGGAGAGCTCCACGACGGGGACAGGAGGAGATACCAGAGACAGCAACTCCTCCTCTGATGGGAGCTCCCTTGCGGTGGTGGGCACCTCTGTGCCCACCGCATCAACAGGTTCAGCCGTCAACCCCCCTACCAGCACCGCCCTCCCAGCAGCCCCTCAGCATGTTTCCCGTACCCGCTCACCTAGGAGGTTGGGCATCTCCTTCGCTCTGGCCTCAGCACTAATGGCAGCCATTGTCCCTGTGTCCAGCGTCCCCCTCCAACTTCCACTACCCAGATCAATACCCTGTACCTCAGCCTATCCCAAGCACACCATCAGACCAGCATGCACACTCATCAACACACAAGAGTGGGCTTGGCAAACATAAGCACCACACATCCCACAGCACTCACACAAGCACCATACCCATGCAGACACACCAACATCCACTGCCTTCACTGTGTCGCCCTCCTCCATGTCTTCCTCCTCTCTCCCAGTCTCGTCTCCACTCACACCTGCATGCACTACATCCGCAGCCACTACCTCCATCACCAGCACGCCTATCACCACACACCGTTCACATGAAATCACCACCACCATTACCATTCAAACGTCCCCTGTGTCCTCTCCCAGTGTGTCTGTGAGCCCTTCTCCCAAAGTACACAAACGCAGGCACACACCCACTCAACAGCCATCCACCTCACAACAGCCTCCAGCCCATGCACCTTCACCCAAACTCAGCAGACGTACAACCACTACCTCTTCCTCCACTCTCAAACCCCCTCCATCTTCCCATCCCAGTGTGTCTAAAAAACGGTTCCTGGCTAACATTGACCTCTTCCCTACACCTCCCCCCGTCCTTCCCCTATGGCCAGGGTGTCCAGATCCCAGCCCAGCATTTCAGCCACCAAATCCTCCAGCACTGTGGTCCCTGCAAGTGTGGGAACATTGAAGGCAGCACCCATCAGGGCTGCCAGTGTGCCACCTAGCGAGGCCAAGGATCTGCCCATTCCGCCACCTGCCAAGGTGAAGAAGGTGCCCACATGCTGTAGGGAAAAGCCACAGCAACCACCCAGCAAGGCCTCCTCCAAGCCAAAAGTAGACAGTGCCAAGGTCACAGCAGCCACTTCCAAAGTGGGGAAGGGACACAAGGCTTAGGGGGAGTCAGCACAGGGCACGGAGCCTCCAGCTGAGGGAGTGGTGTCACCCCTTCTGGCAAACGGAGCAGCAACCTGTACGGCGGTGGACACCACCACCTGCACCACCACCTGCACTTCCAACTGCACTGCCACCTGCCCCGCCACCTGCACTGCCACCTGCACCGCCACCTGCACGTCTGCTGCCTCAGCAACAGTCCCCAGCATCATCCCCAGTGGGCAGCCGTCTCAGGCTGCAGGAGACGTCCTGCTGTCTCCCTCCACAGGTGCTGACACATGCACCACCGGAAGCATCTCCGCCACAGACACCGCCGCTGCCACCGACACCAGCCACGCGACGTGCACAGACAGTGCCACCACAGCCGCCATGGACAACATTCCCAGTGGACAGCCATCCGAGGCTGCAGGAGACATCCTGGACCCTGCACAGCGTACGTGAGCCACCACAACCAGAATTGTTAGTACCAGCAGTTGGCAGGCAAAGTCGCAGCAGGGTGGAGTGTGTCTCTGACTCCATGGAGTATCATCGGCAATCTCGTGGCATACACACCCAGGTGAGGGAATGGGACCTGCCACACAGCATGTGCAGCACTCTGGGCACAAATCCCCCTCCAGAACCAGTGGAGAGATACATCCACTACCCCAGTCCTTGGCAGGATGAAGCACTCTAGGCACCAAGCCCCCTCCAGAACCAGTGGAGAGATACATCCACTCACCTAGGGGGTCATTCTGACCCCCAACGACCACGGAAGCACCGCCAACAGGCTGGCAGTGCTTCCAGGCCAATTCTGACCGCGGCGGTAAAGCCGCGGTCAGAAAAGGGAAACCGGCGGTTTCCCTCCGGTTTTCCCCTGGCCAAATGAATCCTCCATGGCGGCGCTGCAAGCAGCGCCGCCATGGGGATTCCAACCCCCTTCCCGCCAGCCTGTTTCTGGCGGTTTTCACCGCCAGAACAAGGCTGGCGGGAACGAGTGTCGTGGGGCCCCTGGGGGCCCCTGCACTGCCCATGCCACTGGCATGGGCAGTGCAGGGGCCCCCTAACAGGGCCCCATAATGATTTTCAGTGTCTGCTTTGCAGACACTGAAAATCGCGACGGGTGCCACTGCACCCATCGCACCCCATCAACTCCGCCGGCTCCATTCGGAGCCGGCTTCATCGTTGCTGGGTCTTTCCCAATGGGCGGGCGGGCGGCGTTTTGGCGGTCGCCCGCCCGCCCAGCGGGAAAGTCAGAATGACCGCCGCGGTCATTTGACCACAGTGCGGTCTTTTGGTGGGGGAACTTTGGCGGGCGGCCTCCGCCGCCCGCCGAAGTTGGAATGACCCCCCTAGTCCTTTGCAGGATGAAGCACTCTGGGCACCAAGCCCCCTCCAGAACCAGTGGAGAGATACATCCACTACCCCAGTCCTTGGCAGGATGAAGCACTCTGGGCACAAAGCCCCCTCCAGAACCAGTGGAGAACAGCATCCACTACCCCAGTCCTTTGCAAGATGAAGCACTCTGGGCACCAAGCCCCCTCCAGAACCAGTGGAGAGATACATCCACTACCCCAGTCCTTGGCAGGATGAAACACTATGGGCACAAAGCCCCCTCCAGAACCAGTGGAGAACAGCATCCACTACCCCAGTCCTTGGCAGGATGAAGCACTCTGGGCACCAAGCCCCCTCCAGAACCAGTGGAGAGATCCATACACTACCCCAGTCCTTGGCAGGATGAAGTACTCTGGGCACAAAGCCCCCTCCAGAACCACTGGAGAGATGCATCCACTACCCAAGTCCTTGGCAGGATGAAGCACTCTGGGCACTAGGCCCCCTCCTGAAGCAGTGGAACATGTCACACACTTGAGAGACTGTGGCTTTGCACTCCCCAGGACCAATCAGTGGGCAAGCCACCCACTTGAGAGACTTTAGAGACTGTGGCTTTGCACTCCCCAGCATAAAGCAGTAGGCAAACCACCCACTTGAGAGACTTGAGAGACTGTGGCTTTGCACTACCCAGGATAAAACAGTGGGCAAACCACCCACTTGAGAGACTTGAAAGACTGTGGCTTTGCACTCCCCAGGATAAAGCAATGGGCATGGAGCCCCCTCTTGGAGCAGTGGCGTCGTCCCTTCATCCGGCTGAGGTGCCCCCTCCCCTTTCCGCTGAGGTGCCTGTTTATGTTTGACCTGATGCCCCAGCAGTGTTCTCTCCGTTTATAGTCAGGTATCATGTATGGGCTTTGTCCATGCATTTTGGGACCAATGGTCCACGGATAATATTGGAACACTATCCGGACTTGTGTAGTTGCTTTACATATTTGTATATACTGATCTGTTACAGACCTGTTTCCATATCTGAATTTTCGATGATTACACTCGTTACAATCATTTCCTTTTGTTCTTGCGTTCTTCCAGGGGGTTACGGGGTGTATATGTAATGTTGCAGCATGTATTTGTGTGTATGGTGTTGTGGGTGAGGGTGTGGATGGGGGTGTTCCTTGTTGCGTGTGTGTGTCACTCTCTTGTTCCTCCCCCCTCCCCTGTGTGCTAGGTGCACTACTCACCGTGGTCGTCACCGCCGTCGTAGATGCTCCTGGTAGAAGAGAAGGTAAACCAACATTGGTAGCACCTGAAGTTCGGGCTCCATGGCATCCTGGTTCCTCGTAGGGTGTCAAAAGGGAGTGGTTTCCGTTCCAAAGACTGTTTCTGCCGTGCTTTTGATGGTGTTGGCACCATCCCGGAAAAGGTGGCGGATTAGTGCCTTGTAATACAGTGGGCGGTACATTTTGCTCCGCCTGTCTGTTGGCGGTTACTGCCACGGTGTTTGTTTCTACCGCCGTGCAGGTCAGAGTGTTAAAGTAGCTGTCTATGTTGGCGGTTTCCGCCATGGTCATGATCCCATTTTTTTTACCGCTGGCCTGTTGGCGCTATTACTGCTTTGCAGGTCAGAGTGTTAAAGTAGCTGTCTATGTTGGCGGTTTGCGCCATGGTCATGATCCCATTTTTTTTACCGCTGGCCTGTTGGCGCTATTACTGCTGCTTTAACACCGACTGCCAGGGTTGTAATCAGAGCCTAAGAGTCTTACTCCATAGAAAACAATGGAAATGTTGATTCTGAACAAAATACCTGGTTTGCGTTAAAAATAAAGCTTCACGAGCGAGCGTGCGTCGGAAAAGTCAGCGATGCATAGATTCCTTATTCGCAAGTGAGGCTGTACGTCGTTTCTTCTCTGGACAGGTAGGCAATGTGTTGTTTTTCTCCCTCACAAGAGAGCGGTGTGTTGATTTCTGGATGGGGCACTCAGATCCACACAGGTTCACAATGATTTTGATGCCCAGTGACAATGCATGTGAAATCCGATCACACAGAGCTGAAAAACCGCGCTGGTGGCGTTTGCATCATTATCAGCAGCCGCAAATGGTTGTTGCATCGTTTCTCCAGCCTCGGAGCAGGTAGGGCAGGGATTTCAGCCACAAAGCTAGTGGTGTGTCGTTTAGCAGCCGCGTTGCAGATGGTGTGTCGAAAACTTCCCTGCACGGTGTTCTGTGTGTGGATTTCAAGGGCCAGGGGACTGGATATGGCACCATTTGGCCGGGCAGGAGTCTCAGAAGAGAGTCCAGGTGTTGCCAAGTGGTGCCCTATCCAGTTCCTGGGCCCTTGAAAGGCTGGAGGGCTAGACGCAGGGGGAAAATTCTGACTTGATGGGGGGGTGTTTGCCCATTCACCCCTCCAGTGTGACTTCTAGGGGTATTCTCCATGGTGGGGGGTGCAGTACCATGGGAGTAGGGGAGGGAGAGACTCACCCCTGACCCTACTTCAATCCAAGGGTACAGACCCTGGGTTGAAGGGCCGGGTTCAGGGTGTCCCCCCTGACCTGGAGGGAGGGGCCACTGCTAACAGTGCTCCTAAAATGTTGGGTTCTGGGCGGGGCTCCTAGTAGGAGGGTGCAGGACCCCAGAAGGAAGGGCAGGAGAAGTCAAGCCTCACTCCTGACCCTGGTCCAACCTGAGGGTACAGACCCCAGGTTGGAAGACCAGTGGCAGTTTAACATCCCTGCACTGGTGGGAGAATTGTGTGAGACTGCTTCTTGAAGCAGCCTGACAATTCTGGACTCTGGGGTGCAGCTCCTAGCGGGATAGTACAGAGCCCCAGAGGGGAGGACCAGGGTGAGGCTGCCATCCCTGACCTGGTGGAAGGAAGAGTAGTCAAAGGGTGCCATGCACCTGGGGCTACTGCCCCCCACTCTCCACAGTCACAGTGGTTGGACAGCCTTGAGAGGCCTCTGGCCTGGCTCTCACCCATAACAGCTGTCAGTGGCCACTGTGGCTTGCTGACCTGGCGGACGGAGTTGCCCCTGGGGAAGGGGCAGGGGTCACACCCGGGGGTGGAGTGGGCCACACCACTCTGTCGGCCATGGTGGTACTGTCTGCCCCCTGGGGTACATCTGTGAGCAAAGTAAGGTTAGGTGCTGCACAGATGGTATCCCCAGGTGAGGAGAAGGGTTCCCCAAGGGTTAGCCTAGTGGGCAGTGAGACTATAGACAGAGGATCCAAGTGGAATTAGGAAACTGTAGAACTGGAACATGTCCCTGCTTTTGTGGGGCAGGGTCCCTGTTCTATCTCCCCAATCAGTGAAAGTCCATCAAGGTATTGATTGGTCTCTGCAGGCTTTAGGCTGGTGAGGGGTTGTGTTGGACTTGGTCCTTTTTGCAGGGTCATCCCCAATCTTTTTGCCTCCTTCCTCCTATTATTTCTGACCTGTTTTTTTGGGATTTAGGAGTCCAGGCACTTTACCACTGCTAACCAGTGCTAAAGTGCATATGCTCTCAGTGTAAATTGTATTGTTGATTAGTTTATCAGCGATTGGCATATTTGGTTTACTAATCCCTAGTAAAGTGCACTAGAAGTGCCCAGAGCCTGTAAATCAAATGCTACTAGTGGGCCTGCAGCATTGGTTGTGCTACCCACATTAGTAGCCCTGAAAACATGTCTCAGACTTGCCACTGCAGTGTCTGTGTGTGCAGTTTTAAACTGCCAATTCGACTTGGCAAGTGTACCCACTTGCCTGGCCTAAATGTTCCCTTTTTATACATGTAAGGCACCCCTAAGGTAGGCCCTAGGTAGCCCTAGGGGCAGGGTGCAGTGTATGTTAAAGGTGGGACAATGTACTGATGTGTGTTACATGTCCTAACAGTGAAATACTGCTAAAATCTGTTTTCACCATGCAAGGCCTGTCTCTCTCATAGGTTAACATGGAGGCTGCCTTTAAATATTATTAAAGTGTAGATTCCCTTTGAGAACAGCTAGAAATGTGGAGTTTGGGGTCTCTGTGCTCACAATTTAAAAAGACATCTTTTAGCAAAGTTTGTTTTTGGATTTTGAGTTTGAAAATGCCACTTTAAGAAAGTAGGCATTATCTTGCTTAAACCAATCTGTGACTCTGTCTGTTTGTGGATTCCCTGTAGGGGTTAGTTTGACAGCTGGGCTGTTTGCATCTCTCTCCAGTCAGTGACACAAAGGGGGCTGGGGTGTAGCCTGCATATTCTGATGAGCCATTTGTGCTGGGAGAGGAGGGAGGAGTGGTCACTTACACCTGAAAGGGCTGTGCCTGCCCTCACACAATGCAGTCTCCAACGACCTGGTGTGTGACTGGGGCCTAGCCTGGACAGGAAAGGATCTTGCAAAAACTTGAGACTTTGCTTTGAAGTTCGCCAATTTCAAAGGCAGAAAGGGGTATAAGTATTGGACACAAAACCTTTGACTTTTAGATTACTTCACAAATTCAAGAGGAATCTCTGCCTGGAGAAGAGCTGAGGAGAAGGGCTGCCCTGGCCTGTGATTGTGCTTTGTTGGGCTATCCTGCAGTTGCTGCTTCTTCCGGTGCAAGGGGACAGAGACTGGACTTTTTTGAGCATTCCTGCTTGAGAAGTATCTCCAAGGGCTCGGAGTAGAATTTGTCTCCTGTCTTGAAGCCTCAGGGACAGCAAAGGCTTCACCAACCAGTTCCGAGTCTGCATACTGTAGACTCTATCTATCTATAAAAACCTGTCTAATGCTGCCGGATGTCGCTATGCGACTTCGTAAAGGATGCTGCTGCCCAGGACCACGAGGCCGCCTGCCCCAATGCCAGGGACCTCACAGAAGTGCGACAACGCTGATCCCGCCCGACTTTGCTGACTTCAGAGTGTTGTAAGTACGACGTCCGTGACATCCGAGCCCATTGCAGCGCCTGTGGCCCTGTGATGTCATTGAAACCCTCAGAGGTTGCCCTGCAGCATCGTGACTTTGCCAGACTTTGCACCTGCCAGAGCCAAGGAACCGACTTTGCAACCAACCCTGCTTCACCTCCACCACTCTACAGTAAGGACCCAATGCCACTGCGCGATGCCTCTGCCCTTCTGCCCTGTAGCACCGGAACCAACGCTGCATCAGATCCAGCAACACCTCACTCCCTGACAACGTGCACCGGCCTGTATTCTACTTGTTTGCTAAGGTACTGTGCCTGGGGGGGCGAATGACTCCGTAACCGCGCCATTAGCGTCACATTGTAGGAAACGACTCAGTCACAACGCAGCTTAATACCATTGTGCAGCATTTATGCCTCAAGGCACTATTTTCGTGCTTTTATGTGCTAAATTTATATTTGTAACTGTGTATTGTGGATTTTTGTCGTATTTGGTCTTGTTTATTTAGATAAAATATTTACTATTTTCTAAACTTGTGTTGTGTCATTTTGTGGTGGTTCACTGTATTACTGTGTGTGTTGGTACAAATACTTAACACATTGTCTGTGAGTTAAACCTACCTTCTCATGCCAAGCTACCAAGTGGCTGAGCGGGGGTTAAATGAGTGTGATTCTCCTTTACCCTGACTAGAGAGAGGGTCCTTGTTTGGACAGGGGGTAACCTGACTGCCAACCAAAGACCCCATTTCTAACAACTACTTATACCTCTTTCTGCCTTTGAATTAGGCAAACTTCAAAGAAAGGTCTTGGGTGTTGTTCACAAGATCCTACCTTGCCCAGGCCTGGCCCCACGCACACACCAAGGAGTTGGAGACTGCACTGTGTATGTTGGTACAAAAACTTTACACTTTGCTTCTAAGTTAAGCCTTTATGCTTGTGCCAAGCTTCCAAGGGTGTGAGTTGGGGTTAACCAGGTGTATTTTTCCTTTGCCCTGACTAGAGTGAGGGTCCTTGCTTGGACAGGGGGTAACCTGACTGCCAATCAAAGACCCCATTTCTAACACTGTCCTAGATTATGATTGTAACTAGGATCTCTGTAACAAAAGCAGTATCCAACTGAGCACTTTACAAAAAATAGTGATCTGCATAGTGCAATGTTTTTGTAGCAGGAATATTAACCCTCTGTGCTACCTTAGATGAGTCTAAACTGCCACTAGACAAAACTCTGATCTCTCTCTAGCAGGTACATTAATCACCAGAATTATCTTGGCACTTTTATTGCCTAAAAACTGTTGGATATGAAAGGAACTCTGCAATGCTTTTAAAACTGCTGTGCTGCTACAAAACTTGCCTCCCAGGTAACAAGAGCTGGCCCCCACCCTTCCAGCCTCCCGGGGAAACACCTGATGCCAGGTACGGCCAGTCTGGCCTTGTATGACACACACACTAGTAATGTACTAACCTTGTGGTGCCAAAAAAGAGGGCTGTTGATCGCCTTATTATTAATATTCAAAAGAGGGTCCAGATTAGTGTTTCTCAACTTTGTTGAATGTAAGTATCATGAGAATTAATAGAACATGGAGCATGTTTAATACAGTATATCCCAACAAAACTTTCCAAGAAAGTGGTATTATGTCCATAGATTGTACATGGAAATTTTCAGGGTGATCCATCAAGCGAGGGCTGAGAAAAAAGGGAGGTCCCAAACTGCATTTTTCCTATTTATATTCCCATAGGGAATTTAGAAACAGATACAGCCTAAGCAGCTAAACAAATTTACACCAAGTTTGGTGGAAAGTTAGATCTAGGTGCAGAAAGAGTGCTTTTTGTGTGTTTGATGTAAACCCGCAGTATATGCTTAAATACTTTATATATTTAGAGAGTTGGAGCCTCTGGGGATCCCAACAGATCTCAAACTGAGATCTGATTGGTTACCATCACCTCAACCAGGAAGTGGTGGCAACCATCCTAGAACCCGGAACTCAGTCCTTAGTCTAAAAAAATAATAATAATAAAAAAAGGAAGGAATATTGTGACCCCCTAGGTGTGGTGGTGAGGTCCAAGAGGGAATATGTCTGGGGTCAAAAGTGTTTTCTTTAAAAAAATAACATTTGCAGAGGATCCACCAACCCGCAGCAAAATGTAAAAAAAAAACGATCAAGCGTGGCTCTCTGCATTTGTTTTATTATGTCCCCCAGGGTCAGCCAGGTCCTGGTGAGAAAATATGTTTATCGTTAGGGGGAGGGGAGCATGTGGCCCTCCACCCCAGGCTGATTTTGGTCCCGGAGACCCCATCACCTGGGGCCTCGTGCAATTTCCTGGGGGAGAGGGGTAGGTGCCCCCTCCATCCTGAGCCAGTTTTGGCCCCTGAAACCCTGAGGCCCTGTCGCATTTCTGAGGAGTGAGCAGGGCACATGGCCCACCTTCCTGGGCTGATTTCGGCCCCAGGGACCCCATCCCCTGCAGACCTCTGCAGGTTTAAAGGGAGAGGAGACATGTGGCCCTCCTCCCCCAGGCAATTTTAGACCCGAGGACCCCATCCCCTGATCTCGGGAGGAGCATGGACCCTCCCTCCCCGGAGCTGATTTTGGCCTGGGAACCCCATCCCCGCCACAAGTTTTAAGGAGACAATGGATGCGGGGCCCTCTCTCCGACCCCCTAAAAACCCCGGGGACCCCATTCCCCAGGGCCACAAAATCAAGCAAGAGAGAGCAGCTATGTGTTATCCCTCCCCTCAACAACGATGTTAGGCCCCGTGGGACAGTGCCCCCTGACCAAAATCGGCCCAGGGGACACATGCCTCCCTCCCTCTGAAAAAGTCACCAAACTCCAGGGAATTGGATCCCTGAATAGAAGGCCTGCGTGCCCCCCTGGCCCCCTGCCCCTAAATATCATGCCAGGCCCCCAGGAGACGGGTCCAGGGCCTGTAGCCAAAAAAAAACTGCACACAGCTGAAGGCTGTGTGCATTGTGGGATTGGCTGCCTTCGAGGGGTTGGCCATAGGGCCTGGCTGTAGGCCAGGCCTTGTGGTCACTCAAGCACTGAACATGGTTTAAGGCAGTGCGCAACATGTGCTTAGCTGCACGCGTGAGTTTGGCCGCAGGGCCTGGCCACAGGCTGGGCCCTGTTGCCAACTCCCTGCTGCACACAGCCTCTGGCTGTTAACAGTAGGGGGGATGGATTTATAAATTGTAATTAAATGTTACTTCACGTTTAAAGAAAAACCTAGAAATTGACTCCAAAATACAAAGGTTAAAGTAAAGTTATAGTTAGGTGAAATGTTTAATAACTACAAACAGTAATAAACTCGAAAAACTACAGAAAATCACCAGTTATAGTTCTCTCAAGTAACTATAACTCGTGCCCTTAGGTAACTATAACTCGTGCCCTCGCCATGCACTGCAAGATACCTCACATATTACATCACTCATGACATCTTCTATCATATCATTAATAATATCACTGCAACATTTGCATTGGTGTAGGAAGCTGGCTCATGATATAGTGTACCAAAACAGGGTACACCATGCAAGGAGACCAGGGATTCCCTTACAAGAGGACAGGGGCTTACTCTAGCAATCCTAAGGTGCTCTCATAGGTGGGTAGTGTGGGTTAGGAGCCTTAGGCTTATCAGAGAGGAGGACATTTGCTGCATGCACATAGCAAATAAATGATACACACTGCTCAGTAAAGAGATTGATGCCAATTTATAGAAATAACACTTATTTTTATATAATGTTCGGCACAGAGATCATCACGATCAGGTAAGTACGTTTCGATTTATGAATTTTTACAGGTTTGCAAAATCAGCACAGTGCAATTTCTGAAGCAGTAATGTCATCCTATGGAGGAAAGGCATATACTGCAAACAGATACTTTACAGTGACTTACAGGACCAATCTTCTGGACCTAAGGTGAGCATGGTGCAGGGTCCAAGGCAGCACCAAAAGGTCACTTCGCGAAGGTCAGACTTGACAGCTTTAGGGTGATCTTCCCCCAATTTTTTGGCTGCCTGCTTCTATTTTTCTGATCTAATTTGTGCTGGTTTTAGGACTCTGCACACTTTGCCACTCCTGACCAGTGCTAAATGGCTTGTGCTCTCTCCTCTAAGCATGGTAACATTGGCTCCTACCCAATTGGCACATTTAATTTACCTATACATCCCTAGTAAAGTGCACATGTGCCCAGGGCCTGTAAATTAAATGCTACTAGTGAGCCTGCAGCACTGATTGTGCCACACACATAAGTAGCCCCTTACCCATGTCTCAGCCCTGCCATTGCAAGGCCGATTTGTGCAGTTTTACTTTCACTTCGACTTGACATTAAAACTACTTGGCAAGCCATAAACCCTCCTTTATGGCATATACGTCATCCATAAGGAAGATCCTAGGTAGCCCATAGGGCACGGTGCTATGTCAGTACAAGGCAGGACATGTACTTGTAAGTTTTACATATCCTGGTAGTGAAAAACTCCCAAAGTTGTTTTTCACTACTGTGAAGTTTGCTCTTTTCATAGGCCAGCATTGGAAATTCATTTATATACTTTTATGTGGTAATGTCTGATCTGAAAGGAGTGGAATTGTCATGTTTGGTATGGTTTGAATGGTAGTGAAAAATCCTGCTTACTGGTGAAGTTGGATTTTACATTAATATGTGAGAAATGCCACTTTTAGAAAGTAGGACTTTCTCTGCACTTACTGCCATCTGTGCCTTACAGCCTGTCCCCAATCCACATCTGGTCTGTGCTGGTTGACAGCTACCCTTGTGCACTGCACCCAGACAGCCATAAACACAAGACACTCAGCTGCATCTGCATTGTTCTGCATACTGATGGGTCTTCCTGGGCAAGATGGTGGAGGGGCTCTCAATTACAATTCACAGGGTAGTGGCTTGACCCTACACAAAAGACTGATAACCCTCCACAGATCTTCTGAAGGACTGCTATCCTGCTTGTTGCCCTGCTGCCTGCTGATCCCTGACTCTGCTAGAAGGACTCTGCCTTTCCCCCCAAGTGATCTCCAGTGGCTTGGACGGAGCTTGCCTCCTCTTAAAAGGTCTCAGGGCCATCAAAGACTTCACCAGAGAGAGAGAGAGAAAATCCACTGCAATGCCTGTAGAATTTGGCGCATTGCCTGCAGAATCGATGCAGGGCCTGTCTCGCCCCTAGAAAATAGCTGCAGTATCTACCTGATCGGTGCAGTGCCTATTTCATAATCGCAGCACATTTTGGATTTTCCACACATCGTCCTGTGAGCATTAAACTCTCCCGCACCACAGTAAGGAGCCAGGGCTGTGCACCCAGAAATCGACGCAAGGAAAGAATTGATGCATCACCTCTGCCGCACCAGTAAAATCGACGCATCGCTTTCCTGTTCAGCGCATCACTTCATCCATGGCCCTCTGTCATTTTTGAAGCATCCCAGGTACTTGTGGTATAAAGATAAATCCTTTGATTCCTATGGACTAAGACTTACTTAAACATCTAAAAAGTGATATCTTGACTTGTGCATACTGGATTTTCGTTGTTGTGGTCTTATTTTGTTCAGATAAATATTTATTTTTCTAAATTGTTGTGGAGTACTTTTTGTGGTGTTTTCTCTGTGTTACTGTATGCGTTTTTGCACAAATACTTTATACATTGCCTTCTAAGTTAAGCCTGCCTGCTCTGTGCCAAAGCTCTCAGAGGGTGAGCACAGGATAATTTAAGTTGTGTTGTGACTTACCCTGACTAGGATTGTGGTCCCTACTTGGACAGGGTGCATACCTCTGCCAACTAGAGACTCAATTTCTAACAGGGAGGCACTAGAGCATTCAGTGCAGAGATGCTTTTCAGCTTTGGGTACCCTAATGATATCCAATGGGAAACAGAACATATACTGCATTCAACATTTAGCAATGATTTACAGGACTGTTCTTCTGGAGTTAAGGTAAGTGTAGGGCAAGGTCCAAGGCAGCCCCAACAGGTCACTACAGGAGGCACTGGGGTGTCTGGGTTCAGAGGTGGCTTTCAGCGTTGGGTGCCCTAATGTTATCCTAGGGGGAATGGTCTGGTTAGAAAGATGCTGCAACTGGGACTTGAGAACCCGTCCAGCTGAACCAAATAGGGTGCTTAGGTATCACGATGCTCCGGAGGTAGGGACACATTTGGATGTCTTCTCCTCGGGCCGAGGTGATTGGGAGCAGAGGTGTCCTGAGGCATTGGGTAACTCATGGTAGAGGGGGGCCTGCACAAAGAGACTGCAGGTGGCATCAGGAAGTCCACAGTTGGCAAATCCAAGGTGGGCTTCATCTCTGGAGGGTCAGGGGACTATGCTGGCACTGTTGGCCCACTTCCACTTGGGGCAGGGGCATGGGTGCAGTGATGCTTTCCAGTTTGGGGTTTTGGGTGGCCGGAGTTCTGTAGTTCTTCTGGGGTGCCTGCAGGATGCAGGGGAGCAGCTCCTGTGCTCTACGGGAGTTCCTGGGTCTTGGTTGAAGGCTTGCAGTCCTCCCAGGCTTTTAGAGGCAGAGGCAGTTGTAGGACAAGTTGCCTTTGGTGCAACTGTGAAGGACAGCAGGAAGGCTGGCGGGGCTGGGGCCAAGTCAGCAGCTGGTCTTCTGTTCTTGTATTTTGGACTCTTCAGGGTCCGTTTTCATCTTCCAGGTTGGAAGGATCTGATTATCTAGTGGCAGAGGGTTTTTCCTAATGTACTAGGGCCATTGTTTGCTCCCTCATACCACCGTTTGCTGCTGGCATATGACAATACAAATTGAAAACTTTCTTCACATCAGCAGTGCATGACATTTCTTCTGTGTCCACGTCATGTTCTCACATATATGAACAAATGCACATGAGGACATGGCTCAGTATTAGTATAATTGGTGCTAACATAAACCCATTTGCGGATCAAGTATCAGTGACTAGGAAATCTCCTAATGTCATTTTCTCATGGCTCCTGTAAAAGAAGCTTAGACTGCACAGAAACTGAAAAACAGTAGGCTTAATTCCTCTAGGCATTTCCTAAGGGCCCCTGTGGATAGGTATGATTTTAGGTGAACCTCTATGTTGAGAATCTCACCCTTTAGTTCCTCTGACAGTCGTGTTGCCGTTTTAATGATGAGAATCAACCAGTCCCGGGTACAATGCCAAGATATAAGGAACCAGTCTTTTTTAAAAGTCTTGTCATGTTGGAAAATGAAAGGTTCATTTCTTAGTATGAGAGCTTGTGGGGCTTCATTTGCTCTGAGGTACTCTGTCATCATGATCCCAGGCATCATGGTTTTGACTCGATTCCTTTTCAGGGTGTTAAGTTCATCCCAGTCCTTACTGTCTCCCACATTCTCCGATACTGGTGTGTCACCAAATGGGGATACTGAAGCTAAAATTATTTCTACTTCTTCAGCCGAGAGAGTAAGCCCTGTGATTTCTGCCATGTGTGCTGAAGGTCCTTCACGTGTTGGTGTAGCACATCTACTCGCTAAAAAACTCCAGCAGCTCTGCGCTGCCTAGATGTACAAAAAATGAAGAGGGAGGGGCCTCGCATATCAGACAACATAGCATTGGGAAGAGGAAAACATGGCGGCCGGTGAGTAGTGGGTCGCCGAGGTGCTCCGAGGGTGGCTGCTCTTTTTGATTTGAATGGCATATTAGTGATAATTGCAGTGACGGGAGCGGGAGGGTAGCGTTTTTCACCTACCTAAGGTGCTCTTTCAAGCTGGAGGGGCCCGAAGTTTGAGGGTGTCTGGTAGATCCATGACCTGGGGGAGAGCAGCAACAGACCTGAAATGTGGCAGAGTGGCAGCAGCACGGATTCCCTCCGGGAGAGGAGTAGTAGAGTCAGCACAAGTTGAGTGATCAGCCGGACTAGCTGCCACTCAGGTACATGTTCAGGTGTCCAAGGTACTGTCTCATCTTCTTTGTTATTGGAACAGCAGAAGCTAGATCTAGTGGAGATTGGACCAGTGGGAAGTAAGAGACCTATGCAAGGGGGTCCCTGAATTGCCACAAGTGCACCTGGGGTGCAGACATCAGAATCAGGAAGGAGCCAAGTATACGCATTAAGAAGTGGGAGAAGGTTTTTTGGGAGTAAAAGGAAATCATAAGACTCCCTAGCTAAGGAGCCGATAAAGGTATAATCTGAGGTGCAAGACACTTGTGGTCAAAATAAGAGTTGTGGTGACTTCAAGTGCAAGCGTGCCAGTAGGCAAAAGGTCACCCCCTCGTTGAGAACTTATTTTAGGGTACTACCTAAATTGCAAGCTGATGAATTTGACTCTACCAGGCAGGAGGGTTCAAGGGTGGCGGTGGGCCTGTTACCTGACCCAGCTGGCGAAATTGTAGTGCTTCATAGGGCCGAACGGGGTGGTACCAGGGATCCACAGGTGGCACAGGTGACACATGCACTCCCTGTGTTAAATTGGTTCTCTTCTTTGGCGAGAGCCTTGCAGAATCAGGGGGAGGAGGAGAGCTCAGGTGCCTCATGGAAGGGCCCTCCCGGGTTCAGGACTCCTTGGAGCTTACAGAACAGGATGTGGCAGAATTAGGAGAGATTGAGTATCAAGAGCATAACTCTCCTGCGGTAGAGGATTTGGTTGTCATCACATCTAGAAATGAGGAAGAGAAAGGACTCGGTTGTGGAGAAAGGGGGGCCCCATGACCCACATGAGTCATTCAATTTTGGAAATTTTGAAAAGTTTGGTGGACGAAATTAAGGACGGTTTTGAGAGGTCAAATTGTAATCAACATGAGATCCGAGAACTGTGTGAATCGCTCAGGAATTTTTTTTACGATCTGGCTGGTCGAACAGCAGCTCTGGAAGAGGAGCTTGGGAACTTAAAGGTGGAAGTAAGGAATAAGAAGGAAGACATACAGTCTTTGAAAAGTTGTGAAGAAACTATCAGAAGTAAGCTTGAAACTTTGGAAAATCATCAGAGGCGTAACAATTTGAGATTTTAAAAAATTCCTGAAGGTCTTGAAGCTGATGATTTGAAGGGTTTGATAGTTTGGCTGATCAGACAGGGGCTGCAGGTGGAGTTGACAGATGAAGAGATTGCAAAAGACATTCAAAGGGTGCATTGTGGGCCTTTCAAGAGGCAATTAAATTGTGCTTCCCTAAGGAAAAGTTTGGTCTGCTACCATACTTATGCAATTAAGGAAAAAATCTTATTAGAAGCTTTTAAGAAGAAGTCAGTTTTGGCTGTGGGAATCGCTTTCGAGATCAGGTCGGACCTCTCAGCAATAACCCTGGGCAGGCAGTGGGAGTTGGGGACAAGAACAGAGGAACTAAGGAAGCATGGTGCCTCAGTGCAGTTGAGAGTCCCCGCCACATTGAGGGTGATGGCGAACAATGAAATGTTTAACTTTAAGGATTTTGGAGAGGGCAACGACCTTATTAAGGAGTTGGAGTCCAATAAATCTTCTTAAGTCTCCTGTTAGATATTAGCAGCATTTGAAGTATAAAATTTATATTAAGTATTATGTAACAACATGCCCGTCAAGAGCCCTCGGGGGCATTGTTGCCCAAAAAATAAAGTATGGTGGGTTTTCCTGGGAGGGATGATGGGTGGGGGGGTTTGGGAGTAGGAGGGGGTGGGAGGGTAGGGGCACTGGGTGGGGAGCATATGAAGGGAAAAGACAAAAAAATGCTCCTCAGAATTTAGCTGTTAGTGTGTTTTTCGGGGGAGTAGGTGTCAGGTAGATGATGGATGAGAAGGTAGTGAGACTCCTTGCCTGGAATATAAATGGTTTACGGGTGGTGAGTAGGCGGAAAAAGTTGCTACAATACAAGAAAGATGATAGGGCGGATGTATTAGTTCTTAAAGAGACCAATTTGTTGAGGCAGGAATGTATGGAAATGTTTAAGCCCTTTGGGTGGGTACAAGGGATAGTTTGTTCAGGACAGGGTGGGGGCAGTAAAGGGGTCGCCATCCTGGTTAAGAAGCATCTTAAATCTCTCTCCAGGACCATCGGTTCGATGAGGGTGGAAGATGGGCTATTGGGAGATTGATGATGTATGAGGAGGCGTTTCTGCTCGTAGGATACTACGGTCCCAATAAGGATGACATTGCCCCATTAGTAGATTTATTTCAGCACCTGTTGTTATGTCCTAATCCTATTATCTGGATGGGGGATTTTAATGTGGTTTAAAACTACAACCTAGATAGATCTTCAGGGAGTAGGTCCAGAATGAATATGAAAATGTGTCATTAACTTCTGTTTATAATGTCCTGATGGGGTTTATCTGATATATGGAGGGAGAGGAATGGTTCCTCCAGAGGTTACACATTTAATAATAAAAAATATAGACATCAATCCAGGATCGACTTTATCTTGATAGATAGGGGTTTGGGTCCGTGTGTAAAGGAAATTGTTCATGTTGGAGCTCACTTGTCAGATCATTCGGCCATTTCGATAAGCATTGGCTTAACCGGGAGGCAGTCAAAGGAAGATGGACACTAGATAGGCCATTTCTGTTAGAAAGTGAGATAGTGGCAAAGTTACAAGAGGATGTAAGGGAATTTTTCTCTCTAAATGTAGGTTCTGCCCCACCTGCTATGGTGTGGGATTCCTTTAAGGTGAAAATATAAAGAAGAGATACCGATTGGAGGAGGGGATACGACAGGTTCGTTTAAGGTGGGGAGCAGAGATGGAGGGGGTGATTGAGGGTAGGGTTAGGAAGAGGAGTGAGGCACATAGGATGGAGCATTTTGAATATGGGGAGAACTGTGGGAAAGATATTAGCATGGAAGTTGAAAGCGGACAGAGAAAAAGGCAGGGTGACAGAGCTCAGAGAGGTTAATACAGGAAGGATAAAAAAGGGTGATTACGAGATTAGTGAACTCTTTCGAGATTTATTTTTCTGAATTATATGCTGAGGAGCTGGATGTACGGACAGATGATGCGGTAGGCTGGTTGGAGGGCTTGCACCTGGGCTCCTTGTGCGAGGAGGATAGTAGAATCTTGAATCAACAAATTGAGTTAAAAGAGTTATTGTCTGTTTTAAAAACAGGCAAAGTGGGTAAAGCCCCATGCCCAGATGGCTTGCCATTAGAAATTTACAGGTGCTCGGGAGATGGTATTAATCCCTTTTTTTTGGACCTGTGTAATAACATCGTAGAAGGGAGAATTAAAATGCCCCCGACATAGAAGGAAGCAAATATTACAGTAATTTCGAAGCCAGGGAAGGATTCGAGATTTTGTGATGCATATAGACCTATCTCACTGCTAAATAATGACTGTGAAAATTATGGCGGACAGGTTAAGTGGGGTCCTGGGAAAAAAGTATTCATCAGGATCAAAAAGGCTTTATGAAGGGGAGGTCGATGAAGGACTTGATACATATTTTGATAGGTTCAATTGACTTAGCGACTACTCATGGGGATCCCTTGGCAATCGTTTTGGTGGATGCTACTAAGGCTTTTGATAGGGTAAACTGGGTTTATTTGAGGAAGGTTTGTGAGATTTTTAATTTAGGAAAGACATTTTTGGGCGTTTTGCAGGGGATCTACCAGGACCCAGAGGCTAGAATCTTGGTAAATGGAATCTTATCTTCATCTTTCAAAATAAAAAGGTGCTCGAGACAGGGGTGCCCGTTATCACCATTGCTTTTTAATATATACTTAGAGCCTTTTGTCTGTAAACTTAGGAGGGACCAAAGGGTACTCCTATTTTGCTCTGGGGATTGGAACAAGAAGATTTCTCTTCATGCAGATGATGTATTAATTTACACTTCTGACTTGACCCAGACCTTAGAGGTTTTGAAGGAACAGGCGGGGCTTTTGGGAAGGTTAGCGGTTTCGCTGTTAATGGTGAGAAGTCAGAAGTAATGGTGTGGAATATGAAGGTAACTGGAGTCCCAGTTAAAAAAATAAGTAAAATATTTAGGAGTTAGTCTAACGCAAGAAGTAGAAAAAATTGCAGAGGTCAACTTTAAAAAGAGGGAATCAACACAGTTGATGAAGAAGTGGGTCAGTCTCCCCCTCACAATTATAGGACGTGTGAATTTAGTAAAGATAATAATTCTTCCAAAATGCCTATTTATCTTTAATGCAGTCCCGCTGATGTTTGAGAAACAGTGGTTGAGTAAGCTTCAGAGGGAAATAGGTAGCTTCATTTGGGCTTCAAAAGGTGTGCGTGTTGCTTGGAAGAAATTGAGGAGGAAGCAAGAGAAAGGAGGACTAATCTCACCTGATGTCCAGCACTATGCATGGGCTATTTGTTTTGAAGAATTCTAAGGAATTAAGGGAGCAACTGGAGAATTCTGAGAGGGGCCCATCCACAGTAGAGAGGAGGTGGGTGCCGCCCTCCTCTGGCCAAAGGAAAGGAGAGGCCCCCGTTTTGCGCAGAGGAGCGCCGGGGGCCCCATTTTTCATCTTCTAGCCACTAGAGTTTCCTCATCAGACAAGCAGGTTTTTCCAAAAGAAACAATATAGCTAATCTAAGTTCTTTCTACAGACTTAAATACGTATATTGCCTACCTGTGTTTTGATGTGTGGATATATGTATAAACATGTTCCTATTATGGGCATAACATACTAATATGTGTTATGACTTGCCTTATGTTTTCTAATGTTCCTACTATGGGCGTTCATGATATTCTTATGACAAGTGCTTTGGTGTAACGTGTTTCCTGACTACTGCTTATGTTGCAGAATACTGAGTAACCTGTGTGTTACTGATATGTGATGTTTGGTCTAATAATAGTGTTGTGTACAATACAGTATATTTTCATATAGTCCAGTGTTGTGTTTCCTTTGTGGTGGGGATATTGCGTCACATGTGTTGTGTGTGTTGTGCAAACGCTTTACACATTGCCTCTGGGATAGGCCTGACTGCTCGTGCCAAGCTACCAAGGGGGTGAGCAGGGGTTATCTTGGACGTGTAACTCCCTTGCCCTGACTAGAGTGGGTAAGTTCTGCCTGGCTGAGGTGCATACCCTAGCCAACCAGAAATCCCATTTCTAACATATATATATATATATATATATATATATATATATATATATATATATATATATATATATATATATATATATATATATATATATATATATATATATATACATATATATATATATGTTTGAAAACATCACTGGGCAAGTGTGCACATATTTGCAAGCTGTGCCAGGCTCAGCATATATATGAAAACAGCATAGTGCAAATGTGCATATGCTGACAAGCTGTGCCAGGCTCAGTATGTATGCAACCACCATTGTGCAAATGTGCACCCACTAGTAGACACACTGCCAAAGGGAGAACGAGCACACTTTTACACTGTACTTACAGTGGGAAAGCATCCAGGGCTCTAAGGCCACTCAAAGAGGATCAGCAAAACCTCAGGGAAGAGATGACCTCCTAGGCAGGTTAAGCCACGTGGGGGGTTCTCCACCTACCAGGGCATGGGACACCCATGTGTACCTGCCTTGCCTTCTGCCTACCACCTTCTCCACCCTCTTGGGAGTACTCTAGGAGTAGGAGAAGGACTACTCAGGGTTGGCGAAAGTGGGGGAGAAGCCACCATGATCTCAAGCGCACCTGCTTCTCCGTGACCTGCAGTATCAGGCCTAATATATAATGGTCAGGGTACTCTGGTGGGTGGCACACTCAGTGCGGCATCAGGGCTGTACATGCACCGGGCATGTGGTGTACTTTTTAGAGGGCACTCCTGGGTATGCTACCTGAACCAACAGGTAAGCGCCCCTACCTGGCATGGGTAGGAATGGCATGCGCACTTTCCCACTGCAGTAAAGTGGGGGAGTGCTCAGACTCCTAAGGCCACGCTAAGAGAATCAGCAAAAAACTGGGAGGAAAAAACAAAAAGGCTCAGTAAAATCTCCTATGAAGGACCATGTCCAACAAAAATGTGATATGATTTTCTCCTGGAATGTCTTTGAGGCGAAGGTACCACTCATGAATTTCAATACTGGGCTCATTACTCTCCTAAATTTCCACTTCGAGCTGTCAACATTGATGACAAGGTTATGCTTTGCGGAAATATGCAAATGTACTAAGTAAAATGGCATCCGGGCCTGCTAGAGACATGAAACTTAGTAAGCATACTAGAGGCTAAAGGACACTTTAGATCATTAAGAAAGAACATCTATATTTCATTATAAATTATATTAGTATGCACTGTGACATACAAATGTAATTATATATATAAAAGCAATAAAGTTGAAGTGCATCATAATATATATTTTCACAACTTTTATTTAATTTTTATATATTAAAGAACTCAATGGCCCATGCAACAGACCAGCGATAGCCAGAGACAAATGTGAACATTCACCCCTCCCACACTTACATGTGCAGTGCCTGGAAGGGACATCAGTCCACGTGCACAGGAAACAGTTTCTTTTGTACTCATCTTTAACAACTACACAGATCTATTTGTTGGCATGTAGACCTGTCTCATCAGTGTGTTCCTCATGATCCCATAATTCCTGCAACAGAACTGAACGTGTCATCCAGCATACAAAAATGGTGAGAGCTCAGGCAAAGTACACCCACAGTGCTCAGTAGAGAGAAGAAACACAAGTGATCAAAGAAATGTGATGTTTTGCATTATGACAAAGGTATTCTTTACAAGTTCCAACTGCACACTACACAAAAAAGTTTTCCTAAACAAGACCTCGACTTAAACTCTACCCAAAGGCACACACTGTAGCAAGAACTATGAACTCACAATGTCAAGCACTATGGTACCATTGAGGGTCACATATACCAGTTACAAACTGTGAAGTCTTAATGTAGCATGAAACACACCACTATGAATTGGCTTGTTGTATACATTTCAAGACACCGCAGGATCTCCTTAAAACACTCCAGGAGAATTTGAGAAAGACTGATACTTTTTGAGCTTTTTGGAGCAGTTCCGTCTGAAAATAGTGACCGTAAACAAAATATGTTCAATTGATTGTGTGAGTTAATTTACTTTCTGTTTTAAGTAGTACACATGATATGTAAATGCACCTTGAGGCGGTAATCACATGCATGGTAGACACATCTTCAGTATGCTGCCTCAGCATTTAAGAAACATAAGAGTTAACAAAAACTGTGTAGCTAAGGAATTTACCTTGTTTATTTTAATAACATTATCAAATGTCATTGAGGCACAAACAGACAATATAAAACAATGCAATTATAACCCAAATAATGAGTGAATGAGTTCATGATTTTGTGAGTGTGTGTCGGTGAATGACTAATTGAATGAGAGATTGAGGGAGTTTGTGTGATGTAGCACTTCAGAAGAAACCCCCTCCAGTGGTGACATGAGAGTTAGACAAAGTGTAAATATAGCACAATGCTTTAACACCCTGAGCTATCTTAGCGCTTTACTAGTGGCCTGATTTCTGTCACTCAGGATCATATTCAGGTGTTTGTTTTCAATTTCTGTTTGTTGTGAATATTGGTATTTTTTCCAGTGTTTTCGGAAAGTGTATAAATCATTGGTTATTGTTGTTTGTTTTCTTGCTTTGTGCATGTGGGAATGGTGTTTTGATAATGCTTATAAAGAAATTTGTTTTCCTTCCCTATTCTTTTGTGTTGTCACTTATTGGCCCCTTATTTCTGCTTCCTATTTTGTACCCTTTGTTTTCAATTTGCTCCTTCAAGGAAGTTTTAATTATTTCTCCTCACTTGCCTGTCTGCTTTTTCTATACACTTATGAGCAGCCAAGTCCCACCATATGTCAAATATGAGCATGGAGATATCATTTTACCTCATTAAAATTTAATTGCAACAGATTAAAGGTTAATAGCGGGCATTTAATACATGTTCATGCTGCTCTGTACTTTCCACAAATGTTGCTGATTAGTTCTATAAAATGTTTCTATTTACAGCCTGATATCTATATATATTGTGGTGTGCTTGATCCTCTGTTATTGCAAACCAGTATCACACTGACCTGTTCTTTGTTTCGAGACACTGAGAAAGAACTTATTAGTGGGTGATCTGGGCCTATACTTGCTCTGCCTGGCAATAGAGGAGAAGCCTGGTATGGAATTAATATCCGTTGCCTGCCATAGACGCATTGGTGACAGCAAACTGCATTAGACAGTGGCTTACTTATTAACTGCTTCTTTGCCTAGGACGAGGTGGTCTTGTCCTTGGCACCGAGGACAAGACCACCTCGTCCGGCTATGGGCCCCCGGGGGGAGCGCTAGCGCTCCCCCAGATGGCCGCGCACCCCCCTCCCCTGGGCAGAGATGGAAGGGGAATCGCTTCCCCTTCCACCCCCGCCTCCGTGACACCCCGGTGGCCTCTGCTGACGTCAGCGCACTTTCACGCGCTGACCTCATCAGAGGCCTTTCCCCCAGCTCAGCTTCCAGCGCCAATTGAAGGAGAAATGCAAAAGCATTTCTCCTCCGATCACGTGGGGGGGGGGGCAGAGAAGCCTGAAAGGAGAGGAAAGGCCTCTCCTTTCAGGCTTCTCTGAGCATTTCTGCTGTCCGATCCCGATGCGATCGTGATGCAGATCGGCCTTGCGATCTGCCCCCGGGGGAGCAGAAACCACTAGACACCAGGGAATATATTTTTTTGGGGCTATTTGAAGTAAGGGGAGCGGCCCCTTGGGCAGGGGCTGCTCCTTGGGGGGCAAATTATTTCTAGGGCATTTCTGCACCCCCTGGGGGCAGATCGGCCTTGTGATCTGCCCCCAGGTGGGGCAAAAACCACTAGACAACAGGGAATATTTTTTGTGTGGGCTATTTCAAGTAAGGGGAGCGGCCCCTTGGGCAAGGGCTGCTCCTCAGGGGGCAAATTATTTCTAGGCCATTTCTGCCCCCCCGGGGGCAGAATGGCCTAATATTATTAGGCCGGTCAGCCCCCAGGGGGTGTAGAAATGCCCTAGAAATAATTTGCCCCCCAAGGAGCAGCCCTTGCCCAAGGGGCCGCTCCCCTTACTTACTTCAAATAGCCCACAAAAAAATATATTATATATATATATATATAATATATATATTTTTTTTTTATTTACTTTATGTTTTTATGTGTGGGGAGCGACCCCTTAGACAAGGGTGGCTCCCCTGGGGGGGAAATTGTATTTAGGCCATTTCTGCCCCCAAGCCTATTTTTGTTGGGCCATTCTGCCCCCAAAGGGTGCAGAAACCTCTAGACACCATGGATTGGTGTGTGTATGTGTGTGTTTTGGTTGGAGAGGGCAGCCCCTTGGGCAAGGGTCTCTCCCCATGGGGGCACATTACTGTTGGCCATAACTGCCCTCTTTGGGTCAGATTGGCCTATTTTGGAAGGCCCATCTGCCCCCAAGGGGGGCAGAAAGCCCACCAGAGACCAGGGAAGATTTATTTTTCAAAATAAGAGGTTGGGGGTATGGCCCACCCCAAATAAATGGGGCCAAAGTTGTTCTGCCCAGCAGTGGGCAGATTGGGCAGTTACCCCCGATCCACACCCTGGGTGGACAGAAAGTCTACTAGATGCCAGGGAATAAAAAAAATAAAAGAAAATAGTGGGGTGGTGGCTACCAACCAGTATGGGCCTGGTTATGCCCCGACCCGAACTGAAGGGGCTAACAGTCTTTCAGCTCTCCCCTGCACACTAAAACATCTTATCCCATGGCAAGCAAGAGTACATTTGATTATTTTTGGTTTTTGTTTTACATTTGGGCCATGAGAGCTTGGTAACTCTCAAAATCGTCCCACTCGGAATGGCGAGGGCTGCACTTTTTTTTACTTTGGGATGCTGCCATGTAGAAAAATCCACAAGACCTAGACACATCTGAAAACTAAACATCTAGTTGATTCCAGGGTGGTGTGCTTCTCATGCACCCCGTACCATTTCCTTACCCACAATGCCCTGCAAACCTGCAACTTTGCTGTAAAGCACACATTTTTCCCACATTTTTGTGATGGAACCTTCCGGAATCTGCAGTAATCCACAAAATTCCTCCCACCCAGCATTGTCTCATCTATACCGATAAGATTTCTGCTGCACTTGTCAGCCTAAATTTTTTTTTTCTCAAACAGCCTTTCTGGACCCACTTAGGTTCCCCTCAATTTCAACCTGTTTTTGGCTCTTCCCTGTCACAAACACTTGGCCCACCTACTCAAGTGAGGTATCATGTTTACCGGGAGACTGAGGGGAACGTTGGGTTGTAGGAAATTAGTCCCGGTGCAGTGATCCCACACAGAAATGTTGGAAAAATGTGATTTTTTAGCTAAATTTGCAGTTTGCTGAGGATTCTGGGTAAGAAAATATTGGGGGATCCACGCAAGTCACACCACCCCTTGACTCCCTATGGTGTCTAGTTTTCAGAAATGTCTGGGTTTGGTAGGTTTCCCTAGATGGCTGCTGAGCCCAGGACCAAAAACGCAGGTGCCCCCCGCAAAAACAGGCAGTTCTCTATTTGATAATTTTTATGTGTCCAGATAGTGTTTTGGGGCATTTCCTGTTGGGAGCACAAGGCCTACCCACATAAGTGAGGTACCATTTTTATCGGGAGACTTGGGGAAACGCTGGGTGGAAGGAAATTTGTGGCTTCTCTCAGATTCCAGAACTTTCTGTCAGCGAAATGTGAGGAAAAGTTGTTTTTTTTGCCACATTTTGAGGTTTGCAAAGGATTCTGGGTAACAGAACCTGGTGAGAGCCCGACAAGTCACCCCATCTTGGATTCCCCTATGTCTCTAGTTTCCAAAAATGCACAGGTTTGTTAGGTTTCCCTAGGTGGCGGCTGAGCTAGAGGCCAAAGTCCACAAGTAGGCACTTTGCAAAAAACACCTCTGTTTTCTTTGAGAAAGTGTGATGTGTCCACTTTGTGTTTTTGGGCATTTCCTGTCGCGGGCACTAGGCCTACCCACACAAGTGAGGTACCATTTTTATCGGGAGACTTGGGGGAACGCTGGATGGAAGGAAATTTGTGGCTCCTCTCAGATTCCATAACTTTCTGTCACCGAAATGTGAGGAAAAAATGTTTTTTTAGCCACATTTTGAGGTTTGCAAAGGATTCTGGGTAACAGAACCTGGTGAGAGCCCCACAAGTCAGCCCATGTTGAATTCCCCTAGGTCTCTAGTTTTCAAAAATGTACTGGTTTGGTTGGTTTTGGTAAAAAAAAAAAAAATCCCTGGTGCTAGTGGTTTTCTGCCCCCCCCCCCGGGGGCAGATAGGCCTAATTATATTAAAAGCCTACAAATAATTTTGCCCCCTGAGGAGGGGCCCTTGTCCAAGGGGCTGCTCCCCATATGCGCAAGTATGATTAAAAAAAAAAAAATCGCTTGTGTCTAGTGGTTTCTGCCCCCTGGGGGGCAGGTATGTCCGAAAAATAATTTGACCCCACAGGAGCGAACCTTGCCTAAGGGGTCGCTCCC
Organism: Pleurodeles waltl; assembly: GCF_031143425.1. Classification (NCBI taxonomy): domain Eukaryota; kingdom Metazoa; phylum Chordata; class Amphibia; order Caudata; family Salamandridae; genus Pleurodeles; species Pleurodeles waltl. Next base: position 67,888,900 of record NC_090440.1, on the reverse strand, counting down.
CACACATATAAAAATAAAAATGAAAACAAATATATATATCCCTGGTCTGGTGTCTAGTGGTTTTCTGTCCCCAGGGGGACAGAAATGGCCTAAAAATCATTTGGCCCCCTGGGGAGCAAAAGGCCGCTCCCCTTATTGAAATGAGCAGAAAAAAAAATCCCTGGTGTCTATTGGGCATTTCTGCTACCTGATCGCATCGCGATCAGGCAGCAGAAATGCTGGGAGAGGCATGAAAGGAAAGGAAAGGTCTTTTCTTTCCTTTCATTTCTCTCCAGCCCCACCTCCCGGTCAGAAGAAAAAATGCAAAAGCATTTCTCTTCCCGGATCGCACTGGGATTTGCACGCTGACATCATCAGACGTCACTTTCCGGGGTGGAAGGGGAAGCGATTCCCCTTCCATCCCTGACTGGTGGTGTGCTTCTCATGCACCCCGTACCATTTCCTTACCCACAATGCCCTGCAAACCTGCAACTTTGCTGTAAAGCACACATTTTTCCCACATTTTTGTGATGGAACCTTCCGGAATCTGCAGTAATCCACAAAATTCCTCCCACCCAGCATTGTCTCATCTATACCGATAAGATTTCTGCTGCACTTGTCAGCCTAAATTTTTTTTTTCTCAAACAGCCTTTCTGGACCCACTTAGGTTCCCCTCAATTTCAACCTGTTTTTGGCTCTTCCCTGTCACAAACACTTGGCCCACCTACTCAAGTGAGGTATCATGTTTACCGGGAGACTGAGGGGAACGTTGGGTTGTAGGAAATTAGTCCCGGTGCAGTGATCCCACACAGAAATGTTGGAAAAATGTGATTTTTTAGCTAAATTTGCAGTTTGCTGAGGATTCTGGGTAAGAAAATATTGGGGGATCCACGCAAGTCACACCACCCCTTGACTCCCTATGGTGTCTAGTTTTCAGAAATGTCTGGGTTTGGTAGGTTTCCCTAGATGGCTGCTGAGCCCAGGACCAAAAACGCAGGTGCCCCCCGCAAAAACAGGCAGTTCTCTATTTGATAATTTTTATGTGTCCAGATAGTGTTTTGGGGCATTTCCTGTTGGGAGCACAAGGCCTACCCACATAAGTGAGGTACCATTTTTATCGGGAGACTTGGGGAAACGCTGGGTGGAAGGAAATTTGTGGCTTCTCTCAGATTCCAGAACTTTCTGTCAGCGAAATGTGAGGAAAAGTTGTTTTTTTTGCCACATTTTGAGGTTTGCAAAGGATTCTGGGTAACAGAACCTGGTGAGAGCCCGACAAGTCACCCCATCTTGGATTCCCCTATGTCTCTAGTTTCCAAAAATGCACAGGTTTGTTAGGTTTCCCTAGGTGGCGGCTGAGCTAGAGGCCAAAGTCCACAAGTAGGCACTTTGCAAAAAACACCTCTGTTTTCTTTGAGAAAGTGTGATGTGTCCACTTTGTGTTTTTGGGCATTTCCTGTCGCGGGCACTAGGCCTACCCACACAAGTGAGGTACCATTTTTATCGGGAGACTTGGGGGAACGCTGGATGGAAGGAAATTTGTGGCTCCTCTCAGATTCCATAACTTTCTGTCACCGAAATGTGAGGAAAAAATGTTTTTTTAGCCACATTTTGAGGTTTGCAAAGGATTCTGGGTAACAGAACCTGGTGAGAGCCCCACAAGTCAGCCCATGTTGAATTCCCCTAGGTCTCTAGTTTTCAAAAATGTACTGGTTTGGTTGGTTTTGGTAAAAAAAAAAAAAATCCCTGGTGCTAGTGGTTTTCTGCCCCCCCCCCGGGGGCAGATAGGCCTAATTATATTAAAAGCCTACAAATAATTTTGCCCCCTGAGGAGGGGCCCTTGTCCAAGGGGCTGCTCCCCATATGCGCAAGTATGATTAAAAAAAAAAAAATCGCTTGTGTCTAGTGGTTTCTGCCCCCTGGGGGGCAGGTATGTCCGAAAAATAATTTGACCCCACAGGAGCGAACCTTGCCTAAGGGGTCGCTCCCCACACATATAAAAATAAAAATGAAAACAAATATATATATCCCTGGTCTGGTGTCTAGTGGTTTTCTGTCCCCAGGGGGACAGAAATGGCCTAAAAATCATTTGGCCCCCTGGGGAGCAAAAGGCCGCTCCCCTTATTGAAATGAGCAGAAAAAAAAATCCCTGGTGTCTATTGGGCATTTCTGCTACCTGATCGCATCGCGATCAGGCAGCAGAAATGCTGGGAGAGGCATGAAAGGAAAGGAAAGGTCTTTTCTTTCCTTTCATTTCTCTCCAGCCCCACCTCCCGGTCAGAAGAAAAAATGCAAAAGCATTTCTCTTCCCGGATCGCACTGGGATTTGCACGCTGACATCATCAGACGTCACTTTCCGGGGTGGAAGGGGAAGCGATTCCCCTTCCATCCCTGACTGGTGGGGGCGTGGGAGGGAGGCCGGGTGCAGGACGAGCAGGTCTCGTCCCAGGCACATGGCAACCGTGTGCCTGGACGTGACCAGCTCACCCGGGGGACACAATAGTTTAAATGGGAAAACGTACTAAACGTTGAACGCTCTGGTTACATTTATGACTGTGGCCCAGGGACATCTTAAGGATTTTGGTGGCCCTGGGCCAAACGTATATTTTGAGCCCCTGTTCCGGACACTTTTGAATTTCTGATCTAATTTAATCTGTTTCATGCCCTCTTTAGCCAGGTCACTGACGCAGGCACACTGGTCCAAATTCTAACGGTGTTTACATCTAATATTCCGGAATATTGAGGTATGTTTTGAATATTGTAACACAGCAGGCACTCACTAATATTAATGCAAATGCTCTCTGTTACACCATCTCATTTCTCTTATGGGAGGTCCTGTTTTCATCTTAAAGAACTATTTTTATGGATGCTGCATAAAACATAAACACAACACTTCTCTGCAAACTATCTGCAATTGACTCCCACATGTTAGCCACGTGATTGGTAACATACATGCTATTTAGACACCAATGTAATTGTTTTTTATTTATTCTGGGCTCCTTCCTTTTGGGAATAGGTACTCTTTAACTGTGTGCTCCCTTTAAGGTCTGTGGGGCATATTTGCACACCCATTGTGTCACCTTAGCGCCTCCATAGCGTCATTTTTTTAATGCTAAGGTGGCGCAAAGTGGCTTTTCTGCTGCCTTATATTTACAAAGTGGCGCAAGGTTTGCATTGCACCAATTTGCGTCCCATTCCATCATATTATGCCTGTGTCAAGCATAAAGTATGCAAGGGGGACATTCCAGCACAGGGAGGCCTGAAAAATGGCTCAGTGAAATTTACAATATTTTACTGCGCCATTTTGTATGTCATTTTTAATGCCTTCTCAGAGCAGGTGTTAAAATGACACCCCCATTATATTCAATGGGCTTCCCTGTGCTTTGCTGCACTAGTGTCAACATGTTGGACGCTAGTGTAGCAAAACACCACAATAGCATCAAAAACTTTGATGCAATTGTGCTGACGATTACCATGGTACGCAGTATTGTAATTACGGTGCAACCATAGTGCCATTAGGTGCTGGTGGGGGCGAGCGCAAGAAAAGTGGCGCATCATCTATGATGCACCACTTACTTGTAAATAAGCTCCTTACTATCTTAATGAACAGTCGCCATAAAAAAGTGAAACCTTCTATCAACATTTTAGGATCTCTTAACTCTCTAACTCTTTTAATATTTTAATTTGTTTGTCATAGCGTGTATTTATTTTTCCTGTGTTATTGTATTCTTTATGGTTTTAATTAACAATCAGGAGAGGTATTTTCCTCCTATGTGTGCTTCAGGAGCACACATAGAAAGATGAAAAAATGGGGAGAAATAATATTATTTCTCGCCATTGCGTCTCCCCCACACGCCACCCCCAGGGTTACATAGGAAACTGATGCATTCCCAGGTTTACGAAAGCTTGTAAATCTGGGAATGCATCAGATTCCATGGATGTTGCCTGGGAACACCCACAGCAACATCAATGGAATGTCCCTTTCAAGCAGAGTAATGACTGAAGTGGGCCATATTTACAAGTTCATGTAAAGTCCTGCAAAGTGGTTTTGCGTGGCCTTGTAGATATAGCTCTGCAACCTGCGCTGTCGGTGCGTCAAAAAATGTGATGCATTAGCAGCACAGGCCACTTTTAAATTAGGCCCAAAGTCCTCATCTATTGTTGTCCTGATTAGTAATAACTAGGAGTTTACGAAGTCAAACATTGGTTTCCATGTGAACAGTGTGTAACATGCCTAAAGAGTATGCATAATATGCATGTCAGACCTGGATGGTGTCAACCAGAACAATTGTGCAGGAGGTATTAGCTTGAGGATAAAAGAAATGCAAGATATCTGCTAAGTCTATTTTTGATACAGTCCTATCAATGACAACTTTTTTTTCTGAATAAGGCTACTAATGTTGTATTAAGAATTTTGAGATCCTTCTGAGGTTTTCTGTAGTCTCATTTCTGAATTCCTCACTCATTTAGCTTACACTGAAGTGCTGTGTTTTGCCTTTCATTTCGAGTGCAATTTGAGCTGATACCACCAATACAGCATCCATTTTAGGGCATCCTCATTCCTCACTCCTCATCCCTACTTCTCAACCCTAATTCTCATCCACCATCCCTACTTCTCATCCCTCATACATCATCTCTTCTTCTCATCCATCATCCCTACTTCTCACCCATCATACATGATCACTACTTCTCATCCATTAGCCCTACTTCTCAACCATCATATACTATCCTTGCTTCTCATTCATCATCCCTACTTCTCATCCATCATACATCATCCGTACTTCTCATCCATCATCCCTGCTTCTCTTCCATCATCCCTGCTTCCCTTCCATCATCCCTACTTCTCATCCCTCAGCCCTACTTTTCATCCACCATCCCTACTTCTCATCCATCATCCATCATCCATACTTCTTATCCATCATCCTTACTTCTCTTCCATCATCCCTAATTCTCTTCCTTCATCCCTGCTTCTCATCCATACTTCTTTTCCATCATCCCTACTTCTCTTTCATCATTCATGCAGAAAGCTTTGCTGGTTTGGGAAATACAAGGAGCCAACAGCTTGGGCCATAAATCAGGGTTATATAGTTTATCTACAGTTCAATGAAACCCTTTCTGGTTTCTGAAAAGAAAAAAAACAGCTCTCAGAGATAAAAGCAGCCTCAGATTTAAACATTTTATTTGTTACAAATAAAAATGAAACCAGAAAAGGTTTGGATGAATTGCATTGCATTGTCACCAGAGTTCATTTTAAACATTTTCTTTCTACATATGAAACTGAAACCAGAAATGTTTTCAGTTGAACTGTAGATGAACTCTATAACCCTTTCTCCAAGAGCTGATTTGTGGCTCAAGCTGTGTGCTCTTTGTATTTCCCAAAACAGCAGTTTTCAGCAGAGGCCTGTGGAAACAGGAAAACACTTAGTTAAATAAAATGACATATTCTACTGCTTTGAATTCACTGGAAAAAAACACACAGTTGCATTTCCTCTCCTCCCTCTTCACCCAGCATATGCAATGAGAAGGCTGTTTTTCATTGAAATAGAATGCAGCTCTCTCTCATAGCTCTGATTGGCTGTTGCCAACCAATCAATGTGAAGGTGTGTTTCACAAAACTGAAAATGTGCTGGTATGACTGAGAGATGAGGAATGAGGAGTAGGGTTGATGGATGAGGAGGAGGGATGATGGCTAAGGCATGAGAAGTAGGAATGATGGAAGATGGATGAGAAGTATGGATGAGAAGCAGGGATGAGGGATGAGAAGTATGGATGATGGAAGAGAAGTATGGATGAGAAGTAGGGATGATGTATGATGGGTGATAAGTAGGGATGTTGGATGAGAAATAGGGGTGATGGATGAGTAGTAGGAATGAGAAGCAGGGATGAAGGATTAGATGTAGAAAAGATGTATGATGGATGAGAAGTAGGGATGATGGATGAGAAGTAGGGATGATGTATCATGGATGAAAAGTAGGGATGATGGATGAGAAGTAGGGATGGTGTATGATGGATGAGAAGTAAGGATGATGGATGAGAAGTGAGGATGATGTATGATGGATGAGAAGTAGTGATGGTGTATGATGGACGAGAAGTAGGGATGATGGAAGAGAAGCAGGGATGATGGATGAGAAGCAGGGATGATGTATGATGGGTGAGAAGTAGGGATGATGCCTGGTGGATGAGAAGTAGGGATGATGGAAGAGAAGCAGGGATGATGGATTGGGAAGTAGGAGATGTGGAGATGATGTATGATGGATGAGAAGTAGGGAGGATGGATGAGAAGCAGGGATGAGAAGTAGGGATAAGGAGTGAGGAATGAGGATGTCCTAAAATGGATGCTGTACACTAAAGTGTTCTTAATTGTGCAGGACATTCTCTTCTCTTCCTTCCCTTGCATATTTTTGGTGTTTGTTTACTGCTCATGGTCAAACTATTTTTTTATTTTCCGTGGCTCCATCCGGAAAGGACAGGAAGATGTAAAAAATGAAGGGAAGTGGCGGAAAGAAGCAACAAAACATGATATAATCATTTAAACTGGCTGTAATGTCTACAGATATTTAGCCAGTTTTATGGACATTGTGTTGAAAAAAGGACCATTTTGCTCACGTTTTGTATTTTTTTTGTTGAGAGTGAAACTCTAAACTCAATGTCTCCAAGGATTTAAGATTTTCTCCCTCAACAAGAGGGCTTGCTTTGACTACCTTAAACATATTTCACATATTTCGTGAATGTCTTTATAAAACCTCTGGCCTTAAGCTTGTTCATGTGAAATACATAATTTGGACCACTTTTTACAAAACATGTTTGGGGCCAGGGCACATGCTAGTTGAGAATGCTTGATTTTTAGACGTTTTATGCTATAAACATAAAACTACTTCCTAATTTCTGTTCAACACCTGCAACAGGGCCTCCACAGGAAACATTGGAGCAGATGCACAAAAATATTTAATACTCACAACTGTATTAAATCTGAGGGTTTGCAACTAGTAATATGTTTTTTTCTAATATAATAAATATATTTTGTGATCCAGCAATCTTTTTCAAATTTGCAAAAATGCATCAACTCCCAAGTTGAGTGATAACTGATTTGCAAAAGGAAAGGAGTTTTATTCGGACTGCTTCCTATTTGACAAATGTGGTAGCAGCTTAAGATACAATAATCCTTGGTGCAGATGACTATTGCCCACTCTCACTGAAGTTTTTCAAAATTAAGATGTTTTTTTAATGTAGCACGTTTTCTATAAAAAAAGTCTATCTACTGTAAAAAACCTGCAGTTTTGAAAGACAATCACAGGGATAGTGTTCTTCTGTTCTGTGGAGGCCACCAACTGTATCATTGTAACCAATCATAGGGGTCATAAATAATGACCTAATTAATATTTATTAAACAGGTAATTCAGTGACACTCTAGGATTCCTTATTTTGAGAACTAATCTATTAATATGTAGGTTGGTTAGCAAAATTAGATATTGGACACAACAATTTAAGTTTCAATTTGCAGTCACCTTTTGCAATCAGTGCGTCACATCTGACACAATGTTCTATTTGAGTTCCTATTGTGTGCTACATCATAATCCCCTTTAAAAAACATGCCACCTCACATTGCCTCCTACGTTGTGGCACCCGCCAACTATTGGTATTGCCACCATTTAAACTTTTTCCTATGCCTGTCTCTAATTATTAAGGTAACTCTTTAGCTAATTTTCTGTGGTCCCTTGGTGAGTAACTTTGAATTGTACTCATTTCCTGGGGATCCTTGCAGTGTGTGTCTATTTTTGGTGTCAATCTTTACAGGCCACCATCTTGGACAGTCGGTTATATATTGTGCCACCAGTCGCCACCCGTTCTTCGGTAGAGCAGCTACGCATACAGCGATGCAATGTGACAAGTTATCATCTGAGTTCTCCTCAGCCTCCCTTTCTATCATTATTCAAATTATGCCCCTTACTGGCTAACCCTCCTATTAGGAGGGAGTAATTCATTCTGGATTAGCCTTTCTACAATCCATCCAATTTGTGACACTCTAATTCTGATGACGTGCTTCGTATATGTCACAAATCACCCAACTCTTTCGGCTTAGAGTCTATGTGGTAGATGGTTCCTTGTTACTCATGGCTGGCTTATCATGTTCCTCCTCCCCCACTGCATCTTTTGGAGTCTGTGTTTCAACACCTTCTGGTTTCTCTTTGGGCCTGCACACTCAGACCCATTGTCCTTTTTTGCCATGCATGTGTGCTTTGTGGTTCACAATTGTGGCCGCTTGGCACCTCATGTGTGCATGCTGGTTCTTACCCTTGTAACACCTTCAAGCCATGATGATTTTTGTATTCACAACAAGCATGTGGGCATGGTGGTTTCCTTGTGGCACTTAAATTAATTTACATTTTTTGTTTTAGAATTTAGACTCTATTTCTCAATTGTACATTTAATACAAATCATTAGAATAACACATTATAAACGGTTAAATTTGAGCATACACATACACCTTGACAAATGAACTTGAGACTTCACCTAAGTATAAACCATGGCACTTAAGTGAGTTTTGCCTGTCTCATTTATGTACTAGCAATATCACAGACAAAGTTAGCACTCATTGCATGTGTTCTTTTGTTTTTCAAAACATAGTTACTTAAGTCCTCTAAAAAGAGAAAAAAGAAAAATAGGGTCCATGTGGAACACTGTGGCCCAGATTTAGGTACCGGTCAAATAACGTAGTGCAGCACCCAAAGTGGTTGAGCAGCATTGCGTGACAAGGAGAAAGGAGGGAAGTGCCATATATACAAAGATATGGCACTTTCCTTCCCTCTGTCTAGTGTCTGCATACAGTTTTAATGACTAGTGCCACACACACCTTTGCGCTATAATGCAGAGGTGTCTGCATGAGTCTACCATAGATTTTGTACTGGAAGTAGATCTCCAGTACAAAGTCTATGCTTAGGCTCACATTAAAAATTTTACTACTTTGTAAGAGTGCTGCACAGTTCAACAAACATACAATTTTTGGAAAAGAAAGGGGCAGCAAAAGCATTTCTCCTTTTAACGCCTGCTTTCAAGTGGCATTCATTTTTGCCTCGGAACCCTGTCTGGTATTGTTATCATATAGAGTTCTGCATCAAAAACCATGGTTGGTAGCATGGTCCACCCATGGAATGCCTCCTTGATGCAGAGTAATGCAAAGCATTGCTGTGCACTGATTTCCATGACTTTCTCTTACGAGCCAACGCAAATACCTGTTTGCATGGGCTTATCAGTGCCAAAAAACCTTTCTAAATCTGGCCCAGACTCTTCTATCATCTTAATAATGCAAGACCAGCTGACTTTGTCACTGTCTTTTCCCACTGTTATTGATAACTACATGGTATTCAGGATTAATTGAAAATAATGGCCTTTCTTCGCCTGTATTTTTAAATTGACGATGCCAGTTTTTGTTTTTGAATAGAACAGCTTACTAAAAATGATTTAAAAAAAAAGAAATATCTTAGAGCATATCGGGATGAAAATGACCAGTGCCTCCTGTGGTGGTATGCACTGGAACCAAAAAGGTAAAAACATGTATAAAACAATAAACAATTCTGCTCAGAGCGGATCCAGTGATGCTCGAGCGAGCAGGTAAGTGTTCCTGACTGGTTTGTCATAACAAGAGAATCCGTTTTGGTAACATTTCGAATTAAGTGTTTGAAAGGCATACTTCATTTTAATTTAATCAGTCATTTAATGCATGTTAATTAAACGCGGCATGATGAAGAGGGAAACATATTTATTGAGGTGTAACAGGCATTAAAGATGAGCATCTTGATGCAGTGTACTAAACTGGAAACTGCGTGCTTTTGATCTCTGTTTGTGAATAGATGCAAACGTTTATTTTAAATAAAAGAAGGTAAGGTACTGAGATTCAGAGTTTCCTGCAGCTTCTACGCTGTGGTAAGGACGCGTTCTAACATGTAAGCTAGGTAAATTGGTGGCCATGTTGTATAAGAATATTCTCCACCAGGAAGGTCTGGAGCAGTGGTTCCCAACCTGTGGTCCGGGGACCCCTGGGTGTCCGCGAAGCCTTCTCAGGGGGTCCGTGAGAGCCTAGAAAATGAAAAAATATTAACAAATATTGACAACTTAGGTCCCCAGCTTCCAGTAATGACTCAGGCGGGGGTCCCCGGATTCCCATGATGATTCACAGAAATCAAAATGTTGGGAACCATTGGTCTGGAGAAACAATTCAACCCATTTTAGTCTCTTCTTCAATTAATAGAAACTTAAGTAATCTTTTCCTTCTTTTGGCTCCACAGGCCATTGTCCAGAGTCAGTAGACTGGTTTTTCTCCAGGAATTCACTCCTGGGGTCCGAGAACTGGAATGGCACCTTCTGGCAAGCTAGAGTCCAGAGCAAGTAGACTCAGGTCTGGTTGGTGAAGCCTTTGCTGTCCCTGAGGCTTCAAAACAGGAGGCAAGCTCTACTCAAAGCCCTTGGAGTCACTTCTCAAGCAGGAATGCAACAAAGTCCAGTCTCTGTCCCCTTGCAGAGGCAGAAGCAGCAACTGCACTATAAAGCGCATTACGAGGACCCGCTGCACAGGACACGCCAGGGCAAAGCACGGGCCAAGGGCAGACTCATCCTGCGCCCATCATCACCTGGAAAAGCCTTGGCTGGGCCACCCCCCTGGGTTTCATCTTGCACTGTGGGAGGTACCTCATTTTCATCAATCTAATTTTATACTCTTTTGGGATAACATTGCCTTCCATTGTTTTACTGTTTTCAACATGGAGAAAAGAAAGGCCACTTCCAGCAAACCACTACCTCTCCGGTGCCTGCCCGAGTCTCCACCACTGACAGATCCTTGGCACTTGCAGTTGGGGTTGTCTCTAAAGAAACCAGAGCCCACCCATTTGCTGGATATACTCTCCACTCAGCCATGGACCAGCACTTCAGCTGTAACTGCGTCACCCAACGTTGATCTTTTGAAGGTGCACAGACTTTTCCCAAAGCTCTAGCCCAGTGAGCAGAGGCAGGAAGAGGACCATTACCTCTAAAGAGAGACCTACCAAGACTAACCCCAATTTGCCAACTGAGGTGTCTCTTTGGCAGGGTTTGAGCAACGTGAGGGATCTGATTAATTGGCTCAAAGTGGGGTTTGATCTCATTTTGAGCACCATGCTAGCTGCAGTTATCTCCCGACTGGTGTCTATTGAATCAGCCCTGTCATGATTTGAGGATGCCAAGGATGTCAAAGCAGGAGGGTGTGCTCCCCCAGGGGAGGGGTTTCAAGTTAGTATTGCCCCATATGGCACTGACACTTCCTATGGCTGCACCTCTACACCCACCACAACAGCACCATCCTGCTACTGGAAAGCCTTTAATTGGAACTCTGTGTCAATCAGTGGCTACAAAGATTTATTCTGGTGAATGCAACAGTTGTCCCACTGGGCAGCTCACTGCCCAATGGGCCGGGGCCCCGCATAGAGCTGGGCCTTCTGAACTAGACCTTCCCCAGCCTCACGTCCATACATGATTGTTTTGGAAAACACCCCTGTGCTGCCTCTGAGAGTTGCTGAAATGACAATGAAACTGATCAACAAGGGCGCATATTTACAAGCCATGTGTGCCACAGTTGCATAGTGCAGGCCCATATGTACAAGGCCATGCAGTGCCACTTTGAGGGGGTTTTCATGGCCTTGTAGATATGGTGTAAGGCAAAACAGAGCAAGTCACTGTGTTGCCTTACATTTCAACAGGTAGTACTACCATGGGCATTGCAGTCGGTATTCCCACGTATAACCCATTGGCTTTGACACATTCCTAGACTTACAGGTATCTGTAAACTTAGAAATGTGTCAAAACTGTACGCCTCCCCCTGACAGGCGCAACAAGGAAAAATATCTTAATTTCCCCTTGGTGTTTCCTCTTTCTATGTGTGCTGAGCACCTCCCTGCACAAAAACAATCCTGCCAACAATGCAGATACCCTTGTACCATGGTTCGAGAGTGCCTGTGCTGATGCTAGGCAGCGCAGGTGGAAAGGACAGAAATGCACTGTATTTTGTAAATACAGTGAAATTCTTCCTTTCCCTGTGGCACACGGCAGCGCAGCAAGTTCACTTGCTGCTCTGTCCTGCGCCACAGGGCTTGTATATATGCCCCTCAGTTTACCACTGCTTGAACACTAAAACTAACATATCTGTCTGTCGCACCAGAGATATTCTAATGGTGCAAAGAATTGGGTGGATGGACTCACGACCCAAAAGTTTTGAGGGACACTGTATTATTGTGAATTCTCAGCAGCCCAGGATTGTGGAAAGCTTGGTCTATCAGGCCAACAGGGTCCAGGTTCACTCCAATCGTATCCAGCTGGTGCCCCTCTCATATCTTTACAGTAATCAGGCCCCTGTACTGAGGAGCTGAATAACTCAAACTAATGGGGTGCAGAGCTTGGAGCACACAGTTTCAAATCGTTTTAGGCCACTCTCCACCTTGTCCGAGGTGGATTGACTCTTGGACGCTGTGCACTGTACCAGTCCATCAAGTCAAAATCTCCCCTTGAGGGTTCACTTATTATGCACACACACCTGCAGGCATTCAGTCTTCCTTAACACAAATGCCAAGGTTTTATATTCTACTCAAAAATTCAGATTTTAGTACCACATAAAATGTCAGATTGTAAGGAACTTTAATATCACAATGGCCAAAAGGCATACAGTTTTTGTTGGCTGGACAATGTCAAGATTTTTAGTATCAAGCTATCAGTTTTTAAGTTGTCCCACCATATTTGGCATTGGTTAAAAACATTAACAATGTACAACACAAACAATAAAAACAATTAAAAGACAATAATGTAAAAACCTGCATCAGGAGAGACACATAAGACAATCCCCCTCTGTCTTTATCAATACTAATCTGTTACTATCATGATTCAAGACACATGGGCCCAAATTTAAGAAGGGCCGAGCACCAATTTACGCCACAGTAGCAAAATTTTATTTATGCTAATGTGCTTATAGTGTGGCCAAAACAGTGTACCATATGTACAAAGTGGTTCAATGCACACATTGCACCACTTTGTAAACTCTTGCACCACATTATGCCTGTCCCAGACATAACCTATACAAGGGGGATGTTCCCTGATTAGGAGGCCCGCAAAAATGGTGCAGTGGAATCTATGCGATTCTACCACACCATTTTAAGAGACATTTTTAATGCCTGCACAGAGTAGGTGCTAAAAGGAGCCACTATTTTTAATGAGCCTCTATTTACTTTGCAGGATTAGTGGCAAACTTTTTAGCACTAATCCTGCAAAGTACAATGATAGCATCAACAATTATGACACTATAGTCCCTAACATGCGCCATGGTGCGTCATGTTAAATACCGAACACACATGGTGGCATTAGGGGGTCACAGTGGGCCGCAAGAAAAGTGGCGCTTCACAACATGAAGCGCCACTTTTCTTAAATCTTGGCCTTGACCTTTCCCAATTGTCATCTATTGCATCCCAAAGTCCATCAGATTTAGCCTCAACCTATACGTTGACAAGTTTCTGTGGTTTTGTGGAGACGTTGACTATCTTCTTCAGGAGCAAACTTCAAATAATGTCTCCCACATACATGCAAAAGATCATAAAAAAGCTGCTCAGAAAATACCCCAAATTACAACAATGTTTGAAAAGATGTCTTTTCTACATAGATAAACGCATTTGCTTGTGTGACAATTTAAAAATCCACACAAATCCAACATAAAAGTGGTACCATTCATTCTTCTTCACCATTGAGTGAATTCCCACTCTTACAACACACTCTACTATTGTCTATTTTTCTTCACTCAGTTCATCAGTCGGTACGATCCTCATACCAACCTCTCTCTCTTAAACTTTACGCACTGCAACATTCACAAATTAATGCATCACACTTACTCACCTTTTCGTTTTGTAGCGTCTCTACTTAGGGTCCTAACTTTTGTTACTGGACTTCCAATAGGACAAGGTAAATCCCAATATGCAATGGATTAAGATCTCTATGGCCCGACAGAGAGAAACTACTGTGAAGGACAAGGAAATATCCTAATCTTAAAGTGTAGAAATGCTACTATACTGATTTCTTAATAGTATTTCTCTACTCATCATATTTTGAGGCATATTTAAGAGCCCCTAACGCGTCTCCTTGTGCCACATTAGCATAATGTTTTTGCGTGCTAATGTGGCCCAACAAGGCCAAAACCGCTGCACCAGATTTACAAGGTGATGCAATGCCTACATTGCACCACTTTGTAACCCCTTGCGCCACATTATGCCTGTGTATGCAAAGGGGGTGCTTTCCGGTTAGGGGGGCCGAAACAATGATGCAAAGAAATCGAAAATATTTAGTTGCATCATTATTTTTGGCATTTTTAACGCCTGCTCAGAGCAGATGATAAAAGGGGGCACACCATTGGGCTAGCCCTGAACAGTACATTAATAGTACAGAAATTCTGATGCTATTGCCCCCTATTGTGTGCCATGGTGCATCATATTTTAAATACAGTGCACACATGGTGGTGGTAGGGGGTGCACAAGGGGCCCCCAGAAAATTGGCACTACCTGTAATGTAGCACCGTTTTCTTAAATTTGGCCCTTTGTCTCTTGCTTCTACTTGCTTAGTTACGGACAACCAGAGCATCAATCCTCTTTGCTATTTATAAAAATAACCTGAAATAAACCAAACTATTTTCCTAATTCCTTACTCAAATCATAGTCTTATTTTGACACAGTACTCACTTTGTAAATAAAAGCTTGGTGGTGCCCAAAGCTCTCCTCTGAAACACGCGGCTGCTAAATGGGCGAGCACCGAATACTGACGCAGCGTAATCCGAAAGCCATTTTGGGACTCTTTATTCCATTCACAGCCACTCCCTGCCCCTTAAACTCACTCTTGTACCTTTCTGCTTTCTCCCTTTGTGATGCTTTTATGTTTTCCTCTTCCTCTGTCTTTGCCATATTTTTGCTGGCAGTTAATGCTTGTGCTCTACACCGGAAACTCAAATTGAGCACTGTTTTGAGAGTCTTTTCTCCCTCTACCCTCACTCCTACTTTAATGTTGTATCCGGTTGGATTAATCTTACCTCTTATCCGAAATCTGGCTGGTAAACACAGAGAACATGGTTTTTCAATTAAAAGGCTTAAGTAATTTCTTTTGCCTGAAAATTAATAACAGGGGAGTGTCCATCATTAGTCACAAAACTAACTATCAATTATCAGAAGGCCTGCATATCCTTATCATCATGGCTCGAGTATATGCACATTTTGAAAGCATAACTCCAACTCAGATAAGTTGTTTAATTGACTTATAAACTGGTTTATCCCCTGATAGTGGAAATACATGTAGTTAATTGTCTCAATCCATTTGATATCTCACTACGGGCTCCTCCAGGGGGTAATTCGCCAACTAGTGGGCATATTTGCAATGCCCTTGTGCCTCCTTGCACCACATTAGTGTAATTTATTTAAGCTAATGTGGTGTTAAGGAGTCATTTTTGTTGCACCATATTTACAAAGTGGCGCAATGCAGGCATTGCACCACTTTGTTATCCCTTGCACCACATTATGCCTGAGCCAGGCATAATGTATGCAAGGGGGGGGTTCCTCTTTTGAAAGCCCAGAAAATGTACTACATTTTACTGTGCCATTTTTACCATCATTGTTAAAGCCTGCCTTAGGCAGCCATTAAAGTGACGCTCCCATTGTATTCAATGGGCCTCCCTTAACTTTGGTGGATTAGCGCCAAAAATTATGGCGCTAATCCACCAAAGTGACACAATAACGTCAACATTTTTTACGCTATTGGCTTAATGTGTGCCACGGTGTGCAGTATTGAAACTACGGCGCAACCACGGTGTCGTTAGTTGCCGTGGGGCGCAAGAAAAGTGGCACATCATTTATGATGACCCACTTTCTTGTAAATATGCCCCTATCTTTTTGTATATCTCCCTCTGCCCCCAAATTAGGCTTCTCTACTTTCTGTTTAACTATAAATCCATTTAGCATCCCTCGATCCAAATGGCTTAATCCCACAAGCAGCACTTCTCACTCAAAAGTCATTATTTATAACTCTCCCTAGTGTAGTGTAATTCAATATGGGCACCTACATTGATAAGGGCCCGAAGTATCCCCCAATACAATGTGCACTCCCATTACGGCAGTAGCACAGTGTATATCGATAGAGATCAGATTTTACTAATACATTAGTGGAATAAAAGTTAGCATATGGTGACTTATAAAACTACATTTAAAGCCTAACAGAGATAATAACATGAAATGTAAACATGTGCATGTTTGAATTATGACAGACATTGTGCCCTCCATTTATTTGGACATCGGGTTTTGACATGGTAGATGTTGGGCATTTATATTTCAGTGAATTGCTGCCATTCATTAATGTTAAAAGTATTATTTTTAGATATACAGTAGAGATGAAAAATATAACATGAGTATTGAATGAACATAAATGAACGGTATTATAATGATAAATATGGATCTTACGAAGGTAGAGTTGTGTGCAGAGAAAAAGATGCACTAATGATGGCTGCAGATACATTAATTTTGTTTACATACGTTAATTAAATGGTACACATTAGCAGAAGTGTTTAGCAATTAGAACTATGTATTTAGGCTTATGTAGCTAGACTAGGCCTGAAGATTAATTTTTGCTGCAATAGTGAGAAGTGCTAATTCATCACATTTCCTTTGACCTGAATTATTTCCTAAATTGCTTATGTGTTGAAGAATGTCTTTTTGTATTAAGAGATGGCAATTATGATTCTGTTGAGCTCGAAATGTAGCGAAAATTGTTCTAGCTACTGGATGGATGACAAGTATTATTGAATTCACATAATAACTGTGGGATCATCCTGTGGTTCATGAGAAGAAATCACACTGTTTCAAATGTTATACAAATTATCATTTTTCAATGGAAATGTATGAATTCATCGAGATTGCTTCGCACCTTCCCTAAGAAATTCCCGAATAGTCGCAAACCTGATGGGTGTCTATAATTCTCATTGCATATTGATCCATTTGTGCAAGATGGGTCCACTCTGAGGACAAATCAGAACACCATGGCCCTTTATAGTTAGGGAGAGACTTTTGAAAACTTTAGGGTCTTCTTGTCTGAGTGTTCCTGCTGCCACCTGCTGTTCCTCTCTAAGTCTTCTACCATTCCTAGACTTTCATGTTATGAGTTTCCCTTTAGTCCTTTATTCCCCATTTACATATGGTGTTCATTACTAACATGCCCAACAAATTCTGAACTGCTTTCCTGCTATCCTGCCCCATGTGCAGCTTGTTTTCTGCACTGTCCCTGATGCTTCTGTCTACGGATGCTGAGATGCCTTGAGTGCTCTGGACTGACAAATCCTTCCTGTCTGCTATCCCATGAGGAGAGGGATAAAATTTGCAATGTGGTTCTCCTTTTCAGCTTAGATGATTGCACCAGTGTATTTTTACAGTGAGTTACCATTGTTAGATGATTTTCCAAATAATTTTTGTCTCTTCTTTTATTTTGTCCGCATGTGGTAGCCCGTCCCCACACAAGCAAGTTCATATTCGTACTAGGGCTATGGATGGCCCAGTCCAAAACTGATTAGTACTAATTCAATTTTGATGATTTACTGATGTCACCATCATCTGCTTTGAAATCTGTTTTTGATGTGCATATTATAGTTCTATTAATCTGTGCTATTCTCCTGCTGTGTTTAAACGTATTGATGCGTAGTGGGCTTAATCCCTTTAGATGTTTTAGTCAACCTATGGTTTTCATGTATGTTTATAACTTAGTTTTGCATATCATTTACATTACATCGGCTCTGTTGTTGTAATGAAGCTTTGAAACTTAATTCAGTTTGGAATTTTGTTTCTGTAGTCAAATTGGTCATGGTGTTTAAATTGTTTAGCTTTCTTATGTTATTTAGTTATGTTGAATTAATCTGATAACCCACTCTTCGCTGAGTTCAAAGATCCCATCAACCTCTTGTCTAGGTGGGAGGAGTTCTGCCATCTCACCAGTGCGCGGTTTCTGAATCCGAGTGGGGAGAAAGACCTGACTGCTACAACAATATCACAAATGGTGCACGACTCAACTCCTTAAGCATATATTGCCCAGTGTAGATGATGATTGTGCTTTATCGCCTCCTGAGTAGATTGGAGCTGCTTTCTCAGGACATCAGTCCATTAGTCAACATCACGCTATGTTAGATCGGTATCCCTGGACATTTACCAAACCGGCCTACTTGTCTCTTCTGGGGTCCCATCTGTCCTTCATTCACCATAACCCAATCATTAAAATGAGTACCCTGTTGCAGGCTATTGACACTCACCTTCCAAACAGTATGGTAGATCTGAGAGTCCCCACACATTTAGTCGAATCAATCTATCCTCTATTTCCCATCATCTTTAAATACTACCTGTGTGTGCGCCTTGTCTCATGCTCACACTACATACTCCTTAAAGCTTTACCTACTGGAAAACGGGGCCACCATATTGGATAGTGCTTTAAGTCCCCCTCTTATACTAGCTTTCTGTTTGAAATTAAAAAGCTTAGCCTCCCACAACCAGGAAATATCCATTAATTATTACTTATTGAATGATGACTTAATCAAACTGTATTCTACTCAACTTACATCAAATTGGTTACTTTCTCCATCCTTCAAGTGTATCTAATTGCCATATTCAATAGTAGTACTTATTTAGTTGTCTGCTACTCACTGTTCCCTTATCCTTTCAATTATAACCATATTATGAGCAACAAAATGTAATTGGGAGCATACTCCTATTTTTCGTTCTCAAATATAAATCGTAGCAATCATATAAAAATGAAGACCTACTCACACTTCTTATACCCCTAATTGTAAAGCTGCTCCTTTTTGCTACATAAATAATCTTCTCTAGTATTGAGACCTTTCCTCACTGTGTTAAGCTTTGTTATATACCTCTGTTCCCTAAATTTTCTCTTATGATCTACGTTTACCCCTCTTTTATTGCAAACAACTTTCTCTAGAATGAACCAGTGAAAGTCTTAATGACTATGTCCTTCCTTCAAAAAATGATCAACAGGTGGGGCATTACTTTGTGGGTTTTAACGGCAGATTTGATTTCCTTGATACGTACCATCAATTCCACATAGCCTTGCACACAACATTACTACTATGGCAGTTAAGTGTGTCGGCCGTGAATCTAATCCCTTGATATTCAATTATATTAGTCACTAGGCAATGATCACAAATAATGCAAGTTCCACATTTGTGGTTGGTTGCAGCTTTAGATATGTGTAAAGTGGCTTGTTGGTTTGGTTTCTCCTCTCTGTATGTTTGAACAAGGGAATTTCTTAAATTCTTATTACGCCTAAGAGCAAATAAAGGCTCCTCTAGTTTGACCTCTTCTTCATCATCAAAAATCTTCCATTCTTATTAATGATATTTTTATGCAATTACTTGTTCCTGAGAACTGGCTTACAAATACAATCCTGTCCATTCTGTTTTATTTTCTGGATTTGTTAAACATGCTTTCCCTATTGTAAGAACGGGCCGCTTTGATGGAATGATTAATCAGTTTCTTAAGATACCCTCTATCTCTCAGTTTTTCTTTCAGAACCCCCGCATGTACCTAAAAATCATCTAATGATGAACAGTTTCGCTGCAATCAGAGAAACTGTCCAAATGGGATGTTATCGTTCTGAGATTTAGGGTGAAAACTCAAATAATGGAGTAAAGTGTTCTTATCTGTGGCCTTAGTATAACACTGTACCTCTAACCTTCTAAAAACATTTTGGATGGAAACATCTAAAAAAAGACCTTCTCATTGCTCAGATGGGCTGTAAACCTAAGGTTTGGATCCCCTAAGTTCAGCCACAATAAAAACTCCTTAAACTGCTGGGCCCCTCCCAAATAAAGAAAATATCATCTGTGAACCAATGCCAACAAACTATGGGCCTCATTTACAACAAACTGGTGCGTCGCTCGTGATGCACCAGTTTGCCTGCGCCACCCAGCTCCCCCCTAACAACACCATAGTAGCGCTGTGTTTACAATACAATGCACCATGGCACTCGTTAGCACAACTGCTTCAGAATTTCTGATGCAGTTGTTGCGCTTTGCTGGACTAGCATAAAAAATGTTGACGTTAGTCCAGCAAAGCGCAGGGAGGCCCATAGAACAAAGCACAGTGCCACTTTAATGCCTGCCCTGAGGCATTTAAAAAAAGACACTAAAATGACACAGTGAAATCTTGTAGACTTCATTGCTCCATTCCTATGGGCCTTCTTGTGGGGGGACGCCTCCCATGCATACATTATATTTGGCACAAGTATAATGGTCCACAAAGGTTTGCAAACTGCAGCATTGGTCCCATTGTGCCAGCTTGTAAATATGGCGTGGGGTGGGAGCCTTAGTGCCAGAAAAATGACAATATGGGGCTTGTAAATGAGCCCCTACATTTTTCAAAAAAAGGGGGGGCAACTTATTGAATATATGTCTGCTCTCAAACTCACCTATGTATAAGCAGGTTAGGCTCAGAGCATATGTTGCTCCCATACTTGTCCCTTTTAACTGAAGGAACAATTCATCTTTAAAGAGAAAGATGTTATTCTTGAGTACCATAGAAACACATCTTATAATGAACTCTTTGTTGCCGCCTTGTAGATCTATACCCTGTAAGGTTTTCCCGATTACTTCAATGGTGTTATCTTGAGGGATACTGGTGTATAATGCCTCATTGTCTAACTGTGTAACTTTATTGATATTCACCCCTTCTAAAGAGAAATCATGTCGACAGAATCCTTAACATATGAAATCTGTTTGCTCACTAGAGGTCTTAGGAAGCAATCAACATATATACTCAAGGGTTCTAATAGGGAACCCAAACAGCTAACAATGGGTTTCAGTGGGAGGTCAGTTACATCTTTATGAATCTTAGGTAAGGTGTAGGAGGACTGAAATATGGGATTGTTATTCATTAGGAATCTGTATCCTTCTTCACAAATCCATTCATTGTTCTTCGCCCCTTCTAATAAGGACATAAACTTATTTTCTTAACTCTGTAAACCTACTGCTTGGAACCCTTAAATAGTGTCCCTTTATTGAGAGAAGTCTCAACGCTCGAGCTTCATAATCTGTGGTATTAATCACTACCAGTCCCCCACCCATGTCTGCAGGTTTGATTAGTACAGTTAAGTCTTATCTTAGGGAATCAAGGGCCCGCTATGTTGTTTTGGGGGATTGCTTGATTGAAAACAAGGTTCCCCTAATATCTTTTGGACATGAACCTCTACACGCTTTCAAAAACATCTATTTTTTTACCAACTTGAGCTATAGTGGGCAAAAATGTTGATTTTGTCCTTAAACCTGACTTGTTTTTAGTCAGTCTGTCTTGGTGGCCTCCAAAAAACCTATTTACCCTGATGTTCCTAAAAAAGACTTCTGATGTTTTTATAATTCAAATTTGTTAATACCAGGGGTGGGAATAAAGCTGAAATCCTTTTCTAACACTTCTTCAACTAAACTAAGGGGGACATTCATAAACATTTTGCACTGGGTTAGTGACACAAAAATGTGCTAACCTGTACAAAATGTGTTTTTCTGATTCACTTTCCAGTGCAAAGCTTGTTTTGCCCTGGAAAGTACCCAGAAGTAAAGCTAAGCAGCGCAAAACTCTGCTTTGCATCACTTTGCGTCAAGGGGGCATTAAATGGGTTTTGCATGGGCATTCCCATGCAAACATCCATGCTTTTTGACACTAAACCCTATCCACCAACATGCCGCTGAAAAGCAGGCATTAAGAACAGAAATGTTTTAATTTCTCCTTTCTTTTCCAACTTTGTATGTGTGCTGCTCTGTACAGCACGCATACAACGTAAGAAACTGTTTTTCACTTGTCTAGCCATAGTATCTTGTACAGGAAAAACTCAGGCATGACCTCAGCACTACGGCACTAAGGTGTGTGCCAGGCGCACATCAGCTGAAATAAGTGCTGTCGTTAGGGAGAGGGGAGGAGCCCGCCATAACTCTGTGAATATGGCGTTCTTCTGCTCTCTCTCTGTTACGCAATGCAGCACAGCATTTTTGGCTGTTGCGATGTGTTCTGTGACACCTTTCGGAATCTGGGCCCAAGTGTTCTGCTGGATAAGTTGATGATCGGGTCTTAGCTTAACACCAGTACCTTTGGCTCCTCGTTCTTATGTACTCTTGTGGAAGTTGTGTTCGTGAAAACCAGCCCCTGCCTCAATTGGGATTGTTCCTCTGTCCTCACCTCTGTCTCTGCTCTAAAAAAATCCCACAATCATTAATGGAGGAATGTCCTCCATTTTCATCTTGGACAGGACCCTCATCCTTGCTGGTAGGTCTAGACAATTCAGAGAATGTGACATGTTTCCTACCACCTCTCAAATATATGGGTCTATTCTAAGGCTGCCTTCCCCAATCATGATGTTTCCTTTCCTGATAATAATCTTTATTCAGATGTGGGTATGCCAATTCCTAACTAAACGTATTCATATCTTTTTTTAGTTGAACAGCTTTCCTAGTTTTCCCTGTTTTTCTAATAGTTCCTAGTTCCCTTGCTTTCCTGTAGCTATTCAATCAATCAATCAATCAATCAGTTTTTGTAAAGCGCAACTAATCTCCCATTAGGGTCTCAAAGCGCTATTAACTTCACAGTTAATTTCTTCCAACTTTTTTTCAGCTTCTTCCAGTGCTGTGTTTTCCCGTAGACTGACCTCCAGTTCTTCATTTATGCTTTTTTCTATCAAGACTACCTGTGCTGTCTCTATTTATAACAGCATCAAGTCCCAGCTGCATAGTTTGGCTATTTGAGTCCAGGTCTAAAGAAACTTCTTATTATCACCAAATAATCCTGGTTCATTTCTAATTTGCAATCCTATTGGGATCACACCTGATTTTACATTTTCAGTGAACATGCAGTTCAGTTCTTGCTATTTGTTCTTCAGAATCATAATTTTATCACATTTTCACTGTTGTTTGAGATTACAGTGAGTTTATTGCCATTTTTAGTGCTCATATTCATGAATTTTGTTAAATTGGTGCTCACCCAAGGGGATAGAGCACCTACAAAGACTACCAAGTCAAGATTTCCCAATGAGGGTTCACTTATTCTGCTCACACACCTAAGGCATTCACTCTTCCCTATCACACATTCCAAAACCGTATATTCCACCCACAAAATCTGATTTTAGTACAACAAAAAATGTCAGATTTTAAGGAATTTTTCCTCACAAAGGACAAAATGTATATAGTGTTTGTTGGATGAACAATCGCAAGCTTTTTAGTATCCAGCTATCAGTTGGTAAATTGTCCCACCATATTTTGCATTGGTTAAAAATATTAACAGTGTTCAGCACAAATAATAAAAACAATTAAAAGACAATAAGTTAAAAACATGCATTAGGAGAGACACTTAAGACAATCCCCCTCTGTCTATATCAATACTAATCTGTTCAGGATTCAAGACACATAATGATTCCCTATTGCATCCCAAAGTCCATCAGATTTAGGGCCTCATTACAACTTTGGCTCCCACCACAGGACCGCCAAAGCAGCAGGGAGGACGCCATGAACATGGGCAGTGCAGGGGTACCTCTGTGGCCCCCGAAGCTGGCTTTCTGCCAGCCTTTTCATGGCATGGCCCCCACAATGAAAAGGCTGGCTGAAATTGGGGTTGTCAGTGCAGAGCAGCCCTGGCTGAGTACAACTCAGGGCACCGTCACCATGGCAGGAACCACATTCCAGGCGGGGATGACTGTTCCCTAGTTATGGTGGTCCAACAATCATCCCCATACTCATTCTCAAGCCCTTGGCCTGAATCTATGCATCAACTACAGATCACAATGGAGCCCCCACTGGCACCCCTGTAGATCACCCTAACTTCTGTGCCCTTATCTAGGCCTTCCCAGGGGGGTGAACAAGGCAACTATTCCGTATCAAAGTGCTGATTAGGCAGCACTACCTGAGGGTACTTAACTGGAGCATAGCAGGGGTTAAAGCTATGGTGGAGCCCCACGCCTGGTTAGACTTGGTCCAAAAATTTGATATTATCTTGCTGCAGGAGACATGGGCTTCGGAGAATGCCATGTTTGACAATTATGTAAGTTTTTCTCAATATGCCCTTCAGTCTTCTTTGGGGTGGGCTAGTGCTGCCTTATTAGCCTGGTTTTAATAGCGGCAGTAGACTTATCCAGGTTTTTTCTTGACAGGTCCCTTGAAAGGGGAGTTATTTGTGGTTACTTTTTATAACAATGATATTTTGGACAAGGGTAATAGGAATTTGACGCTCTGTCCTCCAGTATCGATTCCCTGACTTCTAGTCCTCTCTGTTCTGGGGGGAGTTTTAACCTATTGGAAGCCGGGGATTTTAATTCTAAGCTGGAGGATACTTTAGCTCTTATTGAGTCCCAGCCTTTGGACTGGGCTCATCGACCTTTTAGTAGGGATCGGGATGTCAGAGTTTTACTTCTTTTTACTACTTTAGTTAGTAATACCTTGTGTACTGCTTTTGATTTTCTTGCTCATAATGTATCTAATCTTGCCACATTCACTGGGAGAGGACAGTGCTCCATTAATGATTATGGCGGTCATTCTGACCGCGGCGGTCGCCGCCCGCCAAGCGGTTCCCGCCGAAAGACCGCTCCGCGGTCAAAAGAACGCGGCGGCCATTCGGGCATTCCCGCTGGGCCGGCGGGCGACCGCCAGAAGACCGCCGGCCGGCCCAGCGGGACAGCCCCTTCAACAATGAAGCCGGCTCAGAATGAAGCCGGCGGAGTTGAAGGGGTGCGACGGGTGCAGTGACAGACAGTGAAAATCTTTGTGGGGCCCTGTTCGGGGGCCCCTGCACTGCCCATGCCAGTGGCATGGGCAGTGCAGGGGCCCCCAGGGGCCCCACGGCACCCGTTCCCGCCATCCTGGTTCTGGCGGTGGACACCGCCAGAAACAGGCTGGCGGGAAGGCGCTCGGAATCCCCATGGCGGGTTCCCTGGGCCAGCGGGAAACCGGCGGGAAACCGCCGGCTCCCCTTTACCGCCGCGGTCAGAATCACCCAGGAAGCACCGCCAGCCTGTTGGCGGTGCTTCCGCCGCACTCCGCCATGGCGGTCATGGACCGCCAAGGTCAGAATGACCCCCTATGTCTTTGTGTCCACAGACATGTTTACTAGAGTGGTCCAAGGTGGGGATTTTCCCAGGGTTTTTAGTGACCACAATACTTTACATATATCAGTCAATTATTCTGTGTTGCCCCAATGGGGCACTTTGGTGGGTAACTCCATTATACAATTGAAGGATAATTTGAGTAGACTAGTTTGGAGGCATGCAGATACCAAATGAGTGTTCGCCAAATTAGTGCCAGACAACCAGATTGATATCCTTAATTGTCTCTCTCTGCAGTCCCACAGCTGTTTGGTTGTAAACTCATTTGTGGCCCAGTGAAATGCCATCAGCGCAATCCTCACAAAGAAGGCTAGAGCAAATGATTGATGTATGGCTTCCTAGTTCAAAAAAACCTGTAGGATGCGAAGTAGGAAATTGCATCAAGCCTAAGGGATAATCCTTAGGAATAGGGAAGACAAAGCAAGCTGCAGATGACATTACCCACGGGCACTGAAGACAAGGAAAGTTGAAGAAATATGCACTGGTATAAACTGGTGGAAGTCTTTAATTTGAAAGACTATAGGGCTTTCTGGAACCTAGTCAACAACTACTCTCGGGCCAGTGCACCCAAGCAAGCCTTGGACTGTAATATTGAGTCTTTTCCAGCGCATTTATGGCCTGAAGAGTAATGGTGCTAGTGAGATGCAACCTGCCTGATCTAACTTCCCCTTGGCAATTTCCTTTTCACTGGATAAGGTAATCGCAGCCATACAGCATAGTTTGGCCAATAAAGCTCCTGGCCCAGACAGCGTCCCAATGGATGAGTACAAGGCCAACATTACTTTTGGGACCCCTGCTTGTGAATCTTTTTAATTCCTCCTGACAGGCTGGATTTCATAAGTCTTGGAGAGATGCTATTACAGTCCCTGTTTGACTGCTGGACTGCATGTGTGGCTAATCGTGCTTCAAACGCTCCACTGGATCGATTTTTTCTGTTCTGACGTATGGTGCTGGGATTTGGGGCTGCACAAATTAGGGTAACCTGCAGTTAGAAGAACAGGATGCTGTGTAGCTCTTAGGGGTTCCTCCCACCAGCAGCAATACTAAGGTGCATGAAGAGCTTGGCATAGACTTTGTCAAAGAGCATATCAAGTTAGCCCCGTTATTACTTTGGTGGTTAATCTGGTCTAATGCCCAGGCATCTCTGTGTAGAGTTGTATGTGAAGATTGTCTGGAGTGCACCCAGGGTCCTTCCAAGCCATGGTTTTAGTACATTTCAACTACCCTCTCCAATCTTGGCAGACTCAGGGGCATATTCTTGTTTTGCGCCAAATTTGCATCATTTTTTAACACAAATTTGGTGCAAAACTTACTCCATATTTATACTTTGGTGCTAGACCCGTCTAGCGCCAAAGTTTTGGAGTTAAAGTCATTTTTTGGACGTGGAAACGTCAGAAAATGATGCTAGGCTGGTTAGAGTCATTTTTTTTACTCTAACCTGCCAAACGTCATTTTTTGGTGCAAAACCACCTTCTCCTATACCGCCACCCCCACCCGGCTAATGTCATTTGTTTTACGCTAGCCTACGCTTTGCGCAGGCTTGCACCATTCCATAAATATGGCGCCTGGCTGGCGCTCATGAATGGTGCAAGCTGGTGCAAAACTTTTTGATGCAAAATTGTGTTCGTGCAATTTTGCACCAAAAAATATAAATATGACCCTCAGTCTTTTTAGTGATCCTACTCTCATCATGTAGGACAATAAGAGGGGGGTCAAGGAAAATTTCCTGTGGGAACGGCCTCTGGCGAGGGTCCGGGATCTATCTTCCTTGGCCTCCTATAGGCATTAAGGCCCATATTTGTACTCTGTTTGCACCGGATTTGCGTCATTTTTTTTAACTAAATCTGTTGCAAACTTAACTCCATATTTATATTTTGCCGCTAGACATGTCTAGTGCCAAAATATTGGAGTTAACAACATTTTTTGCCTGTGGAAAACTACCTTGCGTCAATGAGATGCAAGGTAGGCGCTCCCGGGCAAAAAATACCTCAAAGGCCCTAGCGCCTTATTTATCCTCCCGTGCAAAAATCATGCACAGGAGTTGGAGGGACTTAAATAATGGCGCTAAGCCTGCTTAGCGCCATTATCTAACGCCTGAGTATGGGCAGGCGTAAGGGGACCTGGAGGCAGATTTTCATGGTCGTGGTGGGCATGGCTCCTTTTTTACTGAGACAGGAGACATGTCCATGTGGCTAGTGCACCAGAAAATGACGCTACGCTGCTTGGAGGCAACTTTTTTGCCTCTAAACAGTGTAGCACCATAATTTGGTGCACAAGCCCCGGTTCCCCCTATGCCTCCCCGCTAACAGGGCCTTAGTGCCGGCTAGCAAAATTCGATAAATATGGTGCCCGGCCGGCGTCATGAAATGGCACTAGCCGGCGCTATACTTTTTGCCGCAAACCTGAGCTAATGCAGTTTGAGGCAAAAAGTATAAATCTGCCCCTAAGTGATAATTAAAATGCATCCCGGATCCAAACCATAATTTGATGGTGTCAAAAGCCACTGGGAACGGTCACTCCTCACGAAATCCCGCCTGGGCTCCGTTAGATGGAAATTGTGCTTTCCTCTTGGTCAGTACAATGTATCTACTATCTTTCACTGTCCAAGCGATGGATTATCTGACCACACATTATTTCAGCTCTACGGAAAGCTAAGATTAATAAGTGTAGAGCTGCGCTTCACTATCTGCAGTCACTGCCGACTTAACATTTGGGCCTGGATGATGTCTTTTTTTATTATCTGTATTGTGGTTTTAATTTTATGTATACAGTCAAATGTTTATAGTGTACTGCTCTGATTGTGAATTTATGGTCAATGAATAAAGATTATCCTTTTCAGTGCCAGGAACACAGGGGCAGCTCGTCCTTATTGAAGTTGGTTGAGACGCCATTTTCTTTGTTGTCTGACAATTTTGTATTCCACTAATAGTTCATAATACAACATTATTAACTATCAGTGTAATAAAAAAATGGAGTACAGTCAGCTGGAACATGACTCTCCCTGGCAGCTGAGGTAGGGATGGAATGTGGTGTCACTTCTGCTACACCTGGTGTTTTAGTGAATTAATGTCCATGTCTCTCAGGAGTGATTTGTTTTCGATTCCTTTGTGTTTTTTTGTGTTTATGCAGCTGCTTTTTGTGTGTATGTTGTTTGCGGTTTTCTCTCCTCGTGTTGGTAAATCTCGTATCTCGCTCTTGGTCACAGGACAAGGTGGTCCTAGTGTTGCAGAGCTGATGTGTGTTTAGAAACGACAGAAGACTGCAGGTGCACACTGCCTGCTCCTAGGTGCACCCCTGCTCACAAACCATGTTTTACAGTATTTTCTGACACAACATGTAAGAGCATCAACAAGGATATGACCTGGAGATTTAGCTAGATAGCAAATGTTTACTGGGAGGGAGCTCGGTCTAACGAGACCCAACAGCAGTAGATCAACTTAATAGGCAAATGGACATATAAGATGCTAATCACCATAGGTATTACTGAAGCAATAGATGCACTCTGCCAAAAACCGCTATCATGCCCCACATTTCATGCCAGTGTGAGTGATTAAATGTTCTCTGCCAGTGAAACGAGAATCCATTAATTGCTTCTGGAAACATCATTTTCATATAATCAGATAAATGTAGCAGTCAAATTAGAATTTGCTAATTGCTTCTATAATTATGTTGAAAAGATTACAACATGAGGTACATTTTAATGCAAAATAGTGGTCACGGTATTTTGTAAGCGTTCAGAAAGTGTTTACATGTCAGAGGCCTGGTTGATAAAAACAGAATCCGAATATTAGCTTTCTTGTTAAAAAAATGCATAAGTCTTATTGGGGCATAAAACTGTATTTTACTGGAGAGAAAAACAGAATTTCTCTCTTGTATATTATGACGCTTGGCGTCCCATCAGCCAATGGGAAAAGAGTATTTTCAATACTGTTTTGGTTCTTTGTTTGTAGTACAGGGGAAAATTTAGTGGTTGACAAGAGGACAAGGTAGGGCTGTGCAAATGTTTATTAAGATAGCAGAATCTTACTTAAACCCTCAAACTGCGCTTTTTATTTTGTTTATTTTTAGGTTCTTCTGCTGCCCTGTGATTTTGTTCTCTATGGTCGCACAGTGCTTTAAACAATACCAGTAACTAGCGCAGTGACAGATGTTGTCTGGCTTGTCTATTGTACGCCATACAGCCCCTCAGATTTTACAGTGCATTTTAACCTAGAGGCATATTTAAGAGCCCATAGCTCCACCGGAGGGTCACTTTTTGTGACGCTCTGGTGGCGCAATATCCTCTGCTGTATTAACAAGTTGGTGTTAAGCCACTTTTTGTGGCTTCACGCCACCTTGTAAATACGGACCCTTCACATGCAGCACTTTGCTTGGAAGCATGTGCTTCACATGCAGCACTTTGCTTGTAAACCTGAGGCAGTGCCAAAAATCCAATGCCACCCCAGGGGTGGCGTTAGCAGGGTGCAACGAGGAGGAATAATTTTATTCCTTCTTGTTTTTTGCTTTTTCTATGTGTGCTGAATTTTGCAGCACGCAGAGACAGAGCAAAATGCCAGACTTGATTGTTTATGTGCAGGAAGGTGTCATTTTCTCTCACATATGTTTGGGTTCCACCCAAAAACAGTCTTGTGGGAACTGTCTCCTGCAGCTGCTTGCACTGCACTAGCAACATTCTCCATGTGACTTACAGACATTTTATAGACATAGGTGTCTTGTATGTCTTTCTGTCACGAGTGCATACATCTCACATGTGTATCTTGTAGATAATTGTTGGGTGGATAGCTGCAAGAGAAAGCTGAGTGAGGTAGCCTGTCAAATATCCAGATGTGTAAATAGATGTCCACAATTAATTTTACTTTAGTTATGTGAAATATGTGGGAGTAAAAACCATATTTCAATATTTTAGGACACCCCTAAATTCTACCTTATTCGATTCTCCCACAGAAAATAATTGCATGAAAAGGCACCCTCCCCAACATCATTTGAGGAGTGCTTCAAAATAAGTTACTGCCACCACTCAATAACTGAGTTCCAGGCCACAAAGACAAGTTTAATAAAAATCTTTAAATCGTGCGGTACAGATTAAGGTTCTCATTACAACCTCGTCGGTCTTTTGTGAAGACCGCCGAGGCTGCGGGTGCCAGTATACATCTGGCTCCCTATTTTGACTTTTCCGCTGGGCCAGCGGATGGTAACAGTGTTACCGTCCGCTGTCCCAGCGGAAAAGTCACATCAACATTTCAGCCGGCTCGTAATAGAGCCGGTGGCAATGCTGATGTGCAGCGGGTGCAGTAGCACCCGTCGCACATTTCACTACCCGAAATTCTGGCGTTAAATGCGTGATGGGGCTGTGCTTGGGGGCCCCTGCACTGCCTATGCCTATACCTATGCCTATGCTTGCAGTGCTGCCCTGGCGGATTATGACCGCTGTGACCGCCATGGCAGTATACCGTAGGTCCCAGCGGTATTACCGAGGCAGAAGCGCCACGGTCGTGATAAGTATGGCAGTACCGCCAGCCTCTTGGCGGTACTACCGCAGGTTATAATGAGGGCCTAAATGCCATAAAGGCTCAAATGCAATGTTATTGCACAATAGTCAAACATCAGAATTCATTCTAAGTTTCAATTGAGCAGCAAAATCAGAAAAAGGGTCGGACAGTATTCCCAATAGAACAGGAAAGGCTTCAGTAAAAAGCTCATTAAAATCTGGCTCTCCCCCAGAATTAAGGGGTTCTCTTACACAGTTCCTGCACAACAAGATACTTAATTTGCAGATTCATCATAGGATGATCGCATTGATCAACTCAAATCATAAGTAAAAGCGTCAGTATCTTTTACATTAGCACTATCCAGTTCTAAGAAAGCATCCAGCATCTTCTGTGCTCCTGCCAGTCGGAGATGTTCAAACAAAATATGAAACATTTTTAATAATATCAGTTCACACAAATTAACTGGACTTGTTTATTCAATAGACTACAACAGAAAGGCATTGGATGTGTGAAAACATCAGGAACACTAGAAGTCTCATTCATAAGCCTTGTGTTCATAACAGAGGGAAAACGTTACATCAGCTGTATTTGCTCTAGCAGAGCCTATGAGGGGAGAAGATGTGCAGAGGAACCCGATGGGAGAACGTGAATAAAGGAGTGAATGTCAGAATCAGCATCCATGTTTTCCAAAATGGAGTTTTCACCTAAATGTGGCACAAATAATTTATGTTATCAAAAACACACTTCTAAGCCTCATATTAAACTAATTTCAATTATAATCGTGTTAATTCATTATTTGTGTTTGGGATCACATAAAAATCATAAATACTCACCATCATTTATTACACAGACCTATAGATTTTAAAACACTTTCACAAATACATGCAGCAAGACTGCATAACTTCTCCCATCCAGAGGCAGTATCTGCATCAGAGAATTAAATTTTCCTGTACATGTGGCTGAACGCGACAGGGGATTAAGGTGGATAGCTCTTGCTTCCCCTTTGGTGGGGAAAATGTTTTCACTGACTTGTGTTTGTGATGCCCTGACTGCTGCTGCTACTGCATTACTGATTCAGCTGTATAAAACACCAAACTATCCTCAGATCACTCAACTATTCATCAGGATTGCATTGAAAGACATTGGCATTCATTAAAACTCTATCGAATATGTTCAACAAGCTTTGTGATAACAGCAGGGCTGTATTTACTCCTAGCACCAAACTAAGGCCCATCTCTACTAACGTCCTCCTCTGGCGCCACACAGTAAAAACACTGACTTCTGCTTTGCATCACTTTGCATCAAGTGGGAGTTATTGAGAACTTCAGTGCAAACACCCACAGGATTTGAAATCAATCACAATCTACTAAGATTAGGAGACCAGGCTTTGTGTCAAGTATCAATGTGAAGCAAGTGTAAACTAGGGGAAATGTATTCATTTCTACTTTAAAAAGTATGCATTGTATGTGCACTGCAGTGCTCAATGTTTATTCAATGCATGGGATCCTTCTGAGTTTTTCATGGAAGGATGTGCTTCTGGTATAAATCCTTAGATCGACACCAAACTCCTGACCATGGACCAAGGCAGGCAGTCTTATTAGAAAGCCAATGCACAGGATGACAGCAGCAGCAAGCTAGTCTTAGTAGATGTGGCTCTCTGCTGTCTTTTACCTATTGCGCAACACAGTTAAATACATGTGGTTGCTGTGCCAAGTTGCATAAAACAATTGCAAATCTGGACCTCGTCTTTGTTCCTATTTGCTACAGCCTTCAAATAGATTACCTTGTACCTGTTACATATTTCCCCACCATGCCTCACTTCTGAAGGATTGGGTTGAAACTTTGCTGTACTACCGTTAAAGCCCTTTTACTACGTCAGCATATTTAACTTGCTGACAAGTCGAAGACCTCAGGTTAGTCCTAAGAGACAAGGAGTAAATTGGCCCAATATCTAGAATGTCCCTTGTTTTAGTGTGTTACCCTTCCCTCCATCTGCTCTAAATGTGTGAAAATCTTTTGTGCCCTATATTCATCATCTCCCAGCGGCGGCGGCTGAAAGAGGGCGGGCAGGGGCGCGATGGGAATGTGGGGTGGGGGGAATAAAACAATAATTATCATTTGTTTATTCATATCTCAAAATCTGTTTATTGCATTTTTTAAATTTTGGTCTTGTTTCTACCCAGGTGTGGCCTTTTTTGAAGTGTTTTTACTGTTTTACTGTTTGAAGTGTTGCTCTAATACCTAAGACATTGCCTTTTAAGTTAAGCCTCACTGCTCTGTGTTAAGGTACCATAGGGTGAGCACAGGTTAACCTAGGATGTGTTTGTGACTTACCCTGCCTAGGATTGTTGTTTCTGCTAGGAAAGGGTGCATGCTTCTCCCGACCAGAATCCCAATTTATAACACAAATTTTACAAGTCTACAACACCGCTGTTAACCAGTGATGGAGCAGGTATTTTGTCAAAAACACAGGAGGTTCTAGACCTCTGAGAGAGTTTGTGTGCTATGTAAATAGTATTCAATTAAGCTATCGCAGCACATGATTAATGTTCCCTTTCTGGCTGCCTTTATCCTAAATGAAGCAGCAAGATACATGTTGGTGATCCTGAGAAACTTGCAGCTCATTTGGGAAGGTGAAGGAATCCGCAGCCACATACTTCCAGTCAAGGCCACCTTTAATGCTGGTGATGCCCGATGTGACAGTCTTTTAAGGCACCTTCCTCATCCCCCTCCTTCAGATTCCCTAACTAACTCCCGGCAAAAGGGCCACTCATCTCTCCCTAGCCCCCTCTCACATACATTTAATATGCTTTAAAGCACTGGTAAAGGCTAACTTTACTAATCCACTCAGCTATCCACATATGATATAGATCTGTTCTTTGCAGCAGGCACATTAACTCTCTACGCTACCTTATCGCAAGTCAAAACTACCATTAGACAAAACTCTGAGTCATTATTCACAAGTGAACTTGACATTTTTATTGCTGCCTGAAAGTGGGATGCACAAGGAACTCTACATCAGGTGCTTTTAAATTGTAAGTTATTCCTAAACACAGAGCCCTCTCCCTGAGGTCAGTGCCCCTCCCTCCAGTTCAGCACCCATTGCGGATGCATTTGTCACACCCCCCTAAAGCCAACCCCGAGGTCTGCTCTGTAACAATGATTAACTGAAACCCATTGGCAGCCTGAATAGCCCTGCAACTGGATGTTACCAACAACAGCAATTTCACTGCTCCTGAATAAGTGCTGCAAGAAATCATGTCAAAACCCAAATGCCCAGTACCCAAAAGTGAGCAGGACCAAAAACCACTAACAGAACTTTGCTAATGGCTGACTAAAGGGTCATTGCTTTACGTTTCAGATCACTGGGGTTGTACATCTGTGTTAACAAAAAATCCCATTGGGAAGTGGGGTTACAGGACATAGCTGTGAGCTTCTAGGGAGAGCCCCTGAGTCATATCCATCCACTGGCTAATGCTTCCCCCAAAAGTGGCACCTCACCCACAGCTCTTCAGAAAACATCTAGGGCCAGATGTAGTAAGAATAGATTTTGCGACTCGGAAATTGCGAGTCAGTGCGACTCGCAATTTCCGAGTCGCAAAAGCATATTCAGAATGGTGTCTCAGACACCTTCTGCGACTCGCTATGGGGTCGCAAAGACCCACCTCATTAATATTAATGAGGTGGGTGGCAATTTGCGACCCCCTTGCGATTCCCTGCACTCACAGGGATGGTGGCCTGCTGGAGACAGTAGACCTCCATGTCTGTGACTGCTTTTTCAATAAAGCAGTTTTTTTATTTTGTATTGCAGCCCGTTTTCCTTAAAGGAAAACGAGTTGCAATACAAAAGAAAAAACGAAACCATTTGGTTTTGTTTGTTCAGAGTAGGCAGTGGTCCATTGGACCACTGCCTGCTCTGACAAAATATTTATTGCCACATTCACAAAGGGGAAGGGGTCCCATGGGGACCCCTTACCTTTTGCGAATGAGTTAGCACCCACTTGACAAGGGTGCTAATTGCGAATTGCTTTGCGACCGCGTTCGTGGTCACAAAGCAATTTTGCATCGCGGTGCAAATCGCAAATAGTAAGGGAACACCCCTTCCTATTTATTAGTCGCATTCCCATTTTGCGAGTCGGTATCGAAAAATGGGAATGTGCAACGCGATGCGCGTTTTGCATGGCGCAAACTGCGAATTTAGAAGTTTGCGTCATGCAAAACGCTTTTTACATCTGGCCCCTAGACTCTTGGATGAACAGAGTAAGACTGTTCCTGCTGTCTGTGGCCGCCTGATGGGCTGAACCGGCTCCCAGGGGTACCCAGGCTGGATAGCTGACTGTGTAGGAAAGTACCCTCTTTTTGGCATGTTAACCCCAATTTTTGCCTAATTTCAGTGTGTTTGACTGTGCAACTGGGAGCCTGCTAACCAGGACCCCAGTGCTTAAGCTCTTTTTCCTCTCAAATTTGTCACTACATACCGGTAACCCAGTATTTCATCCCAGATTGGCATACTGGTGCTCCCTTATAAGTCCCTAGTATATGATAATTAGGTACCAAGAGCATTGGGGGTCCAGGGGATCCCTATGGGCTGCAGCATTACTTTTTCCACCCATAAGGAACCCATGCAAAGGCTTCTACAGGACTGACATTGCAGTCTGTGTGAAATGGTGCATGCACCATTTCACAGCCATTTACACTGCACTAGGTCATTTATAAGTCATCTATATGGCAGGCCTTCCAACCCTGAAGGCTGGGTGCAAAGTACCTGTTTGCACTAGCAGATGTGCCCCCACGTCACCATTTTTCTGGACTTCTTGAGTGCGGGGAATCCATTTTACGCGTGCACTGGACATAGGTCAATACGTATGTCCAGCTTCACAATGGTAACTCAAATATGGCCACGCAAGGTGACTAACATCTGAAAATTGTACCCCAATACTGATTCTAGTATTGGTTTTACAATTCCATGCACTCTGGGGGCTCTACAGTGGACCCTCAGTACTGCCATACCAGCCTTCTGAGGTTTTCCAGGCAGCCCCAGCTGCTGCCACCTCCCAGACAGGTTTATGCCCTCCTGTTGCTTGAGCAGCTCAAGCCCAGGAAGGCAGAACAAGGCATTTCCTTTGGGAGGGGGGTGTTACACCCTGTCCCTTTGGAAATAGGTGTGATAAGCATGGGAGGGGTTGTCTCCAGGAGCCTCTGGATATGCTTTGAAGGGCACAGACTGTGCCCTCCTTGCATAATCCAGTCTACACTGGTTCAGGGACCCTCAGTCCCTGCTCTGTAGTGAAACTGGACAAAAGAAAGGGGAGCAACCACTCCCCTATCCATCGTCACCCCAGGGGTGGTGCCCAGAGCTTCTCCAGAGTGTCCCTGGGATTTGCCATCTTAATTCCAAGGTGGTGGGGCACTCTGGGAGCATCTGAGTGGCCAGTGCCAGCAGGTGACGTCAGAGCCCTTCCCTGATAGGTGCTTACCTGTGTAGCTGACCAATCCCCCCTTCAGGGCTATTTATGGTCTCTCCTCTGGGTGTTTCCTCAGATCCGGATTGCAAGACTCCAGCACGAATCCTCTGCATCCTTTACTTCATCAACTGACGAAACTGCGTCTGGACTCTCAAGGAACTCTCAGCTCCTGCCAGCAAATTCAACTGTTTCCAGGTCGTGCATACTCCAAGGACTGTGTGTCTTCAGCCTGCACCAGAACAAAGGAATCTCCCTTGAAGTGAAAGTCACTTTCCTGCATCAGCAGGCAGCACTCTGCAGCGATGACCGGTGGCGTGGGTCCCCTCTCCTGACAAAGTGCGTGGATCCAGTAACACAGGTGGTGGACTGAAGTTGTCCAGATGGTTCTAAGGTCCAGCTGTCCAACTTTGTTGGAGGTAAGAGCTTGCCTCCCCACGCAAGACAGCACCCCTGTGCACGCATGATTTGCAGTTACCAAGGCTTGTGTGTAACCTTCCACAAAGTTCTTTGTGCACAGCACAGTTCCGGGCCCCAGCGCTCCTTCCAGCACTCCTTCCAGCTTCCTGAGTGGTTGTCTGGCGGCGTGGGACCCCTTTGTGTTGTGCTGCATGGGCCTCCATTTGCTGCCTTGTCTTCTGAGGGCTCTCTGAGTTGCTGAGAGCCCCCTCTGTCTCACCCTCCTGGGTGGAAGCTACCAGGTCCCTCCTAGTGCCGGGCAGCGCCATTTTCCACTAACCGTGATCTTTGCGTGTGCCAAGCCTTGTTGGCAGAATCCAGCAATGCAAACCAGACTGCAATCATCCATCCGGCATGGGACATCACCTGCACCAACCAGGAACCCGCATCCATCTTCCTCGGTGCAGTAGTGACTGTTCTTCTTCACTGGTAGTTCTTCTTTTGCACCTTCATCCGGTTTAGCAGGGGCTCCTGTTCTCCCTGGACTCTTCAGTGCTTCTTGGACTTGGCCCCCTTCTTCCACAGGTCTTAAGGTCCAGGAATCCATCATTGGTGTCTTGCAGTCTCTTCTGGTTCTTGTATAATCTTCTATCATGACTTCTTGTGTGTTCTAGGAAACTTACTGTGATTTACTCCTGTTTACCTGGGCTCTGGGGTGGGTTCTATTACTTACCTTTCGTGTTTTCTTACACTCCCAGTGCCACTCTACACACTACACTTGCCTGGGTGGGAAACCGACTTTCGCATTCGACTATTTTAATATATGGTTTGTGTTTCCCCTAGGCCCATTGCAACCTATTGTGATTTTCACTATTTCCACTGGTTTCTGTTTTTACCGCTATTTCTGCATTCTAGTGTATATACTGTGTATATTACTTACCTCCTAAGGAAGTATAGCCTCTAAGGTATTTTGGCATTGTGCCAGTAAAAATAAAGTACCTTTATTTTTGTAACATTGAGTATTTCCTTTCATGTGTGTAAGTACTGTGTGACTACAGTGGTATTGCTTGAGCTTTGCATGTCTCCTAGATACGCCTTGGCTGCTCAGCTACAGCTACCCCTAGACAGCCTGGCTTCTAGACACTGACTACATTTCACTAATAGGTGATAACTGGACATGGTATTGTCGCGTAGACTCTCATTATTATAATGAGACTACTGGATTTTAAGCAGCAAGATCGTCCACAGTATGGGAGACTGAGTCCGACCCACGGTGGGTAACACCTGTCGCTCTAAATCCGGGTTTTGCTCCAGCTAACTAGCAGTGCCTCATCTCTACCAGAAGATAGGGGTGATTGAGCAGCCACGCGCATGACATATTAGGCTTCTCAGGGAAGTCGTGGTCACTCAGGTCACATCCAGTTCCCTCATTCACAATACAGTCTCATGTACAAATGATAGACAGAAGCAGTATATGTTTCAATAATACGTTTAATAAAATGACTGCATCTTAGATAGCAAAGCGTGAGCTGCAATAACCAGGATGACACAACATGACAATATTAAAATGGTGACTAGGAGAGTGAAGCATAAAAATAACGCTATCATATTGTCTCTAGAAATTATGGACTATTGCCTATCTAAGTCATAATCTGAGCACAACATGTTAAGCTCTGATTCTGCCTTTCAGGTTCCCCCGGGAGGACATCAACCCTCATATCTGAGCAAAGGCCTGTAGTCTGCGTTAGCATCTGCAGCGAAGCATTCAGCAATCAGCATACAGTCGTGGTTCCCTGGCTGGAATCTCCCTCTTAACGTGTAATGGGACTAGGACATGTTTTTATAATAACACAGCTGATGTTCTAAGAAAATGTCCTTACGTAAGGATGTGTATTTTCTACGAATGTTGGAGACTAAACTTCTACCACGTTCACCGGCAATGTACCAAACTGTAGCCTTGACTGAAGCACAAAGTGATCAAGAATGTCTTGTTTGAGAGCACAGTGCTGGGCTAAGCAAAAACAGTTAGACAGATGAAAATAAAACAAGAATGTAAAACTGGTTATTGTAAAAATAACAATGTGAAGCCGAATAAAATATATGTAGATCAAAGTACACAGTGGCCTAGTGTGTTAAACTAATGTGCATGGAGCTATAACTAAAATGGCTACACAACAGTATAAGGTGTATTACCTTTGGTACCCACTACAAACCAGGCCAGCCTCCTACATACTGCGCAACTACAGGGACACATTAGGCAGCAAAAGACATTTTCCTGGAGTGACTTGCTGCTCAGTATCTATCAGACCTGGACAGGACCCTGCTGATGGCCTCTGCTGGAGAGAGCCCTGGCCCTTAAGTGCTACTCCAGAGGTCCTGGAAGACTTGAAGCAACCAGGAGAATATATTCCAGAAAGTCTAGAAAGTTTGGACTCAAATAATTCTTGGAGTTTCTAGATTTCCAGAGTGTCAGCCAGATTTTGCAGCAAAAGTGTTTAATTTTTTTGTGGATTTTGTCAGATACTGCTACAGGTTTGCCCTGCTGTTTGGTAATGGGTACTCGATCACAAACAGAACAGATAATCTGTCAATCTAAGTACAAGTGCCAGAGGATATGATGTGCTTGTAATAAAGTAGACAGGTTAACTTTAACATTTATGATGGTGTAACATGCCCGCCAAAATTTAAATCGGACCCTAATCCTGAAGATGGAAACCTTGATCAGGCAAAGGCCCAAAAATTATCCAACCAATAAGAGGACTTCGAGGGCTGTGAAATTTGAATTTTCCCACTCTGAGCTTTTTTTTTGCCAAAACCAACATCTTCAGTGTGACCTTGTCTAACAGATATCTGAATTGATACGACTTCAGCCGACACAGGCTTCAACCTTGCCCGCTCAAGGATTTCAACTACCATTTGAGAATTTAAGTCAAAAGGCAGAATCTTTTACCAGGATGACCTGCTTAGTGTATCTGATCTCCACTTCCTCATGGTTGGCCTGATATTGCACCTTGGTCCCAGTGAACTATCAACAGTGACGTCTGAGTGGTGCTTATATTTCTTGGTGGTTTTTGCCTTAAAACTTTATAAGGTCATAGTTTTTGTTCCCCATTTTAGACTTTTATCATTGTTGTGTTATTTTTTCCAATTAGATTTTTTTGTAATGGTATTAATTGCCTGTGGCATAATTATTGGGCTCTTGCCTTTTAGTTTTTTTGTTACTGCTAAATACTATACACACATTTTCTTATGTTAAGCCTGTGTACTTTCTACCATAGTTACTGTGGGCTGAGCCCAGGTTTATTTATTGTTGGATCTGACAACAGTTTTGACTTATTGCTTGGGAAAAACTAATTCCCCCCCCCCCAAAATAATAACCTATTTTCTTAAGCAGTTTCAGTTGAATAAAAAATCCAACTCTTGTCTTGGAGCTTGACTGGTGCTGCAAAGCTTTGCTGAGTGCTGCTCTAGTGGGCCAATACCATTGGCAAACTGGTAGAAGGCTAGTACTTAATGAAAATATATGTCACCTTCAAAAAGCATATCCCAGGCCACCTGGTGTGGATAGCCTCTTTTTGTACTTCTTTACTGAAATTCAACAAGCATAAGGGAGCTGGAAGGGATAGGTCCTAAATATTGAGTGGGTGATATCGTTATACCTTAATATTGTATCCAAAATATTGAGGATAAAAATATTGACTAGTAACAATTTATAGACTCTCTACACCTATTTCTACATAGATTTACCTTGTCAATATGGTCCAATGCAACAGAAAGCTGTATAATAACAAAGTAGGAGATATGAGTACATAGATACATACATACATAGATAGATACATATGAGTAAACAATGGGAAAACATACAATCTCAAATCAAATAAAGCATTAAAAATGGAAAACAATTAGATCAATTTAGTAACTTATTTAATCATAAGGAGTCGGAGCGGAGGCTGGAGGGACGGAGCGGAGGCAGCGAGGCACGGAGCAAGGAGCAAGGAGCACGGAGCACGGAGTACGGATTGCGGTGGGGGTATTGACTGGCGAGTGGCGCTCGAGTCTCGGAGCACGTAACACAGAGCTCCGCTGGGTCCGTCGTTGGTCTGACAGCTCGGCCGGCCCCGGAGAGCGGGGGAGACCCAGGGGGAGCCCGGTGAGGAGAGCCCGGCACGCGGGGCACCAGTGGTATATATCTATCGTACTCTTGGAGGCCGAGCAGTGGTAGCAACAGCAACAGCAACTGTACAACTGTACAAGTGCCCGCCCGATACCACCTTCCTCGGGTCCGTGCTGGGTTACTCGATGTATTAAGCTACGACGGAGCCAGAAAAAACTCATTTCTGGAACTGCATCTATGCCAGCTGTGGGACTTTCGTCATACCACAGAATCCGCCATTATAACGCGAGTCCAATCCTCCAACCCTCCAGCCTGGCTGGTAGTGGCAGCTCAGCCTGGTCGGAAGAGAAAGGCCAACTGTTTGGGAGCAGATGAGGACATAGGGCTGCCGGCTCGGACCACCACAGTTGTAGGCTGCCTGCCAATACACGCTGGGAGGACTACAATACCCAGAATCCTCTGGGTTTCCCGTGCGCCAAGTGGCGCGAAAGTGCTGTTACGCCCCCGGGCCCTTAAATTGCAACAAGGTACACCAAGGTACACCGCACCGCGGGACGCGCGCGGGCGGCACCGGGCAAGGGGCGGGCCCCCTCAGAGGCCTGAAGTGAGGCCTGAAGAGACTGGACTGGGCACGGGACTCTGCCTAAAACTGTAAATTAGCTGTATTACATCTTGATTACGCGGTTTTGTGTTTTGTATTGCTGAATTATAGCTGGTGGTACTTACTGCAACCAATCTATGATGGCTAACTGTAATAACTCCGCCAAAAATCTAGGGGCTACTATGCTTGATAACTACCTGGTTAAAGTGGTTAAAAAGATTAATAGCGATCGCAGAGTCTCCCTAGGGAAAAGAGGTTCCCCCATTCAGACACACCCTAGTTCCTCCCCACATATAGTGTCTACTTTTGAGGATCTGGGCGCCAACACTGACAAGGATATGATACTAACTGAGGCACAGGTACATTCTAATCCCTTAGACTCAATGGGTATAAATGGCGAGAGCCCATCTAGCCCCGTGGTTATGGCAGAGACTCCCCCCCAACCAGCAAGAGAAGTTAGGGCTTGTAGAAAGTCGTTGGGCAAAAGAGGAGTGGGGAAGGTCAGCAATTCTCGAAAGCCCCTCGAAGCAAAAATTCATACTATTAAAACAAAGGGAGTAGACGGGGGATCTGATAAGCCAGTGGGTTGCTGTCATAACAGGCAGTATATAGAAAATATACTGGCAACAGTAGAGGATAAGTTAGCGACAAAAATGGCTGAAATTTTTAGCACATTATTGTTGAAAATTGAAGTACTCACCCAAGAGGTTCATAGTCTAAGGGTACAAGTAACTTCGACACCAGCAGATGTTCTAACGGTACCTCTAGATTTACCATCTGGAAATTGTGTTGAGCAGGCAATACTCGCGGGAAGCAGTTTAAGACATAAAACCCCATGTAACGAAACAAGTTTGGAGGCGGAGCCCACTATACCTAGGGAAGTGATCCGAGGGTCCCTAGAGGGTAGGTCTCAACCAACTCGAGTCCATAAGGACGCAAGAGAGCACAACAATAATTATAATGTTAGGATTGATCTCCCACCGGAGGCCGCTCCATTTGTATGTATACTGTCAGGAGTCCCAGAACTTAGTTCAGGTAAAAAAGAAGGTTACAATGACTTAAAAAATAAAGTAGCCTTCTGGCTTACTAAGAATAGACCCCTCCTCCCTTCCATTGATGGTAAAATCTTAAATGTGAGAAGGGTGGGTTGGCTTGGCCACATGACTAAAGATATTCCAGGTGATCTGGTAATAGTTAATTTCAGGAGTACAAATGTGGTCCCATTTTTGAGAGGCTGGTGCCCACAACTTACAGATGGACCAATAGTCACGTGGGAACTCCCTGATTTTTATCCTACGGTGTATCCCGAGGTGAAGGTGCCATCCCAGATTAACAAAAATGTCATTAACCCTCCCAGGGGTTGGTTCGCACCAGTAAGCATTGAACCCTTGATTACTGCCGGGAAATATGGCCCGTTATCCTGCCTAGATGAGAATGATTGACTCACTGGTAGAGAAGAAATAGATAATTTAACTTTATTGAAATCCCCCCACATAGAAGATATAAGTTGGAAGGCTATTGCCACAGATCAAAGTAATAACCCTGACATTATCCCCGTTGGTACATTGTCTGCATTACCCAATTTTAGTACGGACTCACCCTCTGCTTTTGCTGAGCCTGTTGATATGGTATCAAGGTATATATCCTGGAATATAGCCGGTCTGGAGTCCAGCCAGTGTATTCCTGATTGGAGGGACTTCATAGATCAGGGCGACATAATTGCATTCCAGGAAACATGGGCTATCACACCGATATTTCGGGTGGGGTATCTGAACTTTAGCAAGCCAGCAATTAGAGGCCAGAAAGGGTGTCCTGTTGGAGGTCTTACAATTTGGGTCCGCCAAAGTGCGGGTGTAAGAGTTGAAGAAGTGACAACTGATAGTCCAGACATAATTGCCTTAAAGATAAAGTCCAACCAAGGTTTAAGCATCCTGTTGGTTAATATTTATGTCAGGGGCCTCCAGGGAGGAAGGGTTTCTCCGACCCTCCTCCTGTTGGATGACATTTTATCTGGATCAACGACCGATGGCCACAAGATTGTGATGGGGGATTTTAATACTTGTTTTGAGCCTTTGGGTATTGAGGACGGCCCGCTCACTGAGGATGAGGATCTATCCTGGGGTATTCCCCAACTCGAGTTACCCTCGATTGCTAAGTGGTCGAGCTCAGCCACCGATATCAAGGGGCTATGCCTGGATATGGGTCTGAGAGCTGTTAATGGAAGGGTCAAGTCTGATAGGAAGGGTAGGCATACGTTCAACAACGGCCGACACAGTAGTCGTATCGACTATATTTTGGTCGATGTGAGGCAGTGGTTTGCAGTTGTTGATATGCTAGTTACGGAACGCCCAGAGAGCGATCATGACCCGCTGGTTTTGACCCTAAGGGATTCCAGCTTTCAGAGGTCTGTGGGCAGTGGTCCTAATATAACAGGAAAAGAGGTCATTGTGAGCAATGATATGCGCAGGGTACGCTGGTCCAAAATAGCTGTGGACGCTGGGGCCCGT
Organism: Pleurodeles waltl; assembly: GCF_031143425.1. NCBI lineage: Eukaryota > Metazoa > Chordata > Amphibia > Caudata > Salamandridae > Pleurodeles > Pleurodeles waltl. Next base: position 67,845,191 of record NC_090440.1, on the reverse strand, counting down.
AGGGCGATAAGAACCTTAGTGTCTAGTTCTGTGGAGCTTTTAAACAATTGTGGCTCACAGGACGAGATTAACAGCAAACTTATACGTACCCATTCTGACCTGTTTCAGGAACTTAAAAAGTTGTTCATCAAATTTATCCCTAAACAACCTAGGACCAAGAAATACTCATCCACTACCTGGTTTGATAAAGAGTGTAGTAAGACAAAAAGAGTTCTCTTTGAGGCCATTAAAAACAAAAATCATAGCCAGATTAGATCTTATAGAAAACTCTATAATGAGGCAAAACGCAAAGCAAAACAAAAGTGGGACGAGGAACGCTGGCTTATGCTGTCAGAAGCCTGTGGTAAACGCAATATGCAACAGTTCTGGTTCCTCATAAAATGGGGTATCTCGCAGGACGCCCACTATAGCCCAGCATCTGTCTCTAATCACCAGTGGGTAAAAATTTTTGAGGATCAGTTTAAGTGTCATACAGTAGAAGAGACTATACCCCACTGTCTTGAGCCCGCCGAGCCGTTAATATTCTCAGTTACTGAAGTCATCAATTGCCTGCACAACATTCCCAAAGGGAGGGCCCCTGGCCCTGATGGTATTCCAGCTGACATTTTTTTGGAAGACCAGGACCTGTGGGTACCTTATATACTCCACCTGGTGAATGCAGTTGCAGCAGGCGCTAAAATTCCTGACTCATGGTACGGGGCAGAAATCCTGCCTATATACAAGAAAGGCGATCGCTCAGTACCCTCAAATTATCGGCCTATCAGCCTTATTGATGCGATCCAAAAAATTATAGCGCGCCTCATTTTAGGGAGGATACAGGAATGGATAATAGACTCAGATATTTTGACTCCGTTGCAGGCGGGTTTTAGACCTCATGTAAGCACCCTTGATCAAGCTTTTCGTTTTGCCCTATTATATTGGAAAACAGTTTTTTTGGGTAAGGGCAAGTTGTATGCAGCTTTTGTGGACCTAAGATCTGCATTCGACTTGGTCCCTAGGACTAAATTATGGGATTGCTTACTGGAACAGGGAATGCCCAGGGCTCTAGTGCGACTCTTAATGAATCTCCATGCATACACTTATGCCCAAGTCCGCTGGGGTAAGCCTGGCGAGGTTACGGACAGGTTCCATGTTTTGAAAGGTGTTAGACAAGGATGTGTTCTGGCTCCCACTTTGTTTTCTCTGTTTATTAACGGGGTTACCAAATATTTTGCAACACATCCCACGGATGCTCCCCAGATAGCGGGAATGAAAGTACCATTGCTCATGTTCGCGGATGATACCTTGCTATTATCAAAGACAAGGCAAGGGCTCCAGCAGGCCCTACTCAGATTTGAGTTATTTTGTGACAAGCATGAGCTAGAAATAAATGTCTCTAAAACAAAATTTATGGTACTAAGAGGTCGAACACAAACTGTGGCAAGGGTCAAAATGGGTGGTGCTATTCTTGAGCAAACTAATGAATTTACATATCTGGGTGTGCATTTTAGTGATAATTTTAGTTGGAAACCCCAGATTGATATCCAAGCACTCAAACATGTTCAACTAGGCGGTGCCCTTCTTAAGGAACATAAAAGATCATTTACCCGCCCGATGTCCCCACTTATGGAAATCTATGGGTCAAAAATTCTTCCCTCAGTCTTGTATGGGGCAGAGCTTTGGGGTTATAGCAATCTGGACCGACTGACGTTGGCCCAAAACAGATTTACAAGAGGGGCGGTTGGTCTTCCGAGATCATCCCCACGTATCCCGCTCCTTTATGACCTTGGGCTCCAACCGGTGGAAGATCAAGCCAGATTTCGGCCCTTGGCCTTCTGGCGGAGGTTGTGGTCTACCCCAGAGCTGTTATTATATGCAAAAGCATGCCTCGAGGTAAGGGACACCCTAGGATCCGATAAGATTGGTTGGTTTAAGGGTGTTAGAACCACCCTTTGTGCCATGGGTCTAGGTGCCCTTTGGCTCAACCCAGACTCAGTTACTTTTCCTTCAAAAAAAGAGCTGAAACAACTATATTGGGAATGGGTGGTAGGCATAAGACACTCATCCCTTATAGGTAGTTCCCTTACAACAACATTTGTACACGTGAAAGATGCCTCTGCAATTGAAAAGTACTGGGATGTTATCACAAAACCTATGGACCGCAAATTATATCACCAAGTTAGAGTGGGCTCAATACCATTAAGGTGTTTAACCTCAACCTGGGGCACTGGAGGCCCAGATAAATGCCCATTGTGTACAGAAATGCGGGAAAATGTGAGCCATTTGTTTTTTGTCTGTCCATTATATGCTGCCCCAAGGAAGGAGTGGTTGGTACCCCTATGCAAAAGTCTGGGCACACAATCGGCTGAGACTGCTTGTAGGATCCTTAAAACTGATCTTTCCCCTACTACATCTATAGGGGTGGCCAAATTCCTGGGGTGGGCATGGATAATCCGTTCTGAATTACTAAAACAGCTACATGTTTTAGATAAGTAAACTATCTTGAATTTTAGAACTGAGTTTTTAAAGTAATGTACTCCCTTTTTTTTTAATTTGTCATAATATTTAACAAATGATGCATTAGATAGTTTTAATACGTTTTTAGTAGCTTTTATGAAATATTGTATTTATTGTTATAATCATTAGCACTGATAATTTTATAAGTATTATGACGTGTAGCATGTCTTTTATGATGAAATATCGAATAAAGACTTCATTGAATTGAATTGAATTGAATTGATAAGGAGTCTATTTTAAAAAGTAAATCTTCAAAGCCCAATAATAGACCATAAGATGTAGGACAAGACAAATATGAAACAAAAGAGAATTTCGCACATGTAGAGCAGATTGGGGAATACTAGCACACTAAAACTAGGGACTTTCTACGTAATGAGTCACTTCACTCCTGTTGTATGTAATGCCTGCATTTGACAGAGGCCACCCATCACAGAAATACCTATAACCAGCTTTTTCTGGGCCTAGCCTCAAAAAGTTTTATATGACAGACTCTCACCATGTCTTTCAGATTCACCAGCCAATGAAGAATTTAGGGCCACATGTACGAATAAGCGATTTTGCGATTTCCTAAATGGAACTTTTTACGACTTGCAATCTGAAACTCACAAAAAGTCATGTATGTTCACCTGCTGGCCTAATTTAGCGATTTGAGATGTCCTGTTTGATCGCAATTTGTAAATGCGGTCGCAAATTTAGAGTGTAGTCGCAAACAATTGATTTTATGCTGCAAAGGAGAAGCCAGGGAAGCAGGCAAAATGAGGAGAGGAGTACTGCAGAGGAGACCTAGAAGCAACCCAAAAAGTCCTAGAAATGGCAAGCAAACAGGAGGCAGGGCTGAGAAAGCAGAAATTAAAGTTTTCAGTGAAAGAACTGCAGATAATTAAAGAGGAGTGCTTCTAAAATGATAAGCAGCTGTTTGGCCATGCTCCCATGACTGTTCCAGGGTCCCAGAAACAAGATCTGGAAAGACATGTAGCAGAGGATAAATGTAGTGGGAGTAGTAAAGTGCTCAGTTGAAGACACAAAGAATAGGTGGCACCACACCTGAGTGAGCCTCAGGCAACAGGAGGTGGTCCATCAACTGTACCCCCACCCACAATAATGAAGTCAACGGTGGATACCACCCTGGAGCCAGAAGCTACAGTTGGATTTCGGACACTAGGTGGCTCTATGCCTCTACCCCTACTAAGTAAGTGCTAAACTTTAAATATGCCAACATTCCTGGCCTTAAACCTGGTATAAAATGCATGTAATACAACTTCAAACAGACATATCTGGATGGGACGTTTTTTACATGTGCAACAAACTCACATGGTGCATTATGGAAAATGTAATCATAGTGTAGTCATTGTCAGACATTTGTAGAATAATGTACTATGACCAATGAGATTGTGTGTCACACATAACAATTTTAATGGTAGCCCCATTATCCAATTAGATACACCTCATGAGAAACAGGTGCTGAAAAATAAATTAGCAGTTGTCTTGGTGTTTGAGAACAACACCCAGTTAGGGACAATGTCAGATATTTAACATTCGTATCAAAGGAGTGATGGATGCCATTCTGGGTGAGTAAAGAAAACAAAGTTTGTACTGGGCAGTGAGAGGATGAAAGAAACAGAAATTTAGGGCCATATTTACAAGCCCCGTGGCGCCGCCCTGCATAACCGGGTAAGGGCAGAAATGCACTGCATCTGCAAGAAACATCGCATTTGCTCCCCCTGCGCTGGTGCAGAAGTTGCTGCCATGTGCCAGGGCAGGCACCCTTGCACCATGATGCAAGGGGGCATGCATTGTGGGGATGGTTGTTTTTGTGCAGGAAGGGACAACTTCCTGCACAAAAACAATCAATGGAGGCAATTCCCTCTTTCTATGTGTGTTGCAAAATGCAGCACACATAGAAAGAGTAAGAAACGGAGAGAAATAAAGACATCTCCCTCCGTTCTATCACTCTCATGCCACCCCTGGGGTGGCGTAGGTTTTTGACGCATTCCCAAGTTTACAAAACCTTGTGAATCTTGGAATGCATCAAAATCCTTGATTATTGTATGGGAACACCCACACAACACCCATGCCTCCCAGGCACAAAGTAAGGAAACACAGCGACTTGCACTGCTTTGCCTTACTCCATATCTACAAGGCCATGTATAGCCACGCAAAATGGCTTTGCGTGGCCTTGTAGATATGGGTCAGCAGCCTGTGCCATCGCTGCATCAAAGAAAATGACACATCAAAGGTGCAAGCTCCTTGTAAATATGGGCCTTACAGGGCTCAAACAATCTACTTGGCCACTCACTATGGCGAGTTTTATTTTATGAGGTCGAGCTATTTTTAGATTCCACTCGACCCTTCTGGCAAGTGGACAAAGAACAGGTGTTCTGTTCAGTCAGAAACTGAATTAGCAATTAAGATGCCTTTAAATCTTAATCCTCTCACAGTTGCTCTGTGTTCAAAAGCAGAGGTCAAAAGTCAGTTTGTCTTCTTGCAATGCAAATACTTTCCCTTGTGACTGCAGAGCTTCAGGATTTTGTAAGGTGAACTGTATGACCTATGTGAAATAATCAGGTCCCCTTTATACATTTGTTATTATCCTTATTGGGGGGATTCGCTGAAGGGGAGATCTTTCTGATGGTTGATTTCAACTTGACGTTTTACTCCTCTGTAGATAGCACACACTCACAGAATGACAAAGGGGAGCTTCCCCAACTCATTGAAACAAGCTGTTCACGATTTAGGGCATATAGATGCTCGGATAACTCTATTTCCTGACTCCTGTGTCTACACCTTCTTTTCTCACTCACACCGTATATTCTCTTGGATAGACTACATGTTATCAGTCAATCCCTCAGTCAGGATTTGATGTTGGCCTCCTTCTACCCAATTTCCATCTCAGACCATACCCCAATGTTAGTAAGGTCATCATGGTGTTCAGCTCCATGAAGGTATTGCTGTTGGTTCTTTCCTAGCTTGCTCATCAGGTATCCCCTTTCTTGTGACAACCTGCAGAAAGCTATCCGAGAATTCTTTCAACTAAATAGTCCTTGGGACACCATGGCTTACAACAACTGGGATACCTTCAAGTCTGTAGTCTGAGGGAAATGTATTGCACTGGTAGTGGCCCTTAATAAGCAAGGGACAAAGGACAGCTTGACACTTGAGACACAACTGCAGAAGGTGGAACAAGACCATTAGGCTACCCTGACACTTACTAATCACCGAAAGGTCACTGCCTTGAAGGGGAAACTCTAGGCTATATAGACAAATAGGGCAGAACACACTCTTTTATGTCTTAAGAGTATATCCTAAATACACAGTAACAAAGTAGGCACACATCTGGCCCAGCAACTTCGAATGAAGCATGACATGGAATATGAGGGAGAACTCCCAACAGGAGTCGGGCAACCTCACAAATGCTGAAGCAGAAAAGGCCCAACTATTCTGAGAGTTCTACGAGTGGTGCTATTCGGCCAATCACAAAGACAAGCAACTTTAACTACAGTAACTCGAGAGTACAGACCTCCACAAGTGACCGCTGTCCAAAATGAGATCCTAGAGCAACCTATTAGTGAGGAAGAGGTCCAGATGGTTATAAAAACTTTAAATCTCCATAAATCACCCAGACCGGATGGCCTTACAGCACAATTTTATAAAACATTTAGACCTGACCTAGTCCCCTCTCTGACCACCCTTTTTAATCAGATGGCCGAAGAAAGCAAGTTAACACCCTCTATGAGCAAAGTCCTAGTCTTAATCCTCCAGAAGCCAGGCAAGGACCTGCGCACAAGTGAATCATATAGACCCATCACACTACTCAACCTGGACGCCAAATTATAGTCTAAAATCTTGGTCACTAGACTTGATGAGGACTTGGTATTAAGGGCGGACAAACACACAACAACTTAAGGAGGGGCATCCTCTTCATCGAAAAAGCCAATAAGAGAAAGATTCCAGCAACAGGTTTTCCCTAACACACAGCATTTATATGACTAAGTCAACTTTACAAACATTTCAAAATATATTTCAGTAGCTGTGAAAGACCATTTTTTGTACTTCTGTGTGATGAAAAAAATATTTTAATAGGATGAAAAAAAGTTTACTTAGTGATGTGCAAATGATAAATGTTTTCTGAAACACAATTGTCACAGATTATTGTTAATACACTATATAGTTTTATCAGTAAAGCTGCAAGTTGGTGGGAAGATTTTTGGACATTTCTTGGAAATTGACAGTGCGCCACCACATCATGCTTTAGTAATATATTTGTGAAAAGTGAGTGTTTCAACATAAACTGAGAAACACTCTTGCTTTGATGGCAAAGCTATTAGTAAACTAAGAGGCAAGTCATGCATGGATCATGTGTACCCTATATGTGGTCTAGATTTCTCATACATGGAGCAAACGTTTAGTGTGTTTAATCAAACAAAAGAGGATTTTTATTTTACAGCAGAAATGCTGAACTCACATATTTGAAGGTGCACTCATATGTGAGAATGAAGAGAAAGGTGTCTGTAAAATACAATATTTGCCTTGGATCACACAACTTGAGACCCATTTCCAGGTCAAGTACATTACAGTTAGGTTGAGTAGATTATTCAAGCTACTCGACCTGCAGGCCTAGTAACATTTTTATGATTTTTCGAGGCCTGGCCTTAGTTTTGATTGGGTTGACTTTCAGACACTGAGTGGACAAACTGGGAATCCATTTATGATTGTTCTATAGGGCAAAGGTATCAATTGGCAAAAACAACCAGAGTAAAGTTGGTTGATCCTCACTTATTAATATATGGAAAGATTTGTGCAGTCAAGTATTTAATCTAGACATTCCACAAAAATATGGGTGACAGGATGACACCTAGTGGAAACCTCAGTGCAGAAGTAGGGCAAAGCATTTAGCGCATTCTACATCAACAGCGTTACTATGTGGAGAGAAGAGAAGCAGCCTAGGTACTTGGCAGTAGTTGCCAGTAGGGAGGGAAGAGTGAACAACAGCATGGACAGTCATTTCAAAAGCCTCTGAGAGAACTGAATGGACCAGTGGTTCTTAACCTGTGGTCTAGGGGCCCTGTTTCCTCATGGCCTCTTTAGAGGGACTGTGACAGTTTTACAAATTTAAATAATACTAAAATTATTACACTTAAATGTATTAATGTATATATAAACAAAGAAGCTACATTGAAAATGTAAAAACTTTTCCAAATTTGATTGTGACAAATTAATTATTCCAATATTTGGTATTTGCTTGGCGTATACAAAGTTTTTGTATTTTTGTGTATTGTTTTGAGGTGCAAATCATAGAAACTGCTTAGACCTGGGGTCCATGGCTTCTAATAATGACTCGGTGGTAGTCTCTGGATTCAAGTAATTATTTAGTAGGGGTCCATAGGTTAAGAACTGCTGGTATAAGCCAACAAAGAAGACTACCCATATGGACTAACTAGACATTATCAATTCACCCACTTGATACTTTATTGAATCCTTCACTCATTCACTTCCTTTTTTACTCACACATTAACTCATTCACTCACTTACCTTCAAACTCAGGGCCTCATTTACAAGGAGTTTACGCCGCTGCTGCGTTGTGTTTTGCGAAGCAGAGGAGGCACATTCATCCCTCCACAGTTACAAGCTGATGCTAGAGGACTCTGGCGTCACTTTCCTCTCCCGTGTATCACTTTTTCCTTGCACTAGATCTGGCTGCGGCAGATAATGACAACAATATTCAAGGTAGGTGTTCCTTTTTTAAAAACGTTGCAGAACTGAAGCAGCCATACAAGGAAATCGTAAAATGATGCTTCTTTGGCAAAACACATGTAGAGTCTCAAATGCATCAAAAAATGAACGCTTTGTCAAATCAGGTGTAAAATGACACATTGGCACTGGTACATAAGGAGAACAAACACAAATCACTCTGGCAAGCTCTAGGACACCATGGACCTACTCATACTGCAGCTTGGAGCTCCAAGAACACCACCATCATCATCACCACCACTCCTTCCACCATCACTATCACCACTACCAGTACTATGGCGCAGGAGATGGAAGAACATAAATCAACAACGTACATCACTAATTAGACTAGGGGAGGAAGCAATAATTACCCATTACTGTCTGAGGAGGGAGCCTAATGTACAGCTACTACAGCTGACTGCACCAAGACTCCAGGCAACAGTGGACAGGGTTACCTGCATCCCTCCACATAGAAAGGCCATGGCTGTACTTCACATGCTGGCCTCAGGGTTCTCCCAAATAACTGCAGCCCTAGTGGCCGGAATCTCCTAGCCATCATTCTCCTGATTCCTACGCTACTTTCTGGATGCCACCATCCGTCTGACACCCCGCTACATCCTCTTCCTCAGCACCCAGCAACTGCAGTTGGAGATCAAACAAGGATTTATTGCCATCAAATGGTTCCGGCATGTTCTGGGTGCCATGCAGTGCAACTGCCCATTCCTACTGCAACAGGAAACACACCCACTCCATCAATGTCAAGGCCATTGTGGACCATTGTGGGTTATTCACAAATGTGGTGGCAAACTACCCTGGCAGTGTGCACGATGCCACTTCATCATAAATGATCTATACCAGGACAGACAAGGCCTACTTGTAAGTATGCAAAACTCAAGTACTTAAAATACCCACTAACAATTAGAAATGTGTGACACATACCCATTAGGCCGGGTTTCACTCTTCACGCCGCACAGCTCCTCCTGTCTGCCTCCGTTCCCCTGACCCCGCCATCGCTGCTGCTGCGAGTTCAAGGCCCTGCACCACCCGCAGGCACCCACCTGCGCCTCATCCCTGGTGTCTAGTGGTTGCCATAAGTATTGTGTGTCTGTCCTGTAATCTGTCTTTTCTCTTTTTCTTGCAGTTTTTACTCTATTGTGCCTTTATTTGCTCTCTGCCTCTTCTCCCCTGTTTCTGTGCCTTTTTCTTAGTTTATTGCCTTCTTTGCCTATTTCTCTCGTATTTGGCTTTTTTTGCGCTTCCCCTTTCCCGCCTCTGCGTCCCCTGCGGCCCACGCCCCCATTTGCCCACTGCTCCTGCCTCCCACCTCCCCTTCTTAATGGCGGCCTGTGTGCGGTGCAGTGAGTGACCCTTGACCTGATTTTAGGCCAGGGTTCACTCTTCACGCCGCGCAGCTCCTCTTGTATGCCTCTGTGCCCCCGACCCCACCCTAGCTGCTGCTGTGAGTTCGAGGCCCTCAACCATCCTCAGGCACCCGCCTGCACCTCATCCCTGGTGTTTAGTGGTTGCCGTACGTATTGTGTGTCTGTCCTGTAATCTGTCTTTTGTCTTTTGTCTTTTTTGTGCAGTTTTTACTGTATTGTTCCTTTCTTTGCTCTCTGCCTCTTCTCTCCTGTTTCTGTGCCTTTTTCTCAGTTTATTGCCTTCTTTGCTTATTTCTCTTATATTCAACTTTTTTTGTGCTTCCCCTTTGCCGCTGCTGCATCCCCTGCGGCCCCACCCCCCTCACGCCCCCATTTGCCCACCGCTCCCACCTCCCAGCTGCTCCTCCCTCCCACCTTCCCTTCCTAATGGAGGCTGCGTGCACCCGTCCACGCCTGGACTACACCCAGCACCAGACCCTCTGGACCACGCAAGCCCCACGCCACTACAAGCAATTACAACACAGAAGATCTCCATGCTCTCAACCCTGGCCGCCCCACAGCCTGCAACCAGGCCTCCCCGAGGCACATCCATGGTCCCTTATCCTGCCGGATGTGCAACTTCACCTGCACCCAAGCTACCAAGCACCACAACAGCTCCACCCACAACCACCTCAGCTGCATCCTCCTCAACACCCGCTCCATCCACAAGCATGCCGTCAAACTCTGGGACCTTCTCACCTCGACCTCCCTGACATCGCCTTCCTCACCGAAACCTGGATGAACCCCTCCTCGGAACCCGACATCGTCATAACCATCCCGGAAGGCTACAAGATCACCCGCAGAGACCGCACCAACAAACCAGGAGGAGGAATCTTCATAGTCCACATGAGCACCATCAGGATCTCAACCAACACCCATGACACCACCGATGCCGCCAAACACTTGCACTTCCAGATTCACGCCAACGCCAACACCACCCTCAGAGGTACCCTTGTCTACAGACCCCCAGGCCCCGACCACAGTTCTGCGACGCCATCGCTGACACAATCAGCACTCACACCCTCACCTCTTCGGACTACATGCTCCTCGGTGACCTGAACTTTCACCTAGAGAACACCAACGACAGCAACTCCTCAGCCTTGATCGACAACCTCGCCAACCTCGGTCTCAAACTACTCATCACAACGCCCACCCACTCAGCCGGCCACACACTCGACCCCATCTTCTCCGCCAGCAGCTACATCACCTTCACCCATACCACCGAACTCCACTGGACCGACCACTGCTGTGTCCACTTCACCTTCCAGAAACCCACCGCTCACCACCACCCGCAGCAGACCCCTCGCCGTAGCTGGAACAAGATCTCGAAGGACCAGCTGTTCTCCACCCTCACACATGCCCCACCACCCAACACCAGCGACCCCAACACTGCCGCCCTCAACCTCAAACAATGGCTAGACAACTGTGCCAACACCCTCGCTCCACTTACGAAACCACCCAACACCCGCACCATCACGAAAGCACCCTGGTTCACCGCCGACCTTCAGGCCTCCAAGCGTGAGTGCCGGAAAATCAAGAAGATATTATGCCATGAACAAACAGAGAGCAACCACGCCGCCCTCAAGACAGCCATCCGCAAGCATCACCAGCTCATCCGGACTACCAAAAGATCATTCTACAAAGATCGAATCGACAACAACCCGCATGACAGCAAAGCGCTCTTCAACATCATCAAAGAACTTGCCAACCCCAAGTCATGCTCCATTGACCCCCCCTCACAAGACCTCTGCGACTCCCTCACCACCATTTTTTACCGCAAGATCACGGACATCCACGGCAGCTTCACTTCCTCGACCACCGCGCCCAACACCAACCCCAACGCACCCAACCACACCAACCTCCTGAGTGCCTGGACCCACACCAATGACGAGGACACCACCAAGACCATGAGCACCATCCACTCCGGATCACCCACTGACCCCTGCCCTCACCATGTCTTCAACAAAGCCAGACAAATCATCGCCCCCCCAACTCCATTCTATCTCAACAGCTCCTTTGATACCGCCACCTTCCCGGAGAGCTGGAAACATGCCGAAGTCAACGCCCTGCTCAAAAAACCAAAGGCAGACCCGAAGACCTCAAGAATTACCGGCCCATCACCCTCCTCCCCTGCGAAGGTCATTGAGAAGATAGTCAACAGCCAACTATCCCGCTTTCTGGAGGACAACAACTTACTCGACATCTCCCAATCCGTCTTCCGCAAGAACCACAGCACCGAGACCGCTCTCATCTCTTCAACCGATGACATCAGGATCATGCTCGACAAAGGTGAAACCGTGGCCATCATCCTCCTTGACCTCTCGGCAGCCTTCGATACCATCTGTCACCACACACTTCGCACACGCCTCCACGATGCCGGAATCTGCCATAAGGCCCTGGACTGGATCACATCATTCGTCTCCGACAGAAATCAGAGAGTCTGCCTCCCTCCATTCCTGTTGAAAGCCACCAAGACCATCTGCGGTGTCCCACAAGGATCCTCTCTCAGCCTAACCCTTTTTAACATCTACATGGCCCCACTCGCCAACATCGTCGATCCCATGGCCTCAAAATCGTCTCCTACGCGGACGATACCCAACCGATCCTCTCACTGACTAAGGACCCCCCCCACCGCCAAGACCAATATCCACAACGGACTTCATGCCATAGCCAACTGGATGGAGATAAGCCGCCTCAAACTTAAGTCGGATAAGACAGAGATCCTCATCCTCAGCTCCAACCGATCAGCATGGGGCTACTCCTGGTGGCCTGTCACTTTAGGAGCTGCACCAACTCTCACCACCCGCGCACGCAACCTCGGCTTCATACGTGACTCTGCGCTCACCATGACCCAGCAAGTCAACGTCATCTCATCCTCATGTTTCAACACTCTCCGCATGCTTCATAAGACCTTCAGATGGATCCCCATCGAAACCAGAAGAACGGTCACCCATGCCCTCGCAGCAGCAGACTGGACAACGGCAATGCACTCTACGTGGGAACAACAGCCAAGCTCCAGAAGAAACTGCAGCACATTCAGAACGCCTCCGCATGCCTCATACTCAACCTCCAATGCCACAGACACATCTCAGCCCACCTCAGAGACCTTTACTGGCTCCCCGTCAACAAGAGGATTATCTTCAAACTTCTGATCCAGACACACAAGGCTCTCCACGACGCAGGCCCTACCTACCTCAATGAGCGCCTCAGCTTCCACGTTCCCACCTGCCAGCCCCGCTCCACCAACCTCTCCCTTGCAACCGTCCCCTGCATCTACGGTACCACAACCGGCGGCAGATCCTTCTCACACCTCGCCGCCAAAACCTATGGAACTCCCTCCCCGTCAACCTACGTCTGACCCAGGACCTCCTGACCTTCAGGAAATGTCTCAAGTCTTGGCTATTCGAGCAGTAGCAACCCCCGCCCCCCAAGCACCTTGAGACCCTAACAGGTGAGGAGCGCCCTTAACAAATGATTGATTGATTGATTGATTGATCTTGGTGTCTACCTAATCAAATAGGGACTTCAGTATGAGGGATGTTTCACATACATGTACTATGCATCATGGTTCATACGCAATGCAAATCCCAAAGCCATACATGTGAATACATTTAAAGCCAGTATTGCAGTTGTTGCAGGGTGTAAAGACACAGAACAACACATAGCATGCAGAAATGCTGGCTACCATCACTGTGTGCAAAGGAGGTGTTCCATGTCCATTTTGGGGGTGTCCCTATGCGACTCCCACGGTCCATCAAGCATGTCATGGATCCCCCACCAGGAACTAGGTGCAAGGTGACAAACCACAGCTCATTGACAGGTGACGTGTAACTGTCCAAATGAATAGTAATCATCAAAATCACTCCCATGTCCTATTTGAGCTGTGTAATGTGGCACACATCCATCATTCACCATGCCTCTGAGGCAGCAGCCTTGCCTGGAAGGTGCTCCCACATATACAAATAGAATCCTGCATCCAGCGAAGAGACCCTTCAGCCCCTGATGCAAATGTGAATGTGTGCCTGCTAGGCACCTATTCTGCAAGGGTATTCTGAAGAAACTTTGAATTGCTGGACACCCCAAATATTGTGTACTAATTTCCCTACTAAGAGACGTCGTGCAGTGTAGAAAGTTGTGTAGCTGGACTGCAGTAGGCCCACTCCCAAATCTTCAAGATCCATGTATTTCATGCACATATTGGGCACAATATCATCACACATTAACAAAATTTTCCCCCACTGTGACATGCACTAATGGATCTGGCAATGGCAGTTGTGACACCATATCACACAGTTGGTATGTGTGAGTACATCCTGTGTGAATAGTTCACGCCAGCTGCCCTGGATAATATTTTACCCTCAAAGGCCTGTGCCAATGTAATGTAGGCCACCACCAACATCTGTGGATGACCATGGGCCCATTTATGTGTCTTTGTAAGCCATGTCTGGTATGTTCTCACCTACCTATGGAGGACCTCCAAGAAAAATCTTTTATCCTCATTCTGTCTCTTCACACATGTAGTGTGAATACATAACATTGAGTGGACTAGAACGGCGGCAATAGCCACCACCAAATTCTTCTTCATTAACAGGACAGCCAGGATGTAGAATTGTATGATGTGTCTGCCAATTTGACATCACATAGATTCATTGAAGAGTCTCCGGTAAACATCAGTACACCAGTAAGAGTGACACATCATGTGATTACTTCTTGGAGAAGTGGATTAGTGTACCATTACAAATAACACACATGGGCAGGAATGTACCCAATGCAGTCATCCTAAACATTGACACTGTTTCTTTTTTCAATTTCAGCTGACCAAGGATATCTGATACATCAGTGGGTAATGACCCCATATGCAAACCCCCAGACAGATCCAGAGAAGATATTTAACCAGGCGCAGAGCAGGACTCGTAATGTTGGGGAGCGGACCCTTAGCCTGGTCAAGGGCAGGTTCCACTGCTTGGACCTATCTGTGGTGGATTGCTATATTCTCCCTCCCCCTTCCCCAAGTCTGCAAAATTATATTAGTGTGTGTTATACAGCACAACATATATGTGTGCATGAATGTCCCCTGGGATTGAGATCAACCACAGTAAGACCAGATGGTGGAGGAGGAGGAGGCAGCTGAGGATGGAGACATCCAAAACACAGCTACAGGCACTCGCAGACATACACACACTGTGCACACTTTCTTGATGTGACTCACATGACTGTGAATGTATCACCAAACCATGAATGGCAGTGCTTTCGAATGATAATAAATAATCAAAAGTATAATTTGTCTTTGTGTTTCTGTCAGAGTTTCAGAAAACAACAACACACCCACATCTTGGAAACTATAAGTAGGTCACAACAGTTGCCAATCAGGTTTGAATGCTGTCATGATCCTCAAAGTGTCAGACACAACACACTGATCTTTGTAAATACTTGTGAGTAACATGTGCAATGCCCGTTGAACAATAATGTCGTACTCAAAAAACACATTTCAGCAAAATATGTGTCAGAACGTAATAAAATCAGACAACTTCAAATGTCAACATGACAATTTAGGCCCAAATGTGATTCTTTTATATTAAAAGTGATGTCATCCCTGTAATGCTGTTGCTTGAGTAAAAAAAAAAAGACCTGTTAGGCCCAAATGTGATGCTTTTGTATGAAAAATTATGCCATCCCTATACTCCTATTGCTTGGGTCAAAAGAAAAATTACACATTAGGCCCAAACGTGGTGCTTACGTATGAAAATAGTAGTCATAAATAGAGACAATATATAAGTGTAAGAGATTTGACTCCTCAGTGGCTAAGCTATTCTTCTTACTGGTGACAAATCACCACCTTCACATGGCATTTGTACTCACAAGTATGACAAATTTTAAGTGTATCATAGAGGTCAGTACACCTGTATGTGTAGCCCAGTGTCAGTCAAATCTGACATCAACTTGTGTGTATACCAAACAATGTCATAGCATGTATCATAACTGTTGGTGCATGAGTCAATCAGAACACATAAAAGAATGTATATTCATGTGGGGCCATCATCTGTCATGACTATGTACTATAATTACCCCTCCTTTCTTTGAAGCTGTCCAAGTTTATTGTCTTCAGCTGTAAGTGAAAATAAACATATAAGCACTAACATTGTGTCAGTAAGTTAACTTCATATTCACAGTAAACACACACCCCACATCTTCCAGTAATTGCCATACCGAAAACCATACAGCCATACAGAAAACATATGTAGCTATGTGTGATAAACAGCACTGAACAACATCTGGTACATCTAAAATGGTGTGCATGGCAACAACATGTACCAAATAGTCCTCCATTGTAAACCAAAATGAACATGGTGTGCTATTGTAGATAGAGTACAATTACTGTGTGTCTCTTGTACAGCTAACCATTTGTAAAGCCTCATACTTGTGGGGGATAGTAAAGTTTACTCATAATATGATGAATGTGAAGTAATCCACATAGTATGAACATAGGAACACAGTCCAACCCCTAAGGTCTACCTATGCAACACACACATCTGCAGCTACATATCATATCCATTATTAGTTCTCATATCACACATACAAGTGATAAATAATAATTTTGCCAGTGCAAGTGTGTCTACCTAGTAGCAATGTCTCCACATTTACACCACTAGGCCAAGATGCCAATCGAAAATGCAGTCATGTAGCCTACCATGTTGGTGTGTGGCACTCAGATACAAACAATGGCTTTATTCCCATGAGTACAGTCTTAGTGCGACTGTGAAAACACAACACCAAGATTCTGATTCGGAAGCACTTGTCTATTAGAAATCACAAAAAGCAAGGTCCATCTACCAAAGGTGCCAGGCCTTGATGCATCCCATTATATGGTGTTTGAACGTGGCTGGAAATTTGCTGGTGAAGTTTTGTCTGAATGCATATTCCTCACCCAAATCCAAGTAGTCACATATTATAAACACATGTTGTGATAGGTGTCAATAGCAAACATATTTATGATTAGACTACACCTGACTTGTTGTGGCTAGACAAGCTGGCCTCGTGATCCATAAATTATAGAGTAAGCCTTTGGGTAAAGATTAGGAACTGTTACAATGTGAATGTGCAACACATATCCTCCAAAATATGAGGTCATAAGATGTTTTTGTAGCACAACATGCTATGGTGTGTGTTTTTGAAGGCTGTCTGGTAACCATTGGTATGCACAAATCAATATGGGTCATTAATGACACCACACATAATTAGTCAATGTAGAGAGCTAGTTTGCCACCTGCATGCCGCTTACACTGTAGAGTGGCTGAAAAACACAATGTTGGTTACTCCCTGAGTGGGTATATTGCAACTACATGGCATCCTAGGATAGAAAGTTATACAGATATGTGCCTCGGTACCACAGGACGGTGACGCTGGTGTCACACTATTCATGGCCGATCTGGTGGCACAAGCTTCTCAACAATAACCGTGAGGCCATGCACGTGCTAACTGCGTGGCTCATCCTGCACTCATAGCAATGGAGTACATCAAGGCACCCCAAGAGGCTCCCTAGTGTCACTCTGATTTGGAGCGTGGACAGATGTAAGAGGCAAAGTCAATCTGTGGAGGTACACTGGCTGTGCGTCCCCTGATGAGAGTCCCCTGGAGGGGGAATGTGTACATATGGCTCCTTCCATACATCTTCTTCCAGGTGGGTTCAGCCAATTACAGCACTTGCCTGCAAGGGAAACTGTATCCCCGCTCCAACTTGCTCGACAGCCTGCTGTCTGCACGGTGGTACATGGTGCAGATTGGCGGAAGGCTGCGCTGTCTTAGATGTGGGTGTACTGACTCAATGCCACTGCAAGTTTACGCATCCCTGGGGGCATCTCAGGTGCAAAACTTATTTGGCATACAGGGCACTTCTTGTAAGTTGTGCCATTGTGCTAATAGAGGGATTAGGCTCTGTGCATAGTATGATACCAAGAATACTTCCACTATCATGTATGTACACTGTCAACACGCACATTACACACATGCAAAGACAGTAAGCAGGTCACCACAACTATTCACAGGCAACACAGCAATCCCTGTAAATACTTACATGCATTGCACATCACACTAAACAGAAAAACACACCTTTGCACCATTATGTCAAAATGAAATACACATTAGCCTAATGCATGTCTTTTACAATCATCGCGAAAGCCAAAAATGACACATTTCACCTGATGTGTCTGAATTTGTGAGGCCTTTAGTGAAATCCACACATTTGCTGGAAGCGTAAAAAAAAAAATCAACGCATCAGCTTAAAATGTGACATATCTGCACAGGAAGTGATGCAATGGATCAGCCAGGCTGCAAACCAGGAACTGTGAAGTTACTTTCATTTTCTCTTTGACTCACAGTCCATTTGTATGTGCTTGTGAGAGGTTTTGATTGTGCTGGAGAGAGGAGTCATGTTTTTGGCGGTTGTTGTACTGCCTGCTGTCCCTGTAGTGTTTCAAACATGTACATTGTCCTTTGTAATTGTATATTGTATTGTTTTGTGCTGTGTTTTGTCTGGTGTATGTCTTTAGGGGTATTATTGTCGTTAGGGGTAATTGTGGGTAGTTTGGGGTTTTTGGGGTTTGTTTTGCTTCAGATTGTGTTTGGAGAGGGAGATGCTGGGGAAGGGCATGTACCATGAATGCCCAGGAGATTGGTGGGTTCCTGTGGCTAATCTCCCACTACCTGCCCAACATGGTAGTCAGTGGTGGAAGGGTCATCCAGGGGTACAAGACGAAGGGGTGCAAGCTGAGGTGGGAAAAGGACCGGTACAACATGCAGAGGCTGTTTGACGTAGAACGGATAACCCACCAACTTATAATTCTCTGGGCAGATGTCATCAGCCGGGAACATGAGTGTTGGAAAATAACCCTCTCTGAAGGATCAGCCCAAACTTTTAGACTTCCTCCTCCTCTTTTTCTAACCTTGTTTTTGGAGGCTTTAGGACTCTGGGCACTTTACCACTGCTAACCAGTGCTAAAGTGCACGTTCTCTCCCTCTCCCTCTCCCTAAAAGATGGTAACATTATCTCATACCCAATTGCCATATTTAATTTACTTGTAAGTCCCTAGTAAAGTGCACCACATGTGCCCAGGGCCTGTAAATAAAAGTCTCAACTGGGCCTGCAGCACTGATTGTGCCACCCACATACATAGCCCCTCAACCATGTTGCAGGCCTGTCAGTGCAAGGCCTGTGTATGCAGTTTCACTGCCACTTTTACTTGGCATTTGAAACTACTTGCCAAGCCTTAAATTCCCATTTTATTACATAATAGACACCACTTAGGTAGGCCCTAGGTAACCCATAGGTCAGGGTGCTATGTAACTAAAACACAGGATGTGTACTGTTAGAAATGGGGTCTTTGGTTGGCAGTCAGGTTACCCCCTGTCCAAGCAAGGACCCTCACTCTAGTCAGGGCAAAGGAGAATCACCCTAAGTTAACCCCCACTCACCCCATTGTTGGCTTGGCACAAGCAGGCAGGATTAACTTCAGAAGCAATGTGTAAAGTATTTGTACCAACACACAGAGAACTTCAGTAAAAACACTACAAAATAACACAACACAGGTTTAGAAAAATAGGGACAATTTATCTAAACAAAACAAAACCAAATCGACAGAGATCCAACTTACACAAGTTAAGTTATGAATTTTCAAAGAATAAGGGTCTTAAATCCTTTAGAAAACTGTGACAACGTTGTTAGTGTACTAAAGTATGTGGGAAGCATCAAAATAAAACCACACGGGTGAGTGTGCATAGGAAAAGGCCAGCGATGCGTCGATTTCTCACTCGCAAGTGAGACTGTGCGTCTTTCCTCCTCCGGTCGGGTCAGCTTGCATCGTTTCTCCTCTCCCGCAAGAGAGCGATGCGTCGACCCAGACAGGCACCTCCGGTCCGGGCAGGCTTTGCATTGTTTTTCAATGCCCAGCTATGTGCTGTTGAAAATCTGGTCGCCCGGTATCACAAAACCACAATGCGTGGGCTTTGTGTCATTATCAGCCTCCATTAGCAGTGTTGCGTGTCATTTCTAGAGCCACGTTGCGTCGATCTTCCATCCGCGATGGAGGTGGAGTGTTGATTTCAGCCCCTAAGCCAGCGGCGCGTCATTTATCCGCCACTTCACAGAAGGTGCGTTGAAAATTTCCCTGCACGGTGGTCTGTGTGTGCATTTTCAGTCTTTGTCTGCCAGCTTCACCTTTCTAGGGCCCAGGAACTGGATAGGGCACCACTTGGCAGGGCAGGAGTCTCAGCAGAGAGTCCAGGTGCTGGCAGGGGAAGTCCTTTGTGGCTCTTGAAGATTCTTCACAAACAGGAATGCACAACAAAGTCCAGAGTTTGTCCCCGTTCACAGGCAGAAGCAGCAACTGCAGGATAGCTCCACAAAGCATAGTCACAGGCAGTGCAGCACTTCTCCTCAGCTCTTCAGCTCTTTTCCTTGGCAGAGGTTCCTCTTAATTCTAGAAGTGATCACATTTTCAGGGGTTCTGGGTGCCTTTCTTATACCCCTTTCTGTCTTTGAAGTAGACCCACTTCAAAGGAAAGTATCTTTTTTTTGTGAGATCCTGCCTTGCCCAGGCCACACCCCAGACACACACCAGGGGGTTGGAGACTGCATTGTGTGAGGGCAGGCACAGCCCTTTCAATGTATGAGTGACTACTCCTCCCCTCTCTCCTAGCACAGATGACTCATCAGGATATGCAGGCTGCACCCCAGCTCCCTTTGTGTCACTGTCTAGTGAAAGGTGCAAACAGCCCAACTGTCAAACTAACCCAGACAGGGAATCCACAAACAGGCAGAGTCACAGAATGATTTAAGCAAGAAAATGCCTACTTTCTAAAAGTAAAAACAACAGAAAATCGACGGAATGCAGAGCAAATCTAACATTCAACCCCAGTCACAGATCTGGGTTTAATCCATGAGCTTTTTTTGCTTGCCATGCCATTCCAGTTTGGACCCATCCATATGCAAATCAGTCTTGACGCTGTTCCCCAAGGTATGAAGGCAACATCCCAGCTCCCTTTGTTTCACTGCCTAGAGAGGATTCACAAATAGCCTGTTAGAAACGGGGTCTTTGGTTGGCAGTCAGGTCACTCCCCTGTCCAAGCAAGGACCCTCACTCTAGTCAGGGTAAATCACACATAATCCAAATTACCCTGTGTCCAACCTCTGGTATCTTGGCACTGAGTAGTCAGGCTTAAATTAGAAGGCAATATGTAAAGTATTTGTGCAATAAATCATGCAATAACACAGTAGAACACCCCAAAAATACACCACACAGTCTTTAGAAAAATATATATTTATCTGATCAGATGCAGGTCAAAACGATTAAGATGCAATATCACTGTAAAAATTATATAAAGGCCCTCATTACAACACTGGCAGTAAATGACGCCGTGCTGACGGCAGCCAACATACCGTGACTGCGACGGTATACCGCTACGGGTATTATGACACACTATACAGACACCCACACAAGTCTGCCAGCCTAAAGGTCAGTGATAAACTGGCGGTAGCAAAACCCACAGGCACAGAACACCATCACCCATGCACCATCCACGCACCTCACAGCACACACCCCAACACAGCATCCCACACACCCTCACACATACCACTCACACTACAACCATGACACCACAAAGACACCGCAGGTTCTCAGAGGAGGAGCTAAGGGTCCTGGTGGAGGAAATCATCCGGGTAGAGCCACAGCTATTTGGATCACAGGTGCAGCAGACGTCTATTGCTAGGAAGATGGAGCTATGGCGGAGAGTTGTGGACAGGGTCAACGCCGTGGGACAGCACCCCAGAACAAGAGATGACATCAGGAAGAGGTGGAACGACCTACAGGGGAAGGTGCGTTCCGTGGTAGCAAGACACCAGGTAGCTGTACAGAGGACTGGCGGTGGACCCCCACCTCCTACCCCACAACTAACAGCATGGGAGGAGCAGTCTTGACGATCATGCATCCCGAGGGCCTCGCAGGAGTAGCAGGAGGACTGGACTCTGGTAAGTCAAATCTTTACCACTATATCCCCCACCCTACCTGCATGCCATCAGAAACTCCTACCCTTACCCACACCCCCATCACTCCACCATCTCACATATACCCACTATCACAACCCACCCATCCCAATACCAAGCCCTGCATGCAACACCAATGCATGGGCACCCATCACAGACCTGCATGAACACCCATCACCACAGCATGCACACTAGTGATAATCACTTAGCCAAACCCAGCACAACTCACACAAGTCAAACCTGCCTTGCTAATAACACCATAGAGGGAAACATATCAATGCACAGGATGGCAGACGCAGATACAATGCATTTACATCCCCACTCAACGTCATCGGAGAGGAGGTGCCACCAACATCCAGTCCCCCCTTCAGAAGAGGCCCACAGTGATGACAGCAGCTCTGCACGCCTGGATCCCGATGACCAACCTGGCCTATCAGGGACCTCTGGACAGTTAGTTACCCTGCCACAGTCCCAACCCACCACAGAGACTCCCCCCTCAGGAAACACCAGCACAGCACCCACCCAGCGGGCCTGTACCTCTGTCCCCAGGACACGTCAATCAGCAGTGTGTCCACCACTACAGGGACCCCAGGCAACCCCACAAACCTAAGACAATCAGAGACCTGGGGTCAGTGGCAGTGGGCACACAGTTCAGGGGATAGAGTCACAGTACAACAGGGAAGCTGGGAGTTCTGCTGTGCGACAGGGGGAGGACAGGCCAAGGGAACCCACTCTCCATGAGGCACTTGCAGGGATCCTTTGAGCATACCACCATTCCCAGGAGAACTTGGGCCAGATACTGTACAAGTTGCAGGAGACCTAGTGGCTGCAGGAGGGACAGTCCCTGGGGATCGGGAAGGACCTGAAACACATCCACACCACCCTGGTCACCATTGCAGGGGTGCTGGCTGACATGGCCAACACCATGAGGGAGGCAGTGGCAAACCAACGGGCCCCTGACACTAGCTACACCGAAGAACAGCCCTCCACCTCGGCCGGCGCTAGTGGACAGGAGGCCCCACCGCAGGACCAACAGGCCACCAGCACCCCACCCACTGCAGAAGGAGAACCACCCCACAAACGGTCCCTGTGATCCAGGCAGAAGCCATAGAACATTGCCAAGACCCCGCCAGGAAATAAGACTCTCCTGATTGTCACCGTTGTGTCCCACTCTGTCACCCTGTCCACCTTGAACTGCCATTGCTCCACTTCCTATGCCCCCTTGGACAATGTACTTGTGATACAAATAGACTGGACTCTACCCTGGACTTTCCTCCATCAGCAACCGAGCCCATTGCAATACCCCCTCCACTTATTAGCACCTAAATAAACACCCTTGGAAAAAATACAAGTATGGAGTCTGTCAATTCATTGAAATATGTATTCGTTTAACAAGCTGTAAACATTGCATTTCTAATCTACTCTAATAGTAACATAGGTATAACGTGTAGTGGGCAGCAGTAAACACACCAGGAGCCAGAGTGGGGCACAGATATCTGGAAATAGAGATGCCAAAGGGTACAGTAAGTGGCCATAGACATAGGGAAATTAGGCTGCCATGTTCAATGTCAAACACATAAATGCAATGGAAGGTGAAGTTACAGTGTCTTACCTGTGTGTCACTGGAAGTACTGTTGAATAAGTGTACATCTGTTGTCCACATATTCTTCCTCTACCTCCTCTTTGTCACTGTCCACAGGCTCCACCGCTGCCACAAGACCATCTCCAGGCTCATCCTCCTGCAGAAAAGGCACCTGGTGTCTCAAGGCCAGGTTGTGCAACATGCAACAATGATCTGGCACACCTTCTTGGGTGAAAAGTACAGGGATCCACCTGTCAGATGGAGGCACCGGAATCTGGCCTTCAGGAGGCTAAAGGTACTTTCAATTATCCTCCTTGTTTGCCCATGTGCCTTATTGTAACGTTCCTCTGCCCTTGTCCTGGCATTCCGTACTGGGGTCAGTAGCCATGAGAGGTTGGGGTAACTAGAGTCACCTGCAAATATCGAGAGATACCTGTTAGCTAGACACTCACCCTTAGGGTCAAACCCACACCCATATACCTACATCAACTGGGTGGGGACCATGGGCTAACCTATTAGCCACACCCGGTGCCTCTGGAGTTGCGACATCTCATATGGAATGCTGCTATTCCTCAAAATAAAGGCATCTTGCACAGAGCCAGGATTCTTGGCATTCACATGGGAGATGTACTGGTCCGCCAAACACACCATCTGCACATTCAGAGAGTGAAAGCTTTTTCTATTCCTGAACAATTGTTCATTTCTCCGTGGGGGGGGGGGGAACAAATGCAATATGTGTACCATCAATGGCACCAATGATGTTGGGGATATGTCCCAGGGCATAAAAGTCAGCCTTCACTGTGGCCAAATCATCCACCTGGGGGAATACGATGTAGCTGCGCATGTGTTTCAGCAGGGCAGACAACACCCTGGTCAGCACGTTGGAGAACATTGGCTGAGACATCCCTGATGCCATGGCCACTGTCGCTTGGAAGGAACCACTTGCCAGGAAATGGAGCACTGACAGGACCTGCACTAGAGTCGGGATACCTGTGGGCTGGCGGATAGCTGAAATCAGGTCTGGCTCCAATTGGGCACACAGTTCTTGGATTGTGGCACGATCAAGTCTGTAGGTCAGGATAATGTGCCTGTCCTCCATTGTCGCCAGGTCCACCAGGGGTCTGTACAGGGGTTTCCATCTCCTATTCATCCTCAGCGGTTGGAGTCTAAGGTGAAAAATGGTGAGCAGAGGGTCATATTCACACATATGATATAATAAAATGCATTTCTTCCTTTACAGAAACAGTATGTGAATTTGAGAGTCAGTTGATGTGCCAATGTCTGCTGTGTCGCAGTTAGGTGCCATGGCCTGTGCCCCCCTGAAATGGCGGCTGCCTGACCTGTGAGGAGAGACAAGTGGAAATGAGGTAATTCCCCTGGCGTTGTGCTCCGTTGCGGTCGGCGGTCGATGACCGCCGCACAACTTCGCCTTGGTTATTATTGGGCCCTATGGGTTCCAGGAGCCAATGGTGATAGACGCCGGCGGTGACGGTACGCACCGCCGCGGACGTGACCGACATTTTCTATCTGTACACTCACTTGCTACCTGACCTTCAACAGGAGAGGACCTACACTGCAAGTGCTGCTGTGACCTGTGTCTGGAAGCGACAATGGCTTGAGTGTCTGGGGAAAGTGCCTCCGCCTTCACTTCGGAGGAGTTGGAGGGACTGGACAATGGGGTCCTACCCCAGTACACTTTACTATATGGTCCTCCAGACAAATAAGTGAGTTCACTGTGAGCATGATGCATGGGCTATGAATGTAGGGATTGCTGTGTGTGTAAGCCTCGTGTAGGGGGAGGCCGAGGGGTCCTGGGCAGAGTGCTGCATGTCTGGTGGTCAATGTCTGTGCATAAGGGGATGGGAGGTATATTTTGGGCCATGAGTGTAACAGTCCAGACAGTATGAATAATCCCTTTTCTGCTGTATTTTTTCTGCAGGTCAGCGCCCATCTGAAAAAGGGTAGTTGGCGTGCCATCGCCAAGGAGGTGCGAAACCTGGGGATCTTTGACAGGCGGAGCACCCACTGCCTCAAACGGTGGGAGGACCTGCATCTCTGGGCATAGAAGACGGCGGAGGCCCAGCTGGGGCTGGCCTGCCAACGAGGAAGGGGTGCCCGTCGTACCCTGACCCCCCTGATGTTCCGCATCCTGGCGGTGGCCTATCCGGAGTTGGATGGGCGCTTGAAGGCATCATAGCAGCCACCAGGGGGTGAGTACAAATTCAGAATCATGACTTTGCGCGCGTTAAGGTTTTACCTGGGTTGGGGCTGTGGGCTGTGGGTGCCCCTAGGCCAGGGCGAATTGGCAGGGTAGGTGCCTTGTTGTGCAGACTCTGAAGCACTCCAACCCCAATAGTGTTAGTGGCCATCTACTACTGGGCAGGGTCCTGTTGGTTTCAGGTGTGCAGCTAATGGCTTTAGGCAATGTACCCCATGGGCTGGAAACTAGTATTGTAACTGGTAGTGCATGGCCTAGTGCATAGGGCTGATCCCTGTGTGTTGTGTACGCCAACAGTAGTTTTGTTGCTGCCGTTGACCAAGTGTATCCTCTGTCTCTCCCCTTCTTTTTGTTTTGTCACCCTGGCCCTTGTGTGTATTTTTAGCATCATCTTGCGAAGGAGCAGAGGCACCGGTGACAGAGGGAGCTGCATCCCACATGGGCCTGGAGGCCGAATCCACCAATGGTGAGGGCACCAGTGGGACGGAGGGCGAGGGGAGCATAACGACGGAGACAGGAGGGGACGCTACCGACAGCGACTCCTCCTCCGATGGAAGCTCTCTGGACGTGGCGGACACCTCTGTGCCCACCCCAACAACAGGTACAGCCGCCACCCCCGTACCAGAACCGCCCTCCCAGCAGCCCCTCAGCGTGTTTCCCGTGCCCACTCACACCGGAGGGTGGCCATCTCCTTCGCCCCAGGCACCTCAGGCCCTGTCCCAGTCAGCCTTGCTGCCCTCAGTGAGGAGGCTATTGACCTCCTGAGATCCCTCACTGTTGGGCAGTCAGCCATAGTGAATGACATCCAGGGTTTTGAAAGGCATTTGCAACAAACAAATGCATACCTGGAGGGCATTCACTCTGGCGTGGCGGCCCAACAGAGAGCATTCCAGGCTTTGGCCTCCGCACTGATGGCAGCCATTGTCCCTGTCTCCAGCCTCCCCCCTCCAACTTCCTCTACCCAGTCCCAATCCCCTCAACCCCAACCTATCCCAAGCACACCTCCAGACCAGCATTCACCCAAATCAACACACAGAAGTGGCTCAGGCAAACACAAGCACCACACATCATCCCACAGGCACTCACACAAGCACCATCCAGAAGCAGACACACCAACATCCACTGCCTCCACTGTGTCCCCCTCCTCCTCGTCGTCCACCTCCCTCCCAGTAGCATCTCAACTCACACCTGCTTGCACTACATCCTCATCCACTACCTGCATCACCAGCACGCCTATCACTACACGCCCCTCACTGGCAGTCACCACCCCCACATCCATGCACATGTCACCTGTGTCCTCTCCCACTGTGTCTGTGACCCGTCTTTCCAAAGTACACTAACGCAAGCACACACCCACCCAACAGACATCCACCTCACAACAGCATCCAGCTCATGCACCTGTACCCAAACACAGCAGACTGACACCTCCTACAACCACTCCCTCTTCCTCCACTCCCAAACCTTCACCCTCTTCCCACACCAGTGTCCCCAAGAAGATTTTCCTCACCAACATTGACCTCTTCCCTACCCCTCTCCCCCGTCCTTCACCTCGGGCCAGGGTGGCCAGAACCCAGCCCAGCACCTAAGCCACCCAGTCCACAGCCTCTGTGGTTTCTGCAGCTGTGAGAGGCACCCATCATCCCAGCCAGTGTGCCACCATCACCTGCCAAGCCCAAGAAGGTTCTGCCACCTGGCAAGGACAAGAAGGGGACAGCAGCCAGCAAGGAGAAGGAGGCAGAACCAGCCAGCAAGGCCAAGTGAAAGACTCCAGCTGGCAGTAGCAAGGAGGCACCACTATCTGCCAAGGGCAGGAAGGCACACAGAACACCAGCCATGGCTCTTCAGCCGTCCGAGGCTGCAGGTGAAGGTCTGGAGGCTACCACCACAACTGCCAGCACCGCCACCAGCATCGCCACCTGCACCGCCACCTGCACCGCGGCCAGCACCACCACCTACACCGCCGCAAGCAGCACTATTGCCAGCAGCAGCAGCCCCAGTGGGGAGCCGTCCGAGGCTGCAGGTGAAGGCCTGGAGGTTACCAACACCACTGCCAGCACGGCCACCTGCAGCGCAAATGCGATTCACTGAGCAGCCGTCACCGCCGGAGAGCAGTGTGTAGTGGTAACTACAATGGCTGCAGTGCATCCTGGCCCCTGCAAAAGCTGTCGTTGTGACACCCAGGTGAGAGACTGTGACCTTGCACTCCAAAACATCTGCGTCACAGGGTGCAAAGCCCCCTCCAAAGCCAGTGGAAGAAGGCATCCACTCAGCCCCTCCTTGCCAGGATCAAGTACACTGGGCACAAGCCCCCCTCCAGAACCAGTGGAAGAAGGCATCCATTCAGCCCCTCCTTGCCAGGATGAAGCACACTGGGCACAAGGCCCCCTCCAAAACCAGTGGAAGGAGGCATCCACTAGAGCGACTGTGCGTTTGCACTCCCCAGGAGCAAGGAGTGGGCAAAGCACCCACTTGAGAGACTGTGGCTTTGCACTCCCCAGGACCAAGCAGTGGTCAAAGCACCCACTTGAGAGACTGTGGCTTTGCACTGCCAAGGACCAAGCAGTGGGCAAAGGACCCACTTGAGAGTGTGGCTTTGGACTCCCCAGGACCAAGCAGTGGGCAGACCACCCACTTGAGAGACTATGGCTTTGCACTCCCCAGGACCAAGCAGTGGGCAAACCACCCACTTGAGAGACTTGAGAGACTGTGGCTTTGCACTCCCCAGGACCAAGCAGTGGGCAGGGAGCCCCCTCCAGGAGCAGTGGCGTTGTACCATCTTTCGGCCGAGGTGCCCCCCATTCCCTGTCCCCCTGAGGTGCCTGTGTGTTTTTGACCTGATGCCCCTGCAGTGTTCTCTCCGTATTGAGGCAGGAGTCAAGTGTGGTCTTGGCCTATGTGTTTTGGCCCAGTGGGCCAAGGACAATTTTTGAGTGGGCATTGTCCCGCATTTTGTACATACTGTATACATTGTACATATTGTTTTTACTTTATGGACGTATTTCTAAGTATTACTAATATTACACTCATTTGACTCCATTCCTTTTGTCCTTGCATTATTCCTGAGGGCTGTGGGGTGTATATGTAGTAATGTAGCATGTGTTTGTGTGTATGGTGTTGGGGGTGGGGGTGTTGCGTGTTGCGTGCGTGTGTCACTCTCTTTTTCCTCCCCCTCCCTTGTGTGCTAGGTGCAGTACTCACCGTGGTCGTCGTCGCCAGCGTTCATGCTCCTGGTATATGAGAAGATACACCAGCATGGGGGAAAACCTGCAGCTCGGGCTCCATGGCGTCCTGGTTCTTCCTTGAATATCGAAAGGTGAGTGGTTTCCCTTCTGTGTACTGTTTCCTCCGTGCTTTTGATGGCGTTGGTACCGCCCTGGAAAAGCTGGTGGATGGGCGGTTTGCAATGCTGTGGGCGGTGCATTGTCTTCCGCCTGGCTGTTGGTGGTTACTGCTGCAGTGTTTGTTACTACCGCCGTGGCGGTCGGAGTGTTAAAGTGGCTGTATGTGTTGGCGGTTTCCGCCGTGATCATGATCCAATTTTTTTTACCGCTGGCCTGTTGGCTCTGCTTCTGCCCCTTTAACACCGACCGCCAGGGTCGTAATGAGGGCCAAAGTGTCTTTACTCTCTTAAAAGCAACAAATGTCTCTTGCAAGCACAAAGTACCTTGGTTGCGTTCAAAATCTCTGCAAAGAACCACAGAGGAGGAGATGCGTGGAAAACAGGGAGGTGTAAGTAAATTTCTCGGGCCCCACACGACAATGCGTAATTTATTTTTCTCACAGGGAAGACTTTGCGTCTGGCGCTCGGTCTTGGATCTTCTTTGGGTTGCGGGGTTTTCGGACACCCCCGGGACGATGCGTTGAAATCTGGCGCTGAAAGGACAAAGTCATAGGGGCTGGGTCGATCCTGTAGGCGTTTTGTGGAAATTTCCGCTGCGACGATTCCTCTCAGGAAGTCTGCGCCATTCCGGCAAGGCTGTGCGTCGATGCAGTGGGCCATGCGTCGAATTTCCGGTTGCTACTCTGGCGCTGCATTGATCTTCTCCTTGCGAAGTCGGGCTGCGTCATTCCAGTTTGGCGTGTGGTTAATTTTTCACTGCGATGCAGCCTGTGCGTCATTTCTGGCAGGCGGTGCGGCAATTTTTGCCGCACCGGGAGTTCTTCTTGCAAGAATGAAGTCTTTTGGTCCTGAGACTTCAGGGAACAAGAGGCAAGCTCTAGCCAAGCCCTTGGAGAACACTTCTCAGCACAGCCAGAGAGCAGCAAGGAAGCAAGGCAACAGCAAGGCATCAGTCCTTCTCAGAAAGTAGTCAGGTAAGTCCTTTGGGCAGCCAGGCAGTTCTTCTTGGCAGGTTCGAGGTTCTGGTTCTCTTCTCCATGAAGTGTCTGTGACAAGAGTGTCTTATCAAGAAGTGTCTGAGTTGGTAGGGTCAGAGACCCTGCTTAAATACCCTAATGTGCCTTTGAAGTGGGGGTGACTTCAAAGAGTGGCTTAGAAGTGCACAAGGGCCCCTTTCAGTACCATCCTGTCTGCCAGGGTCCCAGTAGGGGGTGTGGCACTCCTTTGTGTGAGGACAGGCTACTGTCCTTTGACATGTAAGTGTTAAGCCCTCTTCCCTCCCAGCCCAGGAAAGCCCATTCAATATGCAGATGTATGCAATTGTGACTGAGCATCCTGTGTTTGGGGTTGTCTGAGTGAATGCACAAGGGAGCTGTCAACTAAACCTATCCCAACGTGGATTGGAAGGCACAGAAGGATTTACGTGCAGAGAAATGCACACTTTCTAAAAGTAGCATTTCTAAAAATAGTAATATAAAATCCAAATTCACCATTAAGCAGGATTTTGTATCACCATTCTGGCCATACTAAATATGACCTGGCTACTCCTTTCAGATCAGAATCTGCCACTCAAACAGTATATGAGGGTAGCCCTAATGCTATCCTATGAAGGGAGCAAGCCTCCAGCAGTGCAAAATGAATTTATGAGTTTTACACTACCAGGACATATAGAACACACATGTCCATGTCCTGCCTTTTACCTACATAGCACACTGCCCTATGGGCTACCTAGGGGCTACCTTAGGGGTGACTTATATGTTGAAAAAGGGGAGTTTAAGGATTGGCAGTTACTTTTAAATGCCAAGTCGAAGTGGCAGTGAAACTGCACACACAGGCACTGCAGAGGCAGGCCTGAGACATGGTTTGAGGGCTACTTATGTGGGTGGTGCAACCAGTGCTGCATCCCACTAGTAGCATTTAATTTACAGGCCCTGGGCACATGTAATGCACTTGACTAGGGAATTAAATAAGCTAATTGGGTATGAGCCAATGTCACCATGTTTTAAGGAGAGAGCATATGCACTTTATCACTGATTAGCAGTGGTAAAGTGTGCTGAGTCCTAAAGCCAGCAAAAATGAGGTCAGAAAAAGAGAAGGAAGAAGGCAAAAGGTTTTGGGGGTGACCCTGCAGAAAGGCCATTTTCAACACTGCCCACCTGTCATTCTGACCCAGACAGGGAATACACAAGCAGCCAGAGTCACAGAAGGGTTTAAGCAACAAAGGGGGTCATTACAACATTGGCGGGCAGCTAACGCCGCCCGCCAAGCTGTAACCGCCGTGCGGCCACCAATGCGGCCGCACTCCCGCGGTCCACATTACTACATCCCCGCTGGGCCGGCGGGGATGCAGCCGCAACATAGGAGCCGGCTCCTAATGGGGCCGGCGGTGTTGCGGCCGTGCGACGGGTGCAGTAGCACCCGTCGCGATTTTCACTGTCTGCTATGCAGACAGTGAAAAGCTGCACGGGGCCCTGTTAGGGGGCCCCTGCACTGCCCATGCCAGTGGCATGGGCAGTGCAGTGGCCCCCAGGGGCCCCAGGACTCCCGTTACCGCCATCCTCTTCCTGGCGGTGCGACCGCGGCGCTACCGCCGTGGTCGAAATATGGGTCTCCGTACCGCCAGCCTGTTGGCGGTACGGGCGCCACTTTAGCCCTGGCGGTCGCCTACTTTCTAAAAGTGCCATTTTCAAAACACAATCTCAAAACCAACTTAACTAAAATATGTATTTTTAAATTGTGAGTGAGAGACCCCATGCTCCACATATCTATCTGCTCCCAAAGGGAATCTACGCTTTAATCATATTTAAAGGTAGCCTCCCTGCTCTATGCCAAACTAACAGACGGTGAGCACATAATAATTTAGGTTATGCTGTTGGGTACCCTGACTAGGATTGTGGCCCCCACTTGGACAGGGTGCACACCCCTGCCAACTAGAGACCCAATTTCTAACAGTGACCTCCTGGATAACATCGGAATCGAAGTTGGTAGAACTGTTGGTAAGTACACATCATTTGTGAATTCTTCCTTGGGTCTCATTTGCTAATAGATGGTCTGTTCTCATAGTATCTGTGGCTTGCATATGTTTTAGTGCAAAAGTGCCATATCTCCACAAATTTGTTTTAAAAGAGGAAGCATGCCACAGAGGCGTTCAAACACTTGGCTGTCATGCAGCCACACTGACCAGTGGCCTTATCATACTTAATTAACACTTTCTCTGTTTGCACCATGGTGTACATGTGTTAGAAATGGGGTTTATAGCTGGTAGAGGTATACACCCTTGTCCAAGTAGGGACCACAATCCTAGTCAGGGTAAGTCACACACAATCCAAATTATCCAGTGCTCACCCTCTGGTAGCTTGGCACTGACCAGTCAGGCTTAACTTAGAAGGCAATGTGTAAAGTATTTGTGCAATAAATCATGCAATAACCCAGTGAAAACACCACACAAATACACCACACAGTTTAAAAACATTCAAAACATTTTTCTGATTGAATTAAGGTCAAAACGATCAAGATTTGATAAATACAAATTGAAATATCACTTTTGTAATGATAAGGAGAGTCTTAAGGGCCTCATTATGAATATGGCGGTACAGACCACCATGCCGGCGACTGAGGAAATTACCGCCACCGGCATGGCGGTCTGGACCGCCATACAATGAACAAGGGAAGACCACCACAGGCGGCCCTCCGCCACCGCCAGTCTTCCTGCAGCGCTGCCCTCCGGGTAGAGAACCTTTGTTCCTCCAGCCTTTCCCCGGCGGTTCCCCCGCCAGGGAAAGGCTGGCGGAAGGGGTGATCCGGGGCCCCCATGCACAGCCCCATTGCACAGGTCACTGCCCGATGTACGGGCAGTGATATGCCCGATGGGTGCTGCTGCACCCTCCGCACTGGAGCATTGACCCGTCGGCAATGTCCTGGGCCAGCATTCCACTGTTTCCGCCCGCTGGCCCAGTGGAATGTGTAGTATAGGGCCGGCGGGGACTTCTAGGGGCTGGCGGTCTATGTTTAGACTGCCAGCATGAACACGGCAGGGAATCCCGCCGTGTTCATAATGAGCCACTAAGTCTTTAAAAAGCAACACAAGTCTCTTGCAAGAACAAAGTACCTGGCATGCGTCAAAATTACATGCAGTGGGATTGCAGAGGAGGAGATGCGTGGAAAACGAAGGGTGTGCATCGGATTTCTGGGCACACACAGACGATGCGTCAATTCTTTTCCACATGGCAAGGACTTTGCATCGAATTCGGGCGCACAGGCTTGAATCCTCTTTGCAATGCGGGGTCTTTTGAGGCCCAGGGACGATGCATGGAAATCCTGGGCATCAGAACAAAGTCACAGATGCTGCATCGATCCGGTAGGCAGAGTTTCTGTCGCACAGCAGGCGCTGGGTCGATTCCTTCCAAGTCAGGCTGCGTCGTTCCAGTTCGGCTATGCATTGATCTATTGGACTGTGCATCGAAGTTCCGGTTGCAACACTGGCGATCCGTCGATCTCCACTCAGGGAGCCGGGCTGCTTCAATTTAGTCTGGCGATGCAGTGATTCTTTCACCACTAGGCAGGTGGTGCGTCAATTCCAGAAGGCCGTGCGTTGATTTTCACCACACAAGGAGTTCCTTTGCGGAAATGAAGTATTTTTGGCTCTGAGACTTCAGGAAACAGGAGGCAAGCTCATTGGAGAGCACTTCTCAGCAGAGTCAGAGGCCAGCGAGGCAGCAGCGCAACAGCAAGGCAGCAGTTCTTCACAGCAAAGCAGTCGAGGTAAGTCCTTTGGGCAGCCAGGCAGCTCCTCTTGACAGGTTGCAGGATTAGGGGCCAGATGTAGGAAAGCATTTGCAAGTCGCAAACGGCAAAAATTGCCATTTGCGACTCGCAAATCGCATTTTCCTATTCAGAAATGCATATTGCGAGTCGGGACTGACTCGCAAAATGCATTTCAGAATCGCAAATAGGAAGGGGTGTTCCCTTCCTATTTGCGATTCAGAGTGGTATGCAATACCATTTGCGACTGCATATGCGGTCGCAAATGGTGTCGCAGTTACCATCCACTTGAAGTGGATGGTAATCCACTCGCAAATTGGAAGGGGTCCCCATGGGACCCCTTCCCCTTTGTGAATGGACCCAAAACTATTTTTTCAGGGCAGGTAGTGGTCCCAGGGACCACTACCTGCCCTGAAAAAATACCGGAACTAAAGGTTTCGTTTTTTTTTTTAAGTGCAGCTCGTTTTCCTTCAAGGAAAACGGGCTACACTTAAAAAAAAAAAAACTGCTTTATTTATAAGCAGTCACGAACATGGAGGTCTGCTGACTACAGCAGGCCTCCATGTTTGCGAGTGCCCATAGTCGCTATGGGGCCGCAATTTGCGACCCACCTCATTAATTTTAATGAGGTGGGTCTTTGCGACCCCATACCGACTGAGACACCGTTCTGCATACCAATTTGATTTTTGCTACATCTGGCCCCTGGTTCAGAGTAACTGTCCCAGGAAGTGTCTAAGGTGGTAGGGACAGTCACCCAGTTTATACAGCCAAAAGTGCCTTTGAAGTGGGGGAGACTTCAAAGAGTGGTTTTGAAGTGCACTAGGTCCCCTTTCAGTACAACCCTGTCTGCCAGGGTCCCGGTAGGGAGTTTGACAGTCCATTGTGTGAGGGCAGGCCACTGTCCTTTAAAATGTAAGTGTCAGGCCCTCCAACCTTCCAACCAAGGAAGACCCATTCAGTATGCAGATGTGTGCAGGTGTGACTGAGCATCCTGTGTTTGTGGTTGTCTGGGTGAAATGCACAAGGAAGCTGTCAACCAGCCCAGCCCAGACACGGATTTGAGACAGGCTGTAAGGCACAGAAGGATTTTAAGTGCAGAGAAATGCTCACTTTCTAAAAGTGGCATTTCTAAAATAATAATATAAAATCCAACCTCACCAGTCAGCAGGATTTTGTATTACTATTCTGGACACACTAAATATAACCTGTTTACCCCTTTCTGATCAGAACCTATCACTCAAACAGTATATGATTGTAGCCCTAATGTTAGCCTATTTAAGGAGCAGGCCTCACAGCATTGGAAAACGAATTTTGATGTTTTCCACTACCAGGACATATAAAACACACAGGTATATGTCCTGCCTTTTACATACATAGCACCCTGCCCTGTGGGTTATCCAGGGCCTACCTTAGGGGTGACATGTATAGAAAAAGAGGAATTTCAGGCTTGGCAAGTACTTTTAAATGCCAAGTTGAAGTGGCAGAGAAACTGCACACACAGGCATTGCAATGGCAGGCCTGAGGCATGGTTAAGGGGCTGCTTATGTGGGTGGCATAATCAGTGCTGCACGTCCACTAGTAGAATTTAATTTACAGGCCCTGGGCACATGCAGTGCACTTTACTAGGCACTTACAAGTGAATGAAATATGCCAACTGGGTATGATCCAATGTCGGGAGCGTGGTCAGGGGTAGGTTCAGAGTTCTGGACCAGAGTGACACAAATAGTCCACGCCCGGTCATTTGGACCCCCGCTGTCCCATGAAGTGCATTCCTCTAATTAGGAATAGGACGTCCCAACCACACATTAGTGTAAGTGACATTAACACTGACATTTGATAGTCTTAGTCCATAGTTATTTGTAACTTTATAGAGAAGGAGAAGTTTTTCACCTGGTCCTGAAGAAGCGTCGCTGGATCCACCTGGACCATTTTAGACGCGAAACATGTTGACCCTTATGCCAGGGACGGTCTAGTGATTCCACACCTCCCACACTCCAGTATATATGATTGAGAGTGATTTGACCATTGTATCTATTGCACTCTCCTCATTTGTTTTAATCTTGGCATTCACCCTCTATGGTTAAATAAATTGTTACTCCTATGGTTCGGGTCCTGAGCCAATCTTAACCCTTTTACTGCCAATATTTCTCTCCTTTTTTTTCCCCCCCTTCCAAACCCACTTATTTTGGGGTCTTGGCATCATCGAGTAAAGATCTCCGGCAAAGAGCCCCCCTCCGGGGGGTGCCCGTCAGACATTGCAGCGCCAGTCTGACGAGGAGCAACTCCGATGATGAAGCATGACACCCATTTGGGTGTGTGAGGTTTCTTGCTCCTAAAAATAGGACTTCCTTTTCTGCTTTTGGAACAGTGTATCATGGTATATTGTATGAGCCATTGTCACCATGTTTTAAGGGAGAGCGAATATGCACTTTAGCACTGGTTGGCAGTGGTAAAGTGAGCAGAGTCCTAAAACCAGCGAAAGGAGTGTCAAAAAGTGGAGGGAGGCAGTCAGAAAGTTGGGGGTGACCACCCTAAGACTGTCAGGTCTAGCAACATGTAAACAGGCGTGCTGTGCGCAAACTGAGACAGTGTGCACCTTTCCATTTCATGTCCTGCCTCCAGGGCATCTGCTAACTTGCAGTGCCCTGGGTACATGCTGTTTCTGAAGCTGTTCTTATCTATTACACTCCAGTTGTTCATGTCACATGTACATGAGGCTCGATGTATGTTACTTTATCCAAAGGTCTTACAGGCACTACTTTAAACACCTGAACATATCTCATACATATTGGTGCTCAATTTGCAAAAATTAACCTTTGAAGATGCACAGGACATGTATGGTCACCTTCCTGAGTGTGGTCTGTGAGTTATTTAGGTGCAGAGAGCCATGAAAGTCTGCTGCCCTCCTGAAATTGTGTAGTTTTGAGTTATTTTAAATGGTTCTGCAATGTGCCCACCTGACGTATGCTTTGGCTCATCATATGTGTGTGTACACGTCAAACTGACTTACCAATGTATATTATTGAGGCATGTCACAAGAGCCATTTGATTTGTTACAACCAGTAGGGTTACATAGCCAATTGCTATTCATATGTACTGTGCTACATTTGACCACAGTGTACGTGTCCTACAATCATAGTGCAATGTATCATGTTATGTCTTGAAGGTGGACAAGAGCCTTACACAGTCGAAGAGGTAGAGAGCTTCAAGGATCCTGATGTTACTAGTGAGTGTCATCCTGAATGCGTATTATGTAGTGCAAGGATTGTGTGTGATGTTGGATGCTTTGTGCAATGATATATTCAATGCACATCCCTTACACTGAAAAATCCATATGTAACATGAAGATTTGGACAGAAATGTAGATGTTAATTGTTGAATGTGCAGTCAACTATGACTAATGTCAAGGTGGATATATTTGCTATCACTGAGGGACCACATGATCGATGGTCTGACCGAAGAGCAAGCACCACAGTGCCATAGTCTGTGAACATATGTGGTAGTGGATTCATAGGTGAACATGCCTGGGGAAGGGACACCTAACAAATGCAATTCAGATGCACAGGTCCACTGTTGCTGCTCACATTGCAATCTATGTCTGATGTGTATGGCTACTCCAGACAGGAGGAGGGGAATCACACTGCAGTAATGACAGAAAGGCTATGCACTATATTTATAGTGTCACTACAAGCCATGTAGGGTGGAATTATGTAGTATTTTATAAATGGCCCTGCTGTGAGTGCCACATGACCCTCAAAAAAGTGAAGTTCTGCCGACACTGAGGGAATTGTGAATAAGCACCTAAGTGTAGAAAGGACAGAAGTAAATATTCCACACATGGTAATGCATTTGAAGGGCTCACTCATGTTGTGTAATGCCCCATACTCTATGGTGGATAGATCAACATTCCTATCCCCTGTCATCTTCACAGATATGGCAAGGTTTGTTAGACCAGAGGGAATGTCTGCACAGAATAGTCATCCAACATGCCAATGCCCAATCCATCTCCAGATTGCGTTGGCCGTGATAGCCGTGATAGCCATCAAAATGTATACCAAACAGGATCACACTGTGGACAGCAATAGCTATCTATTTTTAGCTAATAGCTATCTAGCCATTACAAGATACCTGTGCAGATGAGATGTAGGGCATGCATGCACACAGCCATCAAATGGATGTGCTGAGTGCTGGTGTGCTCAATGTGACATTAAATTAATATCTGACACGTAGGGACAGACACTAGGCTTTGTAGTGGGGCACATGCAGTTACATTAGGAGTATGTAAAGATTCATGGCATGGTCCACCATGGAGGTACAGGAGTGTATATAGCAGATGTTTCATATATCTGTGTAATGAAGTGTGCAAGTGAGCTATCCACCCTCCATTCTTACATCTAATACTTGTTAAGTCTAGGTAGCAAGGTGTTCAGATATGTGTCCTTTCCATATCAGACACCCAATGTTGTGACACAATACATGTATTTTGCAGACCTTGCTCATCTTATTTTGGCTAATGCCAATGGAATCAAGTCCACTGTAGAATGCAGAAGGGTTACTAATGATCAGTAGAAAATGAAATGTGTACCATTCACTGTTCCTAAGCATACTCAATACTGACATGGTCATACCTAGATGTGCCAAGATGGTGCATTTGCATTAAACAACATTTGCTTAGCCTTGGTACTTTGGCCGTAGTAAATTAGGAGGTGATAGACATTAGGCAAATGTCCCTTTGAACTTCGAGATAATGTTACGGTATAGGAAGTGCAACAAGTGATGTTCGAATATAGAATTAATGCATCATGATTATTGTACCAGTTCCAAGTTACCCTTTGTATGACAGTTTTTCTTTCTGATTAAACAGACATGGCCCCAGAGCACAAGAAGCAGCACTTGATCCCAGAGGAAAGCTACAGCCACATCAGGCTTGTCAACAAAGCATATCGGGCTAAGGCCAAAAAATATGAAGGGGAGAAGGCATCTGCGAAATGGCCATTTTCCCACAGGGACCACCAACACTGGACAGGTCTACCAAAGGCAAGGCAGGCGTAGCAGACCAGGGAGGGTCTGCAAGACCGGTTCCAGGTACCTCCACTGGAAAGCTGACAGGACAACAAGTACACCCCGCTCCGCCCACAGGACCCATTAGCACCTTTGAGCAGGACATGGGGAAGGACATTTCTGTCAACATCAGGGCAGTGCGCGCTCTACTGGTGACTGGGATACAAAAACCCAGCCCTTATGAGAAAACGTAATTCATGCATTATGTTGATATGCTGTTGTTTAACCTTTTGCATTGCAGAGTTTTATCCTGAAGACTTATATTCAAGTTGCTTATAAATACTGTTCATTTGCAATGTATTGCTGCAGGCTTTCAGAGTGTGTCAGGGTGTGGTCCCTTTCCAGGGCCTTCTAGAAGTTTTCTGTGCAGCATGACTGGGTGTGGTTTGTGGGCTGGGCCAGACTCTATATAAGGGAGTCAGCCCAGCTCCACGTGCTCACTATTCAGAGGTCCCGGTGCAGAGCAGCAGCAACTTCCTGAGCTCCTGTTCCGGAGGCCTACCTTGACCTTCCTGGCCTTTGCCCTTCATTGTATTAGTGATCCTTGATCAGGGCGGTAACACGGAGGTCGGGCTGGGCCCCCGATCCCGTTTTCGAAGGCATTGGAGTTTTTGGGCCTAGTTTTTCATGTTGAAAGATTTTTCCTTGTGCGTGTGAATGTGCTCGTGGTTTCTGGCATTTACATGTTGATATTGGAATCGGCAAGACGCGCGATTCATTCCTTGCATTTAACTCTTGATACTCATTGTGCGCTACCAATTCTTGGCATTTACATGGTGGCATTTGAATCGGCAAGACGCGCAATTCATTCCTAGCATTTAAACCTTGATAATCATTGTGCGCGACTATTTCTTGGCATTTGCATGGTGGCATTCGAATCAGCAAGACGCGCGATTCATTCCTTGCATTTAACTCTTGATACTCATTGTGCGCTACCAATTCTTGGCATTTACATGGTGGCATTCGAATCAGCAAGACGCGCAATTTATTCCTTGCATTTAAACCTTGATAATCATTGTGATCGACCATTTCTTGGCATTTGCATGGTGGTATTCGAATCGGCACGACGCGCGATTCATTCCCGCATTTAAATGTTGATGTTTCAGATTGTTTGCGGAGTGCGCGAACATAACGTGGCATTTGCATATACCTGTTGGAATCAGCAGTGCGCGCAATTCATTCCTGCATTAAATCCTTGATGTTTAGATCGCTTACGGAGTGCGCGATCATTTCATGGCATTTGCATATTTTTGTTGGAATCGTGAAGACGTGCGATTCATTCCCGCATTTAAATCTTGACACTCAGATCGCTTACAGAGTGCGCAATCATTTCATGGCATTTGCATATTCTTGTTGGAATAGGCAAGACGCGCGATTCATTCCCGCATTTAAATCTTGATGCTCAGATCACTTACAGAGTGCGCGATCATTTCATGGCATTTGCATATACTTGTTAGAATCCGCAGTGTGCGTGATTCATTTCCCGCATTTAAACCTAGGCGTTCAGATCGCTTACAGTGTGCGCAATCATTTCATGGCAATTAAAAAAACTTTTGATGTGGAGTGTTTTCCTGAAGTGCACACAACTATCCAGGGCTTTTGAATTTTCTGCAAAGGTGTTAAAATTGAAGGTGTTACATTATATGTGCATATTTAGGGCCATATTTATACTTTTTGACGCAAAACTGCGCTATCGCAGTTTTGCGTCAAAAAAGTTTGCGCCGTCTAAAGCCATTTGGATGCGCCATTCGGGCGTCAAATTTATACTTTGACGTACGGCGGCGCAACCAACAGGTGGGAGTCATTATTTCGTGACGCACACAGCGTCGGTCTGTCGTAAGGGAAACCCACGTAAAAGTGACGCAAATCACTGTGGGTCGATTTACGACAGCGCAATCGTGAAAACGCCAGTTTTTTTCACGCTATTGCGTGACATTTTTGCGCGAAAACTGCACTTACAGGAGAGGAGACCCAAAATGGATCCTAGATGCCCCAACAGACCCCAGGAGGATGAGAGCAGACCAGGAACCAGCCAGGAGGAAGCATACAGGAACCAGGACATGTTAAAGAAAAAAAGAAAGTGTCGCTTCAGTGCAGAGGAGCAGGAAATCCTGGTGAAAGAGTTGACGGAACACCAGCACCAACTTTTCATATCCTCAAAATTGCCACTCAGTAGGAGAGAGGCCATCTGGAAAGAAATTGTGGACAAGATAAACAGTGTGGCTGAAGAACGCCGGACAGTCACCGAGTGTAAGAAACGCTGGCATGACTGTAAACGTAGGACCAAAGAGAAAATGGCCAGGAACAGGAAGGCAGCAATGCAGACTGGAGGGGGGAGTCCAGCACAACAGGAGGCCCTGGACCACATGGAGGAGATGGTCGCAGCCGTCATCCCGGAGGAGATCGTCACAGGGATACAAGGACTGGACAGCGCAGACTACCACGACACTACGCACATGCAGGGTAAGTCGCATGGGGAATTACAATGCAATAATGGGGACTGTAAGCAGGGGGGGGATACCTACTACACAATGCATGTAACTTAGCACATATATGAAGTGGCATGGGGAAAGGGGCATGGCAGGGGGGAATGCCCAGTACTGACCATAGCCGGGGCACGACAAAATACTGCCACCACTACAGTCCCACGGGGACATCCTGTAATTACAACAAGAGAGCCAAGGGAAACCAGTGACAGGTGGGAAGGACACTACCCTGAATCCACATCCAGGCACTTGTTTTGCACAAACTATTCCCCATCAACTAGGTCCCTACCTGTAATGCAGTAGCAAATACAACAACTGCAACTTAACTGCCACCACAGTTGACAATAACACCTCTCATCTCTGGGCAGCTATAGTACCAAATGGCAGGAACCCCACCCTGGAACATACATACCTAAATTAGGGGGTGAGGATGACATCTGCAACTACTCCTAGAAATAAGACAAAGGTACCAGTACAATTAAATGCCGAATGTCCATAACTGACACATACATAAGCCTAAGTAAACAGCAATAGGAGCCACACAGCACTAACGACACACACATGCTGCATACGTCAGGGTCCCTCACGTGCCTGCCTAACAATGCTACATCACAAATGTCATACTGCTCAGACAACAACATTGACGAGGGGACACAGGCAACTGGTCAATGAAACACATCTGCACAGTCTAACCAAAAAATAGGACATTCATACGATAAACAGGCCAATCCAGTAAGACACACATGAGACCCCATCAGATACAAACATCAACAATGTTTACATCCATACCACATCCTAACATTGACATACATAGGTCATGCCACCTAACATGTGCAGATCATGCAATGTGAATAAAAAGTGTATGGTGCAGGGCCTGTGAGGCAAGTGTGCTGGCAGGGCAGTCACAACACCCACAGTCAGTCAAAGTGTAGCGTGGCAAGTGAAACGTATACTTTGCGCAATAGCCTCAGGCTGGAGGCCTTTGTGCATCTTACCCTGAATGTACTTATACTCATTTGCTCACATCTAAGTGCCTCAGAGCACTTTGCACTAAATGAATCTCATTGCCCTTCCTATCAGTTAATGTAGCAAATAGTCAGTCCTAAGGTGTTGGCAATTAGTCAAATCACCCTGTTTTGCCTACTTCTGCACTGGAGTTTGCCAGAACATATTCACTCTGTGCCCCAGTCAAGGATACCGTCTGGTTCGTTGATGATAGATGTGGTAGGGGTTAAGGTTTGCCATTCCTGCGTAGGGAAACTTTGTCATCACAATGACATATGTCTTTTAAATTCACTTCCTCGTCCCAAGACACGCATGGGGGAGTTTACAAACAGAAAATCACATCTAGATGCTGCCTGCCTTGCTGCTGATGCACAACCAGATCCCAGCCCATTCCTCTGATATGAGGGATGATGTCTCCCCTGTGATTCAGACAGCCAAGCTCCAAACTTAACATGCTGTGCTATATATAGAACAAGCAGAGGGAGAGTAGAAACTGTTAGGCACCATGATAGCCGTGTACCAATGTATTACTCTCCTGCGGACTATTTCAGTTCTAACTGTGTGTATTGTTTTGGTTATTGGGGCTCACACCTAAATTCCTACAAGTCAGTTGTACAATGAAACTTCATATCAAACAAATACTGTCTGTGTCATTTGTGTATGGGAACATACCGGAAAAGATAGAAATGTGTAGGACCTGAGTGACCACCACTTCCCTGAGAAG
Source organism: Pleurodeles waltl (assembly GCF_031143425.1). NCBI lineage: Eukaryota > Metazoa > Chordata > Amphibia > Caudata > Salamandridae > Pleurodeles > Pleurodeles waltl. The sequence continues at coordinate 67,802,336 of NC_090440.1, read as the reverse complement.
TCCCAAAGATGTCATGGGCTTGGACTTCTAAACATTCCTCTGTTGTGGAGACCAGAGGCACTGCTAGTCTGTCTGAGCTAAATAGAATATCTGGGTGACAGAGTTATTTACAAGTGGGTCAAACTTAGTCCCCCACACCATTAGCTATCCTGCTGCCTAGAAAGCCAAGAATCACATGTAGGATAATGAGAGCCCACCCAAACAAATGTCCCTCCATAACAATAGTGAAACACCGAGGGAGGAGTAGGACAAAAAAATGCATATTCCGAAATAATTACAAATCAACACCTAGAGATGACCTGGCAGGCATGTCTGATAGCTCCATATCATACATGTGACACACAGGTGGGCCATAGGCCTACAACAATGCCCTATGACGGACTTCAGATACCAAGACAAAATCAGAGTACAAAGTTAAGGCATCCAAAGGCTTGTATCTTAGTGCAAAATGATCTCAACACAGACACACTAATTGTACCCTGTTTCTTTGCAGAGGAACACGGATCTCCTGCCGATATGCCTGTCCATGAGTTCCCTGATGACATGGATGACGAGACCATCAACCTCACACAAGAGACCATTGACATGGTCCTCGAAAGCCTCCAAACCCCCCCTTCAGTAACAAGGAGGAGCCAATAAGAAGCAGCCACCACAGTAGAACCACCCGCCACCCCAATTGTAAGACCTGCCAGCTCCAACACAGCTGAGGACTCTGACGACACTGGTACCAGCTTCGAAAGAACAGTCGTTGGGGTCCAGCGGGAGCTGGCCAAGGAGGTGCGGGTGGGGATACAAACTATGGCAGCCAGCCTTGAGGGGGTGCGTTCGTGCATGCTGTCAACTGCTGATCAGGCAGCTGCAATGCAAGCCAGAACATCGCTGTTGGAGGAACTTTTAGTAACACAGAAGGCAATCTGCACAGCTGTCATCCAGTTGACCAAACAACTCCAACAGCAAGCCAGTCAGCATGTGCACGAATGCAACATCGAACCCCTCAGGGCCGACCTGGCTGCCTACCATCGGGATGTGGCTGCCATTCTGAAAAACCAGCACGCCCTCCTTGCTGCAGTACTGCCCTTCATAACTGGACAGGGATCAGCCCCCGGGATGTCTGCCTCCATGTCTTCTGACACTGAGGTGTGTGTTGCCCCTTCACAACCAACAACAACAAGGACACACCAGGCAACACACACATCAGAAGAAGAAGACATGGAACAGATAACATTTACTCGCAAGAGTACCCGGAAGCCCTAGTCCCTGCACCATGCCCTACTCTGACCAAGGTCCTACGTTTTGACACATGCCAGCCTCACTCCAACTACCCTCAATGACTGTTCGGCAATCCACTGTTTAACTTGTCCACATTGGCTGTAAATGTTTCTCTCCTACCATTTGGCAATTCCTGTTCCTCTGCACCGTCTGTGACATCACCCCAGCATGTCAGGAGCATCATCCACACCCTGTAAATAGGATCACCATTTAAGAATGCACCAGAACGGACTCACCTAACATTGTTAATGGACTTTTTGCACTACTCCACCTAAAAATAAATATCACTTGCACACCTATTGTGTCTCTGTGTCATTTCACACTTCAACTGTGCAGTACATAACTCCAAAGTGGCTGTGTGGCAACCATGTCGATTCTCTATACTACTGTCCTGATTTCATGTATACTGAAACATCTGTGCAGTGGCCAGGATTGCATCATAGCTTTACTAGACTGAGGAAAATAACTGATGTAGGGACTAAGCACACACAATCATGCTGTGTTGGACAGAATGAGGCCCCATCCATAGCTATTCTAGACAACTAATGGTGGCTGAGAAATGTAGGCACCTTGCAATACTAAAACAAGAAATTATGCTGTAAAATGAAAGGAATGATAACCAAATTACACTGCATCAATCACCCTTGCAGCGTATACTACCATGAAGGAAAGTCATGCTCAAGCAGTACACACATGATGTAGGTCAGCAATGACAGCAACAAGACAAGAGTGTGAACAAATACTCATCTACAAAGCTCTCCCTGAACTTCACAATGCTGTCCGACCTATCTATTTACCTACAAAATCAACTCTGGAAGCACTCTTTGTGAAGTAGGATACATACCAACCCCAAATCTTGATGATCTATGCACACTACCAATGGTGGCTCTCCCACATGGTGGATACTTACCAAGTTAGCACACGGGTAGCTGGCATGTTAAACCTCAATAGCCTGGGGATAGCGAGCATAGGACACAAATGTCATACTAAAACTTTCTGCTACACTGATGTCAAGGCCATGAAAAGGTAGCACCTAACGCATCAGGTAAAGGGTTAACAAATTTTTTATTTCCAATAAGTAATAAAAGAGGCAACTAAGGGAAAGATAAACCTACACTGATCTAACCTGACTACTACTAACCCACAACTGTCCCTAACTAACCTAAGCTAAACTTACTCTACACGTGTAACGAAACAATCTAAACATCAACCCCCCACCCACCATTATGAGAAAAGACACATGCAGGACAACACTTACTAACCTACACACATACTACACTATCCTAAACAAACATATATTTTTTTAATTTATTTTTTTATATATTTTTTTATTTTTTTTATTTTTTATTTTTTTTAAACAGGAATCCCAACATTGCCCCCCACCCACCCACCCACACAAAAAGATAAGATATAAAGAAGAAGGACCCCCCACCCTCTTACCTAACACTAACTAAGCTAATTTCCTACACTTATCCTATAACTAATCCCCCAAACCCAACTAACAGTATGAAATAGGAAAGAGGTGAGAGGGGAGGGGTAAAAGTTCTGGAGGGTAAAATGTCTACTGATTTGGCCTCCGTAGTGTTCGCCGGATGGAGCGCACCTTCTTCTTCACCTCAGCCATGTCCTCCGTCAGGGTGTCAACTTTTCCAATCAACCTGTCCAATTTCCTTGACAATGCGTGGAAGTCCGCTGGGTTGATCGGAGGGTCAGTGCAGGTCTGGGTGCCGGTGGAGGTGGATTGTGTTGGTGGAGTGGTGTGGGCACGGGACTGCCCTGCTCCCACCACACGGCTGGGTCCAGGTCTGGATGAGGATGCCTGGTCCGTTGCTGGGTCCACTTGGCCAGACCTGGTGGATGTAGTGGCGGGGGTTGTTGGGGGCACCGTTGGGGGAGCCTGTGGTGTGGCATACCACGCCCCGGAGGCCCATTCCGAATTGTATCTGCGGGCCATCCTCCGATACCCACACTGCACCTGCAGGATGTGGCTGTACCTCATTGCCTGGCGCTCAAACTGGTTGCGAGCTGCGGCACTCAGGTTTGCAGCTGTGAAGAGAAAAGGCAAATATTGAGCATAGAATTTACAGTGGGTTGAATACCACAATGGGTAATTTGTCCATTACTAGCAATGTATTGGTTGCAGCAATTGTTACAACATAGTTCACGGGAAGGCTCAGAGGAAGTACATGTGAATCATGCATACTGAAGGGCATATCACATATAGCATATCCATGTCTCTACATGATGGATGACATCACCCTAAACTACTCATACAATTCATACCTAAGGCATTATACATTATGGCACCAGCTCGTCCGCATACTGACTTCACTACATATGTCATTCTATGTGATAAGAATCACACTCCTCACTCAATGGCATTTCGAAATAGTTGTGTGCTAAGATTGAACCCCTGGCCATGAATCATATGTCGACACTATGGGCCAGATGTAGGAATTGATGGGAAATCAACTAGCAAATTGCAAAGCTGAACGGTGTCTCTGACACCGTCTGCGAGTCACTATGGGGTCCCTAAATCCCACCTCATGAATATCAATGATGTGGGTTCCAACTTGCACCACCTTAGCAACTATGGGCACTCACGGGGATGGAGGCCTGCTGGGAACAGCAGAACTCCATAGACGTGACTGCTTTTAAATGAAGCAAGTTATTTTTCACCAAGTGTAGGCCCTTTATCTGAAAGGAAAATGAGCTGCGATTTGTTTAAATTCACAACAATAGATTTTTCGTAATTTACACAATAATTATTGCTCCCCTAGACCACTGGCTGTTTTGTGCAGGAGTATTTTGGTCCACTCACAAAGGTGAAGGTTCACAATGAGGACCCCTTCCAGTCAGCAAGTTGGTTAGCATCCACTTCAAGTGGATGATAACAGCTACTCACTTTGCAACCACGTACTCATTAGCAAATGGGATTGCCTACCACTGTGATTTGCAAGTAGGGCTGGTAAACTCCTTTATTTTTTTCATTTAGAAAAGCATTTTGCTAATATGTACATGACCACCAAAAACATTTCGGATTAGGAAACAGACGTTTGCAACTCACTAACATCAAATTATGCTATTTGCAATGTGTAGACATTTTGCTACATCTGGACCTAGGTACAAACTCAAGTCACAAAAGGTGTTAAGTACGTGTAACATACTGGTTGCTACAGTCCTAGGTACCCTGTTTCACAGTAACATCCCAGTCTTTGTGGGTGGTGTGGGAAGAACAAACAACAATCCCATGATCAATGCACAACCAGGAGTGTACAGAAAGTTCAACAAGCATGTGCCTTCACACACAACACCTATGAAGGGCTAGCAACACGTTGGAGTCAGCCCAACCTTGTCACATCCCAGGTCCACACATGTCAAAATGATATGACTTAGCCCAACATAACATACTATTAGTGAGGCATGTTTTACAACACACACAGAGGAGGTAGAACACCCATTCACATGATTCAACAGAACACCTAGGCCATTGCACTCAAGTCACACACACTTCGAGGTCACCTTGTGGAAGTACATGCCCCCGGAAGATCCGACCTACAGTGTACACAGTCCATCCTCAACTAGGAAGAAGCACTTGTCATCGAAGCCATGTGCCTAAGCTATCTGGGCGACTGTCAGTCTGATATGCTGACTCAGTTAATGGCAAGTTCCTGACCAAGTCTAACATTGACCAGGGTATTCAAAATGAGTCATGCCATTCCCAATTGTCGCACTAATTGAATGACCTACTGCCCCTCAATCTGAGAGATGACTAGGTTTTGCTTTACAGAAACATTATTCCAATTTGATATCACACCAAAACAACAAAGCCAATGAACGGCCAGCACATCAAATCATGAATTATCCTGAACACACAGTAATCCATCATGCTTCATTTCCAAACAATGTAAATAGCACTTAGGCAACACTCACTGTAGGTATCGGGGTCGTCAAAATGGGCCACCTCACCAACGGTGTACGGGGCTGGTCCACCTGTAAAGCATGAAAGGAAGATTATACTCAGACTGGGTGAACAGACAAATAATTTCTGTTACAATGACAGTGTGTGAATATTACATGGTAATGATACACTTTCACACATGCTCATCCTGCCTGGCTGACTTTGTATTCTAGATTATCATTGGATGAGTCTCCTGCTCCAGTGCCCCCCCCTACTACACTCATGCAGTGGCCAGGACAGTCATGTGTCGTCCAAGTTAATCCTCCATTAGTAGGCCCTAACAATCATGTGATCCATACATCTCAGCATGTGCATCCCAGAGAGAAACATTCCACAACTGGTTCCATGAGGACTGCATGACCACTCACAATCAAACAGGCTATGTGGACAGGTTCAACACACAGCAACCAGACACACATGTGACATATGTGTGGACAACATGACTAACTTCATGTGACGTGAAGGCAACACACATGTGTAGCATCATCATGTGTTTGCAATTTTCGGTCTAGCTATGGCGTCTACATATGTAGGTATGTTGTTTCTACATGACGTACTCACTGGCCATTATGACCAGTAGAGTACAAATAGAGCAGTTCACGTGTTGCTTTTCAGACACAAATGCAACAGTACATTCCATGCAGCTACAGCCATCTGGTATGTGTTGTAAAAATGAGGCATCGGCCTGGTAGCATAGGTCTTCATACACATCCTGCAACAAATACACATTTGGACACATATGTATACCTTTGTAGCGCAGCATTTGCATCATTTTGTGACGCAGAGAGGGGGCTACTTAGCAAAATACAAATAGATGTTGCATTTTACGGCTGTTATTGGGTGTACATGTGTAGCAAAAATGGGGATTTATGTGTATACCCATGGGCCTAGGTTTCCCTAGCATAACACGCAGTCAGCTACTTATTTTGCAGATTGGCTACCAATCATCACATGTTCACGCACACATTCCTATTATTCCCATGTAATTGATTAGTACTCACCAACATAGCCACCAATCCGGAGTCCCTGGTGGTCCAGCAGGTCCTGTTCCCTGCTGATCAGATCTGCCCAGCGGTGCTTGAGTTGATGTATATTCCTCAGACTCCCGTAGACCCAGACCAGGTGATGGCGCACCTTCTCCCAACGGATTTTCCTCGCCTCCGTGTGATACCCCTGTATCACACGGCCCCCAGCCTCCAGCATCAGTGGGAGGAAATGGCTTACGAGCCATATGAAGCCCCCCAATTCGTCCTCACCCATCCTGGACAGGCGAGGCCTACCTGACATGATGAGAGGTGTAAAAAAGTACAAAAGAAAAATGAAAGAAAAAGTGGGAAATGGGGAAAGGTAGAGGTGTGAAAGAAAAAGAAGAAGGAGAAAAATAGCCCAACTAACCCCCCAAACTATGCTACCCACAACAGACTCCCACAGACAATACAAACTATCACAGGTATAGACAAAATAACACTAAACAGACTGAGACAATGTTAGACAACAATAAAAGATTGACACAAAGACAAAATACAAGGCACACAGGACACGAAAGCAGTAAAACACAGGACAACACCTTTCACACAACCACACAGTCTAGATAACTCTGAGACTGCAAAGTGAAAGTGAAAGTCAACTCCCAGTACAGATTTGGTAAACAGGATATCCTATTACATCACTTCCTGCATAAAATGGCCGCCGTTTTTATTTTCACGTAATGCGTCATATTTTCACGCATACACAGATGTGCGTCATATTTTTTTGACGCATTACAGTGCACATGATGCGGATTGTAAAAATATGATATGAATATTAATATTTCAAATTGTACATGAGATGACCAACATATTGTCCATGTAGCGTCATTTTTACCACGCATACATCATGGGCGTCATTTTTTTTACACGTACAGTGGTGCACATGATGCGGAGTGAAAAAATATGATATGAATATTAATAATTAATACTGTACATGAAATGACCAATATATTGTGCATGTAGCGTCAATTTCACCACGCATACATCATGGGCGTCGTTTTTTTTACACGTACAGTGGTGCACATGATGCGGAGTGAAAAAATATGATATGAATATTAATAATTAATACTGTACATGAAATGACCAACATATTGTGCATGTAGCTTCAATTTCACCACGCATACATCATGGGCGTCGTTTTTTTTACACGTACAGTGGTGCACATGATGCGGAGTGAAAAAATATGATATGAATATTAATAATTAATACTGTACATGAAATGACCAACATATTGTGCATGTAGCGTCAATTTCACGACGCATACATCATGGGCGTGTTTTTTTTTACACATACAGTAGTGCACATGATGCAGAGTCAAAAATATTGTGGATGTAAATAATAATTTGAAGGTGAAATATCAAGACACTTTTGGATACATTTGTATCTGACTCTGCATTGTGTGCACTCATGTACGTGAACAAATTATGACGGCCATGCTGTATGCGTAGAATATGGAGCAAATTTATCCAAATGTCTTCATGTGTTTAGCTTTGGAAAGGTGATTTGTCATGGTAAAACGGTGCGATGTGAGACACATTTGTGTTTGTATATGACAAATGTCCGTACTTTTATGTATAGACGGCCTTCACACTGTGATGTTTGGGATACGTTAACTAATGTATTGACCATATTTGACAACATATTTGGTGTAATTGCTGATGGCTATTTTGAAATGATGTTTTTGATACCATTATGTATTCCGTCTCCAAAATGTCCCCCCCTTTATGATGGGGATGCTTTTATCTGTAGTCCTAACAGGGAGTGGGAGAGTCACTTTCAGTTTTTATGGGGCTGACCATGTCCCATTATGATTTTGTGTTTCATATTTGTGTAGGACTTGTGACATGGAGGCCACACATGTGCCTTATGCATGTGTTTAGTTCAGAAGTACATGATTCTTGTATGTTTTGGGGGTGGTAGAGGTGGAGTTAGGCCCCCAGCACCCTAGGATTTGACCATCCAGAATAGCTACTGTATCCATGGAGTATTTTTATCATATCCTGGCAAACCTGCAGCAGCGTGCGAATGTAAGGCCATATGGTATGAATGACTGTTGACCATTCATTCATCTCATTAGCCCATTTGACGTTTGCAGTAATGATGATTTGGAGCTAAGTTGCATACCATTTTCATATGACTAAGGGGGTCATTCTGACCGCGGCGGTCGGCGGTCGCCGCCCGCCAAGCGGTTCCCGCCGAAAGACCGCGGCGATCATTCTGGCTTTCCCACTGGGCTGGCGGGCGACCGCCAAAAGTCCACCCGCCAGCCCAGCGGGAAACACCCTTCCCACGAGGACGCCGGCTCAGAATGGAGCCGGCGGAGTGGGAAGGTGCGACGGGTGCAGTTGCACCCGTCGCGAATTTCAGTGTCTGCAAAGCAGACACTGAAATTCTTTGTGGGGCCCTCTTACGGGGGCCCCTGCAGTGCCCATGCCGTTGGCATGGGCACTGCAGGGGCCCCCAGGGGCCCGCGGCACCCCCTACCGCCATCCTGTTCCTGGCGGGAGACCCGCCAGGAACAGGATGGCGGTAGGGGGTGTCAGAATCCCCATGGCGGCGGAGCGCGCTCCGCCGCCATGGCGGATTCTCAAGGGCAGCGGGAAGTCAGCGGTACACCGCCGACTTCCCGTTTCTGGCTGCGGCTGAACCGCCGCGGTCAGAATGCCCATCGGTGCACCGCCAGCCTGTTGGCGGTGCTACCGCCGACCTCCGCCATGGCGGTAATTACCGCCAGGGTCAGAATGACCCCCTAAGTTTGCAAGACTCTCAGCGTTCACGATGTGATAATGCGAAGATTGTTTTGCTTGTCTGTGTCCCTTTCTGCATAAACTGGTTTAGTGTCATGTTACAATCTTCCTGCTAGGTTCAAACTGGGACACAACTGTGATGGTCTACTTTCAAATATTAGGTTGGTTGTATGACATATGTGTACATGTGTGTGGGAATGTGGATCCAGTATGACCTGTCTGTGTGTATGTTGTCACTGTAACTTCAAGGTCTCCTCCTGAGTTAGTGGCAGCTGATGTTGTTGCAATTGTGTATTGCTCACATCATACACTTGAGAGAAGCCATTGATGACATGTTCACGTACACATGGATGGTCCCACCCTGTCTCTGAACATGTGTGATGTGACTTTCAAATGATCTCCAATTTTGGGCTGGATGAGAGACTGTTTCAGTTGTTTGGATCCGGCATGTGTAATTGTCACATTTGTACTCTTGTTGGGCTCTGTGTATGGTAATGTAACATGTCACATCCTACCCTCTGTGCATACAGTTGTGATGTTTATTTTTGGTGTGATGAATTTTAATGGCATTCTTGATCAATGAGACGACATTCATCTTCAGCTATTTCAAACTAAAGGTGGTCAGAAATGAATAGGCCAAAGCATGATGTGGTGTTTGTTATCTGTGTTTATTTACAAGTGTGGAATACAAGTGATTATAATAACTTAAGTAAAAAAATTGTTCACAAGCTGTTGGCGCCTACGCACTCCTGCTGCGGTGTTAGGTTGTTCCCCCTCCTGTTGCAGGCCAGCATCCTCCTCATCATCATCCTCAGGCATGTCTGGGTCCGGTTCAAGGAGGGGAATGTTCCTTTGTACACAAATATTGTGTAATATGGCACAAGTGAGTATGATTTTGCAGACCATCTCTGGGGAGTATAGTAGGCTTCCGCCAGTGATGTCAAGGCAGCGGAACCTTGACTTTAGGATCCCAAAGGTCCTCTCCACAATGCTGCGGGTCCTCTTGTGGGCGTCATTGTATGCCCGCTCAGCAGCAGTATTTGGGTTCCCATATGGTGTCATTAGCCAAGGCTGGATGCCATACCCCTGATCAGCTGAAAGAGAAACACAGAATGGTATCAATTAGATGTAGGAGGCACTGTTGTACGTATCTTTGATGGCAGTAGTTGTGTTGTGTTGTCTGTGACTATTTTGTGTACTAATGTGACAACCTATGGTTGTTGGTGGAAACTTTGTCATTGTTTTTTTTCCTTGGCTGAGCAAGTGTTTGTTGTCTAACTGTTTGTCAGCAGGATGTATTGGTTTCTCAAGTACAGTGTGCCCTCCCTTGCATTGTGACTTGTGACACAGGTGTCCGGGTGTCCTCACTGGGGGTGTGATGATAGTTCCATGCAGAGTTGAAACATGAAAGGGTATTAGAAACGTTCATATGAACATAGCCAGGCCATCCCATCCCTTAAAAGTTATGCATTGTATTAGTGTACAGGTTATTGTGAGACTTCCAATTTGCAAGGTGACATTTAGGCAACCACAGTCATGAATGTCTTCACACTAAGCTGTGGAGTAAATTCAAATGTGTGAGAGGTTCAATGGTGACTTGTGACACATGGCTAGTGATGTGAGTACCTCAGTGTGTTCCTGTCTAGGTGTTGCTATTGTGGTGTATGGGTTGTTTATCCTAGAGGGTTTCTGTGCAGTGAGTATATAAGTAGATTTTTGTCCTTACCAACAAGTAGTCCATTGCCATACCGTCCATCCTGGAAGTGTTGGTTGATGGTGCAGTGACGGAAGATGAATGCGTCATGTACACTCCCAGGATATTTAGCCACAATGTTGCTGATCAGTCCTTGGTGATCGACTATGGCCTGCACGTTGATGGAATGTGTGTGCTTCCTGTTGCGGTAGAGGTGTTCACTCGCAGCAGGTGGCACAAGGCGTACGTGTGTGCAGTCGATTGCACCAAGGACGTGCGGAAAGCCACTGATGGCGTAGAACCCCTGTTTTGTTTCCTGCTGCTTCTGCACTGTGTTAGGGAAGCAGATGTGGCGGGGTGTCAGTCCAATGATGGCATCCAGTACTTTAGGCAGGAATGCGGAGAAAGATGGTTGTGAGATTCCACCAACCAGGGCACCAGTTGTCTGAAACGAGCCACTTGCCAGCAGGTGAAGTACGGCAAGCAGCTTTGTTTCGGTTGGGATAGTGCGTGGAGTCACTAAAGTGGGGGCCAATTGCTGTTCAATATTTGTCAGCAGCTGCTGAATGGCCTGCCAGTTCAACCGGTACCTCTGGATGATGTCTCGTTCCCTGAGGCCATGCAGGGTTGTTCGTGGGCGGAATATCCTCTCCTGCCTTCTGCACTGTCTTTGGGGTCCCTGCTGTTGTTGTTGTGGCTGCTGTTGTTGCTGCAGGGCTCTGCGTCTATGTGCACGTTGAAGAAAAAGCACCTCCATGTCTCCCTGTTGCTGCTCTGCTGCTCTGCTGCTCTGTTGTTTGTTCTGTGTGTTCTGATTAAGTACAGGTGTGTTTGCCCCATTTTAACGCCTGCCCTGACCCAGGCGTTAAAATTTCACGCTATTCGTGCTTTGCGCCATTTTTTTGCGCCGCCTGCCGCGCGGGAGTGATTTTTGCCCTGGAGCATAAATACCACGCACCGCTATGTGCGTCTGTTTTTAGACGGGAACGCCTTCCTTGCATCTCATTAACGCAAGGAAGGCGTTCACGCAAAAAAATGACGCTATTTGCCCATACTTTGGCGCTAGGCGCGTCTAACGCCAAAGTATAAATATGGCGTTAGTTTTGCGCCGAATTTGCGTCGAAAAAAACGACGCACATTCGGCGCAAACGGAGTATAAATATGCCCCTTAGTCCTTAGTACAATTCCTACTGTTTTCCAGGGAAGTTTTCAGATTACTTTTTGTCCTCATGTAACAAGACAATGTTTGTTCTGAAAACATAATTCTAGAAGGTTCTTATATTCCTAGACAATATGTAACATTTCATGAAAAGTTTCATATGAAAAGTTGTATTAATCATGATAACGCGTCCCGTTTTAGGTAATTTTACTCAATCTGGGACTCGTTTTAGGCCAATTAATCTTTTGACCCTGATTGGAGACACCTTAAGACGAGATAACTAAGCAGCATGTCAATCAATGGATCAATAACCTCATCGATGTTCACAATAGTAAATCAATCAAATTGGTTAGTGACATTAATGAAAACCGAAACACCCCATGACCTTTCAGTCATGAATAACCACACAAAATTTTGTAAGATTTATGATATTTATTCCTTATTGATTACACTCTACTAGCAAGTTTATTAGCCTCAATACCAGAAAACACATCAACAATGTCACAATATGGCAACTCGAATAAGATTTCATCAAAGCAAAGATCATAAACATTAGAACAAAGCACGACGTCAACATGAATCAGGTTTAGCAGAGTATCATTTGCGCATTATTCAGCAAAGCATAGATTCAGTCAATTGTCTATTTGCGTTCGTCTTAGTGAACCCCTTAACTAGCCTCGAATTAGCATTGGCATGTTGGGCTTCATGCGAAACAATTTAGCAACACAAATTTAAAAAACTCCTTACTATGGTCTCTATCAAAAGGAAGCAGTTGCTACCTAGAAAGAAAAAGCAAACAGACAATTACAATTTCATCATCATATAGTTACCCTCCGTAATGGGTCAGCATACAGAGTCAGTCTTCGTCCTTAGGACATCAGTTGATTCACCATCAGCCAGGAAACCCAGCAAAGTTCAGCAAGACAGGTAATAAGGAACACTTCCCTCATAAGGAGGAAAAGTATAAAGGGGGCAAGGCAAGGGTAAGGATGGTTTGAAGAGTTAAACTGCAAAGTCTTTAAGACAGAGTGACAAAGTGGCTAGGTGCTAGCAAAGAATGGCACGTATTGGCTGATGTCTCCTTGTGACATGGGGTTATATTACTCTTGCTGTACAGTCTCTTAATTTCCAATTGGGTACATTTTGGTGTATCATCATCTCCAACCAATAATTGACTTGTCACCTCACTAGGATTTTCACTTTAGGACAGTTGTCACGTAGTTCATTGGCTCCTGTAATTGACGTCCCCAATGGGTAGAATGTCAGGTACAAACTTTTGTTCTCGCGGGCTCAGTCAGTAGTCCCATTGTCTTTACCAGTTCAGGCGACCTTATACCTGTTGCAAGTTTATACTGTTGCATTCAGCAAGAATGTCTCCTTGAGCAAGTCGAGTCTCATGAGAAAGAATTTACTACGGTTACACACATCTTCTAGCTTCTGGAAAAGTACGGCTACATGTCCTTCAGCAAGTCAGCACGTTGCACGTTAGAAAAACACATTTAATATGAGACCGACAGCTAGACCCCGACTCATGCTAAGGCCTAGTAATTAAGCTTAGCAAAATCTTAACACATAACTCTTAATGCTAATACAAAACCACACATTAGTACATCAATAATTCATTATTAGTCAACTTCATTTATCATCGTATACATTGGTGGCCACTCCCCGTGGGCACATTTCACACGCGTATGTTAAAAGCACATTAATACATTTTCTATGTGACATCATTATACATTAATTTGCAAACATTTCATGTTAATTTTTTATTATAATAACTACACTCCATCAATCATTCTTGATTCCTTCCCAGGTACCCAGACGTCTTGAGGCCTAGTTATAGTCCTTTCTTAAGTTATCCATGGTTACAGTATGACAATGTCTAGAATCACAGTCTAGTGAAGATCAATGTGATACAATCTTGATATTGTGTGGTTTAACCTTTTGCTTCCTACAGGTCTCCTTCCCAGCTGTTCCCATCCTAATCCCCTTTTCCCCCGCTTGGAGTCTCTCAGGCTCTGTAATTTTTTCTATCAGAGTTTTGGAGCTGTCTTGTGGTGGACATGTTGGGAACGTGCGCAGACCCCGAGGATCTGGTCTCCCTGACAATTTCTGACCTGAAATTCAGAGTGACAGGGCTTGAACATAAAATGGACCACTGCCTACTCTGAAAAAACGAAACCAAATGGTTTTGTTATTTTTTTTATTTTGCAACTCGTTTTCCTTTAAGGAAAACGGGCTGCAAAAAAAAAAAACTGCTTTATTTAAAAAGCAGTCACAGACATGGAGGTCTGCTGACTTCAGCAGGCCACCATCCCTGTGAGTGCAGGGACTCGCTATGGGGTCGCAAAATGCGACCCCCCTCATTAATGTTTATGAGGTGGGTCTTTGCGACCCCATAGCGAGTCGCAGACGGTGTCTGAGACACCGTTCTGCATCTGCATTTGCGATTCCAAAATTGCGAGTCGCACAGACTCGCAATTTCCAAATCGCAAATGCAGAAGTTGCTACATCTGGCCCCTAGTTCCTCGGATGTGTGCAGTGCCTCCTGTGAGACGAGTGCTGTAGCTGCCGGAGTAGAGGGATGCACAAACACATCAGAGGCAGAAGATGTGGATCATATATTCAGAGCAGCATTTATCTGTGGCAACATGTAAGGCAGCACAGCAGCAAGGATGATCTGCCGGTTTTACAACACAGCAGCAACATCACAGTGGTAGGCAGCCGTGGTAGCAATGAAGCAGTCCTACTTTCCTCCATGTCCAAGATGGTTTTGAATGCCTCCAGCTGGTTGGCAACCTCGCTGGTGCAACTTTGGCAGGGCATTTGCTCATGCCTGTGTCTCATGGCATCAGTGATGTCAGGGACTGCTGGAGGCAAAGTTGTCCTTATTTAGATTGAGGCACCTATGGACTGCCTCTAGGGTGCCCGTCATTGTCTCCATCCACCTGATCTGCCAGCTCCCGCTGGACTCCTACCAGTCTGTTGGAATAACATTTGTGGGTCCTGGGAGTCTAGGGCCCTGGGTGAGGTGGCAGGTGGTGTTTGTTGGATACTAGGCGGATCATCCGGAGATCCAGCAATGCTGCTGAGCATTCCCGTGACCAGAGATGGTGCCTGCATGGAGCCCGGGATTTGCTGAAAGGTGTCTGTGTTTCGGGTTTGCATCATCCATATCATCGCTGAAATCCAGGAGGTATGGGTTCATCCTATACAATGAGATAGAGAAATGGTAATGGTGATATCTGTTGGATGTTGACATGAGTAACCAGATTGACAATCAAGGTTTCAAATGTAGCACTTTCAGTTCAACATTGTTGCGTAGGCACCTGTTACATATAGGAATTGATGGCAAATAGCAGTGTAGTTCCCTTACAGATAGGAGTATCTCTGAATTGTTCTTGCAAGCACTGTGTGCCTACTCTGAGGAGATGGGCTCTGTCCTACTCAGTAGATCACGATCACTAACATTCACATCATTTCATCATGATCAGAGGTGGTTATCTGCAGAGTGTCACACACCATGTGACTCAGGCCCACACCATTGTATGTGTACATGCCTCTTCTGGTTACCCACTTTTGGGTCCTGGGACATGAGTTAGTCCCACACAGTAATGCTACCCAGATTATACATTCACTCTCATGTGCCTGCGACACGTAGATTAATCGTGATCATATCCAATGAAGCTGCATGTTGGTTTGTTATTGAGGACTATGGGTCAGGCATCACCCCACATGGAAGTTATGCTGGAAATAGTGCCAAGTACCTAGCTATGCTTCCCACATCACTAAGCCCACCCACTTCAGCCTGGGACCTTCCATGATTGCTATCATTTGTGATGGCTAAGTAGTTCTTACTATCCCTCATCAGGTCCCTGTTTGACATCCTCTAACTTATTCATGTGACACCGTGAAACAATGTTGCATCATACTCCCTCTTGGCACTTGCTACATCTTCCCCCAGGTCCACATGACATGTAGGATGTAGTGCCCCAATGGGCTGTTCCTTGCCATCCCTACCCAGCTGTGACACAAATGTGGCACAGTCAGACAGCAGTGCAAGTGTTTATGTGAGGCTACCTTGCAGTACACATGTCCATTCTCACCTCCCACTGTAGGCACAGTCTCCCCATTCATATCGAGTGGTAGTCAGCACCTGCAATGCACAGCAGTAACAGTGGCCCACCAGGCCCACACATCATTGTTAGTTTGGACACACATGGTCCTCCGGTGTGAATCTGCAGCATACCCCCCCACCCAATCCAATTTAGTAGATGAGAGGAGTTCACTTCCATAGCAGCTGACACCTGTGTGCTCTCACCCTGCATGCCAGGTCAGCTCGGTTCAATATAGGTTCATTCAGGGTATTATAGATGTCTCTCATGCCATCTCCCTATGTATAGATACTTCCCATGGCCCACACCAGACACCCCTCTCAAATGAGTGGCTTCTCCTCTGACAAGCCCATTCCATTCTGAGGATTTACAGTCTAGATTAGTGTGCATGGACCTAAGTGACACCGAATAGCTTCAAGGTGCAAGGTGGCCTTCATTGTCACAGTCAGGTTTTGCAGGGCAGAAGTGTGCATGCATGATGTATTGTTCCAGTCCATGATTGTTTGCTTTGTATTCTGGGAGATGTAGTTGTGATGTGTGATAGTATACATTGAACTGCAAGTGCCAGTATACAAGGAAAGGCAAACTTGGCCTGATGCTGCACTTCACACATTGAAGGGAGGGAGGTGACAGAGCTGGACTGAATTGGAACTGGTCACTATGAATTACATTTACTTGATGTTTAACTGTAGATAACCAAGTATACCACCTTGTGGCCTGCAGACAGTGCGTAAGAGTGCAAGACATAGCTGCCTGCAGCTTACAACATTGGTTGTTATTCATCATAGGCATCACTGTCCTGTCCCTGGACTCTTCCCACCAACTCCTCTGGGATGAAGGCCTCCACCATCTCCTCAGACTCATCGAGCTGCTCCTAGGGTGCTGGACCTCCATCTCTGGTCTGCAATGCTGCCTTGAGGTTGCTGGCCAGTTTCTCCTTTGTCCGGCGCTTGTAATCATGCCAGTTCTTCTTACAGTCAGTCACTGTTATTTTGATTTCTGCCACACTGTTGCCCTTGCCCTCAATGGGCTGCCATATAGCCTCTTTCTTCCCCCAATGGCAATTTTGAGGTGACGAGGAGTTGGTATTTGTGCTTGGTCACCTCAGTGATCAGGATGTTATTCTCCTCCTCACTAAGCTTGCACTTCCTCTTCTTCTTCCCCTTGCCCTGGGAGTCTGTCTGGACATTCTGGCTGGTACTCGGGTTGCTGGGGTTGTCCTGGACTCTGCAGTCTGCTCTATCCTCCATGGCTGCTTCAGGAGAGTATTCATTTTTTTAGAGCCAATGCAGCATTTCTTTACCTCTTTTTTTGACGCCTTCGGCACACAAAAGTAACACTAGGCTGGCTTGAGTTTATTTACATCACGCAAATCCGCTTGGCATCAGATTTGCAGCAGTAGTGTAAGTTTTCCTAACGATGCGGCCCACAGGTTTGTGTATCTTTTTTGACATAGCCAGGATCCTTACGCCATGGTGCTATGTAAACATGATGCTTCTATGGTGTAAGAATCTGTCACACAGCGGCGTTAAATTTTTTGATGCATTGCTGCATTGCGGCAGTGATGCATCATTTCTTGTAAATTAGGCTCTCAATGACATGGTAATTCCTGAGCTTGCGCTCACATGACTTACTCACTCAAACTTTACTCACTCATCATTCTACACCAGGATTGATACAGATTTGGGTGCTAATGGAACATGCTCAGATTTGTAAAAGTAGGCAGTCTCCGTGTGAAATGCAAGGAGAATTTGCAAAAGCCGCGATTCTGACATGTTATTAACAAAAAAACTTGTAATATGTAGCAATTCTGGTCCCCCTCCACCCATTAAAGTTACTCATGCTCGGAGTATCTGTCATTTCAGGGTAGGGGGTTTAGAGCCCATTTTTCTCCCTACATGGCTGATCACTTGGCCGAGAGGACACAGTTTACGGAGTAAAATGAAATAAATAAAATGCCATCAAGTGTCTGGAGTACCTAGGAGCATGGCTGGTGAGTGTAAACAAAGACATTGTGAACTGGCTGAGTACTGCAAGTACAAAGCGTTTCTAAAATAAACAACATTTGTGTAGAAGTGAACTGTGTAGTACAATTTGAGAACACTTTTATGGCCCCTAATCAATTGCTTATATCATCTTGCAACAAACAAACTGTCGACTCCTAATTACACATTTCTCACTACAGTCTTTGGAAGCCAACAGGCATTTTAGACTTTCTTTCTTGTCAAAAGAGCCCCTGGACAACCAGATGCAGCCACATGACAGCAGTCGTCCAGCAGCAGCCAATCAGACAGCCAAGAGCGACGCCCTCTTCAGCTTGGTATACACAGATGGGGTTCACACATTGCAGGCACCCCCAAGCAGGGCTAAATCATGTTCAGAAATCTTACAGAGAGGTGCTAGCCCCAGAGGGCAGGACTGTGCAGTGCCCTGCAGACCTGTGAGGCATAAAAGAAAGCTATGGACATCTAAACAAATGCAGTGGTTTTAAGATGTGACAAGTGAAACTATTTTCAGAGGTGATGTAGCTGTTGGCAGCAATATAATTGGTTAAAATGGACTAATACGGAGTTTATAGAAGGATGATATTGTTGTGTAGCCATTTTAGTTATAGCTCCACGCACGTTATTTTAGCACACTAGGACTTCCGCTCTTCACTTTAACCTAGATATATTTTATTCAGCTTTGTTTATTTTTTTAGCAATAGCCACATTTGCGGTCATGTTTATTTCTTTCTATCTAGCGGTTCTTTGCTTAGGCCAGCAGTACGTTCTTAAACAAGACATTCTTGTTCATTCTGTGCTTTTCTCAACCCTGCACTAAGATAGGTTGCCGGTAAAACGTGGTAATGCTTTGTCTCTGGTATTCATAGAAACATACACATACTTACATAGGGATATTTTCTCAGAACATGAGCTGTTTTATTATAAAAACACTTTCCTGTCCCGTACACGTTAGAGGGAGATTCCAGCCAGATGACCACGACTGTATGCTGATTGTTGAACACTTTGCTACAGCTGCTTATGCAGACTTCAGGCCTTTGCTCAGGTATGGGGTATGTCTTCCTAGAGGAACCTGAAGGGCAGAACTAGAGCTTAACCCGCCGTGCTCTATTATAGCCTAGGTAGGAATTAGTCTATTGTCTCTAATGACAATATGGTAGTGTTATTTCTATGCTCCACTCTGCTTGTCACAATTTTAATCCTGACAAGCTTTATCGTCCTGGTTATTGCAGTACATGCTTTGTCTAAGATGCAGTTGCTTCACTAAAACCTTATTGAAACATATACTGCCTCTGCTTCTACTTGTATATGTGAGACTCATGTGACTGAGAGGAAAGGATGAGATCTGAGTGACCCCGATTTCCCTGAGGAGTCAATTGTGTCTTGCGCTCGGCTGACCAATCATCCCTGCTCTTGGGTGGGGATGAGGCACTGCTGGTTAGCCGGTGCAAAACCAGGGATTGGGGCCAGGTGTCACCTGTACTGGGTTTGACTCAGTCCCCCATCCCGCATGCGATTCTGCCACTCTGATCCAGTTGTCTCATTAGAACAATGAGAGCCTACGCGACAATATGATATGCACATTTTCAACTTCACTGTTCATAGCAAGTGAGACAAGATACAGACGAACTAAAAAAAATCCAAAGTTACCTTGAAAAAATAGAAGAGAAATGAACTTCAGAGACAAAATGTTGATTAGTGCATAAATCGCCAAATTGTATCAAAACGTCCCACGTTTTTGTCTACTCTGGCGCAAATACAATTCCGATTTGTATGTCGCCTAGTTTTGTATTATTTTCTGTTTACAGGAAGCATTTTCTTGCACTTTCACCATGCTGACTAGGGTCTGAAGCGCATTCACAGAGCACATGAGCATTGCTAGGAGTTTACAAACAGCAGTAGCAAATGCCTTGAACCTGCTGAAAGTGACTTCAGCTTAAAATGATGTCACAGCGGCTTTTGTACTGTTCTGCCTTTCTTTATTGTGACTTGGAAGCTGACCCTAAGCTGCTCCGGTGTTTTGTTCCAGAGGAGTGTGCTGCTGTCTTTTCCATCAATATCTGTGGCATGCCTCCTCAACACTGGACATTTTCTCCTCCATCACCGCAGATTGTGAGTGACCCTTGGGCAATGAACGGTGGTAAGAGGGACAGAGCATGGGGTTCCATGAAAGTTGCATGTGTGAGAGGGCTTTCTTTGCATCAGGCCTGGCCTAGGCCCATCAAAGTGGGGAAGGCCATGGGCACACAACTACTGGCTTTAATATGGTATTCTTATATAATGCTTCATACTAGGCACTATAAATAATATGCGTTTCCATTTACTGATTAATGGTGCATTATTTGCCTACTGGGAAGGATGGAAGGTTGAGCTGGCTTTTTTGGGATGCTAATTTGTGATCTTTTCACTACATGTAACAGTGGCAAACATCTGATTAACTGAGCCATCCTGCCAGCATTTCTATAGTTGTGCATATAGAGCAAAGGAAATGGACGTCTCTGAACATGGGTGCAGAGTCTGGTGAAGAAGGTTGGTTGAAGGTGATTTCCTGCGGCCATGACTGAGATGATCCTGGATGTTTATGGGGAAGATGCGGTTTGTTATGTTACTATAGACTGTAGAATAAGCACACCTGAGTGCCAATCTGGGCATCCCCACTAGACACGAAAACATCGCCTCTGTGCCACTTTCCATATTTGTTGTATTGTGACTAGTTAGACAATTGCTGAGTGAGTAGGTATTTATTCTGTGGTTTGGCCATGCTAACATGCAAATCCTGCATGACGGGGGGCCCAAACAGGCGGGTTGGCACAGTGGATGGTGTGTGCACGGCATGCAGTGGACTTCTGAACACAAGTAATTGTTTTATGATGTTCATGGGGACAAGAGAGTTGACGTAAGTCAGTTCTGTCGCTGGGTGTGGTCAGGTTTTGTAAGCATGACTGCATGTTTCTAAGGTTCTAAGCACTTGTGGTGGTGTGTGATCAAGTCATGTTGAAGTTGTAGATGGTAAAACCAGGTGACAGTATTTTTAATCTTGACTTCCACACTACACAGAATTGTGTGCCTCTGCCTAAATCACTTTGCCTCCCAGCCAGGACTTTGCTTCCATTATCTGCAGTAATGGGGACTCTTTTGAACACTGCAGGACCCATAGTAGATACATTTTGTTGCATGACATGCCTGACCTTCATCCCATGTAGGACCAGTACTGGCATCCAGATGGATACAGCGGGTAGCAGGCTGCTAATTTTAGGCAGTTGTTTCTTCATGCCAATAGGTACCATAGGAACGGAAACTGTAGTCTCAGTTACTAGGTCAAGTGAGGCAAGAGATGATAGTGAGGTCCTGGAGAAAGGAATGGTCCTGTAAGTTTAGGAAGCAGATGTGGCTAAGTAATTCTTGTCAGTAGGATCATATGCAGAAAGTTAAGATCACAGTATGCTTACTAAATCCAATTGTGTGATCTTAGGAAACTGATCTTATATTCTAGACAGGGGAATCTGTTTGTGCCGTAGTCCTGGCGGTGTAGTAAGACAGACCTGGTCAGTGGCCTCGCCAGGAGATGTGGCATCGGGTCCTGATGTTGACAGAGCACAGTAGACATCAAACTGCAGTCCTAGGGTAACTGTTTTATGAAATGTCAGACAGAAGAGCTGGCTACTGTTGCTTTTCCATGTCTGTCTGGGTGTGGAGCCCTAAGCAGGACATCCTGATTTCATAAGAAATACCCAGTGTGTTGTGCTGGTAAGTTTTTTTTTTGGACCTACACCTGCCGTCTGTCCTGGTGTGGAGGCTTTGCAGATGCACACTGGTATTCATTGACATAACCTTAAAGCTAAGTTGAGGTCAAGAGGTGTGAGCCAGAAAAGTGTTTGAGAGGGTCCAGATGCTTCTAATCAAGAGCTCTGCTTTTAACTTAAATTGGAAAGCAGGAGAGAGGAACCCGCGTAAAAAAAGAGAATAACTTAAACTACCAGTAGTTCCTGAACTGAAAATGTTCTCCTTTTATTAATGTCTATTCTTTGTGCATTTACAAAAGCCTTATGACTGTATTTTGGCAGTTTCATGGTTTGCTTGCACTCTGGGGCCTCTGGAATTAATGTGGTATGAGTAATGGAAGGAGGCAGTCACCTAATTAATGTAGGTGGTGATTCTTGTATGACAAATTTAATGAACACATGCAATGTGACTAGAAACGAATAGGGTACTTTCAGCAGCGCATTTTCTACTCACATGCTGTAAAATGTAAAATGTACAATTTTAAATGTTGAGCATGTATATATGTTGAGTCATTGCTAGTGCTACAATTTGGACAGTTTCAGCTTTAGTATAGCCAAGTATACAGGGATCATTGATCTGTGTGTATTCCATTATAGCAAAAGGGTCCCTCTTTTTAACCTATTGAGATGGTCATTGTTTGAAACTGGGTCTCTAGTTGGCAGAGGTATGCCCCAGGTAGGGACCACAATCCTACTCCAGGTAAGTCAGATATATAACCTAAATTAACCTGTGATCACCCTCTGGTAGCTTAACCCCTTCGCTGCCAGGCCTTTTCCCCCTCAGGTGCCAGGTCTTTTTTGGGGGGGGGGGTATTTGAGGCAGTTCGCACTTCGGCCATCATAACTTTTTGTCCTCATAAGCTACTCATGATAACTATGCATCCTTCTTTTCCAACATCCTAGGGATTTTAGAGGTACCCAGATTTTGTGGGTTCCCCTAAAGGAGACCAAGAAATTAGCCAAAATACAGCAAAAATTTCGTTTTTTAAAATAAAATGGCAAAAGGGCTGCAGAAGAAGGCTTGTGATTTTTTCCCTGAAAATGGCAGCAACAAAGGGTTTGTGGTGCTAGAATCACCATCTTCCCAGCTTTCAGGAAAGGGCAGATTTGAATCAGAAAACCACATTTTTTCAACACAATTTCATCATTTTACTGGGGCATACCCCTTTTTTACTATTTCTTGTGCTTTTAGCGTCATTCCAGTTAGTGACAGAAATGGGTGTGAAAACAATACTGGATCCCAGAAAGCTAAACATTTCTAAAATGAGGACAAAATTCTGAATTCACCAAGGGGTCATTTGTGTACATCCTACAAGGTTTTCCTACAGAAAATAACAGATGAAATAAAAAAAAAAATGAAATTGAGGTAAAAAAAAGCCATTAATCCAAACGTTTTACTCTGTAACTTTTTCCTGTAATGTCATATATATGAAAGCAATATACTATCACGTCTGATGGACTCTTATGGTTGTTGGGATATATAGGACTTGTAGGTTCACCAAGAACCCTAGGTACCCAGAGCCAATAAATGAGCTGCACCTTGCAATGGGTTTTCATTCTATACCGGGTAGAAAGCAATTAATTTACTGAAATATAAAGAGTGAAAAATAGGTATCAAGAAAACCTTTGAATTTTCCAAAATGACCAGAAGATAAAGTGTTGAGAAGCAGTGGTTATTTGCACATCTCTGAATTCCGGGGGTCCCCATATTGCATGTGAAGAAGTCTTTTTTACACACGGTCTTACATTTGGAAGGAAAAAATGTTGAGAAAGGCAAGGGGCTTATTCTTCCATTCTGTTTTCCCCCAAGTCTCCTGATAAAAATGGTACCTCACTTGTGTGGGTAGGCCTAGTGCCTGCGACAGGAAACCCAACATGGACACATCACATTTTTACATTGAAATTTGATGTGTTTTTTGCAAAGTGCCTAGCTGTGAATTTTTGCCTATAGCTTAGCAGGCACCTAGGGAAACCTACCAAACCTGTGGATTTTTGAAAACTAGACATCTAGAGGAATCCATAATGGAGTGACTTGTGGTGCTCTTACCAGGTTCAGGTTCCAGATTCTGTTACCCAGAATCCTTTGCAAACCTCAAAATTTGGAAAAAAAACACCTTTTCCTCATATTTCGGAGACAGAAAGTTTTGGAATCTGAGAGGGGCCACAAATTTCCTTCCACCCAGCGTTCCCCCAAGTCTCCCAATAAAAATGGTACCTCACTTGTGTGGGTAGGTCTAGTGCCCGCAACAGGAAATGTCCCAAAACACTGCATGGACACATCACATTTTCCCAAAGAAAACAGACCTGTTTTTTGCAAAGTGCCTAGCTGTGGATTTTGACCTCTAGCTCATCTGGCACCTAAGAAAACCTATCAAACCTTGACATTTCTGAAAACTAGACATCCAGGGGAACCCAGGATAGGGTAGCCTGTGTTGCTTTCACCAGGTTCTGTTACCCAGCATCCTTAGCAAACCTCAAAATTTGGCAAAAAAAACAGTATTTCCTCACATTTTGGTGCTGCAAAGTTCTGGAATCTGAGGGGAGCCACAAACTTCCTTCTACCCAGTGTTCCCACAGGTCATCCGATAAAAATGGTACCTCACTTGTGTGGGTAGGCCTAGCGCCCGCGACAGGAAATGCCCCAAAACACTATGTGGACACATCAAAATTATCAAATTCAAAACTACCTGTTTTTGCAGGGGGTGGAGGGGGGGGCACCTGCGTTTTTGGTTCTGGGCTCAGCAGCCATCTAGGGAAACTTACCAAACCCAAACATTTCTGAAAACTAGACACCCGAGGGAATCCAGGGAGGTGTGACTTGCGTGGATCCCCTAGTGTTTTCTTACCCAGAATCCTCAGCAAACATCAAATATAGATAAAAAATGACATTTTTCCCACATTTCTGTGTGGGATCACCGAACCGGCACAAATTTCTTACCACCTAACATTCCCCTCAGTCTCCAGGCAGAAATGATACCTCACTTGTGTAGGTGGGCCAAGTGCCTGTGACAGGGAAGAGCCAAAAACAGGTAAAAAATGAGGGGGAACCAAAGCAAGTCCAAAAGGGCAGTTTGGAAAAAAACTTTTTAGGATAACAAGTGGAGCAGATTTTTTCTCGGTATAGATGCAACAATGCTGGGTGGTAGGAATTTTGTGGATTCCTGCAGATTCCATCACCAAAATGTGGGGAAAATGCGTGATTTTCAGCAAAATTGGAGGTTTGCAGGGCATTGGGGTAAGAAAAGTACGGATGCATGTGAAGCACACCACCTGGACTCACCCAGATGTTTAGTTTTCAGATGTGTCTAGGTCTTGTGGATTTTTCTACATGGCAGCGTCCCAAAGTCAAAAAACTTCAGCCCTCAACATTCCAAGTGTGACGAGTTAGACAACCTCTCATGACCCAAATGTAAAACCAAAACCCAAAATTATCAATTGTCCTCTTGCTTGCTGTGGGATAAGATGTTTTAGTGTGCGGGGAAGAGCTGACAGACTGTTACCCCATTCAGTTGGGGAGGGGGCATAACCATGCCCAAACTGGTTGGTAGCCACCACCCTTCTATTTTTTTTTTATTCCCTGGCATCTAGTAGGCTTTCTGCTCCCCTGGGAGTGAATTGGGGGGCAATTGCCCCATCTACCCACCGGTGGGCAGAACAACTTTGGCCCCATTTATTTGAAGTGGGGTATGGCCATACCCCCACCCTCTTTTTTTAAAAAGAAAATCTTCCCTGGTGGCCTTTCTGCCACTCTTGGGAGCAGATAGGCCTTCCAGAAATAGGCCGATCTGTCCCCAAGGGGGGCAGATATGGCCAACAGTAATGTGCCCCCATGGGGAGCGACCCTTGCCCAAAGGGCTGCCCCGCCAAACAAAACACACATGTACACACAAACACACACACCAATCCCTGGTGCCTAAGTGGTTTCTTGCCCCCCCCCGGGGGCAGAGCAGCCTAATAGAAATAGGGGGGCAGAAATGGCAAAAAATAAATTTGCCTCCCCAGGGAAGTGACCCTTGCCGAAGGGGTCTCTCCCCTTGCGTGGAATTGGCTAAAAAATAATCCCTGGTGCCTAGTGGTTTCTGCCCCCCTTGGGGGTCGCTCCCCACGTAAAAAAAAAATAACACCGAAAAAAAAAATATCCCTGGTGTCTACCGGTTTCTGCTCCCCTAGGGGCAAATCAGCCTAATTAGAAAAGGCCGATCTGCCCCAGGAGAGGCAGAAAAGGCCTAAAAACAATTTGCCCCCCTAGGGGCAAACCTTTGACCAAGGGGCTGCTCCCCTTATGCATAAATAATAAAAAGAAAACTCCCTGGTGTCTGGTTGGTATTTCTGGTGCCCGATTGCATCGCGATCGTGCAGCAGAAATGCTGAGGGAGACGTCAAAGGAAAGGAAAGTCCTTTCCTTTGATGCCTCTCTCGCCCCCTCCACGTGATTGGAGGGGGCGGGAGAAGGTCTAAAGCATTTCTCCTATGATCCACACCGGAAGCTCAGGCGGTGGGGGCAGCCTCTGACGAGGAAAGCGTGCGATTGTGCAGTGACATCATCAGACGCCATGGGGGGGGCAGGCGGGCGGGGGTGGAAGGGGAAGCGATTCCCGTTCCATCCCCTACCCAGGGGAGAGAGGGTGCTTGGCCATCGGGGAGAGAGGGCCCATAGCAGCACGTAACTGTTACGTCCTCGGCACTCGAGCGATGCAAACAAGGACGTAACCGTTACGTCCTGGGCACCCAAGGGGTTAAAAGGAAATGTGCAAAGTATTCCTGCAACACTTAATTACAGTAACCCAGTGAATTGCAGCACAAAAAGATTACTCACCTGGTTAAAAAAATAAATGATGATTATCTGAATAAGGCAACACCAAAACAACAAAAAAATCCAATCAGTACATCAAAAGCTATGCAATTTTTAATGTTAATATCTTGAGTAAACACAGTGCTAACAAAAAAGCAGATGCTCCTTTTAAAAGAATTACGGTAATGCTACAATCATCGGTTCGCAGTACACAAGGCAGCCCATGGCACCCGGCTGCACCATCACCTGATAACTCTTTGGTTTCTCTGGTTCTGCTTCAGGAGGCGGGGAGTGTTACACCAGCATTGGTGACCGGTACATGCGCTGGGTCCAGAGAAATGATGTAGCACTCTAGCGCTGGAATCACAGAGACAATCGAATGCAGCACAAGCACTGAATCCGGAGAGACAATGCAGCGCTCCCTGCGCTGGAGTAACAGAGGTGTAGGAGCTCAGCATACGTGCTGGGTCCGGGAAACTTTGCAGCGCTACCAACGCTGAGATCACAGAGGCTAAGGAGCATGGCACACAACCTGGGTCTGGGAGACATTGCAGCGCTTCCCATGCTGAAGTCATGGAGACAAAGGAGCGTGGCACACACTCTGGGTCCAGAAGACGATGAAGAGTTCCACATGAGCTGGTGTAGAAAGCGAAAAATCTAGCACACAAGGATTCAGGCTTCCCCTCAGCGTGGAGTGGTGGTCCTGGTCAGGGAAATCTTTGCAAGCAAGAAGCACTGTAGACACTTAACGAGGTCCCTAATCTCCCAGAGATGTTGAAGAGAACAGAGGGCAAGCCAACAACCCTTAGAGGTTCTTTGAGGTTTTTGTAGGATGTAGAGGGCATGCTCAATTCTCTCTCACTGGAGAGGTAGCAGGCCAGCACAGCAGAGCACAGTGCAAAGTGGCAGTCCCTACTGGAAGCACAGCAATCAGCAGGTCAACACAATAAAGCAAATGACAAAGTGGCAGTCCCTTCTAGCAGCACAGATCCTCTTAGTTGCAGTGTCTCCTCAGGACCCCAAAGTGAACCAGCGTGGTGGGGTTTTGGGTCCAGTACTGATACCCAAAAAGGCCTATGATGGAAGGGGAGACTTCAAAGGAGTTCCCTGAAGTGCACCAGGGTCCCTTTCATGCTAGCCTGTCTGTGAGGTGCCCTGGAGGGGGTAATCAGACCTTTGTGTGGCGACAGAACACCACATATTAAGTATAAGTGTGAATCCCTCCCCTTCCCTCTGCCCAGGAAGACCCATCAGTATGCCCATGCATGCCGATGCAGCTGAGTGTCCTGCGTTTGTGGCTGTCTAGAGGGAATTTACAAAGTGTAGCTGTCACTCAGCTCAGCGCAAATGTGTATTCAGAGACAGGCTAAGGCACAGAATCATTAAAGTAAAAAAATTCAAGTTTCTAAAAGTGACATTTTCAGACTCACAATTTAAAATACAACTTCACCATGAGCTGTGATTTTAACTTGTGTGTCAAGGAACCCCACTGTATGCTTCCACCTTCTCCCAAATGGAAATTACACTTAAAAGATGTTTAGGCAATTCCAATGTTAATCTATAGGAGAGATGGGCCATTAAGCAGTGGGAAACCAATTTAAGAATTTTTCACTACTGTGACATGATAAACTGAAAAGTACATGTTAAATTTTTTAAATACCCTGCACTCTACCCTTGGGGCTAAGGGTCAAATGCACAGGTGAATTATATGCAATAAAAAGGAAGGTTTGAGGGAGGTTTGAGCCTGCCAAGTGTGGACATTTGCCAGGTCGATATGGCAGTTTAAATCTCCACCCACAGGCTCTGAGACATGTTTAAAGGCTACTGTAGTGGGTGGCACAATCAGTGCTGCAGGTTCACTAGTAGCATTTAATTTACAGGCCCAGGGCACACCCAGTGCACTAGGGACTTACTAGTAAATTCAAAATGCCAATTGTGGGTAAGCCAATGTTACCATGTTTTAGAGTATAGAGCACATGCGCTTTAGCACTGTTCAGCATTGATAAAGTGTACAGAATCCTAAAAGACAGCAAAAACGACTCGGGTCTCAGGTCTAACCTCGTTCCAAAATACAATATCATGCAGAAACATGGGGTATAGTCTCTATTAGAAGGCTTGGTCTTGGGTTGTGTGCAAATTTAGAGCAGGACAGGAGCATTGTCCGATAAAGTGTGAAGGAAGTGCTCCACCGCCCCAGACCAAGAACAAATATTCGGCATACTAAGTCCAACCTGAACAAGGAACCATAGACAGAAGAGACGTGTGTGTCCTCCATTGCACATAGGGAGTGGACCTCAGCAGATAATCAAGCAGTTGGTGATCCACCAATAAGAAGCATAGAGAAGCAATGGTGGTTGTATGTGAGTGAGAAGGTTAAAGCCATCTTCTGCCCACAGTATAGAAGATGAGAAAAATTGTTGGCAGCAGTTCCATACTTGTTGAATAAACACCAGGCCATCCGTGTTCAGTTCATACGTATTTACCAATGTAAACCTAGTGAAGCAACAATAGGAAAGGGACCGTAGGGTCATTCATTTCCTGTAGCACATGAAAGGGGATACACGTTGAATCAGACTTGCCTCCCCTCTAGCACATGAGGAGTAAGTGGCAAGAGCATGCTAGCCACTCCACTTCAATGCAAATTTAGCAACCAGTGCCTGCGTGAGATAAATCTTTTGAAGAAATACCACTGCAATATGGTGGCTATTTCGGTAGGGCAAAACCTGTTGGGCTTTGTGTTGATTATTTAAGCTTCTGTCATTCCCTGTGAGGCAGTGTGTCAGTGCTTAAGGTGTCAAATTGCCCAATGTTAAAGTGGGATTTGTAAGGATCACAACTGACCACCCTGAAGGTGAACAATGTAATCGGTGTACCAGGCTGACCCAAGTGGTGCAAAGAATACCATCATTTTGGGATGTACATGTGGGCAACAAAAATAACAATAAACAGTCCCCCCACCCATACTGCCCCCCCAACTTGCCAGTGATAGTTACGAGGTATTAGCAGTGATATGGGTAACTTCTGGGAGAGCCATGAGACCGGCAAACCAACAACTGACCAAAGGAAGTACCTGCCAGGTGAAGAGTTTCAAAAGGGACCTTTGGATATCCTCTCCGGAATACCTTGTTTCTGCAAGTACAATGAAAAAGCAAATACATTCTCTTAACAACATTTGAGTACTTGGGGGGAAGAGCCAGGAAAGCGACCATGTAAATTGCATTTATCGGAGCTCTGTGGCCCACGGCATTGTCAGCACTAATCCTGGCCCCCTGAAGCTATTTGTCAGCTGAAACAACACCGGCTGCAGGCCCCCTTATGCTTGGAGGGAGTTGTGACACAGTATCCACTCACTCTCTGGGGCGCTTGCCGAGACCGCAGGAAGACACCGACCGAAGTCCAGGCCTGGTGGTCCTGGGACTAGCACACAGAGCCCACCTGTTTCTGTGCGCCCACTGGAGGTCCATGCCTGGCGACAGTGCAGATAACACATGAGACTACGGAGGGGTGGCTGCTGTCTGTTTGTTGGCACCCAGTGGAGGAGGGTGCTGCACGCAAAGAGAGGAGCCTAACTGGATGGACGTGCCCTGTAAAGAAGACGCTGTACCACAGAACCCAGGATCACAGGTCTTGAGCGGCCAGACAGATCTCGTCATATGTAACAAGAGCAAATCCTTTCGTCACCTGCAAGAACAGAGCTGCACGGTTTGCCTGGTGCCCAACAGAGCGATAGTGGGGTGACGCCACTGCTGATCGGAGACACATGCCTCCCCACCACCCCTGTGCAGAAACAGAAGTTTTATATTGCCACCTCTGAGTCCCTACATTGGACACACCTAAAGTACGTGCCTCAGTATCCACCAACAGACTGTGGAGCCCACATTTAATACAGCAAATTTACAAAGTGGTGCAATGCATGCATTGCGCTACTTAGTAACCCTTTGCACTACATCATACATGTGTCAAGCATAATATATGCAAAGGGGGCGTTCCCCTGTAAGGGTGGAGGGCAAAAAAATTGTGTCATTTTTTTGGCACTTTTAACACCTGCTCTGAGCATACACTAAAGGAGGGCACACCCTTATTCATAATGGGCCTCAATGGGCTTTGCAGGATTAGCATCAACCTGTTTGACGCTAATCCTGCAAAGGTCCAAACTAGCGTACTAAATTTTGATGCTGGTTCCCTAACTACCGCCATGGTGTGCTGTATCTTAGATACAGCTCACACATAGTGGCATTAGGAGGGCGCTAAAGGGTGCAAGAAAAGTGGCACTGCACTGGGTGCAGCTCCACTTTTCTTACATCTGGCCCATAGCCTTCTACTGGTCAGTCGGGCCTACACATTGTACCTTCTCACCCATCTGTTACCTGATACAGTAACTGCTTGCGCAGTCAGCAGCATGCAACACTTGACCTCACAGAGAAGCAATGGCATAACCTAGCTTTCATTCATGACACACTGTGCTATACATGACCAGGTGCTTTGCATACGTGTTGACTCTTCCCTACTTTTTGTGGCACTCTGACTCTGATTATATTACTCGGATATAACAATCATCATCAAGGGCTGCATTAGCATTATAATACCCAACCTACGAACCCTGGCACCTCCATTAAAGTACCAGTTGGAGATTTGCGACGTCCTACCAAAGTGTCGCTTGAACAAACATTAGCTGCACACTCAAATAGATTTGACTAAATTCTGGCAGCTGTATTAGATATCAAATCCACGCTGGACCAAAAAGTTGATGTCATTAGAATAGACATGGGTCTATTATGTGAGGATCACAAGAAAACTGAAAGACCGAGTGGAAAATGCAGAGTCCAGCTTGGCCTCCATCAGACCCACGGTCCCCTACAATGCGGCCTGCATCAAAGACCTTCAAGAAGAGGTGGACTATCTTCGTAAACGTGCTGATGACCAGGAAGGTAGGTAATGAAGCAGTTATTTTTTTAATAGTGGGCTCTATGGAGGGAAGTGAGGGCCCCAGCATGGAACTTTTCTTTGAAGAGTGATTTGCATAGTCGATCCTACAGGCAAACAACCTTTTTCTCCTTGGAATGAGCCCACAGGGTACTATGCCATATATGCTACTGACTTGGAATGGCCAGGGGTTGGCCAGTTACACTAAATGATACAGGGTGAACCAATATCCACGCAGGTGAAAGATTCACATAGCGCTCCTTCAGGAGACTCATTTAAAAGCCCCAGATTTAGAAAGTATGCATAGGCGCTGAAGAGACACACTGATGGGGACCACATACTCCTGCTACGCCAGGAGCTCATTGATTTGTGTGGCACCGGGAACACCAATAAAGATAACACACACTCAAGTGGACCCAGACGGTCGCTATGCAATCCTGGAAGGGATCCTAGATGGTTTCCCCATATTAATCATTTCCTTATACGCCCCCAATACTAATCAGATGCACTTCTTTCAATCTTGATCTCCAAAATGTATCAAAAGCCTGCTACTGGGGAAGTGGTTTTAATTGTGTCCCGGAACTTAATTGCGATCAATCCCACCCACCACTAACGGGACCATATTCAGTAGCCCTTACTCAACATGTCACACACTGGGTCTCCCATACCCAAGTGATAGACGCGTGGTGAGTATGTACCCACTACTTCACAAGTTTTCATTCCACTATGGACTTCACGGCCTCCACACAAGGATAGATCTTGTTTGCTGTTCACAAAAGTTACCCATGTGGAATACCTTGGGCGCACCACTTCGAACCACTGCCTGCTACAATTACAGTTAACCTGGGGCCATGGACGCCACTGCA
Organism: Pleurodeles waltl; assembly: GCF_031143425.1. NCBI lineage: Eukaryota > Metazoa > Chordata > Amphibia > Caudata > Salamandridae > Pleurodeles > Pleurodeles waltl. The sequence goes on along the minus strand of NC_090440.1, from coordinate 67,769,998 downwards.
TACCTGCCTGGTGTCTTCCCACAGACTCTTTAATTAATGAATCCTTTTGCCACACTTTATTTATTCTTATCTTTTCATACTTCACTGATAATGAAGGCACGGCATCTGGGCCTGGTAATTAAAGTGACCCTCAGGGGCCATGCAATTAAAACAATATAAGGTTCCCTCATGACACTATGCAGGGAATTACGCACACTGGAAGCCGAACTACACAGATTGAATGCCTAGCCCTGACTGACCCAACAGTATCTATCCCTTTCAATCAATCAATTGTTTTTTATAAAACAAAACTACTCACCTGTGTGGGTCTCAAGGCACTAGTGGTGGGTCTGGGCCTCATTCGAAGAGCCCTATCTTGAAGTTCTTCCTGAAGATGGTCAGTGATAGGCTTTGTCTGAGGTCCGTGGGTAAGTTGCTCCAGCTCTTGACACATGCCAGGATCGCACACACTACAACATTGGAATAAGTAGGTAACCTGGACTTCCAGGAAAATCAGGCCAAGAAGCATGTAGAGGGCCACAAGGCAGGCAGGCTCTTATCTCTTAGCTTAGCTAGTATGCTCCGACTCCTCCAGGAGACCCATTGCTGCAATCCAAGTTGAGACACACACAATACTCAACACCCAAGAAGCCATAAACACAGCTTTCCGCACTGACTACACTCTACACAGCTCCACTTCCACTGGACGAAATCCGGATCTCCACATTTATATATATATATATATATATATATATATATATATATATATATATATACCACTTACCTCACCTCCATCCATCCAGGGAGAGGCCCTTGAAGCTCCCTTGACACTGGGTGAAATTACAGAAGTCGTCAAACCGATGGCTCGTGGCAAAACCCCAGGAGCAGAACGCTGGCCAGTGGAGTTTTACTCCACCTTTCAGTCCAAACATACCCCATGCCTGCTGAAAGTCTATCAGGATGCCTTCACCACTGGTGTGCTTCCACCCTCCCTCCGAGAGGCAGTGCTGATAATACTGCCGAAACCAGACAGAGATGCCTTGCAAATGGGGTCCTATCGACCCGTATCATTATTGAATACTGATTACAAAATATTAGGAAAAATACTTGCTGATAGAGTGGGCCCCATAGCCCAATCCATCATACACCCAGATCAAAGCCAGTTTACACCAGGAAATACATTCGGAAATTAACGTTGCCTTTACGTTAATGGACTGGGCGTGGTCAGCAAATGTTAATCCCTGGGTGGCATCACTGTATATAGAGAAAAAGTTCAACACCCTGGGTTGGGACTACCTAAGAGAGGTACTTATCAAACTATGTATGGGTTCCTTAAATAAACAGCTATGCTTTACTATATGCCTCTGGCATGGGTAAAGACAGGACACATTATTTCTAACACATTTACCATAGGTCATGGCACCCGAAAGGGCTGCCCATTGTACCCTTCATGCGCACTCCGGATGCATACCTCTGAATGGGGAGATCCGTGCTAGGGGAAACTGGCACATTATTTCACTGTATGCAGATGATGCATTAATTTACCTACGAAATGATGCCACAATATTCCCTCACGTTCTGGCACTAATGGAACAATTTGGCCTGACCTCTGGCCTGAAGGTCAATTAGGATAAATCACAGTTGTTCCCACTAACAGCCCTAGCGATGCCCCAATGAAACGAACTTCCAAGTACTGCACTCTCCTTGGCATGTGACTCCTTCAAGTATTTAGGAATCAGGATACACCACTCAGCTAAAGATCTGATAGGAGGCAATATTGGCAAGGCTCTTACAAGTGTGAGGGCCTGTGTCGTTCTGGCTGTCGCTGACACTCTTGCCAGCAAGAAGAGCGGCTATCTCCAAAATGTTAATCCTTCCTAGACTGCTGTACTTTTTCTCTCCACTTCCACTACCAATGTTTGCAGTCATGCATTCCCCCCTATCAGAATTAATTTTGGTCAATGGCAGGCATCAGGCGGAGCTCACAAATTATATACCCCCCTTAGATCGGGCGGTCTGGTTGCCCCAAACTATCAATATTACTATGCGGCAGCCCAACTTCAATGGCCTGTGCAGTGCTTTGAGGGTATACCTCTCCTCAGCCAGGGCCGGCTATAGTGCTGGAGGTGCCCTGTGTAACCGTCTTTTTTGGCACCCGACAACCCTTGACCACCTCCTCGGATTCCCTCACTACCACCCGGCAAATTTGCTCTTCACCTCTCCAGAGCCCCCCTTTCACATACATTAATTTGTTTTAAAGAGCGTGTCAAGTCTGGCTTTGCTAATCCACTCAGCTATCCACATAAAATATAGTTCTATTCTTTGCAACAGGCATATTAACCCTCTTTATGGAGATTCAAAGCAGCTGCTAAATAAAACTCCCATCTCTCTCCCTAGCAGGAACATTAATCACAAGAGGTATCTTGACATTTTAGTTGCTTCCCGAAGGCTGGACGCACAAGGAACATTTCAGTAGTTTATTTTAAATCACAAGTTTTCATAAGTTATTGCTAAACACAGCGCCCCCCAGTCCCGGTCAGCAACCGGTGCTGCCGCAACGCTCTCACAGCCCTAAAGCTGGGCCTGACCTCAGCTCTCGATATTGCGTTGGCTACTGGGTTCAGATATACTGGTACCAGGTGGAGAAGACAACGCACTTGTGCGCATATGCTAGGATAGGTATGTGACTAAACCCATTCCATAGGCACCCGAATTATACCTGTGGGCATTACCGGGTGGCACATGTTACAATCATAGCCGGATGCAGCATTATGCATTGAAGCTGGCCTATTTGAATAGGGTGACTTGTTTACAGATAAGATCCTTAATACCTTTGAAACCATGATGGACGACTACATTATCCCACGGGGCTCCTTTCCCATCTATGCCACTCTTACACATTACTTATATGTGAATTGGTGGAAGACACCTGCTGAACCTGACACCGCACTTCTCCTACAAACCTTATTGACGCACGATGGTACCCGCAAAGCTGTTACTCTTATTTATAATTCTTTACGCACGACTAATGAGGCTCCCCTTCTGGGTCTTCATACATACTGGGACAATGCTCTTGATCTCATGCTGTCAGATAAACAATTGACTCAGGTCCATATATACTATTTTAGCGCTGCATTTGCGTAATTGTTTGAGGAAAAGCAGCGCAAACCTACAAAATACAATTTAAATTTTGTGAGTTTGCGCCTCTTTTGCATCAACAAATGATACAAATGCGGCGCTAAAAAAGTATAAATATGGGCCTTAGTGTCTCGAGTCACCGAAACTGATTCCCACTGCTGCTTCCCCTCGCTGACACACGACCCCGGCGAACTTGAAACACATGATGTGGCATTACCCCCAGCTTATTCCTTACTGGGGAAGAGTATTGAAGGGATATCTGACATCTCAGGCACACATTGCTAGCTGGACAGTACTTCTTGCCAGTGCTTAATTTGTAAATAAAATGGTGCCGGTGCCCAAAGCCCTCCTCTTAAAAGCGCGGCTGCTTCAATTAAATGTGCGAACACAGAATACTGAGGCGGCGTAATCCTGAAGCCATCTCAGTCCTCTTCAATCCATATAAAGCCACTCCCTGCCCCTTCAGCCCACTCTTGCAGCTTTCTACTTTCTACCTTTGTGACGCTTTTTTGTTTTTCTCTTCCTCTGTCTTTCCCACATGTCTTTTGCTCGCAGCAAATGATTGAGGCAGAAGAATAAACCCAGGCCCTCAAAAATAAGTGCCGGTGCTTAGCTCCGGAAACAACAAGCACAAATTAAGCACTGCTTCTTGCACACAGACCGGTTAACAAACTTGTGGGTCTCACCTGTGTCCTAGCAAAAAGAACAGCCACGTGCTGGACGTCATTTATGCCACCCCATATTTGCTTTCTGCTTGCGGACTTGCGCACAGCTATTCTAGCAGAACGACATTCACAGAGTACAGGTGGGCCAGGCAGAACGCAATCTAAAAGACCACTAGACTGGCACAAATATTTGGAAAAAGTGGAAGCTAAGTCCGACACCCGGCCACCATAGCTCTGCTACACCAGCCCTATAGCTACCATCACCTCCATTTTCCTTGATGCGACTCTGTACCGACAACAAAAAGCCGATCAGGGCAATGTGCACAGTGGGCATCGATTCACACTCCCCCATTATATACTTCTATTCATGTCTCACCCAGTCCAGCACTCACACTCTCGCCATGAATAAAATGTAACAACACACTATTGTATGTTTACTTGTTAACAATTGCGAATGTTATCGCACCCGTTCTCTTCAATGTTGCACCTATGTTTAATGGGGTATTGCAACTTGCCATCTGTTAACCATATACGATATTCCATGAATGATTACCCACTAATCACTATGTAAAATGACTTTCTGCATAATTTGTCACTGATACCGTAGCGTATGCGTTGTTTAAATGCCATGAAGATAGTCTTGCTCTGTTTGTTAAAACACTAGGAAAAAAGCATTTGTAATGCAATGGGTCTCACGTTTACTAGAGTTAAAGCTATTAGCGTTGCAAACTCCTAACCAGACGTTTCTTATCACATAAACTGAAAAGTAAAACAGTTTTGCATAAGCGAGCCGATGGCCGCCATGACCGCAAAACAGACACACAAAGAAAACAGCAGTTTGCTCGCAGTGAAACCTACCGGCAAAAGTGCAATTCTCTTTCCCTTTCCATTAGACCCCCTCCTTCTCTCTGTATCTCCCTTCCCCCTCCTTTTTTCTCCTCCCCTTTTTGTCTCCCCTTTTACTTTTTATTTTTCATTCTTTCTTTCTCTTCGTAATTTCTAATTTTTCTTTCAACTTTTATTTTTCCTCATACCCCCTCCCTTACACCCTTCTCCCCCCCCCTTTTTTCCCCCTTCCAACCCCCCTCCCCCAGCACCTCCCCTCCTAACCTCCTCCCAGTGACACTTCTCTGTGTGTCGCTTTTCTACTTCAGTGATGCCATATTAATACAGGCATCTTGAGGTGCATCCAAAATTCAGGACCCTCCTAGTCCTTCATTGGTCTACTGACGACCGCCATCTTGGAAGGTCGTCGGTCTTTTCTTCTCACGCGCCGACAAGTCAGGACGCGTGAGCATTTCTCCATTACAAATACTGGATCCCAACGGGGATCGCAGTGTTATTCGGGCCACGGTGAGGTGAGAAGTAGGTTGTTGGCGGGGTGTCGCTTCGAGGAAGTAAGTACTAGGTATGCCCTAGACCACTTGCAGTGGTCAGAATGTGCTCGTTGAGCTTGACCTTCACCGCATTTTCAGTTGTGTATATTTTACAGCGTGTGACTATAAGCACTCCCCCTCCCGGAGGACCTATGATGCAATTAGCATAAACACTGAAAGTAGGTCACGCATGCACCATGCGTGTTTTCTTTGAGGTGCCTCACGTGTTTTAAGTGTTTTGTATTGTTTCTTATACGTAGTACGTTTTGTATTTGTTTTTATGTAGGAACTACTGATGCCATTTGGCTGGGTGATGGTGACAACGGCACCACACCCCTGAGAGATGCATTTACATCTTCTATCTTCTCTTTTCTTCCACAGATTTGCCCAGCAGAGCATTGACACTGATGGGTAGTATTTAATTTAATTTAATTGGTATATATCACCTTACCACAGTAAATAGTAAGAGTACTTCCACTAGTGGTAGATGTACGAGGAGTGATACTAGGCAGATCACGTTGGTCCTGAAGAGGAGTTTAGGGGTAAACTCCGAAACATGTAGACCACTAAGGAGAACAGGCACATTATATACCCAGCCCCCTGACACTCCTTTTTAATCATACCACCCCTGTGAGACATATTAAACTAGTAATATCATCCAGAGAGGGTATTTTTAACTTACCAAGACCCCACCACTCCTATCCTTTTCTAGCATCCACATCTCTGATACCAACACTGCTCCCACGTATTCCGTCGGTCGCAACATGCTCGTTCTAAAGCAGAATGAGAAGAAACCCAATGATGAAGCATGCCACCAAGGGGTAACCCTGGTGGGTGAGGGTTTTTCTAACAAAACACTTTTTTTTCTGTGGAAGTTTTCCCCTTTTATAAAAGAAATTAAACACAATAGTGGAATTTAAAATTGTAATTCTTATTTGTGTAAATATAGGGACAGACCAACACATCTGACATTCTTACAGTGCATGTACAGGTGTTGTAGTTTAGCAGCGATTAGATTAAGCATTAGCAGAAGACATCTTGTATTTAGTAACTATTTCGCGGAATCCATTTTGTATTCATGGCAGCCATTTTCTCTGCCACATGCTGCCATGTGCTCACCATGTTCTCTGTCCTACCTTTCTGTTAACTACTCTTGAAAATCTGCCTAGTGACAAGTTATATTTAGCATCTCCCACTTTCGCACATGCCCAGTAAGGTCTGCAGCTGTTAGTCCTTGAAAACTGTTAGCCCCTCCTACCTGTCGACTGTGCATTTCCACATGACCTTACATGTATGCAAGTCTTGCTTCTATAATTGTACCACCTCTTTTGAGCCCCTGCGTGGGTATAAAAGGACCATGCTCTCTCAGTTCAGTGTGCTACTTCAAACATTACCGAAGGGTGCTGTTTGAACTGTAGTACCACCTCATGAGGTTTAATAAACTTTGTCTTTTATTTCAGTTTCTGTGCCAACTTCTTCCTCTATGGTCTGAGGACTTTGTGCAGAGAAGGGTGAACCCCTTGCACTAATAGGCCTTGCTGAGGCTTACTTCAACAAATTGGCGCCCGAACAGGGACTTATCGGCGACTTGGACGTCCAACGGATTGGTCGCGACGAAGGATTGGGATCTCGCTGCGGACGATCAGTGCCTGAGGAGACCCGAGTCTTGGCAACCACGGCGTTTTTCCCTTCTTTCTGATTTGACCATCCAGGTGGCGCCGGTCCTCGACTGAGATCCTTTTTGTTCATTCGTCATGCAGTGACCATTTGGTCGATTTTAGAACTTGGCAGTTGGAACCTGGACACCCTGTGATTGGTAAGAGCCGTTTTACGGCACTTGCTGTGGGTTTTGATGCCTTTGTTTGGTAATGAAGTTTAGCACTACTTACTGTGGCTCTCGTGTTTTGGGTGACTAGTCAATTTGTGTCCTTTGAATTAATATATAAATTGCAATTTATATAGGCAGGTAATGAGGAGAATTTTCTCCAATTTAATTTTGATTTGAACGGCACCTTAAGTGCTACTTTGATTACAATATTGCATATTCTGCACTATTTTTGCCATGCCTGTTTTTAGCGCACTTCGTAGGATGTGTTGCTTTTGTAATGATACCAATTTGAGACTGGAAGAATCGCAACCGGCACCCCCAGAGGGGACGCCCAATAGAGATATGTATGGTAAACATGGTCTTTCTTCTATAATGTACATCACATTATGAAATAAATACGCTCGTGCAGATCCTGAGTTACGTTGGCCTATGCATGGGTCATTTGATTTGCGAAAGATTGAGTATGTGGAACAATGTATGTGTAAGCGAAAGTCTAGGCAAGATATGTTTCACTGTGTACGAATGTGGGAGAAAGAAGTGCATGGACGAGTGAAGCGTGAGCAAGCCTTGCTTGAGAAAGAGCAGCGGAAGAATGTATATGTGAAAGCATTGGAAATAAGAAAGAAAGAAATAAATGACTTAAAGGAGCTAGAAGAGAAAGAACGTAAATTACAGGTAACTGGCCAATACACTGTTAGGCAACCTCTCTATCCTATCCTTAATAAACCACATGATGATTTTTTGTTACTAGATCGCCCTCCACCTCCGTATGTCGTTCCTTCTGCCCCTCATGAGTTAGCTAAGGTCTCCAGTTCGGAGCAACAGAAGATGCGAGACAGTCGCTCTATGTTGCTTGCTGACCGTGCGTCTGAGCTTAGATTTATTGCTCGTAAAACAATTCGTAGCGTTGTCTCTGCTTCTGAACTTTTAGACAACATGAAAGGGTGGACGGAAAAGGAGCAGCTATATTTTACTGAGGCATTTGGCTCAGAAGTTATTGAACTATATCGGAAATATTCTGATGAGTTAGAGCCCGATGATGTAGCAGCTGATTATAAGCAAATGCGTGATGGTCTTTTTTGTTTTCTCCCAGGTGGCTGATGCAATCAGGCGTTTGGTGAAATTATGTGTTGTGGCAGTCTGTTTGCAAGAGGAGAAAAGGGCTGTGGACGTAGTTGCACGGACATCTCAGACCGGCGGGGTGCAAGCTTCCATCTTCGGAACAGATAAGACTATGATAGTTCCGCGAAACCAATGCGGGAGGCCACGCCTTTGTATGTTCCTCCTAAAGGATTGGGTACAAGTGATGAGAAAACGTCTGTTGATGCTAAGGGTTATTTTATTTATAATTGGGTGTATACTCCTTGGAATAGGGCAGATGTAATGGCACTTAAAACAGCATTACCTGACCCGCGGAATCCAGCCGCCTTTTATGAGGAAGTTGAGGGAGCAATTAGTTCTTGTACTATGACTTTGCCTGACATTGATTTATTTTTCGGATTGATATTACCGCCAGATATGTGGAGAACTGTTCGTAAAATTGATGATCGTGTAGTTTTAGGGACGTCATGGAAAGAATTAGAACAGATGGACGGGGATAGGTAACCTGCGAAAAAGCCATATCAGTTGATTCTAGATCTTCCTGCAGCCATATTAGTTAAGTTAAAAACGATTATTCCCCCTAAAAAGATTGGACTGTTTTAGCGTCCTGTAAGCAAAAGGCAGATGAAACAGTCTCTGATTTCTTTACACGCTTTGAAGAAGCATTTCATGATTTTAGCGGCCAGTTATTGTCAGATGATACGGGCAGACATTTGTTTGTCGATAAATATGTCGCAAATCTGTTACCAGGAATAGCTAGTCGTATAAAAGCTAGTGAAAGTTCATGGACTACCTCTACTCTGGTTTCTCTTTTGACTATGGCTCAGTATTATGAACGTCAGGAATTAGAAGCAAAGGGTAGCGAGGATAAAAAGATTAAAGAATTAAAGACGAAGGTTATGGTGGCTCAAGCTTATGGTCCGCCTTTTAGAGGTAGTGATAGAGGTGGACGTGGATCTTATGGTTCTTCTTACACTCGTTCGAATTTGTTCTGTTGATCAGTGTGCGTATTGTAAGAAATTTGGGCATTGGGCTGCCGATTGTCCAGCACTACGTGTTCAGCAGTGTTCACGTGGTCAGGGACAAATGAGAAATCGCTCAGGATATTCAGGACCTAGAAGAAGCACAAATGATCATGCTAGGGTTGATGCTAATGCACGAGGGCAGGATGGGTTTAACACTTTTGATAGACGGAACCAATTCCAGATGTCTAACCATGTGCAGCCTGATTTCCAAGATTCTGCTTATGCATAGGATTGCCTAGGATGGGGTAAGGAATCAGTTGAAGTTCCAGTAGATCAGAGGGGTCCCTGTGTTGCAGCACATGTTTTGGGTTCTACTGATCAGTTTCTGGTTGATACAGGAGCTACTCGTAGCGACTTGTGTAAACAATTGATTCCAAGGGCTCCCCTGTCTGGCTTAACCATTACATCGATAGGTTTCGATGGAACACCTTCCCCTAGCCCATTGTCACAACCACTTGCATTCCATGTTGATAAATTTACTACTCCATGTCCATTTTTGCTTTCTCCAAATACACCAGACAATATTGTGGGTCTTGATACACTCAAGTATTTCAGGGCTATAATACGATGCTCTCCTGAAGGGGTGAGTGTTATTTTAAATGATAATCATCCTGTGATGGAAAGAGTTTGTCTTGTTAAAGAGGATATTGTATTAGCTTCACTCCCTAGTACTTTGTGGGCTACTTCAGATACTGATGTGGGACAAATGAATATTCCACCTGTACATATTAGTGTCAAGGAGGGAGCTGTATTGCCACGTTTGCCTCAATACAAAATTTCACAGGAGGGCGAAGAAGCACTCACACAAATTGTGCATGATCTTATTGCAGTTGGAGTTGTTGAGGAAGTTCTGTATAATGTTTGTAACAGTCCGATTCTTCCTATTCTGAAAAAGGATACTGATACCAGGATTTACTGATTCCTTATTGATTTACGAGAAGTCAATAAGATTGTGATACCACAATATCCTGTGTTATCTGACATCACAACACTTCTTACTTTGGTTCCCCTGACAGCAACTACGTTCTCTGTGATAGACTTGAAGAATGCTTTCTTTTTGATCCCTATTCATCCTGACAGCCGATATTTATTTGGTTTTACTTTGAATAAACGATCATATAGATTTTGCAGAGTTCCTGAAGGCTATACTGAGAGTCCAAGTATTTATAGTCAAGCGTTAAAACAACAACTTGATTCTTTTGTTTTGCCTGAAGGTGTGGCTCTCATACAATATGTTGATTATATTTTGTTGGCGGCTGATACCCCTGAGCAATGTGAAAAGTGCACTTTGTGCTTACTTTCTTTTCTTGCTTCACACCATCATAAAGTGTCACAAAAGAAATTGCAATATTGTAGACAAAAGGTAACCTATTTAGGTCACCTTTTGTCTAAGGAGGGCCGTGCACTTACATCAGATCGTATTCAAGCAATTTTAGACACACCAGTACCCTCTACTCAGAAAGATGTTCGTGCATTCCTTGGTCTTACTTCTTTTTGTAGGCAATGGATATTAGGGTTTTCACACATTTTCAAACCTTTGCTAGCACTTTTGACTAAAGATACTCCAGTGCCCCTCCCATGGACAGATGATTGTGAGGCAGCTACAACAAGCCCTTTGTTCAGCACCAGTGTTAGGTACTCCAGATTACATGAAGCCTTTTGCACTTTACGTACATGAGAAAGATGGATGTGCATTGTCAGTTTTAGTACAGACACATGGCGATAAGCAGCGTCCCTGTGCATATTTTTCAGCAGTACTTGACCCTGTTGCTCGAGCGTTGCCTGGGTGTTTTCGTTCAGTTGCCGCAACAGCTGTGTCAATACGTCAGAGTGAAGGGATAGTTTTGTCACTTAAGCTGTTGGTGTTAGTACCCCATGCGGTTGATGCTCTTTTAAATCAAACAAAGACACAACATTTAACTAGCGCTCGCATGACAGGATATGAATTGACATTGCTGGCTCCTCACATTACACTGAAGAGATGTGCAACACTAAATCCAGCAACTTTGTTGCCATATCCGGTGACTCAGCCTCAGTCACAAGAAACACATGATTGTAGATTCCTTACCAAAGAACAGACAAAGGGTCGTATTGATTTACAAGATACGCCCCTTCCAGATGTAGACGGGGAACTGTGGGTTGATGGGTCTGGTTTGAAGTTGCCAGACTGTACGACCTAAGCTGCATATGCAATCACCACAATACACACGGTAGTGGAGACAGCTCGTATACCACAGAAGTCAGCTCAAGCAGCTGAACTAATTGCTTTGACATGAGCATGTGAGCTTAGTACTGACTTATGTGTGAACATTTATACAGACAGCCGCTATGCTTTTGGAATGGCTCACGATTTTGGTTTGCTTTGGAAGGAGAGAGGCTTTCTCACATCCCACGGGATACAGATAATGCACGGAGAATTAGTGCATAACCTCTTGACTGCATTGACATATCCAAAGAAACTAGCTATTGTGAAATGTAGTGCACACAAGAAAGTGACCGATAAGATAGGGCAAGGTAATGCTCTTGTGGACCGCGTAGCACGTGAGACTGCGCTGCAGCGAAGTACTACTTCTATGTATGTAGTGAAGTCACAAGCTGAACGTTGGCATAATGCTAGACAAGAAGTATTGGATATACAGAAATCTGCTTCTGTGAAAGAACGTGAGCAATGGTCTGAAGAAGGAGAATTGGATGATGAGGGCTGTTGGCGGAATAAGCAGATGGATAAATGGAAATTGCCTATAGCTTTTGTACAACCTATGGTTCAGATGGCACATGGGCTGGCACATGTTGGAGCTTCAACAATAACAAAGTTGCTTACGCAAGTTTGGGAGCATCCAGAAATTTCCAGTACAGCTAAGAGAGTAGTACAGTCTTGTTTGATCTGTTTACAATACAATCCTGGAAAAGGGACACGTACTCCTGCAAGAGGGTTTGCTACACCAACTGCACCTTTTGAAGTTCTACAAATGGATTATATTCAGCTTGAACGCTGCAACAATTTAAAGTATGTCTTGATGGTGGTATGTGCCTTCAGTAAATGGATAGAGGCGTACCCCACAAAGGATAATACTGCCATTACCACAGCAAAGGTGCTTTTGAAAGAATTTTTCCCTAGGTTTGGTGTTTGCAGACTTTTATGGAATGATAACGGACCTCATTTTGTTGGGGAAGTTATTAAGTATGTCCTGAAAGGATTAGGGATCAAACAGAAGTTCCATCTGGTTTTCCACCCACAATCAGCAGGGTTGGTGGAAAGGTATAATGCTACTTTGAAGCTGAAGTTAGCGAAGATACAGGCTTCCACATCCTTAACTTGGCCGGATGCATTACCGTTGCCATTATTGTCTATTAGGTCAGTGCCAAACTCTCGAATCGGCCTTAGTCTTTATGAAGTGGTTTTTGGGAGGCCAATGAACATTTGGGGAGTTCCTAAGCCAAATTCTGTATATGATGTACCTTGTGTCCTGATGAATGATTATTTGGCACAATTAACCGACAATTTGGTTTCTATTCATCAACAGGTTCGAGAAGCACTTCCTGACAGATCTACAGGTGAAGGCCATGAACTCCGACCTGGTGACCAGGTGATGATTAAGTCCTTTGAAAGATCAAGCAGCTTGGAACCAAGGTGGCGAGGCCCAGAACAGGTGCTCCTTGCGACAAGGACAGCAGTTCGAGTGAGGAACCGAAAGAATTGGGTCCATAGTACTCACTGCAAGAGAGTGCTACCTACCTTGGTGGAACCTGCTGTGCTGACCGATCATCGAGAGATTTTGACTACGGAGAAAGGCCGTGCTATATCACCTGACGAATCTGCAGAGGTCTTCCCGGACCATACGACTTCTGGAGTGTCACAATATAATTTGAGACTGAGGAAAGAATCTGATTTTTTTTTTTTTAAACTGGTTGAGCTACCCCCCTGGGTTAGTGAAACGGAGAGCCAATGTGGCAAGGGGGGGGAATCACCCATGCATTAGAGTACTGACACCTGTCTTGGCCCGTGGTGAAGAAATCAGCGGCTGCCCAGGGATAAGAGCTCCAACGATTGTTTTTAATTCATTTCTGAAAGGGTCGATTATCACTGTTGCTAAAATGAATAACAAACTGATCATTAGTACTATGGGGTTTGTTGTTGTTTTGGTGATTATAGCAATAATCACTTGGTTTGTTGAAAAGAAGGCTCCTGCTCGTGAGTTTTTTGTTGCCAATACTCCAGTACCAGAGGATCACTATTACTTTACGCTTCCCTATCGGGAGCAGAAGCACCGTCAATCGTACGTCAATAATACTTTCATTCAGATGTTGCATCATACTCATAATGCTACAAATACTACTAACTGTTGGGTATGTGGAATGATACCTGCGCATCAAAAGAAAGGAGGAACACCTTTCGTTCCTCTTCCTTTTTTACACAATGGTTCTTGTCAAGCTTGGTATACGCTTTTGTTTGCATCTGGAAAACGTACAGAGGGCGGACTTCTTTTTCGCCTTAATAAAGTATGCTACCAAGATAAAGATGAGTATCCCCAAGCCAAAGGAACTAAATGGGAATGGGAAGAGTATCAACCGGACAATTTTTCAATACCATATGTCTTCACAAATATAAGAGACTCTGACAAGAAAGAACAATTTGTTATTTCTGTTACAAAAACTAAAGCAGATTTATGTATATGTAGCATTGGGCGAATTCCAGTAGGGATAAGCGATTGTACCTTGATTTTAACTATTGAGGGTGTAAATAATAGTAGTTTTACAGCTTCACATAATACATATTTTGTTTGTGGTAACTATGAATATTACCAACTACCTGTTGGGTGGTCAGGTGTGTGTTATGTATCTTTTCTATTACCCCCTGTGTTTTTGGCCTCTGCATCGTATCACCGAGATTTTAAACTGTTCAATGACATCATTAAAAATAGATATAAAAGGGCAATAAGTACAAATGAGGTAGACCAAACGGATACTAGCCTGCAACAATATGTTGATTTTAATTTAGGGTTGTTCTCCTTTGTGGGTGCTGCGTTAAACAGTAGGAAAGTGGGACGATTGACTAGGGTTGTGGAAGCTGTTACCAATCAGGCAGCTCTGGCACTTGGGAATATTACAGAGGAGCTCCAAATTGCGAGGATTGTAGCGCTCCAAAATCGTATGGTACTAGATGTGATATTAGCTGACTGAGGTGGTGCATGTCGCATCATCGGTAGTAGTTGCTGTGTTTTTATTCCAGATCACTCACCTTCAGTATATGATGCAATATCTAAATTGCATAAAATTGCTGCAGAAATCCACACAGAGACTGGTACTTGGACTTTTTCTGGATGGTTTTGGGCTTTTCTTTCCGCCTGGTGCTGGAAACTACTGACTATCCTGTGTGTAATGATTGCAATATTTTTCACATGCTGTATCTGTATTCAGTGTGGTCCAATGTTCTGCTCCATGTGTATTACTGCTTGTATGCCTACCAAAAGAAATATTACAAAAATGAAAGCACAACACATGTTAGATAAGGAAATAGCTGAAATGATGAGCATAAATATACAAGATGAATATTTAGATTATCCCAGAAAGACGAATGTCTTCAGCTAATGCTGAAAGGGTCATCTGCTGTAGTTTAGGAGCGATTAGATTAAGCATTAGCAGAAGACATCTTGTATTTAGTAACTATTGTGAACATTTCGCGGAATCCATTTTGTATTCATGGCAGCCATTTTCTCTGCCACATGCTGCCATGTGCTCACCATGTGCTTTGTCCTACCTTTCTGTTAACTACTCTTAAAAATCTGCCTAGTGACAAGTTGTATTTAGCATCTCCCACTTTTGCACATGCCCAGTAAGGTCTGCAGCTGTTAGTCCTTGAAAACTGTTAGCCCCTCTTACCTGTCGACTGTGCATTTCCACATGACCTTACATGTATGCAAGTCTTGCTTCTATAATTGTACCACCTCTTTTTAGCCCCTGCGTGGGTATAAAAGGACCATGCTCTCTCAGTTCAGTGTGCTACTTCAAACATTACCGAAGGGTGCTGTTTGAACTGTAGTACCACCTCATGAGGTTTAATAAACTTTGTCTTTTATTTCAGTTTCTGTGCCAACTTCTTCCTACATGGTCTGAGGACATTGTGCAGAGAAGGGTGAACCCCTTGCACTAGTAGGCCTTGCTGAGGCTTACTTCAACACAGGGACTGATTAATTCAAATGCATGCCTCTCTTAAGTACCTGTAAAGTAAGAAACTGTGTGTCTTTGTTTCCCCTCCAATACATTTAGGTGTAAAGCTCCAGATAGCTCCCATCCAGAATACTCCAACCAAGGGAGGCCTTATGACCCCTTAACTTCAGCCTTTGTTATGGGCCCCCTCCCTTCCTGCACGTTTCTGCTCAGAACTAAAGCAGACCACATGCAGGTGTGCTGAATGTGTCCAGGTGTTTGAAAATTACACCAGGAGAAGCAGACTGTATTGTTGGTCGTGTTGCTGTCTGGGCACTGCAACAGGTATTCACTAATGAATCCTTTTGAAGCTAGACTGTGTGCCGGTAAGCAATATTTCAAGGTGTTTCTGAAATCTCTGCTTCTGGAAAAACATTTTAAGGCAGGTGAAATGAATAATACTTAGGGCTAGCCGTGATCTTTGTGGGAATCAGAGGCTGCTTTGCGGTCTAAAAGGTGGTCAGGGGTTGTTGGAGATCCAGTGCAGTACAATGGTGTGCTCAGTTGCCTCTAGGGCCATACTCAGGGTCCTCTCACCCAGCTCAGTGTTCACTCATCTGCTCAGTCTCCAGGGGCAGGTGATGGAAGATGGTGACCACAAGCTCTTGTTTTCAGCAGTGCATGAGAGCTTGTCTCGCTGCCGGGAGCCTGGAGGTTGCGGGTTTTTTTGGCAGTTTTTTTTTATCACGTACTCGACTCAAAGGTATTGGAGCACCAATCAAATTACACAAGGACAAGTTCATTTTTAGTAGGCACGAGGAGATTATGGAATTTGCCCAGAATCACACAATTACTGAAGCTGAGATTCAAACCTGGTTCCCTAGCTCCAAAGTCATCAGTCCTAGCCTTTACCTCACATCCTCTCCCTTGGTCGCTGGTTGTCTGTTTGCAGCAGCTGGGAGACATGAGTTGCTTTGCCATGTCCTCTTCTACTCCAACTTCCTCTGTTCCTCTAGCTGGTAGCTGTAAAGTGCCACCCGGCCTCTACTATACTTTATGTCCATTTCTCACTCTGAGGACCAGGCACAGCCTGAGTAGATAAATAAATGGGCAGAGGGTCGCTCAGGCCATTGCTGACAAGTAATCCAAGAGCGTGTTGTGTACATTGTTATTGCTGCTGACTTGTGGCCTAGTTACATCACTGCCCAGAGGCTGCCACCACTAAACTGGTGACGTGGCTGGCCCAACCCTGCCCAGACTAACTGTGCCCTGCCTGTGTGCAATAAAGATCACTACATCGGCATGTGTGTACTTTGCTGTATGACCGTTGACTGCCAGGAAAGAGTGGGCTAAGGAGATGGACTCGTGCGGCCAAGTTCTGCCACATCTGGTGAGTGTGTGTACGGCCATCTGCGGAATGTCCCTGGTGCTCAGCGTGCCCCCTCCTGTATCTGCAGTTGAGTATTGTGGTCTGTAGCCTCCCTTCCTTCCTGCTGGGACACGCCCACTCAACACGCTCGGTTGACGCTGATTTCGGTGCAGCAGTAGGAGCACTAAATAAACACTTCGAGCCGCAGCTCAACACACACTACGAGTGCTTCAAGCTGTGTCAAGCCAAGCAAACAGACACAGAATAGGTCGACATGTTTTTGCCCGATTAAGAAAACTGGCAACTACTTGTGTAAACATTAATCAACAAGAAGAAATATGAGTGCAAATCATACAAGTTTATAAATCAGCAATGCTTTGACGGCTAATTTTAAAGAAGCTGGGTATCTCACTAGATGACATATTTGTCTTAGCCCATTCCCACGAACTATCAAACAGCCAAGTAGAAGAAATGGGATCAGCCCTTTGCAAGGGGGCACCTACAGGAGGAACCCAGAAAACTGTCATATCAGCATCAAAGAGCAACAAATCTATGCAATCCAGAAATGCCCAGGGTCTGCTCAGCTAGCTAGCAACTCCAAACACCCAGGCAGTAGCTGCGGCAACTGTGGTATGGAACACAACCCCCAAGAATGTGACCAGCCAGAGGACGAACGTGCTTGAAGTGAGGAAAGACCAACCACTTCACAAAAGTATGCCAGAGCAATAGACAAAAACCCACCGAAGGCTACCCAATGAAGGCGACTGTGGCCCTGAGACAGCTGTTCCTTGAGGAAGCTGCCGAAACAGAGACTCCCATGGCAGTGGGACAGGTGTCCATCAAAATGAAGAGGAAGATTACGTCTTTGTGATCTCTTTTGCCGAAAGTTAAGGTAACAAAAAAGACCACCACCAATGTGCACAGTAGAGATAGGAGGCACCCCTGTCACAACACTCATCGATATAGGGGCATACATAAACATAACGGACTCAGAGCAGTTTGCCTCGTAAATGAGGCCCTTTGTGTGTTGTGCTCAATGTTTGAGCGATTAAATTTCAGACCTCTTATAGTGTGGTTTGAGGCGAATAACATGGAGCATCCTTAAGATGTTCCTAGTGGTCTTGAGGTCAATCAAGTAGGTGACCTCCTTATCCCTCTCTTTCACCACATAAATCGCTAACCAGCCCTGACCAATGGTCTTGGTGGGACCTGGGCTTCACTGGCTCCATTACACACACCTTAAGTCCAGGCTGAAACTGTACCTGAGTGGTCTTATGGTTATACCATTTCTTCTTAACTCACGTGCTGGAGTCCAGTTTCTCTTTGACTTTCTTCCATAAGTGCGGCATCTGGTTTTGGAGAGCAAGCATGTAGCTGACTACATTCTTGGCGGGGGTGATTCTCTAACAGGGTGGTCATAGAGGAGCTCAAAGACACTAAACACAACCCCTTTCTGTGGCACCTCCCTATAGGCAAACAATAGGTATGGTAAGAGGACATCCAACTTCTGCCTCATGGGCTCAGGTAGGCCCTGTTTGACCTGACAGTCTTAGGGTGGTCTTACCCCCAACATATTGCCTACCTCCTCCACTGTTCTGACCTTGTTTTTGCTGGTATGATGACTCTGTGCACGTTGCCACTGCTATCCAGTGCTGAAGTGCCCGCGTTCTCTGCTCTAAACATGGCTGTACTGGCATAGTTAATTTACTTATAAGTCCCTAGTAAAGTGTTATTATTTGTACCCAGGGCCTTTAAAGTAAATGCTACTAGTGGGCCTGCAACACCGATTGTGCCACCCACTTAAGTAGCCTGTTAACCATGTTGCAGGCCTGCAATTGAAGAGCTCTCTGTGTAGTTTTACACCACTTTGCCAACCTGACAAAATAACCCTCTTGCCAGCCCAAAACCTTCCCTTTTTATGCATGTAAGTTGCCCCTGAGGTAGGCCCTGGGCAACCCAGAGGACAGGGTGAAATATATGTAAAAGACAGGACATGTACATTTAAGTTTTGCATGTCCTGGGAGTGAAAATCTACGAGGTCATTTTTCACTAGTGCAAGGCCTATCTCTCACATATGATAACACTGGGATTACCTTATTACATTTTCTAATTTTCTAAGTGTAAATCCCAATTGTGAAGAGATGCACGTTTTCAAGTTTGGTGTCTCTGGAATCACAATTTAAAATCCAAACTTATGGTGAAGTCAGATTTTACACTGCATTTCTGCAAATGCCACCTTTAAAAGGTTGGCATTTTCTTAATTTAGCCATTTGGTGCCTGCTGCCTGTCTCTGATCACATGTCTGAAGTGGGTGAAAGCTGGGCTTTGTGTATTCCCCCAAGATCCTCTCTAGGGAAGGCATCAACATCCTTGAACCTTTGGACCCCAACACAGCCTTAGGCAAAAGGTTTGTCCTGGTCTTAGTAGACCATGCTACCTGATACCCAGAAGCCATCCCTCTGATAACAGTGACTGTGGTGGCCAGAGCTCTGATGGTCAGCTCTACCCATGTAGGGTTCCCCCAAGGAGGTAGTGTCTGACAGAGGCACTAACTTCATGTCCATATATATGAAGTCCATTTAGGATGTGTGGGGTAACCTTCAAGTTCACCACAACCTATCTCCCCCAAACTAGTAGTCTTGTGGAGAGATTCCACAAAAATTATGGGGAATGATTATGGGCCTCACACAAATACACCAAATGAGAGGTAAAGGAAATGTACTAGCCCCAGAAGCTCCTAATTAGGAACTACAATTATACACAAAAGGTAGGGCAGGCTTCTGATTCATACCCTTAAGTCCTAGAGCAGGTTTTCCCCTATCTCCAAGCTTATGATTTCTACCCCTTAGGTGGATGTATATTATTTATGGATGGAAAGGCCTTACCCACATAATTGTGGCATGTTTCATCCTTGCCCAGTCCTCCCCATCGGGGTAAGAGTGTACTAACCCCGCAGTCTCAACCATAACCCAAAAATAGATTATTTTCTTGGGAAAGGGAGCTCAGAATAAAGTATGTCTTGGAATGTGGGGAACCAGTTCTTAATAGAATAAAACTGCCTCTGTGCACATCCAGGATATATCCTCAATTATGGATTGGGCAATGTAGGATTAAATCAAATGTGGGTGTACAGGGATTTTTAAGGAATCAACACACCCACACTACTGACAATCATTATATGTTTCGGCATTCCAGCAAGAATACCTGCATGGAGCTTAACATGTAGTTTAACCTTCCAGGACCACCGTCCGGGGCTTTCATCAGGGCACGTTCTTTAGACAGGTCCCTACCATCTGCCCAACATGTCAAAATCACATGCATAGAGGTAAGACTAGTTCTTACCTAGTCCTTTTTGTGTCACCTAATAAAAAACACATAAAGTGGCACACATCTATGAAACCATCATTGGAAATAGAACACATAATGCACACTAATGTGAATCACTCATAAAAACATGTAGTGATACAATCACATTGTGAGACCACAAGGCACTCTGTGCAATAAAAACATGCATAGTCATCATCTGTAAATGAGAGCTTGCATTTCTTTGTGCTCACCCTGAACTCCGAATACCATGCAAAGTCTGTCCCACATTTACCCTGCAGCCGTCAAGGATAAACTCCATCAGTCACTAGGAGATGGAATCTCACTTGTAGTCACACACTGGGGACCAAACAAATTAAAACCTACTGTAGAGTGTTCCTGCATAGATTATTATATATATGGGTGAAGTTTCTTTTATTGGAAAGGTAACCAAAATCCAGTGTCCTGTCCTGGGTAGTTTCCCAGAATTGGACCCCTTATATGCTACCTCCCCTAGTCTGAATGGGTTACTTTCGCTGTTCTATGATCTCAGGTGGCGCCAATCATCTTGGGATCCCCACCTACTTTCCTTTTGTCCCTAACCCATTGGTTAGAAAGGAGTGACCCTTACCATATGGGTGTCTGAAAGCCAGTGGTCATACTAATCATAGTGCTCTCCATAGCCCAACGCACTTACTGGACTTGATAGTCAGGCCTGCCTGTCTAGGGCCTGAAGCACCTCATGGAAGTGGTGCAGGTGTTCCTCCCATCTGGAACTGTGGACAGCAATGCCGCACAGGTAAGCAGCACAAAAGGCCTAATTCCCAAGCAACCGCCACAATTCTTGTCAGAGTGAACAACAAACAGTCACTAAATTAACCTTTGCTTAATCCACTGATATACTACCACAAAAGCAGTCAGGCTTAACCTACAGGCAATGTGAAAAGTATTTATGCAGCACTTAAAAAGCAATAAGGTGAAAACACAACACAAGAAAAATCTCTCAACAATTTATCAAAATAGAGTAACATCTAATAAAATATTTGACACCAAAACAACAAAAATACAATCAGTAGAACTGGAGATGTGCAATTTCCAAGATATAAGTTAAGTGTAGCAACAAAAATCACAAATCGCCACTCATGGTTACTGGTTGTGTAAGACAAGGACAAACTCACAAGTTCAGGCGACTGTGATGGAGCATGGGCCAGACCCTGGAACCAGGCTAGTCCCACTGAAAAAAAACTGCCTTCTGAAGTCCAAAGCAAAGAGTTCCATTCACAATAGAGAAGGCAGTGAGGAGCAGGGAGAGCATTGAGGATGGTCATCGCTGGATTGTGAAAAGAAGGCTGGGTCTTTCAGATGGTCATCGCTAAAACATTGTGATCCTGTCAGGTGTCATGCATAGTCATTTCCGGAGCTTCACATTAGAGGTCACAGCAGGCTGTCAATGTTGTATCGCAAAGTGCAGATTTAATTTTGATGGGTGTCACTGGCGATCACTGTAGCTCGAAGGATTGGGTTCACGGAAATTTTGTGTTGGCGTGGGTAGCAAGATTTTAGTACAAGCAGGCCCGTTCACAGTCACGAAGAGCCCAAAACTTCAGGATTTCTCCTTTTTCTTTAGGAGGAACTCCACTGAAGCCACACCAAGGGTCCATGGCCTTGGAGGCACCAATTTGGGATTAGGAACTTACTCCAGCAGAAGCCACCAAGGTTTAGGCAGATGCTGGTAAATGGCCAATGCAGCAGGTCAGCTGGGCAGTTACAGGGAATCCCCTGGAGCTTGGTGTATCCCTGTAGCATAGAACAGGAGGTCAGTAAGTTGACCCTTGGAGTAATTTCAGTCTAGGATGAAGGATGTAGGCCCACAATTCCTTCTTAGACAGCAGCGCGGGCCTCAACCAGCATGGTAGTCCTCTGGCAGCAGGACAGTCCTTCTTCTGTTGTATTGACAGGCCCAGGAGTGTACTGAAAAGTGGGTCTAAGATTTCCCTTTTTATACCTGGTGCCCAATTTGAAGGGGAAAGAACTTCTGGAATTTTCCGCCTACATAGGTGTCTGGAATTTTCTCCTTCCTTCTCCTAGTCCCAGTGTGTCTGCAGGTAATAGGTTAGTGTGCAGTTCCTTGTTCCTTTGTGTGTGAGCTGAGGCAGTGCCTCCGAAGTGCAAGTGTGACAAGTGACAGCTCCGCCCCCTCATCAAGTCAGGATGGCCCATCCTGCCAACAACCAGACCCTGTATTGTTTGACTGTCTGGGAGAAATACTCAAATACCAACTTCTAATTACACGTGTGACCCATGAACAGGCTGCAGGCACCAAATGATTAGGGCAAGAAAACTAAAACTTTCTAAAAGTGGCATTTTCAGAATTATGACTTAAGATCTGATTCTACCACTAAAGAGGGTTAACTTAAAATTCCTCAGACACCAAACATGGGATTCCTACCTGCTTCCAGCCTAAGGGTATCACTTACTAAATGTTATAAGGTAACCCATTGTTATCCTATTGGAGCTGTAGGCTTTGCAATAGTGAAAAACAAATTTAGGAGATTTTCACTACCAGGACATGTAAAATCTAAAAAGTACATTCCAACTTTTTAAATACAACACACCATTCATTGTGGGCTGTTTAGGGCCTAGGGGTGACTTACAATTATTAAAAAGGAAAGTTTAGGTCTGGCAAATGTTTATTTTGCCAAGTTGAAATTACAGTGTAAAACATCACACACAGGCTGCAATGGCAGGGCTAAGACGTGTTTTTAAGTGCTACTTAAATGGGTGTCACAATAAGGGCCTGATTTATACTTTTTTAGCACAACATTTGCATCATTTTCTTTATGCAAAAGCGGTGCAAACTTACAAAATTCAATTCTATTTTGTACGTTTGCGCTGCTTTTGTGTAAAAAAATGACGCAAATGTGGCGCTAAAAAAGTATAAATCAGGCCCTAGGTGCTGCAGGCTTGCTAGTAGCATTTAATTTACTATTCTTGGATATATGATATACTACTTTACTGGGGTCTTACAAGTCAATTAAATATCCCATTTGGGTGTAAACCAATTTTACTATGTTTACAGCTGTAGCGTAAGCATAAGCAGTTGTGCAATATTTAGCAATGGTAAAGTGTGCAAAGTTCTAGAGCCAACTAAAATGAACTCAGCAAAACTGCAGAGTGAAGGCAAAATATTTACGGGGAAAAACTACACCAAAGATGTAAGATCTAACACACACGCCCACAAAAACAGTCCAAAGAGTTACCTGTGGGACTGTTCCTTCTGACACCTCCAGATTGCCCTTTAGGATAGTCTGACTCTTAGCTGATGTGAGTATGTATACTTCAAGCCTGATTGGAGGAAGAACAGGAAGCACAAAATCATAAAAGGTTAGATTGTTTAAAAGTAGCTCAAACCTTACACTTCTTTTATACTGAATAATAATGTTCTATAATATGTAATATTTTACTAGAGCGTTTCCTTTAAGCTATTTTGAGTTAAATAATATTGATTGACATTCGGCTACAAACCTTAATATCAGTATTATGTCAATTATTTACTGTGTGGACAGAAAACATGTGTTACTTTTTCTTGCCAAAAATACTACTGACCTCAGTAGAAAGAAACAGCAAAACACATGTTAAACGTTGCAATAGGTGAGGTCTCAGCTCCTTACAATATATAACTACTGATGTAGTTGATGTAAACTGGACCCTGGCTATCTCATCATCAACACATAACTAACACAGGTAGCACTGAATACCATTACACATTTGTACAAAGCAATCTCGATTGTACATGCAAAAAACATATTCTCTTTTTTGGAAGTCATGCTGACATTTTTTAGCCATCAAAAATGTATGTGTTCTGCAGGGCACGTCAAACAGAATAAAGCTCACTTGGTCCCAATGTGATGGACGTTGCTTTTCATGCGGTCAGTCACTCCAGCTTCTCGTGTTTCTAGAAATGTCCCCCAGCGAGATGTTCTCTGTTACGGAAACCAGAGAAACGAGCGTCATTCGATCGAAGAAACATAGAAATTAAAGTGTGCTTGGGCAGTTCAGTGATACAGAGCTAATAGGAAATCTGGGTACCAGTGCCAAACGTGCCTGAAATATGTCGGCCCAAAGCGGAACTGAAATGAACATTACCAACAGGCACTTTCTGCCTTGTTTTGTAAAAATTTGGGGGACAACATGAGGAAATATTGTTTCTACCGACGTATGTCCAAAACTTACCCAGTAACAAAGGCTGAAGTTATTCCTAGAATTTAACTGGGGGGGGGGGGGGTGTTATTGGGGTGGGGGGTGTTATTACTGGCAGAGGTGTAAACACAAAATTATGCCGCCCCGGCAGAATGTGATTGGATTCTCCCATAACTCACAGGTATCATTCGTCATGGACTGAATGGGGGCCCCCTAAAAGGCTGAACCCCCCTTACTCACCAGGACTGAAGGGGTCTGCTTTTTTACCTGATTTCTAGTACATTTCTCACCACTTTCTTGGCTTGTTTTAAGGTTGCGGCTGTCGATGCATGCGCTGTATGTGCTCTTGCTTGCTAGACACTATTGCTTACAATAAAGAACTTGAAGTCCAGCCATTGCTTACTATTTGTTTGTACTCTTCATTGCAGCCTCCTAATTGGCCAGTGCAGTGTAAGCGTCACTTCCATTCGTTTCTGTGGAGCACGAACCAAGCATGGATTGATTCAACTTTATCAGTGTCCATCTGCTTCCCCCAACATGACTGAGGCACAGTTTATTCTTCCTCTCCTTCCACTCCCCCATCTCCTTTGGTAAACCTCCTTCATTTTGTTTCCCCATAGCCCCATCCTCCTGCTGTTTTGTATTGCTACCCTGTCCCCCTCCTCCCTTGTGTTGATTCCCCTCTCCTGCTTTTTTTTAACATATTGTAGTGCAGCACGGGATGCTGTGCAACTCAGCTTGAAAAACATATTGATATGACCCGTTCAACACTGACCGGGTCATAACATTTTCTTCTTGACTTAAAGCCATGTTGCACAGCAGTTGACGCTTCTGTGCAAGATGTCTTAAGAACATTGACAAAGCCAATTGAACGACTTTGTCTATGTTAATTAATGGGAGAAATGGTAAAAATATCTAGTAACGTCATTTCTTTACTGTGTCATTGTTGTCATGTTGACTCACCGTTTTATGTTATCAGCCTTTTATCAAAGGGTCCAATATTGACCGGTAGATGATTAATCACAGTACTACCTCTCAGACGTGTGTCTATTGACCTGCAGCACATTCTCTTGTCCACTGATGAAGTTACATTTCCAATTGAAACTTGCAGAAATTACTGAGATAGGGAGATAATTTGCAGGAGGTTCCTCATATCCTTAGCGTAAGGTAGAGAGCGCATCCTGCCAAATCACAATCCAGAAAGTAGCACTTGTGCAGAGTGGCGTTTGGTGAGATATTTAAATGGAGGGGCACAAAAGAAACATTATATACGTAAAAATATGTTTCACTTACTTTACACTGACGCCTTTATGGGGGTCATTACAACATTGGCGGTAAAAGCCGCTTACCGCCGTGCAGAAGACTGCCAACACACCGCGGAGGCAGCAGAATTCCAAGACAGTCATGATGACCCACTGATCGGAATCCGCCAAAATTGAGACACCCACACAAGTCCGCCACACCAAAGGTCAGTGATAAACTGGCGAAAACAAAACTGTCACCGTCACGCCAATAGGAATACGCCCACACTATCACGACCCACGAATCCACGCAGCGGTCTTTCAACCGCGGTATTCCATTGGCGGTACACACCGCCGCGCTCAAAATACACACACATTTACAAAACACAACCACATTGGACAATTCGAAATACACACACCTGATACACATACACACACCACTCCCACATACCCAATACAATATAAAACACACACCCACAATCCCCTACTACCAAAAATTCCGAAAGAAGGCCAGAGAGAGACACTACCATCTACAAACGAGCATCCACAGGCACACAACACCATCACTCATACAACATCCACGCACCTCACACACCACACCACTAAATATCACCCCAGACATCACAACACCCCCCCCACACATCACCCACACCACCCCATGGCACGGCAAAGACACCCCAGGTTCTCTGAGGAGGAGCTCAGGGTCATGGTGTGTAGAAGCCTAATTATTCAGCACACATCCAGAATACAAACGACCGTTAGCCAGCTCTTTCTAGATAAACATAAATAATTTATTAGGGATAGAATAGAAAGACATATACATGGAGGATGCTCTGTACTAGTTGTACACGAACAGCCCGATTAAAGGAAGTAATACACGATCTTTTATAACATTAAACCACAAACATAATTTGACGTTCTATTGGTTCTTAGTCATTGACGTATGATTATTTCTACATTATGGCGGAAGGTGGTTCTTTCCTATCACACCATATATAGCAATGTAAAGCATAGACAAGGATTTTACACAAGGTGGCCTACATGCCTAATATCACATGGTCCATCTTGTGACAGAACTTGAGAACATCACGTACTCAGACTGGTACTTTCTAGAAGGGATATTGCTTGAGTTAGCATGCAATGGCGATGATATTTCATGGTGGCTGTTCAGAGAGCAAGCCTTGCAACATAATGCGTTCCTAGCAGTAGCGAATTACATTGGTAGGCCTCTTTTCTTAATGATAGGCCTGTGCAAAGATTGTCATTGTGTATCACAGGGGCTACAAGGCATAGCATACCTAAGAACTGTAAAATGCGATTCCACAGGTGGAGGAAATCATCCGGGTAGAGCCACAGCTATTCGGATCACAGGTGCAGCACACCTCCATTGCTAGGAAGATGGAGCTATGGCGAAGAATAGTGGACAGGGTCAACGCAGTGGGACAACACCCAAGAAATAGAGATGACATCAGGAAGAGGTGGAACGACCTACGGGGAAGGTACGTTCCGTGGTCTCAAGACACCACCTTGCGGTTCAGAGGACTGGCGGCGGACCCCCACCGCCTCCCCCACAACTAACAACATGGAAGGAGCAAGTCTTGGCTATTCTGCATCCTGAGGGCCTCGCAGGAGTAGCTGGAGGAATGGACTCTGGTAAGTCAAATCTTAACTATTACATCTCCCACCCTACCTGCATGCTATCACATACCCCCACCCTCGCCCTCACCCCCATCACTCCAACTCCCCACAAATGTCCCAATATCACAAACCACCCATCCCAACACCAAGCCCTGCATGCAACACCAAAGCATGGACACCCATCACCAATGCATGGCCACTGCACATACCCATACACCCCCCTAAACCATTATCACACAATGTCCTACACAGGAATGCAAGCACTGGGGTACACGGTCACCCACCCATTGCACACCATGGCACACACAGATGCAGTAATCATACTTTTACACCCCTACAGGACCCCTACCCAACGTCACCGGACAGGAGGGTCCAGACATGTCCACTCCACCAACAGAAGAGGCCCACAGTGATGACAGCAGCTCTGTCCAACTGGATCTAGACGACCAGCCCGGCCCATCTGGGACCTCGGGACAGTCGGTTCCCCTCACACTGGCACAGGCCACTACAGAGCTTCCCCCCCCTGGAAACACCAGCACATCACCCACCCAGCGGGCCCATACCTCTGTCCACAGGACACGTCAAGCAGCAGTGTGTCCACCACTACAGGGAACCCAGGCTAACCCACCACCCCAACAACAGGGACCTGGGGGCAGTGGCAGTGGGCACACGGTTCAGGGGACAGAGGCCCAGGGAAACAGGGGAACTGGGAGGGCTGATGTGCGACAGGGGGAGGACAGGCCAAGGGAACCCACTCTCCACTAGGCCCTCTCCTCCATCATGGGAGCCTACCACCACTCCCAGGAGACGATGGCAACGGTACTGGACAAGTTTCAGGAGACCCAGTGCCTGCAGGAGGAACAGTATTTGGCCTTCAGGGAGGAACTCAGATCCATCAATTCCACCCTGGGCACCATTTTAGGGGTGCTGAAGGAAGTCCTCAACACCAGGAGGGACACTGTGGCACAACAAGGGGCCCCTGATACTAGCCTAGATGATGAACTGCCCACCACCTCCGCCGGTGCTAGTGGACAGGTGGCACCGCCACAGGACCACCACACCAGCACCCCACCCCCTGCAGATGGAGAACCACCCCGCAAACGGTCCCTGAGATCCAGGACAAAGAAAGAGAATGATGCCAAGACCCCCGCCAAGAAATGAGACCACCCTGATTGTCATCCTGCTGTCCCACTTTGTCACCCTGTCCATACTTAAACTGCCCCAGCTCCACTTCCTATGCCCCTTTGGACAATGCACCTGTGAGACTAATAGCTTGGATCCTGCCATGGACATTCCTCCACCATCTCCCCTCACCATTTAACAACCCCCTCCAATATTGAGCACTTAAATAAACACCCTTAAAGCACAAAACAATCTGGAGTCTGTCTGTAATTTCGAATTAGTGTATTAGCAATTACAGTGACAAAATGCTCTTTCAATGGTAATGTCAAAATACCTATGTCACACAGCTCTAGTCCATGAGGAAATAAAGCATATGTCACACAGTGGGACCCACGTCTGTGAAATCGTAAGAGAAAGTGACAACTCATGTACCATACACTGGGTGAAAAGTACAGACAGTAGAGAGGTAGTAGTGTTAAAGTACATGTAGCAGGCTGGTTTGTCTTCTTACCTGTGTCTCACTGGAAGTATTGCAGGATCACAGAGTTCCTGTTGTTGATGTCCTCTTCTTCTGCTTCCTCGTCTTCACTGACCACAGGCTCCACAGCTGCCACAACACCTCCATCTGGACCATCCTCCTGCAGAAAAGGCACCTGTCATCGCAAAGCCAAGTTGTGAAGCATACAGCAGGCCACGATGATCTGGCACACCTTCTTTGGTGAGTAGAATAGGGAACCACCTGTCATATGGAGGCACTGGAACCTGGCCTTCAGGAGGCCGAAGGTCCTCTCTATAATCCTCCTAGTTCACCCATGGGCCTCATTGTAGCGTTCTTCTGCCCTTGTCCTGGGATTCCTCACTGGGGTCAGTAGCCATGACAGGTTGGGGTAACCAGAGTTACCTGCAAATGGCGAGGGACAACTGTTAGACACACACTAACTCTTAGGGATATCCCCAGACCCAGACAACTATTCCCACCCAATTGGTTCTAGGTGCTCACCTAGTAGCCACACACGGTGCCTCTGGAGTTGGCCCATCACATAAGGGATGCTGCTATTCCGCAGGATGTAAGCGTCATGCAATGAGCCAGGGAATTTGGCATTAACATGAGAGATGTACTGGTCTGCCAAACACACCATCTGCACATTCATCGAATGGTAACTCTTCCTGTTTCTGTACACCTGTTCACTACTGCGGGGGGACCAAGGCCACATGTGTCCCATCAATGGCACCTATGATGTTGGGGATATGTCCCAGGGCATAGAAGTCACCTTTCACTGTAGGCAAATCCTCCACCTGAGGGAAAACGATGTAGCTCCGCATGTGTTTCAGAAAGGCAGACAACACTCTGGACAATACGTTGGAAAACATAGGCTGGGACATCCCTGATGCTATGGCCGCTGTAGTTTGAAATGACCCACTTGCAAGGAAATGGAGTACTGACAGCACCTGCACTTGAGGGGGGATCCCTGTGGGATGGCGGATAGCTGACATCAAGTCTGGCTCCAACTGGGCACACAGTTCCAGGATTGTGGCACGATCAAGCCTGTAGGTGATGATTACATGTCTTTCCTCCATTGTCGATAGGTCCACCAGCGGTCTGTACACCGGAGGATGCCGCCATCTCCTCACATATCTCCTCACATATCACAGCGGACGGTGCCTATGGAGGACAACAGCGAGCACAGAGTCAACCAACTCAGAGGTACGTAAACACAGCTTACTCAGAAAACTATTCATAACCCAAAATTTGCCTGTATGAGTGTTGAGCAAAGGCCTAGGTATGTGTGACGCAGTTAAAAATAAAGCCATGTGGGCCCCTGAAATGGCGGCTGCCTGACCTGTAAAGTGGGACAATGGGATATGAGGTAACTGCACTGACGTTGTACACCGTCGCGGTAGGCGGTCGAAGACCGCGGTGCAATTCTGCATTGGTTAACATTGGACCCTATCGGTCCCAGGAGCCAATGATGATGTACGCTGGCGGTGACGGTACGCACCGCCGCAGACGTGACCACCATTTTCTCTCTTTTCAATCACTCAATACCTGATCTTCGACTGGAGAGGACCTACACTGCAAGTGCTGCTGTGACCTCAGTCTGGAAGAGACAATGGCTCGTGCGTCTGGGGAAAGGGCCCCTGCCTTCAGCACGGAGGAGTTGGAGAAACTCGTGGATGGGGTCCTCCCCCAGTACACGCTACTCTACGGTCCTCCAGACAAACAGGTGCACTGGGAGCATGCTGGATGGGCAATGCCTGTGTGGAGTGGGGTGGATGAATGGGGGGGGAGAATGAGGCGTGCATGAAACGACGGTGAGTGCATGTGCGACATGGCAAGGGTAGGGATGCGGGCCAATGACTGTGACGGTGCACTTGGTAATAACTTTTCTTTTTCCCCTGTACAATTCCTGTAGGTCAGGGCTCACCAGAAGAAGGATGTTTGGCGTGCCATCGCCAAGGACGTCCGGACCCTGGGGGTCTACCACAGACGGAGCACCCACTGCCGGAAAAGATGGGAGGACATTTGCCGCTGGAGCAAGAAGACGGCGGAGGCCCAGGTGGGGATGGCCTCCCAACGTGGGCGGGGTGCCCGTCGCACCATGACCCCCCTGATGTTCAAGATCCTGGCGGTGGCGTATCCGGAGTGGGATGGGCGCTTGAGGGCATCACAGCAGCAACAAGGGGGTGAGTACACTCCCATTCTGCTGATTCAGCATGCAGTGGAGGTGTCTGGGTGGGGGAGGTGGGCTGTGGGTTCCCATAGGCCAGGGCGAGTGTGCTAGTTAAGTCCCGTTTTTCAGGCAGACCCTGTGGCACCCCACCCCACCTAGGTACAGTGCCAACTACACCTAGTCAGGCTCCTGTGACATCCATGTGTGCAGATATCGGCCATAGCCTTGTAGGCCATGTCCCAGGGATTGACTAGTGGACCCCAAGTGCGCGGCATAGTGCAGGGGGCTTCTGTGTCTGTCGTGTCCGCCAACCGTAGCGGTAATGCATGCACTCAAAATGTCTTTCTTCTGTCTCCCCCCCCCCCCTTTTTGTGGTCTCCCTGTACTTTTGTGCATTAGCATCATCAGGCGGAGGAGCCGTGGCACCCGAGCAGGAGGGAGCTGCATCCCACATGGCCCTGGAGGGCGAGACGACGGACTCCGATTTCACCAGAGGGACAGAGGGCGAGGGGAGCTCCACGGCGGGGACAGAAGCTGACACCAGTGATACGGACTCGTCCTCTGATGGGAGCTCCCCTGCGGTGGCGGGCTCATCTGTGCCCCCCGCATCTACAGGTACAGCCGCCACCACCCCTCCCCCAGCACCGCCCTCCCAGCAGCCCCTCAGCCTTAGCCCTGTGCCCGCTCACCCAGGAGGGTGGGCATCACCTTTGCCCCAGGCACCTCAGGCCCTGCCCCAGTCACCCCTGCTGCCCTCAGTGAGGAGGCCATTGACCTCCTCAGGTCCCTCACTGTTGGGCAGTCTACCATTTTGAATGCCATCCAGGGTGTAGAGGCACTTGCAACAAACCAATGCATTCCTAGAGGGCATTCATTCTGGTCAGGCGGCCCTTCAGCAAGCTTTTCAGACTCTGGCCTCAGCACTGATGGCAGCCATTGTCCCTGTCTCTAGCCTCCCCCCTCCAACTTCCTCCACCCAGACCCACACCCCTGTACCTCAGCCTATCCCAAGCACACCATCAGACCAGCATGCACACACCTCAACACACAAAGGAAGCTCAGGCAAACATAAGCACCACACAACCCACAGGCACTCAAGCAAGCATCACACACATGCAGACATACCAACATCCACTGCCTCCACTGTGTCCCCCTCCTCCTCGTCTCCCTCATCCCTCCCAGTCTCGTCACCACTCACACCTGCATGCACTACATCTTCAGCCACTACGTCCATCACCAGCACACCCACACCCACACCCCGCTCACGTGCAGTCACCACCCCCACTACCATTCAAACATCCCCTGTGTCCTCTCCCAGTGTGTCTGTGAGCCCACCTCCCAATGTACACAAATGTAGCCACACACACACCCAACAGCCATCCACCTCACGACAGCCTCCAGCCCATGCACCTTCACCCAAAGTCACCAAAGGTACACCTCCTACGACCACTACCTCTTCCTCCACTCCCAAACCCCCTCCATCTACCCGTCCCAGTGTTCCTAAGAAACTTTTCCTGGCCAGCCTTGACCTCTTTCCCTCACCTCCCCACCCCGTCAGTCTCCTAGGGCCCGACTCTCCAGGTCCCAACCTAGCACTTCAGCCACAACATCGGCGGGACCAGTGATGCCAGTAGTTACCGGATTATGGAGTGCACCAGGCAGCAGGGCAGGCAGTGTGGCAAGGAGCCATAGCACGGACAGTCCCCCACCTGTCAAGCATCAAAAGTTGGCCAGTGCCCGGCGGAAGAGGGGGAAGACACCAGCCACCAAAGCCGCTCCCAGGGGTACAGGTGGGAGTGTAGAGTCAGCTGCGACACCTTCCAAGGTGGGGAAGGGGCACAAGAAAACCGGCAAGTCTGGGAAGATCAGCACGGCGGAGAAGACCGCCATCAGCCCGCTGAACAGGAGCCGACCGCCAGCAGCCCCACTGCCCAAGACAGGACCGCCAGCAGCAGCCCCGCTGCCAAGGAGCCGACCGCCATCAGCCCTGCTGCCCCAAACAGGACCGCCAGCAGCAGCCCCCTGCCAAGGAGCCATTTGCCACCAGCCCCACTGGCCCAGACAGGACCGCCAGCAGCAGCCCCGCTGCCAAGGAGCCGGCCAGCAGCAGCCCCGCTGCCCCAGACCAGACCACCAGCAGCAGCCCCGCTGCCAAGGAGCCAACCGCCATCAGCCCCACTGGCCCAGACAGGACCACCAGCAGCAGCCCAGCTGCCAAGGAGCCGACCGCCATCAGCCCCACTACCCCAGACAGGACCGCCAGCAGCAGCCCAGCTGCCAAGGAGCCGACCGCCATCAGCCCCACTGCCCCAGACAGGACCGCCAGCAGCAGCCCTGCAGCCAAGGAGCCGGCCAGCAGCAGCCCCGCTGACCCAGACAGGACCCCCAGCAGCTGAACCGCTGCCAAAGACACCGCCGCCACAAGCCCCACTGCCAAGGACACCGCCGCCACAAGCACCGCTGCCAAGGACACTGCCACAACAAACACCGCAGGCCCATGAGCGCCAAAAGCTCTGACGCTACTGAGGCCGCCACAAGCAGAATGAAGCACTCTGGGCACAAGGCCCCCTCCAGAACCAGTGGAGAATTACATCCACTACCTCAGTCCTTGGCAGGATGAAGCACTCCGGGCACAAGGCCCCCTCCAGAATCAGTGGAGAATGATATCCACTTGAGAGACTGTGGCTTTGCACTCCCCAGGATAAAGCAGTGGGCAACCCACCCACTGTAAATACTTGAGAGACTGTGGCTTTGTACTCCCCAGGACTGAACAGTGGGCAAACCACCCACTGTAGAGACTTGAGAGACTGTGGCTTTGCACTCCCCAGGATTGAACAGTGGGCATGGGGCCCCCTTGTAGATTTGGCGTCGTCCACTCAACCGGCTGAGGTGCCCCCCCTTTCCCTTCCCCCTGAGGTGCCTGTTCTATTTCTATCTAATGCCCCTGCAGTGTTCTCTCCTTCTTGTTCGGGTATCTTGTGTGGGCCTCGCCCATGCATTTGGGGCCCAGTGGTCCACTTTATGGTGGAATACCCTGGACTAATATTATTGGTGTATATATTTGTAAATTGTGTATGTATATTTTTTGAATACTGAATTTGATTATATTACAATCGTTCACCTCATTTCCTTTTGTCTTTGCATTCTTCCGGGGGAGTTGGGGGGTGTAACTGTAATGTATTATGCTGTATTAGTGTGTGTGTTGTGGGTGAGGGTGGGTGTGGGGGTGGGGGTGTTGCATGTGTGTGTTACTGTTTTTTCCCTCCTCCCTCCCCTGTGTGGTAGGTGCAGTACTCATCGTGGTCTTCGCCACTGGCGTTCGTGCTCCCGGTAGAGGAGCAAGAAGATAAAGGCTGGAAAAATGTGGAGCTCAGGTTCCATGGCGTCCTGGTTCCTCGTGGGGTGTGCAGAGGTGAGCGTTTTCCCTTCGAAGTCCTGTTTCCGCTCTATTTTTGTTCGTGGTGAATCCACCCCCGAAAAGGTGGCGGATTGGTAGGTTGTAATTCTGTGGGTGGTACATTGTCCTGCGCCTGTCTGTTGGCAGTGACCGCCGCGTTGTTTGTTTGCACCGCTGCGGCGGTCGGAGTGTTAAAGTGGCTGTCTATGTTGGCGGTTTCCGCCACGGTCGTAATTCTATTTTTTTACCACCGGCCTGTTGGCGGTCTTACCGCCACTTTAACCACCTATGTCCCTAATGTTCAGCAGCACGCCCTTGATGTTGCTGGCTCTGGACTCCAGTGCGAGCACTGCCAGCTTCTTTATCCGATCAAGATGCTGCTCTCATGCTGTTGCATCTTGATTGGCTGGAGTGGGCTGCCTCAGCACTCCAAAAAGCACTGGAGTCCGGTGCCTGCTCTCTAACCCAGCTGTCAGAGACAGCTGGGTTGGAGTAGTTTGAATTGCGCCTGTCAGTTTTACCGTAGCAAGGTAGATGGTCAAACAAACATGTGCACTTCAAACTGAAGTGGCCAATCCTCACTGCAGCCAATCCGCAGCAGTGACGGGCTGGCCCACCCTCACACTCTGTTTGCTGGCGAAGAGAAAAAATAAAATGCTAAAACAATCATTTTATTGCCATTTCATTTTTTACACATTCTGCACAGCAGTGTTGGGTAGGGGCAACCCTCCTCCGATCCAATGGAGGAACCGCCGCTGCTTGGTCAGCTTACTGAAGAACCCAGTCGACAAAGAAATGAGGGACAGCTGAGTGGAGGATGCAGTGAGATCTTGTGAAGGGCTGAGAGGCAGGAAATGAGTTTTCCTACTGAGATAAGGGAGGTCAACGAGGAAGGCTGAGAGCTGGAGAGGTTAAAAGAACAGGGCAGATGAGAGTGTTAGTTTCTGATTGCAAGGAGTAAGATTGATGGATGAGCTTAAAATGGGGGAGTCTGAGGAAAAGCAGGCTGGGTTTGAAGGTTTGGAAGAGACAATCACAATCAAACATAGGTCAGGGAAAACAGAGCAGAGAACATAATGGGAAAGGTAGACTGGTGGACAGGGTGGTGAGGTGCATAAGTTTAAGAAGTAGACGTTTCCAACCAGAGGCAGGGACCCCCAGTGGAAGGTGCTACAGATGGGAGCGCAGACAGAGCAATCCAGCAGTGGTTCCCTTGACATAATTTTTTTAGACTTGCTCCTTGTGAGACCTAATCGTTAATTAAGTGTGTGAAATTTGGTCCTAGGGAGTGAGGCACCCTCCAAAAAAAAGAGTGAGACTTTCTCACCATAAGGGAACGAGAACCCAGTAAGAAGGTGAGACCCAGTCTCGGCGAGTGACCAAAACACTCTCACAGGCAGTGAAGAGACTCTCATGCTTGAAGTGAGTGTTTCCCTTTCACCGGCCACCATCTGTGCCATTATGCATTAGGTGCATGGGTGTGCACATGGAGAGGGTCACCCTTTTGTTAACTTACTTATCTTCTGCTCGTAGAACCCTATGACGGCAGCAAGGCAAGTCCTTGCACCACTACTCACATGAGATGGCGCAGGAGCTTCTTGTACTCTTGAAGTTTTTTACACTTTGGGGCACATTTATAAGCCCCTATCACCACTGGAGCGTCACTTTTTGTGATTTTTTCCTTGGCGCTGTGCACTGCGCCATACTTACAAGTCAGCACTAAGCCATTTTTTGTGGCTTAACACCGTCTTGCAAATATGGGCCCCTCCGATGCAGTTTTCTGCGGCAGAGGGGCGTGTAATGGGTGTTGCGGTGGCCGTTCCACCAAAACACCCATTGCTTTTGACGCTGCCCAGGATTTACAAGGAATCGTAAATCTGAGGCAGCGCCAAAAACTAAGCCATCCCAGAGTTGGCGTTAGTATGGGGCAACGAGGAGAAATACTTTTGTTTCTTCTTGTTTTTGCTTTTTCCGTGTGTGCTACAATCTGCAGCTCACATAGAAAGAGCAAAACACCATAAACGATTGTTAATGTGCAGGAAGGTGTCCCTTCCTGCACATAAACAATCATTCCCTTCAACGCAGACACCCATACACTTTGGTGCAAGGATGCCTGTGTCGGCTGGCAGCTAAATTTAGTGCAAGCGCTAGGGGAAACGCAGGAGTGCGCCATATTTTTGTAAATACGGTGCATCCCTGCGTTTCAGAACTGATGCAGCACGGCGCTGCCAATTTTGAACGAGCGCCACACTGCACCAGTTCCTTGTAAATCTGGCCCTTTATCTCTTGCATCCTTCCTGAAGCAGGCTAACTCTGGAGGCTGCCTACTGTTTAAAGTTTCTAGGTCCCCATGCTGGGCAATCACTGACTCCAATGCACATTTGGAAGATCTAGTCACCCCATAAGCAGAGCATTACTTACTTTCTGGTCTGCTATTCAGCAAGCAATGCACTGGGAGGTGCGTGGTGTTCAATAAACAATTTAGCAGAAACAGTGTTCTTCATTCTGTTATGTCTCCGATTGTTACTTTTCAGACAGTGTTTCTTTCTTTTTATTTATCAAAAAATACCAGGATCCTGAGAAAACGAGCCCTAATGCACCTCTGGTGGGGAATAGTCATCAGGCGTCTTCGTGAAGCTGTGAATACATTAGCAGGGGTTCTCTTTTCTGTACACCTATCTGTGGTACTCATCTTTTATTCTGAATGGTGCAGTTAATCACCTGAAGATAGTAGATACCAAAATATATAGCTCCTACACAGCACAGACCTCCTACCCTCCCTTTCATGGTATGCACCTCTGCACCATCTTTTGAGCTCATCATCCTCCCGGACCCTCCTTCTACTGCCAAATCCAGTTTCATTCCCACTTCATGATCAGTTGTGTCCTGTTTCACCTCCCTCTTGGTATGTCATGATGTGCTTGTGAAGCGTTGATGTACATAATCATCTCCAGCTACAATGTTTGCATTGTGCCACTTTGTAACTTTTTCCACCACATTATGCCTGCACCAGGCATAATGTATGCAAGGAGGGGCGTTCCCACAAAGGGAGGCCTAAAAAAATGGCGTAGTGTAATTTACAAGATTTCACTGCGCCATTTTTTCCATAATTTTTAACGCTGAATTTAAGCCTTGCCTGCACTTGGAAGATTGAGTGTTGCAGGATTAGCAGAAGCTTAAAGTGGCTATATCTTCTATTGAGCCAACCTTTTTGATAGTTTGCCTGCAAGGCCTTGTGCCCAAGTGCAACAGTGCGCAGAACAATTGATTTAAGCACATTCAATAGTGAGTCAGTCAAGAGGCCTGGGAGCTCCATGGATAGTTTGTGCAAAGTAGATTAAAGGAGGTGGCCTTGGGTTTAAGGTAAGCTAACAAGGAGTGATGCCCCTTCTGTAGTGAGATCTAACATGCAAATAGTTGTACGTTGCTGTCATTTAAAACAAATTCCCACTTCAATGCCAACCCCCGGCTTTTGAGTCTTCCGGCAAATGTCTTGGACATTTGTTTTTTCATGTTAAGTTTCATCTTATTTGATTCACAATACAAATTAAGTACAATAGCTGCCGTAACAAACCAGCACTGGTTCTGTCTAATATCATCTGCATATGGGAGTATAGGAATTGACAGGCCTCTTAGTTTAAGTACATGTAGGGATTAAAGTGAGTGTCACATAAATCTGCCACATAGAGTTTAAATGGTAGGGGTCCCTGTACGCACCCCTACTTCAAGCACTTATTTCTCGATTTTCTTGGAGAGGGTGAGATGTAACTGCTAATTTTACCTTCAACCCATAATCTTCGAGAAAGCTGAAGAATTGGTTGACCACCAGAACCAGGCTGCAAGTAAGTTGGTACATGTCATACCACTGCAAGTAACTTGAATAAAGAGGAAGGCAGACTCACAACAACAGTAACAAAAGCCTGAGGAAGATGCAGTGGTCCTGGCTTGGGTGAGCAGAACACCTTGTGGAACAGTCATTTCAGGCTGCTTCAGGATTACCTCCACCCGTCCTCATCCCCTCAATCATTCATAGTATGGTGCTGGCTAGACAGTCCCCAAGCAGGCCACTGTGCCCTTGCCTGTTCTCTGGGAAGGCAGGTTCAGAGCAATGGTCCATCGGACAGGGCTGGAAGGCAGCTGTGAACCTGTTCCCTCTGGGTGCCCCAGGCAGCTCAGCCCAGGCCCTCCCAGCCACCAGGGAGAATAAAAGGCAAACAAGGGGGTTTCTTGTACTGTGTCCCTAATAATCTGGAGGAAGCCCACATTCATTTCTTGTAATCTGTGCACACCGAGTGACAGAATGGGCCATTAGAACAAATGTATCCTACCTCCTCGAGCCCTGGCTGGGCTTGGAGAGTTTAATGAGCCCTCATCAGGACTTCCAGGTGTGCAGGTCAAGCAGGTCAATAAGAGGAGACCTCCCCAGGCCTGTGGGACCGTGTCCTGGGCAATTTGAGTCACAGCAGGCCGCAGAGTAGAGCCCAGCCCAAATGTTTCCACCCCAGAGCCACCCAGGGCTCAGATCAGCCAGGGGAAACCTACCTGGCCCTAAGATACCCCATCCCCAGCACTTTGAGACATGGTTGGGTAGAGCATGTGGCCAAGGTCCAGGGACCTTCTACTCCTGTGTCAGCCACAGATCTGACCCAGGGCCCAGATAGAGCTTCTTAACCCGGCTAAGCATGGGAAATCTCCCCAGGTCTGCGGGACTCGATCCCAAGTACTTTGAGGCATGGAGCGCAGGGGAATGGAATCCAGGGACCGGGCCGGGTCAGAGCTTCTTTACCCAGCCAGGCAAGAGAGACTTACTGTAGGAGGCTGGACTGGCTTGTAGTGAGTACCACGGGGTACTTACACCTTGCACCAGGCCCAGGTATCCCTTATTAGTGTATAGGGGTGTCTAGCAGCTTAGGCTGATAGAAAAGGTAGCTTAGCAGAGCAGCTTAGGCTGAACTAGGAGACGAGTGAAGCTCCTACAGTACCACTAGTGTCATATGCACAATATTATAAGAAAACACAATACACAGATATACTAAAAATAAAGGTACTTTATTTTTATGACAATATGCCAAAGTATCTCAGTGAGTACCCTCAGTATGAGGATAGCAAATATACACAAGATATATGTACACAATACCAAAAATATGCAGTATAGTAATAGAAAACAGTGCAAACAATGTATAGTTACAATAGGATGCAATGGGGACACATAGGGATAGGGGCAACCCAAACCATATACTCCAAAAGTGGAATGCGAACCACGAATGGACCCCAAACCTATGTGACCTTGTAGAGGGTCTCTGGGACTGTAAGAAAACAGTGAGGGTTAGAAAAATAGCCCACCCCAAGACCCTGAAAAGTGAGTGCAAAGTACACTAAAGTTCCCCAAAGAGCACAGAAGTCGTGATAGGGGAATTCTGCAGGAAAGACCAAAACCAGCAATGCAACAACAATGGATTTCCAGACGAGGGTACCTGTGGAACAAGGGGACCAAGTCCAAAAGTCACAATCAAGTCGAGAGTGGGCAGATGCCCAGGAAATGCCAGCTGTGGGTGCAAAGAAGCTGCTACTGGACAGTAGAAGCTGAGGATTCTGCAAGAACGACAAGGGCTAGAAACTTCCCCTTTGGAGGATAGATGTCCCAAGTCATGAAGAGTCATGCAGAAGTGTTTTCCTGCAGAAAGACCACAAACAAGCCTTGCTAGCTGCAAAGGTTGCGGTTAAGGTTTTTGGATGCTGCTGTGGCCCAGGAGGGACCAGGATGTCAACAATTACGTCAGGGGACAGAGGGGGTGCCCAGCAAGAAAAGGAGCCCTCTCAAAAGCAGGCAGCACCCGCAGAAGTGCCAGAACAGGCACTACGAAGTGGAGTGAAACGGTGCTCACCCGAAAGTTGCACAAGAGAGTCCCACACCGCCGGAGGACAACTCAGGAGGTCGTGCAATGCAGGTTAGAGTGCCGTGGACCCAGGCTTGGTTGTGCACAAAGGAAATCTTCGTGGAGTGCACGGGAGCCGGAGTAGCTGCAAAACACACGGTTCCCAGCAATGCAGTCTGGCGTGGGGAGGCAAGGACTTACCTCCACCAATCTTGGACTGAAGAGTCACTGGACTGTGGGAGTCACTTGGACAGAGTTGCTGAGTTCAAGGGACCTCGCTCGTCGTGCTGAGAGGAGACCCAGAGGACCAGTGATGCAGTTCTTTGGTGCCTGCGGTTGCAGGGGGAAGATACCGTCGACCCACAGGAGATTTCTTCGGAGCTTCTAGTGCAGAGAGGAGGCAGACTACCCCCACAGCATGCACCACCAGGAAAACAGTCGAGAAGGCGGCTGGATCAGCGTTACAGTGTCGCAGTAGTCGTCATTGTTACTTTTGTTGCAGTTTCGCAGGCTTCCAGCGCGGTCAGCAGTCGATTCCTTGGCAGAAGGTGAAGAGAGAGATGCAGAGGAACTCTGATGAGCTCTTGCATTCATTATCTAAGGAATTCCCCAAAGCAGAGACCCTAAATATCCAGAAAAGAGGGTTTGGCTACTTAGGAGAGAGGATAGGCTAGCAACACCTGAAGGAGCCTATCAGAAGGAGTCTCTGACATCACCTGCTGGCCCTGGCCACTCAGAGCAGTCCAGTGTGCCAGCAGCACCTCTGCTTCCAAGATGGCAGAGGTCTGGAGCACACTGGAGGAGCTCTGGGCACCTCCCAGGGGAGGTGCAGGTCAGGGGAGTGGTCACTCCCCTTTCCTTTGTCCAGTTTCGTGCCAGAGCAGGGCTGAGGGATCCCTGAACCGGTGTAGACTGGCTTATGCAGAGATGGGCACCATCTGTGCCCATCAAAGCATTTCCAGAGGCTGGGGGAGGCTACTCCTCCCCAGCCCTGACACCTTATTCCAAAGGGAGAGGGTGTAACATCCTCTCTCTGAGGAAGTCCTTAGTTCTGCCTTCCTGGGCCAAGCCTGGCTGGACCCCAGGAGGGCAGAAACCTGTCTGAGGGGTTGGCAGCAGCAGCAGCTGCAGTGAATCCCCGGGAAAGGCAGTTTGGCAGTACCCGGGTCTGTGCTAGAGACCCGTGGGATCATGGGATTGTGCCAACAATGCCAGGATGGCATAGAGGGGGCAATTCCATGATCATAGACATGTTACATGGCCATATTCGGAGTTACCATTGTGAAGCTACACATAGGTAGTGACCTATATGTAGTGCACGCGTGTAATGGTGACTTATATGTTACTTAAGTGCAGTGTAAAATGGCTGTGAAATAACGTGGACGTTATTTCACTCAGGCTGCAGTGGCAGGCCTGTGTAAGAATTGTCAAAGCTCCCTTAGGGTGGCAAAAGAAATGCTGCAGCCCATAGGGATCTCCTGGAACCCCAATACCCTGGGTACCTCAGTACCATATACTAGGGAATTATAAGGGTGTTCCAGTATGCCAATGTAAATTGGTGAAATTGGTCACTAGCCTGTTAGTGACAATTTGGAAAGAAATGAGAGAGCATGACCACTGAGGTTCTGATTAGCAGAGCCTCAGTGAGACAGTTAGTCATAACACAGGTAACACATATAGGGCACACTTATGAGCACTGGGGCCCTGGCTGGCAGGGTCCCAGTGACACATACAACTAAAACAACATATATACAGTGAAATATGGGGGTAACATGCCAGGCAAGATGGTACTTTCCTACACAACCCCCCCCCCAAACGAAGGACAATAAGACTAGCCATGACCTGATGAGTCTTCATTGTCTAAGTGGAAATATCTGGAGAGTCCATCTGCATTGGAGTGGGTACTCCCAGGTCTATGTTCCACTGTATAATCCATTCCCTGTAGGGATATGGACCACCCCAATAATTTAGGGTTTTCACCTTTCATTTGTTTTAGCCAAAGTAGAGGTTTGTGGTCTGTCTGAACAATGAAGTGAGTGCCAAACAGGTATGGCCTCAACTTCTTCAGTGCCCAGACCACAGCAAAGGCCTCCCTCTCTATGGCAGACCAACGCTTTTCTCTAGGGGTCAACCTCCTGCTGATAAAAGCAACAGGTTGATCCTGGCCCTCAGAATTAAGTTGTAATAAGACTGCCCCTACCCCTCATTCAGATGCATCAGTTTGGACAATTAATTTTTTGGAGTAACAGGGGCTTTTCAGGACAGGTGCAGAGCACATGGCCTGCTTCAGCTTCTCAAAAGCTTTCTGACAGCTTGTCCACAATACCTTTTTAGGCATTTTCTTGGATGTGAGGTCATTAAGAGGGGCTGCAATGGAGCCATAGTTCTTTATGAACCTCCTGTAATATCCAGTGAGGCCTAAGAAGGCTCTCACCTGGGTCTGAGTTGTAGGGGGAACCCAATCTATAATAGTTTGGATTTTCCCCTGAAGTGGTGCAATCTGTTCTCCACCTACCAGGTGTCCCAGATAAACCACTTTTCCCTGCCCTATCTGGCACTTTGAAGCCTTGATAGTGAGGCCTGCCTTTTGCAGGGCCTCCAAAACTTTCCATAGGTGGACCAGGTGATCATCCCAGCTGGAGCTAAAAACAGCTATATCATCTAGATATGTTGCACTAAAAGCTTCCAGCCCTTGCAGGACTGTGTTCACCAACCTCTGAAAAGTGGCAGGTGCATTTTTCAATCCAAAAGGCATTACTGTGAATTGGTAATGGCCTCCAATGGTTGAAAATGCAGTTTTTGCTTTGGCATCTTCTGATAATTTGATCTGCCAATACCCTGCAGTCAAATCAAAAGTGCTTAGATACTTGGCAGATGCCAGTGCATCTATTAGCTCATCTGCCCTGGGTATAGGGTGAGCATCAGTTTTGGTTACCTGGTTGAGACCTCTGTAGTCGACACAAAACCACATTTCCTTCTTTCCATCCTTGGAATGAGGTTTTGGTACAAGTACCACAGGAGAGGCCCATGGACTTTCAGAGTGCTCAACCACTCCCAGTTCAAGCATTTTCTGTACCTCTTGCTTTATGCAGTCTCTGACATGGTCAGACTACCTATAGATCTTACTTTTGACAGGCAAGCTGTCTCCAGTATCTATAGTGTGCTCACACCAAGAAGTGGTGCCTGGCACAGTAGAGAAGAGTTCAGAAAACTGACCTAGGAGATTTATGCAGTGGTCTTTCTGCTCAGCAGTAAGACAATCTGCCAAAACTACACCTTCCACTAGAGCATCTTGTTCTGTGGAAGAGAAGAGATCAGGGAGAGGGTCACTATCTTCTTCCTGTCCCTTATCTGTTGCCATGAGCAGGGTGAGATCAGCCCTGTCATAGTAGGGTTTCAGGCGATTGACATGGAGCACCCTAAGGGGACTCCTGGCAGTGCCTACGTCAACTAAGTAGGTGACTTCACCCTTCTTCTCAACAATTATGTGGGGTCCACTCCATTTATCTTGGAGTGCTCTTGGGGCCACAGGCTCCAGGACCCACACTTTCTGCCCTGGTTGGTACTGAACCAAAACAGCCTTCTGGTCATGCCATTGCTTTTGGAGCTCTTGGCTGGCCTGAAGGTTTTTACTGGCCTTTTTCATGTACTCAGCCATCCTAGATCTGAGGCCAAGTACATAGTCCA
Source organism: Pleurodeles waltl (assembly GCF_031143425.1). NCBI lineage: Eukaryota > Metazoa > Chordata > Amphibia > Caudata > Salamandridae > Pleurodeles > Pleurodeles waltl. The sequence continues at coordinate 67,726,234 of NC_090440.1, read as the reverse complement.
CTATGTCTTGCTTTGGAGCCTTTAAAGGTTGTTCCCAACCCTCCTTAACAAGTGTTAGAGGACCTCTCACAGGGTGTCCAAATAGGAGTTCAAAGGGACAGTAGCCCACTCCTTTTTGGGGTACCTCTCTGTAAGCAAAAAGTAGGCAAAGTAACAGGATATCCCATCTCCTGCGGAGTTTTTCAGGGAGTCCCATAATCATGCCTTTGAGAGTTCTGTTAAATCTCTCCACCAGTCCATTTGTTTGTGGATGATAGGGTGTGGTGAAATTGTATGTAACACCACAATCCTTCCACATGGCCTTTAAGTAAGCAGACATGAAATTGCTACCCCTGTCTGATACCACCTCTTTTGGGAAGCCCACCCTGGAAAAGATTCCCAGGAGGGCCTTTGCCACTGCAGGAGCTGTAGTGGTCCTTAGAGGAATTGCTTCAGGATTTCTGGTGGTATGGTCCACTACCACCAAGATAAACCTATTGCCTGAAGCAGTAGGAGGGTCAAGGGGGCCAACTATGTCAACCCCTACCCTTTCAAAGGGAACCCCAACCACAGGCAGTGGAATAAGGGGTGCCTTTGGAGTGCCACCTGTCTTGCCACTGGCTTGACACGTTTCACAGGACTTACAAAATTCCTTTGTGTCCTCTGACATTCTAGGCCAATGAAACAAGGGGACAAGCCTGTCCCAAGTTTTCATTTGCCCCAAATGTCCAGCTAAGGGAATGTCGTGGGCTAGAGTTAGGAGGAACTTTCTGTACGCCTGAGGAATCACCAATCTCCTGGCAGCTCCAGGTTTTGGATCCCTTGCTTCAGTGTACAAGAGGTTGTCCTCCCAGTAAACTCTGTGAGAGTCACTGACATCCCCATTTGCTTGTTTGACAGCTTGCTGCCTTAGACCCTCTAGTGTGGGACAGGTATGCTGTGCCACACTCAGCTCCTCCCTGGCAGGCCCCCCTTTACCCAAAAGCTCAGCAGTGTCTGCTTCCAGCTCCTCTGGTGTAGGTTCTGCACAGGGTGGAAATTCTTCTTCCTCAGAAGTAGAATCCACTGTAGAGGAAGGGATAGTAGGTAGTGATTTATTTCTACTAGCCCTAGCTTTAGGGAGCACTTGGTCCATTCTTCCAGGATCCAAGTCACCCTGTCCTTTTTGCTTTTTGGCCTGAGCCCTGGTTAAAGCAAACATATGCCCTGGAATGCCCAGCATTGCTGCATGGGCCTCCAACTCCACATCTGACCAAGCTGATGTCTCTAAATCATTCCCTAGTAGACAGTCTACAGGTAAATCTGAGGCAACCACAACTTTCTTTGGACCAGTAACACCCCCCCCAGTTGAGATTTACAATAGCCATGGGGTGGCTAAGTGTGTTGTTGTGAGCATCGGTTACTTGGTACTGGTGACCAAGTAGGTGTTGTTCAGGGTGGACCAGTTTCTCTATTACCATTGTAACACTGGCACCTGTGTCCCTGTAGGCCTGAACCTCAACACCATTTATTAGGGGTAGTTGCTTGTACTTATCCATGTTAAGGGGACAAGCAACTAAGGTGGCTAAATCAATAGCCCCCTCAGAGACTAACACAGCCTCTGTGGTCTCCCTAACAAGACCAACCCCAACTAAGTTACCAAAAGTGAGCCCAGCTACTCCCTTGGATTGGCTATTAGTAGGTTTGCTCCCACCACCACTGCTATTACTAGGGGCACTAGGTGTAGCAGCAGGGGTTGTAGTGGTAGGAGGCTTGGTGCTTTTCTTTGGACAACTGGGATCTGTTGTCCAATGGCCTTTTATTTTACATAAATAGCACCATGGTTTCTTTTCTTTGTTTTGATTTGAAGAGGATTTGGGCCCACCACCCCCACCAGAGTGTTTTTGTGGGCCTGATGAAGACTCATTTTTAGATTTGTCCCCACCCTTGTCAGAAGACTTACCATCCTTCTTCTTCCCATCTTTGTCACCCCCTGTATGAACTTGTCTGTTCACCCTTGTTCAGACCCATTTTTCTGCCTTCTTTCCCAATTCTTGGGGAGAGGTCAGATCAGAGTCCACCAGGTACTGGTGCAACAAATCAGACACACAATTATTAAGAATATGCTCTCTCAGGATTAAGTTATACAGGCTTTCATAATCAGTAACTTTACTGCCATGTAACCACCCCTCCAAGGCCTTCACTGAATGGTCAACAAAGTCTACCCAGTCTTGTGAAGACTCCTTTTTGGTTTCTCTGAACTTCATCCTGTACTGTTCAGTGGTTAAGCCATAACCATCTAGGAGTGCATTCTTAAGAACTTTGAAATCATTGGCATCACTTTCTTTTACAGTAAGGAGCCTATCCCTACCCTTCCCACTAAATAATAGCCATAGGATAGCAGCCCACTGCCTTTGAGGGACATCCTGTACAACACAGGCCCTCTCAAGTGCAGTAAACCACTTGTTAATGTCATCCCCCTCCTTATAAGGGGGAACTATCTTATGCAGATTCCTAGAATCATGCTCTCTTGCAGGATGACTATTGGGAATACTGCTGCTGCCACCATGGGTTTCTAACCCAATTTTCTGTCTTTCTCTTTCTATTTCTAAGGACTGCCTATCTAACTCCAGCTGTTGCTTCTTGAGTTTCAGTCTGGTTTGTTCCACTCTCAATCTATTGAGCTCCCTTTCTAACACTCTGTCATCAGGGTGGGTGGGTGGGACATGCCTTGAAACAGAATTATGATGAGAATGAACAGAAGGAGACCTGTCCCTAACAGATGGCACTCTAACAGCCTGGCTAACAGAAACAGCACTTCTACTATGATAAGAAGGAATACTCTTACTGTGATGTGAGACAACACTATTGCTGTGATGTGACTCTACATCTGTACCAGCTATGCTCGGTGGTCTGCTAATGGGCAGGCTAGGAAGTTTCCCATCTAAATCTTTTGCTAGGGGTGTCCCAGAGTCAGATTGGGAACCATCAGCTAATTTCTCAACAGAAGTGCCACCTCTGGCTTTATCCTGTTCAACAAGCATATTAACCTACAGTTCTCTAGAGGGATTCTTCCTTACACTTAAACCTCTTTCTCTGCAGAGACTCCTTGCTCCTTTCCAGCCAAGGTGATCATAAGCAAGTTTGGACAGATCAACAGTTTGGCCTGTGCCAGACATTTTAGAAAGTGTTTAAGGGATAGAAAAAGTGAGAAAAAGTTTTTCAGAATTTTTTGAAAGACAGAAATAAACTATTTAAACTTTTTAAGAACTTTTTAGAAAGTTTAGAGGTACCTTTCAGCACTTAGTAAAGAAGTGAGAGAAGAAAAGCAAAACTTTTTGGTTAGGTGTACATACACTGAACTTGCTTTGTATATTTTTCTCTTATGAAAAGTACAATGACAAAAGTGGTAATTAGTTGCAAAGTACTTATCCCACCGCTGCACAACCAATTTAGGAGGCTGGACTGGCTTGTAGTGAGTACCAAGGGGTACTTACACCTTGCACCAGGCCCAGGTATCCCTTATTAGTGTATAGGGGTGTCTAGCAGCTTAGGCTGATAGAAAAGGTAGCTTAGCAGAGCAGCTTAGGCTGAACTAGGAGACGAGTGAAGCTCCTACAGTACCACTAGTGTCATATGCACAATATCATAAGAAAACACAATACACAGATATACTAAAAATAAAGGTACTTTATTTTTATGACAATATGCCAAAGTATCTCAGTGAGTACCCTCAGTATGAGGATAGCAAATATACACAAGATATATGTACACAATACCAAAAATATGCAGTATAGTAATAGAAAACAGTGCAAACAATGTATAGTTACAATAGGATGCAATGGGGACACATAGGGATAGGGGCAACCCAAACCATATACTCCAAAAGTGGAATGCAAACCACGAATGGACACCAAACCTATGTGACCTTATAGAGGGTCGCTGGGACTGTAAGAAAACAGTGAGGGTTAGAAAAATAGCCCACCCCAAGACCCTGAAAAGTGAGTGCAAAGTGCACTAAAGTTCCCCAAAGAGCACAGAAGTCGTGATAGGGGAATTCTGCAGGAAAGACCAAAACCAGCAATGCAACAACGATGGATTTCCAGATGAGGGTACCTGTGGAACAAGGGGACCAAGTCCAAAAGTCACGATCAAGTCGAGAGTGGGCAGATGCCCAGGAAATGCCAGCTGTGGGTGCAAGAAGCTGCTACTGGACAGTAGAAGCTGAGGATTCTGCAAGAACGAAAAAGACTAGAAACTTCCCCTTTGGAGGATGGATGTCTCACGTCGTGAAGAGTCATGCAAAAGTGTTTTCCTGCAGAAAGACCGCAAACAAGCCTTGCTAGCTGCAAAGCTTGCAGTTAGGGTTTTGGATGCTGCTGTGGCCCAGGAGGGACCAGGATATCACCAATTGCGTCAGGGGACAGAAGGGGCGCCCAGCAAGACAAGGAGCCCTCTCAGAAGCAGGCAGCACCCGCAGAAGTGCCGGAACAGGCACTACAAAGTGGAGTGAAATGGTGCTCACCCGAAGTTACACAAGAGAGTCCCACGCCACCGGAGGACAACTCAGGAGGTCGTGCAATTCAGGTTAGAGTGCTGTGGACCCAGGCTTGGCTGTGCACAAAGGAAATCTTCGTGGAGTGCACAGGAGCCGGAGTAGCTGCAAAACACGTGGTTCCCAGCAATGCAGTCTGGCGTGGGGAGGCAAGGACTTACCTCCACCAAACTTGGACTGAAGAGTCACTGGACTGTGGGAGTCACTTGGACAGAGTTGCTGAGTTCAAGGGACCTCGCTCATCATGCTGAGAGGAGACCCAGAGGACCGGTGATGCAGTCCTTTGGGGCCTGCGGTTGCAGGGGGAAGATTCCGTCGACCCACAGGAGATTTCTTCAGAGCTTCTAGTGCAGAGAGGAGGCAGACTACCCCCACAGCATGCACCACCAGGAAAACAGTCGAGAAGGCGGCTGGATCAGCGTTACAGTGTCGCAGTAATCGTCGTTGCTACTTTGTTGCAGTTTTGCAGGCTTCCAGCGCGGTCAGCAGTCGATTCCTTGGCAGAACATGAAGAGAGAGATGCAGAGGAACTCTGATGAGCTCTTGCATTCGTTATCTAAGGAATTCCCCAAAGCAGAGACCCTAAATAGCCAGAAAAGAGGGTTTGGCTACTTAGGAGAGAGGATAGGCTAGCAACACCTGAAGGAGCCTATCAGAAGGAGTCTCTGACGTCACCTGCTGGCCCTGGCCACTCAGAGCAGTCCAGTGTGCCAGCAGCACCTCTGTTTCCAAGATGGCAGAGGTCTGGAGCACACTGGAGGAGCTCTGGGCACCTCCCAGGGGAGGTGCAGGTCAGGGGAGTGGTCACTCCCCTTTCCTTTGTCCAGTTTCGCGCCAGAGCAGGGCTGAGGGATCCCTGAACCGGTGTAGACTGGCTTATGCAGAGATGGGCACCATCTGTGCCCATCAAAGCATTTCCAGAGGCTGGGGGAGGCTACTCCTCCCCAGCCCTGACACCTTATTCCAAAGGGAGAGGGTGTAACACCCTCTCTCTGAGGAAGTCCTTTGTTCTGCCTTCCTGGGCCAAGCCTGGCTGGACCCCAGGAGAGCAGAAACCTGTCTGAGGGTTTGGCAGCAGCAGCAGCTGCAGTGAAACCCCGGGAAAGGCAGTTTGGCAGTACCCGGGTCTGTGCTAGAGACCCGTGGGATCATGGGATTGTGCCAACAATGCCAGGATGGCATAGAGGGGGCAATTCCATGATCATAGACATGTTACATGGCCATATTCAGAGTTACCATTGTGAAGCTACACATAGGTAGTGACCTATATGTAGTGCACGCGTGTAATGGTGTCCCCGCACTCACAAAGTCAGGGGAATTGGCCCTGAACAATGTGGGGGCACCTTGGCTAGTGCAAGGGTGCCCACACACTAAGTAACTTAGCACCCAACCTTTACCAGGTAAAGGTTAGACATATAGGTGACTTATAAGTTACTTAAGTGCAGTGTAAAATGGCTGTGAAATAACGTGGACGTTATTTCACTCAGGCTGCAGTGGCAGGCCTGTGTAAGAATTGTCAAAGCTCCCTATGGGTGGCAAAAGAAATGCTGCAGCCCATAGGGATCTCCTGGAACCCCAATAACCTGGGTACCTCAGTACCATATACTAGGGAATTATAAGGGTGTTCCAGTATGCCAATGTAAATTGGTGAAAGTGGTCACTAGCCTGTTAGTGACAATTTGGAAAGAAATGAGAGAGCATAACCACTGAGGTTCTGATTAGCAGAGCCTCAGTGAGACAGTTAGTCATAACACAAGGTAACACATACAGGGCACACTTATGAGCACTGGGGCCCTGGCTGGCAGGGTCCCAGTGACACATACAACTAAAACAACATATATACAGTGAAATATGGGGGTAACATGCCAGGCAAGATGGTACTTCCCTACACTTACCCAGGCCTGCAGGTTCCTATCCCAGGCACTTTGAGACACAGCTGGCCTGGAAAGAGATCTCAGGGCTTAGGCTTCTATCCAAGGGCAAGGCCAAGGCCTGGTCTGAGCTTTTTAACCTGGTCAAGCAGGGGAGACCTCCCCAGGACTGTGGGCTTCCACCCCCTGGGCCAGCCAGAGCTCTGACCCAGAGCTTTTCAGAGTTTCTTACCCTGACAAAGTAGGGAAGATATCCCCTAGCCTGTGGGACTGCACTCCAGACACTTTACAACACAGCAGGCAGAGGAAGGGAGCTTAGGCCTGAGGGCTTCCCCCCACCCAGCAGATGGAGCTCCAACCTAGGGCCTTTCAGATCTTCTTACACTAGACAAGTAGGGGAGCTTTCCCCAGGCCTGTGAGATACCATCCCAGGTATGTTGAGACATGTTGAGACACGGCCGGCCAGAGCATGGAACCTAGGGCTGAATAGTTTCTGCTGTAGGCCAGCCAGAGATCTGACCCAGGGCATGGTCAGAGCTTCTTACCCTGGCCTAGCAGGGGAGACCTCCCTGAGCCTACAGGGCCCAATCCTGGGCACATTGCGACATGAACCAATGAAGCCAACTAGGCCTTTGACCCGAGCCTGGTCAGAGTTTCTTAAGCGTGACAGGCAAGGAAGACCTTCTTGGATCTGATGACCCCATTTGGAGTACTTTGAGACATAGCGGACCAGAGAACAGAGCACAGGGCCAGGGGTTGTACCCCAGGGCTAGCCATAACCCTGACCTAAGACTTGTTTAGAGCTTGTTGTCCTGGCCAAGCAGCGTCTTCCCATTTTGGTAAGTAGGGGGCTTCAACCCCTAGGCCAGCCAGACTTCTGACCTAGGGGCTGTTTAGAACTTCTTAAACTGGCAAAGCAGGGAAGACCTCCCTGAGCCTGGGAGATCTTATCCCAGATTCTGGAGACATGGAGTGCCTGGGAAGGGAGCCCAGGTCTTGGAGCGTCCACCCCAACCCACTCCAGGCCAGTCCCAACTCTAACTTGGAACCAGACCAAAGCTTCTTACACCAGCAAAGCAGGGGAGACCTCTGTGGGCTTGCGGAACCCCATCTCAGGTACTTTGGAAAACAGTGGGATGGGGAAGGAGGCCGGGGGCTGGAAACTTCCACTCCTGGGACAGCTGGAATTCCGACTTATGTCTGGTCAGTGCTTCACACCCGAGGCAAGCAGGAGAGGCCTGCCTAGGCCTATGGGATCCCACTCTGGGTACTTTGAGACACATCTGGCCAGGGGATGAAGCCCAGGCCAAGGCCTTGTACCCTAGGGCTAGTCATAGCCCTGACCTGAGACCTGGTTAGATCTTTTTACCCCGGACGAGGAGGCAGGGAAAATCTCAACTTCCATGTCCAGCAGGACCTCATTTCAGGCCCTTTGCAACACGCTGGCTGGGGTATGGAGCCCAGGGCGGGGTGCTTCTATCCTTGGGATAGTCGGACCTCTGTGTCAAGGCCTGTTCATAGCATCTTAAATTTGACCAACCAGGAAATAACTCAGTGGGCCTGTGGAACCCCATCTGTGCATTTTTTTGTGGAGCTTCTGGGTGGTGCATGCGTAGAGTGTGTTGCTGTAGTCGAGCTTGCTGCTGATGAGTGCCTGGGTGAGTGTTCTTCTAGATTCGATGGGGACCCACTTGAAGATCTTTTGGAGCAGGTGGAGTGTGTGGAAGCAGGAGGACGAGAAGGTGTTGACTTGGTGGTTCATAGAAAGCAATGAGTCGAGAATGATATCGAAGTTACGTGCATGGTAGGCTGGTGTGAGGGTGGGTGCTCTGAGTGCTGTGGGCCACCAGGAGTTGTCCCAGGCGGAGGGGGTGGTGCCCAAATGAGGACTTCTGTCTTGTTGGAGTGAAAATTGAGGCAGCTGTTTTTCATCCAGGCAGCGACTGCATTCATCTCGTTGTAGAAATTGGTCTTTGCAAATGTGAGTTCATCAGTGAGGAAGAGGATCATCTGAGTGTCATCAGCAGAGGAAATTATGTTGAGTCCATGGTTTCTTACTATGTCTGCTAGCGGGACCATGTAGATGTCAAAGAAGGTGGGGGACACTGCAGCTGAGTTCTGTAGGTTCTAATGTGAACAGTGGTAGTCTGACTCTCTGGGTTTGGCTGGTGAGGAAGGAAAGGATCAATTTCAGGGCTTTGCTGTGGATGCTGGCATCGTGGAGTCTTGAGCAGAGGGTGGGGTGGGAGACAGTGTTAAAGGCAGCCGAGAGGACCAGGAGGATGAGGGCTGCTGTTTCATCTTGGTCCAGGAGATTGCGGATGTTGTCTATTGCAGCGAGGGGAGCAGTCTCAGTGCTGTGGTTGCTTCTGAAGCTGTGTATTGCTTTCACATAAACGAAGAGGACACAATGCGAAGAAAAAAAATCATCAGTACGAGTCCAAATAATGAATCAAGTAAGGCACTTCCAAAATATCAAATAAAGGTCATACAATGTATATGAAAATAAGCATATAACTCAAGTGCAGCTGAACATGTGCATATATAGAGATAAAGGCACATATCAACTGGTCAAGACACAAAAAGAAATGTGCAATGCATTAACAGAGCATGTATACACAGGCTAAATAATCATGATTTAAAATACTTCACTGTTGGACTTGGCTTTTTGACAGGGTCATCCCCAAACTTTTTGCCTCCTTCCTCCTATTTTTTCTGACCTGTTGTTGTTGGCTTTTGACCTCTGGGCACTTTACCACTGCTAACCAGTGCTAAAGTGCATATGCTCTCTGTGTAAATTGTACCATTGATTGGTTTATCCATGATTGGCTTTTTAATTTACTCATAAGTCCCTAGTAGAGTGAACTATATGTGCCTAGGGCCTGTAGATTAAATGCTGCTAGTGGGCCTGCAGCACTGGTTGTGCCACCCACTTCAGTAGCCCCTTAACCTTGTCTCAGGCCTGCCATTGCAAGGCCTGTGTGTGCAGTTTCACTGCCACTTCGACTTGGCATTTAAAAGTACTTGCCAAGCCTAGAACTCCCCTTTTTCTACATATAAGTCACCCCTAGAGCAGGCTGCTGTGTGGGTAAAAGGCAGGACATGTACCTGTGTTGTCATATGTCCTGGTAGTGTAAAACTCCTAAATTCATTTTTACACTACTGTGAGGCCTGCTCCCTTCATAGGCTAACATTGGGGCTGCCCTCATACATTGTTGAAGTAGCAGCTGCTGATCTGAAAGGAGCAGGAAGGTAATATTTAGTATGACCAGAATGGTAATACAAAATCTTGCTGACTGGTGAAGTCGGATTTAATATTACTATTCTAGAAATGCCACTTTTAGAAAGTGAGCATTTCTTTGCACTTAAATCTTTCTGTGCCCTTCAATCCACGTCTGGCTAGGTTTAGTTGACAGGTCCTTGTGCATTCACTCAGACACACCCCAAACACAGGGTACTCAGCCTCACTTGCATACATCTGCATTTTGAATGGGTCTTCCTGGGCTGGGAGGGTGGAGGGCCTGCCCTCACACAAAGGACTGCCACAACCCCTACTGGGACCCTGGCAGACAGGATTGAACTGAAAGGGGGCCTGGTGCATTTCTTAGACACTCTTTGAAGTCACCCCCACTTCAAAGGCACAACTTAGTATAAAACAGGGCCTCTGCCCTACCTCATCAGACACTTGCTGGAGAAGAAACCTGAACCAAAAACTACATCCTGCCAAGAAGAACTGCCTGGCTGCTCAAAGGACTCACCTGTCTGCTTTTCTACGAAGGACTGCTGCCTTGCCGTTGGCCTGCTGCCTTGCTGAACTCTTGTCTGGCTGTAAAAGTGCTCTCCAAGGGCTTGGATAGAGCTTGCCTCCTGTTCCCTGAAGTCTCAGGACCAAAAAGACTTCTCTTTTTCACTTAGAGGCTTCGTGCGCCGAAATGTTCGACGCACAGCTTGTTCCGTGGCGAGAAAAACGCCGCACACCGACGCTGATTGATGCAACGCCTTCGGGACGACCGGAACTTCAACGCACGGCCTCGCAAGGACAAAGCCGCCCGACTTCCAAGGAGAAATCGACGCGACGCCTGCCGTGAGAGCGAAACTTCCACGCACAGCCCCGCGGAACGACGCGCAGCCAGAATGCAAGCAGGAGAATCCACGCACAGACCCGGGACATCTGGTAATCCCCGCGATCCACAGAAAGAGACTGTCCGCGCGCCGGAAAACAACGCACGACTTCCCCGCGTGAAAAATAACGACGCAAGTCCATGTGTGCTGGGGAGAAATTGACGCACACACCATTTTTCCATGTATCTCTTCTTCTGCGGCCCTTTGAGGAGATTTTTCCACTCCAAACCAGGTACTTTGTGCTTGAAAAAGACTTTGTTTGCTTTTTAAAAGACTTAAGACACTTTATATCACTTTTCAGTGATATCTTTACAAATTCATATTGCATCTTTGATCGTTTTGACCTGCAAATACCCAGATAAAGATTATATATTTTTCTAAACACTGTGTGGTGTATTTTTGTGGTGTTATATTATGGTATTGTATGATTTATTGCACATATGCTTTACACATTGCCTTCTAAGTTAAGCCTGACTGCTCTTGCCAAGCTACCAGAGGGTGGGCACAGGCTAATTTTGGATTGTGTGTGACTTACCCTGACTGGAGTGAGGGTTCTTGCTTGGACAGAGGGTACCATGACTGCCAACCAAAAACCCCATTTCTAACATTGGTGATCAGCGGTGAGGATAGGACTTGTGTTTGTGCAGTGACATACAGTAGCTAAGTATTTCACTACCTACCCACAGTTGAAGGTCAACTTGATTTTTCATCTTTTTGCTTTTGGTTCTCTGATGTCCTCCTGGATATACTATTGATATTTTGGACTTTGGATTTTGGTTTTTGCCGGTAAGACCTTATCAGCAATGAGATTGCTTACCTACTCATTCTTTGTGCCTACTGACCACCTCACTAAGGCTGACCTAAGGAGGCGTTGCAGAAAATGGGGCCTTCCTGTATCAAGGAGATCTATTAAGATGGAAATGCTACATGCCTACATAGTCTGGGGGGAAGAAAGATGGGCAGAGAGAGAGGCAGCAAAAAACCAAATGACTAAGTGACCCTCAGATGAGGAGGAGGACTGCTCAAATGAGGAGGAAGACTACTCAGATGAGGAAAGAGAACCGGTGAGAGATGAATGGCTCCTAGATCGAGAGCGGTGGATGGAAGAGCTAGATGAGTTTCTTGAAAGGGCTGAGGCAGCAAGACTCTTAGCCCTGGAAGAAGAAAGGATTGCATCTCAAGAGCTGAGCTGCGAAGAGCTGAAACTGGAGGCCGGAAGGGCTGAGTCCAGTTCAGATGGTGGCAGCAAAAATCTTGCATCCAGTACTGCTGAAGAAGGGCACAAGCCCAGAGATGTGGTGCCCAACTTGAAGAAGGGAATGACACACCCCAGGTGGTTCAAGGGTATGAGGTAGTTCCCGTTATGCACAGGGTCCCTGAGAAGGATTGGGGAACTGGCACAGGGAGTCATATTCCTACTGGGGGGAGGGACACTTTACTGGCTCTAGCAGAGAGTGACAGAGAAAAGGGTTCCCCCCTGGTGAACGTCCTGGATATAGAGTGTAGAGACATCCCAGAAGAGTATGGGTTGAGTGTCAGGGACAGTCAGGTACTGTCTCACCAGTCTCAGGAGGGTAATGTAGAGTGCTTTTCCAAGGCTGAGTTACTGGATGGTTGGGTGAAGGGTACTGTGGTTAATACATGTGAAGGGCAGAGTGATGTAATTGCTGGATGTTGGAAAATGGGTTATTGGTAGGGTAGGTAGGTACCTACACCTAGCAACAAGCCACAAACCTCCACATAAGTACAGTTAGGTCTCAGTAAATTAATCCCAACTCTACCCTTGGTAGCTTGGCATCGAGCGTTAAGGCTTAACTTAGGAGACAAAGTGTAAAGCATTCAAATATCACAAAACAGTAATTAAATAAAACACAGGAAACAGTTTAAAAATCCAAAACCAATTTATAAAAATAGCTTATATTTTTATCTTTAAAATGACACAAAAACGATTAAAATCGGTTCAGGGGAACCGGAGATATGAATTTTTAAAGTATTATTATTTTCTAGCGCTTAGAAACAAAAAGCGCCAATCGGGTCATCTGGTTGCACAAGGACCGGGGCAAAGTCAAACTTTCAGGCCGACCGCGATGGAGCCCTGCTCGGCTACAAGTCGCGGGAGGCCTCGGTTAAAAAGTTACCTTCTGACTTAGTCTCTTTTTTGATGTTTTTCTTCCCCGGGACGAACCTGCCAGTTGAATCCGACCTCCTGGAGCCCTTGTCCGGATACGCGAAGTCGGTTTCCTCGGTGGTGATTTTTACCTTCGGACTTAGTCGTTTTTTCGAGATGAAAATCCTTCGACCGGGGTAAACCTGGATCTTGATCCGACGTCCATGGAGCCCTTCTCGGATACGATGGCTGGGAGGTCCCGGTCAACTTTTTACGTTCGGACTTAGTCTCTTTTTTGGATGTTTTTCTTTACCGGGACGAACCACGAAGTCAGGCGGGGTCGCGGTTGAGGCAAGCCGGCTAGAATTTCCGCGTCGGGTCGGTCACTTTATGGAGCTTTTTTTCAAAAATTCTCCAATCTTTTCCAAACTTCTGGGGCTTCACCCAGATGTTCTTTTAATGTTCTTTTGGGGTCCACAGCTCACCCCAAGGGTCCAGAAGTTCTGTGATGGTCCTTGGGGGGTGCGGACTTCAACTCCCAGAATGCACCTGGCGCAAACTCCTTTTTGGCCACTGGACAGTGGTCAGCTGGTCGCTTTCTTCAGGAGTTGGTGCAGGGGACTCTGATTTAGGAATTTTTCACCTGTAGCAAACAGGGAGTCCCTCTTTGAACCAGTTGAAGCCAGGCAAAGTCCTTCTTGTGGTGAAGCCCAAGTGTGCAGCTGGTGCAGTCCTTCTGAGTGCAGGGTCCAGGTGCAGGCCAGGGGTCCAGCAGGGCAGTCCTTCTTCTTCTTTAGTTCCTTTCTTGTTGAATTCTGGAGGGGATCTTAGGTGTGGGGGCAGGTCTGCCAGTTTTATTCTTGCTCCTGGGTGAAAAGCAGGGGGGCCCTGGTTCTCCAATCAGGTACAGGGTCGTCCCCCTGTGAGGACCACTTCCTGGGAAGTGTGGCAAAAATCCATCCCAAAAGGCAACAGTCTCTAAAAATCCAACATGGCTGAATCTGATTTTTGGAGGTTACATCTGGCTGAGCCCACCCACTGATGTGGCTAAAAATCATAAACACACCCTCTCCTGCCCTCTCCTAATCTAATCAAGGGGGCACCTAGCTGTCTGGGGTTGCAGGATGTGGGGGTGTTGCTGGGTGCTCCAGATGTCCTCTCTGCCTTTGAAGACCAGTTTGGCAGCCCTCCCCCTTCCTGCCTCACCATCTGCTGAGGGGAGATTCTCTCCCCCAAGCACATTCCTTTGTGTGAAGCCAGGCCACTTCACACCTCATCAGAGTAGCCTGGCAGAAGCTGCTGCAGGCTGGCCAATCAGAGCACAGCAGCAAAAACAATGCAGAGCTGAAATTGGCAACTTTTTAGGTAAAGTCTAAACTTTTTACCTGAACAAGTTATATTAAATCCAACAACTGGAAGTTGTGGGATTTATTACAACAATCAATTTGATACCAAATTCTTGGTATGTAACATTTAAGGAGACTTTAAAATTTAAAATAAAGTCTGCCCATTCTAGCCTATGAAGGCCATTTACTTCAATGAGGGAAAAACGAATTTGGCTGTTTTTACCTCACCAGGGCTTATAAATCTATTTTTATAAAGTCCCTGCTTATAGTTACATGGCACCCAGCCCTAGGGGCACATAGGGCACACCTTAGGGGTGACTTATATGTAAAAATAAGGTAGTTTAAGACTTTGGAAGTACCTTTAATTCCAAAGTCGAATTTGCATATAACTTTAATTTAAAAGCAGCCAGCAAGGCAGGCTTGCTTTTAAAATTACACTGGGCACCTCAGCAGTGCACCTAGGTGTGCACCACCTATGCTGTGGTCCCTAAACCTACATGCCCTACCATATACTAGGGACTTATAGGTAGGTTAACATAGCCAATTATAATTAGCCTAATTTTGCATATCCATTTTACACAGAGCACAGGCCCTGGGACTGGTTAGCAGTACCCAGGGCACCATCAGAGTCAGGAAAACACCAGCATAAAGTGGAAAATGGGGGCAAAAAGTTATGGGGCCTCTGCAATCAGCCCTGTTTTCTCACACAACCCCCCCCCCCAGCCCACACGCCCAGGAGACTCAGCCCAACCCTGGGAGAGTCTTCCTGGCTTGTTAGGCGGGGAAGACAGTGAAGAAAACTGGCTGTCCCTTTGCAGGGCCTACTCTGCCTTATATCCTCCTGTCAGGGTCACTCCCTCTGGGTAGTGAACCCACCCCAACAATGAAAGGACCCATTTCAAACTGAAACTTCCCTCTAGGGGGGTCTTCCTCCTCTCTCTCTGCCAACTTGGGTAGTGAGGTGCCCACCTCCCCTACTCCTAACTTTGCTAGGGCAACACCTAGCTTACCCAAAGAGGTCACCCAACACGTGAGCAACCCCACCATGACCAATAGGGTCAGGGGGCCTACTTTGCTATTGGCCCTGGGGTCTGCCTCCCAGGCCAAGTACAGTGCTGCCAGGAAGGCTAGCACCCAGCAGAGGCTACTGACAGCTGTCAGTATCCAGAACCACACCCTAAGCTCTCCACTGACAGGTGGCTGAGCTGCTTTAGGGGCATCTTTGGGGTCCTGGCACCCCTCTTGCTGTCTAGAGTGGGGGGCTACCACCTCCTGTGGCAGACACCCTCCTTCCACTCTCCCTTCTGTCAGTGCAGGGGCAACACCTTGCATCTGGACAGCTGCCTGACTACTCAGGACTTCCTTGGGGTCAGGTGAGGCCTCACCAGTGCCAACTCTGGGCTCCCCCCCTACTGGGGCAGAAGGCCTTTGGCTCCCTGGAACTCTCTTTAAGAGTGGCCTACCCTTCCTTTTCTAGGGGACCCCTGTCTCCTAACTGTAGGGACTGACTCCCTAGGACTTTGGCTTGGGGGGGCGCCCTGGGCGACCACCCCATCTGGGACCAGACTCACCTCTGGGAGGTCATTGCCCAGGATACAATCTAGGGGAAGGTCAGCACTGACTACCACCCTAATCCAGTCAAGGATACCCTCCCTCTCTAGGGGCACTATGGCTACAGGTTTGGAGGTGACCTCCCCTGTGGCTATCCTGACTTTCTTTGTCTTTCCTGGGACATACATGTCTGGGGTCACTAACCGGTCACTCACTACAGTGTGACTGGCACAGGTGTCTCTCAGACCAGTGGTAGGGATCCCATTCACTTGAATGTGGTGGAAGTGCCTACTCCCACCCTCAGGGATCACCAGCTTACCATCTGGTCCTGTCTCCCAGCACAATGCTAGGAGGACTTCATCATCTGAGGAATCCTCCTCTATGGCTACACTGGACAGCCCAGTGCTAACCACCTTCCTTGGACAGGCTGCATCTCCTCTGAAGTGACCTGTCTGCTGACAGTCAAAGCAAGCCCTACTGTCCAAGAGTTTTTTTAACCCTGGGTCTCCCTGTCTCTGCTTGTCAGAGTGGGAGTGGGATTTACTCTCCTCCTTCTTAGGGTTCTGGGGTACAGAGGGAGTCTCTGTGGTGGGCTTACCACCTCCCTCCTTAGGTTTTTGGGGACCTGTCCCCCCCTTCTTGGAGTCTCCCCCCTGGGACTTGACAACCACCCTGGTTCTCAACCACTCATCAGCTGCCTCCCCTAGCTCTCTAAGGTTGGTCTGCTTAGAGTCCACTAGATGCTGGCGTAACCTTTCTTGGGTGCAATTGGTCAAGATGTGCTCTCTCATGATCAGATTGTATAACCCCTCATAAGTATCTACTTTGTTACCAATAATCCAGCCCTCTAGTGCCTTTAGTGAAATGTCCACAAAGTCAACCCAAGACTGGGTACTGACCTTCTGGGTGTCCCTGAACTTCATTCTATATTGCTCTGGGGTCAGACCAAACTTCTTGGCTAAGCACCTCTTCATACCAGGGTATGAATCTGCCTCCTCCCCCCTTAAGGTCAGAAGCCTATCCCTCCCTGAGTTGGGGACCAACTCCCACAAAAGGGAACCCCAGTATTGAGGCCTAACCCTTCTCATTTGGAGTGCCCTCTCAAAGGCCCCCAGCCACTTATCTATGTCATCCCCCTCTACATAAGCAGGAACCACCCCCTTGGGTAATCTGGGGCAAACTCCCCCACCCATGGACACCTCAGCTTCTTTATCGCTGCTTCCATCTCTTTTTTCTTTGTATGCCCACTTTTGCTTTTCTAGGGCCAGCTTCTCTGCTTCCAAAGCTATGTATGCTAGCTGGGCCTCCAGCTCTCTTTCTCTGATGGATGGGTTCTCTCCTCCTGAAAGGACCCCTCTCCCACCACTAGCTTTGGGTCTGCCCCTAGTGACTGTATCTACTGAGGACCGTTCTTCCTCATCCTCACTTGGGCTCAGATGCCTTCCCTCCCCTGAGAGGATAGAGTTAGCATCCTCCCCTTTTTCTTCTCCCTCTGGAGCTTCCTCTGTGCCTAGCTCTTGGGCCTCAGCCCATGCTGTCAGGGATTTAATCAGGATTTGCTTCCTGAGATCAGTGGTTGCAGGCAACCCTCTTTCAATACACAACCCCCTAAGCTGGACTACTGTCAGTGTGAGTAGGCTAGCCAGATCAAGCTCCATGGTTCCCTAGTTTTGTGTCAACAAAAACGTTTTGCAAAAATTGGAAACAAGAATTTAGAAAAATTACAAAAATTCAATAATTGAAATTAATCCAAATTAAAAATTAAAAACAATTTTTGCACTAGGACAATTTAAAGGATTTTTAATTTGTTTTACCTAAAACTGTAACGTGATATTGAACACAAGTACAGGATCCCGTCGCTGCTTCCAATTATGTTGGAAAATGGGTTATTGGTAGGGCAGGTAGGTACCTACACCTAGCAACAAGCCACAAACCTCCACATTTACAGTTAGGTCTCAGTAAATTAATCCCAGCTCTACCCTTGGTAGCTTGGCATCGAGCGTTAAGGCTTAACTTAGGAGACAAAGTGTAAAGCATTCAAATATCACAAAACAGTAATTAAATAAAACACAGGAAACAGTTTAAAAATCCAAAACCAATTTATAAAAATAGCTTATATTTTTATCTTTAAAATGACACAAAAACGATTAAAATCGGTTCAGGGGAACCGGAGATATGAATTTTTAAAGTATTATTATTTTCTAGCGCTTAGAAACAAAAAGCGCCAATCGGGTCATCTGGTTGCACCAGGACCGGGGCAAAGTCAAACTTTCAGGCCGACCGCGATGGAGCCCTGCTCGGCTACAAGTCGCGGGAGGCCTCGGTTAAAAAGTTACCTTCTGACTTAGTCTCTTTTTTGATGTTTTTCTTCCCCGGGACGAACCTGCCAGTTGAATCCGACCTCCTGGAGCCCTTGTCCGGATACGCGAAGTCGGTTTCCTCGGTGGTGATTTTTACCTTCGGACTTAGTCGTTTTTTCGAGATGAAAATCCTTCGACCGGGGTAAACCTGGATCTTGATCCGACGTCCATGGAGCCCTTCTCGGATACGATGGCTGGGAGGTCCCGGTCAACTTTTTACGTTCGGACTTAGTCTCTTTTTTGGATGTTTTTCTTTACCGGGACGAACCACGAAGTCAGGCCGGGTCGCGGTTGAGGCAAGCCGGCTAGAATTTCCGTGTCGGGTCGGTCACTTTATGGAGCTTTTTTTCAAAAATTCTCCAATCTTTTCCAAACTTCTGGGGCTTCACCCAGATGTTCTTTTAAGGTTCTTTTGGGGTCCACAGCTCACCCCAAGGGTCCAGAAGTTCTGTGATGGTCCTTGGGGGGTGCGGACTTCAACTCCCAGAATGCACCTGGCGCAAACTCCTTTTTGGCCACTGGACAGTGGTCAGCTGGTCGCTTTCTTCAGGAGTTGGTGCAGGGGACTCTGGTTTAGGAATTTTTCACCTGTAGCAAACAGGGAGTCCCTCCTTGAACCAGTTGAAGCCAGGCAAAGTCCTTCTTGTGTTGAAGCCCAAGTGTGCAGCTGGTGCAGTCCTTCTGAGTGCAGGGTCCAGGTGCAGGCCAGGGGTCCAGCAGGGCAGTCCTTCTTCTTCTTTAGTTCCTTTCTTGTTGAATTCTGGAGGGGATCTTAGGTGTGGGGGCAGGTCTGCCAGTTTTATTCTTGCTCCTGGGTGAAAAGCAGGGGGGCCCTGGTTCTCCAATCAGGTACAGGGTCGTCCCCCTGTGATGACCACTTCCTGGGAAGTGTGGCAAAAATCCATCCCAAAAGGCAACAGTCTCTAAAAATCCAACATGGCTGAATCTGATTTTTGGAGGTTACATCTGGCTGAGCCCACCCACTGGTGTGGCTAAAAATCATAAACACACCCCTCTCCTGCCCTCTCCTAATCTAATCAAGGGGGCACCTAGCTGTCTGGGGTTGCAGGATGTGGGGGTGTTGCTGGGTGCTCCAGATGTCCTCTCTGCCTTTGAAGACCAGTTTGGCAGCCCTCCCCCTTCCTGCCTCACCATCTGCTGAGGGGAGATTCTCTCCCCCAAGCACATTCCTTTGTGTGAAGCCAGGCCACTTCACACCTCATCAAAGTAGCCTGGCAGAAGCTGCTGCAGGCTGGCCAATCAGAGCACAGCAGCAAAAACAATGCAGAGCTGAAATTGGCAACTTTTTAGGTAAAGTCTAAACTTTTTACCTGAACAAGTTATATTAAATCCAACAACTGGAAGTTGTGGGATTTATTACAACAATCAATTTGATACCAAATTCTTGGTATGTAACATTTAAGGAGACTTTAAAATTTAAAATAAAGTCTGCCCATTCTAGCCTATGAAGGCCATTTACTTCAATGAGGGAAAAACGAATTTGGCTGTTTTTACCTCACCAGGGCTTATAAATCTATTTTTATAAAGTCCCTGCTTATAGTTACATGGCACCCAGCCCTAGGGGCACATAGGGCACACCTTAGGGGTGACTTATATGTAAAAATAAGGTAGTTTAAGACTTTGGAAGTACCTTTAATTCCAAAGTCGAATTTGCATATAACTTTAATTTAAAAGCAGCCAGCAAGGCAGGCTTGCTTTTAAAATGACACTGGGCACCTCAGCAGTGCACCTAGGTGTGCACCACCTATGCTGTGGTCCCTAAACCTACATGCCCTACCATATACTAGGGACTTATAGGTAGGTTAACGTAGCCAATTATAATTAGCCTAATTTTGCATATCCATTTTATACAGAGCACAGGCCCTGGGACTGGTTAGCAGTACCCAGGGCACCATCAGAGTCAGGGAAACACCAGCATAAAGTGGAAAATGGGGGCAAAAAGTTATAGGGCCTCTGCAATCAGCCCTGTTTTCTCACACTGGAGAGCATATGTCTGGTCCTTATTTTCCAGAGCTACGCCAACACCAGGTGGAGTGTGAGTTCTCTGACCCCAGGGAGCTTACAATGGAGGCAGACTTCTGGGTGAATACCAGAGAGTCTGAAGAGGCATTTGGGGGTGCTCCTGAAGGGAATGGTCTAGGTGTTTCCCAACCAAGTGAGGTGGGAGAGGATTTTAGTGTCCCAGGTAGGTCCCAGGTCCTGGAGGGTTCCATGAGGGAACGCCAGGAGGGAAGCCTAGCCTGTACCGTAGGGCCACCTGTTGAGGGAAGCCCCGCAGTGTCAGAAGAACTTGGGGGGGGTGACTGTAGCCAGCATCCCAACAGTTCTGGCATCTGGCAGTACCACTCCTAGTGAGGGGGTGCAGAAGTCCAGACAGAAGGTTGAGAGGGGGTTGCGGACCCCAGTGGAGGACCTGGAGAGTCAGGGGTCAGCTCGGAGAGCAGAACCCCCCAAGAATGACCCAGGTGAAACCGTTTCTGGTTTGGGGGAGATCCAGACTCTGCCGGATGGGCAGAGGTCAGGAGACCTGCGCCAACCAGACTCTTGTGTGGCCCTTGGGGACGGTGTGTCCCTTGTGGGGGGTGAGTGAGCCCCCAAGGAAGTCCTGGCATGCCGGGCAATGGTTCAACCTCAGGGTGGTGACTCTGGGTTGGATAACCAGGCTCAGAGGTTAAACTCTGACCTGGAGGGGGGGTAGGTGTGCCCCCCAGAAAGTCCTGGTATGCCAGGCAATGGTTCTATCTCAGGATGGTGACTCTGGGTTGGATCACCGGGTTCAGAGGTTAAACTCTGACCTAGTGGGGGGTAGGTGTGCCCCCCAGAAAGTCCTGGAATGCCAGGCAATTGTCCAACCTCAGGGTGTTGACTCTGGGTTGGATGGCCAGGTTCAGAGGTTAAACTCTGACCTGGTGGGGGGTAGGTGTGCCCCCCAGAAAGCCCTGGTTTGGCAGGCAATTGTCCAACCTCAAGGTGGTGACTCTGGGTTGGATACCCAGGTTCAGAGGTTATACTCTGACCTGGTGGGCGGTAGGTGTGCCTCCCAGAAAGTCCTGGTGTGCCAGGCAATTGCCCAACCTCAGGGTGGTGACCCTGGGTTGGAGAACCAGGTTAAGAGGTTAAACTCTGACCTGGTGGGAGGTAGGTGTGGCTCCCAGAAAGTCCTGGTGTGCCAGGCAATTGCCCAACCTCAGGGTGGTGACCCTGGGTTGGAGAACCAGGTTCAGAGGTTAAACAATGACCCGGTGGGGGTAGGCGTGCCCCCCAGGAAGTCCTGGCGTGCTAGGCAATTGTTCAACCTCAGGGTGGTGACTCTGGGTTGGATGGTCAGGTGCAGAGGTTAAACTCTGACCTGGTGGGGGGTAGGTGTGCCCCCCAGAAAGTCCTGGTTTGACAGGCAGTGATCCCGTCTGAGGGTACAGACCCTGGGGTGGAAGGCCAGGTTCAGGGTGTCCCTCCGGACCTGGAGGGAGGGGCTACTGATAACAGTGCCCCTAACATGTTGTCTTCTGAGGAGGCCACTCCTAGTTGGAGGGTGCTGGACCCCAGAAGGGAACGCAGGGGGAGGGAAGCCTCACCCCGGGCCCTAGTCCAACCTGAAGGTACAGACCCCAGGTTGGAGGGCCAGTTGCAGGTTAACAGCCCTGCACTGGTGGAGGAATGGTACAGGGTGACTTCTATAAGCATCCTGACCATGTTGGACTCTGGGGGTACCGCTCCAGGAGGGAGGGTACAGAGCCCCAGAGGGGAGGACCAGGTTCAGGCTGTCATCCCTGACCTGGTGGAAGGGAGAGTGGTTAAAGGGTGCCCAGCACCTGGGGCTACCGCCCCCCACTCTCCACAGCCACAGTGGTGGGAGAGCTTTGAGAGGCCTGGCTCTCATCCCTGGCAGCTGTCAGTAACCACTGTGGCTTGCTGTCCGGGTGGACAGAGTTATCCCTGGGGAGGGGACAAGTGTCACACCCCGGGGGTAGAGTGGGCAACACCACTGTGTTGGTCCTGGTGGTGCTATCCTGCTCCTGGGATATATCTGTGAGCAAAGTAAGGTTAGGTGCTGCACAGATGGGATCCGCAGGTAAGGAGAAAGGTTCCCCATGGGTTGGCTTAGTGCGCCCTGAGAGTATGGACAGAGGGATCCAATTGGAGTCAGGAAGGCGAAGAACTGGATCATGCCCCTGCTGTTGTGGGTCTGGGTCCTTGTTCTGTCGCCTCAAACAGGGAAGTACATCAGGATAGTGATTGTTCTCCCCTGGCTTTAGGCTGGTAGGGGGTCATGTTGGACCTGGCTTTTTGACAGGGTCATCCCCAAACTTTTTGCCTCCTTCCTCCTATTTTTTCTGACTTGTTGTTGTTGGCTTTTGACCTCTGGGCACTTTACCACTGCTAACCAGTGCTAAAGTGCATATGCTCTCTGTGTAAATTGTACTATTGATTTGTTTATCCATGATTGGCTATTTAATTTACTTATAAGTCCCTAGTAGATTGCACTATATGTGCCTAGGGCCTGTAGATTAAATGCTGCTAGTGGGCCTGCAGCACTGGTTGTGCCACCCACTTCAGTAGCCCCTTAACCTTGTCTCAGGCCTGCCATTGCAAGGCCTGTGTGTGCGGTTTCACTGCCACTTCGACTTGGCATTTAGAAGTGCTTGCCAAGCCTAGAACTCCCCTTTTTCTACATATAAGTCACCCCTAGAGCAGGGTGCTTTGTGGGTAAAAGGCAGGACATGTACCCGTGTAGTCATATGTCCTGGTAGTGTAAAACTCCTAAATTCATTTTTACACTACTGTGATGCCTGCTCCCTTCATAGGCTAACATTGGGGCTGCCCTCATACATTATTGAAGTGGCAGCTGCTGATCTGAAAGGAGCAGGAAGGTAATATTTAGTATGGCCAGAATGGTAATACAAAATCCTGCTGACTGGTGAAGTCGGATTTAATATTACTATTCTAGAAATGCCACTTATAGAAAGAGAGCATTTATTTGCACTTAAGTCTTTCTGTGCCCTTCAATCCACGTCTGGCTAGGTTTAGTTGACAGCTCCTTGTGCATTCACTCAGACACACCCCAAACACAGGGTACTCAGCCTCACTTGCATACATCTGCATTTTGAATGGGTCTTCCTGGGCTGGGAGGGTGGAGGGCCTGCCCTCACACAAAGGACTGCCACACCCCCTACTGGGACCGTGGCAGACAGGATTGAACTGACAGGGGGCCTGGTGCATTTCTTAGACACTCTTTGAAGTCACCCCACTTCAAAGGCACAACTTAGTATAAAACAGGGCCTCTGCCCTACCTCATCAGACACTTGCTGGAGAAGAAACCTGAACCAGAAACTACATCCTGCCAAGAAAAACTGCCTGGCTGCTCAAAGGACTCACCTGTCTGCTTTTCTACGAAGGACTGCTGCCTTGCTGTTGGCCTGCTGCCTTGCTGAACTCTTGTCTGGCTGTAAAAGTGCTCTCCAAGGGCTTGGATAGAGCTTGCCTACTGTTCCCTGAAGTCTCAGGATGAAAAAGACTTCTCTTTTTCACTTGGAGGCTTTGTGCGCCGAAATTTTCGACGCACAGCTTGTTTCGCGGCGAGAAAAACGCTGCACACCGACGCTGATCGACGTGACGCCTTCGGGACGACCGGAACTTCAACGCACGGCCTCGCAAGGACAACGCCGCCCGACTTCCAAGGAGAAATCGACGCGACGCCTGCCGTGAGAGCGAAACTTCGATGCACAGCCCCGCGGAACGACGCGCAGCCGGAAAACAAGCAGGAGAATCCACGCACAGACCCGGGACATCTGGTAATCCCCGCGATCCACAGAAAGAGACTCTCCGCGCGCCTCAAAATGACGCACGACTTCCCCGCGTGAAAAATAATGACGCAAGTCCGTGTGTGCTGGGGAGAAATCGACGCACACACCATATTTCCACGTATCTCTTCTTCTGCGGCCCTTTGAGGAGATTTTCCACTCCAAACCAGGTACTTTGTGCTTGAAAAAGACTTTGTTTGCTTTTTAAAAGACTTAAGACACTATGGGCCTCATTCCGACCCTGGCGGTCAAAGACCGCCAGGGCCGAGGGCAACGTAAGCACCGCCAACAGGCTGGCGGTGCTTCAGTGCCCATTCCGACCGCCGCGGTCGGAAAACCGGGTCTGCGGTTTCCCGCCGGATTAGCCCCGGCTGGGCGAATCCTCCATGGCGGTGCTGCAAGCAGCGCCACCATGGGGATTCCGACCCCCTTCCCGCCAGCCTGTTTCTGGCGGTTTTCACCGCCAGAAACAGGATGGTGGGAACGGGTGTCCTGGGGCCCCTGGGGGCCCCTGCACTGCCCATGCCACTGGCATGGCCAGTGCAGGGGCCCCCTAACAGGTCCCCAGTATGCTTTTCACTGTCTGCTTAGCAGACAGTGAAAAGCGCGACGGGTGCAACTGCACCCGTCGCACACCTGCAACACCGCCGGCTCCATTCGGAGCCGGCTTCTGTGTTGCAGGCCCTTTCCCGCTGGGCCGGCGGGTGCTCCCTTGGTGGGCGCCCGCCGACCCAGCGGGAAAGTCAGAATGGCCCCCGCGGTCTTTTGACCGCGGAGCGGCCAATTGGCGGTTCCCGCTTGGCGGGCGGCAACCGCCTCCCGCCATACTTGGAATCAGCCCCTTTATATCACTTTTCAGTGATATCTTTACAAATTCATATTGCATCTTTGATCGTTTTGACCTGCAAATACCCAGATAAATATTATTTATTTTTCTAAACACTGTGTGGTGTATTTTTGTGGTGTTATATTATGGTATTGTATGATTTATTGCACAAATGCTTTACACATTGCCTTCTAAGTTAAGCCTGACTGCTCGTGCCAAGCTACCAGAGGGTGGGCACTGGCTAATTTTGGATTGTGTGTGACTTACCCTGACTAGAGTGAGGGTTCTTGCTTGGACAGATGGTAACCTGACTGCCAACCAAAAACCCCATTTCTAACATTCACCGATTGAGTTGAATTAATCATTCTCGCCAGTGCGACTGAGGCAGCCCTGAAGTCAGTCAGTAAGGAGAGAAAGGGTCACAAATCAGATCCTGTCCAGCGTGTCCGCTCCACAGGTGAGCTCCTACCTGAGTGCCAAGTCTCCCTGTCTTTTATACCTTAAAACACCTCACGAAGAGGGCTCTAGAAACCCACTCCCCTTTGTTATGAAATTAAATGCTGGCTGTACTTCATCTGTGCGGAAAACACCCATAGGAGCTGACCAGGCTCCCAATGTTTGTTCTGAGACAGATTTGTGCATTCCTCTGGTAAAAACAGTCTCAGCCTTGTGAACTCTTATCAAGTCCTCATCCCACATAATATGTTCCACCGCTGTCCGACTCTTCGCTGATGAAGAGAAAAACAAGTTCCGTGAGGAAAAACACCTGTGCTGGCCTGCAACTGCAGCAGGGCACAAAATGGAATCTCTCACACAAAATGGAGTTGATGGTCAAGATGGAGTCGATGGTTAAATTCACATATCATGACACTCCACCGTTTGACCTTTGACTCTCATAACATACTGGTTTCAAATCTTTTTAGGTTGAAACATGGATATTAGGTTAGACACGCATTGTACACAGCAACACAGCATTATTTTAATACAGATTACCATAATTATCCCACTTAAAATAGAACGAAGCTGACTAAAATCAGGTAATCATCTCAGTAACCAGTCCCACCATCCTTTGTCTACATCTTGTTTCACTCACTTGATCAGTTCATGTAAAGCTCCAGTGTGGGACTGGATGGACTTAGAATGGTCCAACAGGTTAAAACAACACATTCAAATGAATTGCAGCTCTATTTTGTAAAGCAGCTTTTCTGGTTCTTCTCATATCTAGGAATAAATCTGCCAAAGCAACAGATGTGTAGTTGATATTTTTCTCCATTAAACATGCTACTTAAGTAATAACTCAAGTGTTATAGACAGCTAATCCTGGGACTCCTACCATAGAAAGACCTAAGCTTACATATTCTAGTTTTGATAATAACTGAACTCCAGAGTCACAGTCTTCACTTAGTTTAACTGTTTCCGTTGTGTTCCGAGTATGTAATGCTGATTGTAATAGAAACATCATAAGTCCTTGCCGCGTGAAAGCACGCAGCCCTCCTGTTATATTTGCTGGGATATAGGTGTAAGTGACATTACCACAAGAAAATAACCATCCAGTAGGTAACTTAACATGCTTAATATGACTAACAGCAGACACTACATTCTTGCAGAACATACTGTTATTTACATTTTTACACATTTGGTTGTTTCTGTTCTGACATAGGGTTTGTTGATCCCATGAGATCTCTTGAGGGGGAACTGTTGTTGCTTCAATGCGCATTTGGCATCACATGTAAGATTCTAACAAATACCACTTGCGTTAAATTATTCCACCTATCAGCTGTGGTTTCTTCACAAAACCATCAATCCTCATAAAGAGATAGATGAGGTAGTGTTTCTTAACTCCACCGTCCCATCTGCATTAGTAGCGTTAAATATTTGCAGCAAAACTCTAGCAGGAGTTGGAAAGGCAACTAGGCAGGTGGAAATGACATTGGTGGTGCTTTTCATATTTGTCATGCGGCCTGTTAAGCACAGTTTGTGCCAGGTAGATCCACACATTCTCAGATTGGTGCAACAGAGGTGTTGATGGGTGCTGTCCGTCAATCACTTCAGGGTTGAGGGCCCTCGGTCCCTCCCGACCCCACTCGAACCCGCCCGAACACATTCCACACAGTACAGGCAGCACAAAGGTACCTCATAGTACAATCTGGAAAAGAGACAAGTATGATGACTCTTGCAAGTAATATTTATCAGCTGGTACATGTTCCCACTTTTCCTGTCCTGGTTTCATGACTAACAGAATATTGTCTTTCTTTTAGCTATAATTTCTGCTGGTTCAGGGGAATGATTCGGAGATTCCAACCACACGTTGGCACCGTGGTTCTTGTCAGTGGAGCCAAAGCCTCCTTCCGCTCGCACAGTAAAAAGGACTGGGGCAGTCCCCTTTTTGACTATTCCTCCATACACTGGGCTAATCACAATCTGAGCATTTATGTCTCCAGCTTGTATTATCAAATCAGTGTCTACACTGTTCAGTAATATCACCTTGATTCCTTCTTGATAGTCTGCATCGATCACTGCCCCCAAGACCTGAAATCTTTGAGTGCCAGCCCAGATGGAGGAGCAATAAATCCAAAATGCTCTGGAGGGATTTGCATACCTACTCTTGTCTTACTGAGTACCATATCTCTTGCTTTCATTCTGTACATTTTCAAAGCATGCATATCAAGACCTGCAGCTTCTGGTGTTGCTCAGTATGAAGCTAAAGCACCTGTCTTTGGCTCCGTAGTATCGGTTGCCACATGGGTTGTATTTGCAAGGCTGGGGTTAACATTCGCATCAACGGGGTCTCTTCATTTGTCAAAGGTCTATGTTCAGTATTTGTGATGCTTCATTTAAATGATCTTTCCAATTTCTCAATGATCCATCTGATAATTTCTTCATCTGAGATTTCAACAATCCATTAATTCTCCCAATGGGACATGATAAATCCACTCTGTATTGTGCTGTGAACAATAATATTGTACCAACTTACCTTTAAAATGGGATCCGAAATCTAGGGGCAGATTTACCAGACCCTAGGGCCTTCTTGCACCACATTAACATAATTTTGTGTGCGCTAATGTGGCCCAACGAGGCCAAAATAGCTGCTCTAAATTTACAAAGTGGCTCAATGCATGCATTGCTCCACTTTGTAACCCTTTGTGCTGCCTGAGCCAGGCATAATGTATGCAAAGGGGGCATAGAGAGGCTCAAAAAATGGCACAAAGAAATCTAAGATATTTCTTTGAATCATTTTTTTTGGCACTTTTAAAGCCTGCCTATTACGGGATGTAGAAAATTCCAGTATCTTTTGTCTCACCTGCGGCAACACTTCCCTATGTCCCTGATTCAATTGAATTCCTAAGAATTTCAACTTGGGGAAGGTCCTTGCATCTTTTTGGGATTTATCGCCCACCCCTTGCTTTGCAAATGTTCTACAGTTCTGTCCAACTGAGTCTGCACCTGTCCTTGTGTTTCTCCCTGCACCATCAAGTCATCAATTTAATGAGAAAGCTGGACCCCTGGAATGACAAGTATTTCATCCAAGTGTTCTGCCACCAGCCGGTGTCAGATAATAGGGCTATGTACATAGTCCATAGGAAGTTTTAAAAATATAAATTGTCTCCCGTTCCACGAGAACAAAAATGTATCTTGATTCCCAGGGGCCAATGGTATAGTAAAGAAAGCATTGGCAATATCAATTGTTACATACCTAGTCCTTTTATGTCTGTGTATCTTTTCAATCAAGGTGATGGTGTCTGGGATGGCAGCAGTCAAAGGGTATGTATGTTTATTCAATTTGTGATAATCTACTGTCATCCTTCAACTACTATCCGGTATGGGCACAGGCCAAACAGGATTATTCCACTCAGTGGTGACCGGAGCCACCACCCCTGCTTCTACCAAATCCCATATGGTCTTACTTATCTCCGAATGCCCTCCCGGAATCCAATACTGCTTCAGATGAACCACCTTGGTGGCTGGGAGAACATTCACCGGAGTTATTTTCAAATGACCCACTGCTGTTGCTGAGATGTATCTCTTCGATATGAATTGATAGCACCCATCTTCCAAATAAAGAGTCATCCCCTTCAGAATATCAATTCCAAGTATATATTCAAAGAGGGGCACTATCAAGCCAGGATGTTCTCGTTTTGGTATTCTCCCTATTTTCCTTTAGTTCTTGGATTGCACAGCAGGGGTTTCTTTTCCACCTAACCCTGTAATGGTGTAATGCTGTCCTTTAAACATTTTCGGATTTCCAAATATCAAAGAGTCCTCCTCTCCAGTATACACAAGGGCCCGGACCTTCTGGACATTCCTGTTTTCCCAATAAATTAATAAGTCAACATGGGGTCTATTATCCTTGCGAGTCCATCCCTGTTCCAGAGCTTGGCCTATTTCCTAATCTAATTTCAATCTGTTGACTTTCGCCCAGGTCAAATCCAGATGTATGCTTTCATACCTGCGAGGAGACTCATCTTCTTCCCTGTTCTCCTCAGTTAGCCAATCGCTGTCCACATCTTCCTCCTCATTTACCTTTGAGGGTCTGCTTTTCTCTCCCTCTCTGTCTTCCTCCTTTAATTCTGACTAGGCTTGACTCATCCACTTATCATCCTGCTTGTTCACTTTCTTGCTCCCCTCTTTTCTGTCCAGCCTTCACTTTTGATACATTTCCCACAGACTTCTGGTGTCTATTCCATCTATCTGTTCTTTCTTCACACCATCCTTCAACAATGCCATGAACATATCTCTCATATATACCCTATTATTGTCTGTGCAATCCTCAGACAGAGAGGCTCTTTCAGGCTTTAGCCCCTCTCCCAACTCTCCCAACTCACGGACTGCCTCCAGTACATCTTTTAAAGGGTTAACTGTCTGATTAATTGATAGGGTCATTATCACATGTTTTTAGGCTGGGGGGTAAACAAATTATTTTATCTTGCAGTAATACTGTCAACGGTCCGTCCAACAAACAGTCCAGAAAAATTGTGGTTTTCATAACCTCTTCCTTGATTCTCCGCATTGCATCTCTCAACGTGAACCAGGGTGCATCATTTTGTGGCCAGTCTGACTCTGTAGGATACCTAGGATTGCACCCTGTAACCATTAACTGCAATAAGTTGATTTGAATGTTGCCCTGAGTGGTGTCAGTACTGAGTATACAAAACTTCGTTATCTCCTACATCTAACATCACTCCTGAGGCTCCTGTTTCAAAAAATTGCTTCATCCATGTGAGCAATGTTTCCCCAGGTCTCTGCCGCAATATGTCTATGATATCATTAATCTCCTGCTGAGTGTAATCCTTCAGGGAGTCCGACCCTCCTTGCAATTTTTGTCTGTATATGAGCTGTGCACGGACAACCTTCTTGTCCTCTGACTCACCCTACCCATTATTTTGACAACACTCTTCCCCAGATTCTGAAAACTCCAAAGAATCCCAAATATTACCATCCCATTCTTCAGGATTCCAGTCGAACCCTGCTTTGGCAATGGATTAATGAGCCTTCCTTTTATTAACTCTGTCCTGCCTTTTCTTATATTTGTATCGCGCCACACGCACTGCAGCTCTTTCAGCCACGGTCTGGTAAGTGTTGAGTTTATCTTGTAACAATTTATTCTGACATGATAACACTTTGGAAGTATTTTTGGCTTCTACTAACTGCTTTTCTACCTGCTCAAGTCTAACTAAGCACATTTCTCATACATTTTACAATAAACACATAAGAGGATCCAGCCTCTCCATCCTAAGGTGGTAAGTTATTTTCCTTTTTTGATTGGCACTCTTTGCAAATAATCTACTACATCTGCTAGCTCTGCACCTGACATACACGCATTCCAGTTTTCCCTCGCTCCAGCACAGTGAGACCATTCATGCGAAAGCATTCCTTAGGGGCTGTTCCTCATCCCGGTATTTCATTTGGTATTTTGGAAACTGCCTTTGTCTTTTTGCCAAACATTTTTTACACTTAAATGTTTTACTTCGTATTCTGTTCGTGATGCCAAAATGTATTGATTTCACTTAAACTAAGAGGACACAATGCCAAAATAATTCAGCACTCTTAGTCTAAGAAATTAATTTTTTAATGCACTTCCAAAATATCAAATAAAGGTCATACAATGTATATGAAAATAAGCATATAACTCAAGTGCAGCAGAACAAGTGCATACACATTGATAAAGGCATATATCAAGTGGTCTAGCCTCAAAAAGAAATGTGCAATGCATCAACAGAGCATATATACATGAGCTATATAATCAAGATTTAAAATACTTTATCAATTGAGGTGAATTCATCATCCTCGCCCGCACGACTGAGGGACTCCCCAAATCAATCAGGAAGGAGACCCGATGGGGATCACAAATCAGATCCTGGCCTGTGCGTCCACTCCACAGGTGAACTCCTACCTGAGCACCAAGTCTCCCCATCATTTATACCAAGAAGAAGTCTCTAGAAACCCCCCCCCCTCTGTTATGAAATTGAAGGCTGGCTGTACTTCATCTGCATTGAAAACACCTACAGGAGCTGGCCAGGCTCCGAGTCATTTTTCTGAGACAGATTCGTACATTCCTCTGGTAAAAACAGTCTTAACGTTGTGCTCTCTTATAAAGTCTGCATCCCACATAATATGTTCAAGCACGGTCCGACTACTCACAGGTGAAGAGAGAGAAAAACAAATTCTGTGAGAAAAAAACACCTACGCTGCCCTGCAACTGCAGCAGGGCACAAAATGGAATCACTTGCACAAAATGGAGTCAATGATTAAAATGGAGTTGATGGTTAAATTCACATAACATCACAAGCCGGATTGTGAGGGGTCCAGGATGTGGTTGGGCTCGATGAATTAAGTGACTTGGGCATTGATGGCTTTCTCGATGACTTTGGCTGGAAGGGGAGCAGAGAGGTGGGTCTGTAGTTCTTGAGGCCCATCGGGTCTGCGGAGGGTTTCTCCAGCAGGGGGTTGAACTCTGCGTGTTTCCAGTCTTCTGGGAAAGTGGCAGTCTCGATGGAGCAGTTGATGGTGCAGCACAGCTCGCAGGCGATGGTGTCACTGGCTCGGTTAAAGATGTGGTGGAGGCAGAGGTCCGAAGGGTGGAAGGTCTTCATGATCCGTAGGGTGTGGTCAGTGGTGAGGGTGGTCCACTTGGTCAGGGTCAACTGGGATCTGGAACCTTTGGGTGCAGTGGTTGTGGGTACGACTGATGGGTCCTGTGTTGTGAAGCTGTTGTGGATGGCAGAGATCTTGCAGTGGAAGAAGGTGGTGATATTGTCATAGAGTGCTTGGGATGGAGGGATGTCTGTGGTGTCAGTGCTGGGTTTTGTGAATTCTGTGATCACGGTGAAGAGTTCTTTGCTGTGTGTGCATTGGCGTTGATTTGTTCTTGTATGCTGGTTTTCTTTGTAGCTCTGATGAGGTGGTGGTGTGATGTGACAGTGGTTTTGAGGGCTGCGTTATCAGCGTGGATCTTGCTGCACCTCTATCTTCTCTCACGTCATCTACAGGTGCGTCTGGACTCCTGGAGGGTGGGGCAGAACCAGCTGGCTTTCTAGGTAGTCTATTTGCTGGAGGGTTTCCTGAGGGGACCAGAGTGTTGGTGCAGTCAGGGATCTATCAGTGGAGGAGGTGTGCAGATGTGGTAGCATCCGTGGAGGTTGGTGGTGGTGTGTTGCATAGGATGGTGGCGAGTTGGTCTTCGGTGACCTTGTTACAGCTTCTGTGTGGGTGGTGGAGGGCGTGGTGGTGATGGGTGGGTTTGGTATAAAAGAAGTGGATGCAATGGTGGTCGTTCCATAGGAGTTTGGAGGTGTGACTGACGGAGATGTTGCTGCTGGCGGAGAAGATGGGGTCGAGCATGTGTCCTGCTGAGTGCATTGGGGAGGTAACACAAAAGGATGATGGACGGAGTGCTGAACAATGCAAACACTCACCTCCAGTCACAGATCTGGGTTTAATCCATCATTCTGTTGCTCACTATGCCACCCCAGTTTGGACCCAGCCATATGCAAATCAATCTTGACCCTGTTCCTAATGGGAACAGTCCAGCCCGAACTGCCAAGCCAGGTCCTCCCTAGACCAAAAACAAGCATCCTGGAACCGTCTTCAGGGTTTCACCCTTCATCAGCCAGGCTAGCTTGAATCCAGTGGCACAGTGAGCAAGGGACCCACGTCTGGGCATACCCTTCCCACATAGGGCAACTTTAGAAACATAAAAGAATGATGGACGGAGTACTGAACAATGCAAACGCTCACCCCAGTCACAGATCTGGGTTTAATCCATCGTTCTTTTGCTCACCATGCCACCCCAGTTTGGACCCAGCCATGTGCAAATCAGTCTTGACCCTGTTCCTATCGGGAACAGTCCAGCCTGATGTGCCAAGCCAGGTCCTCCCTGGACCAGAAACAAGCATTCTGGGACCGGTTTCAGTGTTTCACCCTTCATCAGCTAGGCTAGCTTGAATCCAGTGGCACAGTGAGCAGGGGTCCCTCGTCTGGGCATACCCTTCCCACATAGGGCAAATTTAGCAACACAAAAGGATGATGGACGGAGTGCTGAACAATGCAAACACTCACCCCAGTCACAGATCTGGGTTTAATTTATCGTTCTTTTGCTCACCATGCCACCCCAGTTTGGACCCAGCCATATGAAAATCAGTCTTGAGCCTGTTCCTCATGGGAACAGCCCAGCCCGAACTGCGTTGAGGAGGTGGACAGTTGTTTTTGGTCCGATGCTGGTGAGGTTCTCCAGTAGGGATGAGGTGCTGGGGTCCTGAGATTGTCCGGGTAGAAATTGAGGTCGCTGAGGAGGATGTGCTCTGTAGAGGCGAGGGCGTGATGTGTGATGAAGTCAGCTATGGATTTGCTGAAGGGGGGGCAGGGTCTGTAGATGAGGGTGCCGCATAGGTTAGTGTTCAGGCTGGCCTGGGAGTGGAGGTGCTCTATGTCGGCTGCATGGTCGTCGGTACTGGTTTTGAGGCGGAGGGTGTTCTTTTGTACGATGGCGATGCCTCCTCCTGTTCGTTTGGCGTGGTCATGTGGATGATCTTGTAGCCATTGGTGATGGCAGTGATGAGGTCTGGTGCAGAGGTGGGGTTTAGCCAGGTCTCTGTGAGGAATGCGACGTTGGAGGTGGTGAAGTCGAGCAGGTCCTAAATCTCCACAGCGTTTTTTCTTGAGGGACCGTGTATTGAACAGGATGCAGCTGAGGTGGTGGTGTCTGGTTATTGTGAGCCGCATGGTAGGTGGTGCTGGTGTGCAGCAGCAGGAGAAGGTGCAGTTGTGGCAGGTGAATGGTTCTTGGGTGTCGCTTGGTGATGCATGATGGCAGAAGGTGTTTCGTCCGGCGTTGAGGGAGTGGAGGAAGCTGACATCGTAGCAGTTAGGAGTTTGGGGGCCAGGGTCCCTGGCGTGGATAGGCACAGACGGCCTTGCTTTTGGTGTGCCAGCGGCACGTCCGAGGCGCAGCAGGCATTAAGTAGTAGTGGGGAGGAGGAAGGTGCTACAAGGGCAGTCAGTGATGAGGGCGGGAAGTGCAACGGGATGCAAAGGAGAACAGAGAAATACAGATAAGAGAAATACATGAGAAAATAGCACAGGAAGAGAAGTACAGAAAAAACATAAACACAGGAAAAATAACAGAAGGACAGGAAAAATGGAGACAGAGACCGACAATACTCACTACTGGACCACCACGGATGAGGCACAGGCAGGAGCCTGTGGGTGGAGGAGGGCCTTAAACAATGCAACTAGAGTGCAGGGGGGCACACAGCTACTAGGTGGAACTGCGTAGTGGGAGAGCAACGCACGCTGACGAGGTCAGTGAGGTCGCTCCTTCACTGCGCAGAGGCCGTCATTAAGTAGTGGTATGGAGGTGGGAGGTGCTGGTCAGCAGGGAGGTGGGAAGCAGCGCTGGGAGGGGGCAGGAAGTACAATGGGACGCGAAGGGGCACAGAGAAATACAGATAAGAGAAATACAAGAGGAAGACTCCCAGCAGAGCTAATGCCAAGTAGTATGACAGCTTATGTCCCCAAATAGTGTGACCAGGGGGGATGCTAAATAACAATACAGAACTATTTTGAGGTCCTTTAGCTGGAATGCATAAACTTTAAATCCTTTAATGAGGATTCATTGGTGACAAGTCTGGTGCCAGCAACCGCAGTACTTGCAGCTCCAATAGCATATATTAAATTTGTAGTTAAAAAGCTCATAGTTGGATCTTAGGATTGAGCTGCCAGGTGAGCGACTGGCTTTTTTCTGGCTTCTGATCCAGCCTTTTAGCACTCCCTTGATGCAATTAACTGAGCGTTAAAGGGATCAAATACATTTTACTGTCAGGGTCATGAGGCATAGGCCTACTTGATGACCTTTGAAAATGATGTAAACGGTAAGCCCAGAGCTTCACACTGAAGCTAAAAAGTGTCCAAGTGGATAGTGCCTTCTAGAAAAGGCCGCTCTTGGAAGAAAACAACAAGTTGGCAAAAAACCTCCATGTTAAAAATTGAGTTTCTGGTTTGCTAGGGTATGCACCTAAGCCAGGCACAACCCACCACTCTAGTCAGGGCAATTCAGGTGCACACCATAAATTAACCCCTCCCACAGTAACACTGCCACCTAGGCCTATCCTTTGTCGGACCCTAGCCTGCCTGTCTGTCATAGTTAACATCACCGATAACTTACTAACTTGTGTTTCATTGATTGCCCATATGAGGTTGGCTATCTGTAACAGCTTTCATACAAAGTGAAGGTTGTACATAGTAGGTGCTTACTTTACCAAGGGGACTTGAGTGTATGGAGGAGTGGTCTCAGCATGAAAGGTTGTGTATAGGAGTAAAGACTGTATGCATCAGGTAGTTGTCCACTTGTGTCTGACTGATTGCCCACCAGAGTTTGGCTATCTACAAAGGGTTACTTACAGGGCAAAGGTTTACATAGGCGATCCTTTGTTCACTTAAAGGAGCCTGTGTGTGTGAATGGTAATATATGGCACATAGGATTCTGCATCATTAAGTACTTGAGTCTGTATATAAACTCATTGTACTGGTTTCTAGAGTAATTTGAACAGCAGTAGGTTTGATGATGTCAGCAATGATGTCATCAGTTATTTCATCAATGATGTCAATGAACATGTTAAGAAAGACGTGATATAAATCATAAGCATCGCAGGCAGTCAAGAGGTCAGGCTCTGTGCCCAGCCCCTGCAGGCAGTCAAGCCCCCATTAGTGAGCAACTGCTCACGGTTCGCCACCCCATATTCTTTTTGTTTATATTTTTTTCAGTACCGCTCTGGCTCCCGATGGAGTTCTGCAGGAAAACACAGGGGAGCTGTCAAAGTCTTGCTCAAGAATACAGTGGGACCAGCGAGCAATTTCTTTTTTTTTTATTTCAGTCCCACTGGAACCCCTACCTTGCCCCTTCTACTGGCTTTCCCCTTGACCTGTAAAGTCAGCAGCAACATATTCTTTAATGTTACAGCCAGTCAATTAGATTTTTTTTTAGGTTTTTCTTAATGTCAAATAACATCTTATTGCCATACCCAACCTTCACGGGCAGCCATACCCCATGAGTCACAACCATTTGCCATGCACTATGTGTAATTGGCTGCAGGGCCCGGTCTATGGCCTGGCCCTGTGGGGAATACCATGAGGGCAATCAACCCCCCCACCTCACAAGGCCAAAGGCCCCGCCTGGCGTGAGGTTGGACGCAACCAGCCCACTGCTCACGGATCCCCTTTCAAAATCTAAATATTTGTATTTTTTTCGGTGCTGTGGGACTCCCACTGGAGCAGATGGGTCTGCATTTGCTTCCTTGGGAGTTCTGCAGGACCAATCAGGGGCCTCAATGTGTCCTGCTGTGCTTCCACAGGAGATGTTAAAATCTCCCATGAGAGTCCTGCTGGACCAGCAGGACAATTTGTTTTTTTTTAATTTAGACCCTAAGAGGCAAGGGGTCAGGATACTCCTACCATGCCCCCTTGTACTGGCTTTAATTTTAATTTTCAGGACACTGGGACCAAGTCATGCCTGTCTTGTAATGATGGGTGCAACATTTTCTTTCATGGAGCCAGTCAAAGAGATTGCACAGTCCCATGGGACCACTGGATGCCGTGGCTCACAACCTCTGTTGCACTGATCATGCCTCTGCCTGTGTGCTGATGTAAGTCGGGGACATCGTATGCCAGAGGTGTATCCCAGAGGAGGTCCCGAAGGAAATTAACTGCAGTATTACCGATCGGGACTTTGCCATGTACTGAACAAAGTCAGTGACATTCTATGCTAGAGGGGCCACTGCTGAATAATACTGCTGCCACACCAATCTGGCCACTACCCATGTGCTGTCAAAGGCTGGCGACATGAAGAGCAAGGACTGTTGTCATGGTTGGACAGTCTGCAAAGGGATATGGCTACTAATGGGGCTATCATTAGATCATGATGACCGGTGGGTGTTGGCATGTGTCTGAAGGCTCTACTGAGGCATTGGAATCCAAGTGATCACCCCTACCCACCAGTGGGATTAGAGAAACTTATCACTTTATTCGAGGAGTACCAAAGATGATTAGCTGCTCTGCTAGCCATGAGGAGACTGGCGCTCAGCATCGGCATCAGCTTCTATCTACAATGACACCAGCGTGCTGAATGGTCACAGGGTCTTTTGTTCAAAAACATCAGCGAGGGAAGATAATCTTCATTGTCAGGATGAAGGGCCCTGGAGGACCTTGATCCGCCTCATACTGGTGTGGTGCTGGAATATTTTGGGGCATAGTTACAAGCCCCTAGCACCACCTTGTGCCACCCTAATGTGATTTTCTTTTTACGGTAAGGCAGCGTTAAGGAGGCCTTTCTCCTGCACCGTATTTACAAAGTGGTGCAATGCTTGCATTGCACCATTTTTTAATTCATTGCGCCAAATTGTGCCTGCATCAGGCATAATGTATGCAAGGGGGGCGTTCTGACGCAGGGAGGCCTGAAAAAATGGCACAGTGAAATTTACAACATTTCACTGCACCATTGTTTCCGTAATATTTAATGCCTGCTTAGAGCAGGCTTTAAAATGGCGTACCCATTTTAATCATTGGGCCTCTCTGTGCTTTGCTGCAATTGTGTCAAACTTGTTGATGATAGTATAGCAAAGCACCACAATAGCATCAAAAATGTTGACTCTATTGTCCTAATAACCATGGTGTCATTAGATGGGACAGGCGTGAATGCAAGAAAAGTGGCGCATCTGGACCGATACGCCACTTTCTTGCAAATACGCCCCTTTGACTTTTAAAGCCATAGTGGGGCTTCTATAGAACTCAAACTGAATGTGGCATATTGTAAATGGAGAGTAACCGTGACCAGTAGACAAGGAAGCAAGCCTCACAACCGTGCCACGACAACACTGGATTGAGACGACTACGTGTATTGTTTGACAAAGTCATACTTCACTTTGAGTTTGTCTATAAAATACTTTCATCATAAAATGCAATATCTGGCTGGACATTCATTTATTGTGGGTGCTAAATGTACTTTGAGTCTTGCGTCTCGAGTTTGAGTGTATACCTTGCACCTACTTGCCTCCTAAGAAGGCTTAGACTGCTCAAGTCGTGCTAACACTGAGAGTGAAGTGCTGAACAAGTACTTGGCACAGTTGCTCAGGTCTCATAGTAGATGATGCATAAGTAGGGGTGCACCCAATTATACCACCCTAGAGTCTGGGCAGTCTAACAATTCATAAAACACAAAATTGACTTTCGAGGGATCAATCAAAAAACATAACTTGTACAATATTACATGATTTATTATTGTCCTCATATATGGAATTTCTTTTATTGTTTCAATGTACACTCTGTACAGTATTGGCCCCTTGACACTCTAGATACTCCTCAGAGACAATTAACTAAACATCACATATCATCTCTAAAACCATTATATCAAGTACATAGCCCTTATGTGTAACTTATTTGACAGCCGTAGTCCATCTCTATTACAAGCAATGGTAGTCCGTCTATCCAGGAGCCCATTAGGCTAAACTCAATTGCCACAGTCTATTGCTGTTACTTGCACTGTAGAACAAATAGTGGAATCCGCCACTGTCCATATATTTGAAAATAATAAGGACTCCTCGAAAACATGATGTTGGCACGTTTCGGCCTACTTAATTCTGGCCTCTTCAGGACCCATAAGGCGCATGTATCCCTTGAAGTAAAAATACATACATAAACAATCACAAATATAAATCAAATCATTACCTCTTATAAAAATGGTTTTGTGTAAAGAACAGAAACAAAAACTCTCCGCTTATGTTCATGGTTCTCCCTTAGTTATGGCCAAAGACCCACCACTTTCCATGTCATTATATTCTGATTAACGTTCCCTTAATGTTTTCTAATGTTTTATATGTCGCCCAGTCCATAGTGCACTCCTTGGAGACCAAAAAATTAACTAATTTACTACCCATGTTAAGTTGACACAACTATATCAAAAGAACTCACAAAAAGTGGGTCTGTTTGTGAGGGAGGATCTCCCTTCTCAAAGAAGCGTGCTGCCCACTGCAGTCCTGCCAAGGACACAACACATCCTCAGAATGAACTCTCTAAAATCTTTACTGTATGCCTCGTACCTTGAATTTCATGCTTACTTGTGTCTTTCCAAATGCCTCACGAACTGCCCAGAAACTGGCCTCGACTGGACCCTCAGGGGAATACAGCTCTGCGGCCAGTTGCCGCTATCTGCGGCATGCTGAAACACGCAGCAGAGAACGCAGTACTTCTGAAAACATTTTGAGCATACGTGATAACATTTTTCTATTCTATTAAGGACACAGAGGCAAGGATTATGTTTCTCTTTCTTTGCTGCTCATGATTCAGATAACTCACATTTTGTTTTCTCTTAACGCATTGTGTGGTTTGATGTGTATTTCTGTTTTTGGCAATCGCGGTGACCGGAGTCTCCTGCGCGCAGCATATACGCTGCCTGCCAGTGTCTCACGCTTCGCAACCAGCCCTTCGGGATTGTGAGATAAGCATCCTTCAGGTTGAGGCGTACCATCCAGTTGCCCTCCCTCAGAATGTCTCTGTGCAAATGTATCCCCTCCATCATGAAATGCCGATAGAGAACCAAGGAATTGAACTCCTTCAAGTTGATCACGAGGTGTGACACTCCATCTCTCATTTACCCTAAAAATATTGCTGCAGTAGCATGAAGGATCCGGTTGGCACTGAGCAATTACGTCCTTGAGTAGCAGCTGTTGGACTTACCACTGAATAAAATTAGATCGAGTTTGGAAAAATGGATAGGGGGAGCTAAAGACCATTGTTGGGGTACTCCAAAGAATTCTAGGTGGAAACCTGCAACCGTCTCTAGAACCCATTGGTCCGGTGTTAATGTCGCTCAGTTTCCTAGGAAAAACATGGTCCTCCCCCCTAGAGCTGCCTGAGCAGGAGAGAGCAGGCTTACTGTGAGTGGTGGAACCGGAGCTGTAGGTGGGCTTGAAACCGCCTCTGTTGAAGTGGGCATGACATGCTCGGGCTCTGGCCGGGTATAATGTGTCCTGGGTAGCCGAGAATCTCTTGCCCATCTTATTGTAGGAGGGCTGAGGGCTATTGGAGGCGGCACGGCCGGACAGACGCCCTCAAAGTCTGCCGGCCTTGGCAAAAACCCGATTACGGAAGACCTTCTCCATCGATGTTTGAGACTTACCCAGCGCAGTGAAAGTGTGCACGAACTTGCCCAGTTCTTTAGCAAATTTATTGCTGAATAAGAGACCATTGGGCAAGGGTCCAGGTTCTGCACTGGCGAGATAGGCCAACTTTGGGTCGATCCGAA
Source organism: Pleurodeles waltl (assembly GCF_031143425.1). Classification (NCBI taxonomy): domain Eukaryota; kingdom Metazoa; phylum Chordata; class Amphibia; order Caudata; family Salamandridae; genus Pleurodeles; species Pleurodeles waltl. The sequence goes on along the minus strand of NC_090440.1, from coordinate 67,685,926 downwards.
GTAGGATGGATTTCCTCAGTTCGATGGATATAGCGCAATTGACGTTGCCTAAAAGGCAGAGCGCGCGCTGCTCCCACCTGGCAAGAGTGTTGGGATCCACCTGTGAACCAGACTCATTCACCGTCACCGCCAAGTCCAAGATCTTACACAGTGGACCAGAGAGATCCAGGACCTTTTCCTGGCAGGCCCTCCAGGACCTATCAAGACCTTTTTTGGGGTCCTTTGCCGAGCGCTTCAGGAAAGTCACTAAGGGGGTCATTCTGACCTCGGCGGTCCATGACCGCCATGGCGGAGTGCGGCGGTTGGCGGTGCTTCCTTGGCGATTCTGACTGCGGCGGTAAAGCCGCGGTCGGAAAAGGGGAGCCGGCGGTTTCCCGCCAGTTTCCCGCTGGCCCAGGGAACCCGCCATGGCGGCGCTGCTTGCAGCACCGCCATGGGGATTCCAACCCCCTTACCGCCAGCCTGTTTCTGGCGGTGTCCACCGCCGGAACCAGGATGGCGGGAACGGGTGCCATGGGGCCCCTGGGGGCCCCTGCACTGCCCATGCCACTGGCATGGGCAGTGCAGGGGCCCCCTAACAGGGCCCCACAAAGATTTTCACTGTCTGCTTAGCAGACAGTGTAAATCGCGATGGGTGCCACTGCACCCGTCGCACCCCTTCAACTCCGCCGGCTCCATTCCGAGCCGGCTTCATTGTTGAAGGGGCTTTCCCGCCGGGCCGGCCGGCGGTCTTCTGGCGGTCGCCCGCCGGCCCAGCGGGAAAGCCGGAATGACCGCCGCGGTCTTTTGACCGCGGTGCGGTCTTTCGGCGGGAACCGCTTGCCGGGCGGCGACCGCCGACCGCCGCGGTCAGAATGACCGCCTAAGTTTGGATCCAACTTTGGAGTCAGGGCCACCTTGTGGGGGATGTCGGGATGTGGACATTCGGACCGGAGACGGTTCTGGACATTTTTGTCCAGGGGCTTCCTGATGTGGCATGGGCATAATCAGTCACTGCCAGAAGGGGGGCCAGTACGAGGACCTGGGGTGAATAATATTGTCAGGGTTAAAATTGAGGGCAGAGGAAGGGCCAGAGGCTTCAGAAGGGGTGGGACCACGCTGGCCATCAAAGGAGTGTCTGCTTCGCTTGTGGGAACATGACTCACTGTCGGAATCGGACTGGGAGGGATAGAGGAGGGCTTGGGCGCTGGTGGATGGTGGCGCCGAATACTGGTGGTAAGAGGGGGACTGGGACTGAGGGAGCCGGGCCATGTGTGCAGAATGGGGCCATTCAGGTCCTGGGGTTGGTGGGACCGTCTCTGGATTAGTGGAGGAACAGGCATGGGATTTCCATATAGAGGGACAGTCAAGGCATAGCGCTTGAGCTGTCTAGCGATAGGCTGCAGCGCAACAGCCAGTGCCCGGTTCACAGACTGCGCCACTGGCAAGGGTCGCTCCCCTGGAGGGGCGAATTGTATTTAGGCCATTTCTGCCCGCTTTGGGGGCAGATCAGCCGATTTTAGGTCAATCTGCCCCCAAGGGGGGCAGAAACCACTAGGCACCAGGGATCTTTTTTTTGCGCCGTCACGCAAGGGGAGCGACCTTGTAGGCAAGGCTCGCTCCCAGGGGTGGGGGGTGGAGGGGCAAATTTATTTTAAGCCATTTCTGCCCCCCCTGGGGGCAGATCGGCCTATTGGTATTAGGCCGATCTGCCCCCGGGGGGGCAGAAACCTCTAGGCGCCAGGGCAAATTCTTTTTTTGTGTTTTTTTTGGTTGTTCAATTTTTAGAGATGGGGAGCGACCCATTAGGCAAGGGTCGCTCCCCTGGGGGGCAAATTGTATTCAAACCATTTCTGCCCCCCTTGGGGGCAGATTGGCCGATTTTAGGTCAATCTGCCCCCAAGGGGGCAGAAACCACTAGGCACCGGGGATTTTTTTTTTGGCGCCAATGTCACGCAGGGGGAGCGACCCCATAGGCAAGGGTCGCTCCCGGGGGGGTTGGGGGTGGGGGGCAAATTTAGTTTAGGCCATTTCTGCCCCCCCGGGGGCAGATCGGCCTATTGGTATTAGGCCGATCTGCCCCCGGGGGGGGCAGAAACCTCTAGGCGCCAGGGCAAAAAAAAAAAATGTGTTTTTTGTTGTTGTTGTTGTTTTTTTAGAGATGGGGAGCGACCCATTAGGCAAGGGTCACTCCCCTGGGGGGCAAATTGTATTCAGACCATTTCTGCCCCCGTTGGGGTCAGATTGGCCGATTTTAGATCAATCTGCCCCCAAGGGGGCAGAAACCACTAGGCACCGGGGATTTTTTTTTTGGTGCCAATGTCACGCAGGGGGAGCGATCCCGTAGGCAAGGGTTGCTCCCGGGGGAGGGGTTGGGGGGGGCAAATTTATTTTAGGCCATTTCTGCCCCCCCTGGGGCCGGCTGAGCTAGAGGCCAAAATCCACAGGTAGGCACTGTTTTCTATGAAAAAATGTGATGTGTCTACGTTGTGTTTTGGGCCATTTCCTGTCCGGGCGTTAGGCCTAACCACACAAGTGAGGTATCATTTTTATCAGAAGACTTGGGGGAACGCTGGGTTAAAGGAAATTTGTGGCTCCTCTCAGATTCCAGAACTTTCTGTCACCGAAATGTGAGGAAAACGTGTTTTTTTAGCCAAATTTTGAGGTTTGCAAAGGATTCTGGGTAACAGAACCTGGTCAGAGCCCCACAAGTCACCCCATCTTGGATTCCCCTAGGTCTCTAGTTTTTAAAAATGCACAGGTTTGTTAGGTTTCCCTAGGTGCCGGCTGAGCTAGAGGCCAAAATCTACAGGTAGGCACTTTGCAAAAAACAGCTCTGTTTTCTGTGATGTGTCCACGTTGTGTTTTGGGGCATATCCTGTCCCGGGCGCTAGGTCTACCCACACAAGTGAGGTATCATTTTTATCGGGAGACTTGGGGGAACATAGAATAGCAAAACAAGTGTTATTGCCCCTTGTATTTCTCTACATTTTTCCCTTCCAAATGTAAGACAGTGTGTAAAAAAGACGTCTATTTGAGAAATGCCCTGTAATTCACATGCTACTATGGGCATCCCGGAATTCAGAGATCTGCAAATAACCACTGCTTCTCAACACCTTATCTTGTGCCCATTTTGGAAATACAAAGGTTTTCTTGATAGCTATTTTTTACTCTTTATATTTCAGCAAATTAATTGCTGTATACCCAGTATAGAATGAAAACCCACTGCAGGGTACAGGTCATTTATTGGCTCTGGGTACCTAGAGTTCTTGATGAACCTACAAGCCCTATATATCCCCGCAACCAGAGGAGTCCAGCAGACGTAACGGTATATTGCTTTCGAAAATCTGACATTGCAGGAAAAAGTTACAAAGTAAAACGTAGAGAAAAATTGATGTTTTTTTCACCTCAATTTCAATATTTTTCTTTTTCAGTTGTTATTTTCTGTAGGAAACCCTTGTAGGATCTACACAAATTAACCCTTGCTGAATTCAGAATTTTGTCTACTTTTCAGAAATGTTGCGGTTTCTGGGATCCAGCGTTGGTTTCATGCCCATTTCTATCACTGACTGTAAAGAGGCTGAAAGCACAAAAAATCGTAAAAATGGGGTATGTCCCAGTAAAATGCCAAAATTGTGTTGAAAAATTGGGTTTTCTGATTCAAGTCTGCCTGTTCCTGAAAGCTGGGAAGCTGGTGATTTTAGCACTGCAAACCCTTTGTTGATGCCCTTTTCAGGGAAAAAAACACAGGCCTTCTTCTGCAGCCCCTTTTTCCAATTTTTTTGAAAAAAACAAAATGTTCACTGTATTTTGGCTAATTTCTTGGCCTCCTTCTGGGGAACCCACAAAGTCTGGGTACCTCTAGAATCCCTAGGATGTTGGGAAAAAAAGGATGCAAATTTGGCATGGGTAGCTTATGTGAACAAGAAGTTATGAGGGACTAAGCGCGAACTGCCCCAAATAGCTAAAAGAAAGGCTCGGCACAGGAGGGGGAAAAGGCCTGGCAGCGAAGGTGTTAAACATTATCTGTAAGATTCATTTTAGGGGAATTTATCCTATCTACCAAATCTCGATTATTGCTTTGTTGCAGACAAGAATTAAAGTGGGGCAGAAGGAACTGGGTGAACCATTTAATACATATCTAGCCTAAACACTTATGTTCACAGATAATAACTTTTTGCAAAACAGTATTTTATACATAAACATTAATCTACATTTACAGTGTCTCATCAGGAACTCACAACTATCACTAAGGTTTGTTTATTTATCTTACGTTCTTACGCATCTAAAGAGGCCCAAACCTCATCACACTCATATAGTCCATTCAGTGTAGTGTCAAATCTCGAAATCAGCCTTCCTCAGTTTTTGGGAGCACATTGGCAATATAAGATTTTTTCACGTACCTTGGTGACCACGTACAGTACTCCTCATTCTATATCATTTTCATCATGTTCAGTTTCCATATAGGGTTGCCATAATGTCTCGCATAAGATGCCTATATGTAATATATGTTGTAATATCCTTTGCTTGACTTGTTGAATAGTCTGCCCTATGTAATATAAATTACATGGACATCTTATGTAATATACCACTTTTTTGGTATTACAATTCAAAAAGGCTTTTAAGTGCTATATCCGTCCATTTGCCTGAATCATTTTGCTATTTCTCGTCAAATCGCATCCTTTGCATTTTGTACATTTATAATGACCACTAGGGATCGGTAGACCTACTAGCCTCTTGGGAGGGGGAGATTTATCCGCACATTGTGCTTGAACTAGATGTTGCCATAAATTCCTGTTCTTTCTAAAGGCTAAAAGAGGACTTTTCATGTCAGTGTTTGTTATTAATTTCATATTAGAATTAATAATAAGCTTGATCTTATTATCGTTCGGGAGAAAGTCGATATACATATGCTAATGAGTCATCGTTTGTCTTTTCTTTAGGAGTTAGTAGATGCTCTCCAGGAGTAAACCAAGCTCTTTTTAATGCATTTTTGACCAATTTCCTAGGGTAACCTCTCTTCATAGGTTTATCACATAGAGCCTGTCCATTTTGAAAATAATCCTCTTTCTGAGTGCAATTCCACCATATTCTGAGGAATTGTCCATACAGCAGATTTTTAAGGCTCTGGGATGGATGCTTTCAAAATGTTGTAGAGTATTTCTGTCAGTAGGTTTAGTGTATAGGCTCATTAACAATTTATTACATTCTACTCCAATCGTCAAGTCCAGAAAGCTTACTTATTCATTGCTAGAGGCAATCGTAAACTTAATATCTGGCCATCTGCTGTTTAACCATTGGTGGAACTCAATCAGTGTTTCTTTCGGGCCACTCCATATCATAAATACATCATCTGTATATCGATGCCATGATCTCATGTGTGTTTAAAAGTGTTACTATCGCCAAAAATCCACATTTCTTCACAGTATGACATAAATCTCATGGTAGGTCGGGCCCTCAGGGCATTAAGAGTTAAAGGCCTCCTTTGGGTGCAGTAACCCTTGCTTGCTCCGTGGACCCCTGAAAGGGGTTCGGAAAAGTCCACAACATTATGGGGAGCATTTTTCTTGTACCAGTGCCTGAGCATGCTGGCCGTGGACCTTTAATCATCCACAGCTACCACACAAGACTTGGAATGAACTTCCAGCTCAGCTTGTGATGCCCACGTGACATCAGCTTTTCATCAGGTGACCTTGTGAAGACGGTCCATATAGTATCACATACGGTGGCCCTGTGTGAGGCAGCTGGGCTGGAAAATGGTGGAAATGAGCGTACGAGTTCAGTCCAGCATAAGGAATATTTACATGTTGCTAAAATGCACGTGCAGATTCCACCTTTTTCAGCCAAGATGGCACTGTCAGATTTCTGCCTTCTATTGGCCCTGTTCTTCTTGTAATCAATTTTCCCCTAAAATTGGACAAGTTCTGCACAGGTGCAGTTTCAAGTTTGGAGTTAACAGGCTTTCCCCAGCTGACAATTAGTGATTTTCTTCTGTTGTGGGTCATATACCAGGGATCTGTCTAGTTTGTTTGTTGCCACAGCTGCACACAGTAAATAAATGATCTTTTTTTTTTTAAATAAAAATTCAGGACTAGTTTTTTCAAGACAGTGCTTTGGAGCAGGAGGTGTATGGTTTTTCCCACACTGCCCACATTTTTGCTTTTTGTAAATAAAAGAACCGAGCAATGGGACAAACTAGTAGCAGTGCAACAGAAGCAAAGACGCAGTGAAGAACAGAGGGTCAGATTTCAGAATAGTGGCGCTGCACTCAGTGCAGCGCCACTTTTCTGGCGCCAGTTAGCGACTCCTAAAGCCACCATGCGTGTGCCATATCTAAGATACGGTGCACCATGGCGGTAGTTAGGGAGCTAGTGTCAACATGTTTTACGCTAGTTTGGAGCTTAGCAGGATTGGCGTAAAAAATGTTGATGCTAATCCTGCAAAGCTCATTGAGGCCCATTGTGTACAATGGCGTGCCTCCTTTTAATGCCTGATCTGAGTAGGCGTTAAACGTGCAGAAAAAAATGACGCAAAGAAATCTCTTAGATTCCTTTGCGCCATTTTTTCACCCCTCTTTTAAATACATTATAGCTGCCGCAGGCATAATGTAGCGCAAAGGGTTATAAAGTGGCACAATGCATGCATTGTGCCACTTTGTAAATATAGCACAGGGAAAAGGCCACCTTGGCAACAAAAAATGATGCTAAGGTGAAGCTAAAGTGGTGCTACACCATCTTAAATCAGGGCCAGAATATGAGGGGCAGATACCGGCAATCCCAGGATGCTGGAAGATTACAATATTTCATGTTGTAGGGTACCTTTACACATCCATCTCCTGCCACATTTTAAAGGAAAGTGGAGCCTCAAAGGCCACCATAAGGACGACCTGCCCTTGTGTTTCTGGCACTGATTTTACCACCACTGAGGCCAGGGGTCGCAGGGGACAAGCCAGGGATCGCAGCTGTGACTCCTGGTGACCCCTGAATGACATCCATGCTGGCCTGACCCTATGCGCCACAGGTACAGGTACAGCTTTCTGCTTAAGGTTAGTAAAGTGTTTGAACCCTTTAAGACATACACCCCTCTGTCCAAACACTTTCCTATACTCAGAAGTGATGAATTCAAGGTCATCATTCCTTACATCTAGTGTGAAAACAGGCTCTTCCCCAAGGCCGCACCACTGGATTCAAATCTCATGGTCTTAGAATAATCCCTAGTTCTGCTTGATCAAGCCAACCTATCATGTCTCTGCCTTTCAATACCTACATATTTTTGTTCTAATAGCCCTACCCATGAACTCCAAACTATAAAAATAAATTATTTTCAACATTTTAAAATCAAGCTCTTTAGGGTTGATGAATCATGAATTCAATATGCAAAGGAGTATGGGTTAATGATCCCTTACTTTGTAGGTCCGGTGTAATGACGAGGCTTGCTTTCAATATATGTCCAAAATGTTCATTATGATACGAAATCTTACCAGCTGACTGAGTTGCCTGGTGCTGCAGCCGCATCTGAGCAGCAGTGGCCAAGGCAGCCAGTATGCAAATGTGTCTCAGCAAATGTACACAAATTAACCCTTTGAACCTACCGCAATGTACATGAAAGACTCAACAAAGTAATTGCAAAAATGGAATCCATATGTAACAGTCAAGCTTTAACTTACTGTGCTAATTGGCCACTTAGGCTGTTGTGTATCAGTATTTCTTGGGTCTTAGTTTTCTTGTGTCCCTGTTCAGAAGCATTCAGCCTGGACCACTCTTGTTGGAGTGGGATCAAGCGCTATATCCCAACTAGAGTAGGTGAGAAATGAAGGACCAATATGGTTCCTAAACATTATCAGTGTCCAAGACTTTTGCAAACACACTTCTCATCACCTTGTTTTACTGGCATAGTCAGACAAGGCTGTAAAAGAATGCAACAGATAGGTGGCCCAAGAAATTCCCCGAGGACAGCCTGATATGAGCATGCGAATAGCCTTGTAGATGAACGAGTGTCCTTAAAGTCTTTCTAATGAGAATTTATTCTTGTGAGTGAATGAGTAGTGGTTCAGAGGAGTCCACAGTTGGATGTCATCAAGGGATGTGGTTATTCTGCACACCAGTGGTCTCATCTCCTCAGAACCTTGACTGAGTTAAGGCCTGAAGGGTCAAGACGGGACACATGGGTAGCCCATATGCAGTAGAGATGTACCACAGAACTATTCTGATCCAAATGAGTTTGTTTTGCTAGGGTCACCTGGTTGTCCACCACTTGTAATCTAATGAATCTGCCCACACCTTGTTCTGATGAGCCACAGGTCAATTTTGACCCAATGTAGTTGGTTCCCCTAGGGTCACCTTGTTATTGACCAGTCCCAATGGAATGAAGCTGCCTGCACTCGGTACAGACTAGCCATATGTTCATTCTGTTTCAATGTAATTTGTTCCCCTAGGATCACCTTGTTCTCCATCACTCCCAATGGAATGAAGCTACCTGCACTTGGATGGTACAGGCAGCTCCATTCCATTGATAGTCATGGTAATAACTTGGCACAAAGAATGCCAGCAGGGAACTGTAAGTAGGGAAGTATGTGGGGCCATCAATTACAGTAATCCTTTGGGGTGGTCTGGATAGTTAGGAAGTCCCCTGCTTTTGGCGGGCACTTGCTTGTTTGACTCCAGGTAGATGGTATGGGCATTTTAGTAGTCCCCTCCCTTTGGCAGGTTCTTGCTTGTTTGACTCCAGCAGACAGTTTGAAAAGTGCTTGGCTTGCACTCAATAAGAAATCCTGGTGAAAATTGTCTAAGTGTGGCACTTTTGTTAGAGTTGTGGACCTGTATTTTCTTCTTTAGCTAAATCCATAGGCTTTCAGAATTTGAAAAGGTCTGGTCCTACTATCTGCATTAATGTATCTGGGAGTAGGCTGCTAAGGCCCAGCTGAATATTCACCTGCAAAAAATAAATGTGTGTGTGTGTGTGTGTGGTTTGCAATAACAACTTTCTTTAATTACATAAATTGGTTGCATCCATTGCTAAGACAGAATGACCTTTCATGCTACATATCATCATTGCCAAGTGAATTTGCGACATCTTATTAAATAAAGAATGGAAGCTCCAAAGCAGGCTTCTCCAACGGATACCTCGTGAGATACTGGTTGCTCTCCAGCTACCTGAGATTAGCTCTCCTGTGTGCATTACAGCCTACTAAATTAGAAGCTTTTGTTTGATTGAATTAATATATGTATTCTGCAATTGAAAGGTGTATATTTGATATGAAAATGTTTGTACTCTCAGAACCCATAATTTTCAAAATCGATTTAACACTGATATCTGAATGATGAATCATGCAGCCTTCACAGCCTTATTACTAATATTATTACTTTGGTGCCAGGGGGCATTGCACCTGTGGCTAGTATGTATTCCCCTTTTAGAGGCATTCCAAATTGACTAAGCCTTTTTTACGTCACTGCTGGTAATCCTGCACTGAGGTGATCACGGCTGGTAACCGTGCATATTGTAGTCTCTAATGTAATTGTCTGATATGTACAACACTATTATTAGTAGCTCATGATGATTTTCATTTGTTAGTGAAAAGATTGGAGACCCCTGCTCCAAAGCAATACAAAGAAAAATATGCCTGCTTTTCTTCCTCCATTGTCCTGATCTTTCCAAAAAATCATTTTATTTTGTCACTAACACAGAAGAGAGTTTTATGGGAACATGGGCCTGATCAGACCATCTCAAACCTGTATAGCTGATCCTCATTTAATGGCATATTTCTACAGCTCTTAAAGCTGACATTTGGGCCCTCTACTTCTCAGTAAGATAGCAATAATCGTGCTTTGTTGCAGACGAACGCCCTTAGCAAGTGACTGGCTCAAACATCCACATCAAAATTGAGTTTTTCTTGACCTTTTCGACATTCAGGCTCTTCTTGACCTCAATACTTCTGAGCAGGTGAATGGGGCTTACTTGAAGCTCAAGAGTCTCAGGACCTTCTAGCAGCCTTCAAGAGTTATTGTCTTGCATTTCATTAGACTTGAAAGACCATGTTGCTCAAATCTGTGATATGAAGGTCGAGTTCAAATAATTCAACGGAGATGACTGCACAACTCGTGGTCAGGTTCAAACATCTTACTGTCTCATCCTTGTTCTTTTTGATAGTTTGATTGTCAAACCAGTATTCTGCCAATGCAATTGTGTTTTGCAAATGAAGATATTACCCATTCAGTTTTAACTTTTATGTGACTTTATCAGAGCTGAGACGGTCTGCACATTTATCTCACTTGCCTGTTTTAAGGCCTAAGGACACTGCTCCACCACTGCGGAGAGAGGGAGAGGAATAGAGAGCGCGAGAGAGACAAAGAGAGAGACAGAGAGAGAGAGAAAGAGAGAGAGACAGAGAGAAAGTGAGAAAAGCAAAAGTAGGCTGCTGTGACAATTTCTGCGAGGGCTCCTAATGGTCAGCAATCATCCCTACTGTAAGACGTGACCTTCTCTGACTCTAACTTTTCTCCCTCTCCCCATCTGTGTTATTGAATTTGTTTTTGTTGGCCTTAGGACTCTGTGCTCTTTACCACTGCTAACCAGTACAAACATGCTTGTGCTCTCTCCCCTAAACATGGTAAAATTGGCTGATACCTGATTGGCATATTTAATTTATTTAAAAGTCCTTCGTAAAGTAGTGTACCATATACCCAGGTCTGATACATTAAATGCTATTTGTGGGCCTGTAGCACTTATTGTGCCACCCATTTATGTAGCCTTTTGAGTAGTTTACCTAAAGTAGGCCCTGAGCAGCCCATTGGGCAGAGTGATTTGTATTTAAAAGTTAAACATGTACTTTTAAGTTTTACATGTCCTGGTAGTGAAAACTCCACAATTGATGCCTACATCTACCATAGGTTAATATTGGGTTCTCTTATTACATTTATTAAGTGGTAATGTTTGTTTGGGAGTAGGTAGAAATGTTGTTTTTGGTGTCTAAGGAGTTGTAATTTAAAATCCTATTTGATGGTAAATTAAGATTTGAAGTCACAAATCTGAACATGCCACTTTTAGAAGGTTGCATTTTCTTGACCTAACCATTTGGTGTCTACAGCTTGGTCCTGGGTCATATGACTAGGTGTAGTTAGCAGCTGGCCTTTGTGTATTTCTCCCAGACAGCTACACAATAAAGGGATTGGGCGTTGGCAGAATAGACCATGCAAGCAGGAAGGGGAGGGGAGAGGACATGTGCACAGCCCCACTTGCACTTCAAAGACACTTCCTCAGCTCATAAACAAAGAACTTTACACTAGCCTGTTGTGACCCCACATAGGCTGGAAGCAGGGCTAGGAGGCAGGAAATTCCAAACACCTCAGTGGGAAAAACACATCAGAAGTTTCTTCCTCTAGCTATATACAGCATCAGCTATAAAAATAGGATGCTCAGACCCACTCTTCAGTATACTTCTGGGCCTGTAGACACTATAGAACAAGGACAGCCCTTCTGTAAGAAGAATGCCCTCCTGCCTCATGCCTGCCTAGCTGTCTCAGAAGGAAGACTTAACATGCTCGCTTCAGCCCAGTCTACCTGAGTGACTCCAAGAGTCAGCTGACTGACTTCCTGTTCTAAGCTACAGGGAACCAACAAGCTCCACAGGCCTCCCTGCAACTGACCCACTACAATGGAACTGCCCAGACCTGCAACTAGACCTGTCTGAGCCCTCCTAGCCTCTGCTGGAGGGAGTTCTTGATCCTCAAGTAGTGCCTTCCCAGATCCTGGGCCCTTAGCTGACACCAGAGAGAGCTCATCCTGGCCTAATTCAGGATTCCACCAAATACAGAATTGAAGCAATGCAAAGCCCTGCAAAGTCCTGCAAGGCCCGCAGCACACAGCTGCAAGCTTCATGGGAACCAACACAAAGCAACACAAAGCCTCGTCACACAGCTGCCATCCTCATCAGAATCGATGTGGAAAGATACAAAGCCTTGCAATTGCTCATCCCACATCTCATCAGAACCGACCGAATGTGACACAATGCACCACAAAGCTTTGCCATATAGCTCATCGAAACAGACACCAGACAATTCAAAGCTTCACAAAGCAATGATGCCAAACTTGATCCTGTGCTTGGCCTACTCTTCATCGTGGTTGGCCTAAAATTGTGAATTTGTGCCCATCCAGTGCGACCAGATACCCTAATTTGGTGGTTTGAGCCTTTTGGTGCTACTTTGATCAAAATCTCTAAAATTGCATATTTTCAGTTCTATTGATTGGCTTTTTATCATTGTGGTGTCAAATATCACTCTATGTTTCTAAATTGCTGTGGGATTTTTCTTGTGTTGTGTTCTCACATTATTTCTGTTTAACTGACAGCTTTTGTGCCAAGCTAGCAGAGAATTGTTTTTGTCAATCAACCGCTGTATAAATAGGTTGGTTAGCAAAACAATGATTCAAAATGGTTCTCAATCCAACCTACTCCATTAATATTCATGAGGTAGATCACAAATTACAACTGACTCTAATTGGAGAAACCACAAGTTTGGTGGCCTACTAGGGTTAGCAGGCCACCTATTTATTGAATTGCTGGGTTTATGACTTGTAAAAAGTTTTGTACATTTAGCCTCATCTGGAAAAGCTAGGGGTGGGTGGTGAGCTCCTCTCTGCTAGCAGAGCTAACTGAGTTTTTGGCACTCTGTGCTCAGCTTGGAGGGCGGAGTTTGAACAAAAACTCTACTAGCCCAGCCAGCAGAGTGCAGCTTACTGAGTGTGAACTGCAGCCCAGTTAATGGCCACACAGAGCAAGCACAGACAGTCTGTGCTTGCGCTGTGTGGCGCATAGCTGAGCTCCAATGCATACTCTTGGCCTGACGTCAGCATGGAGCTGCTGCTGGTGCCAGCTCCGGACACAGGCCTCCCTCTACAAGCAGCCCGGGAGCAGGGTCAGAACAAAGCAGCAAGCCAGGCCGCTGGCAAGTGGTAACGGGAAAACTGGAGTCGACCTGGACCCAAGTAAGACCCTCATTTCCCTTTCATTCTGTGTCCACACGGTGGGGCATGTCCACACTCCCAATCATGTTGCACCAAGGGTGAGTTTGCACCTCTATGCATTGTTGAACTTAAATGCAATTTTCACTTCTACAGAGGTTTTCACAATCCTGTTGATATTGTACTAGTGGCTATTTTGAACCAGAATATATCTTTGCTCCTAAATATGATACTGCAATGCTGCTCACTTTACAGTAGGGGGGATCTTCTATCTAAAGAAGACTTTGCACTTGAAATTGGTTTTAAACTTGAATGTGTTTTCACATAAATGAAATATGTGAGACTGAATGCTTTCTGCACTCATAATTATGTTGCATACTAAGGGTTGTTTTGTATCTCAGTTTGCTGTTGATAAAATATGCCAGTGATGTACACCTTTGTCACTTAATATGGCACCTTATTACTGACTTTTCTTCCTGCACAGAGTGATATCCAATGGCTACAAATTGCAGCTGTCCCACACTAAGGCCCTGATTTATACTTTTTGGTGCAAAACTGCACTAACACAGTTTTGCACCAAAAAGTTTAGCACTGGCTAGCACCATTTCTGTGCACCAGCCAGGCACCATATTTATGGAATGGTGCAAGCCGGTGCAAAGGGTGGGGCAGTGTAAAAAAAAATTACGTTAGTCGGATGGGGCTGGTGCTATGGAGGAAGGAGGTTTTGCACTATAAAATGACGTTAGGCAGGTTAGAGTAAAGAAAATGACTCTAACCTGCCTAGAGTCACTTTCTGACTCAAAACCATCCATACCACATGACTCCTGTCTTAGAAAAGACAGAAGTCATGCCCACCACCCCAATGGCCAGCACCGGGAACTAGGGTCCCCTGGCCATGGCCATTGCACCCAGTGCCATGTAGGGGCCCCATTTCAGTGGCCCTATTGGCACTTTAAAAAATAAAATGCAATACTTACCTGTACTTACCTGTTCTTACCTGGGATGAGGTCCCCCATCCTCCGCAGTCCCTCTGTTGTGGGGGGATGTCCCTGGGGAGGGCACCTCTGGCCTTATTCCATGGTGGTTCATCATGGAAATAGGCCCACAGGTTGCCTAATGCTTGCCCTGACCCAGGTGTTAATAAATGGGGCAAAGCAAGCTTTGCACCATTTTTTGACCCCTCCTCCCTCCCGTGCACCATTTTTGCTCGGGAGTATAAATATGGTGTTAAGGCCATAGAGTCATTTTTTGCATGGGAACGCCTACCTTGCATCTCATTAAGGCAAGGTAGGTTTCCAATTCCAAAAAACGACTTTAACTCTATAAATTTGGTGCTAGACGGGTCTAGCGCAAAGTATAAATATGGAGTTAGTTTTGCATTGAATTAGAGTAAAAAACAATTACGCTTATTTGGTGCAACCAGAGTATAAATATGCCCCTAAATCCCAAACAGAATCATCTTTTCAAGATCTCAATGGGCTTAACTGTGACTGTAAGAAATTGGGCTCTTAGTTGTGCAGGATGTGAGGCCCGTACAAATCATAGGTACACAGGTATTTCCTTATTAGGAACCAAGTTCCTAATTGTAGCACTTGACCCTCTCGGGGGTCTCAGTCCGAGGCCTACTCAGGGGAGGTGGTCTTGGCTAGTAATCACCATTCACTGTCATGCAATAATAAGACTCAATAACTGATTGACTAGTCAGTGCTTTGTCTTTGAAAGAAGTAAAGTACATTTACTACCCATATATTACTAAATATTATGCCTTAATTTACAAATATGTACTTCAGGCAGATGGAATTAGGTTTGGTGACATTCTGAAATCACATATGGCCCCTACTGGGTTATAACCCCAAAATCATAGTACCCCCAACAATTAGCACATGACAGAACATCACAGTATAAAGGAGTATCACCCTAAATAAAGCTTCTCTATCGGCTTTGTAAGGGGGAACCCCATTAAAATGTAAGGCAAACCTATTGGCATTGTCAAGTGTTCACCACATTAAAAACCCAATAACAGTTTGTAAAAAATCACCATTAAATTCATTGAAATCAGTAACCATGTTAAAATGCAATCAGGCAATCAGAAATGTCAATGAAGCATTGTAATGTTTATCGGAAACCACTGTTAGCGATATACTGTCAAAAAGACATTTAAAATCAATACAACATGTGCCTGAGTGTTCCTTGCACCACCTTAGGCCACATAGAAAGCAGCAATTAGATAAACCACTAGAGGTCCCTGCCCTCCCAGGCAGTGGAATGAACCAGCCTTAGGAATGATTACAGAAACAATGGCATAACTCCACAGCCCAAGCATTTTGGGTATATTTTTCCTACTTGTTCCGAAGGTGGCTGCTGCGCTCCCTGCAGCCCACACAATATATATAGTTTGCATTGATGGTGCTCCTGCCTTTCTTGGGGCACCACTAAATGAAAGAATATAGGCAAATGAATCTGTTGCCTGGCATTGTGGCCGCTCCAAGCAAGGAGGTGTAAATATTATCTTAGCAGCTTTGGTCGCATTTGTTTTCTTTCAAGTGCACATCTTTGTACCATGCTTCTTTTTCCTATTTTTCCTATTTCTATTTCCACCACCAGCTGCCTAAAAGGTTTGGAGCAGCATGGGGAGCCCACTCCCATGCTTTAGGCACCTCCCTGGGCACCTTCCATCATTAGCATGGGAGTCGGCAACAGCTTCTGCTGGGCAGAAGTAGCATTCTTTATGGGTTGCACCCACAGCAGGTACAGTCTTTGTGCCTTTTGGGATCCTGGGGATGGCATCCTGGGATCCGGTCTTTGTCCTCAGGAGTCTGTGGATGGGGTTCTCAGCTCTGTTTTAAGCCGGCCAGCGAAGCTGGTTGTTGTTGCGTCGGCATCTGGGGCAATTGAGCATCTGAGGATGGAGCTCATGCATGCCCCCTTCCCAGGAAAATGGAGATGTGCCAACCCTTCTGCAGTGGCCCACAGGGGGTATTCCAGGAGAATCTCAGCAAAGCGCCACATGCACAGCTTTCTCTGGGGTACAAAGGTCAAACAACCTTTAAATGGGCATAACTCAGGCCCAATGAGTCGATTCTAATGATCCTGGGCTCATTTTGCTCCTAGTGGGGAGCCCTAGCCACCTGGAGATATTCCAGCAGCCACCTTGCATCCATAGGGGTACAATTTGCAGGGTGCTGGTTACACTGGCTCCCTGTGCCAAAATGTTTCTCTGCCTGACTCCTGGTGCTACTATCCTCCTGCTGGAGATCAGAAGCCCAGGCTATCTTACAAAGAATCCTTAAAAGTTATCATGGGGTCAGCTTCACAGTCCCTAGAGAGATCCACTGGACTTGGGGTCAGGTGTAGACAGAGTTCTCAGTCCATCAAGGCATCAAAGGGCTTGTCCTTTCAGCTTTCCACAGGTTTACAGCTGTTGCAGTCCAGGGTACTGCTCCTCTTCATGTTCTACAGATACCATTTTTATTCTTAGTCCAGCCTTTGGGTGGGGGACGCCCCTTTTTCTGTCCTTAAAAATGGTTCTGGTAAGTTCTCCCCTCTTATCTGCCTTTGGCTCCAGCCTGGTTAGTGACACAAAAGGCTGGTGTCAGGTCTCTTTGTGTTTACTTGGGAAAGTCTCCTTGAAGTGTAACCAAGGTAGGGCACAACTCCTCCCCAGCCATCCTTTCAGGAAGACCCACTCCCTGAACACCCAGGCCCTTTTTGTGCATTTAAATTAAAATCCAACCTTGCCTTTAAAGAGTGGAAGAAGTATTTCTCTTTCTGCTATCAGAATGTAACTAATGTAAAAATGTAGCCCAATGGTTTACTATGGCAGCAGCCAGCCTTACAACAGTGAACATTGTTCTTTGGGCTATTTCACTGTAAGGATATGTTCAACATTAATTTCTACAAGCTCTACCTTTAAATATAATGCACCCTGCCTTTACGGGCAATAAGGCCTACACATGGGTGACAATAATATTTAAAAAGGAAGGGTTTGCCCTGGTGATAGAGGTACTTTTGCAGTTGAAATTACTGGGAGTGAGAATAAGGATGGGAGACTCACCCACAATAAAGGTGCAAAAACCATATGATCCAAAGCAAAAAAATCTGGGCATACTAAATTGTCATAACTCATCTGTAACACTGACATTATATTTTTTTTGGGCAAGGACAACCTCTCCTCAACCAAGTAGACAATTGAACAGTTAGAATTTTAATTTGAAATAAAACCAGGACTTGCTAATGCCTTTTTTGGCAGAAAGGCGTCTCAAAATCATTTTTGAGCTATAGCTCAGTCTACATGGGCCAGGGCTGTCATAACACTGTCCCTCTGGTCAATGTTATCATCTGGGACTGCACTTGGGTCATCTCAGGATCCTTGTTACCTTCAGGGGATAGTAATGTGGTTATTTGTGGCACAACTATGTATTGATCTAAACCTCTGTTACAAACTTGCCAACTCAATTGGCTGAGTTCTCGCTACAGTTATTTGCCACCAAAAATAACCAAATGGTCAAAAACTCAAAAGCTAAAAAAGTCACCACACAAAGCACAAGGAGCTCACTGCAATAAAAATACTGGTGCTATAAATTTCTTCCCAACTTCTGCTACTGACGTCATTGGTAACAGGGGGACATAGTTTTGAGAGGGTTGTGTGTGGGATGGAACAGCCCCCAATATTTACAGGCAGTCGGGGGCATTCCATAGCCCACTGGCTTGTTGGGTCACCCCAAAAACTGGCTGTTGCCCTGACTGTAAGCAATAGTGTTTTGGCAAGGCCCAGGACAGGATGCTTCTGTGATCTGATACAGTGCACTCGATAGTCACCGTGACAGGAACCCATTGCAATGCATTACAATTCACCCACAAGAATGCTGGGTATGATGGGGACAAATATTCTTTTTCACCTGCACCACAATATTGTTTATTCATGATTCAGGTGGTTGGGCCTGCATGAGGCACATGGACTCAGGGGTAAGATAAGTAGGTTCTTGACTGAGTCGAATCAAAGAATTCTTGACTGAGGCATCCTGCTACATCATTCCTACATCACAATACAGCTTTTAGTTGGGTCTCTGCATCTGCAACTTCCTTCTGCTTTCAAGCAGCGTGCGCATTTCTGGTGGTGTTAAATGGGGAAGCTCCTGCTGGGCTTCCACAGATAAATAATAACTATTAAAGTAACCAAAAAGTAACCAAAAAAGTTTTGAATGCTGATGATGTGTGTACTTCAATGGTTCTGTATTTGTGTGCAAGTGAGGGAGGGTGCACATGAGGGTGTATACATGTTATCAAGGCCCTCATTACAACCCTGGCGGAAAATCCCACTTACCGCTGTGCCGACGGCTGCCAACATACCGTGACCGCGGTGGTATTCTGCTACGGGTATTATGACCCACACAGAGAAATCCGCCACTATATAGACACCCACACAAGTCCACCACACCAAAGGTCAGTGGAAAACTGTAGAGAGCAAAACCCACACCGTTACGCCAACAGGAATATGTTCACAGTATCACGACCCACGAATCAACGCGGCGGTCTTTCAACCACAGTAAAACCATTGGCGGTACACACACCGCGCTCAAAATACACACACACTAACAAAACTACACCACATTGGACAATTCAAAATACACACACCTGACACACATACACACACCACACCCACACACTCACACCACTATAAAACACACCCCCCATTACCCACAACCCTTTCAATGAAAACATTTGAACAACCAGAGAGAGAGAAAAGCAAAAACCACACCATCATCCAGAAGCACAGAACACTATCACACATACACCACCCACGCACATCACATAATACATCACAACACAGCACCCCACACATCACCTCACACATCACTCACACCACATCATGGCACCTCAAAGACACCCCAGGTTTTCTGAGGAGGAGCTCAGGGTCAAGGTGGAGGAAATCATCCGGGTAGAGCCATAGCTATTCGGATCACAGATGCAGCAGACATCCATTGCAAGGAAGATGGAGCTATGGCGGAGAATCGTCGACAGGGTCAACGTAGTGGGACAGCATCCCAGAACCAGAGATGACATCAGGGAGAGGTGGAACGACCTACAGGGGAAGATACGCTCCGTGGTTTCAAGACACCAGATTGCTGTACAGAGGACTGGCGGTGGAGCCCCACCTCCTCCCCTACAACTAACAACATTGGAGGAGCAAGTCTTGGCGATCATGCATCCTGAGGGCCTCGCAGGAGTAGCAGGTGGACTGGACTCTGGTAAGTCAAATCCTAACTACTTCATCCCCCCACCCTACCTGCATGCCATCACAAACTCCTACCCCTACCCTCACCCCCATCACTCCACCACCTCACATATGTCCCACTATCACAAACCACACATCCCAACACCAAGCCCTGCATGCAACAACAAAGCATGGACACCCATCACCAATGCATGTCCACTACACATACCCACACAGACCCCTAAACAATTATCACACAAGGTCCTACACAGGAATGGAAGCACTATCACAACCCACCCATCTCAAAACCAAGCCCTGCATGTAACACCAATCCATGGACCCCAATCACAGACCTGCATGGACACCCATCACCACAGCATGCCGAGTAGAGCGACTCACCCAACTCACATAATCACCAACCACACAAGGCCAAGGCAACAGTGCAAGCACATTAATACAGGGGAACATACCCATTGCACAAGATGGCACACACAGATACAATAACAATGTATTTACCTACCAACAGGAACCCTACCCAACGTCACCATACAGGAGGTGCCAGCCATATCCAGCCCCCCCACCACAGAAGAGGCCCACAGTGATGACAGCAGCTTGGCACGCCTGGATCAGGATGACCAACCTGGCCCATCTGGGACGTCTGGACAGTCGGTTCCCCTGCCACAGTCCCAAACCACCACAGAACCTCCCCCCTCAGGAAACACCAGCACAGCACCCACCCAGCTGGCCCATCCCACTGTCCCTGGGACAAGTCAATCAGCAGTGTGTCCACCACTACAGGGACCCCAGGCAAACCCACTAACCCAGGACGATCATGGACCTGGGGTCAGTGGCAGTCGGCACACCGTTCAGGGGACAGAGGCACAGGACAACAGGGAAGCTGGGATGGCTGCTGTGCGACAGGGAGAGGACAGGCCCAGGGAACCCACTTTCCATGAGGCATCTCCAACATCATGGGAGCATACCACCATTCCCAGGAGACCATGGACACGGTACTGGCCAAGTTTCGGGAGACCCAGCGGCTGCAGGAGGGACACTACGTGGGTATCAGGGATGACCTCACCAAATTCTACTCCATCCTGGTCACCATAGCAGGGGTGCTGGCTGATATAGGCAAGACCATGAGGGAGGCAGTGGCACAACAAAGGGCCCCTGACACTAGCCAAACTGAGGAACAGCCTTCCACCTTCGCCAGCGCTAGTGGACAGGAGACCCGCCACAGGACCAACAGGCCACCAGCACCCCACCCCTGCAGAAGGAGGACCACCCCGTAAACGGTCCCTGCGATCCAGGCAGATAACAGAGAACATTGCCAAGACCCCCACCAGGAAATACGACTCTCCTAATTGTCACTCTTCTGTTCCATTATGTCACCCTGTCCAACTTGAACTGCCATTACTCCCCTTCCTATGTCCCATTGCCTGTGATACCAAGAGACTGGACTCTACTATGGACCTTCCTCCACCATCACCCAAGCCCCTTCCACATACCCCTGCACTCATTAGCCCCTAAATAAACACCCTTTAATCACAAACCAATCTTGAGTCAGTCTGATCTTTCACAAATGTATTATTACAACATTAGCAACAAATAGCAATATAAATGTTCATTTACTCATACCAATGTATGACAGTTGTTGGGCAGCAGTACATATAGCAGAATGCAGAATGTGGTACCCAGATCTGCAAAATGTAAATCTAAAGGGAACAGTCAGTGTCCATAGACAGAGGTGAAGAGGCTTACACGCACAATGTCCTACAGTATTCTGAAATGTGAGGAGGAGTTACAGTATTTTACCTGTGTGTCACTGGAAGTACTGCATGATAATGTTCGTTGTCAATATCTTCTTCCTCTGCCTCCTCTTCCTCACTGTCCACAGGTTCCACCGCTGCCACAAGGCCATCACCAGGCTCATCCTTCTGCAGAAAAGGTACCCGGTGTATCAATGCCAGGTTGTGCAACATACAGCATGCCACGATGATATGGCACACCTTCTTCGGTGAGTAGTATAGGGAGGCACCTGTTAGATGGAGGCACCGGCATCTGGCCTTCAGGAGGCTGAACGTCCTCTCTATAATACGCTTAGTTTGGACATGTGCCTCATTGTAGCGGTCCTCTGCCCTTGTCCTGGCATTCTTTACTGGGGTCAGTAGCCATGAGAGGTTGGGGTAACCAGAGTCACCTGTAAATTTCGAGGGATACCTGTTAGACACACACTAACCCTTAGGGACTAGCCCATACCCAGACACCTACTCGTAGTGTGTGGGGACCTTGGGCTCACCTATTAGCCACACCCGGTGCCTCTGGAGATGGCCCATCACATAAGGGATACTGCTATTCCTCAAGATATAGGCGTCATGCACAGAGCCGGGATACTTGGCATTCACATGGGAGATGTACTGGTCCGCCAAAAACACCATTTGCACATTCATCGAATGGTAGCTCTTTCTATTTCAGTACACTTGTTCATTTCTGTGGGGAGGGGGGGCAAATGCCACATGTGTCCCATCAATGGCACCAATTAATTTGGGGATATGACCCAGGTCATAGAAGTCAGCTTTCACTGTGGGTAAAATCTCCACCTGGGGGAACACGATGTTGCTGCACATGTGTTTCGGCATGGCAGACAAAACTCTGGTCAACACGTTAGAAAACATTGGCTGAGACATCCTGGATGCAATGGCCACTCTACTTTGAAAGGAGCCACTTGCCAGGAAATGGAGCACTGACAGGACCTGCACTAGAGGGGGGATACCTGTGGGCTGGCGGATAGATTAAATCAGCTCTGGCTCCAATTGGGCACACAGGTCTTGGATTGTGGCACGATCAAGTCTGTATGTGAATGTGATGTGTCTATCTTCCATTGTTGACAGGTCCACCAGGGGTCTGTACACCGGAGGATGCTGCCATCTCATCATCTGCCCCAGCGGTTGTAGCCTATGGAGAAGAACAGTGAGCAGAGGGTCATTTACCACATAGGTAGCACAACTGTGTCAGCAGTAATGTTAGTAAATCCGTGTGTGAAATAGTTAGTCCATATATGTGCCAATATTTGCTGTGAAGCTGTTAGGTGCCATGCCATGTGCACCACTGAAATGGCAGCTGCCTGACTTGTGAGGAGGGACAAGAGCAAATGAGGTAACTGCGCTGGCGTTGTGCAGCGTCGCGGTAGGCGGTCGAAGACCACCGCGTAACTCAGCATTGGTTATCATTGGGCCCTATGGGTTCCAGGAGCCAATGGCCATGTACAACGGCAGTGACCGTACGCACCGCAGTGGACATGACCGCCATTTTCTATCTGTTCACTCACTTGATACCTGACAATCACCAGGAGAGGACCTATACTGCAAGTGCTGCTGTGACCTGAGTCTGGAAGCGACAATGGCTCATGTGTCTGGGGAAAGGGCCCCTGCCTTCACTGCGGAGGAGTTGGACAAACTGGTAGATGGGGCCCTCCCCCAGTACACGCTACTCTATGGTTCTCCAGACAAAAAGGTGAGTACACCGTGAGCATGATGCGTGGGCAATGCCTGTTTGGAGTGGTGTGGATGGAAGCCACATGTTGGTGGGGCTGAGGGCTGCATGTAAGGATGGTCAGTGTATGGTCAGGGCATGGGTGGGAACTGGTGGGCAATGAGTATGATGGACTGGACGGGTGAGTTTTTTCCTTTCCTCCTGTACTTTCCCTCTAGGTCAGCGCCCACCAGAAGAAGGGTATTTGGCGTGCCATCGCCAAGGAAGTGCGGACCCTGGGGGTCTAACACAGACGGAGCACCCACTGCTGCAAGAGATGGGAGGACCTGCGCCGCTGGAGCAAGAAGACGGCGGAGGCCCAGCTGGGGCTGGCCTCCCAACGTGGAAGGGGTGCCCGTCGCACCATGACCCCCCTGATGTTCCGCATCCTGGCGGTGGCCTGTCCGGAGTTGGATGGACGCTTGAGGGCATCACAGCAGCCACAAGGCTGTGAGTACAGTGTCATAAAGCTGACTCTGCACGGTTTAGGAGGGATCTGGGTAGGGGGTGTGGGCTGTGGGGGCCCTTAGGCCAGGGCGGTCATGCCAGGGTAGCTCCCTTGTTAGCAGGCTCAGAAGCACCCCTACCATAATGGTACAATTGGGCAGCTACTAGTGTGAAGGGTCCTGTGGGTGTCAGGTGTGCACATGTTGGCGTTAGGCATTGTACGTCATGGGGTGGTGACTACCATAGTGATTGGTTGGGCAAGGCCTAGTGCACAGGGCAGCTCTGTGTGTGTTGTGTCCGCCAGCGGTAGTGGTGTTGCTGGCATTGACCATGTGTGTCCTCTGTCTTTCCCCCCCCTTCTCATTTTGTCACCCTGTCCTTGTGTGCATTAGCATCATCCAGTGGAGGTGCAGAGGCACCGGCGACGGAGGGAGCTGCATCCCAGATGTGCCTAGAGGCCGAATCCACGGAGGGTGAAGGCACCAGTGGGACGGAGGGCGAGGGGAGCTCCACGACG
Source organism: Pleurodeles waltl (assembly GCF_031143425.1). Classification (NCBI taxonomy): domain Eukaryota; kingdom Metazoa; phylum Chordata; class Amphibia; order Caudata; family Salamandridae; genus Pleurodeles; species Pleurodeles waltl. Next base: position 67,662,284 of record NC_090440.1, on the reverse strand, counting down.
GGGACAGGAGGGCATACCAGTGACAGCGACTCCTCCTCCGATGGAATCTCCCTGGCTGTGGCGGACACCTCTGTGCCCACCCCAACAACCGGTACAGCCGCCACCCCCCCCTACCAGCACCACCCTCCCAGCAGCCCCTCAGCGTGTTTCCAGTGCCCGCTTACCCAGGAAGGTGGGCATCTCCTTCACCCCAGGCACCTCAGGCCCTGCCACAGTAAGCCCTGCTGCCCTCAGTGAGGAGGCTATTGACCTCCTGAGATCCTCACTATTGGGCAGTCAACCATTCTGAATGCCATCCAGGGTGTCGAGTGGCATTTGCAGCAAACAAATGCATACCTGGAGGGCATTCATTCTGGTGTGGCGGCCCAACAGAGAGCATTTCAAGCTCTGGCCTCAGCACGGATGGCAGCCATTGTCCCTGTGTCCAGCCTCCCACCTCCAACTTCCACTACCCAGACCCAATCCCCTCTACCTCAGCCTATCCGAAGCACACCATCAGACCAGCATGCACACACATCAACAGACAAAAGTGGCTCAGGAAAACATAAGCACCACACATCACACATGCACACACACAAGCACCATACCCATGCACACATACCAACATCCATTTCCTCCACTGTGTCCCCCTCCACCACGTCCTCCACCTCCATCCCAGTCTTGTCTCCACTCACATCTGCATGCACTACATCATTAGCCACTGCCTCCATCACCAGCATGCCCATCACAACATACCGCTCACGTGCAATCACCACCCCCACTACCATTCACACGTCCCCTGTGTCCTCTCCCAGTGTGTCTGTGAGCCCTCCTCCCAAAGTACACAAACACAGGTACACACCCACTCAACAGCCATCCACCTCACAACAGCCTCCACCCCATGCACCTTCACCCAAACTCAGCAGATGTGCACCTCCTACAACCACTACCTCTTCCTCCACTCCCACACCCCCTCCATCTTCCTGTCCCAGTGTGTCTAAAAAACTTTTCCTAGCTAACTTGAACCTCTTCCCTACACCTCCCCCCGTCCGTCCCCTACGGCCAGGCTGTCTAGATCACAGCCCAGCACCTCAGCCACCACATCTGCGTCTGCTGTGATCCGTGCAAGTCGGGGTGGATCGAAGGGGGCACCCATCAGAGCTGCCAGTGTGCAACCAACAGATGTGAAGGACCACCCTATTCCGCCGGCTTCCAGCAGGGGAAAGTCGCACCACCCACCAAGCAAGGCCTCGCCCAAACACAGAGAGGACAGTGCCCTGGTCCCAGAAGCGACTGCCAAGGTGGGTAAGGGCCACAAGACGAAGGGCAAGTCACCTCAGGGCACGATGCCTCCTGGTGAGGGGCTGGTGACCACCATTTCATCAGGGATGCCAGCGACCTGTACCACAGTCATCACCGCCGCAACGACCGCCACCTGCAGCGCCACCTACACCGCCACCTGCACCGCCGCTGCCACATCGTCAGTCTGCAGCATCCTCCACAAGGATCAGCCATCCGAGGCTGCCGGAGATGGTATGGTGTCTCCATCCACCACAACAGACACCTGCACCACAGCCAGCACTGGCAGCATCTCGGCCGCAGCCACCGCCACCTGCACCACCATCTGCACCGTCACATGCTCTGTTGGACGTCAGCAGCATCACCAGTGGCCAGCCGTCCGAGGCTGCAGGTGATGTCCTGGACCCTGGACACGCCACTTGAGGCACCACCTCCAGCACTGGCACGACCAGCAGTTGACAGCCTAAGTCACCGCAAGATGGAGTGTGTCTCTGCCTCCATGGAGTATCATGCTACGTGTTCCAGGTACATCACGTGGCTCAGACACCCAGGTGAGAGGATGTTAAGTGCCACACCCCAGGTGCAGCATCACTGGGCACAAGCCCCCTCCAGAACCAGTTGAAGAAGGCATCCACTGACCCAATCCTTGGTAGGATGAAGCAGACTAGGCACAAAGCCCCCTCCAGAACCAGTGGAGTGATACATCCACTCAGCCTATCCTTGGCAGGATGAAGCACTCTGGGCACAAAGCCCCCTCCAGAACCAGTGGAGAGATACACCCACTCACCCTATCCTTGGCAGGATGAAGCTCTCTGGGCACAAAGCCCCCTCCAGAACCAGTGGGGAGATACATCCACTCACCCTATCCTTTGCAGGATGAAGCACTCTCGGCAGAAAGCCCCCGCCAGAACCAGTGGAGAGATACATATATTCACCCTATCCTTGACAGGATGAAGCACTCTGGGAACAAAGACCCCTCCACAACCAATGGAAGAAGGCATCCTCTCACCCAATCCTTGGCAGGATGAAGCAGACTGGGCAGAAGGCCCCCACCAAAACCAGTGGAGCGATATATCAACTCACCCTATCCTTGGCAGGATGAAGCACTCTGGGCACAAAGCCCCCTCCAGAACCAGTGGAGAAAGGCATCCACTCACCCAATCCTTGGCAGGATGAAGCACACTGGGCAGAAAGCCCCCTCCAGAACCAATGGAAGAAGGCATCCACTCACCCTATCCTTGGCAAGATGAAGCACACTGGGCACAAAGCCCCCTCCAGAACCAGTGGAGATATGCATCCACTCACCCATTCCTTGGCAGGATGAAGCACTCTGGGCACAAAGCCCCCTCCAGAATCAGTGGAGAGATACATCCGCTCACCCTATCCTTGGCAGGATGAAGCACTCTGGGCACAAAGACCCCTCCAGAACCAATGGAAGAAGGCATCCTCTCACCCCAATCCTTGGCAGGATGAAGCAGGCCAGGCCGAAGACCCCCGCCAGAACCAGTGGAACATGTCACCCATCTGAGAGACTGTGGCCTTGCACTTCCCAGGACCAAGCAGTAGGTAACCCACCCACTTGAGACTTGAGAGACTGTGGCTTTGCACTCCCCAGGACCAAGCAGTGGGCATGGAGCACCCTCGAGGTGCAGTGGCGTGGTACCATCTTCCGGCTGAGGTCCCCCCTCCTCACCCCTCCCCACTGAGGTGCCTGTGTTTTTTTGACCTGATGCCCCTGCAGTGTGCTCTCTGTTTTGAGGCAGGTGTCATGTGTGGGTTTCACCCATGCCTTTTTTGGACCACTGGTCCACGGACATTTACAAGGGACAGTGTACGGCCTTGTGTACATAATGTAAATATTTGTATATACTGATTATTTTATTTTCTCTTGATTTATCTGAATGTTCCAATATACCACTAGTTAGACTCCTTTTGTCCTTGCGTTCTTCCAAGGGGCGACGGGGTGTATCTGTATTGTTGTTGGATGTGTTTGTGTGTAATGTGTTGTGGGTGAGGGTGGGGGGTGGGGGTGTTGCGTGCAGCGTGTGTGTGTCACTCTCTTTTCCCTCCTCCCCTCCCCTATGTGCTAGGTGCAGTACTCACCGCCATTGCCGCCTTCTTTCTACTTTGGGGTGGATCTGCAATTCGGGTTCCATGGCGCCCTGGTTCTTCGTGGAGTGTTGAGAGGTGAGTGGTTCCCCTTCGTTGTTCAGTTTCCGACATGCTTTTGATGGCGTTGGTACCACCCCAGAAAAGCTGGCGGATTGGTGCCTTGTAATACGGTGGGCGGTACATTGTCTTCCGCCTGTCTGTTGGCAGTGACAACCGCGGTGTTTGTTGCTACCGCCTTGGCGGTCGGAGTGTTAAAGTGGCTGTCTATGTTGGCGGTTTCCGCCGTGGTCGTGATCCCATTTTTTGTACCGCCGGCCTGCTGGCCGTGTTACCGCTGCTTTAACACTGTAATGAGTGTGCATGTGAATATGTGTTCAATTTAGCATTTCCACGTTTGTGTGTGTTTACGTCAGCAAGTGTCAACATAACTGTGTATCCACATGAGTGTGTATGTACAGAAATCTGTGTTAGGCCTCATGGTTTCAGGTTCAAAAAAAGGTGGGTCTACTCAGCTTTTCACCCTTCAAAGTTCAGTAAATTAAGCATCGTTGAGCTGAATAAAAATAAACTTTTTACTCAGAGCCAAGATATCCCAAATGGAGAACATGCACTTTTACAAATACATATAATACATGTGTATGTCATTATGTGTGAGCATGCTTGAGTGTGTGCCTACATGTGTGTGCAGTTGATTGTCGGTATCTGTGTGCATCACTATAACTGGGGCACCACCCAGCAGTTCAGAATTTAGTTAATTGCCGAAAGCATTAGTTTGTGAATAGAATGATATTGAATACTGCAGGTCATTGCTGGTCGTGAGGAAAGTGCATTGCCACAACTGTGTGCCACAACTGTGTGTGACCTGACTGGACTGCTTGGGGTGCTTGAACCTCAGGAGTGAGCTGTATTGTGTGGAGGATGGGACACAGAGCTGGCATCCAGATGGTTCTCAGTGTCAGGGAAGAATGCTTACACGGCTGTGTTAAGGCCAAGTTCTCCACCTAAATTTGAACCCATGAAAAAACTTTGTCAGATATACTGTGTTAGACCCGACAGCCTTACCGTGTTCTTTCCCCCTAATTTTTGCCTGCATCCCTCCATTGCCTGAACTTGTTTTGGACTGGCTTTTGGACTCTGAACTTTACGACTGCTAACCGGTGCTAATTTGCTTGCGCTGTCTCCTCTAAAACATGGTAACATTGGCTCATACTCAAGTGGTCTACTTAATGTACGTGTAAGTCTCTAGTAATGTGCCCAGGGACTGGTAATTGAATGCTGCTAGTGGACCTGCAGCACTGATTGTGCTACCCCCTTAGTAGCCCCTTAACATTGTCTCAGGCCTGCCATTGCAGAGCCTGCCTATTTATTTTACAAGCCGCTTTGACCTAGGAAGTTAAGCCTCTTCCTTTTTTAGACATATACGTCAACCCTACAATAGGCCCTATGGGACCCACAGGGCAGGGTGCTATGTATTTAAAAGGCAGGACACATACTTAAACATTTTACATGCCCTGGTAGTGAGTTCAAGTTTCAAGTTTAAGTTTATTGACTCGGTTAATTAAAACCATCGCAATTCCAAAATGCATAATAATAATAAAGATACTTTGCCTACTCATTATGTTAATAGAAACCCATAATAAAAACATAAAAGCTTATTTGAAACTAAAACATATCATGGTAAAGAGTTGTGCATAGCTAAAATGTTCCCCACTTAATTCCAACCTTGGTCTAGAACTTAACTTTAGGACTTTCTTACTCCCTGACGAACACTATAATAGTAAATGAGTGAAACTGAGTGAGAATCCTAAGTAGCACCTAGGGCTGTTTCCTGGCTGGAATTAAACTTTTGGAGCTTTACTAATCATAAGATAATGGCCCTTGCACACTCGGCTTCAAATTTATTCACTAATTCTTTCTGAGCCTGTACCATGAATTTGGTCCCTCGACAGGAAAACAGGAAAGTCCGCTAACCAAGCTTATAATGGCTGGTCTGCATGAGCGTATGTTCAGTGTCTTAAAAATGTTTTTTAGATATAATATCCTGAGGCCTAGCAAAGCCGGGCACGCACAAAAAATTTGTTCTAGTGACTCTTGTCTGTACTCACACAGTCAACAGGAATGTGTCAGATCCTGCTGTCTCCATGAAGGGACCATATCCTTCGTTTCCATCAAATCAAAGCGGAAAAGCATGAACCGATGTTTCAGCGACTGGTTGAAGGTTGCTGCTAGGTATTCCTGTGCCCGTAAAATTTTGTCCGATGTTATTATAGTCCAGGCGTGCTGTCTGCTTGCCAGTTTTTGTTTATCAGAATTTAAAGATTTCTTCTTAGTGACAGTGTTTGCCTTCTGAAAAAACTCTTTTGTCCGGGTTCTGGTCCCAGGCTTCTAGCAAACCTAGTGCTTTAATGCAGTTATTTAAGTGATGACCCCAGGTGCTTTTATCATTGTGTCGCTGTTGCTCCTCAATTTCCATCCAACATAGGTTGTTTAGAGTACCAGTCTCAGCTGCACGCAACCTCCAGCATAGATTAATGAATGCACAGCTACTCTGAAATTCATAGTTTTTCAAACCCAATTCTAAACGAACCTGAGCTGGCGATGCTGGTCGTGGTATCCGAAAAACTGTTTTGTAGGCCTTCGTCTGGACTTCATTGAAAAAAACTGCCTCCTTCCCCAGCATAATTTCGGCGCCATAGGTGATGGTGGGCATTAGCCGCGCTGCCATGACAGAAAGCGGGTGGGAGTATGAAGGGCAGCTCAGTTTTTGTTTTAGAACTTAAAACTATAGGTCAATGAGAGGGCTTTTGCTTGAGCGACAGCAAGCTGCGGCTTGAAAGTCAGGAGGCGGTCCATTGTGAATCCCAAGTACTTATATGTGGGTGCAACCTCCACCCGGGATCTGTTTATGAACCATGAAGCAGATTTAAACTTCCTGTCAACTAGGCGGACAACCCTAGTTTTACTCAAATTCAATTCTAGGCCTTGCATTGTTATGTTTATGTAAAATGCATCAATGCTATGTTGTAGCCGAACAGGTGTTTGGTTGAGTAGAACTATGTCGTCTGCGTACTGTAGCCATGCAATTCCTTTCTTGGCCAATACTGGCGGGTGGCTATTTACGGGAGCTAGAGCCTCGGCTAGGTCTGCAAGATATGAGTTAAACAGCGTGGGAGCTAATACACACCCTTGTTTGAGTCCTTTTGCTGTTAATATTCTGTTGGTGAGGTGGCTGCCCTCTCCAATTTTTACTTGCGCCCAAGTACCTGTGTACAAGTCCATCATTGCGCCAAGGAGGCTGCATGGTAAGCCCTGATAGTGAAAAACTCTCAAATTCATTTTTCACTATTGCAAGACCTATCTCTCCCACAGGATAACATTGGGATTACCTTAATACAGCGTATCGGTGTAATTACCAGTCTGGAAGAAATGCGTTTTTCAAGTTTGGTGTCACTGAACTCACAATTTAAGTGATGGTGAATTTGGGTTTTAAATTGCAGTTCTGAAAATGCCTCTTTTAGAAAGTTGGCATTTTCTTACTTTAACCATTTGGTGCCTACTGCCTGTCTTCAATACACGTCTGGGGTGGGGTGACAGCTGGATTTGTGCATTCCCTCTAGACAGCAACACTCAAAGGGAGCTCGGGTGTGATAAGCAATCACCATGCTGATGGGCCATCCTGAGCAGGATTTGTTTGTGGGGCTGACACACCCAAAAGGGCTGTGTCCCGCCACACACAAAGATGCATGCCCCCTGTAGTGAGTCTGGAGCCATGGCAGGAAGGGAGCCAGTTCAAAAAGGGGCCTCTGTGCACTTTAAAGACCCTTTTAGTGAAGTCTCCCCCACTTCAAAGGAACAACTGGGTAAAAGTACTGGACCTTCGAGACCGCCAACCCATTACACTTCTGGACTTGTGGATACTCTGCCAGGAAGAAGAACTGCTGTGCTGCTACAGGGACTGACACTCTGCTGAGCTGCTACTCTACTGGACTCCTGCTTTTTACTGAGCTTACCTGCTGCCTTCTTGCCTGGGAGCGAGACGGACTGGACCTGCATCTCTACATCTCAGAACTAAAGTGAATGCAAGGGCTTGATGGGTTTTCTCCTGTTCTGAAGTCTCAGGGACATCAAAGACTTCCATTCCATCTCTTTGCTTGTTGCAAGTCTTGCTGTTCCAAGTGGTGCCAATACAGTCCAGGGCCCTTGGAAGCTAGTGTAAAGTGCTGCATCTGCCAGAACATTCACGTCGATGCAGTTGCGCTGATTGGAACTGACGCGTCACCTTCTGTGACATCATGGTCGATGCACCGGACCAGACCTGGGTATTGTGCTTGTAACTGCCGCATCGCCTCCGCAACCACTGCACCACTGCTTCTAAACAAACGCATCGCTGACACTGCATGGAGAAGACCAACGGATCTGGCACAACCTCCCAACTGCGTGGGGATCATCAACGCATCTCGTACTGTGATAAGGATTAAGGTACTGTTACTCAGAGAGCCCTGCATGGGCCCTGTAGCCCGCCTGGGCTCCATCACGGGCAGCTTGAACTCTTGACTTTGTCCCAGTCCAGTGCAACCAGATATCCCAATAGGTGCTTGTTGCTTCTAGGCACCACTTGCACATTTATTCTTTATAAATTCATATCTCAACTTCCATTTATTGGATTTTTGTATTTTTGGTCTTGTTTTGCTCATAAAAATGTAATCTATTTTTCTAACCTGGTGTGGAGACGTTTTGTGGTTTGTTTGCTGTGATACTGTTTGAAGTCTTGTACAAATACTTTACACATTGGGGGTCATTCTGACCCCGGCGGGCGGCGGGAGCCGCCCGCCTGGAGGGAACCGCCAGAATACTGCTGCGCGGTCAAAAGACCGCCGCGGGTATTCTGGGTTTCCCACTGGGCTGGCGGGCGACCGCCAAAAGGCCGCCCGCCAGCCCAGTGGGAAACACCCCTCCATGAGGATGCCGGCTCCAAATGGAGCCGGCGGAGTGGAGGATGTGCGACGGGTGCAGTAGCACCCGTCGCGAATTTCAGTGTCTGCTGAGCAGACACTGAAATTCAAAGTGGGGCCCTCTTATGGGGGCCCCTGCAGTGCCCATGCCATTGGCATGGGCACTGCAGGGGCCCCCAGGGGCCCCACGACACCCCTCACCGCCATCCTGTTCCAGGCGGGCAGAACCGCCAGGAACAGGATGGCGGTGAGGGGGTCGGAATCCCCATGGCGGCGCAGCAAGCTGCGCCGCCATGGCGGATTCCCATGGGCAGCGGAAAGTCGGCGGTACACCGCCGACTTTCCGCTTCTGGCCGCGGCTGTACCGCCGCGGTCAGAATGCCCGGCGGAGCACCGCCAGCCTGTTGGCGGTGCTACCGCCGACCCCGGCCCCGGCGGTCCTTGACCGCCGGGGTCAGAATGACCCCCATTGTCTCTTAAGTTAAGCCTGACTGCTCTGTGCCAAGCTACTAGGGGGTGACGACAGGTTACCTGGTTCATGCTTGGAGAGGGTGCATACCTCTGACAATTAGAAACCCAATTTCTAACACACTGTAACCTATTTTAAGAATGTATGCAGTATTTGTATAATGTAAACCTATTCAATAGCAGTAGAGCACTATACAGAGGAATGGGAAAGGTTCATTCAAAAAGTGATTGACTTGGAGGGTTTTGAAAGCAGAAGTGAACTGTTACCGTGTCATGATATAGTTTTCTCTAAAGAGAATTGTCTTCAGTTTTTTTCTAAATTGGGGAATGGTCATGCTGGTTTTGACAAATATGCAGTTTTTTGCCAGATCCTGGGTTCACAGATGCAGTTCTTCATCTTCAATCCTGGATGTGTGGGTCCAGAGGTGGTGAGCTTTCTGTGAGGAATGTTTGCATTTTCTTAAGTTGGGGAAGATAGAACCAAGTTGTCTTGTTTTTTTGGTGACGTGTTTCTTGATGGTAAGGTCAGGCTCCAGGGTAAATCAGGGTGGCCTGGATGAAAGCTGGGGTTTAACTGTTTTGAGGTTCAGGTCAGCCTCCCCAAAGCCATGAAGAATTTCAACAAGTGGATCACCTACTGCACCAACTCCCTGGCCCCTTCCAACACAGCAATACTGCAAGATCTAGACCCAAGGTCAGTTATTCAACAGAGGTTCTAAGACTGATAAAATGCCACTGCAACCAACAGGAGCCCAAATGGGGATTAAGCTTGGACAGTGTAGACAGGAGCATGATCAAATCTGCCTAAGACCCTACCACCAAATAATCCAGAGTGCAGAATGTGCCACTCTGTCAGACTGCATAGATGCCAGCACCAACAGAAGCAGATAAATCTTTGCCATTGTGAAAGATTTCACCTTACCATCAGCTTCCTCCATTTTGAACACTTCTTTGCAGGGCCTTTGGAACAATCCCTCTCAATTCTTCAGCAACAAAATCACAGATATTTACAGCAACTTGAGCCTGCAACAGGACTTGACAGACCTTGCCAAATGCCTTAAAATCTTATCCAAACCAAACCAAAGTGCACCCCACCACTATGAGGTGCCCCCACCATGCATATTCCAGAGGACTATAACATATCAGACCCATACTCACACCCCACCTTGTTGGCTACCTCCCCAGACATTTAGAAACACACAACTCTCTTCCCATTACTGAAGAAACCCTCCGTGGACCCTTCAACATTTGTCAGCTGCAGACTGATCTCCCTGCTACCATTCCCAGCCAAGGTCATAGAGATTATCTGCAACAAATGCTTCACCAAATATCTCAATGACCACTCACACCTCAAAACCACTCAGTCTGACTTCAAACCCAACCGGAGCTCAGAAACAGGCCTTACTACCACCATGGATAACCTCTGCATGACTATGGACAGAGGAGACACAGCGGCCCTAATCCTCCTGGGCCTTACTGCAGCATTTGACATGGTCTCTGACCCCAATCTCATCTAACAAGTACACATCAAAGGAAACCAAGGACATGCACTCCTATGGGTCTTCTCCTTCCTGACAGTCAGCCTGCCATCATAAACCTCAGACACCCTCAATCTCAGCTGTGGAGTTCCGTAAGGATCCTCTCTGAGCCTGACCATTTTCAATGCATATATGATCCCTCTACACAGCATCACCCGCTCTTACAATGTCAAATTCTTCTCTTATGGTTATGACATTCAACACTTATTTTCTCCCTCATGTATAAGACACCCAGTACCCGGGTCAATTACAATGTCTGCATGACTGAAATCTTGAGCTGGATGAAGACAAACTATATAAAGTGTAACATCGACAAGACCAAAATTGTGATCTTTGTGAAAAGCACTTTACTGTGGGACTGGTGGACAACAGAGCGAAGACTGACAGCGACTCCCATTACCCATGCCAAGAACCTTGGGATCGTCATAAACAGCACATTGACATAACTGCCCAAGCCAACGCCCTCACCACCTCATGCTTCAGTTCCCTGTAGCTGCTGAGGAAGATTTTCAAATGGCTCCCAATTAGCACACAGAAAACCGTCATGCATGCCTTCATCACAAACAAGCTGAACTATGGGAACTCTCTCTATGCCAAAATCAACAAAAATCTCACCAGAACACTGCTGACATTCAGAACTAGGCAGCCAGAATTACTCTCAACCCCACACTCACATCACACCACAACTGAAGGCTCCTCATCCACAAACGGGCACACTGCAACTCCTCACCCACACTTTCAAGGCACTACATAACACTGGCCCAGCATACCTCAACAATCATATCTGCGTTTGCAAACCTTCCAGGCACCTCTTCTTGTCCGGTCTCCTACTCCCACACATTCCACACATATGGAAACCAGACTATGCAGTCAAGCTTTTTCCTATATCTCTGCTGAAGCTTGGAGAAATATGCCACTACACATAAATGCCTCCTCTTCACTTCTTGAATTCTGAAAGACGCTGAAGACCTGGCTTTTTGAGTAGTCCCACTATGCCTTAGGTTTGCTACAGTTACACCTGTTTGGCACCAGGATAACCTCCTGAATGAAAGTGTGCTCTACAGATCTGCATTACATAACATAACATAGCATAACAGGTCATTGAACTACTGCAGTCTTACAGTTTCAGATGTGTGTTGTAGCAGATGTGTAACATCTGAGTGGTGAAAGCTTCCATGTAATGTTATATGCATGGGCATTTGATATGGGATGGAATGAAACCTCTGCTTTAATATTTGTACTAATGCATCACTTAGTTGCACTTGTCTGCTTTATGAATCAGTATTATGTGGGAATATTATAATTGGTCAGTTGTTGAAGCTTGTAATGGTGCTCTAGGCCTCCTGTACTGGCAAAAAATTGGAAGATGGTATACTTTTGATATTCTGCTCTTTTCGAGCATATTCTCAGTTGCAAACAAATGCTCTGCTTGGAAGTTACAGGAAAGGGAGTAAATTGTATAACTATACTTAGATGCTAAGGTAAATGATAGGCAATGAACACTGCATTTTATGAACTCTATCACTTGTATCTTTTTAGAATGTTTGCTTATATTTGCACCTTTGAATCACCAATTTCTGAAAATAAGCTCAGAACAAATTAATCTGCAATATTTCCAGGGAAGGTCAGGGGTGCGTGGTCGTTTTTGGTGTCTCATGCTGTTACATACCAGTAGGTTTTCAGCAGCTTTTTCTGCTATTTCTCAATTTTCACCAAGCAGAACTTGTAACGCTGATTTAGTCCCAGAAAGCTCTTTTTGTACCACTAGCATGCAGGGCCAGCTTTAGGACATTGCGAGCAGTGAGGCCTCATTGGGTGCTGACCTGGATTAGGGGCTCTGACCTCAGGGGGGCGTTGTCTTTAGCAATAACTTGTGAATCTTGCTATTTAAAAGCATCTGCTGAAAGGTTCCTTGTGCGTCCAGCCTTCAGGAAACAATTAAAATGCCAAGATAGCTCTTGTGAATAATGTTCCTGCTAGGGAGAGAGATTTAAGTTTTGCTAAGGACAGCTATGACTTGCCATAAAGTATTGTAGAGGGTTAATATGCCTGCTGCAAAGAACAGAAATATATTTTGTGTGGTAAGCTGGGTAGATTAGTAAAGCCAGCCTTTACAAGCACTTTTAAACAAATGAATGTATGTGAATGGGAGGATTTGACACTGGCCTAATAAAACTGATAGCCCCCCCTCCAAAGTACCTGTAGAGGGCCCACTCTTCTTTGGAACCAGTCAGGGGCCTGCTGCCCCTTCACTGTCTATTGTGCTGGGCTCCCCTCTGCACTGAGGTCTTTAGTGGCTCTTGTTAAGCCACTGGGCTATGGAGAGATAAGGAGCACATTTCCTGGGTGGTCGTGAGTGAATCCTAGGAGGTGGTCTTGGGGTGGGGGGTGCCAATAAAGACCCTTCTAGGATGATTTGGTTGCTGAGCCTGGCCTCCCTGAGTCTCCTTTCACAGGACTGATCTGCTGCTGATCTGGGCTGAACTAAACCTGTTATTGCTGTCCCCATCAAGCAGGGCTACTTTTACTAGACCTGGGCTAGTGCTAGGTCAACTCCTCTTTGTCCTACATGTGCTACATTTCTGTGGCATGGAGTGGGACTGGAGTTGACAACGTCATCCACCATTGTCCAGTATCATCCACTATTCACTACGGCCCTTGGTTGACTGACTAGTCTGCCATCAAACAAGGACCTAGGATGTGGCCTGACCATAACAAGCGTGAGTTTAGGGAAGAGAGCAGACCAATATCCTGTTTTAAAATACATCTATAGTGATTACATGACTGAATGCCTAGAACAATAAGTAGCTTTTCTACAGGAGATGGTGGAAGTAGACTGAGGGCATGAGAGATAAGACATAATTTCTACTTTTTTCACATGTATTTTATTGATTTTCACAGCTGTAGTTCATTGTGCACAGGACACCGCTGCCCTCCTTCCCACACTTCCACTCAGTCCACAATTTTGGTGTGACATGTAGAGTCAGTAAAAGTTTATGTTTTCAAAACAATATGTCAGTCTTAATGCTCAAACCAATTAAACCTCTGCCACAGGGTGGTGAAACAGTGCCTATGTGTCAGTTCAAGCCAGGCCTGGTGCTGTGACACCCCATCTCCACTATGTTGCCACTACCTATTTATGTGCAAAGTAACAGCCAGTTGGGCTTTCTAGACAGGTGTCAGCTAGTAAATTCTTGGCTCACTGGGGTCTCTCATGCGCCAAACACCTTAGGATAAATCATCCACCTCTGCGGAGTACGCTTCACTTGTACTTGCTGCATTTCTCAGTGCACCTCTGAATCTCTTAAATGTCTTGTACAGTTATTTGGAATGTGACCTTCCATTCAACCTTTTTTTAAACTAGGACCCACTGTAAAGAACCTTAAAGAAAATATGCATAGTTCAGGGACTCAAGCCAAATGCACAACTTAGTCCTGAAGTGGCACAATGTCAGCCTTCTCTGCATGCACAATAGTATACTACTGTATGCAATGTCATTGTGAAATTGCTTTGTACCTCTCTGTAAGCATAGCACTATGTCATGTGCTTGGTGTATTGTATTGTCTAGCATTTGTTTATTATTCAGTTGCTCTCTGCTCTTTTAGCAGGTTACAGCTTGGAGTCACGTGGGGTTGTTTTTCACACAGAAGCTTCTATATGTATGTTATTGCCACTAAGAATATTCCTTAATTTTTGGGCTACATACTATCTACCCTGACTCAACTCACCCCAAATCATATCCCAGTACTCCACATGTCATTTTCAATTGGGTACTGTCTGTTGCTTTTTGGGATATTTCAGACTCAACCCTCCCACCCAATAGTTTGACCAAGCTATGTCTCTGAGTCCACTTGTACCATTTGGAATATAGGTTAATCAACTGGAGTCCAAAAACCAGTTTAGAATCTAACTTTTTGCTTCTGTTTAATTGGGGAACCTAAATACTATGGGGCAGATTTACAAGAAAGGGGCGCTTCGGTCCTGATGCAACACCTTTCTTGCGTCCCCCTGACCTCCCTTAATGACACCATGGTTGCTCCATATTTGCAATACCACACATCATGGCGGTTGTTACCACAACAGCATCAACATTTTTGATGCTGTTGTGGCACTTTGCTGCACTAGCGTCAAACATTCTGACGCTAGTGCAGCACAAATTATAATGGGTACGTCACATTAATGCCTGCCCTGAGCAGGCTTTAAAAATAACTTTAAAAATGGTGCAGTGAAATCTTGTAAACTTCACTGCAGTGTTTTTCAGGCCCCCCTGTGTGGGAATGCCCCCCTTGCATACATTATGCCTGACACAGGCATAACATGGCGCAAGGGGTTGCAAAGTGGTGCAAAGCATGCATTTTGACACTTTGAACATATGGTGCGAGGGAATGGAAACCTTAATGCCATTTTAGCATCTTAGATGGTGTTAAGGTGGTGCAAGGGGCTTTTAAATCTGCCTTGATGTGCTGGGGCACTTACAAAATCAGGTCACCCTGTTGGATCCACTTTTTGCTTAGGAGCTAATCTTAAAATGGGGTTTTAAACATGACTTTTAATCAGAAACTGCATGGCTAGAAAGAAGATTCATATGGGCCCTCATTACAACATTGGCGGTAAAAGCCGCTTACCGCCGTGCAGAAGACCGCCAACACACCACCGCGGCCGTGGAATTCCGCCACAGCTATTACGACCCACATCTCGGAATCTGACAAAACTCAGACACCCACACAAGTCCGCCACACCAAAGGTCAGTGATAAACTGGCAGAAAAAAAACCTCCACCGTCACGCCAACAGAAATACGCCCACACTATCACGACACTCGAATCCACGCAGCGGTCTTTCAACCGCGGTATTCCATTGGCAGTACACACCGCTGCGCTCAAAATACACACACTTACAAAACACAACCACATTGGACAATTCCAAATACACACACCTGATACACATACACACACCACTCCCACACACCCAATACAATATAAAACACACACCCACATCACCCACAAACCCCTACGATCACTTTTACAGAGAGAAGGCCAGAGAGAGACACCACCAACAAACTAGCATCCACAGGCACACCACACCATCACCTGAATACAAGAAAAGGAAAAATGAGCTACAACCAATATTAAGTACTATCCAAAACAATGAACTCAAAACACAAACGATAACAAATTCAAAAAATGATATTTATTACAAATGTATGTACATCCAAAAAACAAACACAAATATCTAAATTTATACAATAATACAAATATCAACACGGGAAAAAAGGACAAGTATTAATGCAAAAAAGCTCAATAAATACAAACACATATACAAACAAATTGATACACAAAAACAAAGTGCCACACAAGACGAGACAGTGAAAATAATCAAACCATAACAATTAACAAAGAAATATAT
The DNA here is from genome assembly GCF_031143425.1 of Pleurodeles waltl. NCBI lineage: Eukaryota > Metazoa > Chordata > Amphibia > Caudata > Salamandridae > Pleurodeles > Pleurodeles waltl. Next base: position 67,646,532 of record NC_090440.1, on the reverse strand, counting down.
AACTCTAAATTTCATAAATATATCTAAATGCAAACTAACATATACAATTTTCTTCTTTTGAAAACTTGTTGATGGTCACAATGATGTCATTCTAATGTACAAATCCTAATTGTGTCTACATCTTACTTAATCCCATAAATAAGAAAATGTTGGCGCCATATGTTCATAATCCATCTAAACCAACAGTAGGAACCAAGCCTACGCGCGTTTCGGCGGTGACCTTCTAATTTATCAGGCCGCCTTCATCAGGGCAGTTCCTTTTCAGAATTTGATATATAAAATACCATAAATGTCATCAATTCTATTGTCCTTCCCATTGATACATGTCCTAATACAAGCAGAATACAAAAATAAATAATCAATTGATTGATTCAATCCGAATTCTTGAGATGCAGTGCACCACCATCCACCATGCCCAGTGCAAATCCAAAACCAAAAATGAAAATAAAAATAAAGAAGATGGAAAAAGATCAAATAAAAAGGAAACAAACGCAGAAATAAAAATAATAATAAAACAAAAACAAAAACAAAAATAAAGAACACCAATCCGAGAGATTTTTCTTGAAAAAGATAAGGCAAACAGGGCCCGAGAGAAATGACCTAAAAGTAAATGAACATGCATACATGCAAACCACCAATAAGTGAAAAAGCCGCTACCCACATTCACTATACTAAAAATAGATAACTACCATACACAGGTGTAGTTGGATTCCAAGATCCAGGTGAGAGAAAGACTCAGTTCTCTGATTTCAACATCCATTCACAAACGACTCCTTAGGTACATACATAACCAAAAATAAAAAATTATAATTTACCCAGGTTTCCAACCAACCGACCCTAAGACTCTAAGAACACGTTCTTCTGTCAATAAGAACAGAAATTTTCTGCTGAACTTACCAAGGTAATTTCTATGGTGAAAATATCTCAGGGCATCCTTCACATAGCTTTCAAATCTCAAAACCCTTCCGTCTAAAGGGGAAATAGAAAAGGACGCAAATCCAAAGATCCTCTTCAATGTCTAATTCAAAATATTCTTTTAAAAGGCTGTCACTCATTCCCTTTACAGTTAGTAAATCAACATGATTAGCATAAAGCACTTGTCCTCAAAAACCAGGGGGCCCCATCGGTCACCAACCAAGAAGTCAGCCCTAGTGTTATAAGATCAACCATACTAACACAAAAGGGGAAAATTACCCCAACTCCCATCCGTTAAACTGATATTGCTGTTTCTAACTGACAGTTTATGTTAATACAACATTATAACCTATCAAGATATATTCTTAAATTTCTGCCTTTACATATTCCTGGCATTGCAATCAAAAAAGGGAAGCTAAATTCCAAACGGAAAAGAAATAGCAGCCCTTATGTTGTTAAATAGCAAAAGGGATTTCTCTTAAAAGAACATACCTTATATTTGACTGATCTCTCCAAACGAGCAAAGCTCGGGTGACACGCCAAAGATTGGTAAAAGGAGAGCCCTCCATTTTTAAATCAGGCGTCTCGCTCAAAAACACGGACGGAAGATCGCGGGATGTTTCCTGTTTGCACGGGATCCCAGTCCCCGAAACAAACAACAACCGGTGGCGGCCATCTTGGAATGGTCAAAATCACGGTAAAAACACCGCAAGATCTCTCATATATACACAGGGTCTTGTGTATATATATTTATTCCAAGCACAGACTACAAGCATTGGCGTCTCTCTTAAAGCGGTCCAAATAACAATCAAAAGACCGCAAGATGTCTCATACATACACAGGATCTCGGTCCCAGAGATGAACAGAAAACGATGCCGGCCATCTTGGAATGGTCAGAGATATTAAAACAAGAAAAAAGGAAAAGAGAGAAAAAGAAGAAAAAAGGAAAAAGAAAAAGAAAGAAAACAATGAAGAAAAGGACTGGGGCCAAAGAAACATTCAACTGATCAAATAGAACGGCTATTGGATACAATGATCTTCATCTAAAAGGCTAGACATCTCACTCTGGTTTTGAATCAAAAGGCCACACCAAAACTTGTGATGGCCACAAACAGCCAGACCGAGACGCTACAAAACTAACTATAAACCATAATAAAATGGTCAAGGAGTCTCAACTTCACCATTGGATTCAAAGAAGGAAGAGAAGATCAAAGAAATCCAATTTTTCCAACCAGATGTTGCCATCAATAGAGGTAGAACCCGGGCTAAACTCACCCTCAAACTAAAACCTAAGGCTCACAGTGGCTGCCCATAAATTCATTAAAACTACATGCTACAGGAACGGGGACTCCCAACTCCCTGTGAACTCAAGTTAACGCATTCTCCCACGGAATATGCTCATTCAGACCATTACATTGTGTCTTCAAGGTAAAAATCCAAACAACCTCCCGTTTCTTTCTTATGTTTTCTTTTTCCTTGCCTGGAACATCCTTGATTTTCTCCAAAATCGTCCAAGCCAAATCATCCAAACTATGTTTTTCTTTCAACCAATGTTGTACTAAGGGAACTCCCTCCCTTTTGTTGCGAATTTTTGATAGATGTTCTGAAATTCGAACTCTAATCTCACGACCAGTCTCTCCCACATACCCGGGTGGGCAGGGACAAGTGATCAGATATATACAGTTTGATGTTTTACAATTAGTCATGTCAAACAGTTTGTATTTTCTACGATTCCAAACCAGTGAATCACTTACAATTGCTTTCGGACATGCTTTGCAAGTCCCACATCGGTGATTCCCTTTGACTGGGGCTAGTCCAGTAATGGACTTTTGGCAAAAATCTTTATCTCGTGGTAGGGCTGCCTTCACCAATTTATTACGAATATTCTGATTCTTCTTGAATGCCAAAAGGGGTCTCTCTAAGTCTACCATAGTTTGATCACAATTCAGGATTTGCCAGTTATTATTGATTATTTTCCTGATATTGTCATTCATGTTTGAATGTTGAATAACACAAACTAACTGTGATTTAGATTCTTTAATACGTTGTTGAAACATACTTTCTCTATTGTAGTACTTAGCTCGTTTATACGATTCTCTGATCAGTCTCTTAGGATAACCCCTTAACAAAAGTTATTTCTAGAGTACATCCACGTGTATATTGTATTCTCTAAGTTCTGTACAATTTCTACGGATCCAAATAAATTGGCTGAAGGGAACCCCTTGTTTTTGACTATTTGGATGGTAGCTGTCAAAATGCAAGACAGTGTTCTTTGCCGTAGATTTAGTATATAAAGACACTTCCAACTGAAGATTCTGGCTTTTTATCCAAATATCCAAAAACTCAATTCTGTCCCTACTTCTATGGATAGAAAATCTAAGATTTCTATCACATAAATTGATCCATTCACAAAATTCATTCAATTGTTCTTCTAATCCTGATCATATAAAGAAAACATCGTCAATGTACCTGGACCATAGCCTGATATTCTCATAGAAGGGGGCAATTTTGTTGTAAATATGGGTTTGTTCGAATAGACCAACATAGATATTTGCTACACTGGGGGCACATGCTGCCCCCATACTGATACCTATATTACCATCAAACTCAAAGAAATTGCCTTCCAAGACAATTTTTAAACAGTCAAGGACCAACACCAGATGATCAGTCATACCTTCCTTCTCGAAGAGTTGATGGACCGCTTGCCAGGCTTCAATTTGAGGGATATTCGTATACAGAGCCTCGATGTCCATGGTCACCAACAGCTCAATATCAGGATTGAAACTCACCCCTTCCAATTTAGAAATAATATGTCCTGTGTCTTTAATGTATGCAGGGAGTTGGACCACTCTTTCCTTCAGAAATGTTTCCACATATTTAGATATGGGTTCGGTAATAGACCCTACCGTAGACACTATAGGACATCACCCACACAACTTCCATGCACAAAACACCACACACCACTACATATCACCACACTTATCACGAGACACACCTCCCCACACATCACCTACACCACCCCATGGCACAGCAAAGACACCCCAGGTTCTCGGAGGAGGAGCTCAGGGTCATGGTGGAGGAAATCGTCCCAGTAGAGCCACAGCTATTTGGAGCACAGGTGCAGCACACCTCAATTGCAAGGAAGATGGAGCTATGGCGAAGAATAGTCGACAGGGTCAACGCAGTGGGACAACACCCAAGAAATCGGAGGACATCAGGAAGAGGTGGAACGACCTACGGGGGAAGGTGCGTTCCGTGGTCTCAAGACACCACCAGGCGGTTCAGCAGACTGGCGGTGGACCCCCACCTCCTCCCCCACAACTAACAACATGGGAGGAGCAGGTCTTGGCGATTCTGCATCCTGAGGGCCTCGCAGGAGTCGGTGGAGGAATGGACTCTGGTAAGTCAAACCTTTAACTACCATATCCCCCACCCTACCTGCATGCTATCAAATACCCCCACCCTCGCCCCCACCCCTATCACTCCAACTCCTCACAAATGTACCAATATCACAAACCACCCATCCCAACACCAAGCCCTGCATGCAACACCAACGCATGGACACCCATCACTAAAGCATGCCCACTGCACATACCCATACACCCCCCTAAACCATCATCACACAAGCCCCCACACAGGAATGCCAGCACTGGGATACACGTTCACCCACCCATTGCACACCATGCCACACACAGATGCAATAATCATGCCTTTCCACCCCTGCAGGACCACTACCCAACGTCACCAGACAGGAGGGCCCAGACATCTCCACTCCACCCACAGAAGAGGCCCACAGTGATGACAGCACCCCTCACCATTTAACTTCCCCCTCCAATATTTTGTATTTAAATAAACACACCTAAAGCACCAAAAGATCAGGAGTCTGTCTGTGATTTCGAAATAGTGTGTTTGCAATTACAGTGACAAAATGTTCAGGAAATAGTAATGTTAACATACCTGTGTCACACAGCTCTAGTCCCTGAGGAATCTAAGCAGATGACACACGTTGGGACCCACACCTGTGAAACCGTAAGGGAAAGTGACAACTCAGTGACCATACACTGGGTGAAATCGACAGACAGGATAGAGGTAGAAGTGTAAAAGTACATGTAGTAGGCAGGAATGTATTCTCACCTGCGTTTCACTGGAAATATTGCTGGATGACTGAGTCCCTGTTCTACATGTCTTCTTCCTCTGCTTCCTCCTCATCACTGTCCACAGGCTCCACAGCTGCAACAACACTGCCATCTGGACCATCCTCCTGCAGAAAAGGCACCTGTCGTCACAAAGCCAAGTTATGAAGCATACAGCAGGCCACGATGATCTGGCACACCTTCTTTGGTGAGTAGAATAGGGATTTACCTGTCATATGGAGACACCTGAACCTGGCCTTCAGGAAGCCGAAGGTCCGCTTGATCACCCTCCTAGTTCGCCCATGGGCATCATTGTAGCGTACCTCTGGCCTTGTCCTGGGATTCCTCACTGGGGTCAGTAGCCATGACAGGTTGGGGTAACCAGAGTCACCTAATAGCCACACACGGTGCCTCTGGAGTTGACCCATCACATAAGGGATGCTGCTATTCCACATGATGTAGGCGTCATGCACTGAGCCAGGGAACATGGCATTCACATGGGAGATGTACTGGTCTGCCAAACATACCATCTGTACATTCATGGAATGATAATTCTTCCGGTTCCTGTACACCTGTTCACTCCTGTGGGGGGCACCGAAGCCACATGGGTCCCATCAATGGCACCTATGATGTTGGGGATATGTCCAAGGGCATAGAAGTCACCTTTCACTGTAGGCAAATCCTCCACCTGAGGGAAAACGATGTAGCTCTGCATGTGTTTCAGCAGGGCAGACAACACTCTGGATAATACGTTTGAAAACATAGGCTGGGACATCCCTGATGCCATGGCCACAGTTGTTTGAAAAGACCCACTAGCAAGGAAATGGAGCACTGATAGCACCTGCACTTGAGGGGGGATTCCTGTGGGATGGCGGATTGCTGACATCAGGTCAGGCTCCAACTGTGTACACAGTTCCTGGATTGTGGCACGGTCAAACCTGTAGGTGATTATCAAATTTCTTTCCTCCATTGTTGACAGGTCCACCAGCGGTCGATACACCGGAGGATTCCGCCATCTCCTCACATGTCCCAGCGGACGGTGCCTATGAAGGACAACAGCGAGCACACAGTCAAACAACTCAGAGGTATGTACCCACAGTCTACACAGAACAACATTCAATCACAAAATGTGGCCTTTATGTGTGTTGAGAGCAGGCCTAGGTATGGGTGACGCAGTTGGTAATTAGGCCATGTGGGCCCCTGAAATGGCGGCTGCCTACCCTCTAAAAGTGGGACAATGGGATGTGATGTAACTGCGCTGGCGTTGTACACTGTCGCGGTAGGCGGTCGAAGACCCTATGGGTCCCAGGAGCCAATGACGATGTACGCCGGCAGTGATGGTACGCACCGCCGCGGACGTGACCGCCGCAGAAGTGACCGCCATTTTCTATCTGTTGAATCACTCGATACCTGATCTTCGACAGGAGAGGACCTATACTGCAAGTGCTGCTGTGACCTCGGTCTGGCAGAGAAAATAGCTTGTGCGTCTGGGGAAAGGGCCCCTGCCTTCACATCGGAGGAGTTGGAGAAGCTCGGCAATGGAGTCCTCCCCCAGTACATGCTACTCTACGGTCCTCCAGACCAACAGGTAAGTACACAGGGAGCATGTTGTATGGGCTATGCATGTGTGGAGAGGGCTCGTTGTAAGAAGAAAGGTGCATGTGCCACATGGCAAGGGTAGGGATGGGGGCCACTCACTTTGACGGTGCAGTTGGTAATGACTTCTCTTCTTCCCCTGTACATTTCATGAAGGTCAGCGCCCACCAGAAGAAGGATATTTGGCGTGTCATCGCCAAGGACGTCCGGACCCTGGGGGTCCACCTCAGATGGAGCACCCACTGCCGGAAAAGATGGGAGGACATTCGCCGCTGGAGCAAGAAGACGGCGGAGGCTCAGCTGGGGATGGCCTCCCAACATGGGAGGGGTGCCCGTCGAACCATGACCCCCCTGATGTTCCGGATCCTGGCGGTGGCCTACCCGGAGTTGGATGGGCGCTTGAGGGCATCACAGCAGACACAAGGGGGTGAGTACACTCTCATTCAGCTGACTTTGCGCGCAGTGGAGTTGTCTGGGTGTGGGAGAAGGGCTGTGGGTTTCCCCAGGCCAGGGCGAGTTCCGTAGGCTAGGCCCCTTCGTAAGGAATGGCCCTGTGGCCCCCCACCCCACCTCTGTAGAGTGCCAACTACAGCTATCCATGCACCTGTGTCATCTATGTGTGCAGATGTCGTCCATAGCCTTGTAGGCCATTTCCCAGGAATTGCACTGTAGAGCCCAACAGCGCGACGTAGTGCAGGGGGCTTCTGTGTCTGTCTTGTCCGCCAACGGTAGTGGTAAGCCATGCACTCAACATGTCTTTCTTCTGTTCCCCCCCCCTTTTTTGCAGTCTCCCTGTTCTTCTGTGCATTAGCATCATCAGGCGGAGGAGCAGTGGCACCGGAGCACGAGGGAGCTGCATCCCATATGGCCATGGAGGGCCACACTACGGACTCTGAATACACCAGTGGGACGGAGGGCGAGGGGAGCACCACGGCGGTGACAGGAGCTGAAACCAGCGACACGGACTCGTCCTCCGATGGGAGCTCCCTTGTGGTGGCAGCAACATCTGTGACCCCCACTTCTACAGGTACAGCTGCCACCCCCCCTACCAGCGCCGCCCTCCCAGCAGCCCCTCAGCCTTCGCCCCGTGCCCGCTCACCCAGGAGGGTGGGCATCACTTTCTCCCCAGGCACCACAGCCCAGATGCCCAATGAAGGACCGCCAGCCCCAGCCCAGCTGCCCAGGAGGGCCCCGCCAGCCACAGTCCAGCTGCCCAGGAGGGCCCCGCCAACCACAGCCCAGATGCCCAGGAGGGCCCCGCCAGCCACAGCCCAGATGCCCAATGAAGGACCGGCAGCCTCAGCCAAGCTGGGCAATGAAGGACCGCCAAGTCAAGCACCGCTGAACAGGGCAAGGACCGCCAAGTCAAGCACTGCCGAACAGGGCAAGCACCGCTGAGCAGGGCAAGGACCGCAAAGTCAAGCACCGCTGAGCAGGGCAAGCACCGCTGAACAGGGCAAGGACCGCCAAGTCAAGCACCGCTGAACAGGGCAAACACCGCTGAACAGGGCAAGCACCGCTGAACAGGGAAAGGACCGCCAAGTCAAGCACCGCTGAACAGGGCAAGCACCGCTGAACAGGTCAAGCACCGCCTACTGACGCAACAGGGACCGTCACGGGATGAGTGATGCACTCTGGGCACCAGTCCCCCTCCAGAACCAGTCGAGTATCACATCCACTACCTCAGTCCTTGGCAGTATGAAGCACTCTGGGCATAAAGCCCCCTCCAGAACCAGTGGAGACATGCATCCACTACCTCAGTCCTTGGCAGGATGAAGCACTCTGGGCACCAGTCTCCCTCCAGAACCAGTGGAGTATCACATCCACTACCTCAGTCCTTGGCAGGATGAATCACTCTGGGCACCAGTCCCCCTCCAGAACCAGTGGAGACATGCATCCACTACCTCAGTCCTTGGCAGGATGAAGCACTCTGGGCACCAGTCCCCCTCCAGAACCAGTGGAGTATCACATCCACTCCGTCTGTCCTTGGCAGGATGAAGCACTCTGGGCACAAAGCCCCCTCCAAAACCAGTGGAGAAAGGCATCCACTTAAGAGACTGTGGCTTTGCACTCCCCAGGGTGCAGCAGTGGGCAAACCACCCACTGTATAGACTTGAGAGACTGTGGCTTTGCACTCCCCAGGATAATGCAGTGGGCAAACCACCCACTGGAGAGACTTGAGAGACTGTGGCTTTGCACTCCCCAGGATAATGCAGTGGGCAAACCACCCACTGGAGAGACTTGAGAGACTGTGGCTTTGCACTCCCCAGGATAATGCAGTGGGCAAACCACCCACTGTAGAGACTTGAGAGACTGTGGCTTTGCACTCCCCAGGATTTAACAGTGGGCAAACCACCCACTGTAGAGACTTGAGAGACTGTGGCTTTGCACTCCCCAGGATACATCAATGGACATGGAGCCCCCTCGTGGATCTGGCGTTGTGCACTCATCTGGCTGAGGTGCCCCCCTTCCCTTCCCCTGAGGTGCCTGTTGTATTTCTATCTGATGCCCCTGCAATGTTCTCTCTGTTTTGATCTGGTATCGTGCGTGGACCTCGCCCATGCATTTTGGGCCCAGTGGTCCACGTACTATGAATGGTGCAATACCTGGACTACTAATCTTGGTTTATATTTGGTAAATAGTGTATATATGTATATATTTGCTTACTGAATTTTGATATATTACAATGGTTACACTCATTTCCTTTTGTCTTTGCATTCTTCCGGGGTGGGTTGGGGGTGTAACTGTAATGTTTCGATATGCATTGGTGTGTGTGTTGTAGTGGGTTAGGGTGGGGGTGTTGCGTGTGTGTGTCCCTGTTTTTTGCCTCCCTCCTCCCCTGTGTCGTAGGTGCAGTACTCACCGTGGTCTCCGGTGCCGGCGTTGGTGCTCCTGGTAGAGGAGCAGGAAGACTATCGCAGGAAGAATATGGAGTTCCGGCTCCATGGTGTCCTCGTTCCTCGTGGAGTGTGTAGGGGTGAGCGTTTTTCCTTCGAAATTCCTGTTTCCGCCGTGTTTTTATCCGCGGTGAATCCACCCCGCAAAAGGTGGCAGATTGGCCTGTCATAATAGTGTGGGCGGTACATCGTCCTCCGCCTGTCTGTTGGCGGTGACCGCCGTGGTGTTTGTTTGTACCGCCGCGGCGGTCGGAGTGTTAAAGTGGCTGTCTTGGTTGGCGGTTTCCGCCACGGTCGTAATTCCAAACTTTTTACCGCCAGCCTGTTGGCGGTCTTACTGCCGCTTTAACACCGTCCGCAAGGGTTGTAATGACCCCCATGGTTCCAGAATTAGGTCAACCTTCTCCTACCAATATAAAGAGACTCTAATCTGAAGTTGTAAATTGATACGGGCAGGGTAAAAGTATAGTATGGTCTTGGTGCAGCTCAGTGGCTTAGATGTTGTAGTTCTTGGTTTTCTCCCTTGTCAGGTGGCTGTGTGGATCATATGGCCACTGGGTGACTTTGGTCAACTGAGATCACTTCTATTCTGCTTATTCATTCATATGAGCCTTGACAGAACTTGCTTGGTTCAGGTTGGCTCATTCTGACAGGTGGAGTTGAGCTCGAATTCAGTGTGGAACTATACACCCTTATTCTTAGCTCGCAGCGGCCAAAGCATCACTTTGGTTCCCAGACTTAGGCTTTGTCTGGGTGGAGAGCAACAACTCAGCGGAAGTTCAGCTCCTGAGTGTACATCTGCTCAAACCAAGAGTGAAGGGTTTCCTTGCTGGCCAGATAGGTTGGTATTTATGCCTTGGTGCCAACTGCCCAGTGTCCCTTTTTCTTTACTTTTCATCTTCCTACAATTAGTCATCTGACCCTCTGTCCGCCTTCTCTCCTGTATCCTCATTAACACAAGATCTGTGAGTAAAAACTCATGCAGACATCCACAACCCGCCAATGGCTCAATTGAGGAGCTTGTCTTCATTATTGAAACCTGGCTAGAGGCCTACACATCTCCAATGCTTCACAAAGGTCTTCCATCTGGCTACTAACTCCAGACCATGCGACAAAGAAGATTGGCGGTGGTCAGCTTCAAGAATTGCTTGCTAACCATCAGCATCTAATATATTTAAAATTCAGAATCCTAATCTTTACATTCCAAATCTGTATATTTCAGATTCATATCCATACAACAAATATAAAATAAATACATGCAATCATATAAATCCTCAGTGTGAGCTAAGAGTAATTCACTAAAACATGCAAAGTGGTAAAGTGCAAGGAGCAAGGCCTCTGCAAGGCAATAGAAGTGGAAGGTCGACTAAAAGTTTAAAAACACCTGAATGTCGGATCCATACTCTAGTGATTAAAACCTAAAATAAGATGCTAGGAACAAAATTCAGAAAGTTGCATAAATTAACAAGAGCAGACACACATAAAATTCCACAATGGGGTCTTAACTTTTACAATGGAAAATCCGGGCAGATTTCAGTGTATGGTGCAGCAGATGATAGAAAAAAACACCCGACGCAAGCTTGATTGTATTTAAGGATCCAATTACTACTGGAGAGCCAAATTGGAACACTTGTACTATGCTTGCAGGTATTTGCGACGTCGATAATAATCCAGTCTCTAGAGTCTGAACACAAAGAGACATATTTATGAAAAGTGGCGCTGCACACAGTGCAGAGTCACTTTTCCTGCACTCCTTAGTACCCCCTAAAGCCATCATGGGTGCACTGTATTTAAAAAATACACATAAAATACAGCGCACCATGGCGGTAGTTAGGGGACTAGCGAAAGAAGTTCTGCAGGATTAGCGTCAAAACTTCTGACACTAATCCTGCAAAGCACCCAAAGGCCTATTGAAACCAATGGAAGCCTCCTTTTAACACCTGCTCTGAGCAGACGTTAAAAGTACTGAGAAAAATGTCGCAAGGAAATCTCTTCGATTTCCTTGTGCCATTTTTTTGGCCCCCTTATAAGAATAAAAGCTACCGTCAGGCGTAAGCTCAAAAAACTCCCTAGCCTTCAACCCCCCTTCCTCAGATAAGTTCAAAGCAGAGTAAACATGCCCACAGTGTTTCTTTATTAGCGCTTACCTCTCTTGCAGTTCGAGCTTTGTCTGGGAGACCGAGGACACCAACCATATAGAGGTACAGGACTGGCATTAGCACTGGTGGTGCCCTGTGCAAGAATCTTTGGCACTCCCCCATGACCTCCTCCTCAGACTCCAGCACTGCCACCTGGCATAAGTGCCCCTCATCTCTCCAGAGCCTCTCCCTCCCATGCATTTTATTTGTTTTAAAGCTCTGTTAAAGTTAAAGGCTAGCTGTACTAATTCACTCGGCTAGCCACATAAACTACAGATCACTGCTCATTGTGAGAAAGCAGCCTCTTTCTAGCATGGTTACCTCCACTTTTAGCCTGTTTGTGAGGGTGTGTCAGTGTGTTTTTACTGTGTCACTGAGATCCTGCTAGCCAGGACCCCAGTGCTCATAGTTTATGGCCTAATGTGTGTGTTGTGCTTAACTGTCACTGAGGCTCCAATAACCAGAACCTCAGTGCTTATGCTCTCTCTGCTTCCAAATTAGTCACTATAGTTTACTGACTTCATTTACCAATTCCAATCGGCACTCGACCCCCCTTATAAGTCGCTAGTGTATGGTACCTAGGTATCCAGGGCATTGGGGTTCCAGGAGATCCTCATGGGCTGCAGCATTTCTTTTGCCACCCATAAGGAGCTTAGACAAACCCTTTCACAGGACTGCCACTGCAGCCTGCATGAAATAGTGCACATACTATTTCACAGCCATTTTCACTGCACTTAAGTAACTTATAAGTCACCTATATGTCTAACCTTCATTTACTGAAGGCTAGGTGCAAAGTTACTAGGTGTGAGGGCACCCTTGCACTAGTAAAGGTGCTCCTACACAGTCCAGGGCCAATTCCCCGGACTTTGTGAGTGTGGGGATGCCATTACATGTGCGCACTACATATAGGTCTATACCTACATGTAGCTTCACATTGGTAACTCCGAATATGGCGAAGGTGTCAAAGATCATGGAATTGTCCCCCCCATTCCAAATCTGGCATTAGGGAGCCAATTCCATGCATCCTGGGGGCTCCACCATGGACCCCAGTACTGCCACATCAGCTCTCTGAGGCTTGCACTGCAGCTACAGCTGCTGCCACCTCACAAACAGGGTTCTGCTCTCCTGGGGTCTGAGCAGCTCAGTCCCAGGAAGGTAGAACAAAGCATTTCCTTTGGGTGGAGGGTGTTACACCGTCTCCTTTGGGAAATAGGTGTTACAGGCTTGGGAGGGGTAGCCTGCAAGAGCCTCCCTCTGGAAATGCTTTGAAGGGCACAGATGGTGCCCTCCTTGCATAAGCCAGTCTAAACCAGTTCAGGGACCCCCAGTCCCTGCTCTGGCACGAAACTGGACAAAGGAAAAGGGAGTGACCACTCTCCTGTCCATCACCATGCTAGGGGTGGTGCCCAGAGCTCCTCCACTGTGTCCCAGACTTCAGCCATCTTGTTTTCCAAGGTCTGGGGACACTCAGAGGCCTATGACTGGCCAGTGCCAGCAGGTGACGTCAGAGACCCACCCTGATAGGTGCATAGCTGGTTAGGTAGCCAATCCTCCTCTCAGGGCTATTTAGGATCTCTCCTGTGGGTTTCTTTCAGATTCTGCTTGCAAGCTTCCATCAGGAATCCTCTGCAACTACTACTTTATCCTCTGACCTCGGATCGACCGCAGACTGCTCCAGGAACCGCTATAACTGCAACAAAGTATCCAGAAGGGCTACTTCAGCTCCAGCCAGCAACTGCAACAGTTTCCACGGTGTGCACACTCTGGGGACTCCCTGTCTTCACCCTACACTAGAAGGACCGAAGAAATCTCCAGTGGAGTGACAGAATCACTTCCCTGCTCCAGCAGACACCTTCTAAGATGACGACCGGTTCTCTTGGACTCCTCTCCTGGCGACGAGCGTGCTCATTGGAACGCAGGTGGTGGACCCCTTGGACACAGACTGTCCTAAAGTCCTGTTGTCCAAATTTGGAGGAGGTTAGAGCTTGCCTTCCCCGTTTGCAACAGTACCCCTGTGCACCACGTCATCGTCACCTCCTGAGGCCTCTGTGCACTATTTGCAACAATCCTTCGTGCACAGCCTGGTCATCTGTGGGTTCCAGTGTTGGGAGCCCCCTCTGCATCCTCAGTCCGAGTTGAGGCCCCCAGGTCCCTCCTGGGTCCAGGCAGCGCCATTTTGATGCAATCTGCGACATTGCTTGAACCAAGACTTGTTGGATGAATTCAGCACTGCACCTCGCCTGCATTCAACATCTCCATGTGGGACATCCTTTGCATCACGCAGGAACCCGCATCTACCTTCTTTGGTGCTCTTCTGCAGACTTCCAACCAAGGAATCCTCTTTTGCACCATCTTGTAGGTTGGCAGGGGCTCCTGTCCTTCCTGGAATCTTCTGCAACTTCTGGACTTGGTCTCCTCTCTTTACAGGTCCTAAGGTCCAGGAATCCACCATTTGTTGTTTGCAGTCTTGCTTGGTTCTCGCAATAACTCTCATCACAACTTGTAGTCTGTCCTAAGGAAACTTGCAGTACTTTTCTCCTACTTTCTTGTGCTCTGGGGAGGGGAATTTTACTCACCTTTGTGGTTTTCTTACTCTCCCATCGATTCTCTACACACTACACTTGTCTAGGGGAGAATTTGTGATTCGCATTCCACTTTCTTAGTATATGGTTTGTGTTGCCCCTAGACCTATTCTTCCTATTGCATTCTATAGTATTTCATATTGTTTGCACTATCGTATGACTATTTACTTACCTTATTTTGATGTCTAGTGTATATATTGTGTATAATACTTACCTCCAGAAGGAGTATTGCCTCTAAGATATTTTTGGCCTTGTGTCACTAAAATAAAGCACCTTTATTTTTGGTAACACTGAGTATTGTCTTTTATTGTGTGCAAGTACTGTGTAACTATAATGGTATTGCAGGAGCTTTGTATGTCTCCTAGTTCAGCCTAAGCTGCTCTGCTAGAGCTACCTCTATCAGCCTAAGCTGCTAGAACACTGCTACATTTCACTAATAAGGTATAAGTGGACCTGGTGTAAGGTGTAAGTACCCAAGGTACCCACTACAAACCAGGCCAGCCTTCTACACTCATCACCCCCATGGCCCTGCCCCTTTAAACATAAAACAATAATAAACTATGTTTATTATTGTTTTGTTTTTAAAGGTCTTGAAGCTCCTGCTGCTGGCAGGGGGGTGACGTGCGGAGGAGCCACCCCTGACCTAAAGCTAGCCCTGCAGAGACCAGAGTCACACTGGCTCCTCAACTGCTCCTAGTCTCGCTCTCTGGCCTCAGCCGCTGAATTCAAATAAATGTGCATGGAAAAAAAATATCAGTTTTGGTTTATGAGACTCTTGGGCTCAAGTAATGTACCCAAGGTGCATTGAAAGCCCAACCAGCAGCTAGCCGCATATGGTAAACGCTATGTGACTTGTGGCTCATTCCCAGACTGCACACGAACAGTAAGGTTAGAATTGACTCATCATTGCAGCAGGCCACCATCATGTGGAGTCTGAGGCTGGATAGTATTTTGCCATGGTGCACAAATACCGAATGTTGGCTCTTTGACGGTGATGACAGCAGCCAGGGGTGGGAGGCTAGCCATTTGCATGGGAATTACTGGCATTTCTATTAGCAGGATAAAAATAAATGCCATGGCTAGCTGCTATTTGTATACCACCATCAGTGAGGTTTGCAGAAGATTGTTAAAATTGAGTATCCAAAAAGGCAGGTCATTGTCCCGGGTGATGTCAGCCACCTACCGCCGCTAAGCAAGGCACCTTCCATGCGTGTGGCCAGGGCACTTCGTTCCTGTGAAAGTGACAGCTGCACTTCATGCCACCAGTTCCCTGCCACACATGGGCCTGGGAATCAAATGAAAGTTTACTGGCTGATTCCATATTTCTCATTTAGGAGCTTAGGTGGTGGCTCTAATGCCGACATGTTGGCCGTCACTCTCTTTTTGGTACCTTTAACCAACCTTAATGTACCCCCCTGTTCCTTCCTTCAGGTTTGCTGATTTTTTGTGCTCAAACATTAGGAGGCATGAGAACAACAGACACCCAGGGGAGAAACACTGAGAGAGAAAATCACAGAAGCCAAAGCGCCAAAGCATAGAGCAAATAAGTGATACCCCATATTGTTTTATTGCCTTGCGTTTATATAGAGCTTCATACCTCGATGTCAGAATTACAGCACTCTAGGAAGGGACAACTTTTATTACCTAATAAAAGAAAAGTAGTACTAAGTTATATTACTGACCTTAGAAGGAGGAAAGGCTGATCGAATGTTTCTCTGAGTTTGAACTCTGCTTTTAGGTGAAGCAATGATGCTTCCTCGACTCCTACAGCTGAGTTATCCTTGTGGCCATATGGGGTGGCCCCTCCATGAGAGCGGAGGAGTGTCGCCCCAATAAGAAAAATGCCACAGAACAGAAAAATAAAATGGTAATAAACTCCCTTTATTACCATTTTATTTTTCAGCATCCCGTCCCGAACCGAGCGTCAGGTCGTGGCGGGGCAATTGCCGAGTGGCAGCAAGGAGCTGTGCACTTGTTTAAAGTGTGCCTGTCCCTTTGACCGGCTGTCATGTGACAGCCAGTCTGACATGGCCACTTTAAACTTCTCTAACCCAGCTGTCTTAAGCCAGCTGGGTTAGAGAAAGCAGGCCTCCTGCGCTCTTGTGAGAGCTGAGAGAGCCCACTCCTACCAATCCTGATGCTGCTTTCATGCTGGTTGCCAGCATGAAAGCAGCATCAGGATTGGCTAGTGCAGTTTCCTGAGTCCCGTTGTACGTTGGACTCAGGAGAGAAGGGGAGATGTCAGGAGGTGGGCACCAGTCCTAAGAAGGTAAGTGCAGTTAAAAAAAAAAAAAAAGAAAATTGCACCCACTCTCATGCACCCATTTGCATATAAGAGCCAGCCACGGCTGTAAATGGATCAACTATTACGGTGGGGACTGGCCTACAGGGAAACCTAGCCAGTCCTGGAGATGCTCTCATGTTCTTTTCAGCATGAGAGAAGTGCCATGATTGATTTGAGCAGGCTAACCCAGTGCTCCTTTTGAGCTTAGGTGCCTGTGCCTGCAATCCCTGATAGGTTAAAACCACTGTGTATTTTGCGATGTGAAGTGCACATATCGACTGGCCGTTGCAAGATGGCTGGCCAATCTGACATGAGCACTGGCAGCCAGCTTCACAAATGCTCCCAATCCAGCTGCTGCCCCTAGGCAGTCCAGCCCTGCGCTCACACTCTGAAACTTGCCGCTGGAACAACACATGCGTGCCTAATTATAAAATAGTCATGATGGTCCACTACATGTACTTTCTGCACAGGTGGGGTGACGCTCCTCCGTCTTTGAGCAGGAACCGTCGCTGGTCTAACTCACAGATAAACAAAATCTTGAAGTTGCTTTCGCAGAACATTCTGCGTTGTGACAGTGGTTCTTACTGCTTTATATAGGTTGAGCAATAAACTTGGGCCCAGATTTAAGAGGGCCTAGTGTAATTCTAACAACACACTAGCATCATTTGTTTATGGTAATGTGGCGTTAGATGGCCAAAAATGCTGCACCATATTTGCAAAGTTGCATAATGTATGCAAAGGGGGCGGTGCCCCATTAGGGGGGCTGAAAAAACAGAGCAAAGAAATCTAAGGGATTTCTTTGCATCATTTGTTTTGGCACCTTTAATGCTCTGAGCAGGCTTTAAAAGGAGGCTCCTATTGGTTACAATAGGCCTCTGGGTGTTTTGCAGGATTAGCGTCAAAACTTTTGACACTAATCCTGCAAAGCGCTGAACTAGTGTCGAAAATTCTGAAGCGTGCTCCCTAACTGTAGCCATGGTACACAGTATATTAAATACAGCTCACACATGGTGGCGTTAGGGGGGCACTAAGGGGCACAGGAAAAGTATCCCTGCATTAGGTGCAGCTCCACTTTTTGTAAATATGTCCCTTCGTTTTGCTCACATTTAGCTCAAGCCCTCTATTGGCGCAGAAGTCTAAAAATCGATCTAACAGGGCCTGAAGTCCCGTAGGAACTTTCAAAATTAGGAGAGTGTCAGCCACAAATAAAAATGTAAAAACGTTAGTGGCACCTTGTTGTGTAGCCATTTTAGTTATAGCTTCATACAGGTTATTTTAGCAAACGAGGCCTGCCGCTGTGCACTTTAACCTAGATATATTTTATTCAGCTTTGTCTTATTATTTTAACAATAGTCACATTTGCGGTCTTGTTTTATTTTCTCTATCTAGATGTTCTTTTCCTAGGCCAGCATTGCGTTCTTAAACAAGACATTTCATTCACTCTGTGCTTTTCTCAAGGCTGCAGTAAGATAGGTTGCTGGCAAAAGCGGTATGCTTTGTCTTTAATGTTCACAGAAACATACACACTCTTACGTGGAGATCCTTTTTTTGAACATCAGCTGTTTTATTATAAAAACACTACTTTGACCCATGTACGTTAGAGGGAGATTCCAGCCAGATGACCACGACTGTATGCTGATTGCTGAGTGCTTCGCTGCAGCTGCTTATGTAGACTACAGGCCTCTTGCTCAGGTATGAGGGATGATGTCTTCCCAGGGGAACCTGAATGGCAGAATTAGAGCTTAACATACTGTGCTCTAACATAGTCTCGATAGGAACTATTCTAAAAAAAATATTGACAATATGATAGGGTTATTTTTATGTTTCACTCTTATTGTCACAATTTTAATCCTGTTATGCTTCATCATCCTAGTTATTGCAATTCATGCTTTATTGTCCAAGATGCAGTTACTTCAATAAAACCTTATTGAACTATACTCTGCCTCTGATTCTCCTTGCATACGTGAGACTAATGTAACTGAGAAAAACGGATGAGATCTGAGCGACCACAATTTCCCTGAGGAGTCATTTGTGTCATGCACTTGGTTGCCCATTCATCCCTGCTCTTGGGTGGAGATGAGGCACTGCTAGTTAGCCGGAACAAAACCCAGATTAGGCTGAAAGGTGTCACCTGTAGTGGGTTCAGACTCCCCCACAGTGCAAGTGATTCTGCCGTCCGAATCCAGTAGTCTCATTAGAATAATGAGAGCCTAACTGACATGGCGCCACCAACTTTTGGTCAGGCAGTAATTTTCAGGTCCTCCTGAGTATCTCTGTCTCACTACATGCAAAGACACCTCAGTACTATGTATGGAGACGTCCGTGGTAGTGAGGATTTACCTCCTTATCTAAGTTGGGAGTACCTAACTAACGCCGTAGGTTATTCAAGCTTGAACTCTAAAAGGATAATCCCCATTTGGTGTGCTTATCTCTGAACAAAATTAACAGTTCATCATGGCGAACCTGCAACAGGTAGCAATTGCAGTCAAAATGCGACCACCCCTTACTGCACATTTATTGGCACATGGCCTAACGCCCAGGGGGGTCCTGTTACATTTGGTGTTGAGGCTCATCCAGCCTATAGAACAAAACAATTCTATTCTTGGGTCACATTTCCAGCAGCTGGCACTATACACCTGCAAACATACCTGCACAATATATAGCATATCCATATCTAGAAATACCTCTATCTTATCAAGAACATAATAATTGGCTTGATGGCGCCCTACTGCATACAATTGTACACGTTAGGTTAGGTCCTCTAACTGGCCTTTATAGGCCACATATACACCACACCCTGCTGCAGCAACCTTGACGGTAGCTGAAGTTCGTCGCTTATACGCTGAACTTACGGCAATATGCACACAATTAGTACAGTTTGTAATGCAAACATTAAATACAAACCCAGCACGTGCTGCCCAGGTGCAACCAGATGCAGTAACGCCAGGCATTAATCCTGCCACTGTACATTCGATCATGGGTAAAGCACCTACCAAACGAGAAGAGATTCCATTTTGGTTAGCTCAAAAAATAAATGGACTGGAAGCAGTATTTCCCCATATGGGACCTCAGGATTAGCATAGAATATTAACTATGTGCTTGCCATTTGGGATGGTTCCCACAGTAGATAACTGCAATACATGGGGCACAGTATTTGCCACGCTTTATACTACCGCACACGGTACACCGACACTTGTCAATTTACCAGAAGTGTTAAAACAAATTCAAGATGAATACGGGGCTGCCCTGGACTTGGGGATGCAACTCATGGGCAATTTTGCCACTGTATCTTCAATCATATTAGGTAACCTTAAGGGGAGGCAGTTGCACTAGTAGTGCACATGCGGCTCCGGGACGTTCCTCCACAGGATCAAGAATGTGAGCTGGCAAAGATTAATGCAGAGACCTACTCTAGTATTGGTCAAGGTAGTCTAGGGGCCAGACCCACAAAACCACAGTTTCAGGGTAAATCTAATTAAGATTCTGCCAAGCAAGCTCCTGAGGGTTCTAAGAAACACTGGTATAAAAAACAACAAATACCTAAGAAAGAATGGGTAGAATCTCTGCATACCGAGACCCCACAGAATAGATATAATATAAGAAATAGAGATAATACAAAAACGCCTGACAGATATCAATATACTGATACACGCCAATCTCGTTCCTTTCAAGACTCATCGGAAAAACGCAGTGAGAGAGGTGGGCGGTCAGAGCAAAGTACAGAGTATGTGAAACAGAGACAGGAATCACAACGCTCTACATAAGTTTCTGTTAAAAAAGAAAACAAATTTACCCAATAAAAACCCCAATTCAAAAAGAAAAAAGTGGCAGCAGGTGCAATTCATCATGCCAATCAAGAAGAGGGCTCTATAGAAGAACAAGAAATGGGCACTAGCTCTGTTACACAGCGTGGCAGAGGTCACAATAGTTTGCTGGAATCTTCAAGAGCATCTGGAGGTGAAAGTAACTGATGACTTCTTACAAGTTGAATCTGGGGACATGTGTGTCTCCACACCTGATAGGATGTACAAATCAATCACTCAATCAATCAGCAATTTGTATAGCGCACTACTCATCCATGAGGGTCCCATGGCGCTGAGGGGGGGGAAGCAGGGGAGGTGCTGCTACAGCTCAAACAGTCAGGTCTTGAGAAGTGTCCTGTAGGTAAGGAGGTCTTTGGTCTGGCGCAGGTGGTAACTTTACGGTTTGAAGGAGACATTGAACGCACAATAGACGCAATCTTTTGGGACCGCGTCATAAACATATATGATATTCTACTGCCTGAAAGGGATTGCCCACCTGAATTTGGCTGTACTTGCCCATATGGGGAAGATGTTATCAAACCTTTCTTGCCTCTTGTTCCCAATATGCTTGCAGAATCCTACGCCATCGATTGGGCATTGGCGCAGTCACCGGCATTATATCGCAACCACATAGGATGGGATAAAGATTCCCCCTATCATGTAATTCCTATTAAAAATCAACCCCAACCTCAACCACAGTATCCAATAAAACATGATGCTAAAGCACCCATGAGGGAAATCCTCATACAACTGGAGTACCAGAGTGTATTCGAATGTTCTGTCTCACCAATGACTAATTCTTTATTCCCTGTGGCTAAACCGGACCATTCGTACAGAATAGTCTTAGATTACAGACACTTAAACAGTCATACACGCACATACGCTATACAAAACTCACACAGCACCGCACTTATGAACAACATAGTGCGCAAAAAATACAAAACAACACTGGATATTTCCAATGGTTTTTTCTGCCAAAATATAACGCCGGAAAGTAGAGACCTAACAAGTTTCAGCGCACTAGGCTCCCGGAACAATTCTGTTTACCCCAGGGGTACAAGAACAGTCCAGGACTGTTTGTGGCTCGTGTGACTTCAATATTGCACGACATTGACCCTGAAGCATTGTCCTATGTAGATGATATCTATGTCACGGATGATGTATTACTCCAACATCTAAGACGGGTAGCACGCATTGTTGTGGGATTTGCCGAATTCGGCTATAAATTCAATAAAAAAATAAAAAAATAGCCTTCCTCAGCGTCCTGTTTTTGGGATCCGAGGTATCAAGTGAAGGAAAGGGCCTAGCGCCACAATTGTTAGAAAAACGCGCACAGTTACAGCCTCCAAATACCATTAAAAAACTCCAATCCCTATTGGGTTTCCTAAATTTTGGCAGAACTTACATTCCAGATTAAGCATCACTTATAAAACCCTTATATGACTTAATATGTCCTGTTTTTACTAGTAAATTTTGGACAGCTGAACACACACGCATTCTTAGAGCTTTGCAAACAGACATGCTTGCAGCACAACACCTACATACAAGGGACAATAAGAAACATCTGGTCATCAGAGTAATTGATGGTGCCATTGGTTTCACCTATGTAACTTTCAATGAGGGTGAGACGGTCCTGATTGCATACAAGTCACACTTGTATTCAGCAACAGAACAACGCTTTGCTCCCACTGAGAACATTCTCACTGCTGTTCAGATGGCTGTCATTAAAGAAAGACCATCATCCGAGGGGAAACGCATTATTGTTGTATCTCCAATTCCAGCCCTTGAGGCTGTTACCAAAGCGAGCATTCCACATGCTAAAGCATTACATCCATGATGGATTCAATGGGCAAGGTCTTTGACAGCCACTGATGTCGACTACATTTTTGACCCAAAGTTGCAAACTCAAGATTTTTTACAACATGAACTAGAATACCCAGTTCTGGCAAATACATTGCTTATTGATCAATATCAAAGAGTCATACACACCGATGGCTCAGCACAACCTGCAATTGGCACAAAGCATCAATACTTCACTGTGTCAGAGTCACCAGATCCTCGGGGTCTGTGCACGTTCCCAACACGTCCACCACTGAACAGGTCCAAGACTCTGATAGATAAATCACAGAGACTGAGAGAGTTCAAGAGGGGAAGAGGGGATTAGGAAGGGAACAGCTGGGAAGGAGACCTGCAGTAAAAAAAAGGTTAGAACACACAATATGAAAATGATATCTCCTGAAATCAATACTAGACTATGATTCTAAGCCTAGTCACTCTGAAAACATGAACAATCTAAGAGTTAAGTTTAAAATGACTAAGTTTCAAGATGGCCGGATACCTGTAATGGAATCAAGATGAATTAAATGAAAACTTTCTTATTCAAGTACTTTCCTTTACATGAGAATCAGAAAAAACATTCTGACTAAATTTTAAACCAGTCATATAAATCCTGTTTTGAGATTGTATACTAGGACCATACAATATTGCATCTAGAAACTCTGGCCTTCTGTGTACTCTTAAAATGTTTCAACACAAATTGCGCATATTGCAGATATATATATCTATATATATATATGTATATATATATCTATAGTAAACACCATAAAAGGATTGTGCACCATGAATAACACAATATGGATTCAGGAAACAAATCACATAACTTGTCAACTCGAATATTACATAATAAATATCTTAGAATAGTGGCATACAATAAACAACATGAAATAAACTCGAGGAGAGAATCGTTCGTCTTGCCGATTCAAGTGTCACCATGTAAAATACCAAGAAATGGTAGCACGCAATGAATATCAAAGTAAAATCATCATTAATCGAATTGCGCATCTTGCCGATTCGTAAAACACAATGTAAATGTCAAGAAATAACAGCTCACAATAAATAACAAGATCAAAGTACAATGAAACAATCGCGCTTCTTTTGCCGATTCTTAAGCCACCATGTAAATGTCAAGAAATGGTAGAGCGCAATGAACAACAAAGTTTAATCCTCATGAAACGAGTTGCGCGTCTTGCTAATTCGTAAAACATCATGTAAATGTCAAGAAAAAGTAGCACGCAATGGACAACAATGTTTAAACACCATAAAACGAATCGTGCGTCTTGCCGATTCTTAAGCCACCATGCCAATGTCAAGAAATGGTAGCACGCAATGAATAACAAAGTCAAACCTTTATGAAACAAATCGCGCGTCTTGCCTATTTGTAAACTACCATATAAATGTCAAGAAATGGTAGCGCGCAAGTAATCTGTTACTCATTTTAAGAATTAAACCAAGAATATGAAAATTCTCAATAACGGTGTCAGAACAGTCCAACCACCGACTTACCGCCTGGAACAATGATCACCAATGAAGGATGAAGGGCAGAAGACTGGAAGATCCAAATAGGCCGCCGGGACAGGAGCTCAGGAAGAAGCTGCTGCTCTGCACCGGGACCTCTGAATAGTGAGCACTGGGAGTTGGGCTGGCTCTCTTTTATAGAGTCTTGGCCCAGCCCAGAACCACGCCCAGGCATGTTGCAGGGAAAGTCCCTGGAAGGCCCTGGAAAGGGGACACACCCTAACACACTCTGAAAACCTGCAGCAATACATTGCAAAGGAACAGTATTTGTAAGCATATTAAAAATAAGTTTTCAGGATTGAACTCTGCAATGCAAAAGGTTAAACCACAACATATCAGCACAATGCATAAATTACTTTGTTTTGAGAGTGCTGGGTTTTTGCATTTTTGTCGCCAATAGAGCGCGTACTGCTCTGGTGTTGACAACTGCTTGTGCAGTTGTTAGCTGCTTTCCGGAGGGTAATAAATTCTATCCACAACATACTTCAACACAAACCCTAGGGGATTGCACTGCACAATTAGCAGAGCTAATGGCTCTGGTGATGGAACTGGAACATACGGATCCTGCACAGCTAACACTGATTGTTTGTGATTCGTACTATTGTGTACAGTCCTTCAATGAATATCTGCATTACTGGCGCCAAAATGGGTTCAGAGATTCTAAAGGTAACACCATCAAACACAGACTTCTGTGGGGGAAAGTAGCGGATCTGAAGGAAACGCTACCAAACGTCCATGTTGTACATACACTTGGACACCAGTGCTTTGGAATACATGTTGCTGGAAATACACTGGCTGATGAAGCAGCCAAACCAGCAGTAGCTACGGCTGCTGTTGCTGCAGTAACTCATTCTAGAACGAAACCGGGCAATGACATATGGGCTGCAGTGAAAGCCACGGCTGAGGGCATGCCCTTCCCAAAAGCATTTCCTGCTAAATATTCCTACTGCATGGGAGGCTCTCTTGAAGCAGGCGTGGGAGTTCAAATAATTCCCAATAAAGACCTAATACCAAAGTTGATTAAAGCAACGCACAATGGATTGCCTCTGCCCATGCTGGTGTGGCAGCTACAATATCATTATTGCAAGCACGTTATTGGTGGACAGGTCTATACAAGCAGTACAAACAGTATGTCCTTTGTTGTGACATCTGCCAACAAATTAACGGATCCACCGTCAAACCCCAACCGCAGACACCCCTCCTAGTTTCAAACAAACCATTACAATGTGTGTACTTTGGCCATTGTGGTCCCCTAACACGGGACATTGCATACAAATACATTTTAGTCGCTGTTGACTCTTGCTCCAGATTTCTTTTGGTGTGGCCACAATGCTCGGCTGACACTCTGACTGCTATTAAAGATTTACAACTCTTTATTGGCACTTATGCAGTTGCGGCTTTCCACTCAGACCAGGGCCCTGCTTTCACCTCAAGGGCATTCAGGGACGTCATGGCTTCGTTAGGGGTCCAACTCCATCACTTGTCTCCAATTCATCCTGAGGGAAATAGTGTTGTAGAGCGACAAAACTGAGATTTACAGCAATCCTTAACAGCCAGAGTATTAGGTACGGCCGTAGTTGGCTTAATTACCTGTATGGGGTCCAGAGAGCACTTAATAATCTGCCTAGAAGGTCCCTGGGGGGGTGTCATACTTCATACAAGTGCCTGTTTGGAACTTGAATGTATGTTCCAGATCTTGATGGTCCTGGCGTGGAGGTGGCAGAAACACCTTTTGACATAAATAAACGTGTCACTGTCTTGCAGGAATTACAACAGTTCCGTGACGACAAAGCTTCTGCCTGTGCTGCCTCCGTAGGAATTAAGGATGTACCAATAACACCTACTGGCTGGATTCCAAAGGTTGGGGATCTAGTACGTGAAAAAGTTCCTGTAAAAAAGGAGTTCAGTCCTTCTCATCATACACCGGCCCCAGCCTGAGAATACACAGTACGAGAACTGTCATTCTACCACCGTTGCCTGGTGCTAAAGAAAATCATTTTGTCTCAATCGATAATGTCAAGTTACACCATGTGGCCGATCCTGCACAGCAGACCAAGAGGAGCAACCACTTCTTCCCTAATCCGTCTCACTACTGGTCAAGATGTCCCTCTACAAGTTTGGAGCAGCAACACTGACACCTCTCCAAGCTTGGGGAGGGTGGAAAAAGATCTTGCATTAGTTCCACTAACATCTATTACAACAAACAACATAAACATTGCTGATCGATTTGATTCAACTTCTACACAGACGGATGGTGTCATTTACAGTGAACCACCGCGGGAGACCCCTAGCAGTTCTCCTTCTTCAAATATGGCTCCAGTGTTTGCACGAACTGCTTCTAGATACTTTGCCGACATCAATGACACCTTTTTGGACTCATTTGCCTCTTCTACATCTGAACTGCCAAAAACTCATAAGCTGATAAATTGGCTTAAAACAAATTACTTTCTTTTCCCATGGCACTATCTGTGGCTTTCATTGACTATATTAGCTTTACTCCTCTGGATTTGCTTTGTTATTACTTTCTTTCTACTGATACATGGTCATTACCTTCCTGAAAGATCAACAGTTGAACTGATGGATGAGGTTCTAAAACCCCATTTTTCTTCTCACAAGGTCCGCAGAGACTTGTCTTTCGTGAACATTTCCGCTATACCAATTCCTGATGGGATTGTTTGGGATAAAGTCACATTTTATATATACGGCCCCACGGAGGTCATCCAAATACCATATGTGTTTAAACTGTCTATGAATGATGTAATAATACCCGGAGTTGTTTCTGGTGACTGGGATGTAAAAACTTTTGATTCTATGATGGCTGAATTGCAGTATTTTACTGCATTTGAAAGTGAGGATGTTTATCAATCCAAAGAGAATTATGGTGACATGTTTTGCTATAATTATTATGGACACCATTTAATTCACAGGGCAAGTACCCCACAAACTATTTTTAATTACACACAATGGGGACATTGTCCAGCTCCACCACAAGGGAGTTCTAAAATATATTCTAAAAACTTTGCATATTTATTTGGGCACAGTGTGTAAAATGCTGAGTCATATTATTTCAAATTTCCATTGATGGAAAATGTACATATATTATTAACAGATACGATATTCATTTATTGGGATTCCTTTGTTTCCTGGTTGGCTATAGAAGGCTATGAATATTGATTGAAGTCGATTGACTTAAAAAGTGTGTGGGGAACAAAAAATTGGCAAATAAGGGGAAAGGAAGCTTTATTCAGAGCATGCCTGATACCTGTTCAAATTATATTTTTAAATGAAACTGAACAACAGACAAGTTGTTTAGGCTTAGCAAAAATTAAGGAACTGAAGGCCTGATTTATACTTTTTTAGCACCGCATTTGCGCAAACGTACAAAGTTCAATTATATTTTGTACGTTTGCGCCGCTTTTTCATAAAAAATTGTGCAAATGCAGTGCTAAAAAAGTATAAATCAGTACCTGAATGCGCCCAGTATTCCTGCCCCTGTAAAATTTTACAAATGGCAAAAATAAATAAATGCAACTGAAAATCAGCTCGATGAATGGGTCCCGGAAGGCACATTTAACGCTTCACTTTCACGTCCTGGTGGGTGGTTATTGTGGTCAATAGATACCAACGGGTGTCATAAACGTTTGATAAACTCCACGGGGGGTTTATAACATGTAGGCCAGACCCTCACTATGGGGCTCATTACGACGGCTGGCGGTGTTCCGCCAGCTATTATGACTGTGGCGCAATAGCCACGGCCATACCGCCGGCCCCTCCACTATACCGCCAGGCTTCCACCTGGCAGTCATAATCCCCAGGGCAGTGTTGCAAGCACCACTGTCCTGAGGATTATGAGTCCCCGACTGCCAGGCTGGCCATGGCGGTAAACACCGCCATGGAAAGGCTGGCGGTAAGGGGGACTTGGGGTGCCCCTGGAGGTCCCTGCACTGTCCATGCATTTGGCTTGGGCAGTGCAGGGGTCCCCATGCACAGCCCCATCGCGCATTTCAATGCCCGAATTTCGGGCAGTGAAATGCGCGACTGGTGCTACTGCACCTGCTGCACATCAACATTGCTGCCGGCTCTATTACCAGCCAGCTGCAATGTTGATGTGACCTTTCCGCTGGGCCAGCGGTCGTGTTACCGTCCTCTGGCCCAGTGGAAAAGTCAAAATAGGGAGCCAGATATACCGCCAGCACTGGCGGTATACTGGCGCCCGCAGCTTCGACGGTCTTTGCCAAAGACCGCCGAAGTTGAAATGAGGGCCTATGTGTCATCTGAGCATCTGGGTATAGTAACAACATACAGTGTAGGGAAACTATGCCAGCAATGGCTGAAGACTTCCTCACTGGATGCTGTTAGAGAACACCTCAGTCTCCTGTCTAGTAACACTGACTTACAGGATTTCCTGTTAGGTCCCAGAAAACATGTCAGAAAGCGCTTCTTATATGCGGTCTATAATGAAATTTGGAAGCTTTCTCAAGAAGCTTTTTCCCAGATAAGGCAAATAGATCAGGAAAATTTACAGAAAGCATTAGCTGACCGGATATACACCTTAAACAGCATTGTTTCTTCTGCAATAGGCATAATACAAAGTGACATGTCTTCTTTACACCATGGACAGAATCAACTAAGATCCATTATGCAGTTAGGTTGGACACTACAAACACTGATGGCAGGTCGTGTTCCCTGGCAACACATTTGCGCAAGGGACATATTTTCCACATTTAATTTAACGCGACAACAACAACTAATGGCTAAGAAAAAGCGACTTATGTCATGTTAAATAATGAAAAATTAGAAAAGTTGCCATTTACTGTGGCTGAAATACCATTTGCTGAGTGGTTAATGCACGGGGTCATTAATCTGCCCATTTCAACACTTCAATTCACATCCTGCTTAAACATATTCCAGTGGGCAGTTATGAAAGGTTAGGAGATAGTTACATCCATGAGGTGTAGGAGCTACCATTCTCATACAAATGTTTCAGAGGCATGAAAGTGGTCTTTCTTAGCGGTAGTGAATGTAAGACTTCTGTCAGCCATTCAATGGTTTATAAACAGCTGTCCTTGCACGGGGCGTGTAACGCTTCGGCAGCAAACTTGGCTTGTTATCTGAAGGGAGTTCCAGTCCTCTTGATTAGACCTGCGTTCCAGGTACTCTTGAATAGCAACTATGTCCTCCTCAATAGTGAAAAATGTTGTGGGATGCGAGCCGGAAAAGTTTATGTCCTTTCAGTATCTAAGATTGTTACATGCTGCGGGAACATACTTTTTCCTCCTACATGACAGAGGGAAGTAGCTGAGATATGGCCCCATATCACTACTTCAAATGTGAGCTTTGACAAGTTGAGCAGACTCAAGGCTTTATTGTTTCAAAAACATGTGGCACTCACATCTGCACGAGAGACTTATGCACTTCAGGTTGCAAGGTCATCAGCAGAGATACAGTCCCTTTTAAGTACTAACTTTCCGAGACACTTTGGTGAGCTCGTGGGACGAATATTTAATGCGTCCAGTACTACTGGAATTGCAAATTTCTTTAAGGCTGTTGGTTCTGGTTTCGTTCACACCTTCTCCTCTATATTTGGCTTATCACATTCAGCTATCCACTCCAGTATTTTCGGGGGATTTCCGATAACTTTGGCTATAATAGGTGGCATTTTGCTATTGCTACTTTTTCTGCGCAATGGCTGTCCCTTTGCAACAAGGAGGACTGAAAGCGCTTCCACCAGCGCAGCTCTATCATGAACACATAAGCAATTGGAGTGTGACTGGTCTCTGTCATTCAGACCAGTTTTGCATTGTGTGCAGCCTGTGTTTCGGTGCCTTTGGTACTCGTTTGAACATTCATTGAAAGTTTGTCTTTCCACGCAGCGCTTGCTTTCATTGGACGCTGATCTGCTGATGTTCTCGCTGAGTGCTCATTACCAGACATGTGCGTTGAGGGTGTGTTTGCTACGGGAAGCTGCGTATGAGTTGCCCTTTGTGGGTTACGCAGCTCTAAACTCATTATTGGGCACACCACGGAATGATTCTGTCTTGGCTGGAGCTCAGGGTTTGGAACACAAATGCTCCTTGGTTTTCCTTGGCGATGAACTTCTTACTTTACCACCTGCCGAAGTGGAAGATTTCCTGTCTTCAATTATCCCGGATTCAATTGGCAACTTCCAAAATGACTCTGACTTTTGAAATTTGTCCTTTTTAATGCCACACTTAACATTTTTAAATTGTCCTTCTAATACATGCTCAAGTGTCTTTTTAACTTGTCATTCTTGACGTTCTTATATATATATATGTATATATATGCCTTGGGTTGAATTTTACTAGCTTTTATACATAATTAGGCTTTGAACGACCTTTGAACCAGCAAGGGGAGGGTGTTGTGAAGCCATTTTAGTTATAACTTCATTTATGTTATTTTAGCAAACTAGGCCTGCCGCTGTGCACTTTCACCTAGATATATTTTATTCAGCTTTGTTTTATTATGTTAACAATAGCCACATTTGCGGTCTTGTTTTATTTTCTCTATCTAGCTTTACTTTGCCTAGGCCAGCACTGCGTTCTTAAACAAGATATTTCTTTCACTCTGTGCTTTTCTCAAGGCTGCAGTAAGATAGGTTGCTGGCAAAAGTGGTAAGCTTTGTCTCTAATGTGCAAAGAAGCATACACACTCTTACGTGGGGATCCTTTCTTGGAACATCAGCTGTTTTATTATAAAAAGACTACTTTGACCCATGTACGTTAGAGGGAGGTTCCAGCCAGATGACCACGACAGTATGCTGATTGCTGAGTGCTTCACTGCAGCTGCTTATGTAGACTACAGGCCTCTTGCTCATGTATGAGGGATGATGTCTTCCCAGGGGAACCTGAATGGCAGAATTAGAGTTTAACATGCTGTGCTCTAAAATAGTCTAGGTAGGAACTATTCTAAAAAACCGTAGAGATAATATGATAGCGTCATTTTTATATTTCACTCTCCTTGTCAAAATGTTAATCCTGCCATGCTTCATCATCCTAGTTATTGCAATTCATGCTTTATTGTCTAAGATGCAGTTACTTCAATAAAACCTTATTGAACTATACTCTGCCTCTGATTGTCCTTGCATACGTGAGACTAATGTAACTGAGGGAAACGGATGAGATCTGAGAGACCACGGTTTCCCTGAGGAGTCATTTGTGTCATGTGCTCAGTTGCCCAATCATCCATGCTCTTAGGATGAGATGAGGCACTGCTAGTTGGCCGCAACAAACCCTGGACTAGGCTGACAGGTGTCACTTGTAGTGGGTGCAGACTCAGTCCCCCACAGTGCAAGTGATTCTACCACCCGAATCCAGTAGTCTCATATGGATAATGAGAGCCTACTCATCAACCTATTTTTGGGGCATCATTACCAGGAAAATCTAAAAACAAAACTAGATCATTAATATATATGGTGAAAAGAAATGGAACCAGAAAGGAGCCTGGCGGACACCTTTTTCAAACCTGAAGGATATGCAAAACATCTTCCTTGTTCCCAAAACTCAGTTGAGCAGTGTTATTTTCATGGAGCCTGATTAGAACCACTAGATTATTCTCCAGAACCCGCATATTGCCCAAGACCTCTCATATCTTGTGGCAGGGGATCAAGTTGAAAGGTGCTTTTAAATCAACAAAAAACACAAAAGTGACCATTCCCCAATATAATGTTTTTCTAGTATATATCACAGAATCAGAAAACTTGGTCGATCGTGCTGGTTTTTTAATGAAACTCCATTTGGAGGTCTGATAAAAATATGATTCTCTGTGGCCTAATCAGAATGTTTACCTAAAATTTGCTGGCAGAACAGCTTCTGCAGCCCATCGATAAGACTAGTAGGCCTATAATCACAAGGATCCTCCTGCCTACCCTTCATAAAAATATTGAAAAGTTCCACACATCGCCAGGATCTCAGGATATGTCTGCTATTTAGAATTGCATGGGAGAAGATGTTGAGGTAAGGGCCCGATATACATGGCTCTACAGTGTAAAGATCGCCCAGGATACAGTCCGGTTGAGGAGCTTTCCCAGGAACTATGGCTTTTAGAGTCTCAAGTGACTCCGTGATGGGTATATCAAGAGTTACTAGATGGGAATCTAGAGATTTGGACTCTAATCTTTACTCTTCCAATGTTCATTTTCTCTCAACTGCTCTTCAATCCTACTGAACAACAGGCTGCCCCAAACACCCCAAACCACTTATAAACCTTCCATGACCCACTCACTAACAACTACTTCTGTTTTTTCTGATCAAACCAATCTATTGAAGAAATCAGACTGGCCTCAAACCAGGTCAATTTTTTGTCGATGCAAGACCTGATCTTTCCTCACCTGGTCTCTGATCCGATGCTTACAGCTGAGAATTCCCTTTACATTATCTTCATCTCACCAGGGCGTATCAACATGACAGCAAAATGTCCATCAACTCAAAATTCTGTTGGATGATGCCCCTGGACCTCAACCTCAGCCTCCAATCCCAATACACCACTAAAATGGAATAACTAGACCCTCTTCAAATCATGGAAGAAATATGACATCACCATTCTCAAATCACCTATAGTGTATATATATAAACCAACTGCATTACAATCTATGTAACATGCAGACTCAAGAGAATCTAACCACGTTAAAGATGTCTGTCCAGCCCTGTAAGGGATTAGTGACATAATATCGATGCATACAATATTGAAACACAAAAATATTGGAAATTAAATATCAGTAACAAAAATATCGACTTCCTATACTTAACTACTAAAACCACAAATATTGAGAACACAAATATTTTTTTTGCTACATCGAAAACAAAAATATAGGATGCACAAATATTGTTACCTTTAAATAAAAATATAATATATAAATAATATCAATTCAGACAATATTGATTACAATATTAATGACAACATTATTAAATGATCACTAATAAATATATAAAAACACTTCTTTACAAGAAACAATTACTTCAAATAAAACTAAAATATTTTATACTCTTACTTAAACATAATAAAAATAGATTACATCAACAAAATCTTAACAATTCACCCCAAAAAATATAACTAAAATGAAAGAATACCACCACAAAATTTGCATATGTATATGTATTGTGTTAGAAATGGGGTTACTGGTTGGCTAGGGTATGCACCTAAGCCAGGCAGAACCCACTCACTCTAGTCAGGGCAAGAGAGTGACACGTCCAAGATAACCCCTGCTCACCCCCTTGGTAGCTTGGCACGAGCAGTCAGGCCTAACCCGGAGGGAATGTGAAAAGCATTTGCACAACACACACAACACATGTGACGTAAAACGTACACCACAAAGTATACACAACACTGAGCTATGTAAAAATAAACTGTATTGCACAAAACATAATTAGACCAACACTACACTTAAGTAATACCCTGCTACCTTAGCAGTTGTCAGAATGTTACACAAGTTACCAATACTATGCAAGAATACGCAGTTGTCACATTAGAACACGTGAGTACTCAGGATTCTGCAACATAAGCAGTAGTCAGGAATTACAGTAAGAATTCTATGCACTTGTCATGAATAATTCATAAATACCTATAAAAGGAACATTAGAGAACATATCACAAGTCATAAAAATACATATCAGCATCTCATGCCCATAAAAGGAACATCAGAACATATATGTTATGGCAAGAAAGCAGGTAAGGAAATCTATAAACCCCCCCAAGGTCTATATTAGGTTCCTGGAGCCAATGTTTCCTAAAAAAAAGGACCTGTTTTCTGCAGGAGAGGCACTCCCTGTGCCTAAAGGAAGAGCATGGGGGGCCCCCGGAGCTCCTGTGCGCACAGCGGGGGCAATGCGGTGCTCCTAGGCGAGAGGGGCGAGAGGCACCCTCTCCTCGTAGTGAACAGGCCCCTCTGGGAGACCGCGATTTTGATGGGGGCCTGCCTTGGCCTCCGCACACCCTATCCTCAGGGTGGGGACCAGTCGAGGCCCAACAAACAAGTAGGGACGCGAAGACGGGGGCCTCCATTGAGGTCTCCCTTCCCCGTATTAAAAAGGAACAATTCCCATTTTGTTTTTAAAAAGGGAATAAAGGAGCATCCTGCTCCCAATGCAGAGACCGGGGAAGGGGGGCGCTCCCCGCGCCTTCCCCGAGTCCTGCGATGCGGCTTTGGAAGGTCGGACCCCTCCGGGGACCCGAGAAGGCACTCGCCCGCACCCGATGTGGTGCACGAGTGTCTCGACCTGTTCCTGGGCCGCCGCGGTGATCCCGGAGGAATTGGGGGTAGCTGGTGCCTCGGGGTGCTCCCAAGAGCGGACCGTACCCCGGGGGCGCCAACAGGAGCACGCTTGCTCTACTTTGCCTTTACTCATGCTCGGGGCACTGAAAAGAGCGCGATCCTCGCCCTAAACAATAATCCACTGCCCGGGTTTGCGGCAGTGATGCTGGGGATAGTTAGGAGGCGATTTTCAAAGTGCCAAAGCCGGATTGGCAGCCCAGGTGGCGGTAGTGATTTTCTGGCAGGTAAAACACGCTTTTGGAAAAGCGCTTACAGGCACCAAAAGAGGGCTCCCAAGGCGCTATGCAGCCGAGGAATCACTTATCGTGCCGAAAAAAGTTTGACAGAGGTCAGGGGCCACAGCACCCTGCCTCTGGAGACAGCAGGTGAAGAAGGGGGGCGCAGGGTTGGAGAAGCCAGCAGCAGGTCAGCACAACAAGGGGTTACCAGCAGTGGCAGTTCCTCCTTGTGACCAGGCAGGTCACAGGTCAGTACAGCAGCAGCAGTCCAAGGTGGTCCTGGTGAGTCCTTTCAACAGTGTCCTGTCCAGCTCCAGTTAAGGTTCCTGGAGTTCCCAGAATGTCCAAAGTGATGTCTAAATTGTGGGGAAAATTCTCCTGTACTTATACTAGGTTTACAATGTGTTTTACAATGGGGAGGAGAGGGAGTTCCAACCAGTTACAACTGGTTCTGGGAGTGCCCTTTCTCTCCTCCGTCACAGGCTCCAAACATCAGTGGGGGGTATACGACCCTGTTGTGTGAGGCCAGGGCACAGCCTTTACAAATGCAGGTTTTCCCCGCCTCTCCCTTCTCTCAGCCCAGGAAGGCTTTACAATATGTAGATGCACCTCTGTGACACCTCCACCATCCCTGTGTTCAGGGTGTCTGAAAAGTTTGCTTCAAAGCCCCAGCTGTCAGTCTGGCCAGACGTGGATTGGAGGCAAGCTGCAAAACACCAAAGTCATAAGCACAGATAAATGTGCACTTTCTAGATACACAAAATACACCTACACCAGTAAGCAGTATTTTCCACCATTATCACAACCATTCCAAACATGCCTACGCTACCCATCATAAATCAGACAATACCCCTTACACCTAAGGCAGGGCATTTCCAAAACAATCCTATGAGAAGGCAGCACTCACAGCACCAAGTTAGGCTGTTTGTTAATACAAGGACAGGCCACGCAACATGGCACATGTCCAGCCTTCTACATACATGGCACCCAGCCCATAGGGCTAGCTAGGGCGTATCTTAGGGGTGAGTTCCATGTAGTAAAAGTGGAGTTCAGGGCCTGGCAAGTAAATTTAGATGCCAGGTCCCTGTGGCAGAAAACTGCGCACACAGGCCCTGCGCTAGCAGGCCTGAGATAGGCTACTTCAGTGGGTGGCGCAAGCAGCACTGCAGGCTCACTAGTAGCATTTAATTTACAGGCCCTGGGTATAGGGATACCACTTTACAAGGGATTTATAGGTAAATTAAATATGTCAATTAGGTATTAGCCAATCATACCAATTTTGTAAGGGGGAGCACATGCACTTTAGCACTGGTAAGCAGTGAAAAAGTGCTCAGAGTCAAAACGTCAGTCAACAAAGGTCAGAAAAATAAGGAGGCAAAAGGCAAAAAGTCTGGGGAATGACCCTGTAAAAGGGCCAGGTCCAACATATTGTATATGTGTTCAGCATATATATATTTAGTTATAATAGGTAGTTATAGTTAGGGCCCAGTTATGAAAAAGCGGTTTGCCTATATCTTTGGCACCGTCTGACAAATCTTAACAAAATCTTCCAATAAAAAGTGCCCTCTAGGGTCCTGTTGTGCATGGAAAGTTTTGGAGTGAATTGTCAAGCGGGGTCGAGAAAAAGGAGGGAAAAAAAAAAGTACGTTTCCCATGTTAATTCCTAGTGAGTCCTTAGACATGCCTGCAGCCCGAACCGCTATACAGAATTACATGATATTTTGCAGAAAGATAGCTTTTGGTCTGGAGATCACACTTTTTTATTTGGTGTAAATGTGTTCAGAAGTTTTAGAAATATATGAAAGGAAAATCATATTTGCCTATCTAGAGGCGCAAACCCTTTTCAAATCCACTTGTGGCTTATTTGTGAACCCTTGTGCTACAGTAAGGCCTTATTGACTGGGTGCAACCTGAGCAGAACATTGCAGACCCCATTTTATGTAACATGACACTGTCCCCGGCCTGAAAACATGTAATAAAAGTGAGATAAGGGGTCAGATGGAGGTACCCTGATTCCAGGACTGAGATATAGGCGTGGCTGAGGGCCATATTATGAGTTTAAAATGAAGAATTTTGTTTCATCACGTGCAATATTTGCGAATAATTTGTGATGCTCAGTGCAGCCCTCCTGTGTAACGTCATGACAAATTCATGAATATCATAAACAAAACAAAGAAATTCACACACTGACAGACCCACTCAGACACTCATGAACCCACTCAAAGACCCACTCAGAGGCTCATGCATTCACCCACACAGGCCTACTAAGACACTCATGCACCCACTCACAGACCCAATCAGACACCCATGCACCCACTCAGACACTCATACCCCCACACACAGACCCACTCAATACTCATGCACCCACTCACAGACCCATGCACTCATGCACCCACTCACACACCCTCTCAGACACTCATGCACCCACTCACAGACCCACTCAGACACTGATGCATCCACTGACAGGCCCATTCAGACACTCATGCACCCACTCAGACACTCACAGACCCAGTCAGATACTCATACACCCATTCACAGACCCATGCATGGGGTTGAGTAATTATAGGGGATTAGAAGGAGGCCGTGCATGGCACGGAGTTGAGTGGTTATGGGATGGAATAGGGTGAGAGAGAAAAGTGATACAACCATGGGGTAGAGCCTTAAGGCCCTGTAGTCCCAGCCGGCCCCCGACTCCTGCTGAGCTGGCATTACTCCCGCAAGCAGGGAGCTGCTTTAAATAGCAGTTCCCTGCATGCAGGAGCAATGCTTTCATCTCTTCCCCTGCATGCATGCTTGCGTGCAGGGAAACAGTTGAAAACTCTGCTTTCTGCAAGCAGGAGCTGTTTGACAGTTCCCACTTGCAGAAAGCTGAGTTATTTTTGCTTGGTGCGAACTGTCTGCTCCTACCAAGCAAAAGTAAACAGCTACCTTCAGAGGAAGAGCACCTCATGAGGCAGCAGGAGGTGGTTTTATATATATGTTTTTTTAAGTGAATATATATGTATATATATTCACTTAAAGAACCAATGGTTACATGGTAACATTGACTCCTACCAAATTGGCTTATTTAATTTACTTATAACTCCCTAGTAAAGTGCACTATATGAGCTAGGGCCCATAAATTAAATGCTACTGGTGGGCCTGCAGCACTGATTGTGCCACCCACAAAAGTAGTCTCAGTAGTGCCATTGCAGGGTCTGTGTATGCGGTTTTACTGCCACCTCGTCTTGGCATTTAAAACCCCTTGCCAAGCCTTTAAGTCCTTTTCATTACATATAAGTCACCCTTAAGGTAGCCTTATGTGACCCACAGGGCAGGGTGTAGTATAGTTAAAAGGTAGGACATGAAGTATTTTTAAGTTTTACGTGTCCTGGTTGTGAAAAACTCCCAAAGTCCTTTTTCACTACAGGAAAGTCTGCTCCTCTCGTAGGCCACCATAAGGAATTCCTTAATATACTTTTAAGCTCTAATTCCTGACCAGATAGGAGTAGCTACATCATGTTTCATATCTTTGTAATTGTAACAATAAGTTCTCCTAACTGGTAAAATTTGATTTAACATTACTATTTCACAAATGCTACTTTAAGAGAGTAGAAATTTCTTTGCTCTTACTGCTGTAAGTGCCTTACGTCCTGTCTCCAATCCATGTCTGGTCTGTGCTGGGTGACAGCCCCCCTGGTGCTTTCTATCCAGATAGCCATAAACATAGGACTCTCAACTGCATCTGCATTCATCTGCGTACTGATGGGTCTTCCTGGGCAGGAAGGATGGAAGGGCTCATACTTACACATCAAAGGGTAGTGGCCTGGCCACACAAAGGACTGAATATCCCCCACAGTTAGCCTGGCAGACAGGACTGAAAGTGAACTGGTTTACTTCAAAACCACTCTTTAAAGTCTCCCCCACTTTAAAGGCACCTTTGGGTATAAGTACTGGGTCTCTGACCCATATCAAATCAGACACTTATGGACCTTGAACTGAACCTCTGTCAGAAGAACTGCTGTGCTGCTCAAAGGACTCAACTAGGCTGCTTTTCTGGAAGGACTGCTTTTCTGGTTGATGTCCTTCTGCCTGCTGCTCTCTGAAGACTCTGCCTTCCCTCGAGAGCGAGCTCCAAAGGCCTGCTGGCTTGCCCCTTGTTCTCCTGCAGTCTGAGGGACATCAAAGACTGAGCACAACTCTCCTGGTGCTGCTGGACTCTGTCTTCTGTGAGTCTCACCC
Organism: Pleurodeles waltl; assembly: GCF_031143425.1. Taxonomy (NCBI): domain Eukaryota; kingdom Metazoa; phylum Chordata; class Amphibia; order Caudata; family Salamandridae; genus Pleurodeles; species Pleurodeles waltl. The sequence goes on along the minus strand of NC_090440.1, from coordinate 67,608,103 downwards.
TTGCCTGAGGTGCCCCCTCAAAGTTCTAGGCCTCAGAATTGGGTTCTGCAGCTGAGTTCTACAAAAATCGATGCATCACCCTGAGTGCAGCAGAAAAATTGGCGCATCACATCTTTGATGATGACACAGTGGCTGCCCGTCAAAAGTGGAGTTACAGGTTGTGTGACTCGCCAACGACGTGCACCCCGACCTACCGATGACACATTGCATTTACCTCAATGGAGCCCGCCAATGATACAGTGGCCTGACTACATGGAAAATATCGACACATTGTGTGCTCATCATCGCTGCATCACTCCACCAAAGGTACTGTTTCAGCGAGCTCTGCATGGTTTTGTAGCTGGCCTATCCTCCATCACAGTCAGCCTGGATTTTGGATTTGCACCTGTCCCTTGAGACCTCAAGTAACCCTTTGACCGCTAGTCACTTCTAAGCACTGTTTTTACATTTAGGGCCGAATATAGATATTGGTGGACGGGTTACTTCGTCACAACAGTGACAGATATCCCATCAATCGAAATCTAAATCCCATTATTTTCTATAGGATTTTGATTTCAGTGGGCAGGATATCCGTCACATTTGTGATGGAGTAAACCGTTTGCCAATATCTAAATCAGGCCCATAATCATTAAAAATTCATATCTCAACTTTGTATGGATGGATTTTTGTTGTTTTGGTTTTCTTTTAACAGACAATATATTCTCTAATTTTCTAACCTGGTGTGGAGTATTTTTGTGGTGTTACTGTATAAGTTATTGCACAAATACTTTACACATTGCCTTTTCAGTTAAGCCTGCTTACTCTATACTAAGCTACCAGAGGTTGCGCATGCGATAATTTAGGTTGTGTTGTGACTTACCCTGACTAGGATTGTGGTCGGTACTTGGGCAGGGTGCCTACCTCTCCCAATTAGACATCCACTTTGTAACAGAAGTGGTCTGTAGAAGGAGAAAGTAACATGAAAATGTATGTGTAGGATTTCATATGACAAGGAGGGTCTCACAATCTTGTAAAGAATCATCCTCAGCTTTCATGAGATTGGTGGTTTCTTTATATATGATGGCCAAGCTGCCTTCTCTTTTGTCTATGCAATTCTGTGTAGTAGTTTTATATCCTGGTGGAACAGCTTCATGGAATACCAGAGTCACATCTTCTCCCAGCCACGATTCTGTAATGAAAAGTAAACCTGGTTGTATTTTTATTAATAGGTTGAACAGGTGGAACAGGGAAAAACATTTATCAGTTGGTATTGTAAAGAATATTTTTAGGAGGTGGAGAGATTTTATGCTGCAGGAGGGTGAGTCCTACCCATTGAAGCTGTAGATGGTGTACTATTGTTGGTGGTAGTAACTGTCGGCAGAGAGAGGAAGTGCTGTTTATAAAGAAGATTTAAATCCCTTAGAGTGATATAACCAGTTTTTAGGCTCGGGTTCAAATTCCATCACTTACGGCTAAAGCAGCAACTAATCTTAATTGTCTCATAGAGCAAGAAGAACTGGGATCTGTTGTGGAGTCTTCCTAAAAGTAAAGCAGCAGGTCAAGGCATTCATACAACTGAATGGTACCAGCTTTTCTCTACAGTTAGAAACTCCTTTCTTAAATCTCTTTAACCAAATTCTGAAAGGTGGTGTATCCTGCCCTTCTTTTGCAAAGGGAAACTGATTTACTTTCTGTAGGACCTGGCTCTCTCTAAAGGGTCACCCCGAAACTTCCTGCCTTTTGCTCTCCACTTTTTGCTGAATTTGTTTTTTTGGCTTGGTCCTCTGTGCACTTTACCATTGCTAACCAGTGCTAAAGTGATTATGCTCTCTCCTGAAAACATGGTAGAATTGGCTTATAACCAATTTAAATCTTTAATTTACTTGTACGCCTCTAGTAAAGTGGTACTATATGTGTCCAGAGGCTGTAAATTAAAGGCTACTAGTGGGTTTGGAGCACTGGTTGTGCCACCCACCTAAATAGCATAATTGCAGTTTTAAACTACCATGTCGACTTGGCATTTAAACCCCCTTGCCAAGACTTAAACTCCCATTTTATTACATATGTCACCCCTGAGGTGGGCCCTAGGAAGCCCACAAGCAGGGTGCTGTGTAATTAAAAGGTTGGGTAGTACAAGTCCTGGTAGTGAAAAATTCCTAATTTACTTTTTTTAATAGTGTGAAGCCTACCCCTCCCATGGGATAACATTAGGGGTTCCTTATTACATTTAATAAGCTGTAATTTCCAAATAGGAGCAGGTAGCTGTGTCAAATTTAGGGCCTCATTATGACCCTGGCGGTCACCAGACCACCAGCGTCACGGTCGTGGTCAGACTGCCACCAAAGTGACGGTCCGACTTCAACATTACAACCGTGGCGAAAGCGCCACGGTTGGACCGCGGGCACCAGGAGGTTGCCGCCAGCGACAGACTGGCAGTCTGGGCGGTTGTAATCCACCAGGGCAGCGCTGCTTGCACGGCTGCCCTGGGGATTATGAGTCCCCTTTCCACCAGACCTTGCATGGCAGTAGCCCCGCCATGCATAGGCTGGTGGAAAGGGGGGCCGGGCCCCATGGGCAGTGCAGGGGCTGCCATAGACAGCCCTGTTGCGCTTTCCGCTGGCCCGAAATACTGCTGTGGCGGTGCTGCCGCACCCACTGCACTGCCACATTAGTGCCTGCTCGATTACTAGTCGGCGTCAATTTTAAGGCCCTGTTCACGCTGTTTCCACCTGCCGGCCCTGCCTTGAACTCCTAGTATGGCCGTGGTGTTCTGCACAGGCTGCCTGATGGCGGTACGATTTTGGCGGGCAGCCTCCACCACTCACCAAACTCGTAGTGAGGGCCTTTGTGTCTTTGGAACTGTAATGAAACACTCTATTTAATGGTAAAATTTCATTTTTTATTCGAATTTTAAGAATGCTTCTTTTAGAAAGTTGGCATTTTTCAGACTATGGCCTTTTTGTGCCTGCAGACTGGCCTGGGTCACATGACTGGATGTAACTGACAGACTTGTGAATTCCTCCTAGAAAGTAACACAATAGAGGAATTAGGGGGGTCATTACAACATTGTCGGGTGGCGGGTGGCATTGACCGCCAGCTCCTAATGGAGCCGGCGGTGTTGCGGCCGTGCGACGGGTGCAGTAGCACCCGTCGCGCTTTTCACTGTCTGCAATGCAGACAGTGAAAAGCTGCACGGGGCCCTGTTAGGGGGCCCCTGCACTGCCCATGCCAGTTGCATGGGCAGTGCAGGGACCCCATGGGCCCCAGGACTCCCCTTACCGCCAGCCTCTTCCTGGCGGTGCAAACCTCCAGAAACAGGCTGGCGGTAGGGGAGTCATAATCCCCAGGGCAGCGCTACTTGCAGCGCTGCCCTGGCGGATTATCACCGCCGGGGCTAAAACGGCGGGAAACCGCCGGCCCCGGCGGTGCGACCGCGGCGCTACCGCCGCGGTCATAATATGGGTCCCCGTACCGCCAGCCTGTTGGCTGTACGGGCGCCACTTTAGCCCTGGCGGTCTTCGACCGCCAGGGTTGAAATGACCCCCTAGGTGTCCCTGAATGGGCAACCTGTTGACAGGATAGGGCGGACAGAGCTGAGCAGAGGCCCTCTTGCAGCTGTGTAGCTGGTGCTCTGCCTTCACACAAAGGGCCTAAAGACCGCACATTTTCACTTCAGCCATGTTGGATCCATGACAGGGGAGGCAGCAAAGTCCATGCACTTTAAAATCAGTCCTGAACCAGGGTACCAGGGTATGAAATCAGACAACAACTCTTCAGTACACTTCTGGACCTGTGGATACTCTGCTAGGAAGAAAGACTGCTATGTTGCTACAAGGACTGACATTCTGCTGGAATGCTGCTTTAAAGGGACGTGTCAGTCTGCCCTGCTTTGTTGATGTGCTGCCTGCTTCCCTTTTTTGCCTGGAGAAGAACTGGACCTGCAACTTCACCTTGAACTCAGTACCCCAGAGACCTTATTAAGTAAACGTACAAAGGAGACACGAATAGGCCGAAGGACCTTTTGGCTTGCTTATAGTTTTTCCAGCCATATATCCCATACCAATCAATAACATCATCAATCAATGACATCAATAACCAATAGGAGTCAGTAATTTACATTCACCATGACCTCACGGCCATGAATAACCACTCCTTTTATGTAGAAGTTAGAATATTTATTTCCCTATATTAACAATGCTAATGTCACGTAACTTAGGCGGTCATTATGAACACGGCGGCGGCGGTGAACAGAATCCCGCCGTTGGCGGTGAATGGAAACCCGCCATATAATGAACGAAAAACCCAACCCCGCCAAAAATCACCAGTCCACCACTCCCCGCCATGACTCTGTCGGCGGGAATCCCAGACCTCCCCACCCCGCCACCGCCAAGCACACCCACATCCCACACTCCAAATAATGATGCACAAATCACCTCAGCGGACAGTGGACTCAACAGCAAGAAGTGCACACATTGGCTAGGCGTATGACCCACACACCTGACACACATCCAGAACCCCATAAGACACCCCCAGACACACCCAACAATCCCTTGCAATGAAAGCAGGACGAAAGAAGACGGAGAGCACCAGAGCCAGACAGTGAACGCCAGCCTACAGGACACGCACACCGACCCACAGAGGAGCACCCCTACCTCCTTCCCAGAGCCGACACCATTCCACACACTCACCTTGTCCCCCCCAAACATCCACGCTTCACTGAAAGGGAGTTAAGGACCATGGTGGACAAGATCTTGAAGGTGGAGCCACAAATATTCGGGCTGAGGTGCAGTACTCACCCATCGCAAGGAAAATGAAGCTGTGGCAGACCATTGTGAACAAGTTCAATGTAGTGGGACACCATCCACGCACCACGGACAACATCCGGAAGAGATGGAATGACCTGCGGGGGAAGGTCCGGGGCATGGCATCACGGCACCACATCGCAGTGCAGAAGACTGGGGGAGGACAGCCACCAACACCGACCGACTACACTGACTGGGAGGAAAAGGTGCTGGCCATCCTGCACCCAGAGGGACTCACTGGACTCACTGGAGGAATGGACTCGGGTAAGTGATCTACAATTACCCCATATCCACCACACCTGTAATGCATGCACCACCCCACCCCACCCACACCCACCAGGACCTACACCCCACCCAGGCATTAGCCACTACATCTAGCCCCCTGCATGAACACAAACCCACTAACAGGCCCACATCCCTCCCCCTGAGCACAGTCACCCACCCCTGCACGTACCCACAATAGGTCGACACCCCCCACCACAATGCAACCCCACACTGGCGCAAAATGCAATGTCAACCTCACAAAGGCACCCTGGCAGGCCACTGAAAGTAACACCAGTACAAAATAGCCTAGTCCTGTACACCTCAAACGTTCATGCTGATGTAACAGACATGTCTATGTCCTCCAAGAGGCAGCACCACCCATTCCACCCTCACGGATGGGACAAGGAGTGCCAGTGCCCCCCCTGGAGACAGAGGCACATCACAGGACACTGGTGAAGGATCCCTGGACACTGATCAGCAGGCAGGCCCCTCACACAGTCCTGGGCTCTCACCATGCGGGAGCCCCACCCAGGAAACCACTGTCACCCCTACCACTCAGTCAAGACCAGCAGCCCAGGGCAGGCGTACCCACACCAGTTTAACCAGGACACAGACTGGTGGAACACAGGTACAGAGGCCACAGTCTCCCACACCCAACATGCAGGAAGGCAAGGGTCCCAGTACAAGTGGTACTGCCAGACCTGTGCAGGGAACACAGGCACAGGGGGCTAGGGCAAGTGCAAGGGTCGCAGTGGGCCAGGGGGGAGGCCACAGGATGGATGCAGCAGCCCAGGACGTGATCTCTGAGGTAATGGGGGCCTACCAATATACCCATGACAGGTTGGCACAGATTGCATCCACCTTGGAGCACAGTCAGAGGATGCAGCAGGAACAACACCAACAGGCCATGGAGCAATGGAAAGAGCACAATGCCACAATGGCCACCATAGCAGGAGCACTGCTGCGACTGGTCAAAAACCAGTCTGACACCCACACAGGCAAGAGGCCACCGCAACAGCACCGGACAACCAGCATCAGATCACCCCAGCAGCAGAAACATCCCAGGAACTACCCACACAGGAAACACAAGGTCCTACCATGCCATCCCATGAAGCTCAACAGCAGGCCCCCAAACTGACCTTCAGGCCAAGTTATGAAACTGGAACCCCAGCTAAGAACAAGGCCCCGTCCAAAAATTAACTCTGCAACAACTGCAAAGCAACCATCCCACCCAATCACCAACAACACATTGCTGATAGCCAAGATGAAATACTGTTAACCTCTTAGCTGCTGGGCCTTTTCCCCCCCAGTGCTGAGCCCTTTTTTGGCTATTTGGGGTAGTTCGCGCTTAGGGCTTCATAACTTTTTGTCCACATAAGCTAACCACGCCAAATTTGCGTCCTTTTTTTCCAACATCCTAGGGATTCTAATGGTACCCAGAGTTGGTGGTTTCCCCTGGAGGAGACCAAGAAAATAGCCAAAATACAGTGAAAATTTTGTTTTTTCCAAAAAAATGGGAAAAAAGGGCTGCCGAAGAAGGCTTGTGGTTTTTTCCCTGAAAATGCCATCAACCAAGGGTTTCTGGTGCTGAAATCACTATCTTCCCACCTTTCAGGAACAGGCAGACTTGAATCAGAAAACCGAATTTTTCAACACAAATTTGGCATTTTACTGGGACATACCCCATTTCTACTATATTTGGTGCTTTCAGCCTCCTTCCAGTTAGTGACAGGAATGGGTGTGAAACCAATGCTGGATCCCGGAATGCTAAACATTTCTGAAAACTAGACAAAATTCTGAATTCAGCAAGGGGTCATTTGTGTAGATCCTACAAGGTTTTCCTACAGAAAATAACAGCTGAAATAAAAAAATATTGAAATTGAGCTGAAAACAACAGCCATTTTTCTTTATGTTTTACTCTGTAACTTTTTCCTGCGATGTCAGATTTCTGAAAGCAATATACCGTTTTGTCTGCTGGACTCTTCTGGTTGCAGGGATATAAAGGGCTTGTAGGTTCATCAAGAACCCTAGGTACCCAGAGCCAATAAATAAGCTGCACCCTGCAGTTGGTTTTCATTCTATACTGGGTATACAGCAATTCATTTGCTGAAATATGAAGAGTGAAAAAGAGGTATCAAGAAAACCTTTGCATTTCCAAAATGGGATCAAGATAAGGTTTTGAGGAGCAGTGGTTATTTGCACATCGCTGAATTCCGAGGTGCCCATACTAGCATGTGAATTGCAGGGCATTTCTCAAATAGACGTCTTTTTTACACACTCTCTTATATTTGGAAGGAAAAAATGTAGAGAAAGATAAGGGGCAATAACACTTGTTTTGCTATTCTGTGTTCCCCCAAGTCTCCCGATAAAAATGATACCTCACTTGTGTGGGTAGGCCTAGTGCCCGCGACAGGAAATGCCCCAAAACACAACATGGACACATCCTATTTTTTTTATAGAAAACACAGCTGTTTTTTCCAAAGTGCCTACCTGTAGATTTTGGCCTCTAGCTCAGCCGGCACCTAGGGAAACCTACCAAACCTGTGCATTTCTGAAAACTAGAGACCTAGGGCAATCCAAGGAGGGGTGACTCGCGGGGCTCGGACCAGGTTCTGTTACCCAGAATCCTTTGCAAACCTCAAAAAGTGGCTAAAAAAACAAGTTTTCCTCAGATTTCGGTGACAGAAAGTTCTGGAATCTGAGAGGAGCCACAAATTTCCTTCCACCCGGCGTTCCCCCAAGTCTCCCGATAAAAATGATACCTCACTTGTGTGGGTAGGCCTAGCGCCCGCGACAGGAAACGCCCCAAAGCGCAACGTGGACACATCAAAATTTTTGGAAGAAAACAGAGGTGTTTTTTGAGAAGTGCCTACCTGTAGATTTTGGCCTCTAGCTCAGCCGGCACCTAGGGAAACCTACCAAACCTGTGCATTTCTGAAAACTAGAGACCTAGGGCAATCCAAGGAGGGGTGACTCGCGGGGCTCGGACCAGGTTCTGTTACCCAGAATCCTTTGCAAACCTCAAAAAGTGGCTAAAAAAACAAGTTTTCCTCAGATTTCGGTGACAGAAAGTTCTGGAATCTGAGAGGAGCCACAAATTTCCTTCCACCCGGCGTTCCCCCAAGTCTCCCGATAAAAATGATACCTCACTTGTGTGGGTAGGCCTAGCGCCCGCGACAGGAAACGCCCCAAAGCGCAACGTGGACACATAAAAATTTTTGGAAGAAAACAGAGGTGTTTTTTGAGAAGTGCCTACCTGTAGATTTTGGCCTCTAGCTCAGCCGGCACCTAGGGAAACCTACCAAACCTGTGCATTTCTGAAAACTAGAGACCTAGGGCAATCCAAGGAGGGGTGACTCGCGGGGCTCGGACCAGGTTCTGTTACCCAGAATCCTTTGCAAACCTCAAAAAGTGGCTAAAAAAACAAGTTTTCCTCAGATTTCGGTGACAGAAAGTTCTGGAATCTGAGAGGAGCCACAAATTTCCTTCCACCCGGCGTTCCCCCAAGTCTCCCGATAAAAATGATACCTCACTTGTGTGGGTAGGCCTAGCGCCCGCGACAGGAAACGCCCCAAAGCGCAACGTGGACACATCAAAATTTTTGGAAGAAAACAGAGGTGTTTTTTGAGAAGTGCCTACCTGTAGATTTTGGCCTCTAGCTCAGCCGGCACCTAGGGAAACCTACCAAACCTGTGCATTTTTGAAAACTAGAGACCTAGGGCAATACAAGGAGGGGTGACTCGCGGGGCTCGGACCAGGTTCTGTTACCCAGAATCCTTTGCAAACCTCAAAAAGTGGCTAAAAAAACAAGTTTTCCTCAGATTTCGGTGACAGAAAGTTCTGGAATCTGAGGGGAGCCACAAATTTCCTTCCACCCGGCGTTCCCCCAAGTCTCCCGATAAAAATGATACCTCACTTGTGTGGGTAGGCCTAGCGCCCGCGACAGGAAACGCCCCAAAGCGCAACGTGGACACATCAAAATTTTTGGAAGAAAACAGAGGTGTTTTTTGAGAAGTGCCTACCTGTAGATTTTGGCCTCTAGCTCAGCCGGCACCTAGGGAAACCTACCAAACCTGTGCATTTCTGAAAACTAGAGACCTAGGGCAATACAAGGAGGGGTGACTCGCGGGGCTCGGACCAGGTTCTGTTACCCACAATCCTTTGCAAACCTCAAAAAGTGGCTAAAAAAACAAGTTTTCCTCAGATTTCGGTGACAGAAAGTTCTGGAATCTGAGAGGAGCCACAAATTTCCTTCCACCCGGCGTTCCCCTAAGTCTCCCGATAAAAATGATACCTCACTTGTGTGGGTAGGCCTAGCGCCCGCGACAGGAAATGCCCCAAAACAGAACGTGGACACATCACATTTTTTCATAGAAAACAGTGCCTACCTGTGGATTTTGGCCTCTAGCTCAGCCGGCACCTGGGGAAACCTAGCAAACCAGCACATTTTTGTAAACTAGAAACCCAGGGGAATCCAAGATGAGGTGACTTGTGGGGCTCGGACCAGGTTCTGTTACCCAGAATCCTTTGCAAACCTCAAAATGTGGCTAAAATACCACGTTTTCCACACATTTCGGTGACAGAAAGTTCTGGAATCTGAGGGGAGCCACAAATTTCCTTCCACCCAGCGTTCCCCCAAGTCTCCCGATAAATATGATACCTCACTTGTGTGGTTAGGCCTGGTGCCTGCGATAGGAATAGATCACACAACGGTCAATGTTGGTCCTTACGTGAGGCAGCTGTTGACCCTGGGGTGATCCATTCCTGACACAGGCACTAGGTGTAGGCACTCAAGTGGGGTAGTGTTTTTATCAGGACAGGTGAGGAGTCACTGGGTGGTAGGAATGTTGTGGATCCCAGCATATTCCTGTAGTTTGTGTGACAGAAATGCGAGAAAAATAGAGTTTTTTCTCAACATTTCAGCTTTGCAGGGTATTCTGGGTAAGAAAACTTTGGGGAATCCACACAAGTCACACCTCTGTGGACTCCCCCGAATGTCTAGTTTCCAGAAATGTTTGGGTTTAGTGTGTTTCTCTATATGGCCGCCGAATCCAGGACCAAAAACACAGGTGCCTGCCTTACAAAACCAGTTTGTTTTGCCATAGACAATTTTGATGTCTCCACAATATGATTTGGGTGGTGGAATTTGGGGCTGAACTAAATTGGTGAGCTCCCAAGAGAGCACTCTCTCTCTGCTTGCCGCCGCATTCACCTGCTCTCTGGGTTGGCCTAACCCACTATTACCCAGTTGCACGAACAGCTTGCGAAGGGACAGCAGGACTGTCCTCATCACCTCCCTCATAATGTACTGGAAGAGGAGTTTTCGAATGGGACTCCTCTGACTGAAAAATCACTCCCAGAGTCTGCGCCATTGTCCTATCCCTCAGATGCTGCCTCAGTATCTGATGTCTCAGTCTCTGATCCTATGTCAGAGCGGTCCTCTATAACCCGAGTGCAGGCAGCAGTCATCCATCAAGATGCCATCTCTGCTATTGGCTAAACTGTTGCTCTAAAACACTAGCCTACGTAGACAGTCACAAAATCGATGGTGTGTGTGAGATACGTGCAACAGTAGAGGCCACCTTACCTGCGCTTCTTCCCTCAATCAGCACGTACTTTCAAGACACTCAAAAAACACCTTGTCACATACCATTCGTCACAGTCTTTAGCACCTCCTGCGCCCAGTCCAACAATCATTATTGGTGCTCCCACTCCCTCCTCCTCGGATTCCCTCATTACCACCCAGCAAAAGTGCCCTTCATCTCTCCATAGACTTTACTAATGTACTCAGCTATTTACATAAAATACAGATGTGCTCTTTGCAGTAGGCATATAAACCTTCTGCGCTTCTTTATGGCACTAAAACTGCCACTAGACAAGTCGGACCCTTTTCCCCCCAGGGAAACCACACACATATTGACAAAAGTGATGTATATATGACAGCCAACCACCTGAAACTCAACTCAAGCAAAACCGAAATAATCCTCTTTGGCCCTCACCAAAAAAACCTGGGACCCCCCATGGTGGCCCACCACGCTAGGCCCTGCACCCACCCCCGCCAACTACGCACGCAACCTCAGCATCATCCTAGACTCCTCCCTCTCTATGACCCAACAAATCAACGCTCTTACCTCCTCATGCTTCAACAAACTCCGTATACTGAAAAACATTCAAATGGATCCCCACAGAGACCAGAAAAACTGTCACTCACGCACTCATCAGCAGCAGGCTTGATTACAGAAACGCCCTCTACGCCGGCACCACTCTAAAACTCAAGTGCAAACTACACGCATCCAGAACTCAGCAGCACGACTCATCCTCGACCTCCACCGACACGAACACATCTCTCCACACCTCAAATCCCTCCACTGGCTCCCCATTGACAAAAGGATCACCTTCAAGATCCTCATCCTCACACACAAATCACTCCACAACACAGGCCCTGCCTACCTCAACGAGAGTCACCTTCCACACCCCCACACGAAACGTCCGTTCAGCTGACCTCTCTCTCGCCTCTGACCCCCGCATCAAACACACCACCACCGGGGCAGATCCTTCTCCTACATTGCACCCAAAACATGGAACGCACTCACAACCCACATTCGCAAGACCCAAAACCTACTTCTTTTCAGGAAGGGCCTCAAAACCTGGCTTTTTGAACAGTGAACCTCCTAGCCCCTTTCCCTCCCCCCCGTCCCCCCCCCAGCGCCTTGAGACCCTCACAGGTGAGTAGCGCGCTTTATAAATCTCTTTGATACAGATCTACCTATATATATATATATAAATATATATCTACATAGATATATCTATAGATATATCCATGTACCTAGATATATCTATCTACATAGATATATATATATAGATATATACATATATATTTTTTTAGTTGTTGTATGGTTTCCTTGGGGGCCAAAATGGCCCCCAGGGAAACCCTACAACATCTAAAAAAAAAATTGCCCCCACAGGGGGTCACCCTGCCCACGGGCGACCCCCTGTCATTTCATTTTATTTTTTATTTTTATTTTTATTTTTTTTAAAAAAAAAATCCCCTGGGGGGGGGAAGGGCGCGATCGCGCCGCCCCCCCTCCCCAGGGGGCACCTACCTTTTTATTTTTTTAGGAAAATTATCCGGGGGGGGCGGCCCGTTTTCCGGGGGGGGGCTGCCCCCCAAAAGTGAAATCCCTGGTGTCTAGTGGGGTTTCCTGGCCCCCGATCGCAGCTGTGCTGCGATCGGGGGCCAGGAAACCGTTTCAGAAGGCCTCATAAGAAAGGGGAGACTCTCCCCTTTCTTACGAGGCCTTCCCGAACGTGAAAAAGGCCGCTTCCTGCTTTCATGGGGAAAACACCTTTGCAACGTCAGCGCGCCTCGCGGCGCGCTGACGTCACAAAGGGGCGGGTGGGGGGCGGGGGGAGACACGGTAGCTTCCGTGTCTCCCGGGGGGAAAAAAAAATAAAAAATAAATCCTCGGGTGCGACGCACCCGAGGATTTATTAATGCCCTTCCTGGTGTCGGCCACTGGTCGTGACCCGCACCAGGGAGGGTGTGTGGGCGTCGGCCAGTGGCCGACGCCCGCATTTAACGGGTTAAAGAAGATGGACCTATCAATAGTAACAACAAGGCTGCTGCCACCATGTTGGTCTTGAGGACACCCCACCCTTACGACTTCACATCACTGTAAATTGCACAATTCACTCACTTGAACCAATAAAACACTTTTCCCACCTGTAACACTGTTGCCTGTGTTAAATTGTGAAACAAGGGAGTATGGATGCAACTGACAGAGAACAACTTTAGTGTAGAATCTGTGCATGATGGGAGTCCTGTGTGCCCATATGGTGGCAAGGAGAAAATGCGTGTATTTTCAGTCAGTACCATGCAGAAGTGGGCCATGTTTCACCTATCATTACCAACCCCCCCTATATGACTGATCACACTGACAGTAGTAGTCACTAACCCCAATGACAGGCCTAAGTCCCACACAGTTACTGGAAGTAGAGTTGTGTCAGTTAGTTCCTGGAATTGACATCTTCCCCTTCCTCATCATCACCATCACTCTCCTCACCTCTCTGAGGTAGCTGATCAGGAGCTATAGCACCCTCCACCTCCAGGAGGGGGATAGAATGTCTCACTGCCACGTTGTGCAGCATGCAGCAGGCCACCACTATTCTACACGCCTTATCAGGCCCATAGGCCAGGGAACCCCCAGAGATATGTAGACACCTGAATCTAGCCTTCAGGAGACCTATAGTTTGCTCCATTACCCTCCTAGTACGTCTATGGGCCTCATTGTAATTCCTCTCTCCATCCGTCCTGGGATTCCTCACTGGTGTCAGGAGCCAACACAAGTTTGGATAGCCAGAATCACCTAGAAAATGGTGCAATACAGAGTAGTCATTGGTATAACCCTTAGTCAGACAGGCTGTTTTTCTACAATGTGTCAGTTACCTATGATCCACCCTCTGTCCTCTTGTAGTTGTTCCATCTTCTGTGGCACACTACTGTTCCTCAACACAAAGGAATCATGGACTGAGCCTGGGAACATGGCATTCACATGCGAAATGCACTGGTCTGCAGTACATACCAATTGGATGTTCATGGAGTGAAAGTTCTTCCTGTTTCTGTACACCTGTTCACTCACTCTTGGGGGGATGATCGGTATGTGGGTGCAATCTATGACACCTAACCATGGGGTATATTGGCAAAGGCATAGAATTCAGACTTGATGGCAAGTAGGTCAGCACTTTGGGGAAACCTCACATAGGACTGCAGATGTCAGACAAATGCATTCAGAAATCTTGCCAGTACCATGCTGAACATTGGCTGTGAAAAACCAGCACCCATGCCTACTGTCACTTGAAATGAGCCCGTGGGCAGGAAATGGAGTGCGGAGAGCACCTGCACCTCAGTTTGGAATGGCATGCTGATTAAAATTTCCCGGAGTTAGTGCAGGATTCAGTAATGCACAAAGGTCCTGAATTGTTGCACATGTGAGTCTGTAAGTGATTATGATCTGACGCTCCACCATGGTCCCCATATCCAGAAGCGGTCTGTACACCGATGGTGCCCTTCCTCGCCACAAGGGTCGGTACCTACGAGGGGTTACAAAAAGGAGTGATGAACACACATACATAGGCACACTTGTCATCATTTGTGCACTGCATAGTTCAATGTAGTGTCTCGACAATAACTGCTACCCGACAGATATACATGTACATCACAAGGAGGGAACAGAGTAAATCATGTGTGCTACTATACTGAATGGACAGAGGCCTAGGTGCTTCATGTGGCTAGTAGGGCCTGCATTGTGAGTAGTGATTAATTCTAGATGCGTAGGTGATGGCAAAATGTCTGCCCACTGTAGATCTGCCCTTTCGTTGTGGAAGTGACCTCATCCCGCTAGCGGTTGACGTCACAGCATAAGGCAGTGTTTACCGCTGTTCGCACCCTCATTGGCTAACATGGGGAATCCTGGCGTATCATGATCGCCGCCGGCGGTGACAGTGCATACCGCTGCGAAACGTACGCACGTTCGTCATCGTTTGATCACTTGACTCCCTGATCTTGTGCGGACAGGTACTCCACTCTATGTACTGCTGTGGCCTGCCTCTGGCTATGGATGTGCCTTGTGTTGCAGGGGAAAGGGCCCCGGCCTTCACCCAGGAGGAACCGGAGAAGCTAGTTGACGGGGTCCTGCCCCTGTACACTAAACTGTACGGACGGCCACAGGTACAGGTGAGTCTGGGTTGGGAGGCCACTGTGTGTGTGTAATGGATGGTGTTGATTGGACATATGTGTGCACTTCTGAGCCTGCATGGGCCATGGTGCATGGCATGCTGCATGCGACTGTCCTGTAAGTCTGAGAGTACTGTCCGTCCCATAGCGGGCGATTAGCCAGCTCTTCCTATTGTGCAAGTGCCTGACCTCTGTGTTCCATTTCTGTGTCGCACTTTTAGGTCAGCGCCCACCAGAAGAGGGCGCATATGCATGCCATCACCAAGGAGGTGTGGACATTGGGGGTCTACAACCAGCGGTGCACCCACTGTAGAAAGAGGTGGGAGGACCTGCGGCGCTGGGCACGAAAGATCAGTGAAGCCCAGCTGGGTAAGTCCTCCCAACGTGGTAGGGGTGCCCATCGGGCACTGACCCCCCTCATGCAACGGATCCTGGCGGTGGCGTACCCAGACCTGGATGGGCACTTGAAGGCTACACAGCAGTCATAAGGGAGTGAGTACTCATTCCACATACTTCAGTCTGGAATTATGTCTGGGTGTGCATTAGGGTCCATGCTGCTTAGAGGCAGGGACTTTCACTGGTGTCCATCTACTTTATGCTCCCCAAGGGGTGTAGGGGTGTCTTTGTCAGGTCTCCCATACGTCGCCTCCTTAGGTAGTCCAGGGGATGGGTGTAGAGCAGTATTCTGGTCAGTAGTGAGGGGCATAGCCATGGGCATAGTGAACGGTGCTGCCTGTTGGGTGTGTCTTCTGGGTGGGTGTAAGTCTGGCCATTATGTACCTGCATTCAGCTATTTACAAGTGTCTCTCCTGTTTTGTCTCCCCATCCCTGTTCTCTTGTGTTGGTTTGGTACATCATCAACATCAGGCAAGGGAGCTGAGGCACCGGCAAGTGGGGAGGCAGCGGCCCACGGATCCTCCGAGGCAGAGACAACGGACACCCAGGGGACCAGTGGGTGGAAGGGCGAGGGGAGTTCCATGGAGGAGGCTACTACCACAGGAGGTAGTGACTCCGATACCTCCTCCGATGGGGGCTCCCCAGCGGTGGTGGACCCTAGAGCACACACCACTACCGTGACATCTTCCGCCACCCCCATTTCATCACCACTCTCCCTTCTGCTCCCCACCGAGTTGCCCGTGCCTGCCCACCCAGAAAGGTGGGCGTCTCTTTGCCCCAGATACCTCCTCTCCTACCCCAGTCAGCCCTGCTGCCCTCACAGAGGAGGCTATTGACCTCCTGAGAACCATCTCTATAGGGCAGACAACCATTGTCAACGCCATCCAGGGGCTAGCATCAGAGGTGCAGTAGACTAATGCCTATCTGGATGGCATTCATGGTGCTGTGTCAGCCCCACAGAGATCTTTTCAGGCTCTGGCCTCCTCTCAGACAGCAGCCAGTTTCCCTGGCCATTCCGTCCCCCCTCCAACCTCCTCTATCCCTTCCAGCACCCCACTCCCTTCACCCGTCCAAGGCACACATTCAGACACCCAGTCAAGCACATCAACACACAAGAAGCACACTCCAAAACACAAGCACCACACCTCCCACTACAAACATTCACACAGCCAACAAACACCTGCACACACAACAACGTCCACTTCCTCCAGTGTGCCCACCTCTTCCGCCTCCCTGTCTGTCCCCTCTACATGCACACCCTCATGCACTGCACCTTCACTCACAGTTGCTTCTCCTCTTCCTGCACTCACCACAATTGCAGACAGCCATACATGCATCCCATACACCCCACCTGCACTCACCACCACTACTGTAGTCGACACATGCAGCACACTCACCAGACTTGCAGACACCCACACAACATACATCCAACCTAGCTGTCTGTCTTTTCCCACTGTGTCCAACTCCCCTCCTCCAAAAACACACAAACGCACCAAGACATCCACCCATCAGACATTCACCACACGACAGCATACTGAGCAGTCACCTGCACCCACTACACGCACTCCTACACCACACACATCCACTCCCTCTGCCTCCACTCCCACACCCTTATCCACACCCACCCCAATAGCTCCAAAGAAACTATTCCTCTCCCGTGCTGACCTCTTCCAACCCACTGGCTGACCCCGTCTTGTCCCCAAACGTGCCCACCTCCTTGCCCTTTCTGCTCCTTCCACATCACAGCCCACCCCTGTCCGCCCTTCACATTCCCGTGCCCCTTCCCCAGATAGGAAAAAGGCCTGGACTGAGCCTAGGCCATCTAGCTCCACCCGTCCCAAACAGCCCCCACCCCTTCAAAGGACAAGCCCACCCCCCCTCCACCTTTCAAACGGAAGTCTAAGGCCCACCCCTGTCACAAATCACCACCCCCACCACCCCCTGGCCCCCTTCCGAGAGGTGCCTGGATGCCCATATGGTGCCCCATGAGGTGGAGTACCATGCACTTGTGGGAGTCAGGTTAGGCTCGTTGTGGCCCATTGCAATTGTCGACATACGGACTGGCCATTGGCCCTGTTTAGACTGTTTGGCTCGTTGAGCTTCATATCAAAGTTTCTGTGTGGCCTGTGTTTCGGCTGTACGCCGTTGAACCCTGGTCTTTTGTTTAATTTGTTATGGGTGTGGGGCATTTGTATACTATGGTCATGTTGGATTGGCCTTGTGTCGGGTAAGTACCTCTTGCTGTGGGGTGTATGACTTGTGCTGCTGTGAAGGGTTGGGGGGCATTGCAGGGTGAGTGGCGTGGGTGGGTATGTAACTGTGCCCTTTCCTTCATTGTTTTGTAGGTTGCGGTTCTTACCGTCGTCATCTTCATCGGTGGTCTCGGGCGTGGAGGTATATGGCAAGGAGCAGGGCTGGAATGATCTGCAGCTCTCTATCCATGGCTGCCGCAGCGCGTTCTTTGGGACTCCGGTGTGTGGTTCCTTATATTTGGTTCATTTCTGCCTGGCTTTGTGTGGTGGTGGTTCCCGCCCTGGAACTGGCGGCAGAATGGTGGTTCATAATTTGATGGGCGGGTTGGGCCTTTCCGACGGCCTGTGGGCGGACTCTGCCGTCGTCGGCGGCACTCCTCTCCTGGCAGTGGGTGGTTCGCAGGATGCCTGTGTTTCGTTTGGTTTATTATTTGGTGGTCCGGCCCGCTCCTCTGTTGGTGGTTTCTACCGCCACCGCCGGCGGAGCGGAACGGACCAACATGTTCATAATGAGGGCCTTAGTCTCAAAATCAAAAAATAGCCATACAGGAACAATACTAGCTGTCCAAAGCTGCAAAAGCATTGCAATCTAATCAAAGCTTGAGCTACTACACATTCTAAAGTTACAGTACAAATTAACAGCAATAATAACTGTGCAAATGATATTACATACATTTATATTCAGCAAGGAAAGGACATCAGCTGTTATTACATGTAGCGAACTTCATTAGTGTGATCCCTAACTAACACCAATAAAAAATTTGAGAAATATCACTGTAAAAAATGATATAAAGTGTCTTTAGTCTCTTAAAACAACAAATGTCTCTTGCAAGCACAAAGAACCTGGTTTGTGTACTAAATCTCTGCAAGAAACCACAGAGAAGGAGATGCGTGGAAAACAGGGAGGTGTACGTCGATTTCTCGGGCCACACACGGGTATGCGTTGTTTATTTTTCATGCAGGGAAAGCTTTGTGTTGATTTCTGGCACTCGGTCTTAGATCCTCTTTGGGTTGCGGGGTTTTCGGATGCCCGGTGATGATGTGTTGAAATACAGCGCTAGCAAGACGAACTCACATGGGGCTGCGTCAATCCGGTGAGCATTGCGTGGAAATTTCTACCGCATGGCAGGCGCTGCGCCGATTCCTCTCAGGCTCGGCTTTGCACCGATCCAGTGTGCAGTGCGTCAAATTTCCGGTCGCTACGCTGGCGCTGCGTCGATCTTCTCCTTGCGAAGTAGGGCTGCATCATTCTGGTTCGACATGTGGTGATTTTCTCACCGCAAAGCAATTTCTGGCAGGCTGTACATTGATTTTCGTCGCACAGGGTTTCAGATCATACAGCACCCTCCTCAGATGCTCTAAGCTCCTCAAATTAAATGTTTGATTGGCAGGAAATGCTAAGCTCCCATCCTTCTCTGTCACTTTGCACCATTGTTTCAACCAAAGACATGGCACGACACCCTTTTCTTCGATTACAACGTAAGCTGGTGTACCTTCTGGTGTGGCAATATCCCCTATACTCATTGTAATACACGTATCTCCCCTTAAAGCACTCTTTAAAGCTTTGAAAAATGTCATTTTTGCGACTGTTATGTTATTCAAAATCAAATCAGGAAGTGGCTTTTAATCCCAGAATTCTCTTCACCCACCTTCTCAAATAATTGTGCTTCACGAATGGCTGCCAATCCGTGCACGACCCTTCTCTTTAACCAACCTATCCCAGCACGGCTCCAATGATGTCACACTCATATGTTCTGCAGTTGTCCTCCCACACTCAGATTCACACAAAACTAATGCAAAATTATTGTGAGCACTAAACAAAATCAAAAGCCAATTTGTCTGTTTACTACAGGTAGGGTGACACAATCGCTTCAGAACCGTTATGGATTTTTCACTGACGGCGTTTCACTCTAGCAGCTATTCCTTTTTTCTCAGTTTCCCTGATTTGCAAGCAAAATTTGACCTGCAAATTTCACACTCAGCTGATCAGTGGGTCTGTCCTGGTGCAAATAGGACTCGCCAGATCTCAGTCGACACAATTATCTCACTAACTTTGACTCACACATTGACTTGTCGACCATGCCTGATCGACCTATTAAAACAGGCAAATTACAACAAAAACCTAGTGTCTCATACACCTTTCAATATACTCCAGAGCCTTGGACCGCACGGGGTCCTTACATAAATAACCACATAGACAATTTTTGAGCACAAAGCGCCACACACTTGTGAAGTTCGATGACTTCCCTCCTCCCACACTTCAGAGTACACACACTCCTTCTACAACTTAATTTGAAGTATCCAAACTCCCTAAACCCTCACATCACATCACAATTCACCTGCGATTTGCATAAACTGTGCAAGCGCAAAACCTACTTCATTCACACTGTTACTAAAACGACGAGGACATCCTCAAACAATTATTGGCAAGCACCAAGATTCTGGGAAAGTCATTTTGGGTACTTAGGAGCACATTTTTTCTCTACTTTGTATCATTGAATCTGTAAAATCCAAAACTTCACCAATTTCACCCAATCTACGAATTACTTTGCTCTTTCTAGCAGACTAACCCTTATCCTACTACCATCTCATGCAACACCTGTTATTTCTTGCTTACTATCTCTCGGGATAAATACTCTTCTACCCGTCCCTGGACTGCATAATCATCTCTTAAGGAGACAAACCATCAATCTCTGCTACCATCTCTGTTAGGGTGTCAGACCTTATTAAGTAAACTTACATGGGAGACGTGAATAGGCCGATGGACCTTTTGACTCGATTAGAGTTTTTCCCAACATATATCCCGTATCAATAAAGATCAATAACAACACCCATCAATAATCAATAGGAGTCAGTAATTTCCACTCACCATGACCTTGCGGCCATGTATAACCACACCTTTTATGTAAAAGTTAGAATATTTATTTCCCTATATTAACAATGCTAATGTCACGTAACTTAGTCTCAAAATCAAATGATAAACATACAGGAACAATGCAGGTGAAAGAATTGTAATCTAATCAAAGCTTGAGCTACTACACATTCTGAAGTTGCAGTAGAAATGAATAGCACGAATAACTGCACAAATTATATTACATAGATTTATATTCAGCAAGGAAAGGGCATCAGCTGTTATTACATGAAGCAAACTTCATCAGTGTGATCCCTAACTAACACCAGATTAGAATAGGGGCTGTATGCAAAACAATTTAGCCACACAAATTTGGAAAAACATCTAACTACGGCTCTCTCAAAATAGCGGTTGGTACCTAGAAACAAAAGCAAATAGATATATCAGTCAGTAATAATTGCAGTATAGCTGTCCTCAATATGGTTCAGCAAGCTATGACAGTTTTCGTCAATAGGACATCAATTCGGTCAGCAAAACATAAGGATTACGCATTAAAGTTCTGAAAAAGCAGTCTCTTCAAGCAGTAAAGTTAAACATGTCTCTTATCAAGATGGACAAGAACATAATGGACTAAACTCTCCAGAAGAATAGGGAGAATGGGTCCCTAGATAGTTCGAAAGAAAAGAGCTAATGATGTATCTTTTCCTGGTGCAGTCTGACTAAGATTTCCTAAAGCTACTTCCCACATCCTAATTGGTCAGGGAATTGCATATTCACACTTAGTCCAATGAAACTAAACCTTCAAATCTATAGTTTTACTACTACATGGTTCACATGTCGACGATTGGTTCCTTTTCTCCCGCTCTCGTCATTCAGCTCGTCAGGTATCAATATTGTTGCAGCTTCTACTCCAGTCAGTGCATCCATTGTCTTTTCCTGGGAAGGTCAGTCTTACACACATTACACTAAACATTGTTTCACTAGGAAGTACATCATCTTCTTGCAAGCAGTTTCTCATGAGACCTAACTTCAGCTATGAGCACATGGTCAGTACAGTGGAAAATCACAGTTTAATTCTCAAAGCACCTATTTTATTAAACGCCTAAGAAATGCAGCTTGACATGAGGACGTGCAACTAGGCCAAGACCTTGCTAACTTAAGGCCTAAGATTAATTACGCTAATACATAATGCATAACCTTTAATATGACATATAACTACATTTATTAAACAAAAGCCCAACATTTCATATTAATATGCCATTACTGAGTACACTTCGTGCACATTGGCAGCCACTCTCGTAGTTGCACCTTCAAATGCGTGCATTATTTTTCTCTAAGTTAATAAATTTTCTGCGCAAATCCAGCACTCAAAATACATGAATATTCATTAGTAAACTCAGCGTTAACAAGAGTTGCACAAATACTTTACACATTGCCTCATAGTTAAGCCTTACTTCTCTGTGCCAAGCTGACAGGGGTTTTAGCACAGGTTAATTTGGGGCTTTTTTGTGCCTTACCCTGACAAGGATTGTAGTTGGTGCTTGACCAGGGCCCACACCCCTGTCAACCAGTAACCCAGTTTCTCACACTTTCCTAAAAGTTGTCTGGTCCCACACCCTGGAAAGATCCAGTGGCCATTGAATGGAGGTCTGCTAATATTTTGGCACAGGCATTCGTAGCCAGGAAGAAGGCTGTAGGTGAATTAAGCTTCTGCTTCCAGTCTTCAAAGATGTCAGGTGAGGAGGTATCTGGCAATAATAGATTCCTTGAAAATCTCAAATAAGTTGCTCCTTTGTAAGCGGTCTCTCCTCCATCTTCTCATAAATGTATTCCTTCAAAGGAGTGATATGCCAACAAACACATTCAATGTAAAGACACCAACATTTATTTGGTCTTGTTTGGTGTGAGAGTTCATTTCATATGTGGTCAGCCTGGCTGTGATCAGTTGGTGTGGAAATGTGATTCAGCTGGAGATTGAGATGGGGGTTGAGAACAATCACTCCTTTCATTTGCTTCTATGGGAAAAATAAAGATGTAAATACAATGAATAAAAATGTACAGATGCTCTAACATTAAACATGATGTACTTTTAAGATGCAGGAGGAAGCTGCAGGGAGAGCAGGTAAGGGGCAGGGGTTTGGGGAGAAGGAAAAGCACTGAGGGGCTGATGGAAAGAAGAGAGAAGAATGCACTGAGGCACGGAGAGCAGGGGCAACAAGGGAAGTTCAGAAAGGGCCTTAGACTGGTTGGAGGATCAGTCCTAGGTAAGTGGGGAGCTAGGCCTATGCACCTAGGCAAACCTTATTGGGGATAGGAGTTACTGAGAAACGAGTTTTACATTTCTGCTTGTCCAAATCTACTGGGATATTCGAATTGCATTCATAGATGCCCTTGCCTATCTGGGCATGAGTCCTTAGTTCCTGCTGGCTCTTTTCTACTAAATAAGCCGGGGACTCCTATGGGTTATCATATTTTGGAAAACTGGTCCAGTATTACTGGCTACTGCAGTCTATTAAGACATTAATAAAGTATTTTCATGAGTTTCCTGATTCATTGAAAGAGGTTTACATCGACTGTCGACTTGGTCACTGGGTAAATAAACTATCATCTATTTAATCACAACTTCCATTTTCACTGATTACTCTGGTTTATGGAAAGAAGACCTCTTTGCAACAAGTACTTTAAAGAACGTCATCTTTTTTTATAATATCGGGCAATTCTATTGCATTCTCCTATGGTTCCTCTGTGAAACTGTGTTACAGCAGACTGTGGGGGTTTGTTACAAGCCCCTAGCACCACCTTTCGCCTCCCTAGTGCCATTATTTTCATGCTAAGGTGGCATTAAGGAGGCCTTTCTGCTGTACCGTATTTACAAAGTGGCACAATGCTTGTATTACGCCACTTTGTAAACCCTTGCACCACATTATGCCTGGGCCAGGCATAATGTATGCAAGGGGGCGTTCCGACACAGGTAGGCCCGAAAACATTTTACTGCGCCATGTTTTCCATAATTTTCAACGCCTGCTTATAGCAGGCGTTAAAACGATGCACCAATTGTAATCAATGGGCCTCCTGGGCATTGAATTTCTGACGCTAGTGCAACAAAGCACCAACATACCATCTCAAAATGTTGTCGCTATTGTCCTAACGACCGCCATGGTGTGCTGCATTGTAAATACAGCACAACCATGGTGTTGTTAGGTGGACCAGGGGCGAAGCAAGAAAAGTGCCACATTGGGGCAGATGCACCACTTTCTATTAAATGTGTCCCTGTGTGCTTCTGAAAACATCAGTTAATCTCAATGGAGACAATGCCTGTTCATCCAATGACTTTCTCAATGTATATGATAGAAGTTGCTTAGGGCCAGATGTATCATTTATCCAAATAGCGATTACCTAATTGAGAATATCTGAGTTTCATTTAGCGATTCCCAATGGCTCGCAAATCGACCTACCTCATTAATATTCATGAGGTAGGTCGCAATTTGCTACTGATTGTGAATGGCTCTCATCACAGGGATGTTGGCCTGCTGGGCTCAGCAGACCACCATGTCTGTGATTGCTTTTAAATAAAGCAATCTTTTTTATCTTTTTTTTTTTTTAAATGCTGCCCGTTTTCTTTAAAGGAAAATGGGATGTGTGCAAAAAATGAAAAATTAAAAGTTTTCATTTAATTTTTTAAGAGTAGGCAGTGGACCACTGCCTGCTCCTAAATTTTTTTTTGAATGCATTCACAAAGGGGAAGGGGTCCTTTGGGGACCCCTTCCGGTTTGTGAATGGGTTACCACCTATTTGAAGTAGGTGATAAAATGCAAATGTTTTGTGACCGCATTTCAGTCTCAAAACATTCCTACATACCTCTGCGATTCAGTTTTAGGAAGGGACCCCCTTGACACACCCCTTCCTAATACCGAATTGGTATGTAGTCGCAATTCCAATTTGAGATTCGGTAACAAGTTACCGAATCACAAATTGGATTTCATACAGACCAAAATGCATTTTTGCGATGGCAAACGGCCCAATCAGGCCATTTGCAATCGCAAAAATACATGATACATCTGGCCCTTAGTTCTGAATATTACGTTTAACATTTAGCAAGAGCACACCTGCTTTAAACCTATCAGAGGGGGTGCACCCGTCGCGCTTCTCACTGTCTGCTATGCTATGCAGACAGTGAAAAGCTGCACGGGGCCCCCAGGGGCCCCATGACTCCCCATACCGGCAGGAAAAGGCTGGCAGTAGGGGGACTCGTAATCCCCTGGGCAGCGCTGCTAGCAGCGCTGCCCTGGCAGATTACTACCACCGGGGCCATTGTGGCGGGAAACCGCCGGCCCCGGCGTTGCGACCGCGCCGCTTCCGCCGCGGTCGTAATGCTCTGGGAAGCACCGGCAGCCTGTTGGCGGTGCTTCCGTCATTACAGCCCTGGTGGTCTTGTACCGCCAGGGTTGTAATGACCCCCAAAGTCTCTTAGAATAGCTAGGAATGGCAAGGAAGAATATTGACTTCAAGAGTGGCAGGGTAAAGGCGAGTAATGGCTAAGAATTGCTGATTTCTGCTTGTGTCACGCCGTTATATCAAAGTTGTCGAACAAGTCTCTAATTTCCCATGGGCAATATTTGGTGCATCGTTATCTCTGTCCAATGATCCTTTCTAGAATTTTCACCTAACACAGTTCTCACGTAGTTTATTTGCTCCTTTTTTGTATTTGGTAAGAAAAGTTACACTTGTCGCTCCAGTCAGTAGTTCCATTGTATTCTCCTAGTCCAGGCGACCTTGCACCTGTTGCGAATTACACTGTTGCATTCAGCAAGAATGTCTCCTTGAGCAAATCGGGTCCCATGAGAAAGAATTTACTACAGTTACACACATATCTCTAGCTTCTGGAAAAGTACAGCTTTGTGTACTTCAGGAAACAGCACATTGCATGTTAGATAAACACAGTTAAAATGAGACCAGGCAGCTAGGCTCAGACCCTTGCTAACTAAGGCCTAGTGATTAATTTAGCAAATGCTTAATACATAACTCTTAATGCTAATATAAAGTCACATTAATAAATTGTTAACTCATGATTAGTCAGTTTCATTAATCATCGTATACATTGGTGGCCACTCCCCGTGGGCACATCTCAAATGCGTGCATTAGTACTATATTAACACATTTTCTATACAGCTTCATTATACATTATTTTGCAATCATTTCATGTTAATTTTAATTTCAAAGATTACGCTCCAACAATCCCTCCTCTGATGGCTCTTGTTATCACACAAATCGTTACTCCCTCAATTTCATTTTTAAAATTCCCTCATCTCAATTTCTTCCCTCGACTTTGCCTTTCCATATTTTGCTCTGAACATTTTCTCCCTTTTCTTTTTCTCCCTCCTCAATTTAATTCTTTTACTAATTTTGCATGACAGCCATAATCCAAATAAGCAAGCTAGAACAATCAATATCCCCAGTATTATTTTTGCCAATATCCCATGCCAAATATTACTAAACCAACTTCCCACTTTAGCAAGTCCCTTTCCAACCTTTTCCCAATCACCTGTTTTTTTCAGTTCCTTCAAATCTGTACTATCTCTTGTTAGGTTAGTAAGCATACTTCTAATCTCATTACTATTATCAGGTATGTAGGCACAACAATGTCTCTCATTAAGCATCTTACAGACTCCGCCATTTTTCACTAAAAGAATGTCTAAAGCAAGCCTGTTTTGAAGAGTCATAGCTCTTTCCGCAGCAAGTTCAGTATCCAACAGGAGTATAGCCCCTGTAAAATCTGTCAGGATGTTATCCACAATAGTAGGCAACTTTAAAATCCTTATCGAATTCAAGATAACTCCCACTGAAGGAATTATCGCCCCAAATATGTCTCCTACTACACCAGTAGCAATCTCTCTCCTTTGTCTAGTACGATGTAATTCAGACAGTTTCGGAAACTTCTTCAAATCCTCTAACTGATATATCTTTGGGAAAACTATCCCCATATAACATGTCCCATACCATCCCTTTGGAAGACGGTAATAAGCATTAAGTCCACAAATATAATAGATCCCAGGGATCGCTGGATCCTGTCCATTTAACATTAATGTCCACTTACTCTGAAACAAAAACACATGCTTACATTCACTCGTTCCCACAAACACATTGTCACAATATGACTTTGGTCGCTTTATGCAAAGCTTACCTACGTGTAGTGCATCTAAAGCTAATTTCCCTTGTTCCCTAACTACACTATATCTTTCACTACTAATAAAGGATCGCTGCTGCAAGCCTTTCTCCAATTTCCCTTTCAAAGCCCTTCTTCTATCTTCCGTGTGATCTAGAAAGCTTTTCTCTATAGGTGTAACCAAACATGTCAAGTTATTGCGGTGTCCATAAGATATACTAATTGTTAATGTTGCTTCAAAGAACCCCTTAACTTGTTTTATGCTATAGTATTTAGCTACACTATTCAAATCCTCTATGATAGGCACATAAGAAAACACAAGATCACGGTTTGAATAAAAGTACTGAATCTCTTCCTGGTTATAGAATCGTGTTAGTAACAGACTACAACTAATCCCATAGGTTAAAGGCAAACTATGATAGGTAACTCCCTCTTGCACTGAAACAGGAATCTGTGTACACACATAACAATTTCTCACATCCATAGTGTCAACATACTCACTCAGCAAGCAAAAGGGAAAACATTAGTTGATAGTTCCCCTTTTGCGTTAGTTCCCTCATGCAAATACTTCGTATCTTGCTCAATCCTCTCCCAGGCTGCTAGTGTAGCGGCGGTCTCAGGAATTGTAGCATTGTTAGTCTCACTCTTATCCACTAATGGCATTCCCACAATCAGAAATATGATGAATATCACACACACAATACCTAAAGCAACACCCAAACATTTACAACGCCTACTTCCCTTATTATCACCTCTTGTGTTAGCCATGATCTGTAAAGAATCAGAAAGCGGAGTAATATTAGTTCAAACAACAACCAACAGAGGATGGTTAAAACTTATTATGATATCTCTTTTCAGCAAAGCTAAGCAAAGTCTTTCTTTAGCAAGTATTTACAGCTTTCACATTCACTCCCAGGATCCTTGTCAATTCAGGTTAGCGGCTTGTCAAAACCAGTTCTCCAAAGTCAATTCAGGTTAACAGTGTCACATCCGGTAATTTTATCAGTCTCTTTTTTCAGCTTTCTTTAATTCAATTTTTCACATCAGCACAGTCTCTTCCTCTGGCCAGACTCGGGTACCAAAGTACTGACCTGGGACTTCTCCATCAAAACAGAATGCCAAGAACTCTTGTTGACACTCAGCTGACGCTGCATAGGCCCATTCAGGACCTGCGTACCTTCTGTTTGCTATTCTTTTTCTTTTCAACTTGCGGTCACCTTGCAATTCTCCTTCGCTCAGGTCTTCTTTCCTTGTTGTGTCAACCTCTTCCTCTATTGTATCTTCAACAACCACCTTCCCTTTTGTCACTTGCGATTCTGGCCACTTATCTCCTCTCAGCGTCTCTCTGGTCTTTGCTCTTCCTTGTGGCAGCTTGTTGCCCTCCTCTGACTCTATGGTGTTTTTCTCTTGATGGACCTGCAATTTGATCAGGAGGAGTCTGGACACTCTGATTCTCTTCTGCCTCAACTCCTTTGCCTTCTGGGCCTGTCAGGGGCTTAACTTCAATACTGCATCCGTCTGCTTCTGGGAGGACTTCTCTCTGGATCGGACCTCCTGGCGCCTCAGTTGAGGTAGGCTCACCGTCACCCCTCTGGGTCTCGTTTGTTATTGGAGTGACCAAGCTGTCCTCAACGGCTCTCCTTCTGTTTTAGTTCCCCTTTGATTACTCTCCGGCCCTGAGACTTCCTTTTCTGCTGTTGTTACTTTCGACAATTCAATTTCCTCATCAGTTGGACACGTCACCTTTTTCGTGTGACTGGCATGAATCCAGTTTGGAATTCCCGCACACTTCACTGCAGTAGTAGTCGTCAGTATTACTTGATATGGCCCCTTCCAACGTGGCTCCAAACACAACTTCCTCACGTGTTTCTTGACAACAACCCGGTCACCAGCTTTCAGGTTGTGACCTGGATCATTTATCGGTGGCAATGTGGTGGCCTCCACCTGGTGAGAGAAAGAGCAGACCATATCAGCCAGACCCTTGCAGTAGTCCAACACTATATCATCTGTGATATGCACAAGAGAATTTGCAGGCACTGCGGGCAGTCTCATGGCTCAGCTCATGAGAATCTCATGAGGAGACAGTCCTGTTTTTTTGTTGGGTGTATTTCTCATTGACATTAGCATCAAAGGCAATGCATCAGGCCATTTCAAATTTGTAGCTGCACAAATTTTTGCCATTCTCGACTTCAGGGTACCATTCATTTGCTCCACTAATCCTGAGGCTTCAGGGCGGTAACTACAATGCAGCTTCTGCTCAATGTTCAATGCTGCGCACAATAGCTTAACCACCTCATTGTTGAAGTGACTTCCTCTATCTGATTCTAAAGAGATCGGGAACCCGAAGCGTGGTATCAATTCCCTAAGCAGCAGCTTTGCTACTGTGAGACTGTAATTTCTGCGTGTAGGGTAAGCTTCAATCCAGTGACTAAAGATACACACAATCACCAACACGTATCTCAGACCTCCACACACAGGTATCTCAATAAAATCCAATTGCATCCTGCTAAATGGACCTCCTGCTCCGCCAATGTGGCTCAAATTCACCACCGTCCCTTTTCCCGCATTCATCTCTTGACAGATGATGCACCTGTGACAAATCACTTCTGCAGCTTGTCTGAATTTCGGGTTAAACCAGTCAATTTTGAACAACCTGATCATGGCATCTCTCCCAATATGTGCTTGATCATGATAAAACCTTGCAAATTGTGACAGGAGACTGTTCGGCAATACCATTTTCCCCTCGTCTGAAACCCACAAATCATCTGGTCTTTGTACACATTGCATCTTAAGCCAAGAGCGTTTCTCATCTCTGCTGGCACGTCCCTGCAGCAATTTTAATTCCTCCAACGTGTCAACCACCCTCAAAGCGTGACCTGTGCATGTCACATTTTCTGTTTTAGGTAACAATTCCCACTGATCTTTAAATGATATACAGTTCAATGCGCAAAACCTAGCGACTTGATCCGCATATCCATTTCCCATAGAAATAAAGTCTTGTGATTTCACATGAGCGCTGCATTTTACCACGGCAATTTCATGAGGTAACTGAATCACGTGCAACAACTCCTTAATTCTTTCACCATTTTTCACTGGCAAACCAGAAGAGGTCAGAAAACCCCTCTGTGACCACAATTGGCCAAAGTCATGGACAATTCCAAATCCGTACCTGCTGTCAGTATAGATAGTTACCTTCAATTCGGCAGCGGCATGGCATGCCCTGGTTAGAGCAACCAATTCAGCCACCTGAGCAGAGTATACTCTTTCAAGCCAAGATGCTTCTAAGTAATTGTACACACAGCATATCCAGCTCTCAGTACTCCTACTGAGTCTCTCAAACATGAGGCATCAACAAAGATAATGTGGTCATTTTCTTCCAATTGAGTATCTTTAATGTCAGGTCTCGGTTTGGTGCACATTTCTGTTACCTCAAGACAATCATGTTCTACATCATCAGCATCCTCAACTTCTGTATTCTCATTTGGAAGCAAAGTTGCCAGGTTCAGCACTGTACATCTTTTCAATGTTACATTTGGTGACCGCAATATAATTGTTTCATATTTCGTCAGTCTTGCATTTGTCATGTGCTGCATTTTAGTACGGGTTAACAAAATCTCAACCGAGTGTGGGACCATTACTTTTAAAGGACGTCCCATCACTATGCCTTCACATTGTGCAAGGCTTTGACCAACTGCTGCTGATGCTTGCAGACAACCCGGTAAGGATGCTGCAACAGGGTCCAAAGTAACTGAAAAATATGCTACAGGTCAGTTTGCACCTCCATGGACCTGTGTCAAGACAGACAAGGAACAAGCATCACGTTCATGACAAAACAGGACAAAAGGCTTCGTGTAATCAGGCATACCTAATGCAGGAGCCCTACACATACACTCTTTTAGCTCAGTGAATGCCTTCATTTCTTTCTGGGACAAAGTTATGACATCTGGCCCATCTTTAACCTCCTTAACAGTCAGTCTCACCAAGGGCTTGGAGTTGACTGAGAAATTCGGTATCCACTGACGACAGTAGCCCACCATTCCCAGAAACATCCTAACGTCTCTCCGTGTTGTTGGGGGATTCATCTGCAATAAGGCGGTCCCTCTTTCCTTGGATATATTCCTCGACCCCTTCTCAATTAGATGACCTAAGTATTTCACTTCTTTCTGACAGTATTGCAGCTTCTTGGGAGACACTTTATGCCCATTCTTTCCCAAGTGGTTCAGTAAGGCAATAGTATCATACATGCAGTCATCTCTCGTTTTGGATGCAATCAACAAGTCGTCAATGTACTGCACTAGAGTCAAATTAAAAGGCAATTCCAATGAACTCCAAATCTTTCTTCAATATCTGATTGAAGATAGAAGGTGATTCCGAAAACCCTTGAGGAATTCGACACCAACTGTAAACCTTGTCCAAGAATTTGAAATTGAAAAGAAATTGGCTGTCCTCATGAAAAGGCACAGAAAAGAATGCTTGGGACAAGTCTACAACTGTGAACCATTCTGCATCACATGGAACCTGGAAGATTATTACAGCTGGATTTGGCACCACTGGGCAACATTTCTCCACTATGTCATTAATCTTTCTCAAGTCTTGGACAATTCAAACTTTCCCACAAGGCTTTTTCAGTCCCATTATTGGTGAATTACATGGACTGCTCATCACTTCCTTCAGGACCCCTTTCTTCACAAAGTCTGCAATTATCTGTGTTACCTGTATAAGGACATCTTGTGTAATATGATACTGCGTTACTTGGGGAAACACAGCATTAGGCTTCACGCTGACTTTAACTGGTTCTACTCCTTTTATCAGTCCCACTTCCTTTCCTGTCAAGTCCCACACTTTCTCTTTGACTGTCCCCTGCAAATCTGCTGGCAGATCAGTCACTGTGTACATTGGGAAGAAGCTTATCAAGGGGTACTCCTCATCTGTTGTCTCAGTCTCAGGCTCTCAGATCTGCCCATCATCCCCTTCATTGTCACTGTTTGTCTGCACCTCAATTACCTCATTGGAACAGGTGATAGAACATCTCTCTTGCACAGTAAGTCTCTTCCCAGTAGGGACACGGTACTTGATTCACAGACTACAAATCTGTGCAATCCCTGGAAAGTACCAATCTCAACCTGAACCGGATCTGTCATCGGGTTAGTCAAGAGCTGGTTTGCCACTCCTACTACCTTTATTGTATGTCCCGAAAAGGCAACTTCGGAACCTCTGCACTTCTGACTGTGTAGCTCCTGTGTCAACCAAAAATGAGACTTTGTGAGAAAACAGGGCTGATTGCAGAGGCCCCTTAACTTTTTGCCCCCATTTTCCACTTTATGCTGGTGTTTTCCTGACTCTGATGGTGCCCTGGGTACTGATAACCAGTCCCAGGGCCTCTGCTCTGTGTAAAATCAATATGCAAATTAGGCTAATTATAATTGGCTAAGTTAACCTACCTATAAGTCCCTAGTATATGGTAGGGCATGTAGGTTTAGGGACCACAGCATAGGTAGTGCACCCATAGGTGCACTGCTGAGGTGCCCAGTGTCATTTTAAAGGCAGGCCTGCCTTGCTGGCTGCTTTTAAATTAAAGTTATATGCAAATTCGACTTTGGAATTAAAAGTAGTTCCAAAGTCTTAAACTACCTTATTTTTACATATAAGTCACCCCTAAGGTGTGCCCTATGTGCCCCTAGGGCTGGGTGCCATGTAACTATAAGCAGGGACTTTATACAAATAGTTTTATAAGCCCTGGTGAGGTAAAAACAGCCAAATTCGTTTTTCCCTCATTGTAGTGAATGGCCTTCATAGGCTAGAATGGGGAGACTTTGTTTTAAATGTTAAAGTCTCCTTAAAAGATGCATACCAAGAATTTGGTATCAAATTAATTGTTGTAATAAATCCCACAACTTCTAGTTGTGGGATTTAATATAACTTGTTCAGGTAAAAAGTTTTAGACTTTATCTAAAAAGTTGCCAATTTCAGCCCTGCATTGTTTTTGCTGCTGTGCTCTGATTGGCCAGCCTGCAGCAGCTTAGCCAAGCTGCCTTGATGAGGTGTGAAGTGGCCTGGCTTCACACAAAGGAATGTGCTTGTGGGAGAGAATCTCCCCTCAGCAGATGGTGAGGCAGGAAGGGGGAGGGCTGCCAAACTGGTCTTCAAAGGCAGAGAAAGACATTTGGAGCAACCAGCAACACCCCCACATCCTGCAACCCCAGACAACTAGGTGCCCCCTTGATTAGATTAGGAGAGGGCAGGAGAGGGGTGTGTTTATGATTTTTAGCCACACCAGTGGGTGGGCTCAGCCAGATGTAACCTCCAAAAATCAGATTCAGCCATGTTGGATTTTTAGAGAATGTTGCCTTCTGGGATGGATTTTTGCCACACTTCCCAGGAAGTGGTCATCACAGGGGGACGACCCTGTACCTGATTGGAGAACCAGGACCCCCCTGCTTTTCACCTAGGAGCAAGGATAAAACTGGCAGACCTGCACCCACACCTCAGATCCCCACCAGATTTCAACAAGAAAAGAACTAAAGTAGAAGAAGGACTGCCCTGCTGGACCCCTGGCCTGCACCTGGAACCTGCACTCAGAAGGACTGCACCAGCTGCACACTTGGGCTTCACCACAAGAAGGACTTTGCCTGGCTTCAACTGGTTCAAGGAGGGACTCCCTGTTTGCTACAGGTGAAAAATTGCAATCCAGAGTCCCCTGCACCAACTCCTGAAGAAAGTGACCAGCTGACCACTGTCCAGTGGCCAAAAAGGAGTTTGCGCCAGGTGCATTCTAAGAGTGGTAGTCCGCACCCCCCAAGGACCATCTCAGAACTTCTGCACCCTTGGGGTGAGCTGTTGACCCCAAAAGAACCTTAAAAGAACATCTGGGTGAAGCCCCAGAAGTTTGGAGAAGATTTGAGAATTTTTGTAAAAAAGCTCCATAGAGGGACCGACCCGCCGCGGAAATTCTAGCCGGCTTGCCTCAACCGCGACCCAGCCTGATTTGGTGGTTCGTCCCGGTAAAGAAAAATCTCTGAAAAAGAGACTAAGGGGGTGATTCCAAGCTTGGCGGGCGGCGGGAGTCGCCCGCCAAGCGGGAACCGCCAGAAGACCGTACCGCGGTCAAAAGACCGCAGGGGTCATTCTGGGTTTCCCACTGGGCTGGCGGGCGACCGCCAAAAGGCCGCCCGCCAGCCCAGCGGGAAACACCCTTCCATGAGGAAGCCGGCTCCGAATGGAGCCGGCAGAGTGGAAGGGGTGCGACGGGTGCAGTAGCACCTGTCGCGAATTTCAGTGTCTGCTAAGCAGACACTGAAATTCTAAGTGGGGCCCTCTTACAGGGGCCCCTGCAGTGCCCATGCCATTGGCATGGGCACTGCAGGGGCCCCCAGGGGCCCCATGACACCCCATACCACCATCCTGTTCAGTATGGGGGTCGGAATCCCCATGGCGGCGCAGCAAGCTGCGCCGCCATGGAGGATTCCCCTGGGCAGCGGAAAGCCGGCGGTACACCGCCGACTTTACGTTTCTGGCCGCGGCTGTACCGCCGCGGTCAGAATGCCCAAAGGAGCACCGCCAGCCTGTTGGAGGTGCTCCCGCGGACCACGGCCCTGGCGGTTTTTACCGCCAGGGTCGCAATCAGGCCCTAAGTCCGAAGGTAAAAAGTTGACCGGGACCTCCCAGCCATCGTATCCGAGAAGGGCTCCATGGACTTCGGATCAAGATCCAGGTTTATCCCGGTCGAAGGATTTTCACCTCGAAAAAACGACTAAGTCCGAAGGTAAAAATCTCCACCGAGGAATCCAGCATCGCGTATCCGGAGAAAGGCTCCAGGAGGTCGGAATGGACTGGCAGGTTCGTCCCGCTGAAGAAAATCTTCAAAATAAAGACTAAGTCAGAAGGTAACTTTTTAACCGAGGCCTCCCGCGACCTGTAGCCGAGCAGGGCTCCATCGCGGTCGGCCTGAAACTTTGACTTTGCCCCGGTCGAGGTGCAACCAGATGACCCGATTGGCGCTTTTTGTTTCTAAGCGCTAGAAAGATAATAATTCTTTAAAAATTCATATCTCCGGTTCCCTTTATCCGATTTTATTCGTTTTTGTGTCATTTTAAAGATAAAAATATAAACTATTTTTATAAATTGGTTTTGGATTTTTAAACTGTTTCCTGTGTTTTATTTAATTACTGTTTTGTGATATTTGAATGCTTTACACACTGTCTCCTAAGTTAAGCCTTGACGCTCGTTGCCAAGCTACCAAGGGTTGAGCTGGGGTTAATTTACTGAGACCTAACTGGACCTAAGTGGAGGTTAGTGGCTTGTTGCTAGGTGTAGGTACCTACCTGCCCTTACCAATAACCCATTTTCCAACAGTGACCCATCGCTTTTCCTTGCACGTAAGGTCCTCTCTGATCTACTTCTAGGGACGCTGCAAGCCTGCACTCCTCACCGTCTGAACTTTCATCCGACCATTCATCGTTTATTCCATTCTCACCACACAAAGGGAACTGTTGAACTTCGTTATTTTGACTCATTCCTTGACCTGTGACCTGTTGAGGAAGCATCTCCTGTTGCTGTCCCATTGGTGCGAAGGGCAACTGCATTTGCTGTCTAGGTACCACGGGAATCTGCTGTTGCACTTGCTGCATCTGCACTGGTTGTACACGTGGCATCTACACTTGTTGCATGGGTTGGAGACCTTGCATCTGAACCATGTTATTTTGGAAGTTCGGATTCGGACCCCTCATTCTCGGTCCTTAAACATTTTGGAATGCATTAACATCATTGCTTTGTTGAACAACACCCTCCTGCACCATCATCGGGCATTCCCGCTTCCAATGTCCGAAGCCCCCGCAAGCATGTCAAGGTAACACCTTCTTCATCCCTCGCACATCATTTCGGACCACTACAGTATTCAAATCTGGACCACAGCTCACAAAACCTCCTCGACCTCTGCCTCTCACTTGCACCTGAAACATCCCGTTTCCCTGCGGCTGTTGCATCATCTGCTGTAGACCATTTCCCTGCATCCCTGCATCCCTGCTTGTGCTGCCTTAATTTGCATCACCATCACTTTCTCCTTCAACTTTCTCTGCTTCAACTCAATCTCATCATACAGTATTTTGCATACTGCAACACCTCATCAATTGGCTTCGCTTGCCAACAGATCAAATGATTCTTGATCATCTGACTAATCTCAGGTCTCAATCCCTCAACAAACCTGAACACTAGGTGATTCATGTCCTTCAGCTCTATAACCTCTGTACCACAGTAGTGCTTGAACGCCTTCAACAACCTCTCATAGTATGCATGTATCGACTCTTTGGCCTCCTATGCCGTTCGATCAATCTTTTGCCAATCAATATTTTTGCAGCGACACCTTCTGCTTCAAAAACTCAATCACCTTATAGTAGTACCTCATTACATCAGGAGACGGTGCTCCCATGACTCTGTCTCTTGGCGGTTCTGCGGTTGGCCAATCCACACTTCTCTTGCACTCGAGCGACAAATCAGCAGGAACTACGATCTCAAAGAGAGTATTCAGCTCTTCCCAAAGACACTCCGCAAGCTTCACAAACCTATCTGTCTGCTGATAACACTCTATCGGCTTCTCCCTCAGCCTGGGGAAGTCATTTGTGAAAGACAAAATGTCACCTCTAGACCATGGTACATGGACTAGAACCCCTCCAGCCGTTTCTCTCATTGGCAACAACTTTATTGTACCAGTATCCGGCACGGCTTTTGCCTGCTGCTGTTCCGAGCAGTCACTTTTCCTTTTATCTCTTTTCCTCGCCCATGTGCCTTCCCACTTTTCTAATGCTCCCCAAACCTGTGCACTCTGTAGTATTTCTTTAAGGTGTGCCTTCATCCCAGTAGACCTCATGTGATCAAAATCCTTTGGCTCGAAGTCAAACCTATAAGTCCTTTTCAGATGTTTCGTGTTGTCTAGGTCTATGTCGTATTTGTCTGTCAGGTTCGCTAACCTCTGGTGCACCTTGCTCACTTCCTTAATTATCTTTGGGCACAGATACCTCAATTCTGCTTCAGTATATGATTCTAACCTGTTCACTCCCATGCTTCCTTCGACTAGCTCAGCTGCTTCCACGCCCAACCTTCTCTTTCCGACCGCTCTGCTGTCGCAGGAGTAGTCTGTGGTGAATTTAACTTGTCTAACCATTCATTCAATTGTTGCGCAGTCAACCCTTGCAACAAGATATTTCCAGCCTGCATCATGGGTGTTTGCGGCATATTCACACTAGAGATCTGCGGAGTCAGCAGTCCCAAACCTGATTGTCTCAGGATATCTGGAGGAAACCCAATCGGACTGAAGTCTAACAGGGATCTAGATCTTTCTATTGTCTGTTCCACTGGAGTCATCCCTTGAGAGCTCCCTATGAACCCTCCTCTTGTCATCTCCTGGGTCATTATTCCCTGATCACACACGCTAGGCTTTGCCTGTGCATACACTGGTACTGGCGGACCAACTGTAATAGGTAAGGATATAGCGTCTGGCGTCTGCCTGCTTCCCAAACCCTGTGGAGCATTAGTTCCCATATTCTGATTCATTATTGGTGCTGTGGCTGACTGCGGTCCTGTGACCGAAGAGCAGTTTGGTATAAATTGTTGCTATGCCTGAGGCAGTAAAAGTGGAGCTGGCTCAGTTTGTATCAGCTTTGGTCTCGTGTATGCCAGATCTGACGGCACCATCAAACTCGTAGTGGTCTCTAGTACTAGGACTTCAGGGTAGAGCCTCTGAACCTGTGATGGCTTCAGCTGTGTCTGCATCTCTGGAGCAGTAGACACACTGACACTATTCTGTATTGGAGCTGGTGTTGCAGCAGTGTTTACCTATACCGTTTTTGTTGTCCTCTGGTTCTGTTTCGAATTTACAGGACCTGCACTAGTACTTGGTCTATTGTCATCTATGGCATATGGTGGTGGTCGATCATGTAACAACTGATTGAGGAACTCATCGTCATCTGAGTCATCTGCCCAGGACTTCTTAGTCTCTTTCCCTTTGCTAGAGCCCTTATCCGTCTTACAAGTGGCTTTACCCCCTTGCGCTTCACTTTCTTAAGTTATGCTGGAAACATCCTAACTCCATCTATTATCTCCCTTCTCCACATCCTGTGCTCGCTATCCCACCTAGCCTCCGCTAGTGTCTTTTCTGCTTTCCTCATTCTCCTCTCAAACTTTTGTTGCAGATGTATGGCTGTCAGTTCCCAAATTGCTAATGCCTCAAACTGTGCTGGCCTCGGAGGTGGCTTGTGTTCATTTAACGCCTTCCGCAAATTCTCTAAAATCATTATATTGAACGATCCGTGCTCCGGAAATGCTAAACACCCATCTTTCTCTGTCATTTTGCACCACTGCTTTAGCCAAAGACACGGCGTGACTCCCTTCTCCTCCATTACCGCATAAGCCGGTGTATCTTCTGGCGGTGTAGGCTCCCCTACACTCACAGTAATGTAAACATCTCCCTTCAAAGCGCTCTTTAAAACCTTGAAAACCTTCATTCTTGCGTCTTTTATTTTGTTAACAATCGAATCAGGAAGTGACTGTGATTCCCAAAACTCTCTTCGCCCACCTTCTCAACCAATTGCCTCTCACGGACGGCTGCCAATCTGTGTGCGACCCTTCTCACTAACCGACCTATCCCAGCGCGGCTCCAATGACGTCACACTCACACACTGCGGCCGACAAAGTCTTGCGGCTTGTCTTCCTCACTCTCGATCCACACAAAACTAATGCAATATATTGCGAACTCTAACAAAAACTCAAATTTGCTGGTTTACTACAGGGAGGGTAACACAATTGCTTCAGAACTTTACAGAGATTTTGCTTTAAGCCTCGGCCACTACTCTCTCCTTTTCAGATCCCGCACTTGCAAGCAAAATTTGACCCGCAAATTCTACTCCCGACTTGTCAATGGTTTGTCCTAGTGCACTTTAGAACTCACCAAATCGGTTTCCCGCCGTTTTAGCCCCGGCGGTGATAATCCACCAGGGCAGCGCTGCAAGCAGCGCTGCCCTGGGGATTATGACACCCCTACCGCCAGCCTGTTTCTGGCGGTTTGCACCGCCAAGAAGAGGCTGGCAGTAAGGGGTGTCCTGGGGCCCCTGGGGGCCCCTGCACTGCCCATGCCACTGCAGTGCAGGGGCCCCCTAACAGGGCCCCGGCCAGCTTTTCACTGTCTGCATAGCAGACAGTGAAAAGCGCGACGGGTGCAACTGCACCCGTCGCACGGCCGCAACACCGCCGGCTCCATTAGGAGCCGGCTCCTATGTTGCGGCCTCATCCCCGCTGGGCCGGCGTGTGCAAACTTGGTTTGCACCCGCCGGCCCAGCGGGAATGTCATAATGGGGGCCGCGTGAGTGCGGCCGCATTGGCGGCCGCACGGCGGTTACCGCCTGGCGGGCGGCGGTAGCTGCCCGCCAAGGTCGTAATGACCCCCCTAGTCTCTCAGAATAGCTAGGAATGGCAAGGAAGAATATTGACTTCAAGAGTTGCAGGGTAAAGGCAAGTAATGGCTAAGAATGGCTGATTTCTTCATGTGTCACGCCGTTATATCAAAGTTGTCAAACAAGTCTCTAATTTCCCATTGGGCAATATTTGGTGCATTGTTATCTCTGTCCAATGATCTATCACACACCTTACTGGAATTTTCACCTAACACAGTTCTCACATAGTTTATTGACGTCTTCATCAGGTGGAATGTCAGGTAAGAAAAGTTACACTTGTCGCTCCAGTCAGTAGTTCCATTGTATTCTCCTAGTCCAGGTGACCTTCCACCTGTTGCGAATTACACTGTTTCATTCAGCAAGAATGTCTCCTTGAGCAAATCGGGTCCCATGAGAAACAATTTACTACAGCTACACACATATCTCTAGCTTCTGGAAAAGTACAGCTTTGAGTCCTTCAGGAAACAGCACATTGCACGTTAGATAAACACAGTTAATATGAGACCAGGCAGCTAGGCCCAGACCCTTGCTAACTAAGGCCTAGTGATTAATTTAGCAAATCCTTAATACATAACTCTTAATGCTAATATAAAGTCACATTAATACATTGGTAACTCATTATTAGTCAGTTTCATTAACCATCGTATCCATTGTTGGCCACTCCCGTGGGCACATTTCAAACACGTGCATTAGTACTATATTAACACATTTTCTATACAGCTTCATTAAACCTTATTTTGCAATCATTTCATGTTACTTTTAATTTCATAGATTACGCTCCAACAAGAGTTGCAAATGTAAAGTCTTTCCTGTATCTTTCCAGTGTTTATTATGAAGTAGTTCTTTTAGTTTGTCATGAATGATGCTTTAGGCCTACTCGTGACACCAGCTCACCTTCCCCCTCTCTGGCTATGCACCACGGAGCCTTAATTATAAAACACTTTTACTGTACATTCAGTTTGTTCAATGGTCTTGCTTGCACTGTAACATTTACAAAAGGTAGTATTTAGGGTTCCTGATGT
Organism: Pleurodeles waltl; assembly: GCF_031143425.1. Lineage (NCBI taxonomy): Eukaryota > Metazoa > Chordata > Amphibia > Caudata > Salamandridae > Pleurodeles > Pleurodeles waltl. The sequence continues at coordinate 67,568,201 of NC_090440.1, read as the reverse complement.
TCCTGGAGAGGACGAAATCTACAACCGTATTCAAATTGAATCTCACTTCCTTCAGCAAATGGAGGTGCTGCTTATATTCTGAATGTTGTACTGTTTTCTGCACAAGCCATAGTACAACATATTAATTATATTTAGGTAAAATGCCAACTACATCATGTGATGTGTTTTCTATTTACCTATTGGTTGTGCTAGGCATTTTTCTTTGTCACACCACAGTGACTGCATAGTTCCTTTCTCTAGAAACATCTTCAGGAGCTCACCATTTTGGGGTGAGTCAGGATTTCTTCCTGATTCCCTTAGAAGCTGACTCCATGTCAAAGCCTTATTACTTTGCACTTTAAAATTATTTCAGGTCTTTTACTGGCCATTTTAGGGAGCGGGCTCCATGCTGGTCTGTTATCACTTTGACCAACTTTCAGGCACTTACTTAATTGCTGGGCAGTCCATGTGATGTATTGCAGCTGAGCTGCACACAGCCATGACAGAGTGCACTTCCTAGCCGTCAGGCAGGTGGGTTCCTCCTGACATTATTTAGGTATTAGAGTCCTGCAGACGGTGTTCTTCTGGTGGGTTGCTGACAAAAGGAGACCTTCGCAGGACCCAAAGGACATTGGACAATGGCAGTGGCTTTGAAATCCAGGTAAGACACACACACAATGTACCTAACCCATATGTGTACACCTGCATCACACAATACACCACATACATACTTGTATACATTGCCATTCCATCACAACACAACATGTGCATGCTGCAAACGCACATTAATGTACATTTATTACACAACATACACACACTATTGACATTGCACTCACACATGACACAACCACAACAACCAACAAAACTACAAACTTGTCTACACAAACAAACTCACACAAAGGCACAACTACACACATCACAACAACTCTCACATGCATTTGCATGCAGCAACACAATACACAACATACACAACAACATCAAACCAATATGCAAGTGGCACACATACTCACACAACCACATCGCCCACTCCAGCTCCCTCCACCTCAACCAGCCAGTCACATCGCACACACACATACACATACTGACTCACATACACAACTGGAAGAACAACATGACAGGTATAGGTTCCCTTGCAATGTGCACACCTGGACACAGTTGACAAGTGTGACTGTACCACAATTGTGATGCCAGCATTCGTTTGTCAATGAATACTAATACTAAAATGACAGTTGTGTATGTGTGCTATATGTGTGATGTACAAGTGTGCATCCATCCGTGCCTGACCCAATTGTGTCCCCAACATATGCATATCACAGTAATTTAAAAGATTACTTTGACATGTATATACATGCAGTGGTCCCAAGCTCATATGTGGTGCCCTCACAATGTACACAAGCAATGTAGACTCCTTACCTTTGAGCCCGGGGTGGGGGGTTGTCTTTTCTCTGTGGTCCATTGACAGCAACAATAGAAAGTGTTGTCCAGTTGTGTCCAGTTGAAAACATAATTAGATTCTGGAAAAAAAATTATGTTTTCACCCCATTTCCCTCCCAATCCCCTAACTCAGATGTGGAGGTTGGACCACCACAGATGGCTTGGCAATAAAACACATCTAAATCTCCATGGCTGTGGGAGGAGGAGCAACATGGCGTTAGCGTCGGCGTAACTGCGCTCTCGCAGTCCCGCCCATCAGGGGAGCCGAAGGGGAGCCGAAGGCACGGCAGCCGCGACAGCCATAGCAGAGCAGCCGGGCAGGATTAGCCCTAGGAGGCCCGTATTTCCCCGCGGCATAAACGGCTGCGGCGGCCGAGGCGGCAGTTGCGGTGCGGCCAACCAGACGGCCGGACGGCCAGAAACGGTCGGACGGTGGGTCGGGGCCGAACTCGGCCCGGTTTCTTCTCTCTCCCTCCCCCGCGATTCTGCCTCCGGGGGGAGTGGAGGGTGTAGCGGCTCCGAGGTGGCCGTCACGGAGCGGAGCAGAGAACCGGGCCGATCTCGGCTTGTCGGGTTTTTTTCCTTTTTTTGCACGGAGGAATCAAGAAACTGCATCAAGCCAGTGGCGTTTGGGCAAAAGCTGCACGGTGAGGCTGTACAAGCGTTTGGACAGTCCTTTTTCGACCCCCCAGGCAGTTGTGAGGACCAAGGAGAAAAAGATTATCGGGATGAGAACTCTGCCTTTACCCAGATGAGCAGACTGGTGAATCACCAGGAGGAAAACCAGGAAGAAGAGCAGACAGACAGCTCGGGTGGAAATCAGGCAGAAAACAATCATTCCAGGTGCGCCCCATTCTACAGTAAGGTGGAAAGGATAAAAAATAAAGGGGAGAAAAGAACAATGGGTAAAGTGGAGAGGTAAAGGGGGAAAAAAAGAAGAAGAGAAAGGGGGGAAGAAGGGGGAAAAAAAGAAGGGGAAAATAATACTAAGAAAGAATAAATATCTGAGATCTCAGATGCTGCAAAATAACTCCGGTTTGCATTTATATACCCCCTTATGGCTCTGGAAAAACTTGGCAAAACAAATAATCACGGATTCAGCCGTAGTATCGTCCGGGGTAAAAGGACTATTTAGGTTATTGGCACATGCACTAAAGATCAAGATGCCTCCCAAGCCCTTCCGGAATCTGGGAGAAAAGATAGAAAAGATAGAAGGTGTAAAAGTGACACGGGCTGGCCGAGGCAAAGGAGAGCAGACGGGAACTAATAAACGCCTGATGACAATTGCAGCTAAACCAGCCGGGGAAAATATGTTGAGTAGCGTCAAGACAAGTGAGAATATTAGTATTACCCCCCCGACTGAAACTAAGGTCAAGGGCAAAAGTCAATCTACTATCATAACATTTCTTGCAGGGGGGGCACAGGATATACGGTCTGCTCATTTAACCCCCCTCGATGAGATGGTAGGAATAGACTCTCTTCCGAACAGTAGCAGCATAAGCGGGGGTAAAGTGAATAATGATCCTCCTGTGAACTTTAAACAAGGCACGGAGAGTGTGCCTGAGGCGGAAGACAACCAGACGGAGGTAAAGGAAAAGAAATCCGGCCCTACTGCCGAAACTAGGCAGCCTCAAGCACAACAATGTGACTGGTCTGAGCGATTGGAACATCAGGAGGGGGAGGGAGGTGTATCTATAATTAGACCTTTAACAGAAGGAGAGAACCTATATAAGACTGTCTTAAATTCCAAAAACCTGAGTAAAATGGCAGGAAAAGACCCTCAAGCGGTGGAATGGGGGAAAGACAATAGTGACAAATTTTACTCTCTGACTGAAGAGTCTGATCTCAGCAGTGGCGATCATAGTCTTGGCGGGTCTGAGGATAGCGAAACATCGGAGACAGAAAACAAAACTTCAAGCAATGAACCTACAGTGCGACAACTGCGCCGACAGCGTAAAGCGGTTAACACTCGGCCTTGTGCCCAGGGGCCCCTAGAAAATGTGCTAGCCTCGGGCGGTAGAACTCTGAAATGGGACTATTCAGGTATCGGACTCACGGATTCTTCATCTATAACTATTCAGGGCTCAGCTAACGGCAACAAGGAATCAGATATAGGCCCCCCCACTTATGGTCCGTCGGCAATGGGGGCTGAGGTAGGAATGCTGCAATCAATTTATAGTTCAATTAAAGAGCTGCAGACAGAAACTAGGATTGAATGTCGACGTGCAAGGGTTGCTACGAAGAAACTACAGGGGACAGTGCGCAAAGTAGCAAAATCATGCACAGAAATTGAATCTAAACTGTCCTTAATGGAAGAAAGGATTGTAGCAGTCGAGGAGGATGTTGTCAATCTTAAAGAACAGAATACTATGAAGGACGAACAACTGACGGACGTAATGTGGAAATTGGAAGACTTTGAGAATAGGCAGAGAAGGAATAATCTCTGAATTTTGGGCATACCAGAGGGGCTAGAGGGAAACAATTTAAGGACATACATGATTAACTTTTTGCGCAATGCCTTCCCGGAACTAGGGAGCTGGAGTTGGGAGAATGAATTGCAGCGTGTACATAGGTTTCCGTCAAGCCGGCGAGAGGGGGGCCAACGCGCAGATTCTAAATACCCTAGGGCAGTTTTAGCTTATTTTGGGAATTATTTATTACGGCAGGAGATCTTGGATAAAACCCGTCCAAATACCCCTCGCACTGTTGATGGGGTGACTTTTTTCACCCGTCCTGATTTTTGTCATGCCACTGTGGAACGGAGATGGCGGCTCCGACAACTTATTAAACCAGTCTTAGAGAAAGGCGGGGAAGCGTATTTACTAGCCCCGGCTCGTCTTAAAATAATATTGAATGGGAAAACAGAAGTATTCACGTCTGAGATTAAAGCAAAGGAATATGTGATGGGGGGCAGATAGCGAAATAAAGTTACTTGGAAAAGCAAAAGTGCTCCAGTAACTGGTGGGTGGGGGCGCGCAGACACAACGCTAACATTCAGGCCATGAGTGGTCTGATTGCTCCACAGGATGGTGGGCCAGTCTCGGGGAGGAAGGTCACTCGGGAAGGGGGTGGTAGGGACTGGCCTGGGAAAGGGAGGGGGGGGAGGAGGGGCGGAGGTTGGGGAGATGGGGGAAAGGGTAAGGAGGGAGGGGTTGCGGACGAGGCGAAGGAGGAGGGGAAGGGGAGGGAAAGGATACAAAACAGGGGAGTAAAATGGAAAAAAAGGGGAGTAGGAAAGCAACAAGGGGAGCAGCAGATAGCAGGGGTAGGAGAGATAGAAGGAGGTGGACAAATCAAATGGGAAATTCAAGAGAAAGTGCAGTTAGATATAAAAACCTATGAGAACAAAAAGAGAGAAAGGAAACCTGAAATAGCAAATGGTTAGACTTCGAATTGCCTCGATTAATATATGTGGGTTAAATGACCCTCGTAAGAGAAGTAAAGTTGCAGAGGAACTTAAAACTTTTAAAGCAGACATTTACTGCCTACAGGAGACACATGTGGAATATAAGAATGATGGAATTTTGGGCACACTCGGTATGAAAGTAATTGTTCGATCAGAACAAGAGGGTAGAACTAAAGGGGTGGCGATATTAGATCGGACTAATAAATTAAATTTTACTAGGCAGAAGGCGGATAGGGGAGGGAGATGGGTAATTGTGGAATGTGGCTATGGACATGGTAGCTTTACACTTTGTTCGGTATATGGCGCGGTCACGGATGACTCAACAGTGTTAGATACCCTGGCTATAGAATTAACAGGATGGGCCCCCCCGTATATTCTATGTGGTGATTGTAATCTTAATGGATCCTGGGAGGGATTACAGGATGTTTTAGCTCCTACAAAGAAGTATCAAGGGCGGAAACCCCGAGTATATAATGCAATGGTCGCTATTCAGAAAGAACTAGGATTAGTGGAGGCATGGGTGAGATTATGTAAGCCAGATCCTGGATATACTTATTATTCGGCCCCACATGTGAAAGTAGCACAACTTGACTATTTTCTGATCTCTCCTGTGTTATTAAACCAGGGTAAGATGGAGCTATATCCGCGGGTTGTATCAGATCATAATCCTTTAGTACTAGAATTGGAATTGGATGGGTTAGAACCAAAGGAGAGGAGGTGGACATTTGAAAGAGGACTTCTTAGGAACCCGGAATATTGTACACACATGAGCAAGTGGTTAGCTGAATTCCTGGGGTTTAATCAAGGGACAGCTCCGGTAGAGATAGTCTGGGATACTTTAAAAGCCGGAATACGTGGTGAAACATTGAGTTTTAGCATGATAAAGCAAAAAAGCACCCAAAACAGAGTTAAAGATCTTCGAATGAAATTAAGTAGGTTGGAGAGACAACTGGCTTCAGCAATAGAAACGGGGGGTGATGTAAAAAAGGCCCAGGAGGAAGTTGTAATAGCTAAAGCTGCAATTAACGAAACTTTGACCCAAAAAATAGCGGAGAAATATTTAGCACAGCGTTCATTAGGATATGAGTTTGGAGAAAAAGCAGGACGCTTATTAGCAATACGGGCAAGCCAGAAAACAGCATCCGGGATTATTAGAGAGATTAAAGATTGGCAAGGACAAATAGTTGTTGAAGTGGATCAAATTAGGCAGGTTTTCCACAGATACTACACGGAATTATATGATGACACATCTATATACTCAGAGGAAGAAATGTTAAAATTTTTAAGCCACATCAAAGTTAACAAACTAACGGAGAGTGATATCCTAAGCCTAGGGGAACAGATAGATATCTTGGAAAGTGATAAAGCTTTGGGTGATTTAGCCATTGGTAAAGCCACAGGTCCCGATGCAATTCCTCTAGAATTTTATAAAATATTTAAAGCCATTCTGCTTCCGGTAATGTTAGAGCTGTTTACTCAGGTGCAGAGTGGAGGGGCAATTCCTCCATCATGGGATACGGCTAATATAGTAATGTTTTTGAAAAAAGGGAAACCCGCATCAAATCCGGCGTCATACCGGCCAATTACACTAATCAATAGCGATACTAAAATATACTCAAAGATATTAGCCGCTCGACTATCTCAGGTGATTAGGAAGATAATTTTCCCTAGACAGCATGGGTTTGTCCCAGGAAGGGATACCACCGATCATATTCGAAGAGTCATAGCACTTTTGGATGCTACAGAAGTGGATGAGGAACCGATGGCAGTGGCATTACTAGATGCTGAAAAGGCATTTGATCGGGTGAGCTGGAAGTATTTATGGCATGTATTGGAGTATTATGGGCTAGGGAAGAAATTTATTGTAGCAATAAGGGCCCTATATAGATCACCAGCAGTAAAAATACAACTGATGGGGGGACAATCGGAGAGTGTCCCGGTTAAGAGAGGTACTAGACAGGGATGTCCATGCTCTCCACTCTTGTTTGCTGTATATATAGATCCTTTGCTTAGACAGATCGAAGATAACAACAAGATTCCACCAATTCATAGGCAGGGATGGGATACAAAAGTACTAGCCTATGCAGATGATATTGCTATATTAACTCCCACCCCTGATCCGGCATTGAGTGAGGTTGAAAAGGTGGCAATGAAGTTCGGAAGATTCTCTGGTTACCTTCTAAATAGAGATAAAACGCAGATACTGATTAATCAATACACTAGCACTCAGGATACTCGAAGGGTGGATCATGCAGTATATCTGGGCATAGATATTACGCCACAAGTAGGAGACATTGTCAAGTTAAATCTGGATCCCATAATTACTAAAGCAAGACAAGATATGTGCAGATGGAATAACTTACATTTAACTATTATGGGGAGGTGTAATATGGTAAAAATGATTTTTCTCCCTAAGTTGCTGTATTTGTTTCGGGCTATACCGTTGGACTTTAATAATCCTAGATTTAAAGAGATAGATAGAGTGGTTATGAGATTCATATGGGCATATGGTAAATGTAGAAGAGCAAGTAAATTTATGTCTCTCCCCCGAGAAAGGGGGGGGTGGTCTTTACCGAATATAAAATTATACCAAATGGCAGCAGCCTTTCAGTATATGCGCCCTTTATGGGGTTCTAAAAAAGAAGGGATACATGAAGAGGACTGCCCTAATATATATGAGCTGCAGATAGGAGCAGCAGCTAATGGGTGCCTGGTAACATTTCATGAGCCCGGGTATTACAAGAAAACTCGGTATAAGGTATTGGAGGCGGCCTATAAATGCTGGCGGCCATGGTATAAAAAGAAAGGATTTGGCAGATATAATTGGTATACCATGATAGAAAAGAATCCATTGCTCCCCGACATATTTAAAGATAAATGTATGGCAAGCTGGGTCTCTGTAGGAATAGAGAGGCTGGGGAATCTCTTTGACAACTCCGGGGTTAAGGCATTTGGTGATTTACAGAAGTGTTATGGTTTAGAGCGGAGGGATTTTTTTAAATATCTACAGATACGAGACTTCCTTTTAAGGAAAACAGGAGGGGTGCAGGGATTTAGGAGTGTTCAAGTGCTGGATGATATTTTGGCTAATCCTAATATATCAATTAGGTCAATCTATCGATTACTAATGTCAGAACAGCCCGATGACTTAGAGAAGAATTGTGAAAAGTGGAGTAAGAAATTGGAAGAGGGGAGTAAAATCTTTTTAAGGTCATTAGAATTAGGACACACTATTCTACTTTCCTCCTCCCTCCAAGCGCAACATTATAAAACCGTATTTGATTTGTATCATACCCCAGCTCATCTTGTCAAATGGGGCAGCTTGCTGGGAACAAGCTGTCCAAGATGTGGGATGTATGGAACAGATATTATACACGTCATGGCTACATGCGGGGAATTGAAGGATTTGAAGGAAGGTATTCAATCTGTATTGAAAGAAGTTCTGGGATATCCTAGGGGTTAGTGGAGAAACGGACAATCTGTATGAAGCATTTATTTTTGTGGCCATGGCAGTATTTCGATTGTGTATATCATCCGCCAGGCTTAATGTCCGACCTCTGTCCTGGCAGCAATGGTTGGCCAGATTATTGGCTGTGTATCATCTGGAGATGCATTATATGAACGTAAAGGGAAACATGCAAGGAGGAAAGGGAGGGTAATTTGGGGGGCATTTCAGGATTGGATGTTAGCTCATAATAATTAAATGTTTAAATCAAAATGGTATGTCATCATGTAAAGAGATGGTCATGTGTCTCCCAAAGGTTTATCCCCTGCTGGGCTAAAATTGTTTTGTTTTCTCATTTGTATTTGTTGTATGATACCTTACCTTTCCAAAAAAAAAAAAAAAAAAAAAAAAAAAAAAAAAAAATCTCCATAGCTGTAAGGGTGCATGAAGTCCCACAATCAGCCACTATTTCCCATGGTGCAGTCGACTCGTATAAGAATCCTTGGCGGAGTGGGCGGGACTTGGGCGAGCATTCACTCATGGGACTGCCAACATCTAAATCGGGTGGGCGGACCACCAAGGCGGCAGATGGGTTTTCAGTTGGAAAACTGATGGCGGGACCGTTACCACTAACATCTAAATCAAGCCCACAGTGAGACATGTGCTCCTGGTGGTTCAAAAAGGAAAGCCATTGGATCAAGGGCAGAGACTTCTGATAGACAACAGAGCCATTCATAAACAAGCCACCAGCTAACCCAAAACCCACTCTAAGGGACATATTTACAAACCCCTTGTGCTGCCAGTGTATCCCTTGTTCCTATTTAAAAAAAGGGATGCACCAGCAGCGCAAGGGGCTTGTAAAAAAGCCCCTAAGTATATATTATGTATTGGAAACAACAGGTCTTGCCCAAAAAAATAGCTAAAGCTCCCTGTAACCAAGGCTTAAAAATAGTTCCCTTAACGTTAGCAGTGGAAGGATACATCTCATCTAATCTAAAGGATGATGACTAATGTGGCTCTATGTATTGGTATTGAGGGCCATATTTATACTTTTTGACGCAAAACTGCGCTAACGCAGTTTTGCGCCAAAAAAATTAGCGCCGGCTAACGCCATTCTGAAGCGCCATGCGGGCGCCGTATTTATTGAATGGCGTTAGCCGACCGGCGCTGCCTGGTGTGCGTGAAAAAAAACCACGTACACCAGGCAGCGCCGGCGTAGGGAAAAATGGCGTTTGGGCGTCCAAAAATGGGGCAAGTCAGGCTGAGGCAAAAAAATCGTCTTAACCCGATTTGCGCCATTTTTTTGGGGCGCCCAGACGCCATTAACATGACTCCTGTCTTAGCAAAGACAGGAGTCATGCCCCCTTGCCCAATGGCCATGCCCAGGGGACTTATGTCCCCTGGGCATGGTCATTGGGCATAGTGGCATGTAGGGGGGCACAAATCAGGCCCCCCTATGCCACAAAAAAAAATAATAATAATACTTACCTGGACTTACCTTAATGTCCCTGGGGTGGGTCCCTCCAGCCTTTGGTGTCCTCCTGGGGTGGGCAAGGGTGGCAGGGGGTGTCCCTGGGGGCAGGGGAGGGCACCTCTGGGCTCATTCTGAGCCCACAGTTCCCTTAACGCCTTCCCTGACCCAGGCGCTAAAATCCGGCGCAAATGCGGGTTTTTTAGACCCGCCCACTCCCGGGCGTCATTTTTGCCCGGGAGTATAAATCCGACGCATATGCATCGGAGTCATTTTTTAAGACGGGATCCCTACCTTGCATATCATTAACGCAAGGAAGGTGTTCACGCAAAAAAATGACGCTAATTCCATGAACTTTGGCGCTAGACGCGTCTAACGCCAAAGTATAAATATGGAGTTAGTTTTGCGTCGAATTTGCGTCGAAAAAAACAACGCAAATTCGGCGCAAACGGAGTATAAATATGCCCCTTAGGGCCATATTTATACTTTTTGACGCAAAACTGCGCTAACGCAGTTTTGCGCCAAAAAAATTGGTGCCGGCTAACGCCATTCTGAAGCGCCATGCGGGCGCTGTATTTATTGAATGGCGTTAGCCGGCGTTAGCCGACCGGCGCTGCCTGGTGTGCGTGAAAAAAAAACACGTACACCAGGCAGCGCCGGCGTAGGGAAAAATGGCGTTTGGGCGTCCAAAAATGGGGCAAGTCAGGCTGAGGCAAAAAATCGTCTTAACCCGATTTGCGCCATTTTTTTGGGGCGCCCAGACGCCATTAACATGACTCCTGTCTTAGCAAAGACAGGAGTCATGCCCCCTTGCCCAATGGCCATGCCCAGGGGACTTATGTCCCCTGGGCATGGTCATTGGGCATAGTGGCATGTAGGGGGGCACAAATCAGGCCCCCCTATACCACAAAAAAAAATAATAATAATACTTACCTGGACTTACCTTAATGTCCCTGGGGTGGGTCCCTCCAGCCTTGGGTGTCCTCCTGGGGTGGGCAAGGGTGGCAGGGGGTGTCCCTGGGGGCAGGGGAGGGCACCTCTGGGCTCATTCTGAGCCCACAGGTCCCTTAACGCCTGCCCTGACCCAGGCGCTAAAATCCGGCGCAAATGCGGGTTTTTTAGACCCGCCCACTCCCGGGCGTCATTTTTGCCCGGGAGTATAAATCCGACGCATATGCATCGGAGTCATTTTTTAAGACGGGAACGCCTACCTTGCATATCATTAACGCAAGGAAGGTGTTCACGCAAAAAAAAATGACGCTAATTCCATGAACTTTGGCGCTAGACGCGTCTAACGCCAAAGTATAAATATGGAGTTAGTTTTGCGTCGAAAAAAACGACGCAAATTCGGCGCACACGGAGTATAAATATGCCCCTTAGTATTTCAACAGCAGGCAGCTAAGAGCTGGCTGTAAGGGAGACCTAAAAACTGTAGGCGCCTCAACTTGCAGGGCCAGACCTGGCTTGTTATATTTTATTGATAGAACAGATCTACGCCGGAGTGGAGAACATAAAGAACCAAAACAGATTTTAGTTTTGCAATCACCTCCGCTCTGATTCACTACTTTTACGGGCCAGAGTTCCATTCATAAAGTAATTCAGTTTGGAACACCTTCCTACCATATCTTAGACAGGAACCATCACTAAACTGATTCAAAACAGCTTTAAAACATAGGTTTCCTCTTACATTATCAAGCCTCTTTTCAACAATATACAGCAAATAGAACGGACAGCACCTAGAGATATGTCTGTATTTTTAGTGTCTATTCTCGCCAGCATCAGTGCTTACAAAGAAGTCCTGCTGAAGCAAGACAAAGTTTTGGTCTTTGACCAGTTTCCTCGTGTTAATCATGGATTTGAGAGTGCTACTAACTCTGCATTGAGATGATATTGCTAGAGAATCAGCAGCCACTGGAGGGTGTGTGGGACAATATGGTAGTTCAAGCTATTGACGCACTTGATCAGTATGCCATCAAGGGATGTCCTTCTCAGTTCCCTAAATACAAAGTGCAGATTCTAGAAAGATCCTGCTTAATAATAGAGACCAGCATGAAAAAAGTATTATCTGCCTGGGTACACATCTGGGCGCATGCAGAAGTATGAACGACCTGCCTGGTGAATCTACGTTCATTCAAAGGGGCAGATGTACTCATTTTTAGTCCAAACTGCACAGCAACCAAAGTTATTGTGCTGCATGGCAGGGGGAGGGAAAGCAACGCTTAGCCATACTTACTAAAACAAAAAACACTGCTGCTCCCATTCCCTGCCCTGGTAAATAAACGTGCCACCTAGCACTGTGCACAACCACTCTACCGGAGTACAAAGATGTGTACGTGATGTCTAGCTTGTGTTTTGTGCTGTAAGTACACCCTTCTAGTGCAAAATTCTAAGCCTAGTCATATGTTATGCCATTTCACACATTGGATATGTGCTGCTCAGCACTAAGGGTGAACGTACCTGACGTAATTCTCTCTAGCTTAGGTCATAATTACCACAAACTTACTTGTAAGTATGCGTAATTGTGTGACACGCATAATCAAGCATTTAATGCTATTTTATTTTCTTGCATTTAGAATGGGCTAGTGGGTGCATTTTGCGCTAACAAAATCACTTCAAATGCTACAAGACATGAACAGCAGTAACAAGCAGCAGCTCGCTCTATCTTAGTTCATTATTTCTGTGCTCCTCTTGTAGGATTTGTTTCCCAAACTACACTTAATTACTGAAGCTGGCATAATTGCGTAATTTCATTAATTTTCCATCACAAGTGTAAAGCGTAATTACTGAAATTACCTTGATTATTCCAGCATAATTGAAATTCCTCCCAGGCCTAGTCAGTACAGCACACGTGCCCTGTATGAAATCTTTGAAAAAATAAAAACATTTCTCCATCATTGCTCCTTCTTAAAGGACGCATTCTCTATTTTACTCAAAGCACAGCCTTATAAACATGTAGCTTGGGCTTTGCAACAAAAGTCAGGCGTTTGGTCTGTTACGCCCCAGTACCACCAATGTAATGCTTCCTTGAGGGAGAGTGGCACAAAGCAGCACAAAGAGCCGCCTACCCAAAGAGAATGGTACCGTTTCAGCACATAATGCTTTTTGAACTAGAAAGTAAGGGTGATATTTATGAGCCCCTAGTGCCACTGGAACATCACTTTACTCCGTTATGATTTTTCAATTCGACCCTTCTAGCAGCACCACACTGCCAGAAACAAAAGGGCAGCCCACAACTATTTAGAAAGTGTTCAAACAGAAGCAATGAATGTTCTAGAGCAGTGGTTCTTATAAGAGAATATTTTATTTAAATCACAAACAATAAAAATAAAAATGTTGATGGAAAGGAATCTAAGTTCAGTTGAGGCCACTTATCAGCAGTATTATGGCCATCATTATGAGTTTGGCGGGCAGCGGAGGCCGCCCGCCAAACTCATTCACATGGAAGACCGTCATACTGGTCTTCCACCCGCCGGCTCTATTAAGAGTTGCCTGCTGGACCGGCGGGCGAAAACAGCATTTCTGCCCTCTGGTCCAGCGGGGAGCAGGGCCTTAACATTGATGCCGGCTCATAACTGAGCCAGCGGCAATGTGGCTGTGCATCGGGTGTGACAGCACCAGTCACGCTTTTCACTGCCCATACTTCACACAGTGAAAAGCGCAAGGAGGCTGTCCATGGGGGCCCCTGAAACATTTCATGCCAAGTGCATGGGCAGAGCAGGGGCCCTCATGAGGCCACCTGCACCCCCTTTCCAGCAGCCTTTGCAAGACGGGGCTACCTCCAAGCAAAGGCTGGCGGAAAGGGGACTCATTGTCCCTAGGGCACTGCTGCAAGCAGCGCTGCCCTGGCGGATTGAGACTGCCGGCACCGGCAGGCTGTCAGCTGGTGGCAACATGGTGGTGTCGGCGGTCTGACCATGGGGGCTCTGCCACTGTCGTAATGGAGGCCGGACCACTGCTTTGGTGGCGGTCCAACCTCTACGGCGGCCCTGGGGGGCTCATGACTGCCAGAGTCGTAATGAGGCCATATATCTTGTTTGATGCACTTACACTGCTCCAACGAATCAATCTGACTATGCTAACATATTATTTCTTCATTTATATACACTTTATTAATATGTTAATATTATTCATATTTCTAAACAGTCAAGGGCCCTCTGAGCAGGCTTCGGGGACCAACAGCGGTCACTGGACAACAGGCTAGGAGCCACTCTTCTAGAGTGTATTATTATTGAGGGAACCATCCATGTCTCCCACTATGCACCATCACCTTCAACTTGGAGGATGTAAATCAGATGGTTGCTCAGCGTTAATTGCAGTATTCAAGGATGCCGAAGCATAAAATTCCTGTCAGCTTGAAGTTTATTGGGACACTGATATCATGCACACCGAAACCAGAGGGACACCCCTGGTGTGCTTAATCTATGCCCCATCTCTATTCATAACATGTACCTTAAGGTCCTGGTGGCACAGGTTCCACTGCACAGACAAATTGTCACGGAGGTTGAGATAGAGCTAAATGCCCATGTGTGCCAGTGGGCAACATACCAGGGCTCAAGCTCATATGATTTTCTGTGCCCAAAGCAGCATTCCACAAGACTCAAAAGGGGCCCCAGTCTCCTGGAGGGTGAAACTCTGATAGAAGAACATAGGTAAAGCTCCAGGATCCCTGCATATATGAATGGGTTTCATCCCCTGAACCTGGGCTCCCGCCACTGCCCTGCGGTGGCTATCCTTACCCAGGACACAGTACCACAACCACTGAGGGCATCAGCGGCTCCTCCAAAGACAGCATCCCATTGAGCTAATCTCAAAAGCAGAAAAGCTAATAAAAGTAGAGTTTGACATTAATTTAGAAGCTCACATTAGGTATATTTCAGAAGGTCTTGCCGCCCATATCAGATCTGCCGACAGCTTGAGCACATATTACCGTTCCGTCCCTGTAATGAACTCAAGAAAGTGGAATAAAGACGGACGTTTATGACTAATTTAGCAATAAGATATACACTTCACTGAGCTGCCTGGTCTGGTCTCCACCGTCATCTTAAAAATGCCTTGTAATGAGAGAAGAATTGAATTAGGTTGGAGTGCTCGGGGGCCATTCTAATAGCTAAATCATATTTCTCCATTTGCAAGGCAGGGATCTATATTTCTGGGACTTAAAGGCACAGGAATTCAGCAGCTGGGCCTGTCATAAATGAGAGGCTATTGTAAGTTAATACCTGCAATCCCCGCTAAAGGTCACTTATAAATGAAAAGTTTGCCGCTCTGCCCATCGTATTGACCAAGTCCTGGCTCGACGAGGGTCCCCGGTGGGCCATGCACTCAGGATGCAATCAGTTCAGCTGTTAAAAAAATAATAATAATAATTGGCAGACGATGAGCCATCTATCAAATGACGCAGTTTTGTCCTAATGGTGTTATTCAAAAAGGAAGTTAAATGCACTGCTGGGGTTTAGAAATTCGGGCCCTGTAGTGGTACAGGAACTCAGAACTAAGCAGCGAAAGTGCGCACCAGGTACACGTCCTGCCGGCATGATGCTTTTATAAAGCTTTTGGTGGGGGTTTGAAATAGGGGGACAACTTCCTGGGGCGTGTGGCGATTGAGCCAAGAGCAGATGACAAACACTTCAAAGCGCATGCAAAGATTACTATAACCAACAACGAACAAGTGAGTAAGTATTTGTAATAAGCCCAAATCAGAACGAAGTTCTGGAGAAAATTTCAATTAAGCCATTTTAATTTGCGTAATTTCGCAGTTTTTGCATTTTACATGTTAAGCGAAATTCCCAAAATTGAGCTATTATGCCACACAGCACAATTGTTCCGGGTTTGGGGCACAATTAGTGTGTGAACACTACACAATAATCAAAACGCAACAGTCTATTGTTCGTGGTGCTAATGTTTTCACTATTGTTTTTACGGCGAAATTTGTTCTTGTGTACAAAATGGACGAGCCCCTATTTCTCACTAAAATAAAGGGAAAAATGACAGATTTTACAATTGCACATAATTTCATGTAACGTTTTAAAAAATAACTTAATTATACAATGCAAATTACACAAATTTCGCATCCCTTCGGAATGCAATTCCTCTGATAAAATTATCAAATAGCATTCTTATCCTCACCACATTATGGGGGTCATTCCGACCCGGGGATGCGGGAGCACCGCCAACAGGCTGGCGGTGCTCCTCAGGACATTCTGACCGCAGCGGTTCAGCCGCGGTCAGAACAGGAAAACCGGCGGTCTCCCGCTGTCCTGCAGAATCCTCTGCCGCCATGGGGATTCTGACACCCCATACCGCCATCCTGTTCCTGGCGGGTCGCCCGCCAGGAACAGGATGGCGGTATGGGGTGTTGTGGGGCCCCTGGGGTCCCCTGCAGTGCCCATGCCAATGGCATGGGCACTGCAGCGGCCCCCGTAAGAGGGACCCACTTTGTATTTCAGTGTCTGCTTTGCAAACACTGAAATACGCGACGGGTGCCACTGCACCCGTCGCACATACCCACTCCGCCGGCTCCATTCGGAGCCGGCTTCCTCGTGGGGAGGGGTTTCCCGCTGGGCTGGCGGGCGGCCTTCTGGAGGTCGCCCGCCAGCCCAGCGGGAAAGCCAGAATGGCCTCCGCGGTCTTTCGACCGCGGAGCGGCCATATGGCGGCTCCCTCCAGGCGGGCGGCTTCCGCCGCCCGCGGGGGTCAGAATGACCCCTATATACGGACATTGCGCTCAACCAATACATACAGTGACATATGGGGGGTCATTCCGACCCCGGCGGTCAAGGACCGCCGGGGCCGGGGATGCGGGAGCACCGCCAACAGGCTGGCGGTGCTCCTCAGGACATTCTGACTGCGGCGGTTCAGCCGCGGTCAGAACAGAAAAACCGGCGGTCTCCCGCCGGTTTTCCGCTGTCCTGCAGAATCCTCCATGGCGGCGCAGCTTGCTGCGCCGCCATGGGGATTCTGACACCCCACACCGCCATCCTGTTCCTGGCGGGTAGCCCGCCAGGAACAGGATGGCGGTATGGGGTGTTGTGGGGGCTTTTGGGGCCCCTGCAGTGCCCATGCCAATGGCATGGGCACTGCAGGGGCCCCCGTAAGAGGGCCCCACTTTGTATTTCAGTGTCTGCTTTGCAGACACTGAAATACGCGACGGGTGCCACTGCACCCGTCGCACATACCCACTCCGCCGGCTCCATTCGGAGCCGGCTTCCTCGTGGGGAGGGGTTTCCCGCTGGGCTGGCGGGCGGCCTTCTGGAGGTCGCCCGCCAGCCCAGCGGGAAAGCCAGAATGGCCTCCGCGGTCTTTCGACCGCGGAGCGGCCATATGGCGGCTCCCTCCAGGCGGGCGGCTCCCGCCGCCCGCGGGGGTCAGAATGACCCCCATGGTGACATATAGGGGGTCATTCCGACCCCGGCGGTCAAGGACCGCCGGGGCCGGGGATGCGGGAGCACCGCCAACAGGCTGGCGGTGCTCCTAAGGACATTCTGATTGTGCCGCCCACTTAAGCAGCCCTCTAAACTTGTCTTACTTGTCCCAGTAGTGAAAAAGGTTAACATTTATTTTTCACTACAGTGAGGCCTACCTCTCCCATAGAATAACATTTGGTTACTTGATCAATTTTACAAGTGATAACCTTCAACTAGGAGCAGGTAGACAGAATGAGTTTGGTGTCTATAGAATTTTGATTAAAAGCCATCTTTAATGGAAAGGCAGGCTTTTTAGTCACACTTTCTAAAAGTTGGCATGCAGAAACAATAAGATGCTTTTGCTAAATACAATTTTTTAGTGCCAATTTGTCATCTAGCAGGGCAGGTTTTTGAATGACTTGAGCTTTTAAAATAGGTGAAGAGGTTCTTTTAGTTTTTAATAATTCAAATTTCCCTTTCAGCATCGAGCAGAGCAGTAAATCAGGCAGGTCCTTAATTTCTGATACTGTGAAAGTTTTTTCAATAGGGACTTATGACTTACTCTATGACAGTCTTTTCTCTATTTCAGACTCTCTGATTGGTCTACATTGTTATTCTTCCACTGAGATAAACATGTTACATGTTGTTGTTGTATTTCATTGCTTGATATGGCGGGTGCGGATTCCATCTTCATTGGATTAACCCTAACCTGCTTAATCCCCCGCTTCTCAGCTGGTAGACCCTGAATGTTCTAGACCTTTATTTGGGTGAGTATATAAATTATGTATATTAGTTAATATTGATCTCGCAGAACCTTGTCTTATGACTCCCTTCCAGAGGTGTTGCATTGCCAAGCTGTGCCAGCTGGCCATCTCGGCATTCTTGCAACATGACTCAATCCACAACACCAACTTCTCTCCTTTCTCTCCTTGCGCAGCTTCCCCGTGGCTGCTGCCCACTACTTTTTGCTACTTCATCCTCCTGTGCTTCAGCGATCTATCGTTCTGATGCTCTGGCTTCCAAATTGTGGGTTCAAGAAGAAGGAGACAAGAATGTCACTGCAAAATCTATTTTTTGTCTTTCAGCTCCCTCTGGTCACAGTACCAGTATAATGTGGCAGCTGATCTGATCTGATGGGTGATGAAGGTAAGTTTCACCGCACCGCTTTTAACAGCCTGCTCCTTCACATCTATGGCTGAGATCTCATGTGGTATTAGCACAGTCAGTGTGGCGACCTGGTGGTATCTGTCTTCTACTTATAGCTGACACTGCATAGAGTATCCACCTACATCCTCCAGTTTTATATTGGACAGCATGATATTTACGTACTTCTGATTGAACTCTGCCAATTAAAAGCATTCATCCTTGAGGGCTTGCGCACCATTGAAGAGGAGGGCCTGGTGCAATGGGTTCTGGATCACCACGATGGATCATCTTAGTGGAGCAACTTGCAATTGATCCTTGTTTCACCTTCTTCCATCACTGTTATGTTCTCATCCTTCACTTCCTGTCCCACAGATCAGAAGGATGCTGTGTACCAGTCCTAGTTGCTTCTGATGCTTTAGAGGCCTCTCTTCTTGAGGCCAAGCACTTGGTATTCTCTCCTCTGCAGGACACCCATATGCCCCACACTCTGAAAAGGCATTTAGACAAAATACTGGAAATAAAATATTGTGATACAAAAATATTGTGATTCAAGAATGTCGGTGTGAAGAACATCGTTTGTTTAGGTAAGTAATATTTTGAAAAATATTGCTGTTTTTAATATAGTGATTTAGTTGTAAAAAATAATGCTTTATAATTATTATGAGTTTTAGTTCAGATATTATTTTATGTTACTATTGTTAGTGTCATTGCTATTCATTTTTTTAATATAGTTTGCAATTTTAAGTGTTTTTTTTTATTACATTGTTAGCAGAAATGTATAGTGTTGTAGTGGGTTGCTGAGTTTGTAAGGGGATAGGGTGAGAAGTTAATTAAGTAATAATTCTCCTATTGCTAGTACTGGTCAGGTTAGGTTTAGCGCTGGGATGCCTTCGGGTCACTACGCGCTTTATAAATCCTTAAAACCAAACTAATAATTAATTATTAATTAACTAATAATTTTTAATTAATTGTGTGATTGATATCAATTACATAAATTATGTACTATTGATTTATTTTAGTTCTATTGTAGGTGTGAGTTGCTAGGTTTGTAGGGGTATAGGGTGGGAAGTTAATTAAGTAATAATTATTTAACAGTTATTTGTTGTTTTTAAATGATTTATTTAATTGGTTATTAATTATGTAAATGGTGTAATATTTCTATATTTTGTTTTTTTGTAGTTATATTTGAGGTGCAGCTTGCTAGGTTTGAAGGTAGGGTTGGTAGTTAATTAATAATTAATCAATAATTAATTATTAATGGTTAGTTAATTATTTAATTGATTATTCATTTTGTAAATTGTCTAATGCTTATATATTTAAGTTATATATTAGGAGTAGGTCACTGGAATTGTGTGGAAAAGAATGGGAAGGTAATTGAGTAATAATTTGTTAACAAATAATGAATTGTTAATTTATTAATTAATTATCAGTTATGTAAATTACGGTATACTTATTGTTTTTATTTTTATTTTAGGTGTTGGCTGCTGGGTTTGTAGGTGTATAAGGTTTGGAAGGTAATTAAGTAATAATGAAATAACATTTTTTAAATAATTATTTAATGTATTATTAATTATGTAATTTTTTTAATGCATTTTTAATGTTAATTAATAATGTTTATATTAAGAATTTAATATTTTTCAAAATGAATAGGTTTGTTCAAATATGTGTTTGAAGTGATGTACTTTCCCTACAGCTGCTTAGACTGGAGTGGGAATAGTAAACTTAACTCCTCAGAAGTCCAACACTTTCCCTAAAATTGTGCTGTTCAGAGTAATAATAGTATATTTAACCCATCTGAAGTTCACAGCTTTCCATACTGTTATGTTGACTGCTGTCCAAATAGTAAATGTAACCTCTCCAAAGTCTAACACTTTCCCTACTGTTATTTAGACTGTTATTTTATGTTATATCAATTTATTTGGCACAGCTTATAACCCATGAGGGTATCCCAAACTGAAGCAGGAATGTAGGCCAGATGGGGGTCTTAGTTGAACAGCCAGGTCTCCAGTTTCTTGCAGAAGCTAAGAAGTAAAGGAGCTGTCCTGATGTGTTGAAGACAGCTCCTTGTGTTGAGGACAGTTCTTGGCGGCGATGAAGGAAAAGGCGCACCCTACTGACTTGCTTTGGCAGATGCAGGGGACCTCTGTAAGGATGAGAGAGGTAAAGCACAATTGTCTGGAAGGTTAGTAGAGTTGAAGTTGGGAGTTGAAGTATGCTGGTCCGGTGTTGTGGAGAGCTTTGCAGGAATGGAGTTCAGTGAGGTAGGGAATAGTCTGGAGTATTTGCATGAGCTGGTTGGACATGCCAACATAGAGCACATTATCATAGTTCAGTCAACTAGTTATGTGGAACTGAGAGACCATCCGTCTTGTGTGCATAGGGAGCCTTTTGAAAATCTTGCAAAGCATTCTGAAAATGAGGCAGCAGGATGCAATCAAAGTCTGACCTGTTTATTCATCATGAGTTTGTCGTCTCGGATGATGCAGAGGTTTCTGGCTGGTCTTTGGAGGTGGGCATGGAGCCAAGTTCGGAAGGCCACCAGCAGAAGTCGCATGGGGAGCTCTTGTTTCAGATGATCAGGATCTCTGTTTTGTTGTGCTTAAGGCAGTTTTTTGCTCATCCAGTTGACCACATTGGTTAATGCAGGAGGAGAACTTAGCCTGGTGGTGTGGTTTGTATTGATGAGGGAGAGGATAAGCTGAGGGTCATCGGTGTAGGGGATAGTGTTGATGCCTTGGGGCTCTCATGATGCAGGTGAGAGGTGCCATATACATGTTGCCTACTTCAAAGGCAGAAAGGGGATAAGTGGTGGACCCAAAACCCCAGACTTTTAGATCACTTCTGGAATCAAGAGGAACCTCTGCCAAGGAGAAGAGCTGAGGAGAAGTGCTACCCCTAACTGTGACTGTGCTTTGTTGGGCTATCCTGCTTGAGCAGTATCTCCAAGGGCTTGGAGTAGAGCTTGCCTCTTGTTTTGAAGCCTCAGGGACAACAAAGGCTTCACCATCAAGTTATGAGTCTGCATGCTGCAGATTCTAGCTTGCCAGAGGGTGCCATTCCAGTTCCTGTGCCCCCAGAAGTGAAATTCTGGAGAATAACCTGTCTAACGACGCCGGACGACACTGTGTGACTTCACTAAGGATGCCCCTGCACGGAAACTGCAACCCCACCTGCCCCGAACCCGTGGACCTCGCAGAAGCGCAACACCCCAATGACTCCACAGGCCTCGCATCACCACAGCCGCTGATCCAGCACGACCTCCCTGAGATCGGAGTGTTGTAAGTCCAACGTCCGTGACATCCAATGCCATCACAGCGCCTGCCGCCCCGTGACGTCAGCGCAACCCTGTGAGGTCGCCCCACAGCATTGTGACTTCGCCAGACTTCGTATCTGCAGGAAACCAAGGGACCGACACCTCACAACTGATGTCCCCTCACCTCCACCGCTCTGCAGTAAGGACCCGATGCTGTGGCGCAATGCCTCTGTGCAATGTCCCTCCTCCTCTGCCCTGTAGCACCGGAACCGATGCCGCATCGGATCGACTCCGTGCATCGGTCTGTTTTCTACTTGTTTTACAAAGGTAGTGTACCTGGGGGTCATACGACTCCATAAACGGTGCCAGTGGCGTTGCATTGTGGGAAACAACTCAGTCACAACAACGCTAAATTGCAGCATTTGTGCCTCCAGGCACTATTTTTGTGTTTTGAAGTGCTAAGATCATTATTTTAATGGTGTATTGTGGATTTTTATAGTATTTGGTATTGTTTATTTAGATAATATATTTACTATTTTTCTAAACATGTGTTGTGTCAATTTGTAGTGGTTCACTGTATTACTGTGTGTGTTGGTACAAATATTTAACACATTGTCTCTGAGTTAAGCCTGCCTGCTGGTGACAAGCTACCAATGGGGTAAACAGGAGTTAGCTGAGTGTGATTCTCCTTTACCCTGTTTAGAATGAGGGTCCTTGCTTGGACAGGGGTAAACCTGACTGCCAACCAAAGACCCCATTTCTAACATTGGTGATCAGAGGTGAGGATTGAACTTGTATTTGTACTTGACATACAGTGATTAAGTGTACACAACTGTTTTCAGTGCAGACCATTACGTGACCACATGACCACATACTACTTGTTTTGGTGATCTTGCTTTTGTTGTTTTTCCTTTTCTCTTTTTGGACTTCATCTGCTTCCATTACGTTTTGATTTTTGTGCTTCTCATTGGGAACTCTTTGTTCTGCCTTGGAACTTTGTACTTGTTTGATTTACCATAATATCTCAATTTTGAGATGCACCAGCTGGAAGTGTGTTGGAGTTAGGGAAACTGTAAAGATACCCAGTTGCTCAACTGAAGCAGTTCAGTAAGGATCTGGCCTGTCCCATTAGGAACTCTGCCAGGAAGGAGGAGCTGCAAAAGGCACTGAAGGCCTGGGTGACAGCCAAGGAAACTGGGGGTCACACAAAGGGAGAGGATGAAGGTGAAGAATTGCAGAGTGTCCATAATGTGTTAGGGGATGTACCTGTTATGCCTGGTGGAGGGTGTCCATGGCAGGTAGCAGTGTGTCGTCCAAGGGTCTGACTCCTGAAGAGATGCAAGACAGATAGGCTGCGAGGGTTCACCAGTTGGAGTTAGAGAAGTTGTGGATGAAAATGGAGAGGGAAATGGAGGAGAGGAGGCAAGCCATAGGAGAGAAGAAGCTACTCCTGACTTGTGAGCATAGGTTGAGGGAACTAGATCAGAGGAGCCATTCTAGTAGAGATGGTGGCAGCAGTACCACAATGCAGCCTGAGAGGAAGGTGCACATTCCCAAAGACCTAGTTAAGGATTACAAGAGATTACAAGAGAGAGTATGACAAATACTTGTTGTTCAAGGGGTATGAGTCTGCTCCCCACATAAACATGTCCCTGACGCACACTGGGGGGTGGGTCTTTGGAAGCACTTTGAGGTAGAGGCGAGGGATACTCTGACAACCTTAGGGGATCCTCGGGGGTCCACTCACTCTATCATGAAGGACGCCCTACTCACAAGGTATGGTCTCACCCCTGAGCAGTATAAGGACAAGTTTAGGTCCTACAATAGAAAGAATCCCAAACTTGGCTAGAATGTGTTGACTCTTTCTGCAGGTCACTGGATGGTTGGGTGAAGGGCATTAAGGTAACAACTTATGAGGGGATTTACAACTTGATAGCTTGGGATCACTTTTACAGTCTTTGTTTTCCAGAGCTGCATCAGCACCTGATTGAAAGCAAGCTGACTGACCCCAGGGAGCTTGCGCAGGAAGCGGAATGTTGGGAGGTCACCAGGGTCCACAAGAGGTATGGGGGAGACAATGCCAAGGGTGGGCAGGGTCCCTCTCAGAAGAAAGGGGGGTAAAGGTAAACAGGGGGAGTTCTCAAAAGGGCCCAAACCTATTTCGCAGGGTAAGGATTCCCAGCCCCCCAGTGAGAAGAAGCCATAGTTCTCCATAGGGGGTCCCCACAAGTGTTATGCATGTGACCAGGTGGGTCATGTGAGAGGGGATCCCAAATGTCCCAAGGGGATCTGGCACCCACTGGTGCTCAGTCACAGGGTTTGGCCAGTGTAGCGCTTGGGGAGGAGTTGGTTCCTGGTGGGTGGGAGCCAGCTGAAATAATCCTTGTCTTACTAGGGGACAGTGAGATGGTGCAGCGAGCCTGTGTGCTTGAAAACACTAAGAAGTACAGGCAGTGGGTAACCATCAATGAAAAGAGGGTAGAGGCTCTGAGAGACACAGGAGCCAGTGTGACTACAGTGAGGAGTCACCTGTTGTCTGAAGAGCAGATAGATCCCTGTGTACTTCACCAAGTAGTTGCAGTGGACAACTCAGAATGCCTGTGCAGAGTGGTGAGGTTCTCTTCAAATGAGGGGTGGGGGGGATCTCAGGTTCCTTGAAAGTAGCTGTGAGTTCAACCATGCCTGTAGATTGTTTACTTGGCAATGACCTGGAGAAATCCCCTTAGAAGGAGGTGAAACACAGATCACACTTGGAGATGTTGGGTCTGACTGGGTGGGTATGTGTGTCTACCTGGTGAGTGGCAGCCAGGGTGGTCAGAAGCCTCTGGAGCCTGAAACAGTGGCCCCATGGGCCGGCCACCAGGAGGAAGGGCAAGGGATGTGGGAAACCAGCCCCAGAGGTTCCCACGGTCTAGGAGGAGGCTGAACCTGAGGGTGACGCCCTGGAGCCTACAGAGGAACAGGTGGTTGAGCTGTGGGAGGTCACTGAGCTGTCACAGTGGCAGCAGGAGGGGGTCCCACCAGGAAGGCATCCTGTGAGGCACAGAGAGTATGCCCTACTCTAGAGGGTTTGTGGCAGCAGGATTCAGACCAGGCGGCTGGCAAGGAGCAAGGATCACACCTAATCTATTGGGAGGACGGCATCCTATATAGTGAGCCTAAGGTTGCTGTGCCTGGGTCAGCCTATGTGCTGGTGGTACCCCAGTGCTCCAGAGCCTTCCTACTGGGTCTGGCTCATGATGTGCCTTTAACTGGACATTTGGGTGGGAAAAGACCTTTGAACAGCTTGTCACCCACTTTCACTGGCCCCTAATGTACATGCACTCAGATGCACATTGTAGGTCTTGCCAACCCTGTCAGGCAAGTGGCAAGAGTGGGGGGAAATGCAAGGCTTCCCTCCAACCTTTTCCTGTGGTTAGTATCCCCTTTGATAGGGTTGATATTGACATTGTGGGGCCTCTGGATCCCAAGACAGCCATGGGCAACATGTTTATCCTGGTCTTGGTGGACCATGTCACCCGGTACCCAGAAGCCATTCCTCTGAGTCCCCCTGTGGTGGGACGTGCTTTGATGGGGGTTTTTAGCCACATGGGCTCCCCAAGGAAGTGGTATCTGGTAGGGGTACCAACTTCATATCTACTTATATGAAGTCTCTGTGGCAGTAGTGTGGGGTAACGTATAAGTTCACCACTCCTTACCACCCCCAAATCAATGGTCTGGTTGAAAGGTTCAATGGCACCTTGAAAGGCATGATCATGGGCATGTCAGAGCCCTTAAGGCATAAGTGGGACGTCCTCTTGCCCTGCCTTCTGTTCGCCTACAGGGAGGTGCCACAACAAGTGTTTGGATTTAGTCCTTTTGAGCTACAGTATGGCCACCCTGTCAGGGGACCTTTGAGTATGGTGAAGGAGGGCTTGGAGAAAGCCCCCAGTAAACACCCCAGGATGTATTCAGTTACATGCTGGCTTTTAGGAACCAGAATGCACGCTTCAGGGTTCTCGCACAAGAGAACCTAGAAGCAAGCCAGGAAGCCATGAAACGCTGGTATAACCAGAATGCCACTCTGGTTAGGTTTCAGCCTGGCCAGAAAGTGTGGGTGATGGCGCCAGTGGAGCCTAGGGTGGACTGGGTCATTTGAGGTGGTGGAGCACAAGAGCGAAGTCACCCACCTGGTGAACTTGCGGACTCCAAGGAACCCCTTGAGGGTCCTGCATGTGAACCGCCTCAAGCCGCACTTTGAGTGAACTGAATTGTCAATGCTCCTAGCAACAGATGATGGGGTGGAGGAAGGAAGAGACTGAGCCTCTTCCTTACCTCCTGTCTGCTGGAGAGGAGGATGGGTCTGTGGAGGTTGTGAACCTCTCCCCGACCTTAGAACAACAAAGGTACTGTCACCAAGTGTTGGGTCACTTTGCCTCCCTGTTGGTTTCCTTGATTCTAGAGGTCTCACACTTGTGTACACATGATGCGGACACTGGGGACAGTCCACCTGTTTAACAGAAAGTTTACATGGTGGCTGGTAAGGTCAGGGCTAGCATCAAAGATGAGGTATCAAAGATGTTAACCCTAGGGGTGATTGAGTTTTCCAGTAGTCCTTGGGCCAGCCCGGTTGTCTTGATCCCAAAGACTGCTGCTCCTGGTGCCACACCAGAACTCTGGTTCTATGTGGATTACCGGGGTCTCAATGCGGTCACTAAGACTGATGCGCACCCCATCCCCCGAGCTGATGAGCTTGTTGATCGGTTGGGAGCTGCCAAATACCTTAGCTCCTTTGACTTGATGTCTGGGTATTGGCAGATTACCTTAACTGAGGGGGCCAAGGAGAGGGGAGCATTTTCTACCCCAGATGGACACTACCAGTTTAAAGTAATGCCATTTGGGATGAAAAATGCCCCTGTCACCTTTCAGAGGTTGGTGAACCACATGTTGGCTGGACTGGATGATTTCGGTGCAGCATACCTGGACGACATTGCTGTGTTCAGTCCTACTTAGGAGAAACACTTGCAGCACCTCTGCAAAGTGTTGGAGACCCTGCAAAAGGCAGACCTCGCTATCAAGGCTAGTAAGCACCAAATAGGGCAGGGTTATGTGGTGTACTTGGGACACCAGGTGAGGAGTGGCCAGGTTGCACCCGTACAGACAGAAATTGACACTATTCTGGCTTGGGAGCCTCCCAAGACCCAGAGAGAGGTGAGGGCCTTTTTAGATCTCACTGGCTATTATAGGGGGTTTGTCAAAGGGTATAGCACCATTGTTGCTCCCTTTAATGAGTTGACTTCCAAGAAGCGACCCCAGAAGGTGATCTGGATGTAGTCTTGCCAGACAGCTTTTGATGCCCTGAAGGCTGCCATGTGCACAGCACCTGTACTGAAGGCACCTGATTTATCCAAGGACTTTGTTGTGCAAACTGGTGCTTCATAGCATGGTATAGGAGCAGTGTTATCACAGCTAAATGAAGAGGGCCTAGATCAACCTCTAGCCTTCATTAGCAGAAGGTTACTTCCAAGGGAATGTAGATGGAGTACAATTGAGCATGAAACATTTGCTGTGGTCTGGGCACTGAAGAAGCTAAGACCCTACTTGTTTGGGTCTCACTTCCTGGTTCAGACAGACCACGGTACACTCAGATGCTTAATGCAGATGAGGGGTGAGAATCCAAAACTGTTGAGGTGGTCCATTCCCCTACAGGGGATGGACTTTACGGTGGAACACCGCCCTGGCACAGAACACGCCAATGCTGATGGTCTGTCCAGATTCTTCTGCCTTAGTGATGAGAACTCCCAAGAGGATGGGTAGTTGCTCCCCACTTTCAGCTTGGGGGACATGTGTTAGACTTGGCACCCTTTGGAGTGGTCTCCCCTAACGTTTTGCCTCTGATTCCCAGGTTGTTGATGTGTGCTGGACTCTGTTTTTGCTGTTTTTGCTACTCTGTGCACATTAACACTGCTAACCAGTGCTAAAGTGCAAGTGCTCCTATGTAAAATGTATGTGTAATTGGCTTCTCTATGATTGGCAAATCTGATTTATTAGTAAGTCCCTATTAAAGTGCACTAGAGGTTCCCTGGGTCTGTAAATCAAATGCAACTATTGTTAAAACGTGCAAAACTCTTTGAGATGGAGGACAGTTAATTAAAGAATGAACACTTGCACAAAGACAGCGGCACAAAATGCATTAAAGGTTACCAGACCTTAAGTCACATGCGCACACAAGTCGCACAATGCATTTGCATGCAGTGAACTCCTTAATCGAAAATGCGATTTAACAATTAATAAAACACACAAACACACTCTCTCCACATTGTCTAAGGCAGGGGACTTCAAACTCGGAGGGTGGTTCCCCCTTGGGGGGCCTCAAGTAATCCGTGGGGGGAGCCGGGCTCTGGCCAAAAGAAGCATTATGTAGATAACTGTGCTTTGTTTAAGCAGAAAACAGGTTGTATTTTCAAAAAGGTAACAGAACTTAACTGCAACGTTTAAATAAGTCTAGACACATTTAAACCTTGCCAAATTAATAGAATAATTGTGAAAAATTCTGAAGGGTGTCTGATTTTTTTTTCTCTACCTGGCGGGGTGTGCGGCATTAAAACATTTGAAAACCACTTGTCTGAGGCATAGGCTTATGTGCAATAGACTGAAGAGAAACACTGCCATCTTTTAGGGAAAACCTTGTTTTTAAAACACAAGTAATATGGAACTGATAAGCAAATGTTCAAGTTTAGAAGCAAAAGTGACAATTAAATATATTAAATTTAAAAATCAACTCGTAGGCAAACTTCAAAGTAATAGACCAAGGGCCATATTTATACTTTTTGACGCAAATCTGCGCCGGTGCAGTTTTGCGTCAAAAATATTACCGCCGGCTAACGCCATTTTGGTGCGCCGTGCGGGCGTCAAATTTATACTTTGACGCACGGCGGCGCAAACCATAGGTGGGAGTCATTTATTTTGATGCACACCGCAGCGTCAAGTCGTAAAGCAAAACGACGTTAAAGCAGCAGAAATCACTGTGGGTCGATTTGTGACCCCGCAAACCGGATGTGCGCCGTTTTTTGACGCAATAGCATCAAAAAACCCCGCGAACAATGCCATTTCACCAGAGGAGAGCCAAAATGGATCGCAGATGCCATTACAGACCCCAGGAAGATGACAACAGACCAGGAACCAGCCAGGAGGACCCACACAAGAACCAGGACACATATAGGAAGAAAAGAAAGTGTTGCTTCAGTGCAGAGGAGCATGAAATTCTGGTTAAAGAGGTGACGGAACACCAGCACCAACTGTTTGTCACCTCAAAGTTGCCAATCAGTAGGAAAGAGGCTATATGGCAACAAATTGTTGACAAGATTAACAGTGTGGCAGAAGTACGCAGAACTGTCTTCGAGTGCAAGAAACGCTGGCATGACAAAGGAAAAGATGGCCAGGAACAGGAAGGCAGCACTGCAGACTGGAGGTGGGAGTGCAGCACACCAGGAGGCCCTGGACCACATGGAGGAGATGGTCGCAGCCGTCATCCCTGAGGAGATCGTCACAGGGATTCAAGGACAGGACAGCGCAGACTACCAGGAGACAACGGACATGTAGGGTAAGTCGCATGGGGAATTATAATGCACTAATGTCAACTGAAACCGGGGGGGGAATACCTACTACACATTGCATGTAAGTCATCATATACATGGAGTGGCATGGGTAAAGGGGCACGGCATGGTGGCATGGCCTGCACAGACAGAAGCTGGGGCACACCATTACACTACACCAACAACAGTCCCATGGGGGCATGCTGCCATGCCAATGATGGAGCAAAGGGAAAGACACGCCAGGAGGGAAGGGCACAACGTCAAACTGACATCCCGGCACACGTCATCCACCATAGCAACCACATTAACTAGGGCCCTCTTAACAACCTCTAGCAATACCGACAACTGGAATGTAACTGCGACAACAGTTGCCACTACCACTTCCGCTCTGTGTGCAGCTCAAGTAGCCAATGGCAGTAACCTCCCCATGGATCATACACACCTAAATTAGACGGTTGAGAATGACAACTTCAACAATCCCCTGAAAAAAGACAAAGGCCCCAGTACTGTCAAATGTCAATGCCCATAGTTGTTGCAAACATCAGCCAATGTTAACAACAATAGGAGCTACACAGCACTAAGGACATACCCATGCTGCATATGTCAGGGTCCATCCTGTGCCTGGGTCACAATGTAACATCCCAAATGTCATACTGCTCAGACAACAGCATTGAGGGGGGCACATGTAACTGGTCACTGACATACACCTGCACAGTCAGAGGAGGAAATAGGACACTGATACGATTATCAGGGCAATCCAATGTACCACACATTCTCAACATCAGCTGTACACATTACCAATGCCAACATCCATATCGTATCATAACATTGCAATGCTTAGGATATGCTACATGTCAAATACATTTAAGTGGATGTGAAAGATCAGAGACTGGGGTAGGTCCAGATTGTTAAGTGTGCTGCCAGTGCCATCAGAACACCCACAGCCAGTGAAAGGTCTCACCATGAGAATGGATGTAGACGGAGGGTTGAGTAGGACAAGAAGGTGGCAATTCACTATTTGGCCAAAACCACCACCTAGAAGAGATGATGCCGACAAGTCTAATAACTTAATAACATACATGTGACATGCAGGTGGGCCATAGGCCTGGGAGAATGCCCATCTGAAAGACTGGAGCAATAAACAAAAAACAAGATCACAATGTGAATTCATCACAAGGCAGGCATGTCACATCACTCATGCCACAACACAGACACACTAATTGTACCCTGTTTCATTGCAGAGGAAGATGGATCTCCTGCGGATATGCCTGTCCCAGATTACCCTGATGACTTGGATGACAAGCTGCTAAACATTCCCCAGGAGACTATCCAAAAGGTCCTTGAAACTCTCGAGACCCCACCTTCAGTCACAAGGAGGAGCACAGAACAAGCAGCCATTGCAGAGGATCCACCCACCACCCCAATTGTAAGACCTGCCAGCTCCAATACAGCTGAGGACTCAGACGACACAGGCACCAGCTTTGAGAGAACTGTAGTTGGGGTACAACGGGAGCTGGCCAAGGAGGTGCGGGTGGGGATGCAAACTATGGCAGCCAGCCTAGAGGGGGTGCGTTTGTGTATGATGTCATCTGCAGATCAGGCAGCAGCCATGCAAGCCCTAACATCTATCTTGCAGGAACAGCAAAAAACCCAGAAGGAAATCAGCACAGCTGTAATACAGTTGACCCAACACCTACAACAGCAATCCTGTCAACGCGTGCACGAATGCAACATTGAACCCCTCAGGGCTGACCAGTCTGCCTACCATCGTGATGTGGCTGCTATTCTCAAGAACCAGCAGATCCTCCTTGCTGCAGTACTGCCCTTAAGACCTTCACAGGTAGCAGCGACCGGGATGTCTGACTCCACGTCTTCTAACACTGAGGTGTGTGTTGCCCCTTCACAACCACCACCACCAAGAACAGAGGAGGCAACACACACATCAGAAGAAGAAGACATGGAACAGATCACATTCACATGGAAAAATACCCGGAAGCACTAGTCCCTGCCACATGGCCAACAATTGCCAAGGTCCTGCGCTTTGTAACATGCCAGTTTTGCTACAACTCTACTTAATGACTGTTCTGCTTACCACTGTAAATCTTGTCAGCCTGCCCAGTGATTGTCTGTCTCCTACTCATTGGCAAATCCTGTCCCTCTGCACTGTCTGAAACATCACCCCAGCATGTCAAAAGCATTTCCGTAACCCCTTGTGTAGGATCACAACGTAAGATGTCACTCTAATGGACTTACGATCATGGACAATGTACAGATAGCACTACGACACTTTTCAATAAACATTACTTACACAACAAATCTGTCTCTGGGTAATGTGACATATCAACTGTGCAGTAGATAACTGAAATGTGCCTACTGTCAAATTACGTAGCTTGTCAATACAACTGTCCTGATATTATGTAGCCAGATAAATCTTCACAGTGGGGATGGTCCCACCCTGTCACTAAAGACGTGTAATGAGACAGTCAACAGGGCAACCTTGGTGTGCTGAGTGAGATAATGTCTCAGGTGTCATGTTCCTGCAGGTGTCATTACAACATTTGTACACAGGTTAGCCTCTGCAATTCCCACTGCATCTGGGCACATCATTGCCTCTGTGCTGATTATTCTGGCAGCTATTCACCACACACGGCCCATCAATATGTTGTGAGCAATGTAATTTTGTGTGTGAACTGTCAGGGTCCTGACATGTGTGGATTTTTCATGGACATTTTCAGAGGTTGCTGGTTCTGCTGAAGGCCCCGTACCCAATCCCTGCATACGGCCCTGGGACACTGTCACACTTTGTCATTCATGCATAAATGAGACCCAGACAAGAGATGGGCCATGAATGTTGGTTTTCAAGGAGGATTTAACTCATATGGTACAGTTAGAAGGCAGATGATGCTATACAATGTATTTGGGTATGCATTGAAGAAGCACATGCCCAAATACCCCCTGATGAATGAGAGGTTTGCTAACGCAAGTGTGGTACATATGTAGACACAGGGATACTTTAGTGTGACGCACAGACAGATGCCAGTCAGGCTGACAGAATGCAGGGTGAATTAGGATACAGCAATATGACAAGTTACATAATCAGTGGTCTGACTAAGACTGTTTGGAGGATGAACTAGACAGTTGACATGTCTAACTGTGTATGTCCTGTGTTTTTGAAGGTGACAAATTAACACAAGGGCTGTGTTACACGGCTTAATTAGTATCAATGCTTAACGGTGTATTTGACAAAATGGCAACTCCTATGCTGTTCCAGACATCAGCAGGGGCAGTGCTTGTTGTAATGGGTGGGGTGCATGGAGGTGATCACAGGTGTGGGCTGCATCTGTTTCTCACAAGTCCTGTAGGTGAGATTTGCATTCTAATGGCCAACAGACATTTTCACACGGGAAGCAATCTACAGGTGCTAACAGGGCTTGGAAACTAGAAGCCAGTGTATTAATTGACCTGACGTCCATGCAGTCAGATGTTCTATGACAATGGCATACCATAGGAAAGGGTGTAGCACACTGGATTGCTATGGACAGGCTGTGTGTGTAGAGGAGGGAATATCAGGGTACACATCTTAGTATTCCTCTTCAGACAGGTGGGTTGGGTGTGTCAGGAGTTTGGAAATGGGCTGACATGTACATGGAATGTCATGTGCGCAATGCTGCTCATATGTGTGGCACTTGTGCTGTCTATGTACTGTTTCAATGGAACTCTGGTCACAGATAGTCCTTGAAAATATTGGATGCAGTTGGACTTACTGCTGTCAAGGGTCTGGTCAGACATTCCTGTTACTGATGAAAAATCACATCAACTGCCTCATGTATGAGGCTTGTTTTCCCCTTATTGAGTGATGGTGTCTTAGTTGTGTGCCATATGCTGTGTTGGACCTTGATTTCAACATGTATGTGTAATATAGGTGTGGTCCTCTGCTATTGCCCTTCAAAGGAGAAATCTACATGATATATGTCATTTACAGTGTGTGTGTATGTGACCATTGTATGTTACGCATCACATTAGCTCTGGGATTTTCAGTGTCCTAATCGGTATATCAGCAATGCTCCATGAGGCAACACTCTTATTCTGATAGTTAGAGATGAAGGTGCGCAAAAATGATTAGCCAGACCATGATATGGTGATTATTATAGGTGTTTATTTAAATTAGTTCATTAAAGTGGTGATGGTGATTATATTTAAAAAAAATTGTTCACAATATGTTGCCGCCTGCGTATGCCAGCGGCCGTGTTCTGTAGTTCCCCCTCATGTTGCAGGCCAGCATCCTCCTCTCCCTCCTCTTCAGGCATGTGTGGTTCTGGTTCCAGGAGGGTAATGTTCCTTTTTAATGCAAATGTT
Source organism: Pleurodeles waltl (assembly GCF_031143425.1). NCBI lineage: Eukaryota > Metazoa > Chordata > Amphibia > Caudata > Salamandridae > Pleurodeles > Pleurodeles waltl. The sequence goes on along the minus strand of NC_090440.1, from coordinate 67,534,734 downwards.
GTGCAGAATAGCACATGTTAGGATGATCTTACAGACCATCTCCTTGGAATATAGGAAGCTACCACCAGTGATGTCGAGGCACCGGAACCTCGACTTGAGGATGCCGAAGGTCCTCTCGACTATGGTGCGTGTCCTCCTATGTGCGTCATTGTAGGCACGCTCTGCTGCAGTACTCGGGTTGCCAATAGGTGTCATTATCCATGGCTGGATGCCATACCCCTGATCATCTGCAAGAGAAAATGAATGGGATCATATTGATGTAGCTAGCCCCATTGAAATCACCTTTCATGGCAGTAGTTGTCTTGTGTTGTCTGTGACTTTTTTGTGTTATTATGTCGCATCCTAGGCTTGTAGGATGTACCATCTGCATCGTGTTGTTTCCTTGGCTGAACGAGTGTTTGGCTGCTGACCGTTTGTCAGCAGTATGTTTTGGGATTTGCAGTACAGTATGCCCTCCCTAGCATTGTGACTTGTGATACAGGTGTCCGTGTGTCTTCACTGGGGGTGAGATGATAGTTCCATACACAGGTTAAGATTGACAGTGTTGTTAACACGTTCATATCAATGTACCCTGGACATCCCATACCTTTAGACTTATGCAATGGATTAATGTAAACGTCATTGGGACACTTACAATTTGCAGGGTGACATTTAGGCAACCCACTCCACACGTTGTGATCTTTGACGTCTTAACATTAGACTGTACACTAATTTCCGATGTGTGACAGGTTCAATGGTGACCTAAGAAACATGGCTAGCGATGTCATGACCTCAGTGTGTTCCTGTTCACATGTTGCTGTTGTGGTGTATGTGTTGTGTGTCCTAGAGGGTTGCTGTGCAGTGTGTATATAAGTAGGTTTTTGTACTTACCAACAAGTAGTCCATTGCCATACCGTCCATCCTGGAAGTGTTCATTGATGGTGCAGTGACGGAAGATGAAGGAGTCATGGACACTCCCAGGATATTTAGCCACGATGTTGGTGATCAATCCTTGGTGATCGACTATGGCCTGCACATTGACAGAGTGTGTGTGCTTCCTTTTGCGGTAGAGGTGTTCAGTTGCAGCAGGTGGCACAAGGCGTACATGTGTGCAGTTGATTGCACCAAGGACGTGTGGGAAGCCACTAATGAGGTAGAACCCCTGTTTTGTTTCCTGCTGCTTCTGCAGTGTGTTAGGGAAACAGATGTGGCGGGGTGTAAGTCCAATGATGGCATCCAGTACTTTGGGCAAAAAGGCAGAGAATGATGGTTGTGATATTCCGGCAACCAGGGCAGCAGTTGTTTGAAAAGAGCCATTTGCCAGCATGTGAAGTACGGGCAAGCAGCTTGGTTTCTGTTGGTATGGTGCGGGCTGTCAGCAAAGTGGGTGCCAACTGCGGCTCAATGTTGCGCAGCAGCTGCTGAATGGCCTGCCAGTTCAACCTGTACCTCTGGATGATGTTGTGTTCCCATAGGCCATGAAGGGTTGTTCTGGGGCGGAATATCCTCTCCTGCCTTCTGCGCTGCCTTTGGGGTCCCTGTTGGTGTTGTGGTAGCTGCTGTTGTAGCTGCTGGGCTCTGCGTCTGCATGCACGCTGGATGAGAATCACCTCCATGTCTCCCTTTTGCTGCTCTGCTGCTCTGCTGTTGCTTCTGTGTGTTCTGATTAAATACAGGTGTGTTTGCCCCATTTTAACGCCTGCCCTGACCCAGGCGTGAATTTTTTACGCAAATCGCGCTGTGCATCATTTTCCAGCTCCGCCTCCCGGGCGTGCGTCATTTTTGCCCGAAAGCATAAATACGACGCACGGCCGTTTGTCATTTTTTGGACGGGAACGCCTACCTTGCATATCATTAACGCAAGGCGGGTTGCCGCATCCAAAAAATGACGCACATGGCAGACTTTTGTCGTCCGCGGGCTTGGGCGTCAAAGTTTAAATATGGGGCAACGTTTGCGCTGAATGTGCGTCAAAACATTTGACGCACATTCGGTGCAGACGGAGTATAAATATGCCCCCAAGTGACTCACAGCAAGTCATTACAATACTGAACCGTGGATAGTAGTTGGCACATGTTTTAAACTTGAAGCATGCTATTTGCACATCAAAGACCAAGGGCCAGATTTACAAGGCCCTAGCGCCTCTTTGCACCATATTAGCATCATTTTTGTATACTCTAATGTGGTGTTAAGGAGGCCATTTTCCTTCAGCATATTTCCAAAGTGGTGCAATGCTTACATTGCGCACTTTGCACCACCTTGAGCGAAATTATGCCTGCAGGGAGGCCCGTAAAAACAGCGCAGTGAAACTGACAACCTTTCACTGTGCCATTTTTAATATTATTTTCAACACCTGCACAGAGCAAGCGTTAAAATGACTTGCCCATTACTTTCAATGGGTCTAATCCTGCAAAGTAACACCACAGCATCATACATTTTGATGATAATGTCCTAATGTGTGCCATGGTGCACCGTATTGTAAATATGGCGCACACATGGAGCTGTTAGGGGGGCACAAGATAAGTGGTGCATCTCAGCTGATGCACCACTTTCTTTTAAATATGGTACCAAATGTGGAAAACAAGCACTGTCCCTTCTTAAAAAGTGTGTTAAAGGCTGTCTGTTTCTTTAGTGTGTGAAGAGAAGTTATCAAGCACTGTAATGTGTTGGAGTTACCATAATGAATGGCCTTTTAAGACTGTGTGACTTGCGGAAGATCACAAGATGTTAGGGTAACGACAAGAGTCAAATGCGGTTCCCTAGTTGCAAATTTATCAGCTCTGTCCGTAATGCCACACCCTGCTCCCATTGTATAAGTATTGTTTTGAGAAGATATGCAATAGTTTCCAAAAGTGTAAAAAAATTGTTTTTTGTGGCACTCCAGGAGGTTGAGGGAGTGTAAATATACACAACAGTTAAATATGTTAACACACAAACAAATAAAACTCACAGTTGCATAGATCCATTGCAGGAATCACCTTAAAATGTAAAATAATGCTTATTTGTTACATCAATTATTATTCCTTGGATTTCTGTATCCATAAAACGGGAAAATGGGCCACAGTGCAGTCCCACGCAGTGCGTTTGAAGAATGTCAAATTGTGGTGGAAGTGCAGCCGCTGGTTAAGGTAGGCGGGTCTTTGGTTAGGAGGGCTTTGGAAGCATGTGTGAGGAACTTGAAGTAGCATCGCTTCTGGACCAGGAGCCAGTGGAGGTCTTTTATGTGCTGGGAGATGTGGGCTCCCTTTGGCAGGTTGAGAATCAGTCTGGCTGCTACATGATGTATTGTTTGGAGTCTATGCAGGAGTTCAGTGGAGGTGCCAGCATAGAGCACATTGCCGTAGTCTAGCTAGCTGGTGATCATAGCATGAGTAATTGTCTTTTTTGAGTTGATGGGGAGCCACTTCAAAAAAAATTCTGAGCATGCGAAGCGTGTGGAAGCAGGCTTAGGTGACGGAGTTGACTGATGTCTCATGGAGAGATTGCTGTCTAGGATGATATCCAGGTTGCAGGTGTGGTCTTTCGGCATGGGGGAGGGACTGAGGTCCGCCGGCAACCAGGAGTCATTCCAGAGGGCAGCATATTTGCTATAACATGAGAACCTCCATCTTGTCTTTGTTCAACTTAAAGCAGTTGCACTCCATCCATGCTGCAAATGTCTTAATGCAGTTGTGGAAGTTCTTCTTGGTTGAGGTTAGGTCGGCAGAGAGCGATAGGACAAGCTGGGTGTCATCGGCGTAGGAGATAATGTTGATGTTGTGAGATCTGTCGATGTCAGTGAGAGGCGTCATGTAGATGTTGAAGAGTGTGGGGCTGAGGGGTGAGCCCTGGAGAATACCTCAGGTGTTATGCTTGGTGTGTGAAGTGAAGGGGGAGGTGAACTTTCTGGGTGCATCCTGTGATGAAGGATGCCATCCATCTGACAGCATTGCTGGTTATTCCTATCTGGTGCAGGCGGTGGATGAGTGTGTGGTGGGAGACCATGAGGAAGGTGGTGGACAGGTTTAGAAAGATGAGGGCAGTGGATTATTTTCTGTTAAGCAGGATGCAGGTGTTGTCTGAAGCAGCGATCAGTGCTGTCTCAGTGCTGTGGTTGGTTCTGTGGCCCTACTGGGAGGAATCTAGTATGTTGTGTCTCTCCAGGTGTTCTGTGGGTTGGAGGTTGGTGGCCTTTTCCAGGACTTTGGAGGAAGGAGATGGGTCTGTAGTTTTGTAGTTCATTGGGGGTCATCCAAGGGTTTCTTGAGGAGTACGAGGACCTCAGTGTTTTTCCAGGCATCTGGAAAGTTGGCTGTGGTTCATGAAGCATTGATGATGGTGGAAAGTTGGTGACTGATCTTGTCTCTTCCGAGGTTGAAGAGGTGATGGGAGCAGGGGTCAGTAGGAGCTCCGGAGTGCATGGTGCTCATAAGATCAGTTGTGTCATCTTGGTTGAGTTGTTTGCTGGCAGTGAGCAGGTGGTCGATGGTGGTGGTTGATTGAAGGCTGGATATGCTGGAGGAATGGAGTCACATGTACTACATTTTAAGAATGAAAAAGTGTGCTAGTAAAATTAACAAACTCCTTGAGACAAGACTTAGTTAATATCAAATCAAATCAAATCATTAACATTTATAAAGCGCGCTACTCACCCGTGCGGGTCTCAAGGCGCTAGGGGGGAGAGGGGGGGTTATCGCTGCTCGAACAGCCAAGTCTTTAGGAGTCTCCGGAAAGCGGAGCGGTCCTGGGTGGTCCTGAGGCTGGTGGGGAGGGAGTTCCAGGTCTTGGCCGCCAGGAAGGAGAAAGATCTCCCACCCGCCGTGGAGCGGCGGGTGCGAGGGACGGCAGCAAGTGCGAGGCCAGAGGAGCGGAGGGGGCGGGTGGGGACGTAGAAGCTGAGGCGTCTGTTGAGGTATTCCGGTCCCTTGTTGTGGAGGGCTTTGTGTGCGTGGGTGAGAAGACGGAAGGTGATCCTTTTGCTGACTCTGAGCCAATGCAGGTGTCTCAGGTGTGCGGAGATGTGGCTGTTGCGGGGTACGTCGAGGATGAGGCGGGCCGAGGCGTTTTGGATGCGTTGCAGGCGGTTTTGGAGTTTGGCTGTGGTCCCGGCGTAGAGGGTGTTGCCGTAGTCCAGGCGGCTCGTGACGAGGGCGTGGGTCGCGGTTTTTCTGGTGTCGGCGGGGATCCAGCGGAAGATCTTACAGAGCATGCGGAGAGTGAGGAAGCAGGCGGAGGACACGGCGTTGACTTGCTTGGTCATGGTGAGAAGAGGGTCCAAGATGAAGCCGAGGTTGCGGGCGTGGTCTGCGGGGGTCGGTGCGGTGCCGAGGGCCGTGGGCCACCAGGAGTCGTCCCAGGCGGACGGGGTGTTGCCGAGGATGAGGACTTCCGTTTTTTCAGAGTTCAGCTTTAGGCGGCTGAGCCTCATCCAATCTGCGACGTCCTTCATACCCTCTTGTAGGTTGGTCTTGGCGCTGGCGGGGTCCTTGGTGAGGGAGAGTACAAGTTGGGTGTCGTCGGCGTAGGAGGTGATGATGATGTCGTGCTTGCGTACGATGTCGGCGAGGGGGCTCATGTAGACATTGAAGAGTGTCGGGCTGAGCGATGAGCCTTGAGGTACGCCGCAGATGATCTTGGTGGGTTCTGAGCGAAACGGAGGGAGGTAAACTCTTTGGAAACGGTTAGCGAGGAAGGAGGCGATCCAGTCCAGGGCCTGGCCTTGGATCCCGGTGGAGCGTAGGCGGGTGATTAGGGTGCGGTGACAGACGGTGTCAAAGGCAGCCGAGAGGTCGAGGAGAATGAGGGCGACTGTTTCACCGTTGTCCATCAGGGTTCTGATGTCGTCTGTGACTGAGATGAGGGCGGTTTCCGTGCTGTGGTTGGTTCGGAATCCGGTTTGTGAAGGGTCGAGCAGGTTGTTGTCTTCCAGGAAGGTGGTCAGCTGTTTGTTGACGGTCTTTTCTATTACCTTGGCTGGGAAAGGTAGAAGAGAGATGGGGCGGAAGTTTTTCAGGTCGCTTGGGTCAGCCATAGGTTTCTTTAGTAGGGCGTTGACTTCAGCGTGCTTCCAGCATTCGGGGAAGGTAGCAGAAGAAAAAGAAGAGTTGATGACGGTCTGGAGGAGCGGGGCGATGATGTCGTCGGCTTTGTTAAAGATGAAGTGCGGGCAGGGGTCCGAAGGGGCGCCGGAGTGGATAGAGTTCATGATGGATTTGGTTTCTTCCGTGTTGATGTGGGTCCAGTTGTTGAGGGTGATGTCCGGGGAAGCGGGTTCAGTGGTGTATGGTTGGGTCTGGTGTCCGAAGCTGTCGTGGAGGTCGCTGATCTTGCGATGGAAGAAAGTGGCGAGGGATTCGCACAAATCCTGTGAGGGCGTGACGGCGTTGGCGCTGGCGCTGGGGTTGGAGAACTCTTTGACGATGCTGAAGAGTTCTCTGCTGTTGTGGCTGTTTTTGTCTAGTCTGTCGGTGAAAAAGTTCCTTTTGGCAGTGCGGATCAGGTGGTGGTGTTCGCGTGTAGCGTTCTTGAGGGCGGTCATGTTGTCAGCGGTGTGGTCCTTGCGCCAGGCCTTCTCAAGGGCACGACAAGTTTTCTTTGATTCTTTGAGGGTGTCAGAGAACCAGAGAGGTTTTTTGGTGTTGGTCTGTCGATGCGTGCGTTTGAGGGGAGCAAGGTTGTCAGCGCAGTTGGAGATCCAGTTTGTGAGGTTGAGAGCTGCGTCGTTGGGGTCGGTGGTGAGGGTGGGTTGGTTGGCGGCGAGAGCGGAGAAGAGTTGCTCTTCAGGGATCTTGTTCCACTGTCGATGAGGGATGGGTTGAGTGCGGAGGTGGGAGGTCTCGCGTCGGAATGTGAAGTGGACGCAGCTGTGGTCGGTCCAGTGTAGGGCAGAGGTGTGGCTGAAGAAGACGTGTTTGCTGGCGGAGAAGAAAGGGTCGAGCGTGTGTCCGGCGATGTGGGTGGCGGTGTTCACCAGTTGTTTGAGGCCGAGGTTGGCGAGGTTGTCGAGCAGGTTGGTGGTGTTGGGGTCGTTGTTTTGTTCCAGATGGAAGTTGAGGTCGCCTAGGAGGATGTAGTCCGGTGAGGCGAGGGCGTGCGGGGAGATGAAGTCGGCGATGGCGTCGCTGAAAGAGGCGCGAGGTCCGGGAGGACGGTAGACGAGGGATCCTCTGAGGGTGGTCCTTGGGTCGGTGCGAATCTGAAAATGCAGGTGTTCAGCGGCGAGGGGGGGTCTTCGGTGGAGGTGGTGACGCTGATGGAGTCTTTGAAGATGATGGCGACACCTCCTCCTACTTGGTTGGTGCGGTCTTTTCTGGAGATCTTGTAGCCTTCGGGGATGGCGGTAGCGATGTCTGGAGCAGAGGAGGCGTTCATCCATGTCTCCGTGATGAAGGCGACGTCCGGGGCTGTGGAGTCCAGGAGGTCCCAAAGTTCAACGGCGTGCTTGTGGACGGAACGAGCGTTGATCAGGATGCACTTGAGGTGGTTGATGGCGCGTGGGCTTGTGGTCGTGGTAGTTGCGTGGTGGAAGATGCGTTTGCAGGAGTTGCAGGCGAAGGGTCCATGGGTGCGTTTGGGGTGAGCTAGGAAGCAGGTTTTGGAGCGCCCTGGGTTGAGGGCGTGGAGGGTGGTGGGGTCGTAGCGGATCAGCGGGGCTTGGGGGAGCTGGGGACCAGGGGTCGTGGCGCTGGGCGCGGGCCAGACGCAGACGGGCGCAGACGGGCTTGCCTCTGGCGCACCTCCGGCGCGCCAGCGGCGTGCCTGCTGCGCAGTCGCGCAGCGGCCGCCATAAGAGGTAGGAGGGGGGGAGGGGTCAGCTGGGGGCGAATGGGAGCTGGGGGGCGGGGGCGTGCAGGAGGTCGCGGCGGGAAAGCGCGAGGGAGGGGGGGGACAGGTAGAGTGAGAGGAGCTGGGGGAGGGGGTTTAGGGTGGAGGAGGGTGAGTGTTAGGAGGTTTGGAGATTAGGGAGAGAGATAGGAGTAGGGTTGTGAAGATAGGGGAGGGGGGGTTGTAGAGGTGGGTGAGGGAGAGAGGTAGAGTGAAAGGATAGGGAGATAGGTAGTAGAGGGGGTGGCGGGAGGGGGGGAGAGATAGAGAAATAGATAGAGAAAATAGATAGAGAAGTCGATAGATAGGGAAATAGATAGATAGACAGATAGGTAGGTAGGAGGAGGTGGAGAGTGGGGGAGTTAGATAGTGAGATAGGGAGCTAGAGAGATAGGAAGATAGGAGGAGTGAGGGAGGTAGATAGCGAACGGGTTAGCTAGGGGTGAGAGAGGGGGAGGCGAGTGAGGGAGGGGGATGAGGAAGGAGCAGGAGGGCAGGCTCAGGGGAAGAAGACGGAGGAGGTAGAAGAGCCGAAGACAGGAGAGCAGAAGACAGAAGAACAGAAGACCGGAAGAGCAGAAGACAGAAGAACAGAAGAACAGAAGAACAGAAGAACAGAAGAACAGAAGACCGGAAGAGCAGAAGAACAGAAGAACAGAAGAACAGAAGAACAGAAGAACAGAAGAACAGAAGACCGGAAGAGCAGAAGAACAGAAGACAGAAGCACAGAAGATCGGAAGAGCAGAAGAACAGAGAAGAACAGAGAAGAACACAGAAGAACACAGAAGAACACAGAAGAACCGAGAAGAAGAACACAGAAGCACCGAGAAGAACAGAGAAGAAGAACACAGAAGACCGGAAGAACACAGAAGAACAGAAGGGAAGAACAGAAGAACAGAAGAGAAGAACAGAAGAACACAGAAGAAGATTGCAGAGGGGGGGCGAGGAGGAAGAGACAGAGAGGAGGAAAAGAAGCAGGAGCAGGAGAGAAGGTGAGTGGCGCGGGGCAGGGCGAGGGGCTGGGAGGAGGGGGGTACTTACAGTTAGGTGGGTCTCAGGAACACAGGAACTCGGGAACTTGGAGGAGCTGCAGCGGCAGGGGGAGCGACCTACCCTTGGGTCAAGGGTCGCTAAAATAAACACACACACAGACATTGGCACAGCATACATTTTAAATCAGAAAAGGACTGGAAATAATGTGCACACAATCTTTCAATGTAAATGTGACACCGAGACTCGAACACGGTTCCTCATTTTCAAAGTTGGGATCTCTAACCGTAATGCCTTTTCCTCCCAACAAATTCCCTAAAGGCAGAAAGCATAAGAAGTGCAAAACATCCACTGAGAGAAGCAACGGCAGGGGCAAATGGGGCAGCCACTTGGAGATTAGGTGAAGGGCAGAGACCAGAAATGCGGACACCTACGAGGAGATTAGGTGAAGGGTGGAGAACAAAAGTAAAATCACATACAGCTGCCAAACACGCTTGTTTACAAATAACAAAGTAGGTTGAAAATGTGGATGAAATGGATTACTTGGGCCAAGCTCCACTGATAAGAAAAAAACACACATATAACAACAGGAAGTAGCATGCAACAACCAAACAAATTGAAGAAATACGAAGTGGCAAGAACACAAATTAAAAGTAAGGGTGTGATGTAATCCCCCTCTAAGCGTTATATTGGTTACAATAGATTTCACAAGCACAGTACAAGTGCTGTGTAGGCATAACCTAAAAAAAAAACAATTGCCTTAAATAAACTGAGCATTCTGATTCTGTAAAGCCTGTGGACCAGTGGCAGAGGGGTAGTCAGCAAAAGGTTTTTAACAGTGGACCAGGCTAAGTTTTTGCTAATGGAAAATACAAGGTTCTTCACCATTAAATAAGGTGGGTTAATTCTGAATTAGTGAACAGTCACAAGTTTTAGGCAGATGCTTTACTTCCGTCCTTTGACACAACTAACCATCTGGATTGCTTAAGAGTTAGTGGTTTATTGTTGTTGACTATCAGTTTATGAATAGCTGCAGTATGGGCAACTTTAAATGTAAATCCTGAATAGAGGACCCATACAGTCCAGACGAGACTGAACTACTCCCTAATCTAGAGAAGCTCGTTTGAGAATTCATGCCTTTTTTACCAGTGATGTATGGCCATGGTGATTTGAAGGAGTTAGATAATTACCACTTTATGATCAGCACGTACATTAAAATGAATCTGAGTGTCATGAGTCTACATTAGCAGTGAACCGGGACAGATAGATCTTTTTTAATATTGCTCACCTAAGATGAATTTTACAGATGACCTACTTAGAATATCTCATCCAGTACTGGCATTGCCAACAGTCAGTTTCTCACATAGTGAACTTTTTCTGACACTTTCTGAAATACCTGGTGGAAGTGTTGTGCTGTACAGTATTACCAGGACTCTTCCAGTTAGTATCCAGAAATGTTTGTGATGATGCAGAAGCTAACAATGCTTGTTGATGCATAATAACAATCTTTTAACCCAGATAATTCTGTGTGACTCCTAGATCCATGGAAGTATTATGAGAGCCTTCAAAGGTGGGAAAACAGTAAGGGTGTCTCACTTGTATACCCCATATCTATTTCAAAGGGGGGGGGGGGTGTTTAATATGGAGTATGTAAAAATCTGCAAGAGACCATAACAGGGTTGTTTGAGGTTTGGTCCCCAGCTTGGTTCTGAGAAGTCAAGGAACAAGGCAATACTAAAATGGCAAACAGTTATTAAAACAAGTTTTAGCTTATTAACTAAGGCAAATAAAAAAAAGAATGCAAAGAAGTGCATAGCCTTATAAAAAACAAACTAACAGAGCCCTGGACTGATTTCTGATATTGTGAGAAAGGGTACCCAGCCTGTGGAGAAATCAACTGTCTGGCATATGTTCAAACTGTGCAGTGTTACTGCTGAGATCCTTCTTCTTAAGCTGTTACATGCTTTACAAGTGGCATTCATTCATTCACCAGGAACATTAGAAAACATATGGCAAGTCATGAAAACATATTAGCAAAGAATGCCCATAAAAAAAAAACATTGGCCAACATATGGCAAGTCATAGCACATCAACGTAAAGCCCCTATCAGGAACAGCATAAACCAGAGGGCAAGCCATACAAACATCAAAGGTTAGTATGAATCCTCGTACCGCCAAAAAACGGCATGTTGCCAATAATAGTACCTGTCCTTGCACCTTGAGTGCCACGATGGGGAAAGGGGGACTCCGGGGCTCCTCTGTGCCAAACTGGGGCCACTGTATTGCTGGGGGGAGGACCAGCACGCGCCCCCTCTGAGTTGGGGCAAGACTGACCCTCCTGGTGGGACCCGAAGTCAAGCCGAAAGTATGGTGGGGGCGTCTGCGCCCCTGGTGTAGTGGCCGGGGGGAAGAGGGACCCACTCTCTGCCCTGTCTCCTGCGGTGTGGGTGGCAGCCGCCCGCGTCCTTGTGGTGGCTGCCAAAAAGGAGAGGAAGACAACGACCTCCCTCTGCAAGCTGCGTTCCTCCTGGAGACGGCTGTTGGGGCTTCCAGTATCCTCGGACTGGCCCGCTTTTCTCTCCAGGTTGCAGCGGTGAAAGGCACAAGAAGTGAGTGCCTGCTTATGCCCCGGGGCGCCTCCTGATGGCCTTCCATGCCCCTGGGGCACCACTGAGGGTGCTACTCCTCCAGCTTCCTCTTTCTCATGCATCGGGGCACTTCAAAGAACACACATTTGACGCGCTCTGATTTTACAAAACACCCGGGTTGCATCAGTGATTTTAGGAAGTCGGCAAGCAACGGAAGCACTTTTGAGGCGCTTATGAAGAAAATGTAGTCGCTCTCAATGCACTATGCTCAGCAGATAATTAAACAAAGCGCTCTCCAGGTGCTATGACATCAAAAGGGAAAAGCGCTCCTCATGCGCTTTAGCAGTGGATTTCCAGAGGTTGCAGAGGACAGGGACCACAGCACCCAGCCTCTGGGGACACAAAAGGATGGAGCACAGGGCAGCAGGGCCCAGCAACAGGCCAGCACAAAGGAGATGCAGACAATGGCAGTTCCTCCATGTGACCAAACAGGTTACAGGTCAGCACAGCAGCAGCAGTCCAAGACGGTTCCTGGTGAGTCCCTCCAACAGTCTATGTCCAATTACAAGTAGGTTTCAGTGCACTAAATGGTTCCCAAGGTGTTCCAAATTGTCGGGAAAAATCCCCTGTACTTATACTCAGTTTTGCAGTGGTTTAACAAAGAAGAGGATAGGAGGTTCTAACCAGTTACAACTGGTTCAGGAAGTGCTCCCTCTCTCCTCCAGCACAGGCTCCAAACATCAGTTGAGGCTAAACAAGCCCCTTGTGTGAGGCCAGGGCACAGCCTTTACATATGTGCCCCGCCACCCTCTTCTCTCAGCAGATGCACCTCTGTGACACCTCCACCCTCCCTGTGTACATGCTGTCTGAAAAGTATGCACAAAGCCCAACTGTCTTGTGCCCAGATGTGGATTGGAGTCAAGGTGCAAAACACCAGAGTCATAAGCACAGAGAAATGCTCACTTTCTAGAAGTGGCATTTCTATAATGATAATAAAAACTCCACCCACACCAGTAAGCAACAGTTATCGCTACCATTACAACCATACCAAACATGCCTAAGCTACCCCTCATAAATCAGACAATACCGGGAAACATCCTGAACAACTAGGTCCTAAACAACTACTTGCCTAAACTACTACTGCTAAACAACTAAAAAGTCTCTTCAACGAAGTACTGAATATCTACAGTCTAAACAATGATTTTGCCTGAATAACGATTGTCTGAACAATGAATTTTAAGGTAAGTTTTTCTTTTGTTTTTTATGGTTTATTAGTTGTTTAGAATTTTCTAATATATATATATATATAAATCCTAAACAATTAATAAACCATACAAAAAAAAAGAAGATCTTTAATTAAAATTAGTTGTTCAGGCAATCGTTATTCAGGCAAAATCATTGTTTAGACATTAGTTGTTTAGTACTTCGTTGTAGAGACTTTTTATTTGTTTAGCAGTAGTTGTTTAGGCAAGTAGTTGTTTAGGGCCTAGTTGTTCCAGCACATATTCAACAATACCCCCTAGACATAAGGCAGGGCATTTCCAATGCAATCCTATGAGAAGGCAGCACTCACAGCAGTGAGAAACCAAATAGGCTGTTTGTCACTACTGCGCTAGCAGGGCTGAGATAGGTTTTAAAGGCTACTTCTGCGTGTGGCGCAAGCAGCGCTGAAGGCCCACTAGTAGCATTTAATTTACAGGCCCTGGGTATAGGGATACCACTGTACAAGGGACTTACAGGTAAATTAAATGTGCCAATTAGGTATAAGCCAATCATACCAACTTTAGAAGGGAGAGCACCTGCACTTTAGCGCTGATCAGCAGTGATAAAGTGCTCAGAGTCCTAGAGCCAACAGAAAGAGGTCAGAAAAAATAGGAGGAAGGAGGCAAAAAGTCTGGGGATGAACCCGCAAAAAGGGCCAGGTCCAATACTTCCTCTTTCTATAAGTGGTGCATTTTGGATCATGCATAGAAAGAAAAAAATTGCTTTACAAGATTAAAATAATCCTGGCAGTAACACAGGCACCCATGGTACAAAGCTGGCTATCTTTGTGCTAGGAAGCCATATGTGCATCAGTGCAGAGATAGAGCTGATATAGTGCTTTTCAACTCTCTCCCATTCAATCATCACAATACAGAAACTTTGCTTGCTGCCCTGCTTTGCGTGAACTTTTGATAAATATTCCCCCTCCTCCTTAGATGTGTGTTGCATTCTGCAGCACACATACAAAGAGGATTAGGCTTCTAAGAATAGTTTTTTTGCAGGTAGGTATCTGTACCTGCACAAAAACTATTCTGACCAACACAGGCACCCTTACCTCATTGCACAATGGTGCCTGCATGGGCACTAGGCATCCAGAAGTGCACCATCACTATGAGAGGGCAGAAATGTGCCATAGCTTGGTAAATATGGTGCATTTCTGCTCTCTCCCTTTGGCGCTACACAATGCCGCAAATTCCCTTTCTGTGATGAGTTGCATCAAAGTTTAATAGGTCTGCCTCCTGATCTTGAGTAGTTAAAAATCAGGAAATTTGCATATGCAAGTAGTATTTCCAGGTTAACAGGTTTGCACCTTTTAACACACTTGACAAGTTTTGAAGAAAAATAAAATAATTTAGCACATGGATTGAAAGAAAAAAGTGCTGATTACAGGCAATCAATCAACCAATCAATCATAGCATTTATAAAGCTCAGCACTATCACCCCTAAGGGTATCTGGGCCCTGAGGGTGCTGTGTCTCCATCGAAAAGCCATGTCTTGAGTCTCCTTCTGTAGTCCACGAGGTAGGGAGGTGTTCGGAGGTGGTCTGGCAGACTGTTCTAGGACTTGGCTGCTGTGTGGGAGAAGGAGCAGCCTCCGCTGCGACTGCGATGGATGCGGGTTGTGTGTGCGAGGTTTAGCGAGGCAGAGTGTAGTTGTCTTGCTGGGAAGTAGAAGCTTAGTTGGTGGTTGATGTAGGACTGCCCTAGATTATGGACAGACTTGTATGTGAGTGTGAGGATTTTAAATTGGAATGTGTGAAGTGCTTCAGCTCCAGAAGGATGGTAAAGTCTGCTAATTTAAGGACAGAAGTAGGGAAATTGGCTAACTGGACTGGAGGCATTTAACATAAAGCACACCTAATCAGCCGGCTATGTCTCCATTAAGCATAGCTGCCAATTAGGAGCATTTGATGAAAATTCTCTTTCAGGGGCAGCGAAAGTTCAAAAACTTGTGTTTCAATCTATTTGATGCAGCTCCGATCTTCAGCTGTCTCTTGACCTCTTAATTAAGATCTGCTGCAACAACTTTCTGGAGCTGACTTTTGTGTCCTTTAATGAAATTGTGCGAGAAAATGTAAATTACTGTACACATTTCACTTCTGTCGCCTAATTCCTTTTTAAACCACACGACCCAGCTCAGAATATAAAATGTTCATTTTTACGGATAAACTGAAAATGACTTACAAAGCGCTGCCTAAGACTGGCTTAAGTGCATCATGCCAATGAATTTATAATTGTGTGCTAGCAGCCATTAATGTCTTCTGTGCAAAAATACAAGCAGCTAAAACATGCACGTAGATAAAATTCTAAGGCATGATAATTTCATTATATGATAGAGGAGTTCAGGAAGCACGAAGTGGAACTGCCGTCTAGATGACATAATAAAATAACATATTCTATATAGTGCTTACAATTACACTTTAGTCATTTCGTAGCACTACAAACACATGGAGCCTCATTAGGAACCTGGCGGTCTCATGACTGCCAGGTTTGCAGATGGTGTTCAGCCTGCTGCCAGTGCAGGGGTCCGAGCACCATATTACGACCAGGCGGTTGTGCCGCGGTCGAACCGTCAGCACCACCAGTATTAGTCGTCCCGGTGGTCTGGTGGTCGTGGCGGTCCTAATCAGCCAGGGCAGCACTGCAAGCAGAGCTGCCCTGGGGTTTACAACTTAGTTTTCCTCCAGCGATTTCATGGCGATAACACTGCAATGAAAAGGCTGGTAGGGAACAGGTGCTGGGGGTCCCAGAGGGCCCCCTGTACTGTGCATGCACTTGGCATAGGCAGTCCAGGCCCCCCCCCCCCCGGCCAGCCCCATTGCAATGTTCACTGTCTGCTAGCAGACAGTGAACATTGCAAGGGTGTTGGTGCATCCTGCATCCTACAGCATTGCTGCTTGCTCGATTACGAGCCAGGGACAATGCTGTAGGGTGTTTTACGCTAGGCCTGCGGGCAGAAACTCAGGCTTCCACCCGTCGACCTAGTGGGAAACTCGTAATGGGCTTGGTGGGGAAGTAGCCACAATGGCAGCAACCTCCCCGTCAGAAGTTCAGCAGACAGTTAAAACCGTTCGCTGAACTTGTAAACAGGCCCATGGTGTTATCATTATTGTAGAAATCCATCTTGCTGATGGTAAGCGAGGCCGCATGGCTGAAGTGCACTCTAATCTACCTCCCTCACATCATAGGCCGGGCCGCTCATTGGCTGAATTCTTTCTCTATTTCTAGGAATATGAGTTAGTGCTGCAGCTTTACTTCTGAGATGTCTGAGAGGTGTGGAATGTAACAGCACTCCTAACAATTACACAATTTATTGATTAATGACTCATTTAGACTTTAGGCCTGATTTAGATTTCTGCAAAGGGGTTACTCTGTCACAACGGTGATAAATATCCTGTCCATCGAAATCTAAATCCCGCAGTAAACAATATGATTTAGATTTCGGAGGATCGGATATTCCTCACCACAGTGACGGGGTAACCCCTCCCTCGAGTTATGAATCAGGCCCTCTATCAGACAGTCAGTTATCTGCCAAGGGAGCAGAGGTAGAGATCTGCTGGAGATCTCTTAGCCTTCAAAAGTGCTGTGCCACAACTCTGCAAACCTTTTTTTTCTTTTACAGAAACAAACTGTCAAAGCAGGAGTTTGTATGTGTAAACATCAAACATTTTATGTATTTGACCCTTTAAAGCTTTCTTTCTTTTAGGACAGTGGTTCTTAACCAGTGGTCTGAGGACCCCTGGTGGTCTGCGAGAACAACCCAGGGAGTTTGTGACTGTTTTACAAAATTAAATAATATAACAATTAATCAATAAAAATGAAAGTGGTATATGTAAATTATACAGCAAAATTGAAAATTTAAAAACTTTTTCCACATTTGGTTGTGAATGAATTTCACAAAATATTTCACTATTTGAGCATTTGTGTGATGTATACTTGTTTTGTATATTTATGCATTGTTGGAAAGTCCAAATCATACAAATTGCTAAGGCCGGGGTCCCTGGCTTCCAATAATGACTCAGTGGAGCTCCACAATTCCAGTAATGATTCAGAGTGGGTCCACAGATGTCAAAAGACACTTTCATCAAGTATTTAAAGTATGCTTGACTATAGCCACTGGCTGAGAACTCAAGAGTAGCTGAATATGTGACACCAATATGTGGGCACTTGGCAACCATGAGAACCTTCCAGCTGCACCTCCGTTTCCTTTACTCCTGTGCAGGCTAACCACTTGCCCTCCTGACCTCCACCTGAGCTCCATAGCTTTGCTTTCTCTTGGTCTGTCACAGCCAGAAGTTATAGACATGAGGAAAGCCCTGGGTGGTCATTACGACATTGGTGGTGTACTGACCACCATTGTAAAAGTGACGGTAATACCGCCAACAGCGTGGCGGTAACTACTGCCAAATTATGACCATGGCGATGATACTTCCCATAGACAGCCAATGTACCACACCAACTGCCAAGGTGTTAACACCACTGACCACGGTGGTAGCCACCTACAGCCAGGCAGAAGTCAAGGTACCGCCCACCATATTATGACATAGTAAACCGCCAGAATTTCTGGGGCGGTACGAACGCCATCAAAAGCCTGGGGGAAACACAGTACAGAAAACGAAAGACACCATCAGGGACACAGAGGACTCCGCGGCTGCCATGGAACCGGAACTCCAAGTCTTCCCGATGCTCTACCATGCTGTGACCATCCTGGAGCACCAACGCTGACGAAGACGATGACGGTGAGTACAGCCACCTAGCACACAAGGGAGGGAGGGAGGAAAAAGAGAGTGATACACACATGTACAACACACACCATACACACACACACCACATACAGAGAACTTGCTGCAGAGTAAAACGACTGCCACAGGACCCACAAGCAAATAATGCAAGAACAATTCTGAAGTAGGAACATTGTAATTTTCTGCCAACAGCCATCATAATGAATCACGAAATCAAAATGCAGACATCAATGTACAGATTGGGCCAATGGCCAGTAGATAGTACCAAAGGCCACATGGCCACATGCCATAGTCCAAGCCCCAACTTGACTCCTGACAACATCCGGACTCCACTGTTCAGGGGCATCATGCTGGAAATGGGCAGGCACCTCAGGGGGAAGAGGGGTTGGGGGCACCTCAGCTACAGTTAGTTTCATGCCCACTGGTTCTGGAGGGGGATCCTTGCCCAACAGTCTCTGGAGGGGAGTGAAAGGCCACAGTCTCAGGAGTGAGTATCATGCCCACTGGTTCTGGAGGTGGCTCCTTGCCCAAGGGACTCTGAAGGGGAGTGAAAGGCCACAGTCAATGGAGTGGGTATCATGCCCACTGGTTCTGGAGGGGGCTTCTTGCCCAACAGTCTCTGGAGGGGAGTGAAAGGCCATAGTCTCAGGAGTAGGTATCATGCCCACTGGTTCTAGATGGAGCTCCTTGGCCAACAGTCTCTGGAGGGGAGTGAAAGGCCACAGTTTCTGGAGAGTGGGCTACATGCCCTCAGATAGTGGAGGGGGCTCCTTGCCCTCAGATGGGGGAGGGGGCTCAATTGCTGGTGGCGGGGGCACCTTGCCCTCATCTGGTGGAGGAGGCTCCTTTCCCTCAGATGGTTGAGGGGGCTCCTTGGGTTTCTTTGGTGGTGGAGGGAGCTCCTTCGGTTTCTTTGGTGGTGAAGGGGGCTCCTTGGGTTCCTTTGGTGGTGGAGGGGGCTCCTTGGGTTCCTTTGGTAGTGGAGGGGGATGCCCAATTGGCCTTTGTCATGTGACTTGTGTCCTTGCCTCCAGGTCTAGGAGGTGCCTCCACTGACCCCGTCCTCTGTCCCTTAGGTGTCGCCATCCTTTTCCTCCGTTTCTGAGGCGGAGGTGTGGACTTACTGGGAGTGGCCACCGTCATACTCATGGGCCCCTTAGTGCCAGCAGGGGATTTCTTGGTGGGAGCAGTGGCAGACTGGTTGGCTAAGGTGCTGGGCCCGGTCACTGGGACGGCAGGATGAGGGGGAGGGGGAGAGAAGAGGTCACGATGGGCAAGGAAAAGCTTCTTAGGGATGTTGGGGTGGGATGTGGTAGAGGGATGGGAGGTGGAGGTAGAGGTAGTGGTTGTAGGGGGTGTACGTTTGCTGGACTTGGGTGCAGGTGCATGGACAGTGTGCATGGTTGAGTTGGATGGCTGTTGGGTGTCTGAGTGTGAGCGTTTGTGTCTCTTGGGAGGGGAGGCAGACAGGGTGGGAGAGGACAAACAGGACTTGTGGATGGATGTTGTGGAGGTGTCTGCAAGTGAGGTGGGTGTGCTGCATGATGTGGTGATGAGGTGGTGGCTGTTGATGCAGTGCATGCAGGTGTGAATGTGACTATGATGGAGGAGGAGGGGGAGACAGTGGAGGCAGTGGATGTTGTTGTGTGTGCAACTGTCTGTTGTTTGTGTGAGTGCTTGTGGTTTGAAGTTTGCTGCCTGTGTTTGTCTGTGCCACTCTTGTGTGATGTTTTGTGTACAGGCTTGTCTGTATGTGTGCATCCGATGGGTTGGGGTTGAGGAGACTGGGACTGGGAAGTGGTAGTTGGAGGGGGGACGGTAGGACCAGGGACACTGGCTGCCATCAGAGAGGATGTCAGAGCCTGAAACGATCTCTGTAGGGCAGCTAACCCACCGTGGATTCCCTCCAGGTAGGCATTGCATTGCTGCATCGGAGCTACCAGCCCCTGGATGGCATTCACTGTGGTTGACTGCCCTACAGAGATGGATTACAGGAGGTCAATAGCCTCCCCGCTGAGGGCAGCAGGGCTCACAGGGGCAGGGACTGAGGTGCCTGGGGAAAAGGAGATGCCCACCCTCCTGGGTGAGCGGGCCTGGGCACCTCGGTGGGGGGCTACCTGGAGAGTGGTGCTGGTACAGGGGTGCGGCAGCTGTACCTGTAGCTGTGGTGGTTCTAGAGGTGTCCACCACCACCAGGGAGCTTCCATCAGAGGAGGATTCAGAGTCAGTGTTGTCACCTCCTGTCCCCGCCGTGGTGCTTCCCTCGCCCTCCGTCCCACTGGTCCCCTTGGCGTCGGTGGCTCTGCCTCCTGGGTCCCGTGGGCTGCAGCTCCCTCATTTGCTGGTATCCCTGCTTCTTCACCAGAAGATGCTAATGCAGACATGGACAGGATGATAGAAGAAAATAGGGGGAGAGAGAGAATGTGAGCACTGGGTCAAATACAGCACCGACACCACAGATGGAATACACAGTACCATCAATCACGAGGACCAAGATTGAGCACTATGCACTGCACTGGCATTCCATTGGCTAGGTACCACAGCAAGATTAGAGCCAACTGCCGCCATCTGCACACCTCCTGGGACCTACTAAGCCCTGCCTGACATGGAATCCCACCTAGCTAGCTAACATGATTTTGCTATCCACCCATTTAACCTGAGTTGGACCACCCAGCAATGTATGAGCTGACATTAAGGGGCACCTACTGACTTAAACCCACCACCAGCATCCTGTGTCAGGCAACACAGATGGGTGCTACACACATTGTACTCACCCCCTTCTGGCTGCTGTGCTGCACTCCAGCGCCCATCCAGCTCTGGATAGGCAACCACCAGTATGCGGGCCAACGGGGGAGGGTCAGGTGCTTCAACTCCTCTGAAGTGAAGGCAGGGGAATTGTCACACGGGCCATGGCAGGTTCCACACACAGGTCACAGCAGCAAACGCAGTTGAGGTGTGGTCCATTCAGGAATCAAGTGAGGTTATAGTCAGAAAATGGCGGTCACGTCCGCAGCAGTGTACACTGTCATCGCTGCAGGTGATCCTCATTGAGGAATAGCACAGTGGTGCAAGACTGCCTTCCCCCATGACGCCAAACGCAGGCGGAGTTACATCACTTCCAAATGTCCCTACATACAGTACAGGCTGTCGCCATTTTGTGGTGCAGGACAACATCCTTAAATTAAAAACTGCATCATTGCTGTCAATTGTACACACATTGCCATTTACATAGTCGAGTTACATACACGGTCAATGTACACTGAACTGTTGGTTCCATTGTTCAGTTTGTCACTCCCTTCTCACTCTTGTATCCGTTAGGTACCAACCACTGCAGAGGAATAGGAGGAGGATGCAAGCCCTCATGTACAGACCCTTTGTGGACTTGGCTAAATTGGAGGACAGGCACATTATACTCACCTATAGACTTGACAGGGCCACAATCACAGAGCTGTGTGCACAATTGGAGCCTCATCTGATATCTGATATCCGTCAACCCACTGGGATTGACATGTGCAGGTCCTATCAGTACTCCATTTCCTGGCAACTGGCTCTTTCCTAGTGACAGTGGGCTTGGCTGCAGGAATGGCACAACCAATGTTCTCAATAGTGCTAGCAAGGGTTTTGGCTGCCCTGCTCAAACACATGTGCAGCTACAACACTTTTCCCCAAGTGGATTGTTTGGCGAATGTGAAGGCTGGTTTCTATACAATGGGACATATTTCAAATGTTATTGGGGCCACTGATGGAATACATATAGCGTTCCCCCCCACCCGGGCCAATGAACAGGTGATAAGGAATCAGAAGAGTTTCCACTCACTCAATGTGCAAATGGTGTGCCTGGCTGAACAGTATATCTCCCACGTCACTGCCAAGTATCCTGGATCAGTGCATGACGCCTTCCTCTTGAGGAATAGCAGCATCCCACATGTGATAGCACAACTACAGAGGCACAGGGTGTGGCATATAGGTGAGCCTGAGTCCCCACCCAATGCAAGTCAGTGTATGGCTTCAGGAGTCATCCCCCATGCCATTGTGCAAGGCTAATGTTTGTCCCTCACTTCTTGCAGTTGACTCTGGCTACCCAAACTTGTCCTGCCTCTTGACCCCTGTTAGGAATCCGAGAACAGGGGCTGAGAATAGGTATAATGATGCTCATGCGAGAACCAGGAGAATATTTGAGAGGACCTTCGGTCTCCTGAAGGCCAGGTTCAGATGCCTACATCTGACAGGTGGATCTCTCTGCTACTCCCCTGAGAAGGTCTGCCAGATAGTATGCTGCATGTTGCATAACCTGGCCATCAGACGACATGTGCCCTATCTGCAGGAGGAGGAGGGTGAAAATGCTCCAGTGGCAGCAGTAGATCCTGAGGACAGTGAGGATGAGGATGCAGAGGATGAGGATGTGGACTACAGGACATCAGTTATACGGCAGTACTTCCAATGACACACAGGTAAGACAGTGGAACTGACCATTCCTCTGATTATTTATGTTTCTCTGTGGCTGTATCTGATGGCAGTCACTTCCTTAGCATCCCAACTGACTGTCACCTATGCCTTCCCATTTTGCATATGTTAGTGTGGTTTCAACTGTGTACTGATGTGATGACTGCAAACTGCTACAGGCTATTTATTTGGATGGAATCACAAAGTCCAGGACAATTGAACAAGATGAAGCAGTTCAAAACACTGCACATTTTTGTCAGATAAAGCACTATCACTCAAGTTGTGTTCAAGGGTGTTTATTGAAGTGAAAAATTTAGAAGGAATAGTGCAATGGAATGGGGTGATAGTAGTTGTAAGTCCAAGATATTGGTCCAATCTGTTTGTAGCACAGGTCCAGTGTCCAAAGGGCCTTATGAAGGGGAGCAATGACAGTTCAAAGTGGACAAGGTGACACAGTGGAACACAAGGGGGACATGCAGGAGGGTCTCATTTCCTGGTGGTGGTCTTGGTCTTGGCAAGTGTCTCTGGTGTCTGTCTGGGTCACAGGGAACATTTGCGGGGTGGTTCACCTTCTGCAGGGAGACGGGTGCTGGTGGCCTGTGGGTCCTGTGGCAGGGCCCCCTGTCCACTGGCAGCAGCAGATGTGGAGGGCTGTTCAGTTGACTGGCTACTGGATGGGGTCCGCTGTTGTGCTGTGTAGCCCCTCATTATGTAGGCCATATCACCCACCACCCCTGCTGTGGAGACCATGGTGGTGTTGAGGGCCTACAATTCTTTCTTGATCTCCTGGTGGTGTTCCTCCTGCAGCCGCTGGTTCTCCTGCATGATGTCTATCACTTGACCCATCTTGTCCTGGGATTGTTGGTAAGCCCCCAGGACATGGGTGAGTGCCTCCTGGGTCGGTTCCCTGGGCCTGTCCTCCCCCTCGCACACAGCTGTCCTCCATGTGTCCCTGTCCCTCTGTGCCTATGTCCCCTGAATGGTGTGTTTACTGCCACTGACCCCAGGACCCTGATTGTCTTGGCTGTGAGGTGTGGACTTGGTCCCTGTACAGGTGGGCACACTGCTGATTGACGTGTCCTGGGGACAGACGTTTGGCGACTTTGGGTGGCTGCTGTGGTGTTGGATACTGATGGGGGAGTCTCTGTGGTGGACTGGGTGTAGGCTGGGGTATCCGACTGACCAGTGATCCCTGATGGGCTAGGGAGTTCATCCAGATCCAGTAGTCCAGAGTTGCTGTCATCACTGGGGGCATCTTCTGGTAGGGGACTGGGTAGCCGTGGCACCTCCTTGTCGCTGGGATTGGCTGGGGCACCCATGGGGATGTAAGTGGTGTATTATGCTACATGTCTGTGACATATTCTACATCACTAGCTTACCCTATATTGTTGCTGTTGCCCTGCCACCTTTGTTTGTGTATGGTGATGTATTGTGGGATTGTTAGTTCTCCATGCTGTGCATGCAGTGGTGGTGAGTGTACATGCAGGGCTGGAAGGGATGTGAAGCTGTGGGTATGGCATGCAGGGCTTGGCATTTAGGATTGCTGTTTGTGTTGGTGCACTGTGAGGGATTGAGTGGAGTGACGGGTGTCAGGGTGAGGGGTGGTGGTGGAATGCAGGTATGGGGGAATAGGTAGTAAATATTGACTCGTCAGTGTCCAGTCCTCCGGCAACTCCAGTGAGTCCCTCAGGATCCAGTCTTGCCAAGACTTTCTCCCCCCATGCTGTGAGCTATGGGGGAGGAGGTGGGGGTCCACCGCCAGTCCTCTGGATAGTGAGCTGGTGCTTTGCTGCCATGGGACGTACCTTCCCCGTGGGTCGTTCCACCTCTTCCTGATGTCGTCCCTTGTTCGTGGATGCTATCCCACGGCATTCACCCAGTCCACGATTGTTGGAAAATGGGTTATTGGTAGGGCAGGTAGGTACCTACACCTAGCAACAAGACACAAACCTCCACAAAAGTACAGTTAGGTCTCAGTAAATTAATCCCAGCTCTACCCTTGGTAGCTTGGCATCGAGCGTCAAGGCTTAACTTAGGAGACAAAGTGTAAAGCATTCAAATATCACAAAACAGTAATTAAATAAAACACAGGAAACAGTTTAAAAATCCAAAACCAATTTATAAAAATAGCTTATATTTTTATCTTTAAAATGACACAAAAACTATTAAAATCGGTTCAGGGGAACCGGAGATATGAATTTTTAAAGTATTATTATTTTCTAGCGCATAGAAACAAAAAGCGCCAATCGGGTCATCTGGTTGCACCAGGACCGGGACAAAGTCAAACTTTCAGGCCGACCGCGATGGAGCCCTGCTCGGATACAGGTCGCGGGAAGCCTCGGTTAAAAAGTTACCTTCTGACTTAGTCTTTATTTTGAAGTTTTTCTTCACCGGGACGAACCTGCCAGTTGGATCCGACCTCCTGGAGCCCTTGTCCGGATACGCGAAGTCGGTTTCCTCGGTGGTGATTTCTACCTTCGGACTTAGTCGTTTTTTCGAGATGAAAATCCTTCGACCGGGGTAAACCTGGATCTTGATCCGACGTCCGTGGAGCCCTTCTCGGATACGATGGCTGGAAGGTCCCGGTCAACTTTTTACGTTCGGACTTAGTCTCTTTTTCGGATGTTTTTCTTGACCGGGACGAACCACGAAGTCAGGCCGGGTCGCGGTTGAGGCAAGCCGGCTAGAATTTCCGCGTCGAGTCGGTCACTTTATGGAGCTTTTTTCTAAAATTTCTCCAATCTTTTCCAAACTTCTGGGGCTTCACCCAGATGTTCTTTTAAGGTTCTTTTGGGGTCCACAGCTCACCCCAAGGGTCCAGAAGTTCTGTGATGGTCCTTGGGAAGTGCGGACTTCAACTCCCAGAATGCACCTGGCGCAAACTCCTTTTTGGCCACTGGACAGTGGTCAGCTGGTCACTTTTTCAGGAGTTGGTGCAGGGGACTCTGGTTAGCAATTTTTCACCTGTAGCAAACAGGGAGTCCCTCCTTGAACCAGTTGAAGCCAGGCAAAGTCCTTCTTGTGGTGAAGCCCAAGTGTGCAGCTGGTGCAGTCCTTCTGAGTGCAGGTTCCAGGTGCAGGCCAGGGGTCCAGCAGGGCAGTCCTTCTTCTCCTTAAGTTCCTTTCTTGTTGAAATCTGGTAGGGATCTGAGGCGTGGGTGCAGGTCTGCCAGTTTTATCCTTGCTCCTGGGTGAAAAGCAGGGGGGCCCTGGTCCTCCAATCAGGGACAGGGTCGTCCCCCTGTGATGACCACTTCCTGGGAAGTGTGGCAAAAATCCATCCCAGAAGGCAATAGTCTCTAAAAATCCAAAATGGATGAATCTGATTTTTGGAGGAGAGATCTGGCTGAGCCCACCCACTGGTGTGGCTAAAAATCATAAACACACCCCTCTCCTGCCCTCTCCTAATCTAATCAAGGGGGCACCTAGCTGTCTGGGGTTGCAGGATGTGGGGGTGTTGCTGGGTGCTCCAGATGTCCTTCTCTGCCTTTGAAGACCAGTTTGGCAGCCCTCCCCCTTCCTGCTTCCCCATCTGCTGAGGGGAGATTCTCTCCCCCAAGCACATTCCTTTGTGTAAAGTCAGGCCACTTCACACCTCATTAAAGTAGCCTGGCAGAAGCTGCTGCAGGCTGGCCAATCAGAGCACAGCAGCAAAAACAATGCAGAGCTGAAATTGGCAACTTTTTAGGTAAAGTCTAAACTTTTTACCTGCACTAGTTATATTAAATCCAACAACTGGAAGTTGTGGGATTTATTATAACAATCAATTTGATACCAAATTCTTGGTATGTAACATTTAAGGAGACTTTAAAATTTAAAATAAAGTCTGCCCATTCTAGCCTATGAAGGCCATTTACTTCAATGAGGGAAAAACGAATTTGGCTGTTTTTACCTCACCAGGGCTTATAAATCTATTTTTATAAAGTCCCTGCTTATAGTTACATGGCACCCAGCCCTAGGGGCACATAGGGCACACCTTAGGGGTGACTTATATGTAAAAATAAGGTAGTTTAAGACTTTGGAAGTACCTTTAATTCCAAAGTCGAATTTGCATATAACTTTAATTTAAAAGCAGCCAGCAAGGCAGGCTTGCTTTTAAAATGACACTGGGCACCTCAGCAATGCACCTAGGTGTGCACCACCTATGCTGTGGTCCCTAAACCTACATGCCCTACCATATACTAGGGACTTATAGGTAGGTTAACTTAGCCAATTATAATTAGCCTAATTTGCATATCCATTTTACACAGAGCACAGGCCCTGGGACTGGTTAGCAGTACCCAGGGCACCATCAGAGTCAGGAAAACACCAGCATAAAGTGGAAAATGGGGGCAAAAAGTTAGGGGGCCTCTGCAATCAGCCCCAGTTTCTCACACAACCCCCCCCCAGCCCACACGCCCAGGAGACTCAGCCCAACCCTGGGAGAGTCTTCCTGGCTTGTTAGGCGAGGAAGACAGTGAAGAAAACTGGCTGTCCCTTTGCAGGGCCTACTCTGCCTTACATCCTCCTGTCAGGGTCTCTCCCTCTGGGTAGTGAACCCACCCCAACAATGAAAGGACCCATTTCAAACTGAAACTTCCCTCTAGGGGGGTCTTCCTCCTCTCTCTCTGCCAACTTGGGTAGTGAGGTGCCCACCTCCCCTACTCCTAACTTTGCTAGGGCAACACCTAGCTTACCCAAAGAGGTCACCCAACACTTGAGCAACCCCACCATGACCAATAGGGTCAGGGGGCCTACTTTGCTATTGGCCCTGGGGTCTGCCTCCCAGGCCAAGTACAGTGCTGCCAGGAAGGCTAGCACCCAGCAGAGGCTACTGACAGCTGTCAGTACCCAGAACCACACCCTAAGCTCTCCACTGACAGGTGGCTGAGCTGCTTTAGGGGCATCTTTGGGGTCCTGGTACCCCTCTTGCTGTCTAGAGTGGGGGGCTACCACCTCCTGTGGCAGACACCCTCCTTCCACTCTCCCTTCTGTCAGTGCAGGGGCAACACCTTGCATCTGGACAGCTGCCTGACTACTCAGGACTTCCTTGGGGTCAGGTGAGGCCTCACCAGTGCCAACTCTGGGCTCCCCCCCTACTGGGGCAGAAGGCCTTTGGCTCCTTGGAACTCTCTTTAAGAGTGGCCTACCCTTCCTTTTCTTCTTTCCTTTTCTTGGGGACCCCTGTCTCCTAGCTGTAGGGACTGACTCCCCAGGACTTTGGGTAGGGGGGGCGCCCTGGGCGACCACCCCATCTGTGACCAGACTCACCTCTGGGAGGTCATTGCCCAGGATACAATCTAGGGGAAGGTCAGCACTGACTACCACCCTAATCCAGTCAAGGATACCCTCCCTCTCTAGGGGCACTATGGCTACAGGTTTGGAGGTGACCTCCCCTGTGGCTATCCTGACTTTCTTTGTCTTTCCTGGGACATACATGTCTGGGGTCACTAACCGGTCACTCACTACAGTGTGACTGGCACAGGTGTCTCTCAGGCCAGTGGTAGGGATCCCATTCACTTGAATGTGGTGGAAGTGCCTACTCCCACCCTCAGGGATCACCAGCTTACCATCTGGTCCTGTCTCCCAGCAGAATGCTAGGAGGACTTCATCATCTGAGGAATCCTCCTCTATGGCTACACTGGACAGCCCAGTGCTAACCACCTTCTTTGGACAGGCTGCATCTCCTCTGAAGTGACCTGTCTGCTGACAGTCAAAGCAAGCCCTACTGTCCAAGAGCTTTTTTAACCCTGGGTCTCCCTGTCTCTGCATGTCAGAGTGGGAGTGGGATTTACTCTCCTCCTTCTTAGGGTTCTGGGGTACAGAGGGAGTCTCTGTGGTGGGCTTACCACCTCCCTCCTTAGGTTTTTGGGGACCTGTCCCCCCCTTCTTGGAGTCTCCCCCCTGGGACTTGACAACCACCCTGGTTCTCAACCACTCATCAGCTGCCTCCCCTAGCTCTCTAGGGTTGGTCAGCTTAGAGTCCACTAGATGCTGGCGTAACCTTTCTTGGATACAATTGGTCAAGATGTGCTCTCTCATGATCAGATTGTATAACCCCTCATAAGTATTTACTTTGTTGCCAATAATCCAGCCCTCTAGTGCCTTTAGTGAGGTGTCCACAAAGTCAACCCAAGACTGGGTACTGACCTTCTGGGTGTCCCTGAACTTCATTCTATATTGCTCTGGGGTCAGACCAAACTTCTTGACTAAGCACCTCTTCATACTAGGGTATGAATCTGCCTCCTCCCCCCTTAAGGTCAGAAGCCTATCCCTCCCTGAGTTGGGGACCAACTCCCACAAAAGGGAACCCCAGTATTGAGGCTTAACCCTTCTCATTTGGAGTGCCCTCTCAAAGGCCCCTAGCCACTTATCTATGTCATCCCCCTCTACATAAGCAGGAACTACCCCCTTGGGTAATCTGGGGCAAACTCCCCCACCCATGGACACCTCAGCTTCTTTATCGCTGCTTCCATCTCTTTTTTCTTTGTATGCCCACTTTTTCTTCTCTAGGGCCAGCTTCTCTGCTTCCAAAGCTATGTAGGCTAGCTGGGCTTCCAGCTCTCTTTCCCTGATGGATGGGTTCTCTCCTCCTGAAAGGACCCTCTTCCTACCACTAGCTTTGGGTCTGCCCCTAGTGACTGTATCCAGTGAGGACCGTTCCTCCTCTTCCTCACTTGGGGTCTGATGCCTTCCCTCCCTTGAGTGGTTAGAGTTAGCATCTTCCTCTTTTTCTTCCTCCTCTGGAGCTTCCTCTGTCTCTACCTCTTGGGCCTCAGCCCATGCTGTCAGGGATTTAATTAGGATTTCCTTCCTGAGATTAGTGGTTGCAGGCAACCCCCTCTCAATACACAACCCCCTAAGCTGGACTACTGTCAGTGTGGGTAGGCTAGCCAGATCAAGCTCCATGGTTCCCTAGTTTTGTGTCAACAAAAACTTTTTGCAAAAATTGGAAACAAGAATTTAGAAAAATTACAAAAATTCAATAATTGAAATTAATCCAAATTAATTACAAAAAAAAAATTAAAATTAAAAATTAAAAACAATTTTTGCACTAGGACAATTTAAAGGATTTTTAATTTGTTTTATCTAAAACTGTAACGTGATATTGAACACAAGTACAGGATCCCGTCGCTGCTTCCAATTATGTTGGAAAATGGGTTATTGGTAGGGCAGGTAGGTACCTACACCTAGCAACAAGCCACAAACCTCCACAAAAGTACAGTTAGGTCTCAGTAAATTAATCCCAGCTCTACCCTTGGTAGCTTGGCATCGAGCGTCAAGGCTTAACTTAGGAGACAAAGTGTAAAGCATTCAAATATCACAAAACAGTAATTAAATAAAACACAGGAAACAGTTTAAAAATCCAAAACCAATTTATAAAAATAGCTTATATTTTTATCTTTAAAATGACACAAAAACGATTAAAATCGGTTCAGGGGAACCGGAGATATGAATTTTTAAAGTATTATTATTTTCTAGCGCATAGAAACAAAAAGCGCCAATCGGGTCATCTGGTTGCACCAGGACCGGGACAAAGTCAAACTTTCAGGCCGACCGCGATGGAGCCCTGCTCGGATACAGGTCGCGGGAAGCCTCGGTTAAAAAGTTACCTTCTGACTTAGTCTTTATTTTGAAGTTTTTCTTCACCGGGACGAACCTGCCAGTTGGATCCGACCTCCTGGAGCCCTTGTCCGGATACGCGAAGTCGGTTTCCTCGGTGGTGATTTCTACCTTCGGACTTAGTCGTTTTTTCGAGATGAAAATCCTTCGACCGGGGTAAACCTGGATCTTGATCCGACGTCCGTGGAGCCCTTCTCGGATACGATGGCTGGAAGGTCCCGGTCAACTTTTTACGTTCGGACTTAGTCTCTTTTTCGGATGTTTTTCTTGACCGGGACGAACCACGAAGTCAGGCCGGGTCGCGGTTGAGGCAAGCCGGCTAGAATTTCCGCGTCGAGTCGGTCACTTTATGGAGCTTTTTTCTAAAATTTCTCCAATCTTTTCCAAACTTCTGGGGCTTCACCCAGATGTTCTTTTAAGGTTCTTTTGGGGTCCACAGCTCACCCCAAGGGTCCAGAAGTTCTGTGATGGTCCTTGGGAAGTGCGGACTTCAACTCCCAGAATGCACCTGGCGCAAACTCCTTTTTGGCCACTGGACAGTGGTCAGCTGGTCACTTTTTCAGGAGTTGGTGCAGGGGACTCTGGTTAGCAATTTTTCACCTGTAGCAAACAGGGAGTCCCTCCTTGAACCAGTTGAAGCCAGGCAAAGTCCTTCTTGTGGTGAAGCCCAAGTGTGCAGCTGGTGCAGTCCTTCTGAGTGCAGGTTCCAGGTGCAGGCCAGGGGTCCAGCAGGGCAGTCCTTCTTCTCCTTAAGTTCCTTTCTTGTTGAAATCTGGTAGGGATCTGAGGCGTGGGTGCAGGTCTGCCAGTTTTATCCTTGCTCCTGGGTGAAAAGCAGGGGGGCCCTGGTCCTCCAATCAGGGACAGGGTCGTCCCCCTGTGATGACCACTTCCTGGGAAGTGTGGCAAAAATCCATCCCAGAAGGCAATAGTCTCTAAAAATCCAAAATGGATGAATCTGATTTTTGGAGGAGAGATCTGGCTGAGCCCACCCACTGGTGTGGCTAAAAATCATAAACACACCCCTCTCCTGCCCTCTCCTAATCTAATCAAGGGGGCACCTAGCTGTCTGGGGTTGCAGGATGTGGGGGTGTTGCTGGGTGCTCCAGATGTCCTTCTCTGCCTTTGAAGACCAGTTTGGCAGCCCTCCCCCTTCCTGCTTCCCCATCTGCTGAGGGGAGATTCTCTCCCCCAAGCACATTCCTTTGTGTAAAGTCAGGCCACTTCACACCTCATTAAAGTAGCCTGGCAGAAGCTGCTGCAGGCTGGCCAATCAGAGCACAGCAGCAAAAACAATGCAGAGCTGAAATTGGCAACTTTTTAGGTAAAGTCTAAACTTTTTACCTGCACTAGTTATATTAAATCCAACAACTGGAAGTTGTGGGATTTATTATAACAATCAATTTGATACCAAATTCTTGGTATGTAACATTTAAGGAGACTTTAAAATTTAAAATAAAGTCTGCCCATTCTAGCCTATGAAGGCCATTTACTTCAATGAGGGAAAAACGAATTTGGCTGTTTTTACCTCACCAGGGCTTATAAATCTATTTTTATAAAGTCCCTGCTTATAGTTACATGGCACCCAGCCCTAGGGGCACATAGGGCACACCTTAGGGGTGACTTATATGTAAAAATAAGGTAGTTTAAGACTTTGGAAGTACCTTTAATTCCAAAGTCGAATTTGCATATAACTTTAATTTAAAAGCAGCCAGCAAGGCAGGCTTGCTTTTAAAATGACACTGGGCACCTCAGCAATGCACCTAGGTGTGCACCACCTATGCTGTGGTCCCTAAACCTACATGCCCTACCATATACTAGGGACTTATAGGTAGGTTAACTTAGCCAATTATAATTAGCCTAATTTGCATATCCATTTTACACAGAGCACAGGCCCTGGGACTGGTTAGCAGTACCCAGGGCACCATCAGAGTCAGGAAAACACCAGCATAAAGTGGAAAATGGGGGCAAAAAGTTAGGGGGCCTCTGCAATCAGCCCCAGTTTCTCACAACGATTCTCCACCATAGCTCCATCTTCCTTGCAGTGGAGATTTGCTGTACCTGTGCTCCAAACAGCTGCGGCTCTACCTTGACTATTTCCTCCACCATGACCCTCAACTCCACATCAGTGAAACAGGGGTGCCATTGTGGGAACACGGGTGTTGTGTGGTGTGTGTTGTGCAGTGGGTGTTGAGTAATGTGGTGGGATGTGGGGTGGGTGATGGATGAATGGGTGTTTGTGGTGTGTGTGTAGTTGTGCCAATGATTTGCGTGGCTATCTCTTAGTTATTTTTCGTGTTAGGAAAGAGTTGTGGGTAATGTGGGTGCATGTTTTACAGTGCTGTGGGTGGGTGGGTGTGGTGTGTGTATCAGTGTCAGGTGTCTGTTTTTAGTGTTGGCCAATGTTGTGTTGTTTTATATTTGGGTGGCCATTCTGACTGCGTCAGTGTATACCACCAATAGTTTACCGCCGTTGAATGTCCGCTGTGGTAATTTGTTGGTCATAATGTGGAGGGCATTGTTTTGTTGGCGTAACGGTATGGGTGTTCTTACCAACAGTTTAACACTAAGCTTTTGTCTGGCGGATATGTGTTTGTGGCAGTATTCTGTTGGTTTAGTGTGTGTGTCATAATATTGCGAACGGATGTTCCCCTCCACAAAGGTATGTTGGCAGCCGTTACTGCGACGGTAAGCCGGATTTACCACCAAAGTCATAATGAGGGCCATGGTCTCAGAACCATATCTATCAAAGCGCTGGTTATGATTTAAAACTTTCTGAAATCTCCAGAATCTTTAACCTGTGAAACCTCAATTCACGGGATTCCAGTGGGTTTATCCCCAGTCAAAAGCTTCTCTTATGAAGGGACCCTGGAATGGATCAAGTGGATCCTTGCTGACAAACTGAATCTAGATCGACAGGAAGTCACTAACCTCCCTTACAGAAAACTTACCAGGTCCTACCCAAAACCTACTAATGCCCCAAAAAGCGCTCTACATGATGCTTTGAAGACGAGCCGCAAAAGCACTTTAGCTGGCCATCTTGAGTGAGTGGTAAAGGCAAATGTTTTAACTGCAATATTGATGGATCTGTGCAAACTAGAGTTGCTAGAGAGGTCTTTGGAAGTGCAAGTATGACATATTAGACTAACCGTAGTGTTTTAAGACATAGAGGTCCTCATTTACAAGACCTTTGCACCACTGTTGGGTTATTTTTTTTTTGACCAGTGGTGGCGCTAGCAGTGCACTACACTGCTCCATATTTACAAACTGAAGAACTGGGACCAATGAGTCAGTTTGTAAAGCCCTGTGTCACATTAAACCTGCACCAGGGTAATGTATGCAGGGTGGATGTTGCCACAGAAAAAGCCACGCAGAACAGACACAGTGAAATTTACAACATTTTACTGTGTCATTCTGCAACTTCACTGCATCAGAATTTCACCACCTGCTCACAGCAGGCTTAAAATTGATGCAGGGCTTTTCTCCATGGGGCCTCCTCGCATTGCTGGAGTAGCGTCATTTTTTTATGCTAGTCCAGCAATATGTGAGTTTAGTGCCACAGATGCATATTTCTAACTCATCTATGAAAACGTGCGCCATGGAGCTTAGTATTGTAAATAGAGCGC
The DNA here is from genome assembly GCF_031143425.1 of Pleurodeles waltl. Lineage (NCBI taxonomy): Eukaryota > Metazoa > Chordata > Amphibia > Caudata > Salamandridae > Pleurodeles > Pleurodeles waltl. Next base: position 67,501,702 of record NC_090440.1, on the reverse strand, counting down.
ATCCATGGTGTCATTAGGGGATAGTAGGGCAGCACAAAAAATCTGATGCATTAGGGCTGATGCGTCAGATTCTGATAAATGAGGCACATAGGCCCTCATTAGGACCTTGGCAGTCCGTGCAATAGTGGCGGTAGTACCGCCAACAGGCTGGCAGTACGTACCGCCATATTATGACATTGGCATTTTAGTAAAAGCCAAACCGCCAATGTAACACACCGACCGCCACAGCGGTAACGACAGCCCAGCGGCCGCCACTAGGCCGCACATGGCAATATGACCCCGCCCACCGCCATGGTTTCCATGGCTCTTGTACCGCACTGATAGGGGTCTCCCCTGTCCCCCTCCCCAGAGTCCTCCCCCTATCTCCCCTACCCCTCCATCCCCCCCAACATAAACACACATACACACATGGCAAAACACATGCATACCCACATTCACCCATGCATACATACACCCATGCACACACACCCACACACACTGACATACATACAAGCACACATCCATTCACACATCACAACATACACGCACACTCACATTCATTCATGCGCACACGCATCACACAAGCCCCACACCCAAGCACAGACAAAAACACACACCCCCCACACACACAACACCCCCTCCCCCTTCTCCTGCCGGAGCACCCGACTTACCTGCATGCAGGGTGTCCTCCGGCAGGAGATGGGACGTGGCGCTGCTGCCAGCAGCAGCGTCCGTCAGCAGAACACCGCCAGGCCGTATCATGTGTCATGATACGGTCGCCGGCATTCTTCTGGTGTGGCTGACAGCAGTGCCACCTTACCGCCGTCCGCTACCATGACCAGAACCGGAATTCCGACAGCCTTCTGGTGGAATTCCGGCTATGGTCATAATATGGTGGACGGTAGGTAGCCATAATGTTTGCAAATGTAGGAAGAGACAGGTTCATAATTAAAAATAAAAATCATGCTTTTCCATTTCAGATCATTTTTGTTCTTTCTTTCTTCTACGTACTTGTAGTTCGAAATTTGGAATGGGAAAGGTAAAACAATACCATAATGCAATAAAAACATAGGACTGAATAACCTACACCCACTTGACAGGTAGCAGCTCACTTTCTCGTATCAGAAAACCCCATATAAGTTGACATTTTATTGTATATATGGACCCATTCTAGAGACAGACATGCATTTAGTGTGTCTCCCAGGCGCAAGTTAGCTCTGTGCACAATACTCTTCCAGTGAGCTGCTGTGTGCACTGGGATGAGGTGAGGGAGACAGCAGCACAGGAAGCTCCTGTAGCATTTAAAAAGCACATGTACAGAGCTCAGCACAGAAGCAGCATCTTTGGTGTTATTCACTGCCTAACACCACCCTGGCTGTACAGTGTCACTGTGTTTGAGGGAGTTCCTTCTCTTTGATATGAGGTATGAGCTTGATTGACAACAAGCTGTTACCATATCTCCCCCCCACTTTCCCTTCACTTCTCCTCTCGAAAGTGAGGTCCTGGGTCATCGTCGAGGAGGCTCTCAATGAGGGTGGCTTGCAATGACAAGTCCTGCGTCGAGATGTATCATGAACTGGCTGGTTCCAAAGAAGTTGTGGGGATTGCGATGCTGAGTCCTGCATTGCTGTCGAGGATGCCATCATGAGCAGCTTGCGATGTGAGAGCTTGTGTTGAGGATGTACTACACAGCGGTGGTTTCCGATGTGGCTGTGAGCAAATAATGGAAATAATTCAATAAAATTCTTCAAAGGAGACCACCTCATTTTATTAAGTTAGGGTGTTAGCTGTCTTGTTCTTAACTTTTTTCATGTTATGTTTTGTAAGACACAGCGATGCACAAGTCACTTCAAAAATGTTTACACTCCTAGGTATACATCACTGGTAACGAGCTGCCTTTCCTGCCACATCCATAGTGCTTCTTTTGTGTATGTACTTCTCCCTGTTTTTGTAGTTTTGTATAGCACATGGACATTAGTGCACGTTAGAGGAGAACTAAATGAAATAAGACATATTTTGAGCACTGTGAGATTAAATGATTGCCCAGAATTACAGGCCATTGAGTAGAGGCCTGGACTCAAAACTGTTTGTTTCGGTTTTAAAGTCAACAGCTCTGCTTTAGCACTGTAAAAGGACCATGTGCTCTGCTGTTCCTAGAACTCTGAAGTGCATAAATACATCCTGCTGTGCGGTTCTCTGGACCATTATCAGGCCCCTGGCAGAGCATGGTGACTACACCATGACCCATTGTAAGAAACTGGAGTATTAGTTGAGGGGGTGAAAGCCCACCTTAAATAATAATAACAATCCTTGTCAAGATGAAAAACTAAAACCACTAAATGGACTTGTTGCAAGAAATTGAGTTACTGGTTGGGGGGGTGGAACCCTAGTCAAGTAGTAACCACCATTCTCGTTAGGGTAAAGTCACAAGCAAGCCCTAAAGTAACCTGTGCTCTATCCTTGAGTAGCTTGGCACAGGGAGGCCAGGATTAACTCAGAGACAATGTGTAATGTATTTGTGCAACACTTCAAACAGTAATATTGTGAAAACACAACATAAGAAAAACCCCACACCTTTTTGGGAAAATAGAATAATTTTTAACAAACAAAACAAGATCAAGCAACAAAACTCCAGTCAGTGGAACATGAGATATGCAGACTTAAAGATTTCAGTGAAAAAAATGCCAAAAAGCACAAAATGCCAACTGTGGATATCTGGTTGTGCCGGACCGGGACAAAGTCACAAGTTCAGGCCAAACACGATGGAGCACAGGCTGGCTACAGGGACCCAGTTCAAGAGGACCCTTTATCCTGGCTGTGGAGGGTCTCAAGGTCCCGTGTCGAGGATGGGTCACGCAGCCGAGGTGCTGCAAGACCCAGGTCAGAGATGCATTTCACAGTGCTGGTTCTGGGGAGCTGGCAGGCAGCACTCTGAGGTCCTGGGTCATCGTCGAGGAAGCTATCAATGAGGGTGGCTTGCGATGCAAAGTCCTGCGTCAAGGATGTGTCACTAGCCAGCTGGTTTCAAAGAAGTTGAGGGGTTTGCGATGCAGAGACCTGCGTTGGCATTGAGGGTGTCATCATGAGCAGCTTGCGATGTGAGAATCTTTGTTGAGGATGTGTCGCACAGCGGTGGTTCCGATGAGGCTGTGAGCTGCAGCAGTGAAGTGGCCTCCTTGTGAAGGAAAACTCCACAGAGCAGATTTGATGGTTTGGTTCTTCTCGGGTTTGCTCCGAACAACAGAGGGGATGCATTGGTACTGCTGGATCCACAGATGGGCTAGAAGAACATCTTCAGACACACTTCCAAGAGTCCAGGACTAGGGTGGCACCACTCAGCAGGGTAGGACTCACAGTTGCAGAGTCAGGTGCTGGTTACAAGAGACTAGTCCTTCGAGTCACTATGGTTGGCCTGGGTACAAGTTTCATGTCCACTCCTCCTCACCCAGAGAAGAGGGCAGCAGGTCAGCACAGCAGGGCAGCAGTCCAGGTTAGAAGTCCAGCAGAGTGGCAGTCCTATCAGCAGCATTCCAGTCCTTCTTCCTGGCAAAGTCTTCCACAGGTCCAGACGTGTACTGAAGAGTTGGTGTCTGTGGTCCAGTATTTATACCTGGTGCCCCCTTTGATGTGGGAGAAGCTTCTAGAGGTTTCCCTTTCAAGTACACAGGCTTCCTGCCTCCCCTGCCATGGCTCCAGACTAATTACTGGGGGCATGAAATCCTTTGTGTGAAAGCAGGACACATCATATTTATGTGTAAGTGGGGATGTGCCCAATTCCGCCCTCTCATCCTGCCAGTGATGGCACATCCAGGAACACCTAAGAACTTTATTGTGTGTGGTTGTGTAGGAGGAATACACAAATAGCAATTGCTAACTACACTTAGTCATGTGACCCTGAGACAGGCTGCAGTCACTAAATGGCTAAGGCAGGAAATCAATTCACAACAAACCATTACATTTAGAATGTGGAACTTCTTCCAGCACATTGCCCCAACCCATGCATTTAGAAAGGTGAGGGCATGTGGTGGGAGAAGTTCAGGCAATCGGATGTATTACTGAACAGGACCCTGAAATTCCTGTAGCTAAAGAACCCAAGGTAGCTCAATTGCATATCCTTCCCAAAATTCATTAAAAAAAGATTCCACCTATAATTTCTGGTATTTAGTTCCAAGTTAGAACCATTGTCTCAATTTTGTGATTGGCCAGAAAAATGCTGTCATTCCTTAAAGAAACCAAAGGTGTCCCATGTCTTTTAAAGGACCTCAGCATTGATTCCAACAAACTGATATCCTAATTATAATGGATATAGAGGCATCGTTCACAAGCATTCCCCAGAGAAAATATTACTGGCCACTGAAACTATCCTGAGGAATGCCTAAATTAACTCTATCACTCCCATTCATTTTGTTTTAGAATGTGCTAGGAAAGCCCTTACAGAAAATGTGTTTGAGTACAACAGGAAATTATTTCACCAGGGCTTTGATGGGCAGTACATTCGCCCCATGCCTGGCCTGTCTATACGCACATCAACTGGAGTGTGACAACATTTACAACTCTGACAACACCCATATAGGTCCAACATCATTGTTTGGTGCAGAAACATTGATGATGTGTTCATGATCTGATGCAATGATACAGAGTCAACCTACAGTGTTGACAGATGAATAAATACCAGAGACTCCTGTTTTAAATTCACACATACCATCAGGAGGGAGACAATTACTTTTTTGGACCTAGTTGTCCAAATTAGAGAAAACAAGTTTGTGACAAAAGTTTATGAAAACCAACAGACAAAAATGGCTTACTCAGAATTGGGAGCCACCACCTTAGAGCACTTATAGATAATCTTCCACTTGGGAACGTTTTATGCATCAGACAACTACTCTGAAAACTATATTTTTATTGAACAAGCAGACAGACTAACTGACGAACTTATAGCCATCAAGTACCCAAAGAATATCATACAATGAGCCTGGAAGCACGCAACTGATAATAACAGGGAGGTCCATTGCAGACATATCCTAAGAAACAGTCAGGTAGGCTTATGTGTATGACAACATTCATTACCATTTCCAATACAGTGAGAAAATCATTACCAAGAAATAGAACATTATTTGTAAAATTGGAAAGCATTGGCCCTTTCCAATTTTTTCATTCAAGGGAGGGACTAGTGTGAGGGATAGACTGTGTCATACCTATAATAGTCCCCCAGATCTGGCATCAAAGGGCCCAAACACTCTAAGGGGCTTACCACCTGTTTGCGGCCACTTTGCATGTGGAAGGTGTGTTGTTTGTCCCTTCACGAAAGCTCACTAAGATATATAGAAATAATTTCACACAAGATACATATTATGATTAGTGAACACTGAAGTAATATCAAGTTTTAGAAGTGGTCCACACTCATGACAAATCATTTCTTGAAGCATAACCACTCCATCCAAGATACCACCTGGGTAATATTAGAAAAGCTAACACCAAGACCATACAGTAACATTGCTCAGTTACTCCTTGGTAGAGAGAAACACTGGGTATACTGTCTGAAAAAACATACATGGTTTGAACAATTCTATATCTTGGCTACAGATTGCCAAATAGGAGAGAAGAGCATGTCAAGGATGAATGCTAATCGTATACCATAGTACGTATGTCCAATGCACCAAGGCAACCCTTTCCACCACCAATGAGGTCTTATGAGGTATTTTGCCTCTCCCAGCACCATTGCACAGGACTCCTGGATTATTGTACTATCAGTGTCGGATATGGGGTTATATATCAAAACCATTCACCTTATTTGTGACCCTTTTTTTGGTTCAGGACTACATTTTTCAAGTATCCTGAACAAAGGACAGCATCTAACATTGCATTGATTCCATATCTGGGCTTATGCAAAAAACAGAGAAGGTGATTGAGGCATAATTGATTGTCCACCTCCACCCCGGTATACTATGCAAAGGACTGTTAATGTGCTTATTCAACTGCCTGTACAGTGTAAACAACCCCGTGATTACTAATAATTACTACTCCCAGGCGCTCTTGCAAGTATATTGACTTAAAAAACCAAAGGTTCTGAATTTAGTTGCACAAAACCATCGATATTCAGAATTTATAGATATAGTTACCTCAAATAACTATAACTCGAGCCCCCAGGTAACTATAACTTCCACCCCGCCAGTTTTCTCATCAATAATTTGACTGCTAATGTTACATTCATATTTTTAATAATGGTACAAAATATGTCATGAGCGCTGTAAAATCTAGGGTAATTAGCAGTGCATGGCCAGGGCATGAGGTATAAATTCAGAACCTAACTATAACGTCCTTGTAGCCTTTGGTATTTAAGGGAATTTCTATAGTGTTTTTAAATTCTATTTCCTAAGTATAATGTCCCTGTAACCTTTGGGTTTTTCAGTGAATTTCTATGTTTTCTTTAGCACAAAATAATTGTAATTACTTAATCTAGCAACCACTGCAGACAGCCTTCGGATGCAGGCACTAAATGACTAAGGCAGGGGGAATGCCTGTCTCTGGATCACATGACTGGGTGTAGCTGACAGTAGGACTTTCTGTATTCCTCCTACACAGCCACATACCATAGACAGCATAGGTCTGCCAGGGTGGGCCACTGTTGTACCTGTGGGGACACCTGTGGGCTGCATAGTTCCACATCATCTTTCCCTCCCTTGTCTGATGCTGTGGAAAACGTGAAGTTAGATGCTGAGAATTTTTCTTAACTTACTCTTCCTAAGCCTATGGATGAATAGTGCAGAAGGCCAGACTTATATTCTTTTTGGTTTGCTACATGTATTCCTGTGTATAGTTATCAATAAAAGATTGCAAATAATAGAATGCAGGGAAAAAGTTTGAATGATGAACCATTATGGGCTTGATTACGACCTTGGTGGATGGGATATTCCATCACAAACGTGAGGGATATCCGGCCCACTGTTTTACAAGTTCCGTAGGATATAATGGAACTTGTAATTCGGCGGGCGGGATATCCGTCATGTCATGGAAGAAGAGCTGTGACACTCAGTAAGTGCTGCCAATCTTTGAATTTTATGCCCACTCCTGCCCTTCTTCAACATTATTCTTTTTTATGGAAGACTGTTGAGCGTAGCTCCAGTCTCTCCCCCACAAAAGGAGGACCGACTTTTTAGGGGTTTTGCAGAGACTCATATCTCCCAGTCCACTGATGACACAAGTATATAAAAAAATGTCTGCTGCTGTGCCTAATAAATCACTGATATGTGTACACAATCCATTAGTGAGATAAAGAGTTAAATGTGCGATGACAGGGTCTGTTTTTCAGATATAAAACAGTTCCTTATGCCTTCCACAAAAAGCAAAAGGTCACATATCAGCTGAAAGAGAGATGTGTGAATAAAATGCTAGTGTGTGAAAACGTGTTTAACAATGTCTTCAGCCAGTAGTGGAAGAAGGTTTACCTGAAGTCCTTTTCTATATGTAGGGAGCATTTATTGAATTGGTTGAAGCACCTTTACTCGCCAAACCTATTACTAGTACACGCACAATTACATGTGAAATTTAAAAATATACATACATCCTCATTAGTAATTTGTAATGCTTTCAATATTGCCAAATAAAAGACAATCAGGGCCAGGCCTATTGGATTTGCCAATGCTTGTTTTTCTTTGTTGCCTGGTGGGTGATTACTACGTAACATAGGACATTTTCGCATGCAGTGCTTCAGGCTAGTAGGGGGGTCCATTCCAACCACCCTGAATGAGTTAAGTTTTTACTGATGGGATCACTTGCCATAATGAACGGATTTCAATAATGTAATGGATGACACCCTTTGCATCACTCTTCTGAAGCAGACTGTGCTAGTCCAGAGGTGTAGGAAGGTAGCCTCTTTCTAACCTTGTTACCCCCACTTTTGGCCTGTTTGTGAGTATATGTCAGGGTGTTTTTACTGTCTCACTGGGATCCTGCTAGCCAGGACCCCAGTGCTCATAGTTTGTGGCCTATATGTGTTCCCTGTGTGGTGCCTAACCGTATCACTGAAGCTCTGCTAACCAGAACCTCAGTGTTTATGCTCTCTCTGCTTTTAAAATGGTCACTGCAGGCTGGTGACCATTTTCACCAATTCTGATTGGCATACTGGAACACCCTTATAATTCCCTAGTATATGGTACCTAGGTACCCATGGTATTGGGGTTCCAGGAGATCCTATGGGCTGCAGCATTTCTTTTGCCACCCATAGGGAGCTCAGACAATTCTTACACAGGACTGCCACTGCAGCCTGAGTGAAATAACGTCCACGTTATTTCACAGCCATTTTACACTGCACTTAAGTAACATATGAGTCACCTATATGTCTAACCCTCACTAGGTGAAGGTTAGGTGCAAAGTTACTAAGAGTGAGGGCACCCGGGCACTAGCCAAGGTGCCCCCACATTGCTCAGGGCAATTTCCCCGGACTTTGTGAGTGCGGGGACACCATTACACGCATGCACTACATATAGGTCAATACCTATATGTAGCTTCCCAATGGTAACTCCAAACATGGCCATGTAACATGTCTAAGATCATGGAATTGTCCCCTCAAGCCAAATCTGGTATTGGGTGCCAATCCCATGCATCCCCGGGGCTCCAGCATGGACCCCGGGTACTGTCAAACTAGCTCTCTGGGGTTTTCTCTGCAGCTACCACTGCTGCCAACCCTCAGACAGGTTTCTGCCCTCCTGGGGTCTGGGCACCCCAGTCCCAGGAAGGCAGAACAAAGGATTTCCTCTGAGAGATGGTGTTATACCCTCTCCCTTTGGAATAGGTGTTAAGGGCTGGGGAGGAGTAGCCTCCCCCAGCCTCTGGAAATGCTTTGAAGGGCACAGATGGTGCCCTCCTTGCATAAGACAGTCTACACTGGTTCAGGGATCCCCCATCCCCTGCTCTGGCGCAAAACTGGACAAAGGAAAGGGGAGTGACCACTCCCCTGTCCATCACCACACCAGGGGTGGTGCCCAGAGCTCCTCCAGTGTGTCCCAGACCTCTGTCATCTTGATTGCAGAGATGTGAAGGCACAATGGAGACCTCTGAGTGTCCAGTGCCAGCAGGTTAGATAGCCAATCCTCCTCTGAGCGCTATTTAGGGTCTCTCCTGTGGGTTTCTCTTCAGATAACGAATGCAAGAGCTCACCAGAGTTCCTCTGCATCTCTCTCTTCAACTTCTGCCAAGCATCGACCGCTGACTGCTCCAGGACTCCTGCAAAACCACAACAAAGTAGCAAGACGACTACCAGCAACATTGTAGCGCCTAATCCTGACGGCTTTTTCGACTGTTTCCTGGTAGTGCATGCTCTGAGGGCTGTCTGCCTTCACCCTGAACTGGAAGCCAAGAAGAAATCTCCCGTGGGTCGACAGAATCTTCCCCCTGCTAACGCAGGCACCAAACATCTGCATCACCTGGTTCTCTGGGTCCCCTTTCATCTCGACGAGTGTGGTCCCTGGAACACAGGAGCTGGATTCAAGTAACCCCAACAGTCCAGTGGTCCTTCTGTCCAAATTTGGTGGCGGTAAGACCTTGCCTCCCACGTCAGACAGTAATCCTGTGTACTGCGTGATCTGCAGCTGTTAGGGCTTCTGTGCACTTTTGCAAGGTTTCCTTTGTGCACAGCACAGCCCAGGTCCCCAGCACTCCGTCCTGCATTGCTCAACTCGCTGAGTTGACCACTGGCTTCGTGGGACCCTCTTTTGTTGTGTTGAGACAACCGCTGTGCTCAGATTTCTTGAACGCCTGTTCAAGTACTTCTGCAGGTGCTGCCTGCTTCTGCGTGGGCTCTCTCTGTTGCTGGGTGCCACTTCTGTGTCCTCCTCCAAGGGGCGACCTCCTGGTCCTTCCTGGGCCCGGGCAGCACCCATTATCTTTAACTGCGACTCTTGCAGCTAGCAAGGCTTGTTTGCGGTCTTTCTGCGTGGAAACAACTCTGCATCCTCCAGCACGCCGTGGGACATCTTCTGACCAAAGGAGAAGTTCCTGGCACCTTCCGTTGTTTCAGATCTTTGGCTTCTTCCACCTGGAGGCAGCCCTTTTGCACCTTCATCCGGGGTTTAGTGGACTCCTGCCCCCCCCCCCCGGACACTTGCGTGACTCTTGGACTTGGTCCCTTTCCTTTGCAGGTCCTCAGGTCCAGGAATCTGTCTTCAGTGCAGTCAGTTGTTGCCTTTGCAGAATCCCCTATCTTGACTTTACTGCCTTTCGGGTGTAATAGGGTAACTTTACTCCTACTTTTCAGGGTCTTGGGGTGGGGTATCTTGGACACCCTTAGTGTTTTCTTACATTCCCAGGGACCCTCTACACACTACACTAGGCCTGGGGTCCATTCGTGCTTCGCATTCCACTTTTGGAATATATGGTTTGTGTTGCCCCTAGGCCTATTGTCTCCTATTGCATTCTATTGTGTTCTACAGTGTTTGCACTACTTTGCTAACTGTTTACTTACCTGATTTTGGTTTGTGTGTATATTTTGTGTATTTTATTTACCTCCCAAGGGAATATATTCTCTGAGATATGTTTGGCATATTGTCACTAAAATAAAGTACATTTATTTTTAGTAATTCATGAGTATTGTGTTTCTTATGATATAGTGCTATGTGATATAAGTGGTATAGTAGGAGCTTTGCCTGTCTCCTAGTTCAGCCTAAGCTGCTCTGCTATAGCTACCTCTATCAGCCTAAGCTGCTAGAACACTACTAATCTACTAATAAGGGATAACTGGACCTGGCACAAGGTGTAAGTACCATCAGGTACCCACTATCAGCCAGGCCAGCCTCCTACAAGAGGTGCTTGGGTTGCATAGTGTATTAAAATTTCAGTCATTGCTTGGCTGTAGAAAGCACTCCTACTTCCTTGTTGCTTCTGATTTGGGAGCTGCACCTGCTTATGCTAATAATGCAGATCATGGCTTGCTTGCCATTACCAGGACCAATATCTGTGGTGGAAAAAATAAACTTGCATGCTGCGTAGGTGTCTAACCACTTTTCAAGGCACACCTTAGCAGTGCTAGCTGTGCTCCATGGCTGACTAGGGAGACAGAAATAGATACCAGCTATTGATGGAAAAAGTGATGCCAAAGTCTATAAAGAGCAGAAGTGAATGGCGATTTTCTTTGCTTCAGTGAAAGAAAGTCTTGATTTTAGTAAAGACCCCGAGGTGAGTATTATGCACAACTTTTCTTGCATTTATTATGATGCAGATAAACTACACCTCCCAGCATGCTTAGTTAGAAGAACTACAAAATGCTGGCATAAAGAGAAAAAACAACGAATCACATTAGGGTAATACCACAAGTATCTAGACTGGGACAAAAAAGCCCTCTTTCTTAACTAAGCAGGTAAGGAAATGCGAAAATGCCAAGAAAAGAGTAAATACATTCTTGAAACAGTTCACAATCCAAAATAATCTGAGGGTTAAGGTCCAAATCATTAAAATCATAAATGTTCCTTCTTGAAGAAGATGTTGGTGAAAATGGAAATACGATGAACTTCCAGACAGTGATGCCAGTGAGGTTCCTTCCTAAGATGTCTGGTTAGCAGAGACATTCGTACCTAAGCAAAGACATAGGGAGGGTTAAAGCATTTGCAGAGGGATAATACTTGCCTCCGTGTTTTAAATAAAACCAAGATTTTCTTTCACTGAAGCTAAGAAAATCTCCATTTTATTACAAGACCTTGAGGCTCCTATTATGCTAGTTTAAAGAATTGCAAAAAAAAAAAAATATATATTAGCAACATGAGAAACTGGTTTACAATAGAATGTTTTAAAAGTTGAAACATTTGACCAATCAGCAGATTTGAGAATGTCATCTAGACTCATTCTGGACCAAAAAGCTGTAGATTCCATAGCATCCCCTGGTAGAGTAGGCTCCAAATATTGAAATATTAATGCCTGCAAACCCATGATCCATTTAACCCATCGGGCTAAGTAGGTGAAGAAACAGGGTTGTGAGGAGTTTTAAAGGAGATAAGAAGATGAGGCTCCAATTACTTTCTCAGATCTTTAGTTTTTGAAAAATATTCTTTTAAACAACTTCCCACACACAGTTTAGGATAATCAGGAAAATAAGGATAGAATACAGACATTAGATTTGTTTTGGTTCTTCTGCGAACCTGGAAAAATAGACCTGAAGAAGTGTATTGTACAGAGGAAACATCTAGAGCTTTGACATCGGAAATATGTTTTAAGGAAAGTAAACATACAAGAACAGTCAGTTTTGCAGATAGAACTTTAAGAGATAAAAATTAATTATCAGGTTAATTTTGAAAGAATTGTAGAATTACATTTACATCCCACATTGAACTGTATTTTGGTAAAGGAGATTTTGCAACTCATACTCCCTTTAATAGTCAAAATATCAATGGGTGTTCGCCCACAGGTTTTACATCCACTCTTTTATGCTCAGCTGATATTGCTGATCTGTATGTATTGACTGTTGTATAAGCTTTCGTTTGGAAGGCTAAAGAAATTAGAAAGTTCACAATTAATGTTACATCTGCTGAAAAGGATCTGCACCCCTGTCAATGCACCAGCCATCCCACACTCTCCAGGCTGACTTGTAAGCCTTGGATGTACCTGGTACCCAACCTGCTGGATGAATTGGGCAGCTTCTGCTGAAATTCCGGGGGTTCTCCAGGAAGACCCAAAACCATCAATGCCAGTAACCAGAGGGATTGATTGATGATCAGATTGTGATATAATCCACGGGGACTCTGAAGTAATGTTGGGAACTAAGGCAGAAGAATGGGTCATTCTGTTGATAACTCCAGAGCTGAAGGGAACCAAGGTTGTCCCTGCCAGAAAGGAGTGATCAGTAGAACTTTTGCCTCCTGATGTTAAATCTGTGCCAGGACTCAAGATATCATAATGAAGAGAGGAAAGGCATAACTCACCTAATTGGACCAGTCCTGAAGAAAAGCATCCATCGCTAAAGCCTGCGGATCTGGTTTCCAACTGTTATAAGAGGGAAGTTAGTTGTTCAAACGAGAAACAAAAAGGTCCACGAGAAGGGACCGAACTTGGGAAAAAGTTTTTGAACTATTGATGGATAAAGACGCCAGTTGCTTGAATCTGAAAGGTGCCTGGAACACCAATCTGCTACTGTATTCATTTTTCCCTGAAAACATTTTGCTTGGAATGAAATCTGCCTCTGGAAACAAAGACTCCCAAAAATGTCTGCCTAGTTCGGCAAGACGTTTGAACCTTGTGCCTTCTAGAAGGTTTATATACCGAACCACGGATAAGTTGCCAATTCTAAGTAGAATGGAACAACTTAACCTGTTTTTGACAAAAGTTTGGATCGCAAAGGAACCTGCAAGCATCTTTAAACAATTGGTGTGCAATGATAACTCCTCTTTTGACCATACGCCGCCAGGCAAGAACTGACCACATCTTACACCCCAACCAGTCCGACTTGCATTGGATGCGAAAACAAGACCTGGTGCTTTAGAGAAAATTGCTTTTCCGTTCAATGCTTCTAGATGATCTAATCACCACAGGAGTTCTGATCGAGAGTCTTGATCTGGGGCAATCATGTCCCCATAGCCGAGACCTTTTTGAAGATGTTGATACTTGAGCCTTTGTGAAGCCCAATATTGAAGAGGGCCCGGAAAAAATGGCTTGAATTGAAAAAGCCACAAGATCTATTATTCAAGCAAAAAGTCTGAGAGTCGAAGTGGATTGATTCAAAACCTGAGTGACCTTCTCCTTTGGAAGTTGAAGAATTGAATTGTCTGAATCTATTATGAAACCTAGAAACTCCATCCGTTACTACTGACTTAAAGCTGACTTTTCTTTGTTGATGATGAACCCTAAGTCTTAAAGAAGAGATATGAAGCTTGTCAGATGTTTCATTAATGCAAATTTGTCTTGATGCAATAAGAGGAAGTCATCTAGACAAGCTAGTAACCTGACATCCTCTGCTCTCATATGTGGTATGACTGGTTTCAATACCATGGTGAAACACGAAGGAGCTGAAGACAGTCCAAAGGCTAGGCTTTTGAATTGATAAAATGTGTCCTTTCATTGAAACAAAAGAAACTTTCTGAAGAAATAGTGAATTGGAATTGAAAGATATTCATCCTAAAGATCTAGGTGCACCATCCAGTCTTTCTCCAACAAAGAATCGCTGAGATGGAGAATTGTCTCCATTTTGAAATGGTGATACACTACGTAACTGTTGATTGACTTTAGATTTATCACTGGATGAAATTTCTTTGTTTTTCTTCTGGACTATAAACATAGTGCTTACAAAACTTGATGGATGAGGGGAGGTAATTTCTATGGCCTGTTTGTGAAGTAGGGACTGAATTTCCTGCAATAATAAGACTTCTTGTTCCTTTGAGAAGGAAAGGGGTTTTAGAATTCTTTCCGACTGGAGTAGCATAAAGCTCTAAACAATAACCCTCTACTGTTTGAAGAACCTGTGGGTCTGAAGTTATTCTTCTCCAAGCCTGCAGAAATAAACCTGTACATCCTCCCACCAAATATTGTCCAGAATATAGTGTGCTTACCTGAGTTTTGGGATCCACTGGCTATGTTATTGCATTGTCTGAAGCCTTTGTTCCTCTGGGGATAAAATTGTAGTTTGTAATCCTGTTGGTATCCAATGGAGCCACTGCTCTGATTGACCGCACCTCTCGAGATATAGCGGGTGGCAAAGTGGCTCCTGCCTTTGCCGGCCTGCCAAAAACCCGACTGTGGACATTGTTTTGTAAAGATGTCTGAGCTTTATCTATGGATACAAAAGGGGCCACATACTTGCTAAGTTCCTTGAAAAATGAATTGGCAAAAATAAAGCCATTTGCCTCTTGACCCGCTTCTTTTTTAACAAAATTAATTAGCTTTGGATTGATCTATAAAAGCAAGCTTTCCCATCTTTCTTGTGCCATGGCTGAATTGGCATTTCCCAAAAGGCCTATCGCTCTCTGGGTCCAGTTAGACAAAGTGACTGGATCTACTTTGGTGCCCTCAATCCTTGCTTCCTCAGCCAAATCCAAAATCATGGTGAGAGGACCAGTAGAGTCTAACAATCTGTCCTGACAAGTCGTTCAGGGTCTGTCTACACCTTTCTTAGGATCTTAACCAAATTTTGTAAAAAATAAAAGCATGTTTGGAAGATTTATGGAGTGCCAGTAATATTTTTGGGCAAAAAAGGCCGAGGACATTCAGAACAAAGTCTGTTGAATGACATCTTTTCCAGAGGTTATCTTAATTTACTAGAGACATAATTAGACACATGTTCATAGGGAGACCATTCAGTAGAATTTGTGTGATGGACAAGTGTAGGATCAAACATCGGTTGAACTGCAAAAAATTAAGTAAAGCTTCAGTATTACAGTTTTTTGACAACTCTCCCAATTCATTCAGAGACGTTTTACGCCTCTTCTCCACAGGCCCCGAACAGATTGTTATGTCTGGATCATCCTTATCCATATAATTGTCTGAGTCACCCATATCATCATCTGTGTCTCTTAATAGTGTCACATTAATGGGAACATTTTTATTCTTACCAGTGCTAGCTTCAGAAACAGGCTGCAAAGAGGGAGAGTCCTTAAGTAAATCAGAATTATCTGCTACACGTTTTTTGGCCGTTTTGGAATTGATATTTGAGTTATCATTGGCCAACAATTTCTTCATGAAAATATCTAGTGTTTTGGAAATATTAATGTAAGAGTGTCCTCCTTTTTGCCCTGGTCACCCCAAACGTTTTGACTGATACTGGTGGTTACTGACTTTGACTGTACTCTGGGCACTGCTAACCAGTCCCAGGACAAGTGCTCTGTGTAAAATGGAATATGCAAATTAGGCAAATTATCTTTCAACTTACCTATATGTCCCTAGTGTATGGTAGGGCATGTCGATTTAGGGGCCATAGCATAGGTAGTACACCCATAGGTGCACTGATGTGGTGCCCTGCCTCATTTTTACACAGAAGTCACCCCTGAGGCATTCCCTGACTTGGCAGAATTGCAAGGGGCAGGTGGACTCACCAGAGAAGAGTTGAGGCAAGAGATCCCAACCCAGGGGCAACCAGGAGAGTGGTGGTCCCCCAGAAGTACAGGGAATTCTTCCTCACCTTTAGCCATGAAATTCCCTTGGCAGGAAATGTGGGGCAGACCAAGACCTGGAATAGGCTGGTCAACCATTTCTATTGGCCCAATATGCCAGCAAAAGTAAAGAAGTTGCTCCTGTGTCACCTGTCAGGCCAGTGGCAAGACAGGGGTCAGGCCAAAGGCTCTCTTAATACCACTGCCAGTGGTTGGGACTCCCTTCGAGAGAGTGGGGATTGACATTGCCGGTCCACTAGACCCACCAATTGCATCAGGCAATAGATACATTTTGGTGGTGGTGGACCATGCCATCAGGTATCCAGAGGCAATACTCCTCAGGACAGTCACTTCTCCCACAGTGGCTAGGGCCCTACTTGGTGTGTTCACCAGAGTGGGCTTTCCCAAGGAGGTAGTCTCAGATAGGGCACAAACTTTATGTCTTTATGTCTGCCTATCTCTACCAATGTGCAAGATGGATCAGTGGAGGGAGTGGTACACTCCCCCAAGCTTACAGCACAGCAACAACAAGACTGTAGACATGGACACTGGTGACAGCTTACTTGTCAAAAATAAGTTGTACAGGCTGTCAGACCAGGTCAGAGCCAGCATCAAAACTGAGGTAACTAAGATGTTGGAGTTAAGGGTAAATGAGCCCTTTGATAGTCATTGGGCCGGTCCAGTGGTGCTGGTACCCAAACCTAATCCCCACAGTGGGAACAAGAAGTTAAGATTCTGTGTAGACTACAGAGGTTTGAATGCAGTCACTAACACTGATGCTCATCCCCTACCTAGAGCTGATGAGCGCATTGATAAGTTGGGGGCTGCTAAGTTCTTGAGCACATTTGATCTGCCCTCAGGATATTGGCATATTGCCGTAAGTCCAGGAGCTAAGGGGAGATCCACATTTTCCACCCGAGAGGGCTTCAATTCAGAGTGATGCCCTATGGTTTGAAAAATGCTCCTGCCACCTTCCAAAGGTTAGTGAACAGAGTCTTGTCTGGGTTGGAATCTTCTAGTGCAGCTTATCTGGATGAGATAGCTGTATTCAGTTCCACCTTGGAGGATCACCTGGTCCAACTGAGGGAAGTGCTTCAGGCCCTGCTCCAGGCAGGCCTGAGTATCTAGGCAACCAAATGTCAGATAGGCCAGAACTCAGTGGTGTACCTGGGCCACCTTGTAGGTGGAGGCCATGTACCGCCTCTCCAGCCCAAAAACCAGACCATCCTGGATTGAGAGGCTTCTAAAACCCAGACTCAAGTCAGGGCCTTCTTTGGCCTGACTGGGTATTATAGGAGGTTTGTCCAGAATAATAGGACCATTGTGGCTCCTCAGACAGAAAGGAGCTAATCAGAGTCCCATGCATTTAGTCCTGCAAAGATAGCCCAGCTGACCAGTGGTCATTTAAGGATCTGGACAAGGTGCATTCTGGGAACCCCAGAGGAGCACTTCAGAGCTTCTGGAAATTTGGGGTGGGTTGCGGACCCTTGAAGGACCTTAAAAGTACTTCTGGTTGAAGATCCAGAAGTTTGGAGAAGTTTGGAGCAACTTTGAAAAAAGCTCCATAAGTGGACCGACCCGACGTTGTAGGTCAAGCCGGTCAACGTGGACCGCAACCCAGCCTGACTTGCAAGTTTGTCCCGCTGAAAAGCTCCGGATCCCCAGACTTCCAGGATTTGACCGGGAGCTCGTGGAAAGGCAATCCGTGCATGTTGCATTGAAATCGGCTTGCTAAGGAGAGTTGCCCGACGTCAAGGAAGAAAAGCTCCCAAAAACGTTCTAAGTTCGAAGGTAAATGTTTTGCAGAGGCCTCCCACGCAGTGTGTCCAAGGAGAGTTCCATCGTAGTTGGCACCAACTTTCGACTTGATACTGGATGAAGGGTCTTGTCCTGAAAAAGTAGAACACTTGACCAAGGCCTCCCGCAACGCGGATACGATCAGTGAGAAATCTTCAAGAATTTTTATAACTGTGAAAGTGAAACTTTGACTGAGGACTCCCGCTCAGTGTAGTTGAGTAGGGCTCCATCATGGTGAACCACAGCTTTTTATTTTGCCCGAGTCGAGTACGACCAGATGGTCCAGAGTGGCGCTTTTGATTTCTAAGCGCTAGAAAACATTTCATCTTTAAAAATTCATATCTCCGGTTCCCGGATTAGAGTTTTGTTGTTTTGGTGTGATTTTAAAGATAAAAATAAAATCTATTTTTTATAAATTGGTGTTAGATTTTTATTGTGTTTTACTTATTTACTGTTTTGCTGATATTAAATGCTTACACACCTGCCTCCTAAGTTAAGACTAAGTGCTCATGGCCAAGCTACCAAGGGTTGAGCCAGGATTAATTTATTGTGACCTTGATTGGACCTAATAGAGTTTGTGGCCTATTGCTAATTGTAGGTACCTACCTCCTTTTACCAATACTCCACTTTCCAACAATTAGCCATAGAATTTGAAACAGGTCTTTGATAAAGGCATTCAAATTGCCTTTAAAAATCCCAGCCTCTTCGTCCTCAGAAAAAACTCCCCTATTTATTTATTCAATATATATATATATTTTTATATGGTAAAACAAGGATGAGGGCAACCAAAAATATATGTAGCAAAATATTTGAAAATATATGTGTTAAATATCCCACAGAACTATGTCACAATCAATGTTAAGTAAAAACCTGACTAGAAAGGGTTAAACATGTCCTGGGAGAGGGAAATTGGAGAAAGAAGGCAGGCCTGAGGGCGTCACCACAAAAAATGGAGGTGTGCACTCTGATAGAGCGGTCCGTACTAATAATTTACCTGTATTCGGACGCTCTTTAGGCCGATGAATCTTTTGACTAAGTGGGACTCTCCGTACTCTAGATCGATCGATTGCATCAAATCAATAATCAATAACGGACATAAGCAATACCCTGATCAACATAACACTTAACAATCAATCCAGAATACATTTTCGGCGAACCCTGACCTTTCAGTCAGGAATAACCACACCCGTTTATTCAAAGTTAGTGAATTTATTTCCCTATATTAACAAAGCTAGCACAATATAAATGTGTCTCAACACCAAATGATAAACGTAAATGAACATTAATAGCTGTCCATAGCGGCGAAACAAGTGCAATCTATGCAGCATTTGAATAACAAGGCATTCGATAATAGCAATGCAAATCACTAGAACTATAATCTGTAATGGGCTAATTGCATACATTGGTCAGCATAGCAAGGTCTCAAATTGCATCGTGCAACAAAAGGAATCCTCATCTAACCTCAAATTAGCATCGGCATGTGGGACTTCATGCAAATACAATTTAGCAACCTTAATTTAGAAAACTCCTAACTAGGGCTCTTATCAAAAATCAGCAGTTGGTTACCTAAAAGAAACACAATGCAATTTTACAATTTCCTTTCATATTTACCAATTACGATCAGCAATCAAGGAAGTCTTCGTCTCACAGGTACCGTTTCTCGGTCTGCATGGGTACCGTTTCGATCGGCGTGGGACGGGGCAAAGGGGCAGGGGTGGACGGGGCAATTGCCTCACGGCGGCAAAATAAAACTACTACTTCATGCAAAGGGACAGTTCAAAGTTAAAGTCTCTAGGGCCAGAATCATTTAAAGTCTCTTTCTCTCGATTAGAGAAAGCATCAAAGTCTATTTCAAAATGGCGTTGCAGCGAAGTGGGCCATAATAGCTGCAAAATGGCGCAATGGGTGTAATGTCCGGGTAATGGCCACTTTCTTCTCGTGCACCTGGTTTAAATAGACAACAGTTCAAATCCAGTAGGGTCTTCCATTGGAGGGTTCATAGGTTAGCTTCAAATTATCCAATCAAAAACGACAGTTCTCAAGCTTTTACTTAAGCATACATTATCCTTGGAGATGGGTACGCAAGTTGCAACATTTTATACCAATTAGCTCACTTTCAGAGCCTCCATTGTCCGCACCTGCAGATCGACCTTGGAGTAAAGAGAAAAATGCCAAGCTGGCACGAAACTTTAAGATAAGCATGTGAACGATCTCAGTGGAAAAGTACAGCTTCAAGCAAAATACACGTTTAATAGCACATTGAAAAAATACGAGCATCTAAACCCGTGAGACCAGGCAACTAGGCCGAAGCCTCTACTAAAGTTATGCTAAGCTAAAGCATTTCAAACAAGCAAATCATAGCACACGTTTACGATTATGTCGGATTAGTGCAATTCTAATACACCACGTTATATAAAGCACGCTTATAAATGTTGGCAAACTACTCTGAGGGCACATTTTGTCCCCGTACAATCTTTATTAGTTCGGTTAAAGTCACACATGATTATTTCACACTACGTTTATGCGTTAATAAATGTAAAACCTTCATTTTCTGCTTCATCAATCCCTCCTCTGATGACTACTTGTCATCACACCAAACCATGCCCAAAAATTTTATTCCATTAAAATTCTGTCAGTTCTCTTTTCCTTTTAATTCCTCTAGTTTTCGCTTTGTATTCTTCTGCCATTCTTTTCATTATTTTCTCTTCCTTTCTTCTTTTAATTCTTTCCATAATCATTATTATTCCCTTTTTTATTCCCCAAATTCCAAATATGCAAATTATAACTATTAAAATTCCCTCTATTATTTTTAGCAATATTCCATTCCAAATTCCCCCAATCCAATGTCCCACTGAAGCAAGTCCTTTTCCAACCTTCTCCCACACTCCTGGTTCTTTCAATTCCTTCAAATCTGCACTCTCTTTTGTTAGATTAGCAAGCATAGTTTTAATCTTCACACTATTGTCGGGAATATACGTACAACAGTGTCGTGCACCAAGCATTTTGCAAACGCCGCCATCCTTTGATAAAAGAATGTCTAAAGCAAGCCTATTTTGAAGAGTCATAGCCCTTTCCGCTGCAAGTTCAGCATCTATCAGGATTATAGCACCTGAAAACTTTGTCAACATGTTATCCACTATAGTAGACAACTTTCTTATTTTGATGGAATTCAGCACAACTCCCAATGAAGGAATCATGGCTCCAAATATATCTCCTACCACAGCAGCTGCGGTCTCTCTTTTCTGGATACGATGGGATCCAGATGTCTTTTGAATCATCGATAGGTCATCCAGTTGATAAACCTTTGGGAACACTATACCCAAATAACATCTCCCCCACCATCCCTTTGGAAGACGATAATAGGCATTATACCCACAAATGTAATATACACCTGGAATGACAGGGTCAAGTCCGTTCATCATGAATGTCCATTTGGCCTTAAAGATAAACGTATGTTTACACTCACTCGCTCCTACAAAAATATTGTCATAATAAGATTCACCTCGATATATACAAAATTTCCCTACATGCCAAGCATCTAAAGCTATTCTCCCTTGTGTCTTTATTGCGGCAAAATCATAATTATCTACTGAAGTCCTCTTATGTAGTTCCTTTTCTAATTTCGCATTCATTTGTGCCCTTCTATCATCTGTGCGATCTAAAAAGCTTATTTCTACTGCAGAGAGCGAGCAGGTAAGATTTTCCCTATGAGCGTGAGCCGTTTCAAAAGGTAGCATTGGTTCGAAAAATTCCCTCATTATTTTAGCATCCCAATCTTTAGCAATCTGGCTTAGCTGCGCTATTATAGGAACATATGCAAAGGTAACATCATAATTTGAATAAAAATACTGTATGTTAGTTTGACCATAAAATCTAGACATTACTATACTACATGTAATCCCGTGTGTAAGAGGCATGTGGTGATAAATCACCCCTTCCTTTACTGATGTCGGTATCTGTGTGCACACATAACAACCTCTCGCATCCATAGTCTCAACATATTCTGTTAGTAAGCGATAGAAAACATTATACGAAAGTTCTTTCTTATCATGCAAGAGCCTCTCATCTAATTCTAGTCTTTTCAATGCGGTTAGTTCAGTGACAGTAACAGGAGCAAAAGTAGAAGCATCAATTTTCTCATTCTCACCCTTTCCATGCATTCCAAGCACTATTGCCATTATTATTAGTACACATGCAATTACCAAGCCTATACACACATATTTACAATATTTCTTTCTACTATTTTGCGTCATGATCTGTATAGAATCAGAGAGCTAGAAGCACCTATAAAGAAACTATTTAGCAATTCAGTTACAAAGCTGAACGAGCGCAATGTTCACACAGTTTTCTTCAAGAGGCCAGTCACTTATCGGTTAGCAGCATTTGTCTCAATTCGGCAATAACTCAGTCTTTATCGGTTTAGTAAATGTCTCATCCGGTTTAGCAATGTCTCAGCTGGTTGTTTGTTTCACGTTATATTGTAGCAAGCGATATCATTTATCACCCTTTCAATCAACACTGTCCATAAAACTTTTCTTTTCTATTGGTATCTCTTCTTCTTCGTTCTCGAGGCTTAGAGATACAAACTCGTCGGTCCAATCGTCATTGACTGCATATGCCCATTCTGGACCGGAATATCTCCTGTTTGGTATCCTTTTCCTTTTCAATTTTGCTTCTCTTTTCGATTCTGCCTCGCTGGTACTTTCCTCTTTTGTCAAGTCCTTTTCTTCACTCGGGGGTGGTACCACGACAGACACTTCCTTTCTTTTCTCTTTCACTTTTGGCCTTCCTCCGTCGTTCAAACTTTCTTCAGTCCTTTGTTTTACTGGTGATATACTTAGTCTCCTCTTTGCACCATGTCCATTTGTTGGACCTGCGACCTTTTCTGTAGAAGTTTGAACCTTTTCGTTCTGTTCTGCCTTGTCCCCTCCTTCTGGGGAATCGATCACGTTCTCTTTTTCTTTTTCTGTATCGTCTGCTTCTGGGAAAGCCCTCCTCTGATCAGGCTCTCCTGCTTTTTCACCTTTTTCGAGCCCTTCTTCACCGTTACTCTCGTCAGGCTCTGTATCACTTTCAGCTGCTTCAGGTTCCTTGTCACCCTCAGCTGCTTCAGGCTCTTTGCTACCCTCAGCTGCTTCAGGTTCTTTGTCACCTTCAGCTGCTTCGTCGCTGTCTGAACTTTCTCCTTGGTCTTCCCCAAGTGAGTCTGCTTCGTCCTCAGAGAATATTTCTCTCTCCTCCGTTCCTGCCTGCTCGCTTTCAGTTCGGTTTTGCTCTGTCTCAGCACTCAGCACTGTTTTATCAGGCACTGGCAGTTTCAGCGCTTCAACTTCCTCATCTGTGGGGCACAACACTTTCTTTGTGTGACTGGCGTGAATCCAGTTGGGAACCCCCGCACACTTCACAGCGGTAGTTGTCGTCAGGATCACTTGGAAAGGGCCTTTCCAACGGGGTTCCAGACACGACTTCCTCACGTGCTTCTTTACCACGACCCAGTCACCTGCTTTCAGTGCGTGTCCTTGACCTTGGATCGGTGGTAAGGTGGTTGCTTCCACCTGGTGAGAGAAAGAGCGAACCACGTCAGCCAGACCTTTGCAGTAGTCTAACACCATATCATCTGTAATATTCAAAAGCGCGTTTGCGGGAACTGCAGGAAGTCTCATAGCCCTGCCCATGAGAATTTCGTGCGGAGACAATCCAGTCTTTCTATCAGGGGTGTTTCTCATTGACATTAGCGCCAAGGGCAATGCGTCAGCCCATTTCAAATTTGTCGATGCACATATTTTCGCCATTCTTGATTTCAGTGTACCATTCATCTGCTCCACCAATCCTGATGCTTCAGGGCGATAGCTACAATGCAGTTTTTGCTCAATGTTCAGCGCTTCGCAAAGTAAATTTATCACCTCGTTATTGAAGTGACTTCCCCTATCTGATTCTAAAGAGATCGGGAATCCGAAACGTGGTATCAACTCTCTCAGCAATAGCTTTGCAACTGTAAGGCTGTCATTTCTACGTGTGGGGTATGCCTCAATCCAGTGACTAAAAATGCACACAATCACCAACACATACTTCAGACCTCCATGCACAGGCATCTCAATGAAGTCTATCTGCATCCTACTAAATGGCCCACTGGCCCTGCCAATGTGGCTGGCGTTCACAACTGTTCCCTTTCCTGGGTTCATCTGCTGGCAAGTGACACATCGATGACAAACTGCTTCTGCAGCTTGACGAAATCTGGGGTTAAACCAATCAGTTTTGAACAATCTTATCATGGCATCTCTCCCTAGGTGAGCTTGCCCATGATAGAACTGCGCAAGCTGTGATAAGAGACTGTTTGGCAAAACAAATTTTCCCTCATTCGAAACCCACAACTCGTCTGGTCTCTTTATACACTGTGATTTAATCCAGGAATCTCTCTCATCCTCCCTGACGTTATTCTGCAATGCTTTTAGTTCATCTATTGTATCTACGACCTTTAAGGCAAATGCTTCAGCTGGTTCGAGTTCTGGCTCACTTATCGAATTCCATTCATCCCTGAGTAATATACAGTTCAAGGCACAAAATCTTGCGACTTGATCCGCATATGCATTTCCCAGAGAAACATAGTCCTGTCCTTTTGTATGAGCACTACACTTTACCACTGCAACTTCAGCTGGCATTTGAATGGCGTGTAACAATTCCCTTATTCTCTCCCCGTTTTTCACTGGGGATCCTGAAGAAGTCAGGAAACCTCTCTGTGACCATAGTTGTCCAAAGTCGTGCACAATACCAAACCCGTACTGACTATCAGTGTAAATGGTGACTTTCATCAATGCAGACAGTTGACATGCTCTTGTAAGGGCTACAAGTTCTGCTACTTGTGCAGAATAGACTCCTTGAAGCCATCCCGCTTCCAAGACACCTGTTACAGTGCATACAGCATATCCTGCTTTAAAAATTCCCATCCCATCTCTTAGACATGAACCATCAACAAAAACAATTTGGTCATTTTCATCAAGCTTAGTATCCTTAATGTCAGGTCGAGGTTTTGTGCAAAATTCAGTCACCTGAAGGCAGTCATGCTCGACGTCTTCAGCGTCCTCAATTTCAGCATTTTCACCAGGAAGCAAGGTTGCTGGATTCAACGTAGTGCACCTTTTCAGCTGCACATTCGGTGAGCCCAGAATTATCGTTTCATACCTTGTGAGTCTTGCTCCGGTCATGTGTTGCATTCGGGAGCGGGTCAAAAGTATCTCGACTGAGTGAGGGACCATGACTGTTACTGGGTGTCCCATCACTATTCCTTCACTGTGAGTGAGGCTGATACCAACTGCTGCTACGGCGCGCAAACACCCTGGGAGTGCTGCTGCGACCGGATCCAAAGTAGCTGAAAAATATGCTACTGGTCTGTTTACGCCACCATGGGCTTGGGTCAAGACAGACAAAGAACATGCATCACGTTCATGACAAAACAATGTGAAAGGCTTTGTGTAATCAGGCATACCTAAAGCTGGAGCCCTCCACATGCACTCTTTCAATTCAACAAAAGCATCCATCTCATGTCCTTTCAGTTCAATTTGATCCAAGGCATCCTTCTGGGTCAGTTTCAGTAAAGGCTTTGCTAGAGTTGAGAAGTTGGGAATCCACTGGCGACAGTAGCCCACCATTCCCAAAAACTTCCTCACCTCCCTCCTTGTCTTTGGTGGACTCATTTGAAGTACACTTGTTATTCTTTCCTTCATTATTCTCCGTGACCCTTTCTCTATCTGGTGACCCAAGTATTTCACTTTCTTCTGACAGAACTGCAATTTGGAAGGAGACACCTTGTGTCCATTCCTTCCCAAATGGTTCAACAGAGCAATGGTATCGGCTGTGCAGCCACTTTCTGTCTTTGATGCAACCAGTAAGTCATCAATGTACTGTACTAGGGTTGACGCGAATGGCAATTCTAATGCTTCCAAATCTTTCTTTAGAATCTGATTGAAGATTGACGGTGACTCAGAAAACCCTTGAGGAATTCGACACCAACTGTATACTCTGTCTAGGAATTTGAAACAAAAGAGGAATTGGCTGTCCTCATGAAGAGGCACAGAAAAGAATGCTTGTGACAAGTCGATGACTGAGAACCACTCGGCATCGCAAGGAATTTGAAACATTATCACAGCTGGATTTGGTACGACAGGGCAACATTTGACTATGATGTCATTTATTTTCCTCAAGTCCTGCACAAGTCGGACCTTTCCACTTGGCTTTATTAGTCCCATTATTGGTGAATTACATGGACTGCTTAACACTTCTTTCAGTACCCCCTGTTTTACAAATTCGTCAATAAGTTGGGCAACTTTCATGAGGGTGTCTTGTGCCATGTGGTATTGTGGGGTCTGGGGAAAGATTGCATTGGGCTTTACAGTCACTTTCACTGGTTCCACTCCTTTCATCAATCCCACCTCTTTCCCTGTCATATCCCACACTTCCTTTCCGACTGTTTCCCGTAATTCAGCTGGAATATCTTCTTCAGTTATCATCGGGAAAAGACAAATCAGAGGATAGTTCTCATCGACAGTTTCCATCTCATCCCCCTCTACGCTGTCCTCTTCTTCCCCATCACTGCTCGTCTGGATGGTTATTCCTTCGTTCGAACACATGATCGAACAACCCAATTTGCACAACAAGTCTCTCCCCAACAGTGCTATCGGGCTTGAGTCACATACCACAAACTGATGTACCCCTTGATAGTTACCGATGCTGACTGGTACCGGATCTGTTATTGGGTTCGTCAGGTGCCTGTTTGCTACTCCTACCACTTGAACTGTCCTCCCTGAGAGTGGCAAATTTGGTACTTCACTGCTCTTAACAGTTGAACGTGTGGCTCCTGTGTCAACCAAGAATGAGACACGATAACCCATTACTCTTCCCTCTACGTACGGACCCTTTTGATCAACTTCCAAGGATGCTGCAAGCACACAATCTCCTTCTTCTTCTGAACTTTCACTCTCCCATACATTGTTTATTCCACTCTCACTGTGTAATGGGAACTGTTGTACGGTGCCATTTGTACTCATTACCTGACCCGAGACCTGTGGAGGAACCATCACTTGCTGCTGACTCATTGGTGCCAAAGGTATTTGCATTTGCTGATTAGGTACCATGGGAAACTGCTGTTGCATTGGCTGCATTTGCGTCATCTGCATACGAGGCATCTGCATCTGCTGCGGCTGCATAGGTTGTAATCCCTGCAACTGATTTACGGTCTGAAAATGTGGGTTTGGACCTCTCATTTTCGGTCCCCTCATTGTCTGAAATGCATTGACATCATTGTTTTGCTGACCAACACCTGCACCTGCACCTTCCTGCACCACCATCGGGCACTCGCGTTTCCAATGACCGACAATTCCGCACACGTGACACAGCATCACCTTCTTCATTGCCTGCACACCAGTCACAACAGTGTTCAAATCCGGGCCATTATTCGCAAAACCTCCTCTGCCTCTGCCTCTGGCCTGTGGCTGAAACGCCATATTTCCCTGCAACTGCGGCTGCGGTTGCGGTACCTGCTGTTGGAAACCTTGCATCCCTTGCAAACCTTGTAAACCTGTCTGAGCTGCTTTAAGCTGCATCATCATCACCTTCTCTTTCAACCTTTTCTGTTTCACTTCAATTTCGTCGCTACAGTATTTCGCATAATTCAACACCTCATCAATCGGTTTCGACTGCCAACAAATCAAATGCGACTTTATCATCTGACTTATTTCTGGTCTCAGCCCTTCCACAAATCTAAATACAAAATGAAGCATGTCCTTCGCCTCTATTGTCTCCGTGCCACTGTAGTTCTTGAACGCCTTCAACAACCTCTCATAGTAACTATGAATCGACTCTTTAGCCTCTTGGGCCGTCCGATCGATCTTCTGCCAATCCACATTTTTCGCGGCAACTTTCGTCTTCAAATGCTCAATCACCTTGTAGTACAAGCTCATCACCATAGGTGATGGTGCACCCGTATCCCTGTCTCTCTCTGGTTCACTTGTCGGCCAACCTACAGCTCTTTTGCAATCCTCCCACAAATCTGCCGGAACCACTATGTCAAAGAGAGTGTTTAGATCTTCCCAAAGATATTTTGCAAGCTTCACAAACCTATCAGTCTGTTGATACCATTCAATCGGTTTCTCTCTCAGTTTGGGAAAATCATCCGTAAATGACTGAATGTCGCTTCTGTGCCATGGTACATGTATTAATTTTCCCCCTGCTGTCTCCCTCATTGGTAACATGGTTACTGCTTCGCTACTCTGTGGTCTTTTCTCATTGTGCTCTGTAGCACTGTCCCTCCTCTTTTCCTTTCTCTTTACCCACCTACTTTCCCACTTGTCCAAACACCTCCACACTTGTGCACTCTGCAGCAATTCTCTAAGGTGCGCCTTCATGCCTGCTGACCTCATGTGTTCAAAATCTGTGGTCCCAAAATCCAATCGATAGCTCCTGCTCAAGTGTTTTGTCTTGTCTATGTCAACCCCGTTTTTGTCAGCTATTTCCTGCAAACTTTTATGTACCTTATTCACTTCTTTCGTGATCCTTGGGCATAGGTATCTCAGCTCTTCTTCCGAGTAGGACTCTAACCTATTCACACCCATAGTCCCTTCCACCAATTCTTGTTCTTCCATGTTCAGCCTCATCCTATTCATATAATCTTCTCCCTTCCCACTGTCTGAGCTTTGTGTGGAATTCAAACTGTTGAACCACTGTGTCAGCTGTTGCGCATTCAACCCCATCAGTGTAGCATTCACATCGACTGCCATTGATGGTTGCGGCAACTTTTCAGTGTTCGATGACAGAGGTATTATCAGTGGGGGACTCGACCTCACCAGTGTCGACTGAGCACATATGGGGCTAAACTCCATCAAGGACCCAGATCCAGTTGGCTGAGCCGCTATCGGAGTTATCCCTGGAGTGTTTTCTATGCACCTCCTTTCGGTCCCATTCTGCAGCATTGATCCCTGACCGCTCATACCTAAGTTAGGCTGACTGTACAAAGGTACCGGTGGACCCACAGTAATGGGTAGTGATATCGCATCTGGGTTTTGTCCATTTCCCACGTTCTGAGGCACGTTCATTCCCACGCTATGGGTCATCATTGCCGGCATGCCCATCTGGCTCCCCGTCATCTGAGCATGTGCTGTTCCCCCCTGTATCTGCTTTTGAGGCATCAAAAACTGGGTTGATTCAGCTTGTGCCAATGTTGGGTTGTGACCATTCTGTATTCCCATTACAGTCGGGTCTAGAACCATTCCCGTACTGTTGTCACTGCTGTAATATCTTGGGACCTGCGGCTGATAATTTTCTGCTGGTTTCAGCATAGGCACATCTGGATATATTCTCCTAACCTGCGGTACCTGCGGGGTGAACAGTAAACTCGGGTCCTTAGACCCCGATGATGCTCCTGAACTCTGAGTTTCACTGTTCTGTACCGGTGCCGGGGGGCAGAACTGGTACTTGGACCTTGTCCACTCTCCGCATAAGGTGGTGGACGGTCGTTCAGCAATTGCATTATCAACTCCTCATCCTCTAACTCCTCTTCTCTTCTCAACTTTTCCTCGTCCTCTCTATCCTTGGAACACCTCCTGTTTGTCTTACAGGTAGCTTTCTTACCTGTCTCCTCTTCTTCCTTAGTAATTGCGGGAAACAATTTTATCCCCTGCAATACATCTGACCTCCACACCTTCTGTGCATTATCCCACCTAGCGTCCGCTAGTGTCTTTTCTACCTTCCTTATCCTTGTTTCGAACTTATTTTTCTGTTGCTGTCTAGCCATTAATTCCCAAATCGCTAGAGCCTCAAACTGGGCTGGCCTTGGAGGCACCTTCATGTTATACATCGTGAATCTCAAATTCTCCAGAATCCTTATATTGAATGTCCCGTGGATCGGGAATGCTACGCTCCCATGTTTCTCTGTCAGCTTGTGCCATTGCTTTAGCCAAAGGCACGGAGCTACCCCTTTTTCCTCCATTACAATGTAAGCTTGTGTACCTTCGGGCGGCGTCTCCTCTCCTACGCTCGCTTTAATATAAGACTCTCCCTTCATCGCACTCCTTAATGCTTTAAAAAATTTAATTTTCTCGTCTTTTATTTCACAAAGTTTGTAATCAATAAGTGACTTTAATTCCCGGAATACTCTTCGCTTGCCTTTCCCCTTCCAATCGAGCCCCACGGACTGCGTCCAATCCGTGCGCGACCCTTCTCTGCAACCAACCTATCCCAGCGCGGCTCCTAGTGACGTCACACTCACACACACTGCGGCTGACAAAGCCTCGCGGCTAGTCCTCCTTCACTCAGCTCCTCTCGAAACAACTTCTTGCATGTATCGCGAGCTACCAAAAATAAAACAGATCTGTCGGTTTACTACAGGAAGGGTAACACAATCGCTTCAGGACCTTAGGGATTTTTCACTAGCCTCGGCAGTTATTCCATCTTTCTCGGTCCCCACGTTCGCAAGCAAAATCTGACCCGCAGACTGCTCTCAACTTGTCAGTGATCTATTCTAGTGCACTTAGAATTTTGTCAAAGCCCGAAGTCGAAGTTTCTTTCACTCCCTTAACACACGTACCGACTCGTTGACCACGCCCGATCAACCTACTAAACCGACCAGACCACAACATAAAACAACATACTCCGGAGTCTCTTGACCTCGCAGGGCCCGTCTCAACAACAACAACCACGTGGACCTTTTTATGCACAAAGCGCCACACGCACATGAAGTTCGACGACTTCCCTACTCTCACACTCGGAGTTGCACCTCTGCTATTTCTATGAAGTTCGACGACTTCTCTACCTCTACACTCGGAGTCGCACCTCCGCTATCCTCTAAAAAGAAAAAAATTCCTCGCAACCTTCTCACACAATCTGCGGCAATAAGCTGTGCAAGCGCAAAACCCTAGCTTCACTCATACCATCACTAGTACCGCCAACGCCGATTCCACACCTCCATTCTCTCCATTCGCAAGCTCCGAGATCCCGGGAAAGTCGCGGTGGACTTAGCCCATCATCATTCTGTCAATCTATTTTACCCAAGAAAAATCTAATTCAACTTCTCGAGTGGGGTCTCAAAGGGCGTAACCGTTAGTTCAACACCATGTACTTTAGGAGTGAGGGGTCCCAAAAGGCGAAACCGTCCTCTGCTACCATCTACTGATAGAGCGGTCCGTACTAATAATTTACCTGTATTCGGACGCTCTTTAGGCCGATGAATCTTTTGACTAAGTGGGACTCTCCGTACTCTAGATCGATCGATTGCATCAAATCAATAATCAATAACGGACATAAGCAATACCCTGATCAACATAACACTTAACAATCAATCCAGAATACATTTTCGGCGAACCCTGACCTTTCAGTCAGGAATAACCACACCCGTTTATTCAAAGTTAGTGAATTTATTTCCCTATATTAACAAAGCTAGCACAATATAAATGTGTCTCAACACCAAATGATAAACGTAAATGAACATTAATAGCTGTCCATAGCGGCGAAACAAGTGCAATCTATGCAGCATTTGAATAACAAGGCATTCGATAATAGCAATGCAAATCACTAGAACTATAATCTGTAATGGGCTAATTGCATACATTGGTCAGCATAGCAAGGTCTCAAATTGCATTGTGCAACAAAAGGAATCCTCATCTAACCTCAAATTAGCATCGGCATGTGGGACTTCATGCAAAAACAATTTAGCAACCTTAATTTAGAAAACTCCTAACTAGGGCTCTTATCAAAAATCAGCAGTTGGTTACCTAAAAGAAACACAATGCAATTTTACAATTTCCTTTCATATTTACCAATTACGATCAGCAATCAAGGAAGTCTTTGTCTCACAGGTACCGTTTCTCGGTCTGCATGGGTACCGTTTCGATCGGCATGGGACGGGGCAAAGGGGCAGGGGTGGACGGGGCAATTGCCTCACGGCGGCAAAATAAAACTACTACTTCATGCAAAGGGACAGTTCAAAGTTAAAGTCTCTAGGGCCAGAATCATTTAAAGTCTCTTTCTCTCGATTATAGAAAGCATCAAAGTCTATTTCAAAATGGCGTCGCAGCGAAGTGGGCCATAATAGCTGCAAAATGGCGCAATGGGTGTAATGTCCGGGTAATGGCCACTTTCTTCTCGTGCACCTGGTTTAAATAGACAACAGTTCAAATCCAGTAGGGTCTTCCATTGGAGGGTTCATAGGTTAGCTTCAAATTATCCAATCCAAAACTACAGTTCTCAAGCTTTTACTTAAGCATACATTATCCTTGGAGATGGGTACGCAAGTTGCAACATTTTATACCAATTAGCTCACTTTCAGAGCCTCCATTGTCCGCACCTGCAGATCGACCTTGGAGTAAAGAGAAAAATGCCAAGCTGGCACGAAACTTTAAGATAAGCATGTGAACGATCTCAGTGGAAAAGTACAGCTTCAAGCAAAATACACGTTTAATAGCACATTGAAAAAATACGAGCATCTAAACCCGTGAGACCAGGCAACTAGGCCGAAGCCTCTACTAAAGTTATGCTAAGCTAAAGCATTTCAAACAAGCAAATCATAGCACACGTTTACGATTATGTCGGATTAGTGCAATTCTAATACACCACGTTATATAAAGCACGCTTATAAATGTTGGCAAACTACTCTGAGGGCACATTTTGTCCCCGTACAATCTTTATTAGTTCGGTTAAAGTCACACATGATTATTTCACACTACGTTTATGCGTTAATAAATGTAAAACCTTCATTTTCTGCTTCATCAACTCCAATGTAAAAGTAAGAAGGAGGAGACAAGCTGAGGAGAGGCAGGGTAAAGGCACGATCTTGGCCATGCTGAGAAAAGGCTTAAAATGGCCATGTGAGAGAGCGCGCAATGCACAGCTGTCCTGGAGCGTCAGAGGAAAGAAAACGCACTAGGCCGTTGTGAGGAGTTTCTTCACAGCAACACGCTGTGCGGAAGTAACGGTCATCGGGTGGTGCGAAGAAAGGGTTAGTGAATTGCCATATACACAGGGAAACTCATGAATATCTTAATAAATACCAATAAAACACATACTTTAAACTAAAGAATAGCAATTTTAGATACACAGAAAAAACGATAAATATATAATGAAATGTATGTAATACTTATCTTGACTGCGAGCAGCAAGAAAAGAGGGCTTGTTGCTTCCAGTCAAGATATTTATATTATTATCTGAAGTGATTGGTTGTTTTTTCTCTTTATTTCAGCAGTTTGTAGTTTAATAACTAATAATGCTGGGAGTTGTAGTTTGTCTTGGCTGCAATTATAATAAATGCCAGGAAAGTTGAGCACAGTACTGGCCTACGGGTCTTGTAATAAAATCAATCTGAGACCCTCTTTCTAGCAGCAATTAAATGATGTTACATATGTGAGGAACAACACAAGCATTTTATCCAACAGCGCTTTTCAGGTTGGACACATATGGACATAAAATGGCAATATCAAAACTACAAAACCAAAAAGAGCCAAGTTCCATCGGCAAAATCAGCATAAATGGTATAGAGTAGGGGTGGTGATATTTAAATTTCACTGGTACAACTGGCGTAATTTCAGGATCTTTGCATTATGCTGATTATGTGAAATCCCTGAATGAACGCCATTATGCTACTTCATGTAACTATGGGGCACATTTACAAGCTCCTAGCACCACCTTGTGCTGCCCTACAGCCATTTTTTTAATGCTAAAGTGGCGTTAAGGAGGCCTTTCTCCTGCGCCATATTTACAAAGTTGCACAATGATTGTGAACCCTTGTGCCACATTATGCATGCACCTGGCATTACGTATGGGGCCGTATTGTCAGTACAGCAGAACCATCGTGCTGGTACGTGGGGAAGGGGCAACGCAAGAAAAGTGGTGCATTGAGACCCATTTGTCAGTCGAAATTCACTGTAAAACCACTGTTTGCTGTGTTTTTTTTTACACTATTCTTTTAGCACGAAATGTGTTTTCGTAGCAAAATTTGATGTAATAATGCATTTCAAGGCTAAACTATAGCACAAAATAATGGATTAGCATTTCACTTAATTTCACTCCAATTTTGGAGGAATTTCTCATAATTGTGCAAACGCAAATTACAAGAATTTCGTGCACCCTTTACAAGGAGCACCTAACAGCAATGTGGGCTCCTGCCATATTCCCACTCGCTTCATGGTAAACAAGAATCAATGGGAAGGCATGTGAAGTGGCAAATTAAGAGATTAAAGACAAACATTCGATAACAGTGTTGTTTTTTCAGCTTTTTTTAGAAACGTATTACCAATAGCTACTAGCGGACGTGAGTACACAAACATAAGACAGATATATCCATGTTATACATAGACATTCTTGCACTGGTACATCGGTGGCACAGAGCAAAGTGCAACATTACTTGCATCCAGGGTTTAGGCAAAAGCAAAGTCATTGGCAGGAACCAATTACATTCAACTAACACATAAATGTGTAAAGCACCGAGGTTAGCTTCTGTTATTTATTTTATACTAGTGTTTGTCCTGTTTCTATATTAACATTCATTTAGACGTTGGTTTACATTTCTTTATACAAGTGTGCAATTCTGCTGATTATGGTAACATCGATTTTAATACTATTGTAGAAACTGTCATATTTTGTTGATGCACTGGTATTAAAATGATAATGTGGTTACTAAACACCAACAGAAACATGATCTGAGTGAAAACGTTACCAATCCTATACGTACATTTTTTGACACAAGTTGTTCCAGGAATTTCTTAAGAAATAATATGGCTGTGGCCCACAGATGGAAGGAAACACTTCGACGAGCCTTCATACTTTGCATCATGGATTTAGTCTCCCGAGAAATGATACTGGATAGTTGGTTATTCTATTCACTGCGAACAAGCAGCCCAGCCTGTGCTTGCTGATTTGGAATAGCCCCCTTAGGACAGATTTTCTGAACTCAGAGTATCAGTTTATTCAAGTGGTCTTCTGAACTTGTATATATTAGGCTGCAGTCCACTTGGCAGCTTTCTACTTCTATTTGCTACTGGTTGCTGTGGGTTTTGGAGCCATTTATTTTACTTGCTGCTCAAATTGCTATTTACCTAGACTTTTCGGGGGAATGTGTCATTGAATGGGAGCCTTTCTGCACATCCAGTCTTTTGAATTGCCAGATTCTATGAGTTAGGAGGTAGGTAAGTGCCTGAATGACTGAGGACATGATCAGAGGCGCAATTAAATTTGATGGCTCCTCTGGAAAATACATGAAGCGGCCCCCCCACTCAGGGCCCTCTTTAGAGCTGGTGCCGGGTTACTTACCATAAATGTAATTGCTCCAAGTACAGGTTTTCCTTGTCTCAGTCCTTACTGTATGAGCAGGCCTATGCTCCCACAGAAACTGATTACCTTAACCAGCCACAAAAATACCCACAATAGGGCTACCCTTATCTCAGCATGCCATATAACAGGAGGCCCCACCTAACCACATCCTGCTATGTCCAAGCCTAAAGGAACCAAAATGCAGGATAGAACTTGGGGGAAGGGAATCCAGGACAGAGACGAGGAAGACTAGTTCTGGGAGTAATGAATTTTACTGGTAAGTAAACGGGCATTACCTCCTCATATGTCATGCTCACTCAGACCTTACTGCATGAGCCAATACCCAAGCAGACACATTTTGGTTCAACAGGGTTCAACACCGAACCCAAAGTGCAACACCAGGAGTTTAATCAATACAGCACACAACAAATTCAGAAATCATTTACCACCAACAACAAATAATCTGCAAAAGCAGTAGAAGAAGCACCACCCACTTGCAACCTATAATGGGACATGAAGGTATGCGGGACACCTACCTTCCAGCACAACAAATATCACGGGGTGAAGCTCCCTTAAATGCTGTCCAGGATGCGGAAATTCCCCTGGTCGATCTGCCCTGAACATGAGATGGCAGATGTCGACCCACAGAATCACAACCACCCGTGATAGCCAACTTGACCCA
Source organism: Pleurodeles waltl (assembly GCF_031143425.1). Lineage (NCBI taxonomy): Eukaryota > Metazoa > Chordata > Amphibia > Caudata > Salamandridae > Pleurodeles > Pleurodeles waltl. The sequence goes on along the minus strand of NC_090440.1, from coordinate 67,465,897 downwards.
CCTGGACAAGGTAGCCAAAGAAGGGTGAAGACATTTAGTGGAAATGCCAAAAGTAAGGAACAAATAATCCACCTTATGAAATGACTTCCTATGAGATACACAAATGGATAGCCACGTATGAACATCTAGGGTATGCAACTGGACCTGCTTCTTCGAAAAAGGCTCTGGAAAAAATGCAGGTAGAACAATGACCTCCAAACAATGACAAGAAGTAGGCACCTTAGGCGGAAAAAGAAGGACTGGGTCTCAAAATCACCGGAACCTCTAAAAAGGTGGAGGAATGCACCAGTCTCCCCGATCTGCCTACCGTAGCACAATCTCTACCTTGGCTGACAAAAACTTGAGTCTCAACTTAAGAGGTTCAAAAGAAGGACCCTGAAGACTATGCATCACCAGGGGAAGATCCATAGAAGGAACTGGAAAATGTAAGATGGGGTGCTTAATAAGAAAATTCCTCAACAAACAGGTGGCCAGAGCGGAAATGGCCACAAGTCATGACCTCTGATAGCATGTATTGCAACACACTGGCTGCAAATCATGGAAACCACCAGACCCAACAAAAACCCATCTCTCCTAAACTCCAAAACAAAACTGGGGTCACACACATAGGGAGACACTGCCCTAACCCCACACAACTTTTTGAAACTCCTCCAATAAAGCCCATATGTCTTCAATGTAGATGGATACCTAGACCGCTGAATTGATTCAGACACCACAGCAGAACAACTCTGTGGAATCAGTCTCATCCTTTCAAATACCAAACCCCCAAACTCAGTCTCTTTGCTGACTCTAGGGACAGGCCGGGGGACCTCAGTGGGGAATGAAAGAAGGGGAACTGCCACTGGGGAGAGACAGACAACTGAATGAGTAGGGGAAACCAAGACATCCTGTTCTACCTTGGAGCCACCAGAAGAATCTCCGACTGGGCTGACTGAACCTTCCTCACTAACCTGGAGGTCAGCTGGAAGGGAGGAAAACAATACAGGAGAAATGTCGGCCACTGCACAAACAGAGAATCCATCGCCCCTGCCGTCTGAGAAGGAATCAGGGAACAGATGGAAAGGAGAAGAGAGTTGAACTCTGTCGCAAACAGATCCAGCCATGGGGCTCCAAACTTCATCGGATTCTGATGAAACAGGGGAGGGCACACACAGAGGGAAATGTATGATGTCAAATTATAGCTCAAATGACCCACAGGCCCATTCTCCCTCCCTGGATGATACACTGCTGACAGAACTAGCAGATTCGAATCTGCCCAACAGCAAGTCCTCCATGAAAGCAGATTTAGGGGGTCATTCTGACTCCCGCCGGCCGCGGTATCCGCAGGGCCGGCGGGAGCCACCAGAATACCGCTGCGCGGTCACAAGACCGCCGCGGGTATTCTGGGTTTCCCGCTGGGCTGGCGGGCGACTGCCAGAAGGCCGCCCGCCAGCCCAGCGGGAAACACCCTTCCACAAGGATGCCGGCTCCGAATGGAGCCGGCGGAGTGGAAGGGGTGCGACGGGTGCAGTTGCACCCGTCGCGATTTTCAGTGTCTGCATGGCAGACACTGAAAAAATCATGGTGGGGCCCTGTTACGGGGGCCCCACGACACCCCATACCGCCATCCTGTTCCTGGCGGCCAAAACCATGGAGGATTCCCCAGGGCAGCGCCGGTTTTCCGTTTGTGACTGCGGCTGTACCGCCGCGGTCAGAATGCCCTTGGGAGCACCGCCAGCCTGTTGGCGGTGCTCCCGCGGTCCCCGGCCCTGGCGGTTCATGACCGCCAGGGTCGGAATGACCGCCTTAGTCTTGGGGGCCCCATATCCTTCTCTGTTGATGTATGCCTGGACAACCTGTTTGTTGGTTTGGACACAAACTGCCCCCAACCTTACTTACCATCTGGTAAAAATAGAGAAGACCCTTCATACAGCCACCAGCTCCCTCCAATTAGATGAGCGAGAGGCCTACCCAGACAACCATCTCCCCCAAGCAGAATGAGGCAGACTAATGGCACCCCATCCCACACAGCTTGCATCCATGGTAACAATGCATGGAGGAACTGTAGTCAGCTGAAACCCCTAGAACAGGTGGGCCTCCACCAACCACCACTGGAGAGGCTTTTTGATCTCCAATGTCACCGGAACCAGGAACTCGTATTCCTATGACATTATATCCCAATACTGCGGCAGATGATGCACCAGAAGAAACAAATGTAAATGGCTTCAAGGGATGATGCCAGAGTTGACACCATTTCCTCCTGAGCCCCCATCCAAGTTCTCACAGGACCCATGTCTTGGTCTAGAAGAGTTCCCAAATGAGACATCAATGTCCTTCTCCGGTTGTCTGCCAACAGTAAATACCCCAAACCTGTCTAAAACACTGTCCCAATAAAGTGGAGCTGCTGTGAAGGGGTCATATTGGATGTTTCATAAAGGAGAAGAAACCTGTACTTCTCCAGGACCGCACACATGTGCTGTACGTCTTCTTGCAACTTAAAGGATGAAGGAGAAGCAATATGTCAATTGTCTAATTATGGTAAAACCAAAAGGGCTGAGAGGAGCCTCTAGCCACACTTGGGCAAAAAGCTAATGAAAATTAAAATCCCTACCCCGATCAAAAGGCTTAGACAGGGTGATCAGCTTTTTGTTTCCAACAGCATAATTCACAAAATCCTTCAGTTCCTGGCCAAACACCTTAGAACCAGAAAAAGGCAATTTTAAATGTACCACCTTCTGAGAGGCATCTGTCTTTCATGAGTGCATCCAGAATTCCTGCATGCAGAAATAGTAATACCAGAAGCAGCAGTGGAGGAATATAAATGTCAGACAGATAAGACCTGGCCCTAAGAAGAGAAGAACAATCTGCCCCTTCCGCCATCTTCTCAGCTAACACCTGAAAATCTGGTAACAGGGACTGCACAGCATACACAGAGTAGGCATTCACCCTGACTGAAAAGTTAGAAGCAGAATAAGACCTCTTAACAGCAGGCTCAATCTTCTTGTCAACTGGGTCAGAGGGAAGTGCATCCTCTGAAACAACCGACTCCTGAGCAGAAAGACCTGCCATAAGGTTATCCACGTAAACATTGGAGGGAAATTCCTCTGAAAAACTCTCCAAAAAATACCTCTTCAACAGAAAGCGGGGAAAAGATTGGTGCTCCAAATCCTTCCACTCATTGGTCAACACTTACCTAACTGAACTGTCTAAGGAATGGCTTAAGGCTCAGCCTGTTGGTGATGTGCCAGAAAATCCTCCTCAGACAGGGTCACCATAGGAGCTGGAAACCCCAAATTATCCCTTTTGTGAGCCAGGACCTCCACCAAGTCTGTGCCTTGCACAAATCATCCTTTGACATTCATAGCCCCATCATTTGGCAAAGGGTCATGGTCCAAGCGAGGCACCTTACAAGCCACATGAGCAGCCTCCTAGCCCTCATAGCAGTTTCCACTGCTGCAGAAGCCATAGACTACAGGAAATCTATAGATGGCAGGGCTGAGGTGGGCCCAGCCTTCTCCTCTACACATGCAGCGTGAAAAACCTCTTACTCTGTAATGTTGGTATCAGCTCACACAGCTGCCAACTTCCTGAAACCAGCTTTGTTGCCCAGCAATGCTGCCGAAACATGCCACAAAACTCACGAGAAGACGTGAGGCAGCCATCTCAACTATGGCAAAAGCTCCAGAAAGCCCATGGAGAATTCTCACACCTAAACATGGGGAGTCGAAATAATAAAGTGCATGGCATGTGGCCTGCTCGGCACATCCAACTGAGCACGCAGCATGCTGCATGCCGTACGCCTTCAAAAATGGACTTTCCAGAGGGTCCAACTCCCCAAATGTGAGCCTCGACCACCCATCATGTTGGTAAAGACTCCCTAAATAAAGAAAAAGCACAACATTAATAAAATGTTAAAACACACATATATATATATAAATATATATATGTAACAGAAGAAAAGAAACTCAAAGAATACTCTCACCTTGGCTGGCTGGTGTCAGGCATCAATACTGGTCACAGAAAAAACAAAACAGGATTTGGTTAGGTGGAGCGTCCTGCTATATGGCTTGCTGGAATAGGGGTGGCCATCTTGCGGGTATTTTTCTGACTGTTTAAGGTAATCAAGTTCTGTGGGAGCAGAGGCCTGCTCATGCAGTAAGGACTGGGTGAGGAAGATGTACGAGGAGGTAATGGCCCCTGGAGTCACAGTCTTTTTTGGTGCCCCCTACACCCTCCCGCCTGACCTCCTTCTTCACAAATTCCCTCACTACCACTCTCCAACGGTGCTTTCCACATCTCTATACCCCCTCTCTGACATACATTTCCTTTTCATTTTTGAAGCGCTACTCATAGTTCACTCACAGATTTGTGGTCTGCATGGTACACGTTCTTTTCAGGAGGCACACTATCCCTCTGCACTACTTTATGATGAGTGAAAAATGCCACTAGACAACATTTGGATCTCTTACCAGCAGTGACATTAATCACCGGATTTACCTTGATACTTGTATTGTTGCCTGAACTCTACTGGATGCACAAGCAAGTTAAGTGCTTCTAAACCCATAAGCTATTTTTAATCACAGCCCTGAAGCTGGCCATGCCCCCACACTCCAGACACCGTCAGGAACTCTAGGCCATGGACCTGTGCACAATGCCAGAGGGCGTCCCCACATCGCAGAGCCTGCAGCGGCTATTGTTACGCCACTGGCCACGATGATGGAGGCAACTGCAGCTCCCTTGGGGGCAAGAGGTGATTCTGCAGTCAGTTTTGCTAGTCACTCATCTAGTCACTCACTCACTACAGGCCGGCGGTGCCCCGCAGGGCATTCTGACCACGGCGGTTCGGCCGCAGTCAGATGCGGAAAACCGGCGGTCTCCCGCTGCCCTTGTGAATCCTCCATGGCTGTGGAGCGCGCTCCGCCGCCATGGGGATTCTGGCTCCCCCTAGGAACAGGATGGCGGTAGGGGGTGCCGCGGGGCCCCTGGGGGCCCCTGCAGTGCCCATGCCAATGGCATGGGCACTGCAGGGGCCCCCGTAAGAGGGCCCCACTTTGTATTTCAGTGTCTGCTATGCAGACACTGAAATACGCGAAGGGTGCCACTGCACCCGTCGCACCTTCCCACTCCGCCGGCTCAATTCTGAGCCGGCGTCCTAGTGGGAAGGCCGTTTTGCACTGGGCTGGCGGGCGGCCTTTTGGTGGTCGCCCGCCAGCCCAGTGCAAAACCCAAAATACCCTCAGCGGTCTTGCGACCGCGGAGCGGTATTTTGGAGGGGGGAACTCTGGCGGGCGGCCTCCGCCGCCCGCCAGGGTGAGAATCACCCCCTGAATGTCTTAAAAGGAAATAATAAACCTACATTAATAAAACAACATCGTTGAGTGTTTTAACAGTTTTTAAGCTACAAACTGCAGCCATAAAACTAGCCAAAGAGCTCTGCGCTACAGCTGGAGAGATTAGTGCTACAGCTAGCAGCTCTTGAAAGCTTTCGTGCAGTCATGGCTTTCAATCCAGGGAGACTTTCAATTGTGGTTATGTTGCCTGGGGCCTTTGTATCCCCCGCAACAAAAACAAAGTGTTTGGTGGTGCTCCTCCCCCTTCTAGGGGCACCACCAAGATATACAAAAAAACAAATAGGAAGCCCACCCAGGGAATTATAGGGGGTTGGGTTCCATCCTGGAGCAGTGAACAACAAATGAGTGTCTCTGCAGCTCATTCATTTTCAATTTGTATGTATTTATGTACTTTTTTGGGGTCCTAGTGCCCTCTCTGGACACCCACATCTTTAATTTTTGTAATGGGCCCCAGGGGAGCCCTACAGTGCTTGCAGCTCCACCGGAACCCCACTGGCTACCTGCAAGCAGCCCTGGGACCCGTATAGGAGCAGGCAACAAATTTTCTAAAATTGATTTTTTAAAATAATCTGCGATGCCCCTGTGCCCACCCGGGGGACTTCACAACATTATTTCTCTTGGGAGATGGAGAGGAGCCCCAGGGACCCTGACGACTCTATGCTACGACAACAGACGGCATCTTTTCTTTATATTTCAGTGGGGTGCCCCTGTGCCCACATGGGGCATACCACTACATGTGCCACTATCTATAATGTCCCTTCAACCTTTGTTTTTTTTCAGTGAATTTCTAGAGTAACGAGGAATTACCGATATTACTTTGCCTACTCCAGCGTAATTGAAGTTACGCTTGGCCAACTGGTAACTCCTTCATGACTGCACCTAAGGTTTGCCCTTTCCTTTCAGGTGTCTGCTTTGCCCACTGGAATGTAGACATATCTCAAATTGTGCCTCCTTACTTCATAACTCTCCCACTCTGCTCTTCTGAGCTGTCAGAATCATAATTGCAAAGTCTTCATTCAGGCTCCAGCCTCTGTCCTCGCAAAATGCAATTGTCTCTCTTGCATTTTTGGGTTTATTGAGGCTCCACTTCTTTAAGCTCCATTCCTGACTACTTCTGCATGGACATTCTGCTATTCTAGCCCATCTCTCACAAGCCTGAATTACCAGCTACAAACACTGGTGCTAGACTGAATATTTTGTGCTTTTGTTTTGCTTTGGAGAGGGCATCCATCTGTCAACCATGTAAGCCTTGAAATCGGAATGCTGAATTTTGGATGAGACTGACCCTACTTAAGAATCTTAACAAAAGAAGCATTGCCAAAAACTGAAGTTCTTTATGAGGCATGTCCCCTCTTCACAATTCATGGTAATAAATAACATATATTGCAACACAAATACATTGTGTACGTATGTGTATATGTGTGTGTGTGTGCATCTTCATTTCATGGTACATACATGTGCAGTTAATAATGGTGCGTCTATACTTGCTTACATATACTTACATTCACAATATTGTGTTATTCATTATTCTGGCTATTATTTAATTGCAGGACAATATTTTGTCACATCAATATTGTGCCTAAGAGATCGATAGGGTTAGCTCTGCTGTATGAGCCTTTAAGTTCTGCCTATCTGCCAATGCTTAATTTGAGATGGTGTTTGAAGGAGGAGCCCACCAGCAGTAATTTTTGTGGACCAGCACTCATTTTTTCCCACCAGACTTTGACCCAGAGCAAAAGAAAAAAAACACAAACAGAGAAAAAAAAGAAAAAAAGATGGAAAATCAGTGACAAAGAGAGAAAGCAGGGAAGAAAAATACTTTGCAACAGAGCGATAAAGAGGCAGGTGAAGTGTGGTGAGTGTGGGTGGCATGAAATAGAATCAAGATCACACAGCCTTGTTCAGTGACAGGGCAGGCTTCTGAGAAAAAACTTTAGGCACCGGTACTTAGGGCCAGATTTAAAAGAAAATTACTGTGTGAGGCGCTTCGCCAAATTTGGCAGCGGCACACACCATCATTTTCCAAATGCAGGGATGCACAGTATTTCCTGCACAAAAAGAATCTTAAATGGTGATCTGCTCTTTCTATGTGTGCTGTAAAATGCAGCACACATAGAAAGAGCAAAAAACGATTGCGCCATGCTAACACCATCCCTTGGGTGGCGTTAGATTTTAGTGCCGCCTCAGGTTTACGAGAACTTGTAAATCTGAGGCAGCATCAAAATGCAGTGGGTGTTGCTGTGGCATGCACACAGCAACACCCATTGCACGCTCCTTCCACGGAAAGTGCTGCGTGTAAAGGGGCTGTATTTGCAAGGTGGCGTTAAGCCACAAAAAATGGCTTAATGCCACCTTGTAAATATGGCATAGGGCATCGCGCTAGGGGCTCTTAAATATGCCCATTATTATTTTTAAAATGAAGCATTGGTGCATGTTGGACTTTTTTGCTTTTGCAGGGTTATCCCCAATCTTTTTGCCTCCTGCCTCCTATTTTTTCTGACCTGTTGCTGTTGGATTTTGAACTCTGAGCACTTTACCACTGCTAACCAGTGCTAAAGTGCATATGCTCTCTGTGTAAATTGTATGTAATTGGTTTATCCATGATTGACATATTTGATTTACTAGTAAGTCCCCAGTAAAGTGCACTAGAGGTGCCAGGGCCTGTAAATCAAAAGCTACTAGTGGGCCTGCAGCACTGGTTGTGCAACCCACATAAGTAGCTCTGTAATCATGTCTCAGACCTGCCACTGCAGTGTCTGTGTGTGCAGTTTTAACTGTAAATTCGACTTGGCAAGCGTACCCACTTGCCAGACCCAAACCTTCCCTTTTCTTACATGTAAGGCACCCCTATGGTAGGCCCTAGGTAGCCCCAAGGGCAGGGTGCAGTGCATGGTTAAGGTAGGACATATAGTAATATGTTTTATATGTCCTGACAGTGAAATATTGCTAAATTCGTTTTTCACTGTTGCAAGGCCTGTCCCTCTCATAGGTTAACATGGAGGCTACCTTTAAATCTGATTAAAGTGTAGATTCCCTTTGGGAACGGATGGACATGTGGAGTTTGGGGTCTCTGAGCTCACAATTTAAACATACATCTTTTAGTAAAGTTGATTTTAAGATTGTGCGTTTGAAAATGCCACTTTTAGAAAGTGAGCGTTTTATTGCTTATACCATTTCTGTGACTCTGCCTGTTTGTGGATTCCCTGTCTGGGTCAGTTTGACAGTTGGGTTGGTTGCACCTCACACTAGACAGTGACACAAAAGGAGCTGGGGTGTAGTCTGCATTTCCTGATGAGCCATCTGTGTAAGGAGGGAGGGGAGGAGTGGTCACTTACACCTGAAAGGGCTGTGCCTGTCCTCACACAATGCAGTCTCCAACCCCCTGGTGAGTGTCTGGGGCCTGGCCTGGGCAAGGCAGGATTTCACATTCAAAGGAGACTTTACTTTGCAGTAGGCCTACTTCAAAGGAGAAATTGGGTATAAGAAGGGCACCCAAAACCACAGACTTTAGAACACTTCTGGAAACAAGAGGAACCTCTGCCTGGACAAGGGCTGAATAGCTGAGGAAGAAGAGCTGCCCTGCCTGTGCTTTGTGGAGCTATCCTGCAGTTGCTGCTTCTGCCAGAGTAAGAGGGCAAAGACTGGACTTTGTGTGCCTTCCATCTTGTGAAGAAATCTCCAACGGCTTGATTTAGAGCTTGCCTCCAGTTGTTTGAAGTCTCAGGGACAGCAAAGACTTCTCTCTGCCAGCACCTGGAGTCTCTGGAGAGACTCCTGCTCTGACAAGTGGTGCCCTATGCAGTCCCTGGGCCCTTGAAAGGAAAGCTGGTGGAAATCCAAGGAAATCGACTTCGGATGACTTTAGACTGACGCCGCTGCTGAATCTGGTGACGCCGCCTGCAACCGACTCCGTGATCTTCGCTGGAAAGCGACGACCTTCGCCGGCCCGACGCCACTGCAGCCCGCTGAAGTCTGCGACTCCGTGGAAGTCGCCACACCACGCCGTGACCGACGCCACGCGAGATGCGCGGATACAACGCTTCGCACAGGCGGCGCGATCCCCGACTTCGCGCATAGACTTGTTTTCACTCTTCACCAAAGGTACTGTACTTGGGGGTCTACGCGACTCCGTGTCCGGCGCAGCTGGTGTCGGCTTGTTGGGAATGACTCTGTCACAACGCTGTGTGAATACCTCATTGAAGCATTTTTTGTTTCTAAGCGCTATTTTTTTGTTTAATCTTTAAAAATTCATAACTTGACTTGTGTATGTCGGATTTTTGTCGTTTTGGTCTTGTTTTGTTTAGATAAATATTTCCTATTTTTCTAAACTGGTGTTGTGTCATTTTGTAGTGTTTTCATTAAGTTATTGTGTGTGTTGGTACAAATACTTTACACCTAGCACTCTGAAGATAAGCCCACTGCTCTGCCAAGCTACCAAGGGGGTAAGCAGGGGTTAGCTGAGGGTGATTCTCTTTTACCCTGACTAGAGTGAGGGTCCTTGCTTGAACAGGGGGTAACCTGACTGTCAACCAAAGACCCCATTGCTAACAGTGCCTCTCCCGTCCAGGGCCTAATATTGTGTGCGCTGTGTAACGTTTAATTGCCCACCATGCAACTTCCAAGGAAATTATAATTTAAAGTATGAATGTTAATCTCCTGGGAGGGACAGGGTGCACAAAATGGAAATGGAGTGTAACAGGTAATTTGACACTGCATTTTCAGGTCTTTAGAACTGGCTTTAAAGTTATGGCAACATTTTTCAACGTGGCGTAGTGAAGGGTGACCTCCAACTTCCTCCTCGTCCCCTCTGGTAAGTGAAAAGACAATCTTTATTCGTCAAGTACTATAACATTCTAAATTTCACATTCCATTTCCCACCTTCAGAATTATTATATCACAGTCTCCAGGAGACTACAAGAATCATCAAATTCCTTGATGCACAATGCTAGTGTTCCTCTATTGTCTGAGTGTCCCATCAGAACCTATGGTCCTCATTTACTAGGAAATGACGTAGTGTGGCACTGCAAGCCGGCTTGCTGCTCCAAGCTGCATCATTTCGAAAGAGCAGGGATGCATCATATTTACATAAATACGATGCATCCCTGTACTTTCCTCTGTGCTGGCACACAAGCTGCTGCCTAGCACTAACACAGGCACCCTTGCATCTAATGCAAGGGAGGGTGCCTGCGTTACTATGTTCATGAAGGGACACCTTCCTGCCCGTAAACAATCATTAATGGCATTTTCCTCTTCCTATGTGTGCTGTGGAATGCAGAACACATAGGAAAGGGAAAAACAGGGAGAAATAATGTTATTCCCCCCTTTGCTCCACTTTAATGTCACCCGGGAAGCGGCGTAGGAGTCTAACGCATTCCAAGCAGTGCTTAATTTGTACATAAAAATGTGTGGGTGCCCAAAGCCCTCCTCTTAAATACATGGCAGCTGCAATTAAATGTGCGAATATGGAATACTGAGGCAGCGTAATTCTGAAGCCATCTTGGGCCTCCTCAATCCATTTACAGACACTCCCTGCTCCTTCAGCTCACTTTTGTAGCTTTCTGCTTACTCCCATTGTAACGCTTTTTCGTTTTTCTCCACCTCCATCTTTTGTTCGCAATAACTGCTTGAGGCAAAAAATTAAGTGCCAGCCCTCGAAAATAAGTGCTGGTGCTCTGCACTGGAAACAACAAGCCAAATTAAGCACTGATTCCAAGCCTTGTAAATCTGAGAATGCGACAGATTCCATCAGGTTCCATGGGGAAACGGCCTCTACGCCGACTCCTAAACAACGAAGTCCTGGTTAACGAAAGCGGAACAACGCTTTCCTTAACCACAACTTTGTTGTTTTGTGCCTTAACCATGCATGTGCTGAACAACGCACATGCGTGGTTAAGGCACAAACAAGGGAGTCGGCTGAGGAGGTACGACGCGGACGACGAGGCGACGACTCAGGGAAGTGGGGCAGGGGGTCGGGGTTTTAGATTTTGGGGTGGGGGGTCGGGGTGTTTCAGGTTTTAGGGCGGGGTGGGGTGTCGGGGTATTTTAGGTGTTGGCGCGGGGTGGGAGGTTGGGGTGTTTTAGGTTTTGGGGCAGGGGTGGGGGGTCGGGTGTTTCAGGTTTTGGAGTGGGGATGGGGGGTCGGGGTGACGCATGCAGGGACAATGGATGCCTATTACTAATGCCTTTACCAGGAATGCCTTTACAACGAAAAATCGTTGTTAAGGCATTCGTGGTAAAGGCATTAGTGGTAACAACGAGGTTGTTGTTCCGACCTCGTTGTTCAGGCACTCGTTGTTCCGGCAGGCGTCGTTCCGACATACAACCGGTTGCATGGGTGTTGCGTGGGAACACCCACAGCAGCACCCAGGGAGCCCCCTTTCATGCAGAGTTCTGCGTGAAGGGGGACCATATTTACAAGGCCTTGAAAAGCCACACAGGTAAGTATGGCCCGGGACACTGTGCTCGAGGAGCGTAAAAAAACAAGATGCTTGGGGGCGCAGTGTACCACTAGGGCCTCGTTAATAAGGCCCTATGTCTTTTTATTCTCCTTAGGTACAGGCTGTGCTGTAAAATGCACTCTATAGGTATCACCCTTCACCTGCCACCATTGTTTACAGTACCCCCATACCTGCAGTATAACTAAGCTGCCTCCGCCATAGTGTAAAAGCTTTGAGACTGTCCCACTGTTGTAGTTTTTTCATATTTGAAAGTCTTGTAATTTTCTGTCTGTCCTTGGGGGATATAAAATGACCTCTTCTGCTAAGTATCTCATTGTTGGAGGGCTCTTGGAACAGTCTCCTCGCAGACACCTTTGCGCGCTCAAAGATCCTCAGAAGGTTTGCATAATTGTCGCTGGGAGCATGTTTCCAGTTAATTTAAACCCCATTATACTCATAATTGTGTTCTACTGTTTTCAGCTCAAAATCAGCGATATACAGGATTTCGATTTTTCAACCATTCCAGAGGGACATAGGTGCCGATCCTTTGGAATTACTGGGTAAAAGCTCTTACTGCAGAAATGTAAATGTATTTAAGGAAAGTTTGCTTACACGTTGTTGTGTGGTAAACGCTAACCAGTTGCACAGCGTAAGTAGCACAACATGTTTAATACTTCTTGTCGATAGCAGGAAAGATCAAATATTATAAAAGCGTTGTTAGTTGGATTTATCACAATGCTTCAATCTCTGCGGACACAGGTTCGATTCCCGATGTCGGTTCATGTTTATTTTTAATAAAAGACAACCATTCCTTGAAAGGAACAACAATGTAAATGTTGGGACTTTTTAAATATGAATGCACTTTTTTTTTACTGGTTGTGTGCAATAGCCACACCAGTCAGTGTTTATGACTGTGACTGTGTTTTATCTGCATGCGTAGTTTCACTGAGGATTATTCTCTCTCTCTCTCTCCTTCTGCTGCATTCTTGCTGGTATCTCACCATTGTCATTCTTGCCATATGCAGTCTTGTTTCCTGCTGCCTCCTTTTCACTTGCTGCTTATCCTTGTTCTGTTCACCTGCTCTCGTGTAGTAGGCTCCCTGCTGCCTTCTCTTAAATCCCGGTTTATTTTCCAGAGCCCTGCTAACCTCTCTTCTGTCACTTACTTTCCTACTTCCTCTTCCGGTGGCCAATGTGCTTACCCTCTTGGCTCCTGGTGCTGCCCTCTTCCTTCCTGCTGCCTGATTTCAAGACTTCTGATCCATGATATCCTCCTCTCATTTTGCCTGCAAAATGTTCTGTTGTTATCCATACTAGCTGCTGCCTTCTTTTACTGTATGCTCTGTACTGTTTGGCAGACGGGTCGCGTGCATAAACTAGCGACTGAAATAATTCAGCGGACACAGGATTGCGTTTTTTGCAACGTGGTTGGGCGCCACTATGCTCAGCCACACGGCGTGTACTTCGCTTCTCTCACTTCACGCCACTGCCCCGACCACACCCGTTTATTACAGTTATAGGTCCACCCCTGACCTCGGGGTAAACCAACTACAGTCAAATGAGATGGGGTTACACATTTGGGGTGCGCACATGCGAGGATGCTTCCTCTGGCTGCGCTCCTCTCATGTTGGTGGTGTCCGGTGACCAGGTGCGTCACTGGCCCGCGACACCACATTCCTCCTAAAACCAAAATAAAGAAAACATATATCATACAGTGTCACATCATCCGTCTAGTAGGTGGTCGTGCAACCGTATGGATGGACCAGGGTTGCTGCGCAGACTGTATCTGGTGGCTTCTGATCTCCCTCGACCCGGGTCTGGATTAGAGTTACGGCAGGGGGGAGCTCCCTGGGCCGGACTTGTCGTACTATCAGGCACTTAGCCGGGGCATGGGTCGCAGTCAATGTCATTGTTGGGTAATGGCGCTGAATCGTCATTGGCTTGAGGTGAGACTTCACTTTGAGGATTTTTATCCAAGGGACGAAATTTCTTGAACAGTGACCCATTTCGACGGACAATGGTCCAGGGAGTGGTGTCAAACGGCATGCGGAACTTACTTCCTGAAGATGTCTCTTTCAATAATAACTTGTCTCCGACTGCAAGGTCTGATGATACCGCTCGTCGCTTCCGGCTGGCACATCTGTTGGTGGCTGACCGCCGTTTCTGGACTTGGTCTTGGTTTAGGGATGGAGGCTTCCATGAGTGGTGGTGCGGTATGGAGTCAATTGCAGCGCACCCAAATGCGATGTGCCCAGGTGCTCGATTTGTTGTCGAATGGGGGGTCTGGCGATAATTACGCAAAAACTAGTATACGGCATAGTCACTCGTTTGACCACTGGCGTGGACGATGCAAGTTACCTTGTTCAAAGTTCTCATGAACCTCTTGACCTCACCGTTGGCCTGAGGCCATCTGGGTGTGATTCGACGATGTCGGGTCCCTGTACTTTTCAAATGCTCTGCTAGCTCCCGACCCTGGAATGGCGGGCCGTTGTCAGTTTTGATTTCCGATATCAAGCCATGGGTGGTCATAGCCTTCTCCAGACATGAGATGACCACGTCCGCTGTGAGAGTTGAAATGATTTCCACTTCTGGGTTTTTGGAGAAATCGTTGATTAGGACCATGATGTGTTGGCCATCTGGGAGATTTCCAAAGTCGCCTAGGGTTTCTCAGGGCGGGGCTTGGTCTCCACCGGTACTGGCCGGCTGGGTTCTCTGGAGGCTTGACACCATACACATGATTTCACCATGTTTTCTACTAGCTCGTCGATGAGGGGAACCATACTTTCGACCTCAGGCGGCTCTTGGTCTTGACCATACCTTGGTGACCGTTGTGAGCCAGTTGCACTACCCGGGTGGTGAGAGATGATGGTATGACTAGCCTACACCCTCGCAGTATACACCCATCCGTGTCTACAGTGAGCTCATCTCGCACATTGTATAGTCTCTCCAGAATGCGCTGCGAGTCTGAGTTCAATATGGGCAGTTGTTTCCTCACAAAGTACCACTGGTTGGTTCGTATGGCGGTCAATACTTTCTTCAGGCATTTGTCACCCTTCGTAGCCTGAACAACCTCCCTCACGGACAGGGGCAATGGTCTGGAATGATCTGAGACGTACCAGACGTACTCTTCCGTCTACTGTGCGTCGTGCACTTCTTCATCCGAGGCTGCTCGTGGGTGTCTTGATAGATAGTCTGCAGGATTTTCAGATCCAGGGCGGTACTCTAATTGACATCTAAAGTCTTGCAATTGAAGCATCCACTTCTCGATTCTGGGAGGAGGCTTTGAGGAAGTGCCATTGAACAAAGGTGGCAGAGGCTTATGGTTCGTAGTCACTGTAAAAGGGCACCCGTAGACATGGATATGGAAATGCTTACAGCCCCAATGCACGACAATCGCCTCCTTCTTTATCTGAGAATATCTCTGTTTTTCTCAGTGAGGGACCTATTGGCATAGGCTACCTGTGACCATATTCCTTCATCCTGTTCTTGTAATAGCACAGCTCCTAATCCCTTTAGCCCTGCATCTACGGCTACCTTGGTGTTTCTTCTCGGGTCAAAATACCTCAGTGTGGTTTCACTGGATAGTGCTTCTTTTATGGCCTCAAACGCGGATTGCTTAGCGGGGCCCCAGACCATGCTTCGTAGGTCTTGGTCAAGTTTCGGAGAAGCTGGGTGAGAGGGCATATATCTTTTATGAATTGGCCACAGTAGTTAACCATGTCCAAGAAGCTTTGGACCTCTGTCACGCACATGGGGGGGAGGGTGCACTTTTGACATCACTTACTTTGGCAGGATCTGGCACAACGCCATTGGCCGAGAACACATATCCAAAGAATTGTATCTTATCTTTTAGGAATTCACATTTCCTACGGTGTAACGTTAGGCCAGAGTCTTGAATCCTTTGGAGTACATTTTGGAGGCTCTGCAATGGTGGGTTCATGGATGAGAATATCATCACTGACATTGATTGTTCCAGGCAGATCAGCTAGAAGTTCCTGTATGACATTTTGAAAAACCTCTGCGGCGCTGGATATTCCGAAGTTTAAACGCCAATATCTCCTCAGTCCTACATGTGTGGAGAACGTCGTGATGTAACGCGACTCTTCTGCTAACACCAGCTGGTGGTAGCCTGACCAGAGGTCTAGCTTTGAAAACCAACAGGCTCTCTGAGTTCCCCAAGAATGTCATTGATCGTGGATGTCAGATGTCTTTCACACTTAATGGCTGCTTTTGGGAGGCGCATATCCACACAGATGCGGACCTCCCCAGGTTGCTTTGGTTTGCGTGCCACTATAGTGGGTGAGACCCATGGTGTTGGTCCTGATACTTTCTCGATGATGCCCTCCTTCTCCAGGTGATCTAACTCTTTCTCAACCTAGGGTTGGAGATGAAACGCAATGCGTCGGTGGCGAAGGGCAACCGGTTGCACGGTCTTATCAATGTGTAACTTCACTTCTCTGTTTTGTAAGCATCCGATTCCCTCGAATACTCCTTGATACTTTGCCAACAGTTCGGTTATTGACTCCTGGTGGTTGCTCAAAACGAATTTGACCATGCCCAGGTCTTCTGCGGCCTTGCAAACTAGCAGCATTCCACGTCCTTCCTCGGTCACGTAGACTTTGGCTGGAATTGTTCGTGACCTATGGGTGATTGTGGTTTAGAACATGCCCTTCAGGGCGAGTGGCGTGCTCTATCCATAGGCTAAAACCTTCACTTGGCCTTGGTCAGTGTCGGAACTGGCACCATCCTGCGATGTTCCTCCGTGGCTAGGATGTTGATCGACGCTCCTGTATCGACCACTGCCACAGTCTCATGTGTGCCTATGGGGACCTGCCACTTTGGTAGTTTTGTTTGTAGAGGGGTGGTGTTCCCAACTGTGAACAGGGAGTGAATCACATGCACCTCAGCTTCGTCATCGTCCATGTCACTTCCATGCACAGACTTGTTTGATGCCGTGTTGACGGAAGCGTTTCCAGTTCGGGTTCTCCGCGACCTGCACACTTTTGCGAAGTGGTGTAATTTTCCACAGTTGGAACATGTTTTGCCTTTTTCCAGGCAATCAGATGGTCTGTGTGAGGGTCCGCCACAGTACCCACACTGTCTTGCCGGTGGTTTGTCTGGACGATATTTCGTTTTAGTTCCCGGCGATGTCACTGTGTTGGCGACTTCCTCCTTTATGGGTCTCTGTAGGGCTGCTTCCATGTGAGACGCACAGGCCTTCGACAATTCTTTTGTGCACCCCATTTGTAAGACATCGGGTAGAGACCTTCCAGATTCTTCCAATATGCGTTCTCTGAGCCTTAGTGACGCACATCCTTGGATGATTTGCCCTCTTATTTTTTACTTTTTTGTTGGTAAATCTGCAGGTGCTGGCCAGATCTCTCAGCCTTATGTGGAAGGCATTTAGCGACTCTTCTGACTGTTGCCTGGCCTGCCTAAAGACGAAGCGTTCGTAATCGGTATTGGCCATAGGCTCGAAATGCCTGTTCAAAGCAGCAATGAGAGTCGTGTGTGTCTTGGGAGCGTCTTCAACAAGGTTCTTTGATATTTTGTAGATGTCTTTCCCCCCTAAGTGGAGGAGCATGGCACGCTTTTGAGCGTCCTCTACCTTGGTAGCTTAAAAAAAACATTAGGACCCACTCCACCCACTCTCTCCACTTTGGGGCTTGAGCATAAGGGGCTCCCTCGACGAGGAACGGCTCCACCGGAGGTATGGCCGACATGGTAGCGAGCCTGGGCAGGAACAGGACAGGGTAGTTGAGCATCGCACTCACCTGGTGGTCTGAACAGGCTTTGATGGTATGTTAACATGCAATGCCGTGCAGGAGGCTGAAGGCATGTCCTTTACTGGGACTGGCAGAAATGGAGCACTTGGGCTGCAGGGACAACAGACCAGGAGAGCCCAGCTCAGGGTCCATGTGGCAGGAGTAGCAGCGGCAGAAATCACAGCACCGGAGGATGTAGGGGCAGGGCTGGCAAACACAGGCCACACCGGATGCAAGACGCCCCTGGAGGAGCGTGCAGAACTTGAGCACCGGAGGGTGTGGGGCAAGGCAGCAGCACAGGCTACACTTAGATCAGAGCACTTCAGGAAGAGTGCACGCGTCGGCGTGCCCTGGTCTCCAGGGCAACGCAAAGACGCTCCGTCTGGAAGCCTGCTGGAGGAGATGGCACTCCCGCTCACAAGCACCGCGTGAGAAGCGGCAGCCGCGGAGTGGAGGAGCACGGTGAGTCGCACCGCCGTTGTCGCCAAAATGTACTATAGTTCAGCGGGCACAGGATTGCGTTTTTTGCAACTTGGTCGGGTGCGGCCTAGGCCCCACTATGCCCAGCCACACGACATGTGCTTCGCTTCTCTCACTTCACGCCACTGCCCCCGACCACACCCGTTTATTACAGTTATAGGTCTGCCCCTGACCTCGGGGTAAACCAACTACAGTCAAATGAGGTGGGCTTACACATTTGCGGTGCGCGTGTGTGCGAGGATGTTTCCTCTGGCTGCGCCCCTCTCATGTTGGTGGTGTCCGGTGACCAGTTGCGTCTCTGGCCTGTGACACCACATGCCCTACTACTGCCTTCCCCTAATGCCTGCCATGCTTTCTCACTGTCCAGTCTCCACATGTCTTCTTTTTCTGCATGGTCTGTTGATGCCTGCTCTCACTGTTAATTCTTATCCAAGTGCCAGCTTTTTATTTACCTGCTCTCCTGCTACCTGGTCTCCTTAGTGCCTGCAGTGTCTGCTGCCTTCTCATCCACTTCCTGTGCTCAGTACCAAATTTAGGTGTCGTGATGGGCCAAAAAACAATGGATTAAACCCAGATCTTTGTGACAGGCGGTGAATGTTTGCATTGTTCAGCATTCCGTCCATCATCTTTTCTTTTTGTCAGTCCCCAATTTGTGGCAGTGGGTGCTGGTGGGTTCCGGGTCTCATTCAATGTCTCCTGGGGGTGGCTGTCTTGCCTTTCAAAAGCCAATAAAAAAAAAACCTCCTGGGACATGGTTCTGATTGCCTGCTTAACAGACCTGCAGTTCACCCAAGATAAAGCATTTATTTTTGGGAGCCATGCATGACATTTAGTGGTGATGCACATCATCTCCCTACTCTGTCGCACATAGATGCAGCTCATACTTGCAGAAGCAGGCCCTCTCTTTTGTTCTTTCAGTAAGGCGGGCCCCAACCCCAATGGGGAAGACCTGTCCCCAAAACTGGTTTGGAGTGGCCAAGAAGGAAGCGACTGATCATTACCTTTGCCACAACTCTGGGTGGGCACACAGGCTGTTCACAAAGGAGGAGAGTTTCTAGCTTTAGAATTTAGTGAGTGAGGGGCACTGTGAGATTGTTTGCAGTAGGGCACACAGGAGCTGCTGCAAACTTGGGTTGTGTTAAACCCCAGGAACCTTTTCCTTACTTGTTTTAAAAGGAGTTACCCTCACTCACCTGTTAGTGACAGGCACAAATGTAGCATTCCCTTGCACCATCCTCAGAACACTATTGAACCTGTGGAAGAACAGAAGAAGAACTGCACCTGCTGTTTCAGAACTACGAGGAGAGCAGAAGGTAAGGATCTGCTCCCATACGTACTCTGGACCAAGAAATGGACTCTATGGGCCAGTTGGCTGACCTACTGTGTAAACTACAGGGCTTCAACAAGCTACACGAGGCCTTTTCCTAAAGTTCTCAGCTAACTTGCACCAACTGGATCTGATCTAGATCCTGATCGTGATGTTGCTGGTGGATTGACTATTAACCCCTAAGTGCTGTTCATGAGGTATTGTGACCCTTGGCTGTGTCTAACTGGGAAAACTCCTAACAACTCTGAAAACCTAGGACTTGAAAAATCTTTGGACTTCAAGGCCTCTGGAGGACCAGGACGAACCTGCCAAGCTGATCCACCAGAAGCAGCTTCCTGCTGGGCTGAAGTAACAACATTACCCCCACTCGGATCTTCTCTGCAGCAGAAAAGGCCTCTGACCTCTCGGAGCTGTCTTGCGATACAGCTTCCAGCCTTGCCCTTCTGGATCATTTCGAGATCTGAAAAAAAGGCTAGGTCCAAAGGCAGAAATCTTGACTAGGCGAATGACCAAAAGTATCCAGCTTGCAAGAAGACTTCCCTGGGAGTCAAACTTAGTTTCTCACTCTGAGTTTTCCCACCCTAAACAACAGCTTTGATAGGACCTTGTCCAATGCCTATCTAACATCATGGAGCGCTCTTTGGATATAGCCTGGCTCCTCTGAAGGATTTTCACTTCAAGAAAAAATACTAAGGGCAGCTTTAAAATGTGGTAATCTCCATCAGGCCGAGAATACTCCACCTGAAAAATGATGGCCAAGCTGGTGGTCATTTCAAAAGCAATGGCATGACAGCCGTCATGGTGGTTCCTGTCAATACTTCTTTTAATTTATCACATTGCTCCATCAACATTATAGAGCCATCAGTCAATCTTATGGTTTTTTATAGTCAAAAAGATAATCCTAAAGCCATGTTTCTTACCCCATTATGTTTTTGATTAATAAAGTTCCATCTTGCAATCTACCTGCTTTTTAGTGAATTGCTCCCTTTTGCTCAAGCACAACTCTGTAATTGGCAGGTCTTTTAAGAATTGCTCTCCAATAAAAAAACTAAAAAAACTAAATTGTGGCTGTACAATGGATTATTAAACAGCAGCTCAAATGTCAGTGTTTACCAAGAGCCACGTCCCATTACATAGGGATCAATTCAATTATGGAAATGCAAAACCATTGATCACTGTAATGGTTTGAACTGCTGTAGAGACCAAATGCATTATTTTATTCATATTGCTAATGATGTGAGAAACAAATATTTGGTAGATGGGTGGCTGAAAGGCATTGACCTAGAGAATTGCACAGTGGCATAATGCACTAACCTGAATTCTGGATTCAAAGCAAGAGATTAACTTTTCCATGCATCTCTGTATCCACAGGCAACCATACACCAGCGAACTGTGTTTGTTAGCAGTAAACCAAAGGAAAGTGGGTAAGAGAGAAAACAGAAACAGCACTCCGACTCATCACTCTGCTGGCATTGATTGTACTGATCTTAGTGGATATCTGTTAGAAATTGGGTTTTTGGTTGGCAGTCAGGTTGCCCTCTGTCCAAGCAAGAACCCTCACTCTAGTCAGGGTAAGTCACACACAATCCAAATTATCCTGTGCCCACCCTCGGGTAGCTTGGCACGAGCAGTCAGGCTTAACTTAGAAGGCAATGTGTAAAGTATTTGTGCAATAAATCATACAATAACACCATATAGCACCACAAAAAATACACCACACAGTGTTTAGAAAAATATAGAATATTTATCTGGATATTTGTAGATCAACACAATAAAAGATGCAATAAGAATTTGTAGGAATATCATGATATAAAGGGGGTCATTCCAACCCTGGCGGTCAATAACCGCCGGGTTGGAGGACCGCGGGAGCACCGCCGACAGGCCGGCGGTGCTCCCAAGGGCATTCCGACCGCGGCGGTAAAGCCGCGGTCGGACCGGCAACACTGGCGGTCTCCCGCCAGTGTACCGCTGCCCTTTGGAATCCTCCAAGGCGGCGCAGCTAGCTGCGCCGCCGAGGGGATTCCGACCCCCCCTACCGCCATCCAGTTTCCGGCGGTCCGCCCGCCGGGAACCGGATGGCGGTAGGGGGGGTTGCGGGGCCCCTGGGCATGGGCACTGCAGGGGCCCCCGTAAGAGGGCCCCTACAAGTATTTCACTGTCTGCTTGGCAGACAGTGAAATACGCGACGGGTGCAACAGCACCCGTCGCACCTTCCCACTCCGCCGGCTCGATTACGAGCTGGCATCCTCGTGGGAAGGGAGTTTTTCCCTGGGCTGGCGGGCGGTCTTTTGGCGACCGCCCGCCAGCCCAGGGAAAAACTTAGAATACCCTCCGCGGTCTCTTGACCGCGGAGCGGTATTTCGGAGGGGGGAAGTCTAGCGGGCGGCCTCCGCCGCCCGCCAGACTTGGAATGACCCCCAAAGTGTGTTAAGTCTTTAAAAAGCAAACAAAGTCTCTTTCAAGCACAAAGTACCTGGTTTGGAGTGGAAAATCTCCGCAGAGGAGGAGATGCGTGGAAAAATGGTGTGTGCGTCAGTTTCGCACCTTCACACACAGACTTGCGTCATTATTTTTCACGCGGGGATACGTACGTCGTACTGCGGGAAGAAAAATGGTGTGTGCGGCGGTTTCGCCCCTTCACACACGTCGTTATTTTTCACTCAGGAAAGATGTGCGTAGTTTTCCGGCACGCAGGTCGACTCCTTCTATGGTTCGCGGGATTACCAGATGTCCCAGAGTCTGTGCGTGGATTCCTCGGCTTGTTATCCAGCTGCGCGTCGTTCCGGGAGGCTGTGCGTGGAATTTTCTTTCTCACAGCAGGCGTTGCGTCGATTACCTCTCTGGAAGCCGGGAGGTGTTGTCCATGCAAGGCTGTGCGTTGAAGTTCTGGTCGCCCCTTAGGCGTCGCGTCGGGCAGCATCGGCGTGCAGCGATTTTCTCACCGCGGAGCAAGCTGTGCGTCGAATATTTCGGCGCACGAGGAGTCAAAATGACAAAGAGAAGTATTTTTGGTCCTGAGACTTCAGGGAACAGGAGGCAAGCTCTATCCAAGCTCTTGGAGAGCACTTTGGCAGCCAGACAAGAGTTCAGCAAGGCAGCAGGACAACAGCAAGGCAGCAGTCCTTTGTAGAAAGCAGACAGGTGAGTCCTGTGAGCAGCCAGGCAGTTCTTCTTGGCAGGATGCAGGTTCTGGTTCAGGTTTCTTCTCCAGCAAGTGTCTGATGAGGAAGGGCAGAGGCCCTGTTTTATACTAAATTGTGCCTTTGAAGTGGGAGTGACTTCAAAGAGTGACTAAGAAATGCACCAGGTCCCCTTTCAGTTCAATCCTGTCTGCCAGGGTCCCAGTAGGGGGAGTGGCAGTCCTTTGTGTGAGGGCAGGCCCTCCACCCTCCCAGCCCAGGAAGACCCATTCAAAATGCAGATGTGTGCAAGTGAGGCTGAGTACCCTGTGTTTGGGGTGTGTCTGAGTGAATGCACAAGGAGCTGTCAACTAAACCTAGCCAGACGTCGATTGTAAGGCACAGAAAGATTTAAGTGCAAAGAAATGCTCACTTTCTAAAAGTGGCATTTCTAGAATAGCAATATTAAATCCAACTTCACTAGTCAGCAGGATTGTGTATTACCATTCTGGCCATACTAAATATGACCTTCCTGCTCCTTTCAGATCAGCAGCTGCCACTTCAACAATGTATGAGGGCAGCCACAATGTTAGCCTATGAAGGGAGCAGGCCTCACAGTAGTGTAAAAAACAATTTAGGAGTTTTACACCACCATGACATATAAACTACACAGGTACATGTCCTGCCTTTTACCCACACAGCACCCTGCTCTAGGGGTTACCTCGGGCACACATTAGGGGTGACTTATATGTAGAAAAAGTGGAGTTTTAGGCTTGGCAAGTACTTTAAAATGCCAAGTCGAAGTGGCAGTGAAACTGCACACACAGGCCTTGCAATGGCTACTGAAGTGGGTGGCACAACCAGTGCTGCAGGTCCACTAGTAGCATTTAATCTACAGGCCCTAGGCACATATAGTGCACTCTGCTAGGGACTTATAAGTAAAATATATAGCCAATCATGGATAAACCAATCAATAGCACAATTTACACAGAGAGCATATGCACTTTAGCACTGGCTAGCAGTGGTAAAGTGCCCAGAGTTCAAAAGCCAACAAGAACAGGTCAGAAAAAATAGGAGGAAGGAGGCAAAAAGTTTGGGAATGACCCTGTCAAAAAGCCAGGTACAACATGACCCCCCACCAGCCTAAAGCCAGGGGAGAACAATCACTATCCTTATGTACTTCCCTGTTTGAGGCGATAGAACAAGGACCCAGGCCCACAACAGCAGGGGCATGCTCCAGTTCTTCGCCTTCCTGACTCCAATTGGATCCCTCTGTCCATACTCTCAGGGCCCACTAAGCCAACCCATGGGGAACCTTTCTCCTTACCTGCGGATACCATCTGTGCAGCACCTAGCCTTACTTTGCTCACAGATGTATCCCAGGAGCAGGATAGTACCACCAGGACCAACACAGTGGTGTTGCCCACTCTACCCCCGGGGTGTGACACTTGTCCCCTCCCCAGGGATAACTCTGTCCACCCGGACAGCAAGTCACAGAGGTTACTGACAGCTGTCAGGGATGAGAGCCAGGCCCCAGGCCTCTCAAAGCTCTCTAACCACTGTGGCTGTGGAGAGTGGGGGGCGGTAGCCCCAGGTGCTGGGCACCCTTTAACCACTCTCCCTTCCACCAGGTCAGGGATGACAGCCTGAACCTGGTCCTCCCCTCTGGGTCTCTGTACCCTCCCTCCTGGAGTGGTATCCCCAGAGTCCAACATGGTCAGGGTGCTTATAGAAGCCACCCTGTACCATTCCTCCACCAGTGCAGGGCTGTTAACCTGCAACTGGCCCTCCAACCTGGGGTCTGTACCTTCAGGTTGGACTAGGGCCTGGGGTGAGGCTTCCCTCCCCCTGCCCTCCCTTCTGGGGTCCAGCACCCTCCAACTAGGAGTGGCCTCCTCAGAAGACAACATGGTAGGGGCAAAGTTATCAGTAGCCCCTCCCTCCAGGTACCGGGGGGACACCCTGAACCTGGTCTTCCAGCCCAGGGTCTGTACCCTCAGACTGGATCACTGCCTGGCAACCCAGGACTTTCTGGGGGGTACGCCTACTCCCCACCAGGTCAGAGTTTAACCTCTGAACCTGGCCATCCAACTCAGAGTCACCACCCTGAGGCTGAACAATTGCCTGGCACGCCAGGACTTCCTGGGGGGCACACTGACCCCCCCACCAGGTCAGAGTTTAACCTCTGAACCTGGCCATCCAACCCAGAGTCACCACCCTGAGGTTGAACAGTTGCCTGGCACACCAGGACTTCTTGGGGGGCACACCTACCCCCCACCAGGTCAGAGTTTAACCCCTGAACCTGGTCATCCAACCCAGAGTCACCACCCTGAGGTTGAAAAATTGCCTGGCACGCCAGGACTTCCTTAGGGGCACGCTCACCCCCCACAAGGGACACACCGTCCCCAAGGGCTACACAAGAGTCTGGTTGGCGCAGGTCTCCTGACCTCTGCCCATCTGGCAGAGTCTGGATCTCCCCCAAACCAGAAACGGTTTCACCTGGGTCATTCCTGGGGGGCTCTGCTCTCAGAGCTGACCCCTGACTCTCCAGGACCTCCACTGGGGTCCGCGACCCCCTCTCAACCCTCTGTCTGGACTTCTGCACCCCCTCCCCAGGAGTGGTACTGCCAGACACCAGAACTGGTGGGATGCTGGCTACAGTCACCCCCCAAGTTCTTCTGACACTGCAGGGCCTCCCTCAACCCTGAGGTGGCCCTACGGTACAGGCTAGGCTTCCCTCCTGGCGTTCCCTCATGGAACCCTCTAGGTCCTGGGGCCTACCTGGGACACTACAATCCTTTCCCACCTCACTTGGTTGGGAAACACTTAGACCACTCCCTTCAGGAGCACCCCCAAATGCCTCTTCAGACTCTCTGGTATGCACCCAGAAGTCTGCCTCCATTGTAAGCTCCCTGGGGTCAGAGAACTCACACTCAATCTGGTGTGGGCGTAGCTCTGGAAAATAAGGACCAGACATATGCTCTCCAGCAATTACATCACTCTGCCCTTCACATGTATTAACCACAGTACCCTTCACCCAACCATCCAGTGACTCAGCCTTGAAAAAGCACTCTACATCACCCTCCTGAGACTGGTGAGACAGTATCTGACTGTCCCTGACACTCAACCCATACTCTTCTGGGATGTTTCCACACTCTATATCCAGGACGTCCACCAGGGGGGAACCCTTTTCCCTGTCACACTCTTATAGAGCCAGTAAGGTGTCCCTCCCCCAGTAGGAATATGACTCCCTGTGCCAGTTCCCCAATCCTTTGCAGGGACCTTGTGCATAACGGGAACTACCTCATACTCTTGAACCGCCTGGGGTGTGTCAACTCCCTTCTTTAAGTTGGGCACCACATCTCTGGGCTTGTGCCCTTCTTCAGCAGTACTGGATGCAAGATTTTTGCTGCCACCATCTGAACTGGACTCAGCCCTTCCGGCTTCCAGTTTTAGCTCTTCACAGCTCAGTTCCTGAGCTGCAATCCTTTCTTTTTCCAGGGCTAAGGCTCTTGCTGCCTCAGCCCTTTCAATAAAGTCATCTAGCTCCTCCAGCGACCGCTCTGCCTCTAGGAGCCATTCATTTTTCACTGGTTCTCTTTCCTCATCTGAGTAGTCTTCCTCCTCATCTGAGCAGTCCTCCTCCTCGTCTGAGGAGTACTTAGTCATTTGATTTTTTGCTGCCTCTTCCTCTGCCCATCTTTCTTCCCCCCCAGGTTATGTAGGTATCTAGCAGTTCCATCTTAGTAGATCTCCTTGACATAGGAAGTCCCCATTTTCTGGAAAGCCTTCTTAGGTCAGCCTTAGTGAGGGATTCAGTAGGCACAAAGAATGACACACGGTAGATACCCATTCTCAATCTGATAAGGTATCACAGGCAAAAACCAAAATCCAAAGACCAAAATCTCAATAACATATCCAGGAGGACATCAGAGAACCAAAAGCAAAAAGATGAAAAACCAAGTTGACCTTTGTTGGACCTGGCTTTTTGACAGTGTCATCCCCAAACTTTTTGCCTCCTTCCTCCCATTTGTTCTGACCTGTTTTTGTTGGCTTTTGACCTCTGGGCACTTTACCCCTGCTAACCAGTGCTAAAGTGCATATGCTCTCTGTGTACATTGTGCTATTGATTGGTTTATCCATGATTGGCTATATATTTTACTTATAAGTCCCTAGCAGAGTGCACTATATGTGCCTAGGGCCTGTAGATTAAATGCTACTAGTGGGCCTGCAGCACTGATTGTGCCACCCACTTCAGTAGCCCCTTAACCTGGTCTCAGGCCTGCCATTGCAAGGCCTGTGTGTGCAGTTTCACTGCCACTTCGACTTGGCATTTAAAAGTACTTGCCAAGCCTAGAACTCCCCCTTTTCTGCATATAAGTCACCCCTAATGTGTGCCCTAGGTAACCCCTAGAGCAGGGTGCTGTGTGGGTAAAAGGCAGGACATGTACCTGTGTAGTTATATGTCCTGGTAGTGTAAAACTCCTAAATTCGTTTTTACACTACTGTGAGGCCTGCTCCCTTCATAGGCTAACATTGGGTCTACCCTCATACACTGTTGAAGTGGCAGCTGCTGATCTGAAAGGAGCAGGAAGGTCATATTTAGTATGGCCAGAATGGTAATATAAAATCCTGCTGACTGGTGAAGCCGGATTTAATATTACTATTCTAGAAATGCCACTTTTAGAAAGTGACCATTTCTTTGCACTTAAATCTTTCTGTGCCCTTCAATCCACGCCTGGCTAGGTTTAGTTGACAGCTCCTTGTGCATTCACTCAGACACACCCCAAACACAGGGTACTCAGCCTCACTTGCATACATCTGCATTTTGAATGGGTCTTCCTGGGCTGGGAGGGTGGAGGGCCTGCCCTCACACAAAGGACTGCCACACCCCCTACTGGGACTCTGGCAGACAAGATTGAACTGAAAGGGGGCTTGGTTCATTTCTTAGACACTCTTTGAAGTCACCCCCACTTCAAAGGCACAACTTAGTATAAAACAGGGCCTCTGCCCTACCTCATCAGACACTTGCTGGAGAAGAAACCTGAACCAGATCCTGCATCCTGCCAAGAAGAACTGCCTGGCTGCTCAAAGGAATCACCTGTCTGCTTTCTACAAAGGACTGCTGCCTTGCTGTTGGCCTGCTGCCTTGCTGAACTCTTGTCTGGTTGTGAAAGTGCTCTCCAAGGGCTTGGATAGAGCTTGCCTCCTGTTCCCTGAAGTCTCAGGACCAAAAAGACTTCTCTTTTTCACTTGGACGCTTCGTGCGCCGAAATTTTCGACGCACAGCTTGTTCTGCGGTGAGAAAAATGCCGCACCCCGACGCTGATCGACGCGACACCTTCGGGCCGACTGGAACTTCGACGCACGGCCTCGCAAGGACAACGCCGCCCGACCTCCAGAGGAGAAATCGACGCGACGCCTGCCGTGAGATCGAAACTTCAACGCACAGCCCTGCAGAACGACACACAGCCAGAAAACAAGCAGGAGAATCTACGCACAGACCCGGGACATCTGGTAATCCCCGCGACCCATAGAAAGAGACTGTCCGCGCGCCGGAAACGACGCACAACTTCCCCACGTGAAAAATAACGACACAAGTCCGTGTGTGCTGGGGAGATATCGACGCACACACTATTTTTCCACGTATCTCTTCTTCTGCAGAGATTTTCCACTCCAAACCAGGTACTTTGTGCTTGAAAGAGACTTTGTTTACTTTTTAAAGACTTAAGACACTTTATATCACTTTTCAGTGATATCTTCACAAATTCACATTGCGACTTTATTCGTTTTGACCTACAAGTATCCTGATAAATATTATATATTTTTCTAAACACTGTGTGGTGTATTTTTGTGGTGCTATATGATGGTATTGTATGATTTATTGCACAAATACTTTACACATTGCCTTCTAAGTTAAGCCTGACTAAACCCATTTCTAACAACCTTCAACTGTGGGTAGGTAGTGAAATACTTAGCTACTGTATGTCACTGCACAAACACAAGTCCTATCCTCACCGCTGATCACCAATGTTAGAAATGGGGTTTTTGGTTGGCAGTCAGGTTGCCCTCTGTCCAAGCAAGAACCCTCACTCTAGTCAGGGTAAGTCACACACAATCCAAATGATCCTGTGCCCACCCTCTGGTAGCTTGGCGCGAGCAGTCAGGCTTAACTTAGAAGGCAATGTGTAAAGTATTTGTGCAATAAATCATACAATAACACCATATAGCACGACAAAAAATACACCACACAGTGTTTAGAAAAATATAGAATATTTATCTGGATATTTGTAGATCAACACAATAAAAGATGCAATAAGAATTTGTAGGAATATCACTGAAAAGTGATACAAAGTGTCTTAAGTCTTTAAAAAGCAAACAAAGGCGGTCATTACAAAATTGGCGGTAAAAGCCGCTTACCGCCGTACAGAAGACCGCCAACACACCGCCTCGTCCGCGGAATTCCGACACAGCTATTATGACCCACATCTCTGAATCCGCCAAAATTCAGACACCCACAAAAGTCCGCCACACCAAAGGTCAGTGATAAACTGGCAAAAACGAATCCTCCACCGTCACGCCAACAGAAATACGCCCACACTATCACGACACACGAATCCACGCGGCGGTCTTTCATCCGCGGTATTCCATTGGCGGTACACACCGCCGCGCTCAAAATACACACACTCTTACACTCCCCACATTGGACAATTCAAAATACACATACATGAGACACATACACACACCCCTCCCACACACCCATTACAATATAAAACACACACCCACATCACCCACAAACCCCCACGACAAAAAATTCAGAAAGAAGGCCAGAGAGACACCACCAGCAAGAAGAACAGCATCCACAGGCACCCAACACCATCTCCCACACAACTTCCACGCACCTCACACAACACACCACTGCATATCACCACACTTATCACCACACACTCCACCCCACACATCACCTACACTACCCCATGGCATGGCAAAGACACCCCAGGTTTTTGGAGGAGGAGCTCAGGGTCATGGTGGAGGAAATCGTCCGGGTAGAGCCACAGCTATTCGAAGCACAGGTGCAGCACACCTCCATATCTAGGAAGATGGAGCTATGGCGCAGAATAGTGGACAGGGTCAACGCAGTGGGACAACACCCAAGAAATCGGAAGGACATCAGGAAGAGGTGGAATGACCTACGGCGGAAGGTGCGTTCCGTGGTCTCAAGACACCACCTGGCGGTTCAGCGGACTGGCAGCAGACCCCCACCTCCTCACCCACAACTAACAACATGGGAGGAGCAGGTCTTGGCGATTCTGCATCCTGAGGGCCTCGCAGGAGTAGGTGGAGGAATGGACTCTGGTAAGTCAAAGCTTTACTATTACGTCCCCCACCCTACCTGCATGCTATCATATACCCTCACCCTCACCCCCAGCACCCCAACTCCTCACAAATGTCCCAACATCACAAACCACACATCCCAACACCAAGCCCTGCATGCAACTACAAAGCATGGACACCCATCACCAAAGCATGGCCACTGCACATACCCATACACCCCCCTAAACCACCATCACACAAGCTCCCAAACAGGAATGCTAGCACTGGGGTACACGTTCACCCACCCATTGCACACCATTACACACACAGATTTAACAAACATCCTTTTATACCCCTGCAGGACCCCTACCCAACGACACCACAGACCTTCCCCCCTCTGGAAACACCAGAACAGCACCCACCCAGCGGGCCCATACCTCCGTCCCCAGGACACGTCAATCAGCTGTGTGTCCACCACTACAGGGAACCCAGGATAACCCACCACCCCAACAACAACAGGGACCTGGGGGCAGTGGCAGTGGGCACACGCTCCAGGGGACGGAGGCACTGGAACACAGGGGAACTGGGAGGGCTGCCGTGCGACAGGGGGCGGACAGGCCAAGGGAACCCACTCTCCACAAGGCCCTCTCCTCCATCATGGGTGCATACCACCACTCCCAGGAGACGATGGCAAGGGTAGTGGCAAAGTTTCAGGAGACCCAGCGCATGCAGGAGGAACAGTATATGGGCTTCAGGGAGGAACTCAGAACCATCAGCTCCACCCTGGGCACCATCGTAGGGGTGCTGAAGGAACTACTCAACACCAGGATGGACACTGTGGCACTACAAGGGGCCCCTGACACTAGCATGGACGATGAACTGCCCACCACCTCTGCCGTCGCTAGTGGACAGGACACCACACCAGCACCCCACCCCTTGCAGAGGGAGAACCACCCCACAAACCGTCCCTGAGATCCAGGAACCAAGACAGAGAACGATGCCAAGACCCCGGCCAAGAAAGTAGACCATCCTGATTGTCATCCTACTGTCCCACTTTGTCACCCTGTCCATAATTAAACTGCCCCAGCTCCACTTCCTATGCCCATATGGGCAATGCACCTGTGAGACTAATAGACTGGGCTCTGCCATGGACACTTCTCCGCCATCACCCCTCACCATTTAACTACCCCCTCCAATATTTTGCATTTAAATAAACACACTTAAAGCACAAAATGATCTGGAGTCTGTCTGTGATTTCGAAATAGTGTATTAGCAATTACAGTGACAAAATATATTTGAAACAGTAATGTCAACATACCTATGTCACACAGCTCTAGTCCATGAGGAATTTAAGCAGATGTGACACAGTGGGACCCACATCTGTGAAACCGTAAGGGAAAGTGACAACTCAGTGACCATACACTGGGTGAAAACGACAGACAGGAGAGAGGTAGTAGTGTAAAAGTACATGTAGTAGGCAGGATTGTATTCTTGCCTGTGTTTCACTGGAAATATTGATGGATCACTGAGTCCCTGTTGTGCATGTCTTCTTCCTCTGCTTCCTCCTCATCACTGTCCACAGGCTGCACAGCTGCCACAACACCGCCATCTGGACCATCCTCCTGCAGAAAAGGCACCTGTTGTTGCAAAGCCAAGTTGTGAAGCATACAGCAGGCCACGATGATCTGGCATACCTTCTTTGGTGAGTAGAATAGTGATCCACCTGCCATATGGAGGCACCTGAACCTGGCCTTCAGGAGGCCGAAGGTCCGCTCGATCACCCTCCTAGTTCGCCCATGGGCCTCATTGTAGCGTTCCTCTGCCCTGGTCCTGGGATTCCTCACTGGGGTCAGTGTCCATGACAGGTTGGGGTAACCAGAGTCACCTGCAAATGGTGAGGGGCAACTGTTAGACACACACTAACCTGGAGGGATAACCCCAGACCCAGACAACCATCCCACTGACTTGCTTCCAGGTGCTCACCTAATAGCCACACACGGAGTCTCTGGAGTTGACCCATCACATAAGGGATGCTGCTATTCCGCAGGATGTAGGCGTCATGCACTGAGCCAGGGAACATGGCATTCACATGGGAGATGTACTGATCGGCCAAACATACCATCTGTACATTCATAGAATGATAACTCTTCCGGTTTCTGTACACCTGTTCACTCCTGTGGGGGGGGGACGAAAGCCACATGGGTCCCATCAATGGCACCTATGATGTTGGGGATATGTCCCTGGGCATAGAAATCACCTTTCACTGTAGGCAAATCCTCCACCTGAGGGAAAACGATGTAGCTCCGCATATGTTTCAGAAGGGCAGACAACACTCTGGACAATACGTTGGAAAACATAGGCTGGGACATCCCTGATGCCATGGCCACAGTTGTTTGAAAAGAGCCACTTGCAAGGAAATGGAGCACTGACAGCACCTGCACTTGAGGGGGATTCCTGTGGGATGGCGGATTGCTGACATCAGGTCTGGATCTAACTGGGTACACAGTTCCTGGATTGTGGCACGGTCAAGCCTGTAGGTGATTATCAAATGTCGCTCCTTCATTGTCGACAGGTCCACCAACGGTCAGTACACCGGAGGATGCCGCCATCTCCTCACATGTCCAAGCGGACGGTGCCTATGAAGGACAACAGCAAGCACAGAGTCAAACAACTCAGAGGTACGTACCCACAGTTTACACAGAACACCAATCATACACAAAAGGGGGCCTGTATGTGTGTTGAGACTAGGCCTAGGTATGTGTGACTGTGAGAAAACAGGGCTGATTGCAGAGGCCCCATAATTTTTTGCCCCCATTTTCCACTTTTTGCTGGTGTTTTCCTGACTTTAAAGGTGCCCTGGGTACTGCTAACCAGTCCCAGGGCCTGTGCTCTGTGTAAAATGGATATGCAAATTAGGCTAATTATAATTGGCTAAGTTAACCTACCTATAAGTCCCTAGTATATGGTAGGGCATGTAGGTTTAGGGACCACAGCATAGGTGGTGCACACCTAGGTGCACTGCTGAGGTGCCCAGTGTCATTTTAAAAGCAAGCCTGCCTTGCTGGCTGCTTTTAAATTAAAGTTATATGCAAATTCGACTTTGGAATTAAAGGTACTTCCAAAGTCTTAAACTACCTTATTTTTACATATAAGTCACCCCTAAGGTGTGCCCTATGTGCCCCTAGGGCTGGGTGCCATGTAACTATAAGCAGGGACTTTATAAAAATAGATTTATAAGCCCTGGTGAGGTAAAAACAGCCAAATTCGTTTTTCCCTCATTGAAGTAAATGGCCCTCATAGGCTAGAATGGGCAGACTTTATTTTAAATTTTAAAGTCTCCTTAAATGTTACATACCAAGAATTTGGTATCAAATTGATTGTTGTAATAAATCCCACAACTTCCAGTTGTTGGATTTAATATAACTTGTCCAGGTAAAAAGTTTAGACTTTACCTAAAAAGTTGCCAATTTCAGCTCTGCATTGTTTTTGCTGCTGTGCTCTGATTGGCCAGCCTGCAGCAGCTTCTGCCAGGCTGCCTTGATGAGGTGTGAAGTGGCCAGGCTTCACACAAAGGAATGTGCTTGGGGGAGAGAATCTCCCCTCAGCAGATGGTGAGGCAGGAAGGGGGAGGGCTGCCAAACTGGTCTTCAAAGGCAGAGAAGGACATTTGCAGCACCCAGCAACACCCCCACATCCTGCAACCCCAGACAATTAGGTGCCCCCTTGATTAGATTAGGAGAGGGCAGAAGAGGGGTGTGTTTATGATTTTTAGCCACACCAGTGGGTGGGCTCAGCCAGATGTAACCTCCAAAAATCAGATTCATCCATGTTGGATTTTTAGAGACTGTTGCCTTCTGGGATGGATTTTTGCCACACTTCCCAGGAAGTGGTCATCACAGGGGGACGACCCTGTCCCTGATTGGAGAACCAGGGCCCCCCTGCTTTTCACCCAGGAGCAAGGATAAAACTGGCAGACCTGCACCCACGCCTCAGATCCCCTCCAGAATTCAACAAGAAAGGAACTAAAGAAGAAGAAGGACTGCCCTGCTGGACCCCTGGCCTGCACCTGGAACCTGCACTCAGAAGGACTGCACCAGCTGCACACTTGGGCTTCACCACAAGAAGGACTTTGCCTGGCTTCAACTGGTTCAAGGAGGGACTCCCTGTTTGCTACAGGTGAAAAATTGCTAACCAGAGTCCCCTGCACCAACTCCTGAAGAAAGCGACCAGCTGACCACTGTCCAGTGGCCAAAAAGGAGTTTGCGCCAGGTGCATTCTGGGAGTTGAAGTCCGCACCCCCCAAGGACCATCACAGAACTTCTGGACCCTTGGGGTGAGCTGTGGACCCCAAAAGAACCTTAAAAGAACATCTGGGTGAAGCCCCAGAAGTTTGGAAAAGATTTGAGAATTTTTGGAAAAAAGCTCCAGAGAGGGACCGACCCGCCGCGGAAATTCTAGCCGGCTTGCCTCAACCGCGACCCGGCCTGACTTCGTGGTTCGTCCCGGTAAAGAAAAACATCAAAAAAAGAGACTAAGTCCGAACGTAAAAAGTTGACCGGGACCTCCCAGCCATTGTATCCGAGAAGGGCTCCATGGACGTCGGATCAAGATCCAGGTTTACCCCGGTCGAAGGATTTTCATCTCGAAAAAACGACTAAGTCCGAAGGTAAAAGTCTCCACCGAGGAAACCCACATCGCGTATCCGGACAAGGGCTCCAGGAGGTCGGATTCAACTGGCAGGTTCGTCCCGGTGAAGAAAAACTTCAAAATAAAGACTAAGTCAGAAGGTAACTTTTTAACCGAGGCCTCCCGCGACCTGTAGCCGAGCAGGGCTCCATCGCGGTCGGCCTGAAAGTTTGACTTTGCCCCGGTCGAGGTGCAACCAGATGACCCGATTGGCGCTTTTTGTTTCTAAGCGCTAGAAAAGTAATAATTCTTTAAAAATTCATATCTCCGGTTCCCCTGAACCGATTTTAATCGTTTTTGTGTCATTTTAAAGATAAAAATATAAACTATGTTTATAAATTAGTTTTGGATTTTTAAACTGTTTCCTGTGTTTTATTTAATTACTGTTTTGTGATATTTGAATGCTTTACACTTTGTCTCCTAAGTTAAGCCTTGACGCTCGTTGCCAAGCTACCAAGGGTAGAGCTGGGATTAATTTACTGAGACCTAACTGTACCTATGTGGAGGTTAGTGGCTTGTTGCTAGGTGTAGGTACCTACCTGCCCTACCAATAACCCATTTTCCAACATAATTGGAAGCAGCGACGGGATCCTGTACTTGTGTTCAATATCACGTTACAGTTTTAGGTAAAACAAATTAAAAATCCTTTAAATTGTCCTAGTGCAAAAAAAATTTTAATTTTTAATTTGGATTAATTTCAATTATTGAATTTTTGTAATTTTTCTAAATTCTTGTTTCCAATTTTTGCAAAAAGTTTTTGTTGACACAAAACTAGGGAACCATGGAGCTTGATCTGGCTAGCCTACCCACACTGACAGTAGTCCAGCTTAGGGGGTTGTGTATTGAAAGAGGGTTGCCTGCAACCACTGATCTCAGGAAGCAAATCCTGATCACATCCCTGACAGCATGGGCTGAGGCCCAGGAGGTAGAGTCAGAAGAAGCTCCAGAGGAGGGAGAAAGAAGGGAGGATGCAAGCTCTAACCACTCAGGGGAGGGAAGGCATCTGACCCTAAGTGAGGACGAGGAAGAACAGTCCTCAGTAGATACAGTCACTAGGGGCAGGCCCAAAGCTAGTGGTGGGAAGGGGGTCCTTTCAGGAGGAGAGAACCCATCCATCAGAGAAAGAGAGCTGGAGGCCCAGCTAGCATACATAGCTTTGGAAGCAGAGAAGCTGGCCCTAGAAAAGAAAAAGTGGGCTTACAAAGAGAAAAGAGATGGAAGCAGCGATAAGGAAGCTGAGGTGTCCATGGGTAGGGGAGTTTACCCAAGGGGGTGGTTCCTGCCTATGTAGAGGGGGATGACATAGATAAGTGGCTGGGGGCCTTTGAGAGGGCCCTCCAAATGAGGAGAGTCAAGCCTTTGTACTGGGGTTCACTTCTTTGGGAGTTAGTTCCCAACTCAGGGAGGGATAGGCTTCTGACCTTAAGGGGGGAGGAGGCAGATTCATACCCTAGTATGAAGAGGTGCTTAGCCAAGAAGTTTGGTCTGACCCCAGAGCAATATAGAATGAAGTTCAGGGACACCCAGAAGGTCAGTACCCAGTCTTGGGTTGACTTTGTGGACACCTCACTAAAGGCACTAGAGGGCTGGATTATTGGCAACAAAGTAAATACTTATGAGGGGTTATACAATCTGATCATGAGAGAGCACATCTTGACCAATTGTATCCAAGAAAGGTTACGCCAGCATCTAGTGGACTCTAAGCTGACCAACCCTAGAGAGCTAGGGGAGGCAGCTGATGAGTGGCTGAGAACCAGGGTGGTTGTCAAGTCCCAGGGGGGAGACTCCAAGAAGGGGGGGACAAGTCCCAAAAACCTAAGGAGGGAGGTGGTAAGCCCACCACAGAGACTCCCTCTGTACCCCAGAACCCTAAGAAGGAGGAGAGTAAATCCCACTCCCACTCTGACAAGCAGAGACAGGGAGACCCAGGGTTAAAAAAGCTCTTGGATAGTAGGGCTTGCTTTGACTGTCAGCAGACAGGTCACTTCAGAGGAGATGCAGCCTGTCCAAAGAAGGTGGTTAGCACTGGGCTGTCCAGTGTAGCCATAGAGGAGGATTCCTCAGATGATAAAGTCCTCCTAGCATTGTGCTGGGAGACAGGACCAGATGGTAAGCTGGTGATCCCTGAGGGTGGGAGTAGGCACTTCCACCACATTCAAGTGAATGGGATCCCTACCACTGGCCTGAGGGACACCTGTGCCAGTCACACTATAGTGAGTGACCGGTTAGTGACGCCAGACATGTATGTCCCAGGAAAGACAAAGAAAGTCAGGATAGCCACAGGGTAGGTCACTTCCAAACCTGTAGCCATAGTGCCCCTAGAGAGGGAGGGTATCCTTGACTGGATTAGGGTGGTAGTCAGTGCTGACCTTCCCCTAGATTGTATCCTGGGCAATGACCTCCCAGAGGTGAGTCTGGTCACAGATGGGGTGGTCGCCCAGGGCGCCCCCCCAACCCAAAGTCCTGGGGAGTCAGTCCCTACAGTTAGGAGACAGGGGTCCCCAAGAAAAGGAAAGAAGAAAAGGAAGGGTAGGCCACTCTTAAAGAGAGTTCCAGGGAGCCAAGGGCCTTCTGCCCCAGTAAGGGGGGAGCCCAGAGTTGGCACTGGTGAGGCCTCACCTGACCCCAAGGAAGTCCTGAGTAGTCAGGCAGCTGTCCAGATGCAAGGTGTTGCCCCTGCACTGACAGAAGGGAGAGTGGAAGGAGGGTGTCTGCCACAGGAGGTGGTAGCCCCCCACTCTAGACAGCAAGAGGGGTTCCAGGACCCCAAAGAAGCCCCTAAAGCAGCTCAGCCACCTGTCAGTGGAGAGCTTAGGGTGTGGTTCTGGGTACTGACAGCCGTCAGTAGCCTCTGCTGGTTGCTAGCCTTCCTGGCAGCAATGTACTTGGCCTGGGAGGCAGACCCCAGGGCCAATAGCAAAGTAGGCCCCCTGACCCTATTGGTCATGGTGGGGTTGCTCAAGTGTTGGGTGACCTCTTTGGGTAAGATAGGTGTTGCCCTAGCAAAGTTTGGAGTAGGGGAGGTGGGCACCTCACTACCCAAGTTGGCAGAGAGAAAGGAGGGAGACCCCCCTAGAGGAAAGTTTCAGTTTGAGTTGGGTCCTTTTACTGTTGGGATGGCTTCACTACCCATAGGGAGTGACCCTGACAGGAGGATATAAGGCAGAGTAGGCCCTGCAAAGGGACAGCCAGTTTTCTTCACTGTCTTCCTCGCCTAACAAGCCAGGAAGACTCTCCCAGGGTTGGGCTGAGTCTCCTGGGCGTGTGGGCTGGGGGGGGGGGGTTGTGTGAGAAAACAGGGCTGATTGCAGAGGCCCCATAATTTTTTGCCCCCATTTTCCACTTTTTGCTGGTGTTTTCCTGACTTTAAAGGTGCCCTGGGTACTGCTAACCAGTCCCAGGGCCTGTGCTCTGTGTAAAATGGATATGCAAATTAGGCTAATTATAATTGGCTAAGTTAACCTACCTATAAGTCCCTAGTATATGGTAGGGCATGTAGGTTTAGGGACCACAGCATAGGTGGTGCACACCTAGGTGCACTGCTGAGGTGCCCAGTGTCATTTTAAAAGCAAGCCTGCCTTGCTGGCTGCTTTTAAATTAAAGTTATATGCAAATTCGACTTTGGAATTAAAGGTACTTCCAAAGTCTTAAACTACCTTATTTTTACATATAAGTCACCCCTAAGGTGTGCCCTATGTGCCCCTAGGGCTGGGTGCCATGTAACTATAAGCAGGGACTTTATAAAAATAGATTTATAAGCCCTGGTGAGGTAAAAACAGCCAAATTCGTTTTTCCCTCATTGAAGTAAATGGCCCTCATAGGCTAGAATGGGCAGACTTTATTTTAAATTTTAAAGTCTCCTTAAATGTTACATACCAAGAATTTGGTATCAAATTGATTGTTGTAATAAATCCCACAACTTCCAGTTGTTGGATTTAATATAACTTGTCCAGGTAAAAAGTTTAGACTTTACCTAAAAAGTTGCCAATTTCAGCTCTGCATTGTTTTTGCTGCTGTGCTCTGATTGGCCAGCCTGCAGCAGCTTCTGCCAGGCTGCCTTGATGAGGTGTGAAGTGGCCAGGCTTCACACAAAGGAATGTGCTTGGGGGAGAGAATCTCCCCTCAGCAGATGGTGAGGCAGGAAGGGGGAGGGCTGCCAAACTGGTCTTCAAAGGCAGAGAAGGACATTTGCAGCACCCAGCAACACCCCCACATCCTGCAACCCCAGACAATTAGGTGCCCCCTTGATTAGATTAGGAGAGGGCAGGAGAGGGGTGTGTTTATGATTTTTAGCCACACCAGTGGGTGGGCTCAGCCAGATGTAACCTCCAAAAATCAGATTCATCCATGTTGGATTTTTAGAGACTGTTGCCTTCTGGGATGGATTTTTGCCACACTTCCCAGGAAGTGGTCATCACAGGGGGACGACCCTGTCCCTGATTGGAGAACCAGGGCCCCCCTGCTTTTCACCCAGGAGCAAGGATAAAACTGGCAGACCTGCACCCACGCCTCAGATCCCCTCCAGAATTCAACAAGAAAGGAACTAAAGAAGAAGAAGGACTGCCCTGCTGGACCCCTGGCTGGCACCTGGAACCTGCACTCAGAAGGACTGCACCAGCTGCACACTTGGGCTTCACCACAAGAAGGACTTTGCCTGGCTTCAACTGGTTCAAGGAGGGACTCCCTGTTTGCTACAGGTGAAAAATTGCTAACCAGAGTCCCCTGCACCAACTCCTGAAGAAAGCGACCAGCTGACCACTGTCCAGTGGCCAAAAAGGAGTTTGCGCCAGGTGCATTCTGGGAGTTGAAGTCCGCACCCCCCAAGGACCATCACAGAACTTCTGGACCCTTGGGGTGAGCTGTGGACCCCAAAAGAACCTTAAAAGAACATCTGGGTGAAGCCCCAGAAGTTTGGAAAAGATTTGAGAATTTTTGGAAAAAAGCTCCAGAGAGGGACCGACCCGCCGCGGAAATTCTAGCCGGCTTGCCTCAACCGCGACCCGGCCTGACTTCGTGGTTCGTCCCGGTAAAGAAAAACATCAAAAAAAGAGACTAAGTCCGAACGTAAAAAGTTGACCGGGACCTCCCAGCCATCGTATCCGAGAAGGGCTCCATGGACGTCGGATCAAGATCCAGGTTTACCCCGGTCGAAGGATTTTCATCTCGAAAAAACGACTAAGTCCGAAGGTAAAAATCTCCACCGAGGAAACCCACATCGCGTATCCGGACAAGGGCTCCAGGAGGTCGGATTCAACTGGCAGGTTCGTCCCGGTGAAGAAAAACTTCAAAATAAAGACTAAGTCAGAAGGTAACTTTTTAACCGAGGCCTCCCGCGACCTGTAGCCGAGCAGGGCTCCATCGCGGTCAGCCTGAAAGTTTGACTTTGCCCCGGTCGAGGTGCAACCAGATGACCCGATTGGCGCTTTTTGTTTGTAAGCGCTAGAAAAGTAATAATTCTTTAAAAATTCATATCTCCGGTTCCCCTGAACCGATTTTAATCGTTTTTGTGTCATTTTAAAGATAAAAATATAAACTATGTTTATAAATTGGTTATGGATTTTTAAACTGTTTCCTGTGTTTTATTTAATTACTGTTTTGTGATATTTGAATGCTTTACACTTTGTCTCCTAAGTTAAGCCTTGACGCTCGTTGCCAAGCTACCAAGGGTAGAGCTGGGATTAATTTACTGAGACCTAACTGTACCTATGTGGAGGTTAGTGGCTTGTTGCTAGGTGTAGGTACCTACCTGCCCTACCAATAACCCATTTTCCAACAGTGACGCAGTTGAAAATGAAGCCATGTGGGCCCCTGAAATGGCGGCTGCCTGACCTGTAAAGTGGGACAATGGGATGTGAGGTAACTGCGCTGGCGTTGCACACCGTCTCGGTAGGCGGTCGGAGACCGCGGCGCAATGCTGCATTGGTTAACATTGGACCCTATGGGTCCCAGGAGCCAATGACGATGTACGCCGGCGGTGACGGTACGCACCGCCGCGGACGTGACCGCCATTTTCTATCTGTTCAATCCCTCGATACCTGATCTTCGACAGGAGAGGACCTACACTGCAAGTGCTGCTGTGACCTCGGTCTGGAAGAGACAATGGCTCGAGTGTCTGGGGAAAGGGCCCCTGCCTTCACATCGGAGGAGTTGGAGAAGCTCGTGGATGGGGTCCTCACCCAGTACACGCTACTCTATGGTCCTCCAGACAAACAGGTAAGTACACAGGGAGCATGTTGTATGGGCTATGCCTGTGTGGAGAGGGCTGGATGTAAGAAGGAAGGGGGCAGAGTGCTGCGTGCATGAAAGACGGTGAATGCATGTGCCACATGGAAAGGGTAGGGATGGGGGCCAATCACTTTGACGTTGCAGTTGGCAATGACTTCTCTTCTTCCCCTGTATATTTCATGTAGGTCAGCGCCCACCAGAAGAAAGATATTTTTGGTTGCCATCGCCAAGGACATCCGGACCCTGGGGGTCTACCACAGACGGAGCACCCACTGCCGGAAAAGATGGGAGGACATTCGCCGCTGGAGCAAGAAGACGGCGGAGGCTCAGGTGGGGATGGCCTCCCAACATGGGAGGGGTGCCTGTCGCACCATGACCCCCCTGATATTCAGGATCCTGGCGGTGGCCTACCTGGAGTTGGATCGGCGCTTGAGGGCATCACAGCAGACACAAGGGGGTGAGTACACTCTCATTCTGCTGACTTTGCGTGCAGTGGAGTTGTCTGGGGGGGGAGGAGGGCTGTGGGTTTCCCTAGGCCAGGGCGAGTTTAGTAGGCAAGGCCCCCATGTAAGGCAGGCCATGTGGCACCCCACCCCACCTCTGTAGACTGCCAAGTACAGCTATTCATGCCCCTGTGCCATCTATGTGTGCAGATGTCGTCCATAGCCTTGTAGGCCATTTCCCAGGAATTGAACAGTGGAGCCCAAGAGCGCGGCATAGTGCAGGGGGCTTCTGTGTCTGTCTTGTCTGCCAACGGTAGCGGTAATCCATGCACTCAACATGTCTTTCTTCTGTCCCCCCCCGCCTTTTTGTGGTCTCCCTGTTCTTGTGTGCATTTGCATCATCAGGCGGAGGAGCAGTGGCACCGGAGCACGAGGGAGCTGCATCCCACATGGCCCTGGAGGGCGAGACTACGGACTCAGAATTCACCAGTGGGGCGGAGGGCGAGGGGAGCTTCACAGCAGGGACAGGAGCTGACACCAGCGACACGGACACCTCCTCTGATGGGAGCTCCTTTGTGGTGGCGGCAACATCTGTGCCCCCCGCATCTACAGGTACAGCCGCCACCCCCCTACCAGCACTGCCCTCCCAGTAGCCCCTCTGCCTTCGCCCCGTGCCCACTCACCCAGGAGGGTGGGCATCACCTTTGCCCCAGGCACCTCAGGCCCTGCCCCAGTCACCTCTGCTGCCCTCAGTGAGGAGGCCATTGACCTCCTCAGGTCCCTCACTGTTGGGCAGTCTACCATTTTGAATGCCATCCAGGGTGTAGAAAGGCAGTTGCAACAAACTAATGCATTCCTGGAGGGCATTCATTCTGGTCAGGTGGCCCTTCACCAAGCTTTTCAAACTCTGGCCTCAGCACTGATGGCAGCCATTGTCCCCGTCTCTAGCCTCCCCCCTCCAACTTCCTCCACCCAAACCCAATCCCCTGTACCTCTGCCTATCCCAAGCACACCATCAGACCAGCATGCACACACGTCAACACACAAGGGAAGCTCAGGCAAACGTAAGCACCACACATCCCACAGGCACTCACGCAAGCAACACACACATGCAGACACACCAACATCCACTGCCTCCACTGTGTCCCCCTCCTCGTCATCCCCCTCCTCCCTCCCAGTCTCGTCTACACTCACACCTGCATGCACTACCTCTACAGCCACTACGTCCCTTACCAGCACACCCACCAGCACACCCCGCTCATGTGCAGTCACCACCCCCACTACCATTCACACGCCCCCTTTGTCCTCTTCCAGTGTGTCTGTGACGCCCCCTCCCAAGATACAAACGCAGCCACACACCCACCCAACAGCCATCCACCTCATGACAGCCTCCAGCGCATGCACCTGCACCCAAAGTCACCAAACATACACCTCCTACTACCACCACCTCTTCCTCCTCTCCCAAACCCCCTCCAGCTACCCGTCCCAGTGTGTCCAAGAAATACTTCATGTCCAGACTTGACCTTTTTCCCACACCTCCCCCACCCCGTCCATCTCATAGGTCCCGAAGTAGTACCTCAGCCACAACATCTCCGGGACCAGTGGTGCCTGTAGTCACCGGTATGTGGAGTGCACCGGCCACCAGGAAAGCCAGTGTGGCACGGAGCCACAGCACAGCCAGTCCCCCACCTGTGAAGCATCATAAGTTGGCTAGTGCCCGGCGGGAGAGGGGGAAGACTCCAGCCACCAAAGCCGCTCCCAGGGGTCCCGGTGGGAGTGTGGAGTCAGCTGTGACATCTCCCAAGGTGGGAAAGGGCCACAAGAAACCCGTCAAGTCTGGGAAGAGCTGTACGGCGGAGAAGACCGTCTTCATCCCCGCTGTCCAGGAGGCCAGCCCCAGCCCAGCTGCCCAGGAGGCCACCGCCAGCACCAGCCCCCGCAGGCCCAGGAGGCCACCGCCAGCCCCAGCCCAGCTGCCCAGGAGGGCACCGCCAGCCCCAGCTGCCCCAGCCCAGCTGCCCAGGAGGGCACCGCCAGACCCAGCCCAGCTGCCCAGGAGGGCACCGCCAGCCCCAGCCCCGCTGATCCCTGAAGGACCGCCAGCCCCAGCCCCGCTGGGCCATGAAGGACCGCCAGCGCAAGCCCCGCTGGGCCATGTAGGACCGCCAGCACAAGCACCGCTGGGCCATGTAGGACCACCAGCACAAGCACTACTGGGCCATGAAGGACCACCAGCACCAGCCCGGCTGGGCCATGAAGGACCACCAGCACAAGCACCGCTGAACAGGGCACCGCCAAATCAAGCACCACTGAACAGGGCACCGCCAACTCAAGCACCACTGAACAGGGCTCCGACAACTCAAGCACCGCTGAACAGGGCACCGCCAACTCAAGCACCGCTGAAGC
This sequence comes from Pleurodeles waltl, assembly GCF_031143425.1. Lineage (NCBI taxonomy): Eukaryota > Metazoa > Chordata > Amphibia > Caudata > Salamandridae > Pleurodeles > Pleurodeles waltl. The sequence goes on along the minus strand of NC_090440.1, from coordinate 67,422,365 downwards.
GGGCACCGCCAACTCAACCACCGCTGAACGGCACCGCCAACTCAAGCACCGCTGAACAGGGCACCGCCAACTCAAGCACCGCTGAACAGGGCACCGCCAACTCAATCACCGCTGAACTGGGCACCGCCAACTCAAGCACTGCTGAACAGGGCACCGCCAACTCAAGCACCGCTGAACAGGGCACCGCCAACTCAAGCACCGCTAGCCCATGAGCAGCAGAGGCACTGACGCAACTGGGTCCGTCACGGGGTGAGTGATGCACTCTGGGCACCAGTCCCCCTCCAGAATCAGTGGAGACATCCATCCACTACCTCTGTCCTTCACAGGATGAAGCACTCTGGGCACCAGTCCCCCTCCAGAACCAGTGGAGACATCCATCCACTACCTCTGTCCTTCACAGGATGAAGCACTCTGGGCACCAGTCCCCCTCCAGAACGAATGGAGAGATCCATCCACTACCTCTGTCCTTCACAGGATGAAGCACTCTGGGCACCAGTCCCCCTCCAGAACCAGTGGAGACTGTTATCCACTTGAGAGACTGTGGCTTTGCACTCCCCTGGATTGAACAGTGGGCAAACCACCCACTGTAGAGACTTGAGAGACTGTGGCTTTGCAGTCCCCAGGATTGAACAGTGGGCAAACCACCCACTGTAGAGACTTGAGAGACTGTGGCTTTGCACTCCCCAGGATTGAACAGTGGGCAACCCACCCACTGTAGAGACTTGAGAGACTGTGGCTTTGCACTCCCCAGGATTGAACAGTGGGCAAACCACCCACTGTAGAGACTTGAGAGACTGTGGCTTTGCACTCCCCAGGATACATCAGTGGGCATTGAGCCCCCTCGTGGATCTGGCGTCATGCACTCATCCGGCTGAGGTGCCCCTCTTCCCTTCCCCCTGAGGTGCCTGTTGTATTTCTATCTGATGCCCCTGCAGTGTTCTCTCTGTTTTGATCGGGTATCGAGTTTGGGCCTCGCCCATGCATTTTGGGCCCAGTGGTCCACGGACTATAAATGGTGCAATACCTGGACTTGTATTATTGGTGTATATATTTGTTTATAGTGTATATATATTTTGGAGTACTGGATTTTAATAGATTACAATCGTTACAATAATTTCCTTTTGTCTTTGCATTCTTCCAGGGGGTGTGGGGGTGTAACTGTAATGTATCAACATGTATTAGTGTGTGTGTTGTAGTGGGTGAGGGTGGGGGTGTTGCATGTGTGTGTCCCTGTTTTTTGCTTCCCCCCTCCCCTGTGTCGTAGGTGCAGTACTCACCGCCGTCTTCACCACCGGCGTTCGTGCTCCTGGTAGAGGAGCAGGAAGACTATCGCAGGTAGAATTTGGAGTTCCAGTTCCATGGTGTCCTCGTTCCTCGTGGGGTGTGTAGAGGTGTGCGTTTTCCCTTCGAAATTCCTGTTTCCGCTGTGTTTTTATCCGTGGTGAACCCGCCCCGGAAAAGGTGGCGGATTGGCCTGTCATAATAGTGTGGGCAGTACATTGTCTCCCGCCTGTATGTTGGCGGTGACCGCCGCGCTGTTTGTTTGTACCGCCGTTGCGGTCTGAGTGTTAAAGTGGCGGTTTCCGCCACGGTCGTAATTGCAATTTTTTACCACCGGCCTGTTGGCGGTCTTACCGCCAGTTTAACACCGTCAGCCAGGGTTGTAATGACCACCAAAGTCTCTTTCAATCACAAAGTACCTGGTTTGGAGTGGAAAATCTCCGCAGAGGGCCACAGAGGAGGAGATGCGTGGAAAAATGGTGTGTCCGTCGGTTTCGCCCCTTCACACATGGACTTGCGTCGTTATTTTTCACACGGGGAGACGTGCGTCGTTCTGCGGGAAGAAAAATGGTGTGTGCGTCGGTTTCGCCCCTTCACACACGGACTTGCGTTGTTATTTTTCACTCGGGGAAGATGTGCGTCGTTTTCCAGCACGCGGGCAGACTCCTTCTATGGTTCGCGGGATTACCAGATGTCACAGGGTCTGTGCGGGGATTCCTCGGCTTGTTATCCGACTGCGCGTCGTTCCGGGAGGCTGTGCGTGGAATTTTCTTTCTCACGTCAGGCGTCGCGTCGATTTCCTCTCTGGAAGCCAGGCGGCGTTGTCCATGCGAGGCAGTGCATCAAAGTTCCGATCGCCCCGTAGGCGTCGCGTCGGGCAGCGTCAGCTTGCAACGATTTTCTCACCGCGGAGCAACCTGTGCGTCAAATTTTTCAGCGCACGTGGAGTCAAAATGAAAAAGAGAAGTCTTTTTGGTCCTGAGACTTCAGCGAATAGGAGGCAAGCTCTATCCAAGCCCTTGGAGAGCACTTTGGCAGCCAGACAAGAGTTCAGCAAGGCAGCAGTCCTTTGTAGAAAGCAGACAGGTGAGTCCTTTGAGCAGCCAGGCAGTTCTTCTTGGCAGGATGCAGGTTCTGGTTCAGGTTTCTTCTCCAGCAAGTGTCTGATGAGGTAGGGCAGAGGCCCTGTTTTATACTAAATTGTGCCTTTGAAGTGGGGGTGACTTCAAAGAGTGGCTAAGAAATGCACCAGGTCCCCTTTCAGTTCAATCCTGTCTGCCAGGGTCCCAGGAGGGGGTGTGGCAGTCCTTTGTGTGAGGGCAGGCCCTCCACCCTCCCAGCCCAGGAAGACCCATTCAAAATGCAGATGCATGCAAGTGAGGCTGAGTACCCTGTGTTTGGGGTGTGTCTGAGTGAATGCACAAGGAGCTGTCAACTAAACCTAGCCAGACGTGGATTACAAGGCACAGAAAGATTTAAGTGCAAAGAAATGCTCACTTTCTAAAAGTGGCATTTCTAGAATAGCAATATTAAATCTGACTTCACCAGTCAGCAGGAGTTTGTATTACCATTCTGGCCATACTAAATATGACCTTCCTGCTCCTTTCAGATCAGCAGCTGCAACTTCAACAATGTATGAGGGCAGCCACAATGTTAGCCTATGAAGGGAGCAGGCCTCACAGTAGTGTAAAAACGAATTTAGGAGTTTTACACCACCAGGACATATAAACTACACAGGTACATGTCCTGCCTTTTACCCACACAGCACCCTGCTCTAGGGGTTACCTCGGGCACACATTAGGGGTGACTTATATGTAGAAAAAGGGGAGTTTTAGGCTTGGCAAGTACTTTTAAATGCCAAGTCGAAGTGGCAGTGAAACTGCACACACAGGCCTTGCAACGGCAGGTCTGAGACAAGGTTATGGGGCTCCTGAAGTGGGTGGCACAACCAGTGCTGCAGGCCCACTAGTAGCATTTATTCTACAGGCCCTAGGCACATACAGTGCACTCTACTAGGGTCTTACAAGTAAATCAAATAGCCAATCATGGATAAACCAATCAACAGTACAATTTATACAGAGAGCATATGCACTTTAGCACTGGTTAGCAGTGGTAAAGTGCCCAGAGTTCAAAAGCCAACAAGAACAGGTCAGAAAAAATAGGAGGAAGGAGGCAAAAGGTTTGGGGATGACCCTGTCAAAAAGCCAGGTCCAACAATATCTAAAGAAAAAATGAATATCTTTAGTACCTTACCACCATTTTGGATCATCTATCGCTTGCCTTATAAATGATACACATTCAGAATATCTCTGTGTCTCAGATCCCCCATGACTTTAGTGGAACTTTGACATTCATGGAACAGGAGCATGAATAATTTCTATATATTCGGTTTCAACTCTGATTTTGTGAATACACTCTATCTATTTCAGAGATGCATTCAATGATGTTTTAAAACTGTAATCTAATACCAATGAATCACTCCCATAGCACCACCATCTTAAATATTATAAATGCGTCATGAATATTTCAGTAGTTTTTAAAAGGTGAATAGGAACCCTTCCATTTCCTAAAAAAAATAATCCAAAAAGGTGCAGCCAAAATGTAATTCCTTACTTTCCCAACATAAGCTCAAAAGTAGTATTTTAACTCAGAAGTAGTATTTCAACTATTAAAGTTTGTTTCCAATACGCAACTTTATCTGCAGATTCCTTCTCTGTATTCGGCATCATTTGCAAACAAACTTGCAAATGAGAACAAACGCTCTTGAAGGGGGAGGGGAGAGGGAGTATTCCACAAATTACTGGCTATTTACCCTTTTAGATGGTGCAGGCCACCCTACAATTGACCACTGATTGCTTATCTGTGCCCTGTGGTCAATTGTAAAGAAGTCTATTGAGCTAAATCAGAGGATGTGCAGCTGCTTTGCTGGCTTCTGCACAGCATTAAATACGTAGATAGAGGGAGGTTATGTGGTAAATTGCTAGCTTGGAATGCACTTCAGGGTCTGCTTACCCTAATACCAGGGTCCCATACATTGAAGCGTACTCGACTAGAACTGGATTCCTCTGGTCACAGTACCAAAAATTCAAATAAAATGTTATGGATTGCATCAAGGGAGTGATTAGCCTTTATTCTACTCAATTTATTTGTGGCCGATTTTTTTTTCAACGGGTTTATTAAATAACTCAAGATGCTTTTTTCATCAAAATATGATCTATGTGATCTACCCATATACTATTTCCCTAGCCCCATAAAACAGTTATAGAATCGTGATTATATTATAAATAAATATGTTAGGAGTCCAAATACTGAAGATCTACCCATTGCCAGGTCAGTCTCCCTTTTTATGATGTCATCTATTCTCTGTTTCTAAGAACTGTCTAAACATCTTGTCACGTGGGTCACATATTTTGATGGACATGCAAGCAACTGTAGATGACCAGCATTGAAACATGTCAACTACGCCGTTACATGTGTACACCCCATGTTCCCATAAAATTATTTTCAAGATGTATCTGTGATGTTGAGCTAAAACCGAGCAAGTGCTAATCATGGGTTAAGACTTCCTCATGCCAAGAACCCAGTCAACACTCTTCCACCTGGACAGCAAACGTTGACCATGTAACCCTAGACCTAAAGTTTGAGATTTACAAACCTTTAGACAAAAACTGTCTTTTGGGGTTGATTTAGAAAGTGATGACAAAGGTAACTTTGTGAAGCTTTCCCAATTCTAAGTCCTCCAGGTTTTTGCATTCTGATAAGTTGTTCCCCACACCGATCCTGATTACAAGTTTCATTAGGTTGAGTCTATGGTAAAATATAGTGCCACCTGGTAAAATCACTTTATTACTGTGCAAGTTCTCCATTTCATTGGGTTTGCTTCTGGAGGTAAAACTCCAGCAGTATTCGGACAGTCACTATATTGAAAATGGTATAATATGTTATATATTGCATTTTTGTCCACCCAAGTTGAAAAGTCACTTAAGCGTATTTTAATCAAATCACCAAATTGAGTCTATAGTGGCCTCACTTGAGTTAAATGAGCAGCCCACTGGGCATGAGTCTGGCTGTGGTATTCTCTCAAGCACCCTGGAAGACTATCACCTGTCATTAGAGATTTCTGCTGGCTTTGCAGAGATCTCTATACCTCCAGAGGAGCTGATGTCATGGTGGCACCTCCGAAATCACTGAAATTTTGCGGAATGTCCACCACGTTTCAGGCAGCCACTCACCAAACTTTTTGTTTTGCAAAGATAAACTCCATAACTGGGATCTTGTTTTCGAAAAAACAAAAATTAATGACACTGACACTCTTGGAATTTTCTTTTGGGATGCTGCAGCCATTTTCTATTTTTTCTGTTTGGAACCGCCAGAATTTCATTACTGGTCCAAAACAGAACATAAAGCACATTAGACCATCCACTCTAAAAAGAGCAGATGGTCTGATGTCCCAACATGTGCCAATGTCCATCTATCAATGGCCCTAACTCCTATCTATTGATGTAGGATTTCTGATAGTGAAACCAGCGGGGGCACCACCACCTAAAACATGACGGTGTGCCTGATTCTTATATGGGTGGGGGGACCCTGGGTTTAGGGCACATGGTACTTCACTACTTTTGTGGACAAGTAACCCATCACTAAACTCTAAACCCACAGTATCTACATTAAATTTGAAATTATCCTAAACAAATCAACGTTAAACCATCCTATTTTTAACCTAGCTCAGTTGGACCAGTCTTGCTGTAGAGAATCTTTGTATAAACTGCAGGCGCTTTTTATGACCAAGGTCGATTGCACGAGCACCAGTGAGCTAAGTAAAATCAATATTAATGAAATACTTAATATAAGTCAATTTATAGTCATGGCTACTGTACCAAATCTACTTTTCCGGCATGGTCACTCTAGAATATTTGCCTTTTCTCTAGACCCTATATTTGCTGTCTGTAGTATTCTGTGCATTTTACCACTGCTAGAGATTATGTAAGGGCCTGTGCTTCATGTCTCAAACGTGCTTTACACAGGAACTTCCTATTTTGCACCATTAAGTTCTGGTGGGCTGCATTTTAAAGACACCGCAGTGGCTCATGCAGGGCAACACACCTTTGCAAGTAGGAAACACATACTTTATATTTATAAGTCACCCAAAATGATGCCTTCTGAGCTCATAGGGCAGAGTTCTGATATATAAGAACTCCCTCTCTTGTGTTAAATGCTGACCACCTAGCACAGATGATATGTGTTGTAATGAAGTCAGAAAACGTGAGTAGATTTCGTCCAGGTTTATTAATTAATAGAAACCACCCTGGCAATATATTAAAAAGAAGCTCCTTAATCCAGCTTCATCGGACGCTCTCTAACCCCTTTTCACCAACGAATCCGTTCGGCACGGAGCGTTAAAAGAACGCGTCTCGTGCCAAACTGGTTCACGAGAGCGGCGCGCGGATCAAAGAAAGCACCGTGCGCCATTGCCGCAAGCCATAACACTACAATATGCCTGAGAGTGGACGGGAACAGCTGGTAGAGCTAAGGGAAGCTTTAGCACTACCTCTTTTGACTTGCAGATACTAAAGAGTGTGTAGAGTATTTACAATGATTTACTATACTTTGAATAGAATGTTTATAAACTGTTAGAACATGAATAGAGTGCTTATGCGTTCAATTGTGAAGGTTCCAAACTGGGAATTGCTGTGAGAGCGAGGTGCATCCTTTAATGCACTCCAACAAATTACCTAAAAAATCACTGGAGTGCTGTTCTAGTCAGTGCTGACAAGTTACTGCATCACCATCTTTCTGCTCAGCACCAGCATTGATGGAATACTGCCATCTGGGAGCTTTCTGCATATTGATGCCATTGTCAATCCACAAAGATTTTGGCTGCACATGGGAACACTATTTTGATTTTTTGCGATATCGTTTGAGAAAAAAGGCGCCTGTCCTATTATTCTATTAATTGAGGATTTCCAATGATGTGCATTCCAGTAAAGGAGCAGTGGAATACAAGGGACGTGCATCACTAGGGCAAAACAATAAATCTATCCAACCAGCAAAGCAGTCTCAGTGGTTATGAATGTTTCAAAACCAATGGCTTCAGCAGGAGCTCAGCAAGGAAGTATCTGACTTGGAGGGTCCTTGCTGGCCACAGCTTTGGAACTCACCCCACTGGAAAATGTGGAATTTCATTTTATAAAATAAATCAGACGGTAAAATCTTTGGGTAGGATGGCCCACTTGGTGTATCTGACAACTGCTCCATCATTGGTGGCATAAAATCATGCCTAGATCCTAGCTAACTGTGAATAGTGACTGATGTGTCTGACGTGAATTGCGCTTTACTTTTCTTGGTACTTTTAGACCTAAAGTTTAAAGATTTCTATCTTTGGTTCATCTTAAATTTTTTAATGCTCTTTATGTCTTTTTGCTCATTACAAAATTGATTTGGGAATTTTATTGAGTTGTATTTTTTCTTTTACAATGGTTCACACGGCCATAGCTACCAGCAGACAATATATGAGAACTGTCTTTTGACCTAACCAGAGTGGGTTTATTGATTTGGTAGGGGTAACCCTCACCAAAATTATTAAACCCATTTCTGACACCTACAATATAGAAAAGTGACAATAAACTTAGCTACAATTTAGCACACCCTTTTTTATAGTAGTCTAATCTGTCTGATTATTGTTTTTATTTTACTTTATGGCCAACTACCCTTGACCATTCTTAAAGGAAAGAACTGTACCATTTCCTATAAGTGATGTATTGCATCCTTAGTGATCTGATATTACTCACAGAACACTTAACACTATTAGCCTCATATTCTTTGGAGGGAGGTACAGGCTCCTAATGGCCAGTGAGGAGACAGACATTAAGGACCTCATTATGACCCTGCGGTGAGTGATAAAGTGGCAGTAATACCGCCAACAGGCTGGCGGTAAGTACCGCCAAATTATGACCATGGCAGTGAGAACTCCCATAGACGGCCAATGTACCACACCAACCGCCGGGGTGGAAACAACACTCACCACGGTGGTAGCCGCCAACATCCAGGCGGAAGACAAAGTACCTCCCACCATATTAAGACACATCAACCCGCCACCTTTTCCGGGGCGGTACCAACGCCATCAAAACCCTGGCAGAAACGCATCACTGAAGAGAAAGGACTCACCATCGGAGACACAGGGAAGAACACCACCACCATGGAACCCGAACTGCAAGTCTTCCAGATGATCTTCTATATAATGTTCCACCTGGAATACCAAGGCCGGCGAAGACGACGGCGGTGAGTACAGCTGCCTAGCACACAAGGGTGGGTGGGAGGAAAACGAGAGTAAAAATGTAAAAAAAAATGTAAATTAGCACTTGTATAGCGCACTACTCACCTGTTAGGGTCTCAAGGCGCTGTACTCATACCACTATGGAACCCCTCCTGGCTTTTCCCTGTGAGGCGCCCACTCCTGAGCACCCCCAGGGTGAAGCCAGGCATCCAAGCGCTGTTGGGGCCGTTGTGGAGATTAAGCAAGCTATTGCCCAGAGTTGCAGAGTGGGACCCATGAATTAGATTAGGCACTGAGGCGAGAATTATCTGGTCAAGGGGAATTGAGCCCAAGACCTGCCGAAGCGGGACTTGAACCCTGGTCTTGAGCCAGATCTCTGCTTCAGGGTCTGCCGCTCTAACCATTGAGCCACTCTTCTCCACTTGAGCCACACTTCTAGTGACACACACACACGCATAACACACACCAGACACACACACATCACGCACACGTCCAGCTGCACACGAAAAACAATTTGGCCCCGAAAAATGGCAAAATAATGCAAGGACAACAGGAATGGACGATAGTGATTGTAATCAGATCAACATCAAAATAACTAGTTTGATTCGCCAATGAAACAGATATGTACACATGTACACAAAGGGACACTGCCCAGTCCAATGTTCAAAGGGACCACATGGCCACAGGGCACAGTCTAAGGCCCAACTCGAAACCTGACCACATCCGGATTGTACACTGCAGGGGGATTAGTTTGCAAATAGGCAGGCACCTCAGGGGGTGGGGGGAACCTCAGCCGGATGCAGGAACAAACCCACTGGTTCTGGAGGGGGCTCCATGCCCATTGCTCTGTCCTTGGGAGTGCAAGACCACAGTGTCTCAGGTGGGTGACTTGCCCACTGGTTCTGGAGGGGGCAACTTGCCCATTGCTCTGTCCTGGGGAGTGCAAGGCCACAGTCTCTGGAGTAGGTGACTTTCCCACTGGTTCTGGAGGGGGCAACTTGTCCGTTGCTCTCTCCTGGGGAGTGCGAGGCCACAGTCTGTCAGGTGGGTGACTTGCCCACTGGTTCTGGAGGGGGCAACTTGCCCGTTGCTCTGTCCTGGGGAGTGCAAGGCCACAGTCTCTCAGGTGGGTGATTTGCCCATTGGTGCTGGAGAGGGCAACTTGTTCACTGCTCTGTCCTGGAGAGTGCAAGGCCACAGTCTCTCAGGTGGGTGCCTACCCTACTGGTTCTGGAGGTGGCAACTTGCCCGTTGCTCTGCCCTGCGGAGTGCAAGGCCACAGTCTCTCAGGTGGGTGATTTGCCCACCGGTGCTGGAGGGGGCAACTCGTACAGCAGCCCCTGGAGTGTGGCCTAGATGGTGTCCGCTGGTGGTGATGGTTGCAGTGTGGTGGTGGATGGAGGAGCCTCCTGGGCTGCCTCTGCACTTTCGGATGGCTGCAGTGTGGTGGTGGATGGAGGAGCCTCCTGGGCCACCTCTGTACTTTCGGATGGCTGCAGTGTGGTGGTGGATGGAGGAGCCTCCCAGGCAGCCTCTGCGGTTTTGGATGGCTGCAGTGCGGTGGTGGATGGGGGAGCCTCCTGTGCCGCCTCTGCACTTTCTGATGGCTGCAATTCATCATCTGGTGGTGGGGGCCCCGTGAAAGCTGGTGGTGGTGTAGGTGTCACCCTGACACATTCCGCTGGAGTAGAGGGCTTTGTCTCCTCCAGTACATGGGGCGTGGATTCCTTACCCTTCCTGGCAGGGGTGGATGGGCTCTTCCCCTTCCTGCCTGGTGGTGCAGGTTCCTTCCCCTTTTTGCCTGGTGGTGCAGGCTCCTTCCCCTTCTTGCCTGGGGGTGCAGGGTCCTTCCCCTTATTGCCTGGTGGTGCAGGGTCCTTCCCCTTCTTGCATGGTGGTGCAGGTTCCTTCCCCTTTTTCGATGGAGGTGTGGTATCCTTACCACCAAAAGTAGGTGGTGCTACCACTATCCCCGTGGACTGTTTGGCTGAGGTGCTGGGCTGTATCCTTGGTACCCTGCTCATACAGGCAGGACGTGGGGGAGAGAGAGAGAAAAGGTCAAGTTGGGAAAGGAAAAGATTTTTAGGGACTTGGAGGAGGGAGGAGTAATGGGCGTGGAGGTTGAGGGAGTGGTTGTTGGAGGTGTATGTTTGCTGGATTTGGGTGCAGGTGCATGGGCTGTATGCTGATGTGAGGTGGATGGCTGTTGGGTGTATGAGTGCTTGCGTTTGTGTCCTTTAGGAGTGGGGGACAGACAGGGTGGGAGAGGACAGAGGGGATGTGTGCATGGCTGTTGTGGAGGTGTCTGCAGTGAGGTGTGTGTTCTGCTTGGTGTGGTGATGGTGGTAGTGGATGTTGATGTAGTGCATGCAGGTGTGAGTTTGGATGTGACTGGGAGGGAGGTGGTGGAGGAGGAGGGAGACAGTTGAGGCAGTGGATTTTGTGTCTGCAACTGTATGGTGTTTGTGTGAGCGCTTGTGGGATGAAGTGTGGTGCTTGTGTTTTCCTGTGCCACTCTGTGCTGTTGTCTTGTGTGCATGCTCGTCTGTATATGTGCCTGGGATGGGTTGGGGTTGAGGAGAATGGGACTGGGAAGTGGAAGTTGGAGGGGGGACGTTAGAAACAGGGACAATGGCTGCCATCAGAGAGGAGGCCAGAGCCTGAATCGATCTCTGTTGGGCCGCAAATCCATTGTGAATGCCCTCCAGGAATGCATTGCATTGCCGCATCTGGGATGCCAGCCCCTGGATGGCATTCACAATGGTTGACTGCCCTACAGAGATGGATATCAGGAGGTGAATAGCCTTCTCAATCAGGGCAGCAGAGCTCACTGGGGCAGGGCCTGAGGTGCCTGGGGCGAAGGAGATGCCCACCCTCCTGGGTGAGCGGGCAGGGGAAACTCACTGAGGGGCTGCTGCGAGGGTGGTGCTGGTATGAAGGGTGGCGGATGTACCTGCAGCTGGGGTGGTCATAGAGGTGTCCACTACCACCAGGGAGCTCCCAATAGAGGAGGTATCTGAGTCTGTGTTGTCTCCTCCAGTCCCCGCCATGGTGTTCCCCGTGCCCTCCGTCCCTCTGGTTCCCTCAGCCACGGTGGACTCTGACTCCTGGGTCATGTGGGATGCAGCTCCCTCTGTCGCCGGTGCCCCTGCTCCACCACCAGATGATGCTAATGCACACAAGAACAGGATGACAAAACAAGAAAGGGGGGAGAGAGATGAAGGATACACTGGGTCAATGACTGCACCAACACCACAGTTGGCATACAAATCACCGTCACACACAGGGAACATGCTGAAGCACTATGCCTTGCACTACCAGTGATATGGCTAGTCGCTAAGGCAAGATAAGGACCACACACCATGAACTGCAGCACTCCTGGGACCCATGATGCCCTGGCTGAAATGGACTGCTAACAAGCTAGGTTGCCTGTATTTGCCATACACCCATTACCCTTCAGATGACCCACGCTGCAATGTCTGGTCTGGCTTTTGGCGCACCAGCTAACATACATTCACCACCCGGATACCACCCCACCAACCAAAATATGTATTGATACCCCCTGTACTCACCCCCTTGTGGCTGCTGTGATGCCCTCAAGCACCCATCCAGCTCAGGGTAGGCCACCGCCAGTATACGGGCCATCGGGGGGTCAGGATCCAATGGGCACCCCTTCCTCGTTGGGAGGCCATCCCCAGCTGGGCCTCCGCGGTCTTCCGTGCCCAGCATCTCAGGTCCTCCAACCGTTTCCAACAGTGGGTGCTCCGCCTGCCATAGACCCCCAGGGTCCGCACGTCCTTGGTGATGGCACGCCATATTCCCTTCTTCTGATGGGTGCTGACCTGCAGAGGCAATAGAGACTGGAGAACACCATTAAACAAACACTCCAGCTTGTCACACAAATGGCCCACCATATCCGTTTCCATCACCATTGGCACACACATAGGTCAGCGCACAACATGTACACCACCAACAGACAATCCCCTGATTACACGATGCTTTCACACACAGCTCCATGCATCCTTGCCACGTACATCATGGCCAAAGTGTACTCACTTGTTGGTCTGAAGGCCCATACAGCTGTCTGTAGTGGGGTAGGACCCCATCCACCAGTCACTCCAACTCCTCCAAAGTGAAGTCAGAGGCCCTTTCCCCGGTCACATGAGCCATGGTAGGTTCCAGACATAGGTCACAGCAGCACAGGTAGTGTAGGTCTTCTCCTGTTGAAGGTCAGGAAAAAAGTGAGGATTGAGATAGAAAATGGCGGTCATGTCCGGGCCGGTCTAGACCGTCACTGCCAGCGTACATCCCGATTGGCCACTGTACTCCATAGAGCCCCATATTATCCAATGAGGAATTGCACGGTGGTGCAAGACCGCCCTCCGCCACAATGTCCAACGTCAGCAGAGTTACCTCACTTCCACCTGTCCCTCCATACAGGACAGGCGGTCGCCATTTCAGGGGGGGGAACAGGCATATAGACAATTACTGCGTCACAGATTAGATTGGCACACAATTTGCCACAAACACTGTCCCAATATATAAGTGCACCATGTGGACTGCTGTTGTGGTTTTGTTCTTCAAATTGTGACAGTGTACTCACTCTTGTGTCGCTTAGATACCTACCGCTGTGAATGAATAGGAGGTGGAGACATACCCCCGTGTACAAACCCCTTGTGGACTTAGCTACACTGGAGGACAGGCACATTATATTCACCTATAGACTGGACAGGGCCACAATCACAGAGCTGTGTGCCCAGTTGGAGCCAGACCTGATCTCATCTATCCGTCATCCGACTGGGATCCCCCCCTCTTGTGCAAGTGCTATCAGTGCTCCCTTTCCTGGCGACAGGTTCTTTCCGAGTGACAGTGGGCTTGGCAGCAGGAATGTCACAGCCAATGCCCTCAATCGTGCTGGCAAGAGTGTTGTCTGCCACGATAAAACACATGTGCAGCTACATTGCTTTCCCCCAGGTGGATGATTTGGCCACTGTGAAGGCTGGATTCTATGCAATGGGACATATCCCCAATATTATTGGAGCGATTGACGGGACACATATTGCGTTTGTCCCCCCACCAGAATGAACAGTGTACAGAAATCGTAAGAGTTTCCACTCACTGAATGTGCAGATGGTGTGCCTGGCGGACCAGTACATCTCCCACGCCAATGCTAAGTATCCTGGGTGAGTGCATGATGCCTTTGTCCTGAGGAATAGCAGCATCCCAAATGTGATGACCCAACTAGAAAGGCACAGGGTGTGGCTAATAGGTGAGCCATGGTTCCCACCAACTGTATGTTAGTGTATTGCTCTGCTGTTAACCCCATAGGATTGTGTGTGGCTAAATGTTGTCCCTCAATACCTGCAGGTGACTCTAGCTACCCAAACCTATTGTGGCTGCTGATCCCTGTGAGGAATGGCAGGACAAGGGCTGAAGAACGTTATAATGAGGCACATGGGCAAACCAGACACATAATTGAAAGGACTTTCGGCCTCCTGAAGGCCAGATTCAGGTGCCGCTGTCTGACAGGTGGATCCCTATGCTACTCACCCGAGAAGGTCTGCCAGATAGTACTGACATGCTGCATGTTGCAAACCCTGGCCCTCAGACGGCATGTACCTTTTCTGCAGGAGGAGGAGACTGGAGATGCCCCTGTGGCTGCAGTAGACCCTGATGACAGTGAGGATGAAGAGGCTGAGGATAAGGATGAGGACAACAGAACATCAGTTATCCGTCAGTACTTCCAATAACACACAGGTGAGACAGTGCAACTTCACATTTCTATGACTATTGGTATATTCTGTGTGGCTGTGGCATGATGGCATTAGCTTCCTTTAACCTCTACTTACTGTCACCTATGGTTTATCATTTTACAGATGTTAGTGCTATCAAACCTGTGTACTGATGTGCTGACTACAGCCAGCTACAGGACATTATTTCTATGCTCTCACAATGTACAGTTCATTTGCAACGGATGTAACTGTTTCCATAAATACACATTTTCAACACATGACATACAAGTAGTTGAGTTGTGTTCAAGGGTGTTTATTTTAGTGCTAACGAATTGAGGGAAAAGTGCAATGGAATGGGGTGATGATGGAGGAAAGTGCAGGGTATTGCTCCACTCTGTTTGTAGCACAAGTGCAGTGTCCAAGTGGCCATAGGAAGGGGAGCAACGGCAGTTCAAGGTGGACAAGGTGACTGAGTGGGACACTAGGGGGACAATCAGGAGAATCTAATTTCTTGGCGGTGGTCGTGGCAAGTGTCTATGGCTTCTGTCTGGGTCACAGGGAACGTTTGTGGGGTGGTTTACCTTCTGCAGGGGGAGCGATGCTGGTAGCCTGTGGGTCCTGTGGTGGGGCCTCCTGCCCACTAGTGGCTTTGGAAGTGGAGGGCAGGTCAATGTACTGGCTAGTGGTAGGGGCCTGCTGGTGTACTGTTGCCTCCCTCATGATGTTGGCCATGTCTGCCAGCACCCCTGCTATGGAGATCAGGGTGGAGTAAATGGCCTACAAGTCCTCCCTGATCCCCTGATACTGTCCCTCCAGCAGCCGCCTTTTCTCCTGCACGTTGTCGAGGATCTGTCCTGGGAATGTTGGTAGTCTCCCAGGATCTCAAATCCCTGGTCTTGTCCTCCCCCTGGCACACAGCAGTTCTCCCAGTGTCCCTGTTGGGCTGTGCCTCTGTCCCCTGAACGGTGTGCCCACTGCCACTGACCCCAGGTCCCTTAATGTCTTGGGGGCGGGGTGTGGCCTCGGGTCCCTGTACAGGTGGGCACACTGCTGATTGACGTGTCCTGGGGACAGAGGTATGGCAAGGCTAGGTGGGTTCTGTGGTGTTGGATACTGAGGGGGGAGGCTCTGGGGTGGTCTGTGATTGGGCTTGGGTGACTGGCTGTCCAGTGGTCCCTGATGGGCCAGGTAGGTCATCCAGATTCTGAAGTCCAGAGTTACTGTCGTCACTGGGGGTATCTTCTGTTGGGGGACTGGATAGTTGTGGCACCTCCTCTCCACTGACATTGGCTGGGGTACCTGTGGGGATGTAAGTGATGTATTATGCTTCATGTGTATGACATTTGTACATCCCTGGCTTCCCCTCTATCGTTGGTGTTGCCCTGTCACCTTTTGCTTATGTATGGTGATGTATTGTGGGATTGTTAGTTTCCCTATGATGTACATGCTTTAGTGATGGGTGTCCATGCAGGGCTGGGAGGGCTGTCCTTGCCATGGTATGGCATCCAGGGCCTGGCATTGTGGTTATGTTTAAGTGCAGTGTGCGGGATGAAGTGGAGTGATGGGAGTGAGGGTGACGGTGTGAGATGGCATGCCAGTATGGGGAGTGATATGTAGTAAATATTGGCTTACCAGTATCCAGTCCGCCAGCTACTCCAGCGAGTCCCTCGGGATGCAGTATTGCCAGTACTTGCTCCTCCCATGCTGTGAGCTCTGGGGGAGGAGGTGGGGGTCCACAGCCAGTCCCCTGTATGGCGGGCTGGTGCATTGCTGCAATGGAACGTAGGTCTTTCCACCTCTTCTTGATGTCGTCCCTTGTTCTTTGATGCTGTCCCACGGTGTTCACCTTGTCCTCGATCGTCTGCCATAGCTCCATCTTCCTTGCAATGGATATCTGCTTACCTGTGCTCCAAACAGCTGTGGCTCTACCCTGACAATTTCCTCCACCATGACCCTTAACTCTTCCTCAGTGAAACAGGGGTGCCTTTGTGGTGTCATGGGTGTTGTGTGGTGTGTGTTGGTGAGAGTGTGTTGAGTTATGTGGTGGGGTGTGTAATGTGGGGTGCGTGAGGGATCTATGGGTGTAAGTGGTGTGTGTCTAGTTGTGCTTGGTGTCAGTCTGGTGGCTATGATTTGTAATCGTAAAGGGTTGTGGGTAATGTGGGTGTGTGTTTTATAGTGCTGTGCGTGTGTGGGTGTCAGGTGTGTGTTTTTAGTATTGGCCAATGTGGTGTAGTTTTGTATGTGGGGGTCCATTCTGAGCGCGGCGGTATGTACCGCCAATGGTTTACCACAGTTGAATGTCTGCCATGGTGATTCATGTGTCATAATGTGGTGGGCGCTGTTTTTTTGGTTTAACGGTATGGGTTTTGGGACTGCCAGTTTAGCACTGACCTTTGGGCTAGTGGATTTGTGTATGTGGCTGTATTCTGTTGGATTGATGTATGTGTGTCATAATATGGCGAACTGATATTCGCCCCTGTGGCGGTATGTTGACGGCCATCACCGTGGTGGTAGGTGGCATTTACCGCCAATGTCATAATGAGGGCCTACATTTTGAATACACATTGCATTTTGGACAGGAAAAGGGGCACAGGCGTGATCTAGTGAGATAGATGATCAAATTGGTGACCTACAAAATGCCGTCTTGCACCCACAAATAAACCCTAAGGTTCTCTAGCTGCTACATGAGGATTAGATGAACCTTAAGCATAGCCCAATATTTTACTGAATGTATACTGCAGTATTTGTAGAGTGCAAACCCAGCTGCTAAGCGCAGAGTTCTGAGCTGAATGTGTTGTTCGTTAATACATTTCAGCATGGATTTTTTTGCCAGCTTTCCAGGACAGGCAAGCAATGTGTTGTGTGATGGTGAGTTGTGTGCAATGGCTGAATGAACTCACATGTGGTGCATAGTCAATCAATCAATCAGAATTTGAAAAGTGTGCACCAATGACCCGACTGGGTATCCAGGCACTTGCAGGTTCCGGAGGCTCATTCAAACAGCCAGGCTTTGAGGGCTCTTTGGAATTCCAGTGATGACCCGGAGTGCATGGGGAAGCAGCACAAAAAACGGGGGAAATAGCTAGGAGAAATCAGTGAAAATGAGAGAAAAGCAAGGAGAAGGTACACAAGAAATGGGGGAAGCAGGGAGAAAGCAATGAAAACAAGGAAAGAGCAAGAAGATGGTCATTCAAAAAACAGGGGAAAAAGCAAGTAAAGGACAGGGACAAGAGCGATGTAGCAGCACGGGGAAAGCTGGGCTAGGACCTGCTGGATGGCTACTGGGCTAGCCTCATTCTGTGGAGATGAAGTTTCCTGCATTAATCCCTTCTGTGCCGGGGACGTAATGGTTACGTCCACCGGCACAGTGCTCCTGTGCCGAGGATGTAACCATTACGTCCTCGGCACTGAGCTCAGAGGGAGCGCTAGGGGCTTCCCTCCCAACCCCCCAAGGCAGGGATTGAAGGGGAAGCCCTTCCCCTTCCACCCCGGTCCCCCCAACCCCTCCAGTTACGTTTGATGCCATCAGAGGCTCAGCTTCCAGCAAGATCGGAAAATAAATTCAAAGTATTACTCTTCTGATCATGTGATGGGGGCCTGAGAGGCTTCAAAGGGAAGGAAAGGGATTTCTTTCCCTTTGAAGTCTCTCAGAGCATTTCAGAAGCCGGATCGTAAAGCGATCTGGCTTCAGAAATGCCCACTATACACCAGGGATTTATATTAGGAATGGAAATTGGCATGAGGGGAGCGACCCCTTGGGCAAGGGTCGCTCCCCAGTGGGGCAATATTTTTCAAGGCCTTTTCTGCCCCCCCGTGGGGGCAGATCAGCCTATTGTTGTTAGGCCGATCTGCCCCCGGGTAGGCAGAAACCTCTAGGTGCCAGGGATTTTTTTTAATTTATTTTTTTGGTTTTTTAGAGGTGGGGAGCGACACCTTAGGCAAGGGTCGCTTCCCTGGGGGCAAATTGTATTTAGTCCATTTCTGCCCCCGTTGGGGGCAGATCGGCCGATTTTTGTTAGTCCAATCTGCCCAAACCACTAGGCACCAGGGATTTTTTTTTGCGCCAATTTCACGCAAAGGGAGTGACCCCTTAAGCAAGGGTCGCAAATTTATTATAGGCCATTTCTGCCCCCCGGGGGCAGATAAGCCTATTATTATTAGGCCAATATGCCCCCGGGGGGGCAGAAACCTCTAGGCTCCAGGGATCATTTTTTTGGGGGTTTTGTATTTTTTAGAGGTGGGGGGTGACCCCTTAGGCAAGGGTTGCTCCCCTGGGGGGGGGGGCAAATGTATTTTTGCCCATTTCTGCACCCCTTGGGGGCAGGTCAGCGTGTTTCTATTAGGCCGATCTGCCCCGGGGACGGGCAGAAACCACTTAGGCACCAGGGATTGGTGTGTGTGTATGTGTGTGTTTTCTTTAGGGGGGCAGCCCCTTGGGTAATGGTCGCTCCCCATGGGGGCACATTACTGTTTTTGGAAGGCCCATCTGCCCCCAAGGGTGGGCAGAAAACCCACCAGAGACCAGGGAAGATTTTCTTTCCAAAATAAGAGGGTGGGGGTATGGCCATACCCCCACCCCAAATAAATGGGGCCCAAGTTGTTCTGCCCACCAGTGGACAGATGGGGCAATTACCGCTGATCCACACACCGGGGGGGCAGAAAGTCTGCTAGATGCCAGGGAATTTAAAAAAAAAATAGTGGGGTGGTGGCTACCAACCAGTATGTGCTTGGTTATGCCCCCACCACAACTGAAGGGGGTAACAGTCTTTCAGCTCTTCCCCGCACTCTAAAACATCTTATCCCACAGCAAGCAAGAAGACATTTGATTATTTTGGGTTTTGGTTTTACATTTGGGCCATGAGAGCTTGGCTAACTCTCAAAATCATCCCACTTGGAATGGTGAGGGCTGCATTTTATGGACTTTGGGATGCTGCCATATAGAAAATCCTACAAGATGTAGACACATCTGAAAACTAAAAATCTGGGTGATTCCAGGGTGGTGTGTTTCACATGCACCCCGCACCATTTTCCTACCCACAATGCCTTGCAAACCTCCAATTTTGCTGGAAATCACACATTTTTCCCACGTTTTTGTGATGGAACCTTCCGGAATCTGCAGGAATCCACAAAATTCCTACCACCCAACATTGTCTCATCAATACCGATAAAAATTCTGCTGCACTTGTCAGACTAAATTGTTTTTTTTTCAAACTACCCTTTTGGATCCGCTTTGGTTCCCCCTCAATTTCAACATGTTTTTGGCTTTTCCCTGTCACAAGCACTTGGCCCACCTACATAAATGAGGTATCATTTTTACCGGGAGACTGAGGGGAACGTTAGGTGGTATGGAATATGTCCCGGTGCAGTGATCCCCATAGAAATGTGGGAAAATTTTGATTTGTTAGCTAAATTTTAGGTTTGCTGAGGATTCTGGGTAAGAAAACATTGGGGATCCACGCAAGTTGCACCTCCCTGGACACCCTCAGGTGTCTAGTTTTCAGAAATGTCTGGATTTGGTAGGTTTCCCTACATGGCTGCTGAACCCAGGACCAAAAACGCAGGTCCCCCCGCAAAAACAGGTAGTTTTGTTTTTGATAATTTTTATGTGTCCGGATAGTGTTTTGTGGCATTTCCTTTCGTGGGCGGTAGGCCTGCCCACAAAAGTGAGGTACCATTTTTATCAGGAGACTTGGGGGAACGCTGGGTGGAAGGAAATTTGTGGCTGCTCTCCGATTTCAGAATTTTCTGTCACTGAAATGAGAGGAAAAAGTGTTTTTTTGGCTAAATTTTGAGGTTTGCAAAGGATTCTGGGTAACAGAACCTGGTCAGAGCCCCACAAGTCACCCCATCTTAGATTCCCCTAGGTGTCTAGTTTTCAAAACTGCGCAGGTTTGCTAGGTTTCTCTAGGTGCTGGCTGAGCTAGAGGACAAAATCCACAGCTAGGCACTTTGCAAAAAACAGCTCTGCTTTCTTTGTGAAATGTGAGGTGTCCACATTGTGTTTTGGGGCATTTCCTGTCACGAGCGCTAGGCCTACCCATGCAAGTGAGGTACCATTTTTATCAGGAGACTTGGGGGAACACAGAATAGAAAAACAAGTATTATTGTCCCTTGTCTTTCTCTATATTTTTTCCTTCCAAATGTAAGACAGTGTGTAAAAAATACGTCTACATGAAAAATGCCCTGTAATTCACATGCTAGTATGGGCACCCCGGAATTCAGAGATGTGGAAATAACCACTGCTTCTCAACACCTTATCTTATGGCCATTTTGGAAATACAATGGTTTTCTTGATACCTATTTTTCACTTTTTATATTTAAGCAAATGAATTGCTGTATACCCGGTGTAGAATGAAAACCCATTGCAAGGTGCAGCTCATTTATTGGCTCTGGGTACCTAGGGTTCTTGATGAACCTACAAGCCCTATATATCCCTGCAACCAGAAGAGGCCAGTTGACGTAACAGTATATTGCTTTAAAAAATGTGACATCACAGGAAAAGGTTACAGAGTAAAACGTGGAGAAAAATGTCTGTTTTTTCACCTCAATTTCAATATTCTTTTATTTCAGCTGTTATTTTCTGTAGTAAACACTTATAGGATCTACACAAATGACCCCTTGCTGAATTCAGAATTGTGTCTATTTTTCAGAAATGTTGAGTTTTTTGGGATCCAGCATTGGTTTCTCACCCATTTCTGTCACTAACTGGAAGGAGGCTGAAAGCACAAAAAATAGTAAAAATGGGGTATGTCCCAGTAAAATGTCAAAATTGTGTTGAGAAATGGGGTTTTATAATTCAAGTCTGCGTGTTCCTGATATCTGGAAAGATGGTGATTTTAACAACACAAACCCTTTGGTGATGCCATTTTCAGGGAAAAAACCACGAGCCTTATTCCGCTGCCCTTTTTTCCCATTTTTAAAAAAACGAAATTTTCGCTGTAGTTTGGCTAATTTCTTGGTCTCCTTCAGGGAAACCCACAAAGTCTGGGTGCCTCTAGAATCCCTAGGATGTTGGAAAAAAAGAACCCAAATTTGGCATGGGTAGCTTATGTGGAGAAAAAGTTATGAGGACCTAAGCGGGAACTGCCCCAAATAGCCAAAAAAAGGCTCGACACAGGAGGGGAAAAGCCCTGGCAGCGAAGGGGTTAAGGCAGATATGATGTGTGGATGTGTGGTGAGATGAATTTCAGCTGGTGGTGTGAAGCTCTGAGGTACCATTGACATGTTGGATTCTCGTGCCCATGATATCTTTCTCATTAATGCTCTTGTTGAAGGGTTCATGATATAGGAACTGTAAGTCGTACTTTGTAGTTCATGTGTGAGTAAGATGATTGACAGCTGTCTTATAAGCTGAAATAGTTGTGAGGTAACCCATGGGGGTGACTGTACAATTACTGTTGATTTAGAAATCTTTGACAGGAAAGGTAATTGTCCCCGTGTAACTGATTGTCCCCTTCTTTTCAGCTTGTTTGTTCTCGTTGCTCGAGTTCCTTCTTGTTTTCTCTGTGACCTGCATTATTGCCTTCACCATCCCTCCTCGCATATGTGCTCTGGGGCTGTCTATTCAATAATTCTATCATCTATTTGCGCTGGAGTCCATTGTTTATGTGCATTTAACTGAATAAATATTTGTTTTCTCAGCTTCATCCCCTTCTGTGTGTTGCATCACACAACAGCCATCTTGTTTCATTGCATTGGTAGATTTGTGTGTCTGCCCAGCTTCCGTGGTCGAGGTGGGCTGTGTAAGAAAGGTTTTGTGTGGCTATGTTCACACATAACTTTTGATTCATGCTTTGCAAACACTTTAATTGTGTGCATCTGCATTCTTACTTTTTCATGTTGTAGTTTGCTCATAGTTGTAGTTGATTGTTACATAATAGTGCCATGTGAGTACAACAATGCACGTTTTGTTGTTTGGGGAAGGGCCTTATCTTCAGAATTCATGGAGTAGTGCTGCACATGTGTTTTTACATCTGCAAAAACAGGAGACTTCCAGGATGAGTGCAGTAATAGATTTTAGCATCTGTTCTGGATCCACATAGCTGAACTTTGAGTTTTGTTTTGTGGTACTGAGATCTTTTGGATATTTGCACATATATCCAGCGAAGAAAGAATTTTCTCTGCTCCTCATGCTCTATCATAAGCAAACAATCCCGCATCCATATGCCCACATTCAAATGAAGACGACCCTGGTTAAGTGGCCCTGAAGCCCCCATATTGAGCAGTTTTACAGAGAATGCTCCGAAAGGAGATCAAGAAAGCAATTAAGTGAGAAATATTCAGGTTACTGCTGCACACTGGGTCGCAATGACCCTGATTCTGAATACCGGTAATAGTTCACTACTTTAACAATATAATCTCATTAAGTTTAGCAAAGGTTCTCTTCTGGGGGCTCAGTGATGAGGAATGGCGGAAAAACAACTCATTTTGTGTTTCGCTGAATGCAGTAGTTTATAATAATTTTCAAGTAATAAAATCCAAAGAGTTACCAAGTCAATAGTTTTGGCTCATGTCAATATTGCGCACAGACTTTTTCTACTTTGTTATTGTTAGAATGCGTCACAATCACATGGGGGAGCACAGGAGGTACAGAGAGAGGCAGGTCTCATAGAGATAGGGCACAAATGATGTGCACGTATTGCATGCACTGCAATAAAACCAGACAAAGTGATTTTAGCAGTGCTTGTTTTGTTTCCTCACTGAGATGCCCTAAGTGCGAAAGCTTTATGCACACACGAGTGACGTGTTTGATGTGCCCTTGAACTCAAGCTGTACCTCAAGGGTGCTTAACATACCCTGAGTTCTTCCTCGGAGGGCAGTTCAGGCTAATTGAAAAAATACTCAAGCCTTGCCCTCACCACCTTTTAACTCAGTAATTACAGCTGTTCTTGCTGATGTTCTCACCACGTTCTTTATATAAATTTCCTATCGTCTCCATTCCAGCATCCACCCACAATTTGACCATGCTCTCTATTTCTCATCTTCAAGAAGGTTCGTATGGGTATCTCAAGAGAGTAAGGGATACCTACACCTGCATTTTGCATGCATATTTTCCACCACCAGCATTCTGCACGTGAAGCTTTAGGTCATTCACAAGTTTCAGTTGTCTGCCCCCAAAAATCATTGAATAACACCTGTTGCCCTAGTGAGTGCTTCAGCTCTGCGCATTCCACATTTGCAGTCCCATCTAACCAACTCTTAAGCCATTGCAGTTGTGCGACAAGATAGTAGCCTTCATCATTTGGAGGACCCACACTTCCCCTATATATGGGCTGGATATAGTTTTCCATTGCTAGTTTATGCTACATAGAACCCCATTGTAAAGTTTCCAAAAAAAAAACTTAAGTCTTTAGAAAACCCTCTTGCAATCTTCAGAGGAACGGACGCAAAATAATAAAACAATCTAAGTAGCGTCAGCATTTTAGCTATTGCAATCCAACCCATCGGGCACAATTGGAAAACTGGGGTAGAGACTGACCCACTGATTTCAGCAAAAAGTCTTTCATCGTCACTGTAAATCTGAACCTCCAAATACAAAATTGATTCAGGTTCTCGTTGTAATGCAGTGCCCAACAGATCGTACTCCTTCAATGGTGACTCCCGTCTTGGGGGAAATACTCACAACTCACCCCAATTAATCTTCAAATGAGAGACAGAACAAAATCCTGTGTTGCCTGGATCACTGCAAATGTGTGTTCTAATGGGTCTCCGAGAAGGAATAAAGCATTATGCAGGCCTAGCAAGATGATATGAACCCCCCCAGGGGGGACATACACCCCATTCATAAGCCCTGGTACGCAACAAGTCAAGTCATAAACGTTGATTCCACACTCTTCATGACACAGCTCTTCATGCACAGCAGAGACAACCGCAACAACTATCAGAGGAACCACAGCTGACACAACAGCTCACATGGCAGCAGTGATCTCAGGTCCATCAGCAGCAACAGTTGCCAGCATCAAAAAGACAACAGCAGCAACAACAGGTAGTAGCAAGACAAGGCCAAATGTGACCACAGTTATAACCACATCAGGCACAACAGCAAGAACAGCGTGTGCCATAACAGAAATAACCAAAGTAGTGACAACAGCAACCACCAAAGCAGACACCACATCATAAACAATAGCTGTCACAGCAGCACCACAGTAGAAGCAAGGAGCTGTCTCAGCAGCAGATGCTTGCACCTGCAGTGACCGCAGCAGAGACTACACCTAAAAGACAGCAGGTGCTACATTGATGACAAAACCTGCTGCCACGATAACATGGACCCGAGTCATCACCACTGCTGCAATTAAGAATCACAGCCATCACCACAGTAGCATGAACAGCTACAACCATAGTTTCAAATAGAACAAGGACAACAAAAGTGTTAATAGTTTCAAGTTGTACAGCAGCAGGAACCACAGTAGTGACTAGAACTGTCACCATGACAGGAATAACTGTAGCAACAACAGTTGCTGATGTAGGAAGACGTATCTCCAAAGTGTTCCTGGTACCTGGCAGTTCTTCTAATTAATTGACAACCTAAGAATCTTCCTACGTGCAGCAGACAGGTTCTCCCCACTCCCTGAGACCTGGAACACAGCTTTTGGCTCAATGAGTGAGGTGCCAGATAGAAGACGCAGAGGCCCATAGAGAAAGAAGTGTCTGAAACCAAAGATGGTGGCTGCAAAGATAAATTGAAGTGCATCACCTTCCCACACCTGTATTATTTGGCCAGCATAGACGAGGAGAAGGCAGAGGATGGATAACCCAGGCTTCCATGGCAGTGAATGGCTTCTTGCTGTTGATTTGGATCTGGGACCCCATTGGAGTCCTCGTGATGTAGGGTGGTTGATGAGTGAGTTGTCATCCAATTGACATGCACACCAGGGAAATAATACACACCTGCATGCAATGGAGGTAGACATCTGGAAACACACAGCAGGGCTAAGAGGTGTTGAAATGCTTTCTCTCTGGGGGTACTGTTGGGTGCATAAAGGAAGTGCTTGGTGTGCACTAGTGTATAGTCTAAAATATACTGGGCTCTTCTATGGATAAGTCACATGTCCAGTACTTTAGATAACACGTGTTGGGGTGGGAGGAGCTGCAAACTACTGTGAATTGATGAGGCCTGGTTTACACTGGATGAACATGATCACCAACTACATGTCCAGCTAAGAGTAGTAGTGTTTGGGAAAAACTACTCTGGCTGTAATTAACTCAGGCTTGAAAAAGCAGATATTTAATGTCCAGGAGAGAATCACCAACACAAGCACATGCAACTTAGTGTCAGTGGCAACCTACAAGTACTTAAAATGCATATTTCTCTAGTGTAAGGTAGTAAGTCATAGGAGTAGTACGGCCCTCCTGCTGTGCTGGGACATGGTGATGCCTAGATTAAAAAGATATTCAGTTATAAAGCCCGCAATGGATTCCTCATAAAAGAGAAGAAGGACTTGCTCTTCACAAGGAGGAAACAGTGCTTGCGAGACACAGTGAACAAATTCTGATCAAAGGGAGCCACTGGAAACGAAAATAGATGAAGTGAACATTGATGTGGTCCTCCTTCATGCAGATATAGCTAAGGATAGAGCTGAAGATGCAGAATCCATTTCCATAGGAATGATATTTGCATTTCAGGGCCTCCTGAAAAAATAGAGGGATACATTGCCGAACAGTTCTTGAGATCATGGCTATTGAGTAATATCTTTGATGGTACTCCTCCTCCATTTGCTACAGCTGAAAGAACTCACCGACTTCCGGGACATCCCCCCATTACGGGGGCTCCTCCCCATCCAATGGTGGAGAGGTGGAAGGAACTCACTGAGGTCTGGGACATCTCCATGTCACATGGGGGCTCCTCCACATCCACTGGTGGTCAGACAGCTTAACTACAGTGATAAAGACCAAATTTTATAGGTGGCTGAAAACCATGGTCCATGGACTGCGATAGGCAACCAAGTGAAATTACTCCCAGATTATACTACCAAAACACAGAAACTGGGAAGTTCTTTCCTGAGGTCAAGGTAAAACACTTGGATATTAAGGGCCTCATTTACAAGCCCCTTGCACTGGCTTAGCATAATTTTTTTTTAATGCTATGGTGGTGCAAACAGTGCACCACACAGTGCCTCATTAACAAACTGGTGAAATGGTACCAATGCACTAGTTTATAAAGCCTTGCGCCACATTATACTGTTGGAGTGTGTTTTTTCAAAAGCAATATTAACTTGAAAAGCTTGAAATATATTGTGTAATGAAGTTGCATAGAAAATGTGTTAACACAGAAAGTAATGCACGCGTTTGAAATGTGCCCATAGGGAGTGGCTACCAATGTATACGAAGATTAATGAAAGTTATTAATGATGAACTAATTATGTACTAGTGTTTTGAATTTGTATTAGCATATCATAATTAGAGTTATGTATTAGAAGTTGCTTACTGAATTTGAAGGCTTTGGCTTAGCAAGGGTCTGGGCCTAGTTGCCTGGTCTCGTATTAAACTGTATTTTTCTAACGTGCAATGTGCTGTTTTTCTGAAAGACACAAAGCTGTATTTTTTCAGAAGTTAGATGTGTGTAGCCGTAGTAAATTCTTTCTCATGGGACTCGACTTGCTCAAGGAGACTTTCTTGCCGAATGCAACAGTGTAATTCATAACAGGTGCAAGGTTGCCTGGAGTACTAGAAAACAATGGAACCACTGACTGGAGCATAAAGTGTAACTTTTCTTACCTGACATTCTAACTGATGAAGACGTCAATCGGCGACATGAGAACTGTAGTTTGTGGAAAATTCTGGTGAAGTGCATGGAGAATTATTGGACAGATATAACGATGCACCAATTATTATCCAATGAGGAATTACGAACTAATTAGGTAGATTTGATTTAACAGAGTGGCCCAAGAAGAGACAGACACACCTTTCGAGAGCAGGTACGCAGAGAGACAGGGCAGCACAAGAAAACTGATGCATCAATCACGATGCACCAGTTTCTTGTAAATAAGGCCCTACACATGCCCTATTGTTTCCAGCAGGGCTTTGTGTGATTAAGAACAATGTAGTGCATCTGTTTGAAATCCATGCTAATGATTTGGACTAGGTTGAAGGGATCGGAGTGTCGTAGTTTGACTCTTGCTCTAGGCAAGACTGCTGATTTAAGGATGACAGTACTAATGTTTGTAGGAGACTATGCCAGTCCTACAATAGTTGCAACTGCCACCCCAACTCTCCCGGCTCACAAACTGCACCTCACCAAAAACCTAAAACAGTAAAAGGTGATTTGTGGCAGCCTTTACGCATGGGCGCAAGAGTGCGACATCTCAGGGAGTGTCATGGTTAAACAAGATTCCCCCTTTCCCACATGAACAACATGTGTCAATCAAACACAGGCAATGAAGGAGATCCAGTAAAGTTTTCAATAGGTTTTATCAACAAAACTGCAATCTACGATAAGTTGCATGGGCTGCAATGATAAGGATAATGAATAACGCAAGAAACAGAGTTGTGAACAGAGAACTCCCACCATCTTGACATGTAATATGAAATATGTCCTAATACCCTAGTATGATGAACCTAATCTTTAACCTAAAGAAAGATAGGTGTGTTAAACCTAATCTGCCATTGAGGTGTCCGTTACCTTGGAATGAGTTCTCTAGCTCAGACTTCGTAGGGACACGAAGACTGGGTCAGCATGAAGGCGACGTGCAGCATCGTTAGTAGCGATGGCATCTGGTCAGAATCCCTCTGACTATCTGTCTAAGTGAGGTGCATTTATACAGATCTACTCGGACCCCTGACATAGGTCTGCTTCCAAACAATAGGTAACAAGACATGCTTGGGACGGCAATTTATGTTAACCCTCAAAGGCTTGAAGAGGGAAAGTACCTAATGTGAATACCTAAAGTTTGTTTATCTTTGTCGGTTGATAGTGACGCTTTAGCGTGGTCGTACTGATAACATGAAACTAAAACATTGGCCTAACTAGAAACAATGCAGCCATCTTCGAAAGATATAATTAAATAATTGTGCATAAACAGAGGAAGCTAAGTAGAGGAAAAGTCACTTGGTGACAGGGGCACGGGTCTACAAGCCAGAGGGCTAGGCCACAAAGTACGTTGTCCACATGGCCACAGGCCAAATTCCAAGGCCACACATGGCACCTGTCTCAACACGGAGAGAACACTGCAGGGGCATCAGTTTGGAAATAGGCAGGCACCTCAGGAGGATGGGAGACGGGGGCACCTCAGCCTGGCAGATGGAACAACACCACTGGCTCTGGAGGGGGCAACATGCCCTGTGCTTGGTCCTGGGAAGTGCAAGGCCCCAGTCTCTCAAGTGGGTGACTTGCCCTCATGCTCTGGAGGGGGCAACATGCCCCGTGCTTGGTCCCCAGGAGGTTGGGGTTGGTGGGTGTCTTACCCACTGGTTCTGGAGGGGGCATTGTGCTCTGTGCTCTTGATCCTGGGGAGTGCAAGGTCACAGTCTCTCAGGTGGGTGTCATACTCACTGGATTTGCAGGGGGCAGGCCGCACAGCAGCCCATGGATGTAGGTTTACATACCCTCAACTGGTGGTGACGGCTGCTCAGTGGTGGTGATGGTGCTACTGCTGCTGGTGGGGTGAGGCTCCTGCCCATCCCCTGCAGCCTCAGACAGCTGCTCAGTGGTGGTGGTGGTGCTGCTGCTGGTGGAGGGAGGCTCCTGCCCATCCCCTGCAGCCTCGGACGGCTGCTCAGTGCTGGTGGTGGTGCTGCTGCTGCTGCTGGTGGGGGGAGGGTCCTGTCCATCCCCTGCAGCCTCGGACGGCTGCTCTGTGGTGGTGGTGCTGCTGCTGGTAGGGGGAGGCTCCTGCCCATCCCCTGCAGCCTAGAACGGCTGCTTAGTGGTGGTGGTGCTGCTGCTGCTGCTGGTAGGGGAGGCTCCTGCCCATCCCCTGCAGCCTTGGACGGCTGCTCAATCGTGGTTGGTGCTGAGGGCTCTGTCCGCCCCAGGCCCAGGCCCCTTGCTCTTCCTACCTGCTGGTGCAGGCTCCTTGCTCATCCAAGCAGCAGCTGGGGCAGGCTCCTTTAACTTCCTACCAGCAACTGGAGCAGGCTCCTTAGTCTTTCTGGCAGCAGCTGGGGCAGGCTTCTTGCTCCTTCCTGCAGCTGTGGCAGGCTCCTTTCCCCTGAGGCTGCCTGGTGCAGGCTCCTTCACCCTCAGGACATGTGCCCTGGATCCTTTCCCACCACAAGTGGGTTTGGTGAAGACTGGGCCGGTGGACTGGGTGGCTGAGGTGCTTGGCTGGGTTTTTGCCACCCTGGCCAGACGTGCAGGACAGGGGGGAGGCATAGGGAAGAGGTCAATTATGGATAGGAAAAAAAAAATAAGGGACACTGGGGCGGGAAGAGGGAGAAGGTTTGGGAGTGGTTGTAGTAGGTATCTGCTGATTTTGGGTACAGGTGCATGGGCTGGAGAGAGAACACACAGGACGTGTGCATGGCTGTTGTGGAGTTGTCTGCCAGTGAGATGTGTGTTCTCTGCTAGGTGTGGTGGTGATGCTGGTAGTGGATGATGGTGTAGTGCATGCAGGTGTGAGTGTAGACGGAACTGGGAGGGAGGTGGAGGAGTAGGAGGAGGGGGACACAGTGGAAATTGTGGATGTTGGTATGTCTGCATCTGGATGGTGTTTGTGTGAGTGCCTGTGGGATGAAGTGTGGTGCTTGTGTTTGCCTGAACCACTGTTGTGTGTTGTCTTGTGTGCATGCCCGTCTGCCTGTGTGCTTGGGATAGGTTGGGGTTGAGGAGAATGGGATTGGGAAGAGGAAGTTAGGGTGGGGAGGGTGGAAACAGGGACAATGGCTGCCATCAGAGAGGAGGAGGCCAGAGCCTGGATTGATCTCTGTTGGGCCGCCAAGCCAATTTGAATGCCCTCCAGGAATGCATTAGTCTGTTGCATCTGGGCTGCCAGCCCCTGGATGGCATTCACAATGTTTGACTACCCTACAGAGATGGATCTCAGGAGGTCAATAGCCTTCTCACTCAGGGCAGCAGGGCTAACTGGGGCAGGGCCTGAGGTGCCTGGGGTAAAGGAGATGCCCACCCTCCTGGGTGAGCAGGCACAGGCAACTCGATGAGGGGATGCTGGGAGGGCGGTGCTGGTACGGGGGTGGCAGCTGTACCTGTAGCTGAGGTGTCCGCCACCACCAGGGAGCTTCCATCGGAGGAGGTATCTGTGTCAGAACTGTCCCCTCCAGTCTCCGCCGTGGTGCTCCCCTCGCCGTCCATCCCACTGGTGCCCTCAGCGTTGGTGGACTCTGCCTCCTGGGTCCTGTGGGATGCAGCTCCCTCCATTGCCGGTGCCTCTGCTCCTCCGCCAGATGATGCTAATGCACATAAGGACAGGGTGACAAAACAAGAAGAGGGGGGAAGAGACAAAGGATACACTTGGTCAATAGCTGCACCAACACCACCGTTGGCGTACACATCACCCTCACACACAGGGGACAGACCTACGCACTATGCATTGCAGTGCCAGTGATATTGCTAGCCTATAAGGCATGGTGATGGGCACACACCGGCAAATACAGCAGACCTGGGCCCCACGCAGCCCTTACCAGTAGTGGATGCCTACGAGCTAGGTAGCAGGACTATCCCTTCAAAACCCTAGCCACCACAGGACCTACGCTGCAATGTCAGGCCTGGCCTAGGGGCACCCACTGACACCACCCGGATACCACCCCTCCCGGCGTTAGTAGTGATGATGGGCACTGTACTCACCCCCTTGTGGCTGCTGTGATGCCCTCAAGTGCCCATCCAGCTCTGGATAGGCCACCGCCAGTATGCGGTCCATCGGGAGGGGGTCAGGGTTTGACGGGCATCCCTTTCTCATTGGGAGGCCATACCTAGCTGGGCCTCTGCTATCTTCCGTGCCCAGCGTCTCAGGTCCTCCCACCGTTTCCGAAGGTGGGTGCTTCTCCTGCCGTAGACCTCCAGGGTCTGCACGTCCTTGGTGATGGCACGCCATATACCCTTCTTTTCATGGGCACTGACCTGCAGATGGAATACACACAGGAAAATAGTATTAGTCAGACAGTCCTGCCTGTTACACTAATGGCCCACCATACCCCTTCACATCAGCATTTGCACACACATGGCCCAGCATACAACCAATATGCCGCCCATAGGACATCCACCCACACCCCCTTACACAAGGCCTTCACAAACTCTACTCCATGCATTCATGCCACATGCATCGTGCCCACAGTGTACTCACCTGTTGGTCTAGAGGCCCACAGAGCAGTCCATACTGGGGTAGGACCCCATCCACCAGTCTCTCCAACTCAGCCGAAGTGAAGGCAGGAGCCCTTTCCCCAGTCACACAGGCCATGATAGGTTCCAGACACAGGTCACAGCAGCACATGCAGTGTAGGTCCTCTCCTGTTGAAGATCAGGTAGCAAGTGAGGAATATGATAGAAAATGGCAGTCACATCCACGGCGGTGCATACCCTCACCGCCGGCGTAGATCACCATTGGCCACTGTAACCCATAGGGCCCAATGCTACCCAATGAGGAGTTGCATGGCGGTTCCCGACCGCCTCCCGCAACGGCGCACATCAGCGGAATTACCTCACTTCCACCTGTCCCTCCACACGGGACAAACGGATGCCATTTCAAGGGTGGGGTGCAAGCCCTGGATAATTGCTGTGCCGCTGTTTAAATTTGGATATACTGGACAATTCACACTGACCCTTTTCAAATTAACAGCATGCAATGTACTGTTGTCGCCCGATTGTTCAGTTTGTGACCAGCTCCTCACTCTTTTGCTCCATAGATTGCTACAGCTGTGGATGAATAGGAGATGGAGACATACCCCAGTCTACAGACCACTGGTGGACTTGGCAACAATGAAGGACAGGCACATAATACTCACCTATTGACTTGACAGGGCCACAATCACAGAGCTGTGTGTCCAATTGGAGCCTGACCTGATATCAGCTATCCGTCATCCCACTGGGATCCCCCCTCTTGTGCAAGTGCTATCAGTGCTCCATTTTCTGGCAACTGGTTCTTTCCAAGTGACAGTGGGCTTGGCAGCTGGAATGTCACAGCCAATGTTTTCTATTGTGCTGGCAAGGGTCTTGTCTGCCCTGATAAAACACATGTGCAGCTACATTGCTTTCCCCCAGATGGAAGAATTGGCCACTGTGATGGCAGGATTGTATGCAATGGGCAATATACCCAATATTATTGAGGCTATTGATGGTACACATATTGCGATAGTCCCCCAGCCAGAATGAACAGGTGTTCAGGAATCTTAAGAGTTTCCACTCCCTGAATGTGCAAATGGTGTGAATGGCGGACCAGTACATCTCCAATGTCACTGCCAAGTATCCTGGGTCGGTGCATGACGCCTGCGTCCTGCGGAATAGCAGCATCCCAAATATGATGGCCCAACTACAGAGGCACAGGGTGTGGTTAATAGGTGAGCCAGAGCCGCCAGCCACTGTATGTCAGTGTATGCCTTTAGGTGTTCTCCCCAAAGCATTGTGTAAGGTTAAATGTTGTCCCTCAATACTTACAGGTGACTCTGGCTACCCAAAACTATTGTGGCTGCTGACCCCTGTGAGGAATGCCAGGACAGGAGCTGAGGACAGGTGTAATGAGGCACATGGGTGAACCAGAAGAATAATCTAGCGGACCTTCGCCCTCCTGAAGGCCAGGTTCAGGTGCCTTCATCTGGTAGGTGGATCCCTCTGCTATTCACCCGGAAAGGTCTGCCAGATGGTAGTGGCATGCTGCATGCTGCATGTTGCATAACCTAGCCTTCAGACAACATGTGCCTTTTCTGCAGGAGGAGGGGACTGGAGATGACCCTGTGGCAGCAGTGGACCCTGATGACAGTGAGGATGAGGAGGCAGAGGATGAGGACAACAGAACATCAGTTATATGACAATACTTCCACTGACACACAGGTGAGACAGTAGAAATGACCATTTCTCTGACTATTGATTTAACTGTGTGGCTGTAGCATGATGGCATTCACTTCCTTTGCATCTCAACTTACTGTCCCCTATGGCTTCTCATTTTCCAGATGTTGGTGATATGACAACAATGTCCTGATGTGATCACTACAGACAGTAACAGGTCATTATTTGTATGCTATCACAGTGTTCAGATCATTTGCACTCGATGTGACTGTTCCCACAGATGCACATTTTCAACACATAGAACAGAGTCAGTCAAATTGTGTTCAAGGGTGTTTATTGCAGTGCTATAAAATTGAGGGTAAAGTGCAACGTAATAGGGTGACGGTTGAGAAAAGTCCAGGGTATTGTTCCAGTCTGTTTGTAGCACAGGTGCAGTGTCCAAGGGACCATAGGAAGGGGAGCAAAGGCAGTTCAAAGTGAACAAGGTGACAGCGTGGGACACAAGGGGGACAATCAGGAGAGTCTCATTTCCTGGCAGTGGTCTTGGCAAGTGTCTCTGGCTTCTGTCTTGTTCGCAGGGAATGTTTGCAGGGTGGTTCACCTTCTGCAGGGGGAGGGGTGCTGGTGGCCTGTGGGTCCTGTGGCGGGCCTCCTGTCCACTGGCTGCAGTGGATGTGGTGGGCTGGTCAGTAGACTGGCTAGTGGTAGGCGCCCGCTGCTGTGCAGTCCATTCCCTCATGATGTTGGCCATGTCTGCCAGCACCCCTGCGATGGAGATCATAGTGGTGTTGAGGGCCTGCAAGTCCTCCCTGATCTCCTGATGGTGTTCCTCCTGCAGCCGCTTGTTCTCCTGCATGTTGTTCAGGATCTGGCCCATCATGTCCTGGGATTGTTGGTAGGCACCCAGGACATTAGTGAGTGCCTCCTGGAGAGTCGGTTCCCTGGGCCTGTGCTCCCCCTGGTGCACGGCGGTCCTCCCAGTGTCCCTGTTGCCCTGTGTCCTTTTCCCCTGAATGGTGTGCCCACTGCCACTGACCCCAGGTCCCTGATTGTCTGGGGTATGAGGTGTGGACTGGGGTCCCTGTACATGTGGGCACACTGCTGGTTGACGTGTCCTGGGGACAGAGGTGTGGGGACATTGAGTGGGTACTGTGGTGTTGGTAACTGATGGGGGAGGCTCTGTGGTGGAGTGTGTGTGGGCTGGGGTGACCGACTGACAAGTGGTCCCTGATGTACCAGGTTGTTGATCCAGATCCTGGCATCTTCTGTTGGGGGACTAGATAGTCGTGGCACCTCCTCTAAGCTGAGATTAGCTGGGGCAACTGTGGGGATGTAAGTGATGTATTATGCTTTATGCCTGTGACATATTGTACATCCCTATCTTCCTCCCTATCGTTGCTGTTGCCCTGCCACCTTTGTTTGTGTATGGAGGTGTAGTGTGTGCTTGTTAGTTCTCTATGCTGTGCATGCTTTGGTGATGGGTGTCCATGCAGGGCTGGGAGGGCTGTCCTTGCATTGGTATGGCATGCAGGGCTTGGCATTGTGGTTAGTCATATGTGTAGGTGCAGTGTGTGGGATGGAGTGGAGCGATGGGAGTGAGGGTGAGAGTGTGAGATGGCATGTAGGTATGGTGGGTGATAAGTGGTAAATGCTGACTTACCAGTGTCCAGTCCTCCGGCTACTCCAGTGAGTCCCTCAGGATGCAGTAATGCCAAGACTTGCTCCTCCCATGCTGTGAGCTTGGGGGAGGAGGTGGGAGTCCATCGCCAGTCCTCTATATGGTGAGCTGGTGCCTTGCTGCCACAAAACGTACCTTCCCCCATCCGTCGCTCCACCTCTTCCTGATGTCGTCCCTTGTTCTTGGATGCTGTCCCACGGCGTTTACCCTGTCCAGAATGCACTGCCATAGCTCCATCTTCCTTGCAATGAATATCTGCTGTACCTGTGATCCAAACAGATGTGGCTCTACCCTGACTATTTTCTCCACCATGACCCACAACTCCTCATCTGTGAAACGGGGGTGCCTTTGTGGGGACGTGGGTGTTGTGTGGTCTGTGTAAGTGTGTGGGTGTTGGGTAGTCTGATTGAGTGTGCGTAATGGAGTGCGTATGGGATGTATGGGGGTGTGTGTGTGTGTAGTTGTCGCAGTGGTCTTGATGTCTGTCTGGGGGCAATGATTTGTATTCGTAAAACGTTGGGGGTAATGTGTGTGTGTGTTTTATAGTGATGTGAGTGGGGGGGTGTGGTGTGTGTATGTGTGTCAGGTGTGTGTTTTCTGAATTGGCCAATGTTGTGTAGTTTAGTATTTGGGTGTCCATTCTGAGCGCGGCGATGTGTAATGCCAATGGTTTACTGCCGTTGAATGTCCCCCGTAGTGATTCATGGGTCATGATGTGGTGGGTTTTGTTTTGTTGGCGTTACGGTCTGGGTGTTGGTACCGACAGTTTACCACTGACCTTTGGGATGGCAGATTTGTGTATGTGGCTGTATTCTGTCTGTTTGGTGTGTGTGTTTCATAATATGCAGACAGGATATTCACCAATGTGGCAGTATGTTGGCGGCCGTCACCGTGGCGGTAAGCGGTTTTTACCACCAATGTTGAAATGACCACCATAGTATTAATATGCTTTGTGCTATCTTCAAATGAATACAAGGATTGCAATAGTTTAAAAACAACATTGTTGTCATGAAAGTAGGGAAATATATTTTATTAGATTATATGAGCTTGTGAATATTCTGCAATATGAGACTGACAAACCTGTCAATTTTTGAAGTCTGTAGCATCACTTATTTGCAGTGCTTAATTTGTAAAACAACAAGTGGTGGTGCCCAGACTCTGCTCTAGTGGTGCTATTAAAATTCGGCTAATGGTGAATAGTGTTGAATTTACCTCAGGCCTCTTTAATTCACTATCCGACTTTACTGCCCCCTTAGCACACTCTTGCCTGTCCCTGCTTTCTCCTTTCAATGTCTTTCTCCTCCGCCTGCTTCTCTTTTTGTGTGTTTTTCTCTCGCTTGCAGTCAAAATCTGATGAGAAAAAATAAGTGCCTGTCCCCAAAAATGATTGCTATTGGGCCCCATAGCAACCACCAGTTCAAATTAAGCACTGGTTATTTGGGGTGTGATGTGGGTAGCTACAGAAATAAACGCAAGGATAAACACTGAAAACGATCCTTGAGGCCTGGTGCCTTAAATAGGGTTTATTTGATCTTTTTAATTCTATTCAAATTGTGTTCGATAATTTACAGAAAAATCTAACCTATTGTTCATAATCTGGTGACTAACGGAATAACACCACAGGCATAAGAAGTTTTAGTGACCTCCAAAATGCCATATTGCAGCATTAAATACACCGCCACCCGCCCCCAAGTTTTCCAGTTGCTATAGGGGAACACGATGCACCCTAAACTTAACCAAGTATGTCCGTGGATGTATTTGTATTTGTCGGGTGCAAGCCCAGCTGCTAAGCACAGGGTTCTGAGCTGCAAGTGTTATCTGTTGAAGCATTTCACCATGGTTTGCTTACCAAATTTCCAAGGTAAACAAGCAATGAGTTATGCGATGACGAGTTGTGAGTGACGTGTGAATGGACTCACATGTGGTTCATGGACGGATACTGGGCTGGTCTCATCCTGTGGAGTTGCAGTTCCTGCATTAGGGCAGGTAGATGTGTGCTAAGATTGATTTATGCTGGTGGTGTGAAGCTTGAAGGTACAGTTGGCATGTTGGTGCCTCGTGCTGATGATATATTTCTCATTAATGCCCTTGGTGAAGGGTTCCTAGTTGGAGAGGCATACTTTCTAGTTCATTTGTAAATAGGTTGATTGACAGCTGTCTTACAGTTACAATCTTTACCAGTTGTGAGGTAAGACATGGGAGTAACTGTATAATTGCTGTTGCATCAGGAATCTCTGACAAGAAAGGTAATTGTCCCCTGTGACTGATTGTCCCCTTTCTGTTCAGCTTGTTTGTTCTCGTTTCTCAAGTTGCTTTTTGTTTTCTCTGTGACCTGCATCATTGCCTTCATTACCCCTCCTAGCATATGTGCTCTAGGGCTGTCTTTTTAGCTTTGAGCGCGCAAAGTGCTCAGTCCCTGTTATCTCTCTACGGGCTTGTAACCACGCCCATCAGTTTGGTTGGTTTCTGGGCTTGCCTTTTAAAATTCATTTGATTTGACTAGTAAAAGGCATGCATAAGTTATGCCTTTTCTGGTGTTTAGCCCTCCTTGAGTACACCAATCAACTGCTGAAAACATACGAGGCTCCATGTTTTCCATATGATTTCTGGACTACCTTTTCTCTGTTTCATAGGTAGTGCGACCTCGCTGGGCAGTAGTTGCGCGCTTTGCATTACATCGATCCTGTTACATAGATAATTTCACTTTTGCCGGTTACATGGATAATTTCACTTTTGCCAGTAACATGGATAATGGCACTTTTGACGATATGTTTCACTGCGAGGTAACTTCGGTTTCCTTTTGTGTGTTTGCTTCGCGGCCGTGGGCTAGCTAATTTGAACCTGTTCATATTTTTGTTTTCAGTTTATGTGGCAAGAAAAGTCTGATTAGGAGTTTACAAGGCTAATAGCTCTAACTCGAGCAAATGGAAGGTCCATTGTATTGCAAATGATTGTTAAGAACGTTATCTATTTGCGCTGGGTCTATTGCTTGTGTGCATTGGATTGAATGAATGTGTTCTCAGCCTTAAATGTCACCACTCCTTTGTGTTGCATTATACAGCAGCCATCTTGTTTAATTTCATTGTTTGGTTTGTGTGTCTGCACAGCCTCTGTGGCCACAGTGGGCTGGATAAGAAAGGTTTTGGAATCTTAGCGTCGCCTTAGTGATATTTATTTTAGCGCTGAAGCTGTGCGAACTTAACTCCATAACCTGTCTAGCATCAAAATATTGGACTTAGCACCTTTTTTAGGATGAGAGAACCCATCTTAAGTCAATGCAAGGTAGGCATTCCTGTCCTAAAAATGACGCAAGACCCCCCAGCACAATATTTAACTCCCGGCGCAGAAACAACAGGTCGGTGGGAGGCATCCCATTGTTTAACACCTGGTCAGATCAGGCATTAATGTGCAAATAGGTCCATTTCCATGGGGAAACATCATGGAATGGGCACAAAGATGCCAACCCCATGCCCCAGCAACACCACCACACACATCACAGTGACACTACAGGAGGAGGCAGCCCATCCCAGGAAATTTGCAGGTAAGTGTTTGTGTATGTGTGTGGTGTGTCATTGGGGGCCCCATACATGGGGCCCCTTGCCTGGCACTGGGTATTTTGGGCTTGCCAGGGGACACTGGTCCTATGTGCTGGGCATTGGAGTGGTGGTAATGACTCCTGTCTATACTTACTTTTTTGGCTGCTTGTGCGTCTATAAATGATGTTAGGCTGATTAGCGACAGAAATTTTGG
Organism: Pleurodeles waltl; assembly: GCF_031143425.1. NCBI lineage: Eukaryota > Metazoa > Chordata > Amphibia > Caudata > Salamandridae > Pleurodeles > Pleurodeles waltl. The sequence continues at coordinate 67,383,759 of NC_090440.1, read as the reverse complement.
CTAACATCAATTCTAACCCACTAGCGTCATTTCCCCTAACGCCATCCCCCACCGGCTTGCGTCTTTTTTTGCTAGCCATTCCTTAGTGCCATTGTGCGTCATTTCATAAATATGGCACACGGATGGCTTTAAGGAATGGCATTTAAAAAATTACGCACAACTGCGTTAACACAGTTGTGGTCCATTTTTCATAAATATGGACCTTACTTTAACTGTTGTAGTCTGCTCATAGTTGTGGTTGATTGTTACCACAACTGTGTTAGTGCAGTTGTGTCCCATTTTTCATAAATATGGACCTTACATTTACCTGTTGTAGTCGATTGTTACAGAATAGTGTCATATTAGTACAACAATGCACGTTCTGTTGCTGTATGGAAGGATGTTATCTAAATGTATGGAATAGTGTTGCACGTGTTTTGCACATTGCAAAAAGAGGAACCTTCCAAGGTGAGTGGAGTAATAGATTTTGGTATCTGTCCTGGATTTACATAGCTGAACTTTCATTTGTGTTCTGTGGTATTCATATTTTTGTTTGGATGTGTGTGCATATCTCAAGTGAAGACATAATGTTCTCTGCTCCTCAGCCTCTACCATAAGCAAGCGTTCCTGCACCCATATGCACACTTACAAATGAAGACAGCCCTGGCTAATATTTACCCAGACATTGAGCCGTTTTACAGAAAATGCTTCTAAAGAAGATCAAGAAAGCAATTAAGTGAGAAATATTCAGGTTACTGCGGCACACTGGGTCGCAATGACCCCGATTCTGAATACTTGTACATTTTTACTACTTTGACAATAGAATTTCATTTAGTTTAGCAAAGGTTCTCTTCTACAGGCTCAGTGATGAGGAACGGCATTAAAAATAAGCCATTTTCTGTTTCGCTGAATGCAGTAGTTTGTAATAAAACTTTCGAGTAATGACATCCAAAGAGTTACCAAGGCAATAGTTTTGGCTTTTACAATTCTTGTAAATATTGGTATGCAAAAATGTGCACAGACGTTTTGTACTAGGTCACTTTGTTATTGTTACAATGCATCACAATCATATGGGGGAAGCACAGGAGGTACAGAGAGAGGCAGGTCTCAGAGAGGTAGGGCACAAATGATCTGCACGTTTCTGATGCCTGAGCTTACCTAAATTAGTACCATACAGCCAGACGAACTAACTTTACGAGTGCTCGTTTGGTTTCCTCACTGAGATGCCCTGAGTGCAAAAGGTATATGCACACAAGAAAGATGTGCTCGCATGCTGTGCCATGGCACTCGGGCTGTACCTCATTGGGGCCTAACAGGCCCAACATGCCTGCCTGAGTCTGTTCAGAGAGGGCACTGCATAGCAGTACAGGCTGGACTATAACTATTGGAGCAGGACCAAGCATGATTTGCATAGTTAGTCCTTGCCTGTAGTCAGACAGTGAACACATTAAAAACTACCAGTGGCTGAGAATATCTCAAACATTCCTCTCATCACTTTTTTTGTTTTTCTCAGTAGTTAAAAATGCTGCTATCCCTATTTTGAAAACAGTTGTTGCAGCACTTCTCCTGAAATGTAATAATAGCTGTTGTACCTGCTGTGGTTCCTGCTGTTGTGATTGGTGTTCCTGCTGTGATTCCAGTTGTGGTTGCAGTTGTAGTCAGTGTTATTGTTCCTGTTTTGTTGAGAGCTTTTTCTCTTGTTCCAGCGGTGGTCACTGCTGGTTCCTGATGTTACTATAGTTGCAGCAGGTGAAGTTGCTGCTTTCGTAAACAGTTGATGCTGCTGTTCTTCATGCTGTTGTCACTGCTGGGTCCCTGTTATTATTACCGCAGTAGCAGCAGGTGTATTTGCTGCTTTCATGAACAGTTGATGATGATTTGGTGCCTGTGGGTATATTTGTACCCACTGCTGTTGTTCATGCTGTTGTGCCAAATGTTTGTTGCTGGTCCCTGTTGTACTGGAAGATACCACTGCTGTTGAAGTCCCTGTTATGGTAGCAACGGTTGTTTGTTAATATTTCTTTTAATAGTTCTTTATGAGCAGGAAATCACTGAACATTACAGACAGTTGCATTTATTACAAGGTTAATGAAAATTACATATCCCTGTAGAGCCACATATCTCAGGCACTGACAATATCCAAATCCCCATTGTACAAAATGTTTAAAAAGTCATCCATTCCGATTGATCTATTTTAATTCTACCAATTAAAAATGCCTATTAAGAGACAAGCTGAGGGAGGAAATATAAGCTCTTATTACATATGGATTACATTATCATGACATTATTCTATATTAACTGCATTACTCTGGTATCACTATTGGATTTTATCACAAAGGGACACCTTCCTGCAAATAAACAATCATCCATGTCAATTTGGTTCTTCTATGTGTGCTGCAGATCCACACAGTCGTCATTGCAGTTGGTGCCTGCGGATGTAGGGGAGTGACTCCTTCAGTCCAAGGGAGATTCCTTCTTTCTTCTAGTGCAGACTGAAGAGATGCCACCCTCAGTGGATGCACAGCCAGTGGAAATGTTGCAGTTGCTGGCAGGAGCCCTGGAAATAATGTTCCAGAAGAGTTCTTCTTGGAGGCAGATTGCTGGATCCTGGAGGTTCCTGTCACAGTCCCGGAGCCAGAAGTCAAACTAGAGGTTGCAGAGGAATCCTGCTGGAATCCTGAAAGCCGAATCTGAGGACCCACCCAAGGGAGAAACCTTAAATAGCCCTGAAAGGAGGATTTGTCACCTAGCCAGGTATACACCTATCAGGAGGGGGCTTTGACTACACCTGCCAGGCCTCGCCACTCAGATGCTCCTAGAGTTCCCTGCCAACCTTGGAAACAAGATGGCAGAACCCAGGGAGGAGCTACGAGCACCAGCCCTGGGGTGGTGGTGAAAAGGGGAGTGGTCACTCCCCTTTCCATTATCCATTTTCATGACAGAGCAGGGACTGGGGGTCCCTAAGCTGGTGTGGACTGGTTTATGCCTGAAGGCCACAAAAGGTGCCCTTCAAAGCATACCAGTGGCTTGGAGAGTCTACCCCTCCCAAGCCAGTCACACCTTTTTCTAAAGGGAGATGGTGTGACCTCCATCTCCCAAAGGAAACCCTTTGTTCTGCCTTCCTGGGCTGGATCAAATCAAGCAGCAGGAGGGCATAAACCTGGCTGCGGGGTGGCAGCAGCTTGGACTGCCCAGATTACCCTGTAAGTCTGGTGGTAGCAATGCTGGGGGTCCTCCAAGGAGCCCCCAGAGTCCACGGAATCATACTTTCAATACTTGCAACAGTATTGGGGTATGATTCTGACATGTTTGATACCAAACATGCCTAGGTTCAGAATTACCATTATGTAGCTGGACATAGGTAGTGAACTATGTCCAGTACACGCGTAAAATTGCATCCCTGCACTCACGAAGCCCAGGAAAATGGAACTTGAGTTTGTGAGCGCACCTCTGCTAGTTCAAGGGTGCACTCACACACAGGTACCTGCACCCTGCCATCTGGGCTGAGAGGGCCTACCATAGGGGTGACTTACAATGACCTGGTGCAGTGACCTGTAGTGAAAACTGGAGCATGCACCCCTTTCACACAGACTGCAATTGCAGGCCTGCAGAACCCTTTGCATAGGCTCTCTCTGGGTGGCAGAATAACTGCTGCAGGCCATAGGGATCCCCTGGTACCCGAATGCCCTGGGTACCTGGGTACCATATACTAGGGACTTACATGGGGGGACTAGTATGCCAATTGTGAGAAGAAAAAGGGACAGTTACCAAATTTTACAGGAGAAAACATAACCATTGGAACCATTGGGGTCCTGGTTAGAAGGATCCCAGTGGACACAGTCAAAGACACTGGCAACAGGCAGAAAATGGGGGTAACCATGCTAAGAAAGAGAGTACTTTCCTACAAAAAAAATGAAGAGGAATAAAAGTATTCCTCCCCGATTTGCCATGATAACGCCACCCCTTGGGGTAGCATTAGTTTTTGGCGCTGCCACAGATTTACAATTTCTCGTAAATCTGGGGCAGCATCAAAAGCAATGGGTGTTGCAGTGGAATGTCCACTGCAACACCCATTGCACACCCCTCTGATGCAGAAAACTGCTTCGGAGGGTGCCCATATTTACAAGGAGACGTAATGCCACAAAAAGTGGCATTACACCTCTTTCTAAACATGGAGAAGTGGTTAGCGCCACTGTCTCTTGAACTAGCTACTCCGTGTTCCCCATTCTGAGAAATATGTCCTGTAAAGAGCATGTACAATCTCACATGACAAGAGTATACATGAGTCTCCAGATGCATCTCCCTCCAAATACCCAAAGGTTGCCACCAGTGCACTATGGACTCTTCGTAGTGGGGTGATGGCTCTATCAAGGACACTGTTGAGCACCATTGTGTAATCACGGCCCTCCCCCACATTTGCCTTTAGATTCCCGGTAGCGAATCAGGAGTTGGTTAAGCAACTTAAGGAACTGTGCATGCCCTACTTCAGGGGCATAAACACTATTTATAAGAAATGAAGCTCCTTCTAAAGTCCTACACAGCGACTTACACTAGCCCTCAGGATCTATAAGTGTCTGTATTTGGATAAATGAGTGCCACCCAAACCAAGGCACCTCTAGCGAAAGAGGAGTGATTTGCACCACACACTTTGGCCCTCATTATGACCCTGACGGTCAGCTGTAATATGGTAGAAAGTACTGCCAACAGGCAGTACTTTCCACCATATTATAACATGCCGTTTGGCTGAAGCCAAACCTCCAATGTACCACACCGACCGCCACAGTGGTAACGGCCGCCGGGCTGGAGATATAAATCTCCAGCCCGGCGGCTGTCACCGTACCACCTGTGGGAATATGACCCTGCTTTCCGCCATGGTTTTCGTGGCTCCCTTACCACCACAAAAACCATGGCGGTAGGCACTATCGGTGACAGGGAATACCTTCCCCACTACCAACCCCCTCCACAGAGTCCCCCCTCCCTCTCCAAACACCCCCACATTAACGTTCCCCTTTACACACGCACACACGCATACACACACCCCATCCCACATTCATCCACACATGCATATATCCATTCACACACACATCCGTACACACTTTCATACATACACGCAGACACGCATTCACAAAACACAACATACACGCACTCACACCTCCATACATGCACACACACTCAAAATGTAACACACACCCGCCTACACGCATGCACAAACATACACTCCCACCCCTCCCCACACACACACAACACCCCCCGCCCCTGTCGGAGCACCCACTTACCTGTGTTTAGGGGGTCCTCCGGCAGGAGATGGGACAGGGCACTTCTGCCAGCAGAACACCACCAGGCCGTATTATTGGCCAAAGCTGGATTTCAGTCATCCTTCTGGCAGAAATCCAGCTATGGTCATAATACGGCAGACGGCTGGTAGCCGCAGCCACCGGTCTTTTCGGCGGCCGTCGCCCGCAACGGTAGCATGTTTTTTTCTGCCACTGTCATAATGAGGGCCTTTATCTCTTCAACTATGCTCCACTATTTAAGCGTCTGCACATGAAAAATAAGTCTCCTGAATGCATAGCATTTGCACCCCAGCAACGCATTAGACAGGAGTAGATTTTATTCCTTCGAAGCACTTCCGGTAGGAGCTCTCACATTCCATTTCAGACACATATAGACATTATGCATTTATGTAAAAGACATTCATCCACCCCTGTTCGGTACTATATGCACAGGCCCCAGACCACAGGATTAATTGAACCATTTTCCACCATTTAAGTAAACCAGATAACCATTTACTTACACAGCTTTCTGCTCAACTTGTAACCAACTTACATACAATGCAACATAACCCAATACTTCTAACTAGTAACACAAAATAAATCATCTCGTCTCAGTTGATCCAGCACCACTCTGATGTGCCTCGGGGGGGAAACATAAAAGATCAAAAAACAAAAGCACTATCTTCAACACTCCCAGAAGTCATTACTTGTATTTAAGTCATCACTCCATTAGCATACATTATCCTTATCCTTCAAAACATTTTTTACATTATTCCCTTACGGAGTCGGCTTTAATCCATTCAGACCACATACAAATATATGATTGTTTCTGCAGTCATAGAAGTCTGAAAAGATCTGAAGAATCCAGTATCTAAGTGCATGTCCACTACCCCATGCAAGGGTTGGCCTCTGATCCAAACTCCTGAGACTCGCTGTACAGTTTGACTTCCTCCACCGCTCTTGACTACTCCTCCCCTGCCTTTTGCCTAGATGGGCGACCAGATAATTTTTTATTTTTTCAAGATCGAGCGTGCCCTTCCGTCCATTCATCTTTTTCCATTTCTTTCTGTCGGCAGGGGATACTCTGATTCCTTCAATCCAGTCTAACACATCAGCATTGATTTAAAACAGATGCACTGCATTGTCCTTAATCACTTGAAGTCTTGCTGTAAACAACAGGGCATACTTAATATCCAAGTGTTGAAATTTCACCTTGACCTTGCCAGACCATTTCAGTGATGCTCTAAACGAAGTTGATAGGTCTTTTCACCCTAGCTAAAAGGTAAGAGAAAATCAATAGCACAAATCAATCATCATTTATATTTACAGAATGACCAATTTGGCCACACAAGGAAAACCCAAGTCGGAAATATAGTTAAAGGGTTTATTACAAGCTCACACTCAGGCGATTTTCAAGACAAGAGTATAAAGATACAAAATTACCAGCGGGTGTCTGCACAACCAAAGCTTAATTAACATCCCATAGACTAAACATTCTAATAATACAATACAGAACATTAGCACCAGAACCTGATGCTCTGGAAATAAACGTGGACCATTTCTTCTAAGCAGGAAGACAATCTAATGTAATCCAACTTAGTTCATCAAGCAAAGGAAAATCCATAAAAGTGACAAGTCACTAACTGTCATATTGGGCTACTGAACATGGAGACAAAAAGTAAAAAGGAAATAAGAGAACATATATAATCTGGAAAAACAACATCTGGGGCAGGATAAAGCTAACTAACTTGGCAAAAAGTAAATAAAAAGCTAAGGTGTCAGCATTTTAGAAGCTCAGTCAAGAGTCTTCTTATTGAGTCAGGAAAAATTCTGAAGGGTATATTTATGGAAAGTGGCACTACACCAAGTGCAGCGCCACTTTCCCTGCACCCCTTGGCACCCCCCTACTGGCACCATGTATGCACCGTATTTGAAATACGGTGCACCATGGCACAGGTTAGGGTGCAATAGCATCATCTTTGATGGCGCTATTGATGTACTCTGCAAGGGTAGTGCCAAAATATTGGCGCTACTCCTGCAGAGTACATAAGGCCCCATTCTAATGAATGGAAGGCCCCATTTAACGCCTGCTCTTGAGCAGGCGTTAAAAGTGCCGTAAAAAATGGAGTAAGGAAATCTCATAGATTTCCTTACACCATTTTTCCAGCTCCCCTAATGGGGGAACGCCCCCTTTGCACACATTATGCCTGACGCAGGCATAATGTAGCGCAAAGGGTTACAGAAGTGGCGTAATGCATGCATTGCACCAACCAGTAAATATGGCGCAGGGATTTTGGCCTGGTTGGGCCACATTAATGTCAGAATAAATGACATTATTGTTGCATAAGGTGGCGCCAGGAGCCTAAAAATATGCCCCAAATTCTTCTGTCCTGCAAGCATTTGGAAGGTGAGGGGCAAGGGCAAAGAGGTCTGTACCTCTCAAAAGCCAAAGGAAGAGAAGTTCCATCGAAGTCCAAATAAGGTCTGCTCAAATCCAACTGGGGAATGGTAAACTAAAGTCCAAACAGAAAGATTACGTGTTTATTATTCATGCTACATGGATTCAAAGGTTTTTTTGTCCAATCATAGCACTTGATATGACCAGGCACCTGCAACATCAGTAAAGATTCACACTACCTTCATTTGAAGGCATCCATCTTTGCTCTCCTGTAAGACTGAAACAATTTGAAACGTTCATGTTCTCAGTTTCTTAGTGCACCAGCTTCAAAGCTACTTTCTCAGGCCTTCTATGAAAAGACAATTGCACATTTGTACGGAGTGGTGAGCCCGACCAGCATGTGCAGCTCGGTAGCTCTCTGGAAGGATGGTCTTGGAGCATGGTTCCCAATGTTACTTCTAGGGCGTGACACCAGAGCCCATCTCGCCTGCTTATCCCGGTGTCAAGGGGGCAGCACGTGCAGCATGAGTCCCTAGACTGGCATTTCGTCTTGTGGGAGCAAGATTGCAAAGGTTTTGTCCACAATAGAGTGAGAGCATGCGTCCACTCCCCAACTGTAGGTATGAGGGAGAGGAGTGACAGGGGAGTAGGAGGTCTTTGAAGATTGGGTGGCCATGAAGTCTTTAATGGGTACCCAGAGATGTAGATCCAGATGTGAGCAGGGCGTGCAGTGCACAGCAACTGGGAAGGGATATAGGCCCTCATTCTGACCTTGGCGGGCGGCGGAGGCCGCCCGCCAAAGTCCCGCCGTCAGGTTACCGTTCCGCGGTCGAAAGACCGCGGCGGTAATTCTGACTTTCCCGCTGGGCTGGCGGGCGGTCGCCTTCAGACCGCCAGCCAGCCCAGCGGGAAAGAGGCTTCCACGATGAAGCCGGCTCGGAATCGAGCTGGCGGAGTGGAAGCTGTGCGACGGGTGCAGTTGCACCCGTCGCGTATTTCACTGTCTGCGCAGCAGACAGTGAAATACATGTAGGGGCCCTCTTACGGGGGCCCCTGCAATGCCCATGCCAGTGGCATGGGCACTGCAGGGGCCCCCAGGGGCCCCGCGACCCCCCCCCCTACCGCCATCCGGATCTCGGCGGTCCGACCGCCGGGATCTGGATGGCGGTAGGGGGGGTCGGAATCCCCGCGGCGGTGCAGCAAGCTGCGCCGCCGCGGAGGATTCAATGGGGCCGCGGTACACTGGCGGGACCCCGCCAGTGGTGCCGGTCCGACCGCGGCTTTACCGCCGCGGTCGGAATCCCCATTGGAGCACCGCCGGCCTGTCGGCGGTGCTCCCGCGGTCCTCCGCCCTGGCGGTCAAAGACCGCCAGGGTCAGAATGACCACCATAGTTTGCCCACATCAGTTGGCTACTTCCAGTGGTTGCAGGGCCAGTGCCAGTACCTCTATTGATGGAGAGTGAGAGAGTAGAGGTGGCTTTCACCCTGCATCTAGCACCCAGGAGTCACTTCATCTGGGGCTCATGTCTAGGTAGGTGTTGGGTTCCTCGTGCAGTGGTTTGTTCCTCGCCCAGTGGAACCAGAGTATGCGTAATCGTGGAATGGAATGTTAGGTGGGGGTTTGCTTTTGAAACCTAGCTGGCAGTTGGAACCGGGGTTTACTGAAGGAGGGCGGAGGTATTGAAGCTGTCGTATTCTTCGTAACTTAATAAAAGAAGTTCAACTTACCTGTGTGGACCTGAACTACCCTTCAGTGGCGACGAGTGATTCTTCATCTGCCATCGCGAATCAGCTGGATCTTCCTAGTTCATTACGCAAAGGTTTTTTCCAGGTTACGTCGTGGACAATCACCGAATGTGAGCAACTGACAGCTTCATCTTCCGTATACATTGGGTCTCCTTGAAGATTTTCGATAAGTAAGCTTGAATCCTGGCGCATCGCGTGAGTACTGTGTTCAACGGCTAGTGCGCTCCTTTCCCGGCGGCCATATTGGATGTATGCTTTTGAGTGACACGCACACCATCTGCGACCATTTCTTTTTTTGAGGAATGTTCGAGTCGCTGCCATTTGAAATTGCGCAATTTGAACATTTATATTCGTATTGGAAGAAGGAAAGTAATTTTGAAGAGTCTTGCGTGCCGGTGACAAGCACACCTCTATTATCTTATCTCGGCACCCTTTGGCATCCATCTTGAATGTACTTACAGACTAACTTAATTTATTACAATCTGTATCTTATGTTTTTTTGATCTTCACTATGCAACAGTCTATTTCCCCACCTCCTCCTTTTGTACCTAATCCAGCTTCTCCTGACTCAGATTGGGAACAATGGAAGGAGGCATTCGAAGCATATTTGGATGCTCTTGAGGGTGAAACATTCACTCACAAGAGAAAATTTGCGATTTTGAGACACTGCCAAGGAAATGAAGGGCGGAAAATTTTGAAATATATTCCCAAGGTAACTGTTGTAACTGCAGTGGGTGAAGGTGATAGTGTTGAAGATGAATACGAAACAGCGATCAAGTCTCTGGACACAAGGTTCAAGAGGTGTAGAAATGTCACTTTGGAAAGACATGAGTTCTATAAAAGTGTTCAAGCTGAAGGCGAATCTGCATCTGGTTATGTTGTTGCCTTAAGACTATTAGCAGTTTCATGTGATTATAAAGAATTCGAAGAAGAAATGATCAAGGACCAACTAGTAGAGAAAACTAATAATAAAAAAGTGCAAGAGGCCCTGTTATCTACACCTAATTTAACCCTACAGAAAGCATTGGAGATTGCCACCAGAATTGAAAGTACTGTATCATTCATGGAACAAATGTCTATTTCTGACAAAAGTGGTCAATCTCCAAAATCTGACGTACTTGTTGTTAAATCAAAACATAAAAAAGGATACAAAGGATCTGTACCACAATCTACAGGTGGAAAGTCTGACAAAAAATTTACAAATTCCTTAGAGTGCTATAGATGTGGTAGCCCTACGCATTTGGGTAATGCTAAATTTTGTCCGGCTATTGACAAGATATGTGCCAAGTGTTATGAAAAGGGGCATTTTGCAAGAGTATGTAAAGCAAATAAGTTTAACAAAGTGGATAAATCTGTGTCTTACAGAGTTAACAACGTTGCCACGAATGAATCTCCTTCATCGTGCAGTGATGGAGAGGAAGTATTTGTGGTCAATAGTGATTCCGTGAAAGGTGAATTAGGGCCCTCCTATGCAAAAAGACCTTTTTGCTTGGTAGAAGTGAACGGAGTCCAGGTTCAGATGATGGCTGACTCTGGATCACCGTTTACTCTCTTGAGTGAATCCAATTGGAATGACCTGTTCAAAAATCATGGTATCACTTTAAACCAGTCACGTATCCAGCCTGTCGGTTACGGTGGAAAATCTATTGATGTAATTGGTGAATTCCAGGCTGATCTCAGGTTTAAGAACAACTCAACCCTTGCTACCATATATGTGGCCAAGGATAATGCTTGCCTTTTGGGGTGGTTTGAGCAAGGCAAATTGGAACTAGTTTTGGATCCGAATAACCCAGAACAAGTTATAACAAGAAATTAATTCATGCATGTATCTTCCATTATGTGTGATAAGTGGGAGTCGCGTTATCTTGACATTTTCAAGAAAGAGGTAGGGTTATACAAGGGGTTTTCTCACAAGATCAAAATTAACGAGAATGCCCAACCAAAGGTGCACAAGGTACGGAAGGTTCCTCTCACTTTGAGGGATGATTTCAAGAAGGAATTAGACAAACTGTGTACTCTTGACATAATAGAACCCATTGAGTCCTCAGATCGGGTGGCGCCATTGGTTTTAGCTCGTAAGGCGAATGGCACGATTAGGATGTGTGTGGACTTACGTGATCTTAATGACCAAATTTGGATCGATCAATATCATTTACCCAACATTTCAGAAATGTTGTCTTCTGTTAAGGGTGGCAAAAAAAATTCCTTGCTTCCTTGCTTGACATGACGTCTGCATATCATCAAATTAGTCTGCACCCTAGTTCAAGACATTACACTGATTTTATCACTCCTTTTGGGTTATTTCAGTTTAAGCGGATGCCATTCGGGTTGGCCTCTGCATCCGCTGTCTTCCAGAGGACAGTAGAAAGTATGTTTCGAGGTATGCGTGGGGTGATGGCGTTTCAGGATGACATTCTGGTTTATGGAAAAGACATGCAAGAACATGATGAGAGATTGAACAAGGTGTTGGAGGTTTTGAAGTGCAAGGGCATAACCCTCAGTTCCAATAAGTGTCGCTTTGGTGTACCTACTGTGAATTACTTGGGTTTTGAGTTGTCAGCGGATGGTATCAAACCCAAGGTAAATTTAGTGAAAGCCATCCAAGATTTTGTTTGTCCTGAGAACAAAGACCAGTTAAGGTCCTTTATGGGCTTAATAGAATTCTATGCTAAATTTGTACCCAATTGTTCAGAAAAAACGTACAATTTAAGAATGCTTCTACACATACACGCACTCACACCTCCATACATGCACACACACTCAAAATGTAACACACACCCGCCTACACGCATGCACAAACATACACTCCCACCCCTCCCCACACACACACAACACCCCCCGCCCCTGTCGGAGCACCCACTTACCTGTGTTTAGGGGGTCCTCCGGCAGGAGATGGGACAGGGCACTTCTGCCAGCAGAACACCACCAGGCCGTATTATTGGCCAAAGCTGGATTTCAGTCATCCTTCTGGCAGAAATCCAGCTATGGTCATAATACGGCAGACGGCTGGTAGCCGCAGCCACCGGTCTTTTCGGCGGCCGTCGCCCGCAACGGTAGCATGTTTTTTTCTGCCACTGTCATAATGAGGGCCTTTATCTCTTCAACTATGCTCCACTATTTAAGCGTCTGCACATGAAAAATAAGTCTCCTGAATGCATAGCATTTGCACCCCAGCAACGCATTAGACAGGAGTAGATTTTATTCCTTTGAAGCACTTCCGGTAGGAGCTCTCACATTCCATTTCAGACACATATAGACATTATGCATTTATGTAAAAGACATTCATCCACCCCTGTTCGGTACTATATGCACAGGCCCCAGACCACAGGATTAATTGAACCATTTTCCACCATTTAAGTAAACCAGATAACCATTTACTTACACAGCTTTCTGCTCAACTTGTAACCAACTTACATACAATGCAACATAACCCAATACTTCTAACTAGTAACACAAAATAAATCATCTCGTCTCAGTTGATCCAGCACCACTCTGATGTGCCTCGGGGGGGAAACATAAAAGATCAAAAAACAAAAGCACTATCTTCAACACTCCCAGAAGTCATTACTTGTATTTAAGTCATCACTCCATTAGCATACATTATCCTTATCCTTCAAAACATTTTTTACATTATTCCCTTACGGAGTCGGCTTTAATCCATTCAGACCACATACAAATATATGATTGTTTCTGCAGTCATAGAAGTCTGAAAAGATCTGAAGAATCCAGTATCTAAGTGCATGTCCACTACCCCATGCAAGGGTTGGCCTCTGATCCAAACTCCTGAGACTCGCTGTACAGTTTGACTTCCTCCACCGCTCTTGACTACTCCTCCCCTGCCTTTTGCCTAGATGGGCGACCAGATAATTTTTTATTTTTTCAAGATCGAGCGTGCCCTTCCGTCCATTCATCTTTTTCCATTTCTTTCTGTCGGCAGGGGATACTCTGATTCCTTCAATCCAGTCTAACACATCAGCATTGATTTAAAACAGATGCACTGCATTGTCCTTAATCACTTGAAGTCTTGCTGTAAACAACAGGGCATACTTAATATCCAAGTGTTGAAATTTCACCTTGACCTTGCCAGACCATTTCAGTGATGCTCTAAACGAAGTTGATAGGTCTTTTCACCCTAGCTAAAAGGTAAGAGAAAATCAATAGCACAAATCAATCATCATTTATATTTACAGAATGACCAATTTGGCCACACAAGGAAAACCCAAGTCGGAAATATAGTTAAAGGGTTTATTACAAGCTCACACTCAGGCGATTTTCAAGACAAGAGTATAAAGATACAAAATTACCAGCGGGTGTCTGCACAACCAAAGCTTAATTAACATCCCATAGACTAAACATTCTAATAATACAATACAGAACATTAGCACCAGAACCTGATGCTCTGGAAATAAACGTGGACCATTTCTTCTAAGCAGGAAGACAATCTAATGTAATCCAACTTAGTTCATCAAGCAAAGGAAAATCCATAAAAGTGACAAGTCACTAACTGTCATATTGGGCTACTGAACATGGAGACAAAAAGTAAAAAGGAAATAAGAGAACATATATAATCTGGAAAAACAACATCTGGGGCAGGATAAAGCTAACTAACTTGGCAAAAAGTAAATAAAAAGCTAAGGTGTCAGCATTTTAGAAGCTCAGTCAAGAGTCTTCTTATTGAGTCAGGAAAAATTCTGAAGGGTATATTTATGGAAAGTGGCACTACACCAAGTGCAGCGCCACTTTCCCTGCACCCCTTGGCACCCCCCTACTGGCACCATGTATGCACCGTATTTGAAATACGGTGCACCATGGCACAGGTTAGGGTGCAATAGCATCATCTTTGATGGCGCTATTGATGTACTCTGCAAGGGTAGTGCCAAAATATTGGCGCTACTCCTGCAGAGTACATAAGGCCCCATTCTAATGAATGGAAGGCCCCATTTAACGCCTGCTCTTGAGCAGGCGTTAAAAGTGCCGTAAAAAATGGAGTAAGGAAATCTCATAGATTTCCTTACACCATTTTTCCAGCTCCCCTAATGGGGGAACGCCCCCTTTGCACACATTATGCCTGACGCAGGCATAATGTAGCGCAAAGGGTTACAGAAGTGGCGTAATGCATGCATTGCACCAACCAGTAAATATGGCGCAGGGATTTTGGCCTGGTTGGGCCACATTAATGTCAGAATAAATGACATTATTGTTGCATAAGGTGGCGCCAGGAGCCTAAAAATATGCCCCAAATTCTTCTGTCCTGCAAGCATTTGGAAGGTGAGGGGCAAGGGCAAAGAGGTCTGTACCTCTCAAAAGCCAAAGGAAGAGAAGTTCCATCGAAGTCCAAATAAGGTCTGCTCAAATCCAACTGGGGAATGGTAAACTAAAGTCCAAACAGAAAGATTACGTGTTTATTATTCATGCTACATGGATTCAAAGGTTTTTTTGTCCAATCATAGCACTTGATATGACCAGGCACCTGCAACATCAGTAAAGATTCACACTACCTTCATTTGAAGGCATCCATCTTTGCTCTCATGTAAGACTGAAACAATTTGAAACGTTCATGTTCTCAGTTTCTTAGTGCACCAGCTTCAAAGCTACTTTCTCAGGCCTTCTATGAAAAGACAATTGCACATTTGTACGGAGTGGTGAGCCCGACCAGCATGTGCAGCTCGGTAGCTCTCTGGAAGGATGGTCTTGGAGCATGGTTCCCAATGTTACTTCTAGGGCGTGACACCAGAGCCCATCTCGCCTGCTTATCCCGGTGTCAAGGGGGCAGCACGTGCAGCATGAGTCCCTAGACTGGCATTTCGTCTTGTGGGAGCAAGATTGCAAAGGTTTTGTCCACAATAGAGTGAGAGCATGCGTCCACTCCCCAACTGTAGGTATGAGGGAGAGGAGTGACAGGGGAGTAGGAGGTCTTTGAAGATTGGGTGGCCATGAAGTCTTTAATGGGTACCCAGAGATGTAGATCCAGATGTGAGCAGGGCGTGCAGTGCACAGCAACTGGGAAGGGATATAGGCCCTCATTCTGACCTTGGCGGGCGGCGGAGGCCGCCCGCCAAAGTCCCGCCGTCAGGTTACCGTTCCGCGGTCGAAAGACCGCGGCGGTAATTCTGACTTTCCCGCTGGGCTGGCGGGCGGTCGCCTTCAGACCGCCAGCCAGCCCAGCGGGAAAGAGGCTTCCACGATGAAGCCGGCTCGGAATCGAGCTGGCGGAGTGGAAGCTGTGCGACGGGTGCAGTTGCACCCGTCGCGTATTTCACTGTCTGCGCAGCAGACAGTGAAATACATGTAGGGGCCCTCTTACGGGGGCCCCTGCAATGCCCATGCCAGTGGCATGGGCACTGCAGGGGCCCCCAGGGGCCCCGCGACCCCCCCCTACCGCCATCCGTATCTCGGCGGTCCGACCGCCGGGATCTGGATGGCGGTAGGGGGGGTCGGAATCCCCGCGGCGGTGCAGCAAGCTGCGCCGCCGCGGAGGATTCAATGGGGCCGCGGTACACTGGCGGGACCCCGCCAGTGGTGCCGGTCCGACCGCGGCTTTACCGCCGCGGTCGGAATCCCCATTGGAGCACCGCCGGCCTGTCGGCGGTGCTCCCGCGGTCCTCCGCCCTGGCGGTCAAAGACCGCCAGGGTCAGAATGACCACCATAGTTTGCCCACATCAGTTGGCTACTTCCAGTGGTTGCAGGGCCAGTGCCAGTACCTCTATTGATGGAGAGTGAGAGAGTAGAGGTGGCTTTCACCCTGCATCTAGCACCCAGGAGTCACTGCATCTGGGGCTCATGTCTAGGTAGGTGTTGGGTTCCTCGTGCAGTGCTTTGTTCCTCGCCCAGTGGAACCAGAGTATGCGTAATCGTGGAATGGAATGTTAGGTGGGGGTTTGCTTTTGAAACCTAGCTGGCAGTTGGAACCGGGGTTTACTGAAGGAGGGCGGAGGTATTGAAGCTGTCGTATTCTTCGTAACTTAATAAAAGAAGTTCAACTTACCTGTGTGGACCTGAACTACCCTTCAGTGGCGACGAGTGATTCTTCATCTGCCATCGCGAATCAGCTGGATCTTCCTAGTTCATTACGCAAAGGTTTTTTCCAGGTTACGTCGTGGACAATCACCGAATGTGAGCAACTGACAGCTTCATCTTCCGTATACATTGGGTCTCCTTGAAGATTTTCGATAAGTAAGCTTGAATCCTGGCGCATCGCGTGAGTACTGTGTTCAACGGCTAGTGCGCTCCTTTCCCGGCGGCCATATTGGATGTATGCTTTTGAGTGACACGCACACCATCTGCGACCATTTCTTTTTTTGAGGAATGTTCGAGTCGCTGCCATTTGAAATTGCGCAATTTGAACATTTATATTCGTATTGGAAGAAGGAAAGTAATTTTGAAGAGTCTTGCGTGCCGGTGACAAGCACACCTCTATTATCTTATCTCGGCACCCTTTGGCATCCATCTTGAATGTACTTACAGACTAACTTAATTTATTACAATCTGTATCTTATGTTTTTTTGATCTTCACTATGCAACAGTCTATTTCCCCACCTCCTCCTTTTGTACCTAATCCAGCTTCTCCTGACTCAGATTGGGAACAATGGAAGGAGGCATTCGAAGCATATTTGGATGCTCTTGAGGGTGAAACATTCACTCACAAGAGAAAATT
Organism: Pleurodeles waltl; assembly: GCF_031143425.1. Taxonomy (NCBI): domain Eukaryota; kingdom Metazoa; phylum Chordata; class Amphibia; order Caudata; family Salamandridae; genus Pleurodeles; species Pleurodeles waltl. The sequence goes on along the minus strand of NC_090440.1, from coordinate 67,366,707 downwards.
TGCGATTTTGAGACACTGCCAAGGAAATGAAGGGCGGAAAATTTTGAAATATATTCCCAAGGTAACTGTTGTAACTGCAGTGGGTGAAGGTGATAGTGTTGAAGATGAATACGAAACAGCGATCAAGTCTCTGGACACAAGGTTCAAGAGGTGTAGAAATGTCACTTTGGAAAGACATGAGTTCTATAAAAGTGTTCAAGCTGAAGGCGAATCTGCATCTGGTTATGTTGTTGCCTTAAGACTATTAGCAGTTTCATGTGATTATAAAGAATTCGAAGAAGAAATGATCAAGGACCAACTAGTAGAGAAAACTAATAATAAAAAAGTGCAAGAGGCCCTGTTATCTACACCTAATTTAACCCTACAGAAAGCATTGGAGATTGCCACCAGAATTGAAAGTACTGTATCATTCATGGAACAAATGTCTATTTCTGACAAAAGTGGTCAATCTCCAAAATCTGACGTACTTGTTGTTAAATCAAAACATAAAAAAGGATACAAAGGATCTGTACCACAATCTACAGGTGGAAAGTCTGACAAAAAATTTACAAATTCCTTAGAGTGCTATAGATGTGGTAGCCCTACGCATTTGGGTAATGCTAAATTTTGTCCGGCTATTGACAAGATATGTGCCAAGTGTTATGAAAAGGGGCATTTTGCAAGAGTATGTAAAGCAAATAAGTTTAACAAAGTGGATAAATCTGTGTCTTACAGAGTTAACAACGTTGCCACGAATGAATCTCCTTCATCGTGCAGTGATGGAGAGGAAGTATTTGTGGTCAATAGTGATTCCGTGAAAGGTGAATTAGGGCCCTCCTATGCAAAAAGACCTTTTTGCTTGGTAGAAGTGAACGGAGTCCAGGTTCAGATGATGGCTGACTCTGGATCACCGTTTACTCTCTTGAGTGAATCCAATTGGAATGACCTGTTCAAAAATCATGGTATCACTTTAAACCAGTCACGTATCCAGCCTGTCGGTTACGGTGGAAAATCTATTGATGTAATTGGTGAATTCCAGGCTGATCTCAGGTTTAAGAACAACTCAACCCTTGCTACCATATATGTGGCCAAGGATAATGCTTGCCTTTTGGGGTGGTTTGAGCAAGGCAAATTGGAACTAGTTTTGGATCCGAATAACCCAGAACAAGTTATAACAAGAAATTAATTCATGCATGTATCTTCCATTATGTGTGATAAGTGGGAGTCGCGTTATCTTGACATTTTCAAGAAAGAGGTAGGGTTATACAAGGGGTTTTCTCACAAGATCAAAATTAACGAGAATGCCCAACCAAAGGTGCACAAGGTACGGAAGGTTCCTCTCACTTTGAGGGATGATTTCAAGAAGGAATTAGACAAACTGTGTACTCTTGACATAATAGAACCCATTGAGTCCTCAGATCGGGTGGCGCCATTGGTTTTAGCTCGTAAGGCGAATGGCACGATTAGGATGTGTGTGGACTTACGTGATCTTAATGACCAAATTTGGATCGATCAATATCATTTACCCAACATTTCAGAAATGTTGTCTTCTGTTAAGGGTGGCAAAAAAAATTCCTTGCTTCCTTGCTTGACATGACGTCTGCATATCATCAAATTAGTCTGCACCCTAGTTCAAGACATTACACTGATTTTATCACTCCTTTTGGGTTATTTCAGTTTAAGCGGATGCCATTCGGGTTGGCCTCTGCATCCGCTGTCTTCCAGAGGACAGTAGAAAGTATGTTTCGAGGTATGCGTGGGGTGATGGCGTTTCAGGATGACATTCTGGTTTATGGAAAAGACATGCAAGAACATGATGAGAGATTGAACAAGGTGTTGGAGGTTTTGAAGTGCAAGGGCATAACCCTCAGTTCCAATAAGTGTCGCTTTGGTGTACCTACTGTGAATTACTTGGGTTTTGAGTTGTCAGCGGATGGTATCAAACCCAAGGTAAATTTAGTGAAAGCCATCCAAGATTTTGTTTGTCCTGAGAACAAAGACCAGTTAAGGTCCTTTATGGGCTTAATAGAATTCTATGCTAAATTTGTACCCAATTGTTCAGAAAAAACGTACAATTTAAGAATGCTTCTACACATACACGCACTCACACCTCCATACATGCACACACACTCAAAATGTAACACACACCCGCCTACACGCATGCACAAACATACACTCCCACCCCTCCCCACACACACACAACACCCCCCGCCCCTGTCGGAGCACCCACTTACCTGTGTTTAGGGGGTCCTCCGGCAGGAGATGGGACAGGGCACTTCTGCCAGCAGAACACCACCAGGCCGTATTATTGGCCAAAGCTGGATTTCAGTCATCCTTCTGGCAGAAATCCAGCTATGGTCATAATACGGCAGACGGCTGGTAGCCGCAGCCACCGGTCTTTTCGGCGGCCGTCGCCCGCAACGGTAGCATGTTTTTTTCTGCCACTGTCATAATGAGGGCCTTTATCTCTTCAACTATGCTCCACTATTTAAGCGTCTGCACATGAAAAATAAGTCTCCTGAATGCATAGCATTTGCACCCCAGCAACGCATTAGACAGGAGTAGATTTTATTCCTTCGAAGCACTTCCGGTAGGAGCTCTCACATTCCATTTCAGACACATATAGACATTATGCATTTATGTAAAAGACATTCATCCACCCCTGTTCGGTACTATATGCACAGGCCCCAGACCACAGGATTAATTGAACCATTTTCCACCATTTAAGTAAACCAGATAACCATTTACTTACACAGCTTTCTGCTCAACTTGTAACCAACTTACATACAATGCAACATAACCCAATACTTCTAACTAGTAACACAAAATAAATCATCTCGTCTCAGTTGATCCAGCACCACTCTGATGTGCCTCGGGGGGGAAACATAAAAGATCAAAAAACAAAAGCACTATCTTCAACACTCCCAGAAGTCATTACTTGTATTTAAGTCATCACTCCATTAGCATACATTATCCTTATCCTTCAAAACATTTTTTACATTATTCCCTTACGGAGTCGGCTTTAATCCATTCAGACCACATACAAATATATGATTGTTTCTGCAGTCATAGAAGTCTGAAAAGATCTGAAGAATCCAGTATCTAAGTGCATGTCCACTACCCCATGCAAGGGTTGGCCTCTGATCCAAACTCCTGAGACTCGCTGTACAGTTTGACTTCCTCCACCGCTCTTGACTACTCCTCCCCTGCCTTTTGCCTAGATGGGCGACCAGATAATTTTTTATTTTTTCAAGATCGAGCGTGCCCTTCCGTCCATTCATCTTTTTCCATTTCTTTCTGTCGGCAGGGGATACTCTGATTCCTTCAATCCAGTCTAACACATCAGCATTGATTTAAAACAGATGCACTGCATTGTCCTTAATCACTTGAAGTCTTGCTGTAAACAACAGGGCATACTTAATATCCAAGTGTTGAAATTTCACCTTGACCTTGCCAGACCATTTCAGTGATGCTCTAAACGAAGTTGATAGGTCTTTTCACCCTAGCTAAAAGGTAAGAGAAAATCAATAGCACAAATCAATCATCATTTATATTTACAGAATGACCAATTTGGCCACACAAGGAAAACCCAAGTCGGAAATATAGTTAAAGGGTTTATTACAAGCTCACACTCAGGCGATTTTCAAGACAAGAGTATAAAGATACAAAATTACCAGCGGGTGTCTGCACAACCAAAGCTTAATTAACATCCCATAGACTAAACATTCTAATAATACAATACAGAACATTAGCACCAGAACCTGATGCTCTGGAAATAAACGTGGACCATTTCTTCTAAGCAGGAAGACAATCTAATGTAATCCAACTTAGTTCATCAAGCAAAGGAAAATCCATAAAAGTGACAAGTCACTAACTGTCATATTGGGCTACTGAACATGGAGACAAAAAGTAAAAAGGAAATAAGAGAACATATATAATCTGGAAAAACAACATCTGGGGCAGGATAAAGCTAACTAACTTGGCAAAAAGTAAATAAAAAGCTAAGGTGTCAGCATTTTAGAAGCTCAGTCAAGAGTCTTCTTATTGAGTCAGGAAAAATTCTGAAGGGTATATTTATGGAAAGTGGCACTACACCAAGTGCAGCGCCACTTTCCCTGCACCCCTTGGCACCCCCCTACTGGCACCATGTATGCACCGTATTTGAAATACGGTGCACCATGGCACAGGTTAGGGTGCAATAGCATCATCTTTGATGGCGCTATTGATGTACTCTGCAAGGGTAGTGCCAAAATATTGGCGCTACTCCTGCAGAGTACATAAGGCCCCATTCTAATGAATGGAAGGCCCCATTTAACGCCTGCTCTTGAGCAGGCGTTAAAAGTGCCGTAAAAAATGGAGTAAGGAAATCTCATAGATTTCCTTACACCATTTTTCCAGCTCCCCTAATGGGGGAACGCCCCCTTTGCACACATTATGCCTGACGCAGGCATAATGTAGCGCAAAGGGTTACAGAAGTGGCGTAATGCATGCATTGCACCAACCAGTAAATATGGCGCAGGGATTTTGGCCTGGTTGGGCCACATTAATGTCAGAATAAATGACATTATTGTTGCATAAGGTGGCGCCAGGAGCCTAAAAATATGCCCCAAATTCTTCTGTCCTGCAAGCATTTGGAAGGTGAGGGGCAAGGGCAAAGAGGTCTGTACCTCTCAAAAGCCAAAGGAAGAGAAGTTCCATCGAAGTCCAAATAAGGTCTGCTCAAATCCAACTGGGGAATGGTAAACTAAAGTCCAAACAGAAAGATTACGTGTTTATTATTCATGCTACATGGATTCAAAGGTTTTTTTGTCCAATCATAGCACTTGATATGACCAGGCACCTGCAACATCAGTAAAGATTCACACTACCTTCATTTGAAGGCATCCATCTTTGCTCTCATGTAAGACTGAAACAATTTGAAACGTTCATGTTCTCAGTTTCTTAGTGCACCAGCTTCAAAGCTACTTTCTCAGGCCTTCTATGAAAAGACAATTGCACATTTGTACGGAGTGGTGAGCCCGACCAGCATGTGCAGCTCGGTAGCTCTCTGGAAGGATGGTCTTGGAGCATGGTTCCCAATGTTACTTCTAGGGCGTGACACCAGAGCCCATCTCGCCTGCTTATCCCGGTGTCAAGGGGGCAGCACGTGCAGCATGAGTCCCTAGACTGGCATTTCGTCTTGTGGGAGCAAGATTGCAAAGGTTTTGTCCACAATAGAGTGAGAGCATGCGTCCACTCCCCAACTGTAGGTATGAGGGAGAGGAGTGACAGGGGAGTAGGAGGTCTTTGAAGATTGGGTGGCCATGAAGTCTTTAATGGGTACCCAGAGATGTAGATCCAGATGTGAGCAGGGCGTGCAGTGCACAGCAACTGGGAAGGGATATAGGCCCTCATTCTGACCTTGGCGGGCGGCGGAGGCCGCCCGCCAAAGTCCCGCCGTCAGGTTACCGTTCCGCGGTCGAAAGACCGCGGCGGTAATTCTGACTTTCCCGCTGGGCTGGCGGGCGGTCGCCTTCAGACCGCCAGCCAGCCCAGCGGGAAAGAGGCTTCCACGATGAAGCCGGCTCGGAATCGAGCTGGCGGAGTGGAAGCTGTGCGACGGGTGCAGTTGCACCCGTCGCGTATTTCACTGTCTGCGCAGCAGACAGTGAAATACATGTAGGGGCCCTCTTACGGGGGCCCCTGCAATGCCCATGCCAGTGGCATGGGCACTGCAGGGGCCCCCAGGGGCCCCGCGACCCCCCCCCTACCGCCATCCGGATCTCGGCGGTCCGACCGCCGGGATCTGGATGGCGGTAGGGGGGGTCGGAATCCCCGCGGCGGTGCAGCAAGCTGCGCCGCCGCGGAGGATTCAATGGGGCCGCGGTACACTGGCGGGACCCCGCCAGTGGTGCCGGTCCGACCGCGGCTTTACCGCCGCGGTCGGAATCCCCATTGGAGCACCGCCGGCCTGTCGGCGGTGCTCCCGCGGTCCTCCGCCCTGGCGGTCAAAGACCGCCAGGGTCAGAATGACCACCATAGTTTGCCCACATCAGTTGGCTACTTCCAGTGGTTGCAGGGCCAGTGCCAGTACCTCTATTGATGGAGAGTGAGAGAGTAGAGGTGGCTTTCACCCTGCATCTAGCACCCAGGAGTCACTTCATCTGGGGCTCATGTCTAGGTAGGTGTTGGGTTCCTCGTGCAGTGGTTTGTTCCTCGCCCAGTGGAACCAGAGTATGCGTAATCGTGGAATGGAATGTTAGGTGGGGGTTTGCTTTTGAAACCTAGCTGGCAGTTGGAACCGGGGTTTACTGAAGGAGGGCGGAGGTATTGAAGCTGTCGTATTCTTCGTAACTTAATAAAAGAAGTTCAACTTACCTGTGTGGACCTGAACTACCCTTCAGTGGCGACGAGTGATTCTTCATCTGCCATCGCGAATCAGCTGGATCTTCCTAGTTCATTACGCAAAGGTTTTTTCCAGGTTACGTCGTGGACAATCACCGAATGTGAGCAACTGACAGCTTCATCTTCCGTATACATTGGGTCTCCTTGAAGATTTTCGATAAGTAAGCTTGAATCCTGGCGCATCGCGTGAGTACTGTGTTCAACGGCTAGTGCGCTCCTTTCCCGGCGGCCATATTGGATGTATGCTTTTGAGTGACACGCACACCATCTGCGACCATTTCTTTTTTTGAGGAATGTTCGAGTCGCTGCCATTTGAAATTGCGCAATTTGAACATTTATATTCGTATTGGAAGAAGGAAAGTAATTTTGAAGAGTCTTGCGTGCCGGTGACAAGCACACCTCTATTATCTTATCTCGGCACCCTTTGGCATCCATCTTGAATGTACTTACAGACTAACTTAATTTATTACAATCTGTATCTTATGTTTTTTTGATCTTCACTATGCAACAGTCTATTTCCCCACCTCCTCCTTTTGTACCTAATCCAGCTTCTCCTGACTCAGATTGGGAACAATGGAAGGAGGCATTCGAAGCATATTTGGATGCTCTTGAGGGTGAAACATTCACTCACAAGAGAAAATTTGCGATTTTGAGACACTGCCAAGGAAATGAAGGGCGGAAAATTTTGAAATATATTCCCAAGGTAACTGTTGTAACTGCAGTGGGTGAAGGTGATAGTGTTGAAGATGAATACGAAACAGCGATCAAGTCTCTGGACACAAGGTTCAAGAGGTGTAGAAATGTCACTTTGGAAAGACATGAGTTCTATAAAAGTGTTCAAGCTGAAGGCGAATCTGCATCTGGTTATGTTGTTGCCTTAAGACTATTAGCAGTTTCATGTGATTATAAAGAATTCGAAGAAGAAATGATCAAGGACCAACTAGTAGAGAAAACTAATAATAAAAAAGTGCAAGAGGCCCTGTTATCTACACCTAATTTAACCCTACAGAAAGCATTGGAGATTGCCACCAGAATTGAAAGTACTGTATCATTCATGGAACAAATGTCTATTTCTGACAAAAGTGGTCAATCTCCAAAATCTGACGTACTTGTTGTTAAATCAAAACATAAAAAAGGATACAAAGGATCTGTACCACAATCTACAGGTGGAAAGTCTGACAAAAAATTTACAAATTCCTTAGAGTGCTATAGATGTGGTAGCCCTACGCATTTGGGTAATGCTAAATTTTGTCCGGCTATTGACAAGATATGTGCCAAGTGTTATGAAAAGGGGCATTTTGCAAGAGTATGTAAAGCAAATAAGTTTAACAAAGTGGATAAATCTGTGTCTTACAGAGTTAACAACGTTGCCACGAATGAATCTCCTTCATCGTGCAGTGATGGAGAGGAAGTATTTGTGGTCAATAGTGATTCCGTGAAAGGTGAATTAGGGCCCTCCTATGCAAAAAGACCTTTTTGCTTGGTAGAAGTGAACGGAGTCCAGGTTCAGATGATGGCTGACTCTGGATCACCGTTTACTCTCTTGAGTGAATCCAATTGGAATGACCTGTTCAAAAATCATGGTATCACTTTAAACCAGTCACGTATCCAGCCTGTCGGTTACGGTGGAAAATCTATTGATGTAATTGGTGAATTCCAGGCTGATCTCAGGTTTAAGAACAACTCAACCCTTGCTACCATATATGTGGCCAAGGATAATGCTTGCCTTTTGGGGTGGTTTGAGCAAGGCAAATTGGAACTAGTTTTGGATCCGAATAACCCAGAACAAGTTATAACAAGAAATTAATTCATGCATGTATCTTCCATTATGTGTGATAAGTGGGAGTCGCGTTATCTTGACATTTTCAAGAAAGAGGTAGGGTTATACAAGGGGTTTTCTCACAAGATCAAAATTAACGAGAATGCCCAACCAAAGGTGCACAAGGTACGGAAGGTTCCTCTCACTTTGAGGGATGATTTCAAGAAGGAATTAGACAAACTGTGTACTCTTGACATAATAGAACCCATTGAGTCCTCAGATCGGGTGGCGCCATTGGTTTTAGCTCGTAAGGCGAATGGCACGATTAGGATGTGTGTGGACTTACGTGATCTTAATGACCAAATTTGGATCGATCAATATCATTTACCCAACATTTCAGAAATGTTGTCTTCTGTTAAGGGTGGCAAAAAAAATTCCTTGCTTCCTTGCTTGACATGACGTCTGCATATCATCAAATTAGTCTGCACCCTAGTTCAAGACATTACACTGATTTTATCACTCCTTTTGGGTTATTTCAGTTTAAGCGGATGCCATTCGGGTTGGCCTCTGCATCCGCTGTCTTCCAGAGGACAGTAGAAAGTATGTTTCGAGGTATGCGTGGGGTGATGGCGTTTCAGGATGACATTCTGGTTTATGGAAAAGACATGCAAGAACATGATGAGAGATTGAACAAGGTGTTGGAGGTTTTGAAGTGCAAGGGCATAACCCTCAGTTCCAATAAGTGTCGCTTTGGTGTACCTACTGTGAATTACTTGGGTTTTGAGTTGTCAGCGGATGGTATCAAACCCAAGGTAAATTTAGTGAAAGCCATCCAAGATTTTGTTTGTCCTGAGAACAAAGACCAGTTAAGGTCCTTTATGGGCTTAATAGAATTCTATGCTAAATTTGTACCCAATTGTTCAGAAAAAACGTACAATTTAAGAATGCTTCTGAAAAAGAATGCTAAATTTATGTGGGACGTTGACTGCAGCCGTGAATTTAGTAATATTAAAGCAAGAGATCTCCCAGGCAATTCCTTTGAAACCTTTTGACACTAGAGATCACACAATTATAATGACCGATGCCAGTCAAAAAGGTTTAGGTGCTGTTCTGTTGCAAAAAAGAGATGGGAGGGAGGAAGTAGTTGCATTCGCTTTGAGGAGTTTGAAAGGAGCTGAAGCGACATATTCTGTGATAGAACGCGAAGCTTTGGCATGTTGGTGGGCTATTAACCATTTCAAACAATATGTATGGGGATCAAGGTTTACGGTTAGGACCGATCATAAGCCCTTAGTTCAACTGTTTACCACCAAGGGTGCGGAGAAAGCTACTCCACGTATTGCTAAGTGGCAGTACAAGTTGTATGAACACAATTTCAGGTTAGAGTATGTTCCTGGCAAGAAAAATATATTAGCTGATTGTTTGTCTAGATTGTCGAGCTCTGATTCTTCGGAAGGTTTGTCAATGGATTTGGGTTCCAAAGACGAAGACCGTGAAATTGTGGTTTGTTCAGTAGATGAACAATTGAATGGGGCATTAGGTGAACAAGAGTGGAGGGAAGCTTGCGATGAGGAGCAGGACATGAAGTACATTGTGGAAGGTGTTGCGTCAGGGTGGTCACAGTGGTCGCTTGATGGTGACCTTAAAGATAAGTACAAACACGTTTTTAACGAGTTGTCAGTAATCAATGGTCTATTATTTAGGTCAAAGTTGTTGGTAGTAGAGCCTTGCGCATGAGGGCCATATTGGTATGCGTGCCATGAAAAGGAGAGTCAGGGAAGGTTTCTGGTGGCCTGGAATAGATAAATGTGTGGAACATTTTGTAAGGGATTGTGGCCCTCATTCTGACCCTGGCGGTCGGCGGAGAGACGGCGGTCGGACCGCGAACAGACCGTCGGTATTAAAAATGGCATTCTGACCGCGGCGGTCCCCGCCGCGACCGACCGCCACTTCTCCACTCCGACCGCCACGGCGGTCATGACCGCGGGGCTGGAGTTTGCGCACTCCCGCCCGGCGGTCGTCCCAAGACCGCCAAGGGTATTATGACCCTGCCTACCGCCGCGGTTTCTTGCGGGCGGGAACCGCCGTGCGAACCATGGCGGTAAGCACTATCGGGGCCAGGGAATTCCTTCCCTGGCACTGATAGGGGTCTCCCCCACCCCCCACTACCCACCCGAGTCCTCCCCCCACACCCTCCCCCCCCCTGCAACCCCCCAGAGGTGGTACGAACCCCCTCCCCACCCCCACCCCGACATGCACATACATGCACCCCGACATGCACACACCCCCAACATGCACATATACACACCCCCTACACACACATACACAACGGGGACACATACCCGCACACATACATGCAGACATGCGCACCTGCCGAACAGCACACATTACCCATAGACACAGCAGCACCCCCCACCCGCATACACGCACTCACACACCCCCTCTACACACTCACACGCACACCCCCATGCACGCCCACATCACACAACACCCCCCCACCCCCTCCACTCACGGACGGTCAACTTACCTTGTGCGTTGGTCCTCCGGGAGGCGACGGGAGCCATGGGGAGGTGACCGCCAACAGAAGACCGCCAACAGAAGACCGCCACACAGAAATGTGGGTCGTAATTCTGTGGGCGGTGTTCTGCTGGCGTGGCGGTGGAGGTTGACCAGTCTCCACTTTCCCGCCGACCGCCAGTGTGGCTGCTGGCGGTTTTCCGGCGGAACGCTCCCAGCGGTCAGAATGCGCACAGCGGCATACCGCCGCGGTCGGCGGTCTTCACCGCGGCGGTAACTCGGCGGTCTTGCGAAAAGACCGCCAAGGTCAGAATGAGGGCCTGTGTGTATTGTGCCGTCAGTGACAAGTCTCAAATTACTGTTCCAAGCCCTATAGAAGCGATTAAGGTTCCTGATAAACCCTGGGGCAAGCTGGCGATTGATATAATAGGGCCAGTGAGTTTATCCTATGGATCCTTGGAATACGGATTAGTACTTTGGATTTTTACAGCAGATGGCCTGAAGTAAAGTTTGTGAAAATTCCTGACTCTAACAATGTAATCCAATGGTTAGAAGGGATTTTTGTCAGGGAAGGTATTCCAGACGAAATTTTGACTGACAATGGGTCCCAATTTACTTCTGGACAGTTTAGAAAATTTGTGAATTTATTGGGAATCAAACATTCAAAAACTTCCCTGTACCATCCTAGGAGTAATGGACTAGTGGAAAGGTTTAATAGGGTTCTTAAGGACAATATTCAATTGGCAAAAGCAAGTGGATTGCATTGTAAACGTGAATTGGAAAAATTGCTGTGGGCTGTGCGCACGACAAACAATTCTGATACACATGTATCACCTTTTGTTTTATTACGGGGACGCGTTCCGTCCTCAAAACTAACCAGAGAATGGATGGGTCATTTTGACATGCCGTGGTACAAGGTTGAGAGTGTCATGGAAAAACGAGGGGTAGCGCAACAAAGGTATGTACAGAAATCAGAAACTCACCAACGTAAATTTAATTGGAAAGTAGGAGATGTAGTGCGGGTGAAGTCACCTAGAACAATGGTCAAAAGTTTGTCCAAATTTTGTTGTGGGAAGAAAATTGTTCAGGTGGGTGACAGTGCTGTTAAACTGGACGACGGCAAATGGAGGAACAAGGATAAAATATCTCTAACTAAAACTGTTATAGTGGAGGATGTTCACAGTGGTAATGGAAACAGAACGGAGCATCTTGAACGTTCGGGTAATCATGCTGTTGTTCAACCTGTTCCATCTGCGCAGTCGTGCAGACGTTCAGCTACAACTGTCAAACCACCTAAGAAACTTGATGATTACACATTTTAATGTTCTGTATTTAATATTTTGTGATTTACCATGTATTGATAGGTGGTTATACATTAATGTATTATCTTTGTAATTTTTATGTTTTTGCGTTGTAAGGGAAGAGATGTGTTGGGTTCCTCGTGCTCTGCTTTGTTCCTCGTGCAGTGGAACCAGAGTATGCGGAATCGTGGAATGGAATGTAAGGTGGGGGTTTGTTTTTGAAACCTAGCTGGCAGTTGGAACCAGGGTTTTTACTGAAGGAGGGCGGAGGTATTGAAGCTGTCGTATTCTTCGTAACTTAATAAAAGAAGTTCAACTTACCTGTGTGGACCTGAACTACTCTTCAGTAGGCCCAGCCGCGATCAAGAAGGTGTGAGAGGCTCCAGTATGCCAGCTGTCTGATCGGGCCCAGGGGCAGGGTGCATCGATAGTCTCGGTGTTAGGCCACCTTTACCTCAAGGCAGGAAAGGGCATACCTCTGAGAGCGGCCCCAAGAGCGGCCCTGAAAGAAGATGGGTGTGGGCCAGGCAGTTTCTGCTCTATCTGCAGAGACTAGGGCAGGGTCATAGGGTCTTCCACTCCTCGATAGAGGAGTCAGCTCCAAGTCTGTGGTGTGGTTTCCATAGGATGTGGGAGGAGAAAAATGTGCCCACCATCTTCTGTGGTTAAACCACATCCTCCAACATTTTTGTTGTTTTTTGATGGGTGATATGTAGTTTTTTGCTAATTAGTTAAATTTAGAACAACAAGATCTAATGAATAATCTCTTCTTGTGGGAGCAAGATTGCAAAGGTTTTGTCCACAATAGAGTGAGTGCATGCGTCCACTCCCCAACTGTAGGTGTGAGGGAGAGGAGTGACAGGCGAGTAGGAGGTCTTTGAAGATTGGGTGGCCATGAAGTCTTTAATGGGTACCCAGAGATGTAGATCCAGATGTGGGCAGGGCGTGCAGTGCACAGCAACTGGGAAGGGTTATAGTTTGCCCACATCAGTTGGCTACTTCCAGTGGTTGCAGGGCCAGTTCCAGTACCTCTATTGATGGAGAGTGGGAGAGTAGAGGTGGCTTTCACCCTGCATCTAGCACCCAGGAGTCACTGCATCTGGGGCTCATGTCCAGGTAGGCCCAGCTGCGATCAAGAATGTGTGAGAGGCCTCAGTATCCCAGCTGTCTGATCGGGCCCAGGGGCAGGGTGCATCGATAGTCTAGGTGTCAGGCCACCTTTACCTCAAGGCAGGAAAGAGCATACCTCTGAGAGCAGCCCCAAGAGCGGCCCTGAAAGAAGATGGGTGTGAGCCAGGCAGTTTCTGCTCTATCCGCAGATACTAGGGCAGGGTCCAAGTCTGTGGTGTGGTTTCCATAGGATGTGGGAAGAGAAAAATGTGCCCACCATCTTCTGTGGTTAAACCACATCCCCAACATTTTTGTTGCTATTTGATGGGTGAGATGTAGTTTTTTGCTAATTATTTAAATTTAGAACAACAAGATCTAATGAATAATCTCTCAGTAGGGTTTTTTAAAAGGCTTTGTGACTACCTTAATGATAATGAGGTGAACATTAAGTTCACGTATAAGTATAGTGAGACATGTATTGATTTTTTTGGATGTGGAATTGTTTGTGGAACATAATAAGATAGAAAGTAGGTTACATCGAAAATTGACATCATGTAATACAGTGTTACATGCCACTAGTGCACATCTGAAGTATCAAATAAATGCAATATAATCATGTTATAATTTTTACCGCCCAATTTATAATTTGAGACACCTTACATTTGATCAAACTCTGAGGAAATAGTAACAACGAATTATGTTTTTAACATACATGAGTTACATAACAGCAATTGGGGCATAAGGATTATTCGAGGTAGGAGTGTTTTAGTACATCATTGTGTGCCTTTGTAGGTGTATAGGGCCTCTTATGATATAGTTAAAAATCTCTTTTGCATGCTCTCCACCATTGTGCAGTCACAATTGCTTATGGGTTATTGTTGGTGAGGGTTTCCGTAATTTTTAAAACAATTTGAGTATGAAGGTCAAAACACTATGCACGAGTATGTATATTGGGGATATAGGCAAATTGGGCTTCTATTACATAAATATAATGATACACATGTATAAATGAGCACGGTTTCCACATCACATCTATGTCACTTTGGAGGTTGAGGGATTTGCCAAATAATATATTATCTTGTGTTAATCATGTACAAAATATAAATGTTTGTTGTAGGAAGTCCTGATAAAGTCAAGGGGTACACCCCAGACGAAACACGTGTTGACAAATGGAATTTGAACAATTATTTATGGTTGGAAATTTGAACAAATATTGGAAGCCATTATTTCGAGAGGAATAAAACACGATTGGACTCAAAATTATTAAATCAGTTGGAGGAGGACTGCCTGCCACTATTGGCATGGATATGAACTATGACTAGTATTGTTGGTGTGCCATTGCAGTATGACTGTTGAGTGACAATTTCTATTGTCAAGTAGGACATTAATTAGGGTGAGGTCCTAGCTATTGGCACCGCCAGATTTTTTTGAAGGAAAATATTGAGGTTGAGCGCCGGATACTCACACATTCACCCTTTGGAAGTTGACAGGTATATATAGGGCTTGTAGATTCACCAAGAACCCGGGATACCCAGAGCCAATAACTGAGCTGCCCCTTGCAATGTTTTTTCATTGTGCACTGCATATACATCAATTCATTTGCTAAATTATAAAGAGTGAAATATAAGTATCAAGGAAACCTATGTATTTTCAAAATGGGCACAAGATATGGAGTTCAGAAGCAGTGATCATTTGCACATCTCTCAATTTGTGGGCAGCCATAATAGTATGTTAATTAGAAGGCATTACTCAAAATGACTTCTTTCTTACACACTGTCTTACATATGGAAGGAGCAAACACAGAGAAAAATGATGGTAATAACACTTGTTTTGCTATTCTGTGTTTCCTTAAGTTTCCCAATAAAATGGTACCTCACTTTTGTGGGTAGGCATAGTGCTGGCAACAGGAAACTGCCCAAAATGCAGCACAGATAAATCACATTTTTCCACTGACAACTGATCCCTTTATTGCAATGTGCCTAGCTGTGGATTTTGGGCTCCAGCTCAGTCAGCACCTAGGCAAACCTAGCAAACCTGTGCATTTTTGAAAACTAGACACCTAGGGAAATCCAGGATGGGGTGACTTTTTGTGGCTTTCACCAGGTTCTGCAATCCAGAATCCCTTCCAAACCTCAAAATCTGTCTTAAAAAACACTTTTTCCTCACATTTCTCTCTGTCACACTTGGATGCCTGCCTGAACCTGGCTGGTAGTTAAGCTGGAGTTTTGAGCTTTCACCAAGCTTTCTTTGTGCATGAGAGGACTAGGAGAAGGCATGCATATGGAAAAAAAAACAGTAACAGTATCATAGAGTAAAGGAGAAGGACAAAAAAAAGCAGGTAAACTTCATGAGGAGTCAGGAGTGTACCAAGAAGACTCAGAGGCAGAGCAAGAACATAATAGGAGTTTGATGTTTGAGCCAGCAATGCATCAAACACATACTCAGCAGCTTTTCTCAGCAATCCACCTCTCTCCAGTCCACAGAGCTTAGTGGGTACTAGGCTTCAGTGTCTTCGCCATCATCATGGTTTCTCTTTGAAGTCAATAACTTTCTAGCTGTTGAGTTAGTCCCACCCTGAGTCCTTTCTTCCACCTCCTTCTGATTCTGAGGAACTTTGTCCCAGTCCCCAAACTGAGCGAGGTAGACCTGTGTAGTCAAGTACAATGCTGTTGAAGAACAAATAGAGAAACATAACTGGAGTATTGTGTGTAGATTTGTGTTTGGTAACTAAAGTGTCCGTTCTGATCTGAGGAACCAGAAAAAATAATTGGACCCTGAAGGTAAATTTCGCTAAGTTTGAAGGATCAATCACTTCCAGGCAAAAATGATCATCCATCACCCCCAAACAATGCAAATCATCAGAATCAAGTTTACACATTTGTTGAACTCAGTCCCTTATTGTCAGCCACCACATGCATCATCAATCACTCAGAATCACTCAATATATCACCACTCATAAGTGCAATAGTTAGTAGTTATCGCTTCCAATTCAAGCATGTAGCTGAACAAAATATTTTCTCCTCCACTGGTAGCAAGTAGCAATACATTGGAATTTGGCATTTGCACTGGCAGTCTTTCAATCAATTATGCTCTGGGGCAGCCCTGCTTGGGTATTTAAAAAAAATGGATAGGCAATGGCATGTGAGGAAAGCAGGCATCATCTCCAATGTCCTGAAGGGAATGTGGGGGCTTCTTCACTGCACACAGGTCCAACTCCAAACCGGCCTAATAATATTGAGTGACTAAAAATTATGAGGCATCATAAATCTTACACAAACAAATATTCCACTAACAATTTGTTTTTGCAAAGAAAGAAAGAAGTTCAATTGGAAATAATGATAAAGCTCTATGATGGCACTTGCATTCTCAGTGCGGGAAGTAGAGTTTGTCCTCAAACTCAGGTAGTTCTCCCATAAGTTGGTCAGCAACCACACTTTATTCTGACCAATTATCATCTTCTACGTCCTGTAGTGTTCTGGGAACGGCGTAATCAGGTGGTATAAAATGCTGGTTTATTTTCATCCTGGTTAATCTCTCCACGTTTTGAAGCAAGAGACTGGTCCTTCTTACTATAACAAATGCACCAGCTGCACTGAATACATATTCAGCAGACAGGCTGGCTACAGGACAAGCCAGATACTTTATTGCCAGCCTGCTGAGCTCTGGCCATTGGCACATCTTCCCCTAGCAATACACTAATGGGTTTTGATCCACATACACCTCTTCTTCATCCAGATACTCCTGAAACAGCCTCTGAAGTGTCATTGGTGCTGCCACTTGTACAACCTCTTTTGACGTCACCTCTGTACTGGACTTAAGGCCTGCCACTTGAAACCAAACTAATGCAGAGGTTGGGTCTGATTCTTCTGATGCTGTTGTTGCCTGTGTTCTTATTGGCTGCTGTGAGAAACGACTGCCCTCTCTGGAAGTTGAACACAGATTACTAGAACTGTGGAGTGGGACTCTATGTCCTAACCATTTATTCTTCCAGTTCTCCGGCTTGCTCAACAATCCATCTCTCGTATTTTGAAACATCCCCTTCAGAAAAAGGAATGGAAGAGGAAATAATATTTTTGTAGCATGGATCAAGTAAGATAGCACATATGTACTCTTTGGAAGAGATAATGCCATTTTGCAGACTTGCTTTACAAGTTAAGCGATAGCTTAGGCTCTCAACCAAGGCATGAGCTTGCTAGCGTGCCCGGTCCTTAATAAGTAAACTTACAAGGGGACGTGTATAGGCCGATGAACCTTTTGGATCACATGGAGTATCCTAAACACGTAGTGACCAATGACATCAATAATTAATGTAATTAATCAGTAACCACTAAGAGAAACATTAGTCACCCATACAATTATAGCCATCATTTCATCAATAACCACAACTCAATAAAGCATTAAACAATTTTATTTCCCTATTATTACAATTCTAATGCATTGGGTAACTCAAACTTTATTTTATCAGCTCAGAATTAATTTAGCAACCGCCAGTAACACAATCTAATTGGAACTTGAAATAACATATGATCACGAGCCTTAGCGTCGGCCAACAAAATGAATATAACGACATTAAAAGCAGAGTTCAGCAATCTGTTCGTCAATCATTTGTCACTGTCAATGTCACCCATAGGAACCTACCTCACCCAGATTAGCATCACCATGTGGGGTTTCATGCTAAACAATTAAGAAAAATGTGAATTTGGAAAAACATGTCACTACGAGAAAAACTATAAAACAGCGCAGTTGGTACCTAGAAGAAAAGGCACAAGTTAATCAGTCACATTGTCATAGCTACCTATCCACGGAATAGATCAGCAGCACAGTCAGTCTTCGTCTTCAGGTCATCAATTGATCAGCAACACATCAGGCTCTCAATAGTAAGAGCCCAACGACAGAATCTCGAACAGCTTCTCCTGACGTCATCAATGTCTCCCCTCGCACCTCCCTAAACTCTGATTCTTAGATTATTAGGCTCTCCCAGTCCATCCTCCTAATTTCCGATTGGTCAGTCAGTCAGTCAGCAGATATGACTTTAACCTATAATATTAATTTTTCAAATCTATGGATTTTAATATTAGTCCTTTCTCAGCACACGGATTGGTCCACTGTAAAATGTCCTCATCATCAGGCTCTTCAGGTATTGAAAATGTTGCATGTTTCTCTTCAGTCGGTGCTCCATTGTTCAAATACTAGGAAAGTACATTTAGCCTACTCTACACATAATTGTATCAATTTGACTTCATCATCTCCTGTCTGTCTGTACATTGCAGAAAATTCCAGTGGCAACTTTAACATCGGGTGGCTCAAGGACAGGTCATACATTAGCTTCTCTGCAGTGCGTTAGAATATCAGCTCCTTGTATGAAGCCTGGAAAAGACTAGGCCTTAACTTCGGCTAAGTTAAATTCTATGAAGTAATACAAAACACAGGTTGTACATTTCAATATAACATATTACTATGTTATTCTTTCACATTTTCATTATTTCACACATCTTTAGTTATTTTAGTATAACTTCATATAAATGGCTGCCATTCCCCGTGGTTAAAATTTCAAACAAGCATCTTTATTTTCTCTACAATTAATTTCTCTACGAACTTTTCATTATCAAAACACATAAACATTCATTAATAATTTATAATTAGCATATTTGCGTCAGCAAGCTTCTGGGATTTCTTTTACACCTTCGAGTGCAAACCTTTCAGACACCTTCTCTACCTGGTCTTGAAGCAGATGCAACAATGGGATAGCTTGGCCCTTCGTACTGTGCTCCTTTGCTGACCTGTAGATAGCTTTTGCTTTACCCCCACAAAAAAGATCCAGTGAGCAGTGATGCATATGTAATCCATATCCCGACAACTGGTCCACATGTCTGTCTTCAGGTAGATTGTGTGTACAACACTTTGCTGCAAAGCTTGTTCAACCAATTACAGCACATCGTTATACAGTGCTGGAACAGTAACTCTGGCAAATTAAGTCTGACTTCGAAACTTTCATTTCAGGCAGATGGCTGCCACAAACTCTAAGAATCCCACTCCTTCCACAAAAAAAGGGAAGCGGTGCAGCAATAACATTTTTGTTATCTTCCCACTGTACAAACTTACTATTGGGTGGTTGTGGTGGTAGCAGCCCTCCTGCCTAAACATGCCCATAACTGTAGCCCGGATTTTCTTCTTTTGTGAGGCCACTGGAGCAGGTGACATTTTAGATTCAGGTGGTGGCAGACTCAAGGTGTGTCATGGTACAGTCACTGTACGCTGTGATGTCTCCATCTGAGTTTTCCTGTGCCATTGTGAGGTGCTGAGGACGGTGATTCTGGTGCACTGCTGGGGATAGGGCTGCTTTGCTTGAGCATGACACCCTCTTCTTCCTCACCTTCCACAGTTTTTTGACCAATTGTATCTCATAATCCTCGCTCTCTTCACCTTCACTATCACAACCACATTCAGCCTTTTTTTAATGCTCCTCCCACCAGATTGCGTGATGTTTTTTCATATGGATCGTCTGGCCTCCAGTCCCATAGTGTGAACCAGGCTTACTTTTACAAACACATGGTGGCATATTGCAATGTTCTCCTCTTGTTTGCTAATCATAAAAAAGCCCCAAACTGTCTGGGGAGATGTACTTTCCTATTGGTCCACTGCCAATGCCTGAAGAAGAACTGGAGGTAGGTGGGTATGTTGATTGCCTCTCTGCAGTGTATATTTCTATTGAGGCACAGGTTGGTGCAGGTCTCTGCTGGGGCCTTACAAATATGGGAGCTGGCAGTGCTGCCTGTGTCACGTCCCTCGTAGAAGTTTGGATAGTAATGTCGGCCTCCTCTGTGCCAGCTTCCACAATGATTGGCTCGTCGTCATCATTATCCTCCTGAACATCATTCCCTTCCCTGATTTAAAGGCTTTCTGGAACCTTTCTTCTCCCTTGCCTCTCCTGGCATCTCCCGGGCGCTGCCAGGGTCTATTCCATATCTTTACCATCATCATCAGAAGTGGTGATTGGAGAAGATGGTGGAGTAGTACCCTTTCTTTTTTTTGCTGGAGATCTGGGAGCCTTTGATTCTAAAAGAGGAGGTTTCTGCCCGGCCAGAAACTTGATCTCATGATCTTCTCCAACGTCAGGAAGATCTACTATTGCTGGCTGTGGATGCTGTCCACTTTTATCTGTTTCCTGAAACTATTGGGTACTACTTTGTGAAAGAAACAAATCCAATTCAACATCAATGCTCATCAGCCTTGCCATGACATGGCAAGTGGCTGCCTCACTGACAGACATCATCTTGGGCCTAGGTTGGGGTGGTGCTGTTGATGCAGGAGTGCTGCTCCCAGGTTGCTACCCGAAGGCCGGAGTGGCCAGAACACATCTACTGAAAAAGGTTGCGGTTGGCATGCCACTGGTAGAAAGCTGCTTTTTCTCACTGGCCACTTTATTGGGAGCAATTTTCTTTGGGACCATGTTCAGCTCTAAGGCCCTGATTTATACTTTTTGGTGCAAAACTGTACCAATGCAGTTTTGCACCAAAAGGTTTAGCACTGGCTTGCACCATTTCTGAGCTCCAGCTGGGCACCATATTTATGGAATGGTGCAAGCCGGTGCAAAGGGTAGGCTAGCTAAAAAAACAAATGACGTTAGTTGGGTGGGTTGGCAGTATGGAAGAAGGAGGTTTTGCACCAAAAATGACATTAGGCAGGTTAGAGTAAAAAAAATGACTCTAATCAGCCTATCGTCATTTTCTGACGCAAAACCATCCATAACGCATGACTCATGCCCACCACCCCAATGGCCAGCACAGTGCACTAGGGTTCCCTGGGCATGACCATTGCACCCAGTGCCATGTAGGGGGGCTCACTCAGGGCCCCCAGTGGCACTTACAAAAAAAAATACTTACCTATACTTACCTGGGATGAGGTCACCCCATCATACGCTGTCCCTCTGGTGTGGGTGGAGGTGTCCCTGGGGCCTGGGGAGGGCCCCTGTGGGCTCTTCCATGGTGTTCCACCATGGAAATAGGCCCACAGGTCCCCTAACGCCTGCCCTGACCCAGGCGGTAAATAATGGTGTGAAGCGAACTTTGCACCATTATTTGACCCCTCCTCCTCTCGGTGGGTGATTTTAGCACAGGGGATAAATATGGCGCTAAGGCCATAGAGTCATTTTTTGCACTGGAACGCTTACTTTGCAACTTATTGACGCAAAGGTGGTTTCACATCCCAAAAATGACTTTAACTCCATAAATTTTGCGCCAGACTGGTCTAGCACCAAAGTATAAATATGGATTTAGTTCTGCACAGAATTTGCATTAAAAAAATGACGCAACTTCAGCTCAAAACAGGTATAAATATGCTGCTAAATTGTCAGTGGCATTAAGATGCACAAGAGGAACAGTTTGGAGTACGGACGTAAGTTTAAGGCCTTCTCTTTGGTAGTACTGCAGGTGAAGTGAGGACTCTTCTGTTGTGCACCTAGAAGCAACCAAGCAAGAAAAACATGTAGTTAGTGAAACATGACATTGTTGCATATTGAAATAGTACAGACACATGCAATTTTAGTGCAGTTTGTTACTTATGTAACACATATCAATTTAATCTCAATTTAATCTCAATTTAATCAAACATTTTAAAATCAAACCACACAACCACACCATAAAATTTCATTTCAAATCAGGCAGCACAACATGCATAACATGCTATTTACTTTATCTCCATCTGCTTTAAAGGGGACACCTCGGGTAGTCAAAGAGTCATTTAAAAACCTATGGCGGCAAGGTGGTCTAGGGGAAATGGAATAATCATTAAAATAATCATTAAAAAATGATGCTGCTGATTTGTTTGCAGTGAGTGCTCTGCAGCCATGGTGTCCAGGAGGAAATGGAATAATTATATACTTAAAGAAACCTAATGCTGTAGCGTGGCTGTGTCTTTGGTGGATGCATGGAGTATTGGATGTGGACAGGTGGATCAAGGCAAAATGCTGAATTTAATAAAATAAAAATTAAAAATGTAAAACAAATAAAACAACTAATTAAAAGTAAAATCATGAAATGTGAAAATTAAATTTAAAAAAATTAATTTAAATAAAATAAAAAAAAAAATACAATTAAAAAAAACAAAATAAAAAAATGAAAATCTAAATAAAAAGAAAAAGAATGAAATAAACAATTGAACTAAAAATAGAATAGAAGATTAAAATAAAAAATTAAAGTGGAAAATAAAAATAAAATTGTAATAAGAAACTTAAAATAAACAACTGATCAATAATTAACGATGTTTGTATGTAAGCCTATGGCAAAGACACAATGGCTGGATGCACAAAATGACTGCTAGCCGTATGGTCAAGCAACATGAAGGAGCAAGTCGGCATGGCAAACAAAGAACACATGCAAGCCTATGACAAAGGGACACAGGCTGGATGGACAAAATGGCCGCCAGCAACATGGTCAAACAAAAACAACAAGGAGGAATGTCGAACAAAGAAAAAACACATGCAAGCCTATGGCAAAGGATGACTGGCTGCATGCACAAAAGGGCCAATAGTCACATGGACAACAACAACACCAAGGAGCAAGGAGGCAAGGCGAACAAAGTAAGAGCACATGTAAGCCTATGGCAGAGGGACACTGGCTGGGTGGACAAAATAGCCGCCAGCCACATGATCAAACAACAATAACTAGGAGCAAGGAGGCATGGCAAACAAAGAAGGAACACGTGAAAGCCTATGACAAAGGAAGACTGGCTGCATGCACAAAATGTCTGCCAGTCACATGGTCAAACAACAACAACAACAAGGTATGTAGAAAGGCAAACAAAGAAAAAACACATGCAAGCCTATGGGAAAGAGACACTGTCTGCATGCACAAAATGGCTGCCAGCCAAATGGTCAAACAAGAAGGATCGCAAGGAGGCAGAGGCAACAAAGAAAGAACACATGCAAGGCTATTTTTTTGGGAAGTCCGCCGCAGTGGCAGCCTCCAAAACACTGCGATGTTGGCAGTAATCCGACCACGGTACAAAGAGTCACACTGTGAGTCTGCCAAAAAAACTGCCAAAATTCTGAAACCGCCAGGACACTGGAGGACAGAAAAGAGGTGGTCCCACCACCACCAGCCCGACAAAAATCATCTCATCACAGTACAATCCACAAATCATGACAGTGGTTTTTCCATGGCGGAAAACATAAAAAAACAAAGTCCTTAAATCCAAAGGTAGACAAAGAGAGTGATCCTTTCCACCTTGAAATCCAATTGAAAAGTGACCAGGAGATGGACAAAGCACTGGGAGGAGCCTGCTGGAAAGGAACAAGAAGTTGGAGTCTCTGAGGCACTTACTGTTTGAAACAAAAGGCTTCTCAATCTAAAAAACAACTTGAAGGGTCCACTGGAGAAGATAATCCACTCAAAAAACACTTTTTACCTACATTTAGATGTGTCCGGAGTAGAAGATCTACTCCAGGTGCATTTGTGTTCAGGAGTGGGACTGTGGCCGGAAACAGCGTGATCAAACACAAAGTCTTGCGTGTGCTCACTAGCCACCCTGGAGTATTGTGGCGCTCCGAGAGAGCTCCAAAACCAAACCTTGCACAAGCGAACAAACTCCGCTCAGTGGCAGAATGCAAAATTCGGGAACTCCGCGCTACTCCGCGTAGCGCAGAGTGCCTGACTTCAGCAAACTCTGCCCGCAGAGCGGATTTGTATGCCAGGGCCTACCCAAAACCGGATTCTACATCAGGCACAAGTTGGAAAAATAGCAAAAAAATGCCAGTTTTCCTGTCTTAATATATTAAGAACATGGTCATTGTGCACAATAACTCAGATTCTGAGACTCGCAATTCAGAAACAGTTGTAGATTTTACGCTCTCTAATTAATGCATTAATGCATCTATGGCAATTTGTAATTAGCTGGTATGCAAATGGATTCCACCAATTTATTTTCTTTTTCAGAAACAAACTCCCAATTCTTGAGTTTGTTTCCGAAAAACAAAAACAAATGTCTTGACACAATGGAATTTTTCTCCTAGTGTTTTTGGGGCATGTATTGTCCAATATTCGGACCTGGCCCTTGTTGGATTACATATGTTGGGCCCTAGCATGCAGGAAGACCACAAGCATATGTGGAATAGCGGGCGGTGGAGGGTGCGTTAAATGATGAACACCAGGCACATAGTAGGTTTCAATGACGACGCGGCCAAATACTACGGGTCTATTTATTAACAAAACTCTTCCACGTGACCGTAGATACTATGCTGATAATATGGGGATGGGTCAGGTACAGATTCCCCTCCCTTCCCATCCACTTAAATAGTCACAGGCCGGTCATTGCAGCCAAGACCACCCAGCCAAACAAACCTTTTGCCACACCTAAACTTTCTTTTTCAACACATGTATATCGCCTTAAGGTAGGCCTTAAAGGCCCATAGGAAAGGGTGCATTGTATTTAATATGAAGGACATGTGAATTTAAGTTCTACATGTCCTGCTACTGAAAGACACCTAAAGTCATTTTTCACTATTGTTAGGATAACATTGGTTTACCTTATTACACATAATAAGTGATAACTTACATTTGGAAGCGGATACGAAAAGATCTGAACACTCAAATAAATTGTAATTTACAATTCTCTTTAAAGGTAAAGTTGTATTTTCAGTCACAATTTTGAAAATGCCATTTTAGAACCATGGCATTTTCTTGTCCTAAACATTTGGGGCTTAATGCTTGTGTCAGGGGTCACATACAAATTGGCATTTTGTGCATTCATCCCAGACAGTGAGAAATACTGGGACTACCTATTGACAGGATGGGACATTCCTCCCACGATGGTTGTGGCACAGCAGTTCCCTGTCCCACTCACATTTCAAAGTACTGCCTCTAGCACACACAGAAAGGTATCTGCCACTAGTCTTTTGTAACACCAGACTACTTGGAGCCTTGGTAGAGGAAGGGAAGAACTTTCCAGAACCAGATGTAGGGCTAGTATAGAAAGTCCCTCAACTTCTGGCACCAGGTATAAATATTTGACCTCCTGAGCCACTCATCAGCACACTCTTTGACCTGAGGACATTACATAAAAAGGAATGCCTTGTTCCCCAAAGGGTTGTCCTGCTGCTTGAGGATCACCTTGTTCCCTATAGGTCTGCCCTGCTGCTTGAGTCCTGCTTTATTTCCCAGAAAATTGCTCTGCTGATTGAGCTCTGCCTGCTTTCTGAGCAAGAAGACTGGGACTGCACCCTTCATTCCAGGCAAACCTGAGTGACCCCAAAGGTCAGTTTGCTGTCGTGTTCCAAGTTGCAGAGGCACATAAGCTCCAGATGTCTGTATCTGGCTGGACCTGCAACTCAACCTTCCTGAGTCATGCTGGCTTCTGCAGGAGGGAGTCACTGATCCCCAGGTTTTGGACTCTTAGCTGGCATCATAGAGAACATTTCCATGCCTGACTGAAGATTCCTTCAAGTTTGAAGTAAGCAAAATGAAGCTCTGCAAAGCCTTGCCACACAGGTGAACTTCATTAGAACTGATGCTGAGCAATTGAAAGCAATACAAGCCTTGTCACACAGCTGAATACTCCATCTGAACTGGCGCCAGGCTGCGCTAAGCACACCAAAGCCTCATCACCCGAAACAACACCAAGTGTCACCATACAGTTGAAATCTCATCAGAACTGGCACGGACCGACATGAAGTGTCACAAAGCAATGCTGTGCAGACCTTGCACCAAGGACATAAGGTACATCTCTCAGCATGCCACACTTGGCACTTTGCCAATCTGTGCTCCTTCAAGGTCGGCCTGAACCTGTGAATTTTTCCTGTACAGCACAACCAGATATCTTCAGTTGTCGCTTTCTCCCTCTTGGTGCTAATTTTATTTAACCCTTTTCAAATTTATATCTCCCGTCCTACTGAATAGACTTTTGTCATATTTATGTCATTTTATTCATTACTATGCTCTACACTTTTCAAAATTAATTTGGGATTTTTCTTGGTTTGTGTTTTGACTTTATTATTGTTTGTGTGCTGCTAGAATACTTTATACATTGCCTCTAAGCTAAGCCTGCCTGCTTTTGTGCCAAGCTACCAGAGTGTTAAGCACAGATTAAGTTAGCGATTTTTTCACTGACAAGGATTTTGAATATTGCCTGAGTGGAGTCCCCACTTCCCTCAATAAGTAACTTGATTTCTTACACTATTCATGACTGCCAGGTAGTACGGATAGACAAAAAAGGACATCAGACACTCTGCTCTAAATGGGATGGTGGTCTGATTCCTTTTCTCTAACAGCCCTTACTGCATCAGGCTGTCAAAGTTTTCCAGGAGTCCTCCAGGTCACTGCTTTTGAAAAACTGATACAATCGAGTGGCTACAACTAGTGTTTCAATCAATCAATCAATCAATCATTCAGAGATAATAGAGCACAGCTACTCACCCGTTAGGGTCTCAAGGTGCTGGGGGTGAAGGGGTGTAGCATGTACTGGAGGTGGATTAGAAAAGCCTTGTCTTCAGTTCCTTCGTGAAGCTGGGGAGGGAGGTGGTGTGTCTGATGTGGATGGGTAGCGTGTTCCAGGTGGTGGTGGCGAGGTAGGAGAAGGAGCGTCCTCCTGTTCTGTTTGGCAGACATGACCGACCTGTGATGGAGTACCTTGTCGGCTAAACTCTAATCAGGCCCTTAGTGTTTCCACCAGTGACCTTAACAAAAAGCTAAGCTCAGAGTTGTCAATGGAGTTCTTTTAAGGTGATGCAGAATATGTTAAAGTATGGCCTGAAATGTAAAGGGAGTCCAAATCAGAGTGCAGTGAACAATGTTTTGACAACTACCATAAATGAAGCTGCAGAACTGAAGACATATTTGAAAGTGAAGTGGAATGAAGACATTGTAAAAAAAAAGCTATCCATTTTGGTTTGTCAGCAGAGGAAAGCATGAATATTATATTTGAAAGAGATTATTGTAGTCAGTTCAAATCCAGGAACCAAAATATTGGTTGCAAAAGTTCTGTGTTGGCTGTTATGAGAATATGATACATTTGTTGGGACTGATCCATCAAATTAAACTAAAACGTATACAGTCACACAAAATAATGAAGGTTGGAAGAATATAATATTCAAATGTAAGCTGACTGCATGTTCAGAGAGACTGAAATGGCCAAATCTTATTGAGCATTTTGAGTTTTCTTTTTGCGTTTGGTTTCTTTGTTGTTTAACTGTAAAGAGAATAGCAATATGAGATCATGTGTTGACTGTGCATGACCCTCAATAGTCATCCTTTATTCAGTACTAATGAGATGCTGTTCTCCAATAAGGCGTTGATGCTTTTCCTCTCAATACATTTATCAGACACATATTTCAACATATTATTTCATACGGAGACCTTGGGTGTCAAGACGATGAGTGCTATATTCAAAGGTATACATGAATCATACTAGTTTTAAAACAGCATTGTTGTCGTGCATGCATACGTAGTATTAGATTTTATATGCAATGAGACACTGACAACAAACCTGTCAATGTTTATAAGTCTCTAGCATCAACTTTAAAAGCTCTGCTTCAGCGGTGCTATGAAAAATTGGCATGCAGAATACCAATGATGTGATGTGATGTGACATTACATTATGTTGTATAGCATGGCTATTTACCCGGTAAGGTATTCAGGCATTTTTAGTGGGTGTGTAGACATAGGACTGAGTATGATGGGAGTCAGACCTAGCAATCAGTGGAAGAGCCATGTCTTCAGCTTCATGTGGAATCTGTGAAGTAGAAAAGAAGATCTGATATGTAGACGGATGCCATCCAAGGTCTTGGTGTGATGTAGGCAAACACTAGATCTCCTCTTCTGCTTCTGCAGATTCTAGGGGTATGTGCGAGTAAGAGAGAGGATGACCTGGTTGAGGTGCAGGTGACTGATTGGTAGGTGGAAATGAAGGCAGTTGTTAAGAAATGTTGGTTAAGTGTTATGCAGTGGCTTTTATGTGTGTGTGAAGAGTTTGAAATGGCAGCGTTTCTGTATGGAGAGGCAGTGGAGCTCTCTGATATATGGTGTGATGTGGGTGCATCGTAGGAGGTCAAGGATGAGTCTTTCTGTGACGTTCTGGATGGTCTGGAGTCTGTGGGCGGAGATGATTGGAGATACCAGTGTAGAGTACGTTGCCATAGTCTAATTTGCTTGTGATGAGGGCTTGTGTGATGGTGTGTCAGGTGTTATGGGTTAAGCACTTGAAGCTCTTGCAAACCATGAGGAGTATATGGAAGCAGAAGAAGCTGACTCTGTTGACCTGTGCTGTCATGCTGAGCTTGTCATCAAGTATGATTCCCAGGTTTCTTGCATGGTTGGCTTTTATGGGTGTGGTCTGAGCTCTGATGACCACTAGATGGAGATCCAGGGAGAGCTCTTGTTCTTGAAGATCAACACCTACGTCTTGTCAGAGCTGAGTTTCAGGCAGTTGCTCTCATCCAGTCTGCTGCGCTGATCATTCGGTCGGAGAAGTTGGCTCTGGTGGTGGTGGACTTGTCAGTCAGAAATAGGATAAGTTGGGTGTCATCAGCATGGGATATGACGGAGAGGCTCTTAGGTTTTAATGCGTAGGGTAGTAGTCTGACTCACTGTGTGCTTCCTGTGAGGAAGGAGCAAATCCAGTTGTGTAGTACTGAATGTATTTTGCATTGCTGTGTAGTGTTAAAAATACTCCAGACCTCCCTAGTCCACTACCAGACTCAGATTCCCCATTATCTCACTTATCCCTTTATGCCTGTTTTTGTAGTTCTCCTCCTTTCCTACTTGTGTGTTTTTCTCTCTCTTTCTCGCAGTCAATATCTGATGAGGAAAAAAACGTGCTGGTCTCCAAAAATGATTGCCAGTCAGCCTCACCGGCAACCACCGGCTCAAAAAAAAGCACTGCTTATTTGGGGTGTGAAATGAGTATTGATGGAACTAAACCAAATGATAAACTCTGCAAAACATCCTTGAGGCCTCATGCATACAAATATGGTTGTATTAGTATTAGCATAATTGGATAAAAATCTAACCTATTGAGCCGTGCTCTGAAGAATATTGTTTTAGTTTTGTCTCTATGATGAAGGTGAAGGTGCATTTGTCCATAATTTGAAAACTAAAATAACAATACGACAGGCATAACAAACTGTAGGAAGAGATGAAAATATGTATTAAGTAAATGAGCAAGAAGCATTCACTGGAGTAAGAGTCACTTACTACAGGTAATTCTTTTTGTTCTTCAAAGAGTTTGTCCTGGGTAAAAACTGCAAAAAGTCAGACACAATATAGCATGTCAAAAATGCAATAGTACATCAAGGAGTGGACTATTCAAATGTCTGATGGAATATCCATTTAAGTGTTGCCCACACAAGTAAAAAGATGAAGTCAGACCATTTGGGAATTTTGGGGAAATTCAATTCCATTACGTGTTGAGTTTCCCTCCTTGGCAATAGATAATTAATACTTCCACATTAGTTAACAGAAAATACTGCCCAGTTTTGTCAAAAGAGATACATGGTTTACAAAACTGCTAAGATGTAAGCTTAAAATGATATATGGTTGCCAAGAATAGATTTTCCAGCAGATGCTATTGTAATACAGTACAATCTTGGAGAGACTGTACATATTTCAGAAGACACAGAAACCAGCTCTTTATCTACATCAATGTCCTTCAAAGTCCCTAAATGATGCAGCGGCTGCTGCAAATACCAAAGAGGGGTGAGTGACAAGGCAACAAGGACTGGGAAAAAAAACACTTACCATTTGCATCCCTGCCTCCTGCCGCCTTGCTTCTTTTCTCTTTGGTGTCCCAGCATTCACTGGGGCACCAGAACAGGCTCCCCAGCAATCCTGGTATATCTAGCATGAGAGCAGAGTGAGGATTGGTCTGAGTGGCTTGGGTTGTGTTAGAAATGGGGTCTTTGGTTGGCAGTCAGGTTACCCCCTGTCCAAGCAAGGACCCTCACTCTTGTCAGGGTAAGTCACACACAATCCAAATTATCCTGTGCCCACCTTCTGGTAGCTTGGCACTGAGCAGTCAGGCTTAACTTAGAAGGCAATGTGTGAAGTATTTGTGCAATGAATCATACAATACAACGATATTACACCACAAAAATACACCACACAATGTTTCGAAAAATATATAATATTTATCTGGATAAATGAAGGTCAAAAACGATTAAAGATTAAATAAGCAAATGTAGGGATATCACTGAAAATGAAATTAAGTGTCTTTACAGTTAAAAAAATACTGTAAAAGCAATAAAAAAGTGTCTTAAGTTCTCCTAGAAAAAACAAGTGTTTCTTGCAGGGCAAAGTACCTGGTTTGCGTTGAAAAATCCTCGCAAGGGACCACAGAGGAGGAGATGCATGGAAAACAGTGAGTGTTTGTCGGTTTCGCCCCTTCACACACGGACTTGCGTCATTATTTTCCACGTGGGGAAGACGTTGCGTCAATTTCCGGTGCGCAGATTTGTATCCTTTTCGTGTTGCAGGGTTTTTAGACGGCCCGGGGATGATGTGTGGAATCCTGGGCTTGCGGAGCGAAGTCACAGTGGCTGCATCGATTCCGGTAGGCGATGCGTGGAATTTTCTTCTGCACAGCAGGTGCTGCGTCGATTCCTCTCAGGAAGTCGGGTGTCGTCATTATGAGTCGGCTTGCGTCGATCCAGTAGGGCTGTGCGTTGAAGTTCCAGTCGCGTCATTGCGTCAATCTTCTGTGGCGAAGTCGGGCTGCGTCATTCCAGACTCAGCGTGTGGTGAATTTTTCACCTCAAGCAGGCTGTGTGTCGTTTTTGGCAGGCAGTGCATCGAATTTTCACCGCACAGGAATTTCAGCTGCAGGAGAGAAGTCTTTTTGGTCCTGAGACTTCTGGGAACAGGGGGCAAGCTCTATCCAAGCACTTGGAGAGCACTTCTACAGCAAAGCAGGAGAGCAGCAAGACAGCAGGGCAACAGCAAGGCAGCAGTCCTCTTCAGAAATCAGTCAGGTGATTCCTTTAGGCTGCCAGGCAGTTCTTCTTGTCAGGGTGCAAGTTCTGGTTCAGGTTTCTTCTCCAATAAGTGTCTGATGTGGTAGGACAGAGGCCCTGTTTTTATACCCAAATGTGCCTTTGAAGTGGGGCGACTTCACAGAGTGGCTTAGAAGTGCACCAGGTCCCCTTTCAGTTCAATCCTGTCTGGCAGGGTCCCAGTAGGGGGTGTGGCAGTCCTTTGTGTGAGAGCAGACCCTCCACCCTCCCGGCCCAGGAAGACCTTTTCATAATGCAGATGTATGCAAGTGAGGCTGAGTATCCTGTGTATGGGGTGTGTCTGAGTGAATGCACAAGGAGCTGTCAACTAAACCCAGCCAGACGTGGATTGTAAGGCACAGAAAGATTTAAGTGCAGAGAAATGCTCACCTTCTAAAAGTGGCATTTCTAAAATAGTAATATTAAATCCAACTTCACCACTCAGCAGGATTTGTATTACCATTCTGGCCATACTAAATATGACCTTCCTACTCCTTTCAGATCAGCAACTACCACTCAAACAATGTATGAGGGCAGCCCCAATGTTAGCCTATGAAGGGAGCAGGCCTCACAGTAGTGTAAAAATGAATTTATGAGTTTTACACTACCAAGACATGTAAACTACACAGGTACATGTCCTGCCTTTTACCTACACAGCACCCTGCGCTAGGGACTACCCAGGGCACACCTTAGGGGTGACTTATATGTAGAAAAAGGGGAGTTTTAGGCTTGGCAAATACTTTTAAATGCCAAGTCCTATTGGCAGTGAAACTGCACACACAGGCCTTGCAATGGCAGGCCTGAGACAAGGTTAAGGGGCTACTGAAGTGGGTGGCACAATCAGTGCTGCAGGCCCACTAGTAGCTTTTAATCTACAGGCCCTTGGAGAGAGCATATGCACTTTACCACTGGTTAGCAAAGGTAAACTGCGCAGAGTTTCAAAACCAGCAAAAAACGTATCTCAAAAGTGGAGGGAGGCAGGCAAAAAGTTAGGGGTGACCACTCTATGGCCCTCATTCCAACCCTGGCGGTCTCTGACCGCCAGGGCAGAGGGCAGCGGAAGCACCGCCAACAGGCTGGCGGTGCTTCCTGGGCTATTCTGACCGCGGTGGTAAAGCCGCGGTCAGATAAGGGGAACCAGCGGTTTCCCGCCGGTTTTCCCCTGGCCCAGGGAATCCTTCATGGTGGCGCTGCTTGCAGCGCCGCCATGGGGATTCCGACCCCCTTCCCGCCAGCCTGTTTCTGGCGGTTTTCACTGCCAGAACCAGGATGGTGGGAACAGGTGTCGTGGGGCCCCTGGGGGCCCCTGCACTGCCCACGCCGCTGGCATGGGCAGTACAGGGGCCCCCTAACAGGGCCCCATACAGATTTTCACTGTCTGCTTTGCAGACAGTGAAAATCGCGATGGGTGCCACTGCACCCGTCGCACCCCTGCAACTCTGCCGGCTCCATTCGGAGCCGGCTTCCTCGTTGCAGGGGCTTTCCCGCTGGGCCGGCGGGCGGCCTTTTGGCAGTCGCCCGCCGGCCCAGCGGGAAAGTTGGAATGGCCGCCGCGGTCTTTTGACCACGGGGTGGTCATTCGGCTGTAACCGCATGGCGGGCGGCGCGGTCAGAATGACCGCCTATGTCTGTCAGGTCTAACAGTCTGCCACTCAGACAGTGCACTGGGGTCTGTGCAGTTTCCCCAGCTCACCTGTGTTGGAGAAACCTAAGTGTGCATATGTGTTTGGCCGGCCTAAAACGGTCAGCCAAATACACATGCGCACTTAGTGCACCCCACTCCTTCTCCTCCCCACCAATGGCCCAGCCTCACCCCTCCCTTCACATGCCAGCTGATCCGGTAGCAGAAAAATAAAACAATAAGGAAACATAATTTTATTTTTCTGCTGCCAGCTCTTAGCTTGTGGGGCAATGCTCCATTGCCTTTGCGGGGGAGCTGCCCCTGCCTAAATGCCAAGAATACATGGTTTTGATTTAAAAGAACAAGGAAAAGGGAAGAAAATCCATCTAAAACAGATTTGGTACCAATTCCTTACTTCACCAAATGGCTATGTTTCAGTGTTGAAGATGCAGGGATGTGGATTTCCAATTTCCCGAGACCCAGGGCATATTGTTTGTAGTCAAGGACAACAAGTTTTCATGTTTATTTGGTTTTTGGGACAAGTAGGCGAACACCCTACAGCACTAACCTTTTAGCTGCCGGTTTACAGTTCCACATTATGGATTTGGAAGGGAACTGTCTGCAATTAAGGTAATATTTGGTCCATTTGTTAATGCTGTTTGAACTTGTATTTAAGGTCTATTAACGCAAGGCCTTTATTATTAGGGTCTCTAAGGGAATGTTGAAACCTCAGACTGCTCTACTGAGAGGTTCCAACACAAAAATGTGTACATATGTTTGCAAAGTTTACCACTATGAAGCTAAATATAATGCTCCCAGAATGGTTTCTGATAAGATGCAAATATTTGCAGAAGCTTGAAAGCAAGGCTGATGATTGTTAGCTTTCAAAAAAAAATGTTCATAAAAAAGCAACTAGGAAAAAAATGTTTTCCCATAGGGACTCCTGTGACATTTTATATACTGTTTCTAGTAAAATGTGTTGATGCATGCTAGTATTGAGTATTAATATTCATAATGGAAAATCAGTGTAACCAGTTTCAACAAGACTATGTGAAACATTAAAATAAACAAGCATTGACAAAACCAATAGGTCTAACATTGGTGGTCAGCCTTTTGGTTTTGTCAATGCATGTCTTCATTTGACATGGTTTTTGTAAAACTTTGTTGTGGGAACTGTGGGATCCTCACCATTGTAACAAACATTGACAAAAAGCAAAAATATTGTTTGTTCTCAAAAAGCGCACATTACCAAAGTCACTGTCACAGGCACTGAACAAAACTACTTTGAGTGCTGATATGCTTGTCGTGAAACAGCAGAATGCTGTCACTAACACTGAAGCGAGCTGACAGAGACAGTATTTCATAAAAAGAAAAGGTCTTGGTTCGTCCCAGATGTAATCCCATGAATTCACAAGAATGTACAAAAATAGGCCCGGAAATTGCACTCATAGGAAATATTTGTGAAGTGCATTTTAGTATGAGCAAATATGCATGTCTAGATTTGCTTATGCGAAAATCTGTAGAGCGTTTACAAGTACACTTTCCTTCAAACCACTTTTTTCCCTCCAGCTGTGGAAGAAGTTTTACTTCTGCCCTTTTCAGGAGTAAATTTCCAACCTTTCAAAGTATGGGAAAAGGGGAGCGAAGAGCTGGTGAAAACCCCTATCAAATGCAAGTTAGTAGGTTTGTACAGGCTCAAAAGGGCCTTCCAACCCTGGAACTATTGCCTACTCCTACCCATAGTATGTGATAGCACGTCAGAACCTTGATAAGTAAACTTACAAGGAGACACGCCTAGGCCGACAAACCTTTTGACCACGTTCGGAGACTTCCCAGAACAAGATATCTTTTTGGCGTCACAGTCAATATGACAATAACTCAATCAATATTCGCAATACCTAATCAACAGGTTAATCAACAACATTTAATAAGGATCAATAAAGCGAACACACCATGACCTTTCAGTCATGAAGAACCACATCAATTTAGTTAAGAGTTAGAATATTTATTTCCCTATTAGTCACAATCTAATATCATCTCCGTTAAACTCATTAGCAATCAGTCTCATTAGTAACGCTTCAAACCCTGTAATTAGAACACACTTAACCAACACATAGAGAATATACGTTCAGCATTAACATATCATTAGTAAAAAACAGCTTAGCAAAGTCACAATAGTGCACGATTCAACAAAGTAAGAACTCAGTCATTTGTCTATTTGCGTCAGATCCTTGTGAACACCTTAACTAACCTCGAATTAGCATCAGCATGTTGGGCTTCATACAAAACAATTTAGCAAACACAAATTTGGAAAACATCTAACTATGGCCTCTATCAAAAAAGCAGTTGGTACCTAGAAAAAAAGGCAAACAGACAATTACATTTTCATCAGATAGTTACCCCTCCAACGAATCAGCAAACAGCATCAGTCTTCGTCCTCAGGACATCAGTCGATTCACCATCAGCAAGGATAGGACAGGTCTCAGTATGGCATAGCTAAGAATAAGGCTCTTCCCTCATAAGGAGGAGAAGTAAGTGTCAGGTAAGAACGAATAGAGGATGGTTTCAGTATCAGGAAGAATAGATGGCAAAGTCTCAAAGAATAATGGCAAAGTACGGCTCAGTGGAATGGCAAGGAAGGATGAAGAATGGCCCAATTCTCCTCGGGTCATGCGGTTATATCAAAACTGTCAAACTAGCCCTTAATTCCCTAGTGGATCATTTTTGGTGCATCATTATCTCTGTCCAATAATTCTCCACGCACCTTACTAGAATTTTCCACAAAACACAGTTCTCATGCAGTTGATTGGCTCCTGAAATTGACGTCTTTATCGGTAGAAATGTCAGGTAAGAAAAGTTACACTTTACGCTCCAGTCAGTAGTCCCATTGTTTTCTTCTAGTCCAGGCAGCCTTGCACCTGTTACGAATTACACTGTTGCATTCAGCAAGAATGTCTCCTTGAGCAAGTCGGGTCCCATGAGAAAGAATTTACTACGGTTGCTCACACATATCTAGCTTATGGAAAAGTCAGCTCCGTGTCCTTCAGGAAAGCAGCACATTGCACGTTAGAAAAC